>NC_092130.1:105615157-108371823 GCF_043159975.1 Macaca nemestrina | reverse complement strand
CCCCTCTTTCTTTTGTCCTGTATTCGTTTCATTCTGTTTTGGCATTTGCAGAAATACCGTGCCTCACCGTGCAGTGTGTTCTATAGTACACTGTAAATTAGCTAACTTTCTTCTACTGGTGGTGAGAGTCTTTTTGTTGTTCCATTTTGTTTTGAGCAAGAATCATGGCTTCTTTTTCTAGGCAGACTTTAAGAGGAACTCATTAAACTGTCATAGAGAAGATGTCTGTTGCCTTAATGTGCTTTGTGAATTGGTTCAGCCACATTACCAAATAGGTTTAAAAGGTCACATTCTTTCCTCCTCAAAACACTGCAGTGGTAGAAATTTGAGGAGGGCCTAAAAATGTTTTCTAACATTAGGAAGCCATAGGAGAAGCCACGGTTTGCTGTGTGGATGCATTACTTGGACAGTAAATGGCAAATGGAAATGTGCATGTGTGTAGCCAGTGACCTTTTTTTATAAGCACACTTTGCTTAGATTCTGCACTATGTCATTTTCAACTCAATAACCTGAGCCGTAGTAAAGAATTCTTACAAATTACAGGTTCCTATATTCTGGGGGTCAGTAACAAATTACGGTAAACCAGCTGCCAAATCTTTTGAGAACATTGATTTTATCGTGAGTCTATGTCGAAGTGTGTTCAGATAGAAATGTTTAGCTTTACAATGGCAATATGATATGGTGCAAATAATATACTGGACTGGATTGTATGTTAGGCTTTGTCATTAACCAGCTCTGTGGACTTGGGTGATCATTTAACACTGAGCCCCATTGCTCTAGATTTTCTCATCTGTGAGGAGAGTATAAGAAATCTTCCGTTAATCAAATACGGAATTGTTGCTTTTTTCCACTAAGGCTACTTATAACTAGATATATTACCATTTAGTCTGAGGTTTTCGCCTGGTGTTTCTCAATCCTAAAATCTTTCTACAAATGTCATTTCTTATTCCTTGCACAATATTATTATTAGGCAGTCTTCTCTCAGTATCTTCAGAGGAAGTTAATTTTTAAGAGAGAAATTACTTTAAAGCTATAGGGGAAATATGGAGCAGAAATAAGGGACTCATTGTTTTACTCAAGGAGTTGGCTTTTTTTTAGCCTGGTTTTTTTCTTTGTCTTAGAAAGCCTTTTGTGCTTTGAGTATAGAAAAACAAGCTTTTAAATCTGTTTTATTTGAATAAGAGTAAAGGGTTAGGGGAAAACAAAGATAAGTATTATGCCTCTGATTGGCTAAGCTTGTCTGCTGGGAATTTCTAAAGTGCCTTTCACTTTGAGAATATGCTCACCTGTCTGTCCCTCAGTATGAGCGCTGTAATACAGCAAATGAACAAAGAATGAAGCAAAACGGGCAATAGGAATAGTAGTTCAAAGACCATGGAGCAGTTATTTGTGGAGCTGGTAAAGGCCTCTGTTAAATAAAAATCTATTTGATATGGGAGCATCAGGGACATGATCTGGTGGACAGATGAGAACACGAGAGTGTACAGAGGATTAGTTTTCAAATCTCCTGGCATTTCAGCACAAAAGAATGATGAAGATTTATTCTACATGGGCTGTCATTTTACATTGGAAGCTTTGCTGATCCAGAATAAACAGGTTCATAAAGATGGTATGAGATTTTGAGTATGTGAGAGCAAATAGTGGTAGGCATAGCATCTGATCAATTTCAGAACCCGAAAGTGTTATAACAGTCTACCCTTCTTTAAAAAACAAACCATACTACCCAAATTCACAGATAATCCAACTACCAAAAACCTTCATATAATTCTAAAATACATTATTTCTGTCTGCTGTAGGGCTTGAAAATCTTTTATCCTAATTCTCAGCAATTTCTTTACTTTTCTCTAATGATAACAAGGTTTCTAAAACCTGGGCTTTCCTGCTGGGAAAATCCGCCCAGAGCTATCTCAGAGCAGATGGTCTTCTTTTCTCACTACTGTAAACCTTTTAGGATTGATCCTTTTTTTTCATTTTTACCTATCTGAAGAATAAGTGTCTTTGAGACCTTAGAAACCCACTGTTCACAGGGAACAAGAAGCTGTCTTGGCCGGGGTTCATAGTTGCATAGATGATATAATATAAAGGTAATGGAAAATCAAGGAATTGTGTTTCTGTCTGTAGCATCAAAAAAATAGGTTGATTTTTAAGCACTAAGGGGATAGGCTTTAAAATATCTACATTTTTGAGCCTTATTATGCATTGAGTTTCTGGATGGTAATTAACACCTTCCTAGTCTTAGGAATTTCAAGTGTTAAAGAATAATTTCTTTTTCAGAGGGTGCAATACTTGTTACTATATTTAAGGACATAGAAAGATGAGGAAGGGATTGGAAGACTGGTTGCCATAATTATTCTGGGAATATTTTAGTCACATAAAATGTACTTTGTAAACTTTTTATAAAGGCCTTTAGGGATGATAAATTTCTAATAGAAAATTCTGAGGCAGCTTATAGTTTTTTTGTGTTTTTACATCAGTCATTTATAAATTATCTTTGGTCCCAACTAAAATGAGCATGAATCTCATTTCTGAAACTTATTAACCATGACTTTGAGTCAATTACTTAATCACCCTGAGAAAATCACAGCTTCCTCATCTGAAAAATAGGGAACAAAATAATCTCAATCTCATCAGGTTATTTTGAGGATTAAATGAGATAATGCATAAACAGTTTTTACCACATGGTCAGGCACTTAATGAGTACCAAACTATAACAATCTTTTAAGTTATGATTACTGTTACCATAGTTATTTGGTAATCATTTTTTCCCCTCATTTGTAAATAAGTGGTTAGGACCACATGATTGTTGAGGTAAAATGTCTGCATTATTAAAAGTCTATACAGTTCTATGTATTTTTATTTTTTTAATAAAAATAATTGTAGAGACAGGGTCTCACTTTGTCACTCAGGCTGGAGTGCGGTAGCACAGTCATAGCTCAGTGTGATCTCTAAGTCTTGGGTTCAGGTGATCCTCATGCCTCAGACTCCCAAGTAGCTAGGACTACAGGTACACACCATCACACCCAGCTCACATTTTTATTTTTATTTCGGTAAAAACAGGGTCTTGCTATGTTGCCCAGGCTGGTCTCAAACTCTGGGGCTCAAGCGATCCTCCTGCCTTGGCCACCCAAAGTTCTGGGATCAGAGGTGTGAGCCACTGTGCCTAGCCCCAGTTCTACTATACGTTTCTAAAAATTGCTTATTGTATACTCAGCAGTGTGTTAGCCATGGAGGAATATAAATTGCAGTATTTAATTCTTACCCCCTCAAGTGTCATTTAACTGGCACAAATAAATAAATGAAGCAGAGACAGTAATGAATTGCCTGGTAAACACTCTCAGTGCAATGTTGATTTTGAGTGGAAGGAGATCTGAGTGGCAGCCAGAGAAGGTGTCCTTGAGGTGGTGGTTTTCCATGTGGGCCTGGAAGGTGGGATGGGACTTTTTAAACAGCATGAGCTTAGGCATATCCATTATGGGAATGCATGCAGTAGTCATTGGTCGGGCCAGGAGACAGGGGATGTGACACAGGCCGAGATGAGATGGAAGGTATGCTCCTGTCGTGGCCCTCTGTGGTGGGAGACACTGCAGCTCTGAGGTCATGTGCCCTATTTTCAAATTCTGTATAGCAGCTATGAAGCAAAGGGAAAATCTTTTATCTTATCAGTACAACGGGGGAAGTCACACCATGTACCTCATTAGGAATGTTATAATTAGATGATCTGGTGAAGCCATTCCACAGAGTGATCAGGCTGTTTTGGCCTAAGTACAGCCAGTACTGAGTTAAATGAGAAATAGTCTGCCCTATGGCCCAGCAGCCTCAATCCTAAAGAGGACGTGTTTGTGTGAGAACATGTACCCAGGTGTCTTTTGGAGCATTGTTGTGACAGAAAGTCAGAGGTTTTGTGGGCGTTGACAGTTGAGGGTGGTTGGGTAAATGGGGGAATGTCATAGAGTACCATTTAGCCATTGGAAGCAACAGCCCGAAGGAACACGCAGCAATGCGGATAGAGCCTAAAACATATCACTGTGTAGAACCAAGCTTAAAACATCAATTCTTCAGTATCATACTTT
Source organism: Macaca nemestrina (assembly GCF_043159975.1). NCBI lineage: Eukaryota > Metazoa > Chordata > Mammalia > Primates > Cercopithecidae > Macaca > Macaca nemestrina. The sequence continues at coordinate 108,367,753 of NC_092130.1, read as the reverse complement.
TAATGTCAGTCAATTAAAAGTACACACCACACAATGTACATTTTATAGGAGCATGTGCAAATAGCTGAATGTCCATCAGATATAGAGAAAGATTGCTTGGAGGCAGGAGGGAAGGGCCTAGGACTGGAAAGTAGCCTTGCAGATAAGTAAACGGATGAGTGATTGAGGAGTAGGAGTCAGCCTACTCTCTCCTCTACACTTGGACCTCCACAAGGAGAAATTGGTAGGCAAAGAAATATGACATAAGGGAGGCTTAAATGCTTGAGAAGTGGATGCAGCCACCTGTAAGGTAAGTACTGCTATGGGGAGCAATGGGGTAGCTAATACCGACATAGTACTCACGTGGGCCCAGCATACTCCCAGCTGCTTTACACACGTGTGAACCACTTTCATCTGCACAGCAACCTGAGGATTTTGGGTACTGTTAACACCATGTTGCAGATGAGGAAACTGAAGCATGGTGAAGTTCAGTAACTTGCACAGGGTCACACAGCTGGTCAAAGTGAAGCCGGGATTCAAGCCTGATTAGTCTGGCTTTAAGCCCCTGTTCTTAACCACTAAGCCTTGCTGACTCCTGATGGATGTAACTAAAGTGGAGATGAGAGGTAAAAATGCCTTCCACAGGTGGTACCACTGGCACAGGCCTGGCATTCGCAACTACTTCCTCTCTGTGGAGGCTGACCATTTTCTTTCAGTGTGTGCACATGTATATAAAACTTCTTATTGAAATATAATATAGACTCATTAGTGTACAGTTTGATGAATTTCCACACACTGAACAAGATCAAGCAACGCAGAACAAGATGGACAGCCCTGAAAAACTAAGGAAAACAAAAACGTCTGTCATCTGTACTAGGCACTAAATTATGATGCTGGAAAACAACGTCGTGAAAAACATAAGCCTTTAAAAGTAAAAACAATAGAAATGTAAAACTTTCTGAAATTGCTAGAGATATCAGGCGTTCCTAAGGCATAGAAAAAGCCCCTCTACCTTTTCATTGATTTTTTTTTTACTACAGTTAGTTGCTTCTGTTATGACTGGCCGGGAGGCATGGATGACTCATGAAGGAAAGCAGAAAAATCTCTCAATGAATTTAAAGGCAGCCTCCTGTTATCAAACGATAAAGCAGTTTGAGCTGCAAGCGTTAGTTAGACATAAATAAATAGATAAATACCTATCATGATTGGATCATAAGGAAGACCTTGCAGTGGCCAGATAAATGAATTTTCTTCTCTCCTGGTCATTGTTTAACTCTGTAGGACAACTATCTTAGATGTTCAATGTCGATTCCTGTGGGCCACATTTGCCAGTTTGCAGGACAAAGCTATGACAATGTGTATCACACTAAAAGGATAATGTTTTCCCATATTTCAAATGGTCAATTCTATGTCCAGAAAAAGTGTCATGTTGTGTTTTGGGGCTACTCTTAACACAGCTTCTACCTACCTGGCAAATTTGTACACAACAATTTCAGAACCTTTGGGCAGTGAGGTTAAATAACTCACACAAGATCCCAGAGCTAGTAAAAGGTGAAGCTAGGATTCAGACCAGTTAATCTCTGTACTTTGCCGTCATAGCCTAGTCGTTGCCACCAACACCTAGGAAGGACTGGGCCTCTTTCCTGGGGCACAGACTGTGCTAGGCAATGCAAGATTTCTCAGGGTTCAAGAGGAAGGCAACCACTATACCATCATTTTTTCTCTTTTAGCCTGAAGTAATCATGATGTTCTTTATACCTAAATGCCAGAGAAATCTTGTCCTAGATACCGCTCTTCTGGCCCCTGGCTCCTATGGACCTAGGTAAAGCTGCAAAGCTGATGGAAGAGTGTGCATTCTCCTTATGGTTCCCAGCCCAGTTTACAAGGATTTTTTTTTGTCTCCGTTGGCTTTAACAAGAACTGCAGACCCCTAACAATTCTATTGAAAAATGGGCGAAGCAAACAAATGAACAGTTCACAGAAAATCAAATACGAATAAATGGCTCATATGCATAGGAAATGATTCTCAACTGCCTTTATAAGAAAAGTACAAATTAAAAATTGTACTGATATATATATATAATGTTTAAAATAAATATAAGTTTAAAATATATATACACATGCACACATATATATAAACACACACATATATATATACACACACACACATATACACACACACACATATATATTAATTACCTGTTGGTTTGGCAAAAATCTAAAACTGGGAGTATTTCTGGTTTCTAAAACTGGAAATCTAAAACTAAAAGTATTTTGCAGCTATACTTTCTGGGAAAATAGCTTGCTTTCTTTGTTTTGTTTTGTTTTTTGAGACAGTCTCACTCTCTCACCAAGGCTAGAGTGCAATGGTGCCATCACTCACGACTCACTGTAGCCTCGACCTCCCTAGGCTCAGGTGATCCTCCCACCTCAGCCTCCTGAGTAGCTAGGAAAACAGGCGCACATCACCACACCCAGATAATTTTTGTATTTTTTGTAGAGATGGGATTTTGCCATGATGCCCAGGCTAGTCTCAAACTCCTGGGCTGAATTGATCCACCAGCCTTGGCCTCCCAAAGTTCTGGGATTACACTGGTCTGGGAAATAGCTTTCTTATAATTCTGGTAGGAATGTAAGTTAGAACAACTTCTGCAGATGGCAAATTGTCAGTGTTAATCAAAATACATGTACCCTTTGACCCACCAGTTCCTCTTTGGGGAGTAAAGCCTTCCGATAGGCCAGTGTACATGCTGAATGAGTCCTGGAAAAGATTATTTATTATAGCATCCTTTTTAATACCAAAAGATTGGAAACAACCCAAATATCTTTTAGTAGTTAAGTGGATAAACAAATTATGTTTCCTTTGTGCTATGGAATACCATACAGCTATATAAAAGACTGAGGGCTTTGCACTGATATAAAAGGATCTCCTGATCAGAGGGAGAAGTCAAAGGGCTGAATAGTAGGCTTAATATGTTTCATTTGCTGTAAAAGTAGGAGGAGAATAAGACTATGTACTCATTGGCTCATGTAGTCAGATGTTACATATTTGTGCATAAATTCTGGACAAGTTCATACAAAACTTAGAACAGTGGTTCTCTCTGGGAGAGTAATATGGGAATTGGGTGAATGGGGGACTAGGATGGAAAGGAGTTTTTTAAAAACTAAATGCTTCTCTATACTTTATAGACTGTGGTAATCTATTAACCTTTCCAAAAAATGTGGGTTTTTTTTTAAACATAAAGAAATCCAGAGCTCTTGACCCAGAGTTTCTTCCTTTCATTCTTTGCCAGCTGCTAAACCTCCCTGGTCCCTTTTAACTTCTACTGGATTCCTCCTGAATTGCCTAGCTTCCCCTTAACAATGGACCATTTGAGGAAATTCACAATCCTCTAAAGTTTATTGCAACAAAAGGTAGAGAAGAAGAAGTAGAAGACGAGAAGGAGAAGTAGAAGACGAGAAGGAGAAGTAGAAGAGGATAGAGCTTATCTCGTTTGTTTTCAGCCTAACATCTCTCTACTCAGACCCATACAAGTAATTCTAAGGAGAGTGGATTCCACTTATTTTCCATGATGCTATATATAAGGTATGATAGAAACACAGTATTAAAGCACCCAAAAATACCAAAGATAAAAAATATCTTTGAAACTCAGTTCCACTAATGCAGTATATACTGACATTCACTTTGTGGCCAAGCACTGTGCTAAGTGCTGGAAATTTAGTACTTAGACTGGAAGGTGAGTGTAGCCAGCTGCCTTTTGAAGAATCACTCCTTCCCATAGATCTTGAACACCGTTTTATTTCTGTTGTAAGAGTAACACATATCCAGAAAAATGCAAGTATTAATGAACTTTCACAAATTGACTCTACTCATGTAATCAGCACCAAGATTGAAAACAAAACAGCATCACCAGCCCCCAGAAGATCCTCTTGTACTATCTTTGTAGCAAATTTTATATTCTATTTTGAATTTTCTATTGTTTTGAAGTTTTGTTTTTGTTTTCAAAATATTGTATTTTTCATGATACTGCTTCCCAACATTATAATTTATTATCCAGCAAAATGACAGCTGTTTTGGTTTTTCTATGTTTTTACGGAAAGGATGGGATTGAATTTCAGAACATGGGTAAAATAATATGTGTAAAGATCATACTCACTATGGCTATTAAGATTTCAATTGCTGGAATTTCTATGTTAAGTCCACTTGAATATTGTGACCAAAAACATCTGGGAGGAAAATTATATTTAGTCCATTTCTCTTTCCTAACACAGGAATGCAGTTATTTTTCTCCTGTTTTGCAGCTGGCAAAAGTTGAGTAGGCATAGGCGAATTGTTACAGTCCCACCTCTCCTATCCTTATGGGGACTTTTATTTTTAAAGACTTTAAAAAATTGGTGAATTATAATTTGTTGACTTTTCCCAGTCATCAGAGTTGTGCTTGCCAAAGACTGTGTAACAGGAAATTTGCCAAGATGGGATTAGCAATTTGTTTGGAGAAAGGGTGTAGGAAATATTTTAAATTTAAAGGTGAAAAGATCACAGATGAGGTTAAGTACAAGTTACTCAATTTGGCTTCTATTTACGAAGAACTACCGAAATTATCCCTTTACCTTTAGGGACTTCTGTGTTTCATTTGCCCCCAAGTCCCCTTACCCGTCAGGCAACAAAAACGAGTCAAAACATAACCAGCAACTCTTTAAAAAAAATTAAGCATTTAACCGGGCAAGTTTTATCAAGTTTTGTCCTGCTTCTGTGGCTTCTGGAAGGAGTCTGTTTCCTGGTAGTGCTTGAGAAGAGAAACCTGGCATAGGTTTTGCTGGCCAGTGCTCAGAGGCCAGTGATAACTTTTTGTAACTGGTTTCAGTGTCTTGATAACTCTGTTGCCTGTTTTAACATTTTTCAGGTGAATGTGTTTTGAGTTTTTAAAATTTTATTTTATAGATACTCCCTTTCCATTACCTCACACACCTTTATCTATTTCCTGCCTGAAAAAAGAGATTTGACTCTGATGTGCCCAAGTATGGTTTTCCTTGAATTTATTCTGCCTAGGATTTGCTGAGCCTCTAGGGTATGTGGATTAATGATATTCATCAAATTTGGGGACGTCCTTGGACATTATCTACTTAAATATATCTTTTAAAGCACTTTCTCTTCTCTCCTGGGACTCCATTTATATCTATACTAGGAAGTTTAATATTGTCCCACAGATCTTAGGCATTCTTTTTATTTTTGTTTTGTTTGTGCTTTTTTTTTTTTTTTTTCTTGGCAATTCATTTGGGATAATTTCTATTATTTTGACTTAACTTTGCTGATCATTTATTGTGCTTTACTCTGCCAGTTAGTAAGCCCATTTCATTGTGAGGAAGCCCATTTCATTCTAATATATTCTTCAGGCTAGATTTTTCTTTTTTGTTTTTATAATTCAATCTCTCTGCTAAAAATTCCCACATCTTCTTTATGTTGCCATACATTTGCCACTGTATCCTTTAGCATACTTTTTAGTCTGTCTGACAGCACCAGCATCTTGACTATCTCTGTATCTGTGTGTCTTCTCTTGACCATGGGTCATAACAATATCCAAACCTAGCTCAAGCAGGGAGCAGAATGACTCAGCACCCTACTACAGTGTATGACGCAGAAGAGGCATACCTTTTTCTGAAACTAAGTAGTATTTACCTCAGCGTCGGTTTCTACCGAGATTTAAAATGTTTAGCACCTACTTGAAAAATTACCGATACGAGAAGAAGCAAAAACTCCTATTTCTGAGATTTCCTTTACCACTTAGGAGGTAGACTATAACCAGGGACCATTGCTCTCACTCCTACAGTCAAAATAAGCTAAGTAAGTAATAAAAATCATAGTTTAAAAAAATTGTAAAAAATGCTAAGAACATAAATCTTGAAAAAGTAAATTCCAGAAATTGGCAAACTCTTCAAAGGAAAGAAGAGGCCCATGGTTTCTTTCACCCCGGTGGATTGGCAGGAAGAGGAGGAATCTGCCATGAATGGGGTAAGAAGGAATCAGCCAAATTGAAAACCTACTTCTCACTTCTAGCTTTTCTTTCTGTCTTCACTCATGTTGTGAGCAGTGGTCTCTTGTGATTATTTACGTCCTATGTGGAAGTCTCAGAAATAGGAAATTTGTTCAAGAAGACTAGGAAATTTGCCAGTAGGGAAAAGAGAACAGAGATAAGCCTTGGCCATTCATAAATAGGGCACAGTTATGTTGTCCTGTCACTGTTATAAACTCATGGACATGGTAACACTCCTTATTTTCTGGATTTATCTTTCATGTGAGCTGCAGGCCTACCTATGGTATGGTAGTCATGTATTTTTATGCCTTGTGTTTATTTCTTTAGAGATTTGATCACTGTAGTACACAAGGGACTTGTTTCTGTAGCTCTTGCTTTTAGTCTTTTTTTGGGGGGGATTTGTTGCTGCAATCTTGCAATTGTCCAAAGGGACACTTTATTGAATTACAGCGTAGGCCACCGCCTCTTTCATCATAGCACAATTCAAGACTGAAATTCTAAGTTACTAAGTACAATAACTGGTACATCGTGTGGCAATAACAGTCCCCATTTTCCTTGTGGTCATTCTATGATTGCACTAAAATTAGGGCTCATTTAAACCCCCATTTTTCAAAGTGTATTCTTTCAGAAGCACATCCTATGTTTTCCCAAAAAGTGTTTCATATTAAATTTGGGTAGCACCAGAGATTATGTTCCTTGCTCTTAGAAAATAAAATGCTAATGATTGTAAAAAGTCTTGGGGAAATCTTAAAATAAGTAAATCCTTTAAGCTATGTTTAATTAGGTGTTTCTCAAACTTACTTGAACACAGAACCTTTTAGCAAAGGAACCTTAAGTTTTTCTTGTCAAATAAAGCCATTCACAAAGTGCAGAACATTCTTTGGAAAATATTGAGTTAAATGGACTCTGTTGCTCTGTATTTTGGGGAGTATGAATAATTCATATTGGACTGTCATTCTGTATACCTGGAAACATCTTCTCCACTGTCTCCTGAGAAGAACCCAGGAAGCTTGCATTTGGAGGAAGGAAGAGCTCTACCCCAGAAGCCTGTTTGGTTGCAGCATTGTGGCTTAGGTCTCCTCATTATAAGTGTTAATGTAGTAATGCTCTGCTACTGTAGGAGTATCCTGGTCTCGGCTGCCTGACTTCTCCAAGGACTGTCCTAGTTTGCTAGTCCAGGAAAATAAGCTAGGTCAGCTGTCATATCCCCCCAAATGAAAAAAGACAGTTAGCTGCCTAGACTGCAATTGGAAGGAAAGGTCAACCAATATATCACCTTTCTTTCCATGTGTTCCTTGGCCGCCGGCAGAGTTGTGCCTTCTCACTAGTGGTGGTAATCTCTTCTGCTAAATTTTATTTTAACCTTGCAAATAGGTGAAAGGAAGGGCACAGTTAATAACGTCTTCCCCCATATACCTCTGAGCATATTATTTGGGCTGAATCTTGCCCCTCCTTCCCCTAGCAGTAAGGCCTGCACAGTCCTGCTTCGACAGAGTGTTATGCAAGTAGCTGGTTTTATTTATTGTGGGAATTTCTCCTAGAGCTCTGTCATGCTCTTGCATAGACAGAATGCAAACATTTTTGTGATTCTTGACAGTAGCTGGGATCTATGTGGAATGGGGGTTTTCAAAACATTTCTCAGTCAATATGTTTACTCTACTTCATCAGCCATGCAGTGTGATACGGTGCATCACCAATACTTGAAATAGACTGCAACAGGAGGTCAGAATGGAGCATAGATTTTCTAACACAGCATGTTAGATGAAATGATTTTGTGTACTTTGAAGTGGAAAATTCAATCAGAATTTTCCACACTTTTTAGTTAAAGCAACACTGTTATTTATTGATGAAAGGTAGACTGAGAAAAATACAAAATGCAGAGTCTAGCATATTATTCCTGGTCATAGCAAGAAATACTTTTGCAATTTAATGAAAGCTATGCAAGATAAAAAGGATCTGCTTAAAATATACAGCTATGGAATGCTTGGAACATATGCCAATATGTTTAGCATGTGGGTGGATAAAAATGGAATCCAGCTTTGCAAGAAGTTTGTTTTTCATTAAGAAATGGACATCATGCTTGATAAATGACAATTACAATTGCCCAGGTAATCCATTTTGGCTTAGTTTTAAAGTAACCAAGTTCATTTAAAAGCACCTGGGAGTATCAATAATAAATTCAAGGATAGATTCTCTAAGTTTTCATCGAAGTAGGCTTAGATAATATTTAAATTTATTACTAGTTTTCGTCTGTCCTTTGGTGCACTGAAGATACATCAGCATAACTACCTATTATGTAGATGAATAATTTATACTTCCAAATTGCAAAACCTTAGGGTTGCAATGTCAGATTTGTGCATGAATATTTAAGATAGAATAATAATCTAATATTAGAGTGCTCAGTGTGTGCCGGTTACTCTAGGTGCTTTACATATATTATTTCATTTAGTCCTCACGACAACTCTGACTTCTCAAATCTACAATATCCAGCGACGCAAGAAAGCCACAGAAAGGGTAGGTAGTTTACCCAAGGCCATATGGAAAGATGGGGCTGGCACTCACTTTGGCATGCAGACTCCCAAGCCAGACTTCTGAGACACTCTACCAGGCCATGTACCTGAAGCTCTGCCACCTCAAGATTTTCATCCTGGTGGTCCTAAGTAGGGGTGAGTAAGCCACTTAATTCAATTAGCATATAAGACTTGTTTTTAGATTCTTTCTTTAAAAGAGGCATAATTCTTCAAGAGTTTCTTTTACTCTAGATACTGTTATTTTTTTTTTCTGGTTGATATACAGTTCAACTCAGTGTAATTCAGTTTTCTTTTTTAAACTAGCATTTAAAGTGACAGAACCGTTTAAAAGTATTAGTGCAAATTCATCAACTTGTCCAAATAGTGTAGCTTCAAATGATAGTTTAGGCTGCCTAAAACTTTGTGTTGTTCAAAGTTCCTTTGTTCTAACGTGGATTCTCCCCACCTCCTTTGTTCGAACTATTTTATATCATCAGTTTTTGTTGTTGCTGTGTGTGTGTGTGTGTGTGTTTAAACTTTTATTCTGAAGAAAGTGTGTCCAGAATCAACTATCAGTTTCATGTTTCCAAGGCAATCCAGTGTAATTCTGTGTAAAAACACATACCTTCTGTGTAATTCAGTAGGCATGCCAATCCAATACGATCTAGTATGCTTTTTATTTTTCAAAAGAAGAACCTAGTTAGTATAATAGAAACTAAAGTGAAAACCCCCTAAACTCATTCATACATTGCAGATGGCTGCATTCACGTGTAACTAGGGTAGGGTCTTCTTGCTTGGAAATGACTTGATTTTTTGGTTAACAAAAATAAGAGGCCACTTTATGAACATTTTCTTAAGTCTCAAAAATAAGTGTCCACTCAGTTGTATAGTCTTTGTGATCCCAAAAAACCACAGGGGATCATTTTGACTTTGAGGGAAGGATTCTGTCTTTGTAGCGAGAACAAAATTCAGTCTTTAGGAAGAAGCAATTAAAACCCCAGAGCCTTTTATTGCTTTAAAAAAAAAAAAAACTCACTGCACTGAAATATTTTCTGCTAATTAGCTGTCACAAATATGATGCCATTAAACTTGGACTCTCTTTGGTTAACTTCAAAGTCACTAACACGCACTGTACAGGCCTCCCAAATATATTTTGGAAAAGGGAAACAACTTGACAGATCTGTAATCAATGTTTTCAAGGCTTTTGTTTCTCATAGAACCTAATCCTGATTTAAGAACATTTGTTCATTTTCTTTGGGTAACATACGCCAGCCTTTATGATGCCAGGGCTGTGTTGATGTCTGGTGTGTATTTGGAAACACTATGCCAGAGCTAATTTGCAAAGTTTATTTAGTACTAGTATTAGCCAGGAATGTACTTAGCTACAGGTAACAGAAAACCCAACTAATAGTAGCTTCAATAAATAGGGATTTATTTTTCTCATATAAGAATATTTGTTGGTAGAATGTCCAGGGCTGGTGCCATATGGAAACAGTATCATCGAGGACCCTGGCTACTTTTGTCTTTGCTCTTCTTTTTTTAATGTGAGGACCCTGACCTTGGGCAAATCATGACATAACTTTCCTAATACTCAATTTCCGCATCTGAAAAAATACTGAACATTCTTCCTATAGTTGCAGGATAGGGTAAGGCTTGCATGAAATCCTATATGAGAATATGTCCCTTTCAGGAATAAAGTTGATGTTTAACGCTGCAATGGCAACCACAGCTGTACTAGTTTTCATAGTGGTGATGGGGAGGGAGGATATGAAGTGGGGAATAGGGGATCTTACCTTAACCCATGGTCTTCATTCTCAAAGTTCTCGATTCCTACATACTTTCAGATGATGTTATTTAAAATAGTACGTTGGAGAAAAAACTTTAAAAAATGGCAGGTACTGTACCCTGTAACAAATAGAATCTATTACTGATTAAGTGATATATATCTTCTATAAACTAATTGTTGATTCTGTGACCTCTTTACAATAAATTTCAGTACCATTAAAGGCTTAAGTTTACATTATTGATTATTTGAATATGTGTGTCATTAATCTTCCATTGTGCTCATACATTTTATATGTACATTTTAAGTGTCGTTTTTGCATTTAGATGGAGAGGAATGGCCAGAAGAAAGTAGACTTGTGGATATTAGCTTCATATAGCACTTCAAGAGGTCCCTTGAGCTGATTTGCCAGTAAATTTCTACACTGAAATAGGCTTTCAGAATAGGGACTGCTAGATAAACCACAAGGTGTCCGTAGTAAATAAAAATGATTAATCTCAGCAGAGTAAATTCACTATCACTGGTCAAATAGTCTCATCCAATTCTGTTTCCTGGTTCTATAAAAAGCCTTTTTCTTTTTGTATTAAGGTTGTCTATAATTTTAATAGAACACTTGAATTATTACCTGATTTAAAAAAATTGGTTCATAAAAGGATATTGATTCTTCAAATTAGGGGCAGTTGAAATGTACGTTTATTAGCAAACTGGTCCCTTGATGGGTCCTGGAAAGTCCTGTCAAGAAAACTCATCTTAAATCTATGTGAGAGACACCTTCTTAGAAATGATCACAATTCTTAATGATTGGCTGTGGATTGGACAGTGAGGTTGGTGTGGAAATGCAAGTGAACTGAAAAGCGAAAGTGGAAATCTGTTAAGCAGGGTTCTTTCTAGTTGCTGAGTTTTTATTCCACATCATTGATATTCACTTCTTTCCCAGGGCATTTTCCTGGGTAATGAGAAGACTCTAAAATCAAATAAAGCTTTTGAACATTGAAGATATTTGCCACTGTTCTGTTGAAGAATCCCATAGATTTATAGTGATTCTAAAAGATGTCTCATATCCACTATATTAACTAGCTTTTTAGAAGCTTATGAACATTGTAGCTTTTATTGATTCTAGGGAATTGGACCCAACAATAAGCAATAAAAGTCGATGGTAACTTTCTTCCCATATAGGGCTGTGCAGATCAATACCCTGAATTTACTGTAATTTGCTGGTAATGGGTAGAAGAACGGAAAACATTGCGGAGACTTGTGGGGCACAGCTGTGCAGTGTTGCCTTTTTATCTAAGCTCACTGGAGGTCACAGGCTTTCCCAAGAAACAAGAAACATAGTTAAGTGGCAGGGCTGATACGCATATTTATCAAGAGCCTTCATAAGTCATTCTAAGGAAAAAAAGGAAATCACAAAAGTTGTCCACAGTAACTTTAATTTTATAGAGATCCTGAAGGACCTTGAAATCTGCACTATCTTAAAGACAATTAAAATTCTAAATATGTAACTAGCATTGGTGTTTGATCTCCTGCTAAAGTAATTTTCCTACTGATTAATAGCAGGGTGTGTGATTTCACGGAAGTCTAATTTGCTTCGAATCTTCAAATGTATTCACAGCCCTGTGCCCAGGTGATTTAGAAGTGGAGAAGATGTGTGGGTCACACACCCTTGCTCTTTTATTGAGTCCTTGCTGTCTCTTTACCATAGCTCTGTAGTTGTGCCCTAGGTTCCTTCTTCTAATTCAAGTAGTGCACTTAAATAGTCATAGCTGACACTAAGGGTGCTCTTAGGTTTAGGAGCTGTGCCACGTGCAGGACATGTGTCAGCATTAATCTTCTCAACACCCTATAAGATAAGCTGTATTATCTTCATTTTGTAATTTTGGAAATTGAATCTTAGGGAAGTTAAAGTTTCTGAAGGATGCTTCCTGGCATTGACTTGGATTATAGAATATGGGCATGTCTGAATCCTGATCCTATTTGTTTAATTACTAGGAAACATACAATTGACTTAAATGAGGATTGTTTTAAGCTTTGAGTTCAATTGATATAATATGTGTTTTATATTTTAGCTTTTGTTAAGAAGGACTGTGCCTTCTCTAATTTGATCAAAACTAGTTTCTTTAATTTTAAAAACGATGCAGAAACTTTTGCTTGAAAGAGACAGTTCTTTTGTTCTTTGAAAACAAAGTGAGCACACAAAGTACAATATGACTGTGGGCTGGAAGCTATTAACCTTGATATAATAATGCACTTCACTTAATATATAATAAACAATAATCTAGAGCTGTTATTCATGTAAGTGTTGGCTACTACTCAGCAAAACCCTGCAGAGAAGCATGTAAACTTTGACTTAGGAGACAGATTCCCCCTAGGTCATACTGACTTGGAAGACCGTATGTGTACAGATGTCTGATTCTCAAGCTTGATTTTGACATCAAGGGTATAACGTGTTAGGAAGCATCAAAACCCATAGTAATTGGCTAGAAAGGAAGCTTGTTTCATTTGTCCATTTACTTGAGGTTAGCTGATTATTTGACTTGTTACGCTTCTTCTGCTTTAAAAGGTCTGTGTTAAAAGTAACATATTCACAGGGCTTTGCTTCAAATAAAATCAGAGTCTATAAAAGTAAGTGTGAAATTTGCTTAGAAAGAATTGCCAAGATCTGTGTTTTTTCTCTCCTAAGAGTAACTGACAGTGTGTTACCAACTATGAATGCAGCTTGATAGCCCATACGAGGAGTCTGTGGTGCAAATGTATCAAGTCATTACTTGGTGATGAAAAATAATTAACAAACTCTGGACTTGGGCAGATGTGGATTCAGAGACAAGCTAAGCCTTTTACCGGCTCTATGACCTTGTGTGAGTTACTTAGCCTGTCTGTACCTCAGTTCTCTCATCTGTAAAATGAGAATAATAGTGAAGTTTAAGATAATGTATGTCACTGTGCAGTAAATGTGAGATGCCATTATTAAGGTAGTAAAGGTAGATGAGTTTAGTAAAGAAAGACAGTTCCCACTGTTTGTGTAAAAAATTTAAAGGTGGAAAAGGTGGTTGTCATGAATGATGTTTAACTTTTCATCTAAGCAAAATCTGGGATTTTATCTTACAATTTGTCTCATATTCCTGCTCATCAGGGACACGCTGGTATAACTTAAATGGTTTTACCATCTTTTCATCCACTTTCAGATTTTCATTACGTTTAACTTCCGAAGGGCCCTCAGTGCTTTTAGACAGTCTTTTTTCCTCATCTCTGGATGGTACCCTGTCCTGAGCTCCCACGACTGTTCTAAACCAGCCCAGGAGTTGAGCATTTCCTCTCAACTCCTGTGGATCCCGTACACACAATTTTCTCTTGACTCTGCCCCTCCTCCTCCTCCTCCTCCTCCTCCTCCACCTCCTCCTCCTCCTCCTCCTCCTCACTGCCTCTTCCTTGTTCCTGGCCCTCAGCCATGCTTCCTGGATAATTAAAGAAGTGTCCTAACTTCTTTCCCATGTTGCCCTCCCAGAGCAATGTGACATGCTAATGCCAGAGTTATCTTTTTTAACATGTTGATTAGGTCAGCTTATTTTCTTCTTCAAAATGTTCCACGAGCTCCCCATTGCCTATAAGATAAAGGCAGCCACTTCCAAAACCCTTCCCTGCCTCTATACTCCTGTCCTGCTGATTTTTCCTTCCTGCTCTCTGTTCCAGCCATGTTGTTTCATGAGTGTGTTCTGTTTCACTCCACCCTACCTGACTACGTCTGTTCTCTTTACTAGAATTCCCCTTCCTCACCTACTCCCAAGGCTGCCTGGCTAATTCCCAGACATTGCAAAAGAAAGACCAGGCTCCAGTATTGTGTCACTTAGGAATTTTTGAATTACAAAGACTAGAAAATGCAAGTTAAACTGGTTTAAACAATAAAGAGACTCAATTGGCTCATATACCAGAGAAGTCCAAACACACGCAAGGGTAGATGTGTTTCAGAGATTTCACCCAAGTCCCAGTTTCTACCAGGCTTTCTTGTCTGCCACCTGTGATGCCTATTCTTGTGGCTGTCATTAGCTTCATGGGTTTAATGCTACTTCTTTCCCATTCGATCTCTCGGACAAGGGAGGAAGTTCTTTCCCAGAAACCCTGAGCAAACATCATTTTGCATCTTACTTGCTCAGGTTGAGTCACATGTCATCTTTAAACCAATTACTTTGACCAAAACAGTGAGTTTTGTCATTAGTTTAATTGGAGCTTATCCTTGACATTGAAGGTAGTATCATTTCCACTGTATTTTGTTAGCATGAATAACAAGAAATGTTGGGGAAGAAACAGTCCTGACCCTCCTCAAAGAAACTGATCACCCCCCTCCCTTTTGTATTACTGCATACTTTGAAAAGACCTCTATTCCAGGCCTTTTCACACTGTATTTTACAGTGAGTAAAGTCCTTTATCCCCAGGGTCTGGCACAGCACCGGCCATATCCACGTTTACTAAAAAGTGTGTGATTGAATAAAGGAAACCCATTTTGTTTGCTTTAATCCCCAAATGTGCCCTTGCCTTTGCCCTTGGTAGAAGAGTTTTGCCTTCTGTATTACTGAAATTACAGAACTTCAAGTGAATTGCTCCAGTTTTACTTTGCTCTATCTTTGAAAACTACCTGTTTTCACCTGTTCCTTTATTCCTCGTTAGGGGAAAGAGTGCCCTCTTTATTATCAGTACTAGCCCTCCCTGCTTGTGTATTTATTCAAACCTCTCCTTTCAGTACCTCACATCACCACTGTCTCCCACTCTCTGGCATTTCCATGGTGGAGTGTAGGGGAAAAAATTGGAACTGGATGATATAGGTTCATTTGATTCCACTATCTCATGGCTTTGCAACTCTGGTCAATTGCTGATCTCCTCTGGACTTTCCATGGGAAGACTTGTGTGTCCTATCCAGGCAGCCAGCTGATTTTGTGATGAAGCTTATAGACTCAGTTTATGATAAAATCTTAATAAGCCACACTAGACAGTGACTTTGTCTGTATAAAGAGCTTATGAGAACTGATATCACAGTCTTGTTCATTTAGGTTCATGGCAGAAAAAGCCAACTTGGAAAGAAAGGAATAAGGTAGCAAATTTCTTTATTTTTCAAAGAAAGTGACTGTTGTGGTTTTGATCAAATAAAATTTACATATAAATCCAGCAAGCATTTTGTTTTAGCCTTTTGTGGTTTATTTATTTATTTTTTTTGATGTTGTTGTTTTTTTAAGTCGGAGTCTTGCTCTTTAGCCCAGGCTGAAGTGCTGTGGCGCCATCTCGGCTCACTGCAACCCCCACCTTCTGGGTTCAAGCGATTCTCCTGCCTCAGCCTCCTGAGTAACTGGGACTACAGGCACATGCCACCACACCCAGCTAATTTTTTTGTTGTTGTTGTTTGTTTGTTTGTTTGTTTTTTAGTAGAGACGGGTTTTGCCATGTTGGCCAGGCTGGTCTTGAACTCCTGACCTCAAGTGATCCACCCGTCTCTGCCTCCCAAAATCCTGAGAGATTATAGGCATAAGCCACTGTGCCTGGCCGGTTTATTTTGCTTAATTTTACTAGCACAAATAAATATATGAAAGTGCATTATGATTATAGATACAAAAAGAAAATGAAATAAAATCTGTGAAAAGAGAAAGATAATTTAGGATTCTCCATCCATGTCACATTTCCCACAAGGATTTTACTGTTATTTTACAGGTTGGGTGGTTTGACTCTTCAGGCATTTCTATGGGGATCTCCCTACTGGTTTTCCAGCTTGACTACTGTCTTCATTTAGGAAAACATGTATTTATGAGCAACTTACTGGATTTTTCAAGTGTTGTTAGAATGTAGACCATTTTTACCTTCTAATGATTTACAGCTAAGTCCTGTGTAAGATCTGGTTCTATGGTATGAACTTTTTTGTCCTCTGCTTCTGCCTTCACAAGTGACTCTCAGAAATGCAGACCAGAAAAATGGCACCCAAAGCATTTCTTTAGGAGATCCTATGCTTTGTCAAGTAGTGAGAGCTCCATTTTGAGTACCTTTCCTTGCCTCACACTTCTTCTCCCTTGCAAAGGAAATAAGTAAAAACCTGAAGCTTTACCTTTGTAATGACAGCCCAGAAAATTAATATTCCCTAAAGAGAAAAACAATCCAAAGGCAAATGGTTTATGCAAACCAATAGTCCTTAGGGGGACTTAACTACCAACCTCTAATAAACAACATACGCAAACCACTCTCTAGATCTCTAGGGGTGGGGCTCAGGCGTTAGTATTTTTAAAAACTCCCTGGGTGACATTAATGTGTTACCAGGCTTCAGAATCACTACTTGAGCTGAATTATCTCATTCCTTTTTATTTTTTCTCCTCTGTTAGCATTTACACATTTAAGTAATACTGAATAATCTTGCACCTGGTGATAACTCTTTTGTTTTATATGTGTGTGTGTATGTTGCCCCAACTAGCTTTTAAATGTGTTTTGTTTTTCCTTATGTGTCCCTAAAAGCACCTGATATACTGCCTTACACATCTCGGCTTCTTTGAACTCTTTTCGTAAATTAATTGTTAGTGCAGAGTACTTGCAGTAACTCAGTCATAGGATGAGGCCACCAATGACTAATGAAAGAAAGATGATGATGGGGAAGTGCATGCACTTGAAATTCATTGGTGTCAGGAAAGGGGTGAGGGAATGGTGTGTGCTGGACATTGCCACTCTGTTTCTATGTGGGGTTTGGGAGTCATGGTGCAGAAGGCAAGTTGCTCAACTTCCAAATTCCCTTTGTTTTTTGGAGGAACTCCCAAAGTGTGGATCTTGGTAGACTTGGCCCCACCTCCCACTATACTAGTGAGGGAGCCAATATTCCTTTTTCCTGCCCACTTGGAAGCTGGGGCAGAGACCCAGGTGTGATCATGTAACCCTCACAGGACACCTGCGAGGACAGATGAAGTGAAGGTGTGTGGGGGCAGTTAGGGATTCTTCCTGGAGGCTGAGCTCCCACTCAAGGTTCAGCTGCAGAGGTGTCCTAACTGGGCTTTTCCCTGGGTGTGGTCATACTTTCTGGGTTTAATTTTTTGGTTCCTGCCCACTTTCTGACCTTGTCTGCCCAATCATCCTATTGCCTTCAGGGGTGCCAGTAGTCGTCCATACATTGATTGTTTACTTGCCAGTCTCATTCAATTTCTGTTGCTTTCAAGAACCCCAGCTGCTGGATAGAGCAATAGGTTAGTTAACAATGTATAGCACAATCCTCCCTTCTTCTTTATTTTAAATGGCAAAGCCCCCATGGCTTTGTAACCAGGTGTGTCTGTTTTCCTTTTTCTATCAATTCTCTCCATTTCATCCAGTCCCATGGCTTACATGCAATCTTAGTGTTAATGACTCCAAAATCTACCTCCAGCCTTAACCTTTTTCTTGCACCCAGATTCATTTGTCTAGTTGCCTGTTTGGAATCTTCTACTTGGAATTCTTACAGACAGACATCCTGAATGTAGCATGTCAAAGCTAAACCGGTTTTCCATCTAACTATTTGCTCAGGCCAAAAACTTATGACTTCTCCTTGCTTTGTCTTTCATGCTTCACATCCAGTTTCTGTGTAAATCTTATGAAAATGTATCTCAAATCTGACTGCTCCTTCCCATCTTCATTGCTGGTCCTAGCCAGAATCTCTCTCACCTACAGTATTTCTATAGCTTCCTAAAAAATTGGTATAAATATTACCTTAAAGTAAGCTTTGAATATTTAGATATTTATGTGTTCATTTCTTCTGTTCTCCTGCCCCACACCAGCCTTCCCTTCTCCCCGTCTCCCCGTTTTGATACGCTTTCTTTAATATTTTGGAATAATTTTAAAATTTACAGAACATTTACAAGATAGCTCAGAAAATTATTGTATTCCCTTCTTCCAGTCCCTCAAAATGTTGACCTCATATGTAACCTTAATACATTTGTCAAAATCATGACTTTAACATTGAGACATTGTTATCATCTAAACTACAAGCTTTATTTAGCTATCACCAAGTTTTCCACTAATGTCCTTTTTCTGATTGAGAATCCAATTCAAGATTCTTCGTTTTTTCGAGATTCTTCATTGCCTTTAGCTACCCTTAGTCCTCTCTCATCTGTGACAGTTGGTCAATTTATTCTTGTTTTTCACAGCCTTGACAGCTTTCAGGGGCACTGGTCACATGTTTTTAGAAGGTTCCTCCCTTTGGGTTCGCCTGAGGCTTTTTCACGATTAGAATGGGGTTCTGGATTTTGGAGAGAATACCACAGGCATGAAGTGTTCTTCTCATCACATCATATCAGAGGATGGCAGCGTGATGTCAACGTGGCTTACCACTGATGACGTTAACCTTGATCACTCAGTTATGGTGGTATCTGCAGGTCTCCCCACTATAATGTTGCTATTGTTCCCTTTCTGTATTCTGTTATTTGGAAGTGAGTCACTGGGTCTCAGCCCACTCTCAAAGAGAGGAGATTTAAGCTCTACGGCTTGAAGAAGGGAGTATCTACATATATTATTTGGGCTTCTGTAAATGTCCTCTTTCAAATCATAAATTTACCCTTAGTTAGGAAAGAAGAGTTCAGAGATTTTCTAAACACGTGCAGCATGTATAGCAGTATTGTTTTGTTTGTCTATGAGTAGCTGTTAAATACTAAAAATTATAAATAGTTTTAAAATTACCACTGTGGTGATTGCTCGTACCTGTAAAACATTGCAGTTTTCTCCCCTGTCTTCATGAATGAAACAGTTGCCTTCTCTTTTTGAAGCTAAGGATGGCTGGGAGAAAGGAGCAGAATCATTTACCCTTCTTTCTTGTCAGACTCTCCATGAGTTTTCTTCCAGGATTGGAGGGATCTTTTGGTATCCTCGGGTACGTTGAGAGATCTCAAAAATAACAGGATTCTCAGACAAGATTAATTTTATTTAATCTTTATCTTTAATGCAAATATTTGCTAGTTAACACATAAAAGTCCGGGGGGAGGATAAAATATCAAGCAAGTAATGATAAACAGGAACTCTCAACAATGTTAAATGTCATTGAATCATCAATATCAATGAAAATCTAGAAATTTTTAATCTTAAGAATTTCTTTAATCCAGTGTCAACAATTAGCAAATTGTTTAGTTCAAATGGATACTTCTTGCTGTTTTTTCTTTTTTCCCTTTTTCTTTCCTCCTCCAATTCTTACCTGACAGTAAATTTTTAACACACACTCCACATATGTCAAGCACAAGCTTAGGTTTATGACTCAGACCAATTCCACGTCTTATCTAATTATCTGAGTATGTGTTAGTGACCTTATCCTGACATTAAGAAAATAAAATGAGAACACATACACAAAGTACCGCAGGGACTTTGGCGATAAAATGCCTTGATGCCGTTCATTTACGTCTGACGGGTGCAGATTTATCAGCATGTGGCCCTCATCCATTAGGGCAGGAGCTGCTTCCTGCTCAAGCTGCAATTGCTTAGCCCTCCTGGTATTTGCAGACTTTTGCAGCTACTGTTCACAAGGTCTTGGCCACAGCACATTCATTTCTCTCACTTTATTACCATCACATGTGATTCCAATTTGCTACCAAATTGAGTTTCCAGTCCTGAGCCTGACATTCAAGCCATCAGGTGGATTAGCTCCTTCAGCTTGGTTAGCGTGGTAGCTTTAGGTCAGTTGACAGTGGCCTATTAAATGTCCTTTGCTCCTCATCTTGGAATCTCGGCTGCCATCCTGTGGAGCAGCAGTGCTGGGTTACCCACTGTAACCTTCCTCCTTGTTTAGAACTCATAATTCTAGACCTACTGGAAAGACTTCTGATTAAAAGCAGAGTTGGTTTTTATCCCTTATCTTGCTGTTTCAGCAGCTTTTTCTCAGAGCAAAGCAGCCAGTTTATGCTCGGGTCATTTGGTGGAATATGATTGATGGAACTGTTCGGGTCATTCATTTGGTCCCTTTCCTCTTATGTCTTCTGAATGATCTATTTGCATATATAGTTGAAATAACATCTGATTTATTATTTTGTTGTTATTAATGATAATACCTCAGGTACCTTTTATGCGGCTGTCAGATCAACTTACTGGACAGAGCAGTATTATTCATTTGGTCTCTAGACCTTTTGCTCTGCAGTAGTATCAATTTCTTTCTAGGAGAAATGGCCTGGGTCTGGTACAGTGTGGTGTACTTTGTAATCTTGGCTACTCAGGAGGCTGAGGCAAGTGGATGCTTGAACCCAGGAGTTTGAGATCAGCTTGGGCAATGTAGTGAGACCTCATCCTAAAAATAAATAAAAATTAAAAAATAAAAAATATAGTGTGTTGAGCTATTACATCTAGGAAGTTCTTTTTCTTTTCTTTAACCTGAATACAACACAGATTTCTCAATGCTTGTTGTAACCAAAGATCCATGTATAGAAAATTACTCATTGGTTTTCTATTTATGTTTTGGTTCCCAAGGAAAACGGTCTTGGTCAGAGACTTTTCTCTTGTCATTAGAGGTTTTAGTAAATGAAGGTATATTTATGTTTTAGAATCAGGGAGCCAAGTTCAGCAAACACTATAATTTCTTGGAGCTAATCAAGGATTAAAGAAAAAAGCAAAGCAAAACAAAACAAAAAGGCACTTTACCACTGAACCCTAGAGCCCTTGAAAAGAAAACATTTGCTATTGGGAGAAAGAAGATGACAATTCATTCCTAAAGTTGCTGATTGTTTTTCTTGCTTTTAAACAGTTATGTGATTACTATATCTGTATGGAAATATATTTGCCAGTTAATAAGTAAGGCCTGCTGTGTTTAAAGCAGCAGCCACAGAGCTCTCCTCTGCTCTGGTCTGACACTGTTGTGGCCACTTTCTGTAAGCTGTGCTGGAGTAAGTTGTGCTGTGGAAAAGTGATAGCTGAGCCTGCTGTCCATGACAAACATTGAAATAGTCAATAAAAATAAGAGACAGGAAAGGTGAGTTTGAAGCTGATGGGGAAATACCTTTCAAAGGATAATGTTCAAGCACCTGAAAGGCAGAAAAATAAATGAGAATTATGGGCATGAATAACCAAGTTTAGTCATAGTGGGCTTCAGTTTGAGTTTAAATAGCCAAATGACTCATCGCTTCCTATTCTTCAATAATTGACAGCAAGTAATTATTCTTGAGCTTTGAAAACTTCATTAGTGGATAGAGGTATTTCTGAATCTATTTTTGTTTATTTCTTTGGTTGGCTTGTTTTCTTGCGTGTTTTTTTTTTTTTTTTTTTTTGGTTTTCCACAGCCTCTTGATGATTAGGTAGATAAGAATCTCAAATTGAGAGAAGTGTGAAGGCACCCTTTTAAAACTATGAAGCACTCTAATAATTGTCATGGCTGTCTGATTACCTTTTAGAAGTTGATTAAGCTGCTTTTAAATATCCCAATGAATAAATGGATGTTTTGAGAAATAACACCAAAAGGAAATCTTTTCCATTATCATTTAAAAAATAGAAAGTGCAATCTTTGGTATGCATAATGTTTTGCATGAATATGTTTCTGTTGAGGGCAAATAGTTCGATTTAATTGTCCCTTTCATTGCACCTTTCATTTAATTATAATCCTGCAAAATGTCTCCTACTTCTTATAGCTAAATCCTGTTTGGATAAATTCTTTGCTTGCTCAGATTTTCCGTATGCTCAATTGTAGGGCCATGTAACTCAACTCAGTATTTTACTGTAGTTGCTTTGGGAAGATTGATGGTTTTTCTGCTCTGGAATTCAGATAAGCTGTGTTTGTACCTTAAACACAGTGTGTAAAGAGAACCGTGTAAGAAGGGATCCAGCATAAAATTATGACATTAAAATGTTTTCAGTATAGGAAATGCCAAATCAAGCATAATGAGGGATGATACGTTCTTTGTTATCCGTTTGGTATCATAGTAATCTAAGGTTAATGCAGCATCACTTATATATGTTTTTTTTTTTTCTTTTGCAGAAGGAGCTGAGTCTCCCCAGAAGAGGAAGTTTGTAAGTAGTAGGATTTTGTTTCCTTGTTTTCTTTTTATTAATATATAGTTTATAGTTTGATTCTTCTCTGAGTCATTAGTGGCAATTGTAAAATGAATGATAATCAACTGAAGAAAACAAAAAACTGAATTTACTTATAAAAGTCAAACAGTAATAATTTCATAATTTTCAGGGTTTGTTCCATATGGGCATTGTAAACCTAAATGCATATTTATTCCTTGGAGAATCTTAATTTTTTAAAATGCTGTTATATAATCAAGCAAAAACATTATTTGGTCAGGAGATAGTGTAAATTGATCTGAATCAAGAATGAGTGTTCTTTATGATCTGAAATCCATGATTTTTTTATACTATGGATTTTATATGGAGTAAATTATGTACTTTTGAATCTGAATTGGAGACTTTGAATCAGTTGAACTTTCCATTATTAGATCTAGATCTTACTGAACTGATTCATGTCATGCTCTTGTATTAAAATAATGGATTTATGAACTTTGACTTGATTTCTTTATAGTGTGTTTTAATCTTTTATTTTTAAGACCATTAATATATTTGCACAAATCATAGTTTTTTTTCCATTAGCAAGTTGCAGAATGAAATTGAGGACAGAATTAACTACCCTCAATATTTGACCACATTTAAAGTCAGATTTGTTATCCGATAGTACTGTGTAAGGGCTGGTCTGGAAACATTTACATTTGATGTCTGATTTAAGTTGAAGAAGTTAGTAGATGGAGCACCTCCTTTAAAAAAATAGTATTTAAGATAAGTTTTTACAACTCTCCTCTTGGAGGATTAGAAAAAAATTTGGTAACTGTTGAAATATAGGGTTTATTCTAGGCTAAATTTTGGAAAATTTCAGCCTTTGCATCTAAGAACCAAAAATTCATCAGCTGTGAACATTTTATTACTGTCCATTTTGCTTCCTGTCTTTTGTACAAGTTTAGGCTGCCAGGCAGATACTGGATTATTATTTTTGGAGAATGTGCCAAGATAAATTGTCACTAGCTTTTAGCTTCCATCTCTCTGTGCTAGAGTTTAACAGAAAATAGTTTGCTATAGGAAATGGACTTAGAATTAAACTCTTTCCTCTTCTGCATCATGATTAGGACTCTGTTGCCTAAACTTGGAAAAGTCCAAACTTTTTGATATTTCCCATCATGACAAGACAAAAGAAAAATAGAAAACTACATGAAATACTTTTATAGAAAAAAATCTCATTTGCTTTTTTGCACTTTTCTTTAAGGCTTAAACACCCTTTCTCTTTTATTTGAAAGCTTCAGAACTTAAGTCAAATCTTGCTTTTAGTCTTTTTAATAGATTGCACATGGGTTTTGTTTTTTGTTTCTTGTTTTATCACATTAGTGTTTCCAATAATATTATAAAGATCATGTTAATTACAGAATTAGATTTCATGTTTCTATTTAAGGGTAATTTCCTCTTTTGCACTTAAGTCAATTCTGTTAATGTTAGCTGATAGCCATGAGTTGATGTGAAAATACGTGATAAGGAAAGTATTTTAAGTTTCTTTATTTGAGAAAATGGGATCTTTAATGAAAAAAGAATAATGACATAAGTTGTTTGGAGCCCATCTTTTGGAAACATAGTAAGAGAAAGTTTGATTTACATCAGAGCCATTTAAACTCCCCTCCCTGTTAAAAGTCAATTGAGCATTCAGATGATGAGCATGAAGCACACTATTTATGTATATGTGAACACAAATCTACTTTTTTCGTGAATTCTGGGAAAATTAGTACTTTCAAGTGAGATAAACTAAAAATAAACATGCTATTTTGTATTTTCTGTTAAACACGAATATTCCCCAGAGAATTAACGATGCCTGATATAGCTGTGCTAGAACCCATTGTCACTCAGCGTTTTTAGTGAATACTGTACAGAATGCCAGTAATTACTTTCCTCGTGCAAGGTTCTTTTATGACTTTGAGAAAGGGAAAATGCTTTTTAAAATAAATGCTAGAGTAATTTTATACAAATCTAATGAAGAAAGGCACAAATGTATCTTTATTAGTATCAGCTAGCCAACGTAATAGTACCTGATAATTAAACCTGTTAACACTTTGTTTATTTACTGCGTACATGACTCCTCCATTTGAAATCTTTTTATATCTTCTCCCAGAAAGATTAGAGATTTGCTCCTGCTGTTCTTTTCAGTCTCTTTTTTGTTGTTGTTGTTCCATATTAACATAAGCAACTGCACACAGTGTGATGTATTTCTTTTTTTTTTTTTTTTTTTTTTTTGAGACGGAGTCTCGCTCTGTCACCCAGGCTGGAGTGCAGTGGCCGGATCTCAGCTCACTGCAAGCTCCGCCTCCCGGGTTCACGCCATTCTCCGGCCTCAGCCTCCCGAGTAGCTGGGACTACAGGCGCCCGCCACCTCGCCCGGCTAGTTTTTTTTTTGTATTTCTTAATAGAGACGGGGTTTCACCGTGTTAGCCAGGATGGTCTCGATCTCCTGACCTCGTGATCCGCCCGTCTCAGCCTCCCAAAGTGCTGGGATTACAGGCTTGAGCCACCGCGCCCGGCCAAAGGAGGAAGGATGAATGGCTTTCCAGAAGAGAAAGCACAGTTTTCTTTTTTTTTTTTTTTTTTTTTTTTTTTTGAGGCGGAGTCTCGCTCTGTCGCCCAGACTGGAGTGCAGTGGCGCGATCTCGGCTCACTGCAAGCTCCGCCTCCCGGGTTCCCGCCATTCTCCTGCCTCAGCCTCCCGAGTAGCTGGGACTACAGGCGCCCGCCACCGCGCCCGGCTAATTTTTTTTTGTATTTTTAGTGGAGACGGGGTTTCATTGTGTTAGCCAGGATGGTCTCGATCTCCTGACCTCGTGATCCGCCCGTCTCGGCCTCCCAAAGTGCTGGGATTACAGGCTTGAGCCACCGCGCCCGGCCTGTATTTCTTATTGTCTTTGGTTATATAGCAATGTGATCCAACTTGTTAGAGAGTGTGTACCTTGATAAAGACTGAAAAGGCCTCTTTTGATATATCTACTGCTTCAAATCTGTATGTCTTGAAAGATAGCAGTTTTAAAATTGCATTTTCAGCATTCTGAAACTTACGGGGTTTTCCACATTTTTTTGAAAATTTTGAATATTGCTTTAAATAAGCTTAAAGATAACTTTTATATCCAGAATCATGGTAAAAACATATATTACATTGAAAGCTTTCAGAAATGAAAGACCTCAGGAAATTTTTTTTGTTATTAATTGAAAGTATAAAAAAGCAAACTATTCTGTCTAGAAAAAGAAATTCAGATCCTCACTAATTTATTATTTATGATCATTTTAATGAGAACTAACTTGAAGACTCTCTTGTTTTATAAACATTTTTAAAAGGTGTAGAAGCAATGATTGTGACTGGGTAATAGACAAGAGAAGCGAGGGAAACAGCTTTCTAGGCAAGATGCTGTTATGAGATAATCAAGTAACTCCAGATCACTTTTCCAGAGGCATTACAGCTTCCTAGACAGCTGGATTTTAGCTATTTCTCTTCTTTTTCCATTCAATGAATAGCCATTTGCCAAGGCTGCTTCTGATCCCAGATACTTCCTGTACTTTCCCCCTCATTCTCCTTGGAACTAAAGTTATCACATTGCCTTATCCCTCTCCTTCCAGCTACCTGTCAAAATCATAATATAGTCAGATAGTGAAATATTATACAGCAGGTAAAGTAACTGGACAAGATTATACATATCAGCAGGTATAATTATCAAGAATAGAATGATAAGTGCTAAAAGCAAATTCCAGGTACAAGATGGCATTTATATTATAAAACTTAAAAGTATGCAAAACAATATGTTGTTTCTGAATACAGGCATTTACAGTAAAGGTATAAAAGATGCATGGAAAGCAAGTTTATGATAAAGGTCACTTACTAGTGGAGAAAATGAAGTAAATTGGATTTGAGAGGCCTCTGCAAGGAGTTTCACGTATATCATTAATGTGGTAGTGTGTATATGGGTGTTTATATTATACCCTCTGTATTTTTGGTATTCTTGAAATATTTTATGTAAAATACTCAGTGATTGTATGGAAGTAGGATTAAAATTGCTTTAACCAAGTATTTATGTAGATTTTTAAGTAATTTGAATAACAATTATGTAAACATTCTATTTTGAATAAGAAAATATATCACACCTGTATTTGTGTGTGTGTGTGTGTGTGTGTGTGTGTGTGTATTTGGTTAATTTTGTCTCATAATAAAGATTGCTCCAAATAAATATGATTTGACAGTAACTAAAATATCTACAGTGGCAGATACCAATTGGTTAATGCCAGAACATCATAGAAAAAATTATGATGATAAATTGTAATAATCTTGAAATGCTTTAGTATATACTACCTGAAGCCAGGGGATGAAGCAAATGAGATAATAGTATTTATGATGGCATATTATTACACTTAGTTTCAGAACTAGATTTGTTGCTTTAGATTTTTATCCCATCAAAGAGATGTGACTCTGAATGCCTGTTCTTTGTGTTCAGCAAGGTGCCTGGTATAATAACTACATAGTGCAGACATTTGTGGAGTCTGTACAAATCTGTCTCCCCCTCCTAGATTGGGAGCCTCCAAGCAATGGACCTGCCCTGTTCTCTTAGGTTCTGTCACTGTGCCTGCGCCATGAGGACAAGTGGTGATGCCACGGCCGGATGGCTGATGCCAGATCCTTCATGGTTTCAATTCAGTATGGAACACATCAACCTTCTGCGTGTTGTTTGATTTAGATTTTTCTAATAACTAATTTGTACTGTCTGTATTTATGAAAGCGCCATTATTGTTGTGGTACTTTTTTCCTAAAATCCACCCATATTTTGCATGTAAGTCCTGAAATCACATTTCTAAGTGGAAAAATTCACAGGGAAATGTTTGTTTTCAGGCAAGGAAAGTGCAAAAAGTGGAAAAGCCCAAGATGTGAGCCCACGATGGTTAGGAGCCAAACCAAGGTGTCCCTGGCAGCCATTATTTATTTTTAAAGGACTCCTTTGTGTTTTGTTAATTGCCTAAATAAACAGCTCTCCAGGACAGAGAGGCTTCTTTTTTCATGGAATTCCCTAGAGTGCCTTGATGGTGTTTATACCCTGGAGAGAGGAGCAGGAAATCTGCTCAGGCCAGCTCCTGTGCCGCCTCCTGCTTTTAACTGGTCTTTCAGATGTCTTCGTACAGAGTAGAAGGAAACTGTGTTATCTATTCTTAG
The DNA here is from genome assembly GCF_043159975.1 of Macaca nemestrina. NCBI lineage: Eukaryota > Metazoa > Chordata > Mammalia > Primates > Cercopithecidae > Macaca > Macaca nemestrina. The sequence goes on along the minus strand of NC_092130.1, from coordinate 108,340,288 downwards.
CAAATAGGTTCTCCCCGCTACTTAAAATGACCTTTCCTCCACCTTGTTTAATTATAAGCCTTGGTGCATTGTTTCATGGCTTTGTAGGTCTGGGATCTATAAAATTATCTGCAATTATCACTTCATTTTAGTAGAAGCAGTGACTGACACTTGGCAGTTTCTTAGCTTTAAGTTCTCTGGCCACACATGCTTGCTTGCTTGATTGATGGATTGGTTTATGATATTTGATTGCGACAGCTGTTTTAAATGTATTTTTATTTATAAAATTTTTCCAACTCTTTCGAAAAATAATTTCAACTTTTAGGTTCAGGAAGTACATGTGTAGATTTGCTACAGGAGTATATTGCATGACACTAAGGTTTGGGGTAAAAATGATCCTGACACCCAGGTAGTGAGTGAATATAGTACCCAAACTGTAGTTTTCCAGCCCTTTCCCCTTTGTCTCCCTGCACTAGTAGACCTAGTAGACCCTAGTGTCTATTATTCCCATCTTTATGTCCACAGACATGCTTTAAGGATGCTTTTAAAGGAATATCCAAGGCCAGGCGTGGTGGCTCATGCCTGTAATCCTAGCACTTTGGGAGGCCGAGGCAGGTGGATCATCTGAGGTCAGGAGTTCAAGACCAGCCTAGCCAACATGACAAAAATCCCATGTCTACTGAAAAATACAAAAATTAACCAGGCTTGGAGGTGCATGCCTGTAATCCCAGCTACTTCAGAGGCTGAGGCAGGAGAATCATTTGAACCTAGGAGGTGGAGGTTGCAGTGAGCTGAGATCATGCCCATGCCAACCTGGGCAACAGAGTGAGACTCTGTCTCAAAAAAAAAAAGGCTGGGTGCAATGGCTCACATCTGTAATGCCAGTACGTTGGGAGGCCAAGGCAGGCAGATCACAAGGTCAGGAGATCGAGACCATCCTGGCTAACACAGTGAAACCCCATCTCTACTAAAAAATATAAAAAATTAGCTGGGCATGGTGGCGGGTGCCTGTAGTCGCAGCTACTTGGGAGACTGAGGCAGGAGAATGGCATGAACCTGGGAGGCAGAGCTTGCAGTGAGCTGAGATCACACCACTGCACTCCAGCCTGGGCGACAGAGCGAGACTTCATCTCCAAAAAAAAAAAAAAAGAATATCCAGCAGCAGGAACCCAAAGCAGAAGCAGCTCCTAATATGTATAATAGTCCTGGAAAAGTATGTCTCTGCATGCTGAGGAGTTGCTGAGTATTCAAATTATCCCAGAGGCAATTTAAAAGGTTTTACTTATTTTAATTAACTGTTCTAGCACCAATACTAGTAGCTGGTAACAATATTCCTCTTTATAGGGTTTGTGAATGAAAAATAGTCAAACTCTGTAAAATATTTGAAGGGATTTATTCTGAGCTCAATATGAACGACCAAGGCCTGAGGCATCATCCCAAGAGGTCCTGAGAACATGTGCCCAAGATGGTTGGGTTACACTTGGTATTATACATTTTCAGGAAACATAAGACACCTGTCAATACATGTAAATTATGCATTGGTTTGGTGTGGAAAGTTGGGATAGCTGGGTGGGTGGTGCTTACAGATCATAGGTGGATTCAAAGATTTTCTGATATTGGCAGTTGGTTGAAAGAGTTATTATCTAAGACCTGGAATCAGTAGAAAGGAGTGTCCGGGTTAAGATAAGTGATTGTGGAAACCAGGGTTCTTATTATGTAGAACAGATGGTAAATGTCTCTTGTCAGGCCTTAAAAGGTGTCAGACTCTTAATCTCTCCTGGATCAGGAAAAGTTCTGGAAAGGGAAGAGAGTCTCTACAGAGTGTAGATTTTCTCCACAAGAGACAGATTTGCAGAGCCATTTAAAAATCTATCAAAAAATATATTTTGGGGTAAAGTACTTTAATTTCTTTCAGGGCCTGCTATCTGTCATGTGATGCTATACTAGAGTCACATTGGAATTTGGTCTCTTACTACAAAGAGCCTGTTTTGTCAGTCTTAAGATCTCTGTTTTAATGTCAGCTGGTCAGTTGTGCTGAATTCCAGAGGGAAGGAGGGTATCATGAGGCATGTCCGACCCTCTCTTCTTATCATGGCCTGAACAAGTTTTTCAGGTTTGCTTTGGAATGCCATTGGCTGAGAGGGGGATTCATTCACTCAGATGGGGGACTTAGAATTTTGTATTTCGTTTATATGTTTTTATGATTTTTCTCCATTCACCCTTTCGTTATTCCTCTGAGAGTGGTTGGAGTCTATTAGGGCTGGCCTTGGAATAAGTGGGCTAGGTATCTACTGGCATTTGATAGTTTCAGGTCTGCTAGGAGGTCCACCCCCTCTGACCGCAAAGGGGATTTGCATCTTAAACACATCTGCCACATGTCAAACATTCCAGCTAGAAATTCATCTGCCAGATCTTAGAGATGCCTTTGGTACCTCACTGAAATGTATGTACCTTTGGTTAGGACAGGTTGTCACCCAAACTAAATTTATCACAGCAGAAGACGATTCATTAATGGGATGCTTCTGGTGAACTGGCAAGAAACAAGGCTAGCAGAAAGTTGAGCAGGTATTGAGAACCATTTTACCATATGAATGCATTAATAAATGTATGAAAAGAATAATGAACTTATTTTACCGCTTCCTAATTTTGCCTTTCTTGGTTAGGGACAGTAGAGGGCATCCAGAGATGAAATGAAAGATGAGAGTGACCAACAGAGGGAGAGAATATTGTCAAAAAGTAGTTAGGACTACAAAGCAGGGGAACTTGATGGTAGCTTCTGGGTGGAGCTGGGCCTGCTAGACTTCTGAGATAGTTTGTCTTACAGTAGATATATTTGTTGGAGAACTTTCTCCTTAGTTCAGCTAAAACTGGGCTCTTTTCACACGGCCACGAAAGATTAGGCTCGTGGACATACAGAAGGGTGGGGAAAATGGAATTTACGGGGTGAAAAGGAAAAATAACTCTCAGCAAAGTGAAAGAGAGAGTCCTGCTAGGAGGTTTCCCACCTCACAGATAGAATTCCAGGTCACCACACAGGAACAGAAGAGGCCAGGCTCCTCCCCTTTGCAAAGGGTGCAAACTTCCCGAGGCTCTACCTCGTCCTCCCGGGGTGCAGGTGGGCATTACTCCGAAAGAATCAGCTGAAAAAGGGAGGGCTTCATCCAGGACCTGCAGTCTGGTATTTCAGCCTTCAGGCTCTTTTAGGCTTGAAAGTGGGATTTTGTCAGGGACCCTTGGCTGTCTCCTGTCTCAATCATATTGAATTGTATGTATTGGATTAGGGTATTTCTAAAATTGGAATTCCTAATTTTGACACAAGATATGAAGTGAACTTCTGTATAATTGAATGGGCATAGGTCGATTGTGTGTGTGTGTGTGTGTGTGTGTGTGTGTGTGTGTGTGTGTCTGTGTGTGTGTGTGTGTATTTTTTAAAAAGACTTACATTCAGGCCTGTTATATATCAGAAAATACTGCCTTGACTGCCTGTTTAGAAAAGTAGTTTGAGTAAAATGAGATTATTTCTAGCAGGCAAGGAAAGGGAATCAGCTTGGTTTTCAACTTACTTGAATTACATTTGTGAGATTTTCAGCAAAGTAAAGGCAATATTTCCTGAAAGAGAGGGAAAGAGTTTAATTCAAACAAAATAAAGGACATGTAAACCATATTTGAATAAGTTTTAAAATAAATTTAGGTTTCTTAGCACTTTCTGTCCTCCCACTCCCACAGATATTGAAGCAAGAATTCAAAATATCTATTGTCAAAGCCACATGGAAGTCCAGTGTCATTTTGAATGTTAGAAACCCAAAAACAAAACGAAGAAAAAAATCGAGTGTCACATCTGAATTAGCATTTAAAGTGGCATGTTTATATAAAAAGAAAACAGTGTAATCTATCCTGAGAGTAAAGAGAGGATTTCAGACTGTAGAAGAATGTCAATTGCATTTATATATTCATCGAATAGCCGGTTTGGTATTTGGTACGTATTTGCAGCTTTCCTTATCACACATGCATTTGTCTTCTGTGAAGTGGGTAGGGAAGAGATTTGGGAGATAGAAACAATGTAGGATTGATCTTCTTACCTTTGAAAATTATACGAAGACCTTACTTTTGTCCCAGGGGAGAGGATTAGGTTACCTGTGGGAGGTTTGTCAAAAATCTGTGTGCATTGCCAAACACCCTCGGGAATGCAAATCAGAGTCTCGTGTGTATTGAGGGCAGGGTGAGGTAGAGGCTTGAGTACTTTTAACCAGTTTTCAAGGTAAATCTAAAATGCCACTCCCAGTTGAGAATTAATGTTCTTAGCGTTTTGGTGGGTGTGCATAGCTTTTGGATAGCCAAAGGCAGGAGCAGAAATTCCCTATTTCATATTTACTGGAATAACTTTTTAGCAACTCAGAATCAAGTAGGATTGGGGGAAAGTTTTTTAGTGAGCAGTGCTTTTCAGCAACGCTTATTTAGAGGCACCCATTGAGAGAGGCGGGTATCTGTGCTGTCTCACTAAAAGCCACCTTCTCACATCTGTTAATCAATAGGTAATCACTGAGTAGCATTTCAGAGCATGGACTCAGAAGTCACACTGCCTAGGTTTGAATCCTGTCTCTGCCATTTAGCCGACTGTGTGACCTTAACCTCTATGTGCCTTAGTTTCCTAAAGTAGAATGATAATGTCATTGTGTCCTCAAATTATTTAGAGGATTAAATTAGTATTTGTAAAGTGTTTATAACAGTACCTGGCATACAATAAGTACTGTATGTTTTCTTAAATAAATAAATAAAATATATTGGGAATTACGCCCTTCTTTCTCTCTCCCCATATCATTTATTTTTGTCCTGTTGAATTAGGCAAAAGACCACAAAGTAGGCTGGGGAAATCCCCTTAAAGCTAGCTCATTGGAGTAGCATTTTCTCAGGGGCTGTTCTGTTTCCATGAAGAGGTGTGAAAGGGGCAGTTGACCCCATGTCCTTGGATAGCTCTTTCACTTGTACTCTGTGTTGGTCAACCCTAAGGACACAAGCTCTCTGCACAGATGTGGGGACAGATCCCACAGGTGTTCCGGCTCAGTATCATTAGGCTTTGAGGGAACTCACTCCCTGTCCTCAGTGGCCCCTCTATCAGATTTAAGCCATCTCTTCTCAGCAGGGTAATCAGGGCACTCCTTGAAATTGTGTTTTGGGACTGACAGGTGTTGAGAGAATAATATGGTATATTATAGCAGTCTATATGGAAAATTTTAATCATAGAATTTCAGAGCTGGAAGAAGCCTTAAGAGAAGTCTGACTGAAAATATCTTTATTTAGTAAACAAGGAACTAATGACTCAGAAGATTTGAGACTTGCTTGTGCTCAGGGAGTATATATGTTGATTGCAAACCATGACCAGAATTTAGGGTTCCTAACTCCCAGGGACTGGCAAGCAGCCTTTCCTTTTTGAGGTCAACATGCTTGGGTTAGAAAAACAGATATCAGCAAGGGAGTGGGTACTGATATGGTTTGGCTGTGTCCCCACCCAAATCTCACCTTGAATGGTAAAAATCCCCACGTGTCAAGGGTAGTGCCAGGTGGAGATAATTGAATGATGGCGATAGCTTCCCCCACACTGTTCTCATGGTGGTGAATAAGTCTCACAAGATCAAATGGTTTTATAAATGGGAGTTCCTCTGCACAAACTCTCTTGCCTGCCACCATGTAAGACATGACTTGCTCCTCCTTCACCTTCCGCCATGATTGTTGGGACTCTCCAGCCTTGTGGACCTATGAGTCTATTGAACCTCTTTCCTCCATAAATTACTCAGTCTCGGGTGTGTCTTTATTAGCAGCATGAGAGCAGACTAATGCAGGTATGTTTTGTTTTATAAAGAAATGCGAGCATCAACACCCACAGTATGGACCCAGTAAAGGGTAGACCTCATAGAGTTTGCTTGACTTCACCATGTTTGTCATAGTTTCTTTGAACATTTTGGAAAGTAAAGCCTCAAACTTGCCTTAAGAGTGTCCCCTTAACACTGTTGCTGAAGGGGAAACCTGCAGCCACACACCCGGCACTACCAGGATGCTGAGTTTATCTCAGACTGTAAAGAGAATAGTGACAGCCACACTGGTGTGGTGTAATGGTCCCAGCTGCAGTAACTGGCAGTCCCCAAATATATTCATTATCCAATTAGCCATGTGAGCAGAGCAGCTGAATTCTGTATTGTTCTCTCTTTACCCCTGTTGTGTGGTAGCAAGTTGGGCCCTGGTAGCTCTAACAGGGAACTGTGGAAAGGTAGGACTTCTCTTGTGTCCTGGTGTTTCTTGGAATCTGTGCCATCTCCTCTGCCATTTTGACTCTTAAGATTTAAATTCTTCTTTTACTCCTTGTGGCAGTAGACTATCAGACCTGAGTAACTAGAGGGAAAAACCACACCAAAAGGTTTTCAGGGTTTCTTTCTCTACTTTTCTGAGTTAGGGACCTCACCCTCTGAGGATTTTGGTGGTCCATTTATTTTCATCTGAATACACATGTGTTTTCTTTTCTTTCTCTCTCTCCTTTTTTTTTTTTTTTTTTTTGGAGACAGTCTCACTCTGTCACCAGGCTGGAGTGCAGTGGTGCAATCTTGGCTCACTGCAACCTCCGCCTCCCTTCAAGCGATTCTCCTGCCTCAGCCTCCCAAGTAGCTGGGACTACAGGTGCACGCCACCATGACCAGCTATTTTTTGTATTTTTAGTAGAGACAGGGTTTCACCATGTTGGCCAGGATGGTCTCGATCTCTTGACCTCGTGATCTGCCCACCTCGGCCTCCTAAAGTGTTAGGATTACAGGCGTGAGCCACTGCACCAGGCCCATGTTTTCTTTTAATAGGTTGTTTTATGACATCGCCTCTTTTGGGATGATGTTGAGGGCTTTCCCATGCTTAAGTACAGTAACATGAGACAAACCCATGGAAATACCAGTAACTGCACACTTCCTCCCAGTGACCGTGTGAGCTCTGCTTCATCCCACACATCACTCACTTAACTTTTGACCAGCACCATAAGGAAATTCTCTGCAGATAGTTTTGTGAACACATTTGCATGAGAGGAAAAAGTTTTACTGATTACAATCTATGTGTTTGATTTGCATGTGGAAATGGGTGGCAGGAATCTGACCTAGCATAGACAGACACATTTAAAACTTTTTTTAGATTGCAAATTCTAATAATAAATTCAGGCCGGGTGCAGTGGCTCATTCCTATAATGCCAGCACTTGTAGAGGCCAAGACAGGGGGATTGCTTGAAGTCTGGAGTTGGAAACCAGCCTGGGCAAAATAACGAGACCCTGTCTCTACAAAAAAAGACAAAACAAAACAAAAAAACCCAAAACAAACAACAACAGCAACTACAAAAAAAAAAACAATAAAAGTTAGCTAGGCATGTATCTATAGTGCTAGCTACTAGGGAGGCTGATGCGGGAGGATTGCTTGAACCCAGGAGTTTGAGGTGCTATGATCATGCGCCTGCACTTTAGCCTAGGTAACAGAGTGGGACCCTGTCTCTAAAAAATAAATAAATGAATGAATTTAAACATGTATATTGTAGAAATATAAAGTAATCTTTCAAGAAATATTTACATATTTTGTAGATGTTTATGTGAAGATGTTCTTTGTCAGAAAATACTAATTTAGCTTATGCTTTGTGCTCTTTATTGTGCAGAAAAAACGATTTTTAACTTTTGGTGTGTCATAGAGATCAATGGGATTAACCTTTTGGTAACATTAGCATCGAGTGCCTAACTCTTCCCAAACCCTGATTTTCCAGTGCAGTCTTTTATTGTTTTGGGGGGTGATGGTATATGCTTCTACTTAGAGGGGTCAGCTTTGAGGCAGAGATTATCTTCTAGATTTATTTTGTTTTTAGGAAATTGAGGAGGGCATTTGATTTGAGAAATTGGTACTGTGTGCCTTCCATGTGCGGCTGCTGTGGAACAAGTGGTAATGTTAATTGCAGGGAGAGTAGGACCTTCCCACTGTACTAGCAGCAGGACAAAGTAAGGGAGAGTTCTGCTCCTTTCTCAGCTCCTTTTGACCTCTCTCCCTAGGCAATAAACTTTCAAGTTTGCTTTGTATGGGGCACATGAGTGGGTTTACCAAGGGTTTTGTATTTCAGCACATAAACCATAGTGTTTAGTACCTTAACAAATCAAGAATCAATTATCTGCAAGAATAAGCAGAAGGTTTTTTTATGTCTAGAATAAATTAGCTTAAATGCTAAAACCAGTCCTTGTGAATTAAAGAAGCACTGGAAGCAATGAAGTATATTTTTAAAATGCACTTGACATCATACACTGGAATGAAATTAATAGATCACTACACAGGTTTCATGTCTTAGAGGAATAGTGGTGGCTTTTTAAGGTGGATTTCTAAGGCACTACCAATATGTATGTAGAGGTAGTTGAATTTGATAGAATCATGGGGAGAAATGCCATCAAACTCCTGGTTAAAAGCATATTATTTGATTATTATCTTTGAGAATTCAGGCCACTTAGCTTTATTCTCTTTTTTCTTTCTTTCTTTCTTTCTTTTCTTTTTTTTTTTTTTTTTTTTTTTTTTGCTGAAAGATGTTGGTCAGACATACCTTTAAGATGATGGTGGTGACTGTCTTGGGAGTCTCTTAAAAGGAGAATTAAAGCAGAGACACTTTAAATTGGTTTTCATAAGGGTCTAAGTCTTTCCCTCCCAACACACACCACATCTACTATTTAATATCATCTAGGCTGTATTATGTTCATGTACCCAAGAATTGTGAATTCTGTTTGTGTTAACTCACAGAGGAATTTAAAACCACAAAATAAAACCTCTAAAACTGCTTCCTTTCATGGATTCCCAAGTAGCATGAACCAATTTCAGCTGTCCCTACATGGTATGGTAGTGAGATTTTCCCCAATAGCTAGCATTGCATTTCTCTCTTTAAAAAGGATTATTGAGACATAATTGGCTTATAATAAACTGTACATAATTTAAAGTGCACAGTTTCATAAATTGATATGTGTATACACTCGTGAAACCACCAGCACAGTCAAGATAATAAAATACCCATCTCCCCCAGAAGTTTTCTCCTGCCCCTTTGTCATTGCTTCCCCACCCCCACATCCCCAACCAGACAGCTACTAATGCTTTCCATCCCTAGAAACTAGTTTGCATTTTTTTTAATTTTACATAACTAGAGTGATATTGTATGCACCCTTGTTTTAGGCCTGGCTTCTCACTCAGCGTAATTATTTTGAGATTCATCCATGTCATAGCATATGTCGATCATTTATTAGGATTTTTTTGCTAAGTAATATCCTATTGAATGACTATGTCAGTTTCGTTAGTCTCTTGCTGCTGGACATTTGGCTTATTTATAGCTTTTGGCCATTATAAATAAACCTTATATATGTGATCTTTAAATGTTTTCTCCCAGCCTGTGGCTTGTGTTTTTATTCTCTTTATAGCATCTATTGAAGAGCAAAAGCTTTATTCGTTCTTTAAATGCTTTTGGTGTTGGATCTAAGCCATCTTTGCCTAATCCAAGGTCACAAAGGTTTTTCCTATGTTTTCTTCCAAAAGTTTTATAGTTTTAGATTGTACATTAGGTCTATGATTAATGTGTTGATTTTTATACATGGGGGGCAGATATGGATTGAAGTTGATTTCTGCATACACGTCTCTAATTGTTCCCGCACCATTTATTGAACAGGCTGTTTTTTCTCCACTGAAATGCTTTGAACTTTTGTCAAAAATGAGTTGTCTGTGTATTTGTGTTTCCATTTGCAGACTTTATATTTCATTGATTTGTCTTCATATCAATCTACTGTCTTGATTATTGTAGCTTTATAATAAGTCTTGATCTCAGAAGCATTAGTATTCCAACTTTGTTCATCTTTTTTCAAAGTTGTTTTGGCTCTTCTAGTTGTTTTAATTGTAGAATCAGTTTGTCAGCTTCTACAAAAAAAAGCCTGTTGATATTTTTATTGAAATCATATTGAATCCATAGATCAACCTGAGGAGCTTTGGAAAGTTGACCAGTATTTATACTGAAATTCTAGTCTTAGAGATGGATTAAAGAGGACAGTGTGTAAGCTGATACAGTGTGGAAAGATGGGATGGAATGGCCCCCAGGTGTGTTGATGGAGGAGAAGGACCAGGTGGGGAGTTTGAGTTGAGGAATGAGTGATCATAAATTAGCAAGTACTTTGTCCAAAAAGCCTCTCAGAGAAGTGCAAGGGATGTAGTTGGGTGGGTGGTTCAGGGAGTAGCTCAAGTAATGATTTGAAGCTGAAGTCAGAAGAACTAGCCACATTTCTTCTAGAAAGAACTATAATGGAGAGCTCACGCTTAGCATAGAGAGGAGGTAGAAGAGGAAGAGTGTGACCAGAGGAGGTTCCGTGGCTGGGAAGAGGACCATCGGTCCAAAATGTTGTGATGCAGGGGACACTGAGGGTGACATCATGCTTTAATGATTGCTACAATGCCTGAGTCTGATACAACAATGAAGGTCAGTTATACACTTGAACTGATTGCTTGTCTAGGACAGTGGGTCTCAACTGGGGGTGATTTTACCCCCAAAGATGACATTTGACAATATCTAGAGACCTTTTTGGTTGTCACAACTATTTGGGGACCAGGGTTTCTCCCACTATCTTCTAGTGGAGAGAGGTCAGGGATACTTCTAAACACCTACAGTGAACAAGACAACCCCAAAGAATTATCTGCCCAAAATGTCAGTAGTGCTGAGGATGAGAAACTCTGGTCTGGAGAGTGAGAATCAGAAAAGAAGGCGGAGGCCCGGCGAGGTGGCTCACACCTGTAATCCCAGCACTTTGGGAGGCAGAGGTGGGTGGATCACTTGAGGTCAGGAGTTGGAAACCAGCCTGTCTCACCTAAAAATACAGAAATTAGCCGGGCATGGGGTGGCGCACACTTGTAATCCCAGAGATTCAGGAGGCTGATGCGGGAGAATCACTTGAACCCGGGAGGCAGAGGTAGCAGTGAGCTGAGATCGTGCCACTGCATTCCAGCCTGGGCTTCAGAGTGAGACTCCATCTCAAAAAAAGAAAAAAAGAAAAAAAAAGGAAGGTGGAATGAGAGCTGATTGGTTGCTCTGAGATTTCATGTTTTCTTCTCAGGAGAAATATTTGTTCTCTTGTATAGTGACTGGGATGTTTCCCTGGATGATAAGAAATTAGTCTGTGGGACTCTTCTTTGGGAATATTTTCAGAAGATTTCTAAAAAGGTTATCAAATAAAGCTAGTTTAACAAAAGAATAGCTTGACTAAAAGTAATTGGAGGAAAATTTTAGCATTTGAACTAGTGTACTTAAGAAAATTATTCTCTTTGGATGTGACGTTGTCCATAGATGAGTTTGTCAATGAGTGTACTTTTCGATACAAGTAATAGAAAATGTAACTCAAAGTGATTGGAGGAAAAAAATTGCTAGCTGTGTAACTAAACAGTGGAGGCTGCACGCGGACGCTGGTCCCGAGGCTCAGTGCTGTCTCAGGGACACAGGTCCTCCTGCACTGGGGGGCTGGTCCCGAGGCTCACTGCTGTCTTAGGGACACGGGTCCTTCTGCACTGGCTGCAGGCTTCCTTCCTGACTTATCCCTCAGTGTCTGCCCACAGTTTCCAGAGTTAATGGAAGAAGAAGAAGAAATTTTCGTCTCCTACCATAATGGGTTTTTCTTCAATTGGACCATTTTAAATTATGTGTTTAATCCTGAACATGGGAGTGTTTCTAGCATTGCCATCATTAGCTTAGACCTGCGCTGTCCAGTGCAGTAGCCGCTAGCCACATGTGGCTCTCAAGCTCTTACAATGCGGATAGTCAAAACTGAGATCCAGAAAAAGAATGAGAAATATCTCATTAGTAATTCTTATGTTAATAGCATGCTGAAATGATAGTATTTGTGGATATATTGGGTTAAATGTTATTAAAATTATGTTAACCTGTTAATGTGACTACTAGAAAATTTTAAATTGTATAAGTGGCTCTGAATTGTATTTCTGGTGTAGAACAGTAGCTTAGCGCGTTCAGGAGTCCTTGGAAATGGAGTGTAGTCAGTTCCACCCAAACTACATGGCTGATACACAGAGGGGAGAGAGAGAGATAGAATGGATATTAAGCAAGTAGCCCCAACTGAACACAATTGGTGAGACTCGCATAGGCAAAAAATGTTTGTTCATTTACTACTGTTTTACTAAAGATGAATGTATAGAAATACTACTGTACTACCATTTATAAAAGTTAATAACATAGTTTTGAAAATTATGAAATTACTATTGTGATCATGGTAACTAGTGAAACAGCACAAAGATATACAAAGAGAAAGTAAATAATCCCTATCCCTTCCAATCCCTGTATTTATCCACAACCTTAGGTAGTCATTGTTAGACTGGTGTGTATTCTTCCATTCTTCACTTCATGTGCATACAGGTGCAGGTACATTTGCATACATTGATTCGTTGCAGTTGTTGCTACTACGTGTCTTAAACAAGAATGTTAAACACTCACTCCTTGATTTTCTTTTGTCACCTTATCAGTCTGCCAAGTCAGTAGACACAAATTTATCAGATTTATTTTAATAATTATATTATGTTCTACATTATAGATATGCCACATTTTATTTAACCATTTTCCTATTAACTGACATTCTTGTTGTTTTCAGTACTCCCTTTCTCCCCTCCCCACAACAAACAATGCTGCAATAAACATTTTTGTACCTATATCCTTACGTACTGGTCCTTTTTTTCCTATAGGATAGATTCCCAGAAGTGGAATTGCTTGGTCAAACGGTAGGTGTATTTCTAATTTTAATAGCTATCACTTTACCCAAAAGAATAGCAAATCACCTTCACACATAAGAATGCCCATTTCCTACATTCTCACCAGCACTGGATGTCACTGCCCTTAATTCTTTCCAACCTTATTACGCCTGGTCATTACTTTAAATTGCATTTCCTTCACTATCACTGATGTTGAGTATATTTTCATATGTTTACTGTTCATTTACATTTCTCTTTTCTTCATTTCATGCTCATTTTCACTGCCCATTTTTCCATTTAGTAGTGTTTTTCAGTTTCTACAAACTCTTACATGAAAGTATTAATCTGTTGTTGTATGCATGCAAATGTCTTTGCAGTTTTTATCTGTTTATGATGTCTTTTGCCAAATGAAATTGTTAATTATTGTTTAATCAAATATGTCTTTTTCTTTATTGCTTCTGAATTATTTGTTTTGCTCAGAGTGGTATTGTCCATCCCAAGGTCATGCAGATATTCTCTTAAATTTTCTCACCATTTTAAAAAACATTCAATCTTCAACTTAAAATTTTGTACACGAGGTGAGGTAGGATTCTCTTTCTTTTTTTTTCCCTAGATGGATGACCAGTTACTTAAGTCCTAGTTAACACAAGAAACTTTATTTTTCATGGGATTGAATTGTTGTCCTTGTCACATATAAAGATGCCATATATATTTGGAACTGTTTCTGGACTCTCTATTCTGCTCCTATCTGTCTGTTTCTGTGCCAACACCATTCTGTTTTGAATACACTGGCTTTTCTAGTGACTTATAATTTCTGGTAAGTTCTCCTTCACTCTCCTTTCATACTTTCATGACTTTTTTTAGTCAGTTATTTTTCCACATTGTTCTGGTTCAACTAAAAATTTTAAATTGAAGGAATTTTATCCTAAATGCTTTTAAAATGAAAGGTAATACAACACTACTCAATAAATAGAACCAAATATTTAATATTTCTCAGTGTGGGGATCTCTTTACCTGATGCCACTGATTAGAAGAATATTTACTGAGAAACTAAAGATTACTTCTGTCAGTTTTAATTCTTTAAATGTGATTTACTTTATCTCTGTGATGATTGCACAGTTATGCCAAGATGCAAATATTGGGATACAGCCATAACTTTTTAATTATCCAATAATTAAATTATTGCATTAAAGCTTAAGGGGTTCGAGTTTTCAATGAATGTAAGTTTCTAGTTTTGTATGTCTGTTTATGTACCAAATTATGAAGTATACCCATATCTGGACTGGTTGAGAGATTTGCAAATATGATGTGAACAAAGAACTATAACTGAAGTGTACAATAAACCATGTACTTTGGAATCTTTTGTGATTTAATGCTTTTTAAGCTTAATGTTGAATATTACATGGACTTCAGAAATTTTCACACTTGAAACTATGGACGAAGTTTCCTAGTATTTGATAGCTTTTGACCATTCTTTTAAATTTACACTGTATTAATATAATATTAACTTAATTGTTTTTACTGACATTCTTAATTTCTTTTTGGAATTCATTAGCTGGTATAATACTAAAGTAATAAATACCTTGTGTTTTTCTAAAGGCATCTGAAATATTGGAGCTAAATACTAAAACTGGGATTAAAAATAATGGTAATTTTAGCTTACAAATGAAGACAAACAAATGTGAGGTCTCTATTTTACTTATGGAAGTAGAAGGACATCCCCATGTAGGTTCTACCTATGTTTACTTGATGAAGTAGAAAAAATTATTAGTTTATTCTGTAGCCAAAAATAAAATGGTGAAATGATTGGTATCTATTAATGAATGGTATATATATATAACGAGTGGTATATATTAATTACATACTTAGATAAAATAAAATTGTTTTAAAAATTGAGATTTTGTTCATGATCAGCCTGGGCAACATGGTGAAACCCCGTCTCTATTAAAAACATAAAAATTAGCCAGGCATGGTGACACGTGCCTGTAATCCCAGCTACTTGGGAGGCTGAGATGGGAGAGTTGCTTAAATCTGGGAGGTGGAGGTTGCAGTGAGCCGAGATCATGTCACTGCACTCCAGCCTGGGCGACAGAGCAAGACGCTGTCTCAAAAAGAAAAAAAAAATGGAGATTCCTTCTAATTTTAATAGTAGTATAATTCACAGAAATAGATTGATGTAGCACTTTCTTGCATGTATATGAATATTAAAGATGATAATTAGAAAAGAAGGGGAAATTAAGTTATTTGCATTAAGGCCAAAAAAGGACAGTCAACATAGAGTTAAACTGAAATCTTCCATATGAATTTATCATCTTTACTAAATCAAAACAATTTTTCCATCTCATTCAAAAGAAGGTAATAAACAGGCTGGGCATGGTGGCTCACACCTGTAATCCCAGAACTTTGGGAGGCCAAGGTGGGCAGATCACTTAAGGTCGGGAATTCGTGACCAGCCTGCCCAACGTGTTGAACCCTGTCTCTACTAAAAATACAAAAAACTAGCTAGGCATGGTGGCACATGCCTGTAATCTCAGCTACTTGGGAGGCTGAGGCAGGAGAATTGCTTGAACCCAGGAAGCGGAGGTTGCAGTGCACCGAGATCAAGCCCCTGCACTCCAGCCTGGGCAACAGAGCAAGACTCCATCACAGAAAAAAAAAAAAGGTGATAACAGTTACCTTCTCTAGTAGTCATATAAAAAACTAATAGTCACTTTATTTACCCTGATTTTGGTCTCTGATATTATTCTCCACTAAAGGTCTTCAGGACTGTTTTTGGAACATAACCGGATGTCATGGTTGAAATAGGCAGAATTTTGTTGGAACATTTTCTTTTTTTGGAACTCTTTCTCTCTCTCTCTCTCTCTCTCTCTCTCTCTCTCTCTCTCTTTCTCTCTCTCTGTTTCTCACTCTCTCTGTCTCTCTCTCTGTTTCTCTCTCTCTCTCTCTCTCTAACAAGGGTGCTTTCAAGGATGTGTGGCGGTTCAGCAGATGAACCAAATTGAGGTAACTTCTGCTGGCCAGTAGTGAAAATTTAAGTAGCAAAGAGGAAATGGTAATTATAAGCCATTTTAACAAGTTGAACCTCTCAAAAGCCAAGAGTCAATCATGATATATTCAGAGGTGACAAATGATACAAACCATTGCTAAATAAAAGTCATATTGTGCTTCCAGTGTTTTCAAATAAGCTGCATTTTGAGCAACTCAAATTGTGTTTCCCACACTCATTTTAATCATTATCAAAATTGACAGTTGATAAATATAAAAAAAGAGTATATTTTAAATATAACTCTGTGTATCTGTGTAAATTCCACATTGTTAATTTTAAAGTAAAATTGTTTTAAAATAAAAGTAGAACCAGATTTAAAAACAGTAAAAATCACTATATAACAAGTATCATAAGATTAACACCTGTTTCTTTTATAATACCTGCATTTAAGTGTTATAAATGTGTTTCTCTTATAATACCTACATTGAAACATTGAATGTTTCTTTTCTTTTCTTTTCTTTTCTTTTTTTTTTTATTTTTTTGAGATGGAGTTTCGCTCTTGTTGCCCAGGCTGGAGTGCAATGGCGTGATCTTGGCTCACCGCAACCTCCGCCTTCCGAGTTCAAGCAATTCTCCTGCCTCAGCCTCCCGAGTAGCTGGGATTACAGGCGTGCACCGCCACACCCGGCTAGTTTTTGTGTTTTTAGTGGAGACGGGGTTTCTCTGTATTGGTCAGGCTGGCCTCGAACTCCCTACCTGAGGTGATCCACCCGCCTCAGCCTCCCAAAGTGCTGGGATTACAGGCGTGAAAATCTTTCTTTTATAATACTTATATTTAACCCTTGAATTTGTTCCAGGGCTGCTTAATTTCTAATGACTCTGGAAGATAGAGTTATTTACATTAGAATAGAGAACTTTTCTGTTTTTGTGAAACAAGTGAACATAAACAACCAGAAAGCCTGGGGGTTGGAGTGAGGATTGGAGTGCGCAGACAGTGCTGTGACTGTGGAGTTTATTATTACCAAAGCCAGAAAAATCACAGCAGCTGCAGTGGACCAAGATGCCCAAAAAGCTACTTATGATTAGAGGGTACAAAGTGATAAGCTGGGATGCACTAGAATAATAAAATAATGTTCACATGACTTAAAGAATAAGGTGGGGTGGCAGGGGGGTTGCCCTAAAACTGCAGCATTGGGTTAAAAAAATATCATGTATGTTGATTTAAATGAATCAACTAAGGTTAGGTTAGAGCCCCTAAGTCTGACATAAGGATACTAAGCAAATGAGTATTCTGTGCTGACTAGAAAACAATAATATACCTCCAAAAATTTTCAGGTCTCATGTTCAAAGCAGCACTCCGTAAAGGCCAGGGAAATCACTCCTGGACCTAATGAGGTGAGGTAAACTGCAGCCCACCTTCGTCAGAGGCATTCTTAATTTATATCAAACTGAAATAAAACCCTTCTGTGACATTGTAAAAGATGAAAAAATAGTACAACTAAAAATTAAAAGTGCGGCCGGGAACGGTGGCTCACACCTGAAATCCCAGCACTTTGGAAGGCTGAGTTGGGCAAATCACTTGAGCTCAGGAATTCAAGACCAGCCTGGCCAACATGGTGAAACCTCATCTCTACTAAAAAATACAAAAAATTAGCTGGGATGGTGGTGCACGCCTGTAATCCCAGCTACTCAGGAGGCTGAGGTGGGAGGATGGCTTGAGTCTGGGAGGCAAAGGTTGCAGTGATCCTAGATCATTCCACTGCACTTCAGCCTGAGTGACAGAGTGAGACCCCATCTCAAAAGAAAACAACGAATCAAGATTAATGTTTTGCATACATTAATTATCAATTTAAGACTTGTAAAGTTTGTGTACAAATGGCCAAGATAAAATGTAACTTCATGTAACATTCTAATTAAATAATAATATCTTCTCGTGAAAATGTTGCCTTTATTCAATACTACCTTCAAGTATTTGGTACCATCTTAAATTGTCTTAGAATGAAATGCCACCAGTCTTTCATCTTTATTTTGCCTTAGTCCACTGGTAGAGTATGTTAAGCCTCCTACACGCAAGAGGTAGCAAACTACTGACACAGCAGATTCAGTGCCTGTGCGGAACTCCCATATTGCTGAAATTTTAAACGGCTCTGTCAGTGGGAAAGTGTAGCATCCCAAGAGAGGATGCAGTTCTTTTGGAGTACGGACCCACTCTGTTTCTGGGCTCGCTGTGGAAATTGTAAATTAGCTGTAATTGTGACCTGAGTGCTCGTCTTCCCTGCTATCATGTCTTCTTGCTATTAAGAGATGAGTTGAGACTGCTCCATTTATTGAGATGAAGCCAATGGGTCAGCAGTCAGTGACCCTTATTCTCTGTGCCTTAAAGAGAAATAGCAGCCTCTTTCCTTTGGGAACCTATTGTGAGCTGGTGACATGTACTACCAGCTGCATGTAACTTCCAGGTTAGGTCATGTCAAAGGACTATCTTTTAAAGCGACACATTGAATTTGGTCCCTAGTTATGAATCCTCCAATACTTGTATACATCTAAATGTTTAAATGTCATCCTTTTCTCCGTTTTCTGCTGTCATTTCTGCTAAAAATGTCACAAATTCTAATGAATGAAATAACTGCTTGCAAAAAATATATACTGTCTCTTCTAGTATTGCCTTTGTTAAAGGCCAGCTTACTATTGCTTCTAAAGGGATAGGACTATTGAGATGTATGAATAGAAAACTTCAAAAGTGAAGCCATCAAAGTAATAGAAAATAAAGATATTTTAAATATAATTGCAGTTGAATTCAGTAGTGAAAAAAACGTCAAAGGATTTCTTCTTAATGCCATCCTGAGGTGTGGAACATTTTGTAAGAATGAGTAGGATATTCACAGGAAGAAGAGCACCTCAGCATTCTCCAATTTAGGGCGGCACATGTTCCCCAACCTCCAATTTATCTGACCAGGTCTCCACCGTATCTGTTAAGGCCCCTTCATTTTCATCTTCTCAGACGTCCAGCCGTGGAGCAGAAGATCACATTTGTTGGGGGCACTGTGACTGAACAAATATTTTCTTTTACATGGTGCTTTCAGAAGAATTCTTTTATCTCCTAGATGGCCAGGCTCCTTGGAAGCCTGAACAATGAAAAATCTGAGCGATCTATTTCAGCGCCAGAATCCTGTGAGCTCAACAGACTTTGAAGTGGATTGCTCCCCATTGTGGGGCCACAATAAAAAGTGGGGTTTTTCATAGTCCTTGTATTAATGTCTGCAAAGCCAGATGGCTTTGTAAAATGGGCGCAAAAGCAGTATAACTGATTAAAAGAAATGCTGGGTAGTGAAAGGCTTTCATACCCAATGTGAGTCTGACAGAAAGCATTGTCCTCTGGGGATATGTTAATATTGGGGAATCTCACTCTCCCGTCTTCAAGGGTCAGCCGAAGACAATCCAGACAGGTGTTGGTCACAGGAGCCTTCAACATGAAGGCTGAAAAAGTACGTCTAGCCGGCCATTGAGAGAATTGCCACAAAACAAAATAATGCAACTGACTGGTGAGGGAAGTGCTTTCTGTAGGTAGAACTTTCTGAGGTTGTGGCTATCATGTTCTCTTTTTCCTGGCTTTTTGTGATCATAAATCTGCATCCTCCTGTAACCCCCAGATTCCATTGTCTCACACCTAAGGGTAGCCAAACTCATGCTTCTTCTCAGTATAGTCTAAATGACTCTTGAGGTTGCAAAGATCTTGCCTGTTGGTTGCTGCTCTAGAAATCATCCTGCCTTTGTTTGTAACCCTGCCTGCTGACCTTAACCTCACAACACAGTCATATATTTCAAGTTATTTGGGGAGAAGGGGGTTGGTGAAACTTGGCCTTGTACATAAAGGGATTCAGAGATGTGGCAAATTGTTCTCTGGCTTCATAAGCTGTCATTCAATTATTGGGAAATGGCGTTCAGGACCGAAGGAGCAAAAAGCTCATCTTAAGATGCGTTTTAAAAACCTGTCATAAAAGAGTTAGGTGGCCCCTGGTTTAGGTGCTTTTCTATCATCAGGAAACCCTTTAATCCTTCAATAGATGACATACGATAGGATTTTAAAAACCACGCCACGTTGCTGTTCCATTTTCTCCTTGCTGCCATCTCATCTCCCTGACTCATCAGATTTGGTACTGATCTGCTTACAAAGTAGGAAAGACAGAGGGCCTGGCACCTGTCTATTCAGTTGAAATAGCCAATTTCAGAAGAGTTTGTACATTTTGACCTTTTTGAACTTCTATGGATCCTTTTGAAGATGGAAGTAATTCTAACCCGGAGGCATGCCCAAGAATTATTTTGGAGAATAAACTGATACGTGTATCCCTATTATTGTGGTCTATCTTTTGAGTAAAAATATAGAATTTATAATATTTTAATAGGACTAGTTGGTCTTTGTAGAAAATAAATATTTCAATTGATCATGTAGGTGGTCATTTTAGAAAAACTAGAAAATACAGAGAAGAAAAAATGCATTTAAAATTACCCCATATTTTATCACTTAGGGAAAAGATAGTTTACAAAGCAGAGAACTGAGTTTTACTTCCATCTTTTGATGCATTAAATAATTTTTCTTTAAGTACTTTCAGCGTTACAGTCTCAGCATTTAAGAAACAGGATAACATTTTATTTTACTGTGAAAATTCTTAGATCATAAAGCATGGATCATTTTTTCTGAGTATTTATATTGTAGAAAAATACAGAAATGTGAAGAATAAGATAGTTTTTACCCATAATCTGACCATGTAGGATAGTCGGCACAAATGTTTTTCTATGTGCTTTTAGACTATTTTTCTAACTTCTTATTTGATAATTATTGATTCTTGGCATTTGTTTTCTTTCTAGCTGGGAAGTGCTTTCTGTAACTGACCCGTTGTGTATTAGTTGAGTGCTCTGCTTGCCCACAAAATTTGCTGCATCTTTAAACAGAAACAGCCGGGAGAGCAAAGTGTTAGACAGTTTTTAGTGGTCATGTATAGTTGTTTAGGGTACTGAGGCAGTTTCAATAATTCATTTTATGAAATTCCAAAAGGTAACATTTTTCCTTCAGCTGTTGGTGATATTTGTTTAGGTTCAAGAAAACTTTTACATTTTATGTGCAGGAAATCACTCTAAGCAACACATTTAATAAGTTCCAGTAGTCAACAGAGATGCTATATTCATTTAGGGAATATAACAGATTTTCTTTGTTTTGCCTTAACACTTGGGGCTTTATAAGATTTCCCCAGAAACCAGCACTGTAGCCATTCTTAGCCAAGTTATGATTTATAGAGTGATTTATTGATCATGGAGGATTTCCCAGAGTTCCTCAGGATATATCATTAATGTAACTTTGTATATACTGTCCTGCTGGAGGGGAGGCTCCCTGGGGTAAGGAGTTTTGTTCCCTGCACTGTGCCTAGCATGTAACAGGTGTTCCATAAATATTTGTAGAATATTGTTTTGTGTGATTTTTAAATCGTGTGTCTCCCTTACTGCCTAGCACTCTCATTGACTAACCCTTTAATTGGTCAAGTAATTATTGAATTCCCACATTAAATTGCTCCAACTTTTAATAAGAACATGCTATGCTCCAAATATAATGGTGACTGTTGAGTCCTCCATTTAATGAGCTTCCAGCCTAGTACATTTTTTTTTTTTTGGATTTAAGTCTTTTATGAGAACAGATGAGTGATGGATTCACTACTGATTAATGTTTTACCAGTGTTCTATATAAAGGAATGCAATTTAATTCTCATCCATTTGGGATTTTTGTCAAGGAGAGATTTTGGCATAGGTGATGTAGGCTCCCATTTACTGGTATGAATTAAGGAGTTCCAGAAATAGATAACTATGCAAATTATTTCCCATTAGTCTGGCTTGAATTCCTTATATCACAGCCTTATTGGTGGTGGTGATGGTGAGATAATACAGGTGAAAAATAGATATCAGCTGATAAGAATAAAATTAAATTATGTTCCGGCTGGGCGCGGTGGCTCATGCCTGTAATCCCAGCACTTTGGGAAGCCGAGATGGGTCAATCACCTGAGGTCAGGAGTTCAAATATAGTGAAACACCATCTCTACTAAAAATACAAAAATTAGCCGGCATGGTGGCGTGCACCTGTAGGTAGTCTCAGCTACGTGGGAGCCTGAGCCAGGAGAATTGCTTGAACCTGGGAGGCAGAGGCTGCAGTTAGCTGAGAATGCGCCACTGGACAGAGCAAGACACCATCTCTCTCTCTCTCTCTCTCTCTCTCTCTCTCTCTCTCTCTATATATATATATATATATATATATATATATATATATATATGTGTGTGTGTGTGTGTGTGTGTGTGTGTGTGTGTGTGTGTGTATAGCATTGTTCCTATGGCTTGAATACATTGATAGATTTTTTGTTGTTTTTTTATTTTGGGTTTTTTTTTTGCTATATGAAGGGAAAAAAGGAAAGAGTTAAAACAAATGAAAGTAGTAGGACTGTGGTAGGACTGTGGCCAAGGAGCACCATCATTTTGGGTGGGTTTTCTTTGTACTAAAAGTATAAAGACATGCTAGAGAATAATCACCAAATTTACATCAGTGATTACATCTGAGGGGAGAGAGGGGAACTGAGATGAGAGAGAGTTCCAGAGCCTTCAACTGTGTTTATGTATGATTTATCAAGTTGGGTAGTTAATATGTAGGTAAGTATTCATTATGTGATTCCCTTCCTATGTTTTTTAATTAAAAAAAATAAAATCTGGAGAATGGATATGCATGGAAGTGAGATTTCCTCCTGTTCTCTTTTATCATTAAAGGGTTTGGGTTTCTTCTCCAGCTCTTATAGCCTCTTCTATTTCCTATGTCTTCCAGACAGATCCTGTGGCAAGATGGCCAGGAGAAGGAAAGAAAGAGAGATGTTATGGAAGCAGAGAATTACATTTAATAGACAGTGACCCATAGAATACACTGAGATATTTGGCCTTGTAGAATCGTCAGAAGTGGGCAGTTGTAATACCTCCAGATGTGGAATTATTTACTTGTACTGTTCTTTCACTCGGTTGGTTTCTATTTCTGCATAAGCCTTTGACAGCTACATATCCAGGTGTTAGTATCACATGTGCAGGCTTTGAAATTTAGGTACCCAATTTAGCAGCATCTGACTTCTCATTTTCTTGCTCATAGTAGTATATGATCCCTGTCAGGATGGAGGGGCCCTGTACCTGCCGCTTACTCTCAACCAGTGAATATTCCTGGAAACACTCCTGAAGTCTGCATGGCTGGAGCCCCATGTGTATAAATGACGGTGGCTGAAGGGGCTTGAGAAGTAACTTGGTGGAGACAGAGAGTGGGCAATGATGTGGCCGGACACTTGAGAGGAAAGGAAGCAATGTGCTGGACCCAGAAAGGTGCTCGAAGATGCTCCATCTGCCTTGTGTATCAGTTTGCAAGGGCTGCCATGACAAAGTATCACAAATCACGTGGCTTGAACAATAGAAATTTATTATCTCACATTCCAGAAGCTAGAAATCCGAGATCATAGTGTTTGCAGGTTTGATTCCTACTGAGGACTATGAGGGAGAACCTGTTCCATGCCTCTCTCCTAGCTTCTGGTGGTTTGTGGGCAATCTTTGGCTTTCTTTGGCTTGCAGAAGCATCACCTCCATCTCTGCTTTTATCTTTACATGACATTTCTCTGGTCTGTATGTCTATCCCTGTGTCAAAATTCCACTTTTTTTATAAGGACACAGTTATATTGATTTAGTGTCCACCCTAATGACCCCATCTGACCTAGATCATCAGCAAAGACCCTATCTCCAAATAAGGTCAAATTCAAAGGTACCAGGTGTTAGGACTTCAACAACTTTCCAGGGACACAATTCAATGCATAATACCCCTCCATTCCCATCCCTACTGCTCAATCCTAGAAGGCAGATTCCACCTGCCAGGTGACATGGCCCAATTGAGCATGTTGTGGTTTGTGGGATGTCTCCTCTTTTCTTACTGAGTTCTTCAGAATGGGGTCCATAGTCCCACTGATAGACAGTGAAAGGACTTGGAAAAACACAGGGATAAGACAAATTACTTGTTGGAGAGAGGACAGTTGAAGAGTGCATTTGCCAGATTGCAAAGTCAGGAAGAGGGATAAGTTGCTCTTTGCTATTGCTTCTTTCACGCTCGATCCGGGCTTTTCTCCACAGCTCATTAAGGCAAAATCTAATTTATCAAAATCCAAACAATCCCACTTTCAATATAATGGCAAATAAATACCATCTCTACTACATTATCTGTTAAATTGGCCTTTGTGGGTAAACCTAGAAACCTCCCGGCTGTTTTATAACGTTGTTTCTCTAAGAATGTGGTCTGGTTTCTCAAACTTATAGATGCACCTTCAGAGCACAGCTTTGTATGTTGTGGAGATTAGCTGGGGAAACAGGAGTTGGTGAGGACTGGGGTCATGCCAGCCTGAATTCTTTTTCCATGTTGAGTGCTTCTGGAAAGATGCAGAGGGATGCTTTGGGCAAGGGTGCTCTTCCGTGGTAGAAGGCCATTGCCCGCTCAGTAGTCGTGTCTCCTTGGTGAATGGTGATTCCCCTGAGGTGGAGGAGATCATGCTCAGGCCCAGAATTAAAACTGACTGGGTGACTGGGAGAAGCATCAGCTAACCCAGAGTCTGTGTGTATTAGCTGTGTTCTCCAGAGAGAACCAATAGGGGATGGATGAATGGATAAGAGGGGATTGATTAGGGAAATCTGTTTACATGATTATGGAGCTTGAGAAGTCCCACAACAAGCTGTCTACAAGCTAGAAACCCTGGAATGACAGTATCATGGTTCAGCACAATACAAGTCTGAAAGCTTCAGATGTAGGGAAACTAATGGTGTAAATACCAGTCTGAGGCAGAAGGCCTAAGAACCTTGGGGGCCATTAGGGTAAGTCCTGGATTCCAAAGGCCGGAGAGTCTG
Organism: Macaca nemestrina; assembly: GCF_043159975.1. Lineage (NCBI taxonomy): Eukaryota > Metazoa > Chordata > Mammalia > Primates > Cercopithecidae > Macaca > Macaca nemestrina. The sequence goes on along the minus strand of NC_092130.1, from coordinate 108,315,618 downwards.
GAGCTCTGATGTTCAAGGGCAGGAGAAGATACATGTCCCACCTCTAGGAAATGGAGAGGAGACAATCACCTTTCCTCTGTCTTTTTTGTTCTATCTGGGCCACCATCTGATTGGGTAGTGCCTCCCCACATTGAGAGAAAATCTTCTTCACTTAGTTCATGGACTCACATGTCAATCAGTCTCCTCTGGAAACACCCGCAAAGACACACTTAGAAATAATGTTTTACCAGTTCTCCAGATGTTTCTTAATCCAGTCAAGTTGACAACTAAAATGAACCATCACACTGTACTTCCCCTTTGCCTTAATGATAAAACTCTGCTTTTTGTCAGGCTGGTGATGTTTTCAGCTAAAAGGATATACCTATCAGCCTCCCTCTTCCACAGCTAGATACATTATGTTACTACATTCTGGCTGATGAGATGTTTTCAGCTAAAAGGATATACCTATCAGCCTCCCTCTCCCACAGCTAGATACAGTTATGTTACTACATTCTGGCTGATGAGATGTAAGCAGAGGGAATTAAATTAGAGGGATAGACCTTTAAAGGTGGGGACCTTTTTCCTTTTCTCCTTTATCTGGAATGAATTCGTATTGGCCAGAGCTCCAGCAGCCATATTGGTCCATGAAATAAACATGAAGGTAGACTCTACATGCTAAGGATGATGGAACTGCAAGGTAGAAGTAGCTTGAGTCTGATTACTTGGTAGCTACCAAAACACCTCTGCTTCTGAAATTCTTTTACCTAATGAAGCAATAAACTATTTTGCTTAATCACTTATTTGACTTTCCAGTTATCTGCAGCCACAGCTAATTCTAACCCATAGAGAGACGCTTTCCATAGGAACCCCAATCACTATCCTATAGAGGATATAGTATGTTCAAAAAGAAAGGTCAACCAAGTGGAATGAAGAAAAGAGAATTACTTTCCAAGACCCTAAGAACAACAGGTCTGCTGCGTGCCATGGTATCTTTTCCCTAAAGCATCTTGAATGTGAGCAGGAAGAGAAGACTGAAACTGTACCCCCTTTAGCTACTTCCTTATTTCATCAAATTTCACTTTTATCTAATACCATAGATGGTGTTGGCCATTACCATTTTCTGCTAGCTCACATTGAGTTACAGCAGCAACAACATTTTGGCAGTAAAACACTGTTTTGAGTACTTCATTGCTTTTTACTGTTGTTTCAGAAAGGTGAGTAGAAAACGGAAGTATGTGCTGATTATCTGGTAAAAAGTGTAGTTCCCGTAAACTAAATGGAGCTGACACCACAGGGAAATTATCTGGCTTTCCAAAAAGGTCTAATCTTTAGCTTCAATAAGACATTCATTGTATTTGGACCAGTGGTGTGTGTATATGATTGTGAATGAGAAGAACAAAGGTAAAGGATGTGGACAGATCAGAAGTATATCAATGAGTATATGAGGAAGAATTAGGAAGTTTGAAATGTTTTATGTCTCAAGGAATAAAAACTTCCCTGACAATACATATTTGACCCTTTGACATGCTTTCAGGAATGTATGAAGCAGGAAAGTAGAGAGCTGCCTTTATACCATTCTATCTGAGTTCACTGTCTTGCAGCAACTGAACCATTCTCTGAAAGAACATCGTGGATTGAGAGGAAATAAGGATGGGTGTGCCTGCTTTAGATCACACAGTGCTGGACCTTTGAGGAAGGAGAAGCAGAGATGGATAGAATTGTTGTGGCAGAACTGAGCTTGTATACTTGGTCCTGTGGAGGGTATCCACTCTCCTTCTAGCTGTGGAGAGTAAATAAAGGTTCCTGTAAAGCTTCTTTGTCCGTCTTGAATGATTCATGTTTCTCTGCATCTTTGGATTTACAACCAACCCTCAGAGATGAAGATTTTCATGGAGGACCAGACTTAGGGGAAACATAGCTTCTGAGAACTTATTTTATCTGTAACAAGGCCAGTCAGTTTCTAAGTGTCTCATTCTAAAGTCACAATGATATGAGACCCTAAGTAGTAGCTACTGCTTGGGGAACTGAGAAGGCAATTCATGCTATCCATTTATACTTACCTGAGTATATAAAATGACATATTTTCTCACTGAATGTGTTTATACTTATTTTTATGGAGTTTCAGACATTTACAAGGGTTTTCTAAAGGTTTAATTCTAATCGCAGGTCCTAGTACCCTGTTTTTCCCTCAAGCTATTAATTTTTCCAATTGTGAGTTTACTTTTCTTGGTGCTTATCGGGAACCTAATTCTTTGTTGTGAGGGTGGAATTTCTGTACTGGGTTTGTGGAAATCTCTTCTTTCTGTATCTTTTTTTGGGAGGGAGAGATGTTGCAATGAGGTTGGTGAAAGGAGCCGAGCCAACTCTGATTCTAACAGTTTTCTTAATATATTTCTAATGAAGTTATTATAGTTGTCACTTGCTGATGAAACAAGATTGAGCTAGACATTATGTTGGATTTCATTTATTGATGTCTAGTTTTTCCATGGCAATCCAGAAAGTTTGGAAATGGTGTTTTCTTTATTCATGCAATACCTGGCCTCCATCACAAAAAATATTTAGTTCATATTGAAGACAGCGTTGTTGCCTGAAAGGCATGTATATATTAGTACACTGCGTTAAAAAAAAAAAAAAAAAGGAAATAGCATCCAGTTCCCCAATACAGGATGATAATAGTTTCCCACTGAAATTACAACCAGAATAATACTGACACCTGGTGATCCCGTGGCGTGGTCTCACCAAAGCTTTAAAAGTACATGGAAGGAGCCCTGAAACCATGTTATCTTCAGGAAATTATAGTTTGTATCCAGTTTCGTTTTTTCAGGGGTGAGGAGGAGTGGTATGGAGTATATCTTCAATAGCTCAGCTGGTAAGAAACATCACATTGACTTCCTCCTTCAGTGAACTATCCCTTCTGAATTGCTCTACATAAAATCTTAATGAGGGCTTTTTATGCATAATCTGTTTGTCAAACTGTGATTTGAATTATTTGAGAGGTTTCTGGAGATGAGTAGGTAAAAAGTCTTCATCAGGTCTGTCACCATTATCAGAAACATGCCAAAACCTTATCAGTTTATATGAGGTTGGCCTTTTCATTGGGAATTATTGGGCATGGAGAGGGGGGTTCAGTCCTATAAATGAATGCCTTGTTTTATCTTCTAGTTTACTTACTCAAACAGTAAATTCATAAGATGGCTTTTCCAAAGAAGACTCCAGTTTCTTTAGTTTATTTTAGCTGGATAACATGTGATTTTGGAAGTGGAGGTTACTGAGATCTCAAGGCTACCCCACAGGTTGTATATTTCAAGAAATAACACAGTTTGTTTTCTCATGAAAATAAAAAGGGACAAGTAGAGAAAAAACGATATGAGATAAATGCGTGTTGAAATTGTGCTTATGCTTTGAATTAAATTCCTTGCATGGCTGATTCTTATTTAAGGCCAGAAATGATGAAACCTTGATCTGAAAGCTGCATTACAGACTAAAGAGGTGATAAAAGTTTTCTCCATATTGGGGTTGGTAATTAGCTATGCGTGGGTCATGGGCTGATGATTAGTTCTGTTCCTCAGAGCATGTCTGCAATCTTTGATATCTACTTAAGCTATGTAAATAATTTACACAGTTTTTGTTATGATTTTTCTATTAGTCTTTGATAGAATGAAACCTGGTATTTTCTCTGACAAACCATGAAATTTCACAATTAAATCCTTTTATTCATCTAAAGTTGGTACTTGGTGAAAATAAGTCTCAACAAAACATTGTGTTGGGGCTTTCAAAATATTAGTTAGTGGTTCTTTGGCATCTAGTAAACATAGCTTTTCATAATTATTTGTAATCTCCTCATAGTTATAGCCTTTAATTCTGACCTAAATAAGAATCATATTTTGAAACCCATAGCCATTGGGAAACCAGAGATTTTTTGCTCTTCAAGACCTGACTTTTGCATATCTCAAGTTTATTATTTTTTACTACATTTAGTCCACCATAGATTCTGTTCATATCTCTTTAACTGAAGTAAACTAAGTACTTATAGTTGTGATAAACTCCATATGCCTTCATTGTACTTGTATGCCCCTTTTATATGGAAAAATCTCTAGTAAATATTTCAGTGGTGATGAGCTATTTTCATAATTTGACTCACTGGAAGTGAGATTGTGAGATTTGGAATTGCGGATACATGTGTTTAAGCTTCCATCAGCAAAACCTATTAATAATTGTTCCACGTTCTTTTATTGCTGCAGAAAAAAAATATTTTTGGTCCCAACTTATTTTTCTCTTGATTGCATGCCAGCATCTTCTCCTTATTAATTAAATAATGCACCTCTTACAGACTATTCTTGTTCTATCTTGTTTGGGTATTCTTATCTTGGAATCAGTGGATAGCTTTCTGGAGTCTGTGAATTCCCTGAAATTGTATATGAACATGTGTGCATGTTGCTCTCTCATGGACCTTCTCTCTCTCCCTAAATCTTAGGCTTCTTGTGGTACCGTGATCTGCCTGACACTTGTTCATTATGGAGTACCTAATGGCAAAGTGGCTGCATGTGGAGACTGCTGAGTTCAGTGCTTCCCAAGCCAAGTGGTAGTAGGTTTGTCTTTATATTTAGAGGTATTCTTCTAATTTAAATAATGTATGAATGTCTTTAAAAGAAAAAAATCCATACCCACAATATTGACTTAAATAGTTGTTATTTTAATGATACTTTTTTTTGCTTTTATTTATTTTTTTGAGATGAGGTCTTGCTGTGTTGCCCTGGATGGTCTCGAACTCCTGGTTTCAAGTCATCCTCCAACCTCAGCCTCCTGAGTAGCTGGGATTGCAGGTGTGAACCACCACACCTGACATTAATGCTACTTTGTTTATAAAGAAAAAAGTCAGATATAAACTTCTTTGTTTAACAGTTTTTCTGCTAAAACAATTTACAATAAATACAACATAATTGCAGAAAAGTAGCATATAAAGTAACAATATGAATTTAATATTGCATATTAATGTGATACTCTGCTGAGACTAAATCACACTTTACAATATGAATATACTATTGACTACTCTGACAAAGGCTTCCTTTATTTTATTTTATTTTTTTGAGTTGGTATATTTATCATAGACAATCTCAATTCTCCTATAACTTTTCTGATACAAAGCCTTTAGTGACGATTCCATGATATTCCATAATATAATTTGGTCTTCACTTCATTTGTGTATTAGACCTCTGATCTTTTCTCATTAGCTCAGGAAAATTGAAGCAGCAGTATTTAGCCAACTTGATTATTAGTACATATGAAATATGGCACTGAAATCATGGGGCAGTCTGAAATTAAAGGATAGTAATCACACATTTCCTGTTTTGTAAGACTGTTAATGACATGGCAACAAAAATTTTAAAAATGTATTAAGTATTAATATATCCCTGAAAATTTTTTTTCAGATTGCAGTTTGAGGAAGACTGGCATAGCATATACTAAGAGTAAGAATTGGTGCAAATTACTTTTAGTGGATTAACTGCATAAACCTAAGCTTTGCATTTTTTGGTATTTGGCTTTGGCTGTCTCTTTGTCTAAACCCAGCCTTGCTCTTAGCTATCTCATCTGCTACAGGTAAGCTAACCTGGCAGCAAAGGAGGAATTCAAAGGGTGAGATGGCAGAGAATGTTGTCCAACCACGAGCTCTGATGAGTAAAAAGGTCTCTGCCATCAGTGGTAACATGGAACTCTTTACTGGGTGATTCTATATTTTCTGTAAATATGTTTCCCAAAGACATATGCATTTGAAAGCGATAATTACTATAGTTAGGATCATGTCCACAGTGTTTTTTCAGGAGGTAAGGCTGTCTTCCAATCTAGTTCTGCCACTTAGCTGCTGTATGACTTTGCCTCTGCTAAAATGGGAATGGTGGAAATAGGACCAATCACAGGCTTTCGTGAGAGAGTGTATCAAAAATGCTTTTCACAGTCGTTGGCTTACGCTTGGCACCAGTGGATGTTTGCTGACTCCTAATGCCACTACCAGTACTACAAGAAAAATATTCCCAGTAACAACTCTTTGAATTCATTTCACATACAGAGAATACAAGTAAAGGTCTGAGACAGGCATCCCCATTTCTCAACTTGCGGTTAGTCATTAGATTTTGATACTGTGTGGTATGATGTTTTTAGCATAGAAGGTGGTGTATTATCATTAGCTTTTTTATGAGAGTAATTACCATCTTCTAGGGTACTAATGGAGGCCAATTATAATGGAACCTTGCAACCTCATTACTACCCTCTGAATCTGCCCTTTTGCCCTTTTCCAACCTGGTTATCCCTCCTTTAAATTCCCTCAGCTGTCGTTCTATTGTGTCCTTTTTTCCCTTTCTGTCCAGGGAAGCCTAAGGGAAGCTTTGTCAGCTCCGTACTCAGTGTGCCACTTATTGCCAAAGAAGTTGTAGCTGCATTTGCCACCATTGTTCTAACTTTGTGCTCCTCAGTTGTCAGATGCATCTCCATAGACACTTTTCTCCCTGAGTCTTTCTTTCTTCTTCTTCCTTTTTCCCCTTTCCTTTCCTTTCCCTTCCCTTCCCTTCCTTCCCCTCCCCTCCCCTCCCCTCCCCTCCCCTCCCCTCCCCTTCCCTCCCCCCACCTTTTTTTTTTTACAGTCTCGACCTGTCACCCAGGCTGGAGTGCAGTGGCATGATCTCAGCTCACTGCAACCTCTGCCTCCCGGGTTCAAGCAATTCTTCTGCCTCAGCCTCCCGAGTAGCTGGGATTACAGGTGCCCGCCACCACACCTGGCTAATTTTTGTATTTTTAGTAGAGACGGGGTTTCATCATGTTCGCCAGGCTGGTCTCGAACTCTTGACCTCAAATGATCCACCTACCTCTGCTTCCCAAAGTGCTGGGATTACAGGCATGAGCCACGGCGCCCGGCCCCAAGTCTTTAATTCTAAAGTCAGGTTGCTTTGTCTCCACTTAACTGATGTGAACACCAAGGCCCAGAATGATTATTTAGCCTGCCTGGGGTCTGAAAGCTATTAACTGACAGAGGATCCAAGCTCCAGTCTTTATCACTTCTCTGACAGTTCCCCTGTTTTCTTGTCTTTGTGTTATTCTGGTATCAAAACGAGAAAGTGTGCATTTGCATTGGGCAGGGTCATGTGTTTCAAATGGACTCTCTCAATGGGAACATATTTATAATAGTCTGAGTTTAATGCCTGGCTTTTGCCATGTAATAGTTGCATGATCTTGGACAAGTTACTTAACATCTCTGGTCCTTCCTGTCTTCACTTGTGCGATGGAGATAGTCATAATGGCATGCTTATCATGGGTTGTTACAATGATTAAATGAAGTGGTATTTGTAAATGCACCTGAAACAGTTCCTGACGAATATTAACCTTTATGTGGGTATGTTAAATAACAATGAAAATGACTTCAAATTACAAATCAATGAAAAAGTCGTTTTAAAATTTCTTTTCCCAGAGTCATCTTTTTCTTAGATAACCTTCAGTGCTGAACTCCTTATGCGGCCCAAATCTTTGATTTTAGAAAGTCCTGAGACTGATGTGTCTGGGACCTCGCTTATATGCTCTTTATCTTTAGCAATATATTCTCTGCTACTCAGAAGCTCTTGTACCCATTTCTTAATTACTCAACGCTTTCTCCTGGATGCCCTCTCTCCTCCTCACTACAGGGCAGCTTTAATTACATCTCCCACTTCTTTCTTTCTCTTTAATCACTCTGCAACGGACAAATTCCGGTAAGCTTTCACTCATTGGAGGTGGGAGGACAAGAATCCAGGCTTTACCATGTGAATCACAGAGAGGCACTCATGTTATTTTTAAAGCACTTATGGTACTTTACTATTTAATAAATATTTGAACCCCTACTGTATGTCAAGCACTGTACATTTAGGTGTGAAAAATATTGGGGAGGCACAGTGAACAGAACGGACATGGCCCCTTCTAAACTTCATAAGTACTCATTCAAATTAGGAGAACAAAATCCCTCTCACCAGAAAGGCTAAGGGGTACCTCAGTGCACACTCATATGTACTGCTTTATTTATTGCACTACCAGACTGTCTTCCCATCTTTGAATCTCCAAGACCTAAAAGTATATGGCACCTAGTAGGCCTGGAACAAATGTAAATGGTCTAATGGATCGGGCATTTATTTTGGTGCATAGTAGGATAACATTTTCTTCCCCTTTTGCTAACCACTTTCTCCTCCAATTACTTAGTAATTCTCCTCTCCTCACAGAAATTCTTTCAGGTTTTGTGATCTGTATTTTCTTTAGCCATTACTACACTATTTTTAACAAGGGTTGACATATGTTTCTATGTTTGCTCTTCTTTTACAGGTTTTTATGAGTACATTCATCTCATTTTTTTCAACTATTCATTTTTTTCTAGATAAGTTAGAATCATGGTTGAGGTTCTCCTTCTATGCTGTATTTCCCTAAGGCACATATTAAAAGTATACATTTTATTTAGGAGAAAGTGTCATCCTGTGGCATCTAATTTTTTCTTCTAGAAACATTTTTTATATTCAGTCTAATGACACTGGTATTAGTTTCTCTTTCTAAAGTGTTTTGTTCCCCCTTGTAGTTAACCCATTTTTTTTTATGATTATACCTTTTATTTTAGTTTTGTTTTTATGTTAATAGTTTCTTCTTTTATACCACCTTTTCTTGTTGTCATTGGTAGCAAAATTGGAATTTTACGTTTCTATGGGATCCATTCAGGGCACTTAATTTTTATATTTATATTAATTCCAATAGTTTTTCAGTTGAGTCTGTTTGGTTTTTTAGATATAAAATTATGTACAAATAATGATCATTTTTCTCCTTTTTCAATATGTTTACCTCTTTTAGAATTGTCATATTGCATTGAATCTTATTCCAAATCAGCATTACATAATGATTATGGTAGATGGTTTTTTCTTATAATACTTTTAGTGCCTTATTAAGATAAATCTAGACTGTTAGTGTAAAATATGCTGTCTAGTATAAGAAATATTAAAATTTTAAATGCCATATAACTGAAAATTTGTTTTTAGTTACATGGTAATTTTGTCACATGGTGCCTTATTCATATTTCAGTGAAAGCTTCTTGCTATCCAGAAAGGAAAATGGTTTCAAGATAAGAAAAAATTGCCTGAATTTAATGGACCTGTCTTTTAATCAGAAGAACACTATCTTCTTGGCTTTATAATGACAATGATTGTGTTCTATTCATGAGGTTAAAGAAGAGTTGGGCAAAGGCCCCCAGGCTGTCCGTTGAAAACTCAGGGGGACCTTCACCCTGGGAACAGGGCTGAATCTGAGATACACCAAATTATACCTAAACCATAACCAGCCTTGACTCAGCTCAGCCATGATTGCACTAAGGTGATTAATTCTCTATCTGCCTATATGAGGAAGAGTAACACCCTCTTGTAGAAAATAACATCCTTTAGTGCATGTGTTCTCAGTAGGTACAAGATTGGTTCCTCCAATGTGAAACAAATATTAAATGTTACAGTGATTTGTGCACCTTCAAAAACCCACAACATATAAAGAGATAAAACTGGCAGGTTGCAGAAATTAGTAACAAAAAGTCTAATAGAATTCTTTATGGAGATAATAGTGAAAAAATAAAGGTTGGGGAACACTGATCTAGAGCCTTTTCAGTTTTTTAGTACACTACCTGATAATTAAAAGTTATAGATATTCTAAAAGACAAAAATATGTGACCAAAAGACAGTAGACAGACAATATAATGTGCATTTGCAATTTTGCTTCAGAGATTGGAGTTAGAACATATGGACTTAAAAATACATAATTAATGTTAACATATTAATCAGTTAACAAAATATGTAAAAGAAAAACAGATGGAAATTTGGAAAATTTCATCAGAGAATTGAAATTTGTGAAGAGAGAAACAGAAAACTGAAAAGCATAATATCTGAAATTAAGAACTCTCTGGATGCGTTTAACAGTTGATTAAACACAGTGGAAGACAGGATTAGTAAAATGGAAAACAGGTAAATAGAAAATAATCAAACTAAACCAGAGAGGAAATAATATGTAAATGTATTCCACTTGCAAACTGTTTGCAAAGTACCATCTTTTTCCATATCCTTGCCAAAAATATGTATTTTAACAATATTTATATTTTGCCAGTTTCTGTGTAAAGTGGTATCTCGTTAATTTGAATTTCATTCAGTAACAACATTTTACCTTTTTGTTGTATTTTGCTAGTTAGGTGTTCTTTTCTGAGAAATATCAATTCATATTTTGCCATTATGTATCTGGGGTCATTTGTAACAATTTGTAATTTTTTTCTGAGGTAATAATCTTTTGTCATTTCTGTTACAGATAAATTTTCTAGATCGATATAACATTTGTGGTGAATATACTGTTTTATTTTACAACAAAAATCTGGATTTATTTGTATACAAGATAACTCAGAGATATTCCTGGGTTTTTTTTTTTTTTTCCCAGACCACTGCAGTAAAGTGACTGCAATAAAATAAATATCACAATAAAGCAGCACACAACTGTTTTGATTTCCTAGTGCACATAAAAGTTATGTATACACTATACTGTAGTCTATTAAGTGTGCACTAGCATTCTGTCTACAAAAACAATGTACATTAGCCAGGTTGTGGTGGCTCATACCTGCAATCCCAGCTACACAGTAGTCTAGGGCAGGAGGATACCTTGAGCCTAGGACTACAAGGCTGCAATGAGCTATGATCACGCTCCTACACTTCAGTCTGAGCAACAGAGCAAGACCCTGTCTCATAAATGTATATTTAGCCTTAAGCGAGTCACAATCTTTTTGCTGATGGAGGCTCTTGCCTTGATGTTGATGGCTGTTGATTCATCAGGGTGGTGGTTACTGAAGATTGGGGTGACTGTGCCAATTTCTTGAAATAATTCAACAATGAGGTTGCCACAGCAATGGACTCTTTCTTTCACAAAAGATTATCTGTAGCAGTCAATGCTATTTGGTAGCATTTTATCCATAGTAGAACTTCTTTCAAAATTGGAGTCAACCTTCTCAAACCCTGCTATTGCTTTATCAACTAAGTTTATGTAATATTCTAAATCCTTTGGTTTTATTTCAACAATGTTTACAGTGTCTTCATTAGGAGTAAATTCTACCTCAAGAAATAACTTTCTTTCTCATCCATAAGAAGCAACTCTTCATCCGTTCAAGTTTTATCATTAAAATTTAACAATTCAGTCCCATCTTCAGGCTCCATTTCTAATTCTAATTTTCTTTCTATTTCTACTACATCTGCAGTTCCTTTTTTCACTGAAGTCTTGAAACTCTCCCAGTCATCTGTGAGAGTTGGAATCAACTTCTTCCACACTTCTGTTTAGGTTGCTGTTTTGACCTCTTTTTATGACCTTTTTAGAAGGTTTTCAATGTACTTTGCCCAGATTCATTAGAGGAATCATTATAGCTGCCATAGACTTAGGAAAAATATTTCTTAAATAACCCAACTTGGAAGTCAGAATTACTCCTTAATCCATGGGTTGCAGAGTGGATGTTTTGTTAGAAGGCGTGAAAACAACATCAATTTCTTTGTACCTCTTCAACAGAGCTCTTGGGTTACAAGGTGCATTGCCAAAGAGCAGTAATACCTTGAGAGGAATCTTTTTTTCCGAGCACTAGGTCTCAACAGTGAGCCTAAAATATTTCATAAACTGTGCTGTGAACAGATATGCTGTCATCTAGGCTTTGTTGCTCTATGTATATAGCACAGGCAGAGCAGATTTACCATAATTTTGAAGGGCCTTGGGATTTTCAGAATGGTAAATGAGCATTGGCATCAACTTAAAGTTACTAGATGCATTAGTTCCTAAAGAGGGAGTCAGGCTGTCCTTTGAAGCTTTGAAGTCAGGCATTGACTTCTCCTCTCTAGCTATGAAAGTCCCAGAAGGCTGTATTGTCTATATTGTAATCTGTAGTTAGATCTGGATAACTTGCTGCAGCTTCTACATCAGCACGTGCTGCTTCTCCTTGCACTTTTATGGTATGGAGATGGCTTCTTTCCTTAAACCTCTGCTAGCTTCCATCTTCTGCAGCTTCCTCACCCCTCTTGGCTCTCATAGAATTGAAGAGAGTTAAGACTTTGCTCTAGGTTAGGCTTTGGCTTAAGGAAATGTTGTGGCCGGTATAATCCTCTATTCAGACCACCAAAACTTTCTTCATATCAGCAAGAAGGCTGTTTTGCTTTCTTATTGTTTGTGTGTTCACTGGAGTAGCACTTTTAATTTCCTTCAAGAACTTTTCCTTTGCATTTACAACTTGGCTACTGTTTGGTGCAGAAGGTCTAGTTTTCCATCTGTCTTCACTTTTGACATGCCTTCCTCATGAAACATAATCGTTTTTAGCTTTTGATTGAAAATTAGAGATGTGTGTCCCTTCCATTTTCACTTGAACACTTAGAAGCCATTGTAGGGTTACTAAGTGGCCAAATTTAATATTGTGGTGTCTCAGGAAACAGAGGCCCATGGAGAAGGAAAGAGGTCGGGGAATGGCTGGTCAATCAAACAGTCAGAACACATACAACAATTATCAGTTAAGTTCATTGTCTTATATGGACACGGTTTGTGGTGCCCCAAAATGGTGATAATAACAACATCAAAGATCATTGATCATAGATTACCATAAAAGACGTAATAATAATGAAAACAGTAGAAACATTGGAAGAAGTACCAAAATGTGACATAGAGGCATGAAGTAAGTACATGCTGTTGGAAAGATAGTGCTGATAGATTTGCTGTATGCAGGGTTGCTATACACCCTCAATTTGTTAAAAAATGCAATTTTCTGCAAAGCGCAATAAAACTAGGTATGTGTATTCTGAAAATTATACTGGAAGACTATATAAGGTGATAAAAGATTAGCCTTCACAACATATTCTAAACAACATTGATAAGCGTATTGTTATTATATTCTGTATTCCAGAGTGTCATACATGTTTTTATGTGCATGTTTCTGATAGTTACCCACGGTAATTTAGCTTGATGACAAAAGCTGTTGGGGAATCTCAGTTAGGTTTCTTCATGACCACCTTCTTGGTCTTGGATTAATTATATCAGGTTACTTTATGCTTAAAAATTAATTAATGTGGCCGGGCGCGGTGGCTCAAGCCTGTAATCCCAGCACTTTGGGAGGCCGAGACGGGCGGATCACCAGGTCAGGAGTTTGAGACCAGCCTGGCTAACACGGTGAAACCCCGTCTCTACTAAAAAATACAAAAAACTAGCCGGGCGCGGTGGCGGGCGCCTGTAGTCCCAGCTACTCGGGAGGCTGAGGCAGGAGAATGGTGTGAAACCGGGAGGCGGAGCTTGCAGTGAGCTGAGATCCGGCCACTGCACTCCAGCCTGGGCGACAGAGCGAGACTCCGTCTAAAAAAAAAAAAAAAAAAAAAAATTAATTAATGTAACCATTGTCCAACTTGCAAATTTAAAAGTTATTTAGGTATAATTAGCTAGTGGCTGTCATGCAGTGTGAAATATCACTCCGTTGATGCTGGTATGAGAATGTGGGTAAAAGTGAGAGAGAGTGAGCATGTTGTACCCTTGCAGATCTAAAACTGTTTGATTATTGGCATACATGTGTAGAAAAATGTTTATTGATCTCTTCCTGTCATGATAAAGTAACCATGATCTATGTCATACTTCCAATGTTTGAATAAGGGTAGTTATGTCAGGAATGATAGTGTAACATAAGGATTACTTATTTTGTCTTTGGAAGTTGACTTTCTTAGTCCATTCAGGCAGGTATAACAAAATATATAAGCTGGGTGGCTTATAAACAGAAATGTATTTCTTACATTTCTGGTGACTGAGAAGTCCAATATCAAGGTGCTGGAAGATTCTGGTGAGGGACTCTTTCCTGTTCATAGATGGCCATCTTCTTCCTGTGTCTTCTTCATATGGCTGTAGGTAGAAAGCGGTGTGGCAGCTCTCTGGGGCCTCTTTTATTAGGTACCGATGCCATTTATGAGGGTCCTGCCGCATGACCTAATCACCTTCCCCTTCCAAATACCATCGTATTGGGGGGTAGGGTTTTGGTGAAATGCAAACATTCAAACCATAGCACTGGCCATCTCCATTCTACCTCTTATCACCCCACTTAATGTTAGAAAAGTTAAATACCCCTTCTATGTCTTAATTTCATTTCATTACCAGTGAAATGAGGTTGATAGTAGTATGTACCTCACTGCATTAAATATGATAATGCACATTGGGTGCTAGCCCAGAGCAACCATTTATAAATGGAAGCTATGGTTAGTATTTCTAGCAAAAATTCATGTTCTCATTGTGTTTAGCATACAGGATGTTAAACAAGACTCTGAGATAAAAGAATATTTAAAGGTGCTTCCCCATTTTATAAAGTTAATTTTTTTTTTTTAAGCAAGCAGTAAGTGCAGGGAAGTCTCAGGAACCTAAATAGCTCTTGTTTTCTTTTCTTTTTTTTTTTTGTCCAAGTTATTTATTTATTTATTTTATTATTATACTTTAAGTTCTAGGGTACATGTGCACAACGTGCAGGTTTGTTACATTTGTATACATGTGCCATGTTGGTGTACTGCACCCATTAACTCATCATTTACATTAGGTATATCTCCTAATGCTAGCCCTCCCCCATCACCATCCCCCTCCCCACAATAGGACCTGGTGTGTGATGTTCCCCTTCCTGTGTCCAACTGATCTCATTGTTCAATTCCTACCTATGAGTGAGAACATGTGGTATTTCGTTTTCTGTTCTTGCAATAGTTTGCTGAGAATGATGGTTTCCAGCTGCATCCATGTCCCTACAAAGGACACGAACTCATCCTTTTTTATGGCTGCGTAGTATTCCATGGAGTATATGTGCCACATTTTCTTAATCCAGTCTGTCACTGATGGACATTTGGGTTGGTTCCAAGTCTTTGCTATTGTGAATAGTGCTGCAATAAACATATGTGTGCATGTGTCTTTATAGCAGCATGACTTATAATCCTTTGGGTATATACCCAGTAATGAGATGGCTGGGTCAAATGATATTTCTAGTTCTAGATCCTTGAGGAATTGCCACACTGTTTTCCACAATGGCTGAACTAGTTTACAGTCCCACTAACAGTGTAAAAGTGTTCCTGTTTCTCCACATCCTCTCCAGCACCTGTTGTGTCCTGATTTTTTAATGATTGCCAATTTAACTGGTGTGAGATGGTATCTCATTGTGGTTTTGATCTGCATTTCTCTGATGGCGAGTGATGATGAGCATCTTTTCATGTGTCTGTTGGCTGTATGAATGTCTTCTTTTGAGAAGCGTCTGTTCATATCCTTTGCCCACTTTTTGACGGGGTTGTTTGTTTTTTTCTTGTAAATTTGATTGAGTTCTTTGTAGGTTCTGGATATTAGCCCTTCGTCAGATGAGTAGATTGCAAAAATGTTCTCCCATTCTGTAGGTTGCCTGTTCACTCTGATGGCAGTTTCTTTTGCTGTGCAGAAGTCTTTAGTTTAATTAGATCCCATTTGTCAATTTTGGCTTTTGTTGCTGTTGCTGTTGCTTTTGGTGTTTTCGACGTGAAGTCCTCGCCCATGCCTATGTCCTGAATGGTATTACCTAGGTTTTCTTCTAGGGTTTTTATGGTTTTATGGCTAACATTTATGTCTCTAATCCATCTTGAATTAATTTTCATATAAGGAGTAAGGAAAGGATCCAGTTTCAGCTTTCTGCTTATCGCTAGCCAATTTTCCCAGCACCATTTATTAAATAGGGAATCCTTTCCCCATTTCTTGTTTTTGTCAGGTTTGTCAAAGATCAGATGGCTGTAGATGTGTGGTATTATTTCTGAGGGTTCTGTTCTGTTCCATTGGTCTATATTTCTATTTTGGTACCAGTACCATGCTGTTTTGGTTACTGTAGCCTTGTAGTATACTTTGAAGTCAGGTAGCGTGATGCCTCCAGCTTTGTTCTTTTGGCTTAGGATTATCTTGGCAATGTGGGGTCTTTTTTGGTTGTATATGAACTTTAATGTAGTTTTTTCCAATTCTGTGAAGCAAGTCATTGGTAGCTTGATGGGGATGGCATTGAATCTATAAATTACCTTGGGCAATATGGCCATTTTCACAATATTGATTCTTCCTATCCATAAGCATAGTATGTTCTTCCATTGTTTGTATCCTCTTTTATTTCACTGAGCAGTGGTTTGTAGATCTCCTTGAAGAGGTCCTTTACATCCCTTGTAAGTTGGATTCCTAGGTATTTTATTCTCATTGAAGCGATTGTGAATGGGAGTTCATTCATGATTTGGTTCTCTGTTTGTCTGTTACTGGTGTATAAGAATGCTTGTGATTTTTGCACATTAATTTTGTATCCTGAGACTTTGCTGAAGTTGATTATCAGCTTAAGGAGATTTTAGGCTGAGACAATAGGGTTTTCTAAATATACAATCATGTCATCTGCAAACAGGGACAATTTGACTTCTTCTTTTCCTAACTGAATACCCTTTATTTCTTTCTCTTGCCTGATTACCCTAGCCAGAACTTCCAACACTATGTTGAATAGGTGTGGTGAGAGAGGGCATCCCTGTCTTGTGCCAGTTTTCAAAGGGAATGCTTCCAGTTTTTGCCCATTCAATATGATATTGGCTGTGGGTTTGGCATAAATAGTTCTTCTTATTTTGAGATGCGTTCCATCAATACCGAATTTACTGAGAGTTTTTAGCATGAAGGGCTGTTGAATTTTGTCAAAGGCCTTTTCTTCATCTATTGAGATAATCATGTGGTTTTTGTCTTTGGTTCTGTTTATATGCTGGATTAAGTTTATTGATTTGCATATGTTGAACCAGCCTTGCATCCCAGGGATGAAGCCCACTTAATCATGGTGGATAAGCTTTTTGATGTGCTTGGATTGGTTTTGGATTTGGGCTTGGATTTGGATTTGGTTGGATTTGGTTTGCCAGTATTTTAATGAAGATTTTTGCATCGATGTTCATCAGGGATATTGGTCTAAAATTCTCTTTTTTTGTTGTATCTCTGTCAGGCTTTGGTATCAGGATGACACTGGCCTTGTAAAATGAGTTAGGGAGGATTCCCTCTTTTTCTATTGATTGGAATAGTTTCAGAAGGAATGGTACCAACTCCTCCTTGTACCTCTGGTAGAATTCGGCTGTGAATCTGTCTGGTCCTGGACTTTTTTTGGTTGGTAGGCTATTAAGTATTACCTCAATTTCAGAGCCTACTATTGGTCTATTCAGGGTTTCAACTTTTTCCTGGTTTAGTCTTGGGAGAGTGTAAGTGTCCAGGAAATTATCCATTTCTTCTAGGTTTTCTAGTTTATTTGCGTAGAGGTGTTTATAGTATTCTCTGATGGTAGTTTGTATTTCCGTGGGGTCAGTGGTGATATCCCCTTTATCATTTTTTATTGCATCTATTTGATTCTTCTCTCTTTTCTTCTTTATTAGTCTTGCTAGCGGTCTATCAATTTTGTTGATCTTTTCAAAAAAACAGCTCCTGGATTCATTGATCTTTTGGAGGGTTTTTTGTGTCTCTGTCTCCTTCAGTTCTGCTCTGATCTTAGTTATTTCTTGCCTTCTGCTGGCTTTTGAATGTGTTTGCTCTTGCTTCTCTAGTTCTTTTAATTGTGATGTTAGGGTGTCAATTTTAGATCTTTCCAGCTTTCTCTTGTGGGCATTTAGTGCTATAAATTTCCTTCTACACACTGCTTTAAATGTGTACCAGAGATTCTGGTACATTGTGTCTTTGTTCTCATTGGTTTCAAAGAACATCTTTATTTCTTCCTTCATTTCATTATGTACCCAGTAGTCCTTCAGGAGCAGGTTGTTCAGTTTCCATGTAGTTGAGCGGTTTTGATTGGATTGCTTAGTCCTCAGTTCTAGTTTGGTTGCACTGTGGTCTGAGAGACAGTTTGTTATAATTTCTGTTCTTTTACATTTGCTGAGGAGTGCTTTACTTGCAACTACATGGTCAATTTTGGAATAAGTGTGATGTGGTGCTAAGAAGAATGTGTATTCTGTTGATTTGAGGTGGAGAGTTCTGTAGATGTCTATTAGATCTGCTTGGTGCAGAGCTGAGTTCAATTCCTGGATATCCTTGTTGACTTTCTGTCTCGTAGATCTGTCTAATGCTCTTGTTTTCATTATACCATGTACTCTATAGCATACAGTTGAAATATATTTATATAAAGTTAAGATAGTAGCAAATTTCAAGAGGCTCATTTGTTTAATGGAACTGCTTGGTGAATGCATTTCTCCAAGTTTTGTGTTTAAGCAAGAATTATTACTAATAGTACTTAAAACTTTTTAGTATTTATTTGAATAATTTTATTTTCTCCCCTGGAACACTAGGATATCAATTACAGTGCTGGAAAATGTGTGCTTAGAGAAAAAAAGTGCTGCCTTTTCCCTGTGCTAGCATTCTGAAAGGTTTTGAGGCTACGCTTGATGAGCATGCCTTTTTTTCCCCAAAGAATCAAAGTTAGAGCACGACAAATGAAAGAAATTTCAAAATCATTATGCAAAGTGTGTTTTGTATTCACTGATGTTCTCTGATATGTCAATTTCTGTTTTTAAGGAATCTTAAGCATTCTTATAACATTAATCTTGTGTTTGACATAGAGACTGAGACTTCTTAAAGTACAAGTAACCATCTCCCCATTCTTTGCTCTATTGGTTTGTTAGAGTTGATGTGTAAAATTCCTAGTTTTAAAACATTTCGAAGGTATTTTCTGATTTTGCTATTTTTAAAAAATAGTTTACAATTCCTGTTTCCTTCTGAATATCTTTGGTGCAGCTATTTGCTTTCTGCATGGCCACATGAGTTGCATTGCATCTGTTTCTAAAATAATGTGTTTAATATTCCACCAGTACTGAGAGTTGGTCCTGAATTGCCTTATATGATAAACAAATGGGTTTGTAAAGTTGCTTCAAAGGTCATCATCTTCTACCCTTTGGTGGTTGTTCTGAGTACTTTTAAAATGAAAATCTTCAAAGCCATCTTTAGATGGTACCCTTGCTTTCAATCATGATAATGAAATTAAAAATGTTATTAAAATGGTAGTAACTTGGCTTTAAATTGAAACTCTATATTAGCATAATAGAAGGCTTTAGAACTTCTTTCTAAATAAGACTTTCCTTGCAGGAGATAACATTTGTAAAGCATCTACCAGAGTGGCATAATAAATCTCAAATATCTTGCCTTGTTTTTCTTTTTCTCTTTCTAATATGTGTTTTGTATTACTTCTGATGTCTCATCTCCCTGTAGTTATAGAAACACATAGACTTATACCTAGGTTCTGTTATTAGTTTCTTATTGCTGTGTAACAATTTATCATAAACTTAATGGCTTAAAACATCCATGTATTATCTCACAGTTCTGTCAATCAGAAGCCTAGACAGGGCTCAGCGGGTCCTCTTCCAAGCTCTCCTGGCTGTTGGCAGAATTCATTTCCTTGCAAGAGTAGAACTCATGGCTCTTCCATGTTCTTTGAGGTTGGCAGTTCTCTGATGCTTCCCCTTCTTTTAAAGGACTTACCTGATTAGGTTAGACCCACCTACTATAATCTCCTTTTTGATTTAGTCACAGATGATTGACTGATGGCCTCATGATGGGAGTCATATCCCATCCTTTCTACAGGCTCTGCCCACAGTCCACAGGACCATGGGGATTATACAGAGTGTCAGTCATTGGGGAGGTCTTAGAATTCTGCCTGTCATATCCTGGGTTTTAAAACTTTTATATGGGGAAAGTCATTTAAGGAAGAAAGTAAATGAACGTCTGTTGACTAGGTTGCTAGGTACAATGGTATGACTTCCATTTTATAAATGAGTAAAACTTAAATTTGCGGAGACTGATTGACTCGAGATATCACTGACTTAAAAGGGCCAAACAGACATTCTTAGAGGCAAAAGCTCCAGTTGAGTGAGAGCCTGGTTTTTAGTTGCTTTTTCCTAAGCAGTTCAAGTTTCAAATGAACTCTTTCTAAACAGTTCACATTCAGGGGTTGTTTAAAACCTATGAACATATTTCCCCAAGGAAATCATGCTATAAATGATAAGTTCCCAATTGGCTCCACAAAATCCAACTTTAGTCTCAGGAAAATTGTCTTCAGAGTCATCCAGAACCTCTTGGGGCCTAATCCCTGTGCCCCATGAAGGTAGTTGAGGCCTTATGGCTGCCTTGTGTGGGGAATGCCCCTCAGAGATGAAAGTTAACTGTGGCTCATCCAGCGACAAGGAGAAGCCCATTCCGTGCCCTTAGCTGTCTCTGTGTCTGCTGGAAGTAGGTGAAGGCACTGGCTGCATCCACTCTGTTTTGGTAGGGAAAGCTTCCAACACTGAGTATTGGGATCATATTTAATTTGTCAGTTAGGTAATTATGGTATACCCTATATTCGGAATCTTACTGGCTGAATGATCTTTTATAGAGAATCATTATGTAGTGATAGTAGGTTTGTTAATGGTTCCCATTAAACTTGCACATAACTTGCACAGCAGTTTATGTGTTAAACTACTTAACAAGCATTTTCGTCCTTCAGCTAGTTTCTTCAACTATGTTTCTTTGAATCCGTATAAAGAGATGGCTTATAAGGTTTATTTCAAACAGATATTTACGTGTTAGGTAGAAGCATTTCAAAATAATGCAGCCTGTCTTTTTCTCTTCTTCCCATCTTGACTTCTCTCACGTTCTTCCTGTCTTTAAAATGTGCTTGAGAAAAGAGGGAGAAACATGAACAATTCCCAGGGAATCCCCACAGGAAGGAGGAACCACTCTCAAACTGAAATTACTGAAGAGAACCAATGTGCTGCTCATGACTGGAATACAGAGGAGCTGTGTGTGTGGAAGGTCAGGCAGAAGGTGACTGAGAAGGAAAAAATTAGAGGAAGGAATATCTGGTTTTATTTTTCTTTAACTCTTTTTGTTGCTTTGGTCTCTATTTTTATACCTCAGTGTCATGCTTTGTGACTTAGATGAAATTATTGAACTTCTTTGTAGCTCTTATAAGCAAGATATTGATGTTTGCCTAAATTTAGACCTTTCGTAATTCTAAATTTTACTTTCATTCACCGCCTCAGGTAAAATAAATAAATAAATGAATTCTATTCCCTTTTGATCTTCATTTCAGGTTATTCAAAATGTATGGCTGACAGCCTTCAAAGGAATGATACAGGCATTGGATGTTTTATTCAGTATATTGCTGCTCTGCCCTTTTGTGCAGCTATTCCAATTGCTATAGAAGTACCTGAAAGGTTGTCATGGATTTTGCCAACAGTAAACGACAAGCGGTAATATATATGGTGAATGTTCCAGGTGTATTGGAAATTACCATTGCAGCTTCTATTTCATGGAAGTTTGTTTTTCACGTAATGCTAAAAGTTCAGTCTAAATTCTTTAGTCAGATAGATTCAGGTCTTACCTCATACGTAATATGTGGAGTAAAAATAATTCAGAATGCAATTACGAGTCGGGAATGCATAAAAGCACATGGTAACTTTTTAAACAGATTGTCTTTAATAATTCTGTGCCTTTGGGACAAATGACATTCTTTTTTTATGCCCTCCCCACTTTAGACATCCACTTTCTTTTTCATTGGCCGCAGTGAAACTTTGGAAGATCATTACCTTACTGCCCCCTAATGAGATGTAAATAAAATGAATGATTACAGCTTGATTATGGTCCAGTATTTATGAGGCTCCTGGTAACTTGCTGCATAAATTTAAGTATGTGAGTAAATTCTCTTAGGGACCGTCAATGTGAGAGTATTTTATTTTTCTTTCTTATTTTTTATGATGTACTAATTCTTTTCACCTCTGGATTCTTTATTGTTGTTTCTGCCCTAGAAGAAGTAGGACCGTGGAAAATGAGTATATTTTTTCTGCATGACTTTTATGGTCCCTGTAGGGTTTGGACCAGACCTGAGTTGCTGCCTGATCCTGATCTGTCAAGGAACAGTGAAATAAAGGAATATGGTTTGGTTTTTTTTCTTCCTGTGCCCTATCCATCTCCCTACAAAGAAAAATGTATGAACATTTCTCTCTTCTGCTTTTTCTTATAAAGCACATCAAGTTTCAAGTCTGAGCTTTTGTGGAAATCACAGTATAATGGGTTAACAGTCTTCTCTGATTCTTCGAGGTTTTAAGTATTTTAAGCTTCTTACTTTACCATCTAGATATTGGAAGCTAACCTCCCACTCACTTTACTACTCAATGCTGCTTCTCTGTGCAGCCTCTTCTTTCTAGAATTGTTATTATAGTGAAATATCCATAGGAGTATCTTCCTTGCCTTATATAATCCTCCTCCAACCTGCAAAGCGTTTCCCCATGGCAGGAGACAGCTTTTTTCCTAAAGCTTGCATATATTGGCAAAGCCTGGTTGGGTAGGGTATCCTGGACCCCATGGGAAAAGTAAGTTGATTTTTTATTTAGATTTGAGATCATGGGTATATTTTAATTCTTAATGTTGGGTCTCAAGAATTTCCCCTCTACAGTCAGTAGCTGATGATGTGAGGAGGCAGCATGAGCCTGACATTGGTAAAGATACATTAATACTTATTTAATAATCTCATGTCACCTGGAGACTGTAAAAAATCTAATCTCTTTCCCCTGCAAAATACAAAGGAAAATAGAGTGTCTAGATGACAGAGTTCTCGTGTAAAGTGGACTGTCTCGCTTATGCACAAGGCAAGTGTCACAGGTTCCATTCCATCCTGCATACCCTGCGTATAAAGAAGGGGTAGGTGACGAAGGAGGCTGGCAGCTTAAAGACTTAAACAGGCTGAGGGACTAAGTTCCCAAGTTGGCTGGGCAGACAGAAAAGGAAAGGCAAGACGAGAACCTGTGCCATATTCCAAATTAGATTACCTGTTACAGAGCCAAAGACTGAGTTCCAAAGAGCCAAAGTTGGAGTGTGAGGAGGATAAGATACGTGTGCAATCGGATTCCAGGTTTTAGATTATCTAGAGAGGGGGAAGGCATTACTGGCGTTCATATGTAGTCTCTGTGTAATGTTACCAGAGATTGTTCTTCAGTAGCTCTCTGCTTGTTTGGTTACAGAATTATCCAAACATATGCTTTTATACTTCTTTTCCACCTCCTGATACCCAGAGCCTTTTGTTGTCCCCCTGCTCCCCAAGCTTAGGTAGGGCACAGCAAAATCCCTCAGCCTGTCCTTTTCAGGGCAGCTTGCACCATTCCTCCACAGCACTTTCCAAGCTATGTAACTACTCTTGGTACTCACAAGCCATGTCGCTGGGCTTTAAAATGCCATCAGTGTCCACTGGTGTGGCTGGAACTGAGTAAAACATGGCAAGCTGAACTTCTTAAGATGGCCCAGAGTAATTTGAATTTCTCTAGTCAAGAATGGGTAAATAAGCCATCTGGAAATAGTCTCCCAGTTGAATTTAACACCCCTTATGACTCTACTTTTCGTAATCTTTGTTAACTAATTAGCTCTTTGCTTTGTCAGGTGCCCACTGTGTGTGCGAGCATGGTGTTAAGCACTTAATATAAAACAGTGACTATAAAGGCATGTGACTCCTGCCTTCATGGGGCTTCTAATTCACACCCCCCAACAAGTTTTTAATAGCACTTTTGAAAACATTGCATAAAGTCAGATATACACACACACACACACACACACACACACATATATATGATACACATGCCAAAAGGTAAGCTGGAGGTACTTGTCAAAGAACTATGAATGCAAACAATAGCAAAGAGACAAAAATATTACATTAATGAATACATTACCTGGGAAAATACTACTGGAATCATTTTGTCAAACAACTCGCCCATACTATGATATGGAAAAGTGTAGCTTACTACAGTAGAAAGAATGCAGTAGTTGGAGTCAGAACTGATTTCAAGTCCCAGCTCAATCACTTATTAACTATTGATGTTGGGCAATGATATGGTTTTGCCGTGTGTCCCCACCCAGATCTCACCTTGAATTGTAATGATCCCTCCATGTCAAGGGCAGGACCAGGTGGAGATAATTGAATCATGGTGGTAGTTTACCTCATGCTGTTCTCATGGTAGTGAGTGAGTTCTCATGAGATCTGATGGTTTTATTATATAAGAGGCTTCTGCCTTCGCTCGGCACTTCTTTTTCCTGCTGCCATGTGAAGCAGAATGTGTTTGCTTCCCCTTCCACCATGATTGTAAGTTTCCTGAGGCCTCCCAAGCCATGCTGAACTGTGAGTCACTTAAACCTCTTGTCTTTATAAATTACCCAGTCTCAGGTATGTCTATTAGCAGAGTGAGAACAGACTAATACAGGCAAGTAATTAATTATTTTGGTCACAGATAGCTCTGTAAAATTTATCCCTTTAAGATTCTGTGTTTTCTGTTATACTTAGGGTTCTATGTTTTCCCATGGATTTGTCTTTTAATCCTATTTTTTGTGGTTCTGATTTAATTTACTTTTAATTTTCTACTTTGTTTCATTTGTTGGTTTAACAAAAAGTTACTGAGTAGTCTGTGTATGTGTGTATTCTTATGTATTGCCTCAAATCCTAGATGGAATGACGCTGAGTATAAATAACTTTTTTAAAGAGGGAGTGTATTTGAGAAGTGTCTGAAAGCTGTAAAACCTCTAAAATAGATTCTTTGCTTTACGAGAGCTGCAGCTTGAGACTTTGAGGAATCCCCAAATTCACAAGCTTGGAGAATTTTCACAAACTGCAACCAGCACATAGGAAAAAGAACATGATTCTTGCCTTGGAACTCCCCTTTGAAAATCCTGCCACTACCTTGCCCCACCCTACGCCATATTCCACCACCTTAACCACTATCCTGACTCTGATAGCATAGGTTGCCTATGCCAGAAATTTGAAGTTACATATATAAGTAGAGTCATAGGGTAAGTATAGTAGTATACTGTTTTTTTCTTAGTTGTGGAGAATATACCTAACATAAAATTTTTGTTTTAGCCATTTTTAAGCATTCAATTCTGCGCCATTAAGTACATTCACAGAGTTGTGCAAGTATCACTGCCATGCATCTCGAGAACTTCTTCATCTTTCCCAACTGAAACTTTTTCCATTAAACACTAACTTCCCATTTCTCCTTCCCCTAGTCTCTGACAATATTCATTCCACTTTCTGTCTCTATGAATTTAACTACAGGATGTGCCAATATAGAGTAGTAGCTACCTAGAGCAGCCTCATAACAATATTTGTCCTTTTGTGTCTGACTTATTTCACTTAGTGTAATGTCTTTATAGTTCATCCATGTTGTAATGTGTGTCAGAACTTCTTTTTAAGGCTGAATAATATCTATTGTATGGATATTACCACATTTTGCTCATCTATTCATCTGTCAATCAATGCCTGGCTTGCTTCCACTTTTGGCTATTGTGAATCATGCTGCTGTGAAAATGGGTATATACATATCTTAGTTCTTGCCTTCATTTCTTTGGGTATATACCCAGAAGTGGAATTGCCAGATCATATGCTAATTCTGTGTTTAAGTTTCTGAGAAGCTGCCATACCATTTTCTGCATCGGCTGCACCGTTTTACATTTCCACAGTTATACTTCTTTTTGCTCAACATTATGCTTAACTTGATGTTTGCAAGGTTCATCCACATTACTGCTTGCAGTTGTGGGCCATTCAGTCTCATTGCTGTGTGGTGTTTCATCATGTGAATGTGCCATAATGTACTTAGCCATTTTGCTATTGATAAGCACTTGGGTAATTTTCAGTTTTGGGTTATTACAAGCAGAGCTACTATTAGAGGGCATTTAAAAATTAGGCCTTAAGGTTCCATAGCCTTGTTATTTTCTTATGAAAAGGAAAGCATTAAATCGAAGACATTATTTGAACAACAACTCATAAAACTTTCCGGTTGTATCACTTGGTAATTTTTGTAGCACAAGTGATGGAATAGCCAACCCATGTTATCCTAAGAAAAGGGGACGTGGCTTATCCATGACTGGAAAGTTTAGGTGTCCAGCTTCCAGCAACACTGACCTATTCCTTGCCTCCTGGCCACATCAGTCCAACCTCTGCTTTTGTCACATCTCCTCTAACTGTATCTCTTGTATCCCTCTTTTATCTTATAGGAAATCATGATTACATTATATTACAGATAATACAGAATAATCTCTTCATCTCAAGACTCTTTTTTTTTTTTTTTTTTTTGAGACGGAGTCTCGCTCTGTCGCCCAGGCTGGAGTGCAGTGGCCGGATCTCAGCTCACTGCAAGCTCCGCCTCTCGGGTTCACGCCATTCTCCTGCCTCAGCCTCCCGAGTAGCTGGGACTACAGGCGCCCGCTACCTCGCCCGGCTAGTTTTTTGTATTTTTTAGTGGAGACGGGGTTTCACCATGTTAGCCCATGTTGGGATGGTCTCGATCTCCTGACCTCGTGATCCGCCCGTCTCGGCCTCCCAAAGTGCTGGGATTACAGGCTTGAGCCACCGCGCCCGGCCCATCTCAAGACTCTTAATCACATCAGCAAAGCCCCTTTTGTCATGTAAAATAATATATTCACAGGTTCTGAGGATTGCTACATCTTTAGAGAGGCCATTATTTTGCCTCCCATGGTGTGTGTGTGTGTGTGTGTGTGTGTGTGTGTGTGTGTGTGTGTATGTGTATTTTTTCCCACTGATGAACCAATGATAATGTTCCTCTCCTTTATAACTTTGTGCTTTTCTTTGGAGTTAGTAATTGGGGTGTTTTTCTTCTCTTTAGGTTTTATGTAGCTGTCATGAATCCTTTCCACATTGTTCAGTAGAACTATAAAACTCTTGTTTGCACTTTCCGTGTTATCAAACATATCAGATAACCTGTAAGTTTTTTTTCTCAAAGCCTCCTTCCTGGACACTCCATTTTTTCTGTTCTAAGCTAGATGGTGTGCTATCCACGTCTACTGCATGGCGGCAGTTTTTGGTGATTTTCCTCACCCTTATTAACATCATGGTAATTCCCTTTGCTTCTCTCCATGTACCACCCTTTCTTTGATCTCATCCATTTCTCTTCAATGGTTTCTGTCATTGTTCATGTGGAGCACATCCTGCAGGAGCTTCTTGAGGTGTATAGGTGGCAAACTTGACAACTTAGGTAACAATGATGAACCCTCTCTGATTGGGGAGAAATGGGCCCATGTTGTCTGGGGAAGGAAGAGAAGCAGGAGAGAAGGATGAGAGAGAGACGGATGAGGAAGAGAGGAAGATGTTTCCACCCTGGTCTTTTCTCGTAATGCCTCTGTAGACCAGAGTCATGTCTTAGTCATTTTGCTTCTTTAATGCCTTGCCCACAGTGAACACTTAAGATATGTTCTTCAGTGAATGAACACATACAGATAGACTCATATTTCCTGCTCTTTGAAGTGGTAGAGAGTCCTGAGAAGCCATTAGCCAGCTTCTTACAAAGACCTGCTCGAAAAATGAACTCCCGTTATTAAACGATGCCACCAAAATCAAACCTGTTTCTTACCTCCTCATCATATAGAACATAAATCTGATCCCCTCTGTTAACTTTTATTCTACTCTCCCTGCTTCACCAGATGATACAATCCTTGAGACCCAAACTTACATATGGATCATCTTTGCATCCCTGATAATGCCATGCATTGTATAATGCTCACTAAAGGTTTGTTCAATGACTCTTCATCACAAACATGGCCTTTCTGTTGTGCATTGAATGAGCCTGCCTTGTTCCAATGTCAGAGACTTTGCAATTGCTGCTCCCTCTGCCCGCAGCACTCTCCCCGACTCTCATGACCTGGCAATTTTAATCCTGCAGATGAAGCTTGCCCATCATCTCATCTTCCCAGCCTGATCTAAAGATACTGTCTGTTCCCTGACTCACTGCCCATCATCATGTGATGGGAGTACCTGTCATTATCAGAAATGACCTTATGTGTGTCTTTATTTATTTTCCCTGATAAATGGAGACTTTATAGATGTACCTTTCTGTCTCATC
Source organism: Macaca nemestrina (assembly GCF_043159975.1). Lineage (NCBI taxonomy): Eukaryota > Metazoa > Chordata > Mammalia > Primates > Cercopithecidae > Macaca > Macaca nemestrina. The sequence continues at coordinate 108,287,725 of NC_092130.1, read as the reverse complement.
CACTGCTGTATCTCCACACCTAGAACAGGGGCTGCAGAATAAAAGTGTATTAAATGAATGATATGAGCTGTTGAGAGAATGACAATGTTAATAACTTCATGTAACCTTTACTGGATTACGTGAGTGGTTAGAGAGCACATACACATTCACCTTCTTTGAAAGTTTTCCTCAACTGTGCACATCTTTTAAGAATATAGAAATAATTGAACGTTCAGGGAACACGATTGCCCTAAGATTTTGTGTATTCCTTATGGCTGCCTTGGATCTAGAAAGGAAAAAGGTGAGAAAATATTGCATTGGGGAGATCTGTCCCTTGAATTTCATCTGAGAAGTCAAAACTCTTAGTTTAAATCCTGTCTGCCCAGGTGCCTCAGACACATGCAAGTGGCTTTACTCTTGAGTCAGCCTATTTAACTATGGCCTCAAAATAAGCAGTGGTGAAGCTTATTTTGTATGTAGTTTGGGTCATATTGCTTTTAAGAATTCCATATCTAGGTTGCTGTTCCTGTATGGCATGGAGACCCTGATAATTAGGTTTCTGTGACTTAGAGACAGTCTGAGGCTCTGTCTATAAAAAGCCATTCCTCCTGAAAATGGGGCAGAAGTATATACATACACTGAAGTAATATTCCCAGAGGAGAAATGTGGCATGAGAAGCCAAACAGTTCGAGTGCTCCTCCCTCACCCCATTTGAGTGCAATGAAATCAGAACCGACATGTTAAAAGTAGTCAGTGATGCCGAGGGTCCTGCAGAAATTGACCCTTGTCTCTAAAGCAAGGTTTCTAGAATAGCACTTTTGATTTGAGTCTGGATAATTCTTTGTTGTGGGGCAATATCTGTGTGCTATAGGATGTTTAGCAGCATCCCTGGCCTCTACTCACTAGATGCCAATAGCAGTAACCCCCTCTTTCCCTGCTGCTAAGGGTAATACCAAAAATGTCTTCAGACATTGCAAAACCTGGTTGAGAACCACCACTCTAGAAAATGCATAGAAGTATCTAGCTTTAAACCATGCCTCTGGGTTCGTTTAAACCCCATATTTCCACCATTAATGCAGCAGTGGTAGGGAAGACTCCTTAACTTCCATCTTGTCATATAGATATGTCTTCTTAGTCATATCAAAGTACTGTGGTTTAAACCAATGTCCCCCCCACCCAACCCACCTCTACACACGACTCTAGTGTAGCCTTAGGCTCTTCTTCTGCACGCACGTGTGTACAGCTAGTCCATAATGTATGCCTCCGAGCCAGCAAAGGTCTTTTCTGGGTCTTCATGTGGTATCTGAACATGTCCCAATTCTCCAGTTTCTTAAGACTACTCTTTGAGGTCATTGCTCTGACACTGTTTAGTTATGTAGTACTGTGGTGAGCTACCATTATTTAAAAAATGAAAAATCTCCTGAATTGGTGGTTTCTGCAATATAGGGAGGGTCATTCATTCATTTTCAGCACATATTTATTGAATACGTACGTGGCTGCTGTTGGCACTGGGAATAAACAGCTATAAACAACACACAACACACACTTGCCTTCTTGGAGCCTACACTCTGATAGGGGAAGACAGACAATAAATAAATATAACGTATGTTAGGTGAAAAATACATCAAGATGAGAAGAAAAGCTGGGCATGGCATCTCACGCATGTAATCCCAGCACTTTGGGAGGCTGAGGAGGGAGGATCACATAAGCCCAGGAGTTCAAGACAACCCTGGCCAACATGGTGAAACCCCATCTCTACTGAAAATACAAAAATTAGCTGGATGTGATGGCATGTGCTTGTAGTTCCAGCTACTCGGGAGGCTGAGGCAGAAGAATCGCTTGAACCCCGGAGATGGAGGTTGCAGTGAGCCGAGATCACACTACTGCACTCCAGCCTGGGCAACAGAGAAAGACTCTGTCAAAAAAAAAAAAAAAAAAAGGAGAAAGGGCAGATGTGGTTGCTTATGCCTGTAATCCCAGCACTTTGGGAGGCTGAGGTGGCTGGATCACTTGAGTCCAGGAGTTTGAGACCAGCCTGGGCAACATAGTGAAACCCATCTCTACAAAAAATACACACACAAAAATTAGCCGGGCCTGGTGGAATGTGTCTGTGGTCCCAGTTGCTCAGGAGGCTGAGGTGAGAGGATTGTTTGAATCCAGGAGGTGGAGGCAGAGGTTGCAGTGAGTCATAATTGTGCCATTGGACTCCAGCCCTCCAGCCTGGGAAACAGAGTGAAACCTTGTCTCAAAAAAAAAAAAAAAAAAAAAAAGAGAGAGAGAGGAGAAGGAACACTGGATGAGGGAGTCTTGTGTTTTCAAATAGGGTCAAGCAAGATGTAAAGGAAGTTCGGGAGCAGGATGTTTGGACATCTCAGGGGAGAAGAATTCTAGGCAGTGGGAACGGTGAGTGCAAAGGATGAGGCAGGAGTGTGCTTGGTACATGTGAAGGGTAGTGAGGGGTGTCAAGGAGGGAGCTGTAGAAGAGCGGGTGTGGAGGTGTGGCATGGACATACCATATGGAGCTTTAGACTCCTGGTGAGACTCTTCTTCAATTTTTTATAAGACAAAATTTCAAACATACACTGAAGTGCAGAGAATAGTATAATGAACCCCTTATTTGCCTATTACCCAAGTTTAATAAATAGTAACCAAAGCCACTTTAATTTTATATAATCTTCCCCTCCCCAGATCATCTGGAAGCAAACTCTACATGTATTATTTCATCTGTAAATATTTTTGTATGTATCTATAAAAGATAGGGAATTAAAGGTAATCATGATCCAATATTATACTTTAAAATGATTGGCTAGTTTTATCAGATATCCAAACCACGTGTGTATAGATAGGCACACACGTATATACATATACTCAATATATATTTCAGGCTGAAGTGTGTACATATATAATATCATGCTGATTATTTCCTAAATGCCTGATTATGTGCGTGTTTGTTTATAGTTTGATTAGTTTGATATCAGGACCCATTAAAAAGTTCATATATTACAATTAGTTGATAGTCTCTTAAGGTTTTTTGTTTGTTTGTTTGTTTTTTGTGAAAACAGGGTCTTGCTATGTTTCCCATGCTGGTCTCGAGCACCTGGCCTCAAGTAATCTTCCCACCTCAGCCCTCCAAAGTGCTGGAATTACAGGCATGAGCCACTGTGCTTGGCCTTCTTTTAAACTTTGGGCTCCCCTTCCATCTCTTTTTTCCCCCCATTAAAATTTTAAGAAACCAGGTCATTTGTTCTGACTTCCGTATCTGGCTTTTGCTGCTCACGTCTCTGAGATATTGTTTAACATATCCCCTTGTTTCTAACCTGTAACTTGATATTTTGATGTAGAGACTTGGTTGTATCCGGGGTGCTGGAGTCTTTTTGGTAAGATTACTTCGTGTGTGTTGTCTTGAGAGGCTCCCGTTGTCCAGGGTTTCTCTCTTTGTGATGTCAGCAGACATTGATGATCATGGCTTAGATTCCCTGGTTCTTTAGAGTCTGAAAAATTGTGATATTTTACGACCGCAATTCCCCCTTTATTTACCAATTGGAATGCATCTACGAAGTAAATGATTTCCCCATCTGTGAAGTATAACTCATAGGGAATGCAGGGGATGTGCTTGATTCTTTCCCTTTATCAGTTTTCAAGATGACTGCAGTAGTTCTCTAGCATCCTCTCAAGGTGACGTAACTTTCTCTTCTTGAACTCATGACTTTAAACATTTGATATGTTGTAATACATTACCATTGTTGTTCCTATTGATGCTTGATTATCCCGTTTGGGGCCAAATGTCCTAAATTTATGGCTTTTAATCACAGGGAAACTGTTGGAGGATTTTGAACAGAAGAGCAACATATTCTGAAAGAGATCACTCTGGAGTTCGTGTGTGGCCACCAAAGTGTGGAGGGTGCCGGGGAGGAAGTAGACCAGTTAGAAGGAATAATCTAGCCAAGATACAATGTATTTTGGATCAATGTATTTTGACATTAGGTGGAAATAATGGTGGCATTCTGGATCTTTTACATTGGAAGGAGGCTTATTTTGGGGTTTTGGAGGGCAGGATGGTGAGTTTTCTTTTGGGTATGTTAAATTAAGGGTAGTAAAAGGAAACTGAAGCAAAAATGTATTGTAGTCCATTGGCTATATGGAACTGAAGTTTACTTCAGAAGATCTGTGTGTAGAAGCCTATGGAATAATATTCTAATGTGTTTCCTGAGATGAATGTCTACCTTAAAAGTTAAAGAATTTGGGGATTTTGCTTTATTTTTTGGTATAGGGTGGTAACTGATTTTTTTCTTTTCTTTGTTTGTCATAATCTGGCTGTGACACCCATGCTTTCGAACTTTCCCCGAACAACTTTCCTAAGGAATGTTGAGTCCTCTTTTTTGTGTTCTATTATATCTTGTTTGTTTGTTTGAGATGGAATCCTGCTGTGTTGCTCAGGCTGGTCTCAAAACTGCTGGACTCAAGCAGTCTTCCCGCCTCAACCTTCTGAGTAGCTGGGATCCATTATATCTTTAGTATTTCCTTTTGTGATGCTTTTTTCTCTACTAAATTACAATTACTTTTTACATCTCTAGCTGCCTGTCTATGGAGTCAGTGACTATATTTCAGGTATGGATTTGTTACCTCCAAAGGGTAAGAGGATTGGTTGGTTCTGTGAGCTCACACTGAGAAATAAGTTGGTACCTAGTTAACATTAACAAATGCCCCAGAGCAAGTTGATAGCTAAGGATGTAGAAAACATTCTGAGAGTATCTTATAAACCTCCACTGGCCCATATGTACCTTTGTGGAGTTAGAGACAGGTAGCCTTCCAGAAGGGCACAGAGCTGAGGGAGACTTCGTGAAAATGAGAAAGATGGGGTGGAAGCAGCCCAGAGCCAGGTGCAGGCATAAAACCATGGAAAGCAGACTAGATGTTGGTTCCACCTCCTTCCTTGCCCAGGGCACAACCCGAACAGCTGCCCGTGGCATCCCTGCTTAGACAGGCCTCTGGGATAAGAGTAAATTTACAGACCAGGATCTAATCCTAGTATAGCCGCCAACTGTGTGCCCTCAGTTTCTTCATCTGTAAAAAGACCGAGTTTGAATTCATAGCCTTTGAAATATAACTGCTTGAATATACTTGCTATTTCTCCGCAGTTTGGTGCGCTGTCTCTCTCTTTGAGTGTGTGTGTATGTATGTGTGTGTGTGTGTGTGTGTGTGTGTGTGTGTGTGTGTGTGTGTGAGAGAGAGAGAGAGAGAGAGAGAGAGAGAGACGGAAAGAGATGCCTTGTAGTACTTGAAAATTAGAGTTCTTGATAAAATAAAGCTTTAATTTGCTCTAGTGTTTCTTCTCAACAAACCAGAGGTTGCCAAGTTTTAAAACATTTTAAAATGCATTAGAGGAAGTGAGTCAGTTACGTTCTTCATACACTACAATGGAAGTACACTTAGTTCCAAGTTATGAATGCTGTCAAAAATTAGGTTCTTTGAAGAAATACAAGATGAAACTTTCAGGCTTTCAAAATTCGTGTTCTCTCTTTCCCTCCTTATTCATATTAGATTGCTTTTGTAAAGTATACAGCACTGCGATCTTAAAAATGAGCTTTTCGAAAATAAAAATCCAAGTGCCAAGAAAAATCTCTTGCATTTCCAGTTGGTAGTTTCCTATCGTCGGGTTTGCCTGTTCACACAAGTCTCTGCCGCACAACAGAGTCAGACTTCCCCCAAATTAATGCAGTTAGTTTATTCCTCGTTCTGATGATTGCCATATATAGAGAAAGATCTAATTATTTTTATGTGGCACTATTCCTCATTTCTTTCTCGGGGACTATGAGTGATTTAGTTAACTCCACCAAGGGAAGTGTAAGACGAGCCTCCTCAGGGTGGCTGAATTCTATTCGAGAGCATCACAGGGAGGTGGGGAATAGTTGACGTGTGCTGAGATAAACTCTTTTACAAGTGTGACACTGTTGCTTTATTTTTTTTGCCCCAGTCTGCAGGGTGAAAAGGACTTTTCATTTCACTGAGGTGAAAAGTGGGTCTGTGAGTAAAGCGACTTTCTTTAAAAAAAAAAAAAAATCAGAAACCAATTACTTGATATGCAGAGCTGCAAGCCTCGTTCCTTTAACAAAATCAGTGCAGTGTGCACTGCCGTTAACCTGAGGAAAGCAGCTGACATCTCTTGATTACGGCTAGAGGTGGAAGGACCCAAACTTGCAGCCTCCCCCTCCCCCTCGAGAGAGTGTTAGTCCAGTCCTTTAGAGAGGTTCGGTTTGGCTCTCTGTCATCACCGGGACGCTGGCAGGGAGTGTGTGTCATGGTTACAATAGAGTGTGCTAACATATAACAACCATGAAAGCCCAGCGGGAAAGGCTACAGATTCCGGGGCTGACCTTGGAGTAAGTATTGTCTGTCTTTAATATTTTAATGCTTTCTGCATGGCACTCGCTTTCCGGCGACCAATAGCTATTTAGCATTTGTTTGTACTGACAGCCTCAGAGCACTGCAGTGTGAGGTAGAGGAACATGTCTTAAATGCATGGTATTTGGTTTCAGCTAATGTGGACACCCAGACCAGCGTTTTGCATTGCAGTCAGGGGAAAAGCATTGCTGCATATTTAAAGTTACTAAACCCCAGTTCTGGAAACATCTTAACAGCTCATTGTGAAAGAATGTATCAGTAGGCCATGGTGTATCTGTCTTTTTCTCCTTCTCTCTTACTGTTTGTTTATCCCCATGTTGCCTTTTTCTAAAGAAAGGCCTCTGTCTGCATTGAATAATAGAAGACATTACAATGGATTAGAGTGCAAGAGAAGGGTTATTTGTGACGTTCATTAGATGTGATCCATGTTTTATCTGTGCAACAGAATATTAATGAACTGTGGTACATTTAGAATCCTCTCTGCAGAATCTCCAGCCACTGCATGCAATGTGTTTACCTAGTTGAGCTGTGTGTTTGCTTAGCTGTTTTTTTTTTTAACCCATTAACTCATCTGACTACTGCCTTCTGATGTAATGTAGCTATGTGAACATGTCCACATCTAATTTGTGGCGCAGAAGTTAGACATCTGTGATGCAGGAAGTGTCAGCAAATTTTTATTTTAAATCTGTTAGTCAAAGATGCAGAAGCTGTGAGTTAGTCTGTGCTGGCACACTTAAAATAATAAACAGTAAAATATAAATCCGGTAGAAAAAATATAAATATCCCTCTTTCTAACTTACAACACAGATATAAAATTACATTTTAGTGAAATCTGTACAGTCCCAATAATCTCATACTGGGCTGTCTCCAGAAAGAGACTGCAGGATGAGAACTGTGCTTGGTTCTGGAGATTTATTATTCATTTTGAATTTTGTAGATGCATCATACAAGAGAAATAATTTTCCTTAATTGATAAAAGCATGACATTCTGAAGTGAATACTTTTCTAATCAGTCCTTGCTCTAAAATCGTGCCCTGATTTTATACTAACGAGCAGCTCACTTACAAAAAGTTAGAGGGCTCTTCCAACCTTCTTGCTAGCTGTGACATTCTTCATATTAGAGGTTTGAATAGTATTTACCCATTGCCCTAATATTTCTCCCATCTCCACCCCCACCCTAACATTCAACTCTCACCATCTGTGTGGAATATTTTAGTGGCATGCACTTATTCTTCTACTTAACCCTCCGCTCTCTAGCATTCTGGAAATGCATAACTAAGCCATAGCTCTATGTTTAAAACCCAGGGGCATTAACCTCCAGCTTTGCTTTTGCCTCTGTTTTCTGTTGTGCTGTTTCCTGGTTGTTTTCTTTGGACTTAGTAGAGATCATTTCACATTAGGCTTTTTCTTTCTTTCCTCTTCTTCCTTTACTTTCTTTTTGTTTCTTTCTTTTTTCAATTTTGTCTACATTAAGAGGAGACACTTCAAAGTAACTTTTTAAAAACATGAACTCAGTTGTATCAAACATTCCATTTTATGATTAGAAGGACTGAACTATGTCACGAGTTTTATGACCTTGCCAACGTTGACACAGGACATAACAGTCACCTAAACACAGGGAATCTTTGGATGTTGTTTTGGTATCAGGCCACGCCCCCTCCTTCTATCCTCTTATCTTGGTAAATATTACCATGAATTTAAAATAGATAATTCTGTTTGCCTAGGGAGTGTGAGAGTGAAATAGAGAATCACTCTTAAATATCATCATAGTATTAGTATGTGATTTACTTTGAACATTTCGTTTACCTTGAAATGCAAAATTACTCTAAAATAGACATAGCTAACTTTACATTCATTCATGGAGAAAGCTAATTCTGCAGTCTTTGAGTAAATTCAACTTCTAGCCACTGCAGAGGAATGTTACAATGGAAAGTCTTATCACTGATTCTATTAAAAGCAGATTTAATGTATATAAATTTAATTATTTGGCAATCTTATAGTCTTAACTCACACAGCAAATGTGTAGAACAGCTCTCGAACTTTCGTTCATGAGACATTACTGTTTTTCTTTCAGAAGTGTTTATTCCATAAGCACTGCAGCTGTGGAGTATTACATGAGCCTATTTTATGCTCTGTAGACGCAATCTAGAATATTCCATCGGATTTATCAATACACACAGGGCAGTTTCTGATTCCTGTTTCAGGTATTGAAATCTTAGGTGTTAGACATCAAATATATATTTCAGAAATTAATAAGTTGTTAATGTATAAGAAATTTATGATGCCTAAATAGCCTATGCATGGCTTTCCAGTTTCTGAGAAAGGCAGATTTTTTTATTTTTTCTTTTTTCATTGTAAGTATAGAATTGAGTACATAGACACTTCATAGCAGTCATCATGTGTGTTTCCACATGGAGACAGGGAGCAGCTTTAGTGCCTATGCATGCCGATTTTAGGACCAGAAGGAATAGATAAGACTGTTCTTAGACAAAATGATGGACATATCAGGGGACATTCCCGAGAGCTTTCCAATGAGCTGCTAAGTTAGAGTACAGCATGTTTAAGAGCAGCAGCTTTTGAATATGTTCTGAGTGTATAAGGAAAATAATTCCGTACTAATTCCAAGTACTGGTACCAAATCAGAGAATGGTCTTAGAAGATATAAAACTTTACTCTGTTGAAACATTATATTTTTAAAATTAGAGCATTTTGAGCAATAATTTTATATTTTAGTTTAAGACCAACACAGCCAAGTCTCAATTATCCATATAATGGGAGACAAGGATGGTATTTAGAATTTGCAAACCATGGTAAGCCCGTATCTGACTTTAGCCATCGTTGCCAACTCTCTGTGCCAATGAAGAGCACAACCAGCTTGAATCAACTGAAATACAGCTTTGTTTCAAGACCTCATTCTCTAAGATAGGAAAACATGATACAGTGTAGAGCCATCGTCCAGCGGAGAGGCAAAGTAACATTCTTTAAGAAACTCTCTGCACTAGCCAGGCACGGTGGTGCGTGCCTATAGTTCTTGCTACTCAGGAGGCTGAGATGGAAAGCTCTCTTGAGCCCAGCAGTTCAAGTTCGGCCCAGGAGGTATATCAAGACCCCATCTCTAAAAAAGGAAAAAGGCAGCCACGGTGGCTTACGCCTATTATCCCAGCACTTTGAGAGGCTGAAGCGGGAGAATCACTTGAGCCCAGGTGTTTGAGAACAGGCTGAGCAACATGGGGAAACCCCATCTCTACAAAAAAATTCGAAAATTACCCTGGTGTGGTGGTGTGTGCTTATAGTCCCGGCTACTTGGGAGGCCGAGGTGGGAGGATCACATTGAGCTCAGGAGGTGGAGGCTGCAGTAAGCCACTACACTCCAGCCTGGGTGACTAGAGTGAGACCCTGTCTCAAAAAGAACAAAAAAAAAAAAAAAAGAAGAAGAAGAAAGGAAAGGAAAGAAACTCGTTGCACTTTGGCAGGAGTTTCTGTTGCTCACTTCAGTCTGAGAGTTGGGGCCAGAATACCTACAGAATACTTAGCTAATTTTTACTTTGATTTTGCCATGTAAAAATACTTGGTAACTGACTAGCATCAACTTCATGCTTTAATATCTGTTGGTTAAATTGTTGTACTATATCTAATTTAAGTTTTATCTCTCTAAAAATAGAGACATGAGGCCAGAAAGAAAAAAAGATAAATGAACTCTATTCCAACCACACTGTGATGAATATTTGAGAACTGGCTGGAATAATCGTGGTGGTTTGGACGGTTGGGTGGGGAGTCGGGGGGCAGGGATTATAATGGTTCATTGACAGTTGGATTTGAGAAGACCTTTCTGGAAGGTAAAATAATGTATAACTACCTGTAATAATTTTTGAAATTGTTTATTTTGAATATACGCATAGGAACACTTTTTCTCATTGCCCCTGAGGATTAGATAAAATATTGAGTCTTTGTTATAAGGAAGACTTGTTTTTCCTTGCAAAAGTGCTTAAAAACATATCTTCCTATATGGAAATGTTAATTGCCTTGCTTTTTAAAAACTATGGTATTTCACCTAAATTTTTATTTGCATTCTTAATCTGGAATAAAATATACTCAGTATAAAATGGCACTGGATTTTCTTTGATGCAAAAATCACATGTCAAAGATATCTGCCAAGTTGCTTTGTGACAAAGAAAAGGCTCAAATAAAAATGGCAGCTGTAGTTTTTAAAATGTAAATTTCAGCAGGAAGCATTTTACTTGTTCTGTCTTTTAGAGCTGAAAAGGGCAAGTGATTAGATGATTACCTAGTGGTGTTGATAAGCTTGCCGTAGTGATTCTGGCCTAAAGGGAACACAGTCCCTTAACTGAGCTATGCTATTTTTACTGCAATCAATTCTCCCACTTGGAATGACATTATTTTAACTTTCAGTCTCACTCCCAGGAGCCTGAGTCCAACCCCATCCAGCCCAGGCAGTCCTTGTAGTCCTCTCTTGGCCTTTCACTTTTGGAGGTAAGCATGCTCCAGGGCCTGCCCAGGGCTGCTTTGTCTTTCTATTGCCCCATTTCCCACCACCAGCATTTGATGACTTCAGACTCTGCAATCCACAATAAACCATTTCTTCTTAATTGTTGCCCTAGCGTTAACATACAGGGCGAGGAAACTGGTCGAATTGTTTACTTGGTGACTTACTTGATCACTGACTCCATGTAGCATATTTACTCATATTTCACTTGGTGTCTCTTGACTCATTGTTCAATGTGTGTGTATATATGACAGTTTTTCATTTTGCTTTCTTAGGAAATGATCTGCACTGAATTCTGTAAGTTTTGATCAATATAAAGATATAATGTATTAGTTTCTGGAAAACATTTCATAATTCCTATGAGAGTATCACAATACCTGTTGCCTGAAACTGTTTTATACCCTATTATTTACAGGATAATGTATTTAAATTGTCTAAAGGGTTAATATTTTTTAAATCATTTTTTAGAACTCCAAGATATATACTCCTCCCCCCTCACTCATAGGCTGATTATATTCACTTTTCTCTGTTAGAGAAATATCCCCAAGGAACTCTTACATTTTAGCATAGTTTGTTACAAGAATACATGATAGAAAATACTGCTACTATAGTGTCTATAGTATGTATATTCTAATAGACTTTTCATGAATTCACTACTTACGGATATAGTGAATCTAACCGTATCTAATCAGAAGACATACATAGAGTACCCAGCATCCCTTTCCCCTTTTTAAAAATCCTACGGGGCTGGGTGCGGTGGCTCACGCCTGTAATCCCAGCACTTTGGGAGGTTGAGACGGGTGGATCATGAGGTCAGGAGATCGAGACCATCCTGGCTAACACGGTGAAACCCTGTCTCTACTAAACACACAAAAAACTAGCTGGGCATGGTGGTGGGCGCCTTAGTCCCAGCTACCCGTTGGCCGGCTGAGGCAGGAGAATGCTGTAAACCCGGGAGGCGGAGCTTGCAGTGAGCCCAGATCCGGCCACTGCACTCCAGCCTGGATGAAAGAGGGAGACTCCGTCTCAAAAAAATAAAATAAAATAAAAAATAAAATATCCTACGGAAGAAAGTAGAATCAAATTATCCGTTGATGCAAAGGACAACTTAAATTTTTTAATGAATGCTTTTTATTTCATAAATGCAAATGAATGATGAATCTGCCACTTATGACCACTTCCTGAAAAATATTAACTTACAAGCCTTAGATGATGTGAGTGGGACAATTTAACACTTTTGTTTCTTTCATATTTCTAAAGTAAGGCTGAACTGAAATCTGCAAAGAATAATTGACTAGGGAAACAAATTAATGACTTGGAACTTTAGTTCTACTCTTCTGCTGATGGGATTATATTTATTATTGTAAAAGTGACTTTCAACATGAGAGTTGCTTGTAATAGCTTTTATAAAGCATCCTCTAAATTTAATAGATCCTAAAACATAAGAGTAGTTTTTTTTTTGTTTTTTTTTCCCACCCTATCTGGAGAATTCCTTTGCTCTTCTAATGTGTCCATTTTGGTTATCCAACTGCACGAAATTGAACTGTGTCCTGAACTTTTTTTCTTCAGTGTAATATGTTTTCATTAAATACAATACTCGTATTTCCTTTTCTTTATTCTTCCTAAAGGCAATAGGCTACTCAATATGAAGATGCCATCATTAGTAGAAGAGAAAAGAGAATTAGATTCAGTGCTAAGGTACTGCAGAGGAGGATGAGGTTCTGAAGAGTGTTTTTGGGGAAAAGTTTTAGGGAACTGGTTGCGTTTGAGCTGGACCTTGAAAAATCTTGGAGGTTCAGTGGGGAGGGATTGGTGGGGGCAGGGCAGGGGGTGAAGGATAAAACCAGACAGAGAAAAAAAAATCTAGGATGTTAGAAAGCATAGTATATGGTAGAAATAATGTGTGTCACTAGGACATAGGATAGGTGAAATAGAAGAAAAGTTTGGAACTGTATAGAGATTGATATAAACTTGAAAATTAATTTGGAGTCATGCATGCTATGTAAGGCCTTGAATACTAAAGCTAAAAAGTTTGACTTTCATTTTGTAAGTGTTCAGGAGTCAGAAGATGTTTTGAATAAGGAAATGACCAATCTGAGTTCAAACTGAGGAAACGTACCTTACCAATGTTAAGAATAGATTGTATTTTAGGCAGAAGCTCCAATGAGGATTCTAGTACAATATATCATGAGTAATAGGTCTGGGATTAGGACAATTGCAATAAACTAAATTAAAATTTGCAAAGTACTTTATAGTTGGCCAACTGGTTTTATATACTTGGCTTCATTCCATTTAATCCACCCAACACTACATGAGACAGAAATGAATATTGCCTTTGTTTACGGATGAAAATGCTAACACATACAGAGTTTAAATAGTAGCCTAGGACTCAAAATGAAGTCTCAGATCTTTCCACTGTGACTAAAGACATACACATGCTGCTCTGAGATCATTTATATTGAGTTTTAATTATCTGGTTTAGGTAGACCTTGTGACCTTCTTTAGTCATTTTTATTTCCCCAGTGCCTCACTCTATATATGGAATGTACTAAGTGTTTGAAAAATGCTTATTAAAGAATGAATAAATGAATGAATAAGAAATAGAAGATGTATTGGTTATAGTGCTGCTAATATATCAACCACCAAATAAACATACAATGGCTCAAATACAATGGAATTGGATTGTTCACTCATAGATGAAGGGTTTGCGGGAGGATCTGCTCCATAGAGTCATTAAGGGATCCAGGGGGATCTTTAACCCATGGCCTTCAAGGATGCCTTGGGCATCGACATTTAGCTGGTGGAAAGGGAAAGAGCATGAAGGATGATGCACTGACAGACCTGAAGGTGGCACACATCACTTCCATTCACATTTCATGGCCTGGAATGTGGTATTCTGACTGTATCTGACCCGCAGGGAAGCCTGGGAAATATGGCTTGCTGGTGTCCAGGAAAAGGAGGAAATAAGTTTTGTTAAATAGTTAGCAATCTTTGTTGTAGAAGTTGATGAAATAAAGGTGCCCCATAGCAGGTGTTCAGTAGATAATTTTCAATGAATGACTGACTTACACTGCGATTTCTAGCATTTAAACCCCAAAAAACAGAGTTGGGGAGGGAGGAAAATGTTGTAATAATGAGTCTGGTCATAAACACGGTGAGAAAGTTCTAGGTAGAGATATCTAGTTGGCAACTTGGAATTGGGTATCTCTGATAGTGTGCCCCAAAATGATGGTCTGATATTATAAATTGCAAGACTCCATGTTCATGCTATTACCACACAAAAAAGCATGTATTATGTCCCTGCACAGATTTTGTTTTCCTACCATTGATTGTGAAGGGTCAGATTTGTTCTTTATTCCTTTCTCATGAGTGGGGCTTGAAGGTCTAGGAGAGAGTGGTGGTGGTGAGTATCACAGTGTCTGTGCCCTTTTGAGGTGCTGACACACAGAGTTTCTAAATATGGCAATAGAAGATTCTATTCTTTTCATAGTAAAACCCTGGAGGCAGGCTATGCAGAGACATGAGTCAGCTCTCCATCTCCAGCGGAACTCCAGGGGCTTCTCCAGGCCAGGCTTCCTGAAGGTTGGCCAGAAGTAAGACATCTGCAGCTTCCAGGACAGCTCAGTTGCTAAATAGGACTTACGTTTTGTTTGGTATGTCTGGGTAATAAGACCTTGCACTGCCGTATGGAGGTTATGGTAAGACAAATTTGGGCTCAGTATGAAATTTTGTCATAGAATTTTGTCAAGAATTTTCTAAGGAAGCTTTCTGAACTTTTAATGGGCTGCCTCATCAGACCATCAGGAAAGCCAGGCACCCAGTGAGCTGGAAAGATGCAGACTGTATTCCTGCACTGAGCAGAGGGTTAGACTACGTTATTCTCAAAAGCCCTTCCATCTTGAAAATCTCACACTTCTTAAAAAAAAAAATCTTCCATCAGGGCTGGAGAAATAGGCAAAATACACACTTTGTCTACAAACTAAATATATATATATATATATATGGCCCTAAATATCAGTTTATGAGTTACCAGTGTGACAGAGAGCATCTTTAAGACCTTAAGTGGAATTTATGTACAACTTTCCTTTCCTCCTTCTGAGGCTACCATAACTACTCAGAATTTCTCATGACCTCCAGTACTTAATAAATTGGCTACCACTTAGGGGCTGTTTGTATAAGGGTGACATCAATGCCTCCTGAGTAATATAGATGTGACTTGTGCCAGCTCCTAGTCTGGACTGTGATTAGATAGCAAGATTCCAGAAGAAACTATCTCATTTCACATTCTCAGTGTCTTTCTTGGCACCGAGCATGCCTTGCCGTCAATAGGGACCCAGTAAGTAGATGTAGGCTGGAACACCATTACTCAGTGGCCAAGTTTTTATTATGCCATAGTGATGTTATTTTGTACTTCTGTTTCATCCTCCAACATCTTCCTGGATGATAACCACTCGAGAACCTGCTGGCTGCATGTCCTGTGTTCCTTGTATTTTACTTCTTCCATCCTTTTCTTTGCATCTCCATTTAGTTTCTGGAGTCTCAGGGTGGTAAACACACAGTCAGCTATGCCAGAGTTGGCAGTAGAGGAGGTACGCTGTTTCTTCTCCTTCCATCTCCCAAATCTCTCTCTCCCTGTTTCAGCTGTGACTGAAAACACACATGCCATGTTGCTGGTAGGAAATAGTACTACTTCCAGAGAAGAATATTATCACTGTGCTATCAGCTCCACAAAGACAACCATTTTTGTCTACTTTTTCACACGTGTATCCACAAAACCTAAAATAGTTCCTGACATACATAGGAGAGTCTCCGTAAATATGTACTGATTTAATGAATGAATGTGTTATTCCCTGGGATTCAAGCCTGTTCTGATGTTTTCACCTGTGCTTAAACATGAGATCGAGTTATATAGTAGGTATGTTTTGAGAGCAGTGCTGGCACCTTGAGAGAAAGGGTTTATTTTTTATTCTTCTATAAATAGTAAGTTATAGCCATCAAAATGTAAAAACTGAGTAGATATCAGTTATCTAGGACAAAGTAGAAAGGCATGGTTAATTAAAGTTAAACCCCAGCGTATATTAGCAGATATGCCTGGCTATGGTGAGGGACAGAGAAAATGATACAGAAGTCATGGCAGATCACACACGGAAGAGGATAAGTTACTCTAAGGAACAGTAGTAGAATAGAAGCGCTGGAGGGCAAGGCCTGTCTATCTTACATACTGCTGTCTCCCTAGCCCATGTAGCATAATGTGGTACTAAATAACTAGGTACTAAATAAATTATTTAGTTGTTGTCATTAAATGTGCTTTGAAGCAGTAAGAGAATTGTGAATTGGGGACTGCTTTTAAAAACCCAAAGCCCTTTAGCGAGTCTGTGTTCTTTTGCAGCCACGTTCTGTCTGTGGCTGGGACCCTGCGGCAGCTTTTAAAGCTGCCATTCTCTGTTTCAGCACAGACCCCACCTAGCTGGCTTCATTCATTCACGGTACCTGACTGGCCCTGGAGACTCTTGAGTTTGAGACTCCACAGACTAGGAGTCATAGTGCTTGAGTCTTCCTCACAGACCTCACCACATACGAGCTTTGTGACCTTAGGCAGGTGTTAAACTTCTTGGACGCTTGTTGTCTTTATGAATCCCTTACGTCGTTGGCAATGTAAGAACAGTAGCTTATAGATTTTTAGTGCAATAACTTTTTGTGAGCAAGAATGGAGCATATGGTGGTCCTAAGAGTGATGGGCAGGAAAGGTAGACAGCACCTTAACAGGGAGGGCATTCAGCATAATTCTCACCTAGTCCCATTTGCCAAGAGCTGGCCCATTTGTCCTGTTGCTGCTTGGAAAGGTTACTGGGTATCCATGGCTGCCTGAATCCCCCTCACTTCACTTGTTGCCATGGTGAGGGGCAGACATCATAGCCATTTACCAAACACATGGCAATATGTTGTGATTTTGTGTCTCCTTTTCACAGGGAACCTGTAAGACTGGGAAAGTCACCCGATGGCTACACCGCTAAACCCTTTTAGTTTATTTTGCCTTTTCGGATGAGAGGGCCCATTTGTCTTTTTTATTCTGTTTTTCCCCCTTTCACTTTGTGGAGAACATTGGAAAAATCTGAAGATGCTCGTACCAGATGGTAATTTCTTTGTACTCTACAGACACCAGTTCCTGTGCTTTTGTGAATGTGATGGTTTAATGAAGTCCCGGAATTTTGTTTCTGAATTGTCATGTAGGATCGAATCTGTGTCATGCAGGCACTCTTAGGAATGGCTCAGCCAAGCAGAGATGAGCTTGATTATGAACGCGGTGCCAGCCCTGTGGGTGTGGGGCTGGGCAGCGATGAGGAAGGCTGGCAGTCTCAGCTGTCACTGGGGTGGTGTGGACAAGCCACTTAGCACTTCCCTCCACCCCACCCTTGCTGGTTTCTGCCAGTGCCACCACCTGTAGACTTCTCTTGCTTAGTAAGAAAGAGGATGTGTGTGCGGTGCTCCAGAGGAGGAGAGGGTAAGGGTTGGGAGACTTCACGTGGGTAGCAGTAATGGGGAAGGGCAAGCATAATAAACTTACTTTAGAAAGGTTGTTTCCGTTGATTTTTCTGAAATATGGTGTTTTTAAAATGGATGTAAGCTCATCTGCTGTAAACTTGCAGAACGTAGGGGATGAAGTCTTGTGAGGTCAGATGGCAAGCAGAGCTTTCAGGTCCATGGGGTCCTGGCACAGCTGAGTCCTTGCAGCGTCTTCACTCATCCATGTGTAGACACCTACATGTTCCAGGTCCAGACAGCCATTCCAGGGCCATGGTTTTTGTCATGATTATTTGTGGTTTTTTTCTCTATGCACTCACCTTTTCACATTAACTTTTCTGTTTTGTCTACTGTCTTGAGTTAAAGGCCCAAATTACTAAGCTGGATATTTGCATATGCAGCGGGTTAGTGTCCAGCATTGATGGGAGCTTGCGACATGCCTGGCACTGTTCTTAGTGCTGCACGTATGTTAACTCACACAGTTTTCACCCTGTGGCTGGGAGGCAGGTACTGTCTTCATTTTACAGATGTGAAAACTGAGGCACAGAGACAGACTTATCTGTGGGGCCCACACATCTCAGTTTGCCCAGATGCAGATTGATGTATGCCTTATTTTTTCGCAGTGGGATGCTCAAAAGCACCCCCCTTTCACTTTCGAAACCTCCAGGTTTGACCAACAGATTATGCCCTGTTCCCAGTGTCTAGAAAGTTACCTGGTCTGATTCAAGCTCAAGTCTCTGGCTGGAGAGCCTGTGCCCCTGTTTCTTCAGGACTTCAATTTGTGGTCATTTTCATTTGCATTCACAGTGTAAGATTCCATTTACTGGCAGGTGGATTTGTTACTGTGTCTGGAGTTTTCTTGCTTGGTTGCCTAGATGTTTTAGTCCTCTGTTGAGAGTGCACTCATGGGTATGAGGAGCATGTTTTGACTTATGAAGCCCGATATTACTTCTTTAAAATTTTATTTTGGACAGAGCCTAGGTGATGGAAAGAAGGGTAAATTGGGTTTGCTTTGGAAATCAGGCCATGGGCCCCAGCAACTCCAGTCTGAGCAGCCTGTGCCTTGTTCCCTCAGCCCAGGCCAGCCTGCTACGGCCCTGGGGGTGACAAGTGTTCTCACCATTGCTGTGTTATTCAGAGGGCTCCGGGAGCCCTTTTAGGAGACCAGCCACTTCAGGCCTGAGTAAGAATTCCTCACCCCATTTGCAAGGAGCCCGGACACTTTCTTGATACTATGCACTCTTAAACATTTCTTTGGACCTCGTAGCTCAAGATGATTCGTTACCGTGTGGTCTTTTCTGGGCCAAATATTGTGACTACTTAAGTAACTTTTTAAATTTTGGTTTTTGAATATATTGAAATTATTCTATGGAGGCTTAACAGTTATCTTTTTTAGTAGATCTTCTTGGGGTGAATAAAAATTTACTTTGCTCTGTGTGTGTGTGTGTGCACGTGCATGTGTATGTTGAGGGGAAGTTAAGTCCTATGTTCCATTTTGTTAAGGCATTTCTTTGTCACAGGAGAAAAAGACATTTCACATCATTTTAAAAAACCTATTTCCAACATTTAAAATATGGATACAGCCATTAACACCCACCCTGTTGATATGAGAATTAAGTTGTGATGTTCTTTGAAAGCGTACGATGGTGATGATAATGTGAAACTCAGAGATGCCTCAGTAAAAGGAGTAATACAAATGCAAAAACCTTAAAAAAGTGTCATGTTTCTCCAGCAGGAACATAGATAATAATGCCTCTTGGAGGTGGTGTAAGAATTAATTAGGTAATGTACGTGAAATGTTCCAAGAAGAGTGTTCTGTTTTGTTATTATTAGTGTCATATTGTTCTTGGAACCCAGCATTCAAAATGAACTACAAAACCCAACCTTTGTATCAAGGATGTTGCGTATTCTAATTGAAGTGATAGTGAATGATGAGACATTATGAAACTGGGAGAGCTGTACTAATGGTCTGGGGTGAAAAGGAGATGAGCTAAATTTCATGGTTTCTTACACTTTTCTACTTATCTATCTGACAATTTGTTTAGCTGAATCATTACTGGCTCTAGTTAATAAAACATTATGGAGATACCCCATGTTGAGAAGAACATGTATTTTCTTGCAGTGGTGGTGTTTATTTCTCTCCTCTTTATATAAAATACAAATTGGGCTCAACTTTAATCAAGCTCTGAGTCAAAAGCCATCTGTTATTCTTCCCTTTTAAAAATCTTTACAGTGTGCACATGTGTGGATTTGGGGGCATGTGCACATCATCCACTAGGAAGTCCTGTTGATTCTGCCTTCGCAATATGCGATGCTGACCACCTCTCCTATCCCACCTTAGTCTGAGCCACTGCCATTTATCCCTAGATTTGTGTAGTAGTAGCCTCCTAGCATGTCTTCCTGCTTTAGTTCAACCTTTGCCCTCCTGTGATCCGTCTCCATCCAGCTCTCAGAGTGATCTTTGTGAAGTGAGAGCTGCTCCTGCTCAGAACCTTCCAGTGGATGCCCACTGTCTTCCATGATCTGGCTTCCTGCCATGTCTCACCCATTCCCTCTGGCCTCATTGGACTCTGCCTTTTCTTGAGCACTTCAGGCATGTTCCTGTGTCAGGGCTGATTATTCCATGTTTCTAAATACTCTCTTCCTACCCCTTCATCTTTCTTTTTTAAATCCCAAACCTGTTTTTTAAAAGTTGAAAAAATTGTACGACCATGTTCATCTTGATTCACCGGTTAACACTTGCCACATTAGATCTTTCTCCCTGTCTTCCTCTCTTAGCCCCTAGATGTATTCAAACTTTTTTTTTCTGCTGGACCATTTGAGAGTAATTTGCAGACATTCAGACACTTCACCCCTAAATACTTAAGCATGTATCTCCTAAGAATAAGTATATTCTCCTATATAACTATATTATTATAATAGCCTTAAAATTGAACATTATTATATGGGCTATGTCAGCTTTCTCCTGTTGTTTCAAAAAATGTGTCTGTAAAAGTTTTTTTTTTTTAATTTCAGGATCCAGTTAAAGATCAGATGTTCCATTGAATTGTCGTATCTCTTTCTTTACTCTCCTTTAATTTAGAAAGTTATACTATCTTTCATCATCCCTCAGTACTAGACAACTTTTCTGTTGAACATCCCACAATTTCAATTTGTCTGATGGCTTTGTCATCTTTAGGTTCAGGTTAAATCTATTTGCCAAGAAAAGGCGATGATGTCCTCCTCATAGCATCACACCAGGAAGTCCAAAAGCTGGTGTCTGCCACATTTTCCCTTCATGGTGATTATGCCTTTACCTTATTAAGTAATCTCTGGGGTCAAATTTTTAGTCCATATGTATATACTCTTCCCAACAAGATTTCACCCAGTGGTTTTTGCATTCATTGATGACCTTGCTTTAATCATTTATTACATTGCTGTTTGTCACAATTTTTTATTTCTATTATTCGTTGGTGTTCCTCAGTTGAAGAATATTCCCTGTTTTCTCTCCCTTCATTTTAAGGAATATTGACTCATACATTTTTCTATAGAAGAAAATGGAAGACAAATATATATTTGATGTGTAATAATCTATAACCAGCATTCCTCTTTTTGTTGGTCAAGTTGTCCTAAAATTCATCAGTGGGAAGCAGAAGCCATTTAAGCTGGCTCCTGGGTCCTTTTAACATGATGCTGTTAATCTTTGAGCACCTCCTCACTTTCTGGCACAAGATGTTCTAGCAGCCCAGAACAGCTGAAGGAACACTGAAATGATACCTGAATGGTGCTCTCCTTCACTTCCTTAGCATCTGTACTAAATGTTATTGTATCAAAGGCCTTCCCTGGCCTCTCTGTGACAGCATCACCACCACCTTTTGGACTGCTTCATGATATTTCTTATAGTGAATATCTCACCTGATACAACATTTATTTATTTGTTTGTTATTTATCTTACCCAACTAGCATGAAACCTACAAATTACAAGGGATTTGCCTATTTTGGCTATCATTGAGTCCCTAGTATCTGGCACATAATATGTCCTCAACAACCACTTGTTATAGAAATGAATGAATGAATGAATTTATCCCCACCTTGAGCCTACATCAAGCTTTTCCAGATGAGCTACTGCTGCTTTTCTATTTCATGACACTGAGATGAATCAGACTGACTGCAAGGGGTTTATAGATGTTTGTCTGGAGTTCATTGCAATTTTGCTTCTAGTAGCTTTCCTGCGTTTGGGTTCTGGTAGTATTTGGAAGTATTACTAACAATGCATTACAAATGACACTTCACTGCAAGGCACTTGCCATGGACCGTGGAAACATGTTACGATGCATTTCTTTCTTCTCCAGCTTCTCTGAACAGAAAGTTTGATCATTTTAGAAATAAAAAATGAAACACTTGACTATGTTAGAACTTTTTACCATGGAATATAATGCTGGCAACTAAAAATTGAATAGAGTAAGGGTTTTATTTTCTAAATGGAAAAAAAATAACTATTTGTTCTGTACTTAATACCTTGAAAGCTTTCATGGGACTTTCAAAGTATAAGAGTTGCTTCTTATCTTCAAAGAATTTCTATTCTAGCTGAGATTGTAAGAATTAAGAATATGGGGTGGGAATTATGCATTAACACTTAATATAGCTGATGCATGTCATGGGCTGAATGGTGGCCCCAAAGATATCAGGTTCTAACCTCTGAAACCTGTAAACATTACCTTAGGAAAAAAGGAGTCTTTGCAGATGTGATTAATTTAAGGATTTCAAGATGGAGGGATTATCCTGGATTATCTCAATAGTCCCTAAATTCAATCATAAGTGTCCTTGTAAGAGAGGCCAAGGGGGATTTGGCCCACAGAGAAGCCAGAAGATGCAAGGAGCAGATTCTCCCTGAGAGCCTTACAGGGAGCCTGGCCTATTGACACCTTGATTTTGGCCCTTTGACACTGATTTCAGATTTCTGGCCTCCAGACTGGGAGAATCTCTCTCTATTGTTTTAACCCACCAAGTTTGTTGTCATTTGTTAAACAGCTGCTGCAGGAAACAAATGCAATGGTAAACTGCATTCTGTTGTTTTTCCTGGGACCCCGAAGTGATGAAGTGAGGGCAGTGTGGTGGGCACTTCCGCATTCATGTTACAGAAGAAGGAGCCCCGGGATAAGGGAGCCCAGTGACTTAAACCAGCTGTTCCAACTCTGAGCCCAGTGCCCCTTTCACTGTGGCCCCCAGCCTCCTCCTAGTGACTGGAACCAGTGCTCACAGAGTGCTCATCATGATAGTTTAAAAAAGACAGACCACTGTGGCTGGAGAGACTAAGGACAAATGTGTGTAAGGTGGAAATACAAAGGTATCCTTAAAGGAGAAAAGTATTGAGAGAGTCAGAAGGTGACCAGTCCTGCTTCCCACAGTCCAGGGATGTAGTCCCTGCTTAAATGCTGTTTAGGCCAGGCACGGTGGCTCACGTCTGTAATCCCAGTGCTTTGGGAGGCCGAAGTGGGTGGGTCACCTGAGGTCAGGAGTTCGAGACCAACCTGGCCAACATAGTGAAAACCCTTCTCTACTAAAAATACAAAAATTAGCTGGGCTTGGTGGCACATACCTATAATTCCAGCTACTCGGGAGACTGAGGCACAAGAATTGTTTGAGCCCAGGAGGCAGATGAGGTTGCAGTGAGCTGAGATCACACCACTGCACTCCAGTCTGGGTGACAGAGCTAGACTCTGTCTAAAAAAAAAAAAAAAAAATGCTGTTTAACCTTCCAGGTGTTGGATGCCTCTGAGCATTATATTCATGTGTCTTTCTGTGCATGGAGAAGAGAATCCCTTGCCATGTAGTTGACAGCACATTTTAGCTTTACCTCATGGGATCTTTGCCTCTGCTGTTGCCATGTGCATGTACCATGTACATGTGGGTAACACCAACATGAGACTCCAAGAGAAAGCCACGGGATGAACTGGATGGTTCCAGCCCTCCGAGGCATTACCCCTTTCTGGAAGGCACTCAGATGGGCTCACTCCTTCTTCCTGGCAACCATCAGAGTTCTCCTGCTACAGGCCCTGCTGTGAACTGCTCCAGCCCTCTTGATCCACACTGCTGCCACCGCTGCATATATGATGGGTCCTTTCTGTTCTCTAGTTTACTAAACAGTCATTTTGCTTCTGTAAGCCAAGCACAATACTGGGGAGATGAAGATTAAAAAGGATTCCATCCCTCCCCTCAGGGAGCTCTCAGACTTGTATGGGGAACAGAAAGGGAACTAGCTTGACTGAAGTGTGGTAGCAGAAGTATGGAGACAGTAATCTCATGCTCTCCCTCTGCCCACAAGTGCGGAGAAAAGAACAATGTGTTTAATGCACAGGTCTCTGCAGGCTCATCCTGGAACCAGGAGATAGAAGGGATTCCATAGGCTGTGGCATTCAGAAGAGAGATCTGGACAATTAACATCCCCACAATGTCGATCTGGGGATTTTGGTGTGATGATTATAATGTGTTGTAATTCTTTACCCATTACCTTTATGAAACTTGTAAACTACCTGGGAGCCTTGATCCTGTGGGCTTCCTATTTAGCTCAGTTTGAGATTAAATAGAATATGGATAACTGAGTACCCTTTTTAACACTTTTAATAGCCACTGACCCCTATCCTCAACTTCTTTGCATCTATAGTTTTCTATTGATAATGATTGGAAATATAAAAGGAACTAAATTGTATAGACATCATGTAGAGAGTGGCAGGCCAAGAGCTTTAAACCAAGCTACAGATCTCTGTGGCATTGGGGTGTAGGGTCAGCATCAGGGCTGATATAGATAGTCTCACCTTCATGAATATGAGGATCCTTTCTATTATCAGACTTTTTTTTTTTTTTTTTTTTAGACAGAGTTTCACTCTTTTTGCCCAGACTGGAGTGCAATGGTGCGATGTCCGCTCACTGTAACCTCCGCCTCCTGGGTTCAAGTGATTCTCCTGCCCCAGCCTCCCTAGTAGCTGGGGTTACAGGCATGTGCCACCATGCCTGGCTAATTTTGTATTTTTAGTAGATACGGTGTTTGTCAGGCTGGTCTCAAACTCCCAACCTCAGGTGATCTGCCCGCCTCAGCCTCCCAAAGTGCTGGGATTACAGGAGTGAGCCACCACGCCTGGCTATCAGACATTTTTAGAACACCCCACATGATCTCTTGATTGAGAAAGTAGAAAAAGCAGAAAATAACTGCAACCTCAGAGCATTTACTTTTTTAAATTTTATTTTATTGATCATAACAGCAGCTGTACACATTTGCAGGGGGCGGGGCCGGGAACCTCCTGCCCCTATGCATGATCTTGTTTATTCAGTCTATTGTCAGTGTTTAGACCCATAAATCCCTCATAATAGCTTCTCAGGCATGAGTCGCTGTTCCTCACCTTGATGTCCGCATCAAGTTCTGCTCTTTGGTTTACATTGGCTGTTGTTTCCTTCCAAAAGGAAAAAAGATTACATATGACTACAGTTACAGAAATAAATGAAATGTCATTTGATTCTGTATTCTTTTGTGAAAACAATCGAAAGGCTTTGGCATAAAATGTAGGGTTTTTTTTGTTTGTTTTTTGATTTTTTTTGGTCAGTTCTGTGTATAGGTTTGTGCATTCCAGTGACATCTTAGAAAATACTGTCAACTACAGAGGATTCGAACTCAGAACCTAGAACCCAGTGATCATCCTGTCTCCAAAAGCATTTTTATTTCCATTCTCTGCTTCTTTGAAGTTTCAAAGTAGATTTTCTTTTTCAGTGTAAAATCAGCTGCCTAAAGTACTGTTGCTGTAAAATCACATGCATACATTTTTATATTGGTTGCTTATTTTGAGGCACTGTTTTGTTATATGCACAAGTTTATGAATTTGACTATGAATGAACATGAAAGAGGATATACTTTGAAGTCGTTGTGGTCATTTTAACACAGAATTAAAAACTAAAATCAGAGATCTTTCTAGTAGAGTAAAATGCACTCCTCTATTCTCCCCTTCACTTTATGAGTTTTACAGTTTTTTAAGTACATCCAAGGTTGGGTGAGTTGTAGTAAAGAGAGGAGGGTTTACTAAAGGAAGTAAAGACCTAAGATGTTCCTATTATAGTTATTCTGTGTTTTAAAATCAGTCTTTAGGAAGTCTTCTTAAAACTCTTTATAAGCTATGGCATGTCAGCAAATATAACCCACTTTCGTTAGGTTGCTGTACTAATGCTGTGGGAAGGATACCAAGATGAGAAGACTTCTTATTTTAGTTTTAAGTGACAATTTAGTTAAGCTAGACACCTGAAAAAATGTGCAGAGCTATGAATGCTACATGAGTGGTACGACCAGAGGCCATGAGAATTTAGGACCAGGATTTAAACTGGACTACGAAGGTGGATTCAGGGCTAAGTACGTGGAAAGGAGGAGAGAAGATCACTGGGGATGAGCAGAAGGATAGGAGTGAAAGGGATAATGTAGACATGTTCAAGGATGCTGGGTAAGTCAGCTTGCCTGAGAGCTTACATAAAGTGAGCATGGGGACAGAAGGGATTTTTGTGGAAGAGGAACATTGGGAATAGACTATAATGTTTCACATGCTAGTCTTGAGTTTTCTTTTCGCCGTGTAGGACATGTCTGGAGGTTTTCTAATTAGGAAAATAGAATAACATGATAGCTTAGTAAGATTTCTGCCTGGGAGAGACTTGGTCTGAATAGAGGAGAAGGAAAGTGCAGAAAAGGAATGATGAAGAGCTGAAGAAAGGCAGGCTTGAGCAGGGAAAGAAAGAACAGAAGACATCGTGAAAGAAGAGTTGACAGGACCTGCTGAAGGATGGGAGGCTTTTTACGCAGATTGGGAGAATTGTGATATCTCAGATAGAAGCAAGGTTAACAGTCCATTTTGAAGATAACAGTTTCATTTTTAGCTATGTTTAGTAATATTGAACCTGAAAATGATGGCACAGCAGCCAAGTAGAAAGGTCCAGCCTGCTGTTGGAGATGCACCCCAGGGAGAATGTTCAGAACTTCATATGTAATGTAGATGAAGGTGTAGGAGGTGTTAATGGAGACACTGAGGCCTCTTTAAAATTGCGAGTAGTGGGGGCGGATGCTCTGCAAAATCCACCTTGCTCCTTGTTCCTGTGGTTTCGGTGTGGACTCAGAAAAAAATATACTGATTAGTTTGGGGAAGCATGTTCAGCTGCAACCTACGACTGAGATTTCTTGAGTTCAGTTGACTAGGGAGTAAGCCTGGTGTTCTGCTTTGGAGAAACACCTGAATGGCCTTAAGTTCCAATTTGGGTTCACCCTCTAGATCCACTAGAGATGCCCCAGAAGCTAGAGAGTGATCCTTGGTTGTGGGGACAGGGACACATTTGTTTGTTCTTTCTACTACTAGGATTGGGCTGCTGGAATTGAATGTCATTAATACATCAAACTAGCTGTCAAGAGACCAAATGAGCTTGCTTTTGAGGTCCTTTTCACACTCCAGATACTGAAATTTCAGGCAATAATTTGTCCAGCTTGCAGGTGTTCTATATATATTATTAGAAAATGTCATTGAACTTTGTGAGAAACAATGGTTATTGGAGCTCTTTTAGCCCCATGGCTCACAGTCATTAAGTGTGTAGTTCACATATGTATAGAATACATTTAACTCAGAACTGTCTGCCTATTACGAGTATAGACAGTTGTTATGGATCTGACCAAGTTTTGCAGAACAATTCTGAATGATGTCATCTTTAATTTGTCAGGGGAAAATCATTGTCAGGCACCACTATTATTGCAAGATTTTTGGTGTGCAGAAGTTATCTGAGGAAGAATATATGCCTTCCTAACTTCAAGCTACTTGCTGGATGCAAAATTCTGTTTGGATATAAAGAAATGTTTTATCAGTTCTGAATAGCTGGGTTGTGGGGAGTAGATGAAATTTACTGTCTCTTGCAGTGGCTGAAATGTACATATCTGGCCAGAGATAAGTCCCTCAAGGGTCAAGGATGGCCTGGTAAGTAGAGCCAGCGGCAGCCACAATGCTAGATGCATGACAACGCCTCACACTTGGCTGTGTGTTCGTCACTTATACCTACTTCCTTTGAAAAGGATTTAAGGTAGTTTACAACAAAAACATACATGTGAAATTAGTTAAAAAGGATAAGCAAGTACTCAAACTCTAAGATACTTTTATGTGGCACTTGAGTAAAATAACTAATCTAATTGAGGTCTGAATTTAACTTAGTTTCCTAGTAGTCAAAGCTAAAAGGGAAACAGACTAAAGAAACCATGTGTGGTTTTGGAGCTCTATGACTTGTCCTCATGTGGAATTTTACAAGAAGTCTTTCACGAAATGGCTAATGACCTCAATTCATCAGAAAGGGTGAAAATGTATTTTAAACGAGTCCTTTTTAGTATGGTTCAACAAAGAATGTTGTAAGTTCTGTATTTGTTGCAAGAATATTGCTTCCCAGCAGTGATCTAATTCATCTAGGGCCAGAACTGAGAGATACATTTACATAGCGTGTCTCTCTTTGCCTTTCAGTTGTCACTCTTCTCCACCTAATTTCGATCATTTCCAAGGAGTCTTTAGTTTTAGAATAAATGCTCCGGCTGGGCCTAGAAAGTGTAGGTATTCTGGGGCAGTCAAGAAGAGAGCCTTCTGCTTTTGATGCTGGTGAAGAGCCTGAGGCCTGACAGTAACACGCTTCCCCCTCTTACCCAAGGAAGCAAACTACAGGGATGTTTGCTGATCAGGATATTTTCTTTCTCATGAAAGAGTAAAGACTATGCTAAAGAAATACTAGTGCTGAACTGAGACTCCAAAGCTCTGCACAGGGGAGTATGGGAGAGATCGTTTGGGCCTAGAAATTTTAAAGTCAAAAGTTTGTAATCCTGTACCTTTCCCATTTACCTCATAATATGGTAAAACATGTGACTTTGAGTGGCATCACTTATTTTTAAGCCTACAAGTGGGAAATTTTTTGCAAAATGTTACCTAGAATAGCTGAATATATTGATTTGATGAATACAGCTATTTAATAATGTTTTTATTTGCTGGAAATTATCAGCTCAAAATAGCAATTTTATTTTGGAAAGGCTTTGGACTCTGCAGTCAATTGTTCATTTCTCTACTTTAGGAATGGCTAATAATAGATATTTTCTGACGACATCCACTCAGAAGTTTGTGTTGAGAAAGATTCTGAGGCTCCGTCTGGGACTTAGTGGCTGAAAACTGTATAATCAATCGGCAGTATTTACTGTGGCGATGGAGGGATGGGGGTGGGGATGGCAGCACCTGCGCCAGGGATTTGCCAATGGAAATTGTGTTCAGAAACTGGCAGAGTTGCATTGAATTTATTTTGTCAGAAATTGGCCAGAAGCTTCAGATGCTTCTAAAAACATCCTTAGTTTGTTGTTCTTGGAGAACATGGATTTCATAGCCCTATAAACAGATTTGGGTTTTTGAGAGAGAATGCAGACTAGGGCCAAGCTTATTTTTGCCCCATTTAAATTTGAGATTTCATTTTTCAAGAGAGGCTCTGACCCACTTTGATTCTGAGGGCTGTAGAGTAGTATTGCTTCTGGAGGAGCATTAAAAACTCAGTGTCTCTGCCAAGATAAATTGGCTCAGTAATTGTTAAGTGCTCTCTAATTTGAGGACACTTCTCACACACAAACTCTTGCTTGATTCTCATAAAAACCCAATGAGATCATTCTTACCCTTTGTTTATTTGAACTTTATCCCATGATTTTTTTATTGTGTTTGAGGCAGCCATAAAATGATTTGAGGCCTCAATTTTGTGGGACTAGGTAGAATAGGTGGAGTTGTTTGATGGTGTTATTCTTATTTTAAAGATGAGGAAGTCAGGATTTACAGAGAGAGGTGAACTTGTCCTGAGTCTTACAAACTAGGAGGTGGCAAGGCCAGGATCTGGTCTGCTCCTGTATAATGGCCTTGCACATCTCAGCTTTCTGCAGGTGACATGTTCTTTTATCTTTTAACATCATTGGCCTTATCCCATTCTGAACCATGAGCATCCTGTGTTTGAGAGTGTGTGCTTTCTTTTAACTTCTCCATTTTTCCTTACTTCAGGAGACTAAAGTCGATTCTAATAACAATTTGGTAAAGTGTCTCACTTGGCATGGAGGGTCACTTAGAGATGTCATATCGAGTGATCTGAATGTGTCTGGACACCATGACCTGCCTAACTAGGAAAATGATGTCATAAAAGAGTATTTATTTATTAAAGTGTGTATTTCTGAAGCCACCGTGACAATCTATTTGAATCTCCTATTGGTAGTCAGGGAGAACTAGCACATCCTAACAAAATGACATCAATAAAAAGCACTTAAAGAGCTGACATTAGAAACAAAACTCATGTTCCCCTTGAGAATGTCATATTGCAGCTTAAGCCCATACCCTGGGCTGTCTGGCTTAGTAACAGCATCTTGCTTTGACAGCCTTTTGTTCTCCCTAGCTGATATTTTGGCGGTGGATATCAGCACATCAGTTAATGTGCTTTCCCTCCTGTAGGAACTGATTTGACTACAGTTATGTTAGCTCATATTTTCTCCCTCATTAAAGTGCCTATTTGCAATTTGTTCGAAGGAGGTTGCCAGCCTGCAACCACTGTTGGAGTGTGGTGCCCTTTTACTGGTGATTAATTTGCACAACTATACAGGGTTCATTGTCTAGCTGGATTTAGTTTTCATATCAATCTGAATTCCACTAAAATAGATATCAAGGAATGCTGCCCCATTCATCAGAGAGTTATAGCTTTTATTGAACACATAGCATTTATATCACATTTTTATTTAGGAAGCTAAGGGGTGAGTATTGCCTTCACTATGTAGCTGGCTTCATTTCGTGGAGGTAGATACACGGTTTAAATTTCCAATCTTTTGCTGCCACGGAGCTTTTCTTGTGTTCTTCATACCTGTGTGTACCTTCTTCATTAAGAGGATATGAAATGTCAGAAGTAGTCAGTTTCTCCTCCAGGCAGCATTTGTGGGTGAGATCCCTGGTCAAACCAATGCATTGATTTAGTTTTGGAGACAATAGTTAATGCCACTTATCTCTGAGGAGCTACTTTTCCACGATCACAGATGGCCATACCTTAGCTTTGTTCCAGAATCTGTCTCTGTGACTTTGGAGCTGATCATTTTCATGATTTTGGTAGAAGCTAGACTTTGGGATTCTGCTTTAATGGTGAAGAGAAGGTTATTTCCATATACCTGGTTCTCCCTCTGAGATATTTTAACCTACCATTTGCATGATACTTGCTTTAAGGGACTTGGGGCTATTTGCGTAGTGTCTCTTAAGTGCCAGTTTCGTCATCTATATATTGGGGAAATTAACATTAATCTTTCCATGTTTGAGGATCATTAAGTACCAGGCACAGGGGAAATGATTAGTAAATAGTTGCTACAAAACTGAGGAGGAGGGGAAGGAGGAGGGATTAGAGGTATTTGCTTATGTCATGTTGTGATTTGGTTATTTCATTATGTAATGTTGTGGTTTGTCAACAGAGGGTTTATGCCAGTGTTATGACTTTATACAAAGCCTTAGTAGAGTGGAGCTCCTGAAGGAATACAGAGATGTAACCTATGACATCAGATCGTGGAGCTTACAGAGTGAAATATTGTTCAATTCAAACAGAGGAGGACGGAGAAAGAAGTCGTGGACCATGCATCTCAAAATATTTTGGCCGACAGTGTTTAGCGGTAACACAGAGGAGGCACTGTGTTCATTCACACAATCTTCGTGTCAGCAGGTGTTTTTGAGAAGCTACCACCAGCCAGGCTGTGTTCTAGGCTTTAGGGATACAGTAACCGACAGGATAGAGAAAATCGCTGCTCTCATGGAGCTTGTATCCTAGTGGGGTGCAGGGATTGGGAGAAGAGGATGTAACATAAACCAGAAAAACACTGCAGAGTGACAAGTGAGCTTCAGAGAAATAAAACCGGGGAGCCGTGGCTTCTTTCTTCCTGAAGGAGTGGTATGCAAGCTGGAACTAAATGACCAGAAGGCAACAGCCATGAGAAAACCAAAGCAAAAGCCTCACAAGTAAAGAGACCACCCAGGGCAGGAGCAACCTAAAGAAGAGTGGTGTGGGCACAGGGCACACATGTGGATGAGTGGGCAGAGAGTCAGGGCCAGGTCCACAGGACTTCATAAGTTGGAGTAAGGAGATCGGGCTTTCCTTTAAGCAGGATGGAAAGAAAGCACTTGATATTTTTATTTTAAGTTCCGGGCTGTAAGTGCAGAAAGTGTGGGTTTGTTACATACGTACGTAGAAAACACTTGATATTTTAAAGTAGGGCAATAACATAATCTCATTTGCCTCTTTAAAGTTACCCTGGTTTCTGTGTAGAGGGTGGATTGAGCTCAAAAAGTAGTTTAGAATGAGAGAGAATGTTGCTTTGGACTACAGGGGTAAATAGTGAAATTGGAGAGAAGTAGATGGATTCAGGCTGTATTCTGAAGGGGAAATGTGTAGGGCTTGCCAAGGGATGAGTTGGAGGATGGGGGCGGGACGGGGGACATTAAGGGAAACAGCAAAAACAAGGATGGGTCCTAGATTGTCCACTGGACTAACAGAAGATCACGGTTCTGTTTACACAGGTGGGGAAGACTTGAGAGGGTGGGGAGCAGGATCGTGGAAGAAAATTAGAAGTTTTGTTTTGTTTGTGTTGAATTTGAGATCCTTATCTGATACCCTTGTGAAGTCTGGAATTCCAAGGAGAAGTTAGGTCTGGAGAAGTAAATTTGGGACTTTTAGGTAAGTAGGTGGTGTACAGGGTCAGGGGACTGGATGAAGTCAATTAGTGAGAAGTAGCTTCAGGACAGATTCCTGAGACACTGCAGATTGAAATGTCATACTGAGGATCTGGAGAAGGCATGGCCAGAGATTAGGAGGAAGACCAGGCAGGTGATTTCAAAGAAGCAGAATGAAGGAGGAGTTTCACACAGGAGAGTGGTCTCCTGTATGGAGTGATGCTGATCCTTCATTAGGAGGATATGAAATGCCAGATGCTGAAAGGTCTATGCCCATCTGTGCACAGGCCATGGAATTAAAGGACCATTTTGGGGAGGGTTCAGGAGAGGTAGGTGAGTAGAAGGTAGAATGCAGGTGCTGGAAGAAATGTTCGACCAAAGACAAAAGCCTTTAACATGTCAGCAGGTTGAGGGACCCTAGATTTTCCTGCTGGGCAAATTGGAGTTCTGGATCTTTGAAAGGTACCGAAGAATGATCCTTTTTGATCGTTTATTTGATCTTTGTTACCAAATCAGGTTTATTTTTAGTGCCAGCCTTATCTGGGTAGTAGGCCTGGAATGATTTTATAACCTACCTATTTATTTTCCTTTAACCTGTAGCCTGCTTGTGTGTGTCTGTGTAGCTGAAAGAGACTTTGGAGTAGCTAAGATACAAGGTTGGGCTTAGAGGAAGGATTAGGTTTTGGGGTAAGTGGAGCAAGGGTATATGGGATGGGAAGGGGAATCAAAACAAAGACAAAGAAGGTAAAAATAACTTTAATATGTGGGGCTGCTTCCTATGTCATTGAATTAGAAAAATAAAATGGCAATATATTTAGCATAGTAGCAAAAACTTTAGCAGGTGGTACAGCAACAAGGGAAACCTAGCTTCATTGATTCCTTGCATCTCACCTACTTCTAAAAAAGATTCAAGTCACCTACATGTAGACGGCACAGTGTAGAACCACTCATTCATCCTGTAAACATATATTGATTGCCGATAATGATCCCACAATAGAGGCTGTGCTACCAAGATGGGTGACCCATGACCTTCCCTCAAGGAAAACAGACAAAAACAACTGTAATATAGTAACAGACCAGAGGAAAGGGATTAATTCTGTCTAATTCTGTTTCAGCAGGATGTAGAAGGATGAAAAGTTGTCTATGAGGAAGAGAGGAGGAGCTAGCGAGGCATCCTGTGCTGGGCAGGGCAGGGTCACAGCGGGAGCAGAGTGCAGGGCAGGTTCCCTGGAGAGCACAGTGCTGGGAAGGGCAAGGGAGAAGCGTTAAGTGCGGAGTCTGGAAAGGGAAACTGAGCCCAAGAGGGACTTGACTTTTGTAGAGAGTATGGATCCGTATGTTTTTACACAGAGAAATACTTGCTCTTCATTTTAGAAAGAAAATCCGTAAATGTGCATCATATCACTCTGTCTTTTTCTCTGTTTATTTTTAGCCCTGTGCGTCCAAATGCTGGGACAACATCACCCCTTGGATGAATTGCCACCACATTAAATAAAACATATCCAAAGCTCATATTCTTCCTTTCCAGTACTTTATCTCTGTCTCTCCAAATAGACATATATTAAAAATATATATGTATAAATTTAAATATATATATATTTATTTTGAGTCAGGGTCTCACTCTGTTGCTCAGACTGGAGGGCAGTGGCATGATCATAGCTCACTGCAGCCTCAAACTCCTGGGTTCAGTTGATCCTCCCACCTCCTGAGTAGCTGGGACTACAGGTGCACATCACCATGCCTGGCTAATTTTTTATTTTTTAGAGATAGGGTCTTGCTATGTTGGTCAGACTGATCTTGACCTCCTGGCCTCAAGCAATGCTCCCACCTCAGCCACCTGAGAAACTAGGATTATAGGCATAAGTCACCACGTCCAGCTAAACCTGTCTATATTTTGTTTCAAACAAATGTGCATGTAACACATGTATGCTCTTACCTCTCAAAATCTTAAAGAAGTGTGAGATTATATAAACTTACTAGATTCTTCATGGTGTTGCATGTGTTAGAGTGAATCTTCCTCAATGCTTGTGTATTTAATAGCCTGAAAGAATAAATTTTTTTCTAATGGGCATATTTTCGCTGTGGTTTTTTTAAGTTAAATATGTATATAAGTGTGTATAAAGTTTATGTGAAAGAAACGAGAGCCTTGTTTTCGGAAGCTCTTCTGTGTCTTGAAGGTGACAGGTTTTTGCTTTCTTAAGTGACTTTACAGATGAAAAAGGAGTCACACTTTTACAGTTGATTTGGTGTAACCCTCCTTCATCAGTGTCTAGCATATAGAGTATGCTGATGAGTCATGTGCAATGTGTTTTGAAAATCAGAACTTTTCAGATGAGCTGGAGGCCTAGATGCCTGAAATGGCTTAGGACATAAACTGCTCAAAAATAATTTTAATACTCTTTTTTTTGTGATTTTTTTTTCTACTTTGTTTTTAGGTGCTCTGCAGGTTCAGAGAAACTTCTCTAGTAACAGACTGTAGAAATGATCCCTAAAGTATGTTGTTTAATTTCAATACTCTTAAAGAAAATCCAGTTTCCTTTGTAAAATGTTCCTTATGTAACAAAACTGTACTGAAAACATGTGGTGTTTTTCTATCTCTTTATTTTGTCTGCCTATACCACTGAGAAGTTAATGGTTTCAGGAAAATATTTCAAGCCCTACAGATCATGTCAAATATTTGGCTTGGTAGGATTAATATTTTACTGCGGAGTGACAGTGCTAGTGCTGTCCTAGTTTTAGGGATGATTATGTAAACTAATGAGCCATCCATTAAAAAACTTAGGGAAACAAAAAGCTATTTATTATGTGGATTACACTGACTATAGTTAGGATTACACTGACTATAGTTAGGACATGGAACTATGAAACAGTTACAACGTGGTTGCATTTAATTAAAGTTGCTCTTTTTGTGATGCTAAGGTTAATAATTATGACACTGTGCAAATGTTTAATATTGCTTTATTAAAAAAAAAAAAAAAACTCAATGGTTTGTTGTTTTGTGCCTAGTTCTCCACTGGCTTAAAGCTGACTTTTCACTTAAGTTTACCATCCTCTGAATTATTTCCATTACAACAGACCCTAAGAATGCAGTCGGCTGGGCGTGTTGTAATTGTATACTTCAACCACTAGAGGGAAGAGACTGTAGTATTATTCTGGGGAAAGAAAAGGTGCTTAGTCGCTCTGATTCCGTCACTAACCTTTAACCTGAAGGGGGTTATCCTTAGCATTGGGATTACCCTTCTTCCTCTTTTAGAGAAGAAACTTTGGGAAGGAAAAGGTAAAATTAAGGATATTGGACCAGGGCTTGGTATATGGATATATCTGCCTGAAATTTGGGGTTCATTCCGTTCCTTCAAGACAGCTTCCAATGGGTGAGCCGCTTTGTTAGGGGAAGTGAGTGATTCTTCCGGAACTATTTTATCTGTTAGGTGTAAAATAACAGTAACATGACTAACATTTCTGGAA
This sequence comes from Macaca nemestrina, assembly GCF_043159975.1. Classification (NCBI taxonomy): domain Eukaryota; kingdom Metazoa; phylum Chordata; class Mammalia; order Primates; family Cercopithecidae; genus Macaca; species Macaca nemestrina. The sequence goes on along the minus strand of NC_092130.1, from coordinate 108,252,121 downwards.
TATCAGACACTGTTTTAAATACTTTAAAAATACTAACTATCCTGGCAACAGTCCCATGAGTTAAGTACCATTATTCCCATTGTACAGAATAGGAAACGAAGGTACTTAGAGGTTAAGTAACTTATCCAAGATCACAGAACTAGAAACTACTGATATTGTAGTTAAAAACATGGGCAGTGGCTCCAGGATTTATGTTCTCAAGCACTGTACAATACTGCCTTTCCACTTACACCCAGTTTCTCAAGCACGAAGAGACGTTCACAGAATTTTGACAAGTTTGAGTCTACAAAGAAGAGAGAGATTTTGGTTGAAAAGCACAACAAGAAAACTGTAGAATCAAAATTTATACCATAATTTACCTAGGAACACATACATTGTTCCCATTTTAACGTTTCTAGAATCAGGTTGTGGCTTATAGCTTTATTCAGGAAAATAAGACATATTTGTAAACATAATATATCAACTTCAATAATTGTTAAATTTAATGCTCACAAAAACGTTGTATTTGAAAACGATTTCTATTTTAGATCTTTGTACTTCATGAGAATTTCCAAGTGTGTGTGAGGATTACTGAGATATGAAGCGAAAATATAAAATAGTTATATTTTACAGGAAAAAAAGGTCATGTGGGGGTGTTGGTGTGTTTTAATTTGTTTGACAATATGTCAGATGGGGCTTCCAAAGGTAAGAGTTTCTAGGACCCTGACGTTGTTAAATGGCCTTGGATCTCGCCTCTTCTCTAGGATCCACAGAAGCATTTTCAAACTGCACCTGCCTCTCCTTGTACCTCCTTGCTCGTAATTGGGTTTAGGCTCTTTACTTTCCCTTCAGGAAGCCAGTTATTCTCATCAAGGCTTCAGAAATAGTCCTAGTGTTGAGCACCTGGGAGAGCTGCTTGTCTTCAGAGTGGTTTGACCTAGTCATTGATGAGTTGAAGTTTTCACTGTCTCACTGAGGCATGTGGCAGCTCAGAATTCATTCAAGCAAACTGGGCAGAGTCTGTGGTATTCAGGAATGGAGGCACAGCAGGAATGCAGGTCTGTGGCTTTGATCAAAACCCCTATCTGCAAACAAGCAGAACTCTGTGAATGTGGTGAAGCATAATTTTTTCCCCACTGACATTTTGAAATCAGCTCCCTTACAGAAAGAAACACAGTTTTGGACAAACTTAGGGAGTTTCCAAGAATTTTCAATAAACAACACAGTCACACTAAGCAAAAATTCTTTACAACCCAAGAAGAATAAAACATTTTTCTAGAATATATAAAATATGGTAGTTTTATTTAGTAAAAATATAAAGGAACTTTAGACTATCTTAAATCTCTGTTTTAAAGGATTTTTATTTCATCCTCATATTCTTTAAATTTTTTAAATTTGTAATCAATGGCAGACTATTCGGAGACCAGACACATAAATAAATGAGCTGAGAAATGTGCTTTTGTAGCTTTATTCTTGATCTCCACCTTAGGGCATTTCTGTGCTCTCCAGCAAGCCTTCACAGGTTTCATAGGGAGACACAGAGGATTGAGACTTAGAATTTGCCAGCTGTTGACAGATCTATGGAAGAGTCAGTGTGGTAAGAAGTTAATTTCATAAAGTAAAATTTATGAATTATCAATGGATTTCTATTATTCATGCTTGTTTTCTTTTAAAGACCTCTTTAAAAATGTATATGGCCTTAGAAACTATTGATTTTGTTTGGAAATCAGTAATAAACCTCAGAAATATAGTCTAGGTTCGGTATGGTGGCTCACATCCGTAATCCCAACACTTTGAGAGACTGAGGCAGGAGGATCACTTGAGCCCAGGAGTTCAAGACCACCCTGGGAAAACATAGGGAGACCTCGTCTCTACACAGAATTTTTTAAAATTAATCAGATGTGGTGGCATATGCCTGTGGTCCCAGCTACTAGGGAGGCTGAGGTGGGAAGATTGCTTAAGCCAGGGAGATCGAGGCTGCAGTGAGCTACGATTATGCCACTGAACTCCAGCCTGGGAGACAGAGGCCTTGTCTCTCCATCACAAAAAAACCTATTAGTTTATATTGAAATTTAAAGAGTCATATGAGCATTCTGTATTACTTGTCTCAGGTGTTAATAAACTTACCTGGTCATGTTTCTCTATGAGACTTTTTCTTAAGTTACTTGATTTGTAAGCTTCTAGGTATAAATCTCTAGAGTTTCCTGGAATCTGACAGATTAGAGTACATGTGATTTCTTTGGGGAAACAGATATTATTTTTGTTTTGTTTCTCTATTACTACTATTAATAGACGCAAAGACTAAATATCAATAAAGGCCAAAACAAGCAAAGAAACTGGCAACCCTTTTATTTGCAAATATGCACGCACTCTCCGGCGAGGTTCACTGGTCCACGGGAAACGGCCAGGGAAGTCGCGCTGGCGCTAGCTCTCGGGTGAGGTTCTCCAGTCCACTAGTGCGGGGGCGAAGAAGTCACACCCGCGCTTACCAGCGGCGGACTTTTATGCCTGGGAGCTGGAAGGGGAGGAGTTTGGGGCGTGTGTGTAGGCGTGGCTTCTTGAATTTCGGTGTCCCCGGCTTGACGTCACTCTGCGCATGCTCAGTTGATTTGGCTCTTCCCCCGGGCATGGGAATTTTTCCCTGGCGCGGGAAAATCTGTGATGAAGAACCCGGAAACAACAGGGACTGCTCCATCTTGTTCACCTTCCTCCATCTTGTCCCTTCTCCCTCACCCAAACAATTTTATTTATTGGACTATTTCTTACAGAAATAGTTACGAATTTAGGTATTCCCTATTGAAATGCTGATTCTTTGGATAAAAAAATAGGTTCAGAATTATTTGAGTGAAAGCTTCTCAAAAATAGTGACTCTGAAATTTAGGACTTTAAATTGCTACCTCACTCAAAGAAGAAATTGTGTCCTAAACTGCTCTGAAGTATCAGTGGGTTGAGAGAAGGGATGTTACAGAGACTACAGGCATGAAACAGTCTTCTGCTACTTTGTGACTATAAAAACTGGCTGGCTGGTTTGCAGATTCTGGTCTATTCATTTCTTCACTGTTTCCCACTTGTTCTTTCATTTGCTTCCCTTGGAGAGTAGCAAGTTGAAAAAAATTCAGTAGTTTTGGCATGGCTCATATTTAGGAAATGCCACCAAGAGTTCTTTTTTGTTTCTCCTCGAAAATTGCCCTTGTTTGGATATTTACATGTTATATCATGGGCATAACCCCTGGGTCCCGTGTTGACAGAGGAGTATTAGACTCACCCAGAATATTACCTGTCTTCTATCTTTAAAGCACATATGAAATAGCCTTTGTGATTTGAGTGACTGGGCCAGTGTTCTCCATTATGTGCAGCAGGCTTCACTCCCCAATAAAGCTGAAAGTAACAGACAATACCTCAAGTTTTAGGTACTTTACAGATACCTGGCAGCTCTCTGAAGTATATCCAATCCTGTTTGTGGGACAAAATCACTGGATGGATCTTTCTGAGTCATGATTTTTGCAGTAATGTTTCTGAAGCTATAGCACTAGATACAAAGGATAAATAGAAAAATGATTATTTTGAAAGGGGAGAGAAAGGACTCTGGCAGTATCTGATGCCACTCTAGATGTTAAATGTGGTTATGTTTATCTTTTAGCCCCAGGCAGTTTATAGTTTAGGATTTTTGAATGATTGAAGGATGTGCCTCTATGAGCCCTCACCAGAGACAGCCTGGGCCTTACTGCTTTTTTCTGTGTGTTTTGCATCAAGCAGTGTTATTTGAAGGTAGCTGTGGTTCCTTCAGGGAAGATGAGTTGGCAGCAAGGCAGACGGATATAGTCATGGAGCAAGTCACTAAAGATTTGTAAATCATTCTCAAAATATATGATGTGATTTAATATATATTAAAACAATGATAGCAGAAATAAATAATAAATCACGTAGGATGAACTGTTTTCAGTTTCCTGTGATGCCTACAAATCTTCTTCTGTATGCATACATGACTTTATGATTGCAATCATAACACAGGTGTACTTTTTTCTGTTGTTTTTTCATGTAACATATTACCATGCTGCTATATAATCTTCATAATGATCATTTTTGGTGTCTGCATAATTAGTAAATAAATCATCTACTCTTGATAACCATGAAGAAAATAAAAGAGATAGTGTCTATATCAAGGACTGATGTCCTTTTCAGTGTTTCGCATCTTCACTTCTGGTTTTCTCTAATGAAAATAAATAGAGAGATGGAGTGATAGCTACCACTCCTTGGGAAGCCTGTCTCTAAATTCTGATGGGCAGCATCACCTACTAAACTCAGAAAACTCAGACTTCCAAAGTCATGGGCGGACTCTCCCCATCACCTTTATCTTGTATTTTCATCTAAAAGTTTCTAAACTGTAAAGCCAGCTAGATGTTCACATCTTCTACGTTATCAACTAAACATTACTTCTTAGTTATCAGTCTCATCTAAAGCCTTAGGTGAGATTGTCTGTGCAATACAGGCAAGAACAAGATGTAGGAAAGGGCAGTTGTGAAAGAGGAAGAAGTGTGCTAGGAGAGGAGATGAACAGAGGCAGCCGATTGTGAAACATTACTCAGATGAGCTGATCAGAATTCTGTTCAACTTTGTAACTCCTCCTAAGTGCGATGGAAGGTTTCACTGTGTAAGCTGACATTTCTGAGCCAGGAGCCCCATACTGTGAGGTGGTGGCCAGCAGATTGCAAACCTTGAGCACTGTTGATGTAGCACTCTTGATTCTCATCTGTTCTCTGCTATGGCTGTATGTGTTGATCATGTTTCCAGCAGGATTGAGTTTCTACCTTGGAAAAAGGTCACCCTGCTCAAGTTCCTGTTTTTATTCATCTTTTTAGAGGAGACAAAATAACACTTTACTTCAGCCATACTTATTGGGAAGGAAAGTAAAAACCCAATAGTGGTGCTTGGATCATTTATTAATAAACCTTTTAAATATGCCTGAATATCATGGACTTTTTATTGATCATTCTATTACTCATTACGGAGATTGTCAATAATGGCAGTGCTTTAAAAGAAAAATCATCCAGCCAATTGACAACAGTAACCTGATTCTGGAAGCATCCCTTAGGGCTTATCTGTAGAAGTTGGAAAAATAGAAAAATAACTGTTTTTGTTTTTAATTAACCTTAGAAAAAAATGTGTGTGCAACCATTCATTCAGCTGAGTGTCTGCTGTGTATTCTGAGACATACACAGATGAATAGAAACTGTCCTTATACTTGGAGAGCTTTAAGCATAGTAGGGAATTAGACCTGTAAAGACATAATTGTGTTGCAGTGGAATGACTGATATAAAAGAGACACGCATATGAATAAAATTCACTGGGGAGCCAGGAGAAAAACCATTTATGTCTGCAGGAAAAAGTCAGGACCACTTTGCTGGAGAGGTGACCTTACAGCTCATGCTTGAAAGATGTCCTGGTTTCCAGGCAGAGGAGCTGGAAATTCTAGGAAGAGGGAACAGGATGTGCAAAGGCAGTGAGGTGTGGCAGAGCTTACAGTGTCTGAGGAGCTTAAAGTAATTCGGTATTTCTGACAGGTACATAAACAACAGAGGGCACATGTTAAGGGATGAGGCAGGAGAAATAACAAGGGATTATAGCATAAAATATTCCGTTAAAAAAGATTTGATATTTTGGTGGAGTACCTCTCAAACTTTAAGAATCACCTGGACATTTTAGTAGAATGCAGATTTCTGGGCTGTACTTCCAGAATTACAGAATCAATGGGTGTGCAAAAGACGCCCCCCCCCCCCAAAATCTGCATTTCTAACAAGCATTCCAGATGATTCAATGATGGTAAGACAGAAACCATGTGTGGAGAAACATTGCTGTAGAACAATGGGGACCCATTCAACTTTGTTTCATGGGAGAGTGATACGACTGTGTGCACCTGTTTGAGCTGAGCAGTTTCGGAAGAATGGTTTCACATTGACAGTGACGAGCACCAAGAGGAAGGAACGGTAGTGCATTAATCTACACAAGAGATCGCAGAAGCCATGACCAGGGTCATGGGAAGTGAGGAGAAGACGTGAAAATCTATTGTTCCTTTATCATTTTATATGGAGCGAAAACTCGTACCCAATTTTCTTTTATTTTCCAATTTTCCAATCTAGTGTATTTTTCAGCCACTTTTAAATGGGATTTGCTTTTCTTTTCAGTTTTCTATTACTGCTGTGTACATGTCATCTGGCCTTGTTTTTCTTTCTCCTTCGTATATGAGCATTCTTAATTCTGTATGTACTTCATTTCCTAAAAGCTACTTATAAAGACAATTCTTGTTTCACATTCATTCATTCATCATTCATCTGTCACTATATTGGGTGACTTGACTGACTGTTGTTCTCATTCCTATTAACTGGAGTAACTTCTCTTTGAAAGTTTTTTGATCACCAGGAACTTTTAATACAGTTGTCTTCTATAACATGTATGACAGTACATTGAATACAAGAATATTTCTGTGGTTGGCAGCAGGAACATCGTCTTTACCTTTCAGTACTCTCAGTCTAACTATATAAAGACAGTTAAAGCTGAATTATCTAGTCTCATGGGAAATAACAAGTTTGTGTGTTTTGGAGAAAGGAGGAAGTAATCCCAAATTATAGTTATTTAATTCTTTGAAATGAAGAGCATCATTTTTTATTATATACATGTCTTGATAATGTTAAAAGTAAGTTTGCTTCTCAAGAGTTCATTTTTTTTTTTTTTTTTGAACAGTGAAAGAAGGCTTTCATTGTACAACACGACAGAGGGAAGCAGGTCTGGAATTCAAAACTGTTCACATAAATGAACAGCCTCAGCAATCTGCAAATAATGACACATATATTCAAACAAAAGCAAAGCCCTGCACGGATTTAAAGCCCAGTCGGCTTTGAAAATACCTGTTTGCCCAGTTGCCATAGATAAGGTAGTAAGGATTTATATCTAGAAAACAGAGATATTTTTTCATTTTCATATTATAAAATTCCTGGGAGTAGGAAAGACTTATTTTTAAAAGCAATTTTAGTATTTATTTCCAAGACTTATAGATCTTTTATTAATACATATGCATTATTTAGTGTGTGAAAAATTATCAATCAAATTTTATGAAAATACCAGAGTAAAAGTGTGTATTGTTTCTTAATTTGTAAACTCTTCAAAATATTCTAAAATTCTCAGAAACTTGAACTTTCAGGTCATGATAATAGGACTGTCAAATGTGTGGCTCCTGGAAATCAGAAATTTTTGTTTGTTTGTTTGTTTTTGAGATGGAGTCTCTCTCTCTGTCTCCCAGGCTGGAGTGCAGTGGTGTGATCTTGACTCACTGCAAACTCCACCTCCGGGTTCAAGTGATTCTCCTGCCGCAGCCTCCCAATAGCTGGGACTACAGGCACCTGCCACCATGCCCGGCTAATTTTGGTATTTTTAGCAGAGACGGGGTTTCACCATGTTGGCCAGGATGGTCTCAAACTCCTGACCTCAAGTAATCCAGCTGCCTCCCAAAGTGCTGCGATTACAGGCGTGAGCCACTGTGCCCAGCCAAAAATTTTTTAAATTTAAAACAACCTGGGCACAGCACAGTGGCTCACATGTGTGATCCCAACACTTTGGGAGGCTGAGACAGGAGGACTGCACAAGCCCTGGAATTGTAGCTTGCAGTGAGCCATGATTTCACCACTGCACTCCAGCCTGAGAAACACAGCAAGATGCTCTCTCAACACACACACACACACACTTACACACACACACACGCACACAAACTTGTAAAAAAAAAAAAGTATAAAAAAGGAATAAATCATAATTCTGTACTTGTAGATGTTCATTAAAAATACTTTGTTGGCCGGGAGTTGTGGCTCAAGCCTATAATCCCAGCACTTTGGGAGGCAGAGATAGGTGGATTGCCTGAGGTCAGGAGTTTGAGACCAGCCTGGCCAGCATAGTCAAACCCCGTCTCTACTAAAAATACAAAAAATTAGCTGGGCATGGTGGCAGGCACCTGTAACCCCAGCTACTTGGGAGGATCACCTGAGGTTGGGAGTTTGAGACCAGCCTGACCAACATGGAGAAACCCTGTCTCTACTAAAAATACAAAATTAGCTGGGTGTGGTGGCACATACGTGTAATCCCAGCTACTCAGGAGGCTGAGGCAGGAGAATCACTTGAACCTGGGAAGTGGAGGTTGCAGTGAGCCAGAGATCGCGCCATTGCACTCCAGCTTGGGCAACAAGAGCGAAACCCCATCTCAAAAAAAAAAAAAGAAAAAATCATTGTTTTAATTTCCTCTGGTTACTATAACAAATTATAACAAACTAGCTTAAAACTAGCTTATATTTATTTATTCTCTTAGAATTTTAAAGGTCAGAAGTCTGAAATCAATTTCCCTGTGCTGAAATCAAGGTGTCAAGTGGGCTGAGCTCCCTCTAGAAGCACTGAGGTGGAATCTGTTTCCCTGCCTTCTCCAGCTCCTAGAGCTGCATTCCTTGCATTTTTTTGGCTCTTGGCCCCTTCCTCCATCTTCAGGCCCAGCAGCCTACCATCCCGTTTCAGTGCCACATTGCTGCCTTCTTCAAATATCCCTCTGCCTCACTTTCATAGAGACACTTGTGATTATATTAAGGCCCACCTGGATAGCCTAGGATGATCTCCGCAAGATTCTTAATTCCATCTGCAAAACTCTTCATGCTATGTAAGGTAACATATTCACAGGTTCCAGAGATTAGAACCTGGGTATCTTTGGAATCTATTATTCAGCCTACTGTAATTCTAATTCTTTACTGGTTTTCTAAAATTCTATTTTGTGACTGCTTTAGGATTTATTAACAATTGCCCTTGTCTTGTACCTTTGGCTTTTTCCCCAATATTATGCTATTATAAGCAATTCTGAGATTTCCATATTCACAAATCTTTGTGTGCATACTTGATTGTATCTTTTGTATAAATTTTGCATATGAAATTATAATTCAAATATATGTGTGTATATATTATATGTACGTGTATATATGGACACATACATTTATACATGTGTTTGGACACATATAATGTGTTTGGACACATATATGTGCCTACTACATGTATGTATATGTATGTGACCATATATGGGTCTATGTGTGTATATGTTTTCATTCTCCAAATTTTTTTCCAGAAAGTTAGTAGAGAGTACTTATCTTCCCCATGCCCTCACCAACATTGAGTATTATCTTTTTTTAATCTTTACCAATGAAACAGGTAAAATTGATACCTAATTGATGTGTTTCTTTTTTCTTTTTCTTTTCTTTTCTTTTTTTTTTTTTTTTTTTTTTTTTTTTGAGATAGAGTTTCGCTCTGTTGCCCAGGCTGGAGTGCAGTGGCGTGATCTTGGCTCACTGCAACCTCCATCTCCTGTGTTCAAGCAATTCTCCTGTCTCAACCTCCCAGCTAGCTGGGATTACAGGCACCTGCCACCATGCTAATTTTTTGTATTTTTAGTAGAGACGGGGTTTCTCCATGTTGGCCAGGCTGGTTTTTAACTCCTGACCTCAGATGCGCCACGTGCCTCTGCCTCCGAAAGTGCTGGGATTATAGGTGTGAGCCACCGTGCCCAGCCTGATTGATGTTTTAATTACATTTTATGATAACTAGTAAGAGTTAACTCTTGTCAAGCCTGACATTATATTTATGCCCCTATGAATGAACATTTCTTTTAACCTTTTTGTTGGTATAGAAGTGATATAACTTAATAGAACTCCTTGACTAAATAACTTCATGTCCTCCCTGACATACTATCTTCTGATGTGTGGAATAATTGGAATTGATCTTAGCAATGGAAGGAAATTCTGATTGTTACAGAAGCATGTGATTTCTACCTCTCTATATGCTCCCTGTATGGTACTTTGATGAAAACTCATACTTCTCATTTTAATGACATAATTTTCCATAACTTTAGATGTATGACCTGGAAAAAATATTCAAGAAAAGAAGAACAGATAAATTAACCTTAATCTTAAATTACCGAAAGGTCTTAGTGTCAGCTACTAAAGGGCTAAATATAACCATGCTGACCCACTTAAACCAAATTGACACTTCTTATAATTGCACTATAATTCATGCTCAAGAGCTGTATAAGAAATGATGCACCTTAGACCCAAGCTTCTGGATCAAGAAGCACCTTGTCCTTGAAGTTAATTCCAGATTGAGCATCTAATGCAATTATCAGTAACTGGGGTTCACTGTTACCATCTAAAAGCATTTAGCACTTCATACACAACTAGTTGTATATTTATGCTTAAACGCAATTCGTTACATATCGTGGTCTCTGTTGAGATTTTGAAATTTGAAACAATAGACCTGCCTAATAGTTACAGCTTATATAGATAATGGAATGGACTCATGAACCCATGAAACTGAAATTGAAATAGACAGGAAAAGGTTTTTAAAACATGTATAGGGTCAGTCTAAAATATTAGGCAGGTGGCCCTAACTTTGTTATCACACATCTTTCTAACCTGTAGCAAATCCATCCTCACTCTCTTCTTTCCCCTGCCCACCCCTTCACCCCCAATCCTTTCTCTATCTTTTCTTCCCTTTCTCCCTTTATTTAATATTCATCCCAATGGTGGTAGTGATGGTTTAAAGATGAGGGGATAAAGCCCCTGCCCTCAAGGAGCTCTTACTCTAATAGGGATTGATAATGTACACAAACTGATTTGGATTTTGATACAGTGGAAGAACCCTGTCATGCAGGAGCTCTCAAGAGCAGAGCCCAGTAGAGGGATATCTAATTCATTAGAGATGGGGGACTCCCATGAAGGCTGCCTAAAGTGACAACAAGGTTGATCTTAAAACAAGATAGGAGTTAGGAGTTGTTGGGTGATGCATTGATCTCCAAGTGTTGCTGTCTACTTCATAATTGGATTGCTGGCTTGGCTGGAGGCCAGTGCTCCATGTGGTTTATTGATAGATCTTCCAGACAGCTGTTTTAGAATGGAGAGATACACTCATCTCTGGATCTCGCCCAGTAGTCTCCTTCTTTTGCACGACCCCTTCATCCCTGTAAGGATGCCATGCGTTTTTCTGGCAGTGTGTTCAGCTCTTCTCCCATGGGGAGGAACTCTGTTGGGACTAAGCTATGGAACTTCCGCTGCTTGAAAGTCAGAAGGTAGAATGCTGGAATGTGCTTGCAAGACGTGATTCTGCACCTTCCCCAGTCCTATGGGCTGTGCGCCATATGTGTATTCTACTCTACTTATCAATCATACATATCAAGGAGTCACTCACTGCCTTGGGAGGTAAGTGCTTCATTTCCCATATCTATGCACTGTCTTCTCTTCTATTTTGTTAGCTTATAGGTTATCTGCTAACCTTTTCTGTGTCTGATTTTCCTGGGATCCAGAGAATGCCTGAGAAAGACCTTGCATTCTCTTCCCATTCTGGCCAGTCTTCAGCCTGTACTTTACTTGCTTTGGACTATATACTTTACACCACTTTTGGAGATTGTGTAGTTCTTTGCTCAGCCTATCAGGAAATAGAATTCTTATGTTGTTTCCTTTGTTTCGGGGTTTTTTGGGTTTTTTTCTTTTCCTTTTTTGCTTCTGGGTTAATGTTTCTTTCATTTTACTCATTCACTTTAAAAATCTGAAACTCTCTTACCTTGTGGTATTATTTTAAAGTATTTTTTGGTATTTTCCAGGATGATACAACCTTGCGTATTATCTGTCTTAGTTTTCAGCATTCAGACCTATCCCTACAAGTTAATTTTTGTCTATCTTTTTATCTTCCTCCATATTTTAGCACTGTAGTGCAAATTTGTTTAATAATACTAGAAGCGCTTTCTTTCAACCTGTTCCTCATTGATGTAACTTTCTTCCCATTTCTATCCTGGTATTAAGCTTTATTTCTTGGGATGTACAAAATGATTACAAGGATTGCTCATTCAGGACAGCCAGTTTGCTGTTCACACTTCTAGCCTCAAACTCTCAAGACTACATTTAGAAGGTATCCAAAGTGGACTTGAAGTTGAAGGTGTGGACAGCCCTGGGGAACTAGTCACTTCTAGGTGCTCTGAAAAGGGGCATGGGAAAAGGTCAAAGTTAGTTTAGGACACAATCCTTAGAATAGGCTAGGATCAGGTAGAGTGCTTATGAAATCTCGACTTAGTGTCTTATTGGGCATGGCGTCATGTCTCGAATGTCCTGCACAGGTAGCTGACAGCTTTGCAGACTTCACATCTCCACATTAGAAAACTGAGTCTTTTCATAGAGTCTAAGTTCAAGATAAGACTCCGGGCATATTCTCTCTTAATATTGTTCTATGTGGACTGGAGAAAACCCCTTCTTAAAGGGCATATGTTGCTGGGCGTGGTGACTCATGCCTGTAAGCAGTTTGGGAGGCTGAGGCGGGTGGATTGCCTGCAGTCAGGAGTTCGAGACCAGCCTGCCCAACATGGTGAAATCCCATCCCTAGTAAAAACACAAAAAATTAGCCAGGCATGGTGGCGGGCGCCTGTAATCCTAGCTACTCAGGAGGCTGAGGCAGGAGAATCGCTTGAACCCGAGAGGCGGAGGTTTCAGTGAGCCAAGATCACACCACTGTACTCCAGCCTGGGCGACAAGAGGGAAACTCGATCTTAAAAAAAAAAAAGGTGGGGGGCTTGTGTCAACAGGTGGGCAGTAAACAGAATTCAAGTCAGTAAAAAGGACCTGGCATTTTTTGTATGTAGGAGGGGAGGTAATAGTGAAGGATTTGACCCTTTCTTAACTACTTATTTCTTCCTAAGCTTGCATTTTAGTAGGATGAGAAACTTATTTTTCAGTTTCATTTACCTTATAAAACCAAGGGCTGACAATATCATTCTGATTAAATGAATGAAAGTTCTGAATCACAAAGTTTGTCCATTGTTGTATAGGCTTCATTGTTACACAATAGAAAATCTTGCTGAATATCTGTATATTGACCTAGACCAGCTATAGTCTTAAGACTTTCCAATAATCTCAGTTCCCTTTTTGTTCTGCAGTTGAGTTTTACTGTAGTCGCAACGATAGTTTCTGCCCATATAATGATTTTGTAGGAAAATGTCAGTAGTTTTGACAATTTTAATTCTTGTGTTTACCGACTGCTCTACCTTCTGAATCATACGTAACCAAATCAAGTCAAACAGGTTAGAAGACAAGTCATACTTCAATGTCACATCTACTCTTATCTTCATGAGTGTGGGAATGTGCCATCCACTTTCACTCACTATATTAATTCATTCTGGCTCCTCATGTACTTAACCTATTTTTATTTTTTCAGTTTGGATACAACCCAAATCCTCCTAAGCCTTTTAAATGCAAAAAAAAAAAAAAAAAATTAAAGTATATGTAGTTAAAAATACTCATGTCTTTACCCATCTTTACCCATTCCTTTGAGAATTTCTGTAGAGGCTTTCTCAAAATGCAGAGAGTGGAAGTAGTAATAACATCTGATGCCTGGAGATTGGGGTATCTGTCATTTAATCAAGAGAAGAAATAAACATTTTATGTCATTGATATATCTGTTTTAGTTGCTACCATCTTTATAGGTTATGCCCCATCTTTATAGGTTATAGGTTATGGGCTTTTCTAGAAAAACTATTGAGAATATGAGAGTTGGGAGGTACTGAGGTCCTCAGGTCTTCAGACCACCTAGAGGTTGTGTTCTACTCACTGTATCTCCTTCAAGTTTTCTCTGCTCCAACAGCTCTCAAAAAATTCACTCTTGTGTCAGCTCTTTTCATCTTTAGATCCAAACCCTCTTTCACATAGTTCTTATAGTTTCACATAGCTGTATTCAACTACTACTTGTTCCCTAAATTTTTTCTTCTTTATTTTCCACACAGAGTTCTTCAAGCCAAAACGTGTATAGCACAAGTTCATGTCCACCTTGATTACTCTTCTCCGTGCAGCTTATAATATGTAATTATCCCTCTTGATCTTGGATACCTACAAGTGAGCACAAAAAGTTATTCTCTGGGCTTGCCTTTGAGGAGGGGACATGGGACTCAAAAGGAGTTCCCCTTGAGTTTGATTGTGACATTTCTTAGAGCCATGTAAAGACCTGAGGAATGTTAGCACTGATATCTTTCCAGCTACATGATATAGATAAAAATAAGAGAAAGTCTTTAGAATTTAACAGCATCTTCATGGGATTCTTAAAAATTCAGTATTCTTTGAGAAAATCAATGGATCTACTAGTACTAATAGTTTCAGTGCATCTTAAGAGAAATAAGAGATACTTGGGCTTCTGAAGTATCCATTCAAAAAGGATTTACTAATATTAAATGCCTATATAAACCCAGGAGCTGTCAGGTTCTGAAAATATGAAGATCAGTAAAATGTGGCTTTAGCCTTGAGAAACTCAGACTAATAGGAAAGACAGCAGTAAACAGTCAATTATACACAGTGTGATCAGCAGCCCAGTAGAGACATGTTGAAGACCCTAGAGAGTAGAAAGAAGCACATTGTGGGTGTCCTCTGCTCCAGTCTTATGTCTTTCCGCATAGTATTCTTTCAGCTTCTGTATACTGCCTACATTTATGTGCAGTGTGTGTAGTCACTGCATGAAAGGGCTTATGTATGCCATCTTCTCTTCATTTATATATGTCAGCCTCTTAGAGGTTGGTCCTATTACGGACCCCATATTGCAGTTGGGGAAAATGGGAAGAGATTTAAGGTCATAGTAAGTGTCTATCCAGAATTCAGACCCAAAATTTTGCTCTTAACCAGTGCTCTGTATCACCCCTCTCAGATAAGCCTTTATCTGGAAAAATGGTTCCCAACCAGGGGTGATTTTACCTCCCAAGGGACATTTGGCAATGTCCTCAGACATTTTTAATTGTTAGCACTGGCATCTAGTAGGTCAAGGTCAGCAATGCTGCTAAACACCCTCCAATGCACAAGAAAGCTCCTCAGACAAAGAATTATCCAGACTATGTCAACAGTGCGGAGGTCTAGAAACTGCTCCGGAGCTCAGGGACTATCTTTTGTGTCAGCCTTCAAAACGTACTTTGCAATACTTAGAAATACTTTTTAAAATAAGAGCATGGGGCAAAAATGCTGGACCAAGCTCATTAATATCTGTTGAAGTGTGTTTTGTCATTTAATGTCCCTGAATGTTTGGGATAAAGTCCCAAATGTAAAATTGAGAAAATAATACCTTCTTTGTCTACCTCTGGGTTGCAAGGATCTGTGGAGGCTCTGTAAGAATGTGAGGCAATAATGCATACAAAAGCCTTGGACACGAAATATCATCTAAAACTCTTGGAGCCCTTGGTGTGAAAATATTAATGTGGCCACAAGAACTAGATACAGAAGGTCCCACTGCAGGCTTCTTTTTGTTTACCCCGCCTACCTTGTCAGCTTACACCCCCTCTACCTTCTCTTTATCCTCCCATCTTTGTAAGCGAGTTTGTTCCTAGTATTTACTGCATGGATTAAGCCATTTTTAGAGGTAATTTTTGCTGAATATATACTTTTTTGATTTAGTATTTCTTCCCATATTACACCAGACTTAAGGCAGCTAATTTAAATTATATTTTTTCTTTATGTACTTTATACAAACATTCATGGATGGGGAAGATACTTAAATACCACGCCTTTCTTCAAAATGACTAACAAGAACATTCAGCCCCCTTCATGCCGTCCTTTCAAGGTCTAACGTTCTTGAAGGGGCAATACTTGTAGCATTTGCCACATAAATGCCAGGTTGTGTCTTTCCACGTCGGGGCTGATCATTACCTAGATCTGTAGTTGCCAGCCATGAAGAAAAACAGGTGTGCACCGTGGTCATTGATAGAACAGATGTAAACTCATCAATTTAGTATACTGAGGTTTTCGGTGAGTGTGGCTTCCCGTCCGCGTGCTTTTCCTATACAACCAGCGGCGTCCCGGCAGAGGAGTCACTGTGGACTTCCCTAGAGCGTTGTCAACGGCCATCCCTCCCGCGGTGAATCACAGGTCGGCCTCAGGTGCGCGCAGCACACACCCGGAGCAGCCGCGGGTTTATTTATTTATTTATTTCCGGGACGGATCCATTCCGGGCTCGGGGGAGGGGGAGCAGTGGCCGAGGCTGCGGGGCTGTCCCGG
The DNA here is from genome assembly GCF_043159975.1 of Macaca nemestrina. Lineage (NCBI taxonomy): Eukaryota > Metazoa > Chordata > Mammalia > Primates > Cercopithecidae > Macaca > Macaca nemestrina. The sequence continues at coordinate 108,236,066 of NC_092130.1, read as the reverse complement.
CACTGGCTGGGGTCGCACAGTGGCCGCCTGCTCCTTCTCCCGTGAGCCCCCGCTCCCCAGGCACGGCCGGGGCTGGTGGGGGGAGCGGGGACGCTGGGGGTGGGGGGCCGGGAGAAGCTGGGGGCGCGGCCACCAGGCTGTCCAAGGACAGGGCCCTGCCGCCGCCTCCTTCCAGCCGGACCCTGGAAGGGTCCACAAAGGTGTCAGGTTCAAGTCCTCCAATAGGCCCATTTTTAAAAAGTGCTTTCAAGTTTTCGTTTTTTTCAGGAGGGGAGGGCAAGAGCAGCTTTTTCTATTCAAATTCTTTTCCTTGTATGTAGATACCAAAAGGAAACTCGGCACTGGGCATGTTCGGATGTGAATGGTTTTGCTGATAAGCAACAGCCTCCGGAACCAAAGCCTCAAAATAGTCATCTCCCCCGCCCCCCGCAGAAGCTGCGAATGGTATCTGCCAAACAGATGACAAAGTACCTCGGACTGAATCCCACAGACAGCGTTTTGAGCAGAACGCACGGCTCAACTCTTGTAATTACTGTTTATAGCTGGCCGAGCCTGACTAGGAGAGGGCAGACCCGAGAGGAAATCAGTTTCCTGGACCTTTGAGAGGAGGCTGTGTGTTAATTAAAGACTAGGACGGGACGGGTACTTCTCAGACATGCTCCAAGTTGTTCTTGAGATCACAGTTCCCACCACGTTTTCTCTGGAGGGAGTGAGTAGATAATTGGGATTTTTTTTTTTTTTTTTTTGGTCTTGTCTTTCTTCCTTTTTTTTTTTCTTCTTTTTCTTTTTCCTCTCCCCATTTTAGTCATATGGCCTTGAACCCACAGTGAATTGAAGAGAGAAAGAAATGGATATGTCTGACCCCAATTTTTGGACTGTGCTCTCAAACTTTACTTTGCCTCATTTGAGGAGTGGGAACAGGCTTCGGCGAACACAAAGGTAAAAACGCGGGGATCTCTGCCTGGAGAGGGAATGCTTTCACTTCCCAGAGGCCCACAGGCCCAGCTGCCTGTGGGTTTTGTGTATTGGGTGACACTTTGAAAAGTTTCTGCCCTGTAAGGGGAGGAGGCACTGTTTCAGGTATTTCATCGTCCTTGTGGTTTCCTGGGTAACCCTGATAAATGTACTTCTCGTAGTTTTTCTCCTTTTGAAATGTGGATAATAAGACATTTCCTTGTGAGAGGTGGGGAGAGAAAAAGGGAAGGAGGAGGAGGTACTTTGTCTAAGTCTGTCCTTTGATCTGATCATGTTTATCCATTTCATTCACCCAGTCATTGAGGCTTCTGGTACTTCTCGTTGAGCCCTTCAGATGTTCTTATTAAATATTTGACCTTTATAAGATGCAGATGTACAATGAAAAGATAGCCCAGGTTAGCTATTTCATACTATCTGTGGAGAGGCAGATCTACATAACTTTGTCATTTTGATTTTTCAATGGTTTGCTGACATTTATTACTAATACAGGACTGGCCTTTTCATTTTGTAACATATATTTGACAGAAAAGATGGGGAAAGAAAAAGAATTTTAAACTCAAGATGAAACTCATGCCACAAGTGACAGGCAGTTCCAAGAGTTTGCTGACACTTGTTTTGAGAGACTATGATTTTAAAGGAGGCATTTCTCGCCACATTTGTGTCCAGCACAGAAAAGTAGGATTGTTGTGCTTTTAGAGGGGCACACCCTCTGAGTTGTGTTAATACTGATTCTTTGTTTTCCTTCAAAACTTGCCTTGCATGTACATGTGAACATGCATGAGAGCAACTTTGCAGTCAAATAAACAGGATGCAGGCTATCAGATTTGGAGCTTCACAATCTCTATGCTTCGGTGTTCAAAGAACCCAAGTAAATGGTCTGTTCTTTTTGATTATACCTGTAACTTTTTGTAGTATAAATGTGGATGTGTGATACTTTAGAAAACTTAGTTTTTCCTTTTGAAGTTTTTCATTGTGTTTCTTACATTTCAGAAACATCCTGGAATACTCACATACACTGTTTATATACACAGGGGCACACACAAATCACATGTGCACCTGCGTGTATGAGAGAGCCATCCGGCAGGTTTCAAAGTCATATTTGCTTTTTGATGCAGTTTGAAGTATTGAAACTACTAAACTATGTTGGATTCTGAAGTTGTGCCTTTTAAATAACGTGACTGTGTTTTTCTCATTCTGCCATATGTGGTCAGAGACCCTCTCTTGTAGTATTGCTCATTTTTGTTCAAGTTGTGTCAACCATGCATCAAACCTCCAAGAAACTGATAGAGTTGAAGGAGATACATGCTACACATGAACTAGGCCATTGCTGATTATGCAGATAATTCGTATAATTTCTTACCATTTCAACTTGACAGAATCCCTTAAATATTTCTGAGTTGTGTAGTCCTGGCTGCGGTACAGCTTCTACTCTTCCCTGGAACCAGTTCTTAGAGAGAGAAGTCTGTTCTGGCATCGTATGTGTGTGTCTGAACCTTGTAGAGCAGTTGGAGCCTTTCTTCTTCCTACCTACCTGTTGACGGTATTATTGGAGAGAGTCAGATGCAGGAGGATTCTCAGGCTGCTCTGAGCCTGGCTTTAGGGCAGTACCTATCCCACCTGAACACTCCAATTCGGACAGCTCACACTGACAGAGAGCCTAGGTTCTAAGGTAACCTGAATTCTTCCCAGTAAAATGGGAGAGCATTGGGTGAGCTGTTTCCACCCCAAGTCATGAACCCGTATCTTCAGTTCGGCAAAATAGAGATGGAAGTGGATTTTCTTCTCCCCGTTTTAAGAGTAGAGGTTATGATAGCCTTTTTGTTGCTGGAGATTTTCAGGTTTTGCAGTTTGGAAATAAACATCCCAAAGATCATCTCTACATCCATCGAGTCATTATCTGTCTCAAAGGACTAGCATTGCTTTATATTTATTATGTAGATTCGGAAGGCCAGGTGTCCTCATCTCCAGGGCAGCGTGTGTGGCTATTGCATCCTGTTATTATACAGTGATCAATTCTGGCTCCATGTCCTTCCCTAAGGACGTGAAACATGTGCTTACATTATGACTTCCACTTTTGGGATGCCCCTTAACTGTTCTAAATCCTGTTTCCTTTTCCAAGTCTAACCCCATACCTTACCTGGCTGAGTAGTTTGTCTCCTTTCCAAAGGAACTTTCTGTTCCCAAGTTGTCCTGTTTTGCCATCCTTGATAAGGGTGTCCCCAGTGTCCAGGTGAGGACGCCTTGCTCTCACCATCAATCAGATATGCCTTAACCCTTGAGATATCTCTCATTCCCAAAGTTAGTTCCTTTCCTGCACACTTGCTGACTTGTGTGACAGATTGTTCATTTTGAATATTTTATACTAGCTATTTGTTCGGACTCACATTGTATTCTGGAGGACTTTATCTTAGCTTTTTTTTAAATATCAGCTTCTTGCTTCTATCAAAGGGTGAAATTCAGCTTTGAGCCTGTGAATGAGCATCTTAGAACTCATAAGGATAGAATGTTTGTAACACTTAAATGAGAGCTTGAATGGTTTCAGACTCTTACCTTAAACCTTCATTATAGTAGAAATTGTCATCATGGATACTTTTGGTTTGCTACATTACAGTTGCCTTATAGTTCAATGTGTTGCTGGTTTGTTAGTTAATTTACTCTCGGAGAAAAATATTGAAGGTTTTTCTTATAACTCACAGCCCTACTTTTGCCTGTAACTCTTGGGGTTCCTGGGGAAAGAAGCCTACAGACGTACTCTCAGGCCTAGATTCTCAAAGATGACACGGTACTGATGAACTGAAAGACTCTGTCTCTTGTTCTATGTCCCAAGGACAGTATCTTATGCCCTTCATTCTTTTTTGTCTTGACCATGGCAGACATGAGATTGTTGGAATGCACGCTGGCTTTTGTCTACTGTTTTGCCGTACAGCTTACATGTTCCATTGGAAATAGTTCCTTCTATATAACTGGCTTTGTCCTTCTCTCCCTTCCCCTCATTTCCTCAAGGTAGTCTCAGTACAGCCATTCACCTGCTGCTTTGAGGGACAGAAACCTAGGCTTAAATGAAGAGACTTTTTATACCAAAATGTGTTGGTTTAGACTGAAGTAATGATTGCATGTTTTAGAGATTTTCAGTTTCATAGGTCTGTGGCTATTCCATTCATTGAGGATCCTCTCACAGCTCAGAATGGAAATGAGTTGGCCTGTATTCACGTCGCTGCTTATGTTTATAGCATCTTTTCTTTGCCCATTGGATTAAAAACTTTTGGGGGGAAACAAATCAAGCTTCTCTTTTAATTATATCTGCTCTCTGTCACACCTTAAAGGGCTACAATTGATTTCTAAATGTTGCTGCGAAGTTTTGAGTTGGACCTTTAGTCTTGCTGAAGTGCACTCTTGAGACTCCAGAAGATGCTTGTGTTTTAACCTTAATGTTCAGAAATCTGTCGTGTTTTCATTTTGTTTAAGTGATAATCTCTCAACCTTCATGACGCCTAAATCAATAAAACCATTATCCATGCCAATGGGTAGTTTGTGACTCAGTTCATCACTTTCAGCAAGTTTCCAAATTATTTTTCTGAGAACCAAAAAATAAGTTTTTGGGGTTTTTATTTTGGTAGGTTTTTTTTTGCAGAATTCACATTACTCAGCAATTGCTACGAACAGCAGGTACCTTCAGGGATCTTAAGCTAAATCCTGTAGTTGTCAGGATGTATTGAATTTTTTATGCGTTCGGCATCTTCCCTTCAGAAACATCTGTAGTGTCTGATGAGATTTTCCTTTGTTTTGCTCATGAATGTATGTCATGACTATGAGAACTATGGAGAATCCTCTTCCCTCTGGCCCTGGTATTCCAGGTGTTAGTAAACCTGTACTCACCCCTTTTACCCAAATCTCAACTCCACATTTATTAAGCACCTAATTGTGTACCTGGGCACTGTGACCCAATTCTGAAAGCCATAGGCTTGCTGTCAATGAAGACAAGTAAATGAATCATTGCAAACCAGGATAATCCAGAAGTATTTACAAGGTACATATAAGCCATAGGAGTGGTCAGTGGGTAACAGAGAATTTGGTCTCAGGGAGCCAGAAGAGACACCACATAGAAAAGGTTTTGAAAGATATTTTGGTGTTGACGAAAGTGAAGAACAGGGCCTTTCCAAGGGGCAGGAGAAATGGTGTGTACGAAGGCTTGGTGACCTTGGCAACGCAGAGTCCCAGGAACTAGACATGGCTTAGCATGGCTGAAGCAGAGAGTTGGAAGGGGCAGTACTACACAGTGGTTAAGAGGGTCGTTCTGAAGCCCATTCACCTGAGTTAACATCTTGACTATATGAGATTGGTTATGTTAACTTTGGACTTCAGTTGCTCCGTCTATAAAATAGGGATAAGTATTTATCTTATAGGATTGTTGTGAAGATTAAAATGCATTCATATGTGTAAAATGTTTAATGAAATGACTGGCATATACAAATTCTCAATAAATTTTAGCTGTTAATATTATTGCTGTCATTACAAATGAAAATGAGTAGTGGGTGATGAAGCTGGAGTGGAGAGCTGAGGCGCTTGGCATTTGAAGGAGTTTGGTTTTGATCCTGTGCTGAGGAGACATGTCTAGCCATACTAGGGTTTAGGTCTGGGACTGGGGGTGAGACTTGGAAGCCAGTTAATAAGTTCTTGGGGTAGTCTATTTAAAAGATTTTGCAGGGCTAGATAAAGAATGAAGTGAGATTGTGCCTTTGAGAGATATGAAGGATATGACTTTGAGAGAAGTCGGTGAGCCATTGGCTCTGAGGGAAGAAGAAATATTCCATGATGGCCCTGGGGTTTTTGACACTGGGAATCAAGGAGAGGGAGGAACCACCTGTACTTATGAGAGTGAGGCAGGGGAAAACACAAGAGCCTATATTATACTTGTCCCTTTTGTCCCCTGAAGCTCAGTTATTCACATTTATTGAAGATCTTTTGTGCACTGAACACCATGGGATATTTATTCCTTCATTCAGCCAATATCCCAACCCTGTATCCCATGCTGGTCAAGGGACACAGTGATAAATGAGATAGACAGAGTGCTTAGGCCTCACCAAGAAACAAATATCTAACTAAGTCAATTGCCAAATTGTGGTCAGTGTTCCCATGGCTGTAAGCAAGAACTGAGATGAGAACATAACCCTGTGGGATGGTGATGGGAGTTACTTCAGATAACATGGTTAGGGAAGGTCTTTCGAGAAGGTGATTTTTAAGGGAGCCCTAAAGGATGAGAAAGAGCCATCGTGGGAGGAGTTTGGGGACAGGCATCTGGGAACATCAAAGGCACTGAGACTGGGAAGAAAGAGCCCCCTAGGCAGGCAGCTGAGTACATAAATCCAGAGCACTCAGACAGGCTGTGCCAAAATAATAAACATGGGACTCACCATTAAGGCCATCTGAGAAATATATCAGATTAATACATGGGAGAATTAAAGATACCCCACTTAAGGTGTGGGCAGAAATTCAGCGAGGTACGGGAAAAGAGACTTAGTTGGAAAAAGTCCCCTAAGAAGGGAGGGGACCAGGAGGGCGCTGTCCTGGAAATCCCAAGAGGAAAATGGTCAACACCCCCAGCACTCCACAGAGAGTTGAAGTGAAGGTGTGTGTTGTATCTGGCAACTGGAAACTCATGGATGACTTGAGCATGAACAGGCGCCCCAGGGTAGGGGTGTCATAACCCAGAAAAGAGTGAAGCAAGGACTTGGAGAACATGGGTGGTGGCCACTCTCTGTGGGCAGCTAAATACAGCAGCAGCCCAGCTATGATGGCCTTGCCTCTGCACGTTCGTGACTGGCCCGCCAGCCCTCCTCCCTGAATCATATCCCCTTACTCACTGTTGCTCACTTTGTTGTCAGCTTCATTGCCCAAATTGGCAATGACAGTTTCCTTTTCACCTCCCTCTGGAAGTTCAAATTTCTTCCACAGCCTTATGACTGTTCCCTTCTGACATGTTTATGTTTGGAGTTTCTGTTACTGTAAAGCCCTGACCGAGTGTCTCTGGCTCCCACACACCACCTTTTGCTCTCCTCCTGAGGCCCTGGTACTCCAGCCCCTCCCCTGCAGCCTAGTCCACAGGAGACTGAAGTCTGGCCCCACTTGTTGCTCCTCTCCTCCTCTCCACGCCTGACCTGCAGGCTCTGCCCCTCCCTGAGTCCCTGCGCCCATTTCCTCCTACTCCTTGCTTTGCCCAGGCCTGTTTTATAGTTGCTTCCTTTCATCCTTGTACTTTCTTTATGCTCTTGACTGTGTCTTCGGCAGGCAGGACAGGCTTACAAATCATGCAGGGCTCGCCCCTTCAGTACTTCTCTCATTTCTAGTTAGCTCTCACGTTGCTAATATTCCATGACGCCGTCCAGCAACCTGGGCTGCCCTTGCTCTTGACCCTCCCCCGCCCCAGCCTGGTCAGGGATACCCCTAGAGCAAAGGAGAAAACTGAGCTCCAAGCCCAGAGCTTCCAGCAGCTGAGTGGCTCCTGTTGACAGCCTGGCTGTCCCAACTGTGGCAGCATTCTGCAGATTCTGGGCATCTAAGGCTTACCAGATACAAAGGATGGAAGCAGAAATATGCACAGTTCAAAAATGTTGCTTTTAGCTTCTAGTGTGAAACTTACAATAGGAAATCACAGACTGTTTTGCCCCTGTAATATGTAGGTCTTTTGTGAGACAAGCGGGAGTGAGGAAGCGAAGAAAAGAGTGAGAGAGAAGGGGAGAGAGAAATGTGTGAGAGTGTAAAAACTAGATTTCAAAAGAAATTCATTAAAAATAAAACATGAGAATTACGGAGCATATGCTGCATGGGGAGACATGGACTATTCACTGCTATTGTGTGTGTGAGAGAGAGTGTTTCTGTGTGTGTGTTCTTCACTCAAGGCAGTGGTGCGAGTAGTATATTGATGAGTGCACAGTGATGGGTAGAACATTATATTCCTTAATGGTTTTGCTTGCTTCTCTTTACGTATCTCTCCTATTATCAGAAGGCCAAGTGATGATACCTTTAAACAGGAATCGTAAGCTTCAAGATAGAGACCATTTGCCTTCTGGGTTAAAGATTGACAGGTGTTAGGGTCAAGGAATCATTTGAGTTCCTGTATGGAGATGGCCCATAGAAGAGGAAGCTTGGAATAGAATTCAGTCTGAATAATTTGGGAAAGTCCTCCTTCTGTTGGTTGAAATGGAAATAGCTGGCCTCTCACAGAGATGGAAACTGGAGGCCCTGGACCCCAGCCTCACCCTCCATACACACCCATCTCTAGTGTGAGTAAGCATGCACAAAGCTATGTTAATCTGAGCTGTCTTCACTACCTGTAACTAGTCATTTGGGAGTGACATCATGGTAACTGAGTAATCCTTTTGAAACTTAAATAGTAGAGCCAAGATATTAAAATGGTCCTGGGGCTACCCGGATGAAAGTAGGTACAAAGTGTGCATTAAATTGTCTACTAAAAGTAAGAGTCTCTATCAGTAGGAACTTGTTTTTTGTGATAATGTGGCTCATTTTGTAACTAGATAGATCTCAAAAGTTCATACATTTGTTAATACTTGTAGTTCTGGTACTCTTCTTATTTCCAGGCAGACAGAAGAAAAGAAAAGGAAAAATTCCACTAGGAACTTGGTTATAATTTCTGAAAATGTTGACCTTAAACCTTATTAATAGAATAAAAGGACCTGTGGGAATTTTAGCTACATGAATGTCTATTGGACATGCCTATTTGAGAAGGTAATCATACTAATATCACAAGTGACATATCATATGGTTTTATTTTAAAGAAAAAAGACCATAGCAGAGAATTTAGGCTTTGATCAGTACTTGAAGGTAAAATAGATTGGTAAGAAGAATAGGCAGTCATTAATGTATGTCTCTTATCTGAAGCACCCCATTGCTTACTTTATTATAGAATCCTGGAAATTTTTACATTCTGCTTTGTGGTCCCACATTTATCAGTGACTGATTTTGTCAGAGTTTGAGAGCTCTTAGCAAATTGTAATTGCAGGCGCTAGTATAAGCAAAATGCAGATCTTGACATCTGGTAGGCCAACCACCATTTTTATTCTGAAGTTCTTGAATAAACTTTTAGCTGTTCAAAGTAAGTACCGGCACCCTGTGCCCCTGGAAAATTTCTAACCTGACATGGAAGTTCAAGTGGCAGTGTCTTTTAGAGGTAGTATATTAGGTTCCAAGTGAATCACCTAGGTGGAGGGAATGAGAAACTGAAAATTGGTGAAATTGGCTGAGGTCTCCTAGGGTCATAGAATTCGAAGGGGAAGAAAGCTGATAGATTTACCAGGCCCATTTTGCCATATGAGTGTTTATTGAAGCTGTCAAACAAAACAAAAGCTGTAAAGAGGTATGCTTTATTCTATCTAATTTTAAATGTTACAGTGTATGTATATGTCTCACACTTTACTGGGTTTCTTAAGAGTCATTATTGGAATATTATCTAGTCATTGACAAATTTCTCAGCTATGAAATCTATAGAAAGTCACTGAATCCATAGCTTATATAAAAATCACTTATGCCTCTGTCACATTAATGTCTTCTAAAATGCAATATGATTAATATATTTAAATTGGGAATTATAATAATTAAATATTTTACTTTTATAGATTTATGGAAGGGTTGAGGGAAAAAAATTATGTTTGGCATGGGAAAAACTACCAGCTGAATAAAGTACTCGAGGAAATATGGTAAATGAAGCCTTTGTTACTGTAAAACAATAGCCACTAAGTGGCTATTATGTAATGTTATTTCTTATGTCTGATTTGAGTGGCTTGTTGATCTTGGAACTTGAGATATAATTCCTGTAAAAATATTACTTTCACTTGGCTAATCTCAAGACTTTTGATACAAAAATCAAAGACTTTTCCAAATAGATTACCTAGATCAGGAACTAAGCACTGGAGCTACTGAAGCTATATCAGAATTTTTTTTTTTTTTTTTTTTTTTGTCCATATAAGGACTGATTTTATCTACTTACTATTCCCTATCCTAGTACCCATCCAGATAAACACAAGTAATTTGCTAACCCCAAAACTGGTGTATTGTAAAATTAACCTAGGCTTGTTCAACCACTGCAAAGGGCAGGCATGTGGCAAAACAATTGATAGGCACATCAGCTGCCTTGGCAAGTTGAATGGATGATTGTAAGTTCGCATTTCCATAGTGGGTCCCTAAGCAGAAGGATTTCTCATCTTTGATCTCAAATGGCCTTAGTGACCAGTGGAGCTAAACAGATGTGGGATAATTTGGGTGCTTTAGGTAATAGTTCTTGTTATGGATTCTGCAAAATAAGCCTCTAAGCTTATGAATCATAATTTCCTATATGTTTTAGGATTTGATGTCTGGGGTTATGTATTTGAACCATGGAATAAAAGTTGCCATGTTTTTACTGTGTGGCCTGTAAAGCTTATATGTAGCGTTCTTTCTCAGTAGATGCCTTCTCTCCTGTCAAGTTCAGGCAAGTTAGCCTTTGAAATCAAGGATTTTTAAAGTGAAAAATCAATAGTGGTTTTGTTAACATTGGATCCCAGGCTTGAGATCGGAGACCTGCCCTCTTCAGTCCAGTTATTGGATCTCGGTGCTTTTTAATGCTATTTTACCAGCATAGCCATGGCCAAAATGCCATTTTAGCAGGTAGACTTCATTTTTCTATAACACTGTGATTGATTATATATTATTTGATGGCTTCTTATAGAGGAAGCTCTTTAATCAAGAGCAATCGTGGCTTTTCTTACCTTTTGAGATTTAGCCTTCCAATTGTCTACCTTCTCACATCAGATCTAGGGTGATTTGGGGGCCAAAAGGTACAGATACTGAACTGATTAGATATTAATATGATACAACATTTTTATGCCATTTCTAGGATATAGAAACATTCCATGGAATGGGTCCCAGGTTGGAAATCCATGAGGGAAAAGCGTTCTGACTCTTGGCGCTGATAAACATATTCAGAAATGTTGTATTCCAGCCAGAGTAAATATATATGCCCTTTATACTTTTTTTCAGTTAGCAGAAGTTACTTCTAAACACTTATTTTGGCATTAAGGAAGCTCGTCATGACCTATTGTTCCAGAAAGATTATAGTCCTCGTTTTAAGCCAGTTCTTTAGTTCCCATGTAAGTGACTTGCCCGGCCTGGAGCTGAAGAAACAACCCCTGCTTTTCAAACCTTCCATTCTTATATGTGTGCCCAGCAGGCAGTGGCTTGTAGCTGTTCCTTCAGCCACTTAACAGGTTTGATTTCAAAGCTTTTAATAGAGAAACTAACATGTTTGGAGGGGATTCATGGCCCAACATTTATGGATTTTGTTGGGAAGTCTCAGGTGTGTATTTATCTTAAAGTATATGTTAAGGCCTATTAGATGAAAGTAATTGTTTGTGCTTTGTTCTGTTTTGGTTTTGTCTTCTAGTCCTAGACTGAATTTCTTAAGATTATTTTAGGGATTGGATTGGGAGGGAGTAGTTCTGAGTCCCGAAGGCTATATACCTTCTCTTGCAGTTCCTTTTCTTTGGCTTCCTGGAAGCACTAAAGAGGAGTCAAGTGACTGTAAATTCGGCCAAAAGACAGAGAAACCAAGAGCTGGAAATTAACCTCTGAAACATGGGAAGTTAATTCATTTACAAACACTTGGAGGGGTTATTTATGAGCCATGCATCTCTCTGACCCTTTTACTGCTTTGGGAGCTTGTGGATGAGGCTGAATCACTCTCTGAAACCTGATAACCTGATAACCTAGTTTGGCTAAGTTTGGCTTCTGAGAACAGGGTCTGAGGATTTATCACATCACCTCATTTTTTCATTTGTATGACAAATATTTATTGAGTTCCTTTTATGTGACCAGGGCTATGATTATCACCTGGGAAATGAAGATATGTATAGCATGATCCTTTTCTTCAAGTAGCTCAATCTAGTGGGCTTTAGACAGTAATACAGACAAGGAATTAGAGTGACGTGCAGTAACTGGTAGATCTACCAACATCAGCCCAGGAGGAGGGAGGGGGAGAATATCTGTGGAGACAGTTTGATATAGTCTCATTTAATCCTCACAACAACTCCATGAAGGATATGTTATTATATTTATTATACAGATGAAAAAATTGAGGATTAGAGAAATTACCTAACTGTCCCCAAATCTCACCAGTAGTAAGTAGTGAATTTGGATAAAAACTTTACTATCTTATGGCCAAAAGAAATATAGCTCCAACAACATTCTAATTACTGAAAATAATATTTGTAAAGCAAGATTTTAGTACCTTTTTAATTTTATAGGACAATTCAGAAGATATTTGTGGAATATAGAGCTCTGATAATTTTGATCTTTCATTTAGAAAATGCTGCCCACTGTCTGAGGGAAGAGAGTGAAAAACAGAAATAGGTTTTACTTTGTTTTAAGATTGCCACCTGCTGATTCTCTTTCCTGTTAATGGAAATTGTAAATGTATTCTGCTGTAATTTCCTCATCTTAAAGTATCACAGTTTATGATGGTGTTTAAATGGGTTTGTGCTTTTAAATTGAAGCTTTACTTACGGTGTAGCTCTGCACAGCTGCTGTCTTCCAGGCCTTTGAATGAGTAACACCCCACGCACTGAGGCTTATTTTCCTGAGCTTTCCCTCTATGTTTTATAAAATCCTGCACATTCACATAAGTGTATATGTTATCCACACATTTCAAAATCCATGCCGATCTTCTAATAATGCATGTAGTTCATCCCTTAGAAAGGACAACAATTCTTTCTGCTTATATGGATGGCAATACAATGGGTATGCCAGAAAATATCTGTTGGGAGATTTTAGAGATGAATTACTTATAGTCTTCTTTCCTTTTAAAAAATGTAATAATTTGGCTTGAAGGTGCTATTGCTAACTGTTTTTAAGGAGGAGATGACTCGATGGCATTCAAATACACCTTTTCCTTTGAGAAAATTACTGTGTTTAGAGAACGGAAAAGTAACTGCTTTGTAATACATAAAACAATTGCATAAGAATAGACTATAAATAATCTACAACACACAAAGGACACAAATATTGTGTCCAGAATTCTCTAAACCACACACACACAAACTTTACTGGCCATCTCTTAGCTTTTGATAATACAATACGTGAGCTGTTTTTGGGGAATAGCTGCCCCTACCTAAAGACGGAAAGAAGTCTTCCCTCTAGGGACTTTGTTAAAGGTTAAAGAAAGTGTGTTTTATTACTACTAACCTAGACCCAAGACTTACTCAGATTTGTACTGACGCAGGGTTTACCACTTGTATTTACTCCAGGCAACTAGGTGTTAGTTTTGTTGAGACAGGTTTATTGAGATAACGTTTATATACAGTAAAATCATCCTTTTTCAGGTATGTAGTTCAATAAATTTTAACAAATAAATTTATGTAGCTAACATGCAAGTAAAGGTATAGAGTGTTTCTTTTTTAATTTTTTTTATTTTTATTTTTTTGAGACAGAGTCTCACCCTGTCACCCAGGCTGGAGTGTGGTGGTGTGATCTCAGCTCAGTGCAACCTCTGCCTCCTGGGTTCAAGCGATTCTCCTGCCTCAGCCTCCCGTGTAGCTGGGATTACAGGTGTGCACCACTATGCCCAGTTAATTTTTGTGTTTTTAGTAGAGATGGGGTTTCTCCATGTTGGTCAGGCTGGTCTGGAACTGCTGCCCTCGTGATCCGCCCATCTCAGCCTCCCAAAGTGCAGGGATTGCAGGTGTGAGCCACCGCACCCGGCCGAGTATTTCTATTACCTCAAAAAATTTTATGTAGATTTAGCAGTTTGATGATGCTAATATACGATTAGAATAAGACATTTGTTTTGCTCTCCTTTCCTATTTTATAATTATGTTTTACATTTTATTAATATTTCACAATTTTTTCTTAATATCCTTTTTCTATTCCATCCAGGATACTATGGTACACTGTGTCATCCTCTTTAAAAATCATTTTTATTAGGAAGTGATTAACACATAGTTAGATTACATGGTGATATTGTCAAGTGAAAAATGCATCAGAATGAAATACCTGAAAGATAAGCAAACTAAATTGTGTGGTCTACTATTAATATGTAATAGCTCTTTTGGACAGACAACAGTTGCTTATGCCTGTAATCCCAGCACTTTGAGAGGCAGAAGGGTCACTTGAGCGCTGGAGTTCAAGACCAGCCTGGGCAATGTAGGGAGAGCATTGTCTCCATAAAAATTTTTTAAACGGCCAGGCGCGGTGGCTCACGCCTGTAATCCCAGCACTTTGGGAGGCCGAGGTGGGCAGATCATGAGGTCAGGAGATTGAGACCATCCTGGCTAACACAGTAAAACCCCGTCTCTACTAAAAATACAAAAAAAAAGAAACAAAATTAGCCGGGCATGGTGGCAGGCGCCTATAGTCCCAGCTACTCAGGAGGCTGAGGCAGGAGAATGGCTTGAACCCGGGAGGTGGAGCTTTCAGTGAGCCGAGATCGTGCCACTGCACTCCAGCCTGGGTGGCACAGGGAGACTCCATCTCAAAAAAAAAAAAAAAAAAAATTTAAACATGCATACCTGTGGTCCCAGCTACTCCGGAGACTGAGGTTGGAGGATTGCTTGAGCCCGGGAGGTCGCAGCTGCAGCGAGCAATGGTCGTGCCACTGCACTTCAGCCTGGGTGACAGAGCAAGACCTTGTCTCAAAAAAAAAAGTCCCTTTGATACTACATAGATGAAAAAACTTATAGGAAACCAGATAAACAGATATGACTAGCAGGAAATTGTTAAGAATAATTTGGGGATGTTTACTGGGGACGGAAACGGCCTTGACAGTGGAGGACTTGGAAGGTGTATAATTTAAGATATAGATTATGATTGTTGGAAAGTAAGCATGGAGATCCAGAAGGAATCGTAGAGTTTTTCTATGCAGGTGAAGATGGAAGAAAATATGTATTTTACAAAAGATAAATTACAAGGATGTTATTTGCTTTGTAAAATAACTTATCAAGTCCTTCTACTATTTTTATTATATTTTAATTTTAATGAACCTTATATAACCTTTAAATTTTAAACTAATACATGCTCAAGACAAAAAATGGGGAAAATATTTTTTTAAAAATCACCCCAAATTCTAGTACTCAGATATAACCACTCTTACAAACTTGGCAGAGTAATATTTTTCCTCTCTGCGTATGTGCACACATGTTGCATGCATACCACAATGCAGATATTTTATTGTACCTCCTGGTTTATTATCTGCTGTTTTCCCTTAATGAGATTCTTTTAAATGCCCAACTTTGCAATGGTAAGATTTCTAGAAATTTTAAAAAATACCTATAGTATACAAGAAGACTGGGGCGGGTTGATGGTAAGTCCTGGGGCACACTGGAAAGGAGTCCAGAGGCTGCTGTGCTAGTTAATGCGCAGCTGCACCCATTGTGGGCGTGTCCACAACCAGCTTCCTGGTATGCAGTGGAGATGGGCCCATTGACACTAGTGAAGGCACCCTGGATGGGCTCACATTTCAGGTCCTGTTTTTCTCCTTCTGTATTCGGATCTCTCTTGAAATGCTTCCTTTAAAAATACTAATCCTAGCTGAGAAAGACTCCAATTACCATCTCCCCACAGGCTTAAATGTTGAACCTCAAGATCTAAACTTTATCCCTTATGTATGTGAGCAGGCTTGCCAGATGGCAGGCCAATTAATATATTTTTGCAAGGTGTAGAAATGTTTTTTCTCCATAGGGGAACAATGAATCCATCTGCTCCTCATCTTCCTTTCCCCTCTGTCTTTTGGGGAAAATCATATTTAATTTTCAGACATAAGTTATGCAACTTTGTAAGTGATAGTTTCTGCTTTTTAAGGGAAATAGTTTTAATAACTGAAACTTTTTTTTAACTATAAAGATGTGAAGAACCCTATCATGGACTAAAATATATGGACATCTAAGTTCTATCCAGGGAATTACTGTTTTTGAAAGTTGAGTATATAGAGTTGTATGTTGAAAATTTGATTCATGGAGATATAATCTGGAATAGACTTTCAGAAACGTCTAGTTGAACCCCCTCATTGTAAGGTAGGAAACTAATGTTTAGGTAACAAAATTTCAAGCTGATAAACAACAGAGATGGTCTGGGAATCTTGTCTTCAGGTTCCAAAGTAGGACAACCATGGTGAAAATAGAATCTTTAATCTCTTGAGGCGAAAACCTAGTTAAGATTCAACTAGGAGAAGTATGCTCATATTTATGCCTATTCTCCCTTGAGTTTCAGGCACTGAACTGTACATGTCACCTCTACAGTGTCTTTTTGCCCTCAAGTGGCAATTCAGATCAGCAGGTAATTAACTATTTAGTGACTATGCCTTGCCTCCCAGTTCTGTTGAAAGTTCCTGAAGGATAATTGCCACATCCTCTTTTAAAGTACTTATGGATGGTGTACTACCTGGTCATGGAATGAATGAATTACTGAATATATAGATATCAATGAGGTTATTTTACAAAATTCTCTCAGAGAGTGTTGGAATTCTAGGAGCATGACCACATTATAGCCTTCCCACAATCTGCCACATTATCATACAGAATTTGGTTTCTTTTCCCTTTGGTATGAAGGAATTTACCACTGACTATTCCAGAAGCTTCTCTTAGAAGGATTGCTTCACCTACTTACCATCATGTTTGATGTCCTCCATATTTTGGTATAGATGGGCTTGTATCAGTTACTGTTAAACAAGAAGGAAGGATTTAGACTTGGCATTATTTATTTTATTCAAGTTGACACCTCTTCCTCTGTATTCTTGCTAAGAGGCCCTTCTCATACAGTAGAAAGGGTTTAGACTTTGGATTTGGACAGACGGTTGGAATCCTGAGTTAGACTGTGACCTTGGCAGGCCATCTCATGTATGATGCTTGGTTTCCTCATCTTTCAGTATGGAAAATAATCAGCAAGCCTTTTTTGTACCATAAGTAAAATGGATTGTGAAGCACTTAGAGCAGGTGTCGACAGACTACAGCCTATAGGCCCAATCTGGCTACTGCCTGGTTTTGTGTACTGACCTTTATTAGAACACAGCTACACTGATTCCCATGGGATGGTCTGTGGCTCTTTGTGCTATAATGACAGAATCGAGTAGTTGCCACAGAAACTCTGGCCTGCAATTATCTGGCCCTTGACAGAAAGACTTTGCTAGCCTCTTACCTAGGACAATCCCTGGCAAATATAGAGACTCAATAAATTGTAATTTTACTCTTTTTCCATTGGTTGTTTCAAGTTCAGTCTTTCCTTTAGGCACTTTTTCAAGAAAGTGAGTTCAGGCATGGCCTTCTCTGGTAACCCTTCTACAGCCCCACCCCACTTCTGGAGTATAGCCAAGGCCTTGAGCCGTGGTACAGGACAGAACATGTTGAAAGAGGTATCTTCATGGCCCCCACACCCTGATATGTATCATGTCCTGACTTGAATTGAATGTTGTGCATGTTACAGAAATAGAATTTTCTCTTATCTAAGTGTAAATACAGGCATGCTGTATAGATTGCAACATATCCCAATTTAGCTTAGATTATTTCTTACTATATATTGCAAGGTGAGTCCAGTCTATGCTCCTTCAAAAACTTCTAAACACATTTGAAAATCCACTAAAAAAATTATTACAAATTACAAATACCATATTTAGCAAGGGACCTTCTGAAATCTTAAACCAGGAATTTCTGAAGCAACTCTGAGCCATTTGAACAAAAAAGTTGTCAAAGGAGCAATAAGATTTTTTTGGTGTGTTTATTTTGCTTTGTTTTTTAAGCAAAGTGAATTCACAGTTTCTTAGCAGTTTTGATTAGGGACACCCTGGTGTCTGGTAGAAGACTAAGACTGAGAATAGACTGTGGTAGAATGTGCCAGGTGAGGACTTACTGCTTGATTACCACACTCTAACTCCCACACACAGTGGAGAGAAAGATGAGAACTTTTGAGAGCTGCTAAAGGCAGTTATGTTTGCTTGGTATTTTTTATTTTAAAAAATGTATTGAGGAGTCATTTTTCAGGATACTAAAAGGATTTATTTGTTCAGTATTTTAACATTTCCTTGTGTCTTAAAAAATACTGAAGAAATTATAAGAGCATTACCCAAAATTTTGTAAAGTTCTCCTTGATTCTCTCTGTCCCCTACTTCCTGCATATTTTAATATTTCCTTTGCCTTCACACAGTCCTCAGCTAGCATTCATTCCAACATGTTGTAATTCTGTATATACTTATCTGAATTCCAAGCTGACTGCGAGTGTCTTGAGGCACAGACTTTATGCCAGCATAGTGCCTGGCACATAATAGACACTTAATAAAGGTTTATTGAATGAAAGCACCACACAGCATATTTGTGCGTATAGCGTTTTCTATCTTTTGGACTATGTCCTTAGGATAATTTCCCAGAATAGAGATTGTTATGCCAAAGTGACGTGAACATGTTTATGAATTTTAATACATCATGCCAAGTAGCTTTTTGTCTACTTGAGGTGCCTTCCAAGTTTGTGACTCTCATATTGCTTGGTACATTATTGCTAGAATGTCAGTCTGGTGTTCCATATTTTCTCTACCAAAAAAAAAAAAATGACAGTAGGGTACATTATTGCCAAATTCAAGTTTGGAATGAACATTGCATATACTTTAGGATGAAGAGCTTCTAAGGAATAAAATTCCCTCATGTGGAACTTGGGAAACAGGGAGGCAGGCAGCAGTGGCAAGGTACTGGATAAAAGATACTGTTATGGGGCAAAGAACTTCTGGAGTTTCATTACTACTATGAACCTTTACTGAATTGTCATCAGTATTTCAAGGAAACAATTGAATATTTTTGTTTACTTTTCCCCTTTAACACATTTAATGTTCAAATATGAAACATCACTAAATGCAAATTGCTGTTAATGCATATTCTAAGTTCTGCTTTTAACAAAGTCTGAAACTGTTTGTGTAATGTATAATGCATTTCCATCTTCAATAGATCTGATCTGTGTGTGTGAAATAAGATGGAGCCTCCATGCTGTGACCTTGAGCAACAGTAGCTTTTTTTTTGAGTTTGATATTTCCCCTCCCATACGCCTAGAATATGGCAGGCCCATAAATTACCAATGATAAATAGCCATATCTACCTTTTGGTGCAAGCATGTAATTGATGAATACATAGAATCACCCAAGTGATACTTTATAAGATGGCATGTAAAGTTTGTGGGATCTAAGCTAAATAGAGCAAGAACAATGTTCTATTAGAAGTATCCTGTGGAGATTGATTATTTTAATGAATAGGAAGGTTCAACAGATATTCTAAATAACTATGATTTATGATTACTCTAAGTTACATATTCCATTGTATATATATTATCGTCCAGCTTAGCTTTAACCCACATTAAGCCATGACTTCAATTTCTGGGGAGACAGTGACATAAAGGAATGAGAAAAAGTTCTTACATTGTAGGTCTGGCTTTCAGATAATATCCCTCATCTTTTCTAGCAATCTAGAGTCTGTGGGCCTTGACCTACTTAGACATTTTTAGGAGAATCTTTGAGGAGCCAATAATTACATGGTAGCACATGATCATGCATTGGTCATTCCAAGCCATAGCAGCTGAAAAGGACTCTATGAACAATGATGTCACTGTTTCCAGAGCCCATTGCTTTAAGACCTTAAAGATACATCTAGGTGGCTTGCGGAGAATCAAAGTTAGAAAGTCTTTCTGTGGACCCTGTGTCCTATTATTTAGACAGTGCCAAATGAATCTTCATTATGTGGATCAGAGTGAACATGCTGGAGGACTAAGAACAGATCCTCCTAACCCAATGGCTTTAACTCTGTTAAGATGGGTACTTTTATTCTGAGTTATTTGCAAACTTATGGGTGGAGGGCAGGATGGTGGGGTAATTATGACATGATATTTTGAGTGTTTGAAAGACTGGCAAATGTAGGATAAATATGCCTCCTTAGCTTATTCATATTCTGCACTCAGTTTTTTTAAAAATTTTTGTCTAATTATTGCTCCATCTCTTCTCCATTCTGTTCATGTCTTTTATTTTTTAGAATAGAAAAAAATGTTTAATTGTGTGCACATACAATTTACCATCTTGGCCATTTTTAAGTGTACACTTTAGTAGTGTTAAGTACATTTACAGTGCTGTGCAACCACAAAACTCCTTTCATCCTGCAAACCAAACTCTACTCATTAAAGAGCAACTCCCCATTCCCCCTCCCCCAACCCCTGACAGCCCCCATTCTAACTTTCTGTCTCTGTGAATTTGACTACTCTAGGTACCTCATTTAACTGGACTTATGTAGTATTTGTCTTTTTGTGGCTTGCTTATTTCACTTAGCACAATGTCCTCAAGGTTCACCCATGTTGTAGAATGTGTTGGAATTTTCTTCCTTGTTTCAGGCTGAACAGTATTTCATTGTGTATATACATATCTATATATATACATGCACATACAGATAGCTATATATGTACACACGATATATATCTATATATACACATACATAATCGTACAAGCATATATATGGAGGGTACACTGTTGTGCTCAAAATGTGGGGTGTGTATATATATATATATCTATATATACACACATTCAAAAGACTTTTGAATCTTTTTTCTAGAAAGGATTGTGTTATCTTTATCCGAAATAATGTTTAAGTACTATTTGCAGTCATTGAGGATAATCTTCTTTGGTGGTAAATAGGTAAACTGATTTTCTGTTTCTTAGATATTTGAGCTTTAACACTTAATATCTCAACTTGCTTTTGAATACCTTGAACGAAGAAACTGATAGGTCCACACGTACTGATGATGATGAAAGATTGTAAGAAGGAAAGGGATGATGCTTGTGAGAACCCAGGGCCTCATTCAGTGCCTAGAACATGCTTCCATTTTATGTTCGTTCTTTTGGGGATCCCGTGTGTTTTTTCATTTTTAGCTAAGGTCATCTGGAATGAAACAGTGTAATGAGATGAGCCCTGAAGTGTGACTCCAGAGATCTTGTTTTGTATAACTGTGTACTCCACGAATATGTACAATTATTATTTGTCCATTGAAAATAAGAATTTAAAAAGGGATCTTGTTTCTATTCACATTTCTGCCACTAACTAGTTGTGTGACATTGGCAAGACATTGTAGAATCACTATTCTTACCTGGTTTTTTTTTTTTAATTACAGATTCCATTGGTAGTATAGTAAAGCCTATGGATGTAATTTCAGAATAATATTTTTAAATGTATAACATAAAATACCTAATATTATAAAGGAAACCAATTATAATGAAATAGTCATGAACACATTAAAATATTTGTGATATATGTGGTTCTTTATTAGCACATAAGATACCAAGATCTAGAGGCATGTCTAGTAACTACCGTAACTTTGAAGTGATAATGAATACAAATAAATTTTTTTTTTTTTTTTTTTTGAGACAGAGTCTTGCTCTGTCACCCAGGCTGGAGTGCAGTGGCACGATCTCGGCTCACTGCAACCTCTGCTTCCTGGGTTCCAGCGATTCTCCTGCCTCAGCCTCCCGAGTAGCTGGGACTACAGGCGCCCGCCACCATGCCCGGTTAATTTTTGCATTTTTAATAGAGACGGGGTTTCGCCATGTTGGCCAGGGTGGTTTCGATCTCCTGACCTCAAGTGATCCACCCGCCTCTGCTTCACAAAGTGCTGAGATTACAGGTGTGAGCCACTGCGCCCGGCCATAATTTTTTAATATATCTGCAACAACTGTTAATGTGATATGGAAAAGTACGTGGCTAATACTGTGATGAGAGATGCATAAATGAAGGCAATGTTACATTTCAGTTTCTGGTTAGTGAAAATCATAATTTTTTTAAACAACCCAAGTTCATGGACACAGTGAGTTCTATTCATAGGCATCTTAAAAGTCCACAGACTCCAGGTCAGAAGTTCTCTGGTGTCTCCGGTGGCTTAAACACTAGTAGTGGAGTGAAAAGCTGACCCAGGTGGCCTCTGGAGTTTGTCATGAAACTTGATTATCAGGGGCCTGGCATAAATGAGGGGACGTTATACCAAAAAAGTAACCTTTGATTTACCTGGTCAGCACTCCAGTCAGAAGAGTGCTGGCTTTCATCAGTTACATTTACCTAGCATGTAGCTAGGAAAGCCCAGGAGTATATTAAAACAAAGAAGAACTATATGAAAGGAGTAGAGTAATTACCACCAGGATCATTTGCCTCTGGAGGGCCCCAAGGCCAGGACTTGCGGAAATGTGACTGTGTCCCCTGCACTTGTGTAGTACTTTAAAGGAGCCTGTATCTCTCAGCATCTCACCATTCCTTTGTCATAACTGCATGCTTTTCCCTAATTAAATGTGGCCACGAATGTATAAAGATTGTGTACTGCACCTACCTACTTGTCAGGCTTGAATTGGTATTGCTCAGCTGGACGTAAAATCTTTGAAATACAAAAAAGCTAAGGAATAATAATGATAAAGCTCTTCGCATCTGTTAGTCTTAAAGCAGTTTTGTTTTCTAGAGTTTGTAAATGTTTTAATGATCAAGGTCTAAGTATGTAATGAATAAGAGAAGTGGTGAGCAAAATTTATCCTAACCTTTTCAGAGGAGTGAAGACATTTCTTCTCATTACCTACATACCTACCACCTTCAATGCTACATTTTAGAGGGGAAAGAAATACTTTAAGAGGCAAAGCCTCAAATGCTTTTAAATGCCGTGCCACTTGCCTACTACAACAGCATCTCACAATAGTTTCTAATGGAGAGGAGCATTCTTTTTGGCTTTACAGTTACTGCATTAATGCTTCTGTGTTAATCTGGGTACAAACTCACAGCCTGATAGAATGGGGAGTAGAGCAAAGTACAGAGATTGATTTGTCTATCTGCTTGTGAAATATAATTCATGCAACCATCAGCAGAATGCTTTGTAAACATGGAATTATTTTCAGGTTATGAGATCCTCTACTAAATTAGATCGGAAGCTTGAAGCATAGACTGTAAGCAATTTTTCCTCCTTTAGTTGCTGCTATGGATCAATACATTTTATTGACTCTTCTAGGGTTTGCATACAATTTTCTATCATGGTCATTTATGCTAATCAGCATGAGACAGAATAATTGTAAATCATAGCCCCTTAGGCATACTTCTGGAATATTTGAGACCACAGTTAAAGAGATGGAAAAAACAATTCATCATTTTTTAATCACTCATGGAGGCTGACACAGATGTGGAGGGCAGAGACTCCCTCCCTCCTTATCTTTGGGTCTCACCTTATATTAATGTTTTAATTCTTAATGCAGATGAAAAAGAAACTCTTTGAAAATAAATCAAGTTTAAATTAGCCACTTAGGCCGGGCGCGGTGGCTCACGCCTGTAATCCCAGTGCTTTGGGAGGTCGAGGCGGGTGGATCACGAGGTCAGGCTATCGAGACCATCCTGGCTAACACGGTGAAACCCCATCTCTACTAAAAATACAAAAAAAAATATTAGCTGGGCGTAGTGGTAGGCGCCTGTTGTCCCAGCTACTTGGGAGGCTGAGGCAGGAGAATGGCATGAACCCAGGAGGCAGAGCTTGCAGTGAGCGGAGATCATGCCACTACACTCCAGCCTGGGCAATAGAGCGAGACTCCATCTCAAAAAAAACAAAAAAGCTAGTTATCTTTATTTGTGAAAATCCAAATATACCATGTTAAATATGGAAGGTAGAATATAATATATCCTATTTTTAATGATTTTACATAAGATTATTAAGTTATCTTCAAGAACGCTTATTTATATAATTATTGTAAAATATCAGAGTTATTGCTAGAAAATATATAAGGATATTTATCTACATTTTTAATGATATAATTCAGAGAATTAGTGTAGAAGACAGCAGTTTTATACTTTAATGTTGTACTAAGAAAGGTGATTTGAGTGCTGTTCACATTTATTGGCAGTACTGAACTCATTGAAATATGTAATCATTACAAAAAGAAAATAAAATGTATCTGTCTTGAGCAGTAGTTCATACAGATGTTCTTTATTCTCATCAGATTCCCAACTATGCTGTGGAAGGAAAGTTTAATCTAGCCACATACCATATCTCTGTATGCACTCACAGATGAATGTAAATATATGTTGTGCACATAAGGATCTGGAGGGGCTATTGATACCTCCTGGTACAACTGCAAAAAGAAACACAGTTTAGTGATGGAGTCTTAGACATGGTTCCTGGATGCACAGTTGTTTCTAACCATAGAACTGCATCAAAGATGGCAGAACTTCCTTCTAGTTTTCTTTTGATAATTCCAAATAAAAACTTTACCTGTCAGAATAAAAAGTAGAAGCTGTGCATTTTACAAGAATAAGCCTTTTCACCATAAGGGTTTTCAGTCTAAAAATATATTTGTGGATTGTTAATGAATAGAGTTGGATGAATACGGAATATTTTGACTTTTAGTCTGTATTAAGCAATTCAGATATGAAATATCCTTACTTCTCTGGAAGCTACTCTTTAGGGTAGGATCTGTTGTTATAACCACCTCTAAGTTTAAGATATGTAGAGGAGATTTCACTTGGAGATGAAGCTTGGAATTTGGAGCTGAGCGTAGTTGACTCTCCATCCTCTGCATTTATTTGTTCATTAATTCAGTAATATTAGTTGAGCACCTTCCATGTGTTAGGGATTGTGCTGGAGAGGCAGTGGTGAAGGAGACAGATGAGTCTCTACCTTCTTGAAAGCTTGCAGCTTTATAGGAGATGCTGTGGAGTTGGGTGTAGAGACAGGAAAACACAAAGAAGTAACAGAATTTACAGTATCGTGTGTGAGTACATGTCTGTCTTACGCGTCTCAGCCATGCCATGGTGAGGAATATTGTAGACTTTGAGGGCATCCAGGAGACACAAAACAAGTGGTCTGTAAAAGAAGTAAACAACCCTGATGGGTAAGAGATCATTGAAATGTGGAAGACTATAATCCAGGCAAAACACAACAACAACACCACCACAAAACAAATAGCTGTAGTAGAAAGAGACTCTGGAGTGAGAGTTGAGGAGAAATTCCATTAGAGTGACAAACAGGAAATGTACTCTGAGGGTAGGACGTGCCACTGAAGGGTTTTGTACAGGACAATAAGATCACATTTGCCCATAGGAAAGATTTCTAGTAATGAGGGATTGAACTGGAGTTGTGCAAGGAGTCCAGGATCTGAGTTAGAGCAAGCATCATGGGCTTCTGGGGCAGATGGTGATGATGCCACAAGCAGGTTGGTGGCTGTGAGAATGAAGGGAGATGCTCAGGAAGTGGATTCTGCAAGACTGGATGACTAACTGAATGATTAGAGTGAAGAAGAGCTAAAGTGGAGGTTGTGCTCATAGTTCTGCTTTAGCCTGTTAGATAATGGTGCCAGTTGCTGAAATGGGGAACACAGAAGTAAGACATGTTGGATGAACATGATAACTTCAGTTTGGGATTCATTGGATTGGAGCTTCTATAGACACACTCAAGTGGAGATGCTGGATATGTGGATCTGGATGGAAGGCAAGAGAGTTCCAGATTGGGGATTAAGAGTCATCCACCACCGGGCATGGTAACTTATGCCTGTAATCTCAGCACATTAGAAGGCCAAAGTGAGTGAATCGCTTGAGCCAAGGAATTTAAGACCAGCCTAGGCAACATGGCAAAACCCCATCTCTACAAAAATAAAAGATAAATTAGCTAGGCATGGTGTCATGTGCCTGTAGTGCTCGCTACCTGGGATGCTGAAGTGGGAAGATCACTTGAGCCTGGGAGGTTGAGGCAACAGGCAGCCATGATCACGTAACTGCACCCAGCCTGGGCAACAGAACAAGACCCTGTCTCAAAAAACAAACAAACAAACAAACAAACAAAAAGTCATATAAATAAAGATTAATGAAGAGCGCCAAAGTTATTTAGTGTTGAATATTCCTTTTCCAGGAGCTTCAAGTATTTATGGTTTGCTTAGACCCAGGTCAGAGTCTAATGTTTCTGGCCCTCTGCATTCCCAAGAGAAATGGAGGTGGGGATGGGGAGACAATTGGTTTGTTATTTAAAAAGTGTTTTCTAGGAAGGACAAGCCATAGAGCCTTCCATATACTTATCTTTCCCATAGGCAT
The DNA here is from genome assembly GCF_043159975.1 of Macaca nemestrina. Taxonomy (NCBI): domain Eukaryota; kingdom Metazoa; phylum Chordata; class Mammalia; order Primates; family Cercopithecidae; genus Macaca; species Macaca nemestrina. Next base: position 108,210,009 of record NC_092130.1, on the reverse strand, counting down.
ATATGTTTTGTTTTACTTTGGAGTAATATTTGGGATGTAAACATCTTTGCTTGTAGGAGGATCGGATATCTACTGAAATTTCATCAAACTGCTAGCATGTTTCTTTTAGTTAAGTATATTGAGGGACCTCACCATTCTGTGTATTTCATCTCTAAGAAAAAAGAAATAAGGCTGGAGAGGTTTGAAAGAAATTGAGCAGGAAATTGGGGTTGCAGAATTCCATGGCAAGGTGAAGGTGTTTTTTGATTGTTGGGTTTTGTTTGTTTCTTTCTTTCTTTTTTGATAAGAACAAAAAGTGTTTGCTACTTAGAAAACCTTTATTGGCAGCATTTCTGTGTCCATGAAGAACAAAAGTGAGGTGGACAGAATAGTAGGAGTTTTAGAAGGAAAGTACATTTCCTCATGGGAAAAAGGTAGGAGAAAGGAAAATGCAAACTCATTACTGTTGACTTTATAATTTAATATTAACATTATTGAAATGGCTGTGGACCTGAAAAATTTGTCCTGTTTACGAGTTTGTACAAAGTTAATCCTAATTATTCTGAAACTAAGACTCATTTTTTTCTACATTTGGACTTCTCTAAATTATATACTTAAATTTTGTTTAATGAAATTTTTTCAATTAAATAAAAATGTATTATATGTTTAAGGTTGGAATATACTAATATTTTACATGATTCCTTGTTGAGTGTTATATATATTTAGGAGCATCTAGGAAATTGTAAAACCAAATTTCAAATTAAATGTATATTTTTCTTATCTAAATATTTTGTATACATATGAGTCATTCACATCCTTATAGGTTTTTATTTAATGAATCATTTCTCAGGGCAATACAACATAAAGGCTCTATAGTTAATTTAGTAATAGCATAGCATGATACCTCTATTCTGTATCTCTTTTGTTTTATAGTCTTAGAAGCAATATTTGATGGCTTAGGGTTGTTTTCTTTTTAAACTTTGGCTTGAATCAGGTTAGCACTGAATGAGAGCTCTGAGATGACCATCTGATGTTTATTAGATAGCTGTGGTAAAATGGCATAATCATCATTTTGGTTTTGAAGAGGTAACCATAGCACTGGTGGCAAAAATGGGTCATCTGAGTGACATTTTAACTCAGAAAATAAATACGTTTTCATTTCTGTACATCACCATTCCAGAGCAGGCCTGGGACAAATTGGTCAGAGTCCCAAGGGGTGATATTTAGAATAAGATCTGTTTTGTATTAGTAATGAGGTTGTGGTTTTAAGCCCTTCCATTCTGTTTTGTAGTTTCAAGGGAGTTTAGTTTAAAACATTAAAACCATACAAACATTGTATATTTGGAACACCTCACGTCTTCTAAGTGTTCTGTACCTCAGCAGTTTTTTATCTTGGGTGTTTGTGTCACTCTCTTACAATGTCTCCTTTTATAAAGCCTTGGGTATCTCAATCGCTATGTTTTTATTTAGTATTTTAGTTCAGTAGAACATTGTGCTAAAGAGGCCAAGGTCATGGATGTTGATTCTATGCCAGTTAACTGTTATGGTGAAAGTTTTTTCCTATAGCTTTAGCTGGTATTTTAGAACTTGCTGGAATTTGACTATTTTTGTTCAAAGTGTGGATAATGCTGCCTAACTCATTCACTGTCCTGTAAAAAGTAAAATTGATGTCTATTGGGTATAACACTTCCACATAGAATATTTTTTTTTTCTGTGGGAAAGAAAGCATTTACTTTCATCTGTGGATGATCTCTGACTAGAGTAAAATGTATGCATTTATTAAATAGATTAATATCAGTTCCTGGTGGGTGGAGATTATCAGTCTTTAAATTACTACCCTTTGCTGCTGTCCTCTGCATAGATACAGAGAATCTGTCAGCTCCCTGGCTAGTCCAGCAGAAAGCACTGGACATTTCCCAGAGTTGATGGCAGAGGAGGGTCGTCTCTTGTCACGTTTTTAGCCTGATTTATTGCCCTTGAATTTTTTAGTAAGGACATATTTTAAGTTCTGTCTGGGGACTAAGGGCTTGGATCATTCATGCAGTGAACTTTGAATAAGTTGGAAAGATTGGCTGGGCCCTATTATCATAATGGATGGCGACTATTTGACATTTACAGTGGTATGCTCCATTTGCACTAAAATAAATGAATTTGTATTTAGAAATGATTTGCAAAATTTTTCCCTATCACACTTAATGTAGAGGTTATTTGCATTCAAAGTTAAACACTGAAAAACTGCATGCAGACTTAGTGAAGATTTGTAAAATACATGTTAATTGGTATATAACACCATTAAACCTGATTGTGCTGATCTGTTAGCTGGAGAATGAGCAGGAATCATCTTGTTCCCATATCCCTACAGTCTAAATTGTTAGAGTTTCTAAAGACGGGGGACTTCTCTGAAGTGAATATTCCTGTCAGGCCTGTTGACCTTACTGCCTAGTGACCTATTTATAGGTCAGGATGGCAGTTCTCCCTGCTGGGTCAGTTTTTATTCTACCTTCTTTTGTTAGAGAACTAATTTGTACAGCTCTTACAGGTGGAGAACTAGATCACTGGCGTCCTTTACTGCCTCTGATATATGTGGAAATGAGTCAGTGGAAAATTCAGTTACTCATCATGACCTACTTCTGTCACTTGCGTTGAAGGGGTGCTTATTTGTCAGAAGCAATCTGCCCCCCTTCCAAAAACTCTTGCTCCACGGCTGCTTTAACTCATTTAACCCATAGATTCTTTCAGAATGTTTGCAGTTGCCTGAATCTTTCTGTGAATTATCCTGCTGTACCTGAAATGCATTTTAGATTGAGCCTCTGGAGGCCAGTGAAAAACTCTGACTTTGTATAGCTCTCAGCGCAGCCTGACCCACAGTCTCTGCTTTCTAATGAAAATTCTAGGATCTTTAGGAGAAACTGTAAAATGGAAACTTCCACTAATTTAAGAAGGGGGAGATTTAAGAAAGGTTAGGGTTTATTATGACTAAACTTCCCCACCCACGGTTTCAGCAAAATTGATCTTTTCTCATTTTTATTAGCTTATTCTTTTAAAATATTCATTTATTCAGCAAAGTTTAATTAAGCGTGCCTCTGTGCAAGGTATTGCATTAGGGTCACAGAAAGAACAAGATATATGCTTGCTGTAGTGCCTAGTAGGAGAGCTATAAGGTATCATGTTAGAATAAGTAAGACCAGTTTTAAACACCATTTTTATTTTGGGGGAGTACAGAATTATTTTACATCAAGACCAAAATAAGGGTTACTTCTTACCTGACTTGATGATTTTCAGCAACATAGTCTGGTCCGTCTGGAACAGTGGGTTTACCTATTTCATATGGTCACATGTGTCGGTATGTACAATGGTTATTTACCATAGACTTTTAGGTAAATGATGAGAGGATTATTGAGAACAACAGAATTCAAAACTCTTGAAAAAGAAAATGATGTGTATCATATATTTTAAGCAGAAATACACAGACACACTTATAGTAACTACAAATGACATCTAGTAGCTCAGACCTATTGCCATTTATTTCATGTCCAGTGTTGTACTAAGTATGAAAAGTGATACACCGTATTTATACGCATACAAGGTGAATTTCAATCCAACATTAAGATAATTACTTTATGTTGTAGAATAATATATAAATACTTTTTGCCCTGTTCTAACCATGCTCACAAATACTTTCAGATTAAGAATGAATGGTCATACTTAAAATAAATAGAAACTAGTATTTGATGAGGAGAATGGTATTCCTTTGGAAAACCATCTCATTCTTGGCAGTTAATTAGTTCTTACTGTGAACATCTAACCCTTTAAAAAAAAGAAAAAGAAAAACACTCTTGCTGACTTGATAACACTTTTTAAAAAGTGGCAGCTAGTAACATTAAAGTAACAGTGAAATTTTTCTCTCAGCTAACTGATCGAGTTGTAAGGATTACTTTTTTGGGTTTTCATTTCTTTGTGGGTGTGTGTGTGTATGTGTGTGTTTTTTTTTTTTTTTCAGATTGTTGCAGATACTTCTCCTTTTTGAAGAAACTACACAAAAGAAAAAAAAAAGCAGTCAAGCTGAGCTAGTTTGGCATAGTATATTGCAACATAGGCATAGTCAGGATTTATATTCTAAAAAATATTCTGTGTTTTTTGGCCAAGGAACAGAAACTCCTGGTCAAAGTCATAAATAAAGCAGCCGATTCAAAAGTAACTGAGTGTTAGTTTGCATTAGTGAAACAGTCACAATGCTAAAGCAGTGATGTGTGGTGCCCTGTGAATTTTGTTACATTATAGTGATCTAGATTCCCTAATATGATAAGTTGATTAACTTTGACTCTCCTGTGGAAAGACAGTCTGCCTGTGGGTTTTGTTTGTTTCTCATTACCATTGCCACCTTGACCCTGGCTTTTGTAACCACATTCAGTGATAAGCAAAATAAGTTTAGATTTCAAAGAAAAGTATCAGTTTATTGTCAAATAATATGGCGTTGTGAATCCGCATCTACATATGCCATCCATCTGCAGATGGATGTAAACAATGAAGTATGAGAATAAATTTTTTAACTCTTATTTTATTTCACTTTAGATGTGTAACCCTGTTTATCTATTTGATCTTAAATGAAAGAAGCACTTCACAGCAGCTTACTCTTTACAGCAGACCACATTTCAAATAAGAGATTAGAGCATAAACCAGTTGGCTGGTGACTTAAGTACAAAATGTCTTATCTAGCTTTGTACAGTCTATCCATTTAAACAACTTGCCTAAAAGGCTTATATCTTTTGTTGTGGTGTCATCACAAGCCACACCTAGAGAGTTTGTAATTGTTCCTTAGAGCTTATTCAGATGTTTTCTGCTAAGTTGCCTTTATGTAAGATGCTGAAAGCCACCTGGACCCTGAACTCCTGACATAATTGAAATGCTCTTTGTCACCACAGAAGCATGGCATTTCTGCAACCTATATGGAAAGGGCTCAGAAAGGAAATGGACGGGATCCATGTCAAGTGATACTTGTGGGCCGGTTTAGGCTGGGTAGAGATAGGGGTAGGGGTTACGTAACAATGATTTCAAACCCACAACATCCCTTCATTCTCTCTGGTGCTAGATTCCTAACTTATGTGTTTGCTCCATCAGTTCTCTAGCCAGAAGTTCAATAGCGAAAGTCAGGTGACCTTCCTGAAATGTCAGACACTGCAGTAACAGATAATTCAGTCAATCTCACTAACCCCAGGACTGTGAGCTTTATGCTTTAACAAGTGACTGTATGATTCTAGTTAGATTTGGCATTGCAGCTTTGACTTTGTAAGTTTTCCGCAAATTGGATGTGAGACACTTTATATTCCAATGCAATATGATAATCACTGCCCAAATATAAATTCAGTAATTAAAGCTCCAAAAGGAGTGAATATATTTAACAATAAAAGCTGGGAAAAGATGACGTCTGTGGAGTTCTTTATTATTTTAGAGTAGCTGGTTATGTCTAGCACTATAAAAATTGTGTGCTCTATAGGATTTTCTAAAATGATAGTATCTTCATTGATGAGTGCACCCCTGTAACTCAGAGGGTTAATTTATAAACCAAAAAGAAAGTTCCCCTATAGGACTGCTGGTTTAGAGTGAACCATAGAGACATAGAGATAACCTGCATTCACTTTCAAACCCCTGCAACTCAATTTGTGTTTTTTTCAAATCTCTGCAACTCAAGTTCTGTTTGTGCTTTTTGCATTTTAAGTAAAGGAGTCCTTTTTCTTTTGGCTTTGCTATTTCTGAAATTCACCAAACCTGCCAAAGTCTGGCTGGGTCTCTCCCACATCATCAATAACTATTAGAATGGGCCTGGCCTGGCTTGGCTTTGATTAGCATTGCTGTGACTACTTAAGGAACAGCCATTGGATTGTAATTTAAGGGGTGCAAACAATTCCTTTCATTAGCAAACTGTACGGTCAGCATTCTGTGCTTTGTTTTTGTTTTCACATTTTAAGTCAGGTTCTGAGGAGGGACAGACTTTGGCTAAAAAAAAAAAAAAAAAAAAGGCATACAGAATGTTGATAATTTCCTGAAAAAGACAGTTTGCTGGTATTGTGGGTTGCCGTTGAGTAAGTTAGGACTGGCTGGTACTTCTCAAGAAAGCTGGATCTACTATGTCAAGTTTTCTACTGTAAATGCTTGCTGTAGCCTTTCTGATGTGGCCAAGTGACACAGAAACCAGGAATCATCAGATTCTTCCTGCTCATCAGAGTTACTTATTGTCCAAGCCCACATGGAGTGATGTGGCCTGTTTTAAGCTGGGATGTGGTCCTCCTTGATGCCCGTGGTGGACAGGAACATCTGTAACTGGCACTTACAAAGTAAGCTTGGCTTCCTTTCTTCACGGTGTGTTGCTCACCTCTATCCCCAAGCCACACAATACCCACCATGGGGCCTGTCATCTTCCACCCTTGTAGTCCTTCAGTGGAAAGGAGTAACAGGTCTTTGTTACTCACATGGTTAGCTACACAATCAGACACTACTGTGTTTAAATCATATCTAGGGTACTTGTAACACCTAATACAATGTAAACGCTATGGGGAGGCCAGACACCACTGCCTCCCTCATTCCCCACCCCAGTCTCAGGAAAGCAGACCCCTCTAGGCTTGAGAAGCTTACCCATTGCCCTCCCTGTGGGAGTGTCTCAGGAAAGAGCCTGGGTTGGGGCATGCTTTTAGCATGCCTCCCAACATCCACTCCCTTTCCTGGGACCAAAACGCATGAAATACCCTTCAAGGCCCAGGAGGCCAGACTCTGAATACAAAGACTTGGTACAGAGGAAGGAAAAAATACTTTCATTCCCTTCCTGCAGAAAGAATACCACAAATTAGTATCTCAATAAAGTATCCTGTGGCGGGACCCATTGCCCGCCCTCTCTAGCTTCTGCCTTTCTGCTTAGAAATTGTGGCTAGCAATATTTAAAAGGACATCAACTTTTCTTTATAAAACTCACATTTTCCAGGTTAAGAGGTTAAAATATTCATGATTAAAAATTTTTGAAAACCAGAGCACAAGCATATATACATTCATCCTCCCATATTCCTGCCACTGAGAAGTAATCACTATTATGATTCATGTACATTTTCTTCATATTCATTTTCTTTGCATTCTCTATGCAGTAGTCCCTCAGTGTCCCGAGGAGTTTTTTCCAGAACCTCTCTTGGAAACCAAAATCTGAGGATGTTCAAAATTTGAGGATGTTCAAAATCTGACATAAGATGGCATAGTATTTCATATAACCTACCCATATCCTCCTATATACTTTAAAATATCTGAGGGTTCCTATAACACCTAATGCAATGTAAATGCTTTGTAAATAGATCTTATACTGTATTGTGTAGGGAATAATGACAAGAAAAAATGTGTTCAGTACTGATGCAGTTTTTTTCACCAAGTGTTTTCTGTCTGAATTTCGGTTGAGTCTGTGAATGCATGGCTCACAGATACAGAGACTGATGTTTAATATCAGCCTTTGGATGCTATATATTTTCTCCTATGTCTTTGTAAGCATTTTTGGAGTAATCCCATCTTGTGGTTGTAGTATAGCTTAACTACATTTTATTCAGGATTTTTAGGAGAAAGAGACTAATCATTTGTCCTACACTGTCTTTTGTTCATTGTCATCCCAGAAAAAGGCCAAAAAAGGATGTATGTATAGGAGAGATTGGTTGTTAATTGGCTGGATTAGAAACAAAACCCTGCCACATAAAAGAGGCAGTTAATTCTAGGGTGGTTGTTGAGTGGTCTCCAGTAAAAAGGAAAGGTTGGGTGCAGTGACTCAGGCTTGTAATCCCAGCACTTTGGGAGGCGGAGGTAGGAGAATCACTTGAGCCCAGGTGTTCAAGACCAGCCAGGCAACATAGCAACACCCCATCTCTATAAAATAAAAAGAAGAAATGAGAAAGTTAGTGGCTAAGCAGAGAGGTGATTGTTGAGGGTTCCAGCTTCCCAGTTCTTGGAGGGCAAGCCAGTTCTGTGTCAGGCTTAGTCCTTGTTCTCTTTTGAAATGCCCTCTCTTCCCTCAGTTCTAGACTTTGTCATCATTTGATTTTAGGCTAGCGTGACTCAGACAGAACTAGATCTGTATTGTGGGGTAGAGTATTAAAAATACATAGCTCATTTAGTACATAAAAAGCATTTGGAGGACAGGAGAACCAAAAAATGAGCTATCCTGAGAAGCGTTGTCAACCCTATTTCTATTCCTGGATCTTATCAATTTTTAATAAAACATTTAAAAAAGATCAGGGAAGCAGTTTTCTTCATTTCTGTACAAATTGATTAACTCTTTCTCCTGGATGAGCTAGAGATTAATCTTTTTGAGGTAAAATCATCTCTTAGAAGAGAGAGTAGAAAACTAATCAGTGTTCTTTCTCTAAGAGGAAGTTTTAACAGTTGAAAAATGACCCATCTCTGAAGCAAGGCTTTGACAACAAGAGCCAGGAGAATTTGGAAGATAGAGTTATCATCTATAATTAATATATCATTAATTCTTTCTAACTATGGTGCTACACTCATTGCCCAGGGGTTTTTTTTTTTTTTCTTCTTCTTCTTTGAAACTAGAACACAAACATTAATTGTTGGTTCTTCTGGTGTTTGCTGTGATACAATAATCCAAAAAAATTATTTCATAGATGGAATTATGTTTTGTTTAACAATATATTATGGACACATTAATCTTCCCAGAGACCTCTTCCATCAACCTGTTTCATATTTCTTAATGATAAAAAAAAATTGCTTCTTTGTTAAATATCTTCTCTTTCTACAGCACTTATTTCAGAAAATGCCTTAACCTAAGATGGGGTACACTTTGTCTACCTGGCTATTGAAATCTTTCTCTAACAGTTGCATTTCTAGTTTAGATGACTTTATATGCTGCTTTATCTTTATTTTTGCCTTTAGTTTCTCTCTTTTTTTTTTTTTTAACATAGCTTTTGTCAAATCTTAGGTAGACTGATTTTTATTATTTATTTTTGTCCTCCCAGTTATACAAAGTCACTTAACTGAACAATGGATCTATTTAATAATGCAAGGAAAAGTCACCCTCCCTAGATTTCCTGATTACAAACTCCTTATAAGCACTTGTCTTGGGCCCTGGTACCAGTCCTGTGCCTGGGGCAAGATACTCTAAAAAATGTTGGAGGATTTTTGGTGGAGTAACATGGCTACTTACACATCAGAAAAACAAGTTGACTTAGAAGAAGTAAACCAAATTGATGATGGTGTTGATGGAGTGGAGTGGGAGTTAACTTTGTCCTGTGAAACTATTTATCTCCAAGTGCTAGTCTTCAATTTGTAGAAAGACAGCATAACCTCATGCTTACCACTTATCTGCCTTCTTATACATTATTTTAAAGTATTGAGACATTTAGATATAAAAATAGGTGCTCAGTGATTTTTTTTAAAAAAAAGTAAGACGAAAATGATTTCTTCTTATTTGAAATACATAGCATCAATTTTTTGGTGTACTGCCCGGGAGGCAAGCTAATAGTACAAAGTGTTTTCGCTCCTTGCCATATACTTTTGTGAGTTCCGAAAACACTGCAGCCTACTGTAATAAGCAGTCGCTGAAGCTAGTATCTGAAGACCCAGGCCTCTGGAGAGAGATCTTTAATTTAAGGATGTAGAGAACACTGTTTCTTTTATATAAGCGAGCTCCACAATTTTATGATTATACTTGAATGAAAATATGTTATGACCACAAAGCCAAAGGAGTGACTTGCTTGGTAGCTATTGACAGGTTTTATTTTCAAGATGGATTTAACTGCATTGTTGTTTTCAGACGTATTTTACCCTTTCAATAGGATTTAGGGTCTATTTAGAGAAATCGTAAGTGGAAGTAAGCAATAGAAGAGTTCATGTTTATTTCTTTCATAGTACCATTGATTTCTTTTCAGTAAGTTGAGACATCCTAATTCTGGTCTTGATATACAGTTTAATTTCATGTGGGTGAATTATTCGAGATCCCTTTCAATACGGAAAGTTGACACAGTGGGGTCCCATCTGTCTATACTATTGAATTTCTGCTTAGAAATACTTCCATGTGAAGGTCAGGGATTCCATAGCTTTCATAAACAGGAATCCAGGGACACAATGAACAGGAACTCTCTGAGTCACTGCAGGGAATGCAGAATGAGTTTAGGTTGGGTGTCTGGTGAATATGGTGAGGAGGAATTGATGTGTTATCCTGGAGCTTGGAGTACTTACTAATAAGGACCAAATCTCCGACTAGGGACAAATGAGTTCATCTCATTAAACAGAAGGCTGGACCTGTGAGAAACAAGTGGTCATACCCAGAAGAAGCAGGCCGGAGATCTGAAAGTGACTGAAACCATGGTTAAACTTTTCCTTATTAACTGAAGCACTCTGTCTCATCCCATCTCCTGCCATAGTTTTAATCTAATCCACACAATTTAGTGAGGCCTCTTTCTACACACAGATCCGTCTCCTATCTGCTTTCTTCGAGTCTAGGGAGTTCTTGGAGGACGGTAATGGTGGAAGGTACCCGACGAAAGGAATGACATCTTGAAAGAATTAAGTACCACAGAAGAATCTAAAATTTGAGGTTACAAGGCTATAAGATTTGCAAATATAAGATTTTTTACTGTTGACTTTGCTTTATTTTGAGATATCTATATATATCTCATATATATATATATATATATCAGATATATATATATATGCAGTCAGTATATCTTATTCTGATTTGCTGGCCAGATTTGCTTTCTGATGCATGTTATAATGTGGACATTAGTTCTTTTCCCCAAAACCAGTGCTGTACAAGGATGCTTCATATCATAAATCTGATTTCTGGGTTCTCTTGAACACTGAGAGTGAGTTATCTAGAAATAAAAAACCAAAAAGGTCATATAAAAGGAGGCATGATCCAGAAATATGGATTTGATTTTGAAATCCACGAGAAAACAGTAGGACAAAAAAAATCTGCTACATGTGTAAACACAGTTCTCTCCAGAGAGTTGTGTCTGGCTGGATCTGTTGGTTTGGGCAGGGATAAGGAAGGAAGTGCCTGCTTGACACGGGTAATTCGTGTGTTGGATCACCTACCTATGGATCTTTGAGAATACACTGTGTGGGAAGGAGTGTCCACATTGTGTCCACATCTCACCTGTCTACCATGAGCCCGAAAAATCTGTACACAAGTGTATCCTGGGATAAAAATCATGCTCCACTTGGTAATATTGGACTGTCTGTCCACCAGGGTCAGACTTACTGCCTCCAGAAAAACCTCACAATCTGATGTAAAGCTCCATAGCTTGAGCCATCTCTTGTACCTGACCCTCATGCTATAGACTCAAAAGTCTGGTTTGATTGGTATCCCAAGTACCAGCTCCATCTTTTAGTTGTGGATTCCTAGTTACCAAGCTCATGTGATTTCTATGTATGACCAGAATGCTGAGATATTAATTTTTAAGTGTACATATAATCATTATTGGGCCTAGGCCCTTCAAAAGTCTTATTCTCTGCTTTGTAGACTGTGTAGCAAGATTGTTAAAAGCGCAGGTTCTGAAGGCAGACTGCCTGGGTTTAGATCCCGGTTCTCCCACTTACTAGTTCTATGATCTTGGACAAGTTACTGAACTTCTCGGTTCTTCACTTTTTCACATCTATAAAGATGTGGATAAAAATAAGTCCTACCTTATAGGATTGTCATGAAAATTAAACCATTGCTCGGAGTGTGTTAAATGCTTTGTCAATGTTAGCAGTTATTATTATTTTTGTTCTTTTTAATCACTTTTGGGCAGACCTCTCCATGAAGCTAATCAGAAGGTTGTCTGGGGACTATGGTAGTAGAGGAAGATTGGGCTGATGTGCGTGGTTTTGACAGTGTTCCAAATCACTGCAGTCTGTTGAGTACAGTCCTTTGCATGTTGCTCCAGCTTGATGTTGACAATTAGAAGCCCTTGGCCAGTGTTTGAGTGAATCCTTTGAACTTGTGGTTCTGAAGTTTTTGTTTTTCTATATTTCTAAAGGCCACCAATTATACTTCTTACTGATACATTCTTTCTATAACTAGGACAATGTTTACATTTACCATCAAGCCTTGCTGCTGTAGAACTAACCTCTTTTATAAAAACAAATATGCCTGAGAGAATGTATACCAGGGAGAAAGACCAAATATTTTATTTTGTTCTTTTTTCTTCCACAACATCAAGTACTCTAGAATTATTTTAATGGCCAAGATTTATAAAGCACTTGTGACTTTATAAATTAAAAAATTATAAAAAAAAAAAGTGTGTGACAGGCACTATGATAATTTCTTTACATACATTATCTCAGTTAATCAAAAGAATATCGTTGCCCTCTGTGGTCATTGATATTCTTTTGGTTTTTGTGACAGAGTCTTGCTCTGTCACCCAGACTGGAGTGCAGTGGTGCAATCTCAGCTCACTGCAACCTCCGTCTCCCAGGTTCAAGTGATCCTTCTGCCTCAGCCTCCTGAGTAGCTGGAATTACAGGCATGTGCCACCATACCCAGCTAATTTTTGTATTTTTAATATAGACAAGATTTCGCCATGTTGGTCAGGCTGGTCTCGAACTACTGACCTCAAGTGATCTGCCTGCCTCGGCCTCCCAAAGTGCTGGAATTACAGGCGTGAGCCACTGTGCCTAGCCATGGTTATTGATATTATTATCCCTGTTTTACAGATCAGTAAATTGAGGCTTATCGGGTTTGGAATTTGACACTAGATCTACTAATGTCAAGTCCTTGTATTTGATGGTTGCATTCTCCTAAGAAACTGAGTCCATTTAATTTAAAACAGAACTATCTCTTCCTTTGTAGAACAGAGTTACTGTATGTTCACATAAGAAGTAGTCGAGTATATCCATGTCTCATGCAGATTTCTACCTTCCAATGTACCCTGGTTGTGGGAGCCACTTATCATCCCTTCTTAGGCTCTGTTTGCCACTAATTGGTGGTGCTACGTTGGCAAGTCACTTCATTGTCTTCCAGACCTAAAATTCTGTTACTTACCCCACAAATAACAACAGCAAGGAACACTCATTACCCAGACTGAATACTGAGCATCTTAAAGGCCAGCATCTTCTGGTAATTCCCCAGCCCTCCTGTCTTTAGCAACAGAATTGGTTCCTTGTGGCCAATTTCATCTTTGCAAAATGAGAGAATGACTAAGAAAACATTAGTGGATGCAAATGAGGAAAAGAAAAGACATCTGTCAAGTTAATTAAGGGAAAACATTCCTTTGACCTCTTTTTTTTTTCCCTGCGCTTTTCACCAAGGTGGGCTATTCTTCCTTCCTTAGAGACTACTTCCCTTTTCATGTTAGAAACAAATAGTAAGGACCAAGCACGAAACTATGGGATAAACACACAACTAATTTTAATATCCATTTGGCAGTTTTCCTGTTGCTTCTCCATTTAGGAAACATTTTCTTCTACTTCTGCCCATTATCACAGCTTTGACATTCATGTCATTAACAGAATGTCATTTTGCAAGATACTGAATTAGGAGCAGCTAGCAACAAAACATGCTGAACAGAAAGACACTGGCTTTTTGCCACATGACTTCTCACAAAAAAGAACAAAGTGGAGCTCTGGTGTCGGTTTCTTATATTTGTATGTTTGTGTTCTGATTGTGGAGGCACATGAAATCAGGGACAGTTCACTTGTGGGCAGAACATTATGCCAAACTGCTATCTAAAAGCCAAATGCTGTAGAGCTGGGAGGTGTTAAATAGTCATGCTGTTCATTCTGGGCTTGAAATAAATTTCTGTTGAGTGTCATAAAAGGAGATTTGGTGGTCATGGAAGTAAGCCCCCTTCCCTTTTGTGGGTCAAAAATAAGCAGTCTTTGGGTCCTCTGAAGCAGAAGGAAGGATATTTTTATGGTTAGTGATTAGCTATGTAGCTAAATTATAGACTAAAATATATTTACCAAATTAAATAGTTCTAGTGGTAGCAAGTTAAACTGAGATTTAATTTCTGTATAGAGAAGGCTGAAATGGGTAAAACTATATTATAATAATTCAGTTGCTATGTATATATTCAAATAAGTTTTCGATATAAGGACATCTCCCAATCAAGCTTTCTAAAGCCAATGACCATTTCATAAAAGCAGTGCAAGTGGGACATGAGGTACAGGAGAAAAAAGTTAATAGTAGAATTTTACTGTGTTATTTCCCAAAAGGAAGACTGGAACATTAGATTTAAGTTATTGTATTAACTCTGGCTTGAGACTGCCCCCACTGTCTAAGGTCTTTTTAAGAGTTACTTCCTTATCCCTGGCCAATTGAGAATAATCTAATGACATTAAGTTAATTGAGTGAAGTAATTTTAACAGTAGGACTTTGAACTTAGTTTTTCTGCTACTTGGAAAAAGATATATCAAATTGTGACATTAATATACTTATATTGAGTACAAAACACGGAAGTTAAAAACAAAAAACAACTTGTTTATGTCACACACATCTTCCCTACCCCCAGCACACACTTGTAAAGTAGATGTTTAGAAAACCATTATTTTGTGTTTTGTGTATCTTTTCTTTTTTGCCCAGTATGCCTGTTGACTTCTCTTTGGTCCCTATAATAACTGAAGTATGGACAGCCAACCATTTGGATGTCTGTCTCATAGGTATTTGATCTGACCTTTCCCCCTGTTATAAAACTGGCTCCACCACCTCCACTTTCCCCCAATTTTGCTACTTTGATAACCCAGCTCTAGGTAGGGCCAGCCTGGTCATAGCCGCTCTTTGTCCTTGGCAGGCTAGATTAGACCATGTGAGTTTTAAATGACTTTATACTACGTTTCAGGTAACATCAGCCCCTGGAGAAGTTTCCCAAGTTACAGCACATGTCCTTTAGCTCTTAGAGATAATTACCTGGCCTTTCCAGTACTCTCTTTCCATCTTCATCTCAAATGGTAACATTCTTTATTGTGTGTCTTTGATCTTTGGACTGTTGTACTAATCTTAAATCCAAAAGCCGGCTCCATCATTGACTCTCCCAGCCCTTGAGGTCCTTCCTGTAAATAGATGACCTGCCCCGATGACCTAGAATCCCTGGGGTGGGTATGCAGACCAGGTATCTTTTATGACTCATGTTGCAGATAAATTGCACTAAAAAATTAATAGGCAATGAGATATAGGCCCTTCTCACATTAATTACTTTTTACTTCTAACATTTAAAAAAGTTGGATTTATTCTGCTACTATAAATCCTTCCTTCTTCCCCACCTTTTTTTTTTTTTTTAAAAAATTAGAGAGGGTCTTGCTCTGTTGTCCAGGCTGGAATGCAGTGGAGTGATCATGGCTCACTGCAATCTCAAACTCCTAGGCTCAAGTTATCCTCCAGCCTCAACCACCTGAGTAGCTGGGACTAAGGCACACACTACCATGCCTAGCTATTTTTTAAAATATTTTATAGAGATGGGGTTTCCCTATGTTAACCAATCTGGTTTCAGACTCCCGGCCTCAATGAGCCCTCCTGCCTTGGCCACCCAAAGTGTTGGGATTACTGGCGTGAGCCATACAAATCCCATGATATCCAGCTTCTACTTGACTTTGATCATTGTGTCTTGCTCCCTCTTTTAATTAGACTGATGATCCCATTGCGGTTTTATTCAGAATGATATGTAAGTCGATTGTTCCAGTAGGATGTTTGATACCATACATCCAGTACCACAGACTTCATCAGCTCTTTGTGTTTTCTTAGCTATGTACATTGCCTTGATCAATCCAGTAGTATTGGACTATAATATGACATTTTAGATCAGTTTAGTCTTATAAATTGGACTATATGTTTGTCCTCCAAGTTAAATTATAAACTTCTGGAAGGCAGGGACCACATTTAGCCAGTCATTCAAAAGTATTTAATGTATATCTATTCAAGTAATTTTTTTCTGTGTTCTTCTGGGTATCCAAAGGGATTCAGTGTTACATAAAATATAATCCTTGTTCTCAAAAAATTTATAGCCCACTCCTAGGCTGTAAGCTTCATGTACAATCCCAGGTTATGTGTTATGTTATTGAGTAAATGACCACCAAGTGATACTGTGTTTGCCAGGTTTACTGCAATACGACGAGGTGAATGTCAGCCACCAATGACACGTGCTAATACTGTGACGTCAGAGCCCTCCATGTTAGCCCCGTAGAAATAACTATGCTGATATGTCCAACTTTGAAATAGAGCCACAAAATGGAGAATAACTCAGGAGAAATGAGTTGTTAAAAATGTACATTCATGCACAGTGTAACATTTCAGTCAACAACAGACCACATATATGAAGGACCGCATATACACAGGTGGTCCCACATGATTGCAATGCCGTATTTTTACTGTACATCTGTGTTTAGATCCTGTCAACCTGAAAGGAGAAGTTCAAGGCAAAATTAAGATACGTAGAGAGTTTCACTGGGGCTAAGTTTGAGGATTGCAACCCTGAGCAGAGATTCAAGTTGCTGTGCATATGCACTCCAATTAGCACCAGTTACAGGTAGATTTTTAAAGGGAAAGAAGAGGTAGTTCCTAAATTGTTTACCAAGAATTTATGTTAAAATAACACAAGCTATTAATTGTGTATCCATTGTCATTTCTGTCGTAAATTCCAGGAACATGAAGATAATGAGTGAAGCAACTAGTCAGAAACAAAATGCCTTTAAACGGTTTTCCCCCAGGCAAGGTGAGGACGTGACTGAAGTCCCTACTCCTGCCTCTCTGGGCCTGATAGATTTTGCATATTTCACGTAGCTCTGACTGCTCTGAGCTATTTTTCTTTTCTCAATACACAAATACCATTGTGTTGCAGTTGCCTCCAGTGTTCAGTACAGTAACATGCTACACAGGTTTGTAGCCTGGGGTCCATAGACTATCCCGTATAGCCTCAGTGTGCAGTAGGCTTTACCATCTAGGTTTGTGTAAGTGCACTCTGTGATGTTTGCACAAGGACAAAATAACCTAATGAGGCATTTCTCTAAATGTATCTCTGCTAAGCAACAGGTGACTGTATTTTCGTCAGGCAGATCACTGAAATTATGAGATTATTTAGGGAAGTTATATGAAATGGATAGATAATCTGCAATGCATAGTATGTTCTGTAAAATTCTAGTGTATATTGTTTATGAAAATGTGTTTAAAAGCTGAATGGGAATTTATCTCACACTTCAGCAAATTTTTATCTCTTTTCCAGATTCTGCCTTAGAGTCTAGTTATCTGTGAATCAGTCTTGTCTCTCCTTTTATACTTTAAACACTTTGAAACAGCTTCGTTTTCTTATCTCACACAGTACTTTGTACATGGGAATAGACATTCCAGAAATACTTGTTATATTGGATAGTGCCTTTTCTAATATCTACATGTTCAGCTGTTTCTCTTTTCTTCTATGAAGACAGAGAATTGGGCCAGAACTCACTGTGGATTTATCGTAATGGATTAGATATATTTCCAGGAAGTACTATATAAGGTAATATCTATTTTCCTATTGACTTTCTTCAGAATTTTTGAAAGCTTATCCCTTTCTCTAGCTATTGAAATTAGCCTAATTTTTGGTTCATAGGTGAAAGCAGTGTAGGCAACCATTCATTCCCATTTAGTTAATACCTTTAGAAGAGGTTTTCTGCTAATAGAAAAGTTAAGTTCAAGTATCAAGCCAGTAATGTCAATAATTACATCCCCCTGATCACTATGACCTGAATCATTACATTGATACAAATATGGAAAGGCCTGAGGCACTCAGGCTTGAGTCGCCTCAGCATCATCACTTGCTATTTCTCCAAGTTTTTTGAGGCTGTACAAAAGAGCACAGACTGATGTAACACATTGAATTTTGGGGCTGTGTTTGTACAAACTAATTTTTAAAGTACTATAGTATATTTGAAAGCAGAATCACAGGCGATAAGAGTGCATTCAATATGCACATCAATTCGACATCCTAACTGGTCCTCCTGCTTCCTCCTTTTAATCTAGCAGCCAGAATGATTCTCTAAAAACAAAAGTCAGGTTATGTTCAGAACCTTCCAACAGCTTCCCTTGTCACTCAGGCTAAAAACCTGACTCTGCACTGTGGGCTGCCGGCTGCTGCAGACCTGCCTCCTGCCATGGCTCTACCATCCTCTGCTGGCACTCTTCCCTGGCTCTCTGCACACCTGCCGTGCTCACCTGCCTGCTGCTCCTAGAACACTCCGGCCTCAGGGCCTCTGCTTTTGCTGAATGCTCACTTCCTTGCTTTCTGATCTTATCCTCTCTTACCTCCCCAGTGAGGCCTTTCCTGACCACCTGTTTGAAATTGTGAACTCCCACCCCTGCACTCTCTGTCTACTTTGTGCATTATTTTTCCTCCATCGCTATCTCATGTACCACAGATTTTACAAATTCGTTATGTTCATTTTCTGCTTTTCCCTCCAAAATGTAAGCTTCCTTGAGAACAGAGACTTTTGTTTGTTTAGAATAGTGCCTAGCATCTTAGGCGCTCAGAAAGTAATTTATTGAAGGAATTAATGAAAGCTTGGGAGGAGCCGTGATTTCATGGGCCATAAGGAAGATGATCCCAGCGAGTTTCTTAACTTCTTAACTTCACATTAGTAGCAAAAGGTGTGTGACAAAGGCAGAGAACAGCTTTGTTCTCTGCTGCCTTCTAAGGAGTAATAGTGCTTATCCAGCCAGCACAGGTGTGGCCTTGTGCTATTCAGAAAAAGTGGTGGAGATGTAGACTTGAGGATGCCTAGAAAGAAAGGGTCGACTGATTTACATGAGAAAGACAGTTATTTCTGGGAGAAGACAACAGAATGTAGGCAAAAGTAGAGATATCCAGGTGAAGCAGCAATAAGCAGGATTTGGGGAAGAAGTGTCCAAAGAAGATTTTAAGAAATGTTTGCTTTATGTTGCATGATATAACATGATATAATTTTTCTTTCAAATATAGCCTCTTGTCAAAGACATTTTTCAAAGCTTTTTCAATCAAATGCACAGAGTTCTAGATCTTTAATGTTGCAAAGAGGAAACAGAAATGTCCATGATATATAATTTTAGTGCATTTAGGAATCCTAAAATTTGCTTCAAAGGAATAATCTAAAAAAGGAATGAATTAGATCCATATTTATGTTGCCATGGTTAAACCTCAAAAACATAATGTTGAGTGAAAAAAAAGTAAGTTACAGAATATCTAATTCTGTATAGATATTCATCCAAAATTATAATTCATCCAAAAGTCAAAAACATGACCGTCATACAAATATGAAACGAACATGTATCAAATATTTTGTTTAACATATCAGTGAGGTCAACAGTAACATATTAAAACAGGTTCAAAGAGATTTTTTAAAATCAAACACATATGAATATATATACATATATAGTCAGGAATTATGAAACAAATTTGCTCATAGATGCAAAATTAGTATCTTATAGGACATTGATAGTAAATATTTGAGTTCATCTTTCCTTGGGGTGGACATTAATTGTATCTTCACCAGATAAAATTCATTCACATTATTATGGATGAGAATCATTTGCATTACTCCCAGTTTTCTACTTAACTTAAGCATCTACAGAGTTTTAAAATCACCTAGTCAATAGAACAACAATGTGTATACCTTTACAGAATCAAATAATTCCCAGGGATCGTCTACTATACAAAGCCCAACAAGCCACTAAAAGGTAACTCTTAATTTCTTTTGTACAATTTCAAGTCTCTGTTTTTCCTGTTATGTGATACTACTAGTGAAAAGTGGAACCACACACATGTAGTGTGGTTATACATATAGTATGTGTATGTAGTATCATACAAATAGGACAAATGATACAGTTGCTTGTTCCAGTGTGGTAGGAATTGTTGGATTATTTTTCTATTTTTTTAAATTTTTGAGACCAAAAAAAAATAAGTTTATGACTATTTCTCTCATCTGTTTCAACCTCTTCATTGTGAAGAGATGGAGATAGAAACCTGCTTAGTTTATAACATTTATTCTGCAGTACCACATTAGCTAGACAATTTCTGCCTTCCAGTCATGCCCTATTTCTTCCATTTCAGACTTCTTCTTTGTTTAAGAAATATTCATATGATCATCTTCTCTTAAGGTGTGAGGAAACAGTTAGCAGATGTTCATGGACAGTAAAGCTCTGGTCTATGATTGGTCTCCTGTGCAAATTTATCACATTTTCATCAGGACAAAGTAATAATTCTAGCTTTCCAGAATTACCGGGGCCCCTCTTACTCAATTCACTATATTATTACTGCCCCTCAATGGTGGTTAGTCTTATGTTTTACTGAATGTTGACCTTTCAAGTCAGCTGTGAATGTAAAAATCACGGCCTGTTGGGGTTTCCTCTCTTCATTGTTCTTGCCATGGTCAGAAATGATCAGAATTTATGTCTCAAAGTGAATGTAATTTAAAATTAAGTTAGATTTCAGCTACTCAGAGTAATTGGAAAAGGCCACAACCTGGTGGGCCTCGCAGTTTTTAGAGACCTGATGGGGGATGGCTAACAGGTTCTTCTGCCAAGAAACAAGTGGCAGACCCAGATGTGAAACTTTTACAGGTCCCACCAAGCCTTTCTTATGGAGCACGGAGCATAAGGACAACTTCTGCAGAAATGGAATGGGGTACTTGGAACCAAAAATACATACACCTCCTTCCCCACCCGCCTCCATCTTAGTAGCCCATAGTCCTCTTTGTCCCTCACACTGAGCCAGGCCTGACTTAGATGATGAAATGCATGGCCTGTCTCTTTATCTTCCTAGCAAATGGGAGGTGCTTTTGGCAGCAGTTAGGAAATTGAGAAGCTCCTTGTGAAACTGTTTTGGCGATGGTAACAGTGAACTCAGGGAGCAGGTGTGGTGCCTTGTTCAATCCTCATTTCGCCTGCCTGAGCAAAAACCATGCAGACAAATAAAACACTTCCTGGTGGTGACCTCATGTCACTCCAAAGCATCTCCACCCAAGCACCCATTCAGCTGTGACATTCTTACACACAGTATTCTGTCCATGCCTGCTCACCTCCTACCCCTCAGGGGCAGCCAGTCCTTCTCCCTCAAGGTCCTATCATCAGAACATCTTTCCCCCTTCCCATTCTTCTCAGATTCTATAGTCAGCAAGGTGCGTTTCTTGTGCTCTAAGTTAACTTTCTGTGCCTCATAGTTGCCCCTAGGAGGAGCTTCCCAAGGAGGTTCCAGATAAATGAAGAAAGTAAAAATAAATGCTTACTTGTGATCATCAGCTCCTGTCCTAATCCATTGTTTATGCCATTGTCTCAAGTTGTTATATGACTGTTTTCTCAGCCTAAATTCTGAATTTGCAAGTAGTGACTCTGTGCCATTATGTTAATACAACAATATTTGTCACCTTCTAAATTCAGAGAACAAACTGTGCATCTTATCCACAGGAAAGTAAGTTTTTCCATGTGCTGCTTCAACTGGAGAACTGAGAGAGGAGGTACTTTGTGGGAAATGGTTAGTCTCATATTGAGCTTTCAGATTGCAGTATGCGCATGGTGGATGGCTTCTAGCTGTTGAAGAATGAAGTCAAAAGAATGCATTTAGGGATGGAATAGTTGCAACTTGAGTTCATAACTTTTGTTTAGTTTCATTTTTGCGGGCGTGTCCCTGTGTCCCTAAGGATGAAAACTGGAGATAACTCTTTACAAGCTCAAATGCTTGGATAAGGGTGAATAATAAAGAAGAGATTCCTGCTACAGGAGAAGTAGTATTCATGTTTAATCTGGTCACACATCACCTGTTTTTGCCTTGGGTGACTTTGCTTGAAAAAAAAATAGCAAGGCAGAATTGACTTAGTTGTGCTGGTGAAAAGGAAGGAGGCTTTAATTTGTCTGAGTGGAGATGTTTCCACTATTTTATCACTTAATGGATTAAATGAGTAGGCGTGGCCGTGAACACCTGGAGAGGCTGCCTGACATGCAGGTGCCATAAACCTCTGCTTTCATGGGCAGAAAAGTATGTGATACCTGGAGAACAGGGGTCAGCTCAGCGTTTTGCACCAATGTTATTATTAGTGTGGGCATTGCCAGGTGCTGTGGCAACCTAGGTGGCAGATACAGTTCCAACTCAATTGGAGTTTTCTTACTGTTGGGGTTAAGTGCAGATTTTAATTCATTTATTGGGAACCAGATACTTAGAGTAATAAGATTGGGTGACTGTCAGATATACCAGAAGCAGGTAGTATTGAGATTGGATGACTTTTCCCTCCTGTACCCTGGAAAGGTTTTCTACAGAATATCTCAGTAGGGTCCTAGGATTTTAAAAGTATTTAGATATATATATATAAAGGCCTAGGTATTTGGGAATGAAATGCAATGTAAAGTGTCCCTCTACCCTTGAAAATTTTAGCAACAAATTCATTCATAAGGCTAAGACCCCATTTCATAAGTATAGAGATTTATCTCCTGTACATATAGAAATATATCTTAGCCTATACTATATAAACACTGGCTTTGCTACTTTGGGAACATTTGATGTTTAAAAGCTTTCTATTTCATTGTCGAGAGAGATTCCGGAAAGTTCCAAGTCTGTTGTAATTTTAATATCATCTCTAGCTTCATTTTGAAAGGAAAAAAGGTTAGAGGAGACTCTTTCAGTGATGAGTTATGCTTTGGTTATTCATGGCATTTATCAATAAGATATACCTTCGATAATTTGTTTTGTGTAACATATACCTATACCTTAAATATGGTAAACTGTTCAAATTCTGAGGTAGTTTGTTTTTAACTTCTCTTCTTTTAACTTGCTCATGTATTCATAGATGAAGTAGCCTGTTTTCTTTCACTCTACATTGCATTCATAATGAATCATCTATTTATAAAGATTAGAAATCTGTATAGAGAAGTAGACGCACCCAGGATGACTGTAATGTAAATCTGTTAGTATATTGACCAAACAAGTATATTTTATTTGCGGGTTTTATTTAGACATTTCTTTTTGAGATTTTTTTTGAATCACATTTTTGAAATCACTTTTCTAGCCCTTTTTGATAGACTTGAAATAACTAATACAATTTTGAGGGTTTGTTGTTTGTATTTTCATTTTTTTTTAAATCTAAATTGTTCACTATTTTGCCTGTTGTGGTAGTATATGTACATTAGTGTGTATGGTAATATACATTTCTTAGAAAATTTTTAAGTTTTTCTTTAAGAAATAACATTTTCTAAATTTAGTTTTAAGTATATCAGTATATTTTATACCTAGTTAAGATATTCATTAGATTACTATTTGCACTGATACACATTTCTTATTAATTTTATTTATACATATAAACAATAAATATGTTGAAAAGATTTTTATACATGATGTAGATCAAGTGCTAAACATGAAAAAATATAGCCATTTTTATAACAACCTGAATTTCAGTTAATTTGCTGAAAGAAGTTTGCTGACATTTCCAGGACATAAATCTGTCATTTATAATTTCTTCTATTAGCAACAGCAAGTTAATATATTTAATATTTCTGTATTGGAATGAAAGGAGACATTAATTTGAATTAACACTAAATATACAGTATCTTTTAAAAACAATCAGACTGTCTGATTTAATGATTGTGAATTTAATAGGTTGAATACATACATTTCTTGATAGATGAGTTGATAATATCCAACCCACCTTCATAATTAAATATCAAAAGTCTATTCTTATTAACAACTGCTTTAAGGCTGAGTAAACATGATCTTAATTAAACTCACAGATAATACTAGGGAATGCTGATTGCTGCACTAAGGAAAACAAAGTGATGCAGCCCGACCTTAAGAAATTATAAATATGGGACTGTTGACAAATGATAATAAGCAGCAAACATCTAAGAGAAGATAACTCCGAAGTTCGTATTGGTGAAAGAAATTGGGTTTGGTTTTGAAATGTATTATTTGAATATTTAGAAATGTTATCTCACTGTACCTAAATTAGAAGTCCAGTGAAAATTCCTGTTTCAGGAATCTGGTATAACAGAGGTCTGTCCTGCATTAAGAAGGTATTGCAATAAACTCTTAATGGTGGTTGAGGGCAGCATAGTGTAGGAGGGTAGAGGCACAGAGCCCTGAACCTTGTTATAGGTGAATTAAATGAGGTAACTTGCTGAGTTTTATCACCCTCCTCTGACTACTGTATTGCTAATAGAGAATGAAGTGCCCATCTATTTTGAAGAAAAGCAAATGAAAATAAGATAATGTCCACTTCACCATCCGCCAGTTTTGTATTTGTCTTATTCTTTAAGGCTTGTGAAAGTTACTTTGAAATCAAATTAGCCATTTTATAACTTCCTACTAGCAGAAACAGGAACAAATTGTTGCCCTGTGCTCATGTGTAGTAATTTATTTCTAAGCTCTGGGTATTCACGATCAAATCAGTAGCTAGCATGCTTGTGAAAGAGGACCATCACTGTTGTTTTTATACACTGGGATCTGATTTTATGATTCCAGAACATTTACCTTAATAAAGAATTTGTGAATGCCATATACAAGATGAAAAATGAATGAGTGGTGAGATACATTTATCTTAGGCATCAGCTATTCTGTTGACAAAAGGCACAAATAAGAAATTTTGTCTAAATAATTAGATTTTTAATTAGTACATCATTATATGATTAACGTCATTGCGCTTCATTGCATGTAATTTTGTATTAGAAATTTTGTGTCAACAAAGACGCTACCTGTGGTTTGCTGATTTGAATCCTTAATTTATCACTTGTGTGTATGGCATGTTGCATATTTGCAGTCAAGCGCTGGAAGAAGGTATTTGATTATTGCTCCACTGGTGGTGAGGAATATTGATGGTGTTGTGCTTTATGAATACATTATATTTTCTGATATTCAAGAGGCAGCCACCCCTCAAATATTAGTGAATGCATAATTGTAATAATTTTAACAATAACACGAGCAGATAGGTTGTTCAACCTGGTCCATGTCTACCTGGAACATGCTTAAACATTATCGATGCTGTATTCTTTTTAAACGTTGTTTTTTCTTTCATTTTGATAGTTGCCGAACAAGCAACCGGAAAAGCTTAATAGGCAATGGGCAGTCACCAGCATTGCCTCGACCACACTCACCTCTCTCTGCTCATGCAGGTAATTGGTTACCATTTCTTGAGTTTTGTTTGATTTCTTTATTTGTTGGTTTTTAAAATAATTAATGCATTTTGAGATTTGGTGTGTCTTCACATGTTATCTTTGTTTTCCCGTTGTTTTATCCCTAAGTTGTTCTTTGCGACATGTTAGCCCAAATCTTATCCTTTCTATTTAACTGTTTGGACTCTAAAATATAGAATTCGTTTTTATATGGGGTCCCTTTTTAATTATTTCTTTCTCCATTTCTAAATGCCTGGATGATACAAGACATGGTTTTCATGTTAGGAATATCCTTGGGAAATGTAAACATGATAACTCATATGAAAAGTACTAATGTTAAGAACTGTTCAGCATATTTCTCCCTAAAATTGAACTTGTCTAATATATTGTGATGGTCATTTTAGGGACAATGAAGATTTAAGAGACAAAGCCTTTGGCCTCAAGTACATTATAGAATTATAAGGAAGGTTAGAGCAGTACTGTAAAAACTAGACAATGATAACTGCTTTATATGCTGGGTTTTTGTTTTTGTTTTTGTTTCTTTCAAAGTTCTATCCATGGTGATGCAAAGAAGAGAAGGGATAATTCCAATAAAGAAAGTCTGGAAGCCTTTAAAGGAGCCATTTGCCCAAGATGTTGAAAGATGAGCAAGACTTTGTTGGCTGGTAGAGATGGAGTGAGAGAAAGGGAATTCTCAGTGTATGGCTAGAGTGTGGGATGTGTGTACTTCATTAAGAGAACATAAGGATGGAAAGGCAGAGGAAGGTCAGGAAGTGGGAGGAAGTTTGACTTTGAAGCCCTTTTAAGGGTTTTAAGGAGGATCTGTGTTATAGGAAGGTATCTTCAGGATTGTGAAGGATGAAGGTTAGAAGAATGAGCTCTTAGCCCTACTTCACTGTACTCTTGTGAAAACTCTTAATTTGACTCTCATGTGATCTCAGATGATCTTGACTTCATATTTAAATGCAGGGCTATCACTCTCACCCAAAAAGCAGTTCTTAAGCTCAAGGGGCCTTTCAAGTTCAGATTGGGAGTTGTCTGTTATATCACTGGGGAGAAGAAGGGAGAGAAAAGTAGTTGCTCCTTTGGAGTGAAATTTTATTTTCTCTGTAGAAATAATTAAAGGAATTAAAGGTGGTAAAGTAAAAAGGTGAAAGATAAACAGA
Source organism: Macaca nemestrina (assembly GCF_043159975.1). Lineage (NCBI taxonomy): Eukaryota > Metazoa > Chordata > Mammalia > Primates > Cercopithecidae > Macaca > Macaca nemestrina. Next base: position 108,183,816 of record NC_092130.1, on the reverse strand, counting down.
TAAAATTATGACACTGTAAAATGACCAGTAACATCTAGAAAGGCCTCTGCCAGGTAAAACCTTAGAGTTGGAGAAGCTCTTACACAGATGAAGACAAGTTCTAGACCACTCATTGCAGCATTATCTGTAATAGCTAAACATTTGAAGTAACCTAAGGATCTATGACTTGGAAAATGGATAAATGAATTGTGGCATAGTTATATCCAAAACACACTGTGCACATAGAAGACAAATGAACACTACTCAGATTTGCTTGGATGAAGCTCAAATATATTGTTGAACAACAAAAGCAAGTCACAAAAGAATATTATGTAAGCCTTTCATATGAAGTTAATATGCTACATACAATATTTTGTTCAGGGATATATTTTTATATATATATGTATACATGATATATATTTATCCTACAATATGATTATATTCTATACATTCATTGTATTATATTTTATGTATTTTTATAATATAAGAGCCTAAAGGAAAACATGATAATGTTAAAGACCAATTTCATGATAGTAGTTACCTCTGAGAGGGCATGAGAGGGATATAATTAGGGAGTGGGTGTAAGCAGTGGTAACATTATATTTCCAAGGCTACATGATGAGGATACATTACTTCTATTACTACCATTTCTGTTTTTGAGCTTGATATTACACCACTGTCATTAAAATCCTACAGAGGGTCAAACAATGCCAAATACCTTACTTGGGACATCACTCTGGCACCCAGCACAGTAGTGTATGCTAGATGCTAAGTGAATGATGGATTCTGTTTTTTACTATATAATTCTGTGATTTAAAGATTTTAATTTCACTCCTCCTTATAGTATTTATAGCAATTTCACCATCCTTTATATGCCTGTTGATTAGTCTTTTATAGCTGTGATTTTCTTCACTTCTAATATTGAGAAGACAGAACATGTGGCTAAGACTTTAATGATCCTTTTAATTATTTTTCTTTTCTCTCACAGACTTAGCTTAAGTTATTTCTCCGTAAATATTAATTTAGAATTTAATCAGAGGAGTGGGCAGAGGGAAGCCTGTCATTCAGGTTCCAAGAGTGTTTTGTTTTTGTTGTTTTTGAGACAAAATCTCCCTCTGTTGCCCAGGCTGGAGTGCAGTGGCACAATCTCAGCTAACTGCAACTTCTACCTCCCAGGTTCAAGAGATTCTCGTGCCTCAGCCTCCCGAGTAGCTGGCATTATAGGCCATGCCACCATGCCCGGCTAATTTTTTTTTTTTTTTTTTTTTTTTGTATTTTTAGTAGAGATACGGTTTCGCCCTGTTGGCCAGGCTGGTCTCAAACTCCTGGGCTCAAGCATTCCTCCTGCCTCAGCCACCCAAAGTACTGGGATTATAGGCGTGAGCCACCGCACCTCACTCAGCATTGTTTTTCTTTATGTTATGGAGCCAACAGGTTATTGTTCTCTCAGAGGCAGTAGAAGCCTGTCAGACTTTCTGTGAGAAGTGGCATTTATCACTGTCTGATAGATTCCTATTTCTGTATAAAAGGAAGAACATGTGAATACGATACAGGACTAGGCCTCACATCTTGATAACGTGCAGCGCCTCTTCACCGGCCACTCCTTTTGCCTCACCCTTTCTATTGCTACGTTCTCTATCCTGCGTTGGACACAGAGTGCCAGCGAGGTTTTCTAGGCATCTCCATCAAAATGAGATGGAAGAACCTCCATCTTTCAGCACTTATTAACCTAAAAGATGAAGCTGCACTTTCTACTTTTCTTAGGTGGGGATTACATGAACCAGGCCAGTCATCACGGACACATCGTTTGTACCTATCAAATGTATCAGTAGAGAGTGCTCTGGGGAGAAAGGGATACTGGCATACACAGTGCTCCGAAGCGTGTCTTCACAAAATAGTGTTTGTGGGGAGCCGGAGATTCCTAAAAGAACAGTGAATAGGACAGTCTCATTGAAAGAAAAAAAAAATAAAAAGAAAGAAAAGGCATAGAAAATCACAGGCTCTCACGTCCAGGAAGATTCTAAGCATGAAAAGTAATCCAGAAGTCCCAAAGGGAAAAGACTAGTGTATCTCTCTTACAATGAAAATTTCTATATCAAAAACAAACTCAGACGAAATCAAAGTACAAAAAATGTTTGTGCCCATGACTGATTGCCAGTTTACATGAAGAAATTGTGTAAATTGATATGAAATATTGAATGCATCAATAGAAAAATGGGCAAAAGATGCAAATAGCATGACATAAGGAAAAAATGGCCAACAAAACATGAAATGATATGTCATTGCAATTATTTACAAAAGTGGCCAGGCACAGTGGTCACACTTATTATTGCAGCACTGTGGGAGACTGAGGCAGGTGGATTGCTTGAGCCCAGGAGTTTGAGCCTAGATGACATAGCAAGACTTCATCTCTACAAAGTTTCTCAAAATTACCCAGGCATGGTGGCACATGCCTGTGGTTCCCAGCTACTCAGGAGGCTGAGGTGGGAGGATCGCCTGAGCTGGGGAGATCAAGGCTGCCGTGAGCTATAATGGTGCCACTGAACTCCACCCTAGGTGAAAGAGATAGTGTCATTCACCTAGCATGCGGTCAAAAACCTTTCTTAATTGATAAAATTCAGTGACAGCAAAGATGTGGGAAAGCAGTCCCTTTCCCATGATCTAAGGGTTGATGTGAATTAGTGTAACCATTTTGGCTAGTGGTTTTCAGTATTGGTGAATATTTCAAATGTGTTACCCTTCTGCCCAGCAAATTCATGTAAAGGAATTTATCTTATTGATATTCTCATAAAATAACAGAAAATTTTAAGTATAACATGGCTTTTGTACCCACCAAATGGAAAGGTACCAGTTTTTTCTTATTTAAATTGTTCTTCAATAATGGACTAGTTAAGTGAATAATGATTCAGGGGTATAACCCAGCACTAAATAGTTGTTACAAAGAGCAAGGTGGGCTTTTGTGTGCTGGTACTGGAAGGATACATCAGATACATTATTAGGTGAAAACATTGCATGTTGTCATTTCATGTGCATCTGTGTTTTAGAGTGTGTACATACAGATGAAAGCACACTTGTATATTCATGCATAGTCATAGAAATTTGTGGAAAAGGAAAGGAGAAACTGTTAAGTGTTTAGGGAATAAGAAAGTAGGGAAATTAGCACATAGTGCCTTTCTGATAAAAATAAGGCTCTAAAAATAAAACCCATAAGAAAACAATCTAATATCTGCAGTAGTTTTCTATTGCTGAGTAACAAATTACTCATAATTTACTGGTTTAAACAACATGCATTTATTAATCTTACAGTTCTTCAGGGCAGAAGTCTGGGCAGGCTTACCTGGGTTCTCAATGCTCAGGGTATTATAAGGCCAAAATCAATGTGTTGGTTGAGCTGGGCTCTTATCTGGAGACTGGGAAAGAACTCACTCCCAAGCTCATGCAGTTGTGGACAGATTTAGATCATTGCCTTTGTAGAACTGAGTTCCCTGCTTCACCTTGGCTATCAGCAAGAGGCTGCTTTTCAGCTCCTAGAGGCTGGCTGCCCTCTGCGATCTCGTAGCCAGCAGGGGCACATCCGGTCATTCTCACACTTCAAATCTGACTGTTCCTCCTTCCATCAACCAGAGAAAACTCTTGCTTTTAAAAGGCTCACTTGGCTGGGTGAGGCCCCACTCAGATAATCTCTATACTTGAAGGTCAACTGACTTCAGACAATTACAGCTTAAAAATCTCTTCATAGTAGTATTCATTTTTGATTGAATAACTAGGGGACTGGAATTTTGAGGAGACCATGGTTAGAATTCTGCCTACCACAGTAACACTTCATATTGTATTTTGATTTAGATGGGTAGAAGTGGGAGCTCTAAAAGTGATACTTAAGAGGATGAGCCACAGAGGAAAAGGAGACAAATAACTGAGACACAGTGACTACAGGCTTTGAAAGTGCTTAGGTAGCAAATGTAGCCCTGTTGGCCAAAATACCTATTTTCTGTATCTTCAAAAGTTGTTTTACTGTGAATTTGCAGGTGGCTACTTTGATGTATTTTAAAAAGTGATTCTATAAGGAAGGATGGAAAGGAGTTTCACTTTTCTGTTGGGCAACTTTAGGAGTTATTGAAGATAGGAAATATCCCTAAATCTCTGTCTATGTGTATATATAGATTTAGGTTACAAAGAGACTTCATTTCTTAAGGGTTAGTCACCACTGTACTTATGCAGCTGTGTTCTGCTTGTTTGTTTAGGGTAGGCACATGGGGTTTAGGCAACAAAACACAACATTCCGAATCCCACTCTTCAAAATGAATCACATGAACATTTTCATGCACATCCCTTCATTATCTTCTCTGCCTCCCACCCCACAATCACCCATGGGGCTTTGACTTAACAAATAAAACTCAGCTTATAACTTAGAGGGTTTCCAAGGAGAAACTATATGACATCATGTACATTTTTAAACATAGTATCTTCATTATCTCGGAAACCTCTTAAGGACCTTTCTCTTTTTGATTTAGAGTCTCTCTTTTTGAGCCACACATGAGAATTGTTTGCAACTTGCTCACCTTGCACTTCAGCTATATCAGTTCCACTCCCCTCAATCTTGCAACTCGTTCATTAGATGAGATACTAAATTGGATGGTGATAAAGGCAATGGTTTTATAAACAGGCATGTTAATGCAAAGAATTGAAAGTTAATAGTCTGGCAATAAGGTAGATAGGGAAAAATAAACAAAGCGGACTAGTGAATTCAGAGAAGACAGTCTGGGGTAGAACGGGCTAAGTAGATATTCCAGTGTGCCGGAGATACTCCTGGGAGTATCACTGATACAACCCAGTGCCATCCTTGATATCAGCATGAAAGTTTGTAACATTCTACTGCCCCAGGACTTTAACCTTGGAAGATGTGTAGTTGGGCCGTAAGGGATTTAGTAAAACCTGAAATTTTGGCACACAATGCCAACCAAGCACTTATCTGTTTACTAATATGCATATGACTGTTTCATTTTAAAATTTCTAGAGATTTCATAGGCTATGTTGCCATGACTCTGATCTTCAAGGCTTGGTTTGCTTTAAAAGCATGAGTTTCTGATAATAACAGTAAAGCTAATAATTTGTAAGAAATATGAGAAATCATCTGGGAAATATAAATCCTCTATCAACCCATTACTCAGAGATAACCCCTGTTACCAGTTTATTGTATCTCTTCAGTCTTTTTTCCTGTATATACTCTGTGTGTGTGTGTGTGTCTGTCCATCGGAACATGTGACTGAAATGCCTATGCTGAAACTTTTATTCTCCCCTTATCATCACCAAATAGTACAGTGTTTAAGAGTCTATCAATACAAGCCAAATATAACATCTTAGTATTTGTAATGTACATGGTTTATTTCTATGGAATTTAGACATTTTCCATACTCATTAACCATCAGTATCTCCTTTTATTATTTACCTTTATTTTTATCCTCAGTCCCTCTCTTTTGTTTAATTTTTATTTTATTGGTTTATAAGACATGAGAATTGATATTAATCTTTTATAATCTCATCAGTATCCTTTTTCAGTTTGCCGTTTCCCTTTTTATAACAGTGAGGTTTTTTGTTTTTTTTTTTTACTAATAGAAGTTATTATTTTTCTTATTTTTCATACTGTGCGTGTGTGTGGTCCAATCTGTCAATCTTTTTTTTTTTTTTCTGATTTCTTCCATGTTTGTTGTTACGTATAGTTGTATAGAGTTTTGCTTTTTTAACAAGACTGGTCTTGCTCTCAGCATCACCTGCTCTGATCTCATTGCTTCCCCTCCCTCTTTCTGCTTGACAAGTTCAGTATCAGTGATGCGTTTCTTTACCTTTTCATACTCTTAGTCTGTCAGTATAGGGCAAAAAAAAAAAAAAATCTGAATTCTTTCTAAACTGTATTGGTGAGCCTACAATGAAAGGACGTCTGTAAGCCAAATGGGCATTACAACTGTTTTTCACCTCCCCAGACTCCTGGAGTTGACTTACACACACACCTTTCTGCTCAGGTATTTGTGGTACCATCAGATTTTCATGCAGTGCTCAAAGGAGAGGCTATTACTTATGAATTTTAGGTTGCTGGTGAGAACAGTTTAGTCATTAGAGATGAATGATCTTTAGGTGCCCGTGAAAAAATTCTCTTTATAAGATGAGGCTGGGCTGGGCACAGTGGCTCACGCCTGTGATCCCAGCACTTTGGGAGGCTGAGGCGAGTGGATCATGGGGTCGGGAGATCCAGATCATCCTGGCCAACATGGTGAAACCCTGTCTCTACTAAAAATACAAAAATTAGCCGGCGTGGTGGTGCACACCTGTAGTCCCAGCTACTCAGGAGGCTGAGGCAGGAGAATTGCTTGAACCCAGGAGGTGGAGGCTGCAGTGGGTCAAGATCATGCCACTGCACTCCAGCCTGGGTGACAGAGCGAGACTGTCTCAAAAAAAAAAAGAAAAAAGAAAAAAAAAAGTGAGACTGGAGACATGGCCCTGAGTGAAATATTGCCTTTGTTGTGTTTATTTTGTGACTTTCATTCAGAAGCCTTCAGCAGATTTTCCATGCTTGAAATATTGTTCCCCAAATGGTTGAACCTGCTTTATAGATCTTTAATAAAAATGTTCATTCAGCAAGGCAATGACCTCCTTTGGCTGCATAGACATGATAGTACAAGACAAATAGTTCCCTTGCCTCTTTAAATTTGGGGAATAGGACAAAGGAAAATTATGTGCTCACAGAGATGTAGCAAATTAATTGTTAGCCTTAATAGGAATTAAGTTTCCTGGTGCCCCACATAACCACTGTTTCTTTAAAATAATATTAACTTTCTTTTTTGTTTTTTTCAAAGGGATTTCTGACATCATACATTTCCTTTTTTAAAAAAATTTATGTCAGTCTCAACAAAATCAACTTGTAAAACCTTATCTTCAATTTAGAGCACCTTGCTGTCCTCCTTGTAGAGTGCCATTTTATGTTGGTAAAATAGGCAAATCATGTGGCTAAACTTTATCCAGGTGATTCCTTTAGTCAGCCATGGGTAGAGCATCACCTTGGAATCATCTAATTTTATTAAAACCTTTTTCACTGAGTCCCAAGATCAGATTTCTTATAGTGTGTATGTCCAAGCTATATCATTTCACAGTGTATCTATTCTGTGATTTCAAGTCATTTCATTAATAAGTTTCTCTGCATTAGGGAGAATACCATCTTTATGTTCCATGCTGCTCTCACTTTTTTTTTTTTGTCCTTAGCCTTTGTGTAATTGCCAATTGTTACTTAAGTAATGACACATCTTGCCCTTCCTGCTTAGGGAAAAGAATGATAAAATCAGATGGACTGACGTCAGTCAATGTGTTTTCCTAGTCTGGGGTACTGCTTTGTGTTGAGTCAATAATCGGGCGTATATACCAACATCGTTAGTCTTTGTTAATTCCTTTATGCAGATCCATCTGCCCTGTGCCCTTCATTTATCATTTTGGCCCTTAAGAAGTCGGTAATGTTGATGTATAATCTATTCCTAATAATAATTCAATGACATTGTTCGTATTTCCCTAATCTCTGGGTATAAGAGAATTTAATCTGAATGGTCTTTGATTTAGATTTTTATTCTCTCCTTTATTATAAATCAAAGCTGTTGGAAACTGATGCCTACATTTAATTTTAAAGCTCCTCCATGTTAACAAAAGTGGTAGCAACATTTTTTTTTTTTTTTTTGTAAGAACATGAGTCATCCTGGGCAGCCACCCATAGGGCAGGTTTTTCATTCTGTTTAATTTTGCTTTTTAATAAAAATTTCGCAGCATTTTTGTTGTATTTATGTATCCACGGGGGACTTTGTTTAGCTAGGGTTGGCTGCTGAAGTCCCAGCTGGATCTTAATTACATATTTTCCATGTTAGAATTGACAATCCTTAAAGAAATATTGGGTGTGGGGTGAGAGAGAGTTGATCAAAGGTGACTTCCAGCTTGCTGAGAATATGGAAGACTGGACGGGGCATTTCTCAAGATGGAAGAAATAAGAAAAATGAATCAGAGGTCATACTTAAGAGTTCACTTTGCTGCATATTGGGCCAACTTGCTCATGACATCCAAGTGATGTAAATAGGCAGTTGTTGTTACATAGGTCTGAAACTCAGAGGTTGTCTCTGTATTGACGATGTCAGTTGGAAGCCATTAATTCACTGATGGTGTTTAAAACCATGAGAGGGGAGGAAATCATTGAAGGGAGAGTTGGAGTGAGAAGAAGCCAAAGCCTGGCTCTACAATGCTAACATTTTAAGGTCCTGAGAGGACACATGGCCAGCGGGAGACTGAGAAGCAGAAACCTGAGAGGCAGAGGGAAGGTGGAGAATGCAGTCCATAGAATCCAAAAGCAGACAGGTGCCCAGAATGAGGGAGGCATCCATCTTAACATCAAGTCAGCCAGCCCTATCAGGCGCTCCACAGATGTTCACTGAAATAATAAATAATTGTTTATAGATAAATGGCCAAAGCCTCATTTGACTCTTAGGACCAAAATTCAGCATGTGCCCTAATGCAAGTCAAGCATTACTTCCCCCAAAAGAGAGAGTCTTCCTTAACACTGAAGTGCCTACAAAGCCCCATACATCATACATGATCTTAATTACTTTATTTTGAAAGTAGTTTTAGCAAATCTTTTATTTGCCTTGTCCATAATATAATCCGTTTCAACCATTGCTAAGCTGAATGGAGGCTGTTGCCTTTCAAACTCTCCCATAATTTAGTTGCCAAGGTGAGGCTGATATACAACCTCCCAAGTCCACAAAGCAACCAAACAGGGCAGTGCTTCACCTAAAGCAAAGAAATCTAAAACTTTGTTTTTTTTGTTTTTTTGTTTTTTTGTTTTTTTGTTTTTGAGACGGTGTCTCGCGCTGTCACCCAGGCTAGAGTGCAGTGGTGCACTCTTGGCTCACTGTAAGCTCCACCTCCTGGGTTCACGCCATTCTCCTGCCTCAGCCTCCCAAGTAGCTGGGACTACAAGCGCCCGCCACCACCTCTGGCTAATTTTTTGTATTTTTAGTAGAGACAGAGTTTCACCATTCACAGGATGGTCTTGATCTCCTGACCTTGTGATCTGCCTGCCTTGGCCTCCCAAAGTGCTGGGATTACGGGCATGAGCCACCGCGCCCGGCCTAAAACTTTCTATTTTTGACAGAAAATTGACATTGGGAATTCTTGAGGTTACTTTTTCTATGAGAAGAGATTCTTATAAATTTTAGAGAGGGGAAGAACTCTTGAAAAACTAGAGTCTCAAAATAGTCAACTTCTTGAAAGTTACTGAGATAGGATAATCTTTTTAATAACAAATTTTGTAAAAAAAAAAAAAAATACAGTTGGAAATTAAAATAATTGGTTTATCTGCTTTGTCCATTTTTGTATTTGATGTTTTCAGATTTAAATCTGGTGCAGCATATAATTACATATTTTATTGCTTAAAATGTCTAAATAAATAGTATAAATGGCAATGTATTAGTATATATATTCTAAGTCCCTAAAAGTTTATATATTCAAACTGGGAAAAATAATTTTCTCATCTGCTAGTTGAAAATGAGAAATTGCCTTGTCTCTAGGGTTGCTTTTGTTCTAAGGTATGATCAGCGACCACCTAGAAAGTAAAAGGTACATTTAAAATTCTTACTAAGTCACCTCTCACTCTTGTGGTTTTGCGAACATGGTGGTCTCTGACGGGACAGTTTCAGTGACCGTCACAGTGATTTCTGTGGCTTTGGCTTTTCTGTTCCTAGCTCACTCGTCAGAAGTTTACTCTCAGGTTTATCTCTGAATTCGAGTTAGAAATCCTCAGCTGTGTGTAAATAGAGACTGTCTTCCTCCCGGCATTAGCTGGTGAGAGAGTGTGGATTTGTATCACAGGCAAACTAACTGTTCCACAGAAACAAAAGGACTTGAGGCAGGGGCCCTGTTAGCGTGGGGATCAGCCAGCTGTCTTCATTAAGTGCTCACTGCCATAGACAGAAGGCTGAATGCCCAACACAGCCACAGTGGCCTGTACCCATCAGGCAACCAGTAAGGGAAGTTTAAAAGTCTGTATCTTAAAATCAAGTATATATGCTAAAAAGCATTTTCTTTTTTTGGCACATTTAAATATCATATACAGGAATGATGTCTCTATCTTTGAACTTATTCATTCTGGCATAATTGCAGCTTCAACTTTATGATGCTTTAATGCAGATTTTTGAAATTGACTGCAGCAATGTGTGAGTACTTCTCTACAAAAGCCATGTAAACTGCAGACTTTCAAGTTCTAAGCTTTCATGTTTGGAGTAACAGTGGGTAATTGCAGAGCTTGTCATGAAGTGTTTAGGTGTGCACACACTGTGGTAACCCAGAAGTTTAGAGGGTTCAACCCTGGGGAGGAGGAGCCCATCAACAGTCTGTACTGGAGTTGGTAGCATATTTTGGTTTCCCTAGTCAAGGGAGGAGAGAGGTGGATAAAATTTAGAAGTGTGTAAATACAAGAACAGTCATATAGTTTTAGGGGGGAGAGATGAATTTTGATGGAAAAAAATCTGAGCTATTTTAGATGTTTTAAAAAATATTTTTAAAAACTTCTTCTATTTACAAAAGCTGTGTATATTCAGTATAGAAAACTTGGAAAATACAAGAACAAAGAAGAATTGAAAAATCATCTATATTGTTCCCCTTAAAAGAAACATACAGATAAAAGAAAATAGAAATAAGTAAATATAAATCTATATTCTTATCCATTACTCAGAATTAACTACTTAACATTTGAATGTATGTCTAGATATTTTATATATCTATATTATAATAGTTATAACATGTTTACATAAATTTCTATATATAAACATGATTTATATATATACATTTGTATGTACATGTATAAATGTATGATTGTAAATATAATTTTATGTCTATATCATTTTCTTTCAGTGTTATGTTTTGACTGTTTTTATATGTCATTAAATATCTTTTTTCCCCTAATAGTTGGTTTCAAAAGATACAAAATACTATATTTTATGAAAGTGCCATAATTGCCTCCCGCTAATGGACATTCTGGCTGTTCCCAGTATTTTTGTTCTTATAGGTAATGTTGTGGTGGATAGCATTATTCATGAATCTTTGCGATCAACTCTGATTAGTTACTCAGTTTAATCCAAGAAAAATGTTCTTTCAAGTGTTGGCCTTTTATTGTCTTGTGTTTGTGTTGTTGGGCTTTCCATTATTTCCTTACTTAGATTTTTGAGGCCTTAGAAGCCAGAGATTGTATCCACAGGAAATGCTCTTTAATGCTTGCTGCAAATGACATTTAATAAGCATCAAGAATGTGTTGTATAGGCACCAAAATAACTTTACACATATCTAAGTACCTCTCAAGTATGTTCTCCCTAGCTGAAACAATAGCTAGTTGTGTTAAACTTCCAGGAACTTTGTACCCAGTGACATCATGATGACCTGATGGTGTCAGTGAGATGAACGAGGAAGGAACTATTGCAGGAGACTACAGAACCTGTCACACTTTTGTTCCTCCCAGACATTGAGGACTAGACTTTAGTGTAGAAACCCCCATCTACTATGTAACTCAGAAAATCTGCTACCCGAACCCCTTTGATTTTGAGATGGCTGACAATTAACGATACACTAAATGGTGTACATAATAAATACTGGACCTCAGGGTAAAAGATCTGGTCTTTACCTAGCCCTCCCAGTTAGTAGCAGTGCTACTTTGGGCAGTTCACTCTCTGGGTCTCAACCTCCTCATCTATCAAATGGAAGTAGTCAAACTTGCTCTTGGAATCTCATATGATTGTTTAAATGGGAAAGTATTCTCAGTATTATAAAGTACAGCAACAGTGTCAAGTTTTTAGAAACTACTAAAGGATTATTACAACCAATCTGAATTTATAGCTAGAAATTTATAGCTAGAAATGATAGGACATCGTAGTGTGTAAATACAAAACAAATTAGGACACAGGCTTATGGCATCTCCAAGTGGATTATTGACAAAGGCATGTGTCATCCATGTAACACTGTCTGCTGGGACACACTTTCAGTAGTCTGTGATATTTTCATTTTGTATACCAACCCTTGGAGGTCCCTTTGCTAGTACAGTTACTCTCGTTGAGAGCTGATTTGGGAAATTAATGGCATTAAAAAAAAAATCAACTCCAGTGGATCAGAACCACGGCAGTTCCAGAGAGGCTGCCTCAGGGATAGGGAGTGGCAAGGGTGATCTGGTAGTGGGATTCACAGCCTCTACCCCACCTTTGCCTCATTCAACCAGAGAAGCTCAACCATTTGGACTAAGGAGTAATCTTTTGTTTGAGCTATAGAATCGGTATACAAACACATACATGTGGGCTTGAAACCATTCTAAGAAACAAGAGACCCAGTGCACCTAGTGTCCAGGATCCTGTGACTTGCTGGTGTCTGAGTCAGCTCTGGAGCCCTGCTCCCCAGATCTCTGCATCTTGCACTCCTCCCAGTGAGACCCTGGAATCTGTCCCTGAAGATGCCTTCTAGAAGAATCAGGAAAGACCTGGGACATCTCCAGAGTGAGCGTGAGCCTTGATTCACTCTTCTCTCTGGGTCCTGAACACAGTGTTTGGATGAATGGTTTTCTTCATTTATGTTTCATCTGTCCTATTCTGTTATATTAGTCTGCTCTCATGCTGCTATGAAGAAATACTCAAGACTGGGTAGTTTATAAAGGAAAGAAGTTTAATTGACTCACAATTCTACATGATTGGGAAGGCCTCAGGAAACTTACAATCATGGCAGAAGGTGAAGGGGAAGAAAGGCACCTTATTCCCAGGGCGGCAGGAAAGACTGAGAGCAAGCAGGGGAAATGCCAGATGATTATAAGGCCATCAGATCTTGTGAGACTCACTTCCTATCCTGAGAATAGCACGGGATCCAATCACTTTCCCCTGGGTCCCTCCCACAACACGTGGAGATTATAGGAAATACAATTCAAAATGAGATTTTGGGTGGGGACATAGCCAAACCACACTATCTGTCAAAGAACTTGGGTCTCCCATTTAAATAGATAGTGGTGGTGGGGTGGGAAGAAACCTCACTTTTCCAAAAAGAAATACAGGCATTTTTTTGTTTGTTTACAGGCATTTTGTTGTGATAGTTATCATTTATGGGATGTTTTAAGTATAGAAAAAAATTCTAGTATTATTTTAGAAATGAATTATATTGCTGTGGTACATTAAAATAGTAGTCAAGAGATAAGCAAGATAATAGTAAGCTAACAGGTCCCATGCAACTAAATCAAGTCAAGAATAGTCAGCAGGAGATGGCACCTACCTGAGAAACACGTGGGCTGAGAGAGGAAAACTTACTAACCATTGTAATAAACACCGTGCATTTCCTAAGTATTCTGCTGACCCTCCTGCTGACACCCTTCTCATTGGTGGAGAGTCGCTGATACACGTACACCTAAGGACGTCCCCAAAGCATGAGCATTCTAAAGTGGTCTGTGTATTAAAGTATCAGATGTTGATGAACAGAGAGACTGGCATTTAATTACTTGGACTCTGCTCATCTTTTATCCTTGGATGTAAAGAAGTTATATTTCACGTTAATTTTCTTAAAGTTTTATCATGGTCTGCTAACAATCAAATATGACTTTGAACAATTCTCTTAACTTGGCTTTAATTTCCTTTTCTGTTAAAGGAAGAGATTGGAGATATATATACATATACATATATATATAATTTTTTAATATTCCTTCTAAGGCTGTACCTTCATATTTCTAGTTTTTTGCCTTTAAAGAAGATTTTCTTTCACCCTGTTGTCTCAGGATTAATTTGTATCTGCCTTGTGTTCTCCATTGGAGGCATGCTTTTAATATTCCAGGTCTGATGACAAATGATACTCTCAGCGTCTAAAATATTAAAGAGAAGAGAATGGGTTAGCAGGTTGGGCCCAACAGACATAAGATGTGAGGGCATGTCCAAGTGACCCCCAGCATGTTCTGGATATGTACTCCACATTTCATTAGCATCTGAGGATGGATGTGCCCTTTGGAAGGAACTTTGAGAGGAAAACAGGTTATCCTGTGGACCGTGCCTCCCAGGAACTTTGAAGGCCAGGCATCCCCTTGTTTATCTGGAGAAGCAACACATCCCAGTTTGTGGTAATTATATCTATCAGCTGGACCAATTAGGCCTAAAGCCTATTTTTGCACATGTGGGAATGTACTGGAAGTTCTCCAATAGTTACCAGAGTGACCGGCCAGTGTCTGAAGGAATGAACGTAGTTTTGAAGGCTTTGAGAGAGAGAAAATGTGTGTGTGTGTGTGTGTGTGTGTGTGTGTGTGTGTGTGTGTGTGTGTTCCTCAGCAAAAGAACATGCCCTACTTCAGTGTTTAGAGATGCAAATCATCTTAAATAGGCCAAATGCAGGAAATGAAACAAGTTCCTTAATTGGTTAAAAAAAAAAAGCCCACTTCCTTGTGGGATCAGTAATGTGGCTTGGGAATGAACACATTCTAGCATCCTTGAAATTGAAAGAAAAAAAAATAGGTGAATTGGTTCACATTTGGTGCTCTTATGCCATTATTTCAGTAGGAAATGTGAGTTTTAAGCTTATCATTTCATTTGACAGTTTTGATTTCCAAAAGAGAGGGATCAAATGCAAATTTTTCTCCCTTCTCTGGAGACATAGGCAGACTTTTAACATCAAGAGATGTACATACCTCCCCTGACAACACATTTCACATAAGCAGTATCGGTCTGCCCCGTCAGTGGTCCTGTGAAGCTGTTTCATTTCATCCTACTGTTCTTATTGTTGACAAAAATGAGGGATGTTCATTTCTTCTAGTGATGTGGGCTTTTACTGTTTCTGTCATGAGTGCAGTGTGCCTATCTAACCTGAATCCTACTTACCATTCATTTCCTGAAATTGTCTTTACTAGCAGGGTAGAAGTTACAATATCTAAATTTAAGTTGCTGACCTTTATATACTTCAGAATGAGCAGTTGACTTGTGAGTTTATGTTTGATAGCTAATCATGCATTCTGCTTTTTATTAAAATACCCATAACATCTGCCACCACCCCTTATTTATAAAACTACTATAATACTGGAAACTAAGAACATACCAATGATCATTCATATCTTGAGTAGGAATGAATCCTGTTACCTGTGTCAATATAAAATCTCGTGTCAGTAATCAGCTCATGGCTAGACCACAGAAACAGTATGATAGTGAGATAGGCAGGAGACAGAAGGTAGATTTCACCTTCCTGGACTACATACCCTAATATCAGAGACTATATACCTGTCCCCACAATCAGAATAGTTGGCAGTCACCACCCAACCCCACACCACAAAGAAGTCGCATTTTGTGCTGATCAGAGCCATCCATTGCCCTCCCAACAGTATTATCTTTCTGCAGGAGATTTAAGAAACTATACTTTCCAGTATTAAACATCCCACATCAGATAAATTGGAGATTCATTTATTAATCTGTAATAATATGCCTTTTTGGTGGGGGAGCCAGATTAATGAAACAAAATCAATGATCAAAAATAGTATCAATGAAGACTTTTATAAGTCAGAAAACAGTAAAATGGGTACAAATAGTGGAAACAAACAAAACTCTGCTCTAGAGATAGTCTTGTGACTTTTAAATTTTTAAGCAAAGAAGGCAAGAGACCTACAAACAACTGAAATTATCTGAACAGGATAAAAAATAAAATAATTGCTAACAAAGGAATAAAATGCATGCTGACCTCAGTCATACCTTTCACTGCTAGATAATGATGTAATGGCCAGAGAACTCTATTTGCTAAGAAGATGTAGGTAAGTAGGGAGGGAGGTAGGTAGATAGATAAAATCATATATTTAAGAACACACAAAATAACAGTCCATGGATCTTTCCTGGAAAAGTCACTTAAAGATATACAGAAGATGGCTGGGCGCAGTGACTCACGCCTGTAATCCCAGCACTTTGGAAGACCAAGGTGGGTGGACCACCTGAGGTCAGGAGTTCACGACCAGCCTGACCAATATGGCAAAACGCCGTCTCTACTAAAAATACAAAAATTAGCCTGGCATGGTGGCATGCACCTGTAGCCCCAGCTACCCAGGAGACTGAGGCAGGAGAATTGCTTGAACCCAGGAGGCGGAGGTTGCAGTGAGCCGAGATCATGCCGCTGTACTCCAGCCTGGGCAACAGAGCGAGACTCCATCTCAAAAAAAAAAAAAAAAAAAAAAAAAAAAAAGATATACAGAAGATGACTGAAAAATCAAAATGAACTTAAATTGGAAAGATGAGTTATAAAAGTACTATAATATTGATAGGAAAATGAAAGTTTAAAAAGATAATTTAAAATGTAGTATAAATGATAATCCACTAATAGCAATATAGATCTAGAAATCATATTAACTAAGATCAGAGACAAGGGTCACAAAAGCACACATGTGCGAAGTTCCTTAACTTACTTTGAGGCATGGGGGAGGAAATAAGAATAAATATTGTATTTCTTTTCAACTCATTAATTAAAATATGCATGCAGGTGTGTTTTTTAAACATTTTGGAATAAAACTTACTAGCATGTAAAGCAATTATTTCCTTTTATGTTACTGAAGAAAAAGAAAAATAACCAGCAAGGAATAAGAAAATTATCAACTTTACTTTGAAATATAAATGTTATGCTTTGGTAGAACAGTGTAAGAATTATTTACTGTGAATTTTTGGGATTATAAGAGTGCTGATTAGTTTAATATTATAAACACTGTTAATACATCATAGCAGCGTGTCAAATGTTCATCTGAATAGACATTGAAAAAGCCCTTGATAAAATTAAACATCCATTTCTGCTAAAAATTATTTAGAAAATGAGAATGAATTGAGAAATCCATAATGTAGAAAGACGTCTAATTTAGACTAATGGCCAGTGTCTTACTTTAGTGAAATACCAGAAGCATTCTGTTAAAATCTTTCTCCATTAATATAACACTTTATTCTACACATTCTTTGCAGTCAGATAATACATAAAATGGAAACAAAATGTATAATTCAAAGATGGTAAAATTTGTTATGTTCATATGACATAAAGAACCTAGAAAATCCAAGAGAATACAGTGAATAAGTTTTAAAATTAATAATGAAGTAGGTTGTATACAAGATGGATATATAGAAGTTAATGCTGTTGTATATTACCAACTGTGACAAGTTAGAAATGATAGTAGGAGAAAGGGATGATATTCTGTGACAGCATTCCATGCCCTTTTCCCATAACCCCACCCCCACTGCCCACCCTCCCAAAGGGCAGAAAATACCATGCTTTGAAATAACCAGAAGACTTGAAAGGGATTGCTGTGAAAACACAACAAACTTTATTTGAAAACTAAACTGTTATGAATAATGGAAAGATATGTCCTGTTCATTGGAGAAAAGGCTAAATATTGTTATTTTCCCCAAATTATAGTTCTGATGTACTTTCAATTAGACTTTTCATGAGTATGTATATGTGTGGTTAACTGTTTTCTTTATTGCAAATACTGAATGCATTCTGTCTAGTTTAAGTAGAGGAGGAATTTATTAAATTAGGTAGCTCACAGAATTAGTAGTAGTATCAGAGAGTGAGCATTGAAGGCCAAATACCCTAAAAGAACACCCAGTCCACACCATGGCACTGTGCCAGAGCAGGTCCAGCTCCTGCTGCTTCTGATCTCTGGGGTGCAGAAACTCTTGACACTGATGCTCCCCAAAAGGAATGACTCTGCTGCCACTTTTGTCACCAAAATTTATTTCTTTGGCAGGTCGTCTTCTTATTGCGTTGTTTCAAGCCAAAGTTGAGTTTAGCTTAAAAACTCAAAAAAAAGCCTAGCCTGTATTCTAACTGCAAGCAAAGTTGGAAAAGTGGGTGATGGCATCAGCCCTGCAGAGGCAGGACTCAGCTCATGATATGGGAAATTCCTCTTACATAGGGAGGTTGCTTAGAAGATAACTGGGGGACCATAAAGATGACAAATGCTTACAGTGGTAACTTGATGTAATGACTCCAGGGTACATCTAGAAAACTCAGTAGATAAAATTAGCCAAATAAATCAGTGAGTTGGACCTGACCTACCTGAGATTAACACATATCAGGAAGTGACAATACAAGCATTCATATATGAATAAGAACTGGAAGGAATGGATGAAGATATGTTGAAGAAAACATCACAAACCACTGCAAAGGAAATAGTTTAATCAGCAAATGGTACTGGGAAAAGTATATGAAAAATACTTAAGGTGAGCTTCTTTCATACTGTATACTAAAATGATTCTCATATGGCTTTTAAATTACCTGTAAAAATTAAATGCTAAAAAGTAAAATTAATATATAGTTGAACATTTACTGTATTTAGGATGGAGAAATAATTTCTGAGTATGAAAAAGTAGAAGAAATCACTGAAAGGAAAAGATTTATAATAGAAGTTTAAAATTCTGTAAGTTAAGAAATACTGTGAACAAAATTAATACACTAACAAATAACTTAGGACATATCTACGAGAAGTATAATGGGCAGAAGATCAATATTGTTAAGTCATAAAGAGCTTTTTTTAATGAACGTATGAAAATATTACCCCACTAAATAAATAGGCAAATGACATGAACGGACATCTCACAAAAGAAATAGAAATGACAGATAAACAGATGAAAAGTTCAGACCTCTCATTAATCAAATAAACGTACATCAAAATGATGAGACATCAGTTTTCACCTGATTTGCAAATATTAAACAGCAAACATGGTAATATTCATTTCTGATGATGGTATACTGAAATGGATATTTTCACTACATTAATGTAAATTTACAACAGTTTTAAGAGAGCAGCTTGATATTTTATGTCAAGAACCCTAAAAATAGTTCACATCACTTGAACTATTATTTGCATTTTAGGAAATATAATTTAAGGAAATAATCAGAAAAGTACTCAAATGTATATTTTAGGGTGTTAATTGCAGCATTAATATGTAATAGTACAAAATTAGAAACACCCTAAACATTAAATACTAAGAAGAGTGATGGTTAAATTGTAGTCCATCTGTATAATGGAATAATTTGTAGCTATTTAAAAATCACATTTTAGAAAAATATTTAATAGCATAGGAAGATTGTAATTATAATCTAATTATAAAGAGCAGGACACAAAACTGAGTATGGTTTGTGATCTAATTTGAAAGTATATTTGTGTATACATATGTACACTGTAAAAAAAGACACTACAATATTACATTAGTAGGGTTACCAATTTCATTTTTATACTTTAATGCATTTTGCAGATCCTTTGCCATGATCATGTGTTAGAGTCAGATTTTTAAAAGTTATTTTAAAGGTGAGCAGTTCTTTTCCTATAGATTTTAAACGTTTCACTAGAAAAATTCATGTGCATATTGCTTTCACCCTCACCATCTGCCTCAGTCTAAAACAGTTAAACAGTTTTATGTGTAGCATTTTCCAATATTAGTAGCAGTACTAAAGTTATCCCCTCAGTCCAATTTGTCCTTAGTCAGCCCCATGGTAGTGATGGGCATACGTTACTATCTTCTACCTAACATCCACCTAGAAAGGTATACGTCTGCTGGAGGTTAGTGTAGGATCTGAATGAAGATTGGAATGGGTTTGTTGTTGTTGTTGTTGTTGTTCCTTTTTAGAGAGGGTTTTGCTCTGTCACCTAAGCTGGAGTACAATGGCATGATCATGGCTCCCTACAGACTTGAACTCCCCAGGCTCAGGTGATCCTCCCATCTCAGCCTCCTAAGTAACTGAGAACTACAGGCATGCACCACCGTGCCTCGCTAAGTTTTTGTATTTTTTGTAGAAACAGAGTTTCTCCATGTTACCCAGGCTGGTCTTGAACCTCCTGGGCTCAAGTGATCCACCGGCCTCAGCCTTCCAAAGTGCTGGGATTACAGACGTGAGCCACCACACCTGGCGTTGGAGTGTTTTTTTATGACATGTGTTGCTGAATAAAAATGTCATTGGTGGGGACTTGAGTTCATTGATGTTGAAAATATTACAAAATATTTAGCAGAAGTTTGTCATCTTTATCTTTTAGTTTAAAAAAGTAAATAAAAAACAGCCTAAGAAATATTGTTCTTCATTAGGATTCCAAAATGATAAATCTGCTAGCCTATAGGGGAAAGGTCAAAATTTTGTTTTGCTGTAACTGTAGGTCATAATATATAAAAGCTAAGCACTCCCTTAGGCATTATCTCACACATTTTTCCACCTGATAGCACATTTTTAAGTTGTAAAATCATGCTATGAAATGATTAGCTATTATAACATTGGAGGTTTTTTATTTTTGAAATTATAATTTAATTAATTTAATAACCAAATATAGATCTTGTTATTTATTATCTTTATTACACGTCTAGGTAAAACAGAGCCAGGAATTCCTACTGTAGTAGCCCTGGGAAACTAGTCCAGGTGTAACATTGCCCGTGATTAATTGGTGATGTACTCAGCCTGACACCATTCCACTCTACTGCTTCACTGTGGGAGATGCACCTTGATTGCCCAGTGGCCTAATCTGATCCAATGACCTCTTTCTGGGAAAGAAAAAAAAAATTGAACCTGAGCACCCTGCAGTATTTAATACCAGGAACCATCTCCAATTTCTTGAGTAGTTGTCTTCTCTTGCTTCCTATGGTGCTTGCTTCTGTATTTCTGTTCTTGTTGGCTCCTTTTGCTTCTTCTGCTATTTTAACTATTGGAATCCCTTGGATCACATTCTCTGTCACACTTACTTGTGGCGTAAACTCTTTTACCAAGGTCCTCTCTTTCATGCATGTGCTGATTTTTCCCACAGCTTTATCTTGGATCTGGACATTTCTCCTGAACACAGATGCATGTGTCTGTTTACTAACACTCTGTCCATCTGATTGTGTCCCACCAGCACCTCAAATCCAGCTGTTACCCAATACCAAATTGATTTTCTCCAATTTGTTTATTCTCTCTGTTATTAGCAACATCATCCACCTTGTCACTCAAACTAGAAATCTCAGCATCATCCTTTGTTACACCCTCCTCCCTCTTTCCCTCTGAAAAGTGTTTTACACCTGACCCCCCTCCCCAGTGCCACAGCCACTGGGATGTTGCAGTGACAGAGAACTGGGAGCCTGCTTTGGCACTTCCTGGGCTCCACCTCCTTCAGATCTGTCTCAGACACTGAAGCCCATTTTTCTGAAAGACAAGAACTTAGTTATGTCTTTTACCTAATGTAAAACATTTCATGGTTCATCATGACATACAGGAGTATGGTGGTTATTAAAGTGATTCCCAGAACAGCAGCAGCATCTGCCGCCACCGCCAGACTAGTTAGCAATACAAACTCTGAGGCTCCAACCCAGATCTACTAAGTAAGTAGCTGTGGGGGGTGGTGCCCAGCACTCTGTGATCTAACACATTTTCAAGGTGATTCTGATACACTCTCTAGTTGGAAAATTACTGCCCTGTAGGTTCTAAAGCCTGGCAGTGCATTTGAGTCACATGTGGAACTTAAAGACATACCCAGACCCAAGGCCAATTAAGTCAGAAACTTAAGGTGTCTGGCCTGGCCTGGCCTATATCTTTTTAAAAGCTCCCCAGAGATTTTGATACAGAGCAATGGTAGAGAACAACTTAAACTGTAAAGTTCACTTTTTTTTTTTTCCAGCAGAATCTAAAGTAGTGTTTCGGAAACCTGAATGCACACTGGAGTCACCTGGGAAGCTTTAAAAATGACTGATGATTGCCCTCCACCTCCCTCCCTGTTCTGATTTAATTGGTTTGCAGTGTGACTTGGGCTTTGGGGTTTTTTAAGTTCCCTAGGCTATTTTAATGTGAAGCCAAGGTTAAGATCACTGTTCTAAAGCTAGGATTCAGAAACACTATTGTGCCTAAGAAGCACCTGGAGTACTTGATAAAAATAAGGGCCCCACTCAGGTGACGAATCACCTGTAGTACTGCCGTAAAGAATATTTCCAACTGGCCCCCGACTGTTGTAGTTATGCTTTCAACCATCCACTTTGCTCCTCGCCATTCACTCTCTGCCTTAATTTCCTACAACTCCCCGTCCATGGCATCAGATTACTTCACTTTACTTAAATGTGTCTTGCTTAAATCATTGGAAGAAAGTGTAGGTTATTCAAGCCAATAAATTGTCCTAAATCAATTAATTAGCCATTTGGAAAAGAGGTAAGCTGGACTGCTATCTCACTCCTTCCAAGAAATAAGCCCCATATAGATTTTAAAAAATGAATTAAATAATAAAAGTACTAGAAAAAGGCCAGGTGCAGTGGCTTACGCCTGTAATCCCAACATTTTGGGAGGCTGCGGCAGGTGGATCACCTGAGGTCGGGAGTTCGAGACCAGCCTGACCAACATGGTGAAACCCCATCTCTACTAAATACAACAAAATAGCTGGGCGTGGAGGTGGGTGCCTGTATTCTCAGCTGCTGGGGAGGCTGAGGCAGGAGAATCGCTTGAACCTGGGAAGCAGAGGTTGCAGTGAGCCGAGATTACACCATTGCACTCCAGCCTGGGCAACGAGGGCAAAACTCTCTCTCAAAAATAAATAAATACATAAATAAATAGAAAAAAAGTATGGATACATTTGGAAAATAATTTGGGATTGGAGAAGGCCTTTCCAAACAAGATAAAACACTAAAAGCCATAAAGGAAAGTGGTTGACAAATTTGATTAGATAAAAACTTTTCCACAGAAAAGTTACCATAAGCAACATTAAAAGGTAAACATAGATGAGAAAACCAGTCTTCAATATATTGACAGTGTTGCCTTGATGTGAAAACAAAAACAAAAACAAAAAAAACAATAAAAGACTAACAGAAGAACTCAGTGGAATAAAGTATGAACTCTGCGTAGTTTGTACAAAAAGAAACACAAATCGTCAGTTAACATTAAAAGATGCTCAGCTTAACTCATAATCATCTGAAGAAACATGATAATTAGCTTGTTAATTGGCTTGATTGTGGTAATTATTTTATAATATATTTGTATAGCAAAACATTACATTGTACACCTTAAATATGTACAATTTTTGTCAATTATACTTCAATAAAACTGGAAATATAGATCGACAGATAGATAGATATCTCAAGCAATCTGATGTTATCTATCAAATTGCCAAAATCTGAAAAAATTTAGTATTGGCAAGGTGGAAGGTAGACAGCATCCTGTGTGTCACTAGTGAAAATACCAGTGCCATGTCTTTGGGGAGCAATTTAGCGAGAAGGACCGAAGTGCAAAGTGCACTGTACTCAACTGTACCCACCAGTTTTGCTCATAGGAATTTAGCTCTTGGAAGTAAGTTTGTAAATATTTAGAAGATATTCACTGAATCTTCAAAACACTAAAATCAGTATAAATATTCATTCATAAAATACTAAGTAAATGATGCTAACTGAAATATTGGAATATTATTTGGTGCTGAAAGATAATAGAGATTTAGATGGGCTAACTCAGAAGGTTATAGATAATTAAAAAATAGCAAATATAGAACTTTAAGCTATATAAATATAGAGCATTATATTTGATGTATTATTTTGGGAGGAATTTTTATACACATAATATATGCTTGTGAATATACACATATTTCTAGATAGGTACATACCCTATCAAAAGAGGTCACTTCTGAATTGTAGGACTGGGGATGGGGAGGTGGAGGTGGAGACGCAAAGTTTGGTACAGAGCCTGACACAAAAGTGTTTGAATGAACCAGTGAGTAACAGAGGTTGAGAGAGGTTTTTTGACTTTATCGTATGTCTACTTGAATCATTTAAATTTTTTTCCATGTATATATAATTGCTTTTGTAATAAAAATTTAAACATGTAAAAACATACAGTTCATTTTTGGGACTCTGTCCCTTCATTTTCCTCTGCCTCAAAGCCTCCTTTCCTTTCACTTTTTCCTCTAGATGCAGATCGAAGGTTGTCCCTGCAAAGCTATCCATTATTGTCTCTTCCGAATTCACATCTTCCCTATTTTATTGTTACCACCGTGAACACAGTTCCACATGCTGGGTCTCTCTTCCTTGCCTTGTGGTTTAGAGGCTTGTGGTCAGGGATGGTCTGATTCAGCCTTCTTTCTCCAAAGGCTACCAGGGGTCTGCAAAAAGGGAGGGAAAAGTGGCAGTGCTTTACTGTCCAGCTTCTTAGCACTAGTCTGCCTTATCGTCACACCTGACCTGACACGCAAAATAATTCACCATTTCTGACCCCTTGAGTATTCTCAGAATACAAAGCTTTGGCTTCGTTAAACACAGCCTTCAGAATGGTCATTGTTCCATTGCATCCATTGTCACTGCCAGCATAACTTGAAGGAAGCCCTGAGTATCATTTGTCTTTGACCTTCTGGCCCCAGCAAAGTGTCCTGCATATATTAACTCTGCATAAGTGCTTGCCAAATGATTTAAAATTTTTAAATATGTGCCTTTTTATGTACTTACTTTTTCATTCAAAGACGGACTTAAAGACCCTGCCATGTCCTTTAAGAGAATAATCCCCACTTTTTTTCTCCCATCTCAGTGCACCTCAGAATACCTGAAGGATTCAACACCTTGCAGTAGTAACTGTGGCTGTGTAAGGTAGTGATTCTCTGAAGGTTGACATTTGTGCATACAGAATCTCAAGAGTCGCGTGTGGCTTGAAACAAACTCCACTAGTCACACTTATCAATTATTTTCAGATTATCTACTAAAGATATCATGGATACATGTACAGAACGTAATGAAAGGATCCGAATGACCATGTTCCTATTATGGATAAAGGCAAATTATGTTTTTATGCAAGAGGGAATGATAAGAAGAATTAGAGTAAATACTCTTAGTTTTGCTTCTGATAATCAGTTGTTGAATCTAGATCCCATGCCTTGATTTTAACTGTCCTAATAATTTTAAATAGTCTAATATTACATGGACCGTATAATAGGCATTCTGCCTCTTATAAAAATGAAAGCAAGCACGAGATGCACAGATTTTAAGTCAAATATTCATGTTTGTTAGGTACTGATTAAAATGAAAACTGGTTTGAACAAACATGAGTAGTTGATAGTGAAAATGTAAATATTATGGTTAATTAATGTTTTCTTTATATATTATATATAAATATATAATAAATAAAAATATATATTTTACAGAGGTTTTTAAATCTTAGCCTAGGAACACAGGAGCAATAGAAGCTTAGCATGTGGGGAGGGGTTCCTATTTTAGAGGGAAGGGAAAACTCTTCATATAATTGGGTAAGAGTAGCAATAGGATTTGGGGTGGGGGAGGTTATGTACCTGCTTAATCCAGGAGGATACCTGTGGGCATTTGGGATTTCTGGATTATTGACATGGTACGATATACTACTTGTTTGGTGTGATAGGGAAGGAATTTCAGGTCTTAATGCTGTTTTGACAATACTTAGAGGTCGAAGTGAGGTGAATGTATAAAACAGACATCGAACTAGTATGATTGAGACAAGGAAGAAGAGATGCTGAATTATGGGAGAAAATAGGGAAGTGAGAAAAAATTTTAAGACTTCCTGGTTAAGAACTCTCAGGGACAAGTGGAAGCTTAGAACATGATCTACAGTATACAAGGAATTCTAAGGCTGTGGTTCTCCACCCTGGCTGCACATTAGAATTATCTCATTTAAAAGGGGTTGGCCAACTTCACCACTATGTAATATATCTCTGTAACACAACTGCACTTGCGCCTTTAAAACTATAAAAATAATTTTTTTCAAATGTTGACATATATGGCATTTGATTTTTAAAATATTCTAGTGTGATAAAGCATACTTTTTGTGAAAATAAAATTTCTATGCTCCAGATATAGAGAAAGCTAATGTTGTATGAATAAGATGTCAGTTTTTCTATTATTTGTAATGACATTTTAAATGTGTTTCAGCAAGTGCCTGGGATTAATCACAAAGGGAAAAATAATAACTTTACAATGAAGAACTGGTGGACACCACCTTAGCCACGTGACCAAAGTTATCAATAACAGGATAAATCAATCTCATGTATCTCTGGATATGTTACACTGAGAAAGATAATTCATTACTTACATGATATTGCTCCCCTGCAAATTTCATAACCTAAATCTAGTTATAAGGAAATACTACACGACCCAAATTGAG
Source organism: Macaca nemestrina (assembly GCF_043159975.1). Classification (NCBI taxonomy): domain Eukaryota; kingdom Metazoa; phylum Chordata; class Mammalia; order Primates; family Cercopithecidae; genus Macaca; species Macaca nemestrina. Next base: position 108,157,701 of record NC_092130.1, on the reverse strand, counting down.
GGACATTCTGCAAAACAACTACCTGCAGTCTTTTTTTTTTTTTTTTTTTTTTTTTTGTGACGGAGTCTCACTCTGTTGTCAGGCTGGAGTACAGTGGTGGGATCTCAGCTCACTGCAGCCTCTGCCTCCAGGGTGCAAGTGATTCTCCTGCCTCAGCTTCCCGAGTAGCTGGTACTACAGGCACGTGCCACCATGCCCAGCATTTTTAACGGGGTTTCACCATGTTGGCCAGGATGGTCTCCATCTCTTGACCTTGTGATCCTCCCAAAGTGCTGAGATTACAGGTGTCAGCACCATGCCCAGCCTACCTGCAGTGTTTAAAAGTGTCAAGGTCTTTAAGGCAGAGGTACAATTGAGGAACTGTTTCAGACTGAATGAAACCAGAGAGACATAGCAACTAAATGCAATGCGAAATGCTGGATCAGATACTAAAGCAAGAGAAGAGAATAGCCCTAAAGCACATTATTTGGACAATTGGTGAGATTAAATTTAAATATGGAGTACAGATTACATAATAACGTATCAATATTATATTTCCTAATTTTGAAAATCAAACTGTGGGCATGTAAGAGAATGTCTTTGGTCATAGGACATATATACAAAAATTTAGAGTTATAAGACCATGTTTCTGACTTATTTAAAAATATGGAGAGAAATAGTAATAAAGTAATTGTAAATGTTAAACAGGTGAATCTGAGTAAAGAGAGCAGAAGCTGTCTCTACTATTGTTACAACTTTCCCCTAAATTTGAAATGTAAAAAGTGTCACCAAAAAGGGAAGTTGGGATAGGGGCTGGATGTCATTTTTAAAGCTTCAAAGGTGATTCTCATATGCAGTTCCCATTGACACCTGTTTATTGATCTAAGGAAATGGAGGAAGTGAGTGTGAGAAAAATATTAGAGGAATAAATATCTACAGGCCAAGAGTTTCCAAGATTTCCTGTATGGTTTATGGGAACTGAAAAGTCAGAATTCTGATTTGATAGATTCTTGGCACATCACATACTATTTTATTATGAAGCAACAGGGTTAAATGCCTTTGATCCTTTAAGTCTGAACACACTTCTGAAGTTAGAAATTGAAAAATGATTAACTTAAAAGGAAAAGGAAAACATCTTTTCACATATTTTGCTTCTTCCAGATAGAATTCATGTGTACCAGAGGCAAACAAAACGTTTAGCATTTGTTAAATGGGGCCACATTAAAGTTAGTGTTTATTTTTTAACTAAGAGCCAAAAGAAAGAGATTTATAATAGAGAATACCTTTAGATGGAATTTAGAAAGTTATATGGATATGTGTTTCATTTAAATACTTTCTGTTTGACTAGAAATTACTCAGCAGTTGAAACAAACAGTCTGAGAAAAACCCATTTCCTGATAACATCCACCCTTCTTCTAGGAAAAAGGGGAAATTCTTTGTATCTAATTATGTTAAAGAATTAAATCCCTTCATGTAAGATAGAAAAAAAAAAATAGGTACGCATTAGGTTACATTCTTTAACTCAGAGTCTTATCCAGGTTCAGTCTATAATTAATTATGTAAGATTAATAGAATGAATCAAGTTTCATGAAATTGCACGAAGCTTAGGAATATCTGTTACAGTGGCTATGTTCTTACCTCCCTTCCTTGACCTTACAAATGCTATTCAGTAACTTTAAACAAGGAGTAAAAGTCATCTCTTCTCTGTTGCTAGGAAGATGAATTACTGTAGATGGGAGGAAAACATACAACTAAAAATCAACTTTCTTCATCACTCTTGACATTCAGCAGTCTTTACTCGGGATCACCTTGAGATGTGACATCAATTCAGAGTAATAAGGAAGGGTCAATGAAAAGCTAAAACATTCTCAAGAACCCATTATAACACATCTCCAAGGGATTCCTGTCAATGCCACGGCATTTCAAATACAGTACACAAGTTCCAGAGAAACAGCTTCATGAAATGGAGACAATGGGTATCTGTGTGAGTCTTATGACAAGAAATTGACCTCTTATTGGGTCTCTCTTCCACTCCCTACATGTTTGTCTCTTTATAACCTCGTCAGTCATTCCTTAGAAAACATTACATGTCCATTTATCAACAGTCTATTGTGAAACAGTTTTCTTAAAAAGTAAATATATTTAAGGGCTTTGATTTAAGAAAGTTTCTATGTCGCATGGATAAGGATCCAGAATTGATTTCACAAAGTAAGTCTGGAGTTGGATATACACATCTGTATCTATCAGTAGACGTTTAGCTCTTTACATTGTGTTCACCTATAATCGGTTCTAGCAGATAGCTCAAAGCCCTGTGCATAAAAAGAACTTATAAATAATTATTAAAGTAGAAAAAAACTGTTTTCAGCTTGCTATATAACAGGGATGAGATTAGACACTGAGAACTCAAAGTACACTTTTTGTGTATCTAGATGTATAACTGGAGTTTATCCCTTACCATCACTTACAATTATAAATTATTTAGAGAAAGAAGTGGAATATTGTCTACCTATTGTTATATCCATTTAGTTTTACTTATGGGGACAGGAGACGGAATGATTAAAATGAGCATTATCCAAACTTTAATATTTAGCCTGTAGAATTTTCCTTCTCTACAAATATTTTACTTAGCATTGTTGACTGGTTTGAATGTCTGAAATAGATTAGGACCATTAAATTCATTATGCACTGAATAATGAGATTAAAAAATGTTATTTAATATACAATAAGAAAATTGTAACAGGATTCTTCAATGTTTAGGTACTCTAAATGTTACATTTGAGAACTGCAAGTAAATGTAACATCGTTATATATGATTGCAGAATTGTGGACTATGTGAACACATTTAATATATTTGAAATTATTTTATGTGGAGCCTCCATAAGTAAAAAAAAAAAAAAGACTAAAGCTTGCCCAGGTGTTCAAGTTTTGCCCTTAATTCTCTCTCACACTGATAAATCATATTCTCCCTCAGTCTTCTCCATCTCAATTAATGCCATCATATACTCACTTGCTTCTAAAATCTTTTAACTCTTCTTTGCATTCTTTTTCCCTTTATTCCACGCAATCCTATTTTCCAGCAAATCCCATTGGCTCTGCTGCCAAAACATAACAGCTCTTCAATCACCCTATCTAAATCAACATCTCTCTTACCTTGTCTGTGCTGGTAGCCTCCTAACTCATCCCCCTGCTTCCACTCTTGCCTGCTTAAAGCCCACTGGCCACAGAACAGCTAGAAGGGTCTTTCTAAAATGTAAATCAAATCATGTTATCCCTCTCTATAGAGTAGATGTTTAGTAAATACTTGTTGGCTCAATCAGTCAAGCAGTGAGTAATGGTGCTATAGCTATGGAAGGGTCTATAAGACAGGGACAGGAAAAAACAAAGATTCAGAGAGCCCAGATTATAAGAAAGCCTTGATTCATTGTGTATAATTCTGTCTTTACTTGAAACTTAAGCATATGAGTCTGCTTCTATTCATTGGCCTGCCTATGAACACTTGACAACTTACCCAGAGAATTCCACTGACGGCCAATGAAGGTTTTTTCTTGGCCACTTAGAATCAAAACAGCTGCCCAGGTTTAATTAATATTCTACAATGATATCTGGAGAGGAGCCAGTTGGAGACAGGTGTCTAAATGAAAGGGAGATTCCTAGCTCTTTTCATGAGTCACCTGTCTGGGTCTGGTGAGATGGACTCAAAGTTCTCGGGGGAACAGAACTGTTATTTTACAGAGTTCACTCTGGTTGAGGTTCCTGCATCGTGTTCCAGTGCCCACTTTATCTGCTGGTGTTCATCATACAAGGAGATCCTAGGTTTGATTCTGTGAAGTTTGGTTTTAGGATTTTTAAGCAGTGTCCATTTGCCAGGAATCTCCAACACAGCAATAAGAAACACAGCACTGATTGTTATGGTGCAAATGTCACAACTCATTTAAGGGGATCATCAAGTAATGGCAACAGGGATTCAAATGGGGGCTTACTCTTTGATCCACCAGGAGTTTAAATGGCAATTATCATTCATTCTTGGATTCCCTCAGTCCTGATAGAAATTCAAGTCATCAGAAACTATCATTTCGCAAACAGACAGCTATTAAAAGCACGTTAATAATCTATAGAGGGCATAGCATATGCCTTTTAAAAAGATTTGCAGCTTGCCTCTCGTAGCGAAGACACAGGACTTCTCCAGTCTAATTACAAAGCAATCAAACAATTTAATTAATCTGGAAATCACGTTCTTAACAATAGCTGCCACTAAAATGAGGCACCCTGTGTAGTGCCGTTAGGTAAAGTATGTTTTTCCTACACTGCTTATGTATTAGCCATGCTAGTTCCCCCATGGGGATCATGGAGTTAATTACCTACCTAATGCCTGACCACTACTAAGGTTTACTTTACCAGGTCAGAAACAGCAGCAGCGATGCCAGCAGTCTATAAAGTATCCTAGCCCTCAAACATCCAAGAGCCAGCAAATCCCTGGGAGCAGCAGGATTTTAGTTATAAGCAAGTGCTGCACATATGGGCAGAGAATTAACTGGCACCAGTTTTCATTTGGGAGTCTCTCAGGTATTGCTTTGCAGATGGGTGGATGAATTCAGAGAGCAGTGCTATGAGGAGTGAAGGTCATGTATAGGACTCAGGTTTCACTCCTTGCTCTCATCCTGGGAAAGCACTGTGCATATGCACAGCAGCCAAGTCCTCATTGCTGAGTTTGGAATGTATAGTATGTGCTTTATAATTTGGCCTGTTCTAAATTAGCAGTATTTTGATCACTGCATAACAAAATAGTATTGCTAAGTCTTCAGAGACTGAGTAGGAATTAATTTTTATTTCAAATAAGAACAAAGACTTCAAAGATTGACTTCTACCTGCCAAATCTGCTAGTCTTATAATTCCTCCCTAAGGCAAATGGAGGAATTTCTGTAATACGTAACACAGAAATCTATAGAATGCTCATTTACCCTTTTCTTCTGTTACCACCACCACTCCATTGTCTCTCCCCAAATTTCCTATTAGGGGATCAGTCATTTTCCCAATCTACCCACATTGGAAACATCAGTCACTTTTTTAGCCTGTATCCTTTTTCACTTGTTTCTAATCCGCTAATGACTATGCTTGGTTTGCGCACCAGAATATCCTTTCTATTGGCCTTCCATGTGCTTGTCTAGGTCCCTCCTCCTCTGCTACTCCCTTGGCCACCCACACCAAGTACTCTCAGGCCAGCTTAGAATCTCTGGCATCTCTCTCTTGCCTCCAAGTATTTCTTAAAGCCTCTAACTAATCAGCACCAATAAACAGCTCACTGGCTTTTCCAGTCCCAATTCCCTTCAGCCGGAGAAACTGTCTTGATTGCTTTGCCCTACTGTGTTTGAGTTGTTTCTGACTCCTTCCTGAAGTCGCCTTCTGTTTCTCCTCTTACCTAAAACCTACTAAACTGCCCTCAAATTGAGCTAGAGTCCCTTGTCCTTAAGGAATTATCAGTTTCTCTAGCCCACATCGTTCTCATTTTCTCTAATATCCTCTGACAGTTAAGAGCCTTAATGATAATTCATGTGTGTATGTATATGTGTGTGTATATATGTGTGTGTGTGTGTATAAAGATAGGTATGTATATATATTTGCATTTTAATTTAGCTTTTTGGCCTGATATGAAACAGAAACATCTGTGATTAGTAAGCTAGAACCAACACCTCTATAGTCTTGAAGTTGAAGATGTGGGAATTTAAGTTAGATTTTACAGCAGTGTAGTAGATGAGAAGAAAATGAGGCAAATGTTCAAGCGATGGACCTAGAAACGCAGCCTAAGATGCGAGGGCAAAATCTGAATATGCGAAATGGTTAATGGCAGCCTTGTTTTTTTGTTTTTTTTTTTTGTTTTTTAAGAGCAGAGTTAAATTCACCTCTTTATCTATGTCTCTGCCTGTTCATCCTGAAGATGATGGGTCAGCATGGGAACCATTCACTAATATCCCGAAAAGTGAAAAGGGTTTTAAGTCAATTCCTTGTTTCTTCCTTCTTCAGATTAAAAAATATATATTAATATGCTCTCTATTGTTCTAGTTGATCACATTAGAATCTCCAGATATAGTGTTTTCTTTACAAAGCACACAGGGTTAAGAATTTGGTGCCAGGTTTCATTAGCCTTATGATTTCATTTTAAGTGAATAGGTGTAGCAGGGATTGTTCTTAGAATGTCTTGGCTTCAGATAATCAGTTGTTGTGTTACGCCTAATTATTTACTGATAGTTTGCTCTATATGGTGTGTGAGCAAATTGAACACTTTTCCCAAATGAAAAACAAAATTTATGTGAATATTTCTGGCATTAGATTATTTCCTTTAGGAAACAAAATTTTTAGCCATCTTGAAATTTGAGATTTTTAAAGGAATATGAAGATAAATATACAAGCTAAATTAGGGGTGTCAGGAGAGGGGATGAAGGCTGTTGAGAGAAGTTGAAAGAACTTAATTTAGCTGTGTAGATAAATGGACAAAATGAATCCTGGATTACTGGATGGCAAAAGCAGAATTCATTTCTCCAGGGGCCCAAGGAATAACAGATGCAAAGCCATGATAAATTTCATTGCAGCAGGGGGAAAAATGCTTCATGATTCTCTATCCATAAAGAAATGGGCTTCTCAGTGCTTCCCAGTTAAATGGCTGTGATTGTGCTGTCTGTCATAAAGTTAATGGCATTTGTTGAAGACATCACTATAAAATTTGCAACCTTAAGTTAATTGAAGAATTTCAGTGGAGATATAGTCAGTCCAAACGTCCTCAAGGTAACACTAAATGTATCCTCCTTAATGTGTTAGTCTATTCTTTCTGCACACTGGTAATAAATTGTTTACCTTTACAGCCAGGTACTGACTTTGACGTAAAATCTTGTATTCCTTACACCCAATTACAGTAGTCACTTTCATTAAGAAACCAGTAATGTGGCAATTGACTTGCTGTTAGGGATTAAACGTAGCTTCCTGATTTATTTTTCCTTTTTCTTTTTTCTAAAAGGTACAGGATTGCTTTGCAGCCTTTCCTTGCCCACTTATTTAAACCAGCTACAGTTCCATGTGGTCCTCAGACAATTCTGCCAATCTAATTAAACATGCAGAGGGAAGCAGGGTGGTCTGGAGCGTCCTGAACTTGCCCTCGCCAGCTGCTGGCCAAGCTTTCTCAATGATCAGCAGCAGGTTGAGTGGGCTAATGGAGAAAGTAACAAGCCCCAGAGGAGCTGCCCTCCTTCCAACGAGCAATCACTGCTCCACACCACCCCTGAAGGCCTGGGGAAGATGAGCTCTGCCAGCCTTTGTGTGGCTGTGGCTTTTTGAGGCTGCCTGGTCAGTCACAGTCCAGCTGCTTAGGAGCAGAGGGATTGTTGAGGAAAATATTGACAAGGGGTAATCTTGCTGAGCCACTTGGCAATGCTGAGCTAGATCTGGGTCATTGAGAAATAGGTCCAAACTGCTGTGGTCTTCCCAGTGTTTTACAACTAGTTCTGACACATCCACCTTTAAAATATGTGCTTCAGAATATGAGGATTCATCTTCAGGAACTCAGACTCATTCAGTCTACTGTAAACAAAAAGTACTAAGGCTGCCTGCTAAAATGGAAAACACCTCCAGTTGAAGCATATGCTTACCCTTGCATCCTGCTCACTGAAATGTTCGCACCTGGAGGGTCACAACCAAGACTTGTATATATTCATTACTCTATCAGATTGAAATATTTGTATTGTTATATCCATGCAGGACTCCTGGTTGGTGATATAGCTGAATGTGTTTATTCATGTGTCTCGCACACTTAAGAAAGCTGTGCTGGAACTCATGCTCCCCCATTCCCATCTCCTCCCCCGGCCCACCCCACCATCCCTGGTCCAGGTAAAACTAAAGCATTATTGGAGGAAAGGATGTTCTACAGAAATGTAAATAACCTTATTTCTAAGGAGAGGATTCTTGAGGTGGAAATGATACAAAAACAAAATCGTGTAGTAAAATTTTCTCTTTTCTCTCTCTCTCTAGGAAATAGCCCTCAAGATAGTCCAAGAAATTTCTCCCCCAGTGCCTCAGCCCATTTTTCATTTGCACGGAGGTAAGGACTTTATGTGAGTGGAGGCATAAAGTCTTATAGAGAGAATCCCATTTTCCTCTCCCACTCCCCACTTTTCCCCCTGCCCACTTCTCCCCCTCCCCGCGTCTTCCCGTCCCCGCTTCTCCCCCTCCCCTGCTCCGTGCCCTGCGAGGTCCTGCTCATTATTCTGTAAGGCCTTCTCCAAAGCCCCACTGGCCAGAGGAGCTTAGGCTGCCACAAAGCTTTGTTTTAACACACCTGCTTTAGCAGTTTCAAGCCAGCAATTTAGTGATCCCAGTGAGAAAAAGCCATGCATGGGCTATAGGATGTTTTCTCCTTTCTCTTCCTATCATGTTTGCAATTGGGCACCAGACGTCAAAGATAGATGTCTTATAACTGGACCACTGAGTCAAGAGGAAGTGTTTTCGTTGTTCAGAGGATAGCAGGCGCACAATGTCATGTCACACCATGTTCATTGTGGATTTTCTACTCTGACGTAGCCAAGTCAGAGGAGTGTGCACAGTCATGTCTTCTGTGTTCTGCATGTGGAATTCATCTGCCTCGCCCTGTCAGATGCAGTCCTTCACCTTCCTGGGCTCCTTCATCCCTCTCACGTGCATAGCTTGTCCTCTTCTGCCCAGGAAAAACACCAAGAAAACAAAATGGCACCTTCAGCCAAGTTTCTGAATATTCAGGAGAAACTCGGTTTATGATCTGAATGTCCTAGATATTTGCTCAGTTTTCCTCAGAGACCTGACTATATCCTGAAGTGGATTAAGGTAGCACTTAATAAAGACACATAGGTAGGTTAAAAAAAAATACTTGTTCTTACACACATGAGTAACCAGCAAAACTTGGAGCGCCCTCACGACCGTTTGTCAGCGTGTCATGCATTTTACATTACTAAGTCTAAAAAAAATAGTTGCCGCATTTTCAGAATTCTGTGTAATTAAGATTTCATTATAAATCTGCTGTGAAAATGTTTGTTCTTTCATAGTTAAGTTGTTTCCCATCATGTGTTAAATGCCTTTATATATCTCACCATGGGGACAATAAAGAGTGATAAAAACATCATCTCCAGGGAACTTATGGAGACCCATACGCTGTTTTTACCCCCAGCTCCAACTTCTCTTTTTTTAGCTTCTTAAGTACTGTAAGAAAATGTACTGGTCCCAGAAAGCCTGTTTGCCCAATGAATATTAATTCATAATAGTGCTACTATTCCAAGTGGAAAAAAATCCTATAAAAATTAATAAGTGTTTACTATAGTCTTTAAAACCTATCTCTATAAAGGGGAGAATGCATTTATTATAAGTAATAAGAAAAATGGAAAGCTCATGGAGTGCATTTAAACATGACAGAAATCACAGTATCTTAATCCTGGCAGATTTATACAAATGAAGAGAATCTAATAAATAGGTGACTGAAGGACACGTGAATCTGGTTTCCATGCTATTAAAAAAATACATAAACCCCCCAGGCATGTTAATTTTTGACGAATAAACCATAAACCGTGACAGGAGATTATCACAGGGGACCTCTAGTTCATTTGCATGAATTTCCGAATGGAACTCCCTCCACACTCTTCAAAAAGTATTAATTTAGATTAAGACATGAGTGATCATCATTTTAAACTGTTATTCAAGTAAACAGAACCCTGTGTCATGAAAACTCAAATTGGTGTATTTTTATGTAACATCTGGGATATTTCTCTCCATTTTAGAGTTGATTTTTCCTCAGGCAACGTGGAGATTCCACTCCTAGGTCTCTGTTACCTTCCTTTTGGTGCACATTGCTGAGCCTTTAAGAAGTAATGTCATTTTGAGACTCCCACATTTTTTTGTTTTGTAAAATTTAGTCCAATTGAGGAAATATTGCTCGTTTTTAAAAGTAGTCTTGGGTAAAGGGATAAAAGTCTGGCTTATTAATCTTTTCTGATCTTTCTTACCTAATGTGGTAATACTTCCCTAGTAGCCATCCCCTGTAACAAAATAGTCCAAGTATAGAGTACAAAGTATGATGGCACAGACTTGCTTTCTGTATTTTCAAATGCAGATTAGAGAGTGAAATAATCGAATTAATTTTTTACTACTAAGTAAAATAAAAGATGAAAGTGAGAACCATAGTATAGATGTTGTCTGGAGCAAGGAAACATTTTCACATTGCTAATTGTGGTATTAATTTACAATCCGCCTGATTGTGGACCTACTTAATCCTTTTTTCCCTGGTGGTAAAATGGAGGTAAAAATACTCTCCTGCCATTCCCGGAAGTTGTGGAAGTTTATGTATTGCAGATTGCTTTCACTTTTGTAGGAAACATAGAGCCTTCCAAGAAATGCTGTGGGTCTCTCCTAGTTGCCTAGTTATTATGCACTAGGTTGAATCTCCAAGTGTATTTCTATAAGCCAATTACTACTACAAACTTCCCTGCTGAGTTCAGGTCATCAGACAATTGTTGAGTACTGGGCTGGAAGTCAGGCCTACTAAAGATCATTGGCTCTTGTTATCAGTTTCCAGATGAGAGTGTTTTTCCTGCTCCGTTTCTGTTTTTATGCATTTGAATCTGCTGAGTCTGATCATTGTAACCTCTCAGTTACACCTTCAGAACTCTGGAGTAGATTTGAGTTAACTATATTGGCATAGTTCAACTTTTTCCAACATCAACTGGAATATTCGGTGTATCACTCCAGGTAACTATAACAATAAATCTGCTTCCTCTTCATACAGTTAGAATAGCCAGGTTGATATTGGAACTGTTTATTCTTTCTTTGTTGTGTACCATATTAATCTAAATTTTTGTGAGTGGTATTGAAATAAAGGTTGTTATTTTTTTGCTGATCTTTTTTGTGTCCCGTGTTCCCATCAGATGTTTTTCTCTTCTTACTTTTTCACGTAATGTAACACCAAGATTCCCACCCACAAGGGAAAAGACTCTTTTCAAAAAAGGCTTGTTGCATTGGCAAGAATGTAGTCTTGTCTTCCTATAACATTTCAATGGTAGCTACTGCAAAGAAAAGACAACATTGTTAGCAGGATCCAAATTGCACTTGTGTGATAGCTTTCTTGAAAAAAGGGCATGTTCTCTCAAGTACTGTATATAGCATGTATAGTAACTTCTGATGTGCAGTTGTCATGGTAATGAAAATGCAGTGGTCCTTTGTGCTCCATTTGAGTAAATAGACACAGACAACTTAGGGAACTTTATGAGTTGTAAATTATTTCTGGTCCGTGGCTGTACAGAGTACTGAGCACATTCATGTTTAAACATATTTCTAGTTGTGTGTTTTCCGGAGCAAGCAAATGTAATTTATGCTTCAGAACTAATAAGAACATGTCTTCTCTTGGAATTGCTCATTCATCTGAAATATGTTCATTGATACCTGAGGGGAAGGAGAGTTAATGAATCACAAAACAAAATCATAGTGGGGGGAAATTGTGTCCCTCACTCTTTCCAGAGACTAGTTTCTGATAATTGTTATTAAATGGACTAAATAATTCTTTTAAAATCATATCCTTTTCTTACTTTATCAAATTGGAGGTGCTTAAAATATATAGTGCAGGTATGGATTCTTAACTCTTTAATAAGTGTCCATTTAGCAATCAAGTATCTTTATAAACATGTTATATAATTACTTTCTTCTTAAATCATTAACATTTTCAGTTGATTAAAAGTATTTCAAAAGAACATATAACTTATCTCAATTTATTTTATCTGGTATATTTACATACATCTTATTTTGCTTCTTTTTTTTTTTTTTTTTTTAACATACTTGATTCAATTGTACTCCAATCATGGTACAGAAATGACAGGTAAATTTTACTAAAATCTTAACATTGTGGTAGTTCTGTGATTTGTCCACTTGACTTTTTCCATTTGTCTTTGTGGACCGTTTGCATCTATTGGAGGTTATATCCATGGCAGCCTATAATTTTATTTTCCCATGAATATAAATTTAGGCTAAAATGTCAGTTTTTTACATTAACATCTAACGGTGACATTTCTCAAATTCAAGCCTGATGCTGTTGAATTCCCTAACTTCAACTTATTGTGAATGTGTCTCTGGTAAATTTTGTCCACTCTTGTCACTTGGCAAGTTAACATAATTACAAACGTAATAACACAAATTACGAAATGTCCATATATGACACTGCAGTCTTATTGATCTAAGAAGGCAATGTTGCTGTTTTTAAAGTGTGTGTTTCCTTTTTTGCCCCTTGGCAGATTTGCATAGAACATTCAAAATGTTCTGTGGCTTTTAAGGCACAATCTTATTCAAAATTGCATTTAAAGTAATAGCCTGGAATGCCAGAGATTTCAGAAAATTTGCTTTCTGGTGTCCCCTTCCCTTTGCAGCAGTATTGTTTCTACTGCTGCATTCACTCATCTGAGACCCTTGTAATGACCCTTAGTCACAGCCAAACTCCAACTGAGAAACCACCCATTCTGTCATCACTTGAAGATAAAAACCACCCTCTTCATGGCTCCTCCCAGCTTTGCCTCTAAGACTGAGGCAAACAACTTAGTCTTTGCATTAAGTTCTATCACTGATGGAGAAGGTTTCTTTCTGCCCCGACTGTTAACCAGCCAGAGCTGGGCTGCATGCTCAGACTCGGCAGGAGGCTTTGCTGTAACAAGCCAGGTCATGTCCGAAGGCAGTAACTCTTAAGAGATTCTAAGCATAAGGTCAGTTACTTACTTAATGCTAAAGTTATTTGACACTTCAGGCCTGAGCCAGCCATGAGCCCAATGATCCCTTCTTCCCTAAGCATGATGAGTAAAACTGTTCCCTTGAAAATCATAAGCAGAAAGTGTTTCAGATGCAAAGAAAGTCCCCACAGGCTCTTGTGCCATGCTGGAAATCAGCCCCTTCCAAAGATCATTTGCTCTGGTTATCAGTTTCCAGATGAGAGTGTTTTCCTCCTCCCTTTCTGTTCTTATTCATTTGAATCTGCTGAGTCTGACCATTGTAATTATCCCTGGTATTCATTTTGTCAGAGTATATTAGTGAGACATCAATAATATGGATCAACCCATTCACTTTCTACTTGTTTGGTTGTATTGATTCAGTTTAAATAAAAGTCAACCTACTGTATAATGTTTGTTTACCCTTACCCTTGCTGAGCATTTCCACATCCTCACAGACTATGTTTGTGTCATTTGTTTGACTAAAAATACTTAGTTTCCCTGGAGTTCCCATGTGACAGTGTGCCAACGTTGGCCTAAGCTAAACTCATTTTCTCAATAGGACTGATGGACGCCGCTGGTCGTTGGCTTCTCTCCCTTCCTCTGGCTATGGGACAAACACACCCAGCTCTACGGTCTCTGTAAGTGCCTGACTTTTTTTTTTTTTCTCTTCCTCACAACAACAAAGCTATTACACAGGCAGTGTTTTCTCTGGGTGTTTCCTGGTAGGGAGGAGAAGATAAATTCTGCATGTCTGCCACTCTGAGTAAGCGACGCATCAAATGATGGCCTGACAGACATAAAAAGGACATACTTTCACTGCAAGCTTTTAAACTGTAGTGCATAAATTGAGTAAGTTCCAGGATCACACGTTTGGAGGAGACTGGAAGCTTTCATTTTAATAACGTTTGGTGTAGTTTGGGGGGAAAAAACACAATCTAGTTTTATTGCTTTGGTTCCATGCCAGTGACATTAGTGCTAAAAATGCCATTGAACTTTCACAGACTGGGTCTTTCTTCCTGTGTGGCTTAGATAGAGGTTTGTTTTGTTTTGTTTTTTTCTCTCTTTCAAAGAAAGAAAAGGCAAGTCTTAATTTATGCCTTCTAGGTAAGAACTTTGTTTTAAGAAGAAATTAAAACAACTTGGAAGAAGGTTAAGATAAATAGAGATATGGTGGAATTATGAAAATAGGATAGAGGAAAATGGATACTCTTGCCCCAAACTTAACATTTCAGCAAGAGACCTAGCCATTACTGGAAACTGTAGGTTAGATCTATGTTTTTTTAGTTTACATTAGTAATCATGTGGGATAACTGTATCTGCAGGGCTGTAGAAACAAGGTGGTCATTTAGAAAGGCCTAGTAGGTTGCAGGTGTTCAATATATGGAGTGATCTAGCTCTATTTGTACCAGCGAGGAATGTGGACCTAGAGCCTCATTTTGTCAAAATCTCTGGTTTATTGTTTAGGGATATCCATCTACTGTATTTTTTAGAGCCCCCAGCACTCCATTAAGCACATAGATTTAGCCACTTAATAACACTTGAATGACAAGAAACTACAGTTAAATAGACAAATTCTAACTGGTATCACCTCTGCCTTATACTAATGTATTTCCAGAATTCCAAGTATAATAATATAGCGTAGATTTTCTGGTGTCCCTTTAAAACCAAATTGTTAAAAACTGTTGCGTTATTTTTACCATCTCTTTTTGATATTTCATTGAGCAAAGGTAATTTATTTTTCTATCCATTATTCCACTTTGTTGTGATATATGAGTCTATTGTCCATTAGATCATATTTTTAGAAACATGCTAACAACCTTGAGTGATTTCAGAGGCACATCAGCATCAGTAAAGGATGCTTAAAAATCCTGAAGAGCATGAATGAATAAAATTGTCAGTAAATAATAGTGAAGTCATCCTTGATTCTTATGGCAGTCACTATCAGTGGTTATTGGCCAGTATTTTAGACGTGTCTTTTAACTCCAATTTTTTTTTTTTTATTTCAACTCTATCACCTTGCATTGCCTTCAGTCAAGTTTTATTATAACTTGGACATAGAAATCTCTCTTTTGCAAGAAAAATAGGGCAGAGTTCAGGATTTGTATTCTTTCCATCTTTAGTAAGTCATTCATTTTTAAAAGTGAATCCATAATAAAAGGTGAGCTACATAAAATCGGACCCTGTTTGGTAGAAATAATTTTTAAAATAATTTTATTTTATAAATACTTGTTATATGCCAGGCCCTGGTCTAAATTCTTAAAATGCATTGGCTCATTTAATCTTAGCAACATCCCCTATCAGGCAATTGCTGTTGTTTTTTTCATTGTATGGGCCAGAAATCTGAGGCACAGAGAGACTGTTTAACTGAGGGACTGTTTACTGTTCCAATGTTTTCTCAATAAGAATATGGTGAGCAGTTTTAGAACCCAGTCTCTTGGCTCTTTAAAAGGAATTTACATGGCATTTCTTCAGATAAACCTTGTAATTAATAAAGCTGACCTGGTCATCAGTCAAAATGGAATCGTTGCTGTCTCTAAATTCTGTATGTGCCTACGGAAGACACCCCCAAGACCGTTTTTAGTCTACACACATACTTTGTGTTTCTAACAGCTCTTCTCTGAAGTGTTTATTTTATTGAAGACATTAGTATCATATAATTATTGGGCTCAATATTCCTATTTTTTCCTCCCAAATGAAATTTGAGCTTCCAGAATTATTCCTTTTGCCAACAGACAGAAGGGACTATTTAGATTATGAACTGCAGGTGCTGTAGTGTGAAAGTTCAATTATTTTTTCTCTTTATTGGTTATTGATAAAAGTGATGAGTGAAAACTAGAAAAGCTACTTCTCTATTTTTCTCAGTTTCTTTGTGGTCCTACTCTTTAAATATTAGGGCAGAAAGTGTGTAAAACTTCTTAGTAGTTGCAAGTTTTTCTTTTCTAAAGCTAATCTGAATCACTCTTAGATTCTCATTTCCCTGGGTTAACTGTTAGTCATTTAGCCAATCAGAAATGTACTTCAACTATTTAAAAAATCAGATGTAGAATATATACAAATAAAATTTCAAGCACTTTGAAAATATAGTTTAAACTTTACAGATAATTTCAGCTGTTGTCTGAATGCCAGACTGAAATGTAAACATTATAATATCTGTATCCTTTGGTTATTATGGAAACTGCAAAATTGCTAAATGTTAAAAATGCTATATTCTGAAATTGGAAAGATTTAGCCAGATGAAGTAAATCAGTCCTCCCAGAGAATATTCAGTGTTGCAATTTCTTCTAACATCACAGTTTGCAGTTAAAATTAATTTGTGGAGCTTTTCCAATATGATATTCAGATAATTCTTAATTTTGAAATAAGTACTATAGAATTGTAGCAGTCAGAAGACATTCTCCCGTATGTTTCTTACCAGATAAATTATTTTCTGCTGAGTGAAAGTACAGAAATAAGAATATAAGTACTAATAAAAATATGAGGTATGTCTATAAAATGATACGATTTAATAAAAAGTAGAAACTTGTATGTGCATATGAATACTATCCTTTGCAAAATGGTTACCTGCAGAGACTAAATGCTTATTGAATGATATCATGACTTAGAACATGGTTTTGGAACTCTAATTGCCTTAAGAACTAGCAGCATAATTTTTTTTGTACTTCTTCATTCTTTGGACCCTTCTCTGAAGTCAATAGATACTGTTCCTGTGCAAGTGCAGTTGCATAATATCTTGAGCCTGGTGTGTTTTGGAATTTTCACTTTGAGAAAGGTAACATCCCTGTTCTGTACATAACAGACCAGCAACAGTGGGGCCAGCCGCTCATAATCAAATATATTAATATTTCTGCAGCAGCTTGAATCAACATTCATACTAAGTAGATTAAATAAATATTTTAAACAGCTTCACATCAGTTCAGTTGGTGCTTTGCCACCAAAAGAGATTACTGTAAACTTAGGAACAAACTTCTGAGTTTGTGGGTTTTGAAATCTTGGATACAGGATTGTGGACATTGATTTACCTTTGAGAAGTATCTATAGATTCTTAATTCTGTTTTTCTGTTTGCTAATTTCCTTATCTTTCCTCTGATCACCACTGCTTATCTCCTGCTTGCATTGATTTTTTTTTTTTTTTTCTTGATTTCTTGACTGGATTTAGTTCATGTGTTTTATTTCTTTTTTCTTAGTGAAAAGTGTTTAAGGCCATGACTGTACTTACTGAATAGAACTTTGATTTATCTCATAAGTCTTTCTAGTAGTGTTCTCATTTTTTTATTGCTTGTAAAATAATCTCATTACATTATAAAAATTCCTCTTTGTCTCAATATGTACTAAGATGTTTTATAATTTCAAGTTATAGGAATAATTTTTAGGCTTTAGGCGTTAATTTCTAGTTTTGCTACATTACAGTGTTTTAGTATTTATGAAGGGTACTCTTAATATAATGATTTTTTTAAAAATGCTTACAAGAACTGACATTTTAAAATAAGTAATATCTTTCAAAATGTGCTTATTCTAACCATGTTTCCATTTACTAAAAAATTTCTCAGTCTCTTTTATTAGAATTACTTAGGAGTTTACCTCCAACTAAAAATGAAAACAATAGTTTCTTTGCTTTTTAGTTAAATGTTTCAGATTGATTAAAAGCAGGGTTATTTAGCTGTTCACCTTTCCTGTCTTTCCTTGTTCCAAATGTTGAATGACGATTTCTAAAAAGCAAATCTACAGGCATGTAACAAAAAACTCAACACGACTTGAAAGTTTTTTTTTTATTTTAAGTTATAGTCTCAACCCTTCACTTTCTCTGAGAAAAAAGAATAAAGAAAATTCAATTCCAGATTTTAAAACAGTGGCTTTATTGAGAAAAGTATCTTCTTTAATCCTTCCCCTATTTTACTCATGGCACACTCTGATGCATTATAAAGAGAGGTTTCGTTGCCTTATTGACCATCTCATATCATATCATTTATTTTATGTTATTTACCTAAAAGTCAGTATTTGATTTTGAGCAGCAGTAAACTCGGGGGTGCCATGTTCAACTGAAAGCTAATCTGCGATACAGTGCTCCCTAATGTCACTCCAGTGGTTGCTTTCTTACTTTGGCTTTGACTGGTTCCGATCCATTTTCACAGCCTGGATTTTCTCCAGAGAGAAAACTACCTTTTGGGAAATTATAAACAAATGAGGCAAAATAGGGAAAGCATTTTGAACTCTGAGAGAGAACATCAAGTTATACATTTAGGCAGTAGTTCTTACAACTTTAACCTGAAAAAGAAACAATAAAAATGGTAGTATTACCCAAGTTTAACTCATCGATCTCTCCTATTCTTTTGAAGAGTTTCTTTCTGAGATAGTTATGTGACCTCACTTTGGTTTGTTTCAGTCATCCTGTTCCTCCCAGGAGAAGTTGCATCAGTTACCATACCAACCAACACCGGACGAGTTACACTTCTTGTCGAAACATTTCTGTACCACCGAAAGCATCGCCACTGAGAACAGATGCAGGAACACGCCGATGCGCCCCCGTTCCCGAAGTCTGAGGTATGTGGGCCTGGCTGAAAACCATTACTTAATTGGATTCTCTATTTTCAAACATTTTGAGTGAAGACTTTAGTCCTTTAGTTCATATGTGTGTGAACTGACTTGCAAACTATTACAAATATAGCATAATGTTTCCATGTACACATAATATTGTTAATGACCACTGAAAGGCATCTTATAATTTTCCTTTTCAGTTCTCACAATTTGCTGATTGCAGCAGTAGTAGTAATCATGATGGTCTCAGGACTACCTATGAAAACGTCTAGCCACTGGAAATTTCAAGGCAGTGCAAAAGCAGTTAATGTTGTTATGTTAAGAGGTAACAGCTTGGTGGAAATAGAACGACAACAAGAATAGGAGGATTTTTTTTAATTCCAGATTTCATATTACAAAATATCCTTTTATTCTTTCTTCCTGTCATAAGTCTTACTTTCTCTAAGACTGTGAGCACATTTTTAGGAGTTTGTGTCACCTGAAGTTTGTGGATGCCAAATGTAGTCCACTTGACACTGAATAGGGCCAGTTTTACTGTGAGTTTGTTTCTTCAGGAAGCAGAATCTAAAACAGAGCTTCTTGTTCAGGATGTTTCTCCGGGAGTGCTTTTGAAATTAGCACCTGTGGGAGGGAAGGGGGAGGCAGGATTGGGCAGAGGGAGAAGTCCAGCAGCTTTAGCCAACTCCACAGAGAGCTCGGGAATGACAGGACTCAGCAGAGTTGCTCCCTTGGCCCAATTGTGCCTTCGTTTATATCCCTACCTCAGTCATTGTGTCCCTCACTGGATGTGGCACCCTGGGAAAGACCCAGCCTCAGGCGAGATGACTTCTTGCAGCTGATGCCATCCCTGCAGGGACTGACAGCTGAAGGTTTCTGTGGACAGCACTCCCAGCAGCCGGGCAACAGGTCCTTCTTTGAAGGAGGGATCAGGACAGGGCATCACCTTGTCCACTGCAGCATGAGATCTTGATGCTATAGAATTAGTGAACTTTGATATCTTAAGGTTTTATTATATTAAAAAATAGCTTGTTTATTAGGTGGTCAGTTGAATATCAAAGTTTAATGAGAAGCAATTTGCCTTTGTACTTTTTGTCTTCACTTAGACTCATAAGCTAATAGTAAATATAGCCACACTGGATAATTGTGAGACATGTTAGATTATTCTGAGATATGGAATTAACAACTGGTTTTACTATTTCATCTACAGGCACCATGTTTTACCACATGGGTGCCATTTTTTGTTTTATTAAAGGAATTCCTAAGATGCGTAGTATAAGCTGTATCCCTTTAGGAATATAAACACACTGAAGTTGCACAACTATATACCACTAGGAAGGAAGATGAACCTACTATTGAAAGAGTAAAGAAGAATGCACAACAGTTGTATGCCTCTGTTTCATATTATACATAATGCCTACCTCAGCATCCCAGATAAATATTTGCTAGGCTAGAAAATGAATTTCAATTATGACACCTGTGCCATGGAAGACTCAGACCTTTTCAGTGATGTGTGGCAGACCGCAGGTGTATGATAAAAGTGTGAAATTACACTGTTAAACGTGTCCTAGATGTTGCTGTTTGTAGCTACCCTATTTTGTTTTATTTTGCAGTTTGTTAATTGTTTTCCAGATCTTATGCAAGCTCACACTACGTGCAGAATATAATTTCAATTTACAAACACTTTCTGAACTAGTATTGTATTGTAACTATGATGATTTTGTGGCATTCCACTTCTTCAGCTTTCTTTTTCAGTCCTATTCAGAGTGTTTCTGTGTTTGTGGGAATGTATGTGTGCATGTGTACTAATGACTGATTTTGTACTTTATTATCTAATATACTTTTCTTACAAAGGTTGCATAGTACTTTTGATGCAGCTGACTGTTTATAAATAAAAAGCTTATTTTCATTTCATGCTGTGGCAAGTTTAAAAGGGTAATTTGCTTTGCTTGCAGCCCTGGACGTTCTCCCGCCTGCTGTGACCATGAAATAATTATGATGAACCATGTCTACAAAGAAAGGTTCCCAAAGGTAATGAATTGAATTGAAGATGCCTTACATCTAAACGAACAGGCAGCATAGGTTTAGAGTCTGTAAGGTGGTTTTGTTATGGGAAGTAAGGGTCCAATCTAGTAATGATTTGCATAAAACAGCTCCATAGTCTTCTTAGAAAGAGAAAATAACTTTAAAAAAAATGTTAAGCTAACAACTGCTGAGAACTAACTGTGCTCTCTGTATGCTGAGCTGGCTCTAAAGTGAACCTGCCACTTGTGCACCACACATGGGGCAGGCCTGGTGAGGTGCCATAGGGAGGGTCTACTTTGAAAGGCCTCTAGACTGTGCACTTTGTACCCATGTTCTGGTCCTACACCATATTGTTAAGTAGAGACTGTTTTTCTCCATTAGAAGCCTGTAGATTGGTGTGTCATGAGAGGTTTTTTTTCCCACATTACTTTTCTGTGATTTCCCATCTCTTTAGACATTGTATTTCTAACCCTATTAATTTAGAAGAGAAGGCACAGTTGTCGTGTTCTCCAGTTAGACTGGTAAAAGAACATGAATTGAGAGAGCAGCTGTGAAGAGTTGCTGCCAAGCCCTTGGCTGCAAGGACCTGCTCTCAGATGGTCCCATTAACTCACCTTGTTTCCACATCTTTCCCGCCAAAGCATTTCTGCACATTTGAGAAAAGGCCACTCTCCATGTTTTTCCTGATCTGCCCCCACAGCCTGTGTTGCCCTAAGCTGGAGAACAAATGAAAATCTTTGGTTTCATAAATCAAGAGTAGAGTACTTATTATTTGCAACTAACCCAGCATTGATGTCATTGATTAAAGCTGTTTTAGCTATTTATCACATGTCACTTGCTCACCAGGGAAACAGATACTGACTGTTACCTAGTTAATGCAGGTTAGGATATTAGAGGGGAGGAGGAGAGAGGAAGGAGAGGGAGTCTCCCTGCATATATAATTAATGTAAGTAAGGAATATGGATTAGGCAGTGGGTGACCAGAGAGAATGAAATGAAAGTTGGAAAGGAAATTTTAGGTTTATTTTACCAAGAGAGTCCCCTGGACTTTTGCATAGGATGTAGCTTTTTGGGAAAAGAAGATGATATAAGATGTGTGCTCCTGGCACATTAAAACCTAGCCAAAAAAGATACATTTTTAGCTTAGGTCATGGAACTCTAGCAACATCCTGATGTTTAAGTACAAAAACATAAAGAAAATTTGATATTTTGGACAATCCATCTGAAAGAGCCCAAGATCTTAAATGAAAGCATAACAATTCACAGATACAATTTGAGTTACTTGAAGAAGCTTACAGGCACCATTTTACATTTGATAGAACACAGAAAAGGGAGATTATCATTCTGAAATATTGATTTCACTTATGTATCCTCAGATCTTTATTTCACATGCTGAGGCGGCTGCTTTTTTTAAGCAACTTTTTAAGAACAGTTTTAGCTTCACAACAAAATTGAGCAGAAGGTACAAAGATTTCCCATGTACCTGGAAAGGCTATGTATGAACACCCCCCACATGCATTAGGGTTCATTCACCCTTTGTGTTGTACAATCAGTGGGTTCGGACAAATGTCTGATGACGTGTATGTACCATTATTTTATCATTAGCGAGGCTTCTTTTAAATTTGATTTCTAGAATCCCATTTAATGACTTATGGAGGTCTCTGAAAATGCTATAAAAAATGTGATGGTCGAATTGTTTACATGTGTGTTTCCTCGTATTACATCTGTGTATGTGTGTCTTCTCTATATAGGCTACAGCTCAGATGGAAGAACGTCTAAAGGAAATTATCACCAGCTACTCTCCTGACAACGTTCTACCCCTAGCAGATGGAGTGCTTAGTTTCACTCACCACCAGATTATTGAACTGGCTCGAGATTGCTTGGATAAATCCCACCAGGGCCTCATCACCTCACGATACTTCCTTGAATTACAGCACAAATTAGATAAGTTGCTACAGGAGGTAAGAACCATGCACCGTATAGTTTTCTGATTCATTTTGCTTTTCCCTGAAAAAAAATTCTTTTTTTTTTTTTTTTTTGCTTACAAGTTATAACCATGAAATGGAGTTCACATTCCAGAGAAGCAAAGAAGAAGGAAGAAAAAAAAAGAAACTCACCTGATTGCTACTTGCTATAAATTGATTCTGGTCAGCATTTATAGTAATAGAAAATTAATGTAATAACCTTTACAGGAACCTTGGTACCCAACAATCTATGCCTCTAGGATAAGTGGATTGTGAAGGATTTTGAAGCAGTGATTTCTTCCCCCTTTAACCATAAAGTTATAAATTGCCTGAGCGTATGTGTGTTATTTGATGATGCTATCTAGTTCTAATATCTGAAAAAGCTAAATGGAAAATTGCTGGCTTCTTCCAGGCTGTGTGTTCTATTAATTAACCTGCACGTGGTGCTGGGTAGTAAATGGCAACTTATATTTTCATTAGTGTCAGTTCTTTTTCTAACAAAATATCCAGTTTCCAAAATGACAGATAAACACAGGTCCTGTCTAGGCCTAACACTTGCATGCCTAGCACCTGATAACACCCAGGACAGGAAGACAGTCTGTATGGGGGAATGGAATGCATGTATAATATTGCTCTTCTGACTGAAATTGACCAGCCACAGCCTACAATGAAACCTATTTAGCCTATGTGTTTGTATATATTGTGTTTCTGTATCTCACAAGGCACAAATTATGCCTGTGTAAACATAATTATAGACACTTTTCTCTAAAACATGAATATGTAAATAATTGCAGAAAACTGAAGGAAAATATTAGCATCCTAATTTTTGAGAACTCTAACTGTCGTTGCCCCTGCAGAATTTAGCTGGCCAGATAAGATCCTTCTCTGGCTGGCAGCTGCTGCTTTTCTCCCCTTTGCCATCTAGGCCTTCTATACTCTTTCCCAATTTCTCACATTGCAACTGACTGCAGTCCACTGAAGCAGTCCCTTTCAGACTATCCTTAGGGGTGAACACATTGTTTTTGGGGTTTTTCTGTTAATTTCTTACTTGGCTTGGACCTGTTCTCTCCCGTAAACTAAAAGGAAAATGAATTTTACAGGAAAATGATCATATACTTGAGTTTCCTGGCGATGTAAAATTGCTAAATGAGTTACATTACAATATAAAATTGCTGTAAGAGTTGCCACATGCTTACGCTTAAAATTGTACTTAGATATCTCATCACGCACAGGTAACAGTCAGGGACTGGTCCCAGTCCACAGGCTGCCCTTTGACTGCTCTACACTAGAGTATAAAGTCTCTGTGGGCAGGGATATTATTTGCTTTGTTCACCTAGGATGGTGTATGACACATAGAAGGACTTTAATATTTTTTGAGTGAATGGCTTCTGATACCCCTCAACTCACTGACATCCTCCTTATTGTCATATCCACTGGACATTTTACTGGAATATTACTGCATTCAGCAGTGTTAAAACCCTCCTTTTCTCTGTCTTCCTTTTAATTTATTATTTTTGGGACACCTCTGACCGTTTCTTCTCTGCCTCTTCCAGGGGTTTCTCTTCCAACACCTGTTTTCTATAAGTTTTCCCACAATCACATCCTTAGTCTACTCCTCCTTCTCTCCTAGTCATCTTGTTGGCTGTCTTGGATTAAAGACCTATAGACTCTAATGGCTTCAAATCCTTATCTCAGACCAGTAGTCATCTTTCACATTTCAGAATCATGGATCCACCTGCCTGCTGAATCTCTTTCTACCTGGACAGCCCACTGAAGCAGCAGTCCCAACCTATGTAAAACTAGACAGCATTTCCTCAATCACACATGCTTCTCCCACATTCTTTTCATCTGTCATTGGCACTGCCATCTACCCAGTCAACTGCTGGAACTCTGAGAATACTAGACTCCCTCTCTCCCTTCGTCAAGCAACCCATTAGACCTCATAGTTTACTTCCTAAATATTTCTACAACCCTTCTTTCCTGTTCTATAATCACTACCTGGCTCAGACCCTCATCCAGCTCAAATCCTCATCCTCACCAATCTGCCTCCCTCCAGTCTTAACTCTTCAAATTCATACTTTTATGCAGCTGCAAGAGTATCTATCTAAAACTCTTTATTGGCTCTATTCTGCCCATAGGTATAAACCATAACATGGCCCGTTGCTGTGACCTTCGTCTTAATGCATTTAGCCGTAATGAGTTGTACTGACTTCTGCAGTCTCACTTTACCAACAGACAGGGGGCTCTTTGAGGAACAGGAGTCATCTCTAACTCTCTGGTGCTGAATTCAGTGCCTGGTGTTTATCAGTTCCTCAGAAACCGTGGAAGTGGGGAAGGAAGAAAATAGATACGACTGCATACCAAAATATTCAGCCTATTAGGATGTATCAAGTAATCTAATTCTGCTGTTGCTTTAATCAAATCAGAGTCCAGAAAATGCTGGAAACACTATGCATATTACTATTTATGAGAATATTTTGAAAGTATGTTTGCTAAATAGTGCACTTTTGAACAGAAGAGGCAGACACAGGAATTCTGTAGTCAGCCTCTGTGAGATACTCCTAATTCTGCAATTCTGTCCCAGGATATTACCATAGTTACCAGCTTAGTCCTGTGTTTTTCATTCCTTTATAGGCATGCCCTGAAAAGGGTAGGATTGCTATCCAAAGCTATTTACACTGAAATCCCCTACTTAATTTTGTTTCTGTGACAGACGCAGCAGATTGTTTCATGACAATTAAAATAAAATTTTAGGGTTTCACAGATCACGTGATGGGTCCTATCATTATTTTTAAAATGCTGATTTTTAAAGAAATTTCTTTTTTGGCCAGAGAAGCATGTATACTTGTGGCATAAAGGTCTTGTTGGGTATAAATAAGAATGGTTTCTTGTTTAGCTTTATAGATAAAGAGCTTCCTTCAGTCCTTTTGTAAAAATTTAAACTATTTGCCTAATCACATTTACAGTATTTTTCCAGAACATGGAGCTAATCCACTGCAGGGGGGCCTGCCCTTTTTAGATAGAGCCAAATTGTGGAACTTGCCTTGGTTTCCCCAGGATGCAGTTGTCAGTTCCCAACTGTGACATTCTGTGCTCTGTAGGCCTATCTCCCAGCCATTTTTCTCATTGTCTGTCTTTTCCATAACCCAAGTAAAATCCATGTTTCAGCAGCTTAATGCCTTTTTAAAGCCCTGAGGCCTAAGACAATTCCAGATGAATGCTTTTATGTCTCCATTCTTTTTTGCACTTACAGAAGTTTAGCCAAAGACAATAAAATACATAGGAAGCTCTAACCTACTCTCAAATCAGGGTCATGGTTATGTTTTATAGTGGCCAACCCTTAAAATACAGACACAGGGTATCCGTTAGTGTTTCCCCTTTGGAGCTTGGTGGTAACAGCCAGGAACCAATTTCTCTTCACGGGCTAATTGTGTCTTTATTTTGTGTTGTTTTAACAGGGCTCCTTCTCCCCACTTAAGTTAGTAGATAAAATACTGTTTGAGTTAATGTAAATTATATGTTTTATCCTTGGCTATGACTGATAATTCTTAGAACTAAGAAGTTAGAATGAACTGATTATGATTTTTGAAATTGAATTTATTTAATCTAAACTGACTTTTTTTAAGTTTATTAAGATAAAAAATTCTCATTTCTCTTTGAAGAGACAACCCAAAATGTATTTAGGCTTTTCAGATTTTCTTTATATTCCTGAATTTATAAAGCAAAAATTATTATAGTAAGAAGAAAGCTCTGTATCCTGCCCAAAGTGTTAACTAAGAAGTTAGGTGTTTTGGTTTTTTGTTTTTTGGTTTTTTTGCTTCATCTTTAAAGTTTTCTGTTTAGTTTGGTTGAGGATAAACCATAAAGAAGATGTAACCATATTTTTTGTCATTCACTGGATCTTCCAAAAATCTATTTTTGTTGCAAAGCAAAAATTGGGAAGAAAATGTAAAGGCAGTTTCAATATTTGAGATGCATATATATGTGCATCGTTATATATGTCCTAGCATCCTTCCTGGGTACTAGGACCTGTTGTTATAGTTACTAGTTGGTTTTCTTTGAACGCATTCTATTCTACAATTATTCACCGATGGTCATTTTTCCTTTTCTTTTAATGTCAAAAGCTAACTGTTTTACTTTTGCCGGTATATGGTTTTTGTGCCTGTGTTTTGGAAAATGACTTTGGGTTTGATGGTTTAAATTCAGCAGACATATTACTTCTGAGTACGATCATATTTTTGTGTGTGTGTGTGCGGTATTTATTTCAAATGTTTGTTAAAACAGCACTGTTATTTCTCAGGACAAGAGCAAAGATCACCCCCTGCAGAAGCTTGGGCACTATGTACAGAACTTTATAGAACAGAGGCCATACTTTAGCTTAAGCCTGTCTGCTGACCAGAGAATGGAATTCTGCGTGGACTCAAGGAACAAAAGGAAACTAGGCAGGGAGAGGGAAGAAAAGTGCCCATCTGAATCAAACTTCAGCTGCCATCAGGGCACATCTTGTGGTGGTCACAGATTGTAGGCTGTTTTTTGGAAGATTCGGGTTCAGCACAGGATTCCATTTGTCTACTTGGCTACACCCCTGGCTGAGGTGCCATGAGGTCAATGTCACTCACATTCCTGGCCAGCCAAACTCCCGCAGCAAAGAGTCCCAAATTTAGTATCAAGTTCCTCCGGAAGTCATTCCTATCTGTGGCAAAGCGGTAGACGCCCCGAAGCCAATCTCCCACGTTGTCCGGTATTTCGGGAGTTTCATTAGCCGAGCCAGCAGCGCTCACCGTGACCCCGCTGGAAGCCATAGTAGGAACCTTCGCATGGGCTGCGGTGGAGAAACCCCGATCATTTTTTATAAATTTGATCTCTGCCAGTTCTTTTCATGTGGGTAGGGGATTGGTCCTTGTCATGGTAAAGCACCTTCAAGAATGACTGTAAATGTTTATTACCGTGTCTGTGAAATTATATTGTACCAGCATCACAATGAAATGGTACTTTTTAATCCTTAGAGGAAAGTAAATCATAAAAACCAAGATTAAGAAAGTCTAAAAGTGAACGTAACAGAGAAGTTTACATTAAAACCTCTAAACTTGTTTTGTGCCTGTCTTGATATAGATTTATCTGATTTTTTTCAAGAAAATATTATTGAAAATTTAAATGACTATTAACAAACAGCTTTGCTCTCAGAATATTTATTGTGCTTGGGCAATATATAAAATAAAAATTTTAAAGATTTTAAGTTAAATTTTACTAAGTTAAGTGCCTAGGTATTATTTATTCAATGTGTGAAACTGAATTCACATTTATATACCCAGGTATAGGTTGAGCATTCAAATTCCAAAATGCTCCAGAATATGAAACTTTTTAAGCACCAACATGATAACACAAGTGGAAATTATCTTACTTGACCTCATGTGATGAGTGCACAAAATTCTTTAAAAATATTGTATAAATTTACCTTCAGGTTATATGTATTAGGTGTACATGAAATGTAAGTGAATTTTTGTGTTGAGACTTAGATCCCCTCCTCAAGATATCTCATTATGTATATGCAAATATTCCACAATTTGAAAAAAATCCAAAAACTTGTGGTCCCAAGCATTTTGGATAAAGGATACTCAACTGGTATATACTTTATCCAGCTAACACTTGAAAAATGCATTGTACGCTTTTTATGTGTGATAATATAATTAATATATAGGCGAATCATATTGTATATGTGAAATATACTTCAAGAATGTGTTAAGTGTCCAGGATAAAAGCAGTCCTTCACTATATTAGTCATTTCTTATGTCTAAGATGTTCTTAACTGGAAAATCAGGGTTCTTGATCAGCTTCCCACTCTACTTGTACCGTGTGCTTAATGTGTCATAAACTTTTAATGTCTCCTTCATTCATGGTTCACATTCAGCGCCCTTTGATTTTTAGCACAGATAATATATCAGAGTTTTGCAATTAAGATTTAGCTAATAGAAAGATTTTGTAGATATAGGAGTTTAATAGTGTCCATTTATATACAGATAATGTCTGTTTATCAATCTTTTAACAGCATTTTCTAAATCACTTGATTTTTGAACATTTGCAGTGATCTAATTAGCCTGCTTTGCTGATTTTCTTTTCCATTTAATGAAACAACTCTGCATCATCACTCTCTTTATTGCTTTTTCCTAGGCTCATGATCGTTCAGAAAGTGGAGAACTGGCATTTATTAAACAACTAGTTCGAAAGATTCTAATTGTTATTGCCCGCCCTGCTCGGTTATTAGAGTGCCTGGTAAGTTGCCCCTCGATGTGACTACATTATTTATTGTTAACTGGGAAAGCAGTTACCATCAGAAAGCTCCAGCTTCATTTGGTTTCCAACACCAGAGCTAAATGGAAAAAGTCAAAGGGAATTACAAGTTGTGAATGTTTATGACGTCGATATGTGACTTGTCCTTTCTGATTTTAAAGAGACTTCTAGACTTTTGCTCTACTAAGTGATAGTCATACGATATTCTAGGCAAACTTGAAGTAGAATCATAAAATAATGTGCTTGACCTTTTCTCAGCATAATTACTTTATGTCACAGCTAATTTAAAACTCTTGCTGTACCTCACTTTTTTGGAGTTGCCAAGATTCAGAGAAGGAATAGAGATAAATGCAGGGGTAAATAGTAACCTGTGATTTATAATTATTCTTTGTTTTAAAATGTGGCAAGTTAGAAAATAAGATGCTAACCATCCCATTTGGGAAAATACAGTAGAGCCTCATGCAGACCTGAAAGAATGAGACTTCTAGAGATGATTAGTTCATTTTAACAATTATATGTTTTTGGCTGGGCGTGGTGGCTCACGCCTGTAATCCCAGCACTTTGGGAGGCTGAGGCAGGCAGATCACCTGAGGTCAGGAGTTCCGGACCAGCCTGGCCAACATGGTGACACTCCGTCTCTACTAAAAATACAAAAATTAGCCAGGTGTGGTGGCGCACGCCTGTAATCCCAGCTACTTGGGAGGCTGAGGCAGGAGAATTACTTGAACCCAGGAGATGGAGGTTGCAGTGAGCTGAGATCACGCCACTGCACTCCAGCATGAGCGACAGAAAGAGACTCTGTCTCAAAAAGTAAAAATAAATAAAATTAAAAATAAATACAATTATATATTTTTGGCCAGTGATCATTTTCCTGTTGAGAAGTTTTTGTTTTATGGAATTTTGATTTGAGGTTTCAGTTAAAACTGTGAACAAATATTAAGCTGTGAACATAAGAATTATTTTAAGGATCTACTAATATAGCATCAAAACTCACTTTTAAGTTCCACTGGCTATTAAAGTAATTATAACACCACATACAATACAGCTTTTCAGAAATACACACATACATACCTACATAATACACATATGGTTGCAGTGCTTCGGTCTTGCCCTTATTTTAACTATCATCCATAATAATTTATAATAGTGAAATATTCACAGCACCAAAAATATATACTAGTGCCTTGTCAGACACAGAGGGAAAATCTTGAGGAGAAAGGTAAGGAGTTGGGAGGTGTAGGGAAGGGCTTTCTATCAATGGTGAGGACCCTTAGAATCATAGAATCAAACACGCCATTTGGCATTGAGTGTCTCTGGAAGGCTAAAAGGAAAAAAACTTGGATACTTCAGCGAGAACTGGGTGACTGGTAAATCCAGGTAGAAGGGTTAGTTAACTTTTTACTGCCTCTCCTGTTGTAGCTTTTGAATTACGGACCACATGTTTGTACTTCCCACAATTGTTTAATTTAGGGGAAAGTTTCATTTAGCATTAAAACTTGTTTTTCTGGACAATAGATATGCTAAGAGCAGATCTTGCTTTAAAGGAGGAAATCAACTTTTTACAGTAATCACTCATAATCAGAAGAGAAAAAGTATAGCTTCTCAAAGATAGAAACAAGTGAACTTAGAAGTAGCTTGGAAATATTGCTGCTTTCAGAGTACTCTTTAAAGCTTAGATGAAACTGGAGTTTCATAGTATTAGGGGATGCTTCCCCCAAGCTATCATCTTATCCCTATAGGCTCTGTCAGTCATTGTAGTAGGTGTGTATGTAAAAGACTCTGAGTATTTACATTGGTTTAACTTTACTCCATTTACAGCAAGTTTTTTTTTTTTTTTTTAATGACCTTTAGAAACTCCAGAAAAAATCCAGGAAATATAACTGAAATTAATAACTGGGCTTAGGCAATAAGCATAATTGTTTACAACACATAAATCCATGGCATCCCTTTGGGCACAGAGGAAAAACCAAACTTGGTTTCTCCTGCTGTGCTCTCACAACATGATTCTGACACCAGTTATGTGGGAGCCCCACACAACAAGCAAGCAAGCAGTTCTGCAGCAGACGCCAGCTGGGTGTCCTCCAATTCCATTCCAACACTGTCTACCCAGAGATAGCATCAGATCCCACCGGTTGAGGGGTCAATTCCACAAGAGTGCCCCTACTTTCAGTGTCAGTCGCGAGCTCCAGGTGGTTTGCCTGTGCCCCTCACTGTCTTGCTGTAAACCGAGGTTCCTATGACCCCCTCTCTGAGTTTCATTAGTTTGCTAGAGTGGTTCACAGGACTCAGGGAAACACTGAAGTTGACCAATTTATTATGAAATACATTAAAAACTCTACAGATGATGAGATGCATAGGGTAAAGCATGAGGAAAGGAGTGCAAAGCTCCCTGGCTGCACTGCCTTCCAGAAAACTCCACACGTTCAGCTATCCGGAAGCTCCCCAAATGCGGTCCTTTTGGGTTTTTATGGAAGCTTCATTACATAGGCATGTTTGATGACATCATTGGCCATTCATGATCCACTTAACCTTCAGCTCCTCTCTGAAGTGGAGGTGAGGATGGAGCTGCAACTCCCAACCCTCTCATCATATGATAGGCTCCCCTGACAACCAGCCCTCTTCCAGAGGCTGCCCAGAAGTGCCCAGCCACCCGTCAACTCACTAGAATACAGAAAGCCACTTATTACTTTGGAGATTCCAAGGGTTTCAGGAGTGGTATTTCAGAAAACAGGGATGAAGACGAAACATACATTTGATAGTATCACAGCATCCATCTAGAGTGTGGTGATCCTGAAGATATTTATTACACACTAGAAGCAACAGGCAGCCACATATACACAACAAATTAAATAGATAGGAAAATATATTCTCAAAGTTTTATAAGAGACAGAGGCTTTAATTTCCCATTTTTCTTTCTTGGTCTTTATGTGAATAGTGGTAACTTAATTTTATAGTTAACTAATAAAAAAATGGTAACTTTGAAGTTTTTCTTTCTAATGTTTTTGGATACTTCTATATTAAGAGAGTTTCCTGCAGCATTTTTGAGTAAGTGCATTCTAACATTCCTTTTGTTGCTGGTTGAGTGGAGAGAGAAATTGAATCTCAAATCTTCTGGATGGAAATTCCCAGATTTTATAACTTTGCCAGAAAGGCACAATTAAAAATCAGACCTGTTCATTTCCGATGAGCGAGATCTTAAGTGGAGCGTAGTACCTTCGTATTTACATTACAAGCAAATTGGAAATGATCATTATCTTTGGGTTACCATGTGCATAAATGTGTTGGCTTAGAATATGAATAGGCTTCAAATATGAAGTGAGAATTACATACTTTTAAAATCCATTTGCCTCCTTTCTGCATAAGTAACTTACAGCCATGTATATCCAGCAGTTTTATTGTGAATGGGATTTATGTAATAAAACCTCAGACAATTTTGGCTCAAAGAAGTATCCATCTGTGTTTGTCTTCTGCTAGGAATTTGATCCGGAAGAATTTTACTACCTATTGGAAGCAGCAGAAGGCCATGCCAAAGAAGGACAGGGTATTAAAACTGACATTCCCAGGTACATCATTAGCCAACTGGGACTCAATAAGGATCCCTTGGAAGGTGAGTCCCTGGGTTGCTCCTACCTTTGACTTTGTTTATGCACCGCCGCCTCATAGAGGAAATCTTAAGTGGCAAATCTTTATTTTTTCCTCATGTTTTGGTTCTATCTATTGAAAAGTCCATATCTGGGGACTGGTTGCTATTTGAAGGAAATAGCCATAAATTGGGTCCTGAGACGCGACTGAGCATGACCCATTTTGTGTCTACCTAGAGTGTGGGTCAAGGCCTTGACATCTTTAGAAGCCTGTCAGCCTGAAAATGCCAGAGTGTCCCAGAGGGTTTTGATTTCAGTCTTCACTGAGTAGTTTTTCTCCTGCAGAGCTCAGTTGGGCTCTTTTTGAGAGTGCTTCTAATTTTTAAAATGTTGCTAAAGACCTTATCATTAATTAAACTGACATTTAAATTTGCAGTTGACATAAAAATGCGGTTGATGGTAGATTACTTTAAATTGAGTACAGTATTCATAGGGTATATTCTTGTTTACTTAAAGTATAAAACATAGTAATATACAGGAGAACCAATAAAAATGTTTTTTTAAGCTTATAAAAGGATTTATGGGCTGGGCGCAGTGGCTCACGCCTGTAATCCCAGCACTTTGGGAGGCTGAGGTGGGTGGATCACGAGGTCAGGAGTTCCAGACCAGCCAGGCCAATATGGTGAAACCTTGTCTCTACTAAAAATGCAAAAATTAGCTGGGCATAGTGGCGTGTGCCTCTAGTCCTAGCTACTCGGGCGGCTAAGGCAGAAGAATCGCTTAAACCCAGGAGGTGGAGGTTGCAGTTAACCTAGATCGCGTCACTGCACTCCAGCCTGGGCGACAGAGTAAGACTGTCTCAAAAAAAAAAAAAAAAAAAAAAGAAGTTGATTCACATTTTAAAATAATATTATTAAATTAAATACAGAAAATAGGAAGCATCCTGCAAGTGAACTTTAAAAAATCTGATATTGGTAAACCACTCCCCTGACAACCTGTTCCTGTTCATGATTCTTTAGGATTGTTATTTATAACATTTAGTTATACACTCCCCTCCCCCAAAAGACAAAAACTATCATTGACTCCTTCATTCAAAATTGTCTTCCCGGTTCATTAAATTGAATTTGCAAACAGTGTTTATCTTGTTAAATTGTTTGTAATGGTAAATGTTGGCACAGAGATTTTCCCATCTGAAGCCAGGGAACCTGCTGCTCTCTGCCCTGCTCTCCTGTTTCCCTGCTTTGTTTGCTCCTATGGCCATCGTATCTTTGCTTCCAGTGAAATGATGCATGCATTACTGTGAGATAATGCCAGATAAATTTATACTGTACTGAAAGCAATTCCACAACAGATTCATCACTTATCAGAGACTGGTGGCTGCTTTTCTGAAAAGTTCCCTGGGGAGAGATTTTTCCCCATGGCTTTTAAATTACCATCTTTACCTTTTTGAATCATGAGTCTTCAGAAATGGTTTAAATCAATGAAATAAAAAGGGCAGATGTTTAATGGTATTTAGATGAGTTTTAAAAATCACTTCAGGCATTACAAAATGATGCCTTAGCTTCCTGCTTCAAAAGCTGACTCTTGGTTCCATTCCATTACTACCCACTGCTTACAAATAATATGTATTTCTCAGATAATAGTTATTTAGCAGAAATTCTATTTAAAACAGAACCATCTTTTAATTTTTTTTTTATGAAAATAGTTGAAGTTGGGGAGACTGTCAAAGTAGATTATAGTGACTCTTCACGCTGGTATAGTTAAGATTGCGTCAGCTCTTGAATTGTGGACCAAGTGAGTTCTTTAGTTTTCTTACCTGGCAGTCACTGTAGGCTGAACTTTGGTAGGTGAATAATCTGAGGCCCTTGTAGAAACTAGCTTTCTAGAGGCTCTAAAGAAAACATGAATAGTGATCTTTAACAAGTTTGGAGTTTAATCACTGGGAGTTGTGTTTTTAACTCTTGACACTTAATTTAAGATCTGAGGCTAGTTTTTGTTTGTTTTTTTTGGGTGGTTTTTTTTTTGGGGGGGGCGGGGGTTTGGAGACGAAGTCTTGCTTCGTTGCCCAGGCTGGAGTGCAGTGGTATGATCTCGGCTCACTGCAACCTCTGCCTCCTCAGTTCAAGTGATTCTCCTGCCTCAGCCTCCTGAGTATCTGGGACTACAGACGTGTGTCACCATGCCCAGCTAATTTTTGTATTTTTAGTAGAGACAAGGTTTTACCATGTTGGCCAGGCTGGTCTCGAACTCCTAACCTCAGGTGATCTGCCTGCCTCGGCCTCCCAAAGTGCTGGGATTACAGGCATGAGCCAGGGTACCTGGCCCTGAGGCTAGTTTTTAATCTATTTGTTAACATTTGAAATATGACTTCTCCAGGTAATTTAATAAACAATTGCACCACGGTGAGTGGATCAACTGAGGTCAGGAGTTTGGGAGGAGCCTGGCCAACATGGTGAAACCCGTCTCTACTAAAAATACAAAAATTAGCTGGGCGTGGTGGCGGGTGCCTATAGTCCCAGCTACTCGGGAGGCTGAGGCAGGAGAATCGCATGAACCCAGGAGGCGGAGGTTGCAGTGAGCCGAGATGGCGCCATTGCACTATAGTCTGAGTGACAGAACAAGACTCCCTCTCAAGAAATAAAAAATAAATGATTACAAACCCTGATTGTTCTACATTTGTTTCCCTTTCCTGTCAGCGTCTAAATTAACATACCTTAGACCTGTCCTTTGAAGGTTAGGAATTGGGAGTTCTGGAGCTGGGCTGCCAGGTCGGCACCGTAAGCCAGCACTGCACACTGTGTGAACCTTGACTATCCAAAGTGATGCACCTCTTTGTGCCTCAGTTACTTCCATAAAAATGAGATAATAGGCCGGGCGCGGTGGCTCACGCCTCTAATCCCAGCACTTTGGGAAGCCGAGGCGGGCAGATCACGAGGTCAGGAGATCAACACCATCCTGGCTAATCTGGTGAAACCCAGTCTCTACTAAAAATACAAAAAATTAGCCGGGCGTGGTGTTGGGCGCCTGTAGTCCCAGCTACTCGGGAGGCTGAGGCAGAAGAATGGCGTGAACCCGGGAGGCGGAGCTTGCAGTGAGCCGAGATCGCACCACTGCACTCCAGCCACGCTGACTCCGTCTTAAAAAAAAAAAAAAAGAGAGATAATAATAGCATCTACTTATAGGATTGTTTTGAGGATTATATGTTTATATTTGTAATTGCTTAACATAGTAAGTGTTTAATAGATGTTAGCTGCTGTTGCTGTTTTATTTAAACACTATTAATATTTGTCCCTTTCCTTGAGAGCCCTTCCAACTAGATGCATTTTAGTTCACCTCCAAGTCCACAAATCTAAGGTGCTAGTCATATTGGACATTGACATCATTTGAATGAGACCAAGAAAGTACATAGTTTGCGCTGAACTCATTTTTATTCTGGAATTTCCCCTATAGGTAAACTGAGACGGTTGTTGTCAATGTCCACTTATTCCAGAATCTAGAATTTATAAATTTTTATCTAAAGGTAATACTCCAATGTTGTTTTGCTTCATATCTCTTATGCATAATATCTGCCCAGAAGGGATGATCATATTTATGAGAACGTAAATACAGAAAATAAGAACCTAAGAAATTTTTAATTATTTAATTTTAAATAAAATTAAGTTTATTTAAATTGAAAACTTTAAATATATTTAGATGCACACAAAAATATGTAACTAAAAACTGACTTTTATTGTGCATGTTCAATTTTGAAAAATTGGAAAGTACAAGTAAAAGAAGAAAATA
Organism: Macaca nemestrina; assembly: GCF_043159975.1. Lineage (NCBI taxonomy): Eukaryota > Metazoa > Chordata > Mammalia > Primates > Cercopithecidae > Macaca > Macaca nemestrina. The sequence goes on along the minus strand of NC_092130.1, from coordinate 108,121,804 downwards.
TTATCTCTGATCCTGTCACTGAGCTAACCTAAACCTATCATAGTTTTAGAGAAAATTATTTCATGTTTTTTAAATAAAAATGATTTTTTAAAAGTTTAAAAAAATGAACAGTAAAAGAATTTGATTTTCTCATCTACTTCTATAAATTCAAGGATGTATTCCAATGCGAATTGATCAATTTAGACACTTTTGTCTCTTAACTAAATCATCAGGGTAGTACTTAAAGCTGGTGTCAAGCATGTGAAACCCAATCCAAGGCTGATTACACAATATAATTAATAATAAATAACAGTCAACATTTAGTAAGCATTTAATTTTTGTTAGTATGCTAAGAGCTTTACATGCATTATCACATACAGTACTCACAAAAAGCTCTAAGAAGTAAGTAATATTGTTTACGTTTTACAGCAGAAGAGCTTGAAGTTAAAAGGTCAGTCAGTAAATGCAGATAGTAGTGGTAACCTAAGTCTTTTAATATCCAAATCCCTCTTAACCACCATTATTACTTCCTCTCTGACAAATTTCAAACTCTTAGTGTCTTTGGCAGGGTATTTCTCAGTGGATATGAAGGAATGGAACAAGAGATATGCACCACAACTTAAGAATCGTTCCCTAGCTGTAGTCAGTGCTGCTTTGATGCCCGCCAGAGCCTGGAAAGACTTGCCTCTCTCGGATACCTGATTCTAAGCAGAGTTGTTGACCCACCAAAGCCTTTCCAAGCTATGGTGATTGCATCAGCCAATGAGTTCCTATGCCCAGCCTCTAAAGTTCCTATGTCTAGGTGTTTGCAAGAAACGGGGTTCTGGGGAGGGGCGTGTAGTGAACAATTTCAAAATACCAGTTGCTGCCTTTTTTTAGATTTAAGATTTTCCCATAGGCACATTGGAATCTAGAGCAATTTTTTTAATATTGGAGAAACTATTTTTCTTTTGTTTCAGCTTAGTATTCTTATCCAATTGCAATATTTTTATTAAGCTTACCTTTTTTTTTTTTTTTTTTAACTTAGAAATGGCTCAATTGGGAAACTACGACAGTGGGACAGCAGAAACTCCAGAAACAGATGAATCAGTGAGTGTAAGTATATTTCTTGATGAAATATGATGGTTTTTCTGTTTAGCATCTGGAGACTTTGGCTGTGTTCGTTTATTTATTCAACAAATGTTTATTGTGCTTCTGTGTGCAAGGCACTGTGCCAGGCACTAAGCATACAATTTTAGCCCCTTCTTTCAAAAAGAAATGAAACTTAATAAAAAATCACATGCAAAAAATAGAAATGATAAATATGAATGAGATCTATGAAGAAAAAAAACCATGTGCTACCATAACGTAAAGATATTTCCCATAGTCTGTCCAGTCCCAAAAGATTTCCCAAGGAAATGGCACTTGAGCTAAACATAACAAATTACTAGGGTGTGAAGGGGCAAAAGGAACATTCCAGACACAGGCTACGTCAGAGGACTAAGCCAGGGAGACGGCAGAAACTAGAGCACTTGAGTAAAAACTGGATACTTAGGTCCCTGTTGTTCATGTTTGTCAGGTTTTTTGTTTTTGTTTTTTAAGAGCAATGGGACTGAACTTTGGAGGAGATGTATGGGTATATGAGGGTGGGAGGAGTGGACAGGGAGATAACCCAATCAGAGTTATGACTTGAAAAAAATCACACTGACTGCAGTGCAGAAAGCAGTGGGGTGGGAGGAGGAGGGAGGGGTGACCACGTGGAAGCCAGTTCAGAGGCTGCTGCCGTGGCACAGGTGAGAGGCCCTGGATGCTGGTGCCGTTCTCCTCAATTGTGAACACCAAAAGAGGAACCAGGATGCATCAGATTAGGGATTAGGAAAGCAGGAGCAGGCTGTGTAGCCTAGGGGATAAGAACCCAGGCTCTGGAGTTAGGTTGCCTAGATTTGAAAACACTGCTTTCTACCAGCTGGGGTTTGGGGGAAATTTCTGTGTGCCTCAGTTTCCCTGTTTGTAAAAGATTAAATGAGATTTTTATGTAAAACGGTTGGGACAGTATCACATAGTAAGTGCTGAATAAATGATAGCTGTTTTATTAATTTTATTATCTGACTCATAATTTTGAATGTATCGAGACTAAAGTTCCTTTGAAACATTCAAGAAGATCCATCAAACTGGCAGCTGTATATAAGGTCTGGTATATTCTGGCACTCAGAGGGAGAGTTTCTGGTGGAGGTGGAAGTGACTTAGGAGTCATCCATGAACATAAATGAGATCACTCATGTAGGGAAGAGTTAATGAGATTAGCGAGCCTTGGACAGAGCCTTGCAGCCCAAAGCCATGAAAGAGCAGTAATAGTGAGTGAATTACCTTCTGAGCCAGTGCAAAGTAGATAAGAAAATAAAAAAAGAATAAAAAAGTTAAAAGAGTAATAGTGAGTGACTAAACAAGTAAGTGGTCCTAGTCTTGAAGTCTGTTTTCTGTGATGGAGCATTGGCAGGTGATGACTAGATAGATCCAGATCTTGGCCAGAGGCCAAGGGGGAGAAGAGGAGACAGATGGTTCAAGTTGAAGAGGTCAAGTAGTCTGGAGGCCAGAGTGTTGGGTCGGTTATATGTGTAGACACTGAAGTCACCCTGGATGGTGAGAGAGCTCTTGGGCGGAGCGGAAGGTGGGTAGCCAAGTCTTCCAAAGATGAGTGGGGATGACGGGGTCAGTGATGACAGTGCTGAGTTGAGGATGATGGCGCCCACACAGGGTTTCTTCCAAAACAATAGGAAGGGAATTCTGGACTCTTGCAGAGGGCAGCAAAGAGCTGGTAACTCCCTCTCCATGCTAAGATAAATGGGGCATGAGAGAATTTCTTTTAAGCATTTTTTTCTATTCCCATCGTTTGAGCTAAACTTTTAAAGAGCTGTCTTTTTGAAACTTGTTTTGTAAGCCATGTTAGATTTCTAGCATGGAAGTGAAGAAAGGCAGGCATTCTGTACTTGGGTGTTCCACGTGTTGCCTACTACTTTTCTGAGCAATGAAGATTGCCGCAGGAATGAAAGAGACATGCTCTGTCAGGAATACAGCCCCATGTAGAGCCACTCCGGCCCATTCTTTTTTGGCCAACAGAAACCAAAGGGAAAGCTTGGCATTATGGAGTTCAATCCCAAAATGTTAAAAGACTAGGACAAGGCCAACCTGAGTAGTTTACAAAAAGAAATAAATATCAGGAATTGTCCTTGATTGCCTGGAAATGTGGATTCGCTTCAGTGACAGTGTCACAGGGAGTTTGTCAGCATTGCTGTGGATGATGGCTCTGTAAAGCTATGCCTCAGGTTCCTGTGGCTGGAATACTGTACTTCCACATATTATATAACAGCATATAACTCAAATTTTATCTATTTGCTGATAAAATACTTTTCTTAATTCTAAACTACTTTTAACTTCCATATTTTGTTTCCAAGAGCTCTAATGCCTCCCTGAAACTTCGAAGGAAACCTCGGGAAAGTGATTTTGAAACGATTAAATTGATTAGCAACGGAGCCTATGGGTGAGTAATTCAAGAAAAGCTCTCTATTGTATTTCTGCACACTCAAGTAATACATTTATTCTTCACATTTATCTAAGGCCAAATAGATGCTGTATAAGGACTTGACTTTTCAGATCACTGCTTCTTCCCTGAGACTTGTACTGTACAGCCAAAATCGCTTCTTACTGGACACCTCATTAGAAAACATGCCAAGTGACCAAGTGGTTACTTAAGAGGGTTGGAGAGAAAGACTTTCAAGGAAAAATTTTATTTACTCTTGTTTCTGCCTCCTTCATTTTTGCCCTTCTGGGTTAAAAGAAGTACCTGACTCTTGATTGAGATATATATGTATATATTAAATAGTATATTATATATAATCATATATTTATAATTTTCTGTATAGTATTACTACATGACAAATAGCCTGTATTTCATGTCTGACCAGCAGACAACCTTAAGATAAATGTCTTTAAATAAGTCTGGTTGAAGGTTTAGAGCAGGAGTGTCTAATCTTTTGGCTTCCCTGGGCCACATTGGAAGAAGAACTGTCTTGGGCCACACATAAAATACATTAACATGAACAACAGCTGATAACTGGAAAAAAAAAATCACAAAAAACTCATAATGTTTTAAGCAAGTTTACGAATTTGTGTTGGTCTGCATTCAAAGCCATCCTGGGCTGCGTGCGGCCCACGGGCTGTGGGTTGGATAAGTTTGATTTAGAGTAATATGTTTGTTTTAGTCTTTATTACACCAGGATTTTTTTTTATTTCGTTTTGTTTTAAATTTATTTATTTATTTATTTTTGAGACAAGATGTTGCTCTGTCCCTCAGGTTGGAGTGCAGTGGTGCAATCATAGCTCACTCACTGCAGCCTCAAACTCCTACACCGGGATTTTCAAAATTGAGCTGTATACTATAATCTAATGATATTAATAGTGTTCCTTCCTTGATCCCTTTTTATAGACACACAATTTTCTCCTTGTGGCGGTAAACAGTGACAGGATTCTTCTGAGTTACTAATAGTTTAGAAGCGTAATTAATGCACAAACTATAACCTGATCCAGTTTAGACAGCCCAAGAATTCTAGTTTAATTAAATATTAATTCCAATTCTATCTGTATATAAAGAGCAATAAACAATCTCATAGACATTTATTGCTGTTTATCACGCAAATGAGCAGATGAAATAAAAGAGGTTTTTGTTGTGCCACAAGGGATGTTTCTGTTACCATTTTTTCGCCTCGAATATTTTCCACACCATTAACTTAAGAACTTAAATATTTGTGAGTCCCTTCTATGCTTCACTGATTTGTTTTCAGGATATGTCAAATGCCATTTTTCCTGTTGTGGCTCATAAATGCTTTCTGATGTATTTTTGCAATATTTTATTTTTCAAGGACCTCATTGAAACTTTTCTACCTAGGAAGATGGTTCTAGCATGCATTTATTTGTGGTTTCTAGTTGCTTATCATTTGTTTTTTAGTTCTTTACACTTTTGGAAATGACCTGAAGATTTCTTTCTTCATTAGGGAGAAGATTAAACTTTGATTTAATGGGTATATGGGTTTGAGCACTGCTAGATTTTATTAGCAGTGGAATTCTGGAATAAGATTATCTGTGAAGCACCACTTTTAAAAATGCGGGCATATATCTTAGCAGTATTTGGAGTTCTAACTGGTTGAGTAAACTCATTTGTAGTGCGATTAAACCACTGTATAGTAGATGAGGTATATCACACTTTGGGGAATAGTTGGGAATATACAAGAAGTTAAACAAGCTGTGAATCAGTAAACACCCAGGATGCAGGCCAAGTCATTAATGCACTCACAAGCTGCCTGTGGGAGTCTCTGCTGATCAGCCAAAACTCTTTTTTTATTTTTCTCATCTCAGATTTAATCTCTCATTTTATTTCTGATAGATTTTCTCCACATTTTAATAATCTTTAATTTGAAATTTGAATGGAACCACCCCTATTGGTTCACCCAGTCAGTGAGGGTGATTGCAGGCTTATGGGAACTGGCTGAACAAATGTATCCCCCTGTGGGTGGCTGAACTGGCCCTTCTAGAGGCTTCCTTAGGTATCCACGCACAGGATCTACCACTCACATCAGTGACTCAGAAAGGCACCGATTCCGTGACTCCTCAAAAACTGGTGGAGCTGGGAACTAACCCTGTCATTAGGAAGGGCTTCTATCTGCAGTGCTAAAACACACATGGCTTTCTCAGCATTATGCTTGGTGAAAATTCATGTTATAAAGCCAAGTTGATAAACATCTGATTTCCTTCTCTGTTTAACACACTTCTGATCCCTGACTGGAAGTTAAACGTGTCTTTTTGCCAACTTAGTGCTTTATAGAAAGCTGGGGCTATGTTCCTGGCACTGTGCTGGTTTCTTTATATATGTTCTCTTCTCACAAGAGCCCTTGTGTGGTAGTTGATATTATTTCCACTCACATGTAGGCAAGGAGAGGTGCAGAGACAGAGTCACGGATATCCTGATTTCTAAGTGGAACTCGCTTCTCTCTATAAGGTATCCATTTGTTAAAATGTTTAGCCATCCTAATTGGAGTTGTAGAGGTACTGCTTCTTCCAGTGAACACTTCCACCAGGATCTTTAAGTCATAACTTCAGATGTTTTCAAAGTAAAAGAATAAAATTGACTTAAAATTTTTAAAAGTAAAAAACTAATTTTGAAAGGCGCACCATTTCTCGCCCACTTTGCCTTTCCTTCTAATCTTGATGCACATGATTCTCTTTTACCTGTGAAGGGGCCTGGGACATGTCTCAAAGAGGCACATGTGCACAAGCGGCATACGCCCTGTCTCCCACATGCTCTCCCTGTAGTCTTTCCTCTCAACTTTCCTCTGGCACACGCACCCTCATTCCCACATGGAGATTTGCTAGCACGGAGTCACGTATTGGGCTCTCAGAGTCGTGCATAATTTTATACACGCTAGACATTCATGCTCGCAATAAGGGCTGATTCATTCTGCTCTAGATCCTGTCAGCTTCTAGTTCCACTTCTCCCCACCCTCCCATACCTCAGTTCTGCATGGGTGGGGAGAAGCTTGGCTCAGAGAGAACTAAGGTCTTTGGTTACGTCTTCCCCGCCCCCCACCTTCTACCCTTGGGTTTTCCTGTTTCACAGGGAGGTCAGTGTAGGAAGAGAGACCGAAGCAGCCTCTTCAAAGAAAGCACAATCTCTGGGACCGGAAGGCAGAGAAGAAATGTGGAGCCATATCAGTCAGTTCAGTACAACTTTTAACACTGGGAGGTGTACCATCCACTCAACAGTGTTATGTATCTGGCTGTCGGTGGCTGTCGTATCTCTCCTTGTTTCTCTCTGTCTCTCTCTCTTTGCTAGCTTTAGGCACATTTGGAACATCAACTTAAAAGAGAAAAGGTATACATACATATATATATGTATATATATACACAACAATTATTACTAAATAAACAAATTTCAACATGATGAGTAACATTCCCAAAGCAATACAGAAATGTAAAAACCCAAGAACAGAAAACAAACAAAAAATCCACCCACAACTAATTCTAATAAGGAAGTCTGTTTGACCCTTGTGACTTCATCAAGATATGCATGTCCTCAGGCGGCGATATCTCAAGCTACTTATAGGATTCTTTTAAATTGGTTTAGGTCAGTTTTCCCAAGGATTAACTGATTATTGTAAGTACATCATAGCAAGGGAAAGCAGAAAGTCAAACAAAGTTTTATGAACTGATAATCTGAGAATAAAGACTAAAGCCATTTTTTATACAGTGCCACAGAGAGACCCAGTAAGGATGCTGGTCATACTGGGCTGGAGGCATATTTGTCTTTTATTTTTTCATAAAATCATGGATAAGTCCATTCTTCCTTCACTCCTATTCTCAAACATATTGCAGAGTAGTTATTTATGTAAGAAATGGTGATTCTTGATTGAAAATCAGAATGGCCACCTTGTGGTCATCTGTGAAATTCATAATATACGTCTAAGGCTCCTCAGCACTAAACTTACTCAAAACCAAATATTGAAGGAAGAGATAATAAGCTGTATGTCACTTTACTCTCCAGAATAGGCAAACTATAATACAAAGATACTGGTTTCTCCCTGTCAGTATTTAAAATTCTAACTTTCATTTTGAAATATATATTTCCTGTTTGAAAACCCCCTGTTTTGGTTCTTTTTTTTTTTTTTTTTTTCATTATTATACTTTAAGTTCTGGGGTACATGTGCAGAACGTGCAGGTTTGTTACATAGGTATACATGTGCCATGGTGGTTTGCTGCACCCATCAACCCGTCATCTACATTAGGTATTTCTCCTAATGCTATCCCTACCCTAGCCCCCAACCCCTCTTCAGGCCCCGGTGTGTGATGATCCCCTCCCTGTGTCCATGTGTTCTCATTGTTCAACTTCCACTTATGAGTGAGAACGTGTGGTGTTTGATTTTCTGTTTCTGTGTTAGTTTGCTGAGAATGATGGTTTCCAGCTTCATCCATGTCCCTGTAAAGGACATGAACTCATCCTTTTTTATAGCTGCATAGTATTCCATGATGTATATATGCCACATTTTCTTTATCCAGTCTATCATTGATGGGCATTTGGGTTGGTTCCAAGTCTTTGCTATTGTGAACAGTGCCGCAGGAAACATACGTGTGCATGTGTCTTCATAGTAGAATGATTTATAATCCTTTGAGTATATACCCAGTAATGGGATTGCTGGGCCAAATGGTGTTTCTAGTTCTAGATCCTTGAGGAATCGCCACACTGTCTTCCACAATGGTTGAACTAATTTACACTCCCACCAACAGTGTAAAAGCGTTCCTGTTTCTCCATATCTTCTCCAGCATGTGTTGTTTCCTGACTTTTTAAGGATCGCCATTCTAACTGGTGTGAGATGGTATCTCATTGTGGTTTTGATTTGCATTTCTCTAATGACCAGTGATGATGAGCTTGTTTTCATATGTGTTGGCTGCATAAATGTCTTCTTTTGAGAAGGGTCTGTTCATATCCTTTGCCCACTTTTTGATGCAGTTGTTTGTTTTTTTCTTGTAAATTTGTTTAGGATCTTTATAGATTCTGGATATTAGCCCTTTATCAGATTGATAGATTGCAAAATTTTCTCCCATTCTGTAGGTTGCCTGTTCACTCTGATGATCGTTTCTTTTGCAGTGCAGAAGCTCTTTAGTTTAATTAGATCCCAATTGTCTATTTTGGCTTTTGTTGCCATTGCTTTTAGTGTTTAATCATGAAGTCTTTGCCCATGCCTATGTCCTGAATGGTATTGCCTAGGTTTTCCTCTAGGGCTTTTATGGTTTTAGGTCTTGCATTTAAGTCTTTAATCCATCTTAATTTTTGTATAAGGTGTAAGGAAGGGATCCAGTTTCAGCTTTCTGCATATGGCTAGCCAGTTTTCCCAACACCATTTTAAACAGGGAATCCTTTCCCCATTTCTTGTTTTTGTCAGGTTTGTCAAAGATCAGATGGTTGTAGATGTATGGCATTGTTTCTGAGGCCTCTATTCTGTTCCATTGGTCTACATATCTATTTTGGTAGCAGTACCATGCTGTTTTGGTTACTGTAGCCTTGTAGTATAGTTTGAAGTCAGGTAGCATGATGCCTCCAGCATCCTTCTTTTTGCTTAGGATTGTCTTTGCAATGCAGGCTCTTTTTTGGTTCCATATGAAATTTAAAGAAGTTTTCCAATTCTGTGAAGAAAGTCAATGGTAGCTTGATGGGGATAATATTGAATCTATAAATTACTTTGGGCAGTATGGCCATTTTCATGATATTGATTATTCCTATCCATGAGCATGGAATGTTTTTCCATTTGTTTGTGTCCTCTCTTATTTCCTTGAGCAGTGGTTTGTAGTTCTCTTTGAAGAGTTCCTTTACATCCCTTGTGAGTTGTATTCCTAGGTATTTTATTCTCTTTGTAGCAGTTGTGAATGGGAGTTCATTCATGATTTGGCTCTCTGTTTGTCTATTAATTGTGTATAGGAATACTTGTGATGTTTGCACATTGACTTTGTATCCTGAAACTGCTGAAGTTGCTTATCAGCTTAAGGAGATTTTGGGCTGAGATGATGGGGTTTTCTAAATATACAATCATGTAATCTGCAAACAGAGACAATTTGACTTCTTCTTTTCCTAATTGAATACAGTTTATTTCTTTCTCTTGTCTGATTGCCCTGGCCAGAACTTCCAATGCTGTGTTGAATAGGAGTGGTGAGGTTGGGCATCCTTGTCTGGTGCAGGTTTGCAAAGGGAATGCTTCCAGTTTTTGCTCATTCAGTATGATATTGGCTGTGGGTTTGTCATACATAACTCTTATGATTTTGAGATACGTTCTGTCAATGCCTAGTTTATTGAGAGTTTTTAGCATGAAGTGCTGTTGAATTTTGTTGAAGGCCTTTTCTGCATCTGAGATAATCAAGTGTTTTTTGTGGTTGGTTCTGTTTATGTGATGCATTACATTTATTGATTTGCATATGTTGAACTAGCCTTGCATCCCAGGGATGAAGCTGACTTGACCATGGTGGATCAAATGACAACATTTGTATATCAATACTTATCTTCTATTTGAGGGATGGCCAAGTTATTTTCTGTGCTCCTTTGTATTTCTGTCCTGCTACCATCATCTGATTAGGAGCAACTCAAGTTATCTGTGGATTCTTGATAGTAGCTGATCAGTAGTTGAAGAAAGAAAAATATACTAAAAGCCTTTAATCTGATACAAAAAGAACTAGTAGTTGGTTGTTTAATTTAAAAGATAGTCAAAGTAGAAAATAATTTAAAAAGATACATGTTTTAAACATTTTAATTTAGCCTAAATATACATAAATTTCCTAGTCTGTTGATGGAAGGCCTTTTCAAGAAAGTCAGTGTAAACCAGACTTACAATACATTGTTTCTGTTTTCCAATTTTACCTTCATTAATGGTGAAACAAGAACTCGAAGCAATATGAATGTAGGAATCTAGATTTTTGTTATTTTTTCAACTTTTGCCAATCTTGTCACCCACATTAAATCAACAGGAATTTAATTTAGTAACTCACATTTATTAAGATTTTCTAAAACATTTGTTTAGTTTTCTGATAAACAATAGTGCTTACCCTTTTTACACTCATGTTTCATTAGTTTAAATATTTGTTTAAATTAGTTAACCTTAATATCAAATCTAGCCAGCAAAACAGGTGTGGGAATCACTCAGAATGGTGGGAGCCCAAGGCTTTGATCATACTGAAGAGTACCACCAGTTGGTGTGGAAAGCGCTGGGCACCCAGCTGGCTGGTTTACAGTGAGAGTGACAGCACTAGATCATTTGGTGCATTGATTATGGGAGGTATGGTGAAGAAGCTTTTTACTATTCAGTGAAGGAAGAACTAGAAAAACAGAAATGAGAAGAGAAGAAAAATATGAGCAAAGCAAAAATAATAATAATAATGTTTAAAAATATAGATGTGTGATTTGCTGAATAAAGGAAAAAGATGAGCAGGATGAGAAGACAGAGATAAAGATACACATACATGAAAGAAAAAGTAATTCCTAGCTGAACATTTAAGGGAAAAATGTTAACGTTGATTAAACTGGGATTGAATATAGTGGAAATTTATGTCAGTAAATCACCCTGATATATTGATTGAGCGGGAGCATAGGGTGTCCTAGGCCCCCTTGCAGTCATTGTTCAGGGACAGTTAAGTAACTAGTGGAAAATCCATTTCAGATCACATACCACCTGTTTTATAAGGTGGGCACTGGACATGCTTTACTGTGATTGATGGCTCTTCAGGTAAATGATTTCTTGTTTGATTATTGGAGATTTCAAACTTGTTCTCCCATGATATTGACAAGTGAGGAGGACTTGTGACAAAGGAGCCCATCCAAGACATGTTCCTTGTTGCTCATCATTTCCAGATGAACTGTTAAGACTCCTCCTTCTAATTCTCTTATTTCCTTTATCCCAAGCCTCAGTGGGTCTCTTGTCTTTACCTAGACATAATTGGCTCTATGAAGTATTTGGGGGAGGCTTTAGGCAGAAATTGAGTGCAGCCTGGTCTGGTTGTAAAGTTCTCTGACACCTTGACCATGAATTTGAGAGAACAGAAATATAGCTCCATCGTTGGCCCGCTCTTATGCTGAGAAATGCATTTCCTGTTGAAACGGCCATGGGGTAGCACATGCTGAGGATTGCAGTGAGGAAATATGCTACCCTTTGTTGCAAGACACCCCCATATAATGTGTTAAACACGTACTTCTCATTTATCTGGAAATTTCTTCGGAAGTAAATGTCTCTGAATTGGAAGCCAGATACTCTAAGAAGCTGTGGAGTTTTTTGCAGATCCCAAGGGTATAATTTAGAAAATTATTGCTTTAGGGTCTGGGCACAGCGGTACATGCCTGTAGTCCTAGTACTTTGGGAGGCCAAGGAGGTCAGGAGTTTGAGACCAGCCTGGCCAACATGGTGAAACTCTGTCTCTACCAAAAAACACACACTAAATTAACTGGGCATGGTGGCATGCAACTGTAATCCCATCTACTCAGGAGGCTGAGGCACAAGAATCGTATGAACCCAGGAGTCAGAGGTTGCAGTGAGCCAAGAGCGTACCACTGCACTCTGGCCTGGGAGACAGAGCAAGACTCTGTCGCAAAAAAAAAAAAAAAAAAAAAAAAAAAAAAAAAAAAAAAAAAAAAAAAAAAAAAGGAAAAAAAAGAAAATCATTGCTTTAGTTGGTTGAGAAAAAGTGTGTAATATATATATAATGCTAGAAAGGATCTAGTTTGTTATATGTGTGTAATTTTGTTAATTCTTTCCTGTTCTGACATATATCAGATTTTGATGTGTTTGTGGAAAAACTGAAAATGTCAGCTAGCTATTAGGAAATAGCTCACTTTGGGAACTGCTCATTTCCTTCCTTCAGCAGTGAAGATGAATCTGATGCCTGAATATGACCCTTGGCCTTTAACTGAAAGAATTAAAAAAAAATCAATCTAGCCAAAGGCGTTTAGCCTGGGATGGGATGTTTGTAGCTGCCACCTTGTGGGAGCTACATTCCACCTGCCGTGTGAACTTTTAAAAAGTTGATGATTTATATGGTTTACTGTATCCCCAGAACATCCTTACTTTCTCTCTTCCTGTCAACCCCAATACTTCTGCTCCCTTTCAGGGCAGTCTACTTTGTTCGGCATAAAGAATCCCGGCAGAGGTTTGCCATGAAGAAGATTAATAAACAGAACCTCATCCTTCGAAACCAGATCCAGCAGGCCTTTGTGGAGCGGGATATCCTGACTTTTGCAGAAAACCCCTTTGTTGTCAGCATGTATTGCTCCTTTGAAACAAGGCGCCACTTGTGCATGGTCATGGAATATGTGGAAGGTATATCAGTATCTGACATGGAGAACATGACACCTGTACCCAGAAATTCCTTGCTCATTTGTGTTGTTGAAGCTTTCTGTATTTGTGCCACATAATGGCTGTATCCACCTAGGAACTAAAGCCCAGGCAAATGAGATGGCTGTATTCCCAGTCATTATCTTCTGATAATTGCTTGTAAAGTGCCTGCTCTACTATAACAAAGGGAAAATTAGTGCTATCTGGAAAAAGGTTGTTTATCTTTTTTAATAGTTTTTAATCCTAACTACCTCCTCTCAGTTGGTCATTAAAGTTGGAATATAGGTGATGGGATTTTTTTCTACTTATTTTTATTACGTATCATAAAAGTACTCATCACAATTAGTCTTACAGAAAGAAATATATATTCTTTTCAGTCTATGGTATGAAATAAAATGGAAAAGGAGGTACATTCAAGAAAATGAAGCCAGTCTTCCTGATTTTTAGCTTTTTTTCTTTCTTTCTTTAAGAGGTTTGTGGACTACCTTTTCAGTGCTCCAAGTAATCTTATTTCCATCAATTTTACATTAACTTTCTGAGTTCAAGTGACCATGACTTGTTGACATAAAGTTAATAAGATGAATAGATCAGTAGCAATTTCAAGGCATCTAATTTAAGCTGTTGTCATTGAACAGAATCCCAAAACTATAAAACTCAAACATTAGATATCCTTTTAGTTTAACCTTTCCATTTCATAGATGAGCGAAATAAAGTCCAAGAAAGGAAGACTTACTAGATAGAGTGGTAGATAAAAGACAAAAACGTAGCTTGCCTTATTTTCATCTAATGTTCTTTCTACCACACCAATATTTTGCTTTTTTAACCTCTGTTGTGGTTATCTTAACAAAAACAATAACTAACATGTATCACACATTTAGTATGTGATATGTGTTGGGCAATATCCTAAGTTCTTTATATAGATTATCTCATTTAACTCTCATAAGAATTCTAACAAAGATGACATTGTTACCATCCTCGTATTACGGATGAAGGAACCAAGAGTAGTTTGCCTAGGATGTCTCAGCTTATAAGAGGCAGAGATAGAATTTGGACTCAGGTAGCCTGATTCTAGAATCCATGTTTTATGATATTTTAAAATGTTAACATGATCCTAAAATTGTGCTAGCAGTTCTTTAAAGTACAGTTTCACTTCAGAGCCAAACCTTCTCTCTTATGAATACTACTTCTTAAATAAAAATCTGTATTTTCTGCATACCATGTCTTAGTTAGAAACATGACAGGTTCACACACAGACTCCAGTTGTGACTATGATATGCTGTGTCTATGGGTAGAAATGATTTCACCTTGAAATTCTGCAGTCTAAACTGATTTTCTCCATTAAGCCTTGATCCTATAGCTACTAACTCTTTTTCCTGTGTTATAGGGGGAGACTGTGCTACTTTAATGAAAAACATGGGTCCTCTCCCTGTTGATATGGCCAGAATGTACTTTGCCGAGACGGTCTTGGCCTTGGAATATTTACATAATTATGGAATTGTACACAGGGATTTGAAACCAGACAAGTATGTACACAAATGAAATATATATCTTCTTTTGCCCAATACAAAGTTCTTGTATGTTTATAAAGATGTTTACTTTTAATGCAATGTTCATTTTTAAATTCTTCCATAATGTCCAAAATAAGTTGTTTTAACAGTATATATGGTAATTTGTATGTAAATCTTTAAAGGATATGCTTATGTGAAGTTCAGGAAACTCATAGAAAAGAGGATACAATGCGTGTGTGTGTGTGTGTGTATGTATATAAATATATATATATAAATACTTTAAGTTCTGGGATACATATGCAGAATGTGCAGGTTTGTTACATAGGTATACACATGCCATGGTGGTTTGCTGCACCCATCAACCCATCATCTACATTAGGTATTTCTCGTAATGTTATCCCTCCCCTAGTTCCCCACCTCCCACAATGCTTATATTAATAATTTATCAGTCGGGCGCAGTGGCTCACGTCTGTAATCCTAGCACTGTGGAAGGCTGAAGCGGGCAGATCACGAGGTTAGGAGATCGAGATCATCCTGGCTAACGTGGTGAAACCCCATCTCTACTAAAAATATAAAATAATTAGCCGGACGTGATGGTGGGCCTGTAGTCCCAGCTACTCGGGAGGCTGAGGCAGGAGAATGGCGTGAACCCAGGAGGCAGAGGTTACAGTGAGCCAAGATCATGCCACTGCACTCCAGCCTGGGCGACAGAATGAGACCCCGTCTCAAAAAAAAAAAACAAACAAACAAACTTACCAGCAACAAGAGAAAAAGATAATCATAAAGCCAGAGTTAATTTTTTTAAGTTTTTTTTTTTTTAATGATGTAAATGTGATAATGGCTTCATAGAATGCTACTAGTTGTTTTCTGGATAGTTTCTTTATTTGGTGCCATACTTAGATTACCTTTTCCTACTCCAAGATGAAGTGCTTGATATTACATTCTGTTTTACTCACAATTTAATTTTTTAGTAATTTTTAATTTACGTGGAATTGATTTTGGTGTCTGATCTGAGATACAGATAGACTTTTTTTCCCAGATGACTAGCTATTCATCTTGACACCATTTATTAAATATTTCATGCTTTATCCACTAATTTGAGATGCCTCTAAAAACATTACATATTAATATGTAAAGACTTTAAGTGTGCTGAAAAGTTTATGGTAAAGTTGACTCATGCTTATTCTACAAAATTTGAAAAATTCAGGGAAAAAAAAGAGAAAAAAATTCATCCACAATATTACCAAAGACAACTATAACATTTTGGGATATTTCCATCCAGTAGCTTTTTAAAAAAAATCCCTCTATTCTTTTAATTTTTAAATTACTATAATACTGTATATACTATTTAAACTTTTTATTTTCCCACTTAAAATGAAAAGTTTTAAATATATTTAATTGCAGATTCTTTGCATGTGTAGGAAATACAGGTTTTGTGCTTAATGAGTAGAAATTTAAATTAGAGATGGAAGTTGAAATCTGAAACAATGTTTTTCTGGTTTTTTTGTTTTGTTTTGTTTTGTTTTATCTTGTGTCTCATTTGTATCACAAATGGGTTGCTTAGTTCCTGGTATATGCCCTTTCTTTTTCAGTTTCTTAATGTGAAAATGGAAAGGGATCAGAGTTTCATACTCAAATTTTTCCAGAAGTTTCAAAGTGTTATAAATGATGCTGTATGTGGCTGCTCCAACAAAGATTAGCTACGCCTTGTCTCTAGCCCTCCCTTATGAATTACACTCAGCTGCTAGATGGAAGTATTTGACATCTTTGTGTGACTTCATCTCTTTCCAGGCTGGGTTTTGTAATAAGCTTGATGCCCATATATTAAATAGTCTTAGAAATTGATGGGGGTAGGGGGCAAATGAAAATAGATAACCAGCTTATAAAGTGATTATTGTGTTATATGTCCTTCTGCCTCATAGCTTGTTGGTTACCTCCATGGGGCACATAAAGCTGACAGATTTTGGATTATCTAAGGTGGGACTAATGAGCATGACTACCAACCTTTATGAGGGTCATATTGAGAAGGATGCTCGAGAGTTCCTGGATAAACAGGTAAGCTTGGGTGCCATTTAGTTTATTGAGAAATACAAAGTATGGTATTGCCAGTGAAGTTCAGAATCAACTTGTGTGGGCCATCTTCACATTAGTGCTGGTGGTTTAGATGTCTGTATAAACCTTACATTTAATAAAGTGCAAATTGCTTCCATTTTTCTCCCTGGGCCTCTTTGAACTGTCTGCTCCCTCTACATTCCTCTCCCAACATTATGGTCTATTAGCAAGACGAAGGATCTAATTGCACACAAGTGAGAGCGTGAGAGAGACAAATGGAAAACTGTTTTTATAAGGAATTCAGGAGTCTCAGTAGAGTACTTGTGAAACTCATGATGCATTGTACCATCACGGGTGCTAAATCCAAGCCACGGCCCATTTCCCTTTAAGCATGCCTCATTACCATGTGCCCACAATCTGTTCATTGTAAAGTTACTTAAGGTAAACACAGCTCAACTGTCATTGCTTTTATGAAATAACCTGTGTGTGAATGTATTTTGGTCATATAGATACTAAAACTCTCTCTGACAATGACAAAGTTAAAAATGCATTATTATTTTAAATTTAAGGATTGTAAGTGGTTTTAATATTGTATAATAGGTAAAACTACCAAACAGGGTCAGATTCTCAATTTGAAAGTAAACATTACATATAATTTAACATTAGAGCAGAACTGTAAACTTCCCATCTTTGGTAATAATTCTTTGCCTTGGTATTTTAAATACTTTATTATACTTGTTGCTCTTAAGTTCTTTGTCCATGTGATTCCATGTGGTTGAGCAGGTGCATTCTGGGCAAAATAATTGGTGACTAGCCATCTTGCTCATTTTAATTCATGTCTAATATTCCAATTATTCAAATATTGCAATTATCTTTTAGGTCTGCGGCACACCTGAATACATTGCACCAGAAGTGATTCTGAGGCAGGGTTATGGAAAGCCGGTGGATTGGTGGGCCATGGGGATTATCCTCTATGAATTTCTGGTTGGATGCGTGCCCTTCTTTGGGGATACTCCAGAAGAGCTATTTGGACAAGTCATCAGTGGTAAATATCATCAGGAGTTATCTTTAAGTCACTATTGGGAAGCAGCTATTTAATGTAAATCTGTTGAGTGTCACAGTTTTTACTACTAAAATGTTAACCTTTATCAAACAGTTGAACCAACCAATTAAAAGAACTGACTCATCAAAGCATATAACTGACATTCTTAATCTCAAGAGAGCAGTTTTTGTTGAAAATTGATCTGAAGAAATTATGTTAACATAGAATTTGGAAATGTACTAGCAACAAAACCATTTTTTATCGTGTGCTTTTTCTGCAAAGGAAATTGGTGTGGGATTTACAGGCAATTTAATTGCCGTCCAGTCTTCCTTTCCATGATAGGAAAGTTGCACCATGGAAGAAAAGGTTAATGTGGGGAACATTTACATAAATGGGGAAAATGGCTAATGGCATAATGAAGAAATTAACAAAAATGTAATAAACCCTAAAACAAATGTCTACCAAATAATAAATGATGAGAATGGGAAAGCAGCAAATTGAATCCACAGATTGTTAATGATTTCATTGGTAGTTGTTATGGTGTAATGTTATTTCTGTAACAGCTGTTCATCTTTCATTTAAAATTCAATAACTTTCAGATCTTAACCTGCAAGCTGACCCTAACTGTTGTATGTGGCCTGTGGCAAAACTAAATGATAATTAAATAGGGTGTATCACTACCCTACCTGCCGATTTTATAAATTTCCCTGGAACAGATCAGAAAGGTCTCTCTTCTTGAAAGTTTGTCAGGTGTCACTGACATCTTTATCAGCCACCTTCGGTCTATTTGGACTGTGTTTACAAGGTCCAGCATGGAAGTGGGGGAAAAAATCATTTTGCATGTGAGGCCGCTTTATCACAGCAATCTTTTCTGTCATTGACTTTGCAAGCCAGGCATATTTGTAAACTTTAACAAAGCAGATTTGTGAGTTGCCTGCAGTGTATGACCCCTTTATACAATATCTGAGCTGTTTATGGATTTATAACTAGGCTGTTTTCTGATATACTAAGGCCTGAATGGCAAAGGGAATCAACTGTTTAATTAACACAAACAGCAAATGCTGGCTTTGTTCTTGATGCCTTACGGCTCAGATGCATATTCATGTTGTATTTTCCAAATCAGATTTAAACTGCAGCAGAGGAAGCTAGAGGCAGGCACACACAGAAATAACTCATGTTTTTATTGCATTTCCGTACACACAAGCACGCACACCTATCTTCAGGCAAACTCCTTCAGAATGAGAATGTATTCTTAATATTTATGACAGATTTTAAATACTTCCATTACTATGATTACTTTGTGTTGTTTTTTTTTTTTCTTCTTCTTCTTCAGTCTTAGCACTTTGACCTTTTTTGTTTATTTGTTTCCGGAAATAGTTATTTTTGCAAAATTACTTCTTGTTTCTTAGAGCTGAAGAACTCTATGGCTGTGGCCAAATTGTCAGTTGAGGAAATTAAGAGAGAAAAATCTTACCCTGAGATAATCCCTGGATGGATATATTACCCACCTGAAATGGAAGTGTTTAGAGTTTCTATTATTTTAAGTCTTTTAATAACTAGAGAGGCAACTTTTTGGAAGCCAATTCTTTGAAAGAAAAATGAATTTAAAAAGCAAATGAAAGATCTGCTTATTGAAATATTCTCTTCCTACCTTGTAAAAAATCTGTGCTACTTATGTCTTATAAAATAATGCTTCTCAAACATGACTGTGTTTAGGAATCGACTGAAGATCTTGTTGAAATGCAGACTCTGATTTAGTAGGTCTGGAGTGGGCCTGACATTCTGCCTTTCTGACAAATTCCCAGGTGATGACCATGTTGCTGGGACCTGGACCCTCTTGTGAACAATACGGTTATAAACAACTTTTCTTCCTTCTAGATGAGATCAACTGGCCTGAGAAGGATGAGGCACCCCCACCTGATGCCCAGGATCTGATTACCTTACTCCTCAGGCAGAATCCCCTGGAGAGGCTGGGAACAGGTTAGAGCCCATGTGTTTTAATTTTGCTAATAAATGTCTACACGGAGCGCTCTGAAGCTTTTGTTGTTTTGCTTTTGCATAGGCAACATCTGTTAGTTGATGTAGAACATGACTGCAACACTTTATAGCAATAATATTTTGGATTTTGTTTCCTGATTCAAAGCAGTGTGTACACTAAGAGGGTTGGTTGGTTGTCTTTGTTTTTTGTTGTTTTTGTGTTTGGCAAAGCAGAAATTATGCTTAATTTGTTTCAATAAATAAAGCTTCTCTGGAAGAAAACCTCAAAGGCACATGTAACTCTTCTGTCCTGAAAAGCATGCATCTTAAATAACTTGAAACAGAGGATTCGCTATTTGGAACTCTTTTTGTTTTTGTCTTTAAATATACATCCCCATACGGATTTGACCCAGCATGTTACTATCCACAGGCTTTGAAATGGGTTATCAGTACTTGGACTAATTACTAGAAATGAGTGCCTGGGGTTGAACCATGCTGTCCTGTCACAGTGATCAGCACAGTGATGAGCACCATGACCCAAGAAAGCGAATTAAAAACCACTGCCTTTCAGGATTAACAAGATAGTAGATTTGCTTTTTGCTGATAATTTTTTCTGACTGTTCTGCCAGCATTTTATTCCCTTTTCTTCTCTGTATTCTGAATAGACAGACGTAGCGATCCCAGTATAGAGTCCCAGTCTGCCCAAGTATGTGAATTTATGTAGATGAGACTAAATATTAAATATAAATGCACATAGTCTAGCCAGCCTCCATAATTTTCATCAGTGAAAAGTGTTGGCTTGATGGATTATTTACTCTGAGCTGTTTCATTCTACCCCCATTTTAATAGAAATAACAGAAAATACTGAAGAAATCATTTTCTCCCCCATTTTTTTCCAAGACAAAAATTTGAAACAGCTACAAATATTTATTGTATTCTCCACATTCACCTACCGATTCTCCTATTGGAGGTCTCTGTTCTTACCTAAGTGTAGACGAATGCAGTGCTACTAGAGTTTATGATAATGCGTTATAGCAAGGGTCAGCAAGCTACAGCCAGATTTGTCCCACAGCCTGGTATTGTAAATAAAGCTTTACTGAAACACCTCCACGTCCCACTCATTTAGGTATTGTATGGCTGCTTTCATGCTATAAGGACGGAGTTAGGTAGTCATGACAGACCGTATGCCATGCAAAGACTAAAATGTGTACTGTTTTGCCTTTTACACAAAAGCTTCGCAGACCCTGCATTAGAGAATCCAAAAAGGCTTAAAATTAGGGCTTCACTAGAAAACTTCTTTTAGTTGAGCCTCTCACTAGAGCACCTTGTGCCTTTTTTTACTTTTTTCAGTGGGTGAGTGGACTTTTAACCTGAAAACCCAATATAAATTGAGGTTGAGGGCATAAACTCCACAGTCAGCTAACCTGAGTTTAAATCTCAGCTGTATGACCCTGCACAGGTTACTTCTTTTTCTAGTGCTCATCTCCTCATTTGTGAAAAGGAAATGTTTGAAGTGCTACCTCATAGGATTATTATAAAGATAAAAACAGATCATTCTAGGGAAGAGGAGGCATTCTGCTGGATGGCTTTTTAAAACATTTCCTCCAGAGTCATCTGCCTCATTAACAACAGTTTTATCTTAAAATTATTTTCTAAGTTCATAAACTGACATGATTTCTTATTCTGTTATGAATGCATACTGCCCTAGTCCTTCAATCAGCCCATAATATGTGTTTTTTGTTTGGTTTTTGGTTGGTGGGTGGGTGGGGTGGTTTGTTTGTTCATTTATTTAGAGATGGCATCTCACTCTGTCACCCCGGCTGGAGTGCAGTGGTGTGATCTTGGCCCACTGCAACCTCCACCTCCCAGGTTCAAGCGATTCTCATGCCTAAGCCTCCCGAGTAGCTGGGACCACAGGTGCATGCCACCATGCCCAGCTACTTTTTGTATTTTTAGTAGAGATGGGGTTTTGCCATGTTGGCCAGGCTGGTCTTGAACTCCTGGCCTCAACTGATCCACCCACCTTGGCCTCCCAAAGTGCTGAGATTACAGCCTTATGAGCCAACGTGCCTGGCTCCATCATATATGTTTTAATCCCTGTTACCTGAGGTCAGGTGTAGAATTTTCCACTTGTGGTGTCATATTGGTGCTCAAAAAGTTTCAGATTTTGGAGCATTTCAGATTTAAAATTTTCAGACCAAGGATGTTCAGCCTGTATTCTGCCCCGTATTTACCCTCCAGGAAAACTTGGATTCTTGTTTGGGCTTCATTTAACTAGACAAGGATGTGATAATGATCAGCATCTCTGTGTTTATAAATCATAGGCTGCAAGTTACTTCTCTGCACATTTTCTCGTTGACTGCTACTTTCAGTCTTTTTAGGGTTTGACAGTTTGAAGAACGAATCTCCTAACAGAAACCCAGAAGAGACATTTAAAAGACCCTACCCAAGCTCTTAGAATTGTCAAGTGCTTGCCAAACAGGCCAGTCCAACATGACAGGTCCCAGTAGGGCCCAGAGCCTGAGGCTGAGAATCCCGCAGGCCTGCCATGCTGCTCCCAATGACAGCATTTTGTATTTAATGCATATTTAGTGGGCAAAATAATGCACCGTGAAAATGTGCGAATGCACATTTGCCCAAGAGATTAGAGAGGCTGAGAAAAAGGGTGTGAAGAACATAATGGATGTTTAAGAAACTTCCATGAAAGGAGAGAAAAGGGAAAGTGTTAGTGTCAAAGCATAACTTGCAATTTGGGAGCTTGTCCTACTGGAACTATACTTTTGAACTTGTAGAATATTGAGTGGCAGCCTGACTCATTGGACTTCAGAGCTGCTCAGATGTCACTGCTACCCATGTCTTGAATAGTTTCTTCATTGCCCTGAGTCTCAGTTTCCTAGTCTATGGAAATGGGCGTTGTATATACTTCACAGGATTATTGTGAGGAGTAAATGCAAAAATGTTCATGAAGGTATCTAGTTCATTTACTAAGTACCTAGCAAGAGCTCAAGGAATAATGTTTCCTTTCCCTTCATGATGAATTCTTACAATGAGAACTATCATTTGCATGAGTGATTTGTTTTTAGCTCACGATGCTATCACCCATATTTTACCAAAAATTTAGCCCGGAGTCATTTTCCCCCAATTCCCCCCCACCCCGCTTTCTTTTCTTCCTTATCTCTCCATAAGTGCATGAGAAACTGGACCAACTAATACCAGCTTCTCATAAGTGAGGCACAAAGGCCAAAGGGTGAGAAATGTGAGCTAAATCAACCATGGGCTGTGAGTCCTTGAGGAGGACCCATTTGTCATTGTCTACAGGGATGAAATGAAGGCTCTCACCAGCTTGGGTCCCAGAGGATAGCAGGTGGTGGGGTAAAACCCCCGACACTGGCTGCAGTCTGGTTGAGCTCTTGGCCCTAGAGAAACTGCTTTTCTGATAAAGTTGAGCAACCCAAAATGTGAGGGCTGGACCGTTGATATGGCCCCATGAGCAGCAGCTGAAGTGATAGTCATTGTGGTCTAGTGGAACCATCACTGCACTAGGAGTTCAGAGATGTGTGTTGTGGACCACTAACTAGGGCTTCCCCTATCCGACATCCTCACCGTGCTGACGACCTCCATGTTGGGTAGGGAAACAGTTAAGCCCTCTTAGCTTTCGTATTCTGTTTCTCCAAGTAAAAGAGCGCTAGAAGAAAATGAGATGGGCACTTGTGTATACGGGCATTGATTAGGGATAGGTGAGAGCAAGGATGCATGGTTGGCTGGAATGAGACTCTGCAGAGGTGCTGTAGAACAGACACATGAGTTGGCTGTTAGGCTCAGGTCCCCAGTATTGGCAGTTCTGAATCTGTTTGCAAAGCGATGCAAGAGAGATGGTGGAGTAGGAACAAATTAAAGCATGCCTCCGCCTTATATGTGGCACTGAGGTTGGGCCTGGGTGTTTTTAGGCAGGCCTAGGTTCAGCCTTGAATCTTTACCCTCTGGGGGATCATGGTCCATGGTGTTTTATTGCTTATGCTTCATTTCCACATCCACAAAAGGTGTTGTAATGCCCACTTCGTGTGGTTATATTTGATGATTTAATTAAAGGAAACAAGATACCTGTCCCATAGCATCTAGTGCAATACTTGTCACAAGTTGACTCTCAGTCGTAGCTGCTCATGCTTATTGTCAGATTTCAGTATTTTGCTAGAAATGTGGAAACCACCTGGATAGAATAAGGTAAAGATTCTAATTAAATGTTTTATAAAGAAGAATCCATTTCCCCCTTTTTTGGGTAATTTCCTCACTTTGATGTTTTCACTCCATTCCATCATTTTCAGAACACCAATTTGCCCTGGCTGGATTCAGAGCTAGGGCTGACACTATGCCTTATGCTAGAGGGGTCCAGTGAGGACAGAGTCCAATCTTTGATCCACAGACAGCAACCCCCAACCAAGATTCACAGCCCATTTTGTATTCAACTTGGCATTTCTCATCCTATTCTTTTTGTACCCCACAGAGGACAGGATGAGAGGCCTGGGTGACAATTACAAGAACGAGGCATTTACTTGCACCTAGCAGAGATCTTTTGGCAGGGAGGCTGATTAGACCCTTTATTAACGTCTCAGATATCTCTCAGAGTTTTTTCAGGGTTGATTCTTTGTTATCTCTCCAACAATATGTGTGCTGGTGGCAGGGCGGGGGTCTGATTCTTATGCTATGATATTATATCGTGTACCTTTTTCTCTTTATATGGGATACAGTATTCATATTTTTGATGGCCTGTCCTTTAAAATCACTCTTTAAAATTATGAACTGAATTGAAAACATTTCACTGAATTATGCTATCATGCTGACTTGGCAAAAAGAAGCCTAAAACTTGGAAATGGTGATTGATATTTTAGAGGCATTAAAAGTCTTTAAAACAGATTTGTCAGTTTCCTACCTACGAATCTGTAGTTCACAGAATCTAATTCTTATCTATGTTAATGAGCAATCCAATAAAATTGAATGGTAACCCCTATAAATAATATTTAGGAAAAATTTATCAATATTCACTTCTCCTCCAGAGGAAATGTTGCTGTGAACACATTTTGCACCTTGTTAGAATTTCTCTGGGTTTTTATTGAGTGAGTCTGCTGTGGGCCAATATTTATCCACATCTCCAGGTTCAGCATAATGTGATTTTAAGTGTCCACAACATTAACCTTTGAAAAATGGAGGAAGTCATGGAAAAAACTAACAAAGAAAAACAGTGCCATAGCAACTGCTGTTAGCAACATCACATCTCCTACTGACAAATTATCAGAAAAATTTTTGGGGCTTTGGTTGTAGAATGAAAAAGTATGATTTTCATGTCTGTATTTCTTTGCTGATATGTTTTCAAAATTGTTAAAAACTGATGTTTGCCTTTGCTTAGTGGGGATAGTTTAACACTTTCCTCTCTGTCTCTACCTGCCCACTTCCAGGTGGTGCATATGAAGTCAAACAGCATCGATTCTTCCGTTCTTTAGACTGGAACAGTTTACTGAGACAGAAGGCAGAATTTATTCCCCAACTGGAATCTGAGGATGACACAAGTTATTTTGATAGTATGTGCTTTATCTGACATAAAATATTGTTTGGCCTTTACTCGATAAATAATTACCTTTGCTTTTGAAACTCTTCATATCTCTGAGTTCTTAAACATAATGCTGATTCGATACAGAAACTCATAATTAAAATATCTAAACACTGAAAATCTGAGTAATTGGACCTGTTCCCAAACATTTCACTGCAGCTCGGTCTGAGAAGTATCATCATATGGAAACGGAGGAAGAAGACGACACAAATGATGAAGATTTTAATGTGGAAATAAGGCAGTTTTCTTCATGTTCACATAGGTTTTCAAAAGTAAGTGAAATGTGGCATAAACATACAGAGTCTCTCTGGGAGGATCTCCCGCTGGCCAGATAGTATCCCCGAACAGCTGGACACTTACTCTTTTCCAGGGTTTGAGGTCTCCTATGCCCAAACTTCCTTTTTTGTTGAAGAAAAGTGATCCCCTCAACTTATAGTCTGTCCGTATGCTACTGTGAAAATGTATTTCTCTCTCCATGAATTAAGATCTTGTTTTCTTAGGGGCATAGCCTTGCACCCAAAGTCTTGTTTTTGAAGTGTGTAACTGCTACTTATATGATGACTTTGCCTTGAATGTCTCACCTGGCTCAATGCCAGGCTGTAGAGGCACCACTCGTTGCTTTTAACTTAGGATGACGAGCGCCAGCTTCACTGTGTGCAGAGTCATCTCCTAGGGATTACACAGAGTACAACAAAAGGAGAAGGCTCAGTCCTTGACATAAGCAAAGATACCTGGGGACAGTTGACTGTAAGATTGTAAAGTCTCGTAACTGCTGGGCATGGTGGCTCACACCTATAATTCCAGCACTTAGAGAGGCAGAGGCAGGAAGATAGCTTGAACCCAGGAGTTCGAGACCGGCCTGGGCAATATAGCGAGTTCCTGTTCTCCACAAAAAGGAAAAAAAAAAAAAAGACTCGTAACCAGTAAACAGAAATTATAAGCCATATTGAAAAGGCAGTAGGAAGCCAAGCTAGAATCATGAAAATGGTAGAAGATAATAAAGCTGATGATTGAGAAAAGATGCCTTTTTACCAGAAGAGGTAAGATTAAAAAAATAATTAATCAAAACAAAACTGATAGTTCTGAGACAGAACAGGGCCCTAGGAAAAATGGAAATCAACATGAGGGTACGCTACCTCCCTTTTGCTATTTTCAGTAGCTACATATTTTCTGTTGCCATGGCATTTTGCATGATTGTCATTTAGCTTTTCTATAACATTTAGTGATTTTAAAGTGCTCTGTAGCTTTTTCTAAATGATTACCTAGATGCACCTGCAAATTGGCCAGCACTACCCTCCCTGTTTATGGGAATGGCATTGAGGTAAGGATTTCCCTGGAGAAGGTGGTAGCCAGTCTGTCCTAGAGCCAGGACAGAAGCTTTGCTAAGTGTGGACTCAGACCAGGACTGTTCTCTGGGTCATCAAAGACAACAAAGCCAACCCCTAAACACTGCTTCCTTCTTTGCCTTGGTGGGTATTGCATTTTCCCACTGTCTCCTGTTCTTTAGCCACTTTCCTGCTATTCCTAGTAGATTACAGGAGGCCTCAGGACCATTCCCATGAGAGCAGCAAGTGTCTGAGCAGGGCAGTAGGGAGTGCTTCCTACCCTAGGCTCTTAGACCCCCATTTTACCTTCTCTCTTTCCTATGAGACAACAGAGGTTCAGAGATAGCTGAGACCTTGGGCTTACCTGAGATCCGATCCCCTTCAGGAACCCCGGCACCAACATAGGAAACTGCCTGTCTGTAGATGTGATTTGTAAGCGAAACAAATACCTCTGGCTCTTACAACAAAATATGTACTGCATCCCTGCCACACCACCACCCAGTCTTGAAACAGATAGTTTATTCTTCTGTTGGCACTCAATTCCAATTCATTTTTCTTCTTCCTACCCCTGACTGGTGGCCATTAAATCTTTTTCTCTGTTATTTTCTTTTTCCAGTTGACTTCATGGTTAAAAAGTAATCAAGATGTGCATTGATCCCGAGGCCTAGAACTCCACTGCATCTGTGGATTTTGTTTGCAGATACAAAGTCCGCAACAAGATATGATGAGAGGATGATGAATTCATAGCTCCCTATTTGTATATATGTACACACTCACACTCACACTCACTCACTCTGACCCTTCCTCTCAGGATTCTGGTCAACAACACTGGAAAGTACTTTCTGAATACACAATTTCAGTTCAGAATTTAGTTATCCTCTCAGGTTTTCCTCCCAAGACTTGGAGTGTTTTTCTGACAAACTCTTTTTAGTAGATATTAATAGCACCAATTATTTGCCTTCCAGGTTTTCAGCAGTATAGATCGAATCACTCAGAATTCAGCAGAAGAGAAGGAAGACTCTGGGGACAAAACCAAAAGCACAACCTTGCCATCCACAGAAACACTGAGCTGGAGTTCAGAATATTCTGAAATGTATGTGAAATGCCTCTTAAGTAATATAAGCAGTAGCTACTAGAGCAGAGTTTCTTAAACTTCAGTGAGCACCAGAATACCTGGGAGACTTGTTAAAACACAGATCTCCCACCTCCAGAGTTTCTGATCCAGTAGATCTCGGGTGGGGCCTGAAAATGTGCATTTCTGACAAGTACCCAGATTATGCAGATGTTGCTGCTCTGGGTACCACACATTAAGAACCACTGTGCTAGACATCTCTTGGTTAGGCTTATCTAAGTCCGATTTTCACCTGGTTTCTTCCAAAATTCACCTTTAACACAGTTTTCTAGTATGTGTATATGACTTTGTTTTTGCTTTTAATTAAGGCAACAGCTATCAACATCCAACTCTTCAGATACCGAAAGCAACAGACATAAACTCAGTTCTGGCCTACTTCCCAAACTGGCTATTTCAACAGAGGGAGAACAAGATGAAGCTGCCTCCCGCCCTGGAGACCCCCATGAGGAGCCAGGAAAGCCAGCCCTTCCCCCTGAAGAGAGTGCCCAGGAGGAGCCCGAGGTCACCACTCCAGCCAGCACCATCAGCAGCTCCACCCTGTCAGGTAAGCCTCGGGCCATAGTGCCTGCTGTCCTCCTCACCACACTAAGTGACTCCTAGCGCTCGGTCCCAGGGATGGCCTTGCCAGGCAGTAAAGATGGGTGTTTTACGCTGCTAGACTTTCTCCATGACCTCAGTCCTTAGGCTTGGGACACGATCTTCTGAGATCTAAGATGAGATATCTCAGACTGCTCCTCAGTGCTCAGCCATGCAGCAAACTGTTATTGCTTCGGTTTGACCTTGGGGCCAAATTTCACCTTCTCAGCCAGGTGGCAGGGAATCTTTTGAGGGAAATAAGTCAGAATATGCTAAGGGAGTGTGTTCTCAGTTGTTGATGCACAGGTATGTCTTATGCAGTTGCATCTAACTCAAAGTTCAGTGTGAGAGCCAGTATCCAGTAGTCAGCTTGTCAAAATTACCCTTGAAGATGTCTTGAATCACCCGTAAGGCACAGTATAAACCCAGGTTTCTCTCTAGCATTGAAATAGATGGTTGTTTCTTTGATGGAGTTGGCTTTTGTTAAAGGGTTATGTTGTACCAAATAATTTCTCTCTCCACACTAGACTCAGGCTCAGTGCAGCGTAACACTTAATGCTGTCCTGGTCCATCTAGGACTAAGGAGGGGAAAGGGGAGTCAGAAATACCAACATGATTTAAATTGGTATGTTACGTGCATATGAAATAACTCCACTGAAGACAAAAGTTACCTTCCCCATCTCTGGGTAATTGGAGTAAGAAACTCCTGAGACATCTTTGCATGTTTGAGAGGCAGTTAAGTGGGCTTGGGCCTTTGAAAGCACTTTTTTAATGTTACGTTTGTGTGATGTAACCTTCCTGACAAGAGGAACAGTGTCTTCACAGATTTTTTAAGGAGCTTAATATATCGTGGATACTTGCTGGTCATTAATAATGGAGGTATCCTCACTAGATAATCAAACTTGCAATTAACTGCCCCAGAACAAGCCTCTTAAGTTCATTTAAAGTATCATTTGGTTTATGAAAATTTTATGCACAGCATGTTCTTCTATAGAGTATGTGCATTTATGCTTTTTCAAAAAGTAAAAGATGTATATGGCTTAGAATTGCTATAATGAATGTTTTCATTAAGCTACATTCAATATGCTGTATTGATAACCATGAATGATTCCAAGATTTTTCATCAACGTTTTTTAAACTAAGTGAATATTCATAGTGTAAGCTTTTTTTTTTTAATCATTTCAAGAAAAACAAATTTTATGGACTGGATTTATTTCAACCTCACTAAGAAGTTTGGATCTGTGAAGCTTCACATGTGCTTATAGTTTATTGTGGAGGAAAATAATGTTAGATTTTCTTCTCTCTCTTCACTTCAGTTCTGTTTTCATTTTGCATAATTCCACTTATCCTAACCATAAAGCCAAGAGAACAGCAATGAGGAAGTAGTGTAAAGGCAACGTGTTAGACTAAGATTCCTGAGCATCTCTAGCTCATGTTGATGCTCAGATCACATGTAGATATCTTGGTACTTTCTGTTCCTGGTTACAAAAGCCTTTATCTGGTTCTTAGTTACCTTACTCTGAATAGTGTATATTCACCTCGATTTAAAATTTATGCTGAATATAGTGAACTGTTTACTATCTCTTAGTCTCCTCAGCCTACTCACTACTGGAAGAGTAGGAGGGGAAGGGAGGGGAATCGTGTCTAAGCATTTGATTGATTACTTTCATAATTAAAAAAAAATCCACCTAGGTCCTGCCATGCATTTTGATTAATAGATTCACACCATCTTTCTCTCTCTCTTTCTCTCTCCCCCATACACACACTAAAAATAATCAAAGGCCTTGGGGGCTGTGCAGAATAGAGAGATGAGCTGATTTGCTTATAGCCAAGGGTAATTAGGGAGTCTGAAAACCGTGACTGTAGTAAAATTAAATTTGTTGATTTTTATATTGCTCCACCACCAAAAAGAAGGAACCCTTGACATTTAGAGAACATTAAAGTGACATTATCTACCATTGGTAGAAAAGAAGCTCACGCTTATATGCAGTGCTGCAAAATGAGATGGCAGAGGCAAGGGGGAGAGGTGACACACGGTTGTATATCCACACTCTGGCATTTAGGGAAGTACAACTTTATACCTGTTTCTCTTTTATCATGACTACATTGTGTTTGAAGCCATGCAAAATAAATGTCTTGAAGTCTTAGATGTAGGGGTCGAATGTATCCAACAATTACTCATTGTAAAGAGATTCAACTTTTCATTTTAGACTTGTCAGTGATCCCATCCAAACCAAATTACAAAGAAGCAAGTGTGTACCTTACTCAAAGGGAAGCTTCAGTTTTGTGAGATGAGATTTATTACTTGCGAAGTAGTTTTTATCAAGACCTTCAGTAGTTGATTTCTGTAACAGAATGGAATATACTGTTAAATGAGAATGATCTTATCTTATAGGAGTAAAAAGATTGATATTTGCCTTAACGTTATCTCCCTTTGTTGGTCAGATGGGTGTTATGTGTAAGTCCATGAGTATTTTCCTGTACATACGCACAGTAGATGACCACAAAGTGTGTCATGCCTAAAGCCGCCGTCCAAATTCCCAGCTTCCCTTAGCTAGACCACAGCTGTAAGGTCTGAACTTTGTCCATGAGCTTGGGCCAAACTACAACCGTACCACTAAGTGGTGTATAGACGGCAATGTAAGAGAAATGCTGGTTAAGTCTAAGTCTAATTCTTTCCTAGGCAAACAGTGTCATATGGTCAGCACTTCAAAATATGCTGGCTGCTCTTTCAAAAGATCGTTTATAGTGGTGTGAAATACTCTGCATGGATTGTATCTCTAAAGGTGATGAGGCAGTTGAAGATTTTTAAGCATGGGGCTTATAATATAGCATTTAGAAGTAAAAATGAGATGAGCATTGTCTCTCCTGGATGGACGAAAATGTGCTATCAATGATGTTTTTAAAGAAAAGCAAGATAGAAGATCAATAACCTGGGAAAGAAAGAGTGAGACAAATCAAAAGGAATAGCTGTCCAGCTTCCTTCTGGGGGACTCAACATGTCACCCTGCTGCAGAGCTTTCTTTACTCTCGGCCTCTGCATTCACTGGACCAGCATCAGTGATGTTCCATTTCTGCACCCACCTCCATATTTATCCTCTCTTATGCTCCATTGTTGAGGGAAGTCCTCATTTTTTTAAGTTAAAAATAACTCCAGTTTATATTAAAGATTAACAAAATTAAAAGTAAAGAAGGTGTGGTTTAGAGGGGAGAGGAAATAGCATGAGGGAGGATCAGCATTTGATACGCTGGATTAAAAGCCAGGAGGATGAAGTGAGCTTGAGTAATGAAGAGAGTAATATCCCCTTTGTCTTGCTTGTCGTTTGAAATGTACAGGGAGCTTAGAATGGAGGCATACAGCCTGAGAAGCGAGAAGAGACACGTTAGGCACTTTTCTATCAGTTACTTGCCTCAGTCTAGTATGAGGTGTGTTCTAAGAGCACAGGCATAAGCCTACGGGGAGTGATGAAACAATGTCCACGTGTCAAAATTATGATTAACAGCATTGATAAGGATAATCAGTATCATAAGGTAATCACCGTATGAAGTGGGTGGCCATGGTGTTTGGGAGGTAATCTTTGATTCATAGCACAGCCTTTCATGGTATGGGTGGTAGGGGCACCAGAATTGTCTCTGCAAGGTTTCAAAAATATAGATTGTTGAAAGAAACTAATTCCTTTGGTTAAATGGAGTCATGGATTGAGAATTAGCAGACATGTGTACAGGTAGAATGAAGCCTGAATAGACGCCTCTTCCATCTCTTCCTTCTCCACGTCACCTTTCTCAAACCAATCACATGTTGTTAATGTTCGCCTGACACTGTCGGGACTTACCGGCCACATAGGATTATGTTCTCCAGCATTTACTCTTCCTGCTGTCTCTCTCTTCCCCTCTTCCCACCTCTCCTATCCTAGATTTTCCTGAACGTGTTTATCCCTTCTTCTTTGTGCAGTTGGCAGTTTTTCAGAGCACTTGGATCAGATAAATGGACGAAGCGAGTGTGTGGACAGTACAGATAATTCCTCAAAGCCATCCAGTGAACCCGCTTCTCACATGGCTCGGCAGCGATTAGAAAGCACAGAAAAAAAGAAAATCTCTGGGAAAGTCACAAAGTCCCTCTCTGCCAGTGCTCTGTCCCTCATGATCCCAGGAGGTAGAGAGATACTACTTGCATGAAACTGTGTGATTTGTGCATGTGGTCCCGTCCCTCCTCTCCCAATTTGGAATGCTGAACGAGATGCAAGATTGCTTGAAGTAATAACGGGTCATGTCCCAGGACAGCTCTTGAGAGCTTCTGCCTGCAGACTCTGAATTCTTCCTGCAGGATTTGTAGGGCCCCCAAGGAGCATTTTGGCCTATTTCATCTCACTTTCTGCATCAGGGGTACAAGAGAGGCTTCCTTCCCATGAAAGCTTGTTTCTGTTTTGTTTCCTTTCCTTTTCTTTTCTCCCTCCAAGTTAAATGATAAATTTTCCTTCCTTAAATAATTTTTTTTTTCTCTAGACTGTATACTTTATACACTTTATAGATCTGTTTACAGCATTTGTGTTGGAAAGCTAAGTATATAGTTTTTCTCATCTAATGAATGAGAAAAATAGTTACAGAATATAAGCTTTTCATTCTGGAGATAGAGTCACAGACAGCATTGAAATTCTAGGTTTTCCCAACCCTGTCGGTTGAGCTATGCTTCCTCCTACTGGTAGCAAACCATCTTCTGCCCTGTTTTGGAAAACTGGGCTTAATTGAAGTTTTGTTGAACTGTAGTATTTTCCCACAAACTGGTTTTGCCTCTACTGATCTCTAAGTCTGTAGTAATCCCACTGGTAGAAATGAAATATACACCCTGATGGTTGTGATATCACTCCAAATGACAGCAAGAGACTCGAGTTATATTGCAGATGGCTTGTTTTTGGAAGAATACAGATCATGTACAAAAGGGATTGTTTTTGTTTTTAAAATTTCATATTTGTGCAAAAAGCAATTTGACAGAAACAAATGCTCATTTGGGAGTAGTGCTCAGTCTAGCAGATTCAGTTTCTGGGAGGTGTCCCGTTTAGCTCCATAAAACAAACACCTGTATCCCTAGTCTGTATGACTCTTCATAACCTGAAGATGATGGTCCCGGTGCAGCTGCACAGACAGGAAGGTAAGTGGGATATGGGCCAGTGTAGTTTTGAAAGCTGGTGAGGAAGTCTATACTTTGGTAGAATAAGGAAATCATTCAATTTGGGGAGATAAGGGAGACCATCAGAAGGTAAAGAAGAGGGGGCCTGGCCTTTCAGCAGTTTGGATCTGTGTGTGTCCACAGTGCCCTACTCCCACCTGCATGTCTTGAAGTTCCCTGCCTGCCAGCATGCATCTCTTCACCTGTCCTTTGATTAGACAGAAGGGATCCAGCAGAAAAGAACCAAGATGCTACATGAAGTCAGAGAGGGAAGGAGCATGGGTTGTGGTACAGTTGGCTTTGCTCTTCTTTGAACAAGCATAAGAATTGAAATAGTGGGTAGTATGGATACTTTCAGCTTATGGTAGCCACAGTGGAACTCACCACACCCTGGTGAGCCTTCAGTAGCACTGGGAACTTTGTAGCCTGGCTCCAACTGAGCTCCTGTGTAAACCTCAGTATGTTTTGTAGATTATTCTGCCTTTTCTCAAGTGCACACACACACACTGACAGTCTCACATAACTGGTTAAGGTCTGTTTAGATTCATGTAGATGAAACAGGGATATGAACTAAAAATAAAAGTGTTCATTTCTGCTGCTATAACAAAATACTTTAGACTGGGCAAGGTAATAACAGAATTTGTTGATCACAGTTCTGGAGCCTGGGAAGTCCAAGATCAAGGTGCCGACAGTTTCAGCATCTGACGAGGGCTTGTTCCTCATGGACAGCACCTTCTCTGTGTCCTCACATGGCAGAAGGAAAGAACGAACTTTCTCCAGTCTGTTGTATAAGGGCACTAATTCACTTATGAGGGGCAGAGCCCTCATGACCTAATCACCTCCCAGAGGTCCCACCTCTTAAAACCATTACTTTGGGGGTTAGGTTTCAACATAGGAATTTTAGGGGGACACAAACATTCAGAGCATAGCAGTTTGCTTCTAAAACAAAGAAAGCAGTAGATTTGGTGTTTTGGAATACGCACTGAGATTCTCTTCAGGTTTCTCTATCTCACCTTCATTATCCTCTCAGAGACCTTATTAGAATTGCAAGTAATATGTGAAGAGAATCAGTTGTCACCACAGTAATGGTATTCGTTTATAGAGAAGTCACCACTTCATTGTTTTCCTGATTAAAATTTCTTTCCTTTTTTTTTTTTTTTTTTTTTTTTTTTTTTTTTGTGAGACAGGGTCTTGCTCTGTCGCCCAGGCTGAAGCGCCGTGGCACAATCACGGCTCACTGCAGCCTCAACCTCCCAGACTCAGTTGATCCTCTCACCTCAGTCTCCCAGGTAGCTGGAACTATAGGCACATGCCACCTTTCCTGGCTAATTTTTTTGTATTGTTTGTAGAGACAGGGTTTAGCCATATCACCTGAGTGGTCTTGAACTCCTGGGCTCAAGCCACCAGCCCACCTTGGCCTCTCAAAAGTGCTGGGATTACAGGTGTGAGCCACTACACCCGGCCAGTTAAAATTCTTTAATCAGTATTCATTCAATAGCATTGTAGAAATCAGCTGGTAAATTGATAAACTGCTTTCCTGGCCATGTGTGTTGAAAAGGACCATGTTAAAATTGTTTAGTGAAGAATTTGGAATCCAGTATCTGTTAATATAATACATACAGTCTTCACATGAAAACACACTTGAAATACATGCATCTATGATTTATTTCTTTACTTAAAATAAAACATTAAAATGTCACAGCCAGAAGGTAATCTTTGTGCTGTCTTTTAATAAGCATAGAAACTAAAAATTTTTTTTCTCTTTCCTAACTGAAAAATTAGTTAAAATAGCAACACTCTTGAAGTTTGACAGTTTTGGAATTCATCCTCATTACTGATAGAAACATTTTTATATTACTTTGTCTTCATTTGGCTATTGGAAACAAATGGATTTGTGTTGTGACTGTGCCCCCAGTCCTGGCAGGGCTCATGGGGTGAGGGTTGCCTGCATGGATGCTTGTGTGAGCCACATGGGCTTTGATGACTGGCTTCTTCGTTACAGATATGTTTGCTGTTTCCCCTCTGGGAAGTCCAATGTCTCCCCATTCCCTGTCCTCGGACCCTTCCTCTTCACGAGATTCCTCTCCCAGCCGAGATTCCTCAGCAGCTTCTGCCAGTCCACATCAGCCGATTGTGATCCACAGTTCAGGGAAGAACTACGGCTTTACCATCCGAGCCATCCGGGTGTATGTGGGAGACAGTGACATCTATACAGTGCACCATATCGTCTGGGTAAAACCTGCATGTCTCACACTTGGGATTTTTCATTTCCAGCCATGCTGGAGAGTGGATAGGTTGGCTGATAAATAGCAAATGTATTTACTTTTAAGTTTGCATTTGGGACCTGTTTCATTTTCCTTTTAGAACTCCATCCGTGAATGTATACGGTGGAATTGAATTTAGCAAAAACGAGTATCTCATAATTCTGTCCAGTTTTCGTATTTGATTGTTCTTTCTTACATACCAAGCTGGTAGACATAGTCAAAGGCAATCCTATTTCCATCCTTCTTTTATTTTTTCTTTTTTTTTCCGAGCCTTCTTTTTAAAAATTACCTTCTCAAATCACATGAAATGTTTTGGTCATTCATTTTTATTTTTTCTTTTTGACTCTGGTACTTTCAGTCTGAATCACCTGAAAATTTCTGAGTACCATAGAAAGTTTCATATTTTAGAATAACGATAGAACAGGAATAGTAACCATACCTGTTAGATTTTCTATTAGAAGCTTAGGACATTTGCTAATTAGCTCATTATTCTTCCAGAAGACACAGTAGGTGTTAGAGTTGTCATTTGTTTGCCTACAAATATCCTCTCCTCTCGGACTTTAGAACGTAGAAGAAGGAAGTCCAGCGTGCCAGGCAGGACTGAAGGCTGGAGACCTTATCACACACATCAATGGAGAACCGGTGCATGGACTCGTCCACACAGAAGTTATAGAGCTCCTACTGAAGGTATTGTATTTTTTTATGTCAGGGCCATGCTGATGAGACAGCATGATGGTACAGCCCCAAAGGGGCTAGTACCAGGAGATTGATTACCCTGTGGCACACCCATGTCTGATTACTGAGGAAGTATTCAGTAATCTCAAGTTTAAAGACAAAGATATTATGAACTCTCTGGTTTTATGTAATGAAATGATGTCTTTATTTCTGCATACTCATTCCGTAATTTAATTTTGCTTCTCATTCTAAATTGTAAGTAGTAAGAATTCTCTTTGTTTATATACCTTACACGGTGACATCTCTTTGGGAGTCACCTGTCCTAAAGGTGACTTTCTTCAGGAACTTCTAACAGGTTTCATTCTAGTATACAAGAAGACAAAATTGTATTAAACTGTGAGGTTCGATCTGAAGGTTTAGTCTGAGAATTAGAGTTCCTTTGAAAAACAAAATTGTAAATATATACACATGTACTATAAATTATAAAAAATAAGTGGTAGTGAAAGAAGAGGTTCTAGCAATTATTAGGCCTCCCTCCCCTCCATACAAATTAACTTAAATAGGGATCAATTTATATTTAAAATGTAAGCTGAATAGAGCCTATGGAGTAAGAAGGTCACAGGAAGCATAACTGTAAATGGAGAGAAAGGACACACACTGATCCTGTCAGACTGTTCTGTTTAGTTATTTGATTTGCTACTTGCTGACTCTAGAATATAAAGTTATGGTTCAAAATATGGATCTGGTTAAAACAAATAAAGATGAATGTATGGGTTTGAGTTAAAATTTTCACAGAAAATGAAGGCTAATTAGTCTATGATGAGAAATGGAGTCCCTACTTAGAGAATTATTTTACAGATCAACAGATTTATGGACGACCTCTTGTTTCTTAAGCACTGTGCTTTGGACTCTGGAAGGGGCAATGAGCCAGAGAAATGTGAGCATAGCTGCAAAGAACCTACAGACTATTTAGGGAGACAAAGCATAAATACATATAAACATAAATACTTGCACATCATTTAAATATAACGTTTATTCAGACTGTTTCTAGCACACTTGCTCTGAAGCAGGTGCTGTTGTAGACATTGGTTACATGGGGACTGAGGTGTGGTCTCTGACCTTGAGAAGTATGGGAGATGTAAGTGAGCAAAAACCACAACAACAACAACAAAAGAAAACACAATTTAATTAAGGCTGTAGGAGAGAGAGGAATGTCATACTTTTGGAGAGAACATTCTATAAGTGGGGAGAGGCCTCACAGGGAAGTGACATTGAACTGGAATTTGGAAGGCACTGTAGAGAAGTGGGTGTGCACATCTTTCAAACATGCAGTTAAATGACTTTTCTCCTCTCTTCTCTGCCCTTTCCCCAGACCACATAAGTGTATCTTCCAACAATTCAGAGTCTGGCCTAGGTCCCAGGAAGAGTAAATATTGTGTATATCCAAAGGTCCAGTGTGTAGTAGTAGATGGGAACATTATTGCCATTGATTAGTTCACAGTATTAATGAGATTTTGGTCTTGGGCTCAGACCTTGGGCTCAGGGGCTGGGGGCTCAATAATTTTGTGGAATTAAGGTAAACCATGAAGTTTTCCTTTCCTTGCTGTCCAAAAGTTACTATAAAAGGAGCCAAGTTCCCTGTGGCCACTTTTATTATTTCCTGATTCATGTTTTGCTGTACATGTCCTTCAGTTTGGTAGCAAAAGCCTTAAGATGACTGGAGTTAGCCTACCCTTTTGGTACATATGGCCACTGCTTAGAAACAAATGCCACTTC
The DNA here is from genome assembly GCF_043159975.1 of Macaca nemestrina. Classification (NCBI taxonomy): domain Eukaryota; kingdom Metazoa; phylum Chordata; class Mammalia; order Primates; family Cercopithecidae; genus Macaca; species Macaca nemestrina. The sequence goes on along the minus strand of NC_092130.1, from coordinate 108,083,842 downwards.
TGGCACCTATGTGGATAAGACCTGAGGTTTTTCGATGAGCATCTGTCTCTGATAATATTTTTTGTCCAACTGGGATGGAACAATGATTTCAGAGTGAGCGTCCAAGAAATGGGAGGCAGAGCAGGATTGCTGACTGAGATCCCTGGACTGTGAAACTCACCTGCAGTGACCATACACTCCTCAAGACAGAAGTCAAGATGAGACACAAAGTTCATGAGTCTCACCAGCTGCTTCTCTCACAATCCTGAATCCTGTGGTCCATGGTGGTCCCTTTCAGTTCAGAACCACCTGTTGTGGACAAGAACCCAGGGAATTGTTTGGTTTTTTTATCCTTTGTTTTCAGTTCGTAAGGATTGCAAAGATAGGCTGACTAAGGTGCTTACTCTTTAAAGTGCTGCCTGAACTTTTCTAGGCGCTCGCCTTGACCCTTTGTATTAGAGAGTAAGTCTGTGTTCTGTGGAGGAGCTTCACTCAGTGTCACTCATCCCACTACACGTTTTCCAAATCTTCTTATCAGTGATTTAAAAATGGCTAAAGGGATTTCAAATAGTAATATGTGTTTTGTCTTCTACATTCTTTATAGCAGCGTTATATTTTATGCAGAACAGCTCCTGCGACAGCGTATCTTCAGATAGTATCATATGTCTGTTCACAACATCAGAATAAGAAATAATATACTGAAATATATATATTGAGAAATATACATTGGCTTATTTCGCTGAGACATAATTGATCACTTTCGTGATTTACTTTGTAAAGTATTTTAATAGAATTTTGTATTTTAAAACTTATCTTCCTGCTTCTATGAAATTTGAATGTGTATTTCCCCTAGAGGACTCTGGCAAGGTCTCTTAGCAGACTCAGATGATCCCATTTCTATTATCTTGCCCTCTTCTGGTTATGGAGCACCTTGCACAACCCAAAGCCTTCATTTCTGGATGCAGTCAATGTGTGTCACTGAAACTGCTTAAACACAGTGGAGTGGAGAGCCATTGGCACCCTTTGAAGCCATGGTGTACTCTGTCACAAATCCAAAGAGCATCCTGCCTGTGTTCATAAAGGAAGCACTCAAGAGGAGTAAGCAATGTCATGAAACCAAGAGGATACAAGGGATTTAATTATCTTCCCAGTGAACTGTGTAATCATGCTGCTTCCTTCCAAATTTAACCAGTGACTCTTGAAATCAGAGTATTAAGTGACTAGTGTCAGTGCTGGGCTCCTGTGTGCCATCATTGGTTTAACAGCAGGGAAGTTGGCTGTATTATGGTACTCTCAAATGCTGTTTACACAGTGTTTTATACTTGCAGAGGACTTTACGGAATGTCATGGCACTCTTAGAGAAAGGGGGAGAAGTCCTGACAGAGGGCTGTAGGTGTATGTTTAGAACTGCATGACTACCTGTACAGTGTTTGTCTTTTGGATTATGAATATAGTAAGCATTTTCCATGTTTCATAGAATCACATTTGGTCTTGTTTACCTTCACAACTTCAGAGTGAACCTGCTATGGGAGCACTATCTTCCATGCATAGACAAACTTGTCTAAAATCACTCAGCATCCTCGATCCATGGAATTATAAAATGTCATGGTTATCCAGTTCAGCTCCCCACTGGCTATGTGAATCCCTGACAGTGTCCTCCTTCAGCTTCACCTCAAAGCTTTCCTGCCATGAGGAAAGCTTGTAGACAGCATCAGTCTTTCTAAAAACAACTTTACAAGTAGACCGAGGTCATTCTTCACCCACTAGTGTTACAGATGGAGATGATACTTGGCCCAGTCCTATTACCTGTTCCAATTAGCCAGGCTTAACTTCTGTGATCCAAGAAACTTTCTTCTCAACCAAGCTGCTTTTTAAGTATAGCATTAGTTTAAATCCCCAATGCATAGGAGAAGCCGTAAAACTTTACCAGCCTCTACTTCAGAAATTTCCTTTCCATGGGCACTGGGGAGCTTCTGTGTACTAAAATGGGGGCCATCAAATAGCTTGATTACCATCCACCCATATCTGTCAAGCCCCTCATATGCACAGAGCCTTGTGCAAAATACCACAAGGGCCACACAAAAATGACACGTAAGAGCTGGGCACAGTGGCTCATGCCTGTAATCCCAGCACTTTGGGAGGCTGAGGTGGGTGGATCACGAGGTCAGGAGTTCAAGACCAGCCTGGCCAAGATGGTGAAACCCCGTCTCTACTAAAAATACAAAAATTAGTTGGGCATGGTGGTAGGCTCCTGTAATCCCAGTGAGACAGAGAATTGCTTGAACCCGGGAGGAAGAGGTTGCAGCGAGCCGAGATAGCGCCACTGCACTCCAGCCTGGGCAACAGAGTGAGATTCCGTCTCAAGAAAAAAAAAAAAAGACACATAAGGATGATAGTTAATGGGGCAAGAGCGCTTGATGCCTGCCACACTCTTGTCAGTGGTTTTACAGGAATAAATGCATGTAATCCAAACAGTTACCCTCTGAGGCAGGTGCTATAAATATAAATGTTCCCATTTCACAAATGAAAAAAAACAAAAGCAGAAGATAACAAAGCAGCCTAAGCTTATCTGCTGGAAAGGAGCATAACGTGATTTGCACCCAGGCGGTGTAGCTCCAGAGCCTGCACTTTCCACCACAGCACACTGCTCTACATATGAAGTCTCCAGTTGCCAGTAACTTAGAGTCTAATGGTCACAGGGGGCAACAGTGGCAATGCCAGGCTAAAATCAAAATGTTCAACTTAAGTAACAGACTATAAACATGGCAGAAGTTCCAAAAGAGGGATGGCTTTTCTCCAGTGTGGACAGGAATAGCGTCAAAGAATTGAGGGTTATCTATGCAAGGCTTTGATGGATGAGTGGCGATTCAGTTAGTCAGGGGTGCACAATAGTCTAGGCCAAATAATGAGATGTGTAAACACGAGGACAGGAGATATCAAGATTTATGAGGTATACAAGTGAACCATCAGGCCGAAGCCTGGGTTAATGTGAGGATACAGTGTGCAAGATGGCCAAGATTGGGTAGTGAAGGCGTTGAGGACGCAGGGATGCAGGGGGCCCATCCCCCATCTGTACTTTCCAGAGAAGGAAATGCAAAAGCGGTCGTTCGGTGAGTTACCCAGGGCCAAACTGATAAGCTAACTTAGAGCCAGACCGAGAGAAGAAATTGGACAGCCTGACTTCTGCTATTGTATTCAATTCCAGCAACTTGAAATAATTTTCTTCATACTGTGCACCAGTCATGAAAATAGTTTAAAGTAAAAGTGAATTAATTGAACATTCAACAGTCTGCCAGCTGCATTTTTGTTATTTTTTTCAACAAGTGCTACAGAAATTCTCCTATATGAGGTCAGTCATTAATCAGGAGAAGTTGATTGTGGGTGAAGCGACCTAGTAAGCCACCTTGAGCAGTTCAGGTAGCACTCGCTGTAGCTGACTGGATCCACCAGGTGGCAGGCTTCACAAATCTCGCCTATCACTTTTCCAATCATTTACCATTTTTGTAACCATTAATACTTCCAACCTAATTATTGTACTCTGCATCCTTTGTGTCTGTATTTCCCCTTAGAGAAGTTGTCTTTGACATATGCCTGTAAGTTAAATTAATTTTCCTCTGGAACAGCCGTGTGTGGAGACAAGAAACAGAACCGGGCTTGGTCTTTATAATGGTAGGAGCATTTGTACTGAGTCTAGTGATGTGCTGTCATTTAGCAAGCCCTGGTCTTCACTATTTTCTGATGATAAGTATGTTGAGGATTTATATGTGTCTCATACAATTTTATATGTTGATGGCTCCTTCATTTTATCTTGACAGTCTTATACTTTGACCATGCCACAAGTCAATCAAGTGCCTGTTTCCCTCACCACCACTCATTAAGTACCAGCTACGCACTGTGCCAGGCTCAGGAGAGGTGGAGAGGACTGGGGGGCATTCCCTTCCTACAGGGAGCGGGGTTTGGTAGGAGGAGCATTGGGGGTGAGCAGCAAGAGAGCCAGTCTTCCACTGGACTCTCAGTGACCTTGGGAAACAAGAGCCTCGTTGTCTCAGAACCCGTTTTCTTCATCTGCAAAGGAAGGATGACAAACTCTTCCAGGCCATGAGGGTAAAACAAACAAACCTTATGACTTGTTTATGAAAATACATTTAGAGAATATATATGAAAATGGTTTAAAAATAAATATATGCTTTTAAAATGCCGGGTAGCATTGTTAGTCTCTTATGGCTAGAGATATAGAAGTCAATCCTGAATTGTATTAGAAAAGAGCAGAACTGGATTCCAGCTCAAGTGGCACACATGATAGAATAGCCCCAGCGATCATTGTGGTTCTGCGCGTCCACTCTCTGCATATGGAAGAAGACTGAAGGAACATCAGTGACACAGGAGCTCGCCATGCTTGTTGCCCCTTTCCTTCACCATAGGAAATACTAAAATTTCAGCATAGCCTCAATTTGTGAAGAGAAGACCCCACTCCAAAAAACCTTCAATAGTAGACCTTACATACTTACAAAATGATTTTTCTCATTAAAGAACAAATAAAATGCAATCTCTACTATCAGATAAAGGTTTATTTTTAATGTTTTGGGGCTTGCATAAAGAATGTTTATTATTTTGCAATAGAAAACAAAATAAACTGTTTTCTCTTGTTGAAGTTAAAGCCCTCTTTCCCTAAAATATTTTCTGCAAATATGACATTAAGTATGAAAGTACATTATCTTAAACATACACAGAATTCTAAGTCAGCCGTGGTTGTGCGCTCCTATAATCCCAGCTACTCAGAGGGTGAGGCAGGAGGATTGCTTGAGCCCAGGAGTTCGAGGCTGCGGTGAGCTGTGATCACACCACTGCACTCCAACCTGGGCAACAGAGCAAGATCCCATCTCAAAAAAATTTTTTTAATTAAAAAAAATTAAAGAACTCTAAAACAAATAATAAAATACTAAGACCTTCCAATATTAAACTGGATGTAAGACTGAATAAATCATTTCTTAAAGAAATACAAATAACCAAACTAAATAAGGGACAACATCAAACCGTATAAGAATTTAAACATAAGAAATCATCGGCTGGGCATGGTAGCTCACACCTGTAATCCCAGCACTTTGGGAGGCCAAGGCAGGCAGATTGCCTGAGGTCAGGAGTTCGAGACCAGCCTGACCAACATGGAGAAAGCCCGTCTTTACCAAAAATACAAAATTAGCCAGGCCTGGTGGCACATGCCTGTAATCCCAGCTACCTGGGAGGCTGAGGCAGGAGAATCGCTTGAACCTGGGAGGCAGAGGTTGCAGTGAGCCGAGATCGTGCCATTACACTCCAGCCTGGGCAACAAGAGCGAAACTGTGTTTCAAAAAACAAGCAAGCAAAAAAGAGAACAATAGCAGTAAGGAAATATTACATAATTTTGATTCACCCATCTGATAGGATATATTGCGCAGCCAGTAAAAATCATGTTTTTAAAGGTTATTTAATGATAAAGGGAAACTTTTTCCAAATTATATAATACACAATGAAAAAGCAACATAAAGCTGTAAATAAACTGAGATTTAAATTAGTTATAAAGCATGTGTACATGTGTACCTATTTACACATGTATGAGAAAAGACGAACAGGAAATATACTGAAATATGACTAGTGGTTGGGTGGTAAGCTTCTCAATGTTTTTTTTATACTTCCCTGTTGTCTTCTTACTGTAGCATGGATTACTTCCCAAATCAAGGGGGAAAGTAGATGCTATCTTTAAGACAGTCATTCCCTGTCTTTTCCGTCCTCTGCTGCCACCATACCTAACTCCCCCTAACTCCCCTTCACTTGGTACCACGTTGAACTGAGCTCTAGGTATCTTCCATGCATGGGCCTTTAGAAAGATCCTTTTCCTTGTACCTCTTGTACTTTCGTGGTAATTGGGGCCATCTGTGACCTTGAAAAGACAGGTTTACCCCCTGGTTATTATGAAATTCAAGAAGGGTAATTAATGCCAGGGACTACTCACCTACCCTGGGCCCCCCCTCGGCCTGACTGCTGACTCTGTGCTCAGTTGCCCTAGAGGCTGCCCAGCAAGCCTCTTCCCAGGATTGAGAGAAAGGACACCGAAACTCACCAGAAATTACCTTACCCTGTATGACCTGGTTAAAAAGATGTTTCCCACTGGCTGGCATAAATGTTTCAGTTCTGCAAACTGACAGGTTTTATGGTGATAGAAAAGAAGCCTTTTAAAATAATTCAAATTAAAAGTCTCATTTGGTTTTGTTACTCTACAATTTTTAGGCCAAAGGAAAAACACAAAAAGGAGAAAAAAGAAAAATCAACCAAGAGCAGCCAGCCACTGGGCACATTACTACTTAACACTTGTGGAAGAAGTAGTTATCTTGTTTATAGTGTTCTTTCCTTGTGTTGCACTGGGTGCAAAAGGCTTTACAGACTTGCTCTCATGTGGTCCTCAAATGAGCCCCAGGAGATAGGTAGGATTATATTGTTAATTGGTATAGGAAGTTGAGGTGTAGGGAGGGTAGCAGGCTGCTAAGGGCACAGAGCTTGGATTTGAACTCAGATCTGTGGACCCCAGAGCTCACCCTCTTAAAGAACCTTCATATTTTGCCTTCCACCCAGTTTGTATTCTGACAGGACTTCTTTGATTGAAGGGTTATATAGAAACAGAAGGCCTTTTATATGTATGCTCCTTTCTATTTGTATTTGTCTACGAATCTCTCATCTCTGTTCTGATCTTGCTTCATCACAGCATTTCCCTTTAATACCACCTCATCTTTTCTATAGAGTGGGAATAAGGTGTCAATCACTACTACCCCATTTGAAAACACATCCATCAAAACTGGACCAGCCAGGAGAAACAGCTATAAGAGCCGGATGGTGAGGCGGAGCAAGAAATCCAAGAAGAAGGAAAGTCTCGAAAGGTTAGTAAAATCAGTATTCTTTTTAAGTTTGGTGTATACCTATGTTGGGGAAAAGTTACCCCTTAATTAAATGCTTACATATGAAGAAGATCTATTTTTCTGTGAGAAATTTTATGTTATGGTTCACATATATGTATACATTAAAGTCCATATTCATAATAGCATTAATTTCCATGGTAAAAGGATTTACATATTTACATTGTAGAAGGATTCAGATTGTTTTTTATCATGTGTGAATGTCAGGAAAAGCCCTTTGCTGTTTTTTAAGCCTCTTCACTTGATTTCAGTTGAGTTGGATTGAGGAACTGGATCTTCAGGTAGTTTTTAACATGAAATCTACATTTAAAATGTCCTTTACATTATCAAAAAACAAACAGTTGCTATTTTTAAAATGTCAGATATTCTAAAATAACCATATCTTTAAAGATTCCAAATAAGCCTAGAAATAAAAGGGCTTTGTTTTACTCACTGAAAAATGAACTAGCTTATATACTTCTGTAGCCTGGAAAGCACTGATCAGTATCTTTTTGTGCTGCTTGCAGACACTAGCAAGATGTATGTGTTTCTGGCAGGGCTGTTTCTTTCTAGACAGCTCTCTGGATGTGCCTCCTTTGCAATGCCACAGCATTTCTTCTTTACCTAATTGGACCTGATGAGTCACATCATATTAAAAAGATTTTTGATGATACAAATGTAGAAAAACAAGCAAATGAAAAACCATGTATTGGCCGGGCGCAGTGGCTCAAGCCTGTAATCCCAGCACTTTGGGAGGCCGAGACGGGCGGATCACGAGGTCAGGAGATCGAGACCATCCTGGCTAACACGGTGAAACCCCGTCTCTATTAAGAAATACAAAAAAAACTAGCCGGGCGAGGTGGCGGGCGCCTGTAGTCCCAGCTACTTGGGAGGCTGAGGCCGGAGAATGGCGTGAACCCGGGAGGCGGAGCTTGCAGTGAGCTGAGATCCGGCCACTGCACTCCAGCCTGGGTGACAGAGCGAGACTCCGTCTCAAAAAAAAAAAAAAAAAAAAAAAAAAAAAAACGAAAAACCATGTATTAACTCTGGGGGGAAACAATAATGTTATACAAGAAAGGAACAGAATTATGTTTCATATGGCCCAGCTGTGAACAATATTTATACTATAAAATGCAATATTGGCCAATTTTCTAACCAAAAATTTTGTTTTCACTATATTGGGAAGAGTCGAAAAGGGGAAATACATTTGGTTGCAAGGTAGAAGGGTGTTGTGTAAGAGCTTAATTATCATCTTTCATAGTAGGAAATCAACAGATAATTTCTAAAACTGAAAAACTAAAAAATAGCAGTGTACAAACATTTAGCAATATGTAGACAAATGGAAGAGAAAAAACAGGTAAAAGAATACAAAGCGACTTCTTTGGGGAGTAGAGAAAAACTCCAGTAGAGGAGTTGCTGTTTTTCATTGTACATTTATAAAACTATTTGACTTTTTCACCCAAATACACTTACTACTTTGATTAAAGTTACACACACACTAGTTCTTCTCTTTATTATTATGCTTTACATTTTGGCTGTGCTTTAAATCATTTAGAACAAATTGTTTCAAGGGCTGGCAACCAGAAACTTTCTGTTTTAAGCTCACATGGAGTGGGTTAGATCTTACCATATATAGGCTTATATGGTAAAAGAACTCTGCACAGCCTGATGCCCTACTAAGCTGTCATAAGCTGTGCTTTTTGCCTTAAGATGTGCTCGTTGAGTACCAAGTCTACATTTGCTTCTGCTGCAGTACAGTGTCTGCTGCCCTGCTGATACGATACGCTTCAGCTTCGCCTTTCTCGGGTTTTCTATGTCATTGTACAGCCTGCATTGTTGTTAGGAATATTCAAGAGCCCACAGTGGAATAAGCACAGCAAATAGCCCTTCATTGGCCTCTGCCTAGCCTATCACCATTAAATAATTTGATTTCCAGTACAATGGTTTTGCTTCCAGAGGTTTCCTTTGTATTACCTCTTAGTTAAATTGTGTCCACATATTTAGGGGTAGGTACTCAGAAGCTTTCAAGCAAAGAACATCCTCCTCATAAACCTAACAAGTAAATGAATGTATTTTAAACACATTTTATATTTTTCCTATTTTCCCAACTCTTCTTAAGTGTTTGGAATTGAGAGAGCCTCCACTGTCTACTATCAAATGCTCTTCCTTTACATGCCAAGAAAGTTTCTAATAGGGAAGTGGTGTTCCGCTCTTTAACAGGATCTACTGTTGTATGCCTGTCCCTCACACGGAGTTATTGAACTAAGCACACTGGTATTTTGGGGAGGCAGGAGTAGTTCTGAAAGAAGACTCTGAACAATTTTTTCCTGTTTTTGCTCTAGGAGGAGATCTCTTTTCAAAAAGCTAGCCAAGCAGCCTTCCCCTTTACTCCACACCAGCCGAAGTTTCTCCTGCTTGAACAGATCCCTGTCGTCGGGCGAGAGCCTCCCAGGTTCCCCCACTCATAGCTTGTCTCCCCGGTCTCCAACACCAAGCTACCGCTCCACCCCTGACTTCCCATCTGGTGAGTGAGTCTCCTGGTCTAAACAGCAGAGGGGAGGAGGTAAAGTCATGTGAGGTCCCAAAAAACATGAAGCTTGTTCCAGCTGAAAGAAAGCAGGCTGAAGGTATAAATTATAAAGACAGATTTATAGAGAGGTCATAAGATGTGGCTATTCTGACCAATCAAATAAGAAGTTGGGGACTAAACCTTGGTGTGGAGAGGTTTATCTGAAAAGTGTTTATCCACTAGTTAAACGCTGAGACAATTTGCTGACCTTACCTGGCCTTACCTAATACAGTCTGGGCTACAACCGTGGAAAAAAAGGGGAAAATGACCATGGATGCTCACAGCCTTCTGTTTTCCACCCACAGGTACTAATTCCTCCCAGAGCAGCTCCCCTAGTTCTAGTGCCCCTAATTCTCCGGCAGGGTCCGGGCACATCCGGCCCAGCACTCTCCACGGTCTGGCACCCAAACTCGGCGGGCAGCGGTACCGGTCCGGAAGGCGAAAGTCGGCTGGCAACATCCCACTGTCCCCGCTGGCCCGGACGCCCTCTCCAACCCCGCAACCCACCTCCCCGCAGCGGTCACCATCCCCTCTTCTGGGACACTCACTGGGCAATTCCAAGATCGCGCAAGCCTTTCCCAGCAAGATGCACTCCCCGCCCACCATCGTCAGACACATCGTGAGGCCCAAGAGTGCGGAGCCGCCCAGGTCCCCGCTGCTCAAGCGCGTGCAGTCCGAGGAGAAGCTGTCGCCCTCTTACGGCAGTGACAAGAAACACCTGTGCTCCCGCAAGCATAGCCTGGAGGTGACCCAAGAGGAGGTACAGCGGGAGCAGTCCCAGCGGGAGGCGCAGCTGCAGAGCCTGGATGAGAATGTGTGCGACGCGCCGCCACTGAGCCGCGCCCGGCCCGTGGAGCAAGGCTGCCTGAAACGCCCGGTCTCCCGGAAGCTGGGCCGCCAGGAGTCTGTGGATGACCTGGACCGCGACAAGCTGAAGGCCAAGGTGGTGGTGAAGAAGCCAGATGGCTTCCCAGAGAAACAGGAATCCCACCAGAAATCCCATGGACCCGGGAGTGATTTGGAAAACCTTGCTCTGTTTAAGCTGGAAGAGAGAGAGAAGAAAATCTATCCGAAGGCTGTGGAAAGGTCAAGTCTCTTTGAAAACAAAGCGGCTATGCAGGAGGCGCCACCGCTGGGCAGCCTGCTGAAGGACGCTCTTCACAAGCAGGCCAGCGTGCGTGCCAGCGAGGGTGCGACCTCGGATGGCCCGGTGCCTGTGGAGCACGGCCAGGGTGGCGGGGACTTCAGACGGGCCCCTGCTCCTGGCACCCTCCAGGATGGTCTTTGCCACTCCCTCGACAGGGGCATCTCCGGGAAGGGGGAAGGCACGGAGAAGGCCCCCCAGGCCAAGGAGCTTCTCCGATGTGAGAAGTTAGACAGCAAGCTGGCCAACATCGATTACCTCCGAAAGAAAATGTCACTTGAGGACAAAGAGGACAACCACTGCCCTGTGCTGAAGCCCAAGATGACAACTAGCACCCACGAATGCCTGCCAGGGAACCCCGTCCGACCCATGGGTGGGCAGCAGGAGCCCCCACCAGCTTCTGAGAGCCGAGCTTTTGTTGGCAGCACCCATGCAGCTCAGATGAGTGCCGTCTCTTTCGTTCCCCTCAAGGCCTTAACAGGCCGGGTGGACAGTGGAACGGAGAAGCCTGGCTTGGTTGCTCCTGAGTCCCCTGTTAGGAAGAGCCCCTCCGAGTATAAGCTGGAAGGTAGGTCTGTCTCATGCCTGAAGCCGATTGAGGGCACTCTGGACATTGCTCTCCTGTCCGGACCTCAGGCCTCCAAGACAGAACTGCTTTCCCCGGAGTCTGCACAGAGCCCTAGCCCAAGTGGTGACGTGAGGCCCTCTGTGCCACCAGCTCTCCCCAACAGCAGTGGGAAAAGGAGTGATACCACCAGTGCGAGAGAGCTTTCTCCTTCCAGCTTAAAGATGAATAAATCCTACCTGCTCGAGCCTCGGTTCCTGCCCCCCAGCCGGGGTCTCCAGAATTCACCAGCAGTTTCCCTGCCTGACCCAGAGTTAAAGAGGGACAGGAAAGGTCCCCATCCTACTGCCAGGAGCCCCGCAACAGTCATGGAAAGCAATCCCCAACAGAGAGAGAGCAGCTCCCCCAGATGCCAAGACCACACGACCGACCCCAAGCTTCTGACCTGCCTGGGGCAGAACCTCCACAGCGTTGACCTGGCCAGGCCACGCTGCCCGCTCCCACCTGAAGCTTCCCCCTCAAGGGAGAAGCCAGGCCTGAGGGAATCGTCTGAAAGAGGCCCTTCCACAGTCAGAAGCGAGCGCTCTGCTGCGAGGACTGACGTACGCAGAGAGCCCTCCGTGGAACTGTGCTCTTCAGAAACTGTGAAAACCAGTGACAACTCCAAAAACCTCCTCTCTCTGGGCAGGACCCACCCAGATTTCTATACACAGACCCAGGCCATGGAGAAAGCATGGGCGCCGGGTGGGAAAACGAACCGCAAAGATGGCCCAGATGAAGCGAGGCCCCCGCCCAGAGATGACAACTCTCTGCACTCAGCTGGAATTCCCTGTGAGAAGGAGCTAGGCAAGGTGAGGCGTGGCGTGGAACCCAAGCCCGAAGCCCTTCCTGCCAGGCGGTCTCTGCAGCCACCTGGAATTGAGAGTGAGAAGAGTGAAAAGCTCTCCAGTTTCCCATCTTTGCAGAAAGATGGTGCCAAGGAACCTGAAAGGAAGGAGCAGCCTCTACAAAGGCATCCCAGCAGTATCCCTCCGCCCCCTCTGACCTCCAAAGACCTGCCCAGCCCGGCTGCCAGGCAGCATTGCAGTTCCCCAAGCCACACTTCTGGCAGAGAGCCGGGGGCCAAGCCCAGCACTGCAGAGCCCAGCCCGAGCCCCCAGGACCCTCCCAAGCCTGTTCCTGCGCACAGTGAAAATAGCAGCCACAAGCCCCGGCCTGGCCCTGACCCGGGCCCTCCAAAGTCTAAGCACCCCGACCGGTCCCTCTCCTCTCAGAAGCCAAGTGTTGGGGCCACAAAGGGCAAAGAGCCTGCCACTCAGTCCCTCGGCGGCGGTAGCAGAGAAGGGAAGGGCCACAGTAAGAGTGGGCTGGATGTGTTTCCTGCCACCCCAGGCTCCCAGAACAAAGCCAGCGATGGAATTGGCCAGGGACAAAGTGGGCCCTCTGTCCCACTGCACACTGACAGGAGTCCTCTAGACACCAAGCCACAATCCACCAGTGGTGGGCGGCCCCTCGAGGTGCTGGAGAAGCCCGTGCATTTGCCAAGGTCGGGACACCCAGGGCCTAGTGAGCCAGCGGACCAGAAACTGTCCACTGTCGGTGAAAAGCAAACCCTGTCTCCAAAGCACTCCAAACCATCCACTGTGAAAGACTGCCCCACCCTGAGCAAACAGACAGACAACAGACAGACAGACAAAAGCCTGAGTCAGCCGGCCGCCACCACCGACAGAAGGGCGGAAGGGAACAAATGCACCGAAGCACTTTATGCTCCCGCAGAGGGCGACAAGCTCAAGGCCGACCTTTCCTTTGCGCAAAGCGAGGCCCGGTTGAAAGGCGCGGAGCGGCCAGCCGCGGCGGTGGGGAAGGGCTTCCCTGAGGCCAGAGGGAAAGGGTCCGGTCCCCAGAAGCCACCGACGGAGGCAGACAAGCCCAGCGGCATGAAACGCTCCCCCTCAGCCACCGGGCAGAGTTCTTTCCGATCCACGGCCCTCCCTGAAAAGTCTCTGAGCTGCTCCTCCAGCTTCCCTGAAACCAGGACCGGAGTTAGAGAGGCCTCTACAGCCAGCAGCGACACCTCTTCTGCCAAGGCTGCCGGGGGCGCGCTGGAGCCTCCAGCCCCCAGCAACAGGGACCATAGGAAGGCTCAGCCTGCGGGGGAGGGCCGAACCCACATGACAAAGAGTGACTCCCTGCCCTCCTTCCGGGTCTCCACCCTGGCTCTGGAGTCACACCACCCCGACCCAAACACCGTGGGCGGAGCCAGCCACCGGGACAGGGCGCTCTCGGTGACTGCCACCGTAGGGGAAACCAAAGGGAAGGACCCTGCCCCAGCCCAGCCTCCCCCAACTAGGAAACAGAACGTGGGCAGAGACGTGACCAAGCCATCCCCAGCCCCAAACACTGACCGCCCCATCTCCCTTTCTAATGAGAAGGACTTCGTGGTACGGCAGAGGCGGGGGAAAGAGAGTTTGCGTAGCAGCCCTCACAAAAAGGCCTTGTAACGGGGCAGGCCCCGGGGCAGGACTGTGGAGACCCGTCCTGAACGGGCGACTGTCTTGACTACCTTTCAAAACCAGCACTGTGTGGGAATGTCCGCCAGGCAGAGCTCGGAGCCTCATTGAGAAAGGGGAGAGAGAAAGACAAAGAGAGGACCTTCTTCCAGATGCCTTCCCAGTTGTAACCGGTAAAACTGTTACCAGATAGTGTTTGTACAAAAGCAACAACAACAAAAAAATTACCTTTACAGTTGAGGGTTGTTGAGGAAAAAGATTTTCTCTGTAAATACATACACCGTGTTTGGTTTGGGATGTAGAGTCTATACCTGGCTGCTGATTGCGTCGTTTACTACAGCTTTTTTTAAATAAGATTTTTGATTTACCATTTATCATAATGTAGTAATGAAGCAAAGTGGTCAAAACTGGGTGTGTGTGACCAGAGATACACCCATATTCGTGTATATACACATCCACCTACATGTTTTGGTCTGTGGTTTAAGAGACTATTTCAAGGTTCCATTTTTATAAGCTAAAACATTCTAAGTAAAGATGGAAGAAAGCCCTAAACACAGTAGATTGTGAGTTTTTATGTGTATTTTAACCAGAGTTTCTGATAAGTACTGTGTCTGGCTACCTATATTTCCAGATCTAAAGCAAGAACTACTCTAAGTACTGCATTTGGAATCCTCCTCCATTAGGAATGGCCAGGACAAGTGGAGCTAGCCATTTTCATTACATGGCCATCCCAATGGACACTGGATCCCTGGTCCAACTGTCTAAAAGGCCAGTCGTGCCTGTCTGTGGATGTGGATGTCTGGCCTTCACCTGAGGTAGAGCGGGGACTATAAACACACATCAACTTTCTTTCTATTTGCTTTCTTTTCCTTCTTTTCAAACTCTTAAACTTAGGCCTTTATGCTGTGAGTGACTAGTCCAAGAAGCACACATTTAGTAGTAGTCCTGCACCAGCCCTGCTCTTGAATAAAAAGGAATATTACTGGCTGCACCCAAATCTTCTAGTACTTAAGTCGAGTAATAAGCATCAGGCATTGGAAGAGGTTTTAAATTTGCTTTTTTGAGGAAAAGAACTGGGGGTAGATTTTGGCATCGTAGCATATCGATTAAGGAATAATCAGGACATCAGATACATTTTAATACATAGCTGGGGCCTTACGTTGTAGATGAAGCTTGCTGTTTTTAGCAAGTTCCTGGGTTTCACATTCATTTCTGATGCATCTAGTAGCTCCATACATTTCATAACCTGATCTCTTTATTTGTATGCAAAAAATACTGTCTTAATACAGAGCAGCATTTTTGTAACAAAGAGACTGGCTGGAGCTATTTGGTGCTTGAATGTGACCATCCTTTTTACTTTTGCTAAGCCTTATTTAAATTTTGTATACCGTGGAATACGTAGAATTTGTCAAATCATTTTAGTGCTGAAGGTTTTTGATTTTTGTTTTTGTTTTTGTTGTTGCAGTTTCTTTGGTGGCTTGTTTTGTATTGTAAGATGGCACTTGCTGATATAAGTACTAAGGCACTAAGAGAAAATACAGATAAGTATTTATAAGATGCTTGGGAACCATAGCAGAATTTTTTGTTTGGTTTTGCAAGAGAAAAAAATTACCAATAAATAATTAATCTACCACCCAAACTCTCTTGGGGATGTCTTAGTATCTTCAGACTATAAAATTGTTCATCTAAGCACAGCATCATCTTACGGCCCTATGGATTGTAAATCTTCTAGTGAGGCTGTAAACTCCACTCTGAAAACAAAGGCATAACTTAACCAACTGCTCAGTTGTCCTTCATTGTAAAATGAATTGGCATTGGGAAAAAGGAAAAAAACAAACAACAAAAGAAAAAAGCCTCCTCCTTGCCCCTAATTTTTTTTTCCATATGGTTTTAGCCATTCCCCATCACTACATGGTGAAGCTATAAAAAATACATATATATACTTTAAAAGAGTTTAAATGAATTTCAAAACTGGTCTCAACGTTTATAATACGTATCTGTGTTTGGCAATTGTCATAACCCAATCCTACACTCAGCCATCGGGACAGGTCTATCGGGGAGATAGTTCATGGTTTACAAGCCTTTGCTTTTTAACTGTTCAATTTCCTTTAAAGCACAACTAGCTATTTGTTTACAAATGATATTTTTATGTATATTTTGTATAGCGTATCATCATTTTGCCAAATACGTTTTTCATTATGAATGAGTAAAGAGTACTTAAGGTTGCATTCATGTATTACATGTTTGTTGTTGTAAACCTCTCCAATCAGCTGGTAGAAATTCTCCTCATTGTGTTCTATTTGGTCGGTCTCTGTATGATTGTAGGATGTGCTCCTTGGTAGTACTCCCAGCTGTAGATTTACCAGCTTAAAAGTTTGTTAGGATCTGTGCAATAAAGTGTTTGCAGTCTTATTTTCTCTAAGAAATTCCTTATGGATGTCATAATTGTTGTATATTGAACAAAGTATTTATACTTATGCAGTTGCATAACATTGAAATAAAAATTTAGCATGAAAGATAATGACTTGTAAGTTTTTTTCTAATATATACATTCCACCTCCAAAAAATATTACTGATTATTACTCTGGTATTATGGAAAGGATGGGCTTTTGCAGATTACTTTTTGCTGAGTGGAACAGTTTGCCGCCTTTTTTTTTTAAATGTACACAAATATTCTTCAACATTAAGTCCTTTAACTGGGCATAATGTTGAAGAACATTATGCTCACCTGTAGTCCTAGCTACTTGGGAGTCTTAAGGCAGAAAGATGGCTTCAGCTGAGGAGCTGGAGACCAACTTGGGCGACATAGACCCTATCTCTACAAAAACTTGAAAAATTAGCTGGGTGTGGTGGTATGCGCCTATTGTCCCAGCTACTCAGGATGCTGATGTAGGAGGATTACTTGAACCCAGAAGTTCAAGGTTGCAATGAACAAGCTGTAATTGTGCCATTGCACTCCAGCCTGGGCAACAGAGCGAGACCCTGTCTCTTAAAAAAAAAAAAAAAAAAGATTAAGTCCTCCTTTAACTTCTTCCTATTTTTTTCTACCAATCTTCTTCCTTTCCTGCAGAACTTACCAACTTCTACACCCACACTCGCCATCTTCCCACACTCAGAGGGTCTTAATTCTCCCTTCTCTGTGACACCACCACCACCTCCTCTCATTCTCTCATGAACTTGCTCCATCTATTACCATACTCTGCCTCAGCTTTCTCGTTTTCCTCCCCACCTGTCTCTTTCCTCTCAGAAAACCCCTTTCTTTGCCTGGCCTTTTCCCTCTGTCCCTTCTCAGGTAACGTTCTATAAGAGGAGTCTGCACTTAGTATTTTTGGGTCTTTACCCCTTTTAAACCTGGCTCTGTCCCCCATGCTATCAACATTGCTGTGGCAGAGGTCACCAGTGACAGCTGACTCTAAAGCCCTCTTGTCAAGACATCACTTCAGTAGACCATCTTGAGAACTGGTCTGTCCCTGACAGCCCTCTCTCCTAGTTGTCTTCAACCTGTTCTTTTTCTCTCTTTACATAATTTCTTCCTTGTCCTCTTGTCCCTTTAAATACTGGTGTTCCCTGGGTTCATCCTTGGTCTCTGAGCATTTCACCTTGGCTCAGGCACCTCACACTCAAAATGTCCAAAAATGTGCTTATTCTGTGCCCCTTCTCTCAAAGCTCACTGTATTCCCCATCTTTTCTCCAAGTCAGATCCTAGATTTCTACCTAAACTCTTTTTTCTTTCCTTACATCTAAAAAAAAAAAAAAATGTTTCACTGATTTCACAATATACTCTTCCTTGCAATCCATGTCCCATCTCTATTGTGCTACTGGCAGCCTTAGTTTGGTCTCTATCATAGTCTCTCTCCAGATGACCTCAACAGCCTCCTAACTGGTTTTCTTGCCTTCGCTCTTACCCCTTCTAGTCTGTTCTTTACCATGTCCCTAGAGTGATGTTGCTCAAGTGTAAGCACACCATGTTACTATCCTGCTTTAAACTTTTAAATAGCACCCATATTCTTTGGGTAAAGGCCAGTTCCTTAAGTGTATCCTTACTCTAGAGGACTCCAGCTTAGCATGTGTGCTGGACTCAGACATCTGGAGGAAGCCTTTTGGAAAGGCCTGGACTGACCTGTGGACCCTCTTTGCTTCACTGTGTATCTGCCTCATGGCACTCACTGCATTATTTTGGAGTTATCTTTCTACACGTGTATCTTCTTTGCTAGACTTCAAGCTCCCTGGTTGTCTTGTTTTTTACTTCTAGGACAAAGCACATAGGAGACATCAATAAATATTTGCTGATATGGTTAGGCTTTGTGTCTCCGCCCATATTTCATCTTGAATTGTAAGCCCCATAATTCCCACGTGTCAAGGGAGAGACGAGGTAGAGTAACTGAATCATGGGGGTGGTTTCCCTCATGCTGTTCTCATGATAGTAAGTTCTCATGAGAACTGATGGTTTTATAAGGGGCTCTTCCCCACCCTTCGCTCAGCACTTCTCCTTCCTGCCGCCGTCTGAAGAAGGTGCTTGCTTCCCCTTTGCCTTCCACCATGATTGTCAGTTTCCTGAGGCCTCCCCAGCCATGCTGAACTATGAGTCAATTAAACCTCTCTCCTTTATAAATTACCCAGTCTTGAGCAGTTCCTTATAGTAGTGTGGGAATGGACTAATACATTTGCTGAACCGAATTGAACAGGAAAGGAAGTATTAGTAGTCGCTACTGTTTGTAGCACATTTACTAGGAGCCAAGTAACACACTAAATACTTTATTTGCATCTTCTCATTTAATTTCCATGCCATTTGAACTATACATTGCTTCATTTTATAAATTAGGAAGCCAAAACTCGGAAAGAGGTTAAGTGACTAACCCTCATGATTGGCAGGACTGAGGCTTGAACTCAAGCAATCTGACTAGACAGCCCATACATTTAACCTCTACCATTAGACAAGACCTGCCTCCTCCCACACACTCTTCTACTACAATATAAATTGCAAGATGAAATGGGACAGAATCATGACACAATGTTTTTCACTGCCTGAATGATGTAGTTTTCCCTGCTTAGAGGAACCCACTCTGCTAAGAATCACAGTTTTAAAAGTAAGTATGGAAATGGTCATTTTAATGGGACTGTGTATCATGCTATGCAGAAAAGTCACTCTTCATCATAAAAGAAAAAACCCACAAAGGATATTAAGTACACACATCACAGAGCCAATAATGGCCATAGCAAGAGCTGTTAAATGAGCAACCAGGTTAGAGCGAATACATAAACTAAATGAAAAGCAAGAGAATGAAATTTTAAAGGTATTTACCTTGAGCTAGACCAGGTAAAACTAATGAGGGTCATTAAAGGGCAAACAATTAGACATGCTCTTGTAGGTCTGGCCAGTCTGGGGCACAATTTCTTGTACTGTATTTTCAGCATCCACATAGTGTTATCTTATTTGGGATTTTAAAAATTTGAAATGTAGCTAAATATGTGTTTGGGTGTATAATATTTCCCTAATAAACTGAGGGCTACCTCTTTTAAGCCCAAGGCATTTTTTTTTTTTTTTTTTTGAAGAGACATTGGTTGCTCATGCTGGCCTCAAACCCCTGGGCTCAAGGGATCCTCCCCGCTCAGCCTCTCAAGTACCTGGGACTACAGGGGTGCCCAGCTCTTCAAGGCATTATTTTTCCTTCTTTATAACAATGCAAGCAGAATGTGATGCAGCCTACAAAAATTACAAGTTCTCCCTTTTGGAGGAGGCATGATGTGGGGACATGGGGCAAGACTATGAAGAGGACCAGATAATTCATGAACTAGAGATAGGAATTAAGGAGAAATCACTTCTAAAAATCGTACCAACCCTCCCACAGGGGGCAATGGCAGCTTCCCTTGGTTGTTGAGCACTGAACTGCCAAGCATTTACAAGAGGAAAAGGGGCTGGCTTGAAGACTTCAGGTGAGGTAGCACATCTCAGCTCTAACATGCACGTGATTCATGTGGGGATCTTGCGAATTCCGCCTCAGAAGGCCCATGGAAGGGTAGAAAATTCTAACAAGCTCTTCTCAAATGACTCAGATGCTGCCTGCCTGTTGACCACATGAATGCCCTGCCTGGCTACGCCAGGGAGTTAGAATCTCTGAAGACTGGGCCTAGGCATCTGTAATTAAAAAATAATAAAATAACTTCCACAGGTGGTTCTAATGTGCATTCCAGGTTGAAAAGCAAAAACAAATTTCCCAGTTAGATGATGACACTTGACTCATTCTACCACAACATGAAATCATCATGATCAGAGCTTAAAGACATTTCCCATATAACTGCCGTTCCAGTTGAGCCCTAAGGACCCTTTCCACTCAAAGTGGAACATCGGTGTGATGTGGGAGTGTGTTACGAATGCAGAATCTCAGTCCCCTGACCCCCTGGCCTTCCCCACCCCTGGACCTGCTGATTTTCTGCATTTCCATGATAGCCAAGTAATTTGCTTGCCCTTCAAAATTTGAGAAGCATTGTTATCACTACTCCCCAAACTTCCTAGAAGATGAGAATTACTTGGAATATTTGTTAAAAATACAAGTTTCTAGACCTCATCGCTGATCCACTCACTCAAAAATCTCTAGGGCAAGGCGTGAGAAACTGGGTTTATAATCAGTGGACATGAGGGGTAGGTGATTCTTCTCAGGGAGGCATGGGAAATAGTAATATAAGAGTATATTTACCATCTGTGCTCAAATTTGTCTCCAGCTAAAGTCTACTATGATGATTATTAGTGGTTTTTAAGCCTTTGGGCATAGAAAACTCAGAAACCATTGAAACCATCAGGAAGGCAGCAACCTAAATTTATTGTCCACCTACTGTGTGTATGTGTGTGTGTATACATATATACATACTCAGTACTAAGCATGTGTGTATACACACACACATATATATGCTTAGTACTGAGCAAGATGCTTTTCATCTGCCCTCCAACTTAAACATCAACACAATTCTCAAACCCGGTGGTGCCATTCCCGTTTTATAGATGAGAAATCAGGCCCAGCCAGGATACGCCGTTTGCTTAACATACACCCTGGAAAGAGAGCTTGGATTAGAATCTGAATTTTTCTGGTTCCGAAGCTCTTAACCTTTCTAAGTATTACCAGGTGCCATGTAACTGAATTCAGGTTCAGGCCCCTCTATGAATAATCTAAGCTATCTTATTTCCTCTTTGCATGTAGAAAAATCATATGGTGCTAAATTATGAATTTGATGATTGGTGGGAAACGGTAAGTGAAGGAAGCTAATAGTTCTCTGTAATAGGGCTTCTTTATCAGTTCTAATTAATCAGACAATTTCTCATCTAGCATTTTCGGTTCACAACGCAAATGTAACATGAAAAAGTGTAGCTATAATAACTACAGAAATTTGCTTCCTTCATTCTAGGCCAGGCATTAAGAAAATCTATGGTAGGGCAGTTCTCTAAATTTCATTTCCCTCCTACCAGGATGCTTTTATTCCTCAAAGCAATCATTTTGTGTTATTCCTTTCTTTCTCTACCCCCTATATGTCTCATATATCTAGAAAATTTGGAAATGACCAAGGCTTTGCCAACCTTGGTTTGATTACATTTCGTGATGCTGAAAGCCAATCCCCCTGACCCATGTTCAAGTTATCTGGCAGTTGAGACACCTCAGACCCTGAACTGAAGTCATTAGTGCTATTCCTTATAGGAAAACACTCAGCAACATCTCACTGATTTCTGAGACCCAGCATTTCAAAAGACAAGATCACTATCTCTTACAATATCACTGGCTGATGGTGGGGCTGTCAATTCCAATACTTGTATGCAGGCAAGCATTTGAAAAGGGGGATGGGTCCCAAGACTGAAGTTCTCTGTACACTCTGTGAAATGCCAGTTTAGTATGTCCAGACGTGGGAAAAAGATCTGTTGCATATGGTTACAAGTTATCACCCCACACAGCTTGATGAAATGTCTATTGCTCTTGTAAAGCTGAAAGCCTCTAACGAATAGTCATCTGCCATTTCATTAAGCACTGCCAGGAGATGGCTGTCAGCATCTGGGAAAGGAAGAATGAAAAGTTGTTTGCAAGGCCTGCAGCAAGTATGTTGCAGCTACAAAGTCTGCATATGTCAGGCTGGCATCACCATATCCTCCAGCCTTAACCTGTCTAAATAAAACTCATTTGCCTAAAAGTTCTGAATCTTTGGAATATGTATGCTGTGTTAAGCAATGCTGTACTGAAATAATTTTCCCGAGTTGGAGACATATCTACTTCTGTTGGGGCTGGAGGCAGTTCTGTGGACATTCCCTGTAATGCATGTCCTACTGCCCCATTCAAATGGGGATCCTTAGAACAGCTATGGCTCCCTCTGTTCCCTCAGAAAGAGGTAAGAGCAACACACAAAGCTTCAGCTTTACCATTTGCATTTGAAAACACAAAGGCTTAGAAAAACATTGCCTCCTTTTCAGTACCTGTACATTCTCACAACCGATGGATGATCTCTTTGTTTTTTATCTTTTTAAAAGCAAAAGTCTTCCTTAAAAAAATAATTCCTTTTTCTCCTTATTGCCCAGACCTGGTCATTGAAGGCATGTTGGAAATATAAATGAGAAGAAAGCATTTGAATCCCTGAAATCCTACCAGTCACTCTGTTTCTTTAACTTATAGGTATTTTTTTGTTTTGCTGAATAATGAAATAACAGTGGGCATGCTCTTTAGCCCACTCTTCTACTCTTCCACTTGTGTCACCAAAACACCAGGGATTTGGTCTAGGTCCTGCTGCTCACTGCACAAAAAGCCAACCACTGAGATGACAGGTATCACCAAGGAAGAAGCCATTAATTGGGTGATGCAGCAGAGGAGAGGAAAGCTCAGTCTCAAATCCATCTCCCTGACCAACTAAAACCAATGGTTTATATAGCACGCAAAAAAAAATGTAACAGTGTGTAAGAAAACAGGAACTTGGGAGGGGCAAGGAAGCAGTCATAGTGAATGAGGAGTGCAGCATCTGGTGTGGCAATCTGGTTTCAGTTCTTCGATACTTTTTGTGAGAGTCCTGAAGGTCATTTCCTGAGAAAGGAACTCAGATAAAACAGAAGTTTCAAGCTTTAACAGCAGAAGGGTACATATCTATGTTTATCCAAAAGCAGCTGTCTATGAAACTCTTGGGCCAGTTTCACTTGAATATTAAAACAAATATATTTCAATGTTTATAAGCAAACTTCTGCAATATATATAATGACTGCATGATGTTTCATTATACGTTTGAGCCATACTACTTTCTTTCCCGTGGTATGGCTTTCTTTCAATAAATGTTTTTCCTTTCTTTCAATAAATGTGTTAGAGAGCCTCAGGTACAGACCATGGAGGCCATCTTACTCTTCTGTTCCTGGCACATCAACCTTGGCCTATTCTAAGGTTCATTTAATTATTCCAACAGTCCCTTCCATTCTCCACCACCACCCCATAAGCAATTATGTTAATGGTTTATCTTTTTGTTTTTGTTCCTGAAAAATGTATGTATCATTGTTTTTATGCATGCTTTTTTTAAGTTATGTGGATGGCCATGTTAATATATTATTTTGTTGGCCAGGTGCGGTGGCTCATGCTGTAATCCCAACACTTTGGGAGGCTGAGGCAGGTATTACAAGGTCAAGAGATCAAGACCATCCTGGCCAACATGGTGAAACCCTGTCTCTACTAAAAATACAAAAATTAAACTGGGCATGGTGGTGTACGCCTATAGTCCCAGCTACTCGGGAGGCTGAGGCAGGAGAATCACTTGAACCTGGGAGGCAGAGGTTGCAGTGAGCCAAGATGGTGCCACTGAACTCCAGCCTGATGACAGAGTGAGACTCTGTCTCAAAAAAAAAAAAAAAATCTATATCATAATCTATATGTTTATGATTCAACTACATTGCTATGGCTACATCTAATACACTGCTTCTAACTACTGTCTAGTGCTCCCTGTCTTGAGCATCTTCCCCATTTTACTCACCTACTTCTTAGTGCAGAACACTCAAATTGCTGTGAACTTTCCCCTCCACAAATAATGCTGCAATGAATATCTTTGTGGACATATGATGCTTTCTTGAGAAAAAACCCCAGAGCAGTTTGTGGGTAATACATTTAATTTGATTAATTGTTGCCAGATGGTCCTAGAATGGCTGTACCAGTCTACATCCCCATAATCAGGGCATGTAGTTTCTAAAACTCCACAGCCCCAACTAGACTATCATCTGGCTTTCTCTTTGCCAGTCCAATAGATATAAACATTTATCTCATTTTAACTTGTATTTCTCTGGCTGCTAATAGAATGAACATGTTTTTAATGTTAAGATGTTCCAACTAAGAGCATGGAGTATCTCCTCATTTATTCAGATCATCTAATATCCGTAATCATTTATCTATTGTTGCACATTTAGGTTCCCTCCAAGGAAGAGAGAAAGAGAAAAAGGGAGACCCAATTTATTTAGAAAGCCCATTAATCACCTTGGAGGGCGGAGGAGGAGATGGAATGGATGTTCTGGTGGCGACTTGTCCTCTGCTTACCTTTGCAGGATCCAGCCAAGTGCTAGAACATTAACAAAAGATGGGGAGGATTGGAGGATGGTGTTCAATGAACTTCACTGCTTAATAGTTCATGAGCAATAACAGCTTTTAAACAGAATATGTAGATTAATTCTTACCTTTATCAAGTTCCACAGTATTCAACAAATGATTTCAAATTGTCAATAGCTAGGATAAAGTAGAATGGGTGGGAGTGGGTGGGAGAGCAGGGTGGCGTTAGGAGCAGGGTCTTAGAGTATGGTGGTGACGGCAGAAGGGACTAACAAGCTGCCGGACCAGGACGTTTCACCCTTGGATTTGAGGGTTCCTTAGCGCTTTTTCCCCATTTTGTTAAGAAATTTCCTCTTATGGGATAAGGAGCAATTCTCCAGCTCATTTGACTCATGGGGCCTAACATATACTTGTGCTATTGGTTGATAACATTAAGATAAGGGAAGGATTTTACATGGCCAAGAGTCCAAGACCAATCCCAGTCTAACAGAATCCCAGTATCTAGGGATGAAGCACAGGAATCTGTTTTGTAAAGAAGTCCCCCGATTATTCTGGTGTTAAACTAGAAAAGCCCACTGGGCTCATTCATTCCTCCACAGCCTTCAAGCTAACTCCCACCATGTTACACCTTCATACTCAGCATGTCAGGCAATCAGCTCCAGCCCAACACTTGGGACCCCCCAGTCATGACTTGCTAAGAAACAATCACATCCCTCTTGCTATAATTCAAGCTTCTATTCAGCATTCAGGGCCAATGTCAGCTACCCGTCTTGCACACTATACTAATATAGGAAAACATACAGAGCCATTTGTTTCATACTTTTATAAACATCAAAATTGCAAACAACCCTGATTGGAGAGTTGGACAAATAAGAATGGTATGACAGTTTTCTGTCTTGGAATTTTACAGATAATGCCTGTGTTCAAGGGCTGTGCTGTACTAAGCAGTGGCTGCTGGCACAGGGAAAGGTGTAATTCTCTCCTGGATTGTAGGAGTTGCAGCTCACACAGAGAGACCTTTATGATGTAGGCCAGTCAGCTTTTATGGACTTCGATGCTATTTGCTTCAGTACCCTTTGAAATGCAGGGTCAGCTCACTGAGCTACATCATGCAATAATAACACATTTTTATAGGAGTAGCTTGTCAGAGCAGCAACAACATGCAATACATAAAACCAATAAACACACCGTGTTACAGATTCTATCCTAGTAAACAGGATAAAGCAATAAAATTGACAGCAGCCATCAAAAAGCTCCCTTTCTGACTTTGTGGGGGTGAATTTACTGTTGCTTAAAACAGAGCAGCTGTCACAAAGCCTTAGATCAGTTATGGAGCAGCAAGCTGCATCGCATGGAAGGGAGCGGGCCTGAGAAGGGAAAGCAGGATGGGCAATTATGCTTTGCTAAGGCTTGGGCCCCTTCACTGTTAGTGTGATGCAATTCACATCAGAGATTTTCTACAGAATGGTTTCATTTTTCCAAGTTACATATTAAATATTATGGAGGACAGTATGTCTATGGGTTGGTAAATCAGCAATTAGTATTTCCCATCTGCAGCTTAAATCCCTAAGGCAAGAAAGGGCTTACCTATGACAGAATATGCAGGGACTCAATGGGTTGGTGCTATCTAAGACTGGATTCTTAGAGTGTGGACCTTCCACATTTTACATGGAATCATTTGACTGGGAACCCAGAGCCAAACTTAGTCCAACAGCATCTCAGAATCTGGTGGTGAGGCCTGGGAATCCATTTTGTAAAAACTTCCCTTTGAGATGCCAGTGAAAAACATGTGGGAGGCCCAGGAAACTGTGGCGAGGTCAGGAGCTAAAAGTCAGCGGCATGGGCATGGTGACAGAACTAGGAGCTAATAAAGGCTCAGGGATCAGCATATATTAAAAACATATTGAGTCTTGGCTGGGCACGATGGCTCACACCTGTAATCCCAGCGCTTTGGGAGGCCAAGGCGGGCAGATCACTTGAGGTCAGGAGTTTAAGACTAGCCTGACCAACATGGTGAAACCCCATCTCTACTAAAAATACAAAAATTAGCCAGGTGTGGTGGTGGGCGCCTGTAATTCCAGCTACTCGGGAGGCTAAGGCAGGAGAATCGCTGGAACCTGGGAGGCGGAGGTTAGAGTGATATATATATATATATATATATATATATATATATATATAGAGAGAGAGAGAGAGAGAGAGAGAGAGAGAGAGAGAGAGAGAGAGAGAGAGAAAGACTCATTACTATGTCCCCGGCATGTTCTAGGGTATCCTTGGGCAAAGACCCTCTCATAGAGCTTGTATTTGGGAGAAACAAGACAGGACAGACTAATTAAAACAAATGAAGAAGATAATTCCAAATACGGATAAGCATTATAAAGATAATAAAACCAGGTGAGGCATAGAGGTTACTTTGGATTAGCTAGGTCAGAGAAGAACTCCCTGAGAGGAGAAAATATTAGCACTAAAATCTCAAGGAGATGAAGAAACAAGCCATTTGGAGGTCAATGGCAGCGTCTTCCAGGCAAAGGAAAGAGCAAGTGTGAAGGCCTGAAATCCCTGAGCCGGGAAGAGGTTCACCCACTGCTATTCCCTGCCTTTCCTGCTTTTCCTGGGGGTGAAAAGACAAAAAGGATGACCCCCAAGTTTCCACTCTGTTATGATGTCCCACTAGTATGCCCTCAACTTAAGGGCTAATATATTCTGATTGGTTTGATACATTTTTACTTTGTTAGCCTACCAGAATTTTATAACTACAAGTTACCATCTCTATCTCTACCCTAAAACTGGTTATGGAACAGAATCCAGGCCTTGTTAACGCACCACTTGAGTCCAGGAGCTCCCGCCCAGCTTGTCTGGCAATCAACTTCAGAAGATAGAGGCCTGCGTGAGTATGGCCCTTTAGGTCTAAGTCATGACATTGCTCTTTGTCTATCTGCATTCAGTGGTCCAGGCCGCTGTCCATTGCTGATATGACCTTTACTGACATCCCCAGCCTCAACAGAAACCACTTCTCACTCATCCAGCTTTACTGTGTTCCCAACAGCTAGCATGCAGGGCTGTCTTCTTCCTCATTTTCATGTAAATATGCTATTTCAAATGCTCTCCAAAACAAATAGGCTTTTAAGGGCTAGTCTGAGAACCAAACCACTATTTATTTCACAGATCTTCTGGGAAAGAGGCTTCTAAGAACCAGATGAGAAGAGCATTTTGGATCACAGCCCACCTGCAAGTTAGGATCTGTAACGTAAGAGCCAGAACACCAGATAGGCAGAGAGAGCCTGCCTGGTTTCTGAACTGAGTGAGACAAACATGGAAGAAATTCTAAAGCTTGGGGATGGGTTCTTTTCTTTATAGCCATTCACACCCTAGGGGCATTACAGAGACCTTAAGGATTAAGAAGATTAATGGAGTCTATTTGATACCAAGTTTCATTTCTCAGCCTTTTCTGTTAAATTCATTATGCTTTTCTTTTTTCATTTAAAATAAGCATTGAGACTTTGTCCCCAACTAAGTTTCCCAAATGGCTACATGACTGAGAACCCAGACCCAAGCACAATGCTGTGGCTGGGGTGGGTAGCGGGCTGGCTTCAGTTCTGCCAAATTGTGGGGGCTGATGATCTCCTTTCAGGGGAGGGGTGTGGGGTGCTGGGAGGGATGTCGGTGAGTAGAAGGGGAACGGCCTCCCTGTGGGTGACTCTGGAGCTGGCAGTCCTTGCCCAGCCCCTCCCGCTGCTTCCTCCCACTCTTCCACATGCGGAAAGGGTTCTGTGCCTCTCACAGCAGCATCTGGCCCTCTGGCCTGAGTCGGTTCGGTGTACTTGCCTAGAAGGTTATTTAGCTCTGGAACTCACAGGAGTAAGAAGCTCAGAAAAGCACAGTGAGTCCCTGCCCAGCTCCAGGACCAATCTGAAAATTCTGGTCTGGTCACCAGCAGATGACAGTTCCTTCGCTTACAGCAATTTTGCTAAGCACATTTATTTGCTTTCTCTGGAAACCTTCAGCACTAAATGTGTCGGTATTTACACCTGAGAAGGTTTTTAACTGCAAAAAAGAGCAGAATGGTGAACAATAATAAAAATACTGTGAGAAAGAAAACGCCTATGGCTGTAATCCCACAGGACAGCTTGACATCGGATAGCTTAACTCCCCTTAGAGACGGCGGGTTTGCACACGTGGTCTCCTCCGAGCCTTCAAGTTTGTGCAGGTTTTCTTTGTACCATGTTAAGAAATGAATATTCGAGCAAGTGCAGTCCAGGGGATTGTGACTGAAATTAATGGTGCTCTGCTGGGACAAGATGGGGAGGAGATGGGGTGGGATGATGTTAATGCTGTTGGCGGCCAGATTGAGGTAAATTCCCTTAAAATGACTAACAGAAGCAATGCTGTCACATGTCAGGCTGTTGTGGCTTAAGTCTACATGGCTCATTTTTCCCAAGCCGTGGAATGCTTGCTGGTCTATAGAGAGGAGACCACAGGAGGATAAAATCAGAATCTCCAAGCTGCCCACGGTCTGAAGTAGGTTGGTCTTCATGATAGTCCCATCTTGAAAGTGATTGCCTTTCAAGTTGAGATGCCGGAGATCTGGTAGGCCTGCTAGAAGATGCTGATTGCTGGTATCAAGGAAGCAGTAAGTGAGATTCAGAACCTGCAGGAAATGGAGGTTTTGGAAGGGACTTTGTGGAGCATTAATGTGTAAGCGGGTAAACGCCAAATCCAGGAGTTCTAGCCGAGGACATTCTTTGAATGCCTGACTCTGGAGACCAAGAAGCTCATTGTGGCTCAGGTTTAAGGTTTGCAAGTGGGACAGGTTTCTGAGTTGCAGATTGCAGCAGTCAGAAGCCTCTATGTCATTATGGCTTAAATCAAGTGTCTGAAGGTTTCCTAGTTTCTCCAAACAGCCAACACCAAGGTGAAGTTTCTTCACGTTGCCTCTGACGTAGAGGTGTGTAAGGGAGGGGAAATTGGCAGCACTGATTTGACACAATTGGTCAAAATGATTTACACTAAGAACTAATTTCTTGAGCAAGTTCAGACCCTTAATCCCAGAGGGTAACCCTGCCAAGTGAGTTGCTGTCAGATCCAATTCCTGGATTTGGGTGAAGCACTGAAATGTGGTGGATGAGAAGTCAGAGAAGTGGTGTTTCTGCAGGTTGAGGCTCTCAACAGACATTTCACAGAGTCCCTTGAGCATGGCTGAACTAATGTCTTCGTCATCAATGTCCTCAAATGTTCCTAGCCAGAGAGACTGAGTAGTAGAGTTCTGCAGACCATTGAATATAACAGACAAATTTAGAGTCCCTCCAAAGTTCAAACTTTGGAAGACTATTGAACCAAAAGCCCCAAGCTCAATACCTTTAACATCATTGCCATTGAAGTTCAGGCTTAAGTTGGTGGCCTGCTCCAGAGACCTCATGTCTTCTCTAGAGAGGTAGTGTATAGCATTATTCTGAAAATCCAGTACTTTCAGATTCCGTGCTGGGAAGTCTTTGGGGAACTTAATGGAGGAAATATGGTTGCTTCCAAGATACAAGCTTTCCAAGTTTTCCAGATTGTGCACTGGAATAAACTCGAGATTGGATATTCCCGTTTGGATTAAGAAAAGATGCTTCAGTGACTTGGGCCCATTAAGCGATGTTTCTGCCATGAATATCAAGGGATTTCCAGTTAACACAAGTGTGTTCAATTGATGATGGCTTTGAAAAGTGTCTTCATGTATCCAATTAATCTGGCACCTTGAAAAGATAATTGTATTTAACAATAATTCATTTGCAAAAAGGAAAAATAAAAACCTATACAGTGACACACATTAACAAAGTCATCTTTTGTATCATTCAAAATCAAACATAAGAACTTTCTTCAGTATCAACAGATGGCCTATTGAAGGAATTAATGAGTAGCCTCACTTCTGAACACTCCAATCTAGATTTTTTTCCGGGTATCTCACCCCTTAGATTGAACCCTCAGAGGTTTGTGCCTGTATTCTAATGAACCACACATCATTTGATTGTGGGCAAAAATCAAACTATTATTTACTGTTTTAAGTAATACAAAATATGTCATGTAGAATGCATAATAGATAATATATACTATAAATACGTGTATATATATATATATATACACACACAAAAATCTGTGTCATCCCGGGCAAGTTACAACTTTTCTCAACCTCTGTATTTTCATCTGAGAAAACCATCCTGGTATTGCACCTAAAAATACTGGATTACACACACACACACACACACACAGATGGTCTCCTCCTCTAACCATAAGTTGGATGATAATATGCACCATGGAACCTCACAGTGCTGGTTTTAAAGATGAAGCGGTACTATGGATGTGGACATTCTGTCCACAGAAGCTGAAGTTGAAGGACAAAATAGAAGAAGCAGAACTGCCACAAGGGGTGCAGACTGAAGGTCCACACAGAGCCTGTCCCCTCTTTCTTACACACACACACACACACACACACACACACACACACACACACAGAGTACAGTCCTTTCATTTTCTTCCCTTATTTTCTTGTAATACTTCTGTCTACTGGTTCTCAAACACTGGCTCAGCATGTGGAATCCCAATTCCACCACTATAACAAAATAATGGAACTCATTTTCCAATTTCTTGGGGCAGGGGGGAAGTAGATGGTGTGCTTTTCTCCTAGAAATTTTTCTTAAATGTCATTACCCAAAAATAAACTATGCCAAAATTCAGCATAGTTTGGCATCTGATTTAATATAAGATTATTTTCATTTTTGCTATCAGTATTCTTTAGAACTGCTCAAACAGTACTGTTGTTGCAACTAGTTTGAGAGCAATCCACTTTCCTCTCCATTGGTTGATGTTTATTTAAATTACATTTCACCCACACAGAAGTATTTCATAGGGAGGTATAAACATGTAGTATAAGCAGATTGTCCCTGGGCCTCCAAAAAAGGTCCTGCAAATAAATTGAGCACATAGTGTACTTTAACTTAGGTAAAATATCAAAAGCACACATACAACTTAGATACATACCTAGTTAAATCCAAAAAGGTAAGATTCATGAGTCTGCTGAAGGTTCCATTGTGAATTGTAGGCAAAAAATTAAAGCTGAATTCCAAAAATTCTGTTGTGTTTGGTAGAGTGTCAGGGATTTCACTGAGACCTAAATTTTCACAGTTATATGTTTTGTTGGCTTCTTTCTGATTGGAGAAACAAAGTAAATTAATATTCGACTTAATAATTTGATTGACTATCTAGCAAAATTATATATGTTTTACCTTCCGAGCAGCAATCGTACTTCTAGTAATCTTTACCAAATATACACTTGCCAAAAACAAGATGATGAATGCACATTATTAACTGTAGTAATTGTTTTGTAATAGCGAGATTGACAATAACCAGACTGTTCATCAATATAGGACTACTTGAACAAAACATGGTACATTCACAAAATGGAATCCTTTAAAACTGAAAAAAAAAACAAAACTCCATATATTGATATGGAGTGATACCCAGGCTATATTTCAAGGTGAAAAAAGCAAACTGCAGAACAATATATATAGTGTATATAGTATACAGTATGTAGTATAATGTACAGAGTATGCCTTTTGTGTAAGAAAGGTATGTGTGAATTTTCTGATATTTGTTAAAACAAACCATGCAAAAAAACCCAACGACTGATTGCCTTTAAGAAGAGGGAAGAGACCAGACAGAAGAGCAGGGATAGATGTGAGACTTCTCTGAATGCACTTTGTTTTACAGTTTTGATTTGGTTGAATGGAAATGTTTAATTTCAGTTTGAAACAAACAAATCAACCTTAGATAAGTATCACCAAAATGAGACAATCAAACATTACATACTTTCGGATGTGAGACAATGTGAGGTACGCAGCATTGTCTATGAAGTATTCTTGCCAAGAAAAAAATTAAACTTGAAACTCATTAAGATTTTAGGTTTAACTTCACATCTCAAAGTGATATGTTGGGTTTAAGTGGGACATTCTATAGAACAACTGACTTTGTTTTCTCTCTCTCTCTCTCTCTCTCTGTGTGTGTGTGTGTGTGTGTGTGTGTGAGAGAGAGAGAGAGAGAGAGAGAGAGAGAATGAGAGAGGAGATAGTGCTTGTTAAAAGACACAGAGATATAAAATTTACTTAAGAGACATAACCATCAAATAATAGAGTAGCCCTCATTTAGAACCTGATCCAAATAAAGCAGTTCAAAAAGGCATTTTATAGACTGTTAGGGAACTTTGAATGAGGACAGAATTCAATGATATTAAGGAATTCTGGATTTTGTTAATGACAGTGGACTTGTGGTTATGTAAAATAAATGTTCTTAGTCTTTTGAGATGCATATTTAAATATTTAGGAGTAAAACGGCATGATGTTGGAATTGGCTTTACAATACTCTGGCAAAAAAGGATGAGAGGAATGTAGAGATGAAGTGAGTAGGCCAAATGCTTATGATTGTTGCATTTTTAGGTTCTTTGTTACTATTTTTGTATATGCTTAACATGTTTTCTTAACTCAATGCTTAAAAAAACTAGCAGGGTGGCATAGACCTGAGGCCTTGCAATCTTGAAATATGAATTAATTTTAGATCTCTGGATTTGTAGGCTGCTGATACCAGACGGTAGGCTTTTGGGCACGACCCTATACATAAGTTCCTACACATGAGGTTGTTCCTCATCCTGTGCCCCAGGGTAGTCATGGATTCTGAAGCCTGCCAATCATGTCCTAACACAAGTTATGTGTTGAACTAAGTAGGTAAAAAATGGGAAGTGGTTGTTTAGAAGCCTGTAGAACTGTGGGGTCATTATTTATCTGGCTAATGCTTTAAGACGAAGGGTAGTAGGGCAAATAGAAAGGTCTGACAGGGCAGGTATGAAAGTCTGATGGAGTATATTTTGCCTGTGGAGTATCCTTGGAAAGATATAAATGATCTCTAGGGAAAGTTCCTGTTATGCTTTGAATATGTCCTTCAAAGTTCATGTGTCAAAAACTCAATTGCCATTGTAATACTAAGAGGTGAGGCCTTTGGGAGGTGATTGGATCATGAAGTTTCCACACTCATGAATGAATTAATGCTATTATTGCAGAGTGGGTTAGTTATCACGGGACTGGACTCCTGATAAAGGGAGTAAGTTATTGGGAGGCCAAGGCGGGCAGATCACAAGGTCAGGAGTTCGAGACCATCCTGGCCAACATGCTGAAACCCGTCTCTACCAAAAACACAAAAATTAGCTGGGCATGGTGGCGCATGCCTGTAATCCCAGTTACTCGGGAGGCTGAGGCAGGAAAATCACTTGAACCAGGGAGTTGGAGGTTGCAGTGAGCCAAGATCGCGCCACTGCACTCCAGCCTGGCTGCAAAGTGAGACTTCGTCTCAAAAAAAAAGGAGGTGGGGGGGTAAGTTAGGCCTCCATTTGCTCTGTCCACATGCTTGCTTTCACCTTCCTCCATAGAATCATGCAGCACGAAGGCCCTCACCAGATACCAGAGCCAGGATCTTGGGCTTCCCAGCTCCCAGCTATGAGAAATAAATTACTTTTCTATACAAATTACCCAGGCTGTGCCATTCTGTGATAGCAGCAGGAAACCGACTAAGACAGTGACCTTGGGGGCACAAGAACAAGGACATCCCAGGACCTTGGGCCAGCTCTCAGATCATCTCAGGCTCCAGGTGAGTTAATCCAACCTTCCAGCCCCTGCCTTTCCCTGACACATAGTGGCTCACTAGAAGCCCCACTGAGACTTCCCTGGCCTGGAAAAGATCTACTCTGGTACGGACTCCAGATCAGTGGCTTTTCTCATGCTGAGTTACAAACAGATCTGCTTAGTGGGAAACAGAACTGCACACATCCTGCTTTGCTCTGAAGCAGGAGGCTCTTGAGATGTCACCATTATAACCTCATTTTCTTTCATTCCAATTTCTGTTTAGTGATGCACTTTTTTGTAGCCACAGAACATGCTCATCACAGAAAGTCACCAGTTGTCTTCGATATTGTGACAACATTATGACTGTCACTGATGAAAATGCTTTATTTATATGTCCTTGTAATTTATTCTTCGTTTTATAGACCGAAAGTCCTCCAGGCACTGCCACAAATCCACATAATGTCCTTGAAATGCACACTTTGCATTTAAAACTTAGATTTAGCTGACTGGTGGGGAAAAAAACCACGTGTTGCCAGACCTATCCTCGGTGCCCATGAATATGGACGACCCAGAGAGAATATGCATGTGCAGCTGCTGCCCCAATAGTTGCAAAGGTGCTGATCAGCTTAGAGGAGACATTTTTCTTTTCTGGTCTCCTTTGGCATAACTCATGTCACATACGGTTGGAGAAAAGGGACTTCCTCAGTTTGTCTCACTCTATTCTGGCCCTACAGCAAAAGGCTCAATGCTGTCATTTCCCTCCTTCTCCTGAATATGTAAGTGCCCATGATACCTAAATTATTCTGTGCCTCAGCCTTTTGTGTGCTTTACTAAGCACTTTACTGCACTAATGTGATGCAGAAGATTGAGAATCCAGGAGGAGTTCTACTAAACCAGTGGCCTGAGTGAGCTCCTTGAAAATAGAAAGCAGGTAAATGAAGCAGCTTGGTTTCAATCCAGTGAAAAACTGATAATGAGTGGACGACGCTACCAAGAGGATCAAGAAGGCCACCATGAGCCTGTGCCATAATATTGAATCATCTCTGATTAGGTGGAAATGGCAATAGATCCTGTGCCTTTGATTTTTAGGAGAAAGAGGCAAGTGACAAGAAATACAACTGATACGAGAATTTAGAAACCAAACACATTTTAGAGAATGTCTAGGGCTCAGCATACACGTAGCCCTTCCCTTATAGCTTTTATAATCACAATTGTATCATCCAAATGGCCACGATGATAGAGGCACCAAAGCACCACATGCTCTGGAATTATCTAGGAAGCATTAGATTGTTTTCAGACTATTGTAAGACAGAAAGTACACACACATGCATACACACACACACACTATTATTCACATTCTTTTTGATTGAGAGTACACTACTGCTATCATGACCCTTAAACCCTAAACACCAAGGTTTATATATCCTAAAATCAAGGATATTATATGACTACAGTGCCATTATGAAATTCAGGATATTTAACATTGATACAATGTTATTATCCAACGTATTGTCTATATCCAAATTTTGACAATTGTCCCATTATTATTCTTTACAGTAATATTTGTTTTTCCAATCCAGGATCACACATTGCATTTAGTTGTTGTATCTCCTTAGACTCCTTTAATCTGAGACAGTTCCTCAGCCTTTGTCTTTCATGACATGAATGCCTTTTGAAGAATGCAGGCTCATATTTTACAGAATGTCCCAGTTATAGGTTTGTATGTTCCTCATGATTTGACCCTGGTTGTACATTTTTGGTAGAAATATTGCATTAGTAAGGGTGTGTCATTCTCCCTATCAATGTTCAAATGAAACTTTTTGAGCATGAGTTCTGATAGCCAGGGTCCCAGAACAGTAGAATGGTAATGCAACAGAGAGTCAAAGGACAAGATGCAGAGAAGGAACACTGGGCCCCAGCAGACAGCATGGCCACCGCCAGGACCATGTGCTTCTGTTACTTTTTCTGGGCAGACACCCACTACCATTGCAGTTTCTCTGATCTCCACATGACCATTTCCTATAAATCCAGCCTTTTCTTCCTAGAGAAGTCTAGAAATGTGGTCAATTTCCAAAGTCCCTTTCTCACCTCTCTGCTTCTGCTGGCTCCACTGCAGAAGGGACTTCTTGATGTGAATTCACACAGTGAGCAGAGCTCTGGCAAGGCCACGTGGTATTCATGACAATTGCCTCATGTCCATCACTATTCTAAGTCAAGGGGCATTCGCTTGGGACCCACTGTGCACTGGGACCTGTGTCATCTGCTTTGTCTCGAGCTCTGTCTCAGAGCTGTGCTCCCAGAGCTACATCAGTATTTGCAATCCCTTTTCCCGCTAGGTATTCATTTGCATTTTTTCAATCAGGCTCTTATTTTCCTCCCTTCTGCTGTATATCTAACTCCGTCTCA
Organism: Macaca nemestrina; assembly: GCF_043159975.1. Lineage (NCBI taxonomy): Eukaryota > Metazoa > Chordata > Mammalia > Primates > Cercopithecidae > Macaca > Macaca nemestrina. Next base: position 108,047,567 of record NC_092130.1, on the reverse strand, counting down.
TCCCGCTGTATTTTCTTTCCTTGCAAGTGTTGAAACATTTTCTAATTTGGAACTCTTTGAATTTCACTCAAGTGTTTATTCTCACCTTTTCGAATTTCTCATCTGCACTTGACACACACAGCAGCCAGCCTCCCATGCATGAGAAGTCTGGGACATTGACCTCTAACCCTTCCTCATTAATCATGCCTCCATCCAAGACAGAGCAATTGACTGAGTCAAATCCCAGAGCAACAATTACCTTCTGAAAACAAAACAAACACTCCCTAGAGAGCACATCCCTATAACTTCGTTGTCAATCTCATTCCTCCAGGCAAAGGGCATTCCAGTTGCATACACTTTATTTCCTGTTTGTAAAGTCAGACTGCTTGGGTTCAAATCCTAGCTCTCAACCACCAAGCTGTGTTATCTGAGCCTCCCTTTTCCTCAACTGTAGATTGAGGTTAGGAACTTCACCTTGCAAGTTTACTGTGAGGATTAATGCGATAATGTGTGCCAGCACTAAACAAGAAGTTAGTGTTTAACTGGATCATCACAACCTCACATCACTATCGAAAGCTATTGGGAACCCCTTGTGTCTATGAACTTGGAGTTCCTTTCAAAAAAGAGCTCTGCAAAACAGTCCCCATCCCACACCTAGGGACTGAAGGGCTCACGTCTATCACAGTTTTGAGGGAAAAGGATGGCCAAGCTGAGCTCACTTGAAAAGGGGAGGCATGCCCGCATTCTCAAGTAAATATTTCAAGAGTGCATCTAAAATGATACCACAATCCAAATCACAGAACACTGAATTCTAGCTGCTCTTTGCATAGTTATCAGCTTCCAAAGACTTGATATGGGTCCTAATATTTTTGTTTAAGTCACACATATACAGGGACACAAACATTCAGAGAGAGAGACAGAGAGAGAAAACATGTAGCATTTGACAATGGAATAATCTATGTAGACTATAGGTGTTCATTGTAATAGTCTTAGAACTTGTAGGTAGGTTTGGATATTTTTCCAAACAAAAAGTTTTTTTTAAAAATTAATCTTGACTCCTACTTGTATGCAAAAAACAAAAACAATTTTGATAGATCTAAATGTGAAACCTAGAAATAGAAAATAAATACAAAACAATAAAGCTTCTAGAAGAAACATGGGATAATATCACAGTCTTAAGGTAGGCAAAGATTTCTTAAACAGGACAGAAATGTACTGAAAATACAGGAAAAATAATAAGTCGAGGTATATTAAAAATAAGAACTTTGGGGCTGGGTGCAGTGGCTCATACCTGTAATCCCAGCTCTTTGAGAGGTCGAGGCAGGCGGATCAGGAGGTCAGGAGATTGAGATCATCCTGGCTAACATAGTGAAACCCCATCTCTACTAAAAATACAAAAAATTAGCCAGGCATGGTGGAGGGTGCCTGAAGTCCCAGCTACTCGGGAGGCTGAGGCAGGAGAATGGCGTGACCCTGGGAGGCGGAGCTTGCAGTGAGCTGAGATTGTGCCATTGCACTCCAGCCTGGGCGACAGAGTGAGACTCCATCTCAAAAAAAAAAAAAAAAAGCTTTGGTTCAGCAAATGATACCATTAGGAGAGTGGAAAGGCAAGCCACAGAGTGGGAGAAGGTATTTGCAATCTGATGGAGGACTTATATCTACATTACATAAAGAACTCCTACAAATGAATAAAAAAGAGGCAACCCATGTGAAAATGGGCAAAACACTTCAACAGGCATTTCACACACATAAAAAAGAATATGCAAATGACTGATTAATTGAACAATTTAATTTTTCACCAGGAAAATAAAAATTAACTCCTAGTGAAGTACCAATACCCACCCATCAGCATTGCTAACATTTTAAAAACAAACAATACAAAATTTTAGTGAGGCTGTGGAGCAGTTAGAACTTATGCACATTGCCACAGAGTATAAACTGATAGTAACACTTTGCAAAACTGGCAATATCTATTAAAGTTTGAACATAATGTTTACCCATGATCAAATGATCCTAGGTATACACCTAATAAACATTTGTACATCTGTTTACTAAAGACATAGACAAGAATGTCCAAAGCAGCATCATTCATAATAGCCAAAAAATTGGAATCAATGCAAATGTCCATTAACAGCAGAATGGATAAATAAATGGTGGCTCACTAATACAACAGAGTAACATTAAGCAATAAAAATGAACAAATGATTGCTGCACACACCAATAAGTCTCACAAATTTAATGTTGAGCAAAAAAAAGGCAGACACAAAAGAGTACACACTGTATGGTCCCATGCACATAAAGTTTAAGACCAGGCAAAACCAGTTCCTGGTGATGTAAACTAGAATACCGGATGGTTTCAGGGGTTAGTGCCAGGGAGCAGGCATGAGATGAGGAGGGCTTCTGAGGTGCTGAGAATGTTCTACATCTTGATCTGTGTGCTAGTTACATGGATGTGCTCACGTGGTGAAAACTCGTTTAACTGCACACCTATGACTTGTGAACTTTTCTATATGTATGTTTTACTTCAACAAAAAGTTTATTAAGCTCAAAACAAAGCCAGACAAAAACTAGTTTTAGGCTAGGGCTTATAAACAAGTGTGAACTGAAAGAGCCAGCCAATCCTTCCAACTGAACCCTTTGTTAGGCCTTTCTTGCATTGTTATAAAGAAATACCCAGCATTGGCTGGGAGCTGTGGCTCACGCCTGTAATCCCAGCACTTTGGGAGGCCAAGGCAGGCAGATCACGAGGTCAGGAAATCGAGACCACCCTGGCTGACACAGTGAAACCCCGTCTCTACTAAAACTACAAAAAATTAGCCCAGCGTGGTGGTGGGTGCCTGCAGTTCCAGCTGCTTGAGAGGCTGAGGCAGGAGAATGGCATGAACCCGGGAGGCGGAGCTTGCAGTGAGCCGAGATCGGGCCACTGCACTCCAGCCTGGGCGACAGAGTAAGACTCCGTCTAAAAAAATAAAAAAAATAAAAAATGAAAAAATAAAAATTTAAAAAAGGAAGAAAAAAATACCTGGTACTGCGTAATTTATAAAGAAAACAGGTCTAAATTGGCTCATTGTCTGCAGGCTCTACAGGAAGCACGGTGCTGGTATCTGCTTGGCTTCTGGGGAGGATTTGAGACACAATCAGAGCAGAAGGCGGAGGCGGAGCAGGCACGCTGCATGGTGAAAGCAGGAGAAAGAGAATGACAGGGGAGGTGTCACTCTTTTCAATGACCATATCTCAGGAGAACTCATTACCACCAAGAAAGCACCAAGCTGTGACGGAGCTGCCCCCACACGCCTCCCACCAGGCCCTACCTCCACCACTGGGGATTACAGTTCAACATGAGATCTGGGCAGGGACACAGATCCAAACTATATCAGATCCCAAGTGGCGAACTGGGCCTAAATTTTAAATAGAGCCAAGAAGCCACTTGCTGCCTAGAGGTCACACATGTACTCTGGATTTCTGAAAATTTCCATCTCTGTTTAATTTTGGAACATTCAGATCTCATCTGAACCAACCAATCAGGGCTCAGCTTTATTAACCAGTCAGGACCGAGCTGCACCAACAGATCAGAACTAAGCAAATTTGAATCCTTCCGCTGCATAAATGAATCTGACTGGGAACCTGAGTGGCAAGTTTCTCTCTATGGAAGCCAAGTTCCTCATTTGTTCTATGGAATGCACCATACAAAAGCTACGTGTCAAAGGCCGTGTCTCTCCACTTTTCGAACTGTTCATTGGAATACAGTCTCGTTCCTCAGATTCCTCTTCAGAGAACTTTTGTTCACAGGCTTAATAGGGTAATGGTGGTCACAAGAACATGCAGACGCTGTGTGGTTAACAATGCATGACCTGAAGGGGGAAGAAGAAAAGAGGAAACAAAAGCAGCTGGGAAGGGTGAGTAAAGTTCGGGGTAATTTACGTTTGAAAAAGGGCCAAACCCTTAAGTCAAAGGCAAGAGTTTATTCTTTTAGCCAGCCCTCCTTTTATCCCTTGCCAGCAGCCTGGAAAGTTCCGGACTCTCAGGAATAAGTTCCATGTGTCTTTGCATCCCCCAGCTCCCTCCTTGGTATCCACACAGTAGCAAGAGCTTCCTAAACAGCCTTAGAGTCTTGTTCTTGAGAACTCACACATGATAGATGAAACAAAAGAAAATACAGATCTGATCCTAACTGAATAGTTCACAAGGTCGTTTAAAATCAGACTTCTTTCAGAGGGAGGGCTGCAGGAAGGTTGTTGTATTGGAAGGTTTCAGTTTCATCTGGCTTATCCAAAAAGGAAAGCCTTCGCTGCGGCTTGCAGGCCCTAGAACCCTGAGCACCACTCCTGAGACATGAATAGCACTGAAGGCCCCAGAACAGGAAGCCAAAGGACTCGGGGGCCTCCCCCTGATGCAAGGATTTCAGAGTTAAACGTATAGGTATATAAGAGTGGGGCATTTAAAAGAGCCTGCTTCCCAATGAGCTGAAAATAAATGGTGATGTTATTCTATCGGAGGCTGTTGCCTGGAAGTGATAACCTGTGTTCCTGATCACTGAGGGGATGGTGTCCTCATTCCTACCCACTTGTCATGCCTCCCAAAGGTCTGTATGACATTGACCTGAAACCACCTTTGCAAAATTATGACAGCAGGAGAAATATGACATAGGTGACTCCATCTTTCTTCTAACCTCCAATTTCTCCTTGGTCATTCCTGGGTATAGAACAAGCTGAATTTGGGACAAATTTAGTTTATAGTTTAACCTTAAAGCAAGGATGATAATAACCCTTCCTAAAACAAAAGCACATTTTTAAAGCTAAAGAAAGGTTAGGATTTTTAGAGGGGCTTGAATTTGCCTAAGGCGTTGGCATAGTTACTCCTTACTGTGCAGGAGTCGTGTGGCCAAAGATCACGAGATTTGTGACTTCCCCAATTACTCCTATAGATAACATCACTATTATAGAATCTAAGACTTTTTTTGAGATATCTTTCAGACTAACCCCACCCAGACTTCTGACCCAACCCATCCTGTGGCCTCACCCAGAGGTGGACTCAGAACTGAGGACCGTTTTCCAAAACCTTATGACTTCTTCCCCAACCAGTCAACATTTGCCATTCCTGTGTGCCCTGCCCACCAAACTATCCTTGAAACTCCTAATCTCCAAAACTTTGGAGTGATTGATTTGAGTAATAGCTCTGTCTCCCACCTGGCGTGGCCAGTCTCGCATCAATTAAACTTTCTTTACTTCAGTGCCATAGTCTCAGTGGATTGATTTTGTCTGTGTAGTGGGCAGGAAGAACTCGTCGGCAATTACAGACCTTCCAACCTGAAAGATGAGGGCACAGCCTTCTGGGGCTGATAGAAACGTCTTACTCTTCCCCATCTGTTATGAGCTGGATTTTCTCTCCCCCACCACCAAATTCATGTTGAAATCCTAACCTCCAGGACCTCAGAATGTGACTGTATTTAGAGACATGGCCTTTAAAGAGGTCATTAAGGGAAGCTGAGGTCATGTAGGTGGGCCCTGATCCAATCTGACTGGAGACCTTAAAAGATGAGGAAATTTGGACAAACAAAAAGATACCAGGGACACTCATGCACACAGGAAAGGCCATGAGAGGACAAAGAGAGGAGATGGCCATCTGCATCCCAGGGAGCAAGGGTGCAGAAGAAGCAAACTCCGCCAACACCTTGATCTTGAAATTCCAGCCTCCAGAACTGTGAGATAATCAATTTCTCCTGTTTAAGTCACTCAGTCTATGGTATTCGGGTTTTTTGGTTTGTTTTTGTTTTTTGGTGTATTTGTTTGTTTTGAGACAGAGTCTTGCTCTGTGACTCAGGCTGGAGTGCAGTGGCACAATCACGGCTCACTGCAACCTCTGCCTCCCGGGTTTGAGTGATTCTCCTGCCTCAGCCTCCCAAGTAGTTGGGATTACAGGCATCTGCCACTACGCCCAGCTAATATTTGTATTTTTGGTACAGTGGGGTTTTGCCATGTTGCCCAGGCTGGTCTTGAACTCCCAGTTTCAAGGCATCCACCAACCTTGGCCTCCCAGAGTGCTGGGATTATAGGCGTGAGCCACCACACCCTGCCCAGTCTGTGGCATTTGTTATGACAGCCCGATCTAACCAACATGCACCTTCCCAGCCTTCGTTTCTCGTGGGCATGATGCCTCCTCTTGGCCTGCTGCTAATTCCATCCTAATGCCAGACTAACAAGGCTCTGCTCACCCAGCTCTGAGCCTTACCCCAGCGCTGGCTTTGCTCTGCTCTTCTGATCCTCTGACCTCCTTCTAGTCCTTCCCCAGGGCACCTCCACATCTGGCTACTCCTGGCTCTCTTGTTCTTCTTCTTCTTCTATTTTTTTAGACAGAGTCTCGCTCTGTCGCCCAAGCTGGAGTGCTGTGGCGCGATCTCAGCTCACTGCGAGCCACAGGCGCCCGCCACCACGCCCGGCTAATTTTTTGTGTTTTTAGTAGAGACGGAGTTTCACCGTGTTAGCCAGGATGGTCTTGATCTCTTGACCTCGTGATCCACCCCACTCGGACTCCCAAAGTGCTGGGATTACAGGGCTGAGCCACCACGCCCGACCATGGCTCTTACTCTTCTTTTAACCTCAACCCAGACCAGCAGCTCACCAAGCCACCAAGACTCACGGTCCCTCCTGTATGTAGCCCTTGTCTGACAGACCATGTGGTATTGGACACTTGTGGGGTCAGAGAAAGCAGGAGGAAGTTTGAAGAATCTCAGAGGATGGCAAGAGACGGAGGTCCTTCTCCTTTCTCTCTCACCACCCCCTCCAAGAACTTCCCACAGGTTGATAAATATTGCTGTGGTCCAAAACAGAAGGTGCAATTTGGCTCTATTCTCAGATTTTCCTCCTGTGGGTTAGTAAAACAGATGGAGGGCTGTCCAAGTCGAGGAGAAAGCCAGACTCATTCAGAGTGATCTTTTCAATGCTCAAAAACCTGGCACAGGCCTGTCTTTACTAATTCTCACCCTGAGAGCCAGGAGACCAAAGGACTCATTGGGATAGTGGCCATGTGAGCGTGGGGATGTTAAACCAACAACTCCCCAAGGCTGAGGCAGGTTTAGGGTCTGCTTTGTGCACAGAGACCCTATTAATATCTTATGACTCACTTGGGATTATTTGGGTGGAATTGTTTGAAGAGGAGAAAAATTCTCATTGCTTCCTATTAAGATGCCACCAGATGATCCCCTGGCTGAGTTCTTTGGCACCTTTCTCACAATAATGAAAAAATTATATATATACCTCATTTCCTTTTTAAAGACCCTGGATATTGGGATGCCAAGGTTCAGATTGAACTGCATGCTAACTCTCAAAATTTTCAGTTTAATCTGCATGAAGACAAACAGTTTGGACTCACCTCAATGCACATCTGATCCAAGGAGGTGATGACTTTACAGCCGGCAGAAAACAGCACCACCCAAAAGAAGCAGCTGACGTCAAACGCCATCACAGGACTGGTGCAATCCCAGCTTGGTGGGTTTACCCAACGCTTGGAGCTGAGAAATGGAATCAAACTATGAAGGCCCTGGCAATTTGGCAGCCAGAGAGGTACTCAGAAGGGTGATCTTGGAACAAGAAATGCTGTTGACTGCTCAGCATTCTGTGGCTCTGTGCTGAAAAAAAAAAAGGAAGTCCCTTTTGCATACCACCCATCTTTGCCAAAAATAACTGAGGACCCAGCCCCAGAATGGCCCATTGCATTTCCTGGCACTGAACATGAATCAGTTGTGCAGTCCTTTTGGGCTGATCACACAGACTTTCGTTGTGATGGTTCCAATTGACTTTATGCCAACTTCAAGTATTTGGCCAACTCCAACAGCTTCTGGTCCTTTTCCCCGAGAGAGGCTGTGGAAGCTCTACTCACCAAGGAGGCCACTTTCTCAGTTGTCCTAGGTGAGTGAATAGAAGAGGTGTCAGAGAACATGGAAAGGCAGAGCACTCTGTGGGGGCAGGTTGAAGAAATGAGCCCTTCAGTGGCACCTGCTGACCTGGGAACTGGAGCAGGAGGGAGCAGGCTTGAGAGTATATCTGTTCCTTGAGCCTCAGCTGCTGCCTTGGCCACCTCGTCCATTCCCACCTCTGGTCTTCATATAGGAGGAAGATTACTTCATCTCTTGACCTGGCGGTTCAGACTTGTTGAAGCAGTTGGGGTGAACTCCTCTCTTGTTCCCTCCTAACCTGGTCTGGGGAAGTAGGGGACACTGCCATAGATAGAGCAGCCTGGCTAAAGGAGGGCAGAGTTAGGGATGCCAGCCTTGGCACTATTCTTAGAAATATCTTTGAAGCAGGATTGCAATTACTCTTATTATGGAGCAAGATGTGGCAATGATTAAAGAAAGCCAAAGTTCAAACATTCCTCAATAGGCTGCATTTAGTTACCTGTTCTGTCTGTTCTTCAGCCCTCTGGTATGCAGGATATATTTGGTGTTGCTGTTCTCCCACTCCATTTCCAAGAGCCCAGTTCTTAGTATCAGAGTTCACAATGACTTGACTACTACTACTACTACTACTACTACTACTACTATTACTACCACCACCACCACCTCTACTGTATTACTATGATGAAGCAAATGACTATAGTATCTGCCACTTATTGAGCCCTTACTGTGTGTCATATACTGGGTCAGGTTTAATTTTTTGTTGTTGTTGTTGCTGCATTTTCCTATCCTTGACTGTTTCCACATGTTCTATAAAAGAGATGTTATTGTTTCCCTCATTTTATAGATATAGAAACTGATGCTTAAGAGAAATTAAATGATCTCTCCAAGTCACACAATTAGAGAGTGGTGGATTAGGGCTTCAGATCCAGAAAATCTCACTGCAGAGATTGTGCTACCACTCTTCATGGTTTAAGAAAGGACTTTGCCTCCTGAAGGAGCTGAAGAGTAGATGAGGTGAAGAATGTTGTTCATCTGGAGATTTCAGAGAAGATGCTAAAAAGCAGAGGGGATTGGAGGAAATATGTACTTGGCACTCTGCTAGGCCTGCTACGCATATTTGGGCTTTCCCTGGTCACCGTTAAAATGCCATCTTCATCAACAAAATCATCTCTGAAGATGCTATCAGCAAGACACAGTCTTAAGCAAACCCAGACCAATGACAGACCACTTTGCTTCAAATAAGACATCCATCAGTGTGCAATGGGAAGAGCTGAGGACTGGGAAGGGTCTAGTGCTAGACCACAGATCCTTGCTTACCAACTGAGTGACCTTGGGCAAGTCATTTCACTTCTCTAAGTCTGTTTTCCCATCTGAAAAACAAGAATTATAATTCCTGTTCTGCTTACATCACAGGGTAATTATGAGGATCAAATAGGATCATGTATGTGAAAATGCTTTCCTTACCTTAAAGTCCCACATAAACATGCAGAATGTGAGGCAAAGATTGAGTAACGAATTCTGATGTCATGTAAATATCACTCTCAGGAAATTATCTCCTGCCCCAGAGATGTTGAAAGGCATATTACTTTCCTTCTTAAAGAAAGGTCTGGTGGCTCAGTTAAGGCCATCAGATTTTGTCATTTTCTGAGGCTATATCATTTGCATATGATTTGCAAGTGTTTGCATAATGAATTCAAAAGACTCACTGCAAGTATATAAGAGTAAAATAAAATGAATGAATATGAGTGACCTTCTGCCACAGCATTCAAATCACATATTCAGGGCATACTACCCTGAAATATGAAATAGATTAAAATTTAAACTATTGCAAACAGATGAGAAGATAGGTTTTAGAGTTTAGAGGCAAGAATGAAACTCTTATTTGGATATATCCAGAATTTGGATATAAAGAATCACATTCTCTTACAGGTCACCCCATCCAAATGATTTTCATGCCTGAATTCTCTCCTATACACCCCTTAAATCACCCCTCTCTGTAGACAAAAACATACTCTCTGAATTATTTTTCAGTCTATTCTGAAATGCTTCAGGTGACAGAAAACTCATTGTCCCTCACCCCCCAATGGTTTTGGCCAATTTTGACTGTTTAAAAGGTTTTATTTTATATTGAACTGTTAAAGTCTCCTTTGGCCAACAGAGTAAGTTCAAGGCCTTTTCTACCTTCAAGTATTTGAAAATAGCTACCATGTCCCTGAATCTTTCCCTTTCTAGGTTAAAAATCTCTAGTTCCTCAAACTATGTAATAAATTCATGTATTACAACCCCTAGCAGGCTGTTTATCTAAATGTTTTCCCAATTGCCCAAGAAAAGCACTGACTTGAATTTTAATCCTAGCTTTGCCACTCACTGGTTGTGTGTCACTGGGACAGTCTCTCAGTCTCAATTTACTTATCTGCAAAATGATGGAGTTGAACTAGCTTATCAACAAGGTACTTCTTTATTTAAAACTCCATTACTCTATTTCAAAACTATGATTTCCAATTTAGTTTTGTAACAGAGTTTTTGGCTTGAGCCAATAATATTGAGTTACACTTAATTTTTGTTAATAATCTGCTCTTTCTTTTTTCCAAGTAGTCTCACATCTTCTTGGCAAACAAAAATTACAGAGAGAAGTTTGGCTGGGTGATGGACACCGTGATTTCTGCAATCCCAGTTGACTCACAATGCCATTAAGGGATTAAACTGCCATCACCCATGCTGAGAAACAGTTCTTGCAGAGATATGAAGAGGGAGAAGAGAACATGAGAAAAGGCACCAGAAATGTGCCTTTTATTTCTACTGATCAGCATCCATGTCAGTGAGGAAACAACAGACTGTGGACCCCAGAAATTTTCAAAAGTTCAAGCATCCTTATATTAGGTATTAACATATATTACATACAAATCCCAAAACATTGTTTTTGTTGTTGTGCTATCTTTTATTCTAGTACATTTGCATGCAGTTCATCCCCTGTGGTCAGCTGTCTCCCTATGGGTGACCCCATAGAACTACCCAATTTCCTGTCTGGTAAGGCCCATACATTCCCTTCCTTTTTGCCATGTATTTATAATCTGGGAGTGATTTGGGATTCTAGGATACCTTATTTGGCTCTTCAAGCTCTTTCCTGGTGATAACTCAAAGGCTAATGTACTTTCTTTTTTTTTTTTTTTTTGAGACGGAGTCTCGTTCTGTCACCTAGGCTGGAGTGCAGTGGTGCGATCTTGGCTCACTGCAAGCTCCGCCTCCCGGGTTCATGCCATTCTCCTGCCTCAGCATCCCCAGCAGCTGGGACTACAGGCACACGGCGCCAAGCCTGGCTAATTTTCTGTATTTTTAGTAGAGATGGGGTTTTACCATTCACAGCATGGTCTTGATCTCCTGACCTTGTGATCCACCCGCCTCGGCCTCCCAAAGTGCTGGGATTACAGGCGTGAGCCCCTGCACCCAGCCAACTAATGTACTTTCTTTCAAGGACGTGCAAACCAGAATATGCTTTTGTGATCTAAGTTTAGCAAAAAGCTAGATGTTTTTAAAATAATTTCATTAGGGAATTAAAACAATAATTTATATTATATCTTATGGGCACCAGTTGGTAGTAAAATGACCTATATTTTTCCCCTCTGTACGTTTAGTTGTAGTTCTGCTTTTTGTTCAAGCCTACTTTAGTACATTCCTGCCTCCAGATGGTTAAGTTTATTTGCATCTAAAATTTAACGTGAATATTTTAAATATTGTATGGCCAATTTTACTCTTTATTGTTATATTTCCCAATGTATGTTTGTTTATTTTATTTTATTATTGTTATTTTTTCAGACGAAGTCTTGCTCTGTCACCCCGGCTGGAGTGCATTTGTTCAATCTCAGCTCACTGAAACCTTGCCTCCCAGGTTCAAGTGATTCTCCTGCCTCAGCCTTCTGAGTAGCTGGGATTACAGGTGTGTGCCACCATGCCCAGCTAATTTTTGTATTTTTAGTACAGATGGGGTTTCACTATGTTGGCCAGGCTGGTCTTGAACTTCTGACCTCAGGTGATCCACCTGCCCAAGCCTCCCAAAATGCTGGGATTACAGGTGTGAGCCACCATGCCCGTCCTGTTTTTTTTAATCAAATTATTATAGCCCAAGGTTCAGAGCCATAAGGGCCCAAAGTCAAGCCCATCTCTCTCTGAGGGTTATTGTTGTGTGCTTCATGAGTGCACCAGAACAAAGCCATCTGTTCCTCTACTCTTGCCTTCTTGTCATGCTGCTTATGCTTCTGTCTTTGTGGTTAATGATACTTGTGAGGCCACCAAGCTAGAGAGAGCAAGTGATGGTGATGCTCCTCTCACACCTTGAGAGGAAACAGGGCTCTCCTCATGTCTAGCTTGAATTTATAGGGGAAGAAAGACTTTTCCTCTACCCTCTTTGGTTCTCAGACTGGAGCCTGTGAATTGAACTGACAAAAGACAGATTAACAGGAGAAAAAGCATAATAATTTTATTTGATGTTAATATTTTTATGTGGCACAAGGGCTTCCTAGAAAGACAGGAAGATCCCAAAGAGGCGGTTAGACCCAGAGGATTACATACCATTTTAACAAAGAGCAATCAATTGTGGAGATGTCACAAGAAAAGGAAAAAGGGATTTGAGCTAGGAGCAGTAAATTGTGGGAAAGTGACTGGGAAATATATGGGGAAATTAATGAAAGGTAAGGGTTAAGTAAGGTCTGTTTTGACTCCTTGTCTCTAGTGATAAGAATATTCTCTTATTCCTGGTACAGGAATAGCACCTGTCTCATGGGAAAGTTATGTCCTGTTTTTATGTAAAAATGGGGAGGGCAGGAAGTCTCCCCTGCATCTGCAGTTTCTCAGTTATGTTCAGGTCAGAGTAATCAACACATCAAAGTGGTGTATTTTGGGGTGTTATGTTCTGTTCCCCTTCAATTTCGAGCTCAACTGTGTACTTTTGAAGCTGGACAGGCTTGTGATGCTGACTCTCATCCAGAATTTGACTATTTCTCTGCACTTTTTTGTTTGTTTGTTTGTTTGTTTGAGATAGAGTTTCGCTCTTGTTGCCCAGGCTGGAGTATGATGGTGCAATCTTGGCTCACTGCAACCTCTGCTACCTGGGTTCAGGCAATTCTCCTGCCTCAGTCTCACAAGTAGCTGGGATTATAGGTGCCCACCATCATGCCCAACTAATTTTTTGTATTTTTAGTAGATACAGGGTTTCACCATGTTGGCCAGGCTGGTCTTGAACCCCTGACCTCAGGTGATCTGCCCGCCTCGAGCTCCCAAAGTGCTGGTTTTACCAGCGTGAGCCACCACTCCCAGTCCTCTCTGCACTATTATTGGTGCTGCTGCCAATGCCACCACCAACAGTGCAAGCATAGTATCTTCACATTGACATAGAGATTTTTTTTGTGACAGAGGTGAGCTGTCTAAGTCCTTTCATGCCTCTGAGCCCAAATTTTCTTGGCTTCTGTACTCAGGGGAAGGGGAGGTCTTTACTTGTCTGATCCAAGGACGTTTGCACTCCCTGCCCCAGGATTTACCTCTTTCCAAGATGAGTGATATTGGAAATATTCGTTCTCTGGGCTTTCATTATAGCAATTTGAAAACTATCTGATGTTGGAACATTCCCCAAATCTGGGTTTCAGTATTTTTTTGTGGTCATCCAGTTACATATATATAGTTCTGAAAATATGTGTAGCATGTTAGAATATTTGTCAGGCTTTAACTTTCAATTAACCATAACATCAGTGCCATTCACTAACTTCTCTTTCATCTGATGCATTTTTTGAAGGCAGAAATGTTAAAGGCATTCTTAGGGTTTTTCTCTCAAACTGTAAATGAATGTAATATTAACAGGAACTGAGATACAGGGACTAGAGTGAGTATAGGGCTGGGAATTGGGATTCTGAGATAAACTCTCAACTCTGAAATAAAGTAGCTTCGATAGTGGTGCATTAAAATCAGAAATTTTAAGCTAAAAATAAGTTTTAAAATAATCTAATCCAACCCTATCATTTTTTCATTAAGAATGTAAATGAACAACCTATCAGTCTTAACAGTCCCAATAGTTGAGATTACTTATATTATTATTCAACTTACTTATATTATTATTTACTTTTAGCCCTTCAGGAACATTTTTCACATCTTGTCTTATGTCAGGCTTTTTACTGTAAGCATTGTATTAGATTAAATTCCCACGGCCCTTTACAGTGAGCGTGGGAGGAAAGGATTGCCCAATCTAGCTAAGAGTAGGCAACAACTTCCGTAAATGGCAATGTGGCATCCTTCCTTCATTCTAGTGAACCTCAGATATGTCCCATCAGTATGACTGGGAGCATTTGTTGCAGGCAGGATGGGGTAAGGGAACCTTTTGTTTGTTCCTCTGCTCGGTGTGCAGCCCTGTCTTCCACTCGTGAGCAGGATTAGCAGCAGACAAGAGTTCAACAGCCTTTATGGGTTTCCATCTTCAGACACAGATACCTATTTGACCTTGGACATGTCATTAGACTCTAAGTGTTTCAACTTCTTCTACAAAAGAGAAATACTATCTCCCCTGCTTACCTCTGAAGAGTGCTCGTGAAAGAAAGGACTATAGAGAATAATCCGTAAAGGACTATAAAGAATTATTTTTATTTTATTTACTAAAATTTTTTTTTTGTTTTTTGGCTGGGCATAGTAGCTCATGCCTGTAATCCCAGCACTTTGGGAGGCTGAAACAGGCAGATTGCCTGAGTTCAGGAGTCCCAGACCAGTCTGGGCACCATGGCAAAACCCTGTCTCTACAAAAAATACAAGAATTAGCCAGGCGTGGAGGCGAATGCCTGTGGTCCCAGCTACTTGGGGGGCTGAAGCAAGAGGATCGCCTGAGCCCAGGAGGTCGAGGCTGCAGTGAGCTGGGATTGCACCACTGCACTCCAGCCTGAGTGACAGAGTGAGCTCCTGTCTCTAAAAAAAAAAAAAAAAAAAAAAAAATTACAAGATTAGTAATTTAAAAAAATTTTTTTAGAGGTAGAGTTCTTGCTGTGTTTCAGACTGGTCTTGAACTCCTGGCCTCAGGTGATCCTCCTGCCTCGGCCTCCTGAGTAGTTGGGATTACGGGCATGAGCCACCATGCTTGGCAAGAATTACATGTTATTTCTAGCATAAAGCATGTGTGAGTGACCAGGCTGATTTATTGTCCATATTCAGTTTGTGATTTTAAGGAGCAGCTCCTCAGGAGGCAAAGTAAAAGGAAGAGCAAAAATAAAATGTATGTAGGGAATACATACTATATGCCAGGTACTCTTGTAGACACTTGATTTGCATTATCACAAGTAATTTCAGAACTACTTGTTGATGTAGGTCCTATTTTTATCCCATATCTATAGATGAGTACACCAAGGTTAGGGTGGTTCAGAAATACACGCAAGGTCGCAGGTCAGAAAGTGGAAGTTCCAGGGCTCCTAACTCTCTCTGTCTGATCCCAGACTCACTCTTGCTCCCCACCATACTGCTTCTCAAGAAATCCCCTTGCTTGTAGCAGAAAGAATCCCAGAACCCCAGCCATATGGCAGGAAATGTGTTCAGCGCGGACTTCTCAAGCGCTCAGGTTTGCATTCAGGCCCTCCCAGTTTGCGGTCCTCTGTGGGGATTCTTTCTGGCACTTATCTGACAACCACATTTCATAGGATGGAGAGGGTATTTGGAAGAGATGTCAGCCTTAGAAATTTAATCAGCTGGGCCAAAAGCAATCAAGATGCCATCTGGACAGGCTCTGACTTCCTGCCCAGAAGATAAAGACATCTGGACTTAGTAAATGCCAAGGACATGCTGACTTGGTCCCCAGGCCCGTGGGCCACTCCTTGCTTCATGCAGATGTATTTTCTTAATTGCACAGAATCTACGGACTCTGAGCTACTGCCGGGATCACTGAGTGCCTATTGCTGTTGACCACCAAAGTAAACACTGCAAGCTGTAGTGACTTTCCAGTGCTAAGGAGACGGAGTGACTGCAAAGGCCACAGTAAATAGGACTCTTTAATGACAGGGCAGGAGGAGGCTGCCCCAGGCCCAATTTATTGTTGATACAGAGTCTCGGAATTAGGGCACATGATGACTGCTGATCGTTAAGTAGGGCTGCGAGGAAATGTTTGTACATATGAAGAAGCTAATTAAGGTGGCTTGCCAGGTCTGCATACTCAATCTCTGCTTATTGAGGCTTCTTCCTTCGGTGAGGGAGGCTCTCTCCAATCACGTAAGATCTCCAGCAGTCAGCCTGCATGTGAGTGCCCTGGGCAGAATATGAAGGGACTTGGGGACGAGCTTGGGAACTAGAAGTAAATGGTTAAGATTTTGCAGAGGGCTTTTATTGTGGCAATATCTGAACATTTGCACATATTTTCTAAACATCTTTCTAGAGATGACTTGAATCTCACATACCTGTTTCTGTCTATCTTAAAGCAGTTTGGGTCCTTCCAATAAGCGCCCAAAGCCACCAAATTTGGTATAGCTGGGACCAAAATGCTTTGCTTTTCCCCAATAACTTCCCCAGAGAAAAGTGCTACTTGCTCTAAGTAGACTTGTGAGATTTCTGTTTTATAAATAACACTGATCAAAACTATTGTAAATAGTTCTCTTTCAGCTCCTGCATGGCTGGAACATATGTAAGATTTTTAGGTTTTTGAGATTTGCTAGTTTGGGTCAATTTACATTTGGGAGTTTTAATTTCAAAATAATAAAAAATACTGTGTCTCTGAATGTTTTCCATGTTTTCAATTCCAGCCTAAGTTCTGGAAACAACTATCATTTCTGACTTAAGAACAAAACCAAAGCAGCGCCCAATCGCAGAAATGTATCACTTTATTATATGGAGATTGATGGAGAGTTGGTCAAAACCTTGCTCAATCCCCCTGACATCCGTGCTCAGGAAAACACATCTTCATTATTTTTCTTTGATTTTTATAGGTTGCATTTGTTTCTTTACCTGTCATTCATTTCATTCGATTGCATTTTCTTTCTGAAAGTCTTTTTCCTGTAAGGCCGGTTTGGTCAGCATTCAGTTCTTGCTTTAATTGGGCCTATCTCTTTAAGTTTTCGTCCCTTCAGATTTTTATATTCCTTTTTATTGTTGAATCGCACTTTAAGCTGTGGCTTTACATTGTCGTACCTTCCCATTTGTTCCTCATTCACCAGAACTTTGTTTCTGTGGGATCATCATCTTTCTTGGTCTGTGGAAGGCCCAGGTAGCACCCATTTGTTTTCTTCCCTCAGTGTCTCGTTGGGGCCCACTCTTCTGAGTCCCTGGGGTTGCTCAGATGCCTGATCATCTCTGCAGCCAGCACCATCAAAGAGGAAACCTGCCTGAGATCCCGGCTCTGAGCTTATTCCAGTTCAGGGTCTGGGACCTAGTGGCCAGCGGAGGCACCATGGGATGTGTTTGTAGGAGGTAAGTCAGGGAGTGGTGGGCTCCAGCCCCCTGAGATGTGACATGCCCCACAGCCCTGACATTGGCCAAGGCGGTAGGCAGTTCACCTCTGAGGTGGGGCAATTCTAGCTTTTTGACCTTTTTTTTCCCCCAAATGAGATGCGAGATATGGAGCCTGTAGAGAAGAAAATAAGAAACTAAGAACTGGTGTGTCTCGGGTTTTCAACCAGAGAAAAAATCCAGTTTATAGTGCAGAATAAGCGTATACCATGATAAGACCAGCCATAAACAGACATCAAGGTAGAGAAAAAGTCCTTACAGAGAGAGACCATCAGCAATGGCCAAGTATGGTGATATTCTAACATTCTAGTTTCAAATTCTAGCATAGTTTTTCTCGTTGGAACATAATTACTGTAGTTCCTGTTGCAGTCTATAATTAATAAACGAACAAAAAAAGAAGTAAAAAGAGGAAATTCTAAAATTCCTCTTTTTCCTGTTCCCACCTTCTAAGTATGGTTTAATATGCTTTAAACAAATCTACCATAACAATTTTAATTTGTAGAACTGGTAAACATTATTCTATCAAAGGACTCATATTATTTGTGACTGTGCTCACAGAATAGAGTTCCTTGTAGAATTTCTTTAAACTGTAACAAACCTGGTGCAGGTTTTTGATGACTTGATTTTTAAAAATGTAACTACCCATATCTTGGCTGTATAAAGCAAGGCTGACTTGTAATTTTGAAACATGCACATTAAATAGCCAAGAGTCAATAAAGAAACTGAACAAATGACAAAAAATGTTTGCTTCAAGTGAGTCAGTCGTGTCAAAACTACTCTCAGAATTGATTTGGAGATAGCCTAGGCTGTGGTTTTCAGAGAAACCTGTATAGCCGGGTGGGGCACTGTGGTTCGGTAGTTTCTAGAGAGGTCAAAATGTGAAGTCAAAATGCTGTGCTCATATGGGAAATGACTGAGCTCCATTGCAATTCAGACCTATGACAGGGGGTTAAGGCACCTGCTAGCCCCAGGCCTCAAGCTCTGTGTGGATGCAGTGGAACTGGATACTTGAAGAGCTGGTTGTTTTCCAGGGCAGGAGATGGCCTGCTCCCAATCCAGAATTCTACCAAGAAAATAGCCTGGCCATGGCCTACACTTCCCAAATAGGTGCACCTTTCTTTTTGGATTGTCACCTTTTGGAAAAAAAAATACATACTTTCATCAGCAGAATTGAATTTGGAAGGTTGCTGATGTTTTTTAAATTCGTAGAATATGAAGCATTTACCATCTTCATAAGAAAGTTCATTAAAATACTACCTTTTATCCCCCTCTCGTCTGAGAAATGAATATCTAGCACATAGTGCTTATTATTGCCAGGTACTGTTCTAAGTATTTCAGAGATGCAAACTAATGCAACCCTATGCCTAGACTCTGAGTAGTCTTTTCTAGGCAAATAAACACAAGGAAGCTAAGTAAATTGCCCAAGGTCATTCACTATGTGGATGGACTGGGGCTTGAACCTAGGGAGTCTGGCCCCAGAGATCAAACAAGAGAAAGAAGGCATCAGGGAAGCCTGAAGAAGGGGGAAAAAACCCACCAGAACGACCAGTTTTGCCCAATGCTTTGAAGAAAACTTTGAATTCTGTCTCCTTCCTTGCCGATGAAAAATGTCCATTTATTTATACTCGGGGTCAAGGGCAGAGCAAGGTGGGAGAGTGCCAGCCTGATGCTCTGTGACCCCACCCCAGCCTCGTCCCCTAGGCTTTCTCTTATGCAGTGCTCTCCCAGGCTCTGTCATCTCCTTAAACATGGGTCTCCTTGCCTGGGCGAACCCTGCACATCCTTCTGAGCAGCGCCACCCAATAGAAATGGGAGCCGCATATGCAACTGTAAGTTTTCTATTAGCCCACCTTAAAAATGTAGAAAGAAAAAAAAATCACCAAACAAATCTGTCTTTGCTTTCTTCTTCCACATTTTGCTTTTTAAACTTGTGTTTTAAGTTTTTTACTTTAAAAAAAATTCCCAAAAAGTAGATAGAAAACAGCTCCTGGAAGAATTTACAACCAACTGCATCGGGGTCTGGGAAACTGGACCAGGGTGGGGATGAGTGGACGGGAAGGGGTCCACTGTAGTCACTGCAGCCTCACTGGAAGATCAAGAGAGCGGGGTTTCTTCAGTCAAAAGGGAGACAGGGAGGGGAAGTGGGAGGAGGGAGATGAGGTGGGAGTAGGGTGGTTGGAGGAGACGAACAGAAAATAAAATGTCATTGTTGTCTGCTTGAATCCAGAGAAAAATACCTGACCATGTATGGAGGGAGGATGCCCCAAGGGGAGGGAGGTGGTCTGGAGGGATGCAGGGTATGGAGGCTGCCCTGAGACCCTGGGCAGGCCCTGGTGGAGGAAGCGGGCAGGGGCCTCTGGGATTGTGGGACACAGTAGCTATTGTGTTCTTGTGCCATCGCCCTGTGTGTTCCCAGAGCAGCTCCTTGCTTCATTTTGCTTTCTCTTAATAGATGATATGGCAGTCCTCCCTGCCCCAAAGTGAAAAATTAATTAATTTCAGGAATATATTTTATTTAACTCAATATATCAAAATATTATTGCAATCATATAAAATCAATGTAACTGATGTGAAATATTAATGAGATGTTTACCTTCTGACTTCATATTGTGTCTTCAAAACCCAGGGCTTGTTTTCCATTTCCATCACATCTCAATGTTGGCACTATGCTGACACTGGAAATATTTGATCTGTATTTAGATTTCATAAAATTCATAGCTAAAATACTAGATTCACATAACCAAGTTGTTCTAGGCACACTTAAAAGTTTTTCAATCACTGAATCAAGTACTAATTTTTAATGTTTGAACAAGTTAAAATGAAATAAAATGTAATATTCAGTTTCTCAGTCTCCATTTCAAGTGTTCGAGAGGCACACGTGAGCTGGAGAGAAATGAAACCAAATAAACACGGGTCAGTGAGTTCAGATTAAACAGCCACCTGAAATCATTATTGACTGATGGCTCTTCTTGCTGGCTACCTCGGCACGGCAAACTGTAGGCAGGCCTGAAGTTTGGGTTTTCCGCGTGGAGCGTTGTCAGGTTCATTCCTCTACGGTAGGCAGTGACAGGAGTTAGTTTGCAAATGCTAACCCTGCCACCTAGTGACCACTTTCTGAATGTCACTTGGAGATTACCACCTGAAAATTCGTGGTGACCTCAGCCTTGCGGCCCTTCCAGACATCTCTGAGACTTTCTCCTCCTCGGAGGCCCCATGTGGCATGGTGCTGCTGATGTGTCATAACTGTTTTGGGGCTGCATTAGCGATCCCTGGAGAATATGCACTGAGTTATATCTCCCTTTGTTTTCCCACAAGAGTAAGGTGCTTGGAGAAAAAGGGACATGTCTCAGGAGCATCCTATGTGCTGAGGAGATGGCTTCTGTCCCCCCCCACAAATTTGGAACTAGAGTTCCAAATTTCTCTTGTGCCTGATTCGATTGTAGCACCTGAATCTTCTGTTTGTTAATATGTGTCCCTCCTCCATTGAACTGCGAAATCTGTGAGTTCAGGGACAATGTCTTTCTCATGCTTGAGCCCCATCCCGTAGTTTGGTGTCTGCCTGACAACTGTCAGGGGAATGAATGGCTGGATGGCATGGCTATAAACTCCCAGTCTGCCCAGCATTCTTGCCGTCGTTCTCCAGATGGGGCATCTTCCCTTTTCCACTCTCAAGATGAACTGTGTCATCTTTAGGTTTCTTCACCCCTTAGCCTCCCCCTTCTTCCATTACATGCTCAGCACATGCTTAGTAGATGACCTTGCCTTGAACTTTGGAAATAGAAAGCTGAAGTTAGGAACTCCTTGATTTACACCCAGCAAACCTTTTAACCTACCTATCTGTGTGCCTACACATGCACCTGATCCTCCCTGGATACACTGCCATGCCTTCCAGGTGTGCTCCGAATCCCCGGAACCACTCATCGGGATCACCTGGGGAGCTTTGACAGTGATTGATGCCTGGGTCCCAAATCAAAAAGTCTGATGTCATTCGTCTTGGGTTTAGGCTGGGCATGGGGAGTCTAGAAAATGTCCCCAGGGAGGCCGGGCGCGGTGGCTCACGCCTGTAATCCCAGCACTTTGGGAGGCCGAGGCGGGCGGATCACAAGGTCAGGAGATCGAGACCACGGTGAAACCCCATCTCTACTAAAAATACAAAAAATTAGCCGGGCGCGGTTGTGGGCGCCTGTAGTCCCAGCTACTCGGGAGGCTGAGGCAGGAGAATGGCGTGAACCCGGGAGGCGGACCTTGCAGTGAGCCGAGATCGCGCCACTGCACTCCAGCCTGGGCGACAGAGCGAGACTCCGTCTCAAAAAAAAAAAAAAAAGAAAAGAAAAGAAAATGTCCCCAGGGGATCCTAAACTGCAGTCAGGATTGAGACCTGCTCTCTGCATCCTCTGTTTCTGCCTTCTCAGGCTTCAGCAAGTAGCCCCACTCTTACCTGCGTTTCCAACCATTCCGGTTTTGGATCATTTTCCAAATCATGTGCAATTGCCCTAAACTCTGCCACATGAAAATAAGAATAAAAAAATCTTTCCTGGATCCAATATTTATAGCAACTATCTACTTTCTTTATGCACTTTCCAGGCCAAACTTCAAGAATAAGTCACCCACACAGGCTGTTTCTGCTTCCTCCTCATCCTTATCATAAGATGTACTCCAGATTGGATTCTGTTCCAGGGATGATCACCCTGTCATTCAAAACGACTCACCTCCCTTGGCCTCCAAGACCCCATGTTCTCCTAGTTTCTTTCTCAGGCTACCTTTCCACCTGATCTCCCAATGTTGAGAGTCAGGACACGTGCTTGGCTGTCTTTCTTTCTCACTTCACTTCCCATGGCTTTTCAGTCCCTGGGACTTTGGAACTTCAAGCCTGTGCTCAGACCATTCTGTCAGTCCCATACCTGCATATCCAAATCCCTATTTGGCCTTCCTTTCCAGAGGTGTGTGCTAGACATCTCAGATTTCATGTTCCAAATGGAATTTTAAAAAAGTATTTTAATTTTTATTATTTTTTATTATTATTATTTTTGAGACAGAGTCTCACTCTGTCACCCAGGCTGGAGTGTGGTGGCACGATCTTGGATTACTGCAACCTCCACCTCCTGGGTTCAAGCGATTCTCCTGCCTCAGCCTCCTGAGTAGCAGGGATTACAGGTGCATACCGCCACACCCAGCTAATTTTTGTATTTTTAGGTAGAGACGAGGTTTTGCCATGTTGGCCAGGCAGGTCTTGAACTCCTCACCTCAGGTAATCCACCTGCCTCGGCCTCCCAAAATGCTGGGATTACAGGCATGAACCACCACACCTGGCCCCAGATGGAATCTTGATACACCACCCCCTGAGAACTATTGTATAAGAGTTCCTATTGTATTAATTTCCTATGGCTTCTGTAATAAATTACTAAAAATGAGCTGACTTAAACCAGCACACATTTATTTTCTCATAGTCCTGAAGGCCAGAAATCTAAAATCAATTCCTCTGGGTTGAAATCAAGGCGTTGGCAGGGGTGCACTCCCTCTGGCGCCTTAGGGGTGAATGTGTTCCTTGCCTCTTACTGCTCCTGTTGGCTGCTGGTATTCTTTGGTGTATTAGTCAGTGTTCTCCTAAGAAACAGAACCAATAGGATCAACCTATCTCTCTAGAGAAGACCAGTGCTCCAGCTCATGCAGTCACATAGGAGAAATTCCCTCTTACTCGGCCTTTTTCTTTGACTCAGATCTTCAGTTGATTGAATAAGGCCGGCCCACTTTGGTGAGGGCAATCTACTTTACTCAGTCTATTCATTTAAATGTTGATCTCAACGAGAAACACCTTCACAGTCACATTAAAAATAATGTTTGGTCAAATGTCTGGGCACTCCATGGCCCAGTCAAGTTGACACATAAAATTGTCACACTTGGCTTGTGGTGGCATCACTCCAATCTTGGAGGCCAGCATGTTCAATTCTCTTTCTGCCCTGTCTTTACATGGCCTTCTCCTCTGTATATGTGTATATGTTTTAATCTCCTTCTGCCTCTTTTTTATAAGGATACACGTGACCACATTTAGGTTCCACCCAGATAATCCAAGATCATCTCCCCATCTGAAGGTCCTCAGTCACATCTACAAAGACTATGTTTTTCCAAATAAGAGAACATTTACAGGTCCCAGGGATTAGGACATGAATTTCTTCGGAGGACTATTATTCAGCCTATTACATCAATTCATACAACAGCAATTTTATCCACCCAATGTCTTAAACCAGAAATTTGGAACTCACGTTTGTCATAAAATTCTCCTCAACACCATTTAATCCATCCATAATTCCTGTATTTTCTTTTTAAAAATCTTTTTTTTTCAAGATCACCATGTTCTCGTTAATAAATCTTAAATTTCCTCAGTAATTTCCCTCTCCTCTGCCACCAACCTAACCGAAAACATAATATCTTTCCCATTCTTTTTTTTTTTTTTTTTTTTGAGACGGAGTCTTGCTCTGATACCCAGGCTGGACCGCAGTGGCCTGATCTTGGCTCACTGCAGCCTCTGCCTTCTGAGTTCAAGTGATTCTCTGCCTCAGCCTCCCGAGTAGCTGGGATTACAGGTGCCCGCCACCACACCTGTCTAATTTTTGTATTTTTAGTAGAAACGGAGTTTCACCATCTTGGCCAGGCTGGTCTTGAACTCTTGACCTCGTGATCCACCGGCCTTGGCCTCGTAAAGTGCTGGGATTACAGGCTTGAGCCACCGCACCTGGTCCTCATTCTTATTTTAATAGTTCATTGATGCCCATTGTAATTTTCTCTTTATTTGTGATGTTATTTGTTAAGTGTCTGTCTCTAGTCACTAGATTATTGGCATTGTGAAGGCAGGACCATACATGTTTTGTTCATCATTATATTTTAGGTCTCAGCATATAGTGCTTAGTACAGAGTAGATGCTCAATAAATATTTAATATATATGTGAATAGATGGATGGCACCTTTTCCACCACGAGGAAGCTCCCAGTCTGGTAAAGGGACCATTAAATATATTTTTTAAACCCCAAATTACTTTGTTGATTTCAACTGTTCCTATAAGAACCATCTATATGCCAGGCATTGTATTAAGCTCACAGGATCCACTGATTAACACATAATATGAAATTCCTTGTTTTCACAGAGCTTTACCTTCTAGCTTGAGAGAAGACAAAGGCATAATTAATACATAATAAATGCATTTTATGTATGTATATGTGCTTAACTATAACCTTAGAAAGGGATAAGTGATATGAGAAAAATAGAGCAGTTTAGAGAAGGGTTGTATGCATTTGCAATTTTTAGATGGTGCAGAGCTTCTTGAGAAGTTGAAATTTGAGAAAAGGCCTGAAGGAGCTGAGGAGGTGGGTGAGTCATGAATGCATCTCAGAAAGGAGTTCCCCAGGCTGAGGGAGCTGCACCTGAGGAAACCCAGGAGGCAAAGGTGGTCCTGGTCAGGACGGATGAGGAGGCCGCGTGGCTGGAGCACGTGAGCTAGGTGGAAAGAGGCCATAGATGAAGGCAGAGCTGCCGGGGGAGCCAAACGTGTAGGGTCTTTTTAGGGCAGTGAAAGGACATTGGTTTCTTGCAGCAGAGAAGGGCCATCATCTGACATATTTTAAAAGTATCTCTCCAGCTCCCTTGTGGACTGTAAGGGACCGAGAGTTGAAACAGGCACCCAGGAGGAGTCCTTCCAGCAACTGAGGTGAGAGATGATGGCGGCTTGGACCAGGGTGACAGCAACGGAGGTTCTGAGAAAATAATTAGATTTTGGATACATTTTGAAAACAGGGCCAACAGGAATTTCTGACAAATTGGATACGGAGGGGTGGGGGTTTGGGGGAAGAGAGAGAGAGAAGAGAGAGGTCAAGAATATCACCAAGGTTTTTGGTTCATGTAACTGAAAGCTAGCCTAAATTCAGAGTTTTGTCTGGAACTTCTACCCCAAACATTTTAATTCCCTAAAGTCACTGCAATGGCTCAACAGCGCTGAACTTTCCAGACAGCTGCATGGAGTTGTCATCCATCCTTCTCTGAACTTACGCCCTGCTCCTCTCCCCTATCTGCGCACAGAGGGCTTGGTCCGATTCCTCCTCCAGAACAATGCTCGGCCCACAGCCCTCATTCCCTCCGTGATGAGCAGTCACTGTGGACCCTTACCTTCCTCTTGAGGTTGGTCTGAGTCTCGGCATTTACACCCACAGCTCTAGGTAAGGACGTGCTTTGGGGTGTCGTTCTGGCCCTTGCCTTTGCGTTTGCGCATAGGGCTCTAGTGGCCCAATTATGTTGCTGCAGCAAAGTTTCTCCTTGTTCCGGTCTGGAGCAGTTGAGGTCATTCAGCCCCTGGATCTCTGTTGGCACAGGTGGCTTGGCTGAGTGCCACTTTAGGTAACTGTGACCTGTTTACTCAACTTCTTCCTGGAGTTTTGATATTCTGGTTGTCAGGGCCTCTGGGAAAGTTTATACGAGGGGCTCAGTGAAGAAGCCGCAGCTGTTCTGAAATTAGGCTCCTTTCCCTGTGAATGTGCAGCTATGCTGGTGTGTGGATCGGGTGCACAGGGCTTTGAGGAATGTGGCGGAGACTCAGTGGCAAGAACAGTTGTCTGTGATTGCTGGGCCTTGTTTTGACCCAGTCCCTCACCCCACATAAGCCTCTCAGCCAGGAACGTGGAAGGGTCAGGCCTCTCACGTTTCCTCCCCTGTGAGATCGGATCGCCACTGTGATGGCATTTCTCCCCATCTTCAGTTGCCGGGCAGACCCTGTGTGTGTGCGCGCACGTCCTTGAGCCCACAAACCTTGTGTATTTGCAACGAAAGTCTCTGGGGAGAATGAATTTAAATGGACTCTCAACTATTTGTTCTGGAGCGGCATGGCTCGTGTTTACTTAAGTCACCAGCCTCCTTCCTAAATGCAGTCACGAGCTCTCCGAAACTCCACAGACACCCAAACGACCAAATATTCAGAGAACCCGTGCCCTTCCCCTGCTCTAGCCCCACAGGCCGGTCTGGGTTGCTGGTCTGACCAGGAGCCGGCTGGGCAGGGTGGCTGTGAGCTGCCGGTGTGGCCCCAGGCTAGTGAAAGGGTCCTCGGTGTTCAAAACCAGGAAGTGCTGGCAGGCTTCCCTCACTGGGGAACTGAAAGTGGTGAAAACAGAGGATGCGTTCCTCAGCCTATCACAGAAAGCCCTCTGCACTGAAAACTGCTTCCGAAGAGAAACAGAGACTTCACTGGTCTCTTCCCCATGACTTGCCCTTGCCCTAATTAACTTCTGAATTTACATCACCTGTGAGTTCTGTCCTAATTCAGGGACTTGGGTGGGTAGGTTTGGGACAGTGGCCAAAACCAAGGGACTGTCCGCATAACCCTTTAGAAACAGCCATGACCTGGTGCAGAGCTGAGCCAGCTTTGGCCACACTCTTTGGGATGCTGACTCAACACAGCTCATTATATCTGATTGAATTTATCTTTCATTACCGCGCAATCAAATTAAAGGACAAGAAGGCATTTTTCTCCGTGTTCTGAAAGTGGTTGCAGCAAAACCCACTATGAAGCGTTTATTCTTTCTTGTATTCTTTAGGCTTGGCAGAATCAGAGGGAGGTAGGTGTGTGTCTTCATTTAGGGGAAGGTGAGCTCTGATTGCAATATTTTCTCCAAATGCCACACATGAAGTGGGAGACGTGACAGCCAAGCCTGCAGGGACCCTATCTCTGAAAATGTGAGTGGAACAAAGCACCTCTGGGCTCTGGATCATTTTCTTGTGTGCTCCTAGGGTCTAGTTGGTTTAAACTCTTGAAGGCTGCAGTATGTTTTTTGATATGCCCCATGTGAAGGGACATTTATTTAGCATTAACTGTGGACTGGGCACTGTTCTAATGGCTTTGCATGTATTCACTTAGGTTTACAAATTACTGAATATTGTTAACAAAATCTAAGGAGCACAGGAGTGTGCACTGTGTTCTTTTGTTCCTGTAAAAACAGCAATCATTACATTGCAAGTGAGGGAAAAGTGGAAGGGTACCCGAGAAAATGGTAGACTGGTTGTCTTTGAGGAGATGAACTCAGGGACTGTGGTGTGGGAGGGAGACTTTTCATTGAACATACACTGTGCTCTGTTTGAATTATGTTTGACCATGTGGGATGCATTCTTATTTCAATATAAAAATACTGCATTTATTTTTAAAGGGAACAAAATGAAAACTTTGTAGGCCCAGGCAACTTTATGGGTCAGATCCTGAATCCTGGAGTAGGGCAAGTCCAAGGCAATACTGTATGTAGAATGGCAGAATGGGAGGGGGAACTTTGAGAATTATTTTTCTTCAGACAAAAAGACACAAAAGAGCTTGCTATCCTGGTGACTGAGGAACAGTTCTAATCTCAAATTGGAAGCTAGAAATTTAGGAAGGAGAACTCGAAATAGCAGTAAAGTCCACTTGATGTGAACCAGTGTCAAGGTAAAATGAGAAATGCGAGCCCACCCCTGTAACTCACCCACTATGTATGTGTTGTTCTAATTCCAAGATTTCCTCACTCTGCAAGTCAGGCAGGCCTCGCTTTCCCATCCTACCAGACTCAGACCCAGCTGATGAAAACCTACGATGTGCCTATTATACATACAGTCAGAACGCTGGCCCAGTCATCTGGTCCTCAAGTGTATGTATTATAGATGGAGGTTACTGTGCTAGGGTTGTGTGGAAGCCAAGACAGCTGGGACTCAAAGTCTGCCATTCCTGGAAACCACTCTCTACAAGGATAACACATACATCAAAAACTCTAACTGAGAACTGACTGTGATTAGGACCACCAGAGGAATAGGTAGAGGGGCATAGGGTTTCAGAGAAGAGAAGGATTACATTAATCAAGAGGCAATTGGGGCATTCCAAAAGGGCTTTGCTTGCCATTGGAATTTTGGTAGAGGGAAGGAAGGATACTTCATGCAGAGAGAGTGGCTTAAGCAGGGAGAGCCAGGTGTGTTTAGGGAACAGGTACAGAAGTGGTTGAAATGCATTGGAAAGGGAGTGGAGGGAGAACAGCCTGGAAAGATAGGGAAGGGTAAGCTTACAGGGAGTCTTGAAGTTATACAGTCTATGTAAGCAAGGGGAA
Source organism: Macaca nemestrina (assembly GCF_043159975.1). NCBI lineage: Eukaryota > Metazoa > Chordata > Mammalia > Primates > Cercopithecidae > Macaca > Macaca nemestrina. Next base: position 108,019,148 of record NC_092130.1, on the reverse strand, counting down.
GTCATTTCGTTGTTCCAAGCAGAGGAGTGGCAGGATTTGAGCTGCAGTGCAGCAGAGGGAAAGAGGTAAGAATGAGGGTTTGGGAAATGGTCCAGCTGAGAGCCAGTGAGAGTAGAAGCAGAAGGAATGAAAAGAAGCCATTAATGACAGATTTTTTCAAAAAGCAGAAAAGAGAAATGACAATTGATGGGGTGTTAGAATAGAGGGAGCAAGGGGTGAACTTTTGCACCTGGTTTATCAGGAAGAAAGGGCTGGAATAAACAAGTTTGGAGGCAGTGGTGCCAAGGAGGATGATGAGTTAGCACAGGGATTTTGGGGGTCTTGCACACAACACAGAAAAGTGAGACTGGAGCTGAGCAGAGGAGCTAGAGATATTTTTGGGAGTGACCTCTGTAGCTGAAACAGTCCAAGCCCAAAGAATAGATGATCTTTGCAATTAAAGATTTTTGAAAGGAGAAAACAGGACATGATCTGGCAAGGTAAGCCAAAGAAAGAGGAGACAAGATAGAATAAGAAGTGGAAGGTGGAATCATGGAATCATCATAGTTCTGGCAGTGCAACACAGGAGTTTGTGATACAACTTGCTACATGCACAGAAGTTTGAGGAGGATGAGATGAGAAAGGCCACTGTTTAAGGCAGCTCAGAGGTCACTGGTGACCTTTAAGAGAACTGATTTTGGAGAGCATTGGGTGAAGGAAGCAGAAGGTTTAAAGCATAGTTTGCAAATTTCAGCACCATAGGTTGAATTTGACAAGTAGTATTTAATTTGATCCTCAATACTTAAAACATCAAATAAATGTATAGCATTTAAAAATTGGTAGCTTTCACATAAAAATTCATAGTTCCAAACCCACGTGATCTGGTCCCTCAGATCACGTGGGTTTGGAATTCACGCTCTCATTCCTCTGTAGCTGGGTGTTGGCTGGAGCTCTTCTAGCAGAGGCGTGGGTTGGGGAGGTAAGTGGAGTTGCCCCCTCTGTAAATGCAGGACCAGCCAAAACTGGGCCTACTCTATTGATAATGGAATGTCAAGTTACCTTGTAGGTAGAACAGAGACAAACTGCAAGTCATATAGCCTGGGCTGGCGCAATAGAAAAACACCTAACAACACCTGGAACCAACAATTCCTCCCCATGGAACCAGGAAGACTGTGACATGACTCGAACCTGAATACTGGAACCCTTTCAAAAGTGAAGGGGCCATTGGCCCAGGAGATTTGGGTATAAAATCCACCTCAACCTACTTTACTGTAAATGGTCAAATTTGAATCTGTCCAATCAGACCCTTCCAAGCCAACATTCCGAAATCCTTTCCCTTGCTCTATCACCACTTAAATCTTGCTCTAGACCCCAGATTGAGGAGGCAGATTTGAGCATCTCCTGTCTCCTTGCTGGCTAGTCTTGCAATCAACCTTTCTTTTCTCAAAAGCTGATGCCACAATATTGGTTTTTTGTGCATCTGGCAGTGAGCCCCTTTGCTCTATGACACCTCCAGTGTGCCCCATCTGGTCTGGCTCTCTCAACTCCACTGCCTGTCTGTTTGCACTTCTGGTGAAAGCATGTGAAGGTGGTGAGGGAATACAGGTTATTTACACAGACGATGCCTTTGAAAGTTTGGAGATGATGTGCAGAAAAGAAAGAGGATAGTAAATCAGGGTGCTGGGGAGGAGAAAATGGGTGTGTTTGGGTAAGGCAGACTCAAGCCCTTTCTGGTGTTGCCCAAGGGGAAGGACTTAAGTAAAGAACAGGGGACAGAGAGGTGAGAGAGAAAATGACTGATAAACTCATAATTCGATGTGGGAACTAAGAAAGAAGCAGCTTTGGAAAGGAAGAGGAACCTCTGCTTTTGAAGTAGGAAAGAGAGCAAAGAACAGAAATGGCTCAGGTTGGGGCAACTTTAAGAAGGAGAGGAGGGGAGTCAGGCACGGGAGGTTCATGCCTGTGATCCCAGGACTTTGGGAGGCTGAGGCGGGCGAATCACCTGAGGTCAGGAGTTTGACACCAGCCTGGCCAACATGGCAAAACCCAGTCTCTGCTAAAAATAGAAAATTAGCTGGGCGTGGTGGCAGGCACCTATAATCCCAGCTACTAGGGAGGCTGAGGCAGGATAATTGCTTGAACCCGAGAGGGAGATGTTGCAGTGGGCAGAGATTGTCCTGCTCCACTCCAGCCTGTGGGATAGAGCGAGACTCTGTCTCAAAAAAAAAAAAAAAGAGGAGAGGAGGGAGGGGAGGAAGGAGAAGAGCTGGGATAATGTTCCTTGCTGGGCATGCTAATAAAATGGGGCTTCGGTCAAGGTGAATCAGCACATGTGGGGTGGATTCTAGGGCAGAGCAGTAATTTGGTGGCCCTCAAGTGGATCTTCTTTAAGTATTTGTCCAATAGCCATTTTGTGATGGCAAAGAGATACCAATTTTCTCTTTAAAACATTGCATACCTATGTTTATATTTTGAAATTTAGGCTTATTACATAAACTGAATATAGTATATCACTTAGGTGAAATTGTCTTTCATCTCACTTTTTTCTGTAGTGTTAGGCGCTCCCGTTTACTAAGTATGGAGAAAGTTACATGGACAGTTAGTAACATTTTTTTCAAAGTGTATTTAATGGCTATTTTGTAAAATCTCACATCCATGATAACAAAACATCTTCTTTATTTCTTTGGTCCACTCTCTTTTTTCTTTTTTTTGAGACTCAGTCTCGCTCTGTCGCCAGGCTGGAATGAAGTGGCATGATCTCATCTCACTGCAACCTCTGCCTCCTGGGTTCAAGCAATTCTTGTGCCTCAGCCTCCTGAGTAGCTGGAATTACAGACATGTGCCACCACGCCCAGCTAATGTTTTTAGTTTTAGTAGAGATGGGGTTTTACCATGTTTGGTGAAACACCAGGATGTTTCACTAGGAGATCATCAGGATGGTCTCGATCTCCTGACCTCGTAATCCACCCAGCTTGGCCTTCCAAAGTGCTGGGATTACAGGTGTGAGCCACTGTGCCTGGCCTTTTTTTTTTTTTTTTTTTTTTTTTTCTGAGCCAGAGAACTTCCTAGGAGACTTATTAGAGTAATTGCATTGAGATAATAAAGTGAACAACTGTGACTAGTGAATCAGACTGCAGCCTGCATTGTGCAGTGTCTGTATTTCCTTAGCTCCTCAAGTGTGCCAGGATCTCCAGATCTAATCCCAAGATCTGGGATTCTGTCTGCACTGAACCATCCAAGGTGCTGGAGTGTGCCACAGAGAAAGATCGTGTCGTGCAGAATGCTTTTTAACTTTACACATTGGTGGGAACCAGGAGTGGACTTTCTTTTGGCCGGCAATGTGAAAAGTGTCATGTGGAGAGCTGAAGCCACTGACAACATATTGCAGATTTACTTCCCTGTTGGTTTAGTTCCCCTTTCTGATAAATTGGCAGCTGTAGTAGCTGGCCCACTCCTTCATCTGATTTTGGATGGGGTTTGGGCTCAATATGGAATTGGTTTGCTGTCAGTATTGCTGAGGATACAAAAGGAGGTCTCTTCAAGGTAAATAAAAGGACCACAAAGCCTCAGACAGGAGGCTGCAGGTCTGTGGCAAAGGCAGAGAATAGAATGATTGTCTCAAGAGGCTAGTAGGGTGAGCGTGACTGAAATGACAGGCCTTGCAGGCTCTTCCTGGGGCCAGACTTGCATGTGGACTGAGGGTGGCTGGAGGTGGGGGGTGGCTGGGAAGGGAAAGAGAGGAAACTAGAAGTATAGAAGTACAGGAAGCTGTAATCAGATTTTGGAATTCTAGTCTCTATTATTGTTGTGAAATCTTTTCAAAGTCTCTTTTTTTAAAGTACAGTTTGGAGGCTGGGTGACTCACACTTGTAATCTCAGCACCTTTGGAGGGTAAGGCAAGAGGATTTATTGAGACCAAGGGTTTGAGACTAGCCTGGGCAACATACAGAGACCCCATCTCTAAAAAAATAAAAAATTAGCTGGCTGTGGTGGTGCAGCTGTAGCTACTCAGGAGGCTGAGAGGGGAGGATCACTTTAGCCCAGGAGTTTGAGCTATGACCATGCCACTGCACTCCAGCCTGGGTGAGGAAAGAAGACCCTGTCTCTAAAAAAGCAAAAAAACAAACAGCAAAGTACAGTCCTATAAAATGATAATTTCAAAAACACTTGGTCTATGATATGTGAATTGCTTCGAGGACCGTCACCATAAAAGTTTCATGTCACGAAAACACTTCCTGTTTCCAAATTGCCTTTGGTCTGAACATCCAAATTGTAATACATTTGTGGCAACCTCCAAAATAATGCATTTCTCACGTGATGGAACATGGCACATCACTTTACCTGTCATTTTACTTTTAATCATAACTGAGTAGCATTGGTCACTTACACCTATTGACGAGAGAGGCAGCCTTCCTGGATATATTTACGTCTTATTAAAATCATGTAATTAGCATTTGAAGAGGGAGGAGACACATCATGGTGATGATGGCCATGGGTTACGCTCCCTGGGTCTTGGTTTCCTTATTGTAAACTCTGGAGGGCTGATGGTGGCGTGGGCTGGAGAGTTCCTAAAGCACCTTCCTCCTTTTTAAATGTCTGAAAACATGACAAAAGCTAAGATGGTGTTTAGGACTGAGTTTGAATGTTTCTGATAAGCAGGCAGCAGCGCAAATGTCTCAGGTTGGGATTTGCATTTGCTTGTTTTTTTAGGAAAATAGGCCATTTGTATCATTGCCTCAAAAAACTGTTTTGAACTGCATGAAGGCAATTACTGTCCATTACGTGTTTAAAGCTCCCCATAGCTAGGATGTACATTTGCAGGCTGAATACAATAGAGCTCTTTAGAGAACACAGGGAGGCCTTATATAATCAGTGTGAACAATATATTTACTCTCATTTTTGTAGGATTTAGGATATGGCATTGCTACTTTCAGTGATTCTGGAGACTGTGGGTTTTGCTTCTTTGTTTGCTATGGATTGTGTGATGCTACTGATGTCCAAGATCTGGTGCAAGGACCAATGAATAGCGTGTGTCTTTCCTGAAATGATTCCACTCTACGGCCCCCGCAAGAATGGAAACTTTCCCAGGGAACTTTTTAAGGAATGTTTCAGGTCCCAATTTCTGTGGTTTTACTTATTTCCCCTTTTTGAAGCAGTCAACTTTCAAGCATTGCCCTTCTGCTAGTGATCACTGGCATATCGCTGGCCAACACGGATGAACCCTGAGAGTAAGAAAACCTTGCCACCTCCAACTGGATACCCCCTTTAATGGTCAGAATCCCACACTTGCCAAATCAGCATATTGATCTTATCCACAGAAATGGTGTGGTAGCCCAATTTTTCTTCTGTCTCCTTCCACCTCGGAAACTGCATTGGAATGTGTCCCCCGCTGGTTGCACTTACTGAAGGTCATAAGAAATAGTTGATGAATTCTGTTTACCTGATATTTAGTTACCAGGTCCCCTAAAACTTCATTTCTGGTGGGCAAGTCATCTGAATCCCATAGCACAATATGCTGTCATTTAATCAACCACTTCGTTACCACATAGTGTGAACAGCTGGCTTCTCATCCTGGACTAAGGAAGTCCTTAGTGCAGTCCACTTTGAAAATGGGAACTAAGGCCAGGAGTGGTGACTCATGCCTTTAATCCCAGCACTTTGGGAGGCTGGGGTGGGTGCATCACCTGAGCTCAGGAGTTTGAGATCAGCTTGGCCAACATGGTGAAACTCCATCTCTACTAAAAATAAAAACTTAGCTGGGTGTGGTGGCACGTGCCTGTAGTCCCAGCTGCCGGGGAGGCTGAGGCAGGAGAATCACTTGAACTCAGGAGGTGGAGGTTGCAGTGAGCCGAGATTGTGCCACTGCAGTCCAGCCTGGGCAACACAGCGACTCTGTCTCAAAAAGAAAAAAAAGAAAAAAGAAAATGGGGACTAGAAATCAAACAGAATTCTCTTTAACTCTGTGGGTCTGGGGTTCGATACCCTGAGAATTTTTGGTACCTAGTGATGTCAAAGTTTAAGTTTTGAAGGTATGGGCTATGAGTGGCAAGTAAACAACAGGATAGGTGTAGGTATGTATATATATATGTGTGTGTGTGTGTGTGTGAGAGAGAGAGAGAGAGAGAGAGAGATTTGAAAAGATAGGGCTATGAAAAGACTTTCTTTTGGCCATTTTGTTGAGTTTCTCTATAGAAGGCATGGTTTAGAAATCATTGCACTGTATTCTCATTGATTGCTTTATTAATCATATATTAGGGGCTATTGTGGAGGTACATGGTCCTGCATTGTTTTTATACAGCTTCCAGGTAGGGTCTAAGCCAGGAGGAGAGTGACATACTTTTCCTCCCAGAGTCTCTCTAACAAGTATATGGCGCATGATAGAAGTGCCTCACTATAGTTGGGAAAGCAAGATTATTATCCTTGTCTCCAACACTAGCATAATGGTGGAAATCCTGCTGCAAATTTCTATGACATGTATTTTTGACTACTTTATTTAAATACATTTGGAAGTGGTACATCCTTTTTACTTTCTGCTAGAATTGTGAGTGTGTTAATCATTCCATTCAGGTTTGACTTCTGAATCTAAATATAATGATGTCTTAGACTCTAGGCAGAGTGACTAGGAAGGTGGAAGGTCAACATGGCACCAGGAAGACCTGGGTTTGACTTTCTCTCCCCCTGGTCATTGATTGAATGACCTTCAGCAAGGTACTTGGCCTCTTTGGTATCTATTCACCTGGGAAAATGGTGCCTACCCTTAAAAAAATTCACAACAAGGTAAGTTCAAATAGGGGTATCTGTAGGGAGTTGCTTTTACATGAGTGGAATTGTAGATATAATTACTATTATTCCTTCTCCTCTCCCAAAGACTGATTTGTCAACTGACTTCAGATGTTTTAGCTGCTTCTCATGAGGATGGACTGACCAACAAGGCAGGGCATGATGTTGTTCTTGAGTGCAATGATTTCTAAACTAGAAGTGGTGTGAATGAACATCCCTGTCTTGTTCCTGATTATGGAGGGGAGCACATTCAATATTTTAACGTGAAGTATGATGTTAGCTGGAGATTTTTCATAGATGCCCTTTGTCTTAATGAGGAGGCTCCTTTCTATTCTGCTGATAGAGTTTGTTATGAATGCATGTGGAATCTTGTCACAAGTTTCGCTGCATCTGTGGTGATGATTCTATGGTTTTCTCCTTTGTTCTGTTAATGTGGCAAATTGCATTGGATAATTTTTGAATATTGAACTGATCTTGCATTCCTAGGATGATACTCATTTGGTCATGAGGTATTATCTCTTTTATTTGTTGCAGATTTTTATTTACTAATATTTAAAGACCTTTGAATCTATGTTCATAAGTGATATCAATCTGCAAATTTCTTTTTGTAATGTCTGTCAGATTTCCATATCGGGGTTAGTCTGGCTTTAGATTTTCTGAAAGACTGTGTAAGATTGATATATATATATTTTTTTCTCGAATGTTTGATGAAACTCATTAGTAAAAGTTATCTGGGCCATTGGCTTTCTTGGTGGTAAGGTTTTTAATCACAAATTTAATTTCCTTAATAGGTAAACTAGATAATAGATTAATAAACTCAAAGTAAATTTAATAAATAGATATATTTAGATTTTTGTATTTATTCTTGTTCTTTCATAAATCGCCTTTTCCAGGAATTTGTTCATTTCCCTTAAATTGTCAAATTGATTAGTGTAATTTTTAAAATAATATGCCAGTATTATCTTTTAATAACAGCTGTAGTAACTATACTGACAGACCTTTAAGTCTGTTATTGATAATTTGTATTTTCTGGTTTTTTCCTTGATCAATCTTTCTAGGAATTTTTCAGTTTAATGAACATTTTAAAACACAGTGTTTTCTGTTTGTTGTTTGTTTGCTAGCTCGTCAGTGTCTGTGGCTGAATGGTTGGCTAGTTTTAATTTGTTATGTTAAGAGATCCTCTTCACAGTGCTGTTAGGGGATTATAATAGCAAATGGTAACTAACAGTTAATAATCAGCTACTTATTAAACTTCCTAGGGGGGCAGGTTACCATGTTATGTACTTTACAGAGATCATCTCTAATATTCCATGCTAAGTTAGGTATTACTTTACCAATTTTGCCAGGATGAAATGGTAGTTTGGAAAGGTCACATGCCTTGCCCAGGGTCACACAACTAGTAGTGGCTGACCAGGAGCTGGGAACCTGCTGCCTGCTAAGCCTGTGAGATTTCCTCTCTACCTTGTTGTTTCTCTGCAGGGCTTGGAGGGATTCTGGTTGAGTTGATGGCTTTGATTTCTCTTGTCTCCAGCTCTTTCCTAGCCTTTCACTCTCACTCATGTGCTCCTCAGACAGAATGTCCTCTCCCCTCTGTCAGGACATATCCCTATTAATTTAAACCAGGTTAAACACTCAACTCCTCTTCAAAGCAAGCACTGACTCAACCTCACCTGACTGTGACAAAACTGTCCAAGTGCAGGTGTTCTCGTTTGAAGTCTGCAGATGAGGCCTGAGAGCGTGATTTTATCCTTAAAGATTATTCAGTTAAGTAATACAAATGTGTTAAAAGTTAATTTATCATGGTTTTTAATGATTTATACCTGTCTAATTCCAAAAACTATACCAGACAGTTTAAAACAGCATGCGTAACATTGTGCTAGACTTTATTTATATTAGTCCTTGTCCCCACAAAAATCCCATGAGGAAGCGATTATTATTCTTTTCCAAGTTCATGTAATGAGAAAGGAGCAGGTTCAAATTCATGCCTCCTTTCTCCAGTGCCTATGCTTTTTATCACACCCTCCTGCCTATTTACTATTTATACCATAGAGCAAGAAAGATAATTATAAATCATGCAAAAGTTGTTTATAATATTGAAACTGTCTTTGCAAAAGTATGACTGAGACAGTGAAAGAGATCTAACTTAACCGACTCCATCTTGCTTTTAACCTCCAAGCTGTCTTTGTTCATTCCTGGGCTTAGGCCAAACTAATTTTGGGAGAAACTTAGTTTATAGTTTAAACAAAGACAGTAACAGCCCTTTCCCGAAGCAGACTTCCTTCTTGCCTGGGGACTAGATTGGCTTTGTACGACTTAGCTAGAAGATTAGAAATTATGGTTTAGGAGTCATGTAGCTGGAGGCTACAAGATTCTGACCCTCCCTGAACTGCTTCTAAAATCAGTATGCTTGAGATATTTCGCAAACTCTCCACTTGATGGACCAGCTGGCCCCACCCAGACTGATAAACTGGCCCATCTGATCTTTTGGTCCCCACTCAGGAACTGACTCAGAGCAAGAGGACAGCTTCAATTCCCTCTGATTTCATCTCTGACCAATCAGCACTCCTGGCCCACTGGCTTCCCTCTACCCACCGAGTTATCCTTAAAAACTCTGCTCCCCAAACGCTCTCGGGGAGACTGATTTGGATAATAATAAAACTCTGGTCTCTCGCAGAGCCAGCTGTGGTGAGTTTTTCTTTCTCTATTACAATTCCCCTGTCTTGATGAATCGGCTCTGTCTAGGCAGGGGGCAAGGTGAACCCCTTGGGCGGTTTCAATATTGGTGACCAGATTCTACCTCTGTTACATTAATGTTTGGAGATTAGCACAAAAACTTGCTCTGAGCTTCCTGGTAGGAAGGAAAAAAAAAAAAAGAGAGAGAAAGAGAGAGAGAGAGAGAGAGAGAGAGAAAAACCTATGTGCTTACACATTTAAACATATTTAAACATACATTTATGGTGGTAAATTTGATGAGGAAGTTTACACTTAATTAAAAAGTCAGACTGTAGTTCAATAAAAAATATTTGAAGTCACTGTTAGTTCCAAAATGTTTTAAAAGTAGATTGTTTAAATCATAATCCTGAATAACACAGTTTGCTAGAAGTCCAGAGCTCAAATTAATAAGAAGCAGCCAAATTTCTACTCACTTTATGCTCTGTAGGCCCTGCTAGTCCCCTGTGCCTATTCAAGAAGCTGTGGTGGAAATATGGGCATTAGAGAGAAAAGACCTGGGTTTTCCTCCTGGAACCATCACCTACCACCAGATGGGCATGTGGCACGTTACTTGCTGCCAAATCTCCTTTGCTTCGAGGGTCCTCTACCTGTGTCTCCAACCCCTTGCAAGAGTATCTTCTCTGAGCATCTCAGATTGGAGTTTCCTTCTTCAGTCTGATTCTGTTTTTCCTCTTTCCAGGATTCCTTACAGTGTATGGTCCATGGGAAGATTCCTATTCTCGTCTCTGAATACATATACATATATATGTATATGTATGTACATGTGTGCATATAAGTATACATATGCATGTGTGTGTTTGTTTCTATCATTTCTAAGGACCTGGAACAGGAGAACATTCTGTGTGCTTAGTCCACCTTCTTGGACCTTTCAAAACCTACTTTCAAATAGTGACATAAAGGAGCTGGGCAAATAGAAAGCAAATAAAAGGCTTATAAAAAAATAGATTGTTTAAAGCACTGAATGAAATCCCATGCCACCCCTGCTCCTTTAATGGACAAGTTCTAGATGCCAATCTGTAGATGATGTCACCTATTTGCAGAAAAGCCTGTTGATCACAAGGTCCCTAATAAGTATGTGTATACAATAATTGTATATCACCATTTTGTTTATTGTTATACATTTTTTTGTCTTCACCTCTGGATTATAAGCTCCTTATGGGTAGAGACCCCTTTCCTAGGTCTCTCAGATCCTTTTGGGAACCATATCAGAAGCAGACCCAGGAAATTCTCACTAAATACTGGTAGACTCTAGTCTAAAGTACTTTGAGGCCATGACAGGAGACATTTAGTAAACAGGGGGGAAAAAGATGACTTAGACGCCTGGTGGGAGACAAATCGTGCAAGAGGGAAATTGGCTCGGCAGTCTCGCTGTCTGCTTGCAGGGCTTCTTATTTAGGCTTCAGCAACCTCAGATGGGGAGATTACAGTGCTTCATGCTGTTCCCCTACCCTGCTCGGTGGAAGGGATACTTGGTGGGGTCATTAGGCAGCTGTGATCTGCCATGACTCTAGGTTGGGTGGATATGCAGGCAGATATTTGTTTTTCGAACAACCAGACAGGCTGTCTCCTGAGATCTGACCAAAACTGGAACTTGGAGGAGATTCAACTGGCTTTGGTTCAAACCAGAAAAACTGAAACAATGCTAATAGCCCGGGAAGCTATTAGTGAGAAATGCTTACTCACCTTCAGCCCATCGTCTATAAACTCTTAGCATGAGGATTTGAGTAGCCTGGGGTCCCCTGTAGATACCCTCACTATGCAGAATTATGAATTCAGTTTCCCTTATGGGGAAGAATGATAGCTAAAAAATTATAATAATAACATTAAGTGATATTGTAGCTGTGTGAACATGTCATGGCCACAGGTAAAAATGATAGAAGCGCATTCACAACGTGGAAGGTTCTTAGGCTGTAGACAATTAGACTAAACGCCTTCAGGAAATCCTAACGATGCCAGGTATTGAGTGTTGATCATGACCGAAATGTCAGGCACATCTAACCATCTGGACTCAAGTGGGTGAAAAAGAAAATGTCTCCTAAGATGGAAATAAAATGGAGGGGCGAATTGGCAAGAAGGTTGTTTGTTTGTCAGTGCTTTGGAAGCAGGTGGCCTGTTCAAGCTAGTGTCAGCCTGCTGTGGCCCTGTGAACCTGGTGCCTAATCCTCGTGCATTGTACAGTCTTCCATTTGTGTCAGAAGATTTCCAGCTTGTGCTAGCTTGTGCTAGCTTGAAACATAGCAGCCAGGCAAATTCTACGGCTTCTATGTCTTTCTGTGTCTGTCTCTCTCTGTTTCTATCTCTCTCTCTCACACACACACTCACACACATACACCCACACACGTACACACGTATGAGGGAGAGCAAGGTGGAACAGAGAATGTGGTTTAACTTTCACAGCCTTAAATGAGAACTTCTTTGTTAGTAAAAAGCAAACAGAACAAACTGCACACGGGGTCAGCGTGCTCTGGAATGCAGAATTGTTTGTCCCTAGTCAAACAGCCGCCTGATGTTGAGTTTACATGATGTTTCAGCAAACCGAAACAATGAGGACGTTTACCATTAACTCCAGGCCTTAGCCATAAAGTCAGGATGTGGAAGATCAGGGTCACTAACTCTGATCCTTAAGGCTCTCAGCAAACAGCTCTACCCAGGGCAAAACAGCTACTTAGACCAAGTCATCCAAGTTTATTAAACACCTAGGCTTTTGCCACAGAGTCTGTGGATGCAAAGCTGGACAGTCCCAAGCTTCTTCATAGGACATGCCTTTAAGGACCCTGTTGAGGTCCAGCTGAAGACAGAAAAGCAAACAATGGTGATGTGATTTTTGTTAAAGTGATATTCATTTTAAACACAATGTCCAGTTTGACTATAGCAGAAGGAAGTTCAGAAAAGTTTCCAAGGGGAGGTAGCATTTGAGTTGAAACTTGAAGGAACAGTAGAAGTTTGCCAGGACGGCACACTGGAGGCGATGGGGTAGGAGCGGAGGTGCATGCTGGACAGAAGGTGAAGTAAGTTCGAGGTGTGAGGAGCACAGTCATCCCAGAAACTACTACACATAATTTAGCATTGTCAGGGTGGAGGTGGGGATGGCAGGGGATGGGGTTGGGAAGGTGGTGGCTGGATCAGGACGAGTCTTCTGCGTAGATCAGCGTGGGTGCTCCCCCTGTGGAAGGAGGGATGCCAGTGAAATATTTTGAGCAGAAGGAAAGGCTTGGCCATCTTTGCTTCTTAGAAATATCGGTGGCCTCAGGAGGAAAGGTTGCAGGGTGGATGGCTAGAGGAGGTGGTGTGGTTCTATAGGGAAAGGGAGGGCAAGTTTGCAGTGGACATTGGCTGGGAGCCTCTGAGGCCCAGTTGAATGATCAGAGACTGACACAGGTAGCTATGGGGATTGCGAGTAGGAGGGTGGGAGAGTGGGAGTGGGATGTTGGTCAGCCCTGGCTCTGAGCTGCCCCAGGGCCTTACCTCTGCCTGGCTTCTGACAGCTGTTCTCCCTGCTGGACAGTGGCTTCACCACTGGCCTGGGGCAGCAGGGGCTGGATAACCAGATCATGTCAGCTTCGAGAGGGGCATCTGATATATGCTTCTCTGCAGTGTCTGGAGTTCAATAGTAGGTTTTAATAAATATTTGCTAATTCAATGGAGTCAAGCACTGGTATATGAACATGAACCAGGGGTGCAGTCATGAAGAAATCACAGCAAAACCCTGTCCTTGGAGAACACATATTCCAGGTGATGAGACAGGAAATCAGCAATAGAAATAAAATACATAGAAAGCTAGGTGGTGAAATGTGCCATGAAGAAAAAGTAAGGTTGGGAAGGTGGTTTGCAATTTTAGATGAGGTGGCAAAGGAAGGCTTCTCTGAGCAAAGACCTTTAGGATGGAAGGGGCCATGGTTTTGAGATGTGAGAGAGAAGCATTTCAAGAAAAGGGGAGAATTTGTGCCAAGATCTCGAGCTGGGTTTGCACTTAGCATATTGGGGAACAGCAAAAAGGCCGGTATGGCTGCAGGGGGAGTCTGTGGGGGCTGAGAAGTGGGGTGCTGGGCACATTGTGTAGGGCTGAGTGGACTCAGCCCTCCACTCCGCGTGAGATGTAAAGTGAAATGTATTCTCCCGCTGACCCTCGCTGTGCACAACTGTCTTCTCCTACCCGTCTAGTTGCAACTCACCCATGCTCGGTGTGGGACATTTTGTAAGACAACTGGCCTGGACACATGTAAAAAGTCCCTGTCATTAAAATAAGAGGTAAGAGGACTGGTCTTTATTAAAAGGGCCTAAAGAGCTATAGTAATCAAACACAATGCTTGAGTTATTGGGATAAGGAAAGCCATTGGGATATAAAGCTATTGGAATATGGCTAACAGCAGATGATATGAATTACTCTTAATTTGTTAGGTGTGATAATGGTATTAAAGTCTTGTAGGAGAATGTCCTTATTCTGAGAAAACAAATGCTGTGATATTTAGGGTTGAAATGTCATAATATCGGCAACTTACTTTCAAAGGGTGAGGCCAACACACGGCCACACACACACATAAGATCAAATGGATACATAGGTAGATAAAGCAAAAAATGCCACAATATGAGCACTTGGTGAGTGTGGGTGATGGGTGTGTATGTATTTGTTGTACTAGTCTATTGCCTTTCATTTTTGAACATTTTCATATTAAAAAGTTGGGGGAAAATCATCTATGCTATGGTCTGTTTCTTTTGGGCCTGTTTTTGGTTGCTGTTATTTATTCTCATGAGCTTCTGGCCAGCCCCCTAGGCCATTTATTTACTCCAGATGGGAAACGTTTGCCGTAGGAGACTCAAAGGAGACACTGACTGCAAGAATTTGGGTGAGGTGTCGGAATGGGTGGCATTCCAAACCCTTTTGGGCTGGTCCCTAACAGGACAGGACTGGGAATGAAAGGATGGTGGATGCCTCACAATTTTACAAGCCACTTTCAGGACAAGGAGAAGGCAAAGGAGAGATGCAGCCTTGGAGAGCCTAATTCCTCTCTGGAGTGCGTGCTTTTCCCTGATGTCAAGATTCTAAATTATTCCACTGTTTACCTGCTGCGTGACTTGACAAAAGGGTAATGTGATTTAGAAACTCAGCGGTCGTCCAGAAAGTCTATTTTCAGCCAGGCGGTTACCAGGCAATGTCAGGGGATTGGACTCTGCTGTATTAAATCCCAGATTTAATCCAGGAGCCGATGTATCTGTGAATATCAGAAAAGCACAACAGCCTTTTGCATGGGTCGTATCAATTCCATACAGTATTTTCCTTGCGGAAGTAAGAATTAACACATCCAGAAAGCTAGGCTTAGCACCTTTGGATGTCCTGATGAAAATTTCAGCCTATTGTTAGGATGTGAGCATTTATATACATACCCTGCTCTGCCTGCTACACAAGACAGAAAAATAAAAAATTACCCTGGAAGAATAACTTAGATCTTGGGGAAAAGAAGAATGCAGGTGGTAATATATAAAGAATTCCCTGAAGATACAGCTTGCAGCCTTTTACTTTGTTTTAAAAAGTCTTTTGTTTTGCTGCAGCAATAGAAATAAAAGATAAAAATAATTTGAAAGTAAAAGAAGCAGAAAGATAGTCTTTGTAGGTTTGTCTGTTCTTGAGATGGTAATCATAATGGCAAACCCAAGGACAGCTAACATTTATTGAGTGCTTACTATGTGCCAGGCATAGTAAGCACTTTATACCCTTAACTAATTTAATCCCTGTGACAAACCTATTAGGAAGCTTTTATTATGATCCTCATGTTAAGGGAGCTGAGAACCAGAGAAATTAAACAACTTGTACGAGGTCACATGGCCAGTAATTAACAGAGATAGTATTCAAACTGTCTCTTGAGTAAGCTAAATAAAACGCTATCCTATTTTTTGTAGAGCCATATATCTTTATTCTCTCCTTTCTCTATGGTAAAGTTTGTTCTGGTCCCTCTGTAGGATTACAATAGGTTGCAAACGCAGGTCCCACGTAATTCTAACAAGTCTGATCACTAAGTAGCATTGTCAGGGGAGTGGTTCCCAATCCGTGACTCTGGGCCTTGGGGCATCAATGATTTATTATTATCACTAACAATAGCTCGCTATGTGTCATGTCTTCTGCTACATATTTTATGTTTTATTTCAGCATCTAAAAAGATTTGCATGATTCATGATTGTTGTAAAGCAGGACTGACTATATATACATATTTGAAATGAAAGTTTCACAAAACATCATTTACCTTTACTATGTGTGACACACTTTGCTATTTTTCATTTAATCTATTTCATTTAAACATGCTGACTGTGGCCACGGGCAGTAGCTCACGCCTGTAATCTCAGCACTTTGGGAGGCTGAGGCGGGTGCATCACCTGAGGTCTGAAGTTCAAGATCAGCCTGGCCAACATGGTGAAACCCTGTCTCTACTAAAAATAAAAAATTAGCCGGGTGTGGTGGCATGCACCTGTAGTCCCAGCTACTTGGGAGGCTGAGGCAGGAGAATCGCTTGAACCCGGGAGGCAGAGTTTGCAGTGAGCTGAGATGGTGCCACTGCACTCCAGCCTGGGCGCCAAGAGCAAAACTCTGTCTCAAAAAAAAAAAAAAAAAAAAAAAAAAAACTGGCTGTGACATGCTAATTGATTTCGTGTCCTCCTAAATGGTTTAGGAAAATGCTTCTCCTTTAGTTCATTTTGGTTTTCACAAGAATCTTATAAAGTCAATATGATTTTAATACCCATTTTACAGATCAGAAAACTGAGTTAATTTGCTCAGAGTCATGCAGAGAAACCAAAGTCCATAGCTTATAATTTGCATTGTACTCCTTTTTCAAAACAGATTTAGTTATGTTAAAGAAACAGCTTTCCAGATTCTTACGTACTTAGTGCATTGCCGGTGGACTGAATAAATACAAGATCTCGCACATGTGTATGTATGGGTACTGTTCTAGATCTAAAATATGCAGATGATGTTGTGATTTACAAAAATAAAATATTCCTAAGTACATTTAAATTTACTGTAGGTTTAGTTATGCATGTTTTCAATCAAATGATTAAAAATTACAGCTTCTAATACACAACAATCTAAGAAATTATTAGAAATTAGAATTTCTTTTTTTCCCTAGGAAATGGATTGAAAGACAGAGGCCACGCTTCAGCAGAAGTAGGCTTAACCAGGGATTTATGAGTTACATTTTTAGTTTCATCAAACTTAGCATATGCATCAATTATTAGTAGACAACTACAGCAGTATTAGAATATAGGAATTTGTCATCAATAGAAATTACTGATATTTTCATATCATCTCACAATGTTGCAAATATTCCAAAATATCCATGCTCGTTATCACATCAAAATTACACCAGTTATCAGATCTACCATTAGATATTAATATTTAGTGCATTGGTAAAGAAACCATTTGCATCAGTATATCACAAAATTTGTTTTGTAATATTTTGATTGATAATTAAATTTCAATATAATTTTATGCATTCAAATACATTATAATTTAGAAAATAGGAATGTAAAAAGGATTCCCTGGCCTCTCCAGATGACCAAAGTAGGACATGGCTCCAAAACAGATGAAGGCTTTAGCTAGAGCAGGGGGAGGGGCTTCAATGTAGCTGATGGTCTATGGATTGCCTCTTTAGAACTGGGTCATCTTCCTAGCTACCCAACAGCAACATCGATTATTGTGAACCATCTGGCAAAGGGGCAAATCGGGTGCCATTTCTAGGAGAGGTGGGAATTGATAAGGCACAGTGAGTTGTTTGGTCCTTTAAGCCTTTCTCTGGTCTCTAGTCTGCCCCTCCTGTTTCAGTGTCACATCTTTGTCGTCTTATTCCCCATGATGTGCCTCTGCCTCTTGCATTTACCACACAAACTCATGTAAGGAACTTAGAATTAATTACTGTGTTTTGCTGAATTTCAGTTGAGAAAGTCACCATGGCTTACTGGATGCTCATTGTTCCTGGTCTCAACAAGAAACCGACATGACTGATGTTCTTCAGAATAGGGTGGCAAAACCTACATTTCTGGACTGAGTCCTGGCATTAGTCTTCCTAAATTATCATATTGCCTCACAGAAATAAAAGGCTGGGGAAGTGACCAGTGGTTTAAATTATTTCTAGGCCAGCATTGTAAAGTTCTGTGAACACTAAATAATAAATAACAGACCTACATGCTCACAAAAGTCTCTGCTTTGATGAAGCCTTGTGCTGGTTTTCATTTGTGGTGTTAAATTTAGCCATAATGTTCTGTACATTTACAGAAAAACAGATTATTATATGATCTATGAATTTAAATGGTTGACAGAGCAGAATTATTTTTATCTTGGGATCATAAAAATACACTAGCTTTAATTTACCTCTGAAACTCCTTTGAGATGGTATAAACTACATGATTTTATCACAGTGATCTTTCTTAAAAGCAAACTGAATTACTCTCTTCTCCTTTACAGTCTTCATGTTCCTCTACTGTCGATAGGTTGGAGTTCAAGGTTTTTAGGATGGAATCCAGTGTTCATGGATCTGCCTACCTCTTCCACTTCATGGTTGGCCATTTCCCCACATATATTTCTATTTTAACCTTACTAATGGTATTTTGCATTTTCCTGCACACATTTTGACTTCTCCGACTTGCATGACTCTGCACAGGCTGTTCAATCTTGCTTCCTGCTTTACTTCCTAGAAAACACCTATTGGTCCTTCGAAACAACTCTCAGGTTTTACCTTCATTGTGAAGATTTCCTTTATGTTGACCTCCATTCACTGCTACCCATCCATTGTAAGTAGGAGAATCTGTCTGTGTTCTCCTGTTAACGGACAGTGTTGATCTGAATGCATTAAAATGGTCAATTAGCACAAGAACAGTGTCTTCATCTCTTTTCCAGGTGCCTAGCATATGGCAGAGGCATATATGATGTTGAAGGAATATTGGAGTTACACTTACCTAACTGATGGCATGTTGGGAGGATGGAGTAGTACAATTTAAGGATTTCATGCTGTATGGATCACTTCCTGTACCCTTTCTTACATCCTCTTAGCCTACCTTTGACTCCAGGCGTTGCTGTGCTGACTGCGTGGTTGTAACCTATCAGCCTCTCTCTTCAGCTGCACCACCAAACTCTAACTTTCTGACCTGGGGCTTCTCTGAGACTGTTGCTGACTTTGCAGAAACCAGGTTAGCCATTCTGCCCTATGCACACACCGGAAGTGGGAATGAATGAAAACCCCACAGGGCAATGATGGAAGCCGAAGATGGTGCTTCCCTCGGCATCCCTTAGAAAGACATACCCGGGACTCATTCTGCAAGGCAACCCAAAGCATCCCAAGAGGGGCACGCCTCACTTGCCCATACCAGTGGTCAGCTCAGTGAAAGACCTCCGCATTGGTTTACCCTCCCCCTGTTTCAACCTGCCTTGTTCTTTCCTCCTGCTCTTTGGAATCATTTCCCCAAATAAACTCCCTTGTCTCAGGCTCAGCTTTTGGGGAGAACCCAGACTAAGACAGCTTATTTAAAATCAGTTTTACTCAGCCAGGCATGGTGGCTCACACCTGAAATCCCAGCACTTTAGGAGGCTGAGGCAGGCGGATCATGAGGTCAGGAGATGGAGACCGTCCTGGCTAACACAGGGAAACCTTGTCTCTACTAAACACACACACACAAAAAAAAGCCGGGCATGGTGGTGGGCACCTGTAGTCCCAGCTACTCAGGAGGCTGAGGCAGGAGAATGGCGTGAACCTGGGAGGTGGAGCTTGCAGTGAGCCGAGATTGCACCATTGCACTCCAGCCTGGGCAACAGAGTGACTCTCCATCTCAAAAAAAAAAAAAAGAAAAAAAAAAAAAGAAAATTTAACTTTACTCAGTTAACTTTTTCTTAGATTTAGAGATGTTTGGAAACTATTTGCAAGACTCATAAAATAAACACTAAATAAAGATGGTATAGAAAACAAGTAAATAGGGTGGCATCCATTATATTGTATGTAAATGTGCTATAAAGTATGAAGTGTTGTGAATTAGGCATTCTTTCTTCAGTCAAAAGACAGACTCAGACAATTGCTTAGTTTTGTTAAAACATTTCTCCATAATTCTACAGCTGTGTCTTAGATGGTAACTGAATAGTAATGTTTTGATTACAGCTTTGCAGATGTTGAGGCCCTAGACACAGCAGCTTTCTTCAATCAAGTGGTGAGGCCTTAGAAGACACATGTCTTTCCCGTAGGTCAGTGCAAGGATCTTGAGCATGAAACCCTATGCTCAGAGCAGTGGGCTGGAAGGCTTGCTCCCATGTGTGTGTGTATGTTTGCATGTGTGTGAGTGTGTGTGCGTGTGTCTGTGCCTGCACGTGTGTGTTTCTTTCTGTGTAAGCACAAAGTATGGATTCCAGTGTCATTATTTTGTATACCACAATTTTTGGATTACAAATAGAAAAATGACATTTCTTTTGGGAATGGAGAGTATTGGACAGTAAAATTGATATCTGAAACCCTGTGCATTTCCAATCGCTTAAACCACAGAATTTTTGTATCTTTTGCAGCTAGAAGAGACATTCAAGTGCACTCAGTGCTACAGACCTAGATCGTTTCTAACAGAGAGCAGCACTAGAACCGGAGCCTTTGGAGGCCCCTTCTCGCATATCACATAGCCTTCTCTTAATGATCCTGCTTTTAAACCAGAGGTCAGCAACTTTTTCCTGTAAAGGGCAAGATAGTAAATTATTTTGACTTTGCAGGCCCGTGGTCTCTGTTGCAGTTGCTCGGCTCTGCCGTTGTTGTGTGAAAGCAGTGGTAAAGGATACTTAAATAAATGAGTGTGGCTGTGTTCTAATAAAGGTTTATTTACAAACATAAGTATAGGTCTGACTTGGCCCACAAGCTGTGGTTTCCTGACCCCAGTTTTATACTGTTGAAGTCATGACAATTTCTGTTTGATGGTCACTAAAAGGCTATTGAGTCTTAGAAAGGCAAAGCTACCACCTAGCCTGGTGGTAAGGTGAGCTGTTGCATCACAGTCCCCATGACTTGGCTTCTTTCCAGGCCTGCATGTGCTCAGATCTCCAGCAGCCAGAAAAGTGGGCCTGGCTCCCACAGTGCTCCAGTTTCCAAAAGGAATCACACATTCCCTTCCTGTGCAGATAAAAGAACAATTGTACCATGGGAGAACTTACTGGAAAGTAATGCGAGGTCACCAGGAAGGAACAGGAATTCACTCCTCGGTCACAGTCTTCATAGTCTGGTTGGGAGTCAATCAGATCTAAAAAGGTCAGTGAGAATGCATGTCTGACTTTGGAAGGCCTCCAGCGCCTTACAGTCATGGAATAGTGTGTTGGGTTGTTATTTCCAGAGCCTATTCAGAGCTTCCTTTGGCTGCTCTAGCCATGTCGTCTTCCTCACAGGCGGGTATATAATTCCCCCCGCCACGCCACCCTTCTTTTCCCCTCACTTATCATCTGTCAATGCAAAGCTATTGTTCATGTTAACTAAAATCACCAATAAACAAAGATTTTTTTTCTCTTCAGTTCACCCTCCATAAAACTTGACTTTCAGGTCCTTTCCTCTGTCCCCTTGTCTCTGGGAGCTGGTCCCAGGTCTCAGGCCCGAGAAAGCAAACATCTTCCATAAAAGGTCAGTGCAGGGAGTTTCGGTGAAACCTTATGCTGATGCAAATGGGCTAGACGATTGCTCTGGTGATTGTGTAGATTCACGTGTGTACACGTGTGTGCGTACATGTGTGTCTGTGTATCTGATTCTGACCTTTAAATTAAGCTTCTTGAGTCCCTGCTGAAGGAAGTTCTTTCAGCAGTGTGGGTGCCCTTGGTTAGCTTCCGGGTGGACATACTCTCTTCATTATTGTCAAGTCTTCATTCTGTCCCTCCCATTTTTCACCACGTGAATCCACCTTATGGTCTGTTTCAAAGTTGAACGAGACAAGAACTTTCAAAAGCTGGATAAAGGATGGAATTTTCAATGAATTTAATGACCTAATTCTCAAAAAGGTACATGCAAAAAAAAAAAAAAAAATTAAAAAGATATCTGCAGTTACCTGTTCTCTTGTCTTTTTTTCCCCCCCTGATTGCATCATCTCTAAAGTTGCCTTTCTTGATGATCAACTGACCAGCTCTGTAAAGGGGCATAAGTTGCTAATGGGTCCTTGGAGTTGAAGTGATTTAGGGGAAAAAAATCATACATTATTATTATTTTCCCCAAGTAGTATTCTGATGCCTGGGGAGAGGGATGCTGGAGTTGTGTGAGGAGTGGCAGAAATGAGGAGGAAGGAAGGAAGGAAGGAAGGAATATTTGATTATTTCTTCATAAACAACCAGTTCCTTTAGCACCTGCTATGGTTCCTGCTGCTGTGAGACGAATATCAATGGCTTCAATATTCCATTGTTTGTGACTGAGAAGCATTTGCCTGCTGTTCTGGGCTGCTTAGTTTTCAGATTGGCCACAAGGCAGAAAATGTGGCAGATATAAAAGGAAAATGTTGGCCAACATGCCCTACATCAGGTGAGTTTTCTCTCTAAAGCCCATTTCGGAGTTACTGCTTCTGCCCTTTTTGTTTCTTCACAGCCTTTGGTTGATTTTTAGTTACATTTCTTTTCCCTGACGAGTGGCGCACCCTTAAGTGTGCAGGTTCTACTGTTCTGCTCACATTAACACTTTTGTTAGTTTTTTTTTGTAATAGCCTACTTTGTTTTGATAAAATCATTACTTTCTTCAGCAACACTAATGCAAAGGAATGATTCATGAATACAAATGAAAGAAAGAGCTCACAAATCACAGAGGAGAAAAGGTGAGGAAAGAAATTATGTTGGGTACTTGAAATGGATCATTACCACCAGGTGGCGCTATTAAAACACCTCATTTTAAAATCCTAAAAAAGGGTTGCAAATAAGGAAAATGCAAAATTAGAGTCTTTCACACAGAAAATACTTTTTATCAAAGAGAGAGAGAGAGTGAGTGAGTGTGTGTGTGTGTGTGTTTAGAACATAATTGTTTTTGGAAGAAGTAAATATTATGGGAAGTGGTGATACTTTGTTTTTAGAAAGATGGCTCACAATTAATATTCTTGTAAGTTAAACACTAAAGCTTTTGAATATAAATATATTTAATCCCAACTAGACCTTTTCTAGAATCTTCTGAAGCATGATGTTGTAGACATCAGAAAGATGGTTTACGTTTACCATTCCTCAACCCACTTTGATTCTACATAGAGAGCTTGCACAGTGGGGGCATTTATGTGAAAGCAATTAGTATCCCATTAGGGGAAACATGAAGCCTGCAGGTCTCAGATGTTCTTGACTGCTTTGGGAACTTGGCGTGTAGAAAGCTGGTAAATTAATACTCGGTGGAAGAGAATTCTTTACTTTAAAACCTGTTGTCTATTATGTGACTCCTTGCTGCTGGTACCATTGTTATTTAAAGTGGACATTTTCATGTTTGTGCATTCTGTATGTGCATAGGGTATCCATTTACTGACAGAGAGCTGAAAAGTTGATAATTCACATGTTTGTACATCAAAGATAGGGTGTTGATATAATGGTCCAGATAATCTTACACTTGAAGAGAGGCCAGAAGTAGAAAGTGATCTAACACAAAAAAGCATTAATGCCCCGAATTTTACGTTGATTCTCCCTTATTTCAGCCCCAGAGCAACTCTCTGAATCAGATGATGTTGATAACTCCATTCTTAAGGCGAGGCTCCAAGAAGTTAAATAACTTGTCAGTTATCACAAAGCCACACTATATGACAGAATCAGGAGTTAAGCTCAGAAATTATTCTAGGGAGAAAAAAATGCAAGAAAATGAAAGGGAAAAGGCCTATGTTGTTTTGCAATTTGTATTTAGATAAAATAATGTGGATAGCCTTGAAAGAAAGTGGAAAGACATATATATATATGTGTGTGTGTGTATATATATTCTACTTATGTAATTTTTATCAATTCTATCTCAGTATACTATAACATATTCCATCATCCACAAAGCAGGAAGCCTGGGAAAACTGCTGGGTTTTTCTATACC
The DNA here is from genome assembly GCF_043159975.1 of Macaca nemestrina. Classification (NCBI taxonomy): domain Eukaryota; kingdom Metazoa; phylum Chordata; class Mammalia; order Primates; family Cercopithecidae; genus Macaca; species Macaca nemestrina. Next base: position 107,995,644 of record NC_092130.1, on the reverse strand, counting down.
TGGGGAAGACAATACAAGTTGCTCATGAAAGTTGTAGCTGTGATAGCTCCCACATAATTCACACTACAGAGGCATTGACCCAGCTGGAAATGCAATGCATTATATAGAAATCAGCTCATCCCTATCTGGAAAAATATATGTTAATGGGTATATGTGACTCCAAGGAGAGTGCCTGGTATATACTAGACACTCAACATGTTGGCAGGATCTGAGCCTACAGCAATATAAAACCGACAACTTTATATTGTTTGGAAGTATCTGATGAACTCTGTATTTCTTGTTAGAGTTTCTAATTGAATTGTATTTAGGGTAGTAGCAGTTCTTAGCCACATTTTGCAGAGACGCTTCTGTGTCCACCTAGGAAGTTATATGGGGGAAAGATCGTGTATAGGGGGCAGTGGTGTGTGTGGTGGGGGAGTGGGCTTTGGCATCCACCCTAGCTTATGTTAGAGCAGGTGGGCTATTTCTGATACATGTGACATTTCTAATACTGTGCTTGCATATTTTGAATACTTAGCTTTGATGTCAAGTCCTATAGTACATCAGGGATTTGTGATTTATTTGAAACAATTCATCACTTAAAATATTATACTTAAAAGATTCAGAACCTTTATGATTTTTATAAAATGATAAAAGATCCCCTGTGTTCTATGGTTATCAGAATTGAAGGTGACACAATATCTGAAAAGAAAAAAAAAATCATTATATGTCTCAGAGAGATGCGTCACAAAGGAATTTAATTCCTAATTTGGTAAAAATGAAAAGAATCTGATTCTTTGATGATAAATCTTGAATCAGCTGGAGGCTGATTAACATATATAGAAGTAAGAGCAACTCAGAAGTGTTTTGACAGAAGCAGACGACCTGGGGCTTATGTTGAAGTTTCTGATTATGTCCTCTAATGGTTCTGAAGCATGGCCAGAAATGCCATTTATTTATTTGTTTCTTTGTTCACTTATTCATTCATACGTATTCTGAGGGTGACTCTTTTTTTTTTTTTTTTTTTTTTTTTTTTTTTTGGAGACAGGGTCTTGTTCTGTTGCTGAGGCTGGAGTGTTGTGAAGCAATCACAGCTCACCGCAGCCCCAACCTCCTGGACTCAAGTGATCCTCCCACCTCAGCCTCCCACATAGCTGGGACTACAGGCACACACCATCACGTTTGACTAATTTTTACATTTTTTGTAGAGACCGGGTCTTGCTATGAGGCCCAGGCTGAACTTGAACTCCTGGGCTAAGGGGGTCTTAAAAGGTGTGCTGTTCATATTCTAGCCTAGTAATTGTGTTTTCAGTCATTGGTGTCACAGAAGTGCCACCTGCCTGTTGTTCCAATTGAGCTTTTACCACTTGTCTATTTTGCTAATGATTTGCTACAGTTGAAACATAGTGTGATTTGGTCTAGCTCCCAGCTCCCAGAGACCACAGGAAACACAGACAGGTACCTGCTTGATCCTCCCAAGCTGCAAACATTCTTGGGCGTGTGTTGGGCAGTACACACTGTACTTCCTGTGTCATGCCCACATCCAGCTGTCAGGCCCTCACCCCTGAGGGCCTGGGGGATACATGGGAGAAGTTTGTTGATTTGGGCTCAAGGTCAAGCAGTCTATTTTAGATACCTTAGGAGACTTAGTTTAAAGAATATTAAAAGGTCTCATAAAAGAGATTTGTAAGGTTGACTAGCAGTTGATTTGTTATGAGATGGAAGAGTCATACATTATCTTGGTATTTAATCAGTTAATAAATCGTTTCAATATGGTATATCTTTTTTTTCTTAAAGCAGTTTTTTTCATAATAGCAAAGGATGCCAAGATTATTGCAATCTTTGGTAATCTCCTGTGAAATATGCCCTTTGCATTTCTTTTCATGAGTTTCCACCCTTCCCGGTGTCAAGAAACAACAGAGGAGGGGAAAAAAACATTCAGGGAAAATCACCAAATGCAGAGTCAGGAATCAAATTGAGATTTTTGGGCTCCAAGTCCAGAATACCATGTTGACATTATAAATAGCCAACTAGGTATTTAATAGCTTATCTCTAAGAGCTTGAGATTGTGGCTTCGATTTTGAGACTCACATAAAAGCCAACTCTTAGGGAGCGACCCCTAAGGTGCACATGTATTACTGATTTATTTACACAAAACCTCGTTCCATAAAGGAAATAAAGTGGTCTGCAACAATAACACGTACTGTATAATAATGGTAAAATGTCATACTGAGGAACCAAAAGATAAAGATCAGGATAAAATGCTGATACGAGCTTAACCAAAGGACTTCAAGTATGTTATGAGGGCTCAGACAGCTGTTACAATCCAGCCTCATATCTGGAAGCAAGCCAAACTGAATCCAAGTGTGACGGGGGTCATAAGACAAAAAGTAAGAAGCACAGAGCTTTCTCTGACAAAACATTTCATCTCTGAGTACTCAGAATTTTCATTGCTCCTTAAATCACTCATTTCACTGCACACTAGACAGCAAAATAGTTTAATCCTACTAATTTGTCTCTGTATCAAATCACCACTTATTATTAGAGAGAGGGCCCTATGCAGGTAAGTTTTGTTGGCCAAAGAAGGTCAGGTCAGGAGCTTAGCACCTGGAAGCTGAGATCCAGGTAGGCAACCCGAAAGGCTTGGAACCTGGTCAGGGAGACAGAAGTATGAAGCCAAAGAGCTCTGACGACAAAATGTGATCTACATCACAGTTTTTGTCTTTGTCTTCTAGCATTAGTCCTGGTGTAATTGATTACAAAGTAAAAGTAAGGAAGGGATTTATAATTGCTTTGTAGAGAAATAGTTCTAAGAAAAGAAAGAAAGTAGTCAAGAGTTGCTCTCTTTCTACACAGGAAGACATAGAAAAGTTTTGTTTGATGTTAGCTATAACAGAATCATTCTAATAAGGCCAAGTTAAGACCCAGGGAAGCAAAGAATTCAGGTGAGCATGATTTTATTTCCCAGTGATACAGTTTGGTTCTGTGTCCTCACCCAAATCTCATCGGCAATTGTAATCTCCGTGCAGGGAGTGAGGACTTTTCATCCCCACGTGTCAAAGGAGGGAGGTGATTAGATCATGGGGGTGGTTTACCCCATGCCGTTCTCATGATAGTGAGTTCTCACAAGATCTGATGGTTTTATAAGGGGATCTTCACCCTTCGCTTTCTCCTCTCTCTCCTGCTACCATGTGAGACATGCCTGCTTCCCCTTCTGCCATGATTGTAAGTTTTCTGAGGCTTCCCCAGCTATGCAGAATTGTGAGCTAATTAAACCTCTTTTCTTTATAAATTACCCACTGTGAAAATGGACTAATACACCCTGTCCTTCCCAAACTTTCATGTGTCAAATTGTGATGCAAGGAACAGGTATCTGCAAATGAGCTCAGGTGCCCACTTTGGGTTGCCTTGACAAAGATTCACTGTACTGAGGGCTTACCCTCTACTAGCGGGAGGTGCTGTGCCCAAGCCCAGCTTCTCTCATCTGGCATCTATGCCCAGCCCACCTAGCATGCAGGAGTCTCTCTGTACTCCCTGCAAGAAGGCCACTTTCTCATGTATACCCTTAACAAAGGTATAGAGACAGGGGCGTGGGTTCCTTTAGTGGAATGTAAGCCATGCTGCTTGTCCAGCAGAGTGCCTTGGCCCACAACTCCATGGGGACAGTGGGTGACCCCAGCCTCCTCTGCTGTTGTGGAGCCTAGCTGTGCAAGTCTCCATTTTCTGCACTAAAGCCCTTTCCTTAACTCATACTTCGAGACTTCATGGCGTTCTCTCTAAACTCCACACATGACAGGTTGCAATCCATGAGAGACTCAAATTTAGAACAATTGTTCTGAAGCCAACAGAAATGGGAATCTTTTAGAGCCTAGGTTTACATTGTGACCTAGAGGTCTGTTGAATAACAGCAAAATGGCATTTTATTTATTATTAAAAGTCATCTTGTGTTCAGGGTTAATTCTCATCATGAAGCTAATTGACTCTTCTTAGGCACCATGATTTAGCCTCACAGGGTAAAATGCTCCCTCTACTTAAATTCTCATCTCATTACTGTTAATTGTGTTTTTCTCTGTAGGTAAGTACTAACTAGGCTGTAAAAAGAAGTGCTTCTGGTCAGATTTCATAGACTCTCAAGTGAATGATGTGGCACACTGTAGAGGCCTTGTCAACGCAATCACTGTCACTAATGATTATTTCTCTAGCTCAGGGAGGTACACTGCAGGTCTGGCTGCATGCTGAGTGAATTCTTGCGTTGGTGACAAACACAGGCTCTAATGTCATGAAAACAGTACAGTCTTATGCAAGTGTAAGTCATCACTGGGTTAGTATTCTTTTTATTGTTGTTGGAACATTGGTTAATTCAATTCTGTCTCTGAATTGAACTTTAGGATTTGTTTTTATGACAACTAAGAGCATTGCTCATAAATGAGGGAAAATGAGGATTGAATTGGTTTTCACAAGTCTTTCTTTTAACCTTGTGTCTGAATATAGTAGAATTGTGTAGTCCTTGTTGTTTTAGCATAGGTTACTATGTAGGTTCCAATAGCTCCTGAGTCCATAATGTCCCCGAAAATAGAACTATCTGCTTATACGAAGCCTTATATTGCATATTAAGCCCACTTAGGTGTATTCAGTTCTATATATCTACCACTTTCAACATTAACAAAGGATTTTGAGTTTTAGACAAAAATCTAAGTCATTAAGTGGAATAAAAAACAGTGCTATTTAAGTTGAAGTGCTATAAACGTAAATATGATAATAGATTGAGGATTATACATTGCAGGAAGATTTTCTCTATTTTTTTACCCCTAGGTGCACAGAATTTTATTGCTATTCATCATAATCTTTGTTTCAAGCAATATGTGGTTCAATATTTTTAATAATATAATGAACATCCAGGGACCAACTGCCCAACCCCAGAGCAAGAACATCACCAAAAGTAAAATCTACCGTTACTATTACTCTTTATTAACTTGTATTGTCCCCTACTGGTTGTTTTAATTATCATCATTATCATCGTTTTATTGAGGCTGAGCAACATCAGCACATAGATTTTTAAAATATATCAACTGTTAAATTTTACTCCCACAAGCTATGTAAATTGCGTGCTGCAGAAGATTAAGCAAATACAACCAATACTGCACACTTTTGGTCAATCAAAAAATATGCTCCTTTGGGAGTTCTCTATTTGCAATTGCAGCCTAAACTGCAGACCTCGTGAGAGAATTCTACTCCTAGCTGGTATCAATATCCCACATCCCTGAGCCTATGTGACTATGTAGTTGCAATCTTGGTTCTTCCACCTATTCATTTATCCAGAGGAAATTTTCTGAGCATCAGACACTGGGCTTTTTACCAGGGTTTCAAACACAAAATGAGGGAGGCCAAGTTGTGGAGAGATCATTGTAATTTGAAGTAAGAAGTGTGAGAAAAGCTCTGTACTAAGGAGGTGGTTTGAGCAGGAGAAAGGAAGTGTACTTCTTTCTGTTCTGGGAGTGTTAGGGAAGACAACCAGAGAAGGTGATGTTGACATGAGGATTTCCCTGATGAAGAAGAGGGGGGAAGTTTAACACAACACCAAACAAAGTTACTTTAATGGAGAATGGGGAGGGAGATTTGAGACAACTCTTCTTCATCATCTGAAAGCCTGCTAGCTTTGTCCAGTTGTTTTCACCTGCCACTAGTCAGAGAAGGAAAGGCTTCAAACTACTCTGAGACCCCATCCCTTAGTTGGGGTTTCTACTGTGCAGATGCTATTGGAGCTCAGGTGTTTTTGAACAAATGGAAAGATATACTTGTACTGTCTCAGAATGTGCCATGCATAAATATAATGAGCAGCAAGCATATAGTTGGGAGAAGCCATTGTGGATCCAACATCTTTACTAAACCCAAGGACAAAAGGCTGTCTTCTAATTATCAGTGATATTACAGTGCCATTCTGGAAGTAGCTGCCCTTCTGTCTCTTAAACAGGTACACAGTTTGGTCTTTTCTCCAATAGAAGTACAAAATGCATTTGGAAAACTCCCAAGAACCAAACAGAGCCATGTCCCCTGAGGCTCCTACTTCACCAGCTTGCTGGAGATAATGTGGGAAAGACTAGTAACCAAGGATTAGAAAATCACATTTGGGGTGTACAGTCTATATAATGATGCCGTGGCAACAATTCTTTGTTTCTTATAATAATTGAGTCAAAGGCTTATAGTATTATGATTCTACAGCCAGAGCTGACAGCAGATTTCTGTGGACCTTACTCTCTCAATTAGATTTCTGTGGCTTAGCCACAGGAAGCCATCAGAGGTTAAAGATTTAATTTTTCTCAATGGTGTGTCCTGAAGAAAAATGATCAGTATGCAGTTTTCCTACTGCCTCTATGTCTTGTAACATTTTAGTTTATCTTCACTTTCCCGCCATTGTCATTATGGCTATTTATTATTATGGTTGTGATAAATGGGCTGATGGCGTCCTTATTCTCACTTTCTGGGATTATGCTCTAGTTTGAAGAGTCTGCCCTGTGTGCTGGGAGACACACAGTTCATCCAGACTGACCCCAAATCTTCTTTAATGGGCATGGGTTAGATTCACAAAGTTAATTTTCTCTTCCCCTTCATAAACCTTAGTTTTAAAATCATCCTCATCTAGTGGTAAAGAAATTCATTCGGAAGATTCATTTAAATTTCCTCTCAGCAGATGGAAACAATGGACTTTTGTGGACTGTGCTGAAAGTTATTTTCAGGTTTCAAAAATACCAACTAGTACTCGTGGGCAAGGGTAAGATATGACAAGGCAATGAGTGGTAAGGTATAGGGCATGATCTAGTTGATACTTGGAAGATGCTTGGAGGGTTCTTTTTCATGCTTTATAATCTCGAGAGCATTAGAATGATGTTATCTTATTTTCCTTCTTCTGACTCCATGGGGGCCCTCTAAGGTGAAGATTTGGATATTCTGCATTTTGCCAAGCAGTGAAAACTTACCATCAGGAGCTGTGTCCTGAGAACAGGTCATGATTTGTAATGACACCTGCAGAAAGTCACAGGGAGGGCTGGAAACCAGAAAACCATGATTCAATTTGTGCATCTCCCTTTGATTCTAAAGGCAAATAGCACTGGATTTTTAAAATTCATTTCACTTATTGTGATGATTAATTTTATGTGTCTACTTGACTGCCCAGAGAGCTGGTAAAAACATTATTTCTGGGTGTCTGTGAGGGTGTTTCTGGAAGAGATTAGCACTGGAATTCTAGTAAAGAGGATCTGTCCTCATCAATGTGGGTGGACATCATCCAATTCATTGGAGGCCCAAATAGAACAAAAAGGTAGAGGAAGGATGAATTCACTCTCCCTTCTCCAGCAGAGACATCCATCTTCTCCTGCCCTCAGACATCAGAGTTCCTAATTCTTGGGCTTTTGGACTGCAGGACTTAACAGCAATTCTCAGGCCTTTGGCTTGGACAGGGAGTTACACCATGATCTCACCTGGTTTTTGAGCCTTTGGACTTAGACTGAATCACACTCGTGACTTTCTTGGTTTTCTACCTTGCAAATGGCAGGTGGTAGAATTTTCTACCCTCCACGATCTGCTGAGCTAATTCCCATGATAAATCTCCTTTGAGATATATCCCGCTCTCTTTCTCTCTTTTTTTTTCTTTCTCTCTTTCTCTTTTCTTGTTGGTTCTGTTTCTCTAGAAAATCCTTACGAATACACTTATGCCAGTTTTTTGTTTATTTATGGAAGTGAGTGGATGACTCAGGTTTACCTCTTCTATCTTGTGAGACAAGGTACAGAAAGTCCCTGTTCATCACACCCACTAAGGGTGGGGAAAGACGTTTATTGCTATCTCTTCCCTTCCTTCTTAGGACACAAGTTTACAGAAAAAAATAACATGAAAAATCTCCCATGAGTTATCTCTGAGTTACATAAGAGCTTCAATAAACTTTCCTGAGTTCCTTACAAATCCTCACTTATTGTATTCTCTTTGCAACACTATGATGTAGGTGTGATTATCATTCCCAGTTTTTGGACAAGAATACTGAGGCACAGAAGGGTAAAGTAACTTTCTTAAGTGCACACAGCTAGTGAGATGTGGAACAGGGATTCAAACTAAATAGTTTATTCTGGATACCCCACCCTCAGTCTCTACACGTGGCTGGTTCTTCTCTAGTATTTCTTAGATAAATATATGCCACATGTCTGTTTAAAAAGCAAAGAAGCAGACATGCACATACAACTTCTTTATTATCAGAGGCGACTAGTAATTTTGTGCCCACCATTTTCCAAGTACAGCGAGCTCTGATCCTAACTAAGGCTACTGACAATTTGGAGGGTGCCACAAACAGGATTGTTGGCCGTTTTGGTGACCAGCCTACCCTTCCTAAGATTTAGGAAAATTATGTCCATAAGCTCAAACCCCAAAAGTGTTAATGAATCAAAACAAAATGAATGGGCTTCTCAACTGTAAACTCCAAATGAAAGTGTAGAATAAGGCATGGCAGTGTTTTGATAGTCAAGGTCAAAGAATTCATTTCCTTTTTCAGAATGAACCACTTTTACTGTGTCAGACTTTTATAGTCTTGTATAATTTATGTACTCCCCTGATGTTGGAGGTTCATGGAAATTCAATGAAATTGCTCTAGGAAACCATAATCATCGATTTATTGAATTTTGGATCCTCCTCTGGGGATTATGGTTAATGCCCCCTTTTATAATTCCAATGTTCTATGTGACATCTGAGCAATGAGTGTTTTCCCCTAATGTGGTATTAAGATTACGGACCCAAATTGTGTTGATTTGTAGCAAAATGGCAGTTATTTGTTGACTCGTTTGACTGTCCTTGTCTTGGACTCTATGTTCCAGTATAGGGTAGGGAATAAATTGCTGAAATGTCTATTCTCTCTGAATTTCAGAAAACAAATTGCAACAGAGACCTATCCCAAATTAAGTGTACTTCCTGTTTTCCACTTAATTTGGAAGTTTCATTTAATCTAATAATAATGCTTTCTGGGCATTACATTTCACAGCTCCCTGCTGTAAAAGACAACATAGGTAAAGATGCTAGCTGGTGAGTGAAAATAGCTCAGGAATGGGTAAAAAACTAACATATCGTGAGTACTGTGTGCCAGGAATGATACTAGTGCTTTATAGTATAAAGCCAATTCTCAAACCAATCCTTTAGACGGTTACTAATCACATCATTTTATGACTAAAGAAAGCAATATTCTAAGACTTTGAGTATTTTTCCCATAGGTTCAAGTTAAATAAGGACTGAGGCTGAGATGCAATATGGGTCGACCTGTTGTAACGTGTGCTTCTTCCATCAAACAGTGCCCACCACGAGTCAGAAGATCTGGATTTGTTCATTCATCCATTTGTTCCACAGATTTTTTCTTGAGCACCTACTGTGTGCTAGTTACTCTTCCAGTCTCAGCAGTTCAACAGTATTCAAGATAGAAATTCTGACTTCTCTAAATCCTTGCCTTCAAGGTGGTGATGAGGGGCAGGTTGAGGGGAGATGATACACAAGACACAAATAAATAAAATGTATAATATACATTTTTATGAAAATAAAACAATGAGATTTCCTCTAGATTGAATGGTCAGGGAGCACCTTGTTGAACAGGTAGCATGGCGAATTTGATCAGAAGGAGCAGCTATCAGGGAGAAGAGCTTCCAGGTAGAGGGCATAGCTTGTATAAAAATACCCTAAGGAGGAAATGTGTACATGGGCAACTGAAAGAAGGAAAGGGTGGTGAAGCACGCTGAGCAAGGGGAGAGCAGGCAGGAAATGCAGCTGGAAAGGTATGTGGCGCTCACATCACGTGCAGCCTCACTGGCCAGAGAAAGATGTTTGGACTTTTAATTTGTTACAGGAAGCACCTGGAGAGTGCTAAACAGGGGATTGATATAACTTGTTCATTTCTGAAATCCAAAGAATCGGTGAAAGCAGGAAGTGTGGAATTGAGAGGACCAGTTAGGTAGTTATAATACTAACAAGACAGGCAAAAGTTGCTGGTGCCTCCACCAGGGTGGTGGCAATGGAGATGGGGAAAAGTGGACTATTTAGAAAGGAATCCTGGAGACAGACTCGTCAGGACTAGGTGGTGCCTCTATATGCTAAGTGTTGTTGCACAGGAAATGGGGGACTTTTCAAAATAGTATCGCTGGGCATCAACCTTGTAAAAATGAAGACTAGTTGTATTCCAGTTGTTTAAGTCTAAGTTTCACAATAAGCAGTTGTAAAATATAACAGGGATGAGGTTCCATTCACATAACAGCAGACATTGTAATACATATGAAGAAGTGAATGCATTATTGAGAGAAGTCAAAACTCGAATCTATAGACACACCTTGCTTTTCCTGGAAGGAACAATTTACTCAAATTATATGGCTATCAATTATTTCAAAATTATACCAATAGTGTAACAAAATTCTAACCATACAAACATTTTTTTGGAAACAGAATAATTTTTAAATGCATTTAAGTGAATAAACAGTTGGTAATAATGAAGAGAAAACTGCCATCTGAGACATTAATATGGCTTATAAAGCTATAATAATGAAAATAGATAATAGTGGCATAGGAATCAGGACAAAAGTTTGTGAAATGGAGCACTAATTCAAGATATAAACAGAATTATATATAATGTTTTGGTATAAAATACAGATCTAATTTTAAATGAGTTATGGATTGACAGATTGTATAGTAAATATTGTTGTGACATTTGGCTTAATAAATAAAGTACATCTTACATCAAAAAATGCTGCATAATTTAAACATTTCAATGTAAAAAATAGTTTGGAAGAACAAGAAGAAAATTTAGGTGAGTACTTTTATAACTTTGAAGTAGAGAGAAATTCTCTTTAAAGAGATCAACAATTGAAACCAAAGAAGAAAGACACAAATTTAAGTTCTCTGCAATTAAAATAATTAAAAATTAAAAGCAAATGAAATAATTTGAAGAAATATATTGAACACATTATTTTAGCAAGCAATTACTATACAATGAGCCCTGAAAGAAAAATAAGCTATTGACATGAGTAGGGATTTCACAAAAGGTGTGATACTAATCCCAAAGAACATAGGAAAAATGTTTCACTCAGTGATAATTAAGGAAGTCAAATAAAGCATCGGTGAGATCTTATTATTACCCCATTCAAATTGGCAAAGATGATAAAATGCCTATGTCCAATGTTGATAATGGTGTGCAGAAAAGGAGGGTTTAATACATTGCTGAGCGAGGGAGCATTCATAAACTTTCCCCAGGCAATTTGGCAATATGTGAAAAATGTGCATTTTGTTTCTAGGAATTTATCCTAAAGAGATAAAAGAGTGTGTAAGAATGTACCTATTAGAATATTTATCACAGTACTCTGTATAAGACCCATGATGTCCAATAATTGCTTACATACATTATGGTATAGGGATAACCATGGAAACCAGTATTAAATATGATGTGGTGGAAATGTATTTATTGATGTAAAAAGACCTCCACAAAGTAGTTTGCATGAAAATACAAAGCTATTTTCAATGGTACATGAAGCATGATCTCCATCCTCCGTTTTCATTAAATTGTGAATATATGTAGAGTGTATGTTTGTAGAATAGGTTTTGTAAAGTTATCCCTGAACAAATATGGATATACAGTTGACCTTGAATAACACAGAGGGTAAAGGAGCCGAGCCCAACCACAGTTGAAAATCCTAGTATAACTTTTGATTCCTTCCAAATTTACTAAGTCTACTGTTGACTGGAAGCCTTACTGTAGCATAAACAATTGATTAACACATATTTTGTATGCTATATGTATTATATACTACATTCTTATAATAAAGTAAGCTAAAGAAAAGAAAATGTTAAGAAAATCATAAGGAAGAGAAAATATATTTACCATTCACTAAGTGGAAGTGGGCCATCATAGAGGTCTTTATCCTCATCATCATCTTGTTGAATGGGCTCAGGAGGAGGAGGAAGGGGAAGGGTTTGGGCGTGCTGTCTCTGGAGTGGCAGAGCTGAAAGAAAATCCACTTATAAGTGAGCCCATGCAGTTCAAACCATGTTGTTCAAGGGTCAGCTATAGTTGTTTCTGTTCTCCTTTTGAATGTGTCTAATAAAAAAAATTTCTATTATCAACCTATTTGAAAGTGTGGGCTCTGGATTCAGGTGGACCTGTGTATATCTTGACACCAGGAGAGTTAACTAACATAACCTCAGGCTTTCACCTATAAAACATATATGCAGTTGTACACCACATAATGACATTTTGATTAATGACAAAATGCTTATACATGGGTGTATCATATGCTTATACATAAGATTATAAAGGAGTTGAAAAATTTCTATCACAAATATTTACCATTGTGTTACTATTTCCTTACACTGTTTAGTACAGTAACATGCTGTGCAGGTTTTCAGTCTAGGAGCAATAGGCTGTACCATATAGCCTAGGTGTGTAGTAGGCTATACCGTCTAGGTTTGTGTAAGTATATTCCACAATGTTTGCATGACAACAAAATTGCCTAACAATGCATTTCTCAGAACATATCCCTGTCATGAACTGACTTGTGATTATATTTTTTATTTCTCACTTGTGTCAAAGAGTGTCACAACGCAGGTTGCCAACAGCCAGGGCAATGCAATGATCACTTTGGGAGGATGATAAAACTACCCTGAAATTACTGTTTCAGGGTGTAATTCCTGAGAGTGCCACATCCTCTACAGTTTCAGTTGATCAGCTGTGAAACTAGTTGATTTTGGAGAAAAATAGGCTAGGAATAGCATCTGTAAACACTTTTAAGTAGTTTTAATGTTTTCCTACCTGATGGATAAGCAAGATATAGCATATTAAAGCAACAGTGAGAGAATTTAAAAGTTTGGTTTGCTTCAAAGGGTTTGTGATACAAACACAGTGCATGTGATTCCTTCTGAAATATGCCCTGAGAGGGGCAGGGACCAGTCTGTGGGTTATTTATCCCCAAAGGAGTCTTTGTTCAGACCCGTGGTCATGCCATTCATGTTTCAAGAAATAATATTTTCCAAAGTGGTGCCTCTTAAGCTTTTGTTTAGTTATACTTCCAGTTCTCTGGGGCTGAAGGTAAGAAGGGAGGATTAATTATGCCTCACATGAATGTTCTTTTGTCATTAAACTCTTGACTCCTTACTCTGCTTTTCTTCTCTTGCTCAATTTCTTCTTTCTTCACCTTATCTGTGAAACACGTTAATCTCCTATTCTCAGTTTTTCATCCAGGAATAGATAGACTTAACTGTTATAGAGGAATGCTTTATCCACACTTTTTTCATATTTTTCATGTGCATGACTGCAGTCTTCCATCGGAAGGTTGCAGGGAGTAGGGTGATCATGAGTTATAGAACCTCTTTGTCTAGTCAAGGAATGCCACCAGAAGTTTTAAAGGAGCTTCCCATCTAGTCCTTTATGCTAAGAAAGTGGGTGAGTCTGGGAATGGCCTGTGGATATTTTTTTTCCAACAGGCATTCATTTTAGTTGCAAGAGAAGAACTGGAGCCAATGAAATATATACAGGCTGACAAGTGGCTTGAGTTAATATGGAAAAAATACAAAATAATGGGAACTAGGTCAAAAATGGCAAAAGGGATTATAGCTTAAATGGAGACAGGCTTCCAGACAATGAAGGGAAGAGGGTCTGGTAGTAATAGTGTCTATAAACCCATACCCATCAACTTCACATCTGGTGGTAAGTAGGAGGCCAAAGGAATACTGTGATGAATTGACAGATGACAAAAATGAAAATGAGAAAGAGTTGTTAGGCTCTGTGGAGCTGGACTGACGTACAGAGGATGAGGAGGGCTTGAGTTAGGAGAATGCAGGGGAGCTTCTTTTCCAGTCTCTTCATGGGTGACCAGGTGATTGACTCACAGGAGATGAGAGGAAGGCAGGATGGTAGATGGAAGGAATGGTGAGAAGATGGGCATGGGATTTCCTGTTGCAGTGACCTGCTGGGACTTCAGGTGTCACCACCTGTGACTTCTTCAGATACTCCAGCTTTTCCCCTTGTGAGCCTTGTGGCTTTTCTGTCACTGTTAATTTGCAGCAGTCTCCTTGAAACCAGACTCCAGGAAGAAGTCAACTACTAAGTAAGTCCTTCTTAGCTAGGACCCCTGCATCTTCCCTAACATCCTGTTACTCAGTCTTTTTCCCTCCAGCCTCCTGCCTCCCAGGGAGGCCATGCATGCTCAGACATGACAGCCTTTTGGACTTTAGCACTGATTCTCCAAGCTTTGCCAGTCTCTTCCATTACTGAACCAGGACACATATGAGCTGGGTTTAAGAGAGCAGCTGGATGCCTTTCAAGACTCATCTGAACTTCAGCTGCAGTGTATTTTTTGTGTGTTTGTCTACATTAGGGATGTCTGTTCATGCTGGGAAGCTGAGCAGGAATCCTTTCTTTTCTACTTGCTCTGCAGAACGCCATGTGAAGGAGGTGTCCAGTCAATACTCCAAGGTAGTTAGGATTCCTACAGAAACAAGGGAATGGACTGTACAAAAATAACCAATGGCTCAGATAGACATGCTGAGCTCTGGAATATGAATTCAAATGTGGCTCTTTGACATTTGAAACAAATATGATGTCTTAGGAGGATGGGGAAAACACAATCTGTAGAGTGCTTTCATCAAGTCAGTCCCCAGCAGGGTTGGGTTGATGCTCTGAGGCCTCTTAAGGTGTAAGAGAAATATCAAACAGGTAAGCTTAGCAAGGTCCATCCTAAGGGAGCGGCGTGAACTCTCATGGATCAACTGAAATGCTCATAGTTCCTTTACCAGTAATGACTTAGGCACTGGCCCCCAAATGTAAGGATAATCAGATGGCTCACATGGACTGTGTCTCCTGATAAGCCTTCATGACAGTTTGATGCCTGGTTGTATGACAATGGATGTTGTGATTCTGAGATTTCTTTCATTTTTGTCTGTCAGAGTGCTTCCTAGTTACCCAGATATCAGCCAATCCTTTAAAAACTAAAGTTAATTTATTCAATTGGAAATAAGTACCGTCTAGGGCATTGGGAGATACAGCCATGAAGAAAAGCCCCATAGATGATTACTTTCAAGGCTCAGACATTCTTGTAGGTGGTGAGGGGAAATGCATAATTAATAAGTTATTGCCTAGATAGTATAATAAATGGTGATAAATACTAGGAAAAGGAAAGGCAAGAAGGGCTTAGAAAGTGTAAGGAGAGTTGACTTTGATTGTCTTAAAATATTCAGGTGTTTAGCAGTACAAAGATACAATTTTTGATGTCTGGGTGATTATTTTCAAGTTATATTCAGTTTAGGTGAATAATATGAGATTTGTATAACATAATTTTCAGAGAACTTTCATGTTTATCATTTCCACAAACTTTGCCTTCACCAATCTCATGTAGATAACTATCTTGCTCCATTCAGGCTCAGATTTGAACTATATTAAAGGTAGTCTTTACAATGTATTTAGGTGATTACTGAAAAAATGCTGTGTTCCACCTTATGACTGTCTCATAGTGAACTGCATCAAGCATTCCTTCAGGAAGCCTAAGAATGAGACATCTCCCCAGTGGCCTGGTGGACTGTTAAGAAGCTCTGGTTTAGGGGGTTGTTGTTGAACACATCTGCTGCATGTCAGTGTTCTGTTGCATGGTCTGGGATATTTGTGAGGATAATCTTCCTCCTTCATGGATTTGGATCATGTAAGTGACAGAGAGACCCTGCAGACCATCACAGTCACATATGTGTGGACATTTCACAGTGATTGTCATGCCCAGCCTCTGATATTCCAGCTCAGCTGTGCATTTCTCCTTGGTTGTCCTACTTTTCATATCAAATTCAGCTTGTCTAAATGAAGCTCATTCTCCTCTGCTGGACCCTTCCCATCTGGCTTTTCCTTCTGAATCTTAAATCTTGGAGGATTCTTTATACCCCTACCACACCTCCCCACCAACCCAATTAGAAATCTGCTCATTTTCCTGTCCTTTCTTCTAATTGCCTGTGGGCCAGTTCAGGACTTCCAAACTCTGAACACACATGTAGCAAATGGTGATAGTCTTCCCCTCTCTGGTCACCTCAATGTCAGTTTCGATCTTCTCTTCCTTCTCTTTGGACTCCCATCCTTTGTGGGCACAAACCTCATGCCCTAATTAGACCAATCTGAAAATGCCTGGCAGGTTTCCATTTACTGTTCACTTTGCTTATCACCCCTCCCACTGGTCCCCAGTTAGGAGAACAAGTTTCCCTTCTCTCTGTCCTCTCTAAATTTGACTCATCTTTCAAGATCTTGCTCAAATGCAGCCTTCTCAAAGATAGGGTTGCTAGATAAAGTACAGAACACTCAGTGACATGTGAATTTCAGATAAACAAATACTTTTTTTTTTTTAACTATAAGTATTTCTTAAACATTGCATGGGGCATGTACTAAGAAAGTATTTGTTGCTTATCTAAAATTGAAATTTAACTAGGCATCTTATATTGTAATTTGCTATATCTGGCAACTCTTCTCCATAAAGTTCTCTTTGACTACCCTGTCCTTCACGGAGCTTGGTTTTGGTCTTGGTGCAGGGCCTGTAGCACTTACAACCTTGAATCTTTTTACAAGAGAGTGTAACTATAACATTAAAAATGAGCACTGGAGCCAGGTGCAGTAGCTTACGCCTATAATCCCAGCACTTTGGGAGGCTGAGGTGGGAGGATCTCTTGACTCCAGGAGTTTGAGACCAGCTTGGGCAACACAGGGAGAACCTGTCTCTACAAAAAATAAAAAATCAGCCAAGCATGATATGCATGCCTGTGGTTTCAACTACTTGGGAGGTTGAGATGGGAAGATCATTTGAGCCCAGGAGGTCGAGGTTGCAGTGTGACATGATCATGCCACTGCACTCCAGCCTGGACAACAGAGTGAGATCCTGTCTCAAAATAAATAAATAAATAAATAAATAAATAGCACTGTTTTTATTCTTTAATTCAGATGTTACTGAAAATCTATGTGTCAGGAAGGGCGTAAGGCAGTGTGGACACAAGAATAAAACATGGTCTCTGTTCTCAAGAATCACCGAGTGCAGGAGGTCCCACCAGCACACAATTATGTGGTAGCATATTGGTAGCCACTGGTGTTCACTATGCTTGCATGAGCTTGAACTTGACGGATGGCTAGATGTGGGGGAGCCAGGAAGCAGGTCATTTGGGGCAGAGAGAGAAAGATGTGCAAAGAAATTATGGAATGACCAGGAATTTGAAAGAAGTTCATTGTCACTTGAGGGGGAGTGTGAGTCGTATAAGGTAAAGCAGTGGTATGTCTGCAGGTGTGCTTGTTAAACATTTACCAGCATATTCCTGAAGATGAGGTTTGGAAGGTGGACAAAAGCCAGATCATGAAGATTTTGCATGTCATGCTCAGGAGGCTGAGTTTTATCCTGAAAGCCATGGAGAGCTATTGGACCACTTAGGGTAGAGGCATGCTCAGATTTAGGTTTTAGAAAGATAACTCAGAGAATGGACAAGATTGGCATCAGGGAGACAAACTGATAGGCAGCTGTGGTGGTCATGCTAGAGCTATGGAGGGTAGTGGTATTGGGGTGGGGCAAAACATTCAAGAGATGCTAAGGGTGTATCATCAACAGGGCCCGGTGGCCAAGTTGGATATGTATGGTGATAGAGGGGGAGACCTGGTCATTTCTGGCTTGGACAACTGTAGGGATAGCAGACACATACCTCAAGTTAGAGGATACGGAAAGATAAGCAGGCTTTGGGGGTGAGGATTATGAGGAGCTCTGTCTAAACTTGTTTTGTCTCATATTTGGCATTTACTATGTTTTTTGTTGTATTTTGTTGCTCATCTTTTTAGGTGGACTCTGATCCTTCTGAGGTCCTGGATCAGATTAACCAACGTGGGTGTGCCCCGCACCTTTCACTCATTACCACCCCTCAAAAGGTCACTTTGCCAAACATGAGTACATGAGCCCCCATGCTAAGCCTGTGAGCAGCTGCAAGCCATATCATCTGCACAATTGAGCACGGCAGGAACTTTGAACCAGGACCCAATTTCACCCCAAGGATGTGCTTCTCCTCTGAGGGGAGCAAAGCCCCTGGCTTGACCTGGCTCCCTTCTGGGAGGGAGGACCATGTCTCAATTTGACAGCAGGAGGCTGTAGGTCAGTGGGGTGATGACCTGGCCCTGGGAGACCTGCTCTTTCTCTCAGCAGAACCCCATAAATCCTTCAAAAGGAAGTAAGTAATTCCCTCGGGATCAAGAGAGCCCTCCACATTCTTGAAATAAATGAAGGCAAAATGCACAGGGATTTCTGAGAAAAGTAAATGTGGTGTGAGCATGATCCCTGGGTGTTACTATGCACAGAAAAGGCTTTTTTTTTTTTTTTTTTTTCTCCCTCCCCTGAATAGTGTTCTTTGCTCTCAAGTTAACTCATGCACTGGATTTGGTCCAAGTACATTTTGTTTCTTGATTTCCAGCCAGGCTTCTCTCAGTTGTGATGCATTCTCTTCTTTGCTTCCCTCCTTCCCCAGTCCTGTTCTCTCTTTTTATAATGCTTTCAACTTTTCCATGTGACTGAACGAACACAGAGGAAAACCCACCGGCTTAGGTAGGGCTTCCACCAGAGTGGGGCCAAAGGGACTTCTTTGTGAACGGCCAGCCCCTCACTCAGCCCCGGCCTGCACGGCGAGGTTTGTCTGAGGCAGCTGAAGCAGAAAGCATTTGAACTCTGCCCTCTACCAAACGATTTCCAGATGTGTAAACCCAGCCTCCCGCTGCACTCTGACTGTAGCCCTGCCAACGTACATCTGCAGATTCCTAGTGCACAGGAAACTTGAAAGAGTATCTTTTACAACATCTGCTGTCTTTTCCCAGCTCTCCCTCTCTGCCTTCTCGGACTTTGCCCCATATTTTATATCCTCTCTTCAACAAATCCATTAGAGAACCACTGCACAGCCCTTCTTGGCTCACAGATGCCAGCTGTCTGTTTCACCCCAGAGCCTGTTCTTGGCTCTCTGAAGCACCACTAGAATCATTGATCGAAGCATCACTAGAATCATTAAAGAAGCCTATTGGGCTCGTGGAGGGGAAAAAAGGACCAAGTTTTCTCCATTGGATTGGTGCCAGTCCACAAGCTGCAAAGGGAGATTTAGCCATAAGGAGGTCAGAGCAGAGCCCTAAAGATGGAAACACGAGTTCACATGGAGAGTTTGCCTGCTATACTGGAGAGAAGATGAGGTCTACTTAGAGGGGAAGCCTTTTTCCATGGACATTCAGTTTCTTGGAACAAACAAGGCAGGCTTCTGTGAAATGGGAAGTATTGATGTACAGAATGAGTTCCTTGCCTTCCCCTTCCCTAGGGCCTGCTACACATCAAGCTAAGAGGCCAGAAGGGGATCTTTTTATAATGTAACTCAAAGGAGGGGAGAAAAGAGCCAGAGACCCTTTTAGCAAATGGAGCAGATGATTTTTACTGAGGTGTGCACTCTCACTAGGGAAATGGCTTGATTGCTGTGTAAATAGATACTTGACCTTCATCCTGCCCTTCATCCATATGGACCCTAAATGCTCTCCAGCTCCATCCTAGGGACATGGAATGGAGGCAAGTGTCAAAATCTTGGTAAGGAAAAGAGGGTGCACTATAGAAGGGAGCAGAGAATTGAATGGGCCTATGAGCTCAGGAGCCTCAGGGAGGAATAGTTACAAGTGAGAGGTCCCCACCTACATGGGACCTATGCCCTAAGCATGCAGGCTACCTGGGAGGCAGTGAGCTAGCTGGGTTAGGGAAAACTGTTACTGATTGCCACCCATGGTGGGTCTAATGTGGCTTAAGAGGTGACTTTCTGGTTCCTGGCAAGACCATCTCACCCTCTTATCTGCAGGACGTAATAGTAAGTGGGTGACATTTATATTTTCTGCTTCAATAGTCCCAAACACTTTAGACAGACTGAGGCTCTCAGATGAAGCCCTATGACTTGGCTGACTTGGTGCACAGTAGCCTCCCTATTTACAAAAACAAAAACAAAATCCACCAAAACACATTGGCCTTGTACTTCAAGCAGGAAATACAAGAAAAACAAGGGGAAGAGATAAAGCAGGTTTTGGAATTCCTTTCCTTCACCCATATCTTTCCTTACAGGTTTTCCAAAGACATTGGAACACCCCTGTAGCCATAGTAGCTCTTTTTTGAAGAGGAGAGGAATCTGTAGATTCTTTCATATGAGGGTGGGTGAGTAAAAGTTAAGCAAACCATTTCCTTGTGCATGATTATTTAACTTATGGTTAACCTATGGTTAACTGTGGAGCTCTGATACTCTGGCAACCTCCTGAAGGTAGAATGCAAACTCCATTTCTAGGCAGCATTGCTGATGATAAAAATGACCCCTGATTGGTAGATTGCAACTGGCCTGGGAGGAGCCATAAATAAATCGTAATATCTGCCAGGGACGCGATGCTTTGTGCTTCCCTTAATGTGGTTAGGTTTTTAAGGTGCATCTTGGGGCAATTAAATCAATGTCTAGGGAGTTGTCACAGGAGCTATTGGCTCCTTTGAAGAGTGAGCTTTTTAATCAGGTTAGCCTTCACATCTGCCCAATGTGGAATTCATCCCTCATACCTGAACTGCCTCTGGGTAGAAGAAAATGCTAGACGGCTGCGAGTTCAGAGAATTTGAAATGGAACACAAAGTGTATTTGATATACCTAAGCCCAGGGTCAGACAGATTCTAAGCTAGTCCTGGGTGATGATCTCTACCTCCTAGTATGTATAATCCTTCCCCTTGAGTAACTTGTTTCTAACAAATAGAATATGCAATATTGAAGGTGTGACGTCTGTTACTAGGTTACAAAAAATTGTGATTTCTGTCTTGTTAGCAAATTCTTTCTCTTATTGACTTTGATGAAGTAAGTTGCTATGTTAGACAGGTCTACATGGCAAAGAACTGAGGGCACCGTATCGTTCACAGTTAGCAAGCAACCAGAGTTTTCATTCCAGAGTCTTTGAGGAACAAAATCCTGCCAACAACCACATAAGTGAGTTTGGAAGCAAATCTTCCTTTAGTCACACCTTCAGATGAGATCTCAGCCCTATCTGACACCTCGGTCATAGTCTTGTGAGAGTCTTAAAGGAGAAGTCTAGCTAAGCTCTCCCTGCATTCTCGACTCTCAGGAACTGTGAGAGAGATATATATATATATTATTTTAAGGTGATAAATTTTAGGGTAGTTTGCTAGTAGGATGACCAACAGTATTGGTTTGCTTAAGACTAACTCAAGACTGTTCCAGTTCTAGCACTGATAATCCTGAGTTCCAGTAAATCCCTCAGCCTTGGACAAACTGGAACAGTTTTTACTCTATTTGTGATAGACAATTAGTACATGTATGCATATGTTATTTCTCACTTAAGCAAGTGTATCTTCAAGATAGACTCCTAGAAATGGGTTCTTGGGGTCTAAACAGTAAAGTCACCTGGAATTTTATGTTTCTAAATTCCCCTTCATAAGGTTTGTACCATTTTGTACTCCCATCTGCAAGGTGAAAATGCTTGCTTCTCCATGGTCTCCTGTTTTCATTACCGGTCTATTTGATAATTAAAGCAATTTAATCTTTTATTATCTAAGTATAAGCTGATTCATAGTCTCTTAGAATAAAGAAATACATTCAAACATTAATTAACACTTGTAGAATTGAACTGTATGATTTATACTTTATTTCGATGAACTCATTTCACTGAATATACTAAGAGAAACACAAATTTAACTGAATGTAGTCAGACTGTCACTGTGTATGTGTGCATGTGCATGTCTCCTCCACCTTCTTCCGCCATAACTTGGTCTCATATAACTGATTGTCTGGTCTTTCCATTTCATAATCATTCTCTTGCTCTATCATGAGTATAATTAGCCCAAATGGCATGTTTACCTTCAGTAGCGTACTGGGCACCAAAAGAACATGTGATGTGGTGGAAGAAAAGGTAGTGATTTGAGTGGACCCCTCTGTGATTGCTAGCAGAGTTGGCAAGTTCAAATGTCTATATCGTCAGGCAGATAACTCAAGGAAATGAGCATGGCTGGGTTGGGAAGCCCGTGAGCTGTATAGCATATGCCCTGTCTAAGCAATCAGTTCCAGCCATCCTGTGGCCAGGGAGGGATGCAGCTGAGTTTGCTATTGCAGTTTTTCAAGTTAAACTGGAACTAGAGTTTTAGGAAATCTTTAATTGTGATGCCTTACAGTAGAAAAAGAAGAACACAAGATTCAGCAAAAACCATATTTATAGGCCGGCACTGACCTGCAGGCTGCCAGTCTGGAGATGTGGAAATGTGGAAAAGTGAAAAATAAATCAGCATTTACTGAGCACCTGTGGGCCACTGTTTCTCACCTAATGCTGGGATACATGCATTATTAACCAATTTTCTGATCAGGACACTGAAGCTCATGGAAGTTAAATAACTAGTCTAAGATGATCTAGCAAAACAGTGGCAGATCCGTGGCCAAGTCTTTAGATCCCTAAATCTATTCTTTTCACTCTCCCAAGTCATGGTTGGCACCCTCTCTGGTGTACGTGATCTCTCAGTTTTCTTTAGAAAGCATGTTCCAGAGCTGAAATAAAGAAAGCAATATCCCCCTTCCTCTTAACTCTGTTACCCAGTGGCATAAACCACACAGATACCGTCACGTTTGCAATTGTTTGGGAAGTGTTCTCGGGTGGTTCCCGGAGCAAGACTCCATGGAGTGTCATCTTCGGTGTGTGTGTACAGTGGCTTCCTTTCAGCTGGAAGGGCAAGGAACAAAAACCTTTCAGTTTTTATTTCCCCTGTACTGGTTTGAACCCCCTTCTAAGAACCATTATGGGGATGAAGGAAACGCAAACGCAGGTAAAATTAGATTCTAAGCTCAGCGTAGATGAGTGGTTCTGCCTTAGGTCCTGTGCCTGGCAGGGCTTGCGATCTTGTTTATTAGCCTCCTGTTTATAGTCCCTGCATTCCCCACATTGCTTCCCCAGTCAGTTTGGGAGGTGGTGTGAGTGGAGGATTTGTGAAATGGTGTAAATGGGGCTCTTGTAAACAGAAATGATGCTGAGAAGGTTCAGACACAGTGGCAATCAGTTATGCTAGCTGCTGGTCCTCTGCATTTTATAACCTAAAGAGGCTCTTTTATTATTATTTTTATCATTTCTTTTAGTTTTTTTTTCATAAATCTGCTTTTGAGCTCTTCAATCAGCAATCCTCCCTATTCTTTCCACTCATCTGGGGCCTCATTATTTTTTTTAAGGTTTTGGAACTTGTACCTTTATCCCTGTTTTGTAGATTTAATTATGTTTGCAATGATTTGGAGAAAATTGTCTGCATTCTTTATAGTCCAAATAGGTCAGCCTCTATAAAATGCATAGTTTTGTAGTTTACTAGGATATGTTTTGATGTTCTTTGAGTACATTGAGTATTCATATAAGAGGATGAGTGAAGTTAGTACTTTGGCTGCTAAGGTAACTTTTTCCTGGTTTGCAGCAAGTAACAGAGCTGGGTACTCTTTTCATGCAGTTCTGGAGACACGGAGAAGTGTGACTTGTAACTTGTATGATTGTCTTCATTTTCCATTTAACTGAAAAAGAAAAATGAGATCAGCAAAGTAAAATAATAGAAATATCCAATGACATCAGCAAATGTGTTTTCTGAAAGCTAAACCAGGCGAAAAATCATGCTATCAACAACTTTTCGTTTTTAACGTTCTCTCTCTAGTTTTCAGTATCATTTGCTAAAGTTAATTAGATCCTAGAATAAGTTAGGAATTGCTTTGAATTGCTACTGAGACATTAA
The DNA here is from genome assembly GCF_043159975.1 of Macaca nemestrina. Lineage (NCBI taxonomy): Eukaryota > Metazoa > Chordata > Mammalia > Primates > Cercopithecidae > Macaca > Macaca nemestrina. The sequence continues at coordinate 107,971,869 of NC_092130.1, read as the reverse complement.
CAAAATAAGGCCTCGTGTGTTGTCTCTCATGTGAAACAGAAGCACGGAGTCCAGGACTGTGAAAGCAGCTCTGCAATCATTGGGAGCCCAGGCTCCTTCTGGGTGTTTTGCTTCTCTGTCCTCAGTGCTTGTTTGCTATGTTTGAAGTTACCTCACTGCCTAGAGATGGCTGCTGCTGGAGCTCATTCCATGATTTCTGCCTTGCAGACATTGGGACAAAGGAAGGGAGATGGAGATAGGCACTGGTGACCCACTGGAATCAATTTCTTTTGAAACATTCAAAATGTTTCCTTGAAGCATTCATTGATAACTTCTGCTTCATTTGCCAGCAACCTGCATCTATAAGAGGGGTTTGGGAATGTCGTTTTCAGCTGGGCACACTGCAAGGCCGAATCATGCAGGTGGCGGTTACTAAGAAGAAGGTGGAACAACTGGTGGGTGGGGAAGTAGCAGCTTCTGCTGCAATCCCAGTGCCTGACTCCTGGCTTTCCTGCCCATTCAGGGATAGGCCTAGCACTCTGGGGATGATGGTGATGCTAGGGAGAACAATGCAAGCAACAGGCTACCGTGACCAGTACAGTATGAGATGAACTCACACAAGGCCTGCTTCTGTGGCCAAATTAGCCATGTATATCCATGTCCTTGTATTACCATGCTGTTACCATGTGGTGTATTAGTTTCCTATGGCTTATGGCTGCTGTCACAAATTAGCACAAATTTGGTGGTTAAAAGCAACAGAAATTTTTTCTTTTGCAATTCTGAAGGCTAGAAGTCCAAAGGCAGTTTCACTGAGCTGAAATCAAGGCATGTACAAGGCTGTGCTCCCTCTGGGGAATAATATAGAGGAGAACTATTTCTTGCCTCTTTCAGCTTCTTGCACCTGCCAGCAGTATTGGGCTTGTGGCTACATCACTCCAACCTCTTTCTCTGTCTTCACATTCTTCTCTGTGTCTCAAAACTCCTTTCCATATAAAGATACACGTGATTATGTACAGGACAGACCCAGATAATTCAGGAGAAGAATGCCTCTCAAGACTCCTAACTTAATCACACCTTTTGCCATAAGGTAATATTCACAGGTTCTGAGGATTAGGATTTAAGCATGTCCTTTTGGGGCCACCATTGAGCCCACTACATATGAAGAATAGTTTGTACACTAAAATGTCTTGTCTGGCATCTAAGTAAAATTTTTTTTTCTCACTGATAACCCTAAGGCTAGTTGGTTTTCTTCCAAGTATATGAAAATATGTTATACATATATGATCAAAATCATACAAAGAACCATATATTTATCTTTTTGTATATGTTATAGACATCAGGTAGTGTTAAATTGACTTGTCAGTTAGTATGACCTTGGATTTTTGGTTCTGATTGTTTTGTTATTTTGTGTATTTTTTATTAGTTTTTTTTTTCTAATAAGGTTTATCAAAGTATAGTTTACACACAATAAAATCACTCATTTTAGGCATACAGTTTTATGAGTTTTGAGAAATGTATACAGTTAAATAGTCCCACCAAAACCAAGCTATAGAGTATTTCCATCATCCCAAAAAGTTTCCCCATGCTCCTGTATAATTCATCCCTACCCTCCCTGGAAACCACTGGTCTGATTTTACTTCCTACAGCTTTTGCCTTTTCAGTAATGTCATAAAAATGGAATAATAGAGTACATGGCCTTTTGTATCTCATTTCTTTCACTGAAAATGATACTTTTGAAATCCATCCAGGTTGTTGCACATATCAGTAGTTTGTTTGTCCCTTTTCACTGCTGAGTAGTATTCCAATGTATATATGTACCACAATTTATCTATTTCCTAGTTGATATTCACAAGTGTTGTTTCCAGTTTTTGACAATTATGAATAAAGATGCTATAAACATTTTTATATAGTTTTCTGCATGAAAATATATTTTCATTTCTTTGTGATAAATGCCTAGGAGTGGGATATTGCTAGGTTGTATGGAAAATGTATGTTTGACTTTCTAAGAAACTGCGTAAGAGTTTTCCAAAATGGCTGTACCTTTTTGTGTGTCACTGGTAAAATATGAGAGTTCTAGGGCTTTGCATTCCTGCCAGTCTGTGGTAATGACAGCTTTTCATTGTTTGCTTAAATTCTAAGAAGTGTGTAGTGTTATCTTGCTATGATTTTAATGTACATGTCCCTAATGACTAACAATTTCGTGCATCTTTTTATTTGCTTATCTGCCCTCTATCTCTGTGATGAAGTGTCTCTTCAAATGTTTTTCTCATTTTTCAATAAGATGGTTTATTTTCTTTTTATTATGTTGTGAGAGATCTTTATGTATTCCGAATAGCAGTCCATTATCAGATACGTGTTTTGTAAGTATTCTTTTACAGTCTTCACTTGTTTCCATTTTCTCAACTATCTTTTATGCAGCAGAAACTTAATTTTGGTGAAGTTCAGTTTTTTCTTTTATGATTCTTACTTTTCTGTCCTATCAGAGAAACCTTTGCCTAACCCGATTTTACATAGATTTTCTCCAATGTTTTCTTCTAGAAATTTTGTAGACTTAAGATTTTATTCTGAGGTATATGACCTATTTAGAGTTAATTTTTGTATGTAGTATGAGGTATGAGTTGAGGTTTTTTTTTTTGCATATGGATGTTCAAATTTTCCAGCATCGCTTGTTGGAAAGACTATCCTTTCTCCTTACCTCTGCACCTTTGTCAAAAAAACAATTGACCATATATCTGTGGGTCTTCTGTTTCTTTGTGTGTATTTATCCTTTTGCCAGTAACACACCGTCTTGATATTGTCTTGATAAGAAATCTTGAAGTTAGGTAGTGATAGTTTTCCATCTTTCGTTTTCAAAAGTGTTTTGGTATTTCCAAAACACTTTATTTTTTTTTTTTTACTTTTTTTTTTTTCTTTCTTTTCCATAAAACTTTTAGAATCAGCTTGTCAATTTCTTCGAATAAGCCTTCTGGGATTTTCATTGGGTTTGCAATGAAACTATAGATTAATTCAGAGAGAATTGACTTCTTAACTATATATGCATATATACACACGTGTGTATATATGCATATATGTGTGTATATATGCATATATAGTTAAGATGCCAATTGTGTGAGTGTGTGTATGTGTGTGTGTGTGTACATATATATATATATATATATATATATATATATATATATATATATATGAGATAGGATCTCATTCTGTTGCCAAGATGGAGTGCTTGATGAGATCACGGCTCATTGCAGCCTAGACCTACTGGGCTCAAGTGATCCTCATACCTCAGCCTCCTGAGTAGCTGGGACCACAGGCGAGCACCACCCACCCAGCTAATTTTAAAACTTTATGTAGTGACAAGATCTCCCTATGTTGGTCAGGCTGGTCTTGAACTCCAGGGCTCAAGGAATCCTCCCACTTCGGCCTCCCAGAGTGGATTAACAGATGTGAGCCACTGTGCCTGGCCATCTTTACAATATTGAGTCTTCCAATTTCTGAACATGTTAGGCTCTCTATTTATTTAGGTCTTTTTGTAAATCTACTTAAAAACATTTCAATTTGTAATTGTTTATTTTTTGTGTGTAAAATTACAAATAAAAATATTGGCCACTATTCTAAGACCTTGGTAAAGTCACTTATTCTTGCAGGTTTTTGTGTGAATTTCTTAGGATTTTCTATGTAGGAATCACATTTTTCTGGATATAGAGGCAGTTTTATTCCTTGTGCTGCGATCTGGATACCTTTTATTTCTTTTGGTGCCTTATTGCACTGGCCAGGACCTCTAGTAATATGTTAAATAGGAGTGGTGGGAGTGGATATTCTTGCTTGTTCCCAACTTTAGGGGAGAAGTATTCATTCTCATAACATGAAGTATGCTATTAGCTGTAGGCTTTCCATAGATATCCCTTATTAATATGAGGAAGTTCTTTTCTAAGTTTTCTGTAAGTATGTCTCATAAATGTGTGCTAAAATTTATCAATTCTATTTCTGCATCTGTTGAGATGATGATATGGTTTTTCTTTTTTAGCCTGTGATATGGTGATTTTTGAATGTTGAGCCAGTTTTTCATTTCTTGGATAAATCCCACATGGTGATAACATATTATTCTATTCATATATTGCTAGTTCAGTTTGTTCATGTTTTGTTAAGGATTCATGTTTTGTTACTTTCCCGAGGGATATTGGTCTGTAGTTTTCTTGTAATATCTATGTGAGTTTTGGTATCAGAATACTGCTATTTTCTCCTCTGCATATTGTTAATTCTACTTGTTTGGGAGGTTTCTCAAACTGGCTTTTGTATTCTGTTTTATTCTCCATCACTTTTAATCTTTAGGTCACCAGGACTCCTTCCCCAAGTTGATCTTTCTATATATGTTTTTTTTCTAATATGAATATTAAACATATACCATAAATAAACATGTTGAAAATATATTATCATTTACTCTCCTATTTGTAAACCCTAATATCCCTAAAAATATCAGTAGCAAAGGGAGGAATGGTGTAGGGGGAGAAACAGTGTTTGTGTAAGAGCATAGGGCTTCTGTCCTGGTTTTGCTTCTACCTTTCTATTTGCCCCACTGATTGTATGAGATCTGTGTTCTAGAAACTGTGTTTAAATATACTTTATGTACATTGCCTCATATTGTTCCTTACAATATTCATATAAAGAATTCGTATTTTTCCACTTAACGGATGAGGAAACCAAGGGCTAGATGCGTTAGCTTGTCCAAAATTATCCTCTCAGTAGGGATTTGAAGCAAGTCTGCTCCATCCCTCCCAGCTTTGGCATTTGAAGACAGAGGGGGCCGCCCTCACTGGTGACCACTGACTTGTGACTGACACTCTTCCCTCCATGCAGTGAGACTGAGGAGGCCTGGCCCAACTTTCCCTACCACATCTTTTTTCTGGCATTCAGTGACATGTAAAAGTTTTCAAGAAGAGTACTTTGTAAAACAGATGGCAGAATATTTCTCTTTTTGTACTCTTCTCCTCGTTTAGACCCAGCAGGTGAAGCTCCATAACAGGAGAGGAGAGATCCCTGTGGGATGGTAGAGCTCATGAAGAAGAAACCTGTGACCCACAGAGCTGAGGAAACCTCCCCCAACACACACACTTGAGGCCAACAGTAAGGACAGAGAATCAGGGGCAAGGAGTATGAGAGAGGGAAGGATGAAGTGATCCAAAAGTATGCAACAGCTCAGTGGGTAGAAAAGGGGCTAGGGAGAGGCATGTCTGAGATACAAGGGCATTTGGTGCATTTCCTTCTTCCAGGTCTCCGTTGTGCAGAATGTGTGGCCCAGAGACATAGAAGCCATGGGGCATCTTTCCAGGCACTCAGGGGTGTGTCCAGCATGCTCCCCCTCCACAGGGAAATTAACAGAGCCTTAATGAGTAGAAAGCATTTTTTTTTTTTTTTTTTTTTTTTTGAGACGGAGTCTCGCTTTGTCGCCCAGGCTGGAGTGCAGTGGCCGGATCTCAGTTCACTGCAAGCTCCGCCTCCCGGGTTCACGCCATTCTCCTGCCTCAGCCTCCCGAGTAGCTGGGACTACAGGCGCCCACCACCTCGCCCGGCTAGTTTTTTGTATTTTTAGTAGAGACGGGGTTTCACCATATTAGCCAGGATGGTCTCGATCTCCTGACCTCGTGATCCGCCCGTCTCGGCCTCCCAAAGTGCTGGGATTACAGGCTTGAGCCACCGCGCCCGGCCTAGAAAGCATCTTTAATGAGAAAAACTTGGAATTATATTAAGAAAACATTCCCCCAACCGCAAGGGATACCAAGAAACCAAAGAATGACTCAGATAAGTCCAGCTTGGCAAGTAGGTGAGATTATTAGGACTTACATATGAGGCGCTCCCGGATGGCAGCAGGGCAGCTATGCTTATCCATGCCACCTCCCATTCCTAAGCTGCTTTGAAGCTAATTTTCTGACTCTTTGCCAATTTGTGTGTGTGTGTGTGAGGTCAGGAGTTCAAGACCACATCTCTACTAAATATACAAAAATTAGCCGGGTGGTAGTGCACACCTGTAATGCCACCTACTCAAGAGGTTGAGGCAGGAGAATCGCTTGAACCCGGGAGACAGAGGTTGCAGTGAGCCGAGATTGTGCCATTGTCCTCCAGTCTGGATGACAGAGCGAGACTCTGTCAAAAAAAGAAAAAAAAAAATTCCTCTTTCTTTAAATATCACTTGAAGATAAATTTTAAATGGCTACAGAATATTCTATTGTATAGATGCAAAATAATTTAGTCTACTATTGTTGGATATTTGTATTGCTTACAGGATAGATACTCAGAGTTGGGATTATTGGGAAAAATAGAATATTTTAAAGATATGTATTGCCAAGTTTCTTTATAGAGAGGTTGTCCCAATGTATACCCAGAGTAGAGGTACGTGGGATGCACATCTAGCCACAACAGCCAAGGATTCGGTTCTGTGCTTGCCAGTTGTATAGATAATTAACAGCAATCCCTTGAATCAGTCAGTTCATTAGTCAACCTGTGTGCTTATGGCTGAGCTCTCCCAGTTACTGTTTGGATGACCTTTGGCATCTGGCCTTTCTATCTATAACAGCAAAATGGAGAATTTTAAAAACAGGTAGAGTCTTTATAGTTTCTTTGCTTTCATTTCAGAGAGTTTGATAAATAAAATAAAAATTGAAAAATATTTTATAAATCATAAAGCATCATCCGAACATAGTAAGCACTGCTGCATGGCCAGTAATCTTTTTGACCTTGGGGGAGAAGGGATGTAAGGAATATATGGAATGTCAGTCTTATAATTCAAGAGCTTTAAAAATTGGTAATATTCTACATGTGGCATCATTACAACAACCTGTGTCCAGGATTTCCTGGAACTGTCCTCCCTCTCCCTGAAAATTCCATGTGCCAGACATTGTGTCTCAATTTTTGGTTCCAAAATATATTAATTATAGACATCATGTCTATTTTATAGGAAAGTTTATAAACCTCACTGAAGTTAATAGGTTTAAGGATGATTTCTGTAAAAATGTAAATTTCTGTTAGTTTTGAAAGACAAAAAAGGCTAGTTGCATAAATATATTACTTCCTTTGCTTTTGATGAGTCTGAAACATTGTGTGTGTGTGTGTATCTGTGTCTGCATGTAAATATGTACATACACATATTTTTTTTAATTGGCAAAAGTTCTCTCCTTTCAGATTTGTAGTACATGATTAGTTTCATTTTCCTTCCTTTAATATAAAGTTGATTTCAAATCAACTAAGCAAAAAGGAGTGTCTTCACTCAAGCGTCCTTCCTTTCCCTTCCCTTTCCCCTCCTCCCTCCCCCTTTCTCCTTTTCACTTCCCTTTTCCTTCCCTTTTTCCTTTCCTTTCCTTTCCTTTCCTTTTTCCTCTCCTTTCTCCTTTCCTTTAATAACTTGATCCAGCCAAGTGAAAATCATCCATCTCGGCCAAAAGTTTGTTGGCAAACTGATATTATCCTACAGTGCCATCCTGAAGGGAACAGTTTTTGCTGAAGGTAAAAGTTTTATAAAAGAAAGCATTTTCATAAAGAAAATAAGTCCTGTTTTACTTTGTTTCTGTGGCATTGCTGAGTTGGACAGCAGGTTTAGATCACTGATGTCCACACAAATAGGGTCACCGAGGAACAAATGTTATTCTCATGATGACTCCAGCAGCTGTGATCATGGTGAGCTCTTATGGTCAACAACGCGGTTCAAGATTTTGATAGGAAATGTGTGCATCATGTCTTCTCACAAGCAAAAATTTTAAATGACTGAATCATTAAAAACATCCCACTCATCTGTTTCTTCCTGGTCTTTTCTGAACTAAAACCTAAGCAGAAACCTCCTAAATTAGTTGTGTTTTCGAGGAGTTATTGCTCTAACTGTACCTGACACAAACATATACAAAGTCAAACACATAAGTTCCTAGCCTCAGGGATCTCCACCTGGATTCTGGGGCTTCTTTGGATACAGATTCTGGAAATTAGATGAAGAGGTTGAAAGAAATTGGGCTCCTCTCATCCCTGCCCACCTACTCCCCTCATTTATCCTACTCCTCTACCATCAAGGGCCCCTTGCATCCTTCCCTAGGGAACCTGAACATCCTGGGAGGAGCTGGTTTTGAAGGCCAGACACTCCCCACACCCCATGTCCTCCAACTCTCCTCCAAGCCCAGATGGGAGTGGTTGGACCTAGATTATCTCAATACAGATAAAAGGCTTTCAACAGATAATTTACTGAGTAGGTAAGTCAAGGAGTATCCCTTGGTTAGGCCTAATCATTCCTGCCAAAGTGCTGGAAGTGGGAACATCAGGGAAACCTTGTGTGGAATCAAGATCTGGTGGCCTGGGACCACTCAATCATTGCCAGATTCTGGCATTCTCCTACCCGAATACACCTTTGGACTAGAACAAGGCCAAGGAAAGAAACGAGATTCAAGTGCCCCAGCCTACGCCACAGAGGTCCTTCATTGCGGGGATTGTCAGCTGTGGTGTGGGAGGACAGCAGAAACTTTATGAACCATACATTCCTACAGAGTTTATATATATGTTTAATTGGTAAAAATTAAAAATATATTAAAATCATATATTAAAAGTTAAAAATATATTTTGCTCCAGCCCCAACTAACTCCTTTGTTAATATGGCCCTGCTGAGCAATGTTTTTGATTAAAAGGTGTCACATCCCTTAGGTGAGTTGGAGATGAAAAAAAGTTGAGAACAACTTTGCTAGTGGACTTCGTAATGCCATAGGCTTGTGACCTTTGTCCATTCCCAAATCACTCTAGGCTGAGCTGCTAAGTCCGGGAGCACGATAGGCAAGGACTTATGTAACAGGAGAACAAAGCACCAAACACTCAGAAGGATGACTTTAATATGGAAACCTCTCCTTTCCACAAATCTGTGCCCATGCAGCCACCACAACAAACGGGGATATAAACAATGCCAATTGTGCAGACTTCACAGCACCCATAGATTGCAGCCACTTCTCAGATTCATTTTAACAAAGGCATAAATCGAACTTGTTGTCGGCTAACAATCCCACATTGTCTTCTCTCTTGCTACATTCTCAGAGCTCTAAGAAGCACTGAATGCTTGGACACAAAACCCCATGTGACAGTAGATACGTGCCAACTACCCCAAGATCCAGACTTGCTTGACACTTGATCTGAACATGACCATAACAGCAGCATTACAGCCTTTAATCCAAGTAATTTTCATCTATGGAGGGTCTTTTTATCAACAAGCCTAGTCCAAGGGCTGCCCTGGCGGGCATGTGGAATGTCTAACAGATTACTCAGCCCAGTGCCTCAAACTGGGGGACCATTTTCCTCTTTCTTCCTCCTCAGTGTTTAGCAGATATAATTACACGTTTGTGTGATTACAGTGTGTCATTTACCATGAGATAATAGGGTGGCCAAAGCAGCTTGAGTGCAGGAATTGAAAATGCACAGATCATTTACTTTAATGGCTGCGCAACCTTGGAAATTGTCAGAGGGTCAGAATTTCATGACAGAGTAACTTATCTCAGGTCTCAACATCCAAGAGGAACATGGCCTCTGGGTTCTCTGCCTTGGTGAAGGAATCTTTAATGGGGAAAACAAACCTCTCCCCTTGTGGTGCCTGGGAAGGCACCCAGAAGTCTCCCTTTTCTTATCTGTCCCTCTCCTGCGATGCTGCAGAGAAATGGACAACTTTTTGTAAAGAGCCAGGTCTTAGGCTTTGTGAGTCATAAGCTCTATGTTCAATTCTTCCAATGTAGCACACAAGTAGCCATAGAAAACACAATACACGAATGAGGGGGGCTGTGTTCCAGTAACATTTTATTTATAGACACTAGAATCTTTGAATTTCACATAATTTTTCAACGTGACAAAATGTCCTTCTTTTGATTTTTCAGCCACTTAGAGATGTAAAAACCATTCTTAGCTTACCGTTTATACTAAAATAGGTAGCAGACTGGTTTGGCCTGCAGGCTGTGGTTTGCTGACCATTGTCTTAGAGCATCTCAAGATGCAACATGGAATTTGGAAAGGAAAGCTCCTGTAGGGCTCCTTCCAGCCATGCGGATCTGACATTTGGGTAGAAAAGCTTTATGCTTGGCCTGAAGGAGCTTGGCCTTAGCGTTCTCATCTTCTCTCTTGGGCTACCCTTATTTCCCTAGCAGTCTGATTCAGGAATAAACTAATGATAATGAAGTCCTCAAAGGAACATGAATTCATGTTCAAACATCTTTTATGTTGTGACTTCCTTTTTTCTCAAATTCATTGTGCTTTTGAAACATTTTATTCCTCTTTAGCCAACTGTTCTGAGAGTGTTGTTGGCTTTGAAGATTGTAGTAGTTTCAATGAGATAAGCTTGTCAGATTTTTGAAGCAAAGAAAGGTGTGAAAAGTCACTGAACGTCAACACGCCAATGGGGCCACTTTAGGTTCTGCTGAGTGCCCAGTGGAGCCCACTGAAAAGCTTTATCTCTTGTCCATTTCTCTGTTCTTGTGTCTGCATAGAAAAAAACCTTTCCTCAGATATCTTTTGGTTTTCAGTGATATATTGCTTTTGTGAAGCTTTCAATGAAAGAAATAGTTTTGAACATCTATGTGTCAGGTTCTATACTTGAAAATATAACAGACCCTTTGGATAAGATTCCTTGTGAGAACTTAACAACGACTTATAATTTTCTTTTGTAGAGCTGAACAACCTTTAATATGCCTTTAATTTTGTTACCTCTGAGGATTTCAGGCTCCCTGACCTTAGATAAAAGACCAATATATGGGAATAAGAAAAGGTGAGTGGATCACAAAAGGCCCCTCTTGCCTTTGCCTGCACTGAATCTGTCCTTACAAAGGAGCTAAGAGAGATAAGCGTACAAGATGCTGTCATCCTTCTGTCAGAGACTAGGGTTATACCAACACAGGCCCCTCTCTCTGACTTTTTTGGCAAAGAAAGACAGAAGGCAATAATTCTGTCCTTTTTAATGCACATAGGTTTGAAAAGGATTTTGAAGCACAGTTTAGTACAATTAGACTGAAAGTCTTAATGTCGTTCTTCATAAAAATGTTGCATGGCTTCTGAAAATGCTGAATAGCTTTATCAGCCACATTCAAAACTTCAGCAAGCAAGCAAGGCCTTCTCTCTCAGCCTGCCTGGGTCAGACACACCGAAGGGCCCAGTGCTGAGCTGAGTAGCCCTGGGCCAGGTAGCAGTCAGTGGACCCAGACAGAGTCCAACCCTGGACGATTGTTAATGGATGTTACCTGTTTCAGGTATATTCTCAGCAAAAGGTGAGCAGCTTTTCTATGCCCCTACCCTCAGGTGGGTGCAGGCAGCCTTGAGTGCAGACAGTTGTTCCCAGCCTAGAGGGAGGGAATGTTCCCGGGACTTGGACATTTTAAGGCAGTGACTAAGAATTTGCTCTTCCTCAGTTTCAATTTTACCTGTAAATGTGACAGGATGATTCCTGCCAACAGTGCCTGGCACAGAGGAACTTGGAAACACAGGAACTTCAGACATCAACACATACTTCCTGGTTCGTTCTGACAACCTCTTGTCCCAACCTGAGAGTTAGTCCTTATGTTTTCTTCTGTGTCCCCATCTCTCTCTCTCCCTACCTCACATGCATGAACACACACACATACACACACATGCACACACAAATTTCCTACTTGAGACCTGTGGCTAGATATAGTGGTCATCCACAAACTACACAACGCATTGACCATGTGTAGGTGGTGGGAAGGCCAACCTTCAATACTAAACCAAGCAAGTGCACCCTCTAAGCCCTGAGTACTGTTCCTCTCATTGGCTGCCACACAAATACTATTAAAGGTGGCTTGCATTTCTATTCCCTATTCCACTTCCTATCAAGAAATAGAAAGATTGGTTCCCCATAAGATGTGAAAAGCATTCCTATTACATCCAATACTAAGTGATTACTACCTGCCAGGCACTGAGTTAGAGATAAGGATTTGAGTGATGAGACAAAAAAGATTTGCCACTCTCTGGGCCACAGATTATGTGCGTAACCTTCTTGAGCAATTCTCTGAACTTCTCCGGACTGAATCTCTAGGATTGGCGCCTGCTCTGATAGTCTGAGAATTCAACAGAAATGGGGAAGCAGGAGGGAAGGATAGCTTTGGTGGCAGGAGCAGAAATGACTCCTGGACAAATGTTTGTTCAGTGACAATACTATCAAGAGGAAAGAATGAGAAAATAGTAAATGAGGTAACAGTCACCTGGACACGAGGAGACAGCAGCCCATTGTCGAGGGAATTAACCAGAATTTGGAGATCCCCTTCAGAAATGGATCATTTGCCTCTTTGAAAACAAGGAGCTCTTTCACCTGCACAGGTTGCTTACAAGGGGAAGGAGAGTTTTCCTCTTCTTTGGCTGGTTGTTGACTTGGTCCTCTGTCCCTTCTTTGAATAGACCAAGGGATCTAAGTAACTTTCAGCAAGTGGATGCTCCTTGAGTATGGAGGGTTTGGAATGGAAATGAAGCATAGGAAGAAAAGCACAAGTCTTGAAGCCACTAAAAGCAGCCTTCAGCCACACACTTTAATGACTTCTTGGACCATCCTAGGCAAACTTTTAAGTCTCTATTTGTCTTTGTTTCCTCCTTTTTACAAAGGGGGCTAATAGGAATTCTTCCTGTTTGGATAAGAATTTACAGTTTTCATGTGTGCTCATTTAACTTCATGTGGGAGGTAGGTGGGAAGGAAGACGGATACTAATTTGCTCAAATCCTTTGATAATAGGCTGTCCTGTGAACAGTTAGCTATAAGAAGCATTTGAGCTAGAGTTCTAGTCTATCTGGAGTAACTTTTAAATTGATCTTTTAGGAGCCTTTCAACCGTGAGTTTCCCTTGAACTTACAGCCATTCTAAGAGTGTTATTATAAGTGTAATTACCCACACATAACACAAGATTCCAACTCTGCACACAACAAGAGCTAGACTTATCTCTAAGAAGTGTGTCACTGTATTTCTTCCAGCTGGCACAATACGCTCTTGGAAGAATTCAACACTACTGAGGCAGGCATGGGGGATTCTAGATGCATTCAGCTTGTACTTCCCAGGTTGTTGGCTTTGTAGATAAAGCACCTAGCACAGCATAAGTGGTTGGTTCTTCCATCTAGTTTGTCTCTAACCCTTCAGGATGAACTTGAGAATGAAACAGCAATTTCTTTATTCTCCATCCCAATAGAATTTTGAAGGATTCTTGCTGTATTGTGCATAGAAAGCCCTCATTAGCAATGCAAGCACTTCAGAAGGCAATGAGTGACTCATACAAGGTCCAGAAATAGCACTGAGGAAAATTGCTTTTATGTAATTTTTTCCCCAGAATGTCATGCTGTGAATACTTATCATCACAGCAGAAACACGTGGGAAAGATCACATCTTCCTGGGCCTGCAGGGATGTTCTGTCTCTCAGAGTCATGTCACTGCCTTACAGGCCTCCAGGAGCCACCAGAAATTTGAAGGAAGCTGTTTAAGCACAACAGGGGAGTGAATAAATGCAGGGTATATGTAAGCAGTAACTCCTGTCTTTAGTTTTAATAGTAATGCATTCAGCACATTTGATTTGGTTTATGTTTTGTTGGTCTTGCTTTTGCTCCCTGAGGTAGACTTCAACATTTCAGAAAAAAATTGTGTTAAAACATAAATGATACAAAATTTACCATTTTAATAATTTTTAAGTGCACTTTTCAGTGACATTAAGTACATACACTTTTTTTTTTTTTTTTTTGAGATGGAGTCTTTCTCTGTCACCCAGGCTGGAGTGCAGTGGTATGATCTTGGCTCACTGCAACATCTGCCTCCTGCGTTTAAACGATTCTCCTGCCTCAGCCTCTCGAGTAGCATGGAATTATAAGTGTGTGCCACCACACCCAGCTAATTTTTGTAGTTTTAGTAGAGTTGGGGTTTCACCGTGTTAGCCAGGATGGTATTGATCTCCTGACCTCGTGATCTGCCCCCCTTGACCTCCCAAAGTGCTGGGATTACAGGCGTGAGCCACCGCACCTGGCCAAGTACATACACATTTTTGTGACGCCATCACCAACACCCGTCTCCAGAGCTTTTTCATCTTCACAAACTGAAAGTCTATACCCACTAAGCAGTAACTTCCCATTTCCCTCCCCTCAGTCCCTGACAACCACCATTTTGCTTTCTGTTTCTGTAAATGTGACTATTTTCAGGTACCTTATATGAGGGGAATCACATGATATTTGTCCTTTTGTGATTTGCTTATTTCACTTAGCATAATGTCTGCACGGTTTAGCCATGTTGTAGCATGTATAGGACTTTCATTTCATTTTAGTCTGAATGATGATCTCTCATATGCATGTAACACATTTTGTTTATCCGTTCACTCATCAAAGGACACTTAAGTTGCTTCCACTTTTTGGCTACTGTGAAGAATGCTGCTATGAACAAGAGTGTAGAAGTATCTGAGCCTCTGCTTTTACTTTGGGGAGTATATACCCTGTGGAATTGCCAAAAATAGATTTTTGAAAATGAAATGGGAAGATCCTGAGGGAAGTAGGTGATACAATTTTTACTCCATCAATAAATTAGAAAGAGAAAGGGCAGAAGTATATGATCCAGGACTCTGAACCTAGTGAGATGGATGGAGGTGGTCACCCAGGCAGGGTAGGGAAGGAGAGAGGGGCAGGCTTGATCTAAAAGGAGGTCAAGCTATTGGCAGGTTGAGATTTAGGCCTTAAAACATTCCTTGGAGAGGCTGTAGCCAGGTTAGAAGGAGCTCTTGAAAGTTGAGCCAGGGTCAGCACATCCAGGGGCCATTTGAATGGATACCACCAGGTGCTCATTCAGAAGACTGACACCAGATCTCTCTCCTTCACTGCTGAGTGAGGTCCTGTCACGGACAGCTCTGCCCATAGCCCAGTGATTACCTAGCAGCAGGATGTCTGCTGGTTTTCCCTAAGCAAGTAAAAGGTGTGACCTCAAAGTGTTCTGAGTTGAAAGCTGTCTTGGAGTGGAAGGGATGGACACATTTCCTGCAGCTTCCTTGATTCAATTGGCCATTGGGAGCCAAATCAGACTCTGGAGCTTAACACATGGTTTCTAAGGAGTCCCCAAAGGGTGACTCTGCTGTGTGCAGCATTCCCAGCTGTGAAGATCATGTGGGTTGGAAGGCAGATGAGATGGGGATAAGCATGGAACTTATAGCAAAAGCTTAGGATGGTCACCCTTGGTGGACTGGACTAGTCTGACCTGGCACTAGTATCTGTCCTCCCTAGGACAGGCCCAGCCGGTGCCCCAAGGACTTGCATTTTGTTCCATGCAGCCTCTAGCATTAGGCAATGATCGTAGCACCCTGGATAATGACCACTCTTGGAAAGATTAGCATTCTACATACTTAGTTTTGAAAAAATTTACGTAACTGGTGTTCTACTTTTTCCTAGAATCTTTGCCTCTTTAAGGACAAGTCTTTGCTCTTGTAAAGGGAGAAAGGGATCCAAGAAAATATTGGTATGCAGTAATTTTTGATTAGCATCCCTAGCCAAGTGATAAAGATACATTACATGCTCCGAAATTCTATAAGAGTCCACCCAAATCCCTGATTCATTGCCTAAAGGGGCCCTTTGCAACACAATAGCTTACACTTCAGGCCCAGATTTCAAGAGGACTCATTAATCAGTGATGTGAGTTGGTGAGTGAGAGGGTTTGGCCCCATGACAACTTGGAAAGTTTGCCATGATTTGGAAAGAACGGCAGCCCACATTCTGAATAGAGAAAGGGAAAAGGGGACAGAATTCTGTGCTGAACAATAATGAGAATAACGTGGAACTGCTTCAAAAAGATGTCCAGCCAGCAGTAGAGGAGTACACCTGTGCATATGGCGAATGTTGGGGTCCAGGCTTGCTCATGGTCACGTCTGGGAACAGACTGACAGGGATCAATGGGATGCTCACTTTAAGAGTATCTAGGCAACTGTCATAAGAATGTGTTTTATTCAGAATAAAAAAAAAATCACTGTGTTTGTAAAAACAAGGATGTTCTTGTTTAATTGTCTAGGTTTCTGACATTTTGACTTGTGGCTCCTTGAGACTTGAGTGGCAGCGGAGATACTAATTTTTATGCATGTTGGGCATGAGATATAAACAAAGTAGATATTTCCTTTATGATTCACAAAGTAGTGGGAAGGATTCTGCTTTAGGAATCAGGGGCAATGGAGCTAATTCTGCTGCCCTGCTGCAACTCTATTTGAAAGTATGATGTATTATTTTACCCATCAGGCCCTCTGCTTCCTCACATCATTATGGAGTGGGAGTGGATGGAAGGTAGCTGGGTTAGATGTCTTTTACTCACGACCCAGAGGGCTTCAGAGATCTTGCCAGTCCTTTGGAATAGTTTATAATATGTTATATCTTTGTGGATATAAGTATTTTTTTCTCAAAAGAAGGCTTATTGCTTTTATCACATTTTCTAAAGTGGTCTGTGGCTCCCCAAATGTTAAGAACTCTTGTACTAGATCGCTAAACATCTCCTCTAACTCTTACAGTCCTTGAATATGCTGTTGCACATCTGTGACTCTAAGGTTTATCCAGTTTATTATGAAAGGTGACTGTGATGGTATCTTCCCTAAATCTGTTTTGTTTCATTGTAACGTGAGAAAAGTTGCAGGTATGTGAACTTTCCTAGTTCATTCTCATTTTCTGGACTCAGCTGGGGTTTCTTGGGAAAAATAATTGAAAAGTAGGAAATGGGCATCTTTAATCCCTTTAATCTTTACAACTCCTGATTGTGTCTGCTCATCCCACCTTGCAGGGTCTCACACAGCCCCACTGTGAAGCCCAAGCAGATTTCTGCTCTCAGCTCCTTTCTCGTTGATCCCTTTCTGCCTTCACCCCACCCTCACTCCAGTCTTCCACCCAAAGACAGATGCTCCTTGACTTATGATGGAACTGCATCCTGATAAGTTAGTAGTAGATGTTCCTTTACCAGACACAGAGGGGATCCTGGAGGTATTAAAAGGTTGATCCACTGAAGGTTGAAAAATACGTTTAATACACCTGACCCATCAAACATGAAAGCTTAGCCTGGTCCACTTTAAATGCACTCAGAACATGAATTTACAGTTGGACAATAATCATCTAGCAACCCCGTACACTGCAGAGTATCAGTGTTTACTCTTGTGACTGGAAGCTGTGGCTCGCTGCCACCGCTCAGCATCATGAGAGAGAATTCTACTGCATGTAGCAAGCCAGAGAAAAGAAGAAAATTCAACACTCAATGATTTCTATGAACGCATATTCCTTTTGCGTTGACATAAAGTCAAAAAATTGTTAAGTTGAAGCATTGTAAATCAGGGGCCATCTTAATGCCCATTCTCCATCTGTTCTTTAAACAACTGACTTTAATTGAAAAGCTAAATGGGGAATGATCTTCGAGCAGGTGAATCTTTTAATACCTCCAGAATCCCCTCTGCATCTGGTAAAGGAACATCTACTACTAACTTACTGACCTCTGCACATGCAAAAGCAAGTGGATATGGAGGGATGTGTTCTTTCTGAAGGGGAGAGTTCCTGGTGCAGATTTCTTACTGGCTAAACTTGCTGGAAACACCCACAGAAGTGGCACATCAGATCATTCTGCCCACAAGCATTTTAAAATAAAAATGAAATCAAATGATCCTCTGTTCGACATACACAAAATTCACTGTTTCAAAAACACTTTCAAGATGATTTTTGTTCCTTTAGATTTCTCATTCCAAGGATTTTGCCCCACCCAGCAGGGGAATTACTGAGTATTCTGAGAACTGTGTCTTCTGCCCTGAGAGTGACCTTCTCAGTGTAAAGCCATGCCTCAGAGATGGTCACAGACAGAGCATGTGTCTTTCTAATGGAAGTGAGAGAGTATGCATGGTGGGGGGAGGGTGGAGAGAGAGTTTTGCCAATACTACTATCCTGTTCATTAGCAATATTCACAGCTTTGCTTTCTTTGATTTGTGGGAAAACTCTTTTAGTGAAATGACACCTGAGACTGTCCAATTCTAAGGCAAGGGTGAAGTAAACTGATAGAGAAGTTGATAGGGCACTGCTGTTACAGGTTACTTTGTACCTGTTTTGCAAAACTTGCTGAAGTATGAGCTGGATGGTGCAATAGTGAGATCTTCCTATGTTCTCTCACAGGCACTCCGATTTTGTTTTCAGAGGATAAAAGTTCATTTTAAGCCATTTGAAATTCTGAAAACCATGGAATTTCATTTTTCTTCTCCTTTTTAAAACAAAAGTTATTCTCCATGTAAGACACATTAAATGTACAATTTTTTTTAAAGGAATTACTTTGTGAAAACAAGTCCATGGATTCAATTTTAGACTTCTTATTCTTAAATGTTTCCAGCACCTATCAACAGGAACACATGTGGCCCCACAATTCCCCATTTATGCAGGCTATATTTCAATGTAGGGGGCAGTTAACCTTTTCCCTTCCATTTGGTGATTCTCTTTACCAGCTATCTTTATTTTCTGTAGAATATTTTAAAAAAGAAAATGTAGGAGATATTTCTATTCACATCACATGTTGTCAAAGCCCTCTTGTGGGATGTGGTTTAACTCTTTAACAGTGGCCCTTTGATAGCTGAAAATTTGATGTTCAGCAATTACTGCTTTTTGAGAACTCCAAGTACATCCAGCATTGCAGTTTTTTTAAACAATTGGCTCTTTTTTTCTGGGTCCATTTCTCATCTCACTTGGCTCCCCATAGAGATATGAGACAGGCCCTCTGTTTCTATTGAAGTAGAACAACTGACATTTATGGCTCAGCTGGAAGTAGAGAGGTGGATTGACTGATTCAGGCTTTCATTTTTTTTTCTCCAACTGAAAATGTGATATGGGTTTGTTATGTTTGCTTAATCTTATTTCAGGCTCCCCTATAAAAATCCTGGTGGGAGAAAGAAAGCAGAGCATCAGCATATGTGTTGAACTTGGAATAAGAAACTTTAATCCTTGGAAAAATGGTATTGTGTAAATTACAAGTTGTAACTCGTCCCAATATATTCAGACAGTGGCAGGAACGTTTTATTTTTTGTTTTAATGCTCAGTTCACACAATAGTGCATTAAAGTGGCCTTTTGAATGCTGATTTCCCTTAACTTTTCTTTAGGCCTATATTTATTTTATTTGAGAGAAACCCTACGCCTTGAAGTAAAACGATGTTTTGCATTTACGGATGGTGCACCTGACAGTCAGAGGTTGAGCAGGTTTGCTAGTGGCCAGCTGTTTGCTCGTGCCCTCACCATCGGTATATATTTTGACTGCAGAGAACAAATAAAAGGCTCCATTGATTGGGCACTTATGTGCTGAGCCTTGTGCTGCATGCTTCAGGTTCATTGGTGAATTTAGGACTTACAAGATCCTATGAGGCAGGTCTTCTTACCAGCCTACCACTTTATTGATGAGGAAACTGTGGATCAGAGAAGAGAAATAGCTTTTCCAAGGTCACATTTGAAGTTAGGAAGAAAAGGGGAGTATCTGAGTACAAATCAGTACGACGTTATATCACTTTGACTCAAATGTCAGATGCAGCCCCTCTTGCCACTTCAAAACAAGATTGCCTTGATATCTACCCCCATCCAAAAATCTGAGAAAAAGTTCAATAGCATTGCGTGTGTTCATGGGATGAATCATCTTCGGGAGAGGTGGTTCAGCTGAGTGATAAAGAGCCTGGGGTCTGGACTATGTTACTCAACCTCCCAAGCTTCACCTCCCCCATCTAGAACATGGAGGTCAGAATAGCTTCTACATCAGGTGGTTGAAATGAGGATGAAACTGGTTCTTTCATGCCACAGATGTTGTGCCTCAGGGCAGTCCTTAGCCCATGGGTGTGCTTGGGCATCAGTCTTGTTGATTATTATGGATGTTACTTCTCGACCGGCTCTCCTGCCTCCGCTTCAGGGTATGAATGGTCTCGTCCTTGGTACCTGGGTCTCACCTGTGTCAACCCTGACAAAGAGCTTAGCCCTTTTGATTTCCATAAAACTACCCCTATTTCTCCAGGCCTCTCTCTCTCTCTCTCTCTCTCTCTCTCTCTCTCTCTCTCTGTGTGTGTGTGTGTGTTAGGTGTTACCAAGGGTTTGAGAGAATCAGAGAAGAATGTTACATTTTCATGTCTCAGTAAAGCACATGACCTCAGTTGGGAGTTAGATACACTTTTTCTTAAAGGTCCACATTGCTCATGCTGTATTTTTGATTGCCTTGTCTCCTGCTAACCCTTGTCCTCACATTCTCCTATTCTACCTTCTTAAGTTGTTTTCATAAAGAAACAGTTTTCTAAAGAGAATTTTGGAGCTATCTGTTAAGGTAATTGAAACTCTAACACTGACTTCAGGAAAGGGAAGCCTTTTTGTCGTCGTTGCTGGTTCTTTCCTTCTTTTCTTTTCCCCTCCCCTTCCCTTCCTTTCTTCCTCCCTCCCTTCCTTCTTTCTTTTCATCTTCCAAAACATAAGGAAAGTGCAAAAGTAACTGATTGGGTATTTTCTAATATCAAGAAAAATATGTCTCTTGAAATGTGATTTTATCCCTTTCTAGTGCTATTGAATTTTCAGAGATTTTTTTTTCCTTTTTCTGCTAATTACCTCTTGGAAGAGTGTATTTATCATACTCATAGCTCAACACAGACTGATGGTGGAGCCACTGCAGAGCTGTTGTCTGAGAGCAAGTTGCTCCTCTCAGCGGGACATCCTCAGTGTGCCCCCCATGCACAATTTCATCTTCCCACTGACTCCGTGGTGCTAAAGCAGGATGGCTGGTGAGGGATGGGATGCTCTTTCTAGATGGCCTCCCTCCCCTCAAGATAGGAGCCCACTCCCTTGGGGAAGAGAAGCAAGGAAAAAGTGAAAAGATGCTGGTGGCTTAAAGTGTGGAGGGAAGAGCCTGG
Organism: Macaca nemestrina; assembly: GCF_043159975.1. NCBI lineage: Eukaryota > Metazoa > Chordata > Mammalia > Primates > Cercopithecidae > Macaca > Macaca nemestrina. Next base: position 107,951,016 of record NC_092130.1, on the reverse strand, counting down.
GCAAAGAAGAGAGGAACTGACTATAGCTGGACTGACCTAGCAGAAGTGTGGTTAATATACAATGTATGTATGTGTATGTGTGTATGTGTATATGTGTGTGTGCATGCAAGCACATAGTTATGTAACTATTTTTCTGATTGCATAATTAATATATGTAAAATAAATTGGTTAGGAAAACATGAAAAAAAAACCCAAAAGAGATCAATAAAAATATTCATAGTTTCACCACCCAGAGAAATCTCTGCTGAAATGTTGCAATATTTTTTTGCGGTTGTCTTTTGGTGACTATACACACACAAATATAACATATATTTTAGATCAGAAATGAACATCTGTTCACTATCGATAACATTATTTAAGATAAAGCAGAATAAATATGTCTTTTGCCTGACAAAGGGAGCTTGCTCCCTGCTCATCACAATGTTGTGGGAGCCTCTGCTTCTTTCGAGTGAGCTCACCATTTTGTAGAATTCACTCAGCTCAATCATGTGTATCTCATCGTTTGCTTCCCTACTCATCCTCTTGCATCCACTTTCTTCACCTTTTAGTTAATTCTAAATATCCTCAACTCTCTGTGCATCATTTGGCCCCATCTGGAGCTTCACAGATTGAAATGCCTATTTGCAAAAGTTTTTACACATGGATGATCTGCAAGAGACACCTACTGTTTTTTCATAGGCGCCTGTGAAATGTATCATTTCAACATTCAAAAGTAAAGCAGGATAATATCCAGTTTGGAGGTACAGTCTCTGAAGGCAGGCAGACGTAGGTTTGGGTTCCTTTTTTTTAGCCACAGTTTTATCATCAGCAAAATGGTAAATTAAAAGTGAGAACTTTACTCTGAATTATTATAAAGATTCAATGAGATAACCTGGGACATGTGCTCAGTACAGCATGTGGAGAGTACACAATTTGTGAACATAATGGTTCAGCTGCAAAATCGTAGAGCAAAGTAATGGGCGGTATTTGTATGATATTTTCCCAAGGTGAGCCAGACAAGATTGAACTTCCCTGCAAGTAACTGACATCGAGGTGAGCTGAAGTAGTCGTAACAGTGCAATATGATAGGAGCAATAGCTACTTGAGTACTTCCTACAACCCCAGCACTTCACAAAATTTCATTTCATTTTTGCTGCAATCCTATGAAAAGGTTACCAGCATTTTGTCAGTTAGGATATTTGAACCAGTTAGGAAGCTGGTTTAAGTGATGAGAAACCATGACAAGAAGTCTAGAATTAGATCAGTCTGCAGAGTTGGTTGATTCAATAATCCAAAATGTCAAGTGCAGTCCTCATCCTTTCTCTCCGTTCTGCCATCTCCTCCACTGGCTTCACTCTAAGACTAGAAGCAAGATGGCGGCAGCCGTTTCAGACATCACAGCCAAACATAGCAAAGTCCAGAGTGAGACCATCTGTTCGTGTGCCTCTCTCTTAGAAGTGAGAAATATTTCTCCAAATGTCTGCAGCAGATTTTTATTTCTGTTTTATTGTTTAGAGTTTTGCCCATTTCTGAACCAATCATTGGGAAAGCAAATGGAATTACTCTTAGATCAATCAGATCTACTCCCTTCTGGAGTTAAGGGTGGGATAAGCTCCTCTGGGGCTCATGGCTATATGAAAAGGGGCAGATACCTGGCAAAACTGGAGTTTTGTTATGAAAGCAGAATGAAAGCAGTATTGGCACCCAACTTAAAGGATGAACCCTATTTTTTAAATGAGGAAATGGCAGTCAAAAATCTTAAGTAGAGTGTCCGAAATCCTGTGGCTAGCTAGGGACAGAGACAAAATTCTAATCCATGGTTCATCTGACTCCAATGATTACACATATCTCTAAAACAGGTAAACCTATAGTTTGTCCTGTGTCTTTTGAAAATATTCAAGCCATGAGACTGCATTAAGCAAGATTATTTTAAGAGGTTGTAAAAGCTTATGGACCAATTGAAGCTAACACTTTGCAATGTAGGATGCTGAGAAGCCATGTGCAGCCAGGGTGATCTGGCATGGAGCCAGAAAGGGAGTAGCGCCTCTGGAGAAGCTGTGGAGGTGAAAAGGTGGATCCTTCTACAGTGACAGGTCATACAAAGAACGTGTGTGGTCTTGTCCCAGAGTCCAAGCTGTGGCAAGGATAGTGAGAGAGGAAGTAGTGTTCCCATTACCCATCAGTGATGTTTCCAATACCAGCTTCCAGGCTCTCTCTTCTTCACAGATGTTTACTGAGCTACTTAACAAGAGAGCCAATAGAGAGAAGCAGTCTTCTCATCAATATGCTTGGTGAAAAGGGGAGTCAAATGTTAACATGAGGTCCGAGTTAGAACCAGAATCCGCTGGCGGAGTGCTCTAACCACATTCCCGTCTCTCTCACAGCTCCATCAGCTGCCCTACTTTGAGTTCCCTGGGATTACATCCTTGACCTTTCCTTGACTTTGTGTGCCCTCGCCAACTATCTTCAAAGGCAACCCGGATGCCAGTGACATTTAGTGACGTGTTGCAGACTCCTGTCTTTTGCGTAAACTCTAAGGCTTGGTCCCACCTATCTTTGTGTGCCTTCATCTGATTACTTCATAGGATTTTCAGACTCAGTATGTCCAAATACGTCTGTATCTGTCACCACTCCCATCCAAAACACAATAGAAATGTTTGTTTCTATTCCTTCTGGCTGTTGGTCCAAGAATAGAATCCTTGGGCTCATTTTGACTCTGAAGTCCTAACAGACATCTCAGTAGCTGACATGTCCTGGTCCTATTCAGCCATCTCCATCTTTCCACCTGTCGACTCCATCCTAATTCAGGCTTCATCCTTTCATACTTAGGCTATTTCAGTAGTTTTTGCCTTGTCATCCCTCCTTTGATCTTTCTGCCCTATCAAACCCATATCCCACACTGTCACTAAAGGTATCTTTCTGAAACATAGACATGGGTCCACTACCTCACTGAGTAAACTCTGGAAGTGTTCTCCAGTGTCTACAGGGTAAAGTTAATCCTCTTTGGAATATCATATAAGGCCATTCACAGTATTGTCCCACTTTATCCTTAGAGAATTTTCTTATCCTTTAAAGAACTCATACCTATCTTTTAAGATCCAGCACACATATTCCTCCAGATTTCCCAGGTAGAACTAATCATTCCTTTTCTGTGCTCCTCCAGTGCTTTGTGCATACCCTGGGGTCCTGACACTGCGCTTGGAGCATTATATTGTAATGCCTCATTTTTAGACTGCGCCACTGTGAGGCTCATGTTTCTCTTTATATTTGCATCTCCCATTTTGCTAGTGGTATTTGGAAGACAAGTGTTGATGGAAAGGAATTAACTTTTTTCAGTTATGTGCAGTGAATGTTCATAGTGAAACACTAAACTAACCAATGCCTGTATTTCAGTTTTTCTTTTACTTGTTTTTTAACCTTCACATTGTTCATGTAGGAAACACATAACCTTTGTAATAACTTTAATTTTTTGGTAGTGATCCTCACTCTTAGACAAGAGGGTAGATGGAGGTACTCTTCCTCCTTCCTCCTTGTTTCTAGAACATTACTGCGCTATGCTACTATAGATATGTTTAAAATGTTAAAAGCTATCAGTTTTAAGTTCACATCACGTGCCAGACTTAGTTCTTCATTGTTGTACATGTATTACTTCATTTATTTTAATTATTTCAGTAATTCAATGACCATAGTACTACTCTTTCCCCGATTTACAAACGAGGAAACTAACGCACAGAGAGGTTAAGTAACTTGACCAAGATCACACACTCAATAAGTAATGAAACAGGGATGTGAGTCCAGCCTGTCCTGTGCCAGAACCAATGATCTTGACCACTAATGGCCTCTGGAACCACTAATGACAGCCTTGTTTTTATCTTATAGTCACAGTTAATCATTTGTTTTCACAAAAGATGTGACACCTCAATTAAAATCATTAGTGGTCAGGAGCAAATGTGAATATGTTTGAATTTCTTGCCTTTGGCATCTTCTAGCTGGGACTCTGTTCTAATCAACACATTCTTCTACTGATACATGGAATCAAGACATTTCATCTCTCACTTAAGTTAACAAATGATCACTTCTCACGGATGTGGGCAACAAAAGATCTGAGTCATTAATTTGCTAAAATGTTTTCCCCCTTGTGAACTTTAAATCTTTTCTCTTTTATCCTCATAATAACACACATATTTTTACCCCATATACACTGATAAATAGTAGAATCTTGCTACAGACTAGAAATTCACTGACTCGGACCTCAAGGAGGAAAGAAAAGGGAATGCACTCCCAACCAACAACCATTAAAGGTGAAGGGCTCTAATTATTCTGCTGGAACTGGAACCCATGGTTACAGGGGTCTGAGCATTTGAAACCCTCAGGCTGAAAACTCACTTAACTTTCTGCTATGTGTGTGTGCATTGTGGGGCTGGGTTGTGTGGAAGGAAAGGAATAAAATAAAATCCATTTCAAACTCGGAGTTCACCATCATTTTGCTTACACTCTGGAGAGAAGAAAAATGATCCTGTCACTTTAAATATAGCATAGACTGCCATATAGATCTTATGTTTTGTTCTTTCTTATTTTCTTCCTTTTCCCTCCTACCATCCCTCCCTCTCTTTCTTTGCCGCCCTCTCCCTGTCTTTGTATGTCCTTAGCCCACAGTTTCTCCTTGTTCTGCTCTTGAAGTCACTTTGCTGTTTCTTTGCATTTGTTTTGGGATCATTCTGCATGTTTGTGTGCTCTCTCCTTATCTAGAAAGTCCACCCTTCATCTTGGTATCTGCTGGTTTCCTCTCCACACTACCCACTTAGAATACAATTTTGGGTATGAAAATGTGTGCTAAGCAGTGGCTTGGAAACAAATTCCCTCTGCAGATGGCCAAAGCCCTGCACTCCTGGGTCAGTGGTTGAAGAATTCTCCTTTCATTGTGTATAGCCTTCCTTGTTTTGTGGGTTTGCATTTTTGCCTCTAATCGAGTGTCTCTGTTTAAAATCAGTAAGACTAATTCTTACTGGGCACTGGGATGGAAAAAGTCATAAATGTGTAGGGCTGGGCAGCCCAAGGTCTGATTTGTTCAAATTAAGTGAGATAAACCCCATGGAATACTTAGAAGAGAAATCGGCATATTCAGGCACTGACCAATGTTTTCTTCCCTTCTTTTAATTGCTCCCTCAATTATTTTTCTCCATAAACACTTAATATCTGCTCAAGCTTTCCAGGGGGAACAGTGCTTTTTGGGGGGCAGATGGGGGTATAAGGATGGGATAGCTTACACAATGCATAGATAGAAACTTGTTCAAGTCCACTTGGTGATGTGATATTGTTTGTTGGATTCTACATTGACAAGTTTTCTTTTCTACTCCACATCATGGGCTGATTTTGGGATATTTAAATCTCATTCTTTCTGTGGTATTTAAGTCTCAGTCGTTCCACCTGGGGAGGTGGAAGGACAGAGAACTTACAAAACATACACACACAAAAAAACCCTCTCATGAACACAGGTAGAATGCCATGTAAAAACCAAGGCAGAGATATGGGTGATGCTTGTGTAAGCCAAGAAATGTCAAAGATTGCCAGCAAACCACCGGCATCTGGGAGCGAGGCATGGAACAGATTTCTCCTCACAGTCTTCAGAAGGAACCAACCTTCTGACACCTTGATCTCAGGATCCTAGCCTCTAGAACAGTAAGAAAATGTATTTCTGTTGTTTAAGTCAAAAAAATAAAAAATAGAAAACAAAAATAATCCTCTCATGATTTACTGTTCTGTGGAGCTTGAAGGGGAAGAGACACCACATGTTAAAATTCCCAGCCCAGTGGTCATGAGTTTCTCACATGCTGGGTTGCACAGGCCTTCCCTATATGCTCGAGGCCTGTTGAGAAATTCTGAGCGTTGGAGGCCTTTCCAGGGCCGCCCTCAGGAGAGAGAAATCCTGCTGCAGGGTAACTCCCTAAGATTAGAAAAATGTAGCTTTGCTGGCCAACTGAAGCAAGGAATGATTCATTTCCTGTCATTAACAGAGTGAGAAAGATGTCGTTCACAAAGTTCTTTAAGCTGGAAAAGCACATTATGTGAAATACTCAATTTCCTGCTGGATGGCACCAGCTCTCCAACTTGCCTTTCAGCAGCAGCATTGCTTCTGGACAGTTCCAGATTCTGGGGGCTGCTGGGCCACATGCTAAGTGGCTCAGGTGCCTGATGTGCAATTAGCTGGGGGAGAAAGGACATTACGCTAACTCAACCCTGGGTTAAAATAATAACCTTGGCTATCCCCTGGATGATGTATCGATGTTTAATCCTCAAGTTGCTATAGAACATTTCTAAATATTTAGCAACTGGATTGCAAGTTAAAACTTTCATGTTCAGGCTCTTCTGGTTAAAAATCAGCTAAAACAAAACCAAACAATCTGAAAAAACTAAAGACCAAAACTCAACCTCGCATTTAAAATTGTGCTGGTTATTATTTGCAGATAATCCCTTCTTGACGAACTAATCTTTTGCCTCGAAAAACAAGTTTACATCTTATAGTCTATTTAGCTTACTTTCTGATATTGCCAGATTATATAATCATAGGTTTGAATTGATAGAACATTCCTTTTTAAGGAGCTGAGAGAATTTAATCTTCTTTCCTATTTAGTTGCAGAATGCCCACAGGAGAAACAAGATGGCAACTAAATTTCCTTTTTTACAGGCGCCAAACAGCCTATAGTTACAGAGAGGATATGTAATTTGCCTAGGATCATACAGCTAGAATTGGGATCTGGTATAAAAACCTTGGTGCTGTTTGCAGTCTAATGCTGCCAGCACTTGGCACTGATACCCCATCTTGAATGACTAATAACCTCTGTGTATGAAGTACCAGAAGAATATGGCCTAGGTTGTCTATCCCTGGGGCTTCCAAATGATACCTTACTTCATCACCACAGAGTTTTATGATGCTGGCATTTTTATCCCCATTTCACAGGTGAGAAAATTGAGGCTCAGGGTCATATAGTGGAGAGAAGTAGAGATAGGGTTTGAACTCCGATCTACCTGACCACGTTATCCACTGCCTCTGGAACATATATAAGAAAAGATATGTGGACAGGAAACATACAACAATCAGTGGTTCAATGACATCCAGGAGTCAGTGTTCTGGGAGAAACTGAAAAGTAAATATTTTAAATAAATGTTTATTTTCTGGCTCCTGGTTATAATAAAATTGTTAGTTTGTGTTTCCTTTCAGTCAGAGTTAATACTCTAAAAGAAAGTGAGAGTTGCAGCTAACAGAGTTTTTATGTAAGAGGGGAAGTAAGAGGAGCACAAAAAGGAAAGGAGGGTACTTGAAGACAACTTCTGTGCAGTGTGGCATTGGCCAGTCCTGAATGGCTTTGGAGAGATCTGATTTTGAGCAAGGACACTGGACAGAGAGGGAGAAGGGGCAGGAAAGGCATCACTGGCAAGATATAACTAGACTTCACGAGCCTCAGGGCCCTCCTCACCTCAGTCAGAAGTATTTAGGCAGTATTTAATTAGACAGTATTTAGCAATACTGCCTACATGCCAAAATCCCAGAGGGGAAACAGTAAAAACCCAAGACACTCAAGGAGAGAAGGATTTTGGAAATGCCAACAGGAGAAAAAAAGATTTTCCTGGCTCAGGCCCTCTTTGATGACCTAGGAAAACTGGCTTGGGAATCAAAGTCGGGTGAAGTATGGTCCTGGTATCAGCATCACTTGGGAGCTTCTTAGAAACCAAATGCTCAGGCCTTACCCCAGACCTACCAAATCGGGAATGCTGTGTGGGGCCCTGCTGTTCAGGTTTTAGTCAGCCCTGCAGGTTTTGGATGTGCCTAATCTTTGAGAACCACTGCTCTGGAACATACAGAGGTGAGCCCTGGGCAAAAGGGTGAGAGAGAAGCTTGTCCCAGGTACACCTTTACATTTATTAAAGTGATTATTTGATTCATAGCCATGTGCCCTTCTAGGCTGTAAGTCAGACTGTGTGGCACACAGGAAGATACATTACTCAGCTTCCTTTGCAGTCAGATTGGAGCCATGTGATTGGGTTCTGGCCAATGGAATGTCATGGAAGTGAGGTCATCCATGTCAAAGCCGGGGTCCTGGTTGGTATACAGCCAGCCTGTATGGGGACTCTGAGAAATAAACTTATATGATGCAACTACGATCTGGAGGTTGTTTTTCACAGCAGCTTCATTTCCCTGATTAATACAGGCTATGAACAAAAAAGTAGGCAAGGTCTGATCTGTTTTTGCTTGTGATTATATTCAGGGTGATCGTCGAAATGTTAACCGATGCTGTGTCAGTGGGCCAGTCACTCTACACAGACACTGACTGCAGGGCTTATAGGGGCCTGCAGGCCCTCTGCATTCCCAGAGTTAACCCTTTAGATCAGGGATCCGGGCGAGCTCCAGAGGTTCAGAGGGAGAGGGCATTGGCTGGGACAGTACAGAAGAACTTCAGTATTTTAATGACCCATACAGCTGTACTGGTGCATGCCAATTGTATCACTAATATTCAGTACATTCATGATACAAGTAGGCAGACAACAAATAGTTTTTTGAATCAAAACCACATAATTTGAACATAATATAGTTAGGGTCCTATTGAGCATTGAAGATAACAATTGCAGACATCCGTTAGGAGTCTCCCCTGGAATAAATTGTCTATGGAATCTACAGGCATCCCTCTGGGCTCCATTTGAGCCACTTCCTTACTCTAAAAGATGGATGGAGACCTCCCATTAGAATGGAAGTCCTTGACTTTGTTGGGTTTCTGAATCCCTTTGGCGTTTAATTTGAGCTCCTTTCCTAAACAAATGCACGTAAATATAAGGATGTGGATACTGTTTTAGGGGGTTCATATGTCCTTTGGGCTCCATCTCCAGGAATGAAAAGTAAAACAAGGAGGAAAAAATTTCTGGAAGTGGCTAAGTGTGAACCAGGACCTATTTGCCTTTTAGCATAGAATATGTGTAAACTGCAAAACCAGGACTTAACGAGATTTCTGGAGCATCTGTAACTTTCATGACATTTTATTTTCTTGGTTCCTGTCTTCTCATCTGTAGTGAATAGCAATATAAACTCTTAAAAAAAAAACGCAACAGGAAAGAGTGTTGCAGCTTTGTGTAGAAATGAGTATTAGCATTCATGTCATAATTTGTAAATTGAGTTTATCAAGGCAATGTATTAAAATGCTGCACGGGGTCCTCAGGCACTTCCTTCTCTGTCTCAGCTGCTTAGAGCTACAAGAGGTTCTTCGTGCTTCCAGAACCTGTTTATTTTAACACCCACCAGAGGGGACCCGTCTTCCTGTTTCCCCACTGGATATAAAAACCGTTGGATGGTGAATCCTGCAGATCTGACGGGAGGAATTTCTGGCTAGTGGGAGGTGGAATGATTCACTTGCTGATGTTAGTGCAGTGAGAAAAATCTCATTCATAAATGTTCTCTCACTTGCAGCAACTTTAACTTTACTATGTTTTTATTACTGGATCATTCCAGACCCTGATGAGTCTTCAGCATGATCTAGAAGGATGTGAGGACACTCGCTATTCCACAATGGCCTCTTTAAGGAATAGTGGGCACTCCAGGGGCCAGAGGTAGACAGTCATCCTGAAACAGAGGTCAAGGTTATGCTTGACAAAACAAAGCATCAGTTTTTTTGTTTTTTTTTTTTTTTGGATGATGTAAGTCAAAAATCAACTCCCATTGAGGTTAAAAATGTTCTGGCTGCCTAGCCCTGTTGCTGTCAAAGGAGCCCTCATTTTCTCAAGCCTGAGAATTGAATATTTTAGGGAAAGAACTTTAGAGGCCTTCTGCAATTTGCAGATGAGCTTGAAGTCCTGGGGGATGAAAGAACTTGCTGAAGTCCAGTGGCTGTCCAGGGGATGAAAATACTGCCACTTGGCAAGGGCAGTGTTTTTTTGTGGAGATGTGTGATAGGGAAAAGGTGAAGCGTGGCCAAAGGAAGGGGTGCGGGTAGGTTTGGAAAGCCTTTGCAAGGATTTGTGCTTAATCCTGGGAATCATAAAACATTACTCAAGATCTCTGAGAGTGAGGGAACCATTGCCAGGATTTGTCCATGAGATAAGTTGAGAGGGGAACAGAGAGGGCACATGTGGTGAGTGTGTGGAAACAAATCACCTGATTAGCAATTTTTGCCTTGAGCCTACTATGAGTGTGGTGCTTAAACTCGGGGCAGTCCTCACCCACACACCCCAGAGGGATTCCCTCCACACATGATGGGCTGGCGGGGCTGAGCCAAGGACAGGAGTGATCAGGGAAGGAGGACATGGTGCCAGGAATAAGGGAAGCAAAGTAGAGGCCAGGGGTGAGGGAATTAAAAAACTGGAACAAGGAAGGATGCCAGAGTTCCTAGAATCGTGATCCCTCAGGAGCTGAGGAGCTTGTGGGATTTGGAGATCCTCACAGTGTAGCTCATCAAAGCCAGGGCACAAAGGCAGACCACCAGTCTCCGGAGAAAAAAGGTGCTGGGTCTGGGGCTCGGGCATGGTGTTCTGTGCCCACTGACTCATTTCCTGCTGAGTCTCAGGGAGGTTTGGTTATTTACACTCAATTACACATCTTAACTCTGCAAATGTTGGCACTAGGATGTAGGCACCTCTTCCATTGCTTTTAGTTGCAATCAGATAGGAAAAGGAACAGATTAGTGCCTGACTTAGAGTTAAGTCCTCAAAAATGTTTAGATGTGAGCACCTTGTTGGTAATGATGTTGGTAGCTCGTTGCTATCCATTTTCACATTAGCCAAGAGTCGTTTCTCATGTTCACCTGGGAAGGTGGCTCTGAGTAGAGATATCTTGGTGGGGACAGAGCTTACAAAGAGAGAATTTTGATGGGGCTCCCTGGAGGAGTGAGAGTGTACCACGCCTGAAAAATTGCTTCTTAGCTGGTGAAATAAATGCTCTTGGATTACTCAGTGCAGGAAGTGAGTTGCACAGTAGATAATGAGGCGGAATTTCCTCCCCAGCTGTGGCCTGGTGAAAATGTAGACCAAGCCTCAGTAGTCAAGGTGGTAAAGGGGCGAAGTGAAGGGAGAAAGACGAAGAGGGGTGGGATGGATGCTCTCAGCTAGAAGCAGAGTGGAACCTCATCTCAAACAGGAGGTAGAACATGGACTGGCATTAAAAGTCCCTCTTAGAGGCTCTATGTGAAACCCCATGAAAAAGCTTATCACCTAGATGTGACATTTTAATGAGATTAAAATGAGCCTTGACGAAGTTGAGTCAGATGGGAGTGAGGGAATGAGGATTATCTGTGCACTCCAGCTTTTTGTGAAGTGAAGAGTGTATATAAATTATCTAAAAACCCTCAGCAGACCAGTAACTGCAGATTTTGTGTAGTTCTAATGAGAAAGCATTTTAGTTTGGCAAACACATCAGTGCTGTGTGTCCCCAACGCCCAGTGGTATTTGCCTGCTTAGCTTTTGAACTCCGAGAAGTGGTATAGCAATCTCCAGTGATCACAGGAGATTTCAGATCACCAATACATTTATACAAGGAACATCTTAGCACATGGCTTAAGAAAACCTCACACTCTAATTACACGCTGAAAAAGGTCATTGCGCAGAATTTCCTAAGAAGAATTCCAGTGTTTCCTACAGAGAGGCTTGCAGGCTGAGGCTATTGTGACATCCTGCTGTAAAGCCAGTTTTTTGTGCAATTTCCATGGAAAAGTGGGGAAGAACTCTACAGCCATGAAGTCTATGTGAATTTGGAAGGCTTCTTCTTCTAGCAGAAGCTCTTTGGTAAAGAGATTCTAAGGGAGTGATGTATATGGAAAAAGTGGGTGGATTCTGAAGATTTAAAAATAATCAACACATTCTTGGGGTTCATGTGACTACAACTCTATTGTGTGGTTTCTTTGAAGTGCTGGGTCTTTGGACTGAAATTTTAAACTCATCTCACTGTGGCCTTTGGAAACAGAGCATTAAACCTCCGTCATGCATGTTAATGCTGGGGCAGAAGAGGACAGAAGATAATTGTATTCCTCAGTATTCACACTATCTTTAGATTAGGGAGGGTGAGCGCTCGTTGGAGAGGGTGTATGTTTGTGTCACTTTTCTGAATCTTATACAGGATGCAGCAGTCATGTGATGATTGCCAGGTTGCACAAGATCACTAAGGCCACAAGAGGCAGTGGATGAAAACTTCAGGTGGGTTTGGTTTCAGGTATCTAGGGTATCGACAGGCAGCAAACCTATACATGTCTCTAGGGCAAGGGTCTAATTGTATGTGCATGTTAGTGAGAGGGTGAATCTTATTTCAGTACATTTTATCCTGTGGTTATGTAGGGCTGAAGTTACCTGTGTAGGCAGACTTATCTGGCAGGGCAATAGCTCTAGAAGGTTTGAAGTAGGCAGATTCTGTGTCAGAGCAAAGACCGTTTCTAGAGGCAGTCACCAGTGAAGGTGTTTTCTAAAATAACATTAAGACTTCTCACTTACTGTGTTGATATCTACTAGGGTTTCTGTTACTACTATAATTGGACTTCTTAGATCCAGGGTCCAAAGCCCTGAGTGCCCTGGGAACTGACTTCCAGCTTTGAGCATGCCATTACTCCTCTTCAGCCAGCCATACCTCTTACCTTCCTTCTACTGTTGACAGAACAATTATTGATCACCCATTGGGTGTTTCTTATCATATTCTCTGGTTGCTTTATTCCTGGTAGTGCCTCAGCTTTTCTAGGATGGAAGGTGAAAGGCTTGTTGCTTGGTCCCATGGAGGGTTTTTCTATTTGCTGGTGCAGCCTGTAGAGTATAGAACATAGCACAAAAACATAAGTGCTATTTATCAAATACTTCCAGTTCTTCTCTCTCATGGGTACTTGTGTGGGCTGCATATCTCAGACCCCTTGTGGTTGGGAGGGGTCATCTAAATAGGTCTGGCCAATGAGTTGTGAGCAAAGCAACATACATCATCTCTGAGTTGGAATATGTCATTGTCAATGTGAGACCCTCCAGAGCTCTCCCTTACTTCTGGGAAATGCTTAAGATAGTGACCTATTATAAACAGCCCTTCTGCTGACCCATGATAAGATATCTGCAATGCTTAAAGTCACTAAAATGTTGGGATGTTATTGCAGCATAACCTGACCATTCTTGACCAATTTAGACAGTTCCCTTTTATGAGATTCAGGATCTTCTTCCCTGTTGGGGAGTAGCCTGTTGTGATTTTAGAGGTTCCAGAAAGGCTATTCTGCTTCAGAATATCACCACCTCTACATATCTCCTATACCAGCCCCTGAGCTTACCACACCTGCCTGAAGCTATGTGACTTAGGGCAACTCATTCTTTGTCTTTCTGAGCCTTTGCATTCCAGAATGAAAGATTGGAGGAGATGACCTCCAGGGCCACACACAGCTGACTTTCTCTCAAAGGCAAATTGTTCTCCTAGGCACTTATTCTGGTAAGACTAATAGCCTGAGAGGGGCTTTGCAGAGTTTATGGATCCTTCTTTAAGGCCACAAATGTTTCTGCCCTTTGTTCATTCTAACATCAAGGTCTTTGCATGTTTTATTTCTTCTGCCTTAATTACTCAGGCTCAGGGATCTCAACTGTCATCTCCCAAGAGACACCCAATGTGACACAAGTTACTCATTCATATTACCCAATTTCATTTTCTTTCTTTATTTATTTTTTTTGAGATGGAGTCTCACTCTGTCACCCAGGCTGGAGTGCTGTGGCCGGATCTCAGCTCACTGCAAGCTCCGCCTCCTGGGTTTATGCCATTCTCCTGCCTCAGCCTCCTGAGTAGCTGGGACTACAGGTGCCCACCACCTTGCTTGGCTAGTTTTTTGTATTTTTTTAGTAGAGACGGGGTTTCACCGCATTAGCCAGGATGGTCTCGATCTCCTGACCTCATGATCCGCCCGTCTCAGCCTCCCAAAGTGCTGGGATTACAGGCTTGAGCCACCGTGCCCAGCCCCCAATTTCATTTTCACCAAGGCCCTTAACAGTGCTTGCAATAGTCATATCTGTAGATTATTTTATTGTGTAGAAAATAAACTACGCTAGAACAAGGAACTTGTCTTTCTCATTCGTGGCTATATTTTCAGTACTTACGACTGAGCCTGGCACATGGTGGCCCTCAGTTAATACTGTTTGAATTAATGACTCCCGTGCTAGGGGCTGGATAAACTAAAGGGAACAACAGCCTGAACCATGTGTGAGCAGGCCCAGAAGTCACAATAAGCAAGCTGCCATCCATGTGCTTGCTCTTTTGGGCAGAGTCTGCACACAAGAACTGGTTTGTTGGGAGCCTGATAAAAACAAATAGAAGCATTTCTGCTGGTGATTCCTATACCTGGAGAACCAAATTCATAGAAGGTATTCCTGTTAAGATAGAGTTTGGGTATTTGACAGAAAAAAAGGCACAGTCTATCTGCTTGTGAGGAGCAGGGCAGAAAATTGGAGACAAGGAGAGCTGGCCTAGGACCCCAGGAGCACCAGCACCATCTGTGGTTCTCTGCCTCTGGCCGCAGATGAGACCAGGAGTGAATGTTGCTTTATTTATTTGCTTATAATGATTATAACACTTTCAAGGAAGAGTTTTTAAAGAAATTTCTTTATTCCCAAGACTCCTACTGTGTATACTTTGCAGTGAATTTCTAAGCGGGCATTTGAATATTGGTGTCATAAAATCTTGGTCTTCTTTTCATTGTTCATTATCTCATTTCTCTACATTTGTCTATTTAGTAATAGCCAATGAAATAAAAACTGACAACAGAATCTCATTTGATTTTGTTTGGGAGAGCAGACTGGCTCTTTAAGTAGCATCCATATTGCTCCTCAGTGAATTAGCAGGGGTCAGTTTGGAAGCAGGCAGCTCTGTCTTATTCTGTTGATTTCAGCTGGTATAGGTGTTAGAACACTGAAGAGCCCCTGCCACCTCCACTGCCAGTACGACTGTATGCATGGATGCCCCATGCCTGCTGATGCGCAGGTTCCCCGCCATGCCACCACCACTGCCACAAGTGTGTATATAGACATCCCCACCCACCCCCACTGGCACCCCACATAGCTGATGCATGTGTACCCCACTGCACTCCCACAGCTGCAGCTGCTGGCACATACAAGTTAGTATGGATTCTGCTGCTACTGCCCATATGAAGCACTTTGGCCAGCACCCCCAGTTGGAGCACTGGGGCCAGCAGACCAGGAACACCTCAGTCCCTCCAGTGCATCAGGGTTCTAATCTTGAGGGGCCAGAGAACAAAGCCAGGGGCCTGGTACCAGCCCCTGAGGGTTAGAGCACACACCCAGAAGTGCTGAACTGAGATTTGGTCCCCTGAAATCTTTCATAATTGAAGCCTGTCAGCTGAACCCAACTTATACCACACACAAACCCCCAAGACCATCAAAGAAGATAAAAGCAAAAAACCCTAAAGTACAACAACTTCAAAAATTAAAGGAACATCAGCCCACACAGATGAGAAAGAACCAGCACAAGAACTCTGGCAACTCACAAAGCCAGAGCATCTTCTTACCTCCAAGCAACTGCACTAGTTCTCCAGCAATGGTTCTTAACCAGGAAGAAATGGCTGAAATGACTGAAATGACAGTCATAGAATTCAGAATATGGATAGGAATGAAGATCATCGAGATTTAGGTGAAAGTTGAAACCTAATCTAATGAATCAAAGGAGTATGATAAAATGATACATGAGCTGAAAGATGAAATGACCATTTGAAGAAAGAACCAAACTGATCTGATAGAGCTGAAAAACACACTAATTTCATAATACAATCACAAGTATTAACAGCAGAATAGACCAAGCTGAGGAAAGAATCTCAGAGTTTGAAGAAAGGTTCTCTGAATTAACTCAGCCATAAAAAAGAAGAAACAATAAAAAGAATGAACCAAAACCTCCAGGAAATATGGGATTATGTAGAGATCAAATCTGTGACTCACTGGCATCCCTAAAAGAGAGGGAGAGAAAGTGAGCAACTTGGAAAACATTTGAGGATATTGTCACTAAAAAATTTGCCCAACCTCACTAGAGAGGCCAACATTCAAATTCAGAAAATGCAGAGAACCCCTGCAAGATACTATCAATATACAAGACAACTATCCCCAAGACACATAGTCATCAAATTCTCTAAGGTTGACATGAAGGAAAAAATATTAAAAGCAGCTAGAGAGAAGGGGCAGGTCACCTACAAAGAGAGTTCCATCAGGCTAACAGCAGATGTTTCAGCAGAAACCCTATAGGCCAGAAGAGAATGGGGGCCTATATTCAACATTTGTTTTCCAAGAGGGAGTCTCGCTCTGTCGCCCTGGCTGGAGTGCAGTGGCACGATCTCGGCTCACTGCAAGCTCCACCTCCCAGGTTCACGCCATTATCCTGCCTCAGCCTCCCGAGTAGCTGGGATTACAGGTGCCCGCCACCACACCGGGCTAATTTTTTGTGTTTTTAGTAGAGATGGGGTTTCACCATGTTAGCCAGGATGGTCTCGATCTCCTGACCTCCTGACGTTGTGTTCTGCCTGCCTTGGCTTCCCAAAGTGCTGGGATTATAGGCATGAGCCACCACACCTGGCCTATATTCAACATTCTTAAAGAAAAGAAACTCCAACCAAGAATTTCATATCCAGTCAAACTAAACTTTATAAGTGAAAGAGAAATAAGATCCTCTTTCAGACAAGCAAATGCTAGGAGAGTTCATCAGTACTAGACATGCATTATAAGAAGTCCTTAAGAGAATGTTAAATATGTAAACAAAAGACTATTATCAGCCGCCACAAAACACACTTAAGTACATGGACCATTGACACTATGAAGCAACTACACAATCACGTCTTCATAATGATCAGCTGACAACATGATGACATGATTAAATCCACACATATTAATATTAACCTTAAATGTAAGTGTGCTAAACATGCAAATTAAAAGGCACAGAGTTGCAGGTTGGATAAAGAAGCAAGACCCAGTGGTATGCTGTCTTCAAGAGATCCATCTCACATCTCACATGCAATGACACCCATAGGCTCAAAGTAAAAGGATGGGGAAATATCTTTTAAGAAACCAAAAAATAAAAGCAGCAGTTGCTATTCTAATTGTAGACAAAACAGACTCATTATTTTGTAAAGGGTTCAATTCAACAAGAAGACTTAACTATCCTAAATATATATGCATCCAACACAGGAACACTAAGATTCATATAACAAATTCTTAGAGACCTATGTAGAGACTTAGATAACCACACAATAATAGTGGGAGACTTCAATACCCCATTGACAGTGTTAGACAAATCATCAAGGTAGAAAAATAACAAAAATATTCAGGACTTAAACTGATTGACTAAATGGACCTAATAGACATGTACAGAACTCTCCAACCAAACCCAGCAGAATATACATTCTTCTCATCTGCACTTGGCACATAGTCTAAAATCAACCACATAATAGGCCACAAAACAATTCTCAGCAAGTAAAACAAACAAACAAACAAACAAACAAACAAACTGAAATCATACCAACCACATTCTCAGACCACAGTGCCTGTGGTCCTAATAAAAATAGAACTTATGAACACAAAGAAACAAACAACAGACATTGGGCTGTACTTCATGGGGGAGGGTAGGAGGAGAGGGGAGAGGAGCAGAAAAGATAACTATTGGGTACTGGGCTTAATACCTGAGTGATGAAATAATGTGCACAACAAACTCCCATGACATGTGTTTACCTATATAACACACTTTCATATGTACCCCCACACCTAAAATAAAAGTTAAAAAAATAAAGAAAATCAATACTAAGAAAACCATACAATTCCACGGAAATCAAACAACCAGTTCTTGAATGACTTCTGGGTAAAAAATGAAATTAAGGCAGAAATCAAGAAATTATTTGAAGTGAATAAGGACAAAGATACAACATATCAGAATCTTTGGGACACAGCTAAAACACTGTAAAGAGGAAACCTTATAATGCTAAACACCCACGTTAAAAAGCTAGAAAGATCTCTAATTAACAACTAGCATCACACTTTGAAAAACTAGAAAAAGAAGTGCAAACCAACCCCAAAGTTAGCAGAAGAAAAGAAATAACAAAAATCAGAGCTTAATGGAATAAAATTGAGATGTAAAAAACCAGAGGAAATATCAACAAAACCAGAAGTTGGCTTTTTGAAAGATTAAATGAGATTGATAGATTGTTGTCTAGACCACTAAAGAAAAAAAGAGAAGATTCAAATAAACACAATCAGAAATGACCAAAGGGACATTACCACCCACCTCACAGAAATGCAAATACCACTCAGAGACTATAACATACACCTTTATGTGCACAAACTAAAAAACATATTAGAAATGGAAAATTTCCCGAGATTGAACCAGGAAGAAATAGAAAGTCTGAACAGACTAATTCTACCAGATGTATAAAGAAAAACTGGCACCATTCCTACTGAAAGTATTCAAAAAAATTGAGGAGGAAGGACTCATTCTCAGCTCTTTCTATGAGATCAGCATCATCCTGATACTAAAGCCTGTCAGAGATGCAACAAAAAGGAAAACTTCAGGCCAATATTCTTGTTGATAGATGCAAATATCTTCAACAAAACACTAGCAAACCGATCCCCAGCATATGAAAAAGCTGATTCATAATGATCGAGTAGGCTTTATTCCTGGGATACAAGGTTGATTTAACATATGTAAATCAGTAAAGGTGATTTGTCACATAAACAGAACTAAAACAAAAACCATGTGATCTCAATGGATGTGGAAAAGACTTTCAATAAAATTCAGGATTCCTTTATGTTAAAAATGCTCAACAAGGCCTAGCGAGGTGGCTCATGCCTGTAATCCCAGCACTTTGTGAGGCTGAGGTGGATAGATCTTTTGAGGTAAGGAGTTTGAGACCAGCTTGGCCAACATGTGAAACCCATCTCGACTAAAAATACAAAAATTAGCCAGGTGTGGTGATGCACACCTGTAGTCCCAGCTACTCTATCTGGGAGGCTGAGGCAGGAGAATTGCTTGCACCCAGCAGGTGGAGGTTGCAGTGAGCCGAGATCGTGCCACTGCACTCCAGCCTGGGTGACAGAGCAAGACTCCATCTCGAATGAATGAATGAATGAATGAATAAAACCCTCAACAAACTAGAGATTGAAGGAACATACCTCAAAATAATAACAGCCATCTATGACAAACCCACAGCCAACATCATACTGAATGGGCGGACGCTGGAAGCATTAACCACTGATCACAAGAACGAGGCGAAGAGACCACTCTCACCACTCCTATTCAACATAGTAGTGGAAGTCCTAGCCAGAGCAATCAAGCAAAGAAAGAAAGAAAAGGCATCCAAATAAGAGAGGAAGTCAAACTGTCCCTGTTTGCAGACAACATGATTGTATATCTAGAAAACCCATAGTCTTGGCCCAAAAGCTCATTCAACTGATAAACAACTTGAGCAAAGTTTCAGGATACAAAATTAACATACAGAAAATCACTAGCATTCCTATACATGAATGACAGCCAAACCAAGAGTCAAATCAGGAACAGAATCCTATTCACAATTGCCACAAAAATAATGAAGTACCTAGGAATTCAGTTAACCAGGGAGGTGAATGATGTCAACATTGAAAATTACAAAATACTGCTGAAAGAAATCAGAGATGACACAAATGAAAAAACATTCCATGTTCATGGATAGGAAGAATCGATATTGTTAAAATGGCAATACTGCTCAAAGCAATTTACAGACTCAATGGTATTCTTCTCAGAATTAGAAAAAAATTCTAAAATTCATATGGAATGAAACAAGAGGCCAAATAGCCAAAGCAATCCTAAGGAAAAAGGATAAAGCTGGAGGCATCATGTTACCTGACTTCAAACTATACTACAAGGCTATGGTAACTGCAACAGCATGGCACTGGTACAAAAACAGACACATAGACCAATGAAATAGAATAGAGAGTCCAGAAATATTGCTATACAACCATATGATCTTTGATACAGTCAACAACAACAAGCAATGGGAAAAGGACTCCCTATTCAATAAATGTTGCTGGGATGACTGGCTAACCATATACAGAATAATAAAACTTCATCCCTTGCTTATGCCATATACAAAAATCAACTCAAGATGGATTAAAGACTTAAATGTGAACTTAAACTATAAAAACTCTTGAAGAAAACCTAGAAAATACCATTCTGGACATAGACCCTGGCAAAGATTTCATGATGAAGATTCCAAAAGCAATTGCAACCAAAACAACATTGACAAATAGGACCTAATTAAACTAAAGAGCTTCTGCACAGCAAAAGAAACTATCAACAACAGAGTAATCAGATAACCTACAGAATTGGAGAAAATATTTGCAAACTGTGCATCTGACAAAAGTCTAATATCCAGAATCTATAAGGAACTTAAACAAATTTACAAGCAAAAACCAAACAACCCCAGTAAAAAGTGGGTAAAGAACATGAACACTTTTCAAAACAGGACAGACATGTAGCCAACAAGCATATGAACAAATGCTCAATATCACTAATCATTAGAGAAATGCAAATCAAAACCACAATGAGATGTAATCTCACATCAGTTAGAATGGTTATTATTAAAATGTAACAGATGCTGGCAAGGCTGTAGAGAAAAGGGAATGCTTACACATTTTCTAGTGGGAATATAAATTAGTTCAGCCACTATGGAAAGCAGTTTGGAGATTTCTGAAAGTACTTAAAGCAGGCCAACCATTTGACCCAGCAATCCCATTGTTAAGTATATACCCCAAGGAATATAAATCATTGTACTATAAAGACACATGCATGTGGAAGTTCATTGCAGCACTATTCACAATAGCAAAACATGAAATTAACCTAAATGCCCATCAATGGTAGACTGGATAAAGAATTTGTGGTACATACACACCATGGAATACTATACAGCCATAAAGAAGAACAAGATCTTGTTCTTTGCAGCAATACAATGGAGCTGGAGGCCATTATCCTAAGCAAACTAATGCAGGAATAGAAACCAAATACCACATGTTCTTACCTATAAGTGGGAGATAAACATTGAGTACACATGGACACAAAGAAGAAAACAATAGACACTGGGGCCTACTTGAAGGTGGAGGTTGGGAGGAGAGTGAGGATCAAAAAACTACTTATTGGGTACTATGCTTATTACCTGGGTGATGAAACAATGTGTACACCAATCCCCTATGACATACAATTTATCTGTATAACAAACCTGCATATGTACCCCTAAAACTAATATAAAAGTTGAAAAACATTAAAAAAAACCCGGATTTTTAGTGTCTAGCTTCTTTAGAAAACATCCATTCATTGTCAAATGTCTATCAGTCTGTTGGGTACTAATAGTATAGTCTTATAACTTATAAGGACGTCAGGCAAAAAGCTGGCTAAGCAACTAGGGGATCAGCTCAATTGACAGATGTGTTCATACTGCCTATAAGCCTCTGAAAAGTCAATGAATCCAATATGTGATTCAGAAATTAGAATTAATTTTTTTTAAAATGTGGCTTTTATGCACAATGCATTTTTCATTTTCTTCTTCTGGAACACGGAGGGAATGGACAACCTAATGACTCCCCCTTTCATACCCAAGCCATCTCTAGCTACGTTGGAGGACTTTTCACCAGCCAGGGAATTTGGTTTGCATGTGATATGGCTGGTGAGCCTGTTGAGGCTGCTCTCAGCTTGGTGCAGAGGATTGGGTTCTGTATACTCTCAGCACAAGGGCCAGTTATCCAGTCCTCACTATTGGCAAAGTAGCAAATTGCTCTTTTGTGGGGCTTGGGGAAGTCACAATTGGTTGTCTGTTTCTTGATGGACACAATAAAGAGGCAGAGCAGCTCCATCTCCCTGAGCCCAGCACAAGAATTCAGGCACTTTGCCTCCTGCCTCCAGCTCTCCCACTAACGGGCTCTTCCTGCAGAGTCAGTCAGGCAACCCTCTGTGACTCAGCTCCTTCCTTTGCAAAGTGGGGATGGTCAGATTTATTCAGGATTTGTGAGGCATGCTTAAAAAGGCCTTCAAAAATGCCGGCTCCCGCAGATGATTCTGTGATTTGTGAACTGGCAAAGAGGTTGGGGAATTTCCCTTCGTTGGGTGTAGGTCTTGGCTTTCTGTGTGGAAGTTGGGCTGGCCAGCATAGAATTCCCTTGATTTCTTCTGCTTCCTCTTGGGACATGGGTCACACGGAAGGCGGCCCTATCCTTGGCTGTCAGAACCACATAAGCCGTACCGTATCCTAGGCCTCTCCTTGTCTCCTCCTATTTCTCATAGAAACTCACTTCTAACTCTCAAAGGATTTGAACAGATGGTTTACATGGAAGGAAATGTAGTAAATGAAGCATCATATGGAAGAAATACGTAGCCTTGAAAATAATTGAGGAAATGAAAATGAAAGCAACTTGAATTACCAATAATGATAACTGATCCAACCCGATAGACTAAAGGGACACATGCCCATTAATTGCTTTGTTAGAGGCTCTCTATTGTTCTAGTCTTCTGAGCAGTCATCCGCCATGGTCTAATAAAAGTTACATACACTTTGAGGAGTATATTCCAAAAATAAAAAAGGGTGATTATTAAAAAATGCCCATAGCAATGAGGTGTACTGATTAATACATTAAAAAGAGATCAGGCCTAGTGGCTCATTTCCTATAATCCTAGCACTTTGGGAGGCTGAGGAAGGAGGATAGCTTGAACCCAGGAGTTCAAGACCAGCCTGGGCAAGAGAGTGAGATCCCATCTCTACAAAAATTTAAAAAATTAGCCAGGCATGTTGGTGCTTAACTGTAATCCTAGCTTGGAAGACTGAGGCAGGAGGATAGCTTGAACCCAGAAAGTCAAGGCTGCAGTGAACTATGGTTATACCACTGCACTCCAGCCTGGGCAACAGAGTGAGATTCTATCTGAAAACAAAACAAAACAAAACATACACTAAAAAAAAGGAACAATAACCCAATGTACCATTGTCTCTGGTAGGAGGCTGTCACCTTCATAAGATATAGCGAAACACAAAAACAGATAAAATTACTATTACATACAATTACTGAAATGTTAACATATAAGTTCAGGGAATTACATGATATATATGACATAATATTTATTGAAAAATATTTTGTCCACATTAATTATAACTGTGTAAAAAGGCATTTATGTGTTCTTATGACTATCCAAAATGCACTCAGAATGATATACAATGATATAAATTTGTTTCAGTATTTACTCATTAAAAATATAGAATTTTAGAAAAAAAATTAATAATAACCAAACACAAAACAAGCACAATTTTCCAATGTATTTCTCTCCTGGAAAGAGGCATGAATTTTTGCTTCTCCTTTCCCCAGCACATGGTACAGTGCCTGGCACTTAGTAGATGCTCAGTGTACATTGGCCAAAAGTTGTCAAATGACAGTCAATTACTTTAGGACCAGGCTTTCTCCCAATGAATCTATGCAAGTGTATTGACTAGCTAATATATAACCATTTCTGTTGCTGTCTTCCCCACTTAATGGTTTTATTCAGACTAGATTCACGTGTATTCAGAGGATTTTTTTTTTTTTTTTTTTTTTGAGACGGAGTTTCTCACTTGTTAACCCAGGCTGGACAACTCCAGCAACCTCTGCCTCCCGGGTTCAAGCGATTCTCCTGTCTCAGCCTCCCGAGTAGCTGGGATTATAGGCATGTGCCACCACGCCCAGCTAAGTTTTGTATTTTTAGTAGAGATAGGTTTCACCATGTTGGCCAGGCTGGTCTTGAACTCTCGACCTCAGGTGATCCACCCGCCTCAGCCTCCCAAAGTGCTGAGATTACAGCCGTGAGCCACTATATATATATATATATATATATATATATATATATATATATATATATATATATATATATTCATATATAAGAAATGAGCTCAATGCCAGGAAGGGAGAAAGGTCTGAATGGTTTTGGTGAGAAATTCCTTAATTTTCCATTCAAATAACTAAATTTAAGAAGTCCTCCAGTAGGCCTTGTTCTGGCAAAACAATAATGAGGGGAGAATGATATCTCCTTGTCATGATCCGTCTTGTGATGCTCTTTGGTGCCACACAAGGAAATGGAGAGGAATATAACGAGTTTAATTGTTCAGTTGAAACAGACTTCTGAATACTTAGGATTTCCTCATCTTCATAGAATGCACTGAGGTTTTCCCTGAAAGAAGAATCACTGCTCTTTAAGACAGGAAATAAGGTGGCTCTTGAGATTAGAGGAGGGAGATGCTTTCTCCTCTACTCTCAAAAGTGACACCAATGTCATGGGGTTGGTGGGGAGGGGACATCAGAACACAGTATGGTTAATGATTGAAGCTCCTCTGTCCTAGCTCTTCTGGCCCTGAGGTGGGGATGTGCTATGTTCTTGGTGATAATGTGACTGTGTATGTGTGTGTGTGTGTGTGTGTGTGTGTGTGTGTGTGTGTGTGTGTGTGTGTGTATCTGTGTACTGAAAGTCCAGTGTAACTAACTGCAGTAGCATTGGGAGTGCAGGCTACAATGATACAGAATAAATAGAATTGCAATAGAAATTTTCTCCATTTACTAGAAATCTGGGGCTCCTCATCTTAATAACAGAGATGCACTCTTAGCCTAGGTTCACTAGGAAACAGCCCGAGGCAAAAGCTAATGTGCTTTTCTGTACTTTATGGAGGGAGTACCATTCCACGGAAGCAAGAGTGAGGAAGAAAAAACGATGTGAGACAGGGAAGGAGGGAGAGAAAATACAGTGAGGCTCATGTTACTGCATGGACTACAGCTTCGTACCATGTCCAGCTGACTACTCAGCCACTGTGATGTCTTTGTAGAGGCCACATGAAGAGGCAGCTCAGAACCACCCATACCCGCTGCACTTCTGGGTTGTGTAACTAGTCGCTCTGGGAAACAGTTGGGGAAGTCAAGGCCTCTGTGGGTCCAGCCAGCCAGTGCACAGTTTCTCCTTGTCAGTTGTGGATTGAGGGTCGACTGGTCAATATAGTGGCAATGGTGGCAGTAGCACCAGTGGCAGCAGAAGTCTCAGCTTTCTTCTATGGGAACACCTTGAGCCGTTGCTAGGGCTTCTGTGGCCTACGTATAAAAGACCTGTCGAAGGCTGAGGGGGTCCAAGCAGCACGCACCGTGTCTAGTGCAGGTGGGCATGTGCTGATATGGCCACAGTTCCTCTAGCTCTTTATTCAGTACATAGAACTGAAGCAGGCTGTTAGAATGCCAGTGTCAGTGGAGGGAGGGACATGCCTAGTTCATTGCATGTTTCCCAGCAGTGGACAGTGATTCTGCTGAGCTGCCGGATCACTTATTTTCAACAACACCAATGGCTCTGGATATGACAGCAGCAGAAGCTATGTCCCTATACATGGTGGATGCTGAGATTGATTTTGTGTTTTTCTCTATGAGACATCATGAGGACTGATTCCCTGCTGTGTCCACTCTGAGGTGTTGGACTTATCAGTGGAAGGGAAAGAAAGTTACTCATCCTTGATAAGGAAGCTTGGAATCATTTAATTAGAATAGTTAAAAAATATGACCTAATTTGTATATTTCAACTTAATAAAAAGGGACCTACCCATGGTCCATAATCATCCACGTATCTTGGTTACATTTTGAGGCATGAGTGAGTTACTTTGTTAGGGTAGAAAGTGAGAAAGCAGAAGGTGGAAGAATAGAAGAGGACTTAGTATTTAAATGTTCCTTGGTAGTGATTTTGTTTAAGTTAGTACAGATGTAATGGCACCAATGGCATTCTAATTATAACTTGGTAGGGCTCGGCACATGGATTGAGACATACACATTCCAAGAATTCAGCTTTTAGCAGCATGTGGAATACACCTTAGTCACTTAGTCAAGAGACTGGAATCCATACGCTTTCCCATATGTAATGTGTTAGTTTATATGTGTCGTGCTATTTTGGAGAATAAATAATAATTGCCTGTGGGAAACCCGAATGATAAAATATATTACGTGAATAGCAATTTTATTTTTTCAGTAACCAATAAATACTTACTAAGTACTTAATTGAGTTTTAAATGGTCTTTGGTTAGGCCCAAAATAGGGCTTTTTTATCTTGATGTTATGTATTTTTAAACATTGAGGTTAGAGTCGATCAATGAACTTTCCGTTTAGAGGGTCTGGCATTTCTCCCATGAGTCCTGTCGGTTAAATAAAAGATAACAAGATTAAAATTCCTATAATGTCAAACACTTACTGTCTTGAGGACTTGGTTTGTCTTCTGGGTATATGATGCCACCAGAACATCTCATTCCCATTCTTACTGTCCTCATGATCTTGCTGAATTTATAGCTGTGGCTACTTAAGAGTGATAGCATTAGACCACACAATGAATTGTTGATTTTAAATGAGTATTGATTAGAGCCCAATCAATGAAGAATAAGAAAAAATATATCTATATATATTTTCCGTGTAGAAGGAGTTTAGTGTTATTTCAGAATGGAATAATAAGTCTCTGGGTTTTCTTTTATTTCTATGTCTGGACAAGACTGAGACTTCTATTCGCAGTGTCCTGTGGCATCAATCACATTCTGCTTTGTACTGAGGCTGTTTTGCAACACTCACTGAAATAGTTTGGCTCTGTGTCCCCACCCGAATCTCATCTCAAACTGTAACCTCCACGAATTTTAATCCCCACGTGTTAGGGCGGAGACCTTGTGGGATGTGATTGGATCATGGGGATGGTTTCCCCCATGCTGTTCTCATGATAGTGAGTGAGTTGTCATGAGAGATGATGGTTTTAAAAGTGTTTGGCAGGTCTCCCTTTGCTCTCTGTCTCTCCTGCCGCCATGTGAGATGTGCCATGCTTCCCCTTTGTTTTCTGCTGTGATTGTAAGTTTCCTGAGGCCTCCTCAGGCACGTGGAACTGTGAGTAATTAAACCCCCTTTTAAAATAAATTACTCTGTCTCAGGTAGTATCTTTAGAGCAGTGTAAAAATGGAGTAACACACCTGCTTTTTTTTTTTTTTTTTTTTTTTTTGACATAGAGTCTCTCTCTGTTGCCCAGGCTGGAGTGCAGTGGTGGAATCCCAGCTCACTGCAACCTCTGCCTCTCAGGTTCAAGCAATTCTCCTGCCTTAGACTTCTGAGTAGCTGACACTACAGGCATGCACCACCACATCTGGCTAATTTTTGTATATTTAGTAGAGATGGGGATTCACGACGTTAGCCAGGCTGGTCTTGAACTCTTGGACTGAAGTGATCCACCCACCTCGGCCTTCCAAAATGCTGGGATTATAGGGATAAGCCACTGTGCCTAGCCTACGCTCATTTTTTCACCTAGATTTTAATCTGCTTGAGGTCAGCGATGGTTTGTAGTATCCCTTACAGAGTCTTGAATTTAGTAATTCATGCTCTTGATTGTACAAGAACTGAAATTTCTAGTAAATTATCTAAGGCTAGCTAAGGGTACATTTCAATTGCCTCAGGACTCTGAAGCTTTGCAGAAGCATTCTGACACATTGCCTTGAATCACATTTCAATAAAGGTTCTTATAAACTATTTCCAAGCAGGTGAACTTTTTCGAATGTCATATGTAAGGAACCATATGGGCGTAACATTGGCACCCCCAGTGACACTAAAGATATGTTCCAAGCATGCCTGATTACAAAGCCCATTGATTATGTCTGCAAATGTCCTGGATCTTTGAAGAAAGTATAACCACTTATATACTTGCTTCCTTTGAGCAGAATCCTTTATTTGCTTGGAAAACACTGGTTTATGTGCTACTCTGAAAATAGGGTTAAGACTAGGGAATTGACAGGGAGGATTCAGAATTGCTTCTGGAAGGAAAGACAGGCATCCAAATTCTCTTGGAATGAAGTTTTAGTTAAATCACAACTCTTTATTTGATCCTGCATAGTCAGCACCCAGGTTTCTTTTGAAGTATAGTCCTAGGAGCTGTTAGTACCAGTGACCTTCTAAAGTCATGCCACGGCTTAGCAGAGAGACAGTACCGGAGCTCAGACTAAAGATTCTGAGAAGCTTGAACATATTCTGAGGAGCCATCTTTGTCTGGTTCTGTTTTTTATGGTTGCTTTGAGCCATGAGCCCCCAGAGGTTCAGCTGAGCCTTGAAGATAGTGGTGTTTGAATCGAGGACTCCATTGGTTACCCCCAGCCCAAAGGAGTCTTCAGTGTAAACCAGGTGGGGGACTATATTACCACTAACACACACAACATTTACTTCTTTTTATACCTTTGGAGGTTACATCTTTCCTCTTCATTTCAAAATATTGGATTCAAAGGGCATGTGTCTGTTTTTATGTTTCTTTGGTGATGGGGTAGAGATATGTGTGATCACACATATTGTTTTTCTTCTTCAAATCTTGAACTTTCAAACCCTTTCTAAGGATATCACAATGAGTCCAGGCTGCCTAATACTTCTTCCCTGGACCCTCTCCAGGATTTTGAGCCAAGTGTCCTCAGGGGAACTGTGTACCCATCATGCCTGAATGGAGGAGAGAAAAATGTGCCCTCTAGACACTGCAGTGGATGTCGTGAATGTTCAGAACAGCAGCCTTTGCATCAATCTTGCTTAGTGCTTAAAGAGTGAAATTGGAATCTTCCTAACACAAATAAATGACAAATGCTTGTGGTGATGAATACCCCTATTGCCTTGATTTAATCATTACTCATCATATGCTTGCATCAAAATATCATGTGTACCCCATAAATATGTATAGCTTTTATGTTTCTATAATAATTACAAATAAAAAATTTAAAAATCTTGTTTAGTGCTTCCATTAGGGGAAACTGCCCTTGCAAGTGGTCTAATGCATAGAGGTTCCTCTCCACCCCTCCCTGTCCAAGGCTAGATATGAATATGCATGAATTTGACTATAATTAGGTCACAGAAGAGATGCTGTGAATCATATCATTACCAGGGGAAATGATATATGGTACTGCTTTTGACAGAAACAATGTTTCATCCACATTTGGAGCTTCTTGCTTTCATTTACCAGGCGATTGTAAAGGAAACTCTAGCATAAGGCAGAAGTACCTACTTTCTCTTGAAAATAGGTCTCTCTCAGGGACAGACATTATCTGGCATGGGAGGACTTGCTTTCTTGTGCCAATGGTGATTAAACAACAGCAACTAGAAAATAGCCTTGGTACGTAGTGCCTGTTGCCATTTCTCATTATTGTCAGAATGTCTTAAATTGCCAGGGGTGCTTTTTCCTTGTTGTTATTGGTTTAATTATGGCAATGCCATCCTATGGGAGAGAACTAATTAACCTTCTGTCAAGATACCAACTCTGCTATATTGCATATGACATTAATGGCTCGGAGTGTTTCAGGGCAACTTTTTAAAGCTACTTTTCTGTTTTGTTATTGTTGACACCTTCAAAAAAAAGGTATTTTTTTCTTTTTTCTTTTTTTTTTTTTTTAGCAAATACAGTTGTATGCAACCTTTTGAAATTGATATGGATATTGTATTGCTGCTGATAATTATTATTTAAAAAGATGACAAATAAAGGTCAATTTAGTGAACTGCAAGAATTTCTCACAGGAGTATTTACCACCTGAAATAAATGGAAAGGAGATATCGAAGTGAGGAAAGATAGGGGAAGGAAGATGACATTCTGCAGATGCCCACCGAACACATGATACTTCATATCTCCACAACCCTGCAAAGTAGGATTTATTATCTTCTTTGTATAGATGAGAAAAGTCAAAGTTCTGAGAGGTTGTAAAAGTAAACTACAGAACCAGTGGTCACATACAATCAGCATGATTTGTCTCTATGAGATGAAATAAGTTAGCTTCATTCTGAATTCCATTTTATGTCCTGTCTTGTTTTTTTTCTGTCTTTCCTTAGTTCCATTTCTTGTATCATCCTATATTCTTACATATTCATGTCAGCTGTCTTAGCTCCTTTCTGAAAAAATCATAAGGTATGAATAAATAAAAATAATTTTCTCAATGATCCAGTAAGGTAAACATAACCATTACTGTTACTTTATAAAGGGTAAAGAGGTGAGACAGCTCCTTCTAGGAAGAAACAGCTTGCCAGCCTTGGAGAAAATGCCTGGTACTAATGGTTATTTCCCGTTCCAAGAGGAAACTATACTGAAATAGCCAGGTCAGATTTCAGGACACTCATGGGGGCCACATTTTCCAGTGGGAGAAGTCCCACTCGTGAATATGGATCTCCCTGCTGCTTCCTCCATCTAAACAAATGATTAGAATAAGAACTTGGCTCAGACCTGTTTTTTCTTCCCCTTCTTGATGGCTAGGTAGCCAGGTTCTTCTCAAAAACACATTTTTGTATTTGGGAGTTCTCATCACATTTAACTTGGTGATTGAAAGGAAAATACCACACTGAGGTCTTAAGCTTATGTCAAGGACTCTTGTCCAATTTGCCAGAAAACTCTGGTTTGCAGGTGATATGCTTCTGGCAAATAGTAAAGTGCACTCTTATTTCCCAGTTCTCATTGTCCTATGTATATATATACCCCATAGGAAACCACAAAGTTGGAGGGATGCAGATGGTGGTGAGGATATAGAGCAACGCTTACTGGGCCAAGGCAGAATTTAGACCTTTTGGCATCCTGGCTGTATTGCCACTTTACTATCTCAGCCCAATTTCTTTTTCTTTTTTTTTTTTTATGTGTATAAATGACAGTGACTCTGTGTTTTTTCTTATGTTTTATTTTCTTTTTAATTGACAAATAGTAATTGTGTATATTCATGGAGTATACTGTGATGTTATAGAATATAGTGTGGATTTACAGATTTATGGAGTACAGTGTGATTCTACATGTATACTTAGTGGAATGATCAATTAGGCTAATTCACATATCCATCACCTCAAATATTTAACATTTCCTTCTGGTGAGAACATATAAAATTCTCTTTTAGTAGCTTTGAAATCTACATCATTATTTACTATAGTCATCATTCTGTGTAGTAGATCACCAGAACTTATTCTTCTTGCCTACTGAAACTTTGTACCCATTGACCATTGTCTCCCCTTTCTTCCTCTATCCCCTATCCCCCAGCTTCTGGGAATCACCATTTTTCTCTGTATAAGTTTGACTTTTCCTAGATTCTACAAATAAATGAGATTATATGGTATTTGTCTCTCTGTGCCTGGCTTATTTCACTTAGTATAATGTCTTCTAGGTTCACCCATGTTGTTGCAAATGACAGAATTTCCTGCTCTTTGAAGGCTGAATAGTCTTTCACTGTGTATACACATTACATTTAAAAACTCCATTCATCTGTTCATGTGCACTTTGGTAGTTTACATGTCTTGGCTATTGTGAATAAGGCTACAATGAATATGAGGGTGCAGACATCTCTTTGACATACTGATGTCAATTCCTTTGGTTACATACCCAGAAGTGGGATTGCTGTATTATATGGTAATTTTGCTTTTAGTTTTTTTGAGAAACTTTCATACTGTTTTTCAAAGAGGCTGTATTAATTTATAATACCACTAGCTGTAAGTGTTCCTTTTTCTTCTCATCTTCTCCAACACTTATCTTTTATCTTTTGGATAATAGCCAGTCTAACGGGTTTGAGGTGATATCTCATTATTGTTTTAATTTGCATTTCTCTGATGATTAAAGATGTTGAGCATTCTTTATATATCTGTTGGCCATTTGTATATCTTCTTTTGATTAATGTCTATTCTGGACCTTTGCACATTTTTTATAGGATTTTTTGTTTTCCTTTTATTGAGTAGTTTGAGTTCCTTGTTTATTTGGGGTATTAGCCCCTAATTCAATAGATGATTTGCAAATATTTTCCCCCATTTGTGAGTTGTTTCTTCATTCTGTCAATGGTTTCCTTTGTTGTGCTGTGTTGTTTCCATTTTTAGTTTGATCAAATCCAGTTTGTCTGTTTTTGCTTTCATTGCCTGTGTTTTGGGGTCTTACCTAACAAATCGCTGCTGAGACCAATGTTTTAGAGCTTTCACCTATGTTTTCTTCTAGTAGTTCTACAGTTTCAAGTCTTACATTTAAGTTTTTAATCCATTTTAATTCTTATATAAGAGGTAAGATAAAGGCCTATTTTTACTCTTCTGCCTGTGGATATCCAGTTTTCTTGATACTATTAATTAAAGGCTGTCCTTTCCCCACTGTGTGTTCTTGATACGTGTGTAAAAAATCAGTTGATCATAAATGTGCAGGGCTATTTCTGGGCTCTCCATCCTAGTCCATTGGTTAGTATGTCTGTTTTTATGCCAGTACCATGCTGTTTTGACTACCATAGCTTTGTAATGTATTTTGAAATCTGGTAATGTGGTGCTTCCAGCTTTGTTATTTTGCTTAAAATGGCTTTGGTTATTTGGGGCCTTTTGTGGTTCCATATATATTTTGTAAATGTTTTGATCTATTTTTGTGAATAATGTTATTGAAATTTTGAAGTGATTTCATTGAATTTGTAGCTTGTTTGGGTAGTATGGGCATTTTAGCAATATTAATTCTTCTAATCCGTGAACCTGGGATATCTTTCCATTTATTTGTGTCTTCTTCAATTTCTTTTATCAATGTTTTATACTTTTAAGTATACAGATCTTTAACCTCCTTTGTTAAATTTACTTATAAGTATTTAATTTTTTGATACTATTCTAAATGAGATTTTCTTAATTTCTTTTTTAGATAGTTTATTGTTATGTAAAAATGCTACTGATTTTTATAAGTTGATTGTTTATCTTGACACTTTACTGAATTCCTTTATTCAGTAAAGGAATAAAGTACTAAAAATACAATTTGGCTTTGTAACACATTCCTGAATATATTACAAAGCTATGGTAGTTCCAACTTTGTGTGTGTGTGTGTGTGTGTGTGTGTGTGTGTGTGAAGTCTTTAGAGTTTTCTAAATATAAGAAGAGGCCATCAACAGAGACAATCACTTCTTTCTTTCCTATTTGAATGTCTTTCATTTCTCTTCTTTTGCCTAATTGCTCTGGCTGCTAGAACTTTCAGTACTGTGGTGAATAGAAGAGGTAAAAATAGGCATCTTTGTCTTATCCCTGATCTTAGAGGCAACGCCTTCAACTTTTCACCATTGAGTATGATGTTAGCTGTGGGCTTGTCATGTGTGACCTTTATTATGTTGAAGAATATTCCTTCTATACATAATTTTTGAGAGTTCTTGATTATGAAAGAATGTTGAATTTTGTCACAATGCATTTTTTTGGCATCTATTGAGATAATCATATGGTTTTTGACCTTTATTCTGTTAATATAGTGAATCACATTTATTGATTTGCTTATGTTGGATCATCCTTGAATCCCAGGGGTAAATACCACTTGATCATGGTGAAGGATCATTTTGAATCTTTTTAAATCATTTTGAAGGGTAGTGGAATACAGTTTTATAGTATTCTGTTGAGGATTTTTGCATCTATGTTCATCAGGGATATTGGCTTGTAGTTTTCTTGAAGTATCTTTGTCTGGCTTTGTTATCAAGGTAATACAGGCCTCATAAAATGAGTTTGGAAGTATCCTCTCCTCTTCACTTTTTTGAAAGAATTTGAAAATGGTTGATATTTATTCTTTAAATGATTGGTAGAATTTATCCTTGAAGGCATCTGGTCCTGGGATTTTCTTTGATGGGAGATTTTAATTACTAATTTAATCTCCTTACTTGCTTTGATTTGTTCAGATTTTCTATTTCTTTGTAATTCAGCCTTGGTAGGTTTATGATTCTAGGAATTTGGACAAATTCCATTTCTTCCAGGGTGTCCAATTTGTTGGCATGTAGTTGTTCATAGTAGTCTCTTATGATCCTTTATATGTCTGTGTTATCAGTTGTAATGTTTCCTCTTTCATTTCTGATTTTATTTGTTTGAGTCTTCTGTCGTTTTTCCTTAGTCTGGCTAAGGATTTGTCAATTTTATTCAGCTTTTCAAAAAACCAACCCTTAGTTTCACTGATCTTTTCTATTGTTTTTCTAGTCTCTATTTCATTTATTTCTGTGCTGATCTTTGTTTTATCTGTTAATATTGGGCTTTCTATGTTGGGCTTAACATGTCCTCCCCACCCCCAGGTTCCTTGAGGTATAAAGTTAGGTTGCTTATTTGGGACTTTTTATCTTTTTTGATATAGGTCTTTATTACTATAAACTTCCCTCTTGAAGCTGCTTTTGCTGCATCCCATAATTTTTCTTAATTCCTCTTGTTATTGATTTCTAGTTTCATACCACTGTGATCAGAAAAAAATGTTTGATATTGTTTTGATCTTCCTAAATTTGTTTAGACCTGTTTTGTGACCTAACATATGGTCTATTGTGGAGAATGTTCCCAGTGCACTTGAAAAGAATATGCATTCTATTGTTGTTAAGTGGAATGTTCTATATATGTCTGTATATGTATATGTCTGTTAGGTCCATTTGGTCTAAGTTCAAGTCCAGTGTTTCCTTATTGAATTTATTTATTTATTGTTTTGGAACAGAGTCTCGCTCTGTCACCCAGGCTGGAGTGCAGTGCCGCGATCTTGGCTCACTGCAACCTCCGCTTCCCAGGTTCAAGTGATTCTCCTGCTTTAGCCTCTCGAGTAACTGGGATTACAGGTGCACCACCATGCCTGGCTAATTTTGTATGTTTAGTAGAAATGGGGTTTTGTCATGTTGGCCGGGCTGGTCTCAAACTCCTGACCTCAAGTGATCCACCTGCTTCAGCCCCACAAAGTGCTGGGATTACAAGCATGAGCCACCATGCCCAGCCTCCTTATTGAATTTTGCCTAGATGATTCGCCTGTTGTTGAAAGTGGGGTATTTAATCCCTTATAATTATTGTGCTGCAGTCTATGTCTCCCTTCAAATCTCTTCATGTTTGCTTTATATATTTAGATACTCATCCAAATCTCTTCATGTCTGCTTTATATATTTAGATACTCATCCCAATTTCCTTTTTTTTTTTTTTTTTTTGGCAGAGAAATAATTTACTATAAGAGAAGTTTGCTGAGTTCAACACTTTCCCAATGTGTGGTCTAGAATAAAATTGCTAAATGCCTGGAGAAAGGATAACCCTCCTCCCTTCTGCATTTTACAACAAACACTGAAAACAGTTCCCCTATTTTCTGCTAAACTTCACGTGGCTTCACAATCCCAGTCTATATCCTTATTCTGTCCGTCATTACCTATTGATGAGAGATGGCATACATTAGAAATATAGTCACCAATTTGGATGAATTAACCAGGGCTCTTGTCTTATAAAATACTTAAATTCTGGCTCCAGAGTGTAAAAGGTTGGGGGAAAGTATCAAAGACCTGTAGATTACCTTGCTAATCTGTGTTCCATCCGTACAATCATCAATCGATTAATATATATACATATATATATTAAAAACACATGAATATATATCTTATTTTCTCTCCTTACCCTCCTTTATTATTCTTACTCAGTATGTGCCTAAAATTAAAGTCTATATTTATTCACTTGATTCTGTCTTTCTTGTAATAATTAAAACTTTACTGTGCAGAGGTCTGCTTGTGTACTACTCCATCTTTAGCCTTTAGAACTGCAGTTGGCTCATAATATATGCTTATAAATATTTGTGGAATAAATGAATAAGTATATGAATGAGTGTAAATGAGGCTCATTACTTTTTACATTTATTTTTAATGAATCCAGAAAGAAAAAAACCTCGGTTCCACTGAATGCCAATTAGGAAGCATTCATCCGTGGGCGCTGCATTGGGAAAATCCACTCTGAGAATGGAGGCACCACTGAGAATATGGAAAAAAATTTAGGGACAAAACAAGCCTCAGTCCTATTGCTTGAGCCCAAGATAGAGAGACTGGTTCAAAACCTGCCCTACATCTGTATTTTCTATTAATTGATCTTTAAAAAACCTCCTGTATTATCTAAGGTGCTTTGAGCTGGAATCTTTGTTAATTGCAACTGAGGTTATTATTTATCTGCAGGGATGATGTCTGTGACAAGAAAGTTTGGATTCAGAGAGGAAAGAAGGGCAAAGCAGGAGCTCAGAGTAGGGCCAGCTAAGTAGAAGCTGTAGGTACTTCAAAATTTTGTCTACAGTAGGCTTGATCTCTCTTGCCTCCTCCTCCTCCCCAATGTTTTCTTGAAGGCAGTAGGAGCTCTGATAGGAGGTGATGCTGAGCTCAAATCCCTTATCTAGCACTCTCAGGAGTGTGACCTTATCTCAGACCTAAGCTGCTTTGTATGGAAAAGGAGGATAACACCTGATTACAGGGGTTGGAGGAAATTAATAAAATAAGCACATATCATTCCTAGCACATAGACTGTGCTCAGTGATGTAAATGTTCTCTTGCTTTGGTGATCTGACAAAGGAAACTTGAACAATTATGTCCCAGATGGATGCTGAAATATTTATTCAAAAGTAGTTAATCCTATGTAAATGGTGTTTCTAAATTGCTGCCAGTTTTTGAAGGCCTAGAGTTTCATATAATTAATTAATGACTTTCAAAACAACTTCTCTACAGTAATAATCCCAGTGAGAAGAACAAAAGCTTCTTTTGGAGGAGAAACTGGAAAATTTCCTGCTTTTTATTTGGAACAGCTATGGGGCAATTCCTTTTACATGCTTTTGCTCCCCTAAAACATAGTGGGGCTGATTGAAGGATACATACATTAATTAGGAAAGACCTCCTATTGTTGCCTGGAGCAAATTTATAACTACAGAAGATACTTGAAGTCATGTGTTTTATTCACTATAATGTTCAACAAGTTTATGTGTATGAGCTCAACATGTTTTTTTTTTTTTTTTTTTCCTGGACCTTTGAGTGAATGGAACCTTGTATACGGCAAGATCTAGGTGCTGTGCTACTTTCCCATGACAAACCGAATGCTTTCCCTAAAAATAGTTGATCTATTGAGCTTAATGCCAATTTCCAACATTTCCTCTTTAACATTATATTCAGGTGATCGTGCATGTTGCAATTCATCTCATTTTTGATCAGTTTTGTGGAATGCCTACTGTGTGCTTGCTAGAAGGAGGTTTTACAGCGGAATGCTCTACTCCAGAGCACTATAGTCTCTGTGGTCTATTTTGGAATTTCTCCTTAAGTTTATTACAGGAGTTTTATTTATGACATTTGTTTTGTATTTTATGTTGTTCCAAGTTGTAAACATGCCACAAGTAATTTCCCTTTCTCTTCTTCTAGGCTTTATTTATGTTCTTTGGAATTCATACAGATACATCTTGATGTTCTGAGGAGCTGTTACTAATGTGCCCCTCTGGGATCAGACTGATTTTGACTGTGAGAACTGGCATCTTTGAGATCTCATGAAAAAGAACCCCACATCAGAACTCCAGGCCTGGGAAGTGCCATCCCATTGTTCCATTGAGCGAATGCAGGCCAGACTGAGACAGAATGATAGATATACTACAATTCTTTGAGGCTGTGGATGAACTTTTTAAAAAAATACATTTTTATTTTGGAATAGTGCTAGATTCAGAGAAAAGTTTCAAAGAAAATACAGAGTGTTCCCGAATATTCCTCACCCAGTTTTTCCCATTGTTAGTATGTTTCCTTACCATGATATGTTTGTCAAATCTAACAAACCAACATTGTT
Source organism: Macaca nemestrina (assembly GCF_043159975.1). Classification (NCBI taxonomy): domain Eukaryota; kingdom Metazoa; phylum Chordata; class Mammalia; order Primates; family Cercopithecidae; genus Macaca; species Macaca nemestrina. The sequence goes on along the minus strand of NC_092130.1, from coordinate 107,913,504 downwards.
CTAGTACTATTATTAACTAAACTCAATTTTTTGTTTTTCACAGATTTCCACATTAATATTCCTTTTCTGTGCCGTGATTGAATCCAGGGTACCATGTTGCATTTCGTTCTCATGTCTCCATAATCTCTGGTGTGTGACAGTTTCTCACACAGTTCCTTGACAGTCTTGAAGAGGCCTGGTCAGGTATTTTGTAGATGTTCCTCATTTTGGATTTGTTTTATGTTTTTCTCCTAGTTAGACTGGAGTTACAAGAAAGAGAAGAAGTTCCTAATCAATAATCTGTCAATGTGAAATGTTATCAGGGAACATGTTATTGGCATGATTTATCACTGATAGGTTAACCTTGATCATTGGGTTAAGGTAGTGTTTTCCAGGTTTCTCCACTGTGAAGTTATTATTTTTCCCTTTCATAGTCTATTCTTTGGAGGCAAATCACTGAGTCCAGCTCATGTTCAAGGTGGGAGGGGGTCTAAGCTCCACTTTCTGGAGGGAGGATTATCTACATATAGTAGATGGAATTCTTCTGTAAGAAAGAATTGTCCCTTCTCTTCCAAATTTTTTTCCTTTTTTGAGATACTGATGGGATGGATGTCTTCGAAATCAGTAAGAGGCCTAGTGCTATTTTTTTGAGAGATGTGTAAACGTTGATTCTCCCACCTGTTTCTTTGAGAGCATCAGGAGACTTGAGAAAATTCCTGGAGCAAGTATTTCTGCTTCACACAGACAAAAGCAGGCTTGCCCTGGGCCCACGCTTCAGCTCCCCTTCAGCAATTTTTTTTTTTTTTAGACGGAGTCTTGCTCTGTCGCCAGGCTGGAGTGCAGTGGTGGGATATCGGCTCACTGCAACCTCCGTGTCCTGGGTTCAAGCGATTCTCCTGCCTCAGCCTCCTGAGTAGCTGGGGCAACAGGTGTGTGCCACCACACCTGACTGATTTTTGTATTTTGGGTAGAGATGGGGTTTCACTATGTTGGCCAGGATTGTCTCGATCTCTTGATCTCGTCATCCGTCCGCCTCAGCCTCCCAAAGTGCTGGGATTATAGGCATGAGCCACTGTGCCCAGCCCCCAGCAGCATCTATCTGGGCCTGCTTTTCCCTAAGTGCTCACCAGGAGCCAGCAGCACCCTTTGAAGACCATCCCCCAGGTACCCAGGACCTTGGAATTGTCTTAGCCCGAATGGCTCTGAGCCTACTTCAAGAATCTCCATGGTCTTCTTCTGTGGGCCTTTTCTTCAAAATGAAGACTGGGCCACTGATGTGCATACTCCTTGGCCTGATGGGTAGTCAGATGGCTGCTGTGGATGGAGTCTGGATATGCAGTCTGGGATATGTGGAGGAAGAAAAGTCCCCTCCTCATCAACACGCCACATTATTCAGGAAGATGATATCAACATGATTTATCATGGATGAGGTTAACCTTGATCGTTTGATCAAGGTAGTTTTTCAAATGAAAAGCAAACATCAGAAAATTGACCAGTGCCTCTTTTAAAAGCTTTTTCACTGGGATTCTTACTGCTCAGAAGTTGTTTTGAAAGTGATTAATCAATTACATGAAACTCTAGGCCTTCCAAAATTCTGAAGCAGTTTAGAAACAACATTTATGTAGGATAGAGGTGTAGAATAGAGCCGAATTTAGGGGGGGAGAAAAGGACAGTGGTCAGGTCAGAGACTGGCATTGGTTCTCCTCTAGATGCCATGTTCTGAGGTCACATTCTGGTGCAAATTCTAGTAATTTGGAATTTGGACATCCGGGTTGTTTGAAGGAGCGTATTTGTTAAGGTAGGAGAAAAGATCACATTGTATTTAGCAGTTTGTTTGCTTGATTTATAATTTAGACATATGGTGTATGGGCTTGCCATAGGCCCTGACAATTTGAGGCAGGCCTGTTTCTGTGAGCAAAGTTAAATGAAGAAAATGTCAGGGCTGTTGACCGTAATCTGTTCCCCAACTCCAGCCCTGTGGAATGTAATGCCCTCAAGACAACAGCTGTCACTGGGTGTCTGTGGACTTCCCTTGTGGCACACAATTTTCTTCAGATTCCTTGAGAGGCCTGAGTGGAGGGCTTTGCCACTGACACAATAGAGGGCTTGTCTTTGTATTTGTCTACTGAGAATTTCCTTTATTCACCTAGAATGCCATGCTCACTCTTCTCTACCTACCCAACCCTCCACTATCTGGAATTCTACTTCTTCCATGAAGTTTTCCTTAATTCCACAAATCCCCTTCATAGAAATGTGATAAGGTCACTTAGTAGCAGTTGTGGGTTTCCACAGATGGCTGCCTCTTTCCTCTAGGCACTTGGAATGCAGTGCTGGTAGGAGGCCATAAGGGGAATAGCGGCTCCAAGATCAGAGGGCTGTGTGGCCCCAACCTCTCCGTCCTCCTCAGGCACACTCAGCGTGGCTTTATACTCAAGGGGCTGAATATAAATGTGCTATTTTAAAATCTATTTAAATAAGATGTATATTAGAGCAAGGCTGAGATAAATGCTTACGAATAGGTACAAATTGATGATTATTCACTAGTTACTATTGATACACTCATCATGATTTTCTCCTAGGTTTATTAAAATGTTTTTTATAAGTCATCTGCAATTAATTACTTGAGTCAAAATCTCTTTCGGGGGAATATGTGGAACTCTAGGATTTCAAGTAACTCTAGGAGGTGCCAAAACCCTGTGGTCATATCCTAATCAAAATGACTTATTGGCTCTTGAGGATCATTTTTCTTTCCCAGCCATGCGTGGGACTTCAGCTGTCCTCTTTCTCTTCATCTTTATCTCTCTCTCTCTTTTTTTCAATGGGTATATGGGAACACTTTTTGTTTTTAGGGCTGAACAAAAATACACAGAGAATAACATCCAGGTTGGAAGGAACTCTTCCTTTTCTTGTTCCTCCCAACACTGACTTTCTTCAGTAAAGTACTAAAGGTATGTTGTTTTTACTACTTGTTTTCACAGCTTAGTTTCTCTAAAGATAATATGTTCCTCTTTTTCTTTTTTTTTAAAAGCTTTATTGAGCTATAATTGATAAATATAGATATTTAATATGTATAATTTAGTGACTCTGAACATGTAAAAACACCCATGATACTATCACCACAATCCAGGGAAGACATATTCAACATCTCCCTTTATTGGGACACCAAAAAGAGAGATCCCTCCTTCCCTGTCTCTTCCTCCCTCCCTCCCTCCTTGTGTCTTCCTTCCTTCCTCTCTCTCTCCTTTCTCCCTTTCCTTTCCTTTCCTTTCCTTTCCTTTCCTTTCCTTTCCTTTCCTTTCCTTTCCTTTCCTTTCCTTTCCTTTCCTTTCCTTTCCCTTCTTTCTTTCTTTCTTTCTTTCTTTCTTTCTTTCTTTCTTTCTTTCTTTCTTTCTTTCTTTCTTTCTTTCTTTCTTTCTTTCTTTCTTTTCTTTCTTTTCTTTCTTTTCTTTCTTTTCTTTCCTTCCTTCCTTTCCCTCCCTTCCTCCCTCCCTCCCTCCCTCCCTCCCTCCCTCCCTCCCTCCCTTCCTTCCTTCCTTCCTTCCTTCCTTCCTTCCTTCCTTCCTTCCTTCCTTCCTTCTTTCCTTCCTTCCTTCCTTCCTTCCTTCCTTCCTTCCTTCCTTCCTTCCTTCCTTCCTTCCTTCCTTCCTTCCCCTCTTTCTGTAGAAGGACTTAATATGAGACCTACCCTCTTAACAAGTTTTGAAGTGCACAATATTATATGGTTAATTATAGGCAGTATGTTTTACAGCAGATTTCTAAAACTTACCCATCTAGCACAACTGAAACTTTAAACCCATTGAACAATGAGTTTTTCAATATATTCCTCTTCTGTGCTTACTAATCTTTGTTTTTGAAAATAAGGTCACTGTGACTATAAGAGAACATACCTAAAAGGTAGCAAAATGTATCAAGGTTTTAAAATAGAGATATAAAATGTACTCATTGTAAAACTCCCATTACATATGTTTTTGATTTCACATCATTTAATTATATTCTATCTTTCACTGTCCTTCACTTGTTTTATTCATTCATGTATCAAATATATATTAAGCACCTATTATTCTAGGTCCTAAGGATATAGCAGTGAACATACAGACAAAAATTGTCAGTGTTATGAAGAAAAATAGAATAAGAAACAAGGATAAGAAGTGCTGGAGTGAGAGTGGAAAGTTGTAGTTTAAACAAGATGATCATGGAAGGTCTTACATAAAGGGGATACTTAAGCAAAGGTTGATGGAGATGAGGGTTCAAGGCATTTGAATCTGGGAGAAAAGGCAAGGGAAATAGCAAGTGCAAAGTCCCTGAGGGAGCAGGCCTGGTGTGTTTGAATAGGGAGGAAGCTAGGGGAGAGCAGGGTGAGTAAAGAGGGTCAGAGAAGAAGAGGCTGGGCGTCAAGTGGGACCACTTGCATAAGATCTTGTTGGATATTTAGCACCATCCCTGGCCCTACACACAAGAGACCAGTAGTATTTCCTCACTAGCTGTAGAAACCAGAACCATCCCCTATGTGGCAAAAGCACTGCCATTAGAAAAATGCTGCCTCAAGAGAACATGTGGCAACTATGACTGTGGTCCCTTCCAGGTCTAAAACGCAATCATTTTGAACCTACTGTATATGCGATCCTTCACTCATGTATATACACAATCTTTTAAATTCCATCTAACACCAGACTCACTAAACTTAGGATCACTTACATTTTTCTTCCTCTCTTCTATTTTTTCTCCCCTTCTTTTTTTATCTGTGAGCCATAGAACGATGACACTTGTGGGAAATAAGTGTAAGAATTGAGGCAAAGTTACATCTTTTGTGAGAAAAAGAAAAATAAGAAGTTTTAACTTAAAAACACCATAAAGAATCAATGCTCTCCATTTTAAAGCCCTAACAAATATATAAAAGCCAGGTTCTGCAATATCTTCTGTTCCTACCAAATAGTCTTTTGATTCAAACTCTCCCTTAGGCACCAACATTCAACCTTAAGCATCAGGTTGAATAAAAATCCACCTGGATTTAATATTTCATGGTCATAGTTAATTAGTAACATTATAAGAATATGACTTCCCACTCCGAAGGTCTACCTTGGGAACAGAGCTACCACTGAAGGAATCATATTAGGATAATACACACTTGGAGTTCCAATAAATGGCTTTGAAATGAACTTTTGAAAATGATTTATAAGCATAGGACAGCATCTGCTTTTTATGATTGACTTATAGAATAGACTTAGTGCATGGTTCTGTGGAACTTAGTGTGTCCCAGTGTGGCTTTAAAAAAATTTGGTTTCTGGCTCATGAAATAGAGAATTGAGATGAACAGTGCCAAGAATGGTTCCTGATACCACCCAGTGACATCCATCACCTTCTCCAGTAAGTGCTTCTTTGCTAGGTATTGTGAGGAGTTAAACAAACTGTCATGGTCCCTAAGTATGTTTTGTCTATAGAGCAGGCAAGAAAAATAGAAAAATGTACAGAAAATGCAGATATGCATAATGCCATCTATATTTCCATCATCCTGAGAGTTAAATAACTGTGGCTGGTGGGAATAGAATAAATAACAGGGGCCAAGTGGGGTCAGTCAATAACCACCCAGAATAAATTGCTAATCAGAAGCGGAGCTAGCACAGGCTGATAAATAACAAGGTTACTTTATCTGAGGAAAGAACCTGCTTTTCCTCATGTTGGTAATTATATCAATACAGAGAAAGAGACAATTTGGCGTTCACTGGGTTACTGCCAGATGATGTTCTAAATTGATGACATGTTCTCAGGCATCCTCTCCTCCAGTTGCCTGGCTCAAATATAAGTGGCAGCTAATTCCAGTTTGCATTACCTGAGTAGCTTGATAATCGCCTTTGTGCCTAGTGTGTGTGTGTCCTGAAAACTTGGGCTCAAGTCCATGCAGAGCAGTGCTTTCAGACTTCACCATGTATGCTAATTACATGGGGATCTTGTTAAAATGCAAATTCTAATTCAATAGGTCTGGGTAGAGGCTTGAGATTCTGAGTTTCTAATAAGCTCCCAGGTGAAGCCAATGCTGCTGATTTGTGGAACACAATTTCTCTTTTAAGCATCCACACTGAGCATGAGCCCCAAGCAGTGGGTGTACGGGGGTGCACCGCCTGTGTAACTTGAAGAGCTGACAGGTGACACCCCCACCACATTTGATCAGAGGAGTATTGGGCTGAAGAGTTCATCAAGGGGAGGGAGAGAGAATTTGAAAGCAGTGGCAATAGAAGTAAGAAGTGTGGATTTAGGGTGATGTCAACAAGACAGCTGACTAGAAGTGCCTAATGCTCATGCCCCCTAACAAAAAAAGACCCAAAACAACAAACACACAACTACATCTTAACTAGAGTGACTGAAAGAGAGTGCTGGAGTACAGCAAGAGAGTGATGGAAACCCTGGGAAGCATAGAAACTCAGGGCAGACACATAGAGAAGGGAAGAAAATGCCTTGCCTCTGGCACCCTATCCCCCAGTCAGGAGCAGCTCCGAAACATAAGGGGCTTATCTCTGCTGGAAGATAAGCAGGAGGCCCTCGGAGGCCACTGTCACTGCTGTGTATACCTGCAGTTTTGGATACTGGAGAATCCTGAAATCCTCACAGGCCCTGAACCTAGCTTTGGGAGATGCTTGGAGTTCACACAGCTGTACTACTCCAGAGAAGGCTTCCACTTGTGCCCCCATGGCCCAAGCTGCTATTGTGCTGCAACATCTCAAACTAGAGCCACTGCTAGGGTGTGTCCTGCTCCAGGGCCCCGTAGCCACTACATCTCTTCATCTCTGAGGCTCTACCACCATTGCACCATGCTCGCATCCGTGGTAGCATGTTGTACCCCAGCCAAGCCGCTGTAGCTCCCTACTGCCTGGGAACAAGCCACCTAGGAGGCAGTTCATCTCTCTAATCCCAACGGCTGCCACACCCTGGCTACTTGGAGACTGGGTCCAGTGGAGCAGCCACATCCCCTGGACACCTGAACCAACCTGGTGCCCTACACTGAGGGAACTGGAACTCCAGCCTAGGGGATCAGCCTCATCCCCAGTGCCTAAGCTCACACAATGCCTTGCCTTTTGGGGACCAAGTGCACTCGTCCAATGGAGAAGCCACACCAGAAAGGCAGAGCCATACCCCTCACTGCCTGAACCAACCTGGTACCCTGACCTGCTGGGAACCAGCATCTAGGGGTCTCTTGCTTATTTTTTTCCCACAAGGAGAAGCCCCTCCTAGTTTTGAGCTGATCCTAACTGGGGGATAGGGTGGCAAAGAGGCATGGCATTTCCTTCCCTTCTGTATGTGACTGCCCTGAGTTTCTGTGCTTCACAGGGTTGCCACCACACCCTTGCTGTATTCCAGCACTCTCTTAGGCACTCTAGTCAAGACATAGTTGAGTATTTATTTTGATTCTTTTTTTGTTGGGGTTGGGGATGAGCGTCATGCACCTCAGTCAGCTGTCTTGTTGACATCACTCTAACTCCCCACACTTCTTTCTTTTATTCCCAGTTATTTCTAATTTCACTTCTTCCTCTCCTTGATAGACTCTTCTTCAGCTCATTATTCTTCTAAAAACATGTGTTCAATTGGAGAAGCTGTACCCCCCAGTGCTTGAGCCAAAGTGATACCCCACCCTGTGAGGAACTGGGGCCCTGGCCCAGCAGAGTATCTGTCCCTCCAGACACCTGAACTGATGTGGCACCCTGCATCCCAGGAAGACAAAAGCTTGTTTGAACTGTGCCACCACACGCTCTGGATCAAAAAGCCACAGCACCCCTTCTTGCTGGATCTGGATCAGCCCTCTAGAGTCAAATTACTGAGGTGCTATACCTCCCTGGGGCATGGAGCCATTGTTGCACTGCTGCTTCTTCCCTGTAGCCCAAGCCACTGCTGTGTCCTGTCATTCCTGGGTCCTTGTTGACACCACACCTGGCCTTGCAGAGCCGGGGTTACTTCTGTGTCCCACCACTTCAGGGTTCAGAGGCACCACTACACAATGCCCCTTCTCCTGGTGCCCAAGTTGCCACTCTTCAGGAACCAAGCATCTTGAACACCCTGTCTTCCTTGGAGCCATGCCAGGGCTACACCCTGATTCCCAAGATCAGAGTTACAGCTACATTCTTGTCCTCCTGGGCCTTAGCTACTGGGGAGTGTGTCAGAGTCACAGTCCTTAGCTTGGTGGAAGAGCTGCATCACCTGTGTTTCAGAGAGTGAACCCATTCAGAGAGTCTTTCCCTATGAAAGCCACTATAAATTTGGAATAGGCGACTGTTCCATCAGATGTGCAGATATCAGCACAAGAACACAAAAAACATGAGAAATCAAGAAAACATGATGCCACCAAAGGAACACAATAATTCTCCAGTAACTGACACCAAAGAAATGAAAATTATGAGTTGCCTGGAAAGGAATTCAAAATAATAATCTCTAGGAAACTCAGTGAGATACATAAGAATACAGATAGACAATTCAATAAAATTAGGAAAACAATCCATGATCTGAATGAGAAATTCAACAGAGATAGAATCTTAAAAAAGAAGTAAATATTAATAGCATTCTTAGAGCTGAAGAACTCAGTGAAAAAATTACAGCTAAGAACTTCAACAGAAGACTAGCTCGAGTAGAAGAAAGACCCTCTGAACTTGAAAAATAGGTCTTTTGAAATAACCTAGTCAAAGGGGAAAAAAGAAAAATAATGGAACAAAGTGAAGAAAGCCCACAGAACTTATAAGACATCCTTAAGTGAGCAAGTTTTTGCATAAGGGAGTTCCAGATGGAGAAGAGATGAAGAAAGGCACAAAAAAATTAATAAAATAATGACTGAGAATTTCCCAAACCTTAGGAAAGATATTGACATCCAGATTGATGAAATACAAAGGTTCCAAAATAGGATCAAAGAAGTCCTCACCAAGGCATAGTATAATAAAAATGTCAAAGTCAAAGACAGAATTTTAAAAGTATTGAGAGAAAAGTGTCAAAGGGCATACAAGGGAATCTTCATTAGACTGTAAATGGATCTTTCTTTCTTTCTTTCTTTCTTTCTTTCTTTCTTTCTTTCTTTCTTTCTTTCTTTCTTTCTTTCTCTCTCTCTCTCTTTCTTTCTTTCTTTCTTTTTCTTTCTTTCTCTCTCTCTTTTCCTCTTTCTCTCTCTGTTTGTTTTGTTTTGTTTTCTGAGATGGAGTCTCACTCTGTTGCCCAGGCTGAAGTGCAGTGGCATGATCTTGGTTGACTGCAAACTTTGCCTCCTGGGTTCAAGCGATTCTCCTGCCTCAGCCTCCTGAGTAACTGGGATTATAGGCATGCACCATCACACCTGACTAATCTTTATAGTTTTAGTAAAGACTGGGTTTTATAGGCATGCACCATCACACCTGACTAATCTTTACAGTTTTAGTAAAGACAGGGTTTTGCCATGTCTTTACCATGCTGGGCTGGTCTTGAACTCTTGATCTTAGGTGATCTGCCTGCCTTGGCCTCCCAAAGTGCTGGGATTACAGGTGTGAGCTACTGTGCTCAGCCCAAAACTATCAGTGGATTTCTAAGCAGAAAACTTGCAGGCCAGGAGACAATGGTGTGACATAGTCAAAGTAATCAAAGAAAAAAAAAACTTGGCAGCCAACAGTAGAATAACCGCAAGTCTGTTCTTCAGAAATGATGGCAAAATGAAGTGTTTTTCAGAAAAGCAAAAGCTGAGGAAATTTATCACCACTAGACCTACCTTACAAGAAATGTTTAAAGGAGTTCTTCAGCTGTAAACAATGAAAACATATTGTTATCATCATGAAAACATATGAAAGTATAAAACTCACTAGTAGAGGTAAATACATAGTCAAATTTAGAATGCTCCATTAGTGTAATGGTGGTGTGTAAACCTTTCAAACTTCTAATGTGAAGGTTAAAAGTTGAAATAATTAAAAATATACCTATAATAAATTGTGCAGGAATATACAATATAAGAAGATGTAAATTCTGACAACAAAATTATAAATTATGGATGGAAGGGTAAAAGTCTGGAGTATTTGTAAGTGATCAAAGTTAGGTCATTATCAGTTAAAAGTGTCTATTATAACTGTAAGATGTTTTGCATAAGGCCCATGGTAACCACAAAGCAAAACAACAACAACAAAAAAAACAACAACAAAAAAGCAAAACTACAGCAGATACACAAAGGGGAAAGAGAAGGGAATAAAATCTTAGCACTATAGAAAATCATCAAATCACAAAAGAGGACAAATGAGAAGGAAGGGAACAAAGGATCTACAAAACAATCAGAAAACAGCAAAATGGCAGCAGTTAAGTTCTTACCTATCAATACTAACCTTGAATGTAAGTAGATTAAATTTTTAATCAAAATACATACTGGCTTAATGAATAAAAAAAAAGATTCAACTATATGTTGCCAATAAGACACCCATTTTAGCTTTAAGGACACCCATAGGCTGAAAGTGAATAAATGAAAGAAGATATTCCATGCAACTGGTAAATAAAAGAGAGAAGGAGTGGTTAGACTTTTATCAGACAAAATAGAATTCAAGCAAAAAAACATTACAAAAGAAAAAAGTCATTATTTAATGATAAATGAGTCAACTCATCAAGAGAAACAACAATTATAAACATTCATGTACCTAATATCTGAGCAGCTAAATATATAAATTGAACATTACCAAATATGAAGGGAAAAATAGATAGCAATGCAGTAATAATAGAGGATGCCAATAGATCCACTTTCAACAATGGATAGACCAACTAGACAGAAAATTAATAAATATTGGATTTGAACTGTGCTTTATACCAAATGACCTAACAGACATATATAAAACTTTCAGTCCAAGAGCAGTAGAATGTACATTCTTCTCTTATGCAGATGAAACATTCTCCAGGATAGACCATTTATTAGACCACAAAACAAGTCTCAGCAAATTCAAGAGGATTGAAATCATATCTAGTAATGCTTCTGACTACAACAATATGAAACCAGAAATCAATAACAGGAGGAATCTTGGAACATTAAAAAAATAAGTGGAACTTAAACCATATGCTGGTGAACAACCAATGAGTCAAAGAAGAAGTCAAAAAGGAAATAAAGAGTATCTTGAGACAAACAACAATGAAAACAGAACATATCAAAACCTATGAGATGCAACAAAAGTAGTTCGAAGAGGGTAGTAGCAACAAATGCCTACATTAAAAAAGAAAGATTCCTAAATAAGTAGCCAAAGATTATACCTCAAGGAGAAAGAAAAATAGCATACTAAATTCAAAGTTAGCAGAAGGAAGGAAATAATAAAGATCAGAACAGAGATAAATAGAGAATAGAAGTACCATAGAAAGAATGAATAAAATCAAGAATTGGTTCTTGATAAAATAAAGAAAATTGACAAAACCCCTAGCTAGGCTAATAGACTAAGAAAAAAGAGAATAGACTCAAATAAAATCAGAAATGAAAATGGAGATATTACAACATTTGCCTCAGAAATTAAAAGGATCCTAAGGGACTATTCTGAACAATGACATGCCAACAAATTGGATAACTCTGAGGAAATGGATAAATTCCTAGAAAAATATTACCTACCATGATTGAATTAGGAAGAAATAGAAAGCTTAAATAGACCAATAGCAAATAAAGATACTCAAGATGTAATTAAAAACCTTCCAACAAAGAATAGCATAAGACCAGATGGCTTTGCGGCTGAATTCTACCAAACATTCAGAGAAAAATTACCAATACTTCTTAAACTTTTTCTGAAAAAATAGAGCTAAAAAGAATGCTTCCAAATACATTTTATGAAGTCAGCATTACCTTAATACCTAAGCCAAACTAAGAAAGACACTGTAAGAAAATAAAAGTACAGATGAATTTTTTGTGATGAACATTGATGTAGAAATCTTCAGTAGAATATTAGCAAACTGAATTCAACAGCACATCAAAACAATTATACATAATGACCAACTGGGATTTATCCCTGGCAATTAAAGCTGGCCTAACATATGCAAATAAATCAATGTGATACATCACATTAACAGAATGAAAGATAAAAACCACATGATCATCTCAATTGGCATGAAAAAAGCATTTGCCTTTCTTGATAAAAGCTCTTTACGGTTTAGGCATAGAAGGAAAGTTCCTCAACATAATAAAGGCCATTAAAAAAAAAAAACCCACAGTTAAAATTTCAATGAACACGGAACAACTGAAAGCTTTTCCACTAAGATCTGGCACAAAGCAGGAATGCCTGCTCTTGCCACTTCTATTAAATGTGGTACCGGAAGTACAAGAGCAATCAGACAATAAAAATCAATCAAAGATATCCAAATCAGAAAGGAAGAAGTGAAATTATCTCTATTTGCAGATGACATAATCCTATATGTAGAAAACCTTAAAGATAACACAGAAAAATTATTAAAACTAATAAGTGAAATCAGTAAAATTGCAGGATACAAAATCAACATACAAATATTTGTAGCTTTTCTATACACAGATAGTGACCTAGCTGAAAAAGAAATCAAGACAATAATCCAATTCAAAATAGCATAAAAAATAGGAAAATTTTAATCACATAGGTGAATAATTTATACACTGAAAACTCTAAAACATTGCTGGAAAAATTGAGAGTCACAAATAAATGGAAAGATGTCTGTGTTCATGGATTGAAAGAATTAATATTGTTAAAATGTCCATACTATCCAAAGCAATATACAAATTCACCACAACCCTTACCAAAACTCCAATGGCAATCTTTACAGAAATAGAAAAGAAATCTTAAAATGTACATGCAATCACAAAAAACCTTGAGTAGCCAAAGTAATACTGATAAAAAAGTTGGAGGCATCACACTTCCTTCCTGATTTAAAATTATAAAGCTACAGTAATCAAAACAGTATGGCATGGGCATATAAACAGTAACATAGACCAATAGAATATAATAGTTCAGATATAAATCCAAGCATATCCAGCCAATAAATTTTGGACAAGGGCACCAAAAGGACACAGTGGGGAAAGAATGGTCTTTTTAATAAATGGTGCTGGGAAAACTGGATTTTCCTACATGTAAAAGAATGAAATTGGACCCTTACCTTACGACATACACAAAAAGCAACTCAAAATGGATAAAGAACCTATATGTAATGCTTGAAACTATAAACTCCTAGATGAGAACATTGGGGAAATGCTCTATGACATTGACCTTAGTTAGACATGAGGTTTTTGATATTATACCAAACTCTGAAGCTAGGAAAGCAAAAACAAATGAATGTAACTACCTCAAACTAAAAAACTTCTACACAACAAAGGAAACAATCAACAAAATGAAAAGTCAACCTATGGACTAGGAAAATATACTTACAAGCCACATATCTGATAAGGGATTAATATCTAAAATGTATAAAGAACCCTTACAACTCAATAGCAGATTTTTGTTTAAATGAGCAAAGAATCTGAATAAACATTTCTCCAAAGAAGACGTAAAAATGGCCAACAGGTATATGAAAAGGTGCTTATCATCACTAATTGGCAACATATAGTTCCTTTATCCATATGCAAGGTGCAAGGTGAAGACTATAGTTAATAAAATTGTACTGTATTAGGAATTTTTGTTAAGCAAATTTTAGCTGCTCTTGTCATGAAAAAGTAACAATGTGAGATGTCAGATAAGTTAATTTGTGTCACTATAGTAACTATTTTATTCTCTGTATGTATCCTATAACATCACGTTGTAAACCTCAAATATACTCAAAAAAACTTACTTAAGAAGTTGTGGATTTAATTCTTCTCTCCATCTAGTCCCTCTTTTTTTATTTTTCTCTTTCCTCTCTTTAGGACTGCATGCTGCTTCTCTTCCCTCCTGCCCAGCCCCTTACACACACTAGACCAAGAGAACTGATTTAATTGCTCTGGGTTGGGGCCCAGGCATTCTCATTGCTAACTCCTCACTAGATGATTATGACATGCATATCTACTTGAGATATACTGATTTATCATCTTTAAAAAATACTTTATTTTTGAAATAGTCTTAATTCAACACCTAGAATTGCTATATGCAATTAAATTCATAATGTTGATTCTTGTTGATGATAACCAAGATCTCACATGTAACAAAGTTGATCCTATTCCACACCGCTGCAGAATGTAGCATCCTTGTCACCTGGACTCTTAGGCGAAAGCCTCCTAGCTGGACTCCTTCTCCACAGCCCTTGCTCACCCCATGGCCGGTTCTCTAGGTTCTAGAGAACCTGTGGCACTGGTATCACTGGCCTTGAGACGCAAAATTCTAGGCCTTGTCCCAGACCTAGTGAACTCAAATCTGCACTTTAACAAGGGTCCTACTTTCACATTTCTGGGTCAATATTTTAAAACACAGTTCTTTCCAGTGACTCTCTGGGTATCCCCTGTGTTGCACTCCTTATTGTGTGAGTCTGGAGTCCAGCTCAGGGCTCCCATGTCTGCTGAGGACAATGGAGGGAGGGACCTGCTTTCCTTCCCAACAATGCCCATTCTGCAGTTTTCAGTCTGCCAGATGGTGGCATGACTTCCTTCCTCGTATGAAACTGTGCACTGGTGGGTGGAAATTTTTCCCTGAAGAGGTGAAATTCTGACTAAATTAATTTGCTTTTGGGTCTGCACTGATTTCTGAATGTCAGGACAGGCAGCGCGGGTCAGCGTGGTCCTGAAATTCTCATTAAAGTTGCCTCAATGGGTATGGCGGCTTGTGATCCCCATGGAGCATCTTGCATTCTAGGTGTCAGCCTTCTGCTCACAGATGGCCTCTTCAGCACAGCACTCGGGCCATGACGGACCTCTGTTGCTCCTTTCTAGAATATCTTCTTGACAGTCCAGGTTTCATAAATGTCCTCATCGATGAATGGAAGTATCTGTATTCAAAAATGAACATGCCAAAGGCAGCTTAGACTATTTTTCCCCCTGTAGCTTCCTGTCATTTGTGGTGTTCTCTTCATAAACCGCAGGGCTCGGCAGTAACGAGTGGCTGTTTACAGAGCTCTGGCTGTAATTAAGTAAAATTGGGTCTGCTCTCTGAGTATGGTGAGGAAATACACTGACATCCATTATGCACAAGCTGGATGGGGGAACAACACAATTCTTGTCGGTTTTGATTCATGTTCAAGCTGGAGGACATGTGAAGGAAGAAAAACTTTTGTGGATCAAAATAATGTGTTATATTAGAAGCAGAGCTGCCAAGGAGCTCCTGGCATTGAGGTCAGGAAGAGAAGGGAGGAAGGGCCAGCTTTCTGTGGCTGGGAGGAGAAGAACAAGACAGTAGAAGGGACTCTGGAGTGACATGGTTGGACTGGAGAGAAGGTTAGTAGGTAGTATCAATATTTTCCGTGCGAATGTCCCAGAAACATCTCATCCTAAAAGTTGATATTGCCTTGGATTCTACCCCGGTCACTCTTTGTCACATAACTCTGTTTTTCTTTTTCATAGAATTGATCACAATCTGAAGTCATCATCCTGATTTATTTGGTGACTTACTTATTGTTTGTCTTCTCCTCTAGAAAATTTAAGCTACACGAGAATAGAGACCTTACGTGTCGTGCTATTGCTATACTCAATGCTGGGTATTGTGACTAGAAAATACTAGGAGCTGTATTCGTTTTCTATGGCTGCCATAACAAATTACTAAAAACTAGGTGGCTGGAAACAACAGACACTTGCTCTCTTGCAGTTCAGGAGGCCAGAAGTCCAAACAACGTGTTGGCAGGGTTGGTTCCTTCTGGAGACTCCGAGGCACAATCTGTTCCAGGCCTCCCTTCTAGTCTCTGGTGGTTACTGCCAATCCATGGGGTTAACTCCTTGGCCTGTAGCTGTATCACTCTAATCTCTGCCTCCACCATCATGTGGCCTTCTTCCTGGTATGTATCTCTGTGTATCATCTCCTTTTCTTATAATGACATCAGTCATTGGACTTAGAATCTACCCTACTTCAGTATGACTTCATCTTAACTTAATAATTACATTTGTAAGGACCCTCTATCCAAATCGGGTCACATTCTGAGGTTTGAGGTAAACACTATTCAATGCACTGTAGATGCTCAAGAAACATTTGTTGAATAAATGAGCCATGTGAAGTTTCCTGTGACCTTTGGGTTTAAACTCAAGGGCAAATAGAGGACAAAAGAAAGGAAGAGGCTACTTTTGGTTCTAAATAATCTAGAGGGCAGCTCAACCTTGTTTGCTGAGTACAAAAATCCCATTGTTCTCAGAAATACTCTAGTAGGAAGACATTGAGTAGTAGACAGTGTTCTTTACTATGGGAAGGTCGGTGGGTTTCTAAGCAGAGGCAGCTATAATGTTAGCAAGGCTCTTGGACTAATTTACTCATGTATAACTGGAGGCTCTGACACTGGACCCAGAGCTGGAGTTCCCCTCAAGCTGTGTGGGCTTGGGGCACCAGCAAATAAAGATGTCAAAAAAAAAAATGACAGCATCTTGAGAAAGTATTTGAATTAAAAATTTGTTTGAGAAAACACCAAAATCATCATGATAAAAATGATAATTTAATTAGATTACTTTATACTTATTCTTTAAACCTGTTTAATTTTGAATCCCACATGATTTAGGGACACTGTAATATTCTCAGTGCTCTCCAATGGTTTTAATCCAGGCCTTATTGAACCCCCATACTTCTGAAACCTCCATCAGAATAAAGCAGGGGCCAGGGAAGATAGCTGCTCTTTGTAAGCTGCTGTCAGTTTCTGTTTAGCTGGAGGTTTAAGTTGACTAATCAAGTCTGTAAATCAGTGCATGTGGGATAAAGCCAAAATCAGATTCTGGACCATGGGAAGTCAAGAGGCTGTGCCTGCTAATATGGAAGTCACCCTTCTTTTTTTTTTTTTTTTTTTGGAAGTCACCCTTCTTGAAGTCAGCATGGTATCTCTGAGAGATGATGACCAGAAGGCCAACCAGTGACCAAGGGCAAAGAGGAAACTGTGTTTTAACAGAGATGCTCAGGGGTCCTGGGCTCCCTGAAGTTCAACCAGAGTAAAGTACGATCTCCCTTCTGTCACCCACAACAGTTGGGTGGCCTGAGAAGATTGAGGCATAAGCTGATCACACCATCTATGGAATGGCCTGGTTTGTGGATCCGTTGTTGTGAAATGTTCTGTTTAAGCCTTTTATTCTACATGGTTATTCCCTTGAGTATCCCCTGAATTATCTATTCTTAGACATCATATACTAGTTTCAGTCATTTTTGAGATTGCTAATGCTTAGGAAGAAGTAATTCAGGGAAAAAGATAACAGCCTGGACAGCTGTTGTGGGTTGGCAAGAATTGACCCACTGGAAGGGAAGAGTCACTGAGAACAAGATGGCTCATTGAGGTGGCAAGTGACAGCTAGGACTGATTTGTGTAATATGTAAGTATCTCCAGAGAGATTGAAGGAATAAACTTTTCAAAAGACTGCACTTGATTTCTTGAAGTTCTGCAGAATGGGTTCTCAGACTACTGGGTATTAAAGGCAGAAATGACTTGTGACAACTAAAGTGATGGGAAACCTGGATTGCACACTCTAATTCAAATTCTTCCAAAGTTACTGGGTTTTCATATATCTTGATTCAACTTGTCTGATGTTGGCATTTTTTTTTTTTTTCTCAACTACCATTATTCGTTGACCACAACTAATTCATTTCTCCAATTGATCTGTGTGTTGCCAATAAATTGCCACATCAACAACCATTGTACCAGCGAAGTGAGGCTTAGCTGTTGAGGTCTGACAGCTAGCTTAAACAACGCTGTGTGTGGGACTCCTGGGGGACTGGGACTTTGCCAAGTCCTGAAAGGCAGTAAATGATGTTTACTCACAGACGTGTTGGCTGTGGTAAGGTATTGCAAGGAAGAATAATTAGCATATGATTTTTAAAGAGTTTCTTAATTCAGAGGAGCTGTATTTGTTTTTATGTAAATAACAGAGAATGTCCTGTTCAGCGGACGCCGGAAATGAATGCTTCAAAGCATGCAACCTCTTAGAAAAGAACTGGAAATTTGCACACATTTGCATTGCATGATTATCATACTTATGAGTAAAATAGGAACATGGACAACTGTAGTGCCTGACCCGTCGCACCCTCCCCTTATGGTGAGGAGAGCTGCTCTGTTCTAGGGTGACTGAGGTTCCTGCACATGCAGAGCCTCTTTGGGCACTTAATCTCAAGGACCCCATTTGTTTTTGAGTCAATAACATCTTTGGTTCCCAGCAGAAGGCTGAGTGTGAACTTTCTATGGGCCCTGACAACAGCTGGGGATTCCTTTCCTTCCCCTTCTGTTTTCCTGCCTCCCACAACCTCCCAGGAGGCAGGATAAAAGTGTACGGCATTGCTTTTCCTTTTTTCTCTAGCTTTGATTTCCTCTTCTTCCTTTGTGTTTCTGAATACTTTAAAACAAGCAAACAAGTAAAGTATAACTCATCCCCTCCTAAGCCTTGCTCTCTTTCCTGGTGTTTTCCCCCTTTATTGTCCTACCTTACTTCCCTGCTGACTTGTTTCTCAGTTCCTCAATTCTCTTCTCTCTCTTCGTATTAGTTAGGATTTGGGTTTGGCTGCTTCAAAGTAGAATAAATAACAGTGGCTCAAACTAGATCAAAGTGGATTTCTCTCTCATATAACAATATGAGCTGGTAGGTGATCAGAGGGGTGGGGCAGTTGGCTCTGCATGGGGGTCTAGGAACCCGGGCTCCTCGTAGCTTGTCCTGCCATCCTGTAGGGGGATTGCTCTCATGCTCTTGGTCAATGTTGACACTCCATGACCCCTATTTCTGATTTCTAAAGAAAGGTTCTTATTAAATTCTCTTCTGAAGAAAGGAAGAGGGAAGATGTGGAGGTAAAGGGCAACCTGGTAGGTCCTGGAAATTGTATTTAGCACTTCCACTGGCATGCTTTTGGTTATGTTTAGGCACAAGAGAGTTTAGAAGAAGTCTCCAGGTGATGGCCAAGCACTCAGTTAAAACTCATGGGGCTCTATTATTAAAGAGAAGAAGTAGAGAATGATGTGAGGAGACACGAAATAGGAGGTTAGCTTATCAAAATACTAGCTTATGCAGTTGGAAGGAGAAGAGAAGTAAATACAAAGTATTTCAGAAGGCTGTCTCAGCAAAACAGCCCCAGTCTTAGCGTGTGGTTGTAGTCAGGCTGCATCTTTCATTTATGCTGAGCATTCTGTGTAGAAGACCAGCCTTTCAATTTACTTTAAAAACATAAATGTATCTGAAAGGTCCCCCTCCTATTGAGTAAAATCAGAGTGCAGATCGATAACGGCTTTCCGGTCAGTCTGCCTGAATCTTGTCAGAGCTGGGTCCACCTAGGAATGTTGCCAAGTAGTTTTAATTTCGTGGCTCTTTTTGCTAAGCTGTCAGTATGAGTCTCAGTGGGGAGAGCAAGTCATAGTACATGGATGTATTTCCAATTGGTTAGCTCAATATTTAAACCCTTTTATACAGACTGGTAAATAGCCCTCCAATGGTAGTGACTTGTAATTGTAGCTGACGAGGAGAAAACAATAATGGAGCCAGTTATTTAGATTACATCTCTTCAATCCCTTGGAGCAATCTGGTCATTTAGAAGAGTCTGCCATCCACGATGCATAATTGCTAAACTAAAGGTTCTTATTAAATTTGCACTGGGCGACTCTGGTGAATGAATGCATTGGTAAAAATCCTTTGATGTTCTGGATGCTTTTTAGCAACTGGTTAGTCCCCGTGGTTTCTCTCCTATAATTGTGCACAGCAGGCTGACATGAAGAGCATAACCTTTTTTTTGAGGTGTGAAAAAGCATTAACTTGTGCTATTATTTTGAAGTCGTGGCTACTGTTGGGGTGAGCAATATGGAATAAATATACACCCCTGAGTTTTCACTGTCAAGAGCTTTTGTAGCCTCTTCTTTTCTCCCTATTCCTGAAAATACTCTTGCAATGACTTCTTTTTAGGCTTTAAAGAAAAGATTTTGGGTGATAATATATATCAGAGTAAAACGTCAACTTTATTTTCAGGATTACATTCATTTATGTATTAAGCATTGATTGAACAGTGACTGCATGCTGAGCCCTGTGCTGAGTATAAGTAAATGAAGACAAATAAGACACAAACCATGCTCTTAGGAAACTCACACATTATGAGTAAGATAAATTAATGTTACCATATTGCATGGTTTCTTGAGTGTAATAAAGAAGGAAAAAGCACCCCTTCAAAACACTAGTTGCACATAAAATCTTTTACTGTCATGCACGCTTGCTTTGCATGATAAAGATATTAAAGAGAAAATCTGCTTTTACTATAGGCATCAATATTCAAACTCTAAATTATTCTGCTAAAGGCCTGCAACACCAAATTTGATTTATTTGAATTGCATCTGGGGCATTTCGAAAGTCTGAGAACTGTTGCTACCGACACTGTAGGCTTACCTGCATTGCCTTTATTCCTCCCTTTTCACCTTATTTTGCAGTGAGAAAGGTGTCTGTCTTCCTATCCAAGGTTAATTTTTGTCCACTTTTTTCTTAGTCCAATCTTTTCCTACTGCTTCAAGATGTCTATCTTGAGTCCTTGTCCACCTTTCTGCTTCTATAGGAGGTTCTTTGCCTCCTAGGGTAAATTCTACCAACATGTCAGTGTACCAGAAACTCTCCATAATAAAATATTATCTTCCTCAACCTCATGCCCCCTCTGGTAATTGCCCTATCTTCATATTCAATCTTCTAGAATGAGCTATTTACACAGATTTTCTCCTTTTTTATTTTTCCTATGTCATTGCTATCATCCACAAACCCAGTCTTATCTCTTTGCTGAAGATTTCTTTTCTTTTTTATTTTTCGACACAAGGTCTGGCTCTGTTGCTCAGGTTGGAGTGCAGTGGTGAAATCTTGGTTTACCAGATGCAACCTCTGCCTCCCAGGCTTAAGCCATCGTCCTGTTGCAGTCTCCCATGTAGCTGGAACTACAGGCACATGCCACCACACTCAGCTAAGTTTTGTATTTTTTCTAGGGACTAGTTTCCCCATGTTGCCCAGGCTGGTCTTGAACTCCTGAACACATGCAATCCACCTGCCTCAGCTTTCCAAAGTGTTGGGATCACAGGCATGAGCCACAACGCCCGCCACTGAAAAGATTTCTATTAATTCACTAATGACCTCCTTGTTGCAAAGCTAGTTAATATTTTTCAGTTTGCTTTTACTTTATTTATCTGCAGTGCTAATACAACAATTATCTTTCTTTTTAATTAACTTAGAAACTACACAAACGCAAGATACACTCAAGGTAAAATACTCTACCAATATTGGAGGTATATTAAGTAGTAATTTGCAGCCCCTTTTTCTCTGTGACTCTCAAGTCTTATTTCTTAAGGACCTATTTTTTGCCATCTCTTCTGTATTTCTCCAGAAATATTCATTCAGATTCAATATTTAAAAATTTACAATGAGATCATACCACACATATTGTTCTTCAACCTGCTCTTTTTATGCAATGTATTTTGAACGTCTTCACATTATCTGCACATACAGAATCGATTCTTGATAATTGCAGCATATTGTTGTAAACTACTACTCCTGAAAAGCTCCTGCTCTCCAGACCACTGCAGTGTCCCTCCTTCCCTCTGCGAGCATTTTCTGTCTCCTCTGCAAGATCCAGTTCCTGTTCCTGTGTGAGTTTGCTGAGGATAATGGCTCACTTATAAGTGGGAGCTGAACAATGAGAACACATGGACACAGGGAGGGGAACGACACACACTGGGGCCTTTTGGGGGTTGGGGGGCAGTAGGAGGGAGAGCATCAGGTTAAACAGCTAATGCATGTGGAGCTTAATACCTAGGTGATGGGTTGATAGGTGCAGCAAACCACCATGGCACACATTTACCTATGTAACAAACCTGTACATCCTGCACATGTATCCTGAAACTTAAAAATTAAAAAGTAAAAAAAAAAAGAAATCCAGTTCCTGTTCTAAGTCTCAACTGCTTTCATCTTCTCCATGGTAGATGTCATCTACTCCCATTGTCACTATTATGTGCTGTTGACTCTCTGATGTTTATCCTTTGTTCAGATCCCTCTTCTAACCTCCATACTCAACTGTCCATGCATATTTCCACTTGTGTATACTGCAAAAATCTAGAACTGAAAACATCAGGAACTCAACTCATTATCCTCCTTTGATCCCGTTCCCCAAACCTACTTCTCTCTAGTTTCCTATCACAATGAATGCTATTCCCATCCAACAAACTGCTAATGTCAGACACATGGGGTCCTTCTTAATTTTGCTGTCTCCTCAGTCTTCCTGTTATCACCATTCTTTCTGTTTTTAAAAATTTTTATTTATTTTTAGATTTCAATAGCTTTAGGGGTACAGGTGGGTTTTGGTTACATGGATGAATTATATAGTGGTGAATTCTGAGATTTTAGTGCACCTGTCACCTGAGTAGTGTATATTATACTCAATATGTAGATTTTTTCCCTTTACTCCTTCCCATCCTTCGCCTTCTGAGTCTCCAAAGTTCATTATATCACTCTGTATGCCTTTGCTTACTCATAGTTTAGCTCCCACTTACAAGCAAGAACATATGGTATTCAGTTTTCCATTCCTGAGTTACTTCACTTAAAATAATGGCCTCCAGCTCCATCCAAGTTGCTGAAAAGGACATTTCATTCCTTTTTATGGCTGAGTAGTTCCATGGTGTATATATACCATGTTTTCTTTTATCTACTCATTGGTCAATGGGCACTGAAGTTTGTTCCATGTCTTTGCAACTGTAGATTGGTAATCACCAATTCTTATTGAGTTGAATTCCTAAATATTTTTTAACAAAACCACTTATTTACATCCTCATTGTTATTTCCCTAACAAAAGCCAACATAATTCCTCATATGAATTATTGGAATGAACCTGCTAATCAATAACCCTTCCTCTAGTCTTCTCCCTTTTAATCCATTCTTTTCACTATGAGTGACATTTCTAAGACACAAGACATGGCAAAGTCTTAATTTCTCCATGCAGCCAATAAGAGTCTTCAAGTTCAAACTTGTCTGTTTTTCTGGTCTTACATCTCATCACTTTGTGTATCAGTTCTACACAAGCTAGGATAAACTTCTTTTGCAGTCCTAAATGGGCCCGACCATCTCCCATATCTGGGCCTTTGCCCACGCTGTTGCTTTCTCCCAGAACCCATCTCCTCCATGCATATTCTCTTTCTGCAACTTGACCGACTTTTGTTCAACTTCTGGTCTCGGCTTGGATATAATTTCCTGAAGCAATATTTTTTTCACTCCCCCCTAAATCTAGTTGGCTGTCCATTTCACATGTCCTCCCTTCACACACGTTACAAGTCGAATGACATTGCTTTGTAAGTTCTTGTTTCCATGACTTCATCTCTTGCTATACTGTAAGCTTGCCGAGACAACAATCATGACAATGTTATTTGCAGCTCTATCTGCCCTTATTGCTTAGGCCGGGTAGATTATTAAATATTTATAGAGTAATTCAGTTTCATGAAATAATGTCTTAACTTCATGAGAATTGACAGTCCTTTTCTAATTTTCTTTCTGTTGATTGGGTTACTTTATTTAAAAATGGAGATGTACTAGGCTGTATCCTTTTTTTCTCCCAGTCTCTGCTTATCCTGAAATGGTGCATATTTTTATTTCTTTAGAGAACTCAAGTAGAAACTAGGCTCCCAGATTCTTAATAGAATCAGGAAATGACTGATAACCGCTTCCAGCTTTTCCCAAGTTGATATGCGTATCTCTTCTGTGATAGTGTCCTCCCAAGGCACAGAGGGCCCAACATCACGCCTGCTCTTGGCATTGGAAACTTCTGTGGGTACCACTTGTCACAGTCATGAGGCTGCAGGACAGCTCTGACTCTCAGGGTCCCCTTCTCTATAGCAAATAGACAATGATGGCATTGGTCTGGCCAAGATATGAATCTTAAGATTCTTACGAGTTAATTACCTGCTAAAAGAAAGCTAGAAGAATGATAAGAATGTAAAGTTTCAGGAAAAAATTAAAATGTCCAGCACTTTCCTACAAGGTAAACAATAATTTCTGTAAGAAAAAAATGTGTGGCCAGAAAGGTGATATTTTTATAGAATTCTTTTCATGGAATGCCACCATGGAGTCCTGTGTATTCTGGATTTAATTACTGCTGTTAGCCTGGGGCCATGTTGGAGCTGCTTTTCGAATATTTTGCTGCCTTGACTTAGAGATGGAGAAGTATAATAAATTCATAAAATATCTGGAATGCAAAATTTATGGGACTTGTGATTGAATTTGAGAAATGAGTGGGAGACATTGGGAATAGGTTTCTAACATGGATAACTAGATAGATGGGGGCTCCACAAAAAGTGTAGGAAATAGAATGAGAAGTAGGTTTGAAGGCAGGAAAGGAATAATATGATTTTAGACATTTTCCGTTTCACTTTTCTGTGGACCGTTCAGGGGAAGATGGCAATTAAGATAAAGAGTTGAGAAGCTCATGAGAAATACTGTGCTACAGATAGAGATTTCGGGATTCCTCAGCATAGAAATGGGAGCTGAAACCACAGCAACAGAAAAAATTGGCTCTTAATTTTCTCTAAGTGGTCATTTAGGCAAGGGTCCCCTATTCAACTCTGGTACCCCTTTACTTGAAATTTCCAAACTAGGTCCTCTCCATTCCTGCATCCAGTAACACCTTCTGAAATCCCAGCACATTTGTGATTCACTTTCTGATCTCCTGGTGCTTCTTTCCGCCCGGGGTGGAGAATGTGAGAGCGAGTATGTGTAGCATGAGGAAAGAAGAATTAGGCAGGGACAGGGGAACTCACCAAGGAAACAGAAAAGAATCCATCATAAAAGCAGGAACAACTCCAGGAAACTGAGTGGAGAGAGCTTCAAGAAGGAGGGAGTGGTTAGAAAATAGCTCCTTTGGATTTTCTTCTGAGCTGGTAAAATCTGAGTTTCCTTCTCCCAGAAGACAGTGACCACAATTGCCCATTGCTTGCTGCTTGCTATGATGTTTTTCATTTTTAAGAACATTTCTAGAAGGAGCCAGAGTGAGTTAAGATGAAAGGTCTCCCTTGGAAAAGTGTGATACATGGGAGAACTAATTACTTTGGGAAATTACATTTAAAGTGATCCCCATACTAATTTATTCTATGGGTGGGAGGCTTGACTGGTTCCTTCTCAGACATGCATCCCCTAGCAAGTTGCTTCATTGGCTTTCTACCTTGAGCAAGGCTGCTTCACTCGATGTGACTCGGCATCTGAGAGTACCTCACTTGGTTGTCACTGGGTTTCCCTGTCAACCACAAAGGGTGCATGTTACTTTGAGAGGAATCTTCACCCATATGTTTCAACTAGGTTACGAAAGTGAAAAGTGAGCATTGAATTTTCAGCTTAGCAAAACTCTCAAGGAATGTGGGAAATAGCTATCCTCAATCTTTCTCTTGGGAAAGGGGTTCAGGGTTGAGGTGAGGATCATGGATAAAGTAGAAGTTTGGCAACGTCTGCCTTGCACATCACTTTGTAATTTTTTTTTTTTTTCTTGAGACAGAGTCTCACTCTGCTGCCCAGGCTGGAGTGCAGTGGTGTAATCTCGACTCACTGCAACCTCTGCCTCCCAGGTTCAAGCAATTCTTGTGCCTCAGCCTCTGGAGTAGCTAGGATTACAGGCATGTACTACCATACCTGGCTAATTTTTTGTATTTTTAGTAGAGACAGGGTTTTGCCATGTTGTCCAGGCTGGTCTTGAACTCCTGAACTCAGGAAATCTGCATGCCTCGGCCTCCCAAAGTGCTAGGATTACAGGCCTGAGCCATTTTTTAAAGTCATTTTTCACTTTGCTCATAGTAGTTTTGATGAGACTATGTTCTAATATTCTCTTCAAATAAACAGTTTAGTCTAAATGCCCTGCTTTGGTAAAATAGATCCCAAGTACATGCCTTACAAATTGGAGAGGGACTGGGCGATTGGGATGGGATAGGACAGACAGCAGTGGCAGCAGTTCTTTCAATGTGGAACAGACATTTAAGCTACTTGTGGCTGTGTATGTTTTAAGGGCAATGGGAAAGGAGTTATTGAATATCACTGTGTTGGACGCTTCCCACACACATGTTATTGTGTAGGTATTACTGTTCCCATTTTACCTGAAAGGGAAATGACAGAGAGATGAACTTGTCCAAGGCCACACTGTAGATTACAAACATTCTGACTCATGAAGTTCCCAATGTAGGAAGATTTCTTATGAAAAAGATGAGGCATACACTTGATTTGGGTAACACAATACCTTGATCAGAGCATTATTTTTGTTTCAGTGCCAATGACCATGTATTTTTCCAGTGAGATACTGATGTTTGTCTTTTATCCTCACTTGCTCAAATGAGTCAGAGTTACAGACTTTTAAAAGCTTAAAAAGGTAATTGAATAAACTGTCCTTGTAAAAGCACTCTGGGCTTAAGGAGGTTTGACTGTTCTGGCTTATGTTAAAGACAGAGAATTATATTTTAAAGATAATTGCCTGCTCTTTTTGATAAACCAAAACATTCACAAACACAGGCACAGTGTCAGCCTCATTTGCTGAGCCAGCTGATGGCTGTGATTAGCTTGGTGGTAATGACTCTTCAATTCCCTAGGAGAAGAGAGTCCTGCAGGATCTTAGTGGGTGAAGGGAGAACAGACTGGCTCAGTGGGCCAGCCTTCACATGTAACTCAACACTGCTTTCAGAATCCAATACATTAATTCAGAAGGCTGTGAGTGAACACTACACTACACACTGACAGTTAAGTTGTACAAGAGGCCCTAGGAAATGACACACAACTAAAGTAACACAGCTACTTGCAGTCTATTATTTAATATCTCTAATTGCTTCCATGATATGTATTGAACTAATACTCACTGATTGCTCCTTCTCTGTGTCCTTTGCTAGTTTGTCCATATCTTCCAGATCTCCATGCTTTCCAGGGCTGGAATCCTCTTCTCTCTATCTGATTCACTTACTTAGCTATCTTATCACAGCTTACCAAATGCCATCTGGAAGCTGGTGACTTCCAAAGGTAAATCTTCAACCCAACTTCTCCTCCAAACTCCAGGCTCATATCTAATGCCTCCTTGACATTTCCTCTTGATTTCTAATAGACTTTCTAAACCCAATATGTTCAAAGTGGACTGACTTCCTAATCATCAACCTTCCCAACCTATTTTTTTTCTGTATCTTAGTAAAAATCTGTCCAGTTCCTCAGACTAAATAAATTTTGAATTATCCTTGACTTCTCTCTTTTTCTTACTCTCCACATCTAAACCATCAGCACATTATATTAGTTCTATCTGTAGAATATATCTGGAATCCAACCACTTTTCACCATGTATTTCTGTATCATCTGAGTCCAAGCCACTGTCATCTCTCATCACCCTTACTCAGCAGTCAGAGTGATCCCTTTGAATGAGATTTAAAAGACATTATGTTCTGCTCAGAACCCTCCAGTGGATTCCTTATCACTTGGAACATAAGTCAAAATTCTTACAGTGGCCAACGATACTCTCTGCTCCTACCACCACCCTATCTTTTCTTTGACCGTATCTCTTCCTATTCTTCATCTGACTCTTTTCGCTCCACCCACACTCATCTCCCTGCTAGTCACTGAACATATTAGGCACACTCACTAAGAGGCTTTGTTAAAACACAAATTTCTTCCATGCAGCAGGTCTGGGGTGTGACTGGTTAATTTGCATTTTTAGGAATGCAAATTGTTAGAAATACAAACCTAGAAAGGTTCTAGGTGATGTAACTATGTGATGCTATGGTGATGAACCAAATCTCTGGATGAGTGGATGGAAGCTCTGACTTAACAGTGTTTGCTGATTTCTGTGATGTGAATGCTTCCACCACAGCCAGTATCAAAATGATGAACTGGCTCACACAATTCCTGAAGATTTAACAATCAGCTATCACGAGTGCACCACCACAGCCTCTGGTCCAGAAGAGCTCTCCAGGGCCTACATGGGGGAAAGAGTGAGGAAGTGAGCAATTATGTATTGAGCATTTATGATATGCCAGTCACTGTTCTGGTCCTTGACATAAAGTGTTTCACTTGGTCCTCATAACAAATGTATGAGATTATGTTTTGCAATTTTAGTTTTTTAGAATAGGAAACTAAGAAGTAAAATTACTTGAGTCACACAACTGAGATTTGAAACTGGAAACCCAAATTCCTTCTCCTTCTAAAACAAAACACAACAAAACAATACCTTGGGCCTCTTTGGGTGGCACCATATCACTGGGGACATCACTGTAGGGCTGGGGGATGAAAGATGTGAGAAGCTGAAGGTAACCTATGGCATACATAGAGTCTGACCTTAAAGGAGACAAAATGTTATCCAATTGAGTTTCTGGAATGGAGCTGTGAAGAGTAAACCTATACTTGAAGTAAGTTAACCACGTGGGGGCTGCAGCCAACAAGCCAAGTGCAGCTAGAGAACATGTGCCCTTCCCTGATTACTGCCTGATAATCCAGGAACTAGTAAGTGCAGATCAAAGGAGACTGCAAAGCTCATATATTGAGAATTCTGATGCCAGGTGC
Organism: Macaca nemestrina; assembly: GCF_043159975.1. Classification (NCBI taxonomy): domain Eukaryota; kingdom Metazoa; phylum Chordata; class Mammalia; order Primates; family Cercopithecidae; genus Macaca; species Macaca nemestrina. Next base: position 107,884,991 of record NC_092130.1, on the reverse strand, counting down.
TAAAATAACCTTCCTTTGAGGGCAAGTAAATACCTTCAATTGATGGAACAGAAGTTGCTCCAGGCAAAGGTCCCACTTGTTCCTCTGCTTAATTGCCTTGCTACCCTCCTTCTGGATGGAGCTTCAATCACTGTACTTTCTAAGCTTGGAACCCCTGGGACAGGTTTCCACTGGCATGCTTTGTAAGCAACTGGGGTGATTATCCAGGCATCAAAATTGCTTTCCTCGGGCTTTTTTTAAAAGCCAAGTTTAGTTTCTGCTCTTCTGAATTATCTGGAACATTGCCCTTGGCCTCACCATCCTGTGCCAGTGGAGACCTGGGCTCAGGCTGGGTAGTTGAGCTACCTGGCCCAAACAAAAAGGCTCCAGGCCCTAAAGGTTACAGACCTTATGCTGACCCAAGAATCCAAGGCAACGCAAAGCAAAGTCCAGGGTGATGAAAATGAAGTTGCATATTCTGGGCTGCCTTGTTCTTCACAGTTTTTATTAGGTTATTTTATGGAGAGCTCTGGACTCTTGCAGCCCCTGAGGCATTTCGATGGAGCTTAAAGTGGCAGAGGAAAAGTAACCCTGAAGAGGAACAGGGAAGGCTCCATCTCTTCTGTAGATGGGCAAGCAAAGGATATTTCATTTCTTTCATCATTACACATTCATTCATTTATTCATTCACTCACTCATTCACTCATTCAAATGCCGTTAGAGCAAGTACGGTGGAAAACTAGAGGAAGGAGACATTACTGTGTAGATGAGAGAACACTTCTTGGAAAGCTTTAAGAATAGCTTTTGGAGATACAGTTATGAGGACATGCTAGGTGGGAGGAAGGGAGAGACCCAAGGCTCAGAACCTGCAAATGTCAGAATGCGTGTGTGTGTGTGTGTGTGTGTGTGTGTGTGTGTGTGTGTGTGTGTGTGTTTTAACCCACTCTAAAGGACAAGAATCAAGTTAAAGCCACCAAAATGTGGAATTCTTTTAATTTGTTATGTTTCATCTAAGCCTTCTTATAGTCCTCAGGACGGCCTGAGAAATGTACTGCCCTTTCCTTTTCTCCTGGTAAGGCCTCCTATACCTCAAAGCCAAAAAGCAGAAAGGAATATAAGGTTTTGTCTGATATGAATCTGCTTAGAGTGAAGGCTAATTTTTGGAGTTCATATGACTACTGCTTACTTGCAGGGGGTACTTTGAGAGGACCTAATAACAGAGAACTGAAATGTCACCTTAGTGACTAGATGACCAAGGGATGCTGGGCTGAGACTGAGCACACTCACCACCCAAGCCCTGACGGGAGGAGCGGTGGGGGCGTAGCCCCTGGTGTGAAAGAAGCAAGGTGCTGGGAGAAGCAGCCTATGTTTATTCTTCCCATTACCTCCTTACCACTCCACTTCCACTGGGAGAGTGCAAAAAGGCAGGGTTGGTGGCAGGGAGCCAGGCCAACAGTGGGGTCCCCTCCACCAGGACAATGGGAGTGAGGAAGAAGTATTTAACCCTAGTATCATGCACTGGTTAGAGAAAGGAAACGTGGCTGGAGGTTATGGTTGTCCTCAAAAGAGGCAAGGCAAACTTCTTCCACAAATCAGGGTCATCACAAAACATCTCCAGCAGAGCATTTCTTTTTTCTTCTTCCATGAGATGTAGAGATGGGAAAAGCTTACCTTACAGAAACTAGTCCCAGGCAGGCAGCTGACCCTCAGTGGGTTCTGTTGACAGTGATTCCTGGCAGGCAAAAGAGGAGTGAGAAGAAGAGTAAGAAGGGTCAAGAGAGAAAGGACCTGGTGCAGCAAGAGATGGGCCTCGGGAGCCTTTGAGGCTTTGGGAATAATGCAGATGTACCTTGACTCTATCTCTCCAGGACTTTATAAAAGAAAAAAGGATGATGGCAATTTTGTAAGGCAAGAGTAGAATAAGGCTGAGTTTGTACTTTCTTATGCGTTCAAAAGAGAAAGAAGGAAAGAAGGACCAAATATGGAATTGGACTTCATTTCTAAGCGTGAACCTTCATCACTTTCATCAGTAGCCATCTGGCATGCTGTGTTCCATGGCATTTCTCTAAAATGACTGGCAACCTCCAACAGTTTCCTTGGCACCGCCACTGAGAAGCCTCCGTCCTTAGCGATGTGCTGGAAATAGTCAAAGCTCAACACACACAGGTGATGATACTTCGATTATCAGCACCTTATTCAACCCCAATAGAGTGAAACCCTCCCCTCTGTGTGATACTTCCAGATGCAGATTCAGTACTTCTTTGTTTTTGTCTCCTTCTCATGAGGCTTCTAGAAAGAGTGCCAGTAATGGAGAAGAATAGCAACTCACAGATACATATAAAAATCCTCCCCTCCTTTAGGTTTCCATTTCACTGTATTCACATATCTTTACAGCACTTATTATATGGTACTATAATTATCTGTTTATATGTCTGTATCTTCCAGTAGATTTTAGCACTTAGAGGAGTGAAAATACATCCATTTCATCTGTGCATCCTCCTCACTGAGCACAGATGCTCAAGGAAGGCTTGGATGGACAAATTTTTCAGCTTTATGCTTTCTACCCTTAGTACAACTGGTTCGCAACAGGCAAAGCAGTCACCCATTTTCAGAATATAAATGAAACTCTTAATTTTTCCAAAAATAGATAATTCCGAAGAAGATTTTCTTTTGTTTTCTAAGAAGCATGAGCCTTTCTCCAGGTGCTATGAGAGGAATCAAGCCAACACCCAAAGCAGCCCTGACCAAGAAAACCAGGACATTTTCCACAAGCACAAAAGTGTTCTGGTATTCCAGCCAACATTTGGATTTGGCAATTGATTTGACTGACTTGGTCCAAGAATTTATTCAGGCTTTCAAGACACCAAACTGAATCTCTCAGCATTTTGGAAGAGAGAAAAAAATATATACACACACAGAAAGATCACACACACGAAGATTTGACAGACCGATAAAAGTTTACAATAATTGTGTCATAAGAAGTTTACTTTATGCTAGAGGGAAGAGAAAACATACAGAACCAAGATTTGGACAGAACTAAGTTCTCTGAAGAACGGAGCCCATAGATTGGCAAGTCCTTGTAACATTTTATGAAAAAAGGTTTGATGGAGCAAATAGCTTTTATTGATTCAATTTGCACATCCAAATGAAACGCTGCTTGTTTTATGTTACAGTTGGTTTCTAAACTTGCTGCTTTATGCTTGTGTCTGTGGGTGCACATGCATACTATCTACTCAGTAATATTCAGTGATGTCAAATGCCTTGCTGAAAAAAATGGATGTGTCTCTAAACCTCAGGTGATGGCTAAATTATGTGTAACAATGTTTGACACAACAAAAATTCCTGAGCAAGTTAAGAACTTGGGGTATATCTTGAAGATATCACTATGGTTTTTGACTTGCAATCAAATTTTCTTTTTTTTTTTTTTTTTTTTTTTTTTTGAGACGGAGTCTTGCTCTGTCGCCCAGGCTGGAGTGCAGTGGCCGGATCTCAGCTCACTGCAAGCTCCGCCTCCCGGGTTCACGCCATTCTCCTGCCTCAGCCTCCCAAGTAGCTGGGACTACAGGCGCCCCCCACCTCGCCCGGCTAGTGTTTTGTATTTTTTTTTAGTAGAGACGGGGTTTCACCAGGTTAGCCAGGATGGTCTCGATCTCCTGACCTTGCGATCCGCCCATCTCGGCCTCCCAAAGTGCTGGGATTACAGGCTTGAGCCACCGCGCCCGGCCCAAATTTTCTTATAAGAGTTTTCAGACTATTAATTATCTGATGTGAAGTAGCTTCTCTAGTTGACAATACTTTCTGAAACTGTCTAAGCTCTGATGATACTTATTTGTGGTGGCATTTGGATAGCCTCCTCCAGGATCTACTTTGCAGAAATTTCACTAGTGAAATGCACATGTAAATACCCAAAACACTGGAATATCTGTACCGAGCATGCATTTTCCATTTTATTACCTCCCAAACAACAAGGACTGGTTTGTTAAACCAGCTAGATATCACTTCCTGAAAGCAATATTTCTCAAGTTCTGAAACAAAATAGGCTTCTTTAAACCATTTAAAAACAATAATTTCAACTTTTATTTTAGATTCAGTAAGTACATGTGCAGGTTTTCTACCTGGGTAGAGTGTGTGGTTCTGAGGATTAGGGTAGTGAGCCTAGTACCCAATAGCTAGTTTTTCAACACGTGTTCCTCTCCCTCACACCCCCCTCTGGTAGTCCCCAGTATTTATTGTTGCCGTCTTTATGTTCATGAGTACCCAGTGTTTAGCTCCCACTTATAAGTGAGAATATGTGGTATTTGGTTTTCTGTTGCTGTGTTAATTTGCTTAGAATAATGGCCTCCAGCTGCATCCATGTTGCTGCAAATGACATAATTTGGTTATTTCTTGTGGCTGTGTAGTGTCCATGATATATATGTACCATATTTTCTTTATAAGTCACTATTGACAGGTACTTAGGTTGAGTCTATGTCTTTGCTGTTGTGACTAGTGCTGTAATGGACATACAAGTACTTGTGTCATTTTGGTGCAACAATTTATTTTTGTAACAGAAATATCTGTTCCTGTCGTTTGCCTGCTTTTTAATGGTTTTTGTTTTGTTCTGTTGCTTGTTGAATTATTTAAGTTCCTTACAGATTCTGGATATTAGACCTTTGTCAGATGCGTAGTTTGCAATTATTTTCTCCTATTCAAAACGTTGTCTGTTTACTCTGTGGATAGTTTCTTTTGCTGTGCAGCAGCTCTTTAATTAGGTGCTACTTTTTTCATTTTTCATTTTTTTTTTTAGAGACAGGGTCTCACTTTGTCACCCAGGTTGGAGTGCAGTGGTACAACCATAGTTTACTGTAAACTTGTTCGGGAGATTATCTTGTCTCAGTCTCCTGAGCAGCTGGGACTACGGGTGCACACCACAGTGCCTGGCTAATATTTTAAATTTTTTGTAGAGATGGGGTCTCACTGTGTTGCCCAGGCTTGTCTCAAACTCCTGGCCTCAAGTGATCCTCTTTTCTCGGCCTCCCAAAATGCTGGGATTACAGGTGGGAGCCACTGCACCCTGCTTCTTTTAAAAGCAAAAGAAAATTATTGAAGATTCCCTTGGGGGTCCTTGAATCCCAGTTGGATTGACACTGATTTAAGAAATTAGAGTTCCAACTCATGAAAATATCTTTTCAAAGAGAATCTCAAAGATATATTTTCCTCTGATATTCAAATAAGGAAACATATAGTAATCATTTGATATATTTTTACAATCAGAGTTATGAAAAATGCTGAGAACAAAGGGTGCACCTACAAATAAAAGACTGTCTCCGAAAGTCTTCGTATTTTGAATCTCAGCTAAGTAAATGATGGAAAAGAACTAATGATTTATTACTTTGAAGATGTAAAGATTAAAGAGAAGTGAATAAGCTTTTGAATTGTATGTAGACAGTTATTTAAACCTTCTTTCAGAGATTTAGAGTCCATTATTGGGCTTCTATTGTTGATAGTTCTAGAGTAGAGTAAGAGTGTGAATTTTAGAGTTAGACACATGCAGGAGTAGATGTATAGCTTGCTGTCTGAGAAATTAGTGGTGAGATCTTAGGCAAGTTATTTAACCACTCTTAGTCTCATTTTTCTCAAGGTAAAATGGGATTAACCACTGTTTATGAATTTTGTGAGGTCTAGAAAAATAATACACGGTATGTTTCTTATCATAAACAGTAAGTGGTTATGATTATTTTTACTGTATATGTGTTTGTTTCTCGTTGTACTTTGACCTACTTGAGGTTAGAGACAGTCTTACCCACAATTAATGTGTTCAGCATGTCAAAATTCAGAGCAGGGTAGTGGTTTAATAAAGGTAACTGAAAGAATGAATGAAAGAGTGGAGAAGTATCAGAGAGAAAGTAAAACTGCCTCCTAATTACTCAGCTTACAGCCTACACTTGTAAATAATGAGAAGGCTTCATGGCCATTCCCAAAGCCTGTTTTAATAAAAAAAAAAAAAATCAGGTTATTCAATTAGAGCCTAATGCTAAAAAACTTGGGGCCTTTGATTCCTAAATGAAAAAAAAAAAAGTAAATATGTCCCCGACATCACTGGAAATATTGTTAACTACAGATAATTATTTCAAAATGTGCCATTACTCTTCTGGTGATTTGGGTGAGACACACACGCACGCATGCACACATACACACACACACACACACACACAGAAAGAGAAAGAGAGGGAGAACGAGAGGGTGAGGGTTATGATCAACTCAACAACTTTAAAAAATAGTCAACAGTCAATCAGTTTGTTTGCCTACTAAAGGTAGGAATTTTACTTTAGAAGTTATATCCTAGAGGTGGCACTACAACTAGAGAACTGATGAATCAGATAATCAGAGGGTTATAGGATTATACCCATGACCCTTGAATCTTGGCCTGAATCTTAACTGGGTACTCTGACTGCAATGGTTAATTTTCTGTATCAATTCGGCTGAGTCTTAGTGCCCAGATATTCAGTCAAACATTATTATGAATATTTTTGTGAGGACATTTTTGGATAAGATTTACATTTAAATTAGTGGACTTTGAGTAAGGCAGAGAATCCTCCATAATGTGGGTGGGTCTCATCTAGTCAGCTGAAAGCTTGAATAGAATATAAGGATGATCTTCCCTGAGCAGGAGGGAATTCTGTAGCAACAGCCTTTGGACCTTTATGGGCTCTTCCTGGTTCCACAGCAGACTGCCTTTAAACTTGAACTACAACTGTTTTCTGAGCCACCAGCCTGCCAATCTCCCCCATTAGATCTTGGACTCCCCAAGCCTCCAGAATCATCCAATTTCTTAAAATGCATCTCTTTCTATATATCTGCACATCCTATTGGTTCTGTTCCTCTGGAGAGCCCTAATACACTAACCAATGAGATCTATAAGTTTAGTAATTGATGATGATTATGTTACTTTTTTCTGGCTGTATCATTAAGAAAACTCAGTCCAACTTTTGTCCAATGCTTTTCAGAGTGCTTCCCAAACGGCCCTAACTCATTGGATTCTACACATGTCCAGTGGACTGCCTATCTCAGATTACCTGGGGGCTTGGGAAAATTCATATTTCTAGGTTCTACTTCAGATATATTGAATTAGAATATCTATGGTGGGACTTGGCAATCTGTGTTTTTGACAAATTCTTCTTCTAATTCTTGTGCATATAAAGTTTGAGAACTACTGGTCCACTGGGTCCTATGGTTTATGTTTCTGATTTTGTATGTACAGTGAAATTACTGGGAAAGAGACTAGTATAATTAAGACCAAAACTAGTAGCTGAAGAAGGATTCAGCAGTGGGAATAACGAGCATTTAGATAATACATTCTATTTGGATATACATTGCTTTCTACATGTGGGTTATGGTTGGGTTATACATTTAATTTAAATGTGGAATCTAATTGTTATTAGACAGGATTATATGACAGATTCAAATTGAAAACATCACAGAAATAGCCCACAATTCTTTGATTTAAAGGAAAATTGGGAAAACATTAAGGGAATGTACAAAGATGCAAAAGAGAGTGACACTGAGGGCCATGAAGAAGATACAGATAGTTATGTAGAATGGCAGGAAAAGACTGTCCTCTGGGCCCTGGTTTAGAAATGCACCTGCTGGAACTGATGGAGCACATGTAGTATCCACCTTCTGGCTGTGGCCAATTCTTAATTCTGTAAAGGAAGGTAAGGGAAGGGAGAGAGGGATGGACCTTATCTCCATGGTGTCGATGCAAATTGTGTAATGCACAACACATGGGATATGCTTTTCATCAATACTGTGCCAGAAAGATTTGACTCACCTGATCATTGAAATGAGTAGGTTTGCAAAACAATTAGCATATGGAATAGATTACAAAGCTGGTTATCTTAGCGTCTGGCTTACTGGTACTCCACATTTCCTATAACTCTAGAACATAAGAACAGCTATTCCCATAACAGATGCAGGCCAATAACATGAAGAATGACTTATTTTCACCCAGGATGACCCTCGTAGTTATTAACATGGCATTGATTTCCTGTTTGCCTTTTCTGAATTGACACGGAAAATGATCTTTAACCCCTAAAAAAGTCATGAAGACTAAATAGTCAGACAAGTGAATGTTGATGAAAGAACCTAATTCTTTATATTCACTTTGACTTTTCTGTGAGCTATTCATATGGACTGATTAATTTTTCAGAGAAAGACTCACTGGTTAAGTTCAAAGTGATGACAAGTAATAAAGTTCAGCTTAAAATGCTCAAAAGTCCCATTTTCTCTCCCTTTTATATCCAGAAATATTTGGAAACAAGGACACCATGCAAAATCCTTGGAAATTTAGACTACCTAAGATATTTTTAAGTTAAAGGAATTAGACTGAATGTTTTCTCTTCATAGAAATACAGTCAAACTATTTAGTTATTTTTAGGCAGACCTGTTTGTTCTGGGACTTATAAATTCTAAATTTATTTTTAAAACCTTTGGGAAGAGAATTGACTATGAAGAAAGAATCCAAATTCCTATGGTTACCACTACTGAACAAAGAAACAAACACCACCCACTCCTCATCTCTGTAATCAAAAACAAAAGCTAGTTATAAAACCTGAAGGCATTTTAAATTTGGTTTACAGAACAGGGTGAAAAATAAAATGCAAATAATGGATCAGCAAAATTGTTCTAGTTCAGGGGTCGACGAACTCTGGCCTGCAGGCAAATCCAACCCACTGCCTGTTTTTAATATGGCATGTGATCTAAGAATTATTTTTATGTTCTTTAGAGATTGTGAAAAATATAAAGAAGAATACGCAACAGAAGCCATATGTGGCCCACAAAGACTAAAATATTTATTATCTTTCCTTTTTTAGAAAACATTTACTGACCCCAATCTAGTCTAAATAAGAAAATATTTAGAACCATTCCGTTATCTCTGTGATCCCCGACAATCTGCAAGTCTCCTCTGAGCCTGCTCCCTTATCTGTGACTTTGGGATGATTAAATCTGATCAAACTTACAAATAATAATTAAAAAAACCTACCTGTTTACCAACCTCTCCTACTCCCCCCATCCTCCTCCCCAGCCTCTGCCAACCACGATTCTCTATTTTTGCTTCTGTGAGGGTTTGGTGGTCTATTGTACAGTAAGGTGACTATCGTTGACGATAATGTATTATATGTCTTAAAACAGCTAGAAGAGAGGATTTTGAATATTCCCACCACAAGGAAATGACAAGTGTTTAAGGTAATGAATAGGCTAATTATCTTGACTTGATCATTACACAGTGTATACATGTATCAAAATATCATGGTCTACATAAATATATACAATTATTATGTCTCAATTAAAGACAAAATAAAACTTAAAAGTGGAAAAAAAGAAAATGGAGGGAATTTGAAAACCATTACTTGCCACTAGGCATTGGTCAGTAACATTACCTAAAACGTGCAGCCTCTGTTCATCGAAAAATAAAGGTTTTGATAGAATTGCTTTTGCACTGGGGGGAGGGAATTGGGGAAGATGAACTTTTATTTTTGAGGGGCTTTATTTTAGGGACATTGCTTTTCATCAAATAATTTGCTTTGAGGACACATTGGATATTTATCCCAAACCAAACTCTGATACTTTGGACCAAGTCAAGCAGTGGTTTATCTTTGTTGGGTAAATGAAGTCATCCTTCATAGACTGTGCCAATCATCACCACAGGAAAAGTGCCTGTGTGAGTGGGGGAAGGGGAGAAGAATAGTAAACATACTTGAAAACAAAATCCTTTGGAGCACCCTCACTTTGGAGGTGTGAAGATGATACAGGGTCCTGGATGTTGGGGAATTACTGAGACCCAGACACATGTGAAATGACAATGTCTGGAACAGGGAAAAGGTGGACATTAACTTTCTAGTGAGAACTGAGAAAGTTAAGAGGAGACTCAAAGCCCTGGCAAACAGGGTGAGAATATCTATTGGCATGGAGGAAGCGGAGTGAGGCAATAAATTTATTCACAAATTGAAATAATGAAAATGATCATATACTCAATGCCACACTCCAGAAACTGGGTTAGCTAACCACTTTATTATCTCATTTAATTGTCACAACCACATTGTAGGTAGGCAAAATTATCATCCTTTTATAGGTAAATAGGCTGAGAAAGGCCACAGAGAACTGAAGAAGCTTGTTAAGGTCAAACTAGACAAGAGTACCCAGGAAGTCCCAGGAAGAGAAGAGTAGGAGAAAAGAGATAACTGGCTGACACTCTGAAACCTCAATTTTGATCATGAAATGTCTGGATTTTACTGTGTTGTTTTAATCTGTCATCCTGATGATACCCTATCCTAAATGGTATAAGTGAAGGCCCCTACTGGTGGTGATAATAAACCTGATTAAGTAGTGAATTTGAGGCAGGGAGAAGAGGAAGTAGTTTAGGCTTTAAATAATTTTTAAATTATTTAATTTTTCAATTTTTAAATAATCAATTCATATGAAAATTAGTGAAGTGAGAAAAACTGTTTTATCTCTTGACTAAGGTAGGTTCTTTACTAGGCAATAATTTGTAAGCCTACAAATTGAGTAACAGTGGTATACTTAAAAGTAACACAACTTCTTTCAAGTCTTTCACAATTTAGATTGTTGTGAATGTATGCCAATTCTCCATAGAACATGCTAATTCAAATAATTCAAGTGAGGGCTTGCTGCGCATAGACTCAAGGTTACAGGAACACCACATCCCTATTCACTAATATCCCAAATCTTTGTATAATAGTATTACATGGTGCTGGACACAGAAGAAATTTCAGGGGCATTGAGTCAAACCCTCCTTATTATTCATAAAAGGAAACTAAGGTACATAGAGGTCATGTGATTAGCCCAAGGTCATGCAGTGCATATAGGTAGTGTAGGTGGAGTGGCAGATGTGAACTGTGCATGACTTAGATGTAGCCTCTGCTGTCTCTGAATGGTCTACCTGTCTGAAAGAGAGCTAAATCTGAGCCCTTAATATAGGATATTCTTTGAGGAGTCCAACTGGCCAGTTGGTGGCAAGGTGTCTACATTGGGTCCATCTGGAAGGGGCAAGTGGTTCATTTTCATAGGGATGGATATCTACTCTGGGTATGTGGATGACTTTCCTGTTTGCAGACTCTCAGCCATCATAACTATCTGGGAATCCATAGAGTCTCAGCCAGCACTACTGTCTAGCCTGACCTACCAAGTGTGAATCCAACCAGGAATCTAACTTCACAGCAAAGGAGGAGTAAGAGGAATCACCATAGGATCCACTGATTTTATCACATACTTTGTTACCTACCATCCAGAAGGAGCTAACCTCAAAAAGCCATGGAATGGCCATCTGAAGGTCTGGTTGAAGCATTAGCTCAGAGGCAACTCTCTGAAAGGATGGGGTGCTGTCTTTCAAGAGACAGTATATGCATTAAATCAGAGACCTCGCTATGACACCATGTCCCCAACAGAAATAATGTATTGGTCTGGGAACTAAGAGGTGAAAGCAGAAATGGCTTAACTTAGCATCATTCCCAGTGATCCATTGGAGATTTTGTGCTTCCTGTTCCTGAAACTCTGGGCTCTCTGAATTGGAGGTCCTGGACCCCAGAGAGGATAGCCTCCTTCCAGGGGATATAGTCAGGTCCTATTGAAGTCCAGGGTACCCCTTTTGCCAAAACACTCTGGACAACTTTGTGAGGGACTGGTAGGCAAGAAGAAACATCACCATCCTGTCAGGGGCAATGGCTCCTGACCAGCAGGGGCATAGGGCTGCCTTTGCACTATGGGGGCAGGGAGGAATGTATGTGGAACCTTCTGATCTACTTTGGCATCTGCTGACACTCTCTACACTGTTAGACCTGTGAGTGGATATGATAGCACCTCCAAGCCCAGAAGGGTATGCCTGTCAAGAGTTCAGATCATTTAGGAATGAACGATGATAGTGAGGGTGGTGGAATTTAGAATGGATAGTGGAGGTGGGAAAGGATAAGAACCTGTAGTGACTGTCAGGCCAACTAATATCCTTAAGTAAGAGGGGCTTCAAGGAGCCATGGAGCAGCTGCTCCTAAGGCTGTGTGCAGAATAGATCTGTGCAGTACAAGAGGAGTGTGGTGGCCATAAAAAGGAACTCTCAGATATCCTGCTGTGGGTGCATTATTGGCTAATGGCCCCATCTGCCATCAGTTCCCACTGAGTACTGGCCTGTTCCCACTGATGCCACACTTCCCACAGGCTTCTCTCAGCCCATGACTGAGCACTGCAGGGATTAATGCAAGCTCTTCCCTGCAGTATGAGAGCCCCCTCTGATGGGTGACTTGGCTTGAGGATTTCCTACTAGCTTGGCCAAGACTTCCCTGGAGGTGAACTGAAATCTGAGACCCCTTCTTCCCAACCCTCTTTCCTTCCCCATCTCCTTCACAGGGCTCAGACCCACATCACAGTCTGAATGGTTGCTGCACATAACCATTCCCAGATCATTTGTCTCCCCTGCCTTATCTGAATTCCCTTCCCTTTTTCCTTCACAAGTGTTTCCTCCATAAATCTCCTGCATATAAAATCCAATCTTGGTTTCTGCTTCTCAGAGGACTTGAACTAACACAGCAGTCCTGTTAACACTTCTCACTGAGTCTTTCGTCACTGATTTTGGTGTGTGAGATATTTTCCAGCCTGCATCTTCTTCCTCCTTCTCCTCCTAACATTTCTCAATTCTCCCAACCCAAAGTTTTTTTTCCCCAGTGGAGTGGACAACTCCTGAAGGTTCTTTTATTCCTCCTTATTTCATACCACCACCAGCTCAGATTTTTATATCCAAATTCTTGAGTTAAAGTCTTTCTTCAGTAAACTATATGCTACCATCAGCCTCTTTCCTTGAAGGTCCTACTCTAGGACCTTCTGCTTTGCAGTGAGTCCCACATCAATGAGGAACGTTCTCAAAATGTGGTGGCCACTCCTATCCTGCAGACATGTGCAGACCCAGACTTGCCATGGTCTCTTAGTGCTGCTCATCAGTTCAGCATTCTTTATAGGTATTTAGTTAATCCTTGCAAAAATCCATGAGGTATGTGCTATCATTATTCTCTTTTTTTCAGATGGTGAAATAAAGGGCAGAGTATTTAAATAACTTGCCGTGAATCTACAGCTAGTAAATTCTATGGATGCCAGATCTGAACCAAAGCACTGTATGGAAGAGAGAAAGGAGATGACAATTAGAGAAGGAGATTGGATCAATGAAAGCCTTTTTTTTTTCTTTCTTTCTTTAAATCAGAGATTTGAGTTCCCCTCTTGTCTTCCCAGTTCTGGACCTACTGTAATTAATTAATTATAATTCACTAAATCATTCATTTATTTGTATTTTTATTTAGCAAAATGCATGTGTTGAGCACAACAATTTCTGATTTATTCATTGCTGCTTACTTGCTTGTTTGTTTGATGATCGAAAAAGATCCACTGAGCTGCAGAATTCTCTGAGACTCTTAGTCTTTCTTGCCTTGTCTACTCTTGGCTCTTCTTGCATTGATACTGCAAAGAATATAGTTTCTGGACATTCTCAATTTGCAGATGTACCAGCTTCAACCAAAACCTCTTGATACAAAAATCTGGTTGTTTACTCTTTGTTGTTCTTTGTCTTTAAACAAAAATAAAGAGTATCCAAGAACTCTTATAGGATCCTACACAATAGAATGCTGTGACAGATGGATGTCTTTCTCACATGAGTTTCTGGACACCATGCGTGAGCCCTCTGGCAGTGCCGCCTGTGTGCATGGAAGGGGTGGTGATGAGAATTCTCAGGAAAGTCCCTCATGTCACTAGCCTGGGGCCCTCCCAATACCCGGCACATTGGAGCAGGGTTAAATGGAACTTCAAGGATTTGTGCAGGTGGAGTGGAACAAAAGGACAGAAACAGCTGATCAGCTTTAAATGTCTAGGCGGCTAAATCAGGATTAACCTTTCTGGCTTTTGTGCTGATGAGATTTAGAGAGCCCTGCACGTTGTCCAGCTTAGAAGCAGATTTTTCACTCAATAAGATTTGTACTGTTTTATAAATATCAGCCACTAGATAACTCGATTCATACCACTAGTTAAAGAATAATAATGCCCCTGAGTTGAAATCTATATGTTAATTTTATATTCTATTTAAATTAATTGAATTGATATGAGGATAAAAATATTTGTCAATGTATGTTTCAAGCTGTGCATTACTGGGAAAGGTTACAAAAACCACAGACATTTTATCCAACCTCATTTTTCAATTTGTCTATGGATGATGTTATCTTTCTTTCAGCCAAATAATTAAGTACTTGATGGCACTTGTTCATCCATTGTCTAACATGCAGCAAGTCTTGAAAATATATGTCAGGACTGTCTCCTTCTTCATCCAAATGAATGAAAATTATGTCAGGGGAAGTCATATTCATAAACTGACTATATGCCAGACACTTCTTTTCTATGTAACCTGTTTAATTCTTAAAACATCCTATGTTAAAATGAAGACTCAGAGATTCAAAGATGTTAAGTAATTTGCTTGCAGTAGGTGGCAGAGCCAGCTTGAGACTCACATATTGGGACTCCAGACCCAGTGATTTATTCTCTCACTGTGTTCTTATTTTGCTGTGGAGACTCCATAGAAAAGTATAGAAAACCATGGGCTCTGGAGCCAGAAAAACTCATGATCAAAAGGCGCGTCTGCTACTATTTTATTTGTAAGACCTTTGGAAGTCATTTAGTCTCTCTAAGACTCTATTTCCATATCTGTAACATGGAGATACTTTTTAACATAGTTGTTTTAGTGATGACATGACATAGTATAGGTAAAACGTTTAGCATGCTGTATGGTACATCATTAGCTATATCATTCAATGGTACTGATATCCAGTTTTTTTTTTTTTAAGTCCATTGGATATTCTTGGCATTTAACAACCCATAGGAAATAATATTTCATCTTATTTTTAAAAATAACATGCTTTTTTGAAATGTCTTCAAACCTCTCAGATTTTACATTTTACCATATCTCCCCTTGTAATGGAGTTCTATATACACAAGGTGTTATGGGAAAGGGAAATAAAGTTGATACTGAGCTGGTTAGATCTTAACATTATTAATTGTAGGGCACTGGGGTTTGGTTAATGGCCTCAGTTACAGCACCAACTGGATTCACCTAGCCTTTGTACATTTATTGAAGGATGCTTTCTGTTCCAGTTTCTCTGCAGACCAGATCAGAAGGCTTAGGTCAAAGTTGAAATCCTGTAGTATTAGGATTCGGATATTTGGAGAGCTAAGCTAAGGGATGAGATCTCAAAGATAACTTAAAAAGACTGACTCCACTTCCAATGACAAACTGTGACCTGTGCCATCAGAGAGAACCTCATCAGGAAGGACTTTGAGCTCTGAATTAACCTACCCCTTGGAGAGGTTCTACACGGACCCATCAAATTCCAATCTGTAGGAAAAAAGGTATGGCCAATTTTCAGGCTACTTTCAAATACTACATGAGCTAGTTTGGTGTCTAATGTAACAATTGTACATGTTTTAGTGGCTCCACAGTTAGACTTGTTGGACACTGAGGAAGCCATCTATCAGCGAGTTGGTGAGTTCATAATTTAATGAAAACCCTTCCTTTTACCACTCTTAACATTATTGTGCATTTTCTTAAGCTGTATTTATTTGGATGATTCTAGCTACCTGTTGTCCTGAGAGACTACAACTTTTATTTCCTACAAAATAGTTATTCCTTCTTACTTTTATCATCTTCCTTTTAGAGATGCTTAAGCAATGTGTGTTGTTTGTTTAGAGAAAACTTATGAATATTTATGGTTTTCTAACATTACGATCTGACCTTCAGGGCAAATCATGCTTACAATGTCCTTTGTTCTCTGAATCAAGCCATATAATTTCCATCACTGTCAATGCTGCCCAACTGTAAGTGGAGACAGAGACTACTACAATGTGCTGATTTGATTTCATAAACATTTGGTTCTACTCACATCACGTGCATATTATGTGAAATATATTATATACAAAGGCTTAGGCCCTCATAACCTGAGGATTTATTCTGTCTGTCCCCTTTATTCATCTTTGTCTTGCTGCTTGGAGGTTGGCATTTGTGCACAGATTGCTGCGAAAATGCCCATTGACGCCTAGAGAATATGAAAAATGGCTTGGGCAGATGTAGGCAGCTGGTGCCGATTTGGGTTAACAGCTCCTTTATGTCAGTGCCCACATTCTGGAGCTGATTAAAAATGAGACTTTTCCATCACTCAGAACTTATCAGCAATGTGCATATGTATTTTTGTGTCAGCACCTATGAACCTGGAGAGAGATGTAGAATACAGTTAACTTTTAACATGGGTTATCACAGCTGGCTAGGATGGGGGTGATTATTAACTTTGTATGTATACAATTTTTTTGTTTGATGTATTACATCAGACATATAGTGCTTTAAGAAAAACCCTGTAAAATGAAACAAAACACGAAGTACAATTCTACAAGAAAAAAAGTTATAAACGAAATCAGTGATTCTCCAAATTGTATGTGCATACCTGTGGATCTTGTTAAACTGCACATTCTGATTCAGTCAGTGTCGTCGAGAGGAGCCTCTGTTACAGTATTTCTGGCAAGCTCCCTGGTGATGGCAATTCCATGGACCAATCTAGGGACCACACTTCCAATAGCACGGAATTAAAACTGGAGGAAGATAACAGAACTTGTTCTCTTCAGTAAAAACCAGATGGAAGTAGTGTTGTCATTTTTTCTATTTCTGTTCCTCCTTAAAAATATTCTAGTAACTTCTAAAATCTAGATAAAATTTAAAATACTTCTTCAAACCAGACTAGAGAAATGGTTTAATAGGCAGTTGATTTCTGCAGCACAGTGCTAGCAGAGTAAGCATCCTGTATAAACAATTATATTTAATTCAGTCAAGCATACATTTACTAGAAAAGCATTTGCTTTAGGAGAATTCAATGCCGTCTGTTTTCCCCCAGAATTTATGTTCTCGTCATAAAAATAAGACTTGAAAATTACTCTTGGCTGGAAGAGAGTAGCATTGTTTGTAGGAAAATGGTAGACATAACAGTTTAAAGTCAAGTATAAGGTTAGTACAAGGAGCATGCAGAGAAGGCTGGGATCACCCAGACGAGCAGCTTAACTTGGACTAAGTTTACAGGCCCAGTACGGCTGGATGGTATAAAGAGCCCAGCTTGCCTCTTTAGATGAAGTCATTGTCTCTAGAAGGTGACTCTTGGATGCTTGAGAGAGAGAAGCTTAAGAGTTTTTCCTAGGTTCAGGTTTCATGCAGCCAATGTGGGATTAGCTGCTGATTAGCCAGGAATTGCTGACTAGGATCAGCTCTGTTCAGCAAAATCTCATTCTCCCCATCACATCCTCATATTCAATTACTCTGACTAAAATAAGTATTTGGGTTATGTCTGCCAGATGGTCAGCTTTCTTTTCCCTAGAAGAGCTGTTCATTAAAGTGGATTAGGGAGAAAAATACTTGGTAGAAAATGTATAAATAAATGAATTACTTATTATATCTTTGTTCTGTAATTTGAAGATCCCATAAGGGAAATAGAAAAGAACAGAAATACTGTTCAGCTCGAATTCCTGCTGCCCCCAAAGCAGATTAGGCAGACAGTATGCCAGACTGCCTGTATCTTTTGATACCACACTGCAAGCATGGCTTATGGTGCATACAGTTCATGACTTATTGCAGTATGGATTTGTTAGTAATGTTGTGTCCATTGTCATTATTGAAATGGATAGCTTTTAAAAAATGTTATCATTCTCATTTGATATTTGAAAGTACATTTTGTTTGTACATGACTTTATTTCATTTAGGGACCTATTTTTTTTCACAATGAAAGATAAAATGTAATTTGTATGAAATCCAGTGAGAAGAAAGAACTTCTACCACAGAAATTGGAATTTAAATCTGTTTTTCACAATTGTGCTAATGGTATTAAGTTGAGGCTACTGATATTACCATATGCAATTAAAATAAAATGAGTTCTGTAGCATAGAAGAGATTTCCAATTAGCAGTGGTGAATTGGTGACAATTTCATTCAGTGATCCAGTCAAGTCTGCGACCAGTGACAGTGAGTATAGCGGGTATGTCAATATGTGAACATTTGCAAATTAATGCTCACCTTACAAAATCAAGTAAATTTGGAATTACTTGAATTTGCTTTGGGTAAAGAATTTTGATGAACTGTATTTACTGATTCTATTTTCAGACCTAGCCTTTTGTGTCTTATTTATTTTCATTTTGTTGTCTTCATTTTGAAAGTTCTACTAGTAGAATGTAAAGCTGCTTTTTAATACAGAGTTGTGAGATTCTAAGCATTTTTATCTGTATTTAAAAATATAAATGAACCCATACTTCATTGCTGAGGGATCTCTTATGTCAAATTAACTTCCATTTGCTACCCATTAAAATAATGTGTTTCCTTAGGTACATCTGGCAGAGTTGTTTGCTCTTTTCTTTCTTCATTTCTGCCCTCACACTCCCTATCCATTTCTGATCTCACACTGCCTATCCATTTCTGATCTCACACTGCCTATCCATTTCTGATCTCACACTGCCTATCCATTTCTGATGTGACCGCCACCTCTATGTGGGAGACTTACACAACTATCCTCTGAGCATGGTTCTTTCCTAAGCTTCAATTTCACTTCTCTTTCTTCCTGATGACTTGGTAGTCTTCCCACTTAAAATTGAACTCATCTTTTGCTCTTAAAATTATATCCTACTCTAGATTTCCATGTTTTTTTTCAATGTGCCGCCACTCTTACTGCAACTCAAAACTTTAGTCTTCATGCCTTCATGTCTTCCTTTCCTTCTCATCCTTAACATACATCCCTATCATTCAGGCCCTATCCCACTGACCTCATTCTCATTTGTTATTTCCCACCACCACCACCCACAGACCCTACCCTTCTCATGCCTGGATTATAGCAAAGCTTGCTTGACTGATCTCCCCATTTGTTCCCACTCACCACTCTTTCCTCATTTGCCGTCTGGTTAATATGTGCATTAAGGACAGGGCTATCCCTTAGAATTCTTGTATCCTCAGAAGAGAAATTCCCACAATATAGTGTTCAAATCTTGTTTTTTCGAAAGGACAAGAGGTCATTTCTGATATTCACCATATGCCTCTGGTTAGAAATTTGTAACTAAATATGGTACAGACTTCATTTTAAAAACGTTATGCAGAACAGTTAATTTTCTGTGATTATCAGTTGGCTTGGAAGATCTCTACGTTTTTTCTCAACTTCTAAATTTCTCAACCCTAAATTTTCATAATGGTAGTATAAGCAGGATCTCTATGTGCAGCCCAGTGTAGAAAAATCTATAATTTAATATACATTTTTATTTGATAAAATATATAAATTTAGCAAGAGCATATTTTTCTCCTATATTTTTCTAGTTACTTAAAGATTTTTAATTTATAATGGTAGATTCAACTGTAAAAAGAAAAAATAGACTTATAAAGTATGGATTTTAAACAACTAACCATAAGAAGAAAAAAATCAATCTGTCAAATGGTCTTTTAAAAAAAATCAGAGAGGAAATGCCTGAAATTGACCAATAGTGATTCTTAGTTAGTGTAGGATGCAAAATATTTGCTCTGAGAAAAAATAATCATAATTTGTTTAATCTTTCCTCTTCAGTGAGAAGAACTTGAGAACATAGCACATGTATCTGAAACTGTTTTCCTAGAAACATGACACCTATGCTTTAGAGAAAAAATAGTACATTTTACTATGCCAGTTATAGACGGACTTAGTTTTAAAAGATCATTTTATTCATTAGCAAAGCAAATGACAATGATAACAAAACAACAAAACCCACCATCACTGCCCTATAGCCAGCAAACAAGAAACTCCGTATCTGTTTTACACTGTTTTAAATCCAGTGCTTTCTCACACTTCTCTGACTGGTAAAATCAATGTTATGTGATGATTTATCAGAATTTTCTCCTCCACCCTATCTCCTAATTGCACATATCCATTGTGAAAGGAGCCCTGTGAAGGTTGCTGGATAATATGTCTTCGAAGATCACTCATTATTTATTTATTGTACTCAATGGAAGTTTTAAACTTTTTCTTAGCTGAAGGATGTATAAATCGCATGAGAATGCAGCTCATTCCAAGAACATAAATTCCTACATATTTGTGGCAGATATCACATGTGACCCTTTGTATCAATTAACTGAACAAATCCTCAAGAGATCCAGGCCATCTTGGTGGCCTGAGTTTATATTCAAAAGCAGAGGAATCGTGTGGTAGGATCATTCTCTGTACCTCAGTTCCAACCCAGAAACATTTTTCACTAAAGTTATCAATAACTTCCCAAGTTGCTAAATCCAGTGGACATTTTAGTCATTTTCTATGACCTCTCAATGGTTACCTATTCCCTTTCTTCGAATTTTTTTTCTCTGTCTTCATAATGCCACTCTTTTTCGAATCCTTCCTTGTCTTCTGACTGCTCTTTCCCAGTCTCCTTTGGTGGTGCCTCCTTTCCTTACCAGTCAATAACTGGAGCTACAGACTGAGTCCTGGGCCCCTTTCTGGTTCAACTCATACTCTTCCTCTAGGCATTTTCATCTATATCATTGTTTAAATACTAGCTCTATATAGATAAATCCCAAATTTCAATTTCAGGTTCAAACGGAGACCAGACCACATATTCATAAGTCTATTCTAAAATTCATTTGAAGGTACCATGGGCATCTCAAACATAATCTTTTCTCCAAAGATGCTCCATAGCTTTCCTTCTCTCCATAGATGGCACTTCTATCAACCCAGTTGTATAAGCCAGAAGTTGGAAGTCATCTTTGACATCTATTTCTCCCTCAATCCCCATATCCTGATGATTTCTTTAAGCATATTTTGAATCTCTTTGTGTCTCTCCATCTTTTACATCCCTATACTGGCTCAACTCACAGTCACATTTCTCCTGCAAATATTTTCACAGCTTCCTGCCTTGAGCATCCTAATTGTTCCTTATTTTTCTAATAATTCTTCATCGTCCTTACTTTTGTTCTAAATTCTTTTTCCACACTGCAGAAGGGAATTTCTCTTCTGTTTGAAGTTTGCAATGACGTCTTATTGAACTTAGAATCAAATCCAAACTTGTTCATGTCGCTGGTGCACGAGGTTCTGTGGGATCTGACTCTCACCTGCTTCTCTGGCCTCATGTTTTGCTTCTTTCTTTGCTCATGATAGGTTCTTAGTTCTTAATTTTTGAAAAATGCTTTTTGCCCATCTCATGGGCCTAGTATTTCAATTCCTGGGACACCTTTCCCCACCTTTGACTGAAAATACCTGCTCATTCTTTAGTAATCAGCCCAAAAGTCACCTCTTCAAAAATGTCCCTTAACTAGGTTTCCATGTGATAGTCTCTTTTTATAAATTCTTATAAATCTCTTATTATTTATTTTTCACTCCTAGATTTTATATTGTCCTGTATTTGAGAGATTGTATCTCTCACATCTCATTTCCTATAAAACTCAAGCCCTGAAGTTTCTCTCTCACTCACTCTAGCTTTTGTTTTCTCCTTTCCTAATGCTAGATAGTGCTCTGAATATGCCCATCTCTTCCTAGCAACCTGCTTAACAAAATTATATTGGGAGCTTGGAATAGTAAGATAATTTAAACCATGTAAATTAGTAAATGTTATAAATCAGATACCCCTGTCCCCAGCTAGTTATTAAACATTTGCTACCAAATCACGGTACATGTATAAATGCATATACAGTTTACTGAGCAATTGTGTTAAGCACCTAACTGGTACGCATATTTTCTTATTTAATAGAGTAATCATGTGGTAGATATTGTTGAATCTCCATTTTACAGGTAAGGATATAACTTTGGAATTGCCAGATGTTCATCACCTCATATAGCATATAGTTGGCATTGAATAAATATTTTTATACAGTTGAATGAATAACTTGGGGAAGATATGGGTGCAAAAAATTATGTTTTCTATTCTCTTTAATAAGATTCTGTTGCTGCCCACCTGCAAATTTTAGTAATGTTTATCTTCTGTTTTAAACATTTTTAAATTATAGAAGATATTTATGTTTTTTTTTAGTATCCTAATTCCAAATACCTTCTCCATAGCAGTAATAAGTAATATAAGACAGTTTAATATTCTCTAGAAAGTTCAAGGGAAATGAGTAAGAAGTAAAATTCATGTATCAGATCAAATTGTCTTTCAGGTCTAAAGGCAACAGACTGACCTCCTTGAAAATAAAATAATTCAGGAAAATAGAGTTCTTCTTGAATAATATTCTATACTATGAAATTCAGCCAACCAAGAGGTGAATCAAACAAAGAACAAATGGAAAGGTTGTTGTAATAGAACTAACATTATGCTTTAAATCTTTTTCACTTTTAAACTGGCAACAATTGTGAGAATTTTGATTGTAGAACTGAATCAAGATGGTAGAAACATTGAGCATATAAAAATAATGTAACTAACGAAAAACAAGATGTGAAGGAAGATAAGGAGGAAAAAATGTGAGATTAAAACTTTTTCTCTTACAGGGTGTCAATGAGTATTGACTAAAGTTAAAATTTTTCTAATTCTTAAAGGTTTTACGTATTACATTTTTAATTGGAAGAATCTGTCTGAAGTGTAGCTATTTCTTCAGTCTTTGTTTTCTTCTGTTACATTCAAGTAAAATCAAATTCAAGTTTTTATTCAAAAGTATACTATATAATATGGATCTAGTTTAATAAAATGTTCTTTGTCTGTAAATCCCATCTGCCCATTTTTTTTTTCTGCTTTCATGAAGCTGATTTTTGAGAGAGAGGAGGCAAGCTCCATCCCCAGACCCTAATATTGGCTTACAGTCATGAGTCCTCAGTAAATAGTAATGGTGGCAATGGAGATAGAACGGTGGTGGAGGTGGTGGTTGACATGGAAGTAGTGGTGGTAGTGACGCTGTTTTGCATCAAGGTATGTGCATTAAAGATCACTAACCAACGACGATCTCATCATTAATTATTCATGCTACATAGAGTACTGTAGGGAGGCTATAGAGGAAAATTGTTAACAGCCCACGATTTAAAATTAGATTTGAATCCTGGCTTCTTCACTGAATTGACTGATAACTAGGGATACCTCTAAACTTCTGCTTCATTAACTTTAAAATATTATCTTCATCTTGGGACTCTTCTTAGAATTAAATGAGATAACGTGTTTCCCTGGCATCAATATGAAGTGTTCAATGCATGCTGATTGGTGTAGCTGTCATTTCTGCTGCTGCTCTTATTCCCTATTAAAATAAATCACATTTTTCTTGTTAGTAAATTGATATTTATAAGTATAATTTGCTTCTAGCTAGCAAGGCCGTAGAAATTCAAACACATTCTGATTTCCTGGACATTAAAAACTCTAATGACTAATGAAGGGGAAAACTTAGTTTGAAACAAAACAAAAGATTAGATTTGGACTTACTGACTTCCAGTCCATTTGGCTTCCTAAGTTCACACCTTAACATCCCTCCTCTACTTCAAACATGTAGCAATGATAGATAGAAAGTTTAAAGAAGAAAACCAACCAGACATAGCTGTCATTCAAAACAAGAGGAGTATCTCCTTGACCCCCACATGTATAGAGATGAATGAGAATCAGTGCATGAGGCTGAAGCCACATCTTTCTGAATTCTACTTTGGAAGCAGGAAGTGGCAACCTGGAGTTCACCTCCTCTGGCATACTGGGGCCCTAAATTGTCCTGCCAAGAAGAAACACCAAAACCAGTCTCATTACTTGAAAACTGATTTTCACCTGGGGATGATTTTACTCCTCAGGGGATGTTTGACTATGTTTGGAGACATTTTTGTTTGTCATAACTTGGCAGGGGTGTGAGGGTGCTACTGACATCTAGTGGGCAGAATCTAGGGATGCTGCTAAACATCCTGAAAAGCACAGGACAACCCCCACAACAAAGAATTATCCAGTTCAAAATAGCCTTGGTACCAAGGTGAAAAAGCCCCCACTAAAGGGTGAGCCCTCCTACTCAAAGGTGGGCCCTCCTACTCAAAGGAGACTGATAAAGCTGTCATGGGCCACAGCCCAAAACTACATCTTTTAAAAATTATTTATTTTTGCTAATTGACAAGTAAAAGAGTGTGTGTATGTGTGTGTGTGTGTGTGTGTGTGTGTATACATATATATGGTGTATGACATGATGTTTATGTAATATACACATATACACACAGACACATTGTGGAATAGTTATATTAAGCTATTTAACATATGGATTACCTCACATGCTTGTTTCTTTGTAGTGAGAACACTTAAAATCTACTCTTTTGGCAATTTTCAAATATATAATATATTGTAATTAAATCTAGTTACCATGATGTACAATAGATCTCTTGAACTTATTTCTTCTAACTGAAATTTGGTGTCCTTTTACTTCCATCCCCCAGCCTCTAGTAATCTCCATTTTACTGTTTCTATGAGTTTGACTTTTTTAACACTCCACACGTAAGATTCTATGATATTTGTCTTTCTATGCCTGGTTTATTTCACTTAACATGATGTCCTCCAAGTTCATCAGTGTTGTTGCAAATGGCAAGATTTTCTTCTTTTGTAATGCAGAATAGTATTTGTGTGTGTGTGTGTGTGTGTGTGTGTGTGTGTGTGTGTGTGTGTGTATCACATTTTCTTTGTTTATTCCTCCACTAGTGAAAACGTAGGTTGATTCCATATCTTGGCTATTGTGAATAATGCAATGAACATGGTAGTGCAGATATCTCTTTGACAACTGGTTTTAATTCCTTTGGATATACACTAAAGTGGGATTGATGGGTTGTATGGTAGTTCTATTTTTAATTATTTTGAGGATCCTCCATAATGTCTTCCATTACGGCCATACTTGTTTACATTCCTAGCAACAGTGGACAAAGATTCTCTTTTCTTTGCATTCTTGCCAACACTTGTTACTTTCTGTCTTTTTAGTAATAGCCATTCTAATAGGTGTGAGGCGATATCTCATTGTGGTTTTAATTTGCATTTCTCTAATGATTAGTGAAGTTGAGCATTTTTCTTATATTTGGCCATTTGTGTATCTTCTTTTGAGAAATGTCTGCTCAGGTCTCTTTATAGGGTTATTTGCTTTGTTGCTATTGAGTTGTTTGAGTTCCTTATGCATTCTGGATATTAACCCTTTATTAGCTGTAGTTGCAAATATATTCTCCCATTTTGTAGGTTGTCTCTTCACTCTGCTGATTAATTCCTTGGTTGAACAGAGGCTTTTTAGTTTGACGTACTCTTATTAGACTATTTTGCTTTTGTTGCCTATGCTTTTGGCATCATATTAAAAAAAATCTTTGCGCTAACAAATGTCATGGAGATTTTCTCCTATGTTTTCTTGAAATAGTTTTAATTTTAGGTCTTACATTTAAGTCTTTAATCCGGTTGGAGTTGATTTTTGTATATAGTGTGAGAAGGGTGTCTCATTTCATTCTTCTGCATGTGGATATCCAGTTTTTCTAGCGCCATTGATTGACGAGACTATCCTTTCCCCATTTTGTATTCTTCTTATCTTGGTTGATAATCAATTGACTAAATGTATTGATTTATTTCTGGCGTTTCTCTTTTGTTTCATTGGTCTCTGTGTCTGTTTTTATGTTAGTAACCATGTTATTTTACTTACTATAGCTTTGTAGTAGTTTTTCAAATCAGGTAGTATGGTGCCTCCATTTTGATCTTTTTTTACTCAAGATAGCTTTGGCTATTAGGTTGTTTTGTGGTTATCCAATACAAATTTTAGGATAGCTTTTATTATTTCTGTAAAAATGCCATTGGCATTTTGATAATGATTGCATTCAATATATAGATTACTTTGGGTAGTATGGACATTTGAACAATATTAGTTATTCCAATCTATGAACCTGAGATATCTTTCTTTTTATTTGTGTTTATCTATTTCTTTCATCAGTGTTTTATGGTTTTCAGTGTACATATCTTTCATCTTTTTGATTAAATGTATTCTTAAGTATTTTTTGTAGCTATTATAAATGGAGTTGTTTTCTTGATTTATTTTTCAGATAGTGTGTTGTTAGTGTATAGAAATATTACTGATTTTGTATGTTGATTTTGTGTCCTGCAACTTTACTGAATTAATTTATTAGTTCTAATAGTTGTTTTGTGGGAGTCTTTAGGGTTTTCTATATATTAAAGAAATGAGAGTTCGCGAAGGCCGGCAGCAGATGTTGACGCGATGTGATTTCTGTCCAGTGCTCTGAATGTCAAAGTGAAGAAATTCAATGAAGCACGGGTAAATGGCGGGAGTAACTATGATTTTCTTAAGGTAGCCAAATGCCTCATCATCTAATTAGTGACATGCATGAATGGATGAACGAGATTCCCACTGTCCCTACCTAATATCCAGCAAAACCACAGCCAAGGGAACAGGTTTGGCAGAATCAGCAGGGAAAGAAGACCCTGTTGAACTTGACTCTAGTCTGGCACAGTGAAGAGACATGAGAGGTGTAGAATTCAAGATGGTTTAAGACTTAAATGTTAGACCTAAAATCATCAAAACCCTAGAAGAAAACCTAGGCAATACCATTCAGGACATAGGCATGGGCAAGGACTTCATGTCTAAAACACCAAAAGCAATGGCAACAAAAGCCAAAATTGACAAATGGGATCTAATTAAACTAAAGAGCTTCTGCACAGCAAAAGAAACTACCATCAGAGTGAACAGGCAACCTACAGAACGGGAGAAAGATTTTGCAATCTACTCATCTGACAAAGGGCTAATATCCAGAATCTACAAAGAACTCAAACAAATTTACAAGAAGAAAACAACCCCATCAAAACCTGGGCAAAGGATATGAACAGACATTTCTCAAAAGAAGACATTTATGTAGGCAACAGACACATGAAAAAATGCTCATCATCACTGGTCATCAGAGAAATGCAAATCGAAACCACAATGAGATACCATCTCACACCAGTTAGAATGGAGATCATGAAAAAGTCAGGAAACAACAGGTGCTGGAGAGGATGTGGAGAAATAGGAACACTTTTACACTGTTAGTGGGACTTTAAACTAGTTCAACCATTGTGGAAGACAGTATGGCAATTCCTCAAGGATCTAGAACTAGAAATACCATTTGACCCAGCCATCCCATTACTGGGTATATACCCAAAGGCTTATAAATCATGCTGCTATAAAGACACATGCACACTTATGTTTATTGCGGCACTATTCACGATAGCAAAGACTTGGAACGAACCCAAATGTCCATCAGTGACAGACTGGATTAAGAAAATGTGGCACATATACACCATGGAATACTATGCAGTCATAAAAGAGGATAAGTTCATGTCCTTTGTAGGGACATGGATGAAGCTGGAAACCATCATTCTCAGCAAACTATTGCAAGGACAAAAAACCAAACACCGCCTGTTCTCACTCATAGGTGGGAATTGAATAATGAGAACACTTGGACACAGGAAGGGGAACATCACACACTGGGGCCTGTAGTGGGGTGGGGGGAGGGGGGAGAGGGGAGGGATAGCCTTAGGAGATGTACCTAATGCAAATTACGCGTTAATGGGTGCAGCACACCAACATGGCGCATGTATACATATGTAACAAACCTGCATGTTGTGCACATGTACCCTAGAACTTAAAGTATAATAAAAACCAAACAAACAAAAGAAAGGAGAGTTTTCTATACCTAAAAGAAAAAAGAAAATGAAACAAAGTGAAAATATTAATTTATTTGAATTGTATCACTGTTTTTCAGATAAAAACTGTTAGTGACTGGTATGGTTTTTTCAGAATATCCTGACATACAAAAAGCCAGACACACAAATGTCATCTGTAAACAGAGACAATTTAACTTCTTCACTATCGAGTATGATGTTAACTATGAGCTTGATGTATATGGCTTTGACAATCTTTTATTTGTCCATATGCCTGCAGAGACACCTAGAAAGTTGTCTATTGAACATTAATGTCAATTTGAGAAGTTGTGGTGATTTTCAAAATTACCTGTTATAACTTGATTTATTTGTCAGCAGGCGTCACTTTTACAAAAACAATACACTCTTTATTATTCAATTTGTTTATTGCTTTTAATATGGTGATTGCAAAGAATTTGTGCTTAGATAAAATATCACCTAGACAGTAATTATGTTTTGTGTGTTTAATTAGACATATTGGTGAATAAAGAATCAACCCTGAGCTACTTTTAAAGTATAAGTAATTGGAAATGAACTCTCTGCTTTGAATCCAATTGAAGAGCAAGGTTTACCAAATCTCTGCTTTCTCCATTAGTGGGAAGAATGATGAGGCAGCCCAGGGCATGTTCATGGAAAGCAAATTATATGATTTCCCCATTTAGCCACAGTTGGCTAATTATGTTAATTATAAGACTGCAGGAGAGCTGCAGGGAGTAAGCAACTCCCCTTCAGCATGATGACTTAAATTTTACTTTAAGAACTGGTTTTGAGTTGATAATCAGAGGCAAAGAATGAAATATTATAGTTATTTCTTTACCTATAACAGATATATAGCCAAGAGAAGAGAGAAAATTGGTTGGGTAGTCATGAGACTTGATCCTAAGATTGAGAAGCCTTTTAACAAAAGACTGTAGAAGCAGGACTTAAAACCAGAGTAAACTCAAATATTTATAGTTGGTATAATTTTGGTGGGTGTGCCAATACTTTGAAAACTATTGTCCTCACTAATTGATAAATTGATAAATGTTTCTCATCATGCTCTGTTTTTTCTCTTGACGCTATCTTTTCCTTTCTCCAATGCAACTGATGTGGACTTTTTCTTGGCAAAGGGGTCACAATAAAATTAATAATTTATTTGAACTGATTTCACTGTTCTTAAGATGAAAACTGCTAGTGTGCTGGTGTGATTTTTCAGCATATCCTGATATACACACAAACAGATAATATTTTTGATGCTAGTGATTGTGAAAGAGAGTGGCGTTTTGGGCTAGAACGTATGTCCTCCTGTTGTGTGGTTTTTACTGTGGAGGCTCTCCTTGTTATGATGACCACTGAATGCTTTTACTCTTCAAAGGCACTCTTTATGGTTTTAAATCACGAACTTATAAAGTGGCAATTGCAACCTTTTACGAATATGGTTTTCTGCTGCTTTGTGTTGTAAAGGTAACCAATGTTAGTTACATTATTTGTTAAAGTCTTTCACAGGCTGTGCTAGAGACCTAACTAATACCTCTAACATTGTTTTAGGAGGAAAATGGACTTGAATTTCAAGTTCAAGTTTACAAATAACAGTTTGGAACACAAATCTTTTTAAAACTGTGGATCATTAAAAAAAAAAAAGGTAGAGCTCTGTATTCAGTTTATACTGAACATGTATTATGGGTAGGATACATCAGGAGGAAACAAAATATCTACACTGGGGGAAAACACAACCTGTTAAGGAACCTGTAATTTAATGAAAACATTAATAAGATATAACAATGTACTTTTGAGTGCTAAATGGGTTGTATCAAATATACATGTTATTAAAGGTCAGACTCATGAAATTATGCAACTGAGAGAATATACTGCCATCTGTCCAGATTCGCCTTTCTTAAATCACTTGCCATGTACTCTCTTGTATCAGGAAGGAACTACACATGGGAAATGTTTAAAAATTATTTCCCTTATTGAAATTATGAAAAGTCTTCCCATGGAAATAAAAACATGAACTATAGATCTCACTTATGCTATGATAATTTTATATTTTTACATATTGCAGAGTAATGAGTGTTTATTGATTTGTGGTGGGTGGAAAGGATACCTATGAGCTCTTTTCTAACAACAGTTTGCAGAAGTCATTTGGATCTGCATTATACCTTGTATTCAATATAAGTGTCACACAGTTGTGAAGTACAAGAGTTCAGAGAATTACTCTGGTAAATTTTCTCCGGGAGGACGACACCTTGGTTCTTCTCTTTTTCTTCCTCTGTTCTTCCAAGGAGTTTATGACTTTTGTTTTTACAGTAGGTCCATGTGACAATAAGGCATTTGTTATTTTGGATACTGGTGGGGCTGATTGTAGAAAACCTCAAAATAGGTGCATATATTCCCTCAATAGTTCCTTTTTAGAGTCCTCTTCATGCCTTTCAGTACTTTCTTGTTAGCATTTTCCATTGTAAATATACAGGGGAAAGATCTAGGCATCCAGGTCAAGCTCAACTCTTTCATCTTTCCTAGAACTCAACCCTTGGGGAGTAATCAACATTCATTCTCCTTGCTTTCCTCTGCTTCAAGAGACTCCTAATTTGGTTTAGGCATTTATCCTTGGCACGTTGGCCATTCGCTTCAGGAGAGGCTGACCAACCCTCAATACCAGAGAGAAGATTCTGATTGGTCTAACCAGTCATGGCAATTTCAGTTGCCTTGCCAATAACTGGTTCATGTACTGCCTTGTGGTATGTTTTGGGCCAAAGCTATGTGAATAAAAGTGTTCTATGGGCTTCTAGGAAAAGCTTCCTTGTTCTTACAAGAAGACGCAAGAAAAATATGGCTTATATTCTCTCTAGAAATATTGTCAGGCTTGCATAGTGACACCTTTGACCTGGAGTGGGTACAAAGACAGGGCACAGAGCCAATACATGAATGAGAGCAAAGCCTAGAGCATTACAGGAAGATAGAGATATAGCAGGGGTTAGCAACTATTTTTCTGCAAAGGTCCAGATAATAAATATTTTAGGCTCTGTGGGCCATATGATCCGTGTCACAACTACTCATCTCTCTTGTTGCAGCACAGAATAATACATAAATGAATGTCCTTGGCTGTGTATTATATAAACAATACATTAATGAATGGTCTTGGCCGTGTTCCAATAAAACTTTATTTAGAAAGAAAAGTAGTAGGCCAGATTTGGCCTGTGGGTTGTAGTTTGCAGAGCTGCAAACCAGAACCCAGTTTGGTATGTGTCTAGAAGGCCTCTGAATGTACACTTCTTGATATGTGAAAATGTAAATTTTCTAATTGATTAAGGCAGTTGCATCTGTGTTTTTTCCCACTTGAAGCCAAAACATCCTTAGAATTATTGTCTTTGGTAAGGGAATAAGACTTGTCTTCTCTGCAATACAGGAGTAAGTCCTGTATTGCAAAAGAAGCTTTCTGAAAACAATGTCATTGTCTTTGTTGTTTAATTGACTTTTGCTTCTAATGCCTCAAATCTAAGGCTTGATTAGAGGTGAGCAGAACCCTAAATTTGTAGATTAGTTATTCTAGGATGAATTAGGCCTTATGGACAATCCCAAGTGTGATATGGCTTGGCTCTGTGACCCCACCCAAATCTCACCTTGAATTGTCATGATCCCCATGTGTCAAAGGTGGGACCAGGTGGAGATAATTGAACCAAAGGGTGGTTTCTCCCATGCCTTTCTCGTGATAGTAAGTGAGTTCTCACAAGATCTGATAGTTTTATAAGGGGCTTCCCTCTTTGCTTGGCACTCATTCTCTCTCCTGCTGCTCTGGGAAGAGGTGCCTTCTGCCATGATTGCTAAGTGTCCTGAGGCTTCCCCAGCCATGTGGAACTTTGAGTCAATTAAACCTCTTTCTTAATAAGTTACCCAGTCTCGGGTGTTTCTTCATAACAGCATGAGAATGGGCTTATACGAAGAGTCATTGTGTTAAGAGCTGTTCATCTTGCTCATACAACCAGGCACAGTGTGTTTTACTGGATGTATACTCTGATGTTTTGATGACAATTGAGCACTCTAGATATGGATACTCCCATTATCTTCCCTCATTGAAAATCTGAACATGACAGTTTCACCACTCCCCATTGGTGTCTCTTGGGAACTTTATAGGGCATTTGAAAAAGTTAATGTAAATACTATTCAGAAATGACGGAAAATGGTTTTGTGAAAGAGGAGAGTATTGATTCCTTGGGAAAGACGTAATTAAGATCCTCTGTGATTAAGTCTTTCCTGGCTTGGTCACTTCTTGCTTCTAGCTTTGGTGTAAATCTTCATAATATAACTATGAAGTTTGTAATTGAATTCTTCTGACCACTTTGGAGTACACCAGGAAGGTTTTAATTACTTTTTATGGATTATGTTCTATATTTCCTCAGGGGCTGCCTCTTTTGAGTAATTCCAGGCTTTTGAATTACTTATCCTTAAAATAGCAGTTATTCTAGGCTATTGTTATTTAATTGACTCTTCCTCTGTCTCCTCTTTTCATATCGTATTCTTAACTTAGTGTAGAATCTATTTGAGAACCATTGTGTAGGAGGTCCGAGTACTATTAATTATTTTGAAATAGAGGAAAGCTAAAAGTAAGGAAAGGAGATATATACGAAAGAAAACTTAATGGTAAAGACAATGAAAGAATCTGCTAGAACGTTCAAAACTCAAAAATGCCTAAGAAATCTAATAAATTGAAACCCTGACCAACCAATCTTCAATCTTCCTTCTTGAGGTTACATCACACACCCCTCTGCACTCTGGGTGGGAGCCCCACTCCTTCCCTCTTACTCTACTCCCCAGATCAGCTCCATTTGTCCTCCAGGCATTCAGTTAAATTGTCTTTCTCAGATAACAGTGTATATCAGATGATTAAAAACAGTGAATAATGTTAGTGTCTGCTTGTATTACATCTACTAAGTAACACATCCTTTTATGAGGATGAAGATTTTACCATGCCATATCTTCTCTTCTTGCAAAATTAGTCACAGTTACTATAAGATCAGGAATGACAACCAAAAGAGAAATTCCTTGAGAATCATTAGCTTGTCTTCCTATGGCCTTGTGGGAGTCCTAGCATGTACCTGAGTAGCAAAATTTAGAATTGCTTTTCTTTTTCATGTATCTGAAGCTCAATTTTTGTCTTCTCTACTTGTACCCACTCTGGAAACACTTAGATTTTGGAATTGAATAGGTAGAAGGGATAGTTGCAGTCTAGGGTATGATTCAAGAATACAAAAACAAAAACCAAACATTAAGTGTTATCCAATACTTGAACTCATCTTTAAATTTGCAGGGGAGTCTATTTGATAAATTAGAATTTAGTGAATTTGAATTTGGTCTGCTATGAAAGGTGGAAAAGGAAAGGATAATATCAAATATCAGACAGCAAGAAACAGCCCTGGCTGACTGCAACATTTTTTCTCTTCCAAAGACTAGATGCTCCCTAGCTTATAGTGACACCAGGAGACAGCACCCCCCCGCCCTCAGTGTTTTTTTTCTGTAGCTCTTTATTTTGGATTTTACTAGTTTTTGATGCCTCCAAGGCTAAGAGGTTTGAATTAATTGAATTGAACAAAAGGATGAAAAGGGTTTAGTTCATTGGAATTTTTCCTTAGAAATCAAAATATAAGTTTTGCCATTGGAAATAGTGGTTATGTGAACAGTTTTGTTTTCCCTAAGCATATCCAGCCACTGGGTCTAGCGGTGGGAGATGGGGAAGGAAATGGTCATAGTCTAGGGGTTGTTTTTTTCCCTAAAGTGAGATAATCTCTATTTGGTCCATAAAAAACAAATTTCAATTCACTCTCCCCATTTTATTCTTGATAAGCACAGATAAATTCAGAGTTAAAAATTACTTGTCTATTATCTTTGGGAGGATGAAGTAAAATAATTTTTTCATATTTATTAAAATCTCAATACACTGTGGTGGGAGCTGAAAAAATATTTGTCAGCATAAGGAAGCTGGTCTTCTAAGACTTATTCCAATTTTCCTTCCATTCCTGCATATCCCAATTCTCTGCTGTCTCTCTCACTAAACATGCCAAAATTTAGGTACAGTGTATATCCTGAAAAGACTTAAGTATGTATTTTGTATCGCACTTGAGAATCTGATGAAACAGCTATGTTTTAATCCAAGACTGAGCTGAAATTGTAAACACACATATTATCAGTTCTTGGAGGGAAATGAATCTCCTGTTGTTGGAGATACTATTTTATTTTCTGATGTTCTTAATGTTCCTGATTGGAACACTCAGATTAGAGTATAACACGATAACAAGAGAATGGGAACTGTAAGAAAACATTTTAAGTGGTCCATTTTCAAGGCATGATAAATCTAAGCACTGGCAGCTAGCCTGTGGATGTAACAAGCCACACAGCTCATGCTCCTAGAAAGTGATGATAAGTGAACAGAATGTAGAGGAGGTGTCAGCCCATAAAACAGAAGAAAGTTTCATTATTGGGAAATCAAAACTTAAGCAGAGAAGGGGACGGGGTATAAGCTTATAAAGGGGATAATGAAACTTAGGTGACACCCAGGAAGATTGTAACCTCATAGTACTCAACCAGTGAGGAACCGAGAGAGGAACTTGGGTGTTAGGAGATAAATTACCTGCTGTAGCTGCCCTGGGTGTGCCTGCCTACCAGACACCCGATCTTGCAAGATCACTATTAAAAGTCTCACTTTCGCTGTTCTTTGTACCTCTGAGTACACCCTTTGGGTTTGGATGGGTGAACATGTTTCTTATAGGGACCGTCAGAGGACAAAGATGATGAAAAGAGAACTGAGACCCGCCTTAGAGAAGAAAATCCATTGCTCATCCCTTAACATCGATATTCCCAAAGCCCTACTTTCTCAGTTATTTCTTAATCCAAGATCTCTTCCTGGGCATTCTTGCCCACTCCCTTAGCCTCAATTCTCTCCTAAATATGCTTATGATTCCAATATCTTAATCTCCAACCCATATCGCTCTCCTGAAATCAAACACTGTAGATGTATCTACTTCTGAAATGTGCAATTTGCTGCCCCATAAGACATGTTTAGATCTCAAATCATTGTCTTTCTTCTTTAATCAGACCATTCTCCTATGTTCTTTAATGCTGTTCATAGTTACACTATTCACCCAGTTGCCCAGTTGTCCATTCAATTTCAGAAGGAAATCTTATATTGGTGTATTCTCTTCATTCCCAAAGTTATCTCTGTAGTTCTGTTCTTAATTTTTTCACTTCTCTATGTCATTGTCTCCTAGATGAATGAATTCCTGCCTCAGCATCTCAGCCCTGAATGTAATTACTTTTTGCAATATTTTTCAGATTTACTGAAATATAATTGACATATAATAAGCTACAAATATTTAGAGTATACAGTTTGAGGAGTTTTGAAACCATCACTGCAATAAAAATAATAACCATATCCTTCATCCTCAGATGTTTCCATGTACCCCTTTGTAATCTCTCCTTCCCCCACCCCCCATACCTCCATTCCCAAGCAATGATTGATCTGGTTTTTAATAGATGGCTTGTGTTTTTTAGAATTTAATGTAAGTATCCTTTTTTATAAATTCTTTGACTCAGCATAATTACTTCTTCCTAATTAGGATTCCTTTGTTTCTTCATCTTGCTTTATTTTGCTGGAATCTCTAGGACAATGTCAAATAGAAGGGACAAGAGAGAACATTTTTCCCTTGTTCTTGATGCCAGTCTTTCAACATTAAATATAATGTAGCTGTTGGTTTTGTAGCTGTCTTTAATCAGGCTGAAGAATTCTTTCCATTTTTAATTTGGAATTGTTTTCATATATCTTCTATTATGTCATAAATCCTATAATACCCTGTAATTGTTTTGGCCTTAATTATCTTTTAAAAAACATTTTACAAAATTTAAAAAATCATTTCCAGTGCTATTCATTACTTTTATATCCAGCTTTCCATCCAGTATCAATTTCCCTCATCCTGAAATAGTTCTTTTAACATTTCTTATAGTACAGGGCTGCTGATTATAAATTCTTTCAGCTTTTCTATGTTATGAAAAAGTCTTTATTTTATCTTGGTTTTGGAAAAATATTTTTCCTGGGTATAAAATTCCAGGTTGATAGTTTTTTTTCTTTTCTTCCAGTCTTTTAAAAAAATGTTGCTCAATGCCTTCTGTCTTCCATTATTTCCAAAGAGAACCCTGCTGTTATTCTGGTCTTTGTTCTTCAACTATTATATCTTCAGTATGTAATGTGTCATTTTCCCCCATGACTGATTTTAAATTTTTCTATTTATCACTGTTTTAAAACAAAGATGATTATGATGAACGTCAGTGTTTTTAATGCATGTTTCTTATGCTCGGATCCATTAACTCTGATTCTGTAGGTTTATAGTTTATATCCATTTTGAAAAATGTTGTGTGGTAGTTTTTACAAATACTTTTTCTGTCCATCCTCCCTTTCTTCAGTGACTCCAATGCATACATATCAGGAAGGCTGAAGTTCTCCCACAGATCACTATACTCATTTCAATTGTGGGTGGTGGTGATTGTGGGTAGTGGTGGGGCGCTATTTTTATACTATGTTTTCAGGTTCACTGATACTTTTTTCAATAGTGTCTAACCTTCTGTTACTCCTATCTAGTTTATTCTTCATCTCCAACATTATTATGTTTTTGTTTTCTTGGCTCTAGAAGTTTGGTTTAGGTACTTAAAAAACTTTTATGTCTCTATTTAGCATGCTCAAGCATTTTTCTACTTCAGTATTTGGATATTTGGAATATAGTTACCACTTTTAATGTACTTGTCAACCAATTATATTATAGGTGTCATCTCTGGGTCTGTTTCTGTTGATTTTTTTTCCCTTCATTGTGGGTTATATCTTCCTTCTCTTGTGCTAAAGCCTGGAACTTCTCTCTATATGGGAATTTGGGCAGTAATAGGGCTTAGTTCATTTTGTTCTCCTCTCTTGGGAGTCATTGTCTGGCACTGTCTATTTCAATTTCTGAAAACCTTGTTTTATATACTTTATCTAGGGTTTTTTTGTTGTTGTTTCAGGCAGAATGTTAAATCTGGTTCCTGTTATTCAATCTTGACCCAAAGACAAAGTTTCTTTATAATTTATTTTGTGTACTGTGGCTTGAATTATTGTTCTGAATCTGTTTTGATTTTGTCATTGCCCTGCTTAAAAAATTTTGGTGATAACTCTTTACCTTCAAACCAAAGTTCTAATCTTTAGTAGAGCATCTAAGGCCCTTTATGTTATGGCTCTTTCCACCCTAATTTTTGACCATTAGTTCTCCCCTTTCCCACCCACACTACCTCCTACACACATAGGCACCTATAATCAAGTCATACTCAATTAGCCACAATTCCTAAAATATACAACTATATTGTTTTTATGATTTGCTTTTTCTTTATCTATACTACTTTCCCTCTCATGTTGATGAAATCTGACCTACTTTACAAGTCCACAAATCCTAGTTCAAATATAACCTCTTCTTAAAACCTTACGTGACTTCTTTCCTCCCCTCTCCTATTCTCTTCCCCCTACTGCCCCTGGAAAGATTGTAGCCTTCTTCTGGTTACCTCACCAGGACATTTCTGTTCCCTACAGAGCCAGAACTTGGAAAATGTATTCTGTAAAGTACCAAATGGCAAATATTTTAGACTTTGAGGGCCACTACATGTATTTGTTGCATATTCTTCTCCATTTTTTTTAAACCTTTTAAAATATAAAATTCCTTCTTAGCTTAGGGACCAAGCAAAAACATGCTGCAGTTTTCTGCTCTCACCCTTAGAGGATAGAGATTATATTTCATTCTTCCACCCCATAGAGTGCCTGTCCCAAGAGTGTGCTCAATAAGGATATGCAGTTATTTAATAATGAACATAAAATAGTCCATATTATGTGAGTGCTTAAAGTGTGACAGTGACTATTCTAAGAATGTAAAGTAGGTTATATCATTTGGTCTGCACAAATCAGGTTATATTGTTAGCACAGTTTCATAGATGAGGTAGTTGAGGCATGGAGAAGTTGAGGGATTTACCAAAGGTCATGCAGCTTAATCTCTTTAAGAAGTTGGAAAAGGAATGGGACTAGGACAGGAGGCAATTTTATATGTTTATCCTCTGTTGGGGTAGACTCCACAAAGAGGATAGAATGTCTCTGAGATCAACATACTCAACATCCCTGTCTTTGATGGAAAACAAATGTAGATAGACATGTAGCTACAGAGTCTTCGACATAAAAATTGGATGAGCTTCAAGAATAAGTAACATATCTGTTCCCTTTTATGTTTATCACACAGTTTAGAGAACATAGCAAAACTGAGTTTCTAAGAGGTTATGTATTATTACTTTTTAAAACATGAAAAGTCTTGAATATATTACCATCTTCATATTTTTTTCTTTAAAATCTAGAGAAATCCTGTTCCTCTTTAAATGTAATAATATCCTTCAAACAAAACACTTTGTCTAAACTAGTTTACTCCAAAAGCATATCTGGTTTTGAGTAAGAAGCTAAGGAAACATATCATTTGAAGCCACATACAAATATTTTGTTGATTTTTTAAATTTTTTGACAAAAAAGGAAAAGATAATCATCTTTGTGTTTTATAAACAACGTTACCTCATGGCTAAAAGTTTTGTGACAGAGTGAACTAATGTGAGTTTATATTAAAGATTTTGATGCTGCTTTTTGGAAATCTCAACAGACTAGACTCCTCAGCACAGTGGGATTGGAACTTCAATAATCAATCAAACCATCATCATGAACCAAAATACCCTCAAAGCAGCTGCAATTTACAATTAAGGGATAATGATCTTTATAGGAAAAATTACAAGGACATAACAGGCACCTGCTGTCAAAATTAGGTTTTTTTCAAAAAGCAGAAGCTGTTTCACTGCTGCAACTTTAAGCAATGATTATTATTAGGGCAATTTAAAGCAAATTAGTAGGTGTTTGGAATTCAAAAAAGCAATATATTTACATCAAGAACAGTATTGTGAAGACAGTTAATTTTTCCTGCTGGGAATTCAATGTGTTTTATCAAATGGCAACTGTGCCCTTTCCTGCATTGAATTCCACCAGCTGGAATGCAGATGCGAGAGAGCAACTCAGAACAGGAGCATTGAATCTGAGGTGCCCAACAAGGGCCTATTCTTTGAAATTAGAGAAGTAACTGGCATCTAGATATTAATATCTTTGACTTTTAGTCACTGACATTTCTCTTTTCCCCAGAATTTCCTGTTGCTTACGTTATTGTGTTCCTAGGCATTGTTACTGACAGCCAGTAAACACAAAGCAGTGAAATAAACGAAAGAGAAAATGATGTGGTAGCAGCATAAATATGGACTGCAGATAGGTTGTCACTTGGGGGGCATTGCCTATTCTCACAAGTATCATGGTTACCTCTGAGAATTAAGGAAAATTGGAATTGTAGATGTAGAGCTTCATTCCTTCAAAAATAGGCACTTTGAATGTGTTCTTCGCTGAGGACACATTGTTCCTAATCACTGGTTCAACACAAATTGGGTCTTGTGGTTGAAAACTGGAGAGGACTGTGTCTCCGTTGCTGACATAGTCAAGGGACTGGTTGAGAGAAACGTAGGAGGGGTTTGCTACTGAGTCCACGTCCTCGGCTTACCTGGCATAAAGCCACACAAAGGATAAAATTAGCCATCACATAATGGGGATGAGGTAGAAACTCTTTTCCCTTATTAAATTAAAAAAAGAATTTCTCACATGTTTCACCTGGGGAGCAACAGCACATTCAATGGCAGGTGGGGCTGAGAGGAATGACTATTTGATTGGTGGACTTGTTCATTTGGTAACGCATTTCTAAAGAGTTGAGCAAATGTTATAGGTAAGCTGGGCATATTTATTTTACTTGTTACGTATTTTGTTTACTAACTTGTTATTTTTTATTGCGTATACAATCAGTGACTCCCTGAGAGGATTATTAACCAGTGGCCAAGTTATGTCAATCTTATTTCTGCAGGAGAGCAGTATTATAGAATGATTAAGCAACAAGACTCTAGACCCAGAGATGAGTCTCTAAATGGGTAACGTCAGGCGATTTTTAATCTTTCTGTTTCTCAGATTTTGCAACTGTAAAACCGGAATGATAAAACTTCCTTTATAGGAATGTTGTGAAGATTAAATAAGCTAATGACTTAGGCTCAGAACAGTACAGGGTGCATAGTAAACACCAATAGATGTTAGCTCTTATTGTTATTAGTTTTTGGATCTGCTCCTTTTTCTCCATTCTCACTGTAATGATGCTTCGGCTACTTGTTAGTTCTTGGCTACACTTTGAAGTCATTCCTCACTGACCTCTCCATACTTAGGATCTTCTCAACTGCATTCATCTTACATGCATCTTACATCCTACTGCCAGATTAATCTGGTAGATGGCTAAGGTTTTTACTCTGCTGCTCAAAAAGACTAAACTTAGAAAATAAAGTCTTAATTCCTGTGCTTGGCACTGATGACTATACTAGTTTCCACTGTCATTTACCATTGCTGCCCTCTGGGACTTTTCAACCCAGCCAAAATGGACAATTTTTCTCTTCTCTATTTATGTACTGCATTATTCCACCTCCTCACTTTGCTCATGGTGAACCATCTGCCTGTATCACCTTCCTCTTCACACTCTTCCCTATTTGGCTAAGACTTATTTTTGAAACCCACCTCACAAGGCTCTATCTATGGGGACTTCTTGACCCCTTCCATAGTTCCATAAGAGGTAATATACCCTTTCTCCTACCTTTCATACCAATTTATCTGTATAACTTTTATGTTTCTTCTTATTTTCTGCTATATGTTTTAGTTACTTAAGTACATTTATTAGTCATTAGAGCAAATTTATGCTTGATACAACTTTAGATTTCCTTCACATTTACACAGCACCTTGTTCATAACCAGTGCTCAGTGCACACACACTGAGGGAATGAATGACTCTCCTTGGCTCTATAGGCCCAGCAAGGGGCTTGCAGCTAATAGATGTTCTGTGTCTTAAAATGTCTTACATGATTTGAAAAAAGAAGCAAAGAAAAAAATTATTATTCGTTTTCAACCAGCATATTAATTATTCATAGTAAAGCGTCTCTGACTTTTCAAAGTAAGAATTGCATTTTGAACTTACAGAAATCACAGGCTTTGGGAGTCCACACAGACCTTAGAGGGAATGGTCCAATCCCCTGTGGGGAAAACTAAGGCCTAGATGGGGAGAGTGACTAATCCAAAATCAGGTAAGTTATTGATAAAGCTGAGACTGTTAATGAGGTCTGTACTCTCAGGCTAGCATGTTTTCTTTTCTATTGTCATAAAATCTCTTTGTGGTCTTAGAGTAGTAATCAGAGAGTTTGAATAAAGTCCTTTTCAAACTCTAAAATAATTTTCAAAGGGAAACATTATTTATCAGTTATAAAGAATTTATAATTAGTATAATGGCAAATCTTGAAGGATGAGACAATTTAGACTGCGAAATATTTGTGAAACTTAAATACAAGAAATGTTGAAAACTGGGATAGCAAGACATATGTGTACACTGGCTCTCCCTGAACGGCAGTAGCTGACTCACACTTTTCATGCGTATGAGTGTGTAGAATCATCTACACACTCATTGCCTTCCCTTCCCTCCATTGCAAAGTCATTGTTTGTTTTTCTCTTTCTCCAAATAGCAACCAGTTATTTTCTCAGAGAAGGATTTTCCTCATCTGTAAAATGTAGATGGTAATTTTTAACCTCATTGGATTTATGAGGATTTAAGTGGTTGTGTCTGAAGCACCTGATGCAAAGCAAGTGCTGGGGATTGTTAGTCCAATTTCCTCTGTCTGCCTGACCAAGAGATAGCAAATGCATCGCATATATG
The DNA here is from genome assembly GCF_043159975.1 of Macaca nemestrina. NCBI lineage: Eukaryota > Metazoa > Chordata > Mammalia > Primates > Cercopithecidae > Macaca > Macaca nemestrina. The sequence goes on along the minus strand of NC_092130.1, from coordinate 107,843,485 downwards.
TTCTATTCCCTATTTGAAGACCAGGTTAGACAATAAGAATCTTCATAATACTTTCTGAATCCAAAAAGAGCCTTAGCATCCCTTTCAGCACAACATTTTAGGCAGCTACCATCAATCAGATGGAGTTTACACATGAGAGAATGTATTCGTCATCTCGTCCTAGATTATAAACTCTTTGAAGGGATAAGTGAGAGATGATATTTTCCTCTCATTTCTAAATATGGTTCTGCTACATCTGTCTGCTTAGTTTCCACCGCATCTCAGTCTAGCACTTTGCCTTCTGACTTTTGTTTTGTTCTGGCTCTAACCATGCTCTTGATTCCTATTTCTTTTCCCATATTCTAATGTGATTCCAAGAAACCAAAATTGTCATTTACTAGGCTATAGACATATAAAGTTATATTCTGCTGAGCTGACTGTAGCGACTTTGTTAATTTGTTAGTTTTCCATTTTCTCAAAAGAAAACAAGCATTTCCCTCCCTTTTGTTTTTAACAAAGAAAAAAAAAAGAAAATATTTTAATCCAAAACACAATTTTGAAAGTATAAAGATCTGACTAAAAAACAAAAAAACCCGAAAATTAAAAGCTGAATGTGATATTTTGCAGACACTTCCTTATATATCGGAAAAACATTGGTCTGAACATATTCTCTTTTGAGTTTTGGAAATTCCTTGTGAGTAATATCTACTCCTTAGTAGTGATTCTAAACATGTTAGTTAATATTGTTTAAAATGATGCAAAGGTGGCTAATATCCAACATCAGATAGCTGTGCTGAGATTTGAACCCTATTTTGACTGGACCCAAAGTCCCATCCTGTTGACTACCGCATAGTACTGTACTGCCTCCCCAGACTAAACTGTCTCTCCGTGCTGGTTCTGCCACTTACTGTGTACCTTAGGTAAGTGTTTCACTTTTCCAATCCTCAGTTGTCTCATCTGTAAAACCAGGAATGTGTCATGAGGGCTTATAGGAAATATTTGTAATGAGTTCTTACTGAGCGCAAGGCATGTGCAAACCAGCACAGAAATCATCATTAATTTCTCCAAGTGTATTTTCAATGTAAAAAACAAGGAAAATATTTATGCAAATTTTCCACTGGGAAGATAGCATTTGATTTCCTTCTTCTGGAAGAATGCATGACCTTTGACAAAAATCTCAAACTTAAGCAAAAAATTGCTTAATAAGCTAGAGTTTGTCAGATTTAGTGAGAGATGTAATGATAGATCATTTGCATTTGAATTCCTTTTTCTTCCTTTTTAATAAAATAATCATCTTCAAATATTTTATAGAAAGCTAGGATTAAAAAAAAACAGCCTTAGCCTGAGTAAATGATAAAAAGGAATTGATTGTAAGTTTTAATTCATTTAATATTAAATGAATATATAATTAAAAGCTTACTTTTAATTTAAAAGTCTGTCAGTGGAAGGATGTACATTAAACTGTTAAAATAATGTATCTTGATGGTGATAGAAATATAGCTGGAGATGAAAGTAAGAATTATTTTTTCTTTATGTATTTTTGTATTAATTGAATTGCTACAATAAGCATGTACTAATATTTTCAATAGTGAATATTTTGAAAAGCATTAAATTTTTAATTTTAATTATTTTTAGTTTTGGCCCTTTGTAAAATTATGATGCAACTGAAGTTTGTACTGTGTGTGTTCTGCCTCTTTATTCAATAAGATTTTATCACATTTTACTCTCTCCTTACTGCAGCATCTATATTATTTTTCTATCAAAGTTTACTGCCAAAAAGTGTATGAGAAATTAGTATACCCTAAATATAGAAAATTTCTAACAATAAACATTTTTGCCTCTCTAAAGGATATTTGCTATTCAACAAGGGTTAAAGTGATAAGGTCAGACATAAAGAGCCTCTTGCTTGAATTTCTATTATTCATCGGCAAGAAGGGCACAAGTGTTTGAAAGTGAGGAAGACTTTCTGGCTCCTTAAAGTCATATACTCTAGATGCTGGAAGTGTCCTATTTTGCTATATGCATAAATATGGACCTGGTTACTGGACCATGTGGTAGGATTATTGAATGACTGATGGTGGTGGTTTTGCCCCTGTATACATAGACCATATACACCATTATAAAAACTTTTTTTTTTTTTTTTGAGACAGTCTTTCTCTATCACCTAGGCTGGAGTGCAGTGACATGACCTCAGCTCACTGCAGCCATGACCTCCCAGGCTCAGGTGATCCTCCCACTTCAGCCTCCCGAGCAGCTGGGACTATAGGTGCGCACCATCACGCCTGGCTAATTTTTGTATTTTTGTTTGTTTTTTTTTTTTTTGGAGAGATGGGGTTTTACCATATTGCCCAGGCAAACTCTTGGAGTCAAGCGATCCTCCTGCCTTGGCCTCCCAAAGTTCTGGGATTACCAGCATGAGCCACTGTGCTGGCCGTAGCTTCTTCTCTCCTGTCCCTTCCCCTCCTTTCCTCTCCCCTCCCCTCCTCTCCTCTCTCTCTCTCTCTCTCTCTCTCTTTTTTTTCTTTTTAAGTGATTACTAGGAGCCATTGCAAGATTGTGAGCAGATGAGAAATAAACTAACTGCTTTAAGTTTTAAAATGATTATTCTGTCTGTTGGGTTGAGACTAGGCTGCAGAGACTAAGGATTGGAAATAGATCACTAAGAGGCTGTTGCAGTAATGTAGTTGAGAACTTGCACTGAGTGAAGGCAGTGGTGGTAATAAGGATTGCTCAGATTCTGGATATATTTAAAGGTGGAGCCAACTGGTATTTGACACCAATTCTTGACAAGGTTCTGGTGAAAAGTTTAGCTAGAAGGGGCTAAAAGAAGTATTGGTTCTAGTCTACATTGTCTTCTCTTTCTTCTCCTGGTTCTGCGAAATCCTCCAATTCCTTCCAATTTGTATTTGATTTAGGTCAAACGAATAACATTCTCTTATCAGTATTAATAGACTAAAGAAAGTTTATCACTCTCTTTCATTGCTGAAAATTCGAATTTTAAGTATAGAATCTTCATAAACTAATTGAATAAAAGCTATGATGATTTATGTTCTCTTTAGTATTTATAGGTACGTATGGTACTAGAATTTAAGGAAATGCAGTTCTCTAATATCTATACCGCAAACAAATGTCTGCTGCAGAGCTCTGGAAATTTTAAGAATGCCTGTGTTTTATCACTGCAGTGCATTAGTATTGCATTATTAAATGTTATTCCCTGGCCCAAACTGCATCAGTGGTTTTTTTTCCATTTAGGTTTCTCCTGTCTACTTATGTATGAATGACGTCAAACCAATCAAGCCGCTGTGAGAAATCTGCCACTGATACAAAATTATTTGCTTATATTACCCATAAGGAGAACATTATCTGTTTCTTATCTATTTAATTAAGAAGAAAGACTAGAGAAGATATTTGTTTATTTCTCCTTTAAAAAATGTTTTCTGTCTGGCCATGGCTATAAGACAAATAAAGGTTTTTTAAAAAATTTCAAGAACATTATTGTACTTTCTCCTTAATACCCCAATGGCATGAGAACATTTTGTGATATTTTCTCAGTTCAGTCAAAGAAATCAATGGAAACCAAGCTGAATGACTGTAAAATGTTCTGGAACAACTATTAAATAGAAGCCAGGGACCAAGAGAAGAGCTCTGGGGATGCTTTATGTTACAAACCTCTTTAAAACAGAATATGGATAAAATCTTTTTCAAGGACTAGTATAAAGCTGTTCCCTTTAACAAACTATTTGAGTCCTCAAATGATCTTTCCTTCCTTTTCTTCTTTGGCTGATTAGTATTCACACTAATCACAATGAAGTAAACAACCTTAAATAAAGTAAGATTTTTACTTTGCGGCATCAGGCAAGAGCCCTTAATGAATGAATACAATATAACAAATAATGTAATTGGTTGAATAGGACCTGAACACCATTTCTCCAACTTTCTGGAGAAAAGATGAAGTCAACTTAATATTCCTATCAAGAAAAATGGCAAAGCATATTTTTTCTTTCTCGCTCTATCTTCTCTTTCCCTGTTTCTCTCCTTATCCCCTCATTCACATGTGCAGAATATACACAATGATAATACCTGCATTTAGTGTGAAGTGGTCTTTCAAAACATGACACAATACTCTAAACAAGTATAACCTGACAGAGAATATACCAAAGGGAAGTGACAACTGGCCACTTGAAACTGGTAGATCTATAAACATCCTCAGACCTTTGTTTCTTTAAAGAAAAAACAGTAACTGACTTTCCTATAACATGCTGAGTACAAGTAGTTTAAAGAAGTATTAGAATCACTTTCCTTTCCTTCCTCCACAGCTCCAAGCAGGAAACCATCTTATGACTATTTCCTTACCAGCACGACATAAGTAGAGTGGCCATATGTCATATTGCATGACTCTTGTGCTTACATAATTATTAAAACTGTCAACCTGTCCCAGTTTAGATAATAAGTTATATGATGGCCTTTGTCATAAGAGATTCTGATCTTTAAAGGAGTTGCACTTTGACTCAAGGAATGGGCTAAATGTCACTGTAGAGGTTATCAGAGAGGCACATATGTAGAATGGTACTCATGTATGGGAACGCGTTTAGACTAGTTCAACAATCCAGGTGGTCAAATTTCTGTAGTTCCATGCCATAGAAAGTTAATGTAAATTACCTTTTTTCCTCATTTCTTAACTTCCTTAAAAGATAACTGATGAAAGTAAAAATATCAGCAATTAATTTGAGATTTATAACGTGTAGTGCTAAAATATATGACAATAATAGCACAAAGAACACAAATCATATATGTGAGTTTGTATAATTGGAACAAAACTACCGACTCTCTTAACCAAATTGACGTTTATAGAACAATTCATCTGACAACTTCACAATAAGAATTCTTTGCAAGAGGACACAGAACGTTTACCAAGATGGATCAGATCATATGTTGAGACATAAAATAATTAAATTCAAAAGATTGAAATCTTACTGACTACAACAGAATTACATTAGAAATCAATAACATTTAGAAAATTTTGAAGTATCTGAAAATTAAACAGCATACTTGTATATTGGTAAAAAAACAAGATAAATTTTAAGATTATTTCTAATTAAATAATGGTAAAAACCAAACTAAAAAAATTGTGGGATGCAGGTAAACCAGCAATTAGAGTGAAACTGATTGATTTAAATTCATATTTTAGAAAATAAAAATAGACTATGTAAGTATATAAATATATAAAAACGTATGTGTGCATGTGTATTGGCCAGGGTTCTCCAGAGACACAGAACAACTAGGATGTCTATGTATGTATGTATGCATGTATCTAGCTAGCTAGCTAGCAAAGAGGGGATTGATTAGGAGAATTGGCTCATGGAATTATGTAGGTGAAGAAGTCCCATGATATACCATCTACAAACCGGAGAAGCAGGGAAGCCAGTAGTGTGGCTCAGTCCAAGTCCTAAAGCTCTTGAATCAGGAAAACGGATGTTGTAACTGTCATTCTGAGACTGAAGGCCTGAGGATCTGAAGGGCTGCCGGTGCAAGCCATGGAGTCTGAAGTCTGGAGAACCTGAAGTTCTGATGTTTAAGGGCAGGAGAAGAAAAGTGTGCCAGCTCCTGGAAAGAGAGTGAGTTCACCTTTTCTCTGCCTTTTTGCTCTGTTTGAGCCCTCAGACAATGGAATAGCCTGCCCACATTGTCCTCTGAGTCAAATGCAAATTTCTTCTGGAAACATCCTCACAGAAATGTCCAGAAATAATGCTTTATCAGCCATAATAATATCCCTTAATCTAGCGAAGGTGACACCTAAACTTAATCATCACAGTATGTCTGTGTGTGTGTGTGTATAAAATGCATATACATATATAAAAATACATAAGCATATATAAATTAGGCCGGGCACAGTGGCTCATGCCTGTAATCCCAGCACTTTGGAAGGCCGAGGTGGTTGGATCACCTGAGGTCAGGAGTTTGAGACCAGCCTGGCCAACATGATGAAACCCTGTCTCTACCAAAAATACAAAAATTAGCAGGGCGTGGTGGCAGGCACCTGTAGTCCCAGCTACTTGGGAGGCTGGGGCAGGAGAATCGCTTGAATCCGGGAGGTGGAGGTTGCAGTGAGCTGAGATCGTGCCATTGCACTCCAGCCTGGGTGACAAGCGAAACTCCGTCTCAAGAAAATATTTTTTAAAAAGACATATATATGTATATAAAATAGATATATATACATATATAAATAGAAATATATATGCAAATATATATAAAAATAGACAAAAATTAATGATCATAAAAGAATGTTCTGCCTTTTCAGCAAGGATAGTGGAAGGAAAGGGCACTTCCTACATCCTGAGGGATGGGAAGAGATGGGGGGCGAATTCTCCGCAGTTCCAAGCAGAAAGTCACTGGTTCAACATGAAATACACTAAATTAATGAGATTTCTTGGCCTTTGGTCATTCTGCATTGGAAGGAATGGTGGCACTGAGTTGAGGTGTTTTGCATGCGTTGTGAGATAATGCAGAGTTCATTTCCTCTCTGATTTATAGCTCACTGTGGAAGTGTTGTCAAGAACTAATTTGGAAGTCAAATGGTAGATTGAGCATTGGTCTTAAACCCAGCACCATCTCAGCTTTCCTAAGTTGAGGTATTTGTGTCAAATCATTAGCATCCCTAGACAGAATAAAATACATTCCATCCTATGATACTTGTCAAGAATATTGATATGTAGGAATGAAAAGTGTTGACGACAACATTGGTCATTATTTTATGACTATGAAAGCACACATTCTCTCTCTTTCTCTTACAGAAACTGGGCTCTTAAAGTAACTGATTCATATTGTTTACCCACATAAAATTGTCTGTTTTGTTGTTAATTCTGGGTGTGCTTGGTAAGTAACTGTAACTATTAAAACACTTAACTATACCTTGGCTCTTCTCCATGTTTTTTTTTTTAAATAGAATTAAGAGTTTGCCTTCCCTTATGGAGAAGACCTGATTTTATAAACAGTGCTTTAATCAGTCCTGAAGCTCAGAATGAAGATGAGACCTCTAGGAGGGTTTTATTTAAAGAGAACACTTAAAGCCCAGAGTCAATGTTGTTTCTATTTTTAGCCTCTTTCTAGTAAAAAACCACCAAGACTCTCTCAGGATAAAAAGTCTTGTTAAATTAAAATATAATTTAATCAAGCCCTAAACCTGAAAGTATCTTAATTGCTCTTCCCATAGAGCAAGTTATGGATTCTCTTCCTTTAGCTTGGCCTGGCATGCTCATGGCCACCTTTAGGGCCCAGTAATGACTGTTGTCTCCCTTTAAAACCTGCCTCTGTTGGAATCCCTTGGTTAAGCTTTGTGAGTTGATTTCTTTCTCTCCTGGGATTTTATAGCTTCTACTGGAGGGCAAAAGCTGTTTTTTTCATCTTTGCAACTACAAGGGTAGTGTCTAGCACACCATGCTAAATAATTACTGGATTAATAGACAAACAAAAATCAGTAAATATATAAAGTAAGCACATGAAGTTTTTGAAGTAAATTGAAGGTTTCAGAAAAAAAAGGGGTTTTTCTTTTTTAAGAAAATGTTCCACAAGTATTTCATAAAGGAGCCTCCATTTAAAAAACAATGTATTTAAAATGATCTACAGATATTCTTGGACTTATGATAGGATTACATCTCAATAAACCCATTGTAAGTCAAAAATATTAGTCAAATGCATTTAATACACCTAACCTACTGAACATCATAGTTTGCCTAGCATACTCCTAGACATTTAAGGTATAAATGCACTCAGAATACTACATTAGCTTACAGTTGGGCACCATCATCTAACACAAAGCCTCTTTTATATAAAGTGTTGAATAGCTCATGTAGTTTATTGAGTATTTTACTGAAAGTGAAAAACAAAATGGTTGTATAGTTACTTAAAGTATGGTTTCTACTGAAGGCATATGGCTTTTATAGCATCTTAAAGTTGAAAAATCTTAAGTTGAACAATTGTAAGTTTAGGACTGTTTGTATTAATGATGTTTGTTGCTTTCTTGGTTGTTTTCTGAGACAGAGTGTTACTCTGTCACGCAGGCTGGAGTACAGTGGTTCACTGCAGCCTCTGCCTTCTGGGCTCAAGTGATCCTCTTGCCTTGACATCCCAAATTGTTGAGATTATAGGCATGAGCCACCAAGCCTGACAAGTTTGTTTTTCTATCTAGAATGAATGAATATGAGTACTTTAGCTTACATGGCATAAAAGGAGCCACCTTCTCTCATTACCTGCAATCATGAGGTTGTGTCCTAGATGAGTTGTCTCAGCTACCCAACATAAGGCCACTTTCACCAACAATCTAAGGCATTTAATAAAAACACATAATATGTTTTACTGACTTTTGTGTAGAGTAGTATTATGTCTAATTGAGAATTATTAACTAGTATTTATTTATTTAGGCTACACTTATGGTCAGCTGAGTGACTAATGTCTGTTTGACTGCCCTGTTTTCTTTTCTCAGTGGAGCTGGGGTTCTTGGTAGATAAAACACCAATGTTGTCTGTTATTTATAAATGAGTCTTTTGTATTGTTGGTTGACATTTTCAATCCTGCAACCAGATTCCATAGCTTCCTAGCTAGGGAAAAGGAAGCCCAAGAATGTATTGTGAGGCACTGGGAAAATGCAAGACTGCTTGAATATTGCCTGGTTACAATACCCACCACATTATTTTGGTGATTCTCAATGTTCTTGCAATCACTTACATGATACGTGCTTTCCTGATGAGACTCAGAGCTACATAGGAACTAGGTCATTGTGTACTTTATTACTATTGTATTCCCCACATCCTTACACTTTGTGAGCAAGTAATAAGTAATTCTCAAATGAATGAATGAATTGGGATAGGAAATGCACATCGAATGTTATTTCCTTCTTTAGTCTCTCTCTTCCTCCATAACTTTCTACTTCCTGGCACTAAAAGTAATCTCTGTATACTGATATTTAAAAAATCTTAGCACGTAGTATTTTCTCTGGGCAGTTCTTACATAATTTACTTTCCACTTATATTGTGGTTATTTAAGAGGCTATCTAATCGTAGTACTAGATTGTCAGTTTCTTGTCCAGAGGATATTTTTCTGATTTACTTTTAGATTTCCTATAGTGCCTATGCATTTTCACAGTCAATTAAGTAGCTTGTTGAATGAATGAATTATAAGGAGCCTGGTAAAACTTAAAGTGACATTTACTGAGTTCTACTTATTAATATTCAATGAATATTTTATTGGGAAAGCAAGGAATCTTACTTTCATTTGTATTAAATCAACACAGCATCTAGTCAATGACCACTGCTTTTCTTTCTGGCTTTGTGACATGCGGAGACTGTGGGGGTACCTTGTTTAAGTAGGACACACTATATATAAGCACACCCCTCTGTGATTTTCTAATATCATTATTCAAAACTTCTCTAATTACATTGGCCTTCTATTAGACAAATGTGCTGATTATCATGGCGTGCTGACAGGCAAAAAATGCTTTTAATTACATATCAATTTAGCTTTTGACTGATCAGCAGCAACAAGGTTCTGGTTACTGGAGAATAAAATTAAGCATGTGGCCCTCTAAACCTTTGAGTCCTTGTCATGTAGCTTATAATGAGAGAGGCAGAAAGTTTCCCTATTTGTTCCCACTTTGGGGAATATCTTGGCAGTGAATTCTGTGAGTCTTCTTTGATTCCTTGGGCAACCTCATTCAGCCTGAGATTATGCATGCCTCAACTCAAGGAAAATGCATGGCATTTTGAAATGCATCTGCATGCCTTCCCTCAGAGTCTTTTCTGAGCTCAACCCTTAAAACATCTTATATTTGCAAATAGGAGCAAATGACTTTTCTCTCAGATGGGATTTGGAGTGGTTCATGGGCTTTTAAATCTTTTTTTGTTGTTGCTGTAACAAGACTGGGAAAAACAGCAAAACAGAATGAGGGATGGAATGAGCAGAATGACCTTTAAGTAGAACCAAGGGAAAAAAAGTAGCAAGTGGAGAAATAAGGAGAAACCAAAACCCTGGAATGTCCCAAAGTCCAAAGGCATGGAGGGTTTCAAGAAGGGAAACTCTTGAAGCCCGTCAGTGGAGTGAAGGGCTACTATGTTAGTCTGCTTTAACTGCTATAGCAAAATATCATAAATTAAGTGTCTTGTAAACAACAAATGTATATTTCTTACAGTTCTAGAGGCTGGAAAGTCCAAGATCAAGTCCTGGTTGATTTGGTGTATGGTGAGGGCTAGGATTTTGATTCATAAATGGTGCCTTCTTCTTCTTTTTCTTTTTGTCTCACCCATGCTGGAGTGCAATGGTACAATAACGGCTCACTGTAGCCTTGACCTCCTGGGCTCAATAGATCCTCCCACCTCAGCCTCCCGAGACAGGCACACACCACCATGCCCAGCTAGTTTTTCGTATTTTTAGTAGAGATGGAGTTTCACCATGTTGCTGGGGCTGGTCTTGAATTGCTGAGCTGAAGCAACACATCTGACTTGGCCTCCCAAAATGCTGGGATTACAGGTGTGAGCCACCTTGCCCAGCAATAGTGCCTTCTTGCTCTGTCCTCACATGGTGGAAGAAGTAAGGCAGCCCTCTGGGATCTCTTTTATAGGGGCACTAGTTCCATGAATGAGGGCTGCACTGTTGTAAACAAATCTCCCAAAGATCCCACCTTCTGATACCAACATTCTGGGCGTGAGGATTTCAACACCTGAATTTTGAGGAGACAGAAACATTTAGACCATAGCAGCCATGCAGAGAAAGCAGAGAACAAGCACTGAGAAAATAAGCAACTTGGTTTGTCAGAAGGGCTATTGGAGATCCCAAAGTTTGCCTTTTCAGTAGAACAGTGAGAGGGAAGCTGACTATAAAGAGGTAATGAAGAAAAAAATGGTGAAGATACATAAGCAATGATTATATCCTGCTCAATCTAGGAATGTGGCCATGTTCTCTGGAACTCTTTTTTTTTTTTTTTTTTTTTTTAATGTCTGTTCACCTTTACTTTTCCGTTCTGTTGGCCCAGTTTGAGTTATGAAAAAAAGCCTTCTCCTTTGAGTCAGGGAGGGGAAATAACTGTGTAGTTGGGGAATTTGAGCAAGTTGGCAAGGTGACCTCGTTGACCACCTTCACATTCAACTTTTCCTCTATTTTAAGAAACTGAATGATGATGAGTGGTTCTGTTTTGACATTAGAACTACTTTTATGGTTTTCACATGTGAGGAGATTTTACCTGAGCCTCTAAATGGGCTTAAAAAAAAAAGATCACAATGACTATAGGAAGGTGGTAAGAGGAGAAAGCTTGTGGAAGCCAGTTGAAAAGACTAAGATTTTGAAGATGTGGTGGTGGAGCCAGAGGGCATGCATTTATTTCAAAGGCAGAGATTTAGAGTTTCAGTGCCTGGCACTGGCCTTGGGTTAGATCCATGGGCTTGCTTGTTGATATTCTCATAAGGAAAATCAAGATAAAAGATTACCATGTCAATGGTTTTGTTTTCTTTGATCTCCTGTGGCTGTGTGCCACACTGATTTTGCCTGGGAAGCCCCAAGGCAGTTTTTGTAATAACTCAGTGTTAATGTTGTTGAAGGAAGGTCTGTTTACTCTTTGCCTCTCACACCTTCAAGGGATGGAACAGGGGGAAGGTCACTAAGTGAGAGGTCATAAAGGTTGGGTTCTGGTGATCATGCTGTGTTATGTGCCTTATGAGTTTTATCCAGCCACCTGGCATTTCTAAAACTTAGTGTTTTTTTTTTTTTTTTTTTTTTTTTTTATTATCTTAAAACGGCTTTAAGAATACCTCCCTATCTTCTAAGATGATGGTAGAATCAGATGAAATATGTTAAAAAGCACATTAAAACCAAGGAAGAATGCATTATAAATAAAATGCAATGTTATCAAGCAACCCAAGAAGGGAAGTGGAAGACAATGAGGAATTGAAGCAGGGCTAAACATTCCTTCTCTTTCTCATTATCCTCATCCCTATGGGGGTAGCTGTGAACCAGCCTCCCTTGTAGGCCCCATAATTCAATTGAACTGATTTCACACTGAGCCAGGAAGTGAGGGGGCAGGGTCCAAAGCTGGAAATGGAAGGTCTGGGATTCTGTGTGGTTTGTACGAAATGCCTTTCATTGGGTCTCACACATATTTAGCCCTCAGTAAATGTTTATGTTATTACCTCTTCTTGTCTGCTCTCTTTCCAGCCATATATTTAGTGCTACTCCCAGATAGGTTCAGGCTTCTGGGGTCCAAAGCATATGCAATATTGGAGAATCTCTTCAAGTAGAAAAATATAAAAATATCTTCTTTTACAAATTTAATCAAGATATATGGTCAGGTGGGCACATTCCTAGGAACCACCCAAGGCCTTGGAAGTGGTCTACACAAGTGAGGAATCTTGAGGCTTCTGCTTTGGATGGTAATGAAATGCTCAGTGTATATATATATCCTGTCTACTGCAATGTTCAGCAACTTCTGTTTGTGTGTATGTGTGTGTTTGTGCATACACACGTGAATTGGCACATAGTCTGTTCACATAATATGTATATGCACACACAAACTTCTAAATGAACTGCATTGTATGTATATTATTTAACATTAAAAAAATTAAAATGAGTTAACATGTTTGGTTTGAGAGTTTTATAACATCTATTGAAATCATTCAAGAGCCTTTGAATCTCTAGAATATCAAATGTGAGAATCTTTGCTCCAGGTTACTTTTTGCTTCAAAGTATCGAAAATCCAACCTATAAATGTGTTGTTTAGGTTACAAAACTTTAGGCTATGTTTTCCTCTCTATAGTGATGGAGCAGAAAATAATTTGAATGACTTAGTCCAGTCTGCTGCCTTCAGCAAACCTCACAGATGTCTTGCTTGACACATAAGACACTGTCCTATTTTTAAAGTCTTTAGAAAGGAACTCTCCTTACCTTGCTTTGAAAACTAGCACCCGTGTTAGGAATTTCCTCCTGTGGTGAGCCTAAAATCTCCAGCGTGTAACAGTGCTATGTGAGTTGCCATTCAGAATGCACCTGTATATTAAGGTCAGGAAGACATCTAGTAAGTGCTTGCTAATTTTATTGTTAAGAAAATTCACTTCTTTGAATCTCTAGTCTGCTTTCCCATTTTTTGTTTGTTCTGCTTTTAGTAAAACTGACAGAACGTTCCAGCCGGTGTTACACCATTGTCAATTTCTAGTTAGTGGAATCATGGTGCATCATCTACTGTACACAATCTCTATGATGAATGTCCACAACAGAAAGGATATTTTCCTGGGAATTGATGGAAACACACTGTGCAGTAGATGTCAGAACTCAGTTTATCATTTGGCTTAAAAATATTTTTACCTTTATTGTAAAAGATATAGAAAACTTGAAAAGTAAATAAATAGAAAACAGAAATCATTGATATTTCACAGCCTGCAAATAACAACTATTAATATTTTGATGTGCTTTATTCTGTTTTCTTATTTATGGACACACACAGATATTTATAGCAGACAGAATATTTTATCCTTCCCTTTACTTCACTTAGTAATATATAATGAACATTTTCTCATATCACTAAAATTTATCCAGAAACATTAATCTTGATAGCTATGTGATATTTCATCTTATGGATGTGCTTTTTTCATTGCTATTTTCTTTGATCTGGTTCTTTATTTACATAGGGTTTGCAGAACATTAATAATATTTTTATATGTGTTTTAAAGTTTAAATCAAGCAAAACACCATTGCATTCTCATTTAAAAAGTCTCAGATAATTAAAGTCATCCAGTATTTCTCATCCTCAGAAGTTACTGTTTTTATTAGTTTGGTGTCTGTGTAGTTTTCTTATGCATTAACACTTATATATGTGAGCATTCAGAAAATACAGGTTTTTTTTTTTGTCATTTATGTTTCTTCATAACTTGAGAAACCATTTATTATCAATAATTCAGATTCTAATTTTGATTTTCATAAATAATAACAAATGACTGTAGATAGATGTTTAGTGCATCTCTGATAATTTCTTCTGGATTAAATTTATAGAATTATTGGGTCAAAGAATATGGCTCAATAGAGACTATCTTTAATAAGAAAGTATATACTAACATACATGTTTCATTATTATAAACCTGGAAGTCTTCAGTGCTGAATTGATGTATTTATCTGTCTAATAAATAAGACTAAAAAAGCAAAACAAATGAAAATTTGGGAAAAATTTATAGTAGCAAACCATGGGGTAAGCTAAAATATAGCATTATTCTGAGTGATTAATGGAGTGTAAGAAACAGAACCTGATGAAACCACAAAGCCAGATCTTCAATGGACAGCGAATCCAAGAAGCAGAGACTGATAATCTTAGCACATGAGTAATGTTTCTCTATTTAATGTTGCCATAATCACTGCTAGCCTTAGGCATCCCCATGTAATTTGTATATTTTATGTTATTTTGCTTGGAGCTTAGCATTCCATTATTACTATTTTCTTGAAAACTCATCCTATCAGTAAGTTTATGTTTTCAAGGATTTTGTGTGTTTTAAAAAAATAGGATGAGATATTTATGGTTGGTTATGAGTTTGTTTAGACTCTTGTTTTTTTTGTTTTTTATTTTTTTATTTTTTTACTTTTTATTTTTTATTATTATTATACTTTAAGTTCTAGGGTACATGTGCATAACGTGCAGGTTTGTTACCTATGTATACTTGTGCCATGTTGCTGTGCTGCACCCATCAACTCGTCAGCACCCATCAACTCATCATTTACATCAGGTATAACTCCCAATGAAATCCCTCCCCACTGCCCCCTCCCCATGATAGACCACGGTGTGTGATGTCCTCCCTCTCGAGTCCAAGTGATCTCATTGTTCAGTTCCCACCTATGAGTGAGAACATGCGGTGTTTGGTTTTCTGTTCTTGTGATAGTTTGCTGAGAATGATGGTTTCCAGCTGCATCCATGTCCCTACAAAGGACACAAACTCATCCTTTTTGATGGCTGCATAGTATTCCATGGTGTATATGTGCCACATTTTCTTAATCCAGTCTGTCACTGATGGACATTTGGGTTGATTCCAAGTCTTTGCTATTGTGAATAGTGCCGCAATAAACATATGTGTGCATGTGTCTTTATAGCAGCATGATTTATAATCCTTTGGGTATATACCCAGTAATGGGATGGCTGGGTCATATGGTACATCTAGTTCTAGATCCTTGAGGAATCGCCATACTGTTTTCCATAATGGTTGAACTAGTTTACAATCTTACAATCCCACCAACAGTGTAAAAGTGTTCCTATTTCTCCACATCCTCTCCAGCACCTGTTGTTTCCTGACTTTTTAATGATTGCCATTCTAACTGGTGTGAGATGGTATCTCATTGTGGTTTTGATTTGCATTTCTCTGATGGCCAGTGATGATGAGCATTTTTTCATGTGTCTGTTGGCTGTATGAATGTCTTCTTTTGAGAAATGTCTCTTCATATCCTTTGCCCACTTTTTGATGGGGTTGTTTGTTTTTTTCTTGTAAATTTGTTTGAGTTCTTTGTAGGTTCTGGATATTAGCCCTTTGTCAGATGAGTAGATTGCAAAAATGTTCTCCCATTCTGTACATTGCCTGTTCACTCTGATGGTAGTTTCTTTTGCTGTGCAGAAGCTCTTTAGTTTAATGAGATCCCATTTGTCAATTTTGGCTTTTGCTGCCGTTGCTTTTGGTGTTTTAGACATGAAGTCTTTGCCCATGCCTATGTCCTGAATGGTACTACCTAGGTTTTCCTCTAGGGTTTTTATAGTATTAGGTCTAACATTTAAGTCTCTAATCCATCTTGAATTAATTTTCGTATAAGAGTAAGGAAAGGATCCAGTTTCAGCTTTCTACTTATGGCAAGCCAATTTTCCCAGCACCATTTATTAAATAGGGAATCCTTTCCCCATTTCTTGTTTCTCTCAGGTTTGTCAAAGATCAGATGGCTATAGATGTGTGGTATTATTTCTGAGGACTCTGTTCTGTTCCATTGGTCTATATCTCTGTTTTGGTACCAGTACCTTGCTGTTTTGGTTACTGTAGCCTTGTAGTATAGTTTGAAGTCAGGTAGCGTGATGCCTCCAGCTTTGTTCTTTTGACTTAGGATTGTCTTGGAGATGCGGGCTCTTTTTTGGTTCCATATGAACTTTAAAGCAGTTTTTTCCAATTCTGTGAAGAAACTCATTGGTAGCTTGATGGGGATGGCATTGAATCTATAAATTACCTTGGGCAGTATGGCCATTTTCACGATATTGATTCTTCCTATCCATGAGCATGGTATGTTCTTCCATTTGTTTGTGTCCTCTTTGATTTCACTGAGCAGTGGTTTGTAGTTCTCCTTGAAGAGGTCCTTTACATCCCTTGTAAGTTGGATTCCTAGGTATTTTATTCTCTTTGAAGCGATTGTGAATGGAAGTTCATTCCTGATTTGGCTCTCTGTTTGTCTGTTACTGGTGTATAAGAATGCTTGTGATTTTTGCACATTAATTTTGTATCCTGAGACTTTGCTGAAGTTGCTTATCAGCTTAAGGAGATTTTGGGCTGAGACAATAGGGTTTTCTAAATATACAATCATGTCATCTGCAAACAGGGACAATTTGACTTCTTCTTTTCCTAACTGAATACCCTTTATTTCTTTCTCTTGCCTGATTGCCCTAGCCAGAACTTCCAACACTATGTTGAATAGGAGTGGTGAGAGAGGGCATCCCTGTCTTGTGCCAGTTTTCAAAGGGAATTTTTCCAGTTTTTGCCCATTTAGTATGATATTGGCTGTGGGTTTGTCATAAATAGCTCTTATTATTTTGAGGTACGTTCCATCAATACCGAATTTATTGAGCGTTTTTAGCATGAAGGGCTGTTGAATTTTGTCAAAAGCCTTTTCTGCATCTATTGAGATAATCATGTGGTTCTTGTCTTTGGTTCTGTTTATATGCTGGATTATGTTTATTGATTTGCGAATGTTGAACCAGCCTTGCATCCCAGGGATGAAGCCCACTTGATCATGGTGGATAAGCTTTTTGATGTGCTGCTGAATCCGGTTTGCCAATATTTTATTGAGGATTTTTGCATCGATGTTCATCAGGGATATTGGTCTACAATTCTCTTTTTTTGTTGTGTCTCTGCCAGGCTTTGGTATCAGGATGATGTTGGCCTCATAAAATGAGTTAGGGAGGATTCCCTCTTTTTCTATTGATTGGAATAGTTTCAGAAGGAATGGTACCAGCTCCTCCTTGTACCTCTGGTAGAATTCAGCTGTGAATCCATCTGGTCCTGGACTTTTTTTGGTTGGTATGCTATTAATTATTGCCTCAATTTCAGAGCCTGTTATTGGTCTATTCAGGGATTCAACTTCTTCCTGGTTTAGTCTTGGAAGAGTGTAAGTGTCCAGGAAATTATCCATTTCTTCTAGATTTTCCAGTTTATTGCGTAGAGGTGTTTATAGTATTCTCTGATGGTAGTTTGTATTTCTGTGGGGTTCATTTTTTATTGTGTCCTTTTGATTCTTCCCTCTTTTCTTCTTTATTAGTCTTGCTAGCGGTCTGTCAATTTTGTTGATCTTTTCAAAAAACCAACTCCTGGATTCATTGATTTTTTGGAGGGTTTTTTGTGTCTCTATCTCCTTCAGTTCTGCTCTGATCTTAGTTATTTCTTGCCTTCTGCTAGCTTTTGAATGCGTTTGCTCTTGCTTCTCTAGTTCTTTTAATTGTGATGTTAGAGTGTCAATTTTAGATCTTTCCTGCTTTCTCTTGTGGGCATTTAGTGCTATAAATTTCCCTCTACACACTGCTTAAATGTGTCCAGAGATTCTGGTATGTTGTATCTTTGTTCTCATTGGTTTCAAAGAACATCTTTATTTCTGCCTTCATTTCGTTATGTGCCCAGTAGTCATTCAGGAGCAGGTTGTTCAGTTTCCATGTAGTTGAGCGGTTTTGATTGAGTTTCTTAGTCCTGAGTTCTAGTTTGATTGCACTGTGGTCTGAGAGACAGTTTGTTATAATTTCTATTCTTGTACATTTGCTGAGGAGTGCTTTACTTCCTATTATGTGGTCAATTTTGGAATAAGTGCAATGTGGTGCTGAGAAGAATGTATATTCTGTTGATTTGGGGTGGAGAGTTCTATAGATGTCTATTAGGTCTGCTTGCTGCAGAGATGAGTTCAATTCCTGGATATCCTTGTTAACTTTCTGTCTCATTGATCTGTCTAATGTTGACAGTGGAGTGTTGAAGTCTCCCATTATTATTGTATGGGAGTCTAAGTCTCTTTGTAAGTCTCTAAGGACTTGCTTGATGAATCTGGGTGCTCCTGTATTGGGTGCATATATATTTAGGATAGTTAGCTCTTCCTGTTGAATTGATCCTTTTACCATTATGTAATGGCCTTCTTTGTCTCTTTTGATCTTTGATGGTTTAAAGTCTGTTTTATCAGAGACTAGGATTGCAACCCCTGCTTTTTTTTGTTCTCCATTTGCTTGGTAAATCTTCCTCTATCCTTTTATTTTGAGCCTATGTATGTCTCTGCATGTGAGATGGGTCTCCTGAATACAGCAGACTGATGGGTCTTGACTCTTTATCCAGTTTGCCAGTCTGTGTCTTTTAAATGGAGCATTTAGTCCATTTACATTTAAGGTTAATATTGTTATGTGTGAACTTGATCCTGCCATTATGATATTAACTGGTTATTTTGCTCGTTAGTTGATGCAGTGTCTTCCTAGCCTAAATGGTCTTTACATTTTGGCATGTTTTTGCAATGGCTGGTACCAGTTGTTCCTTTCCATGTTTAGTGTTTCCTTTCCATGTTTAGTGCTTCCTTCAGGGTCTCTTGTAAGGCAGGCCTAGTGGTGACAAAATCTCTAAGCATTTGCTTATCTGTAAAGGATTTTATTTCTCCTTCACTTATGAAACTTAGTTTGGCTGGATATGAAATTCTGGGTTTAAAATTGTTTTCTTTAAGAATGTTGAATATTGGCCCCCACTCTCTTCTGGCTTGTAGAGTTTCTGCCGAGAGATCTGCTGTTAGTCTGATGGGCTTCCCTTTGTGGGTAATCCGACCTTTCTCTCTGGCTGCCCTTAAGATTTTTTCCTTCATTTCAACTTTGGTGAATCTGGCAATTATGTGTCTTGGAGTTGCTCTTCTCGAGGAGTATCTTTGTGGCGTTCTCTGTATTTCCTGGATTTGAATATTGGCCTGCCCTACTAGGTTGGGGAAGTTCTCCTGGATGATATCCTGAAGAGCGTTTTCCAACTTGGTTCCATTTTCTCCCTCACTTTCAGGCACCCCAATCAGACGTAGATTTGGTCTTTTTACATAATCTCATACTTGCAGGCTTTGTTCATTTCTTTTTCTTCTTTTTTCTTTTGGTTTCTCTTCTCGCTTCATTTCATTCATTTGATCCTCAATTGCAGATACTCTTTCTTCCAGTTGATCGAGTCGGTTACTGAAGCTTGTGCATTTGTCACGTATTTCTCGTGTCATGGTTTTCATCTCTTTCATTTCGTTTATGACCTTCTCTGCATTAATTACTCTAGTCATCAATTCTTCCACTTTTTTTTCAAGATTTTTAGTTTCTTTGCGCTGGGTACGTAATTCCTCCTTTAGCTCTGAGAAGTTTGATGGACTGAAGCCTTCTTCTCTCATCTTGTCAAAGTCATTCTCCGTCCAGCTTTGATCCGTTGCTGGCGATGAGCTGCGCTCCTTTGCCAGGGGAGATGCGCTCTTATTTTTTGAATTTCCAGCTTTTCTGCCCTGCTTTTTCCCCATCTTTGTGGTTTTATCTGCCTCTGGTCTTTGATGATGATGGTGACGTACTGATGGGGTTTTGGTGTAGGTGTCCTTCCTGTTTGATAGTTTTCCTTCTAACAGTCAGGACCCTCAGCTGTAGGTCTGTTGGAGATTGCTTGAGGTCCACTCCAGACCCTGTTTGCCTGGGTGTCAGCAGCAGAGGCTGCAGAAGATAGAATATTGCTGAACAGCGAGTGTACCTGTCTGATTCTTGCTTTGGAGGCTTCCTCTCAGGGGTGTACTCCACCGTGTGAGGTGTGGGGTGTCAGACTGCCCCTAGTGGGGGATGTCTCCCAGTTAGGCTACTCAGGGGTCAGGGACCCACTTGAGCAGGCAGTCTGTCCCTTCTCAGATCTCAACCTCTGTGTTGGGAGATCCACTGCTCTCTTCAAAGCTGTCAGACAGAGTCGTTTGCATCTGCAGAGGTTTTTGTTGCTTTTGTTGTTGTTTACTGTGCCCTGTCCCCAGAGGTGGAGTCTACAGAGACAGGCAGGTTTCCTTGAGCTGCTGTGAGCTCCACCCAGTTCGAGCTTCCCAGCAGCTTTGTTTACCTACTTAAGCCTCAGCAATGGTGGGTGCCCCTCACTCAGCCTTGCTGCTGCCTTGCCACGAGATCGCAGACTGCTGTGCTAGCAATGAGGGAGGCTCCGTGGGCGTGGGACCCTCCCGGCCAGGTGTGGGATATAATCTCCTGGTGTGCCTGTTTGCTTAAAGCACAGTATTGGGGTGGGAGTTACCCGATTTTCCAGGTGTCGTGTGTCTCAGTTCCCCTGGCTAGGAAAACGGATTTCCTTTCCCCTTGCACTTCCCAGGTGAGGCGATGCCTCGCCCTGCTTCAGCTCTCGCTGGTTGGGCTGCAGCAGCTGACCAGCACTGATTGTCAGGCACTCCCTAGTGAGATGAACCCAGTACCTCAGTTGAAAATGCAGAAATCACTGGTCTTCTGTGTCGCTTGCGCTGGGAGTTGGAGACTGGAGCTGTTCCTATTTGGCCATCTTGCTCCTTTTTTTTTTTTTTTTTTGAGACAGAGTCTTGCTCTGTCTGTCACCCAGGCTGGAGTACAGTGGCGTGCTCTTGGCTCACTGTAACCTCTGCCTCCCCGGTTCAAGCAATTCTCCTGGCTCAGCCTCCTGAGTAGCTGGGATTACAGGCACACATCATTACACATGGCTAATTTTTTGTATTTTTAGTAAAGATGGGATTTTACTATGTTAACCAGGATGGTCTGTATCTCCTGACCTCATGATCTGCCTGCCTCGGCCTCCAAAAGTGCTGGGATCACAGTAGTGAGCCACCAGGCCCAGTCTAGACTCTTGCTTTTTATCAGATAGTTGACTGAGTTTTACTACTTGAAAATTGACCTAGATGCTTATTAAGAATCACATATTAAAAATACACATGGAGACACATCATAATTCCAGTTCACAATGTTTCTTTCACTTAGTTCTGATATTCATCATTTACTGGACATCAAGCAATTCCTTCTGTTTCAAGGTAGTTATTTTCTTTTACTAATTCCAGGAAAGCTGAATTAAATAGTTTCATCTTAAAGTCATGTATAATGTGGTTCATTTTAAAAATTATTGTTTTTTTGGTGTGGCTGACTATATTAATAGAAAATACTCTAAATTGTTTGCCCAATGTTAATGGTTATTTCTGGCTTTAGGCGACTTTTTTTCACTCTCTTTTTCCTGTTCTTTATTTCCTGAAGTTTTCATACGAAGCAAATATCGTTATTACAAAACACTAAGTTATTTTTGAAGATATTGTGTCTCTTCATGCTCCTAGTATTGTTGTATAACAGCATATAGCATACTATCACGGGCATTGTCACATCTTTTTACATT
Organism: Macaca nemestrina; assembly: GCF_043159975.1. Taxonomy (NCBI): domain Eukaryota; kingdom Metazoa; phylum Chordata; class Mammalia; order Primates; family Cercopithecidae; genus Macaca; species Macaca nemestrina. Next base: position 107,821,889 of record NC_092130.1, on the reverse strand, counting down.
TTAATATTAGCTCTTGATGGGTAAAAATAGTTTACTGTCTTAATTTATATTTCCCTAACTATTTGCTAGTTTGAACATTTTCATTATTTGTATTAAGCATTGCTCTCTGGTAAATAAACACTCCTTCAGTGTTTCTGCATTTGTCATGTCAGCATCTGTAGCATGCAGGCAATTTTAGAGACTCAATGTCTTCCTAGTAATCACTTTTTTAAAACTGAAATTTTTATTAAGATAATTTTAAATTCACATGCAGTTGGAATAAATGATACAGAGAAATTCTGTCCTTGTACATTTTGCCCTGTTTCCCCCAATAGTAACATTTTGTAAAACCGTAGTATAATATTATAACCAGGCTATTAGCATTGATATATTCAGAAATCTTAAGCCAGATTTCCTCAGTTTCAATTGACCAATTTGTGTGTGTGTGTGTATGTGTGCATATAAAGTTTTATACAGTTTTATTATCTGTGTAATTGGCATATTCACCAGCTCAACCCAGATACTAAACAATTCCAATACCACAGGGAGCCCTCATATTGCCCTGTTATCACCACATCACCTGCCTCCTGCTGTCCCTTTCAAAAACCTCTGCAACCACTGATCTGGCCTTCATTTCTAAAATTTATCTTTTCAAATACATTATATAAATAGAATCCTACAGTATGTAAGCCACACATTTTATGAAGTTGAAGAAAACTTGAATGTCGTGTGCTAGCACTGCTTTCTTCTTTTTCTTCCTCTCATACCCGAGAGCAGTTACCCGGCATCCCTTGCCTTCAGTTTTCTATCTTGAAGCTTTTGGCTTCTCGAAACTCCCTGCTTTTCAAAGAATTTCGTTCTCACATCAAGTAATTCTATAGATTTTGAAGAGTACTAGGAGCATGGAACGACCGTGGCCAATATTGACAGGGAAATGAAATAAAACCTTAAGTTGTAAGAGTGAGAAAATCCCTAGAGCCATGGGTAAAGTGACTATTTCAAGACTGTCATAATTTCTCTCCATAGTGTGTGCCACAGTGATGCTGTAGCTGAAGTTCAGAATTCTACCAGGGGCTTTCATGATCAACACAACATGGCAAAGTTGTCAGAAACTTGAGGGAAAAGATTCTTTTTGCTTCACTATCTTTTTTTTTTTTCTTGGACAGTCTCACTCTGTTCCCAGACTGGAGTGCTGTGGTGCGGTCTCAGCTCACTGCAGCCTCAACTTCCCAGGCTCAAGTGATCCTCCCACCACAGTTTCCTGAGTAGCTGGGACAACAGATGTGCACCACCACATCTGGTTTATTTTTGTACTTCGTAGAGGCGGTTTTGCCATGTTGCCCAGGCTGTTCTTGAACTTCTAGGCTCAAGCAATCTGCCTGCCTCAGCTTTCCAAAGTGCTGGGATTATAGGTGTGAGCCACTTCACAGGTCTTTCTTCACTATCTTTCACTAATTTCACTAAAATAATTTCATTAAAAGAAATTATGTTTTCAAGGATTTTGTGTATTTTTTTTTAAATAGGGTGAGATATTTATGGTTGGTTATGAGTTTGTTTAGACTCTTGCTTTTTTTTTTTTTTTTTTTTTTTTTGAGACCTAGTCTTGCTTTGTTGCCCAGGCTGGAGTGCAGTGGAGTGATCTCAGCTCACTGCAACCTCCACCTCCTGGGTTCTAAGTGATTCTCCTGGCTCAGCCTCCTAAGTAGCTGGGACTACTTAGAGCCCTTATCCCAGTTTTCCTATTTTGCTGCTCATGTCCAGATGCCCGTTATCCCTTGAGCTCTATGAAATAACCCAAGGAAATGGCTGGATACCCATGTTTTTTAGGGCTCTAGATAGTTTACTTCAGTGTGATTGTCATATGTTGATAAATCAAGTTATTTTACCTAGCTAGAGCCAGAATTTTCAAAATGTAATAAAGCCTAAATAAGTCTTAGGAAATATTTGCAAAATATAATTCAAATATATCTTTATAGGAGAAAAATAAATGGATGACTTTTAAACAACTAGAGTAAATATTAAGATTACGGTGCTGTTATTGTAGTGGGTAGCACTGGATTACATAAAATTGAGCTGTAAATGAAATACAACGTTAAAAATGTTTGCTTCTAATTTGAGTCCTAATTTGTCAGGGAAGTGAAAACAAATCCCAGTTAGTTCTGATTCTCTCACTCCTCCATTTTCACCTGAGTTGCATCTATATTCCAGGTTTTATCTAGTGCCATAGATGTGTTAGTACATGTATTTAGAAGAGGAGGAGAATTAAGCATTGATGAGACTCAGTTAAGACCTTACAACATGATCACAATTAAAAATATTTTTTTCCCTTGGGATGCCGAGGCAGGCGGATTGCTTGAGCTCAGGAGTTTGAGACTAGCCTGGGCAACATGGTGAAACCCTCTCACTACAAAAAATAAAAATAAAAATAGCTGGGCATGGTGGCATGCATCTGTAGTCTTAGCTACTCAGGAGGCTGAGGTGGGAGGATCACTTGAGCCTAGGAGGTTGAGGCCACAGTGAGCCATGAGTGTGTCATTGCAAGACCCTGTCTCAAAAAAGAAAATACTTTTCCCCTCCTCTTGCAGGTTGCCAAGACTGATTTTAAGTCAAAGAATAAAGTCAGTAAAGCCTCTCTTGGAAGGCTTTCTCACATGACCCCTTCTCCACCTTCACCCTCTCAGAACAGTAGGGGTAAGGAGGCCTTCTTACTGAGCAGCATTCAAAGACCTTATGCTTGGGCCAAGACTGTCCCCATTTCCTGCTGCATCAAGCACAGGACATTTACACCAGTAACTCCTGGAAAGAGACTAGGATGCAGCAAAGTTAGTTCTCAGATGGAAATTCACAATGATAAATGCCTAAATTAAGAAAGAAAGATGTCAAATAAAAAACCTAACTGTATATCTCAATGAACTAGAAAAAGAAAACAATCCCAAAGTCAGCAGAAGGAAGGAAATAATAAAGATTAAAACAGAAATGAATGAAACAGAGACTGGAAAAACAATAGAAAAGATCAATAAAACTGAGGTGGTTTTTTGAAAAGATAAACAAAATTGAGAAGCCTTTAGCTAGACCAACTTAAGAAAAAAAAGAAGAGGTAAATAAAATTATAAATAAAAGAGGAAATATTACAACTGATATCACAGAAATATAAAGGATCATAAGAGACTACTGTGAACAATTATATGGCAAAAAGTGGATAATTAGACATGATTGACAAATTTCTATAAGCACAAAACCTACCTACCAACAGTGAATCATGAAGAAATAAAGAGAAAATCTGAACAGACCAATAATGAGTAAGGAGATTGGATCAGAAATCAAAAAACTCCCAAAAAAGAAATGTGTAGGACTGATGGCTTCACTGGTGAGTTCTACCAACATTTAGGAAGAATTAACATGACTTACCTTCAAACTCTTTCAAAAAATTGAAGAGGAGGAAACACTTTCAAACTAATTTGATGAGATCATTGTTACCCTGATCCCAAAGCTAGACAGACACTATAAGAAAACAAAATTATGGCTGATATACTTCATGAACAGAGATGCAAAAATTCTCAACAAAACACTAGGAAAACAAATTCAACAGCACATTAAAAGAACCATAGACATGATTAAACAGGACTTATTTCTAGGATACAAGAATGATTCAACATACACAATCTATAAATGTGATTAGCCACTGTATTAGCTTGTTCTTGCATTGCTATAAAGAAGTACCTGAGACAACAATTTATAAAGAAAAGAGGTTTAATTGGTTCATGGTTCTGCAGTCTGTATAGGAAGCATGGTAGTGTCATCCACTCAGCTTTTGGGAAGGCCTCAGGAAGCTTACAATCATGGGGGAAGGTGAAGGGAGAGCAGGCACATTACATGGTCAGAGCAGGAGGAAGAAAGAGAAAGAGAGGAGGTGCTACCACTTTTAACCAGATTTCACATGAATTTACTCACTATCACAAGCTCAGCACCAAAAAGATGGTGCTAAACCGTTCATGAGCAATCCACCCCCATGATCAAATCACCTGCCACCAGGCCCCACCTCCAACACTGGGGATTACAATTTGACATGAGATTTGGGTGAGGACACAGATCCAAATCATATCAACCACATTAACAGAATGAAGGATAAAAATCATATGATCATCTCAATAGATACAGCAAAGCATTTGGCAAACTTCAACATCCTTTCATGATAGAACCTTTCAACAAATTATGTATAGGAGAAATGTACCTCAACATAATAAAAGCTACATATGACAAACATACAGCTAACATCAGACTCAATGGTGAAAAGCTGAAGGCCTTATCTCTAAGATGATGAATAAGACAAGAATGCCCACTATAATCACTTGTATTTAATATAGTACCAGATGTCCTAGCCAGAGAACTTAGGCAAGGGCAATAAATGACATCCAAGATAGAAAGAAAGAAAGTTAAATTGCTTCTATTAACAGATGATTTGATCTTATATATAGAAAACCCTGAAGTCTCCAAAACTGTTAGAACCAATAAATTTAGTAAAGGTACAAAATCAACATTAAAAATCAGTAATGTTCTTGTACACTAACAAGGAAGTATCTAAAAAATAAATCAAGAATACAACCCTATTTACAATAGCCTCAAAACCCTAAAGTTCTTAGGAATAAATTTAACCAAGGAGGGGAAAGACTGGTACATTGAAAACTGAAGGAGGTGATTAAGTCCTGAGGGCTCTGTCCTCTGAATGAGATTAATGACCTTAAAGAAGAGGCTTGTGGTAACCCTTTTCTCCTTCCCTCACGTGGGAACACAATGAGAAAACGCCATCTTTGAAGTGGAGAGCAAGCCCTCACTGGACACTGAACCTTCTGGTGTCTTGATCTTAGATGTCTCAGCCTTTAGAACTGTGAAAAGTAAATTTTTGTGGCTTATAAATTACTTAGTCTAAAATATTTTGTTATAGCAGAATGAATGAACTAAGTACTCAAAGCAAGGTATCAATTTCTGTTGCAATCTCTATTAAAATTCAACTGACATTGTTCACAGAAATAGAAAAAAAATTCTAACATTTTTATTGAATCACTAAAGGCTCTGAATAGCCAAATTAATCTTGAGCAAGAAGAACAAAGCTGGAGGTATCATACAACTTGATTTCAAAATATTTTTAAAACTATAGTAATGAAAGCAGCATGGTACTGGCATTAAAAACAGACATATTGAACATAATAGAGAGCCCAGAAATAAATCCATGCCCTTATGGTTGCTACAGTTTGAGTGTGTCCCCTCCACAATTTACACTGAAATTTAATTTCTATTGTAGTGGTATTAAGAGGTGGTATAGTTACTTCCGTTTGAGAAGTGATTAAGTCATGAGGGCTCCAGCCTCCTGAATGGATTAGTGCTTTATAAAAGGGCTGGAGGAAACTAGGCCTTGATTTGCTTCTTCTATGTAAGAAAACAGCAATCTTCACTTTGCCCTTCTTCCTTCTGACACTTGAGGACACAGCAAGAGGGCCTTACTAGACACCAAATGCTGGTGCCTTGATCTTGGACTTCCCAGCCTCCAGAACTATAAGAAATAAATTTCTGATTTTTAAAATAAATTGCTCAGTCTCATATATTTAGTTTTAGTAGCACACATGGACTAAGACAATAGTCACTTGGTCTTTGACAAAGGGGCAAAGAACACACAATGGAAAAAAGGTAGTCTCTTTAATAAATAGTGTTGGGAAAACTGGATATCCACTTGCAAAGTAATGAAATTGAACCCCTATCTTATACCATACACAAAAATTAACTCAAAATAGATTAAAAACTTACAAGTAAGACCTGAAATTCTAAAACTACTAGAAGAAAACAGAAAAATAACACCTTTCTTGACATATTTCTGGGTAATGGTTTTTTAAATATGATCTCCAAAGCACAGGCAATAAATGCAAAAATAAATAGGATTGGATCAAGCTAAAAAACTTCTACACACAAGGGAAACAGTCAACCCAATGAAGTGATAATCTATGGAATGGGAGAGTATATTTGCAAATGACACATCTGACAAAACATTAATATATAAATATGTAAGAAACGCAAACAAGTCAATAGCAAGAAAACAGCCCTATTGACAAATGAGCACAGCCAGGTGTGGTGGCTCAAACTCGTAATTCCAACACTTTGGGAGGACAAGGCGGGTGGATTGTTTTAGGTCAGGAGTTTGAGACCAGCCTGGCTAACATAGTGAAACCTTGTCTCTACTTAAAAAAAAAAAAAAAAAAAAAAAAAAGCTGGATGTGGTGGTGTGCCCATAGCCCAGCTTCCCAGGTGGCTGAGGCAGGAGAATCACTTGAACCTGTGAGGAGGGTGTTGCAGTGAGTGGAGATCATGCTACCACACTCCAGCCTGGTCAATAGAGTGACTCTGTCTCAAAAAATAATAATAATAAAAAGAAAAATAAATTAAAAATGGGTATGAGACCTGAATAGACATTTCTCAAGAGAAAACATACAAATGACCGCCAGGAAGATGAAAAAATGCTCAATATCACTGATAATTAGGGAAATACAAATCACAACCACAATGAGATACCACCTCACACCTGTTAGATGGCTATGATGAAAAAGATAAAGATAAACAATTACTAGCATAGATGTGGAGAACAGGGAACCCTTACACACTATTGGTGGAAATATAAATTATTGCAACCAGTATGGAGATTCCTCAAAAAATTAAAAATAGAACTACCATAAGATCTAGCAAATCAACCTCTGGGTATATATCCAAAGGAAATGAACTTAATATGTCAAAGAAATATTTGCACTCCATTTATATTGCAGCACCATTCACAACAGCCAAGATATGGAATCAACCTAAGTGTCCATCAATGAGTGAATGGATAAAGAAAATGTGGAACACACCTCAGCCTGGAACACCGTTCAACCTTACAAAAGAAGGGAATCCTGTCATGTGCAATAACATGGATAAATCTGAAGGAAATTCTGTTAAATGAGTAAGCCAGGCACAGAAAGACAAATACCACATGATCCCACTTATGCGGAATTTAAACCCATAGAAGCAGAGAGTAGAATGGTGGTTTCCAGGGGCTGGGTGAGATTAGGGAGGATGGAGCAGTATTGGTCCAAAGGTATAAACTTTCAGTTACATGGGATGAATAAGTTGTGGAAATCTTTGCACAGCATGGCTACTATAGTTAAACACAATTTATTGTATACTTGAATATACCTAAGGGAGTAGATCTTAAAGTTTTAATTTTTTCCAGCTTTATTGTGGTATAACTGACAAATAAAGATTGAATATATTTACTGTGTACAGAGTGATGCTTTGAGATATATATATACACACACACACACATTGTGAAATAATTAACACAAACCAGCTAATTAACCTATTACCTCACGGTTACTCTTTTTTTTTTTTTTTTTTGGTAGGTGGTGAGAATATTTAAGACCTACTGTCTTACAAATTTCAAGTACGTGATACAGTATTATGAACTATAGTTACCACGCTGTACATTAGATCCTCAGAACTTATTCATCTTCTAAGTGGAAGTTTGTACCCTTTGACCCAATTTCTCCCTCCACAGCCCCTGGCAACCAGCGTTCTAATTCTGATAGTAGACTTCAATGTTCTGACAACATACACACAGAAAATAACTATGTGAGGTGATGTATGTGTTAATTAGCTTGATTGTGGGAATCTTTTCACAATGTATACATACATGAAGACACCACATTGTACACTGAAAATATATACCTCAATAAAGAAAAAAGTAACAAGAAATGAAAAAAATAATAAAACAACGAAAAAAACCCTCAAAGACCTCATGCTGTTGGAAAGAGACAAGGAACTAGGCAGGCCTTTGTGTGCAAGCCCAGGATCTGCTCTTTTCCCTGTTAGTTTTCACCCCTTCCTTCCTTTACATCCTTCCTTTCCCCAATGCGTTGGACTCAAATAACTATTAGGAGGAAAGAAGTGAAAACAAACTAACATGTGGAGCGCATGTACTATATACCAGACGTTAGACTTTGTTCTCCCTTGTTTATGTTCTCCAACCCATCATCAAATCCTGTCCCTTTAACCTTCACAGTGTCTCCAGAATCCAGACACCGCTCCCTATCTTCCTGCTACCACCCTGGAACAAGCCACTAGCACCTCCCTCTCAGATTACTGCCTTGGCCTTCTAAGTAGACCCTGCTTCTGGTCTTGCCTTTAGTTTCATCATAGCATGAGAGCCAGTGATCCCTTCACAAAGTCATATCATATCCTGCTCAAAATTTCCAGAGCTCCAGTCTTTTGCAGAGTAAAACCCAAAGCCCTTACATTAGCCTTCAAGGCCCTACAAGATCTGCAACCCACTTATTTATCTGACCTCATCCCCCACCTCTCCATTCCTGTCCCGCTCTGATCTAGCCACCCTGGTATCTTTATTGTTGTGTCAAAATGTGAACACGTTCCTGACACAGAGCCTTTGTATCTGAGGTTCCAGCTGCCAGAAAGACTGCCCCATCAAATATATGCATGAACAGATAGAGGTTCTTGCCAATCACCTTCTATAAAAAATGGAATGCTCTCCTGCACTTAACCATCAGGCAACCATTTATTTATTTGTTTATTGTCTGTCTCCTTGACCCCTATCTCACCTCCATTGTATTTTCTAAGAGGGCAGGGATGTTTTGTACACTGCTGTGGCCCCAGCTCCTGGAAAAGTTGGCATAAAGTCGGTCTGAATACATGTTTATGGAATGAATGAGTGAATTGACACAACAATTGGTGGAGTTAAATACTTTCTCCTATTTCTACAAATGAGGTCAGTGCTGCTCAGAATGAAAAAGTAATTTATGAATACTCAGACAGCTTCTAACAGGTGGAAACAGAAACAGACCCCAGGAAGGTTTTCTAGTCAAGATAGAAAGAAACCAGGAGAATAGTTATAAAGTGGTCTTGCAGATAAATAATTTATTATTAAACTATCTTTCCTAACATTGAGATTAGTTCAAAGAGGTTACTTAGAAATAGGCAGTGTCTTATCTCAGGGTAATTGCTAACTGTTTCTGGAAACATTCTCCAAGACAGACCAGAAATAATGTTTAACCAGATATCTGGGCACCGTGTGGCCCAGTCAAATTGATATATAAAATTAATCACCACATCACTCTAGGTTACAGAAAGACAGGTAGAAAAGAAGGGAATAGTAGGTGTTTTGTCTTGTCTTGTCTTGTCTTGTCTTTCCTTCCTTCCTTCCTTCCTTCCTTCCTTCCTTCCTTCCTTCCTTCCTTCCTTCCTTCCTTCCTTCCTTCCTTCCTTCCTTCCTTCCTCTCTCCGTTCACTTCCCTTCCCTTTTTCCTTTCCTTTTTCCTTTTCTTTTTCTCAATCCCCTCCCCTCCTTTCCCCACCTATTTCTTAGTTTTCTTTTCTCTCCTCACCATTATGCTTAATTCCATTCTGCCACCTTGGGTTTAACCTGCTAGGCCCTGACTTCCTTGAAAGACTTTCTCTTTGAAACTTATCTTACCACTTGTGATTAGAGCTTCACTTTTAACTCTGTTTCCCCTTGTCTAAATCATTCTTCTCTCACCCCCCTACTCTATCCTCTTGGAGGTTCCTTCTCCAACTGAACACATGATAAGTTATACATCTGTAAATGAAATAGATAGAATGGGAAGAGAATTTAGGTCTGGGTGAAACTTCAACAGGAGGCAAGGGAGGAGTAATGGGGTTGATCTGTCTTGCTAATTCTTTCTCTCTGCTTTGTTCACTCCATCTACTCTGAGGCATAAACGTCAACCCCTGGAATTTACACAGGGTAAACTAGATGCCTGCACAGAGTAAATGAAGGCAGTCAAAAAATGTTGAATGATGATGGGAAAGATCATGTACCCATGGTGCAACATTTTGAGTGATTGTAATTTTAACGTTTTAACTAATATTGATTTTCATTTGTTTATTTTTAAATTATTTTAAATTTTTATTTATAGAGACAGGGCCTTTCTCTGTCACCCAGGCTAGAGTGTAGTGATGCAACCATAGCTCACTGTAACCTCGAACACCCGGGCTCAAGCGATCCTCCACTTCAGCCTCCCAAGTAGCAGGGAGTATAGATCGGTGCCACCATGCCTAGCCAATTTTGTACATTTTTTGGTAGATGGGGTCTTGCTATATTGCTCAGGGTGGTCTTGAACTCCTAAGCCCAAGTGACCCTTTTGTCTTGGCCTCTCAAAATGCTGGGATTACAGGCATGAGCAGTGTGCCCAGACAGTTTTAATTAAGTTAAATTTAGTTAAAATAAATTTTATTTTTCTGTTTTCTGGTTCTTTCTCAGATTATGTATTTTTAAAACAGAAAAGAAATGCTTATGCTATAATGCTAAGCAAAAATAAAAATTTAGCATTAAGTCTAGCTACAAATATATAAAAATTACAGCAGAAAAATAAAAACGAAAGGAAACATACCAGTTTGTTAAGGGTGATTGTGTTTGAATGGTGGTTCTAAGACTTATGTGCATATTGGGGAATGTTGTTGCTAGTGTTGTATTGTCCAGTTTTGTTCCAATGTGCATGTTTTATTTTTATAATAGAAAATATAAAGCATACTTCACTAAAATGATGTCTTTTCTCTCCATTTTTATTAATGTCTTGGGTCCCCCAAAAGCCAATATAAATTATAAAGAGGGCTTATAAGCATCATTCCTTGCTGCTTAGTTACTTTCATTTGAAAAAGATGTACATTTAATTAAAATGCTATATGAAATATAATTTTACTAGTCTTTCTCTTCCATAAAACAGCACCATGTAGCACTATAAAAATAATATTAGACAAGAGTTAAGCAATTTAAATCTCAGTTCTGTATCTATCCCCAGTGACCTTAAACAAAACAGCTTCCTCCCCATTTCAGTTTCCCAGTATATGATCCTGAGTAGGTTGGGCCAGCTGGTGCCTTCTAGTTCTTCCTGCTTCTAAAATACCCTTGCAGTATGCTCTCTACTTCTGGGGCATTGTAACTAATTTCCCTACTATCTCTCCTGCCTCTCTTCTCTCTAAGAGGACATAATGACAATGGTCTAAGATATCGCAGCCTCGGGGATTTTAGCAAAATGTGAGAAATATTTTTTAATTTTTATTTTTCATGAGTACATATTAAGTGTATATATATAGGGAATACATAAAATATTTTGACACAGGAATGCAATACATAATCGCATCAGGGTAAATGGGGTATCCATCACCTCAAGCATTTATCCTTTGTGTTACAAACAATACCCTTACACCTTTTATTTCAAATGTACAATTAATTTGTTATTGACTACAATTACCCAGTTGTGCTATCAAACACTATATTCATTCTATTTTTTGTACCCGTTAAAAAATTTTTAAATAAGCAAGATTACACATGCGGTGAGTTTTGTGACAGATCTAAACCTGTGATACAACTATATTTTTGCCCATGCATTTAGCACCATTGCCCTAGTGCTGCTTTTCCAACTTTGAGAACCAAAGATATCATAAAGTTCAGCAATATATCTCTAAAGAAATCATTTCCTAGCCCATCTACAAAATGATTGGCCATGAATGGAAATAGTAGTAGTATACATTTACTGTTACTTCCAGGGTACATTTGATGGAATTCTACAGGAAGAGTCTTGGTGCTGGGGGATGTTCTAAGAGCATAATGCAAGCAGATAGTGACTCTTCTGACCTAACATGGTTGAAAGAAAACCCTGGTACACTCCTGATGAGGCCCTTTGGCCTTTTGAGGCTTTTTCTTATGAAAGTTTATTCTATTAGGTTGGTGCAAAAGTAATTGAGGTTTTTGCAATTAAAAATAATATAGCAATAAATTAATAGAGTAATTAAATTCATATGAATTGGGTCATTCTTGTTATACTCAACCAAATCAGAGTCGAGAGGCCAGGGGTAAAAAGTACTTGGGGGCACACAGCATCTGCTCCAATAGTTAAATTATCCATAAGCCCAGCTGCTGAAATGGCCTGCTGTACCCTGTAAGACCAGTTCTAACGAGTAGCTGCTTACATGGCCTGCTGTGATTCTAAACTAGTTTTACCTACTGCTGTCACGCACCAATCGGAACTTGCCAGCTCCCAAGAGCTTCTCGAGTGCCAATGAGCTTTCTTTCAAAACAACAAGTAACATTTCTCCTTCTGGTAAAACCCTCAACCTTTCCTTTGTTCTTCAGACATACTGAAGACCACCTGGTCTGTGTGCATGCCCTAATTTGCAATTCTTGCTTCCCAAATAAAATGTTAAATTTGAAGACTATTTCAATATTTTATTTTGATTTGGACACTCTATTTGCCTTGTCTGTCTAGTCAGTTTGACTACTGCTACTAGACATGGATGTATACCTATTAAAAGCACAGAAATACAAACCATGGAGCAGAAGGAAGACTGGAATTTCGGGACTATGTAGCTGGTTTGCATATCTGTAAGAAAAGAGTTTGTTGCTGCTGAGATAGTCCAGGGAATAAAAGAGCATGGCAAATTATAATATTATTGATGACGCTGATAATAGTGGCTCTTAGCACTTCCTGTGTTCTAAGCATTGCTCTAAAAATGTGGAAGGTTTTGTGTTATTTAATCCTCATGATGGATGGCCTTATGAGTAAGGTGTCATTGTTATCTCTATTTGTCTGAGGAGAAGACATAGGGAGGATAAATAACTTGATCGAGGTCATATGAGAGGTAAATGGAAAAACTGGGGTTTGAACTCAGACGAGTATGACTCTAGAACATGGGCTCTTAGCCACATGACTATTCCCTTTCTGCTAGTCAGTATTTGGCAATTGGTGTGGAATTTACACATGAGTCAGGAGCCACCTAGGCATTCTGGATTTTGTCTGTTGCTCACTTTCTGTTCCCGATACCTGAGGCTTCAGCCTGCTGCCTCCATACCTTTCTGCCACATGAGATTTGGGTTAGGGTCAGGAAGAATATATTGCTACCTATATACCACCCTCTCCTCACACTGCCCCACCCTAATCTGGCCTCTTTCTATCCACATCCAATCCCCTCAAGTGAAAGCATACAACTAGAAACTAAAATAGGAATTTTAACAGACACACTGGTGTATGTTTATTCTTCTTACTCTGTGTTATTTTTTGCTCATTCTAGATTATATTTGCATTTTTAGTTGTTAATTTAATTATCAGATATTTGAAATATAAAGAGAATTTAGAAAATAAAGCATATTTCTACCTTCTATTTTTAACAAATAGGGGTTTGAACTCAGACGAGAATGACTCTAGAACATGTGCTCTTAGTCACATGACTATTCCCTTTATATTTCCCCCTACTTGCTCAGATTGTTTTCTTTGGTGAAGAAGTAAATGTTACAGAGGTTGCCAGTGCCTATCCCCATCCTGCCTCCAGCATCTTGATATTTGTTAAGGAAGATACTTCAGGAATATTGGCGTTTGCCTTGCCAAAAAAGGCATTACTTAAGCACTGTATTAGACCTTAGGGATCATATACTCCAACTTCTTTTGACAACTAAGTGCTGGAGATTCTAGGAAGTAGGAAGTAGGCTTCTGGGAATATAGCAGCATTGGTCACCTAACAATGTTGGTTTTCCTATTACTGATTGACCTGCTGCTATGTCAGGAGTGTTTGCATGAGTGTTGGGCCGAGGGTACCATTCCCATTTGGATCTTTAGAGTTTGTCATATCTCTTGGCCCTGTTTACTCATTTTCCTTCCCACTGCAGCTGGGTTAATTCAAGCCCTCGTTAACTCCAGATGATAGTAGTAGCTGCTCTGCAGGCCTTCCTGCCCCTCAGCTTAACACAGCTTTTACACATCACATACATCACACATCTGGGTGTCAGCAAGTCTCTTTTGAGCTCCCTGGTGTACCCACCTCCATGTGAACTTCCCTAAGGGGTATACAAAAGGGGAAGAGATTCTGGTGTCTAATGTAATAATAGTAATAATAATAATAATAAAGATCTCTAACATTTATTGGTGGCTTACCATCTGACGGGAATTGTTCTGTAAACTTACATGAATTAATTCATTAAATTCTCATAGCGTCTGTATGGCACAGGTACTATAATTATCCCTATTTTAGAGATGAAGACATTTAGGGTCTAAAACAGTGACTTGCTCAAGTTTTCCCAGCTAGTATGTGGCAGAGCTAAAATTTGGATGTGGGCCATCTGACTTCAAAGCCTGTGTTATTCACCACCATTGTGGTCCTGCCTTTCAGTGAAGCTGTTGATGACAATGAATGGGAGAGCAAGTCCATTTAGGGGATCCAATTTTTGTTAGTTCTTAATGCATAGTACACTCTGTCAGATTCGTCAGTAGTCAGTGTTTAACATCTTTTGAATGAGTTCTCTTGGGAATCATTTTGAAATTGAATTATCTGTGACACTGACATATTTCTCCATAGGAAAAATGTCATTGGTACTACTCTTTAGTAGTTAAATTTCAAGAAAAATCCATAGTTTGTTTAAGCCATGATTCAACTGACTACCCCCATTTGCAATGAGATAACAAGAAAAAGAGGAATGCCATCACATTATCAGCAAAATGAGAAGGCTAAATGTTATTATATTTTAATCTGACATGATTGTGCTTGAAGGAGAGAAGAATAAGGAAGTAGACAGAAATGCTGGAGAAGATTTTAGATTTATGAACATTTTCAAGGGCTTTGAAGACAGATATTTATTTGATCTAATTTCACTTCAAAGTTAAAAGATTTCCTTTTATTTGACACAATTGTACATGTAATAGTTTTTTATACTTCTAGAGTTCCAAAACAACAAGAACTTTTAGTTGTTGTCATTTATAAATGTAACCAGGAGAGGCTGGGTACGGTGGCTCACGCTTGTAATTCCAGCACTTTAAGAGGCTGAGACGTGGATTGCTTGAGCCCAGGAGTTTGAGACCAGTCTGGGTAACATGGAGAAACCCGTTGCTACAAAAAAATGCAAAAATTAACCTGGTATGGTGATGTGTGCCTGTAGTCTCAGCTACCTAGGAGACTAAGGTGGGAGGATCACCTGAGTCCAGGAAGTCGAGGCTGCAGTGAGTCATGATTGCACTACTGCACTCCAGCCTGGGTGACAGAGTAAGACCCTGTCTCAAAATAAAATAAAATAATAAATAAATAAATAATATAACCAAGAGAAGATGAGAGATTTTGCTGGAGTAATTAGAGAAGAGGTAGAAAGAAAAGGAGAAGGGGGGAGGGAATTATAGAGGATACAGACACTTGTTTTGTAAACAGATCTTTCAAGCTGTAATTAGCTTAAAAAATAGGCAAGGTAGAGTAGGTGGTGAGGGTATATGCCTTCCAAGTAGAAAAATGATTGTGAGGAAAAGATTTTCAGTGACACATTTCCTTCTGCCAGTTGATAGTAGCACCATTGACTAAACCAACATGGTGGATGGAAGGAGGAAAAAAGTGTGCAACCAGCTGGAAGAAACTGATATTCCCAGAGAGGCATTTGTAATTTTACAAGTACTTTGCATTTCTCTGATGTAAAGTATATTCTTTCAGGTTGGAAATGGATTAGGCATACTTTTGAGAAAATGACATTAAAATTCTTTCACAGAATACAAAAGAGAATGTGTTAGATAATTATCATTATTTTTTTCATTAGTAGAAATTTCCCCTCTCTTTTCTTTATTTTTCATGCCTTTGCTGAGGTGCCTCTGCAGGGCCTCTTCTTTTAAGTCTAGATATTCCTGAGCTCTTATTATGAGGGATGTAAGGAGAATTGCAAGAGCGGTTTCAAATAATCTGCTGTTTATTGTGGCTGGGGAAAGCTTGCCCAGTTATTGAGGCTCTGCTCTGTTCCTATTCCACCTTCCTTATCTTTTGTTTCTTTGTTTCATGACACAGTTAGTCACTGGGGTGGAAATACATCTTTTAGTTACCGTAACAGAAAACTTTCCTCCTTATTATCCATGGAGCTGGAGTTAAAACTCAACCTTGGCTGCAGAGAAGAGGAAGTCCTGGATTTGACATTGCTAAGGGAGTTAGAAATATTGCTATTTTCAAAACATGTCACCAGGTCGTTAATTAAACCCTAAAACAAGTAACTTGAATCAGTTCAAGAAAACACTTTCCCCACAGCTCTCATTTTGGCCCATATAAAATACACTTGATTTAAATCGTATTGAAAACTTCTAAGGCTTCCAGTCATCAGCACTACAGATACTAACGTAATTTGTTCCAGTTTGTGAAAGGAGGAAAATGGACCTAAAAATATTTGATTATTTCCACTTTCATTGTCTAGCTAATGATAGCAGCATAATTATTGATTTAAGATACCTACTGATTTGAAGTGCTTGTGGTGTAAAACTTTGTAAGTTCTGGTTATGTGATTCGCTTTGAGGTTAGTCCTGGAAGCACTTTATTCTTAGGAGATGCTGGGATGGGCTACTAAATAGGGACATCCATTCTGCAGAGAGTATAAAATCTGACTTGCCTAAAATTCTTGGAGGAGTGATAAATACCATGGCATCTTATTTATTTTTTACTTTCTACTTAGAACTGCAACTCTGAAATATTCCAATGAAATTGTTCGATTGCATCATGCAACTCAAGTCAGGGGATGCAAAGCTTTTTCTCTTGATTTCTGGATTTATAGGTCCCAAGTGAACTGAAACTGGTGATTTCTTTCTGCTGAACAGCAGTTTGGAGATGGTGCTTTTGAAATTTTGTAAAGTAACATTTCAGAGAAGTTCCTTTGGTCCTTTTTCCTGGGATACGGTAAGCAGGAGGGAAAAACATGGCTACCCTTTACAATTCTTTTACTGGATAAATATTAAAACACCCTAACTTCACACTGATGTTTCTAAAAGTTTTTGTGCGAGAACCTTGAAAAGCACTATATATTCATACACTTCACATCACTTCTTTTTTTCGGTTTGAGATAGGATTAAACATGACCTTTAAATGCTTATTAGTAAAGTATATTTTACTAGTAAAAATAAAATTAGTAAAGGTGATTTTTTCCATTTCCATTTGTATATGCAACCCCTTTAGTTGTAGAAATGCAACTTTTAGCTATCCATAAAAGAACGTTTTTTTTCTTTTTTAAAATCCCTTCAATAATATGTATTTAGTTGTAATTTACTATTTTCCACTAAATGTTCCATAAATTCTCACTGGAGAAGCCACTGGAAGAATGAGCCATGCCCTGTGGAGAGCCTTCATTATGGAGTTTTGGGGATTGGGTGGGTATGCATCCTGTTTAGATGGGGTCTATCCGGTGGCAGGGACAATAAGATAAATTTTGGTGAAAGGCTTAGCAGGGTCACATCTGGTTAGTGGCGTCACATTACTTTTCCCAAGGCAAACTAGAAAAAACATATAAGTCAAGTATAAATTAGCAGATATGAAAGTGTTCAGAGGAAAGAGCTGTACATTCAGATTCAGAATGATCCCTTCACCATGTGGCCTGGAAATACCAGAATGATCTAACATCACTGAACCCATTGTTCCAACTATAAAATGCAGACAGTGGCCATTTGCTGTGGAAATTCAATTCAATAAGATACTCTCTACATAAATGTTTTCTAGTCTCAAAGATCATGTACCATTGTAACATGCCTTATAACTTTGTCATGTCTTATGCTTTGGTCAAACTGATACCCATTTCTTTAATGGACTTCATTTAAAAAAATTAACTTGTAAAGGAACAATGGTAGGTTTGTAGAATTGAGGTCTGAGATACGAGATGTATTTGCAAGGACAAAACACAACAGCTATCTTGGCTTGTACTCCACTGCCCTCTCTCTAGAGGGAAGTGTCAAGAAAAATTAGACCCTGAAGGATAAGGCTGAAGCTTGACTGTGCCATTTATTAGCTGTATGATGTGAGGCTAATTACTGGCCTCCTCTGAAACCTTTTCCTCTTTTAGGTGTTGTAATAATCCTATCTCTTAGAGTTATATTGAGGATTGCCTAAGACACCAGCACACCTAATATATAATGCTCTGCAGATGAAAATAATCATAACTTAGAAATAGGGCTTACTGTGTATCAGGTATGGTTTTAAACACCTTAAAGGTATGAACTCTGAATTTTCACAGTATCCCAAGGGATTGATGAAATTTTAATCACCATTCTATAGGTGGAAAAACTGATGAAAATAAGATTAATTAATTTGCTCAGTATCAGACAACAAATAAGTGGCAGAAGCAGGCTTTAAGTGCAGGGCAGACTGGTATTGGGGTATGTGTGCCTAACCATTACACCAACCTCCCTCTCTAACCAGGAAGGATCTGTTCTGTAAAGGAATCCAAGGCCTTGATTTTGATTAATGGAACATGTATGCCTTAGTTATATGCATCATACTTTGAATTCTGCAGAAACTTCTTGTAGAAACTTTCCTAAAATAATGACCTAGAATAACATAATTATTGTGTAGTAATAAACGAGATACAATGCATTCACAGCATATACAGATTTTCAAATACTTAGATTCTTACATACACCACTGAGAGAAGCAGTGTATTATTTGATTAGATTAACTGCCAATGCTATCCTTGTAACTGTATTAGCATATTCTTAATGGTGTCTTTTCTTGGAGATTTCTTCAGTACCATATAATTTAATAGTTTGCATCAAAAGTTACTGCCCAAGACCATGGGAACCCACCTCTTGCATCAGCATGACCTGGATGTGAGACATGGAGTCAAAGGAGATCATTTTGGAGCTTTAATATTTGACTGCCCCACTGGATTTTGGACTTGCATTGGGCCTGTAGCCTCTTTGTTTTGGACAACTTCTCCCATTTGGAAAGGCTGTATTTACCCAGTGCCTGTACCCACATTGTATCTAGAAAGTAACTAACTTGCCTTTGATTTTACAGGCTCATAGGTAGAAGGAAGTTGGCTTTTCTCAGATAAGACTTTGGACTATTGTCATTTGAGTTAACGCTGAAATGAGCTAAAACTTTGGGGGACTGTTAGAAAGGCATGATTGGTTTTGAAATGTGAGGACATGAGATTTGGGAGGGGCCAGGGGCCGAATAATATGGTTTGGCTGTATCCTCACCCAAGTCTCATCTTGAATTCCCACATGCTGTGGGGGGACCCAGTAGGAGGTAACTGAATCATAGATGCAGGTCTGTCCTGTGCTGTTCTTGTGATAGTGAATAAGACTCATGAGATCCGATAGTTTTAAATAGGAGAGTTTTCCTGCACAAGCTCTTTTTTTCTCTCTGCCACCATGTGAGCGTGCCTTTCAGCTTCTGCCATGATTGTGGGGCCTTCCCAGCCACGTGAAACTATAAGTCCATTAAACCTCTTTCTTGTGTAAATTGCCCAGTCTTGGGTATATCTTTATCAGCAGCATGAAAACGAACTACTACAGTTACTTCAGTAAGTGTTTTTGTACATCTGCAGAAGTAAGCTGGAGTTAGAAGACTTTATTCGTTTGTGACGTTGGACAAATCCCATAAATTCTCTGAGTGCTATTAGTATTCTAATCTGCAAAGTAGGAATATAATCCTTCCTGTGTCTATAGTGAGAATCAGATGAGAGCATTGATGTAAACATCTTCTGCAAACTCTCAAGTGCTATCTAAATATTAAGGATCCTTATTTAGTGTCAAGGGAGTTCCAGGATTTCATGTGATTGCTGATTTAAGTGCCTAGAGAGCTGGGATGTGAAATCTACTTTTCTCAATTTAAAATCTTGGCCAGTTATCCAAGATATCACCCCCTTGGGAATCTATGGGGCTTAGACCACATTGCTTAACTGATTCCCATGGCAGGTATTGGCTCATCAAGAGAGATGATTTCTATGAATCAGATAAGGGCTGGCACAGTTGATCTCCATGATCCCAACTCTGAGAATTTAATTTGAAAATTAAAACAGAGGAAGCTTTTCTGCAACTTTACTGAACCTGCAAATTAAAACTTCAAAGTTATTTAGTAATAGCAATTTATAGCAGAACAGTTGCAAAGAAAACTAAACACAATTACCATCAGTGTTTTGAGTGAGCTCCAATTTTCCACAGGAAATGGAGAACTCTTTTTCATTTTAGCCATAGGAGCTGGTATTGTTTATTTCCTCACCCATTTGTTTTGTGTCTGGAAATGTTTCAAGATCCTCCAGCCCAGCAGGTCATCTTCTCTCCTCCTTCTTGAAGTTCACTCATCTCCTCCTCTTCTCCTTACAGTTCTTACAGGTTCTCAACTGTTCTCTTCCTCTTAATCAGTGTTCTTCACATTTTTCCTGCCCCCATCTTTCAGTCTTCCCTCCTTTACCTCATGTGCTGAGTTTTAATTATGCACATCTAAAAGCATTGTGAATTAAAGTCAGGAGCTCTAGTTCTACTATCTTTTCCTCCAGCATCAAATGAGATTCACCTGGAGAATTGAAGGCATGGGAGGAACAAATGAGCCTGTAATCAGAGACAAACCATTTTGGAGAGAGTAGACAACATTGTCTTTCAAACAAGGGCAGGCTGCCTGCTTTTGGCCTCCTTGGAGGAGCTCTATCCTACCAAGCCTCGTGCCTTTCCCGATAGCAGCCCTGGCTTCCCTGTCCCCAGACTTTCCTGGCTGTCCCCTGGCTGTCCTTCAGCCCCTCTCTATGCCTTTCTGAACTCTTCACAATTCTGCCAGTTTCAGAATGAAATGATTGTATTAATGATATTTGAAGAATTAAAATTCTTCATTTGGCCTCATCAAATTATTTTGTGTCATTGATGTCTTTGACTTTCCTTTGGATAATATCATATTCGATTTTGTCGTAGTTAGAAAAGTTGTTTTTTGTTCTTAGATTTAAGTCTGCCTGTCCCCCTGTTTGCTATGTCATTCCTGATTATATCCACTTTCCCCCTACCAAGATCACGCAGTATAATTTCTTCCTCTCTGGAGTGTTTAGAGCTTTTAAAATCTTGCACATCATAAATGAAAAGCAGCTGGGTATTTGAAATTTGCAAGTACAAATACTCAATGGAGAGTCAATACAGTATAAGGGTATGACAAATGAAACTGTGTTTTTGACATGACTGTTTGTTCTTATAAATTCGAGTGATTCTTGACCCACTAGTGCTGCAGCCTAAACTATAAGAAATCCCTTAAATATTTTAATACTGCCACATGTTGATTTCTATCACATTCTCTGTAGGGCTTTGGTAATACTCATGTCAGTCACAATGTGTTGCCTCTTTTACTTAAGCTCAAGA
Organism: Macaca nemestrina; assembly: GCF_043159975.1. NCBI lineage: Eukaryota > Metazoa > Chordata > Mammalia > Primates > Cercopithecidae > Macaca > Macaca nemestrina. The sequence goes on along the minus strand of NC_092130.1, from coordinate 107,800,752 downwards.
ATTTATTCTCTGCCCACATTTTAGAAATGTAAAAGCACTTTTACTGTAAATATTTAGGTTAAATTGTAGTATTTGATTTTTTTAAAGCAAAGATCTTGGTGTGTATATTTTTCAGATTATAATTTGTTCAGATGTAGTAGGATGGGTATATTTACTAGTGAAGAAAGTTAATAAAAGCAAATTGGCAGAACCAGAGAAGATACAGCAGGTAGAGAATACTAAAACCCCATGTTTACATAAAATGTAAATACATCTGTTTGAGTACCTCAGTGTGGCCTTACCATTAGTTCTGTCAGTAAACATTCCAAACTTACTGGGTTTCACAAACATTTGTTAGCACTACAGCTTCATCTGAATAATAATAATAAATTATACTTTCTAAAATGCTCACTGCATACCCGACACTATATTAAACACCTACACATGTTACCACATTTTATCCTTAGGACAACTTGGTGCCATAGATATTATTATTGTCATCTTAAAAAAATATATCTCTAGGGCTGTGGTTTGAGAAATTAGGTAACTTGCTAAGTTATACGGCAGTTTAAGTCAGAGTTTGAGCGCATTTCTTTCAGGCTAGAGACCTTGTCCTCAAGTATGTTGTTAACTGGGAGGAAAACTCATCTTTGAAGAAGCTGAGAGCCTCTCACAAAGGGTACCATGTTAACCTGTAGAAAGTGGACTTCTTTTCCTTGTTTCCTTCCTTGTCAGAGCCCATTGACCTGACAAGAGAGAGATGGAAGATCCTTTCCAAATGTATCTTAAATACATATCTTTTTCTTGAGCACACTGGAGTTTACCACTCCTCTCTCTTTTGTAAAAATAGAGTCTTAAATGATTAAACTGTAGTATATTTCCCAATCAAATTTCCCTTCTGGTTGAGGAGGAAAGTAAAAGACTGGCATTAGTCTCCAGTTTTGGAGCAGTTAGTATGAGATACATGAGAGTGGTAAGAGTGATCATATAGATGAAGAGTGGTGAAACAATAGCAGTATTTCAACATTCTGTTGAGTTATGGTCAGAAGCAGGTGAAGTATTCCCAGTCTCTAGGGCCATCTCCTCCTAAACAATGTGTTGCTTAATAATGACCTGGAGAAACACATCCATCAGAGTAGTAGGCTTAAAAAACTCAGCCCCCCAAATGCTAATTTTAGATGCTTAATAAAATGCTCTGTTTCAAGGTATGTTCTTCTTTCATAGTTGGAAAAGCCATCTCTTGTGGGTTGTCTTGGAGGTTCCATTTCAGGATGGAAAACTTGTCCATCTATATTTCTACCAGAAATTTCTTTTGTTCTTCACTCTCATCTGGTTAGAACTGTGCCCTGCATATTTTTTTTCCTCTCTGACATTTCAGTGGGTAGCCAGACACAAGGACCAAAGGGCTATCCGAAATATGAACATGGGTTTACTGTAGTGTTTTTTTAAAAAATAAAGCTCCTTTTAAGAACTTTCTTAAATTTGTCTATCAAAATGGCCATGAATACAATTTTCTGAGAGTTTGCATGAAGCCATAATACAACACAAATGATTTCAATTAATATTTGGTCCAAAGGTTGCATGTGATATTTTAAGTACTGTGCATTTCAAATGCATGAGATTTGCTTTCATATTGAATAGATGTAATCAAATGAAGCAAATTTCAGTGGTCCAGGGAAAGTAACAGAACAGCTATCTAAATTCAATCACTCTCCTCCATTTCCATCCTTTTGGGTGGTTTCACCATGAGCATGATGAGCTAACCAGTTACTTGATTGACTAGCAGAAGTCCTACCCATCACAACTAGTAAGCTTTATAATCCTTTTTTGAAAGTTAACAGAGCCCTGTGGACATTCCAAACAACTCTGGCACTAAAAGAACTCTCATAGCTATTTCCTGCAGAAAACGGCAAGAGTATTATAGCAGAGTTGAGGATTTTCCTCAGAGAATAAGGGTAATTTGGAACTTCAGCTTACATTTTAAAATCGATCTTTATGTAAGGTGAGTATGTCTTAGCACATACCTGTTGTCCTGGCATAATTATTAGTAGTGCCCCTTCCGACTCTCAAAGTGCCTGGTTTGGGACAGTTAATTTTATGGTCACACTAGTAACGAGGTACATATATGGGAATTTGGAGCCTGAGCAATGCCCCTGCCATTTTAATGTCAATATTAGAGTATATATAAAAGATGTAAACCTGGCAGCAAATATGACTTGTAGAATTATTCATGTTCTTAAAAGTTCTATTGTAATATATGCTCTTTGCCAAGTGTCTAGTATCTGAGTTTTTAATTATGTTCTTTGTGCAAACCTTGAATTAACCACAGACTAAAATGTTTATTACCTCCACCTCATCTCATTTGAAACAGAGTAGAGATGTCCTATAAAAACAAAGAAAACAGGAAAAAATAAGGCAAGAAAATTGGTGAAAGAAGGGAGTGAAGTTAGTAAAAGTAAGATGAATCCTGGAACATATTTCTTACTCCAAAGATATGCTTTAAGGTCTTGTAGCAACAGGCTGAAATTCTATTTTTTAGGTTCCTGGAAGCAAGTAAAATAAATGTGATCAGTTACACGATTCACAGTGTCTACACAGAAGAAAATAAAATGGTAGGGGTATGAGAGACATTCATATTGTCCAAGATCAATAATAAGTACAATGGAAACATGAAGGTGCTCCCAATGTTTCCCCTTTCTCTGGCAGCCCTGCCATAGCAATTCCCCTCAACTTGTTCCTCAGAGTCCAACTCTCATACTATTTCGATATTTCCTTGCACCATTTTTTCACCTGGCTGTCAATGGGGCCAGAGTGTGATAGACTACTTCCTTATGTAAGCCACAGCAGTCAGTGAAATAACTTATCAATCAGAGTGTTTTTGTATTCGAGTTAAACTGACTCTGCATCTGTCATCCTAGGCCACTTCCTTAAACACTAGCTTCCCTAGGAATCCATTCTATTACTCTTTCCCCTTATTGCCTGCCCTCCTTGCCTGGTGCATTCCCCTCCCAATCTTTTCTTCTACTGCCTTTCATCTCAACCCTTCCCACACATTTTGCCGTCACCAACATCTTCTTCCCTTCTATTTTATCCTATGATGTCACTCTCTCTTTTATTTGCCTCATACCATTGGGCCTGGATTGGATTGTGTCTCCCTTATTTTTCTACTTCCAGGTTAATACCTCCTCATTTCTGCGTGCAAGTGTTTATTCTTTGAGGTCAATTTCACTGTTAAGTGATCATCCCTTCTTGCCCCAATTTCTGCATATGATGTCTTATATTTAGGTCTTATATCTTATATTAGGTCTTATATCTGGTCTTATATCTTATATTTAGGTCTTATATGAGTTTTGTTTTTGTGTATGACATAAGATAAAGGTCCAGTTTCATTCTTTTGCATGTGGAAATTTAGTTTTCTCAGCACCATTTATTGAAGACACCATCCTTCCCCTGTTGTATCCTCTTGGTGCCCTTGGCACCAAAGATTTGTTGACCATATATGTTTGGATTTATTTCTGAAACACTCTATTCTGCTCAACTGGTCTATAAGTCTGTTTTCTATGCCAGTATCATATTGTTTTGATTACTATAGCTTTATAATATAATTTTAAATCAGGAAGTGTGATGCCTCCAACTTATTTTTTCTTTCTTAGAATTGTTTTGATTCTTTGGGATCTTTTATAGTTCTTTACAAGTTTTAGTATTGTTTTCCTATTTCTAAGAATGCCATTAAGATTTTGATAGAGATTGTGTTAAATCTGTATATTGTTTTGAGTAACATGGACATTCTAACAATATTAATTTTTATGATTCATGAGCATGGGATCTCTTTCATTCATTTGTGTCTTCTTCAGTTTCTCTCATCAATGTTTTGTAGTTCTCAGTGTACAGATTTTTCACCTCCTTGCTTAAATTTATTCTTAGGTATTTTGTTTTATTTTTTGGATGCTATTGAAAATGAGATTGTTTCTTGATTTGTTTTTTCAATTAGTTGTTTTCTGTGTATACAAATGCTACTGATTTTGGTGTGTCAATTTTATATTCTGAAAGTTTATTAAATTCATTTATTAGTCTTAACAGTTTTGGGGTGGAATCTTTGGGCTTTTATACATATAGGATAATGTTATCTGCAAAGAGAGATAATTTTATTTCTTTATTTGGATGCCTTTTCTTTGCTTTCCTTGTCTGATTGCTTTTGCTATTATCTCCAGTACAATGTTGAATGTAAGTGATGAGAGTGAGCATCCTTCTGTTGTACTGGATCTTAGTAGATAAGGTTTCAGTTTTTCTCCATTGATTATAATGTTAGTTTTTCATAAATGGCCTTTACTATGTTGAGGACCTCTTCTTCTGTACCCAAACTGTTGAGAGTTCTTTATCCAGAAAGGGTGTTGGACATTGTCAAATGCTTTTTCTCCATCAATTGAGATGATCCTGTAGTTTTTATCTTTTTATTTTGTTAATATGATGTATCACACTGATGGATGTATTTTAAGCCAGCCTTGCCATTCCAGGGATAAATCCCATTCAGTCATGATATATAATCTTTTTGAGATGTTGTTGGATTTGGTTAGCTAATATTTTACCTAGGATTTTTCCATCAGTGTTCATCAGATAAACTAATCTGTAGTTTTATTTTCTTGTGCTATCTTTCTCTGGCATAGGTATTAAGGTGATGCTGACCTCGTAAAATGTGTTTAAAAGCATATTCTCAAGGTCTATTTTTCTCAGTAGAGTTTAAGAGGTATAGATATTGATTCTTATTTGAATGTTTACTAGAATTCAATTGCGAAGGCATCTGGTCTTAAGCTTTTCTTTGTTGGGAGGTTTTTGATTCTTTAATTTATTTATTTGTTATTGGTCTGCTCAGGCTTTGCATTTCTTCTCAATTCAATCTTGGTAGGTTGTATCTTTCTTGGAATTTACTCGTTTCCTCTAGATTATTCAATTTGTTGGCATATAATTATTCATAATAATTCCTTATTTTTTTATTTGAGGCATGTGTTTTACTTTCTTCACTTTCATTTCTGATTTTATTTGGGTCTTCTTTCTTTTTTCTTAGATTAGCAAAGGCTTGTCAATTTTGTTTATTTTTTAAAAAACCAAACTCTTAGTTTTAGTTTTGTTGATTTATTTTATTTTTTTCTCTATTTGATTTATTTATATTCTGACTTTTATTATTTTGCTTCTGCTCACTTTAGGTTTATTTTGTTCTTTTTCTAGTTTCTTGAAGTGTAATATTAGACTGTTTATTTGGAATCTTTCCTCTTTTTTAACGTAAGTGTTTATTGCCATAAAATTCTCTCTTAGAATTGTTTTTGGTACATTCCACAGATATTGGTATGTTGTGTTTATATTTTCATTTGTCTCAAGATATGTTTTAATTTCCATTTCGATTTCTTCTTTTACTCATTGGTTTTTCAGGAGCATGTTGTTTCATTTCCACATATTTTTCAATTTTCCAGCATTCCTCCAGCCATTAATTTCTAGTTTCGTATCATTGTGGCCTGAAATGATATGAGAGACAATTTTAATCTTCTTAAATTTGTTAAGACTCGTTTTGTGGCCTAACATACGGCTTATATTGGAAAACGTTCCATGTGCACTGGAGAAAATATGTGTTCTGCAGTTGTTGGATGGAAAGTCCTTCCAACAACTTTGTAGGTTTGGTAGGTCTATTTGGTCAAAACTGCAATTTAAATCCAGTATTTATCAATTTCCTGGGTGTTTGAGCTATGAATTGTTGAAATTAGGATACTGAAATTATCTACTGCTGGGCACGGTGGCTTGTGCCTGTAATCATAGCACTTTGGGAGGCCGAGGTGGGAGGATGACTTGAACTTAGGAGATTGAGACCAGCCTTGGTAGCATAGTGAGACCCTGACTCTACAAAAAAAAAGTGCATGCTTGTAGTCCCAGCTACTTGGGAAGCTAGAGGATCACTTAAGCCCAGGAAGTCGAGGTTGCAGTGAGCCATGATTGTGCCACTGCACTCCAGTCTGGGCAACAGAGTGAGAACCTGTCAAAGGAAGGAAAGAAAGAAAGTACGCAAGTAAGCGAGAGAGAGAGAGAGAGAAATGAAAGAAAGGAAGGAAAGAAAGGAAAAAGAAAAGAAGGAAAAAAGGAAGAAACAAAGGAAGAAAGAAGGGAAAAAAGGAAGAAAGGAAGAGAGAAAAGAAAGGAAAAAAGGAAGAAAAGAAAGAGAAGGGAACAAAGAAAGGCAGAAAAAAGGAAAGAAGAAAGGAAGGAAGGGAAAAGGAAAGAAGAAAGGAAGGAAGGAAGAAAAAGAAATTTTATTGTATTGTCATATTATCTATTTCACTCTTCATGTTTAATTTTGCTTTATGTATTTATATGTTCTGATGTTAGGTCCATATGTATTTACAATTAATATGTACTCTTAATGACTTGACCCCTTTGTCATTAAATAATGATCTTTGTCTCTTGCAACAGTTTTTTTTTTTTTTTTTTTGAGATGGAGTCTTGCTCTGCTGCCCAGGCTGGAGTGCAGTGGCGCGATCTCAGCTCACTGCAAGCTCCGCCTCCTGGGTTCACGCCATTTCTCCTGCCTCAGCCTCCCGAGTAGCTGGGACTACAGGTGCCTGCCACCTCGCCCGGCTATTTTTTTTTTTTTTTTGTATTTTTAGTAGAGGCGGAGTTTCACCGTGTTAGCCAGGATGGTCTCGATCTCCTGACCTCATGATCCACCCATCTTGGCCTCCCAAAGTGCTGGGATTACAGGCTTGAGCCACCGTGCCTGGCCTCTTGCAACAGTTTTTGACTTGAAGTCTAGTTTATCAGATAAAAGTGTAGCCACCCCTACTCTCTTTAGGTTTTCATTTGCATGGAATATCTTTTCATCCTTTCATTTTCAGCCTTTGTGTGTCCTTAAAGCCTAATTAGGTCTCTTCTAGGCAGCATATAGCTGGATCTTGGGTGTGTGTGTTTTTTTTTTTAATCCATTAAGCTATGCTATGTCTTTTGATTGAATAATTCATTTATATTTATGGTTATTATTGACAGGTCAGGAGTTATCACTGTCACTTTGTTCTTGTTTTCTTGCTGTTTAGTAGTTCCTTTGTTCTTTTCTTTCTCTCTTGTTGTCTTCCTCTTTGACTTGACAGTTTTCTAAAGTGCTAAGCTTTGATTCCTTTCTTTTTATCATTTGTGTATCTGCTGTAGTTCTTTTGTCTTGTGGCTACCATGAGGCTTACATAGAACATTACAGTTATAATCTATTCCAAGCTGTTAACAACTTAACTTCTGTTGCATATAAAAACTCTAGACTTTGACCCTCCCATTCCATAATTTGTTTTCATGTTGCAATTTACATCTTTCTATATTGTGTATTTCTAAGCAACTTACTGCAGTTTTAGCTATTTTTGACCATGTTTACTTTTAACCTATATACTGGAAATAGATATGATTTACACACCACCTTTATGGAACTGGTGTATTCTGGATTTGATGCATTTCCCCCTACCAGTGAGTTTTATACTTTCATGTTTGTTCATGATGGCATTATTGTCCTTTAATTTCTGCTTGAAGAAGTCCTTTAAGCATTTCTTGTAAGGCAAGTCTCATAATAATAAATTCTCTCAGCTTTTGCTTGTCTGGGAAGACTATTTCTATTCATTTCTGAAGGGCAGATTTTCTGTGCATAGTATTCTTGGCTACCAGGTTTTTTTTTTTTTCTTTCTTTTAGCACTTTAAATATATCATCCCATTCTCTCCTGGCCTGCAAGGTTTTTGCTTGGAAATCTTCTGGTATTTTAATGGGCATTCCTTTATATGTAACTTGGTGCTTTTCCCTTGCTGCTTTTAAAGTTCTCTTTTTGTCTTTGAATTTTGGCAGTTCTGGTTTCAAGATTCCAGTTCCCTTAGGGACAAGGCATTACTTCAGCTTGACTCTAAATGGTGGGTGCACTAATGACTGGTAGAGGTCATGAAGTGGCTCTGTAGTAGCTTGTCCTTAGTAGATAAGATGTAATAGCACCTCTGCTTGGGTATGGCATGATATGAGGCGGGCATGGTGCAGTGGCAGCTTAGCTTCAGGAATGGAGAGATACGATACCTATTTGGCCCCAGAGTATGATGCACTTTGGCAGTGACTCAAGTTATAAGATGTTGCAGAGCAGTAGCAGCTTGAGCCATGAGGTGCAATGCACAATGTCATCTCCTTCTTTGGGAGTATCTCAGTTGTGTGGGCTCTGTGAGCTTCCTTAACTGGGTTCAGAGCCTTTGAGGGCTGCAGGAATCTCCAATAGCAAAGATCCCAGTTGTCCATGGTGGTAATGGGATCTTCTGGGGTCCTCTTGCTTACCTTTCCCTGCAGGGAGAAGACATTCCTGGTTCTAAACTGGTCAAAACTTGGGGAGTGAAGTGGCAGAGGTGAATTGCCTCCTTCCTTTTTCTGTGTGCCCATCCTGGGTTTCTATGTTCTATAGGATTTCTACTGCTTCTCTGCTGTTCTCTGGTGCTCTCCTTTAGTTACTTTAGTAGTTATTTGTTGTTTTAGGGTTTTTTTTGAGGGGCAAAGGAGTGCTAGGAGCTTCTAATTTGCCATCTTGCTGATGTCACTCCCAATTTTAAAATTACACATTATATATAAGATAAAATTTAACTCTCTCTCTCTCTATATATAATATATACATGAAGCTCTTCTCTATAAAAGCTTAGACTCAACTTTCCATGTCATTACTGTACAACCACTAGTGGTATCACACTTTATCGTATCATTAAATCCTGTTTAATTTCTCACTGTCTAAATGCTTTTTGTCTCATTCCAGATGATACTTCTATTTTCACAGCACTTTAGTATTTAAAGGGCCTATATATCATGAAAGGACATGACCCAGGTATGCTGAAATCTTATTTCTAGTGTCTACAACAGGTTACGCCTACCTCATTTAACTTTGGACCTACGCACTTTCAATCTGAGGCTCTGGGGCACTTGATTTGCATTCACTATATACAGTTTCCAGCTTTCTGGAAGTCCAGCATTGCATAATCTTGAGGGAAGGAAATTTAGCAATGTGCTATTTGTGTGTGTGTGTGTGTGTGTGTGTGTGTGTGTGTGTGAATTATACCTATAGTGATTGGCTTGCTCCAGCTTTCTCTTTTTTACTTGGGATTGTGTTTCCTGTTTATATGAACTGGGGTGATCCAGAGGCCTCCACAGGCAATAAATCCTGCAAGGGCAGAAAAGATAGGAAAACATTCTTTCCCCTAACACAGTTCACAAGATGGCTTTGGAGCCTACAGTGCAGTTTTTATGGTTTTAAAAATGTTCTAATGTGGATGTGCCCAAGGAAGAATTAAGAGCAGCAGAGCATTTCTCTCTTCCAATTCTCATTCAGAAAAAGCTCTAGGAAGCAGATAAGAGATTATGGACAGGAATAGAATCATATTTGATGTGAAGACTGAAGTTTAATTATGAATAGAATCAGGGAGAAAGTTATTTCTGAAATCTCTCTTTCCTCCCGGTAGTTGAATTTTCCAAGATAAAGTAGAAGAAAATGTGTATGCTTTATCTACAAATGAGCTGCATCTGGAGAAATGATTTTCTCTCCTTTATGGATTATTTGTTTAATTTACTAGAGTGCACCAAATAACAGACATTTGGCTTGTTTTCTTCTCAATACTCTTGTTTTATAGATGAAGAAACTGAAGGCCCAAAAGACAGTAGATTCTCTTTTCTTAATACATGGTCTTCTCTCTTTTCCCATTCATCTCTAAATCTTTTCAACATACATTCACATTTCTTACCTACCCCACCCCCTCCACAATTTCATGTTATTGATCTTGGTTTTGTTCAGGTCTCACCGGCAACAGCAGGTTGAATATAAAGGTGAGATTCCTGAAGTGTCAACAAATAGTGATCGAGCAGTTAAAACTCAAATCACATTCACTGCAATTACAAGAGATTGAACAGAGCAGACATGTGTTCCTCAAGCTCTCCTGAGTCTAGAAGGAGAAATTTATAAGGAAGCACATCTCAAATCCCTGAGACAACCCATGATGCTCAATGAAAGAAATCAAAGATCCAATATCTGGAGAAAAAAAAAAAAATCTGGCTGGGCGCAGTGGCTCAGGCCTGTAATCCAAGGACTTTTGGAGGCTGAGGTGGGCGGATCATAAGGTCAGGAGATTGAGACCTTCCTGGCCAACATGGTGAAACCCCATCTCTACTAAAATATAAAAAATTAGCTGGGCATGGTGGCAGGTGCCTGTAGTCGCAGCTACTCGGGAGACTGAGGCAAGAGAATGGCGTTAACCTGGGAGGCGGAGCTTGCAGCGAGCCGAGATTGTGCCACTGAACTCCAGCCTGGGCAACGGGACGGAGACTCCGTCTCAAAAAAAAAAAAAAAAAAAAAAAAAAAAAAAAAATCCAAGAACTTCCAACAATGGTTTGTTTTTAGTAAGTAAAACTGTTAAAGGAGATGTGAAGTTGTAGAGAAGAAAAAGCAAGTGTGTACAGAGAAGAGTTAAAAAAGAGACAACTCCCTCAAGTGACCAAATGGCCCAGGGCTGGGCAATAAATCTCTTGACAGTTTCTCAAAGTCTAAGAAATCTGTGTTTATAAGTTACCTAAAACACCTGCTCAAGTTTCACTTTTGGGTGACTTATGTTCTGTAGAATTTAGCTTGAGTTTTAAAAAGTGATGAGTGATTACTGAAGCTGACCCTGATCCCTATTGAGTTTTTCAAATTAAATGGATTGCATTTTGCACAGATAACTTGTGTTGTAGTTAAAGTATCAGGCATCAGCTTCTCTGAAAAGGGATAAACAATGGAATGAACTCTCAACATTTCCATTAACTTTTTTTATTTTGAACTGGTTATAGATTCACAAGAAGTTGCAAAAATAGTGTGGAGAGATCTGGTGTACTCTTCAAACAGCTACCTTCCTCTCACTTCCCATGGTAATATTTTATATAACTAGAGTTCATTACTAAAACCAGGAAATTGACATTGATATAATACAAGTAACTAGTCTACAGATCTTACTCAAATTTCATCAGTTTTTACAGGTACTCATTTTTTATGTGTGTAGTCATAAGAAAATTTATCCCATTTACAGATTAATGTGCCACTACAGCTCAGATACAGCACTGTTGCCTCACCTAAAGGAGGAAACGAACCTTTCACACTACTCATCTGTAGTCACCTTACCTTAACTTTTCGTATGAATGAATGCACCATGTAGTCCATTGTCCTTATTTGTTGTTCACGAGACAGGAAACAGTCTTCTTATCCATAAATATATGGATAAAACTTTATATATATATATATATCTTGGATAAACTAGAGAGTGTTTTAAAGGTTCATCTTTTTGTGGGAGAGAAAGAAAATACATATTTGGAAATTCTTTATTTAAAGGTTAAAAAAGGTTAAAAATCAGATGGTGTTAAAGCAGACATTTCATATGCATATGCTTGATAAGCAGACAAGTCATGTACAAGTGTGAAAATGCAGAATACAAATAATGGAAACCTATGACATATTAATGGAACTTGAACTCAAGTAATGCTCAGTTGGCCAAAGAAAGCTCATAAGACAGCCTAGTTCAACCTGCAAACCACGAATTTACAGTTACTATCTTTAAGAAAGAGATGAATAAACTTCAAAACTTTGAAAAAATCAGAATTTGTCTCAGGAAAATAATGACATTCCATAAGGAAAACTTCCTACAAATAAGTTAAATCTTCCTCTTGCCTTCCATTTGCTGAGCTGGGTTCATGTGATGTAATCATAGAATGAAGAGGAATAAACCAAGCCAAAAGAGGCCAGAAAGGGGACAGGCTCAGGACAAAAGGAAAGAGAAAAGATATATTTAAAACACCAGTCAGACCCTTTCTGGACGTCATACTTCCTCAGTTTCAGCACCAGAGTTACTGTAGATGTTTATTTTGTGGTTTTCATTCTTCTCTCTGCAAAAACATTCTTCCTGATAAAGTTGGCCATGATATTCCAGCAGGACTGCCCACCACTTTGAGAGGGTTGCTCATGATGGGCAGATCTTCAGCTGTGAGTGATGACTCTTTTACTCAGCCTGGGTCTTGGTGGGAATGGGGAGTTCCAAGGCAGGTAGTCAGGCAAATAGCAGCCATGATAAAGGTCTATGTCCAAGCCAGGACCAGAAAAGCAAACTCAGTTATCTATATGCAAGCTCATTGTTTTTTTCCTCATCTGTTTTAATGCATGGGAGAGATCTTATTAGATGAAAAGGTACAAAACACTGGGCCCAATTTGAGTTTTTAGTTTATTTTTTGAGTAGTTCTATTTATTTGTAAAGGTTGGTATATCATGATTTTTATTTTTGTCTTTGATGTTTTCCAAGGAACAAAGAAAAATATTTACTTGCTCTTTTAAAAGATATAATAAAACTGATTTTATATTACAATTATTATATGGCTCCATCTGATGTCAATCAGTATTTTCTCAATCTAACACAGGTTATTGAATTTCAGTGATCTTACTTTCCTGTATATTATCAATTATTCCTAACTACAATGAAAAAGAATGATGAAATAGCCCAGAGGAATAATGAAATAGTCAAATCATTACTATTATACCATCCTTCAGTTTTTTTCATTGTTTTGCTTAAAGTTTTATATCAACTTTTAAGAAGGTATAAAAGAAGTCTGGAAACATCATATTTATAGTTTATTTCTTAGCTTTTATTAAGTACAGTTGAGAATCCAGGAATTTTTTTAATGTTTCTCCATAATGACAAAAAGAAGGAGTTGACAGAGAAACAGTTTACAAATTGGCTAGACGAAGATAAATGCAAGGAGACAAGAGAGGTCTTTGACATTCTAATAATGGTGTGAAGTTGATTGTATAATAAAAATTTTAGTGAGGCTTCAGATAACAGTATCTTAGGTAAATTTTCCCAAATTCAGTAATAGATGAATGAATTACACATTTCTAAGGGCAAAATGAAAATGTAGTATTTTCATGGTCATGCAACAGAACAGACTTTATTATGCAAATATTTTGTGACCAGAATCTAGACTATTCTATTCTGCCAAAAGGCATATTACACATTCTTTCATCGTTCATAAAGCTTGTGCACTGAAATTTACTTGATATCATTAATAAATGGATAAACAGTTGTATATACAAAGTTGAGTAGTAAAAAATAGATGCTGTAGTCATGAAAAAATTGATTGCATTCGTCATTCTAATTGGTATTTATAAATCTAAAAATTAAAATGTGTTATAATTAAGGATCAAATAAGATGACCATTTTCTTTTCAATAAAATTATGTACCACTGAAGTTTATCAAGGATCACATTTTGATGATACAACTGCATGAAGCAGAATTAGAAGTAATGACAAGACAGAGCCTAGCAGAAATATATTTGAAATCTGAGATCAGAATTTATAAGTTGGATATGTCTCTCTAGTTGAATTCAAAGTACAATGACTTTTCTATCTATCCCTCCCTCCCTTCTTTCTTTCCTTCCTTCCTTCCTTCTGTCCTCCTTTTTCTTTCTGTGTCTACCTATTTATCTGCCTCTCTTTAAAATCAGGAACATATGGAATAAAAATTTGGGTGTGCTATATTTAATTCTTATTAAAATGTCTAATAAGGTTTTTTCCCACTCTACCTTTATGCTTACTTTTGTAATTATTCATGAGATGACAAACATACACAAAATAAAAAGGGACTATTGTGCCCAGATGGTAGTTATATCTACTTTCCTGGTATGTTGTGGGTTAAATGGGGTAGAAAAAACAATACTTACTCAGTGAACATTAAGAGCTCCTGGACGTTATTGTCTACTTTTCTTATTTAAACATGTATTTGATATAAATTTTGTGAAACAACATGACATACATTATGAGGAATATTAGCCTGAAGCTGATACAATATGAGTCTAGCCCTCATTTTGCCACACTGCTATGTGATCTTAAGTAAATGATTTTGTTTTTCTGCACCTTAATTTTCTAATTTTGTAAAATGAGTGGGTAAGAAAGTTTTTCTGTCTCATGCACGATGAAAGATGTAGTCATGTTGAAATGAATAAAATCTGCTGTTTTCTTCTGTAGGCCATCAACACATATGTGGGCCAATTCTATTTCTTAAATTGTTTTGTTGGAGGCTGAAGCAGATATTATCCCATCATCTTTCTCATAAGCCGATCTTTCATTTAACTATTCAGTCCTTCAGCCACCAAATACTTAAGTACCTGTTCCATGTCAGCTGCTGAGGAAAAAAATCAGACCTTGTCCTTAAAAGTCAGATGTGTCAGAAGTAAACTCAGCAAAGTATGTAAGTGTTTTGTTATGAATCTAAGATACAGAAGAAATTCAAAGAAGGAAGTCATGTAGTCTCTGGGTGCATTGATGGTGAGAGTAGTTACGCTAAGAAAAGGGGTAAGGGAAAAGGTGATCCTTGAGCTGATATTCATACCAGCTAGTATAGTAATTCTTTTATTTTTACTATTTGTTCCATGGCAGAAGAATCTGTTACTGAGAAAAGGGGCTCACTGCTCAATGTGCTAGAAGCCAATACTATGACACGGAGGTTTTGAGTAAACAAATTATTTTTATTGCAGGTTGACCAATAAGGTGATAGGAGTGTATCTCAAACCTGTCTCCCTGTGCTGGCTCTAAGGCCGTATTCTTATTAGAAACAGTTTGGGAGATGGATTCTGAGATTAGCAGGTGACTGATGCAAGGAAAGGGGATATCTGGAAAGTCCTCAGGCATGCAGAGTTATCTCTTCATTTCTCTTCGTGGGTCACATGTGCAATTTCAATGGGAGTTAGTATGAAACATGCTGTGGAAATGTGGTCCCTGACACCAGCAGGTTCATTCTGTGCAGACTCCAATCGGCCATATTGGTTTTAACAGATTCAGCCAGCATTTTAATCTCATTAGTAGAGAGTTTCAGCATTTCAGCAAGTTGTATCTTTTCTTATCTGTCATCCTGTGAGGTCAAGAGTTTCTATCAGTCACTGGTTTCTTTAACTCTTTGGGGTATGGTTTCAAATCCACAATGGCCAGGTAGCAGTCTCAACTTCTATCTTAATGGAATCATTGTCAATTCACCTGAAATAATCATCCTTCCTTGGGAACTAGAACCCCTAAGCCAACAGAACTCCACACTGTAGGAATGAAAAGTATTAGATTTAGTAGTGAAAGGAGACACTCCTACTTCCATTCCTTGATTCTCAAACTGTATTTCCTAATTTTAGGGGAACTAAGTTTCAGGAAGCCATTACATTGTTCTATGCCAAAGTGAACACCATTGCACTTCTTTTGCTGTGAAATGTTACTTGGTTAAAAGCATTTTTTTCGTATGTGAAATATCACAAAAGTGAACACAGCATCCCAACCTCACAGTTGGTTGTGATGACAGAAGCATTGTAGGTTGGCAATGAATATCCATATTCAGAACATATATCCATATTCAGAATACAAGCACCCTTTTGGAAGGGGTACGATGAAATCAATCCTTCATGATGTGGCTGGCTGGTCTTCCTAGGGAATAGTGTTACATCAGGGCTTTTCTTTTAGCCTCTGCTATTGGATGATGATGCATTTAGAAGTAGCAGTCACCAGATCAGACTTGGTGAGGAAAAGTCCATTTGGTGGTTTTAAAATTTGTTCACAAATTCTTTCACATACTTCCCTTCAAAAGGTGGGCCGAATTCTCTCCTTCAATGTGTGATGAACGAAATGATTTGAATCTAATGAATAGAGTGGCAGGAATGATGCATTTGGCTTTGAAGCCTAGATCATAGAAGGATGTATTCTGCTGGTTCTCTGGGGATGTAGGGGTGTGCGGAGAAGAAGCCAAGTTTTGAGGACAGTCAAGCAATCTTTGGAGAGGCCCACATGAGAAGGAACTGAAACCTCCTACCAAAAACCAGCACTAATTTGCCAGTCATGTGAGTAAGCCACAGTGAAAGAGAGACTGTAGTGTCGGTCAAATCTTTAGATGACTGCAGTCACATCTGACAATTTAAATGTGACTTCGTGAGAGATCCTGTACCAGAACCACCCAGTTAAACCATTCCCAAATTCCAACAGGAAGAGGTACCTTTGGAATAAATTCTATATTTTCTAATCCAAATTCCCTCTTTATATATCATCCCAGATATTAACGACAACAAAACATAGGCCCTTATTCTTTCTTGCTGCCTTATTTTACACTCATAGTAAGGTTGAATGAACTGTGTTTTTTGCTCTCTTTCTCATATCACATACTGTGTTTTTTGCTCACTTTCTCATCCGCAAACATATCACATAAATATTTACATTAAATAAACCCTTTTTTTGTACATAATCTTTTGCAGATAATATAGGGACCATATTAGAGATTCCCTGCCCTACTTTTCTCATCTCTACTAGGAATCTTAATGAGAGAGAAGACATAGAAGTAAAATACATTAATACAATTTTAAATATCAGAGTATGGATTACTATATCAAAAGTTGGATTATGAAATAATATATTTAAAATTTTAACAATTCAGATTAAAAAATTAACTTCTTTTATTGCATATGTTAATTGGAAAAATATATAAGTACAAAAAAATTAGGAATCCTAAATAAATTAGAAAACATTCATAATTCCATTACCCACAGTAAACAGTATTAATATGTTATGTCCTATGCCTCTCTCTATTTTATTTTTAAACATCGATCATGTAGCAATTACTCTTTAATAATCTCTGTTTTACATAGTGTTCATGAACATAATTCTGTCAGTAAATACTCTTATGTTACATATTTAATAGACATATATACACAAAATTATTTATTGAATCAATCTATTAGATAACTGTTTAGAGTGTTTCCAATATTTTTACTATTCACAGTGACACAAATAAATATTACATATATTAATAATTATTTTCTTAGGGCAATAGAGTGAAAGAATTTGGAGTAGGTTTACTAGCAATTGCCCTCAAGAAAGGTTTCAATAAAATCCTTTGTTGTGAGTTGATGTCATAAAGGCTGCTATAAATTCTTAAGAGGTAAAAGTTCAAGTCCCTTTATCCTGACAATTAACTAGATTAACTTTTTGTTGGTAGGGTTTGGATTTACCTGAGACCATGTAGGTTCATTATGTTTCTTATAGTTAAAAACCTAAGAAAGCTGTTACATGTGTAAACACATCAGACCAATCTGGTTCAACTTTTATGTAACAAAATTGTGAGTTGTTTTTCAGTTGCCATGGCCTCCCAGGTTGAAGGTCATATAACATTAGCACTGGTGGAACCTAAGTGCTCAGACTAAGGAATGGCGATTTAATTAAGAAGCGGACACCATATGGTAGGATCCAAGGTCTAATCAGATTGAGCTCTGGCGTCACTTCATCGAAGGATCCGGTCTGAGGAGGTCTCCTGGCATCACACCATCACAAGATCCAATCAGAGCACACTTCATTACCGTCTGACTATAAAACCTGTCCCAACTCTAAGCTTGGGGAAATAGATTCAAGCTTTTTCTTCTGTCTTCTTGCCGGTTGACTTATAATAAAGCTTTTCTTTTCTCAAAACTGATGCCATAGTAATGCCTTCTATGCACATGGTGCAGTGAGCTCATTGATTGCTCAGTAATACATAAATTGACTAGGAAAAAAATCCTAGGCCTTGCTGTTTGCAAGATGAAGTTTTGGCAGATGAGACTCTATTTACCATTGTGTATGCCTCTCTACACTGTGCTGTACTGCACTGCAGAGAGCAGCTCACCAGGATTCTGCCTAACATATTCTCAGGGAAGGTGTTGTATAAAGCAAAGTTGGTCCCAGTAACAATGTCTTAGTGGCAAAGCTGTTAGTTAAAAAGAATGGCAAATCTTGAATGTTTACTTAGAAGCTCCTTAAACCAAGGGGTCACTGATCGCTGAAACCAAGACGTCATTGATTGCTAATTTTGGAGCAGTGGCTCCTAAACTTTATCATGGATAATTATGACTGAGGTACTGATTACAATGTCTCAAACAAACTCTGTTTCTTAAGGCCTGAGATGATACCTACTCTTCTTATCAAACCCTCTAAGGGTTTTTGATGCAGGTGATCTTGCCTATAGCCCACATTTTAAAAAATGGGCTCTAAGATTGTATAGTCTACCACCCTCATTCTGATAGTGATGAAAACTGAACCCAGAGCAATGATTAAATGCCATTCCATGAAACTCACACAAGAGTCTGGCTAGAACTTGACTCTCCTCACTTCCAAATTAATAGTATTAAAATGATACCCAAGGACCTCACTTTTTTAAAAGAGAAAAAAATGCATGATTATTGGCTTAAGAGATTTTTCTCTTAACAACAACAATAAAAGTTGTTTGGCTAGAAATCCTGAAAACTTGAACTAGCATGTCCCAAACATCAAACAGAAAAAGGCGCTCCTGTGGAAAGAATGCATGGGCAACATGGCACTAAGAGGCTGATGATTCCTGCAAGGACAAAGTCTCAGAATACAAATGACAAACTATGTTCGCACAGTTTCCTAGGAACTTAAAGCACTCGGTAGACAATTTTTTCTTATCACGAATAATTCTTACACTGGACTTGTTATTACTGATTCCATCTTACTGCCATAGAGACAAAAACTGAAAGAGAAGTGCCCGGTTTGTGGTAATGAAGGCTGTAGTGCATACAGCTTAGGGGATGAGGAGCTGCCTCAACTTCTGTTAAGATGGCTGGCCCATAATCAAATGAGTCCTCAGGTCTCCACTTGGCATAGGAGAATCATTTTTAAATATGATCTGAGCATACGCCTTGTCCTGTAGATTTCAGATTCCTTTTAAGGCCTATTGTTTTAAGGTCCTATAGCCTAATGTCTATGTACAGATAGATACATGTAGATAAAGATAGTTGTAACCACCTGTATCCCAAGCAGATTAGATATAACTTAGAATAACCACTTTCAGTGCTGGAAGTAATGAAAGTAGAATAGAGAAGGAGAAGCAGGTTTACATACTGATTTGTCCCAATGCTACCTGTTCGGGAAGTAAGGCTGATGTACAAAAAAACCACCTGTAAGACCATAAAAAAAAGGTCTTGGAACTCTTGGTCCCGGTATATAGGTTATCAAGTTTAATTTGAGCACCAGAGTATGAGCCTTATTTTTCTTTTTTACTTTTTAATATTTGGGGAAAAAGAAAATTGCCATATATTAAAAAAATATATTGCTCACTGTTTTCAGTACCTGAGAATAATTTAATTTTAAAAATAGATTGCACGCTTGAAACTTATAAGTTGCCATTGTGAGTTATAAAGTTCTGAGGTTTGTTTACTTTTTATAACTTATAAGAAGTTGCCACTAGTTTGCATTTATTTATTCTATTGCTATGTATTGCACACCTCAATGGAAACAACGGTCCATGGAAACAATGGGGTCAGTGGAAACAATGGTAATACTACTGCTCGAAGTGAATAACCTGTTTCTATTTATTAATTAAAAGTTTTGTATAATATGTTTACTTTTTCTATTTATGTGCAATTAAAAACCGTTTTAGGCAAATAGTCTCATTAGAAGGACTGGATTAATGACTATGAAGAATGGAAGCCCAAAATTAATTGTTTAGTGAACTAAAAAGGTGAGTAACACTTGTCTAAATCTTTACTGGGCCTAATGAACAGATATTTTCTACTTTGCAATAAATGTCTGCCTTTAGACATATATTTTTGTAATCCTGATCTTTAATATAGACTCAATTATCTGGCTAAGTGGAGCTTCTCTGCATAATTTTATTGCCATCTTATAAACCATAGAATTTTTATTTTGCCCGAGGAAAGGATAAAAATGAGAATGATTGATGATTCCTATTTATCTTGCACACTGAAAAAATTTAATGCCGTATTTGCTTCTGTCGTCAGTATTAATTTTTCATTTTAGTGTTATGGGGGAAAATTGTGCAGCAGTATTTGCATATCATATTATAAAATTCTTTTTTTCTTAAACGTACATAGAATATTTGCTTTCCCAGACAACCTTCTGTTCTTCTTCCTTTCCAGCAAGTTGTTCATAATTTAGATAATAAAGTCAACTTGGCAATGGAGAAACTCAGACATAGAAAGATATTAAATAACATTCTTAAGCTAGCACAAGCAATTTGTGACTCCGATGTGATCAGAATAGGTGGTAGTTTTTTCACTAAGTCACATATCCATTTGATATATGAAATACAGAATATTCTTAATGTTGAAATGTTCTCTCAATTGTATAATAATGTTTGAGACATTAACGTCTTTGCAAGTCATGCCATATGGAGATGCTATTCCCAGTACACCATGAATATGTGTATGCATCTGTAATTAGTGATAAAATCTTACTTGTTGTGATCACATTGGAAAGAATGAAGCACATTCTTTTCATGCTATCCTGAATGTCTCTGCAGATTTATTGCTTAGAACATATTTACTTGTTTGTTGCAACATCTGCTAAACCTGTCTGTGTCTTATTAAAATAGCAGACCTAAGTATCAAGTGGTGTCATTGGACATCACTCTTGGGTTGGTTATGCAAGTTTAATCGGGTAAAGGTCATGTTTGAAACATGTGGCACTCACTGTTTTCATAAGTTAGATTCTGCTCATTTCAATAACAAAGCTATTCTGACAACCGGTGTTGAGAATTGGATAGAATTCTACATAACCACCACCCCACAAACATGGGTTAACAGTGATGTTGATAACGATTTGCACAGGACATAATTGTTTCCAAATGAATTCAATATGTACTATCTCATAGACAGAGTCAATATATATAAAGGAGGCAAAGGATACCAGGCATCCATATGGAGCTTTACTCAACTTGAACAGATTCAAGCAGCTTTTTAATTAAACCTTGGTAATTTTCCCCTATTGGAGGCAGCTGGAAGTCTTGGACGACCCCCCTCCAAAAGCTTATCACATTTTTCAGCTTATCTCAATCCTATCACTTTTTCAGAGTTTACCTCTCTAAGTAAATATCCCTGATTTTTCTAGTCCATTTCTTCCTCTCTGATTTCTGATCTCTTAAAGCATTTATTGTCAGCATCCCATTATTTAATACTTGAATACATACTGCCATTATTATATAATATTTAAAGAGTTATGTTCCACATTGTTGATTCCTGAGCGGTGTCCCAGGCTAATGTACAGTGTAGTAAAGTTCTTTATTTGAAGGGAACATAAGCCAACCCAATCATCTCCAAATTCTGTTTTCTTGCACCCACTGCCCTCATAAACCACTACTGCTCCAATGTTTCTCTTTTCAATGACCCAGCAAACACCTGTATAGTATCTCGTTATATGTATATACCACATTTTAATTATACATTCAATTGTTGATGGATATTGAGTTGTTTCCACATTTTGGTTAGTATGAATAGTGCTGCAATGAATATAGAAGTGCTAATGTCTCCTTGAGGTCTTGTTTTTATTCCATTAGAAGTGGGATTGCCGGATCATATAGTAGTTCAGTTCTTACGTTTTTGAAGAACTTCCATACTATTTTCCATAGCAGCTGTGCCATTTTGGATTCCCATCAACAACATTCAAAAGTTCAAAAGTTCCTTTTCTCCACATTTTCGCCAACACTTCTTGTCTTTTAAAAAAATTATAGCCAGGCCAGGTGCGGTCACTTACATCTGTAATCCCAGCACTTTGGGAGGCCGAGGCGGGTGGACCATGAGGCCAGGAGATCGAGACCACCCTGACTAACATTGTGAAACCTTGTCTCTACTAAAATTACAAAAAATTAGCCGGGCATGGTGGTAGGCGCCTGTAGTCCCAGCTACTCGGGAGGCTGAGGAGGCTGAGGCAGGAGAATGGTGTGAACCCGGGAGGCAGAGCTTGCAGTGAGCTGAGATCATGCTACTGCACTCCAGCCTGGGTGACAGAGCAAGACTCCATCTAAAAAAAAAAAAAATTATAGCCATTCCACCAGGTGTCAGGTGATATCTTATTGTGGTTTTGATTTCCTTTCCCTGATGATTAGTGACATTGATCATTTCTTCATCTATCTATTGGCCATTTGTATGTCTTCTTTAGACAATATCTATGTGAGTCTTTAGCGCATTTAAAAACTGAGTTATTATGTTTTTTAAACCACTGAGTTGTAGGAGTTCCTTAGATATTTTGGAAATTAACCATTATACATTGAGGTGTAGGAGTTCCTTAGATATTTTGGAAATTAATCAACATAAGATACATAGTTTGCAAATATTTTTCTCCCTTTCTGTAGGTTACCTTTTTACTGTGTTGCAATAAACTATTACTCTTCAATAAAAATGAATGAACTTTGAAGGATGAGGTCTACTTGGCTTGGTTGGGATAAAAAGAAAGACTAATCTTAGGGGCCTGCCTTCTGCCAGATGCAGTGCCGTTGCCCCACTATTTTAAAAAAATAGTTATTTTTTTTATAGTAAAGGTTCTTTGTCTTACAAAAAATAAATGAACTACTGAAACACTATAAAACCTGAATTAATCTCAAAAATATCATGTTGAGTGAAAGAATACAGACACATATGAGGATATGTTTTATGATTCCACTAATATGAAATTTCAGAATAGGCAAAACAAACCTACAGTAGCAGGAAACACATCAATGATTTCTTGAGGCTAGAACTTCAATGTGCTTGAGAGGCCATAGTGGGTTGATTGAAGTGTTTTATATTACATTTGGGCTGATGATAGCTTAGGCATATACATTTGTCAAAACTCATTTTGTTATACACTTAAAATGGGTGCATTATATTTAAATTATGTACTCTAATGAATTTAAACCTTTGAAAAAAGGTGCTAAACATTAAGAATAAAATAGTCTTCTAGGTTTTGCCACCATGTGTTCCTTGCCTTATAGAATAGTCCCTTGAACTGTTAGGTTGGTGCAAAAGAGTTGCGATTTTTGCTATCAAAGGTAATGGCAAAAGCAATTACCTTTGCACCAACCTAATACTGTTCTCCTACTTCATCCTGATTTTCTGTTGCAAGAGTCCAGCACTTAAGTGGTTAAGAAGGAGTTTCTTGAATGTTAGGAAAGGAAATAGGCAAGACACAATTGACCAAGCTGGAATTATCTCTTGCTGTAAGAGGTAAGCAGAATGGCAGGAAAACTCACATATCATTTTCATTGTGTCATAGCTGTAATGCTTTTACTGATTACTCGATGTATGAATTAGATCCAGCTTCTTTTTCAAGAACCTTACAGTACTATTGGCACATATACACCATGGAATACTATGCAGGCATAAAAAAGGATGAGTTCACATCCTTTGTAGGGACATGGATGAAGCTGGAAACCATCATTCTCAGCAAACTATTGCAAGGACACAAAACCAAACACTGCATGTTCTCACTCATAGGTGGGAATTGAACAATGAGAACACTTGGACACAGGAAGGGGAACATCACACACTGGGGCCTGTTGTGGGTTGGGGGGAGGGGGAAGGGGAGGGATAGCATTAGGAGATATAGCTAATGTAAATGACGAGTTAATGGGTACAGCACACCAACATGGCACATGTATACATATGTAACAGACCTGCATGTTGTGCACATGTACCCTAGAACTTAAAGTATAATAAAAAAAAAAAAAAGAAGGAAAAGTCATGTGGAAAGTGTCACTACAAAAGAAGTATGGAGTGTTATGTAAGTTCATGTGTATTTCTGACAGAGTTTTGACACAGCATTGTGCTCAAGGTCAGCCTTATTTCTTAAAATAAAATTTCAAAAAAGAACAAGGATAATTGCTTATATTTCTACTATTTAATGAAAGGGCAAATCCCAAATTTTAAGAATAGAAAGTGCTCAATAAATTTATAGTTGCTTGATAAGCTTTTAAATTACTCTTAGGTTTGGCAGAATCCTCTGAACAAAAAACCCAAATAATCATGACATGAGGAAGACACAGGTTTCCTTTTTCTCTCTCCTATAAGAGGTCTGGAGATGGGGAGTCCGGGACTCCACGTTCACTTTCTCATCCTTGGTGTCACTCATTCATCTTCAAAATACAGGGTGGCTGCTAGGGTGTTACTGTCTATCATGCACTTGTTTCAGTGAGAAAGAAAAATGTGGTTAGTGGTGGAGAGGGCCACAAATGAACACCCTCCCTGGGAAACTGGCTGCCTTTAAAGAACAATCCCAGAAGCCCCCCTCAATTATTTCCATCCACTTAAGTCTCAGTCGCAGAAACTTGCAGAAAGACTAGTGCTATGGTTTAAATGTGCCCCCCAAAAAGTGTGTGTTAAAAACTCAATCACCAGTGCAACAGCATTGGAGGCAGGGCCCAATGGGAGGTGTTTTCATGAAGGCTTCACCCTCATGAATGGGTTAATGACAATTATGAAAGGGCTTGAGGCTGCAAGTTTGATCTCCTCCTCTCTCTTGTGCATGCTTTCCTGCTCTTCCTCCTTTATCCACAGGATGATGCCAAGAAGGCCCTCTCCAGATGCTAAGCAGATGCTGGCACCATTCCCATTGACTTCCCAGGCTCAAGAACCATGAGTCAAATAAATTTATTTTCTTTATTAATTACCTAGTCTGTGGTATTCTGTTATAGCAACACAAAACAGACTAAGACAACTAGGAAATATAATCTCTTAGCTGGGCATGTTGCCTCCTTGGATAAAATGAGATTCTGTCAATAAGAAAGAGGAGAGGATATGCAAACTAAGTGGTCAATTAGCAATTCTCACCACAATCTGTTTTTTCAGTAATATCAGATGGTGAGGGCTAATGTGGATGTTGTCAACCACAATAGGTAATTTATGTGTATTCTTTCCTCTACTCTGTGTGTTGTGTGGGGGAAATTGTTAATTCATTTGTTAGGCCCCCAAAACTGGCCATATCAAAGAAGAACTCTGTTCAAATAAAGCTGCCAAATAAATACTTATGTCTCCCAACTGTTTGTCTTTTTATAAAGTCCTTATAAATTTGATAATCCCCTGCTCAGGTTATGGGTTATACCAATGGATTCCTTTTTTTTTTTTTTTTTGGAGACAAAGTTTCACTTCATTGCCCAGACTGGACTGCAGTGGCACAGTGGCATCACCTGGGCTCACTGCAACTTCCGCTTCCCAGGTTCAAGTGATTCTACTGCCTCAGCCTCCCAAGTAGCTGGGATTACAGGTACCCACCACCATGCCTGGCTAATTTTTGTATTTTTAGTAGAGACGGGGTTTCACCATGTTGGCCAGGCTGGTCTTGAACTCCTGACCTCAGGTGACCTGCCTGCCTCAGTCTCCCTAAGTGCTGGGATTACAAGTGTGAGCCATTGCATCCAGCAGATTTCCTTCTTACAGGATAAAATAACCCTATTAATTGTGGCAAATGCTGAAGTTTTTTAGGTTCCACACGTACTTCTCTTCTGTAGTGTTGAGATTTTTCTTGGCACATAGGAGAAACAACTTTCATGAAGTGCCAAAACAAACAAACAAACAAAAAACAGAGACTGAGAAGTATCTCTACTAAAGCAATGTCATGGGATATTATAGATAATGCAAAGGTAAACTGATTAGAAATTGGCATCCATAATTTTAAACGAAATGGTCAGTGTCAAAGTAGAAAGTTGGTCATGCTAGGAGTTACCTGAGAAAAGTGTGTATGCATCAGACTGGTCCTCTTCCCAAAGTTCAAAATGGGCTAATTATCCTACAAAACAAAATAGAAAAATGCAGTTTACTGTAATTTACAAGCACTAGCTGGTGCCAAATGGCTAGAGATAATAATTAATATTAGCTGCCAAGGTCTCAGCAATACTAAGAAAATTGAATTATTACTTTATTGGTCTCTCAAATAGGATGATAGGATATTTTTCTAAATCTTTTTGATCCATGGCAGGAAGAATGTTGTTCCATTTGAAAGCACTGCTATTATCAACAATAATGGAAAGGACAGTAAATGGCACCCAGACCTAGGGCATCTCATCATGACACAATTTTTCACTACATCAGCTCTGTGGCAGGTGCTATGCTGAATGAAGTTTAAGTATGGTTTCTGCCCTGTGGCCCAGATCCATTTTGCAGTCATTACTCTGTTTTTCGGGACTAAATGGCTGATTGTGTAGTTAGGTTCTTGCCAGTGCATTTATCTACAGCAGCAGCATCCATTTTCGTGATGAGTGGTATGTACAAAATTGAACAGGAAGAGGAAAAATAAATGAATCACAAAGCCTGTTAGAGGCCCTTGAACATTTGGCCCAAGTGCTAGTAAATGCTAAAGGGGAACATATTTACTGTAGTAGAGATAGATTAAATGGATTAAATTGGTAGATAATTGGGAAAGGTATGTGGGAAAATTGAATGAGTATAATGGGTAAATAGCATAGTACAAATGGAACAAGTTTCTGATATCTAAATTGGGCACAGCCAAGGCCAGTGCTTGCATCACCCAGATGAAGAGACTGCAATTTGCTGAGGCTATAGTGTTTTAGCCCTCCACAAACATTTGATTTGACACATTTTAAACTCAGCAGTGCCTTTTAGCAGAAATACTTTAATTAGGCAGAGAAAAGGGATACAGTGCAAGATAATGGGTCTATGAGAAGGCCCACAGACCATAGACTCATCTATTCATCTCAGGGGAGAGATACAGAAGAAGGTGGAGTCTGTGGACATACCATTAGCATTGTGGAATGCTATGATTAGCATCTTGCATAAGAAGGCAGAATTTTTTTTAGCTTTTTTTCACAGCTGTTTGTTTTTGCATTCATTCCTTCATTAATTCATTCATTTCTTCATTAATTAATTCATTCAACAATTATTTCCTAAGTGCTTCCCACATATAAAATGCTGAAAAATAAACAAAAAACATTTTTTATTAAAGTTATGGTCAGTGTTTGAAGGGTCAAGACATTTATACTTGGAAATATAAAATATAAAGGGCATGCATTTTGCAGGAAATGGGGTGACAAATGGCAGCTAGGTCATTGGTAATGGTCATTTCTTGAGTCTTTCTTCCTAGGAAGTGTTTTCAAATATCCTCTGAGGAATGAAACAAAGCATAGGATCTTAAGATTAAGAATTACAACCATCAGCTTTCCTTCTTTGTGGTTCATAAACACCTGCTGAACCATTTTTTTCCGATTATGTGGCTGACAATGTAATGATGACTTCATTGTATATTCCTTGTGTTTTAGCACTAGTGGACTTTTCTTATTTTCAAAAGGTTAGCTCCAGTGGAACTGGCTTTTACTTGAGTGAATATTCTGATTATCAGAGCATTTTGATATATAAATTTGAATTTACTATAATACAGTTAGCAATAAAACTATCCCAGAAATGATATAATCTGATTTGAATTATTAGATACTTCAGGAATTTCCAAAATAATACAAGAAACACAAAACCACTAGATCAACCTAGTAATTATGATGCAGGACTACATATGTGGAAGCTGTGAAAAGTGGAGCTAAGCCTATACTAAACCTAGAAGATACCCCTAGATATTATTTTAAAATGAATCTCTGATATTAGCTTATGTTTTGACTCTTTTTCATAGAAACAGAACACAAAAAATATGGAAAAGAAAAGAACATAAGAAGCAAAAGCCAGCTAAATGAGGAACAGTGATACTGATGCATTAGATACATCAAGAAAAATTGTGCCGGGATGTTGTAGATATAAGCTTTATCAAAACTTAAAAGCAAAGGAAGGTCTTGTTTCTTTCTTGTCTCTAAACACTACTTTGAACCGTGTCAGCTCTCCCCCAGGCTCTTGCCCTAAGCAATATTATCATTGCCCACAAAGTGGCATCTTCTCCTTTTTTTCCAGCCTTTTTCATAACAGCAGAATAACAGTCCTCTTTTCCTCTATCCTTGGTGTAGTCAGTATAGGGGTTGATCCAAGGGCTGATCAAAAAGAGAATGAAGCCATACCAGAAAAACTATTCTCCTTGCCTAGTAGCCTAAGCTATGGTGGCTGCTCAGAGAACTCACTTCTTTGTGCAAAGTATGGATGAAGTTGCTACCATCCTAAATTATAGATTTTGAAGTTTGAGTTTTAATAATAGGGGCATATTGTAAATTCTAGGAGTGGCTGAAACATTTCATAAATTTGCAATGTCAAATAGTGTTTAAAAGTTTTGTATTTTTAAAATTATCATACGGTAAAATGTACTTTTTTGGTGTACAATATTACAATTTTAACACGTATAGATTTGTATAATCACTACTGTAATCAGGATATAGAACAGTTTAAACAACCCTACAGAAGTGTCCCCATGTTATCCCTTTATCATTACACTCTCTCCCAATCCATGACCAATGGCAACCACTGATTTCCATCACTATAGTTTTGTCTTTTTGATAATTTTCTTTTTTTGAGACGGAGTCTCACTCTGTCTCCCAGGCTGGAGTGCAGTGGTATGATCTTGGCTCACTGCAACCTCCACCTCCTGGGTTCAAGCGATTCTCCTACCTCAGCCTCCCAAGTAGCTGGGATTACAGGTGTGCACCGCCACACCCAGCTAATTTTTGTATTTTTAGTAGAGACAGGTTTTCACTGTGTTGCCCAGGCTGACTTCTAACTCCTGGGCTCAAGTGGTCCTCCTGCCTTGGCCTCCCAGAGTACTGGGATTACAGACATTGGCCACTGCAAATGTAACATAAAATTAGTGAGAATATAGTACAAATAAAATCAAAGAGTATATACACTTTTGAGACTGGCTTCTTTCACTTAACACTATGTCTTCAAGATTCATTCATTTTGTTGCATGTATCAGCAGTTGATCCATTTTAATTGTGAGTAGTATTCCATTATAAGGATGCACCACTTCATACTATCCATTCACTTGTTGAAGATTTGGGTTGCTTTCAGTTTTTGGCTATTACATATAAAGCTGCTACAATTATGTACAAATTTTTGTGTGAACATAATTTCTATTTGTCCAGGAATATGACTGCTGTGTTAGATAGTAAGTGCATGCTTAACTGCCAAACTCTTTTTTCCAGAGTGAGTATGCCAGTATGTATCAGCAATGTATGAGAGTTTTGGTTTTCTTGCACTTTGCTAGCACTTGGTATTATCAGTATCTTTTATTTTAGCCATTCTAATAAATGTGTAGTGTCATCTCATTGTGATTGTAATTTGCATTTCCCTAATGGTCAGTAATGTTGTATGTTTTTTCAAGTGCTTAACTGCCATCCTTACATCCTCTTTGGTCCTTTACCTACTTTTAAATTGGGTTGTTATTTATTTATTTTTAAATTGACAATAATTATGTTTAATTATTGGGTGCAATGTGATGTAATTATACATGTATACATTACAGAATGTTTAAATCAGGCTAATTAACATACCTATCACCTCACTTATCCTTTTTTTTGGTGAAAATATTTAAAATGGAGCAATTTTGAAATATATATGTAATTATTAACTATAGTTACCATCCTGTACCATAGAACACCAAAATTTAATCATCCTAACTGAAATTTTGTACCCTTTGACTGATATCTCCCCTTTCCTGACCATCTCCCACCCTCAGCCTCTGTAACCACCATCCTACTCTCTACTTCTATGAGTTTGAATGTTTAGGTCCCATATATAAGTGAGATAATGCAGTATTTGCTGAATTTTGAGTTCCTTATATTCTTAATACGAGTCCTTTGTCATTTTTGTGATTTGAAAATATTTTATCGCAGTCTGTAGTTGTATTCTCTTGACAGTGATTTTTGGCAGAGTAACAGTTTTAAATTTTGATGAAGTCCAATTTATCAATTTATATTTTTATGGACTGTGTTTTTTGTTTCATTTCTAAGAACTTTTTGCCTAACTGCAAGCCATGAATATTTACTCCTATTTTTTTTAGAAGTTTTATAATTTTACACTTAGATATTTGTTCATTTTGAGTTAATCTGTGTATAAAGTATAAAATTTAGGTATAGGTTCAATTTTTGCATATGGTACAATTTTTCTAACAACATATCTAAATTATCCTGTCTCATGAATTGCTTTTATACCTTTGTCAAAATTAAATTGTCATATTTGTGTAGATCTATTCCTGAACTCTCTATTATTCTGTGCATTAATCCACATGTCTATCCCTTCATCAAGACCACATTCTGTTGATTACTATAGCTTTATAGTAAGTCTTAATATTGGATAGTGTGATTTGTACAATCTTGTTTCCTTTTTCAATTTTTTTCTAGTTTTTTTCTAGTTTATCTGCCTTTCAATATACATTTGAGAATCAGTCTGTCTATACCTATATAAAATTCTCCTGGGATTTTGGTAGGAATTGCATTAAATCTATAAGTCACTTTGGGAACAACTGACTATGTTAGGCTTCCTAATCCATAAACATGGTATACCTTGAAGTCAAAGGTCTTCTTTGTTTTCTTTAATCAACATTTTCTGTTTAACATGCAAGCCCTGACCATATTTTTAAGAACCTGTATCTAAGTTTTTAATATTTTGATCTGATTATAAATGGTAACATATTTAATTTTTGTTTTTTAATTGTTTACTGATTGTATATAAAAATAGAATTGATTTTTGTGTGTTGACCCCATAACACATAACCTTGCTAAATGCACTTAATGGTAGATGGAAAATTTTTAAAGATACTGTTATGAATTAGCATAAGATGCATTGAGAAAAAGAACAAGAGGGGGAATTTGTTCAGAGTAGTCCACGCCCTCAATAGAGGAATCTCACTGAGTGTTCTTTATACACAAAAAATTGCAAATCTCAAAAGGGACGGGCTTTTCTAAGCAATAAATGTCTTTTCCCCTCTTTCCAAGTTTTCCTTCTGTTTCTCTCCTATCCAATAAATTTTATTATATAATTGTCAGTCATTTTTACATGTAAATATTGGAATTGTGTAAGATTTTTTTTCTTTGCCCAAGAATGTATCACATGGGTTTATACTTGATTCATTCCATCAATAAAAAGAGTATGGTTCAAGGATAATTTGGGGTGGTCCCACCCCTCTGTTTAAGTTATTCATAGCTTCTTTTTCCCAGGTTGTTATATGTTAATTGTTCTATTCTGTCTTTCATCTAGAAAAAGATTTAGTTTAATAATATCACACCTGTTTTATTATTTAAGAGTACATCACTTAGTTTGATGAGACAGGAGTTTATAGTTTGTAAAGGTATAACCCTATGATGCCATTTAGTTTCTTGCCCCAATTTCTAGCAGCTTGGGATAATGTATCTATTACATTAAAATAGCTACACACCTTTCTCCCTCCCTCCCTACGTCCCTCCCTCGGTCCCTCCCTCCCTTCCTTCCTTTTTTCCTTCCTTCCACCATCTTTCCCTCCCTCCCTCTCTTTTCTTTCTTTTTTTTTTTTTTTGCTGAAAAATCTCCAGAAAAAAACTCTCATTCTTGAGTGATGCATTCCATTGTCTGAAGACTCAGTAAAAGAAGAAAACAGATGGTTATTTTCCTCCAACATTAGCTTTACAAAAAGAATGCCAGTGGTGTTTGCACCAGCTGCAAAGTCAACTAACCCTCAATTATCTATTGTGGCCTTTTATTGGGCTCAGCAAAGCACACTGCACATTAAGGTGGCCATTTAATAAAACTTAAACTACACAGATATTTCTAAAACAAAACGAAACAAAATAAACAAATCAGCAGAGCACTGCTAGATGTAATTGGTAAATTCAAATAAAATAAACATGTGCAATCAAGGTGAAATTAACATTTTAATTTTATCAAATTTTGTAGAAGCACTCAATTCTGGAAAATATATATATTTTTCTCTCAGAATATAAAGAATACTAACTTACCTTTGCATAAATGGATTTTTTAACATACCACTACATTATGTGTATTGTATGCCCTTCACAATTGTTCCTTTTTTGTTATGGGTCTTATCTGAGTGAATATTCTCTATCACCACCATATATTTGAAATTAGAAAACCAAACCAGGCCCCAACCCCAACCTCACCCAATAATAATGCCCTGTTATTGGACAGAATTTTTTTTTTTTTTTTTTTTTTTTTTTTTTTGAGACGGAGTCTCACGCTGTTGCCCAGGCTGGAGTGCAGTGGCGCGATCTCGGCTCACTGCAAGCTCCGCCTCCTGGGTTCACGCCATTCTCCTGCCTCAGCCTCCTGAGTAGCTAGGACTACAGGCGCCCGCCACCGCGCCCGGCTAATTTTTTGTATTTTTAGTAGAGACGGGGTTTCACTGTGGTCTCGATCTCCTGACCTTGTGATCCGCCCGCCTCGGCCTCCCAAAGTGCTGGGATTACAGGCTTGAGCCACCGCGCCCGGCCTGGACAGATTTTTATATTTAACGAATATTTGAAAATGTCAGACACGATGAAACAAAACTGATTTGAGTCTATTTCAAGCGTCCAGTCAATATTCAATGAGAAGTGATAATTAGATATTGGACTTAAGCGTAACTATTAGTCACTAGCAACCTGTCCATATTTCTTTTTTTCTTTTGCTAGTTAGATAATTTTAACATCTAACACCACCAGCAGCATGGATATGCTTAATTAAATTCCATTAATGCAAAAACATTATTTAGCACCAACTGTGTACTTGGCACTATTTTGTGATCATCATTCCTCAAAGATGAAGAATTATTTCTCTCTTCAAGGAGCATACATGAGCGTACAAGTGATAAAACACATAATCAAATAGATATTGTGTATGTAAAATAAATTCTAGTTTACAGTTATTGAACCTATTATTTGTTGGGCACTATACTATGTTTCATGTATTTCAAGTTATTCAATGTCATAAAGAGTTTACATGGTAGAGATTATTAATATGTAAAATTTTTCACATGAGGAACTTGAAGCTCAGGAAAATAAATAACTTGCCCACAGTCATACAACTAGAAGAACAGAAATTCTACCCCATGATGTCTGACATCTTTATTCTTGACCTGACACTTTAAGCATGAACCTTTTACCTATCAACCCTTTTATGGTTTGTAAAGGCATAACCCAGTAATGCTTAATGAAACACCACAAATGTAGTTATGTGTGATAGGGTATCAGTCATTGTATAGGAGTTTAAAAGTTGTCATTATTAATCTCCTTGAATCTATGGATTTTTGTAGTTCTTTCTAAAATTCTACCTCATGACAACTTTGTCGTCAGAAAGAAGTTAGTAGTTTCTTCCAACCTGCCACTACAACTGCAGTTTTGAATAAAATGTTTATTGCCATTTTCTTCTATTTCAATTTCACCTTTAACCAAAGAGTTATATAGAAGTGCATTTTGGGTTTGTAAATATATTAATAAATTACCTTTTATTGTTCATCTTAATTACACTGTCAAGTATAGTCTTTGTTATACAGATGATTTGACATTTGAGAGATTTATTTTGTAGCTTAGTTTGTCATCAATTTTTATAAGATTTCCTCATGAATGGGAAAAATTATTGTGATAATGGGGTGCAATACTCTAAAGATAAAGATGTATATGTCTTATTAATTTTTAATTTAAATCTTCTACAGTACAAGTGTTTTTTGTCTGATAGAGGACTTAAAATATCCTACCCTAATATTGTAAATTTGTTAATTGCTCCTTATTATTCTGTCAGTTTCTATCCAATTAATATTGAGACCTTATCATTTGTAGTAAATAAGCTCATATGTATTAGAACTCCTTGGTGACATAGTTATTTTATTATTGTAAAGTATTCCTCCTGATCTTTACTAATTGTGCCTTAAATTCTACTTTATCTCCCATTATTTTGCCACAATAGCTATTTTCCATACCTTTGTTTTCAGCATTTCTGAAATATAAGCAGAATTTAGCTGCATTTTAATCTGCCTATATTTTTGGGGGGCATTTTATTTGTATATTTCCCCTATCGTTGCTATTTGTTGGGAGCAGAAGATCTGCATCAGAGGGCTAACTTTCAGCTCTACTTGGCTAGAAGTCTTCTGTTGGGCTTTTGATGGTAGCTGGAAGTCAAGTATTCTATGTTACGCATCCCCAAAGAGTTAGTATTCTATGTTACTGGCCCCCAGTGTGCTGATATTCCATATTACTTACCCCCAGAAAACTAGTGTTCAGTGTTATTGACCCCTAGAATCCTGGTATGCCATTATTGCCCTTTAGTCTGTTGATATTCCATGTTATACATCCATAGAGCACTGGCCATTCATGTTACCCAACCCCGGAGCACTGGCCTTCCACGTTACCAGTCCCAATGACATTGGCAACCACAAGGTCTCGTGGTGCAGTTGAACAAAAGGTTATCCTACCACTTCATGGCACTGGATTTGTAGATGTCCCTGTAGAGAGAACCAGGGCTTTCCTGAAAATTTAGGGAGTTTGATTTGTAAAGTATGGCTGACAGAATGTAGCCAGTACTTTTTTTTTTCTAATAAATAGGAGAAAAACCAGTAACCTAGAATGAGGGAAAAATCATAACTGTACATGTCACCAAATGTAATTTTTTCAAAAGTCAAGGATCATGCAACCTGGAAACAAACACAGAATTAGCTTATTTAGAGAAAGCAAATGTACCAATAGAGAAAACAAATGAATTGTAACCAGGAATGACTTACCTTACAAGACAATTTAAGATCACTTAAGGAACCTATGCCTGGGTGCTTTTCTCAGGAAGAACTGAAAATAAATGTTAGTGGTCTCCATAAAAGTTCTGCTTCATGGTTTGGCATCTTGAGAATTTACCCTGATGCCTGTGTGAGAGAAACTGTCCAACCCTATTAATCACTTCTCCTCGACCTAGTTTGCAATGATTACATTTTTAATATTTAAGGAAGTCTTCTTTCTAATTATAGCCTCCTGGCTTGATTGATGCAGAAGCATGGAAGTAAATCAAGTCAGCATGGTAACTCCATCCCAGGGCATGCTTAACCAAAAGTATCTTGTGAAGAACTCAATGTTCTCTTCTGTCTAACGTGCAACAGAATATGTGAAGTGGATCAACTGTTAATGAGCAGAAAAGTTTATTAAATACGAGTACTGTTTTAAATACGAAAGTGGATCTAGGAGTATTAGGTTTCCAATGTTAATATCCATGTAAGTACTGGTATGAAAGTATTTCTAGGTCAAATTAGTCCATGCAGTATACTTTGTGATGTTTTAAAGATCAGTGTACATGCCAGTAAACAAAACAGAAAAGACAAGGCACAGTTCTGTAATGATTCTAAATTGTCCAAACTGGATGATGTTTGTTACTCATTCTAGTATCTTTTAAATCGAAATATTGAGGGCAATGTAATGACATCCTCACATCAATGACTTCCTAGCTATGTGGTCTTTTTCTATATCAGCAAGGGAAATCTCATTTTATCTAAACCAGTGAGTCTCGATGTGCCTCAAATTTACTTACATTACAAATCAGGTAAAATTAGGAAAATGTAGTAAGTTTTTGATTTCTAAATCACTTCCTTGTTTATATATTCAGGTTATATATATTTCTTACTTTTGGGGTGTTCAAAATAATTTTGAAACATAGTAAAATGAAGACAGTACTTGGAAATTTTTAATGTGCTTTCTTAGTGTAAACAATAACTTATGAAACTCTGCATAATTTTTTTTTTCTAATTTTTGGGTATTGTGAAATTTAAAACCCTGGAATCATTGACTCAAGTCATTCTTTGGCAACAAAACTAGTTATTTCAGAGAGTAAGCAGATTAAGTGGTATTTTTAAGACTGGAAATAGTATTTCCAACATTCTTACGGAATAAAAAGTGGCATTTGATTAAAGTACACTTTATTTGAGTACACTGAAAGTGTTTTGTAGCTCTCCCCTCATCTACCCACTAGTTGTGCTCAAACAAAAAAGGGGCAGATAAACAGGCCTAAAAGGAATTGAAGCCAAAGCAAGACACTTATGTCTTCAGAAAAAAATCAGTATTACATCATTTCCAAGGCAGTAAAAATGGAAGACTTTGAAGTGGCTGTGCCCTCAAGCATTTCTTCGGCTTGCTTACACCATGGGTAGTCTCTCTCAGATGATTCAGTTTGCCTTATGAGAAAAATATGTATGAAAAATTTGAGACACTTGTCCAAGTTGACAATTCACTCTCTTTGGAGGAATCAAGAAGTAAAACTCTTTAGCCAATATGAGGAGACACACACACACTTCACATTTTTAATTTTAAATGCAAATATACTATAAATGAATGAGCACATACATAGGCACATCACACACATTGATTCTTTTTTAAATTTGGATTTCTTTCCACATGTTGGCAAAATCCTTCACCTACCGGGGCTAAGAAACAACATCTTAGCTTTGGTGCTGGTTCTGATTTGGGCCATCCTCTGCATCCTGCTGGTCCTCACTGGGCTGGTTTTCCTATAATAGTAATGTCTCTTCTATGAGGATGCTGATGACTGGAGCTTTTCAAGTCAATGTTTTTAGACTTGCTACCATGGCTGCTCTAGTTATGACTACTTTTTATCATTCATCTTCTTTGTGCATGTCATATGTTTGTATATTTGGATAGTTTGAAAAAGATGTATAATCATCTTTTTGTCAGATAGCTTTTACACGTGGTGATCAATGCTGTAATTTGCTAAACAGTTTTCTCTTCTCCAGCTGTACTGGGAATCTGTTTCCCTAGACTACACTTTCTCTTGGGCATCTTGGATTCCAAGTCAAGAAGAGTAAGATCTCCCTGTCCTTTAAAACATGGTGCCCTCACTGGGTTCTCTTTTTTTTTTTTTTTTTTTTTGGAGACAGAGTCTCACTTTGTTGCCTGGGCTGGAGTGCAGTGGTGCAATCTTGGATCACTGCAACCTCTGTCTCCCAGGTTCAAGTGATGCTCATGCCTCACCCTCCTGAGT
This sequence comes from Macaca nemestrina, assembly GCF_043159975.1. NCBI lineage: Eukaryota > Metazoa > Chordata > Mammalia > Primates > Cercopithecidae > Macaca > Macaca nemestrina. Next base: position 107,764,075 of record NC_092130.1, on the reverse strand, counting down.
AGCTGGGATTACAGGTGTGTGCCATCATCACCAGGATTTTTTTTTTTTTTTTTTTTTGGTAGAGACAGGTTTTCACCATGTTGGCCAGGCTAGTCTCAAATTCCTGACCTCAAGTGATCTGCTTGCCTTGGCTTCCCAAAGTGCTGGGATTACAGGCATGAGCCACTGTGCCCAGCCTCCGTTACCTTTTAAGAGACCTCCCTGACCACTCATGATCCCTCTGTTAACACCAGCTACATATATTGGTAACTGCAAAGACTATACTGTATGTTATCTCATGGATTGTTTTCTAGATTCTAAGGTCTTTATGATTCCTCTAGGAACTGATAGTTATTTGCCGCTGTGATTTGAGAAGAGGTAGATTGTGGTAAACCTCTTCCAAATTAATTGTTTTCTAGGAAAGAACAGATCTCCCTAGTATCATGTTTGTACTATTTCCTCTTTAACTATATCAGTCCTTCATCCCATGGAGCTTCTGTGCAAGAGCTGTGACTTATATAATTCTCTATCCTAGGATAAAAGCCTTTCTCTGCACTTTTAACTCTTTACTATTGTACTTGCCACTGACACGATCTTCAGAATTTTTTTTTCATGTTTGAAGACACTTGCTTAGATTTGCCTTTTTTCCTTTTTATTTGTCCAAATTTATGGGGTACAAATCTATGCATTGTATTACATGCATAGATTGTGCAGTGATCAAGTCAGGGCTTTTACAGTGTACATCATACCCATTAACCAATTTCTCATCATCCTCCCCTCTCCCACGCTCTTACCCTTCTGAGTTTCCATTATCTATCATTCCACTGTTTACATACATATGAACACATTTTACACCATGCTCTTATGAGTGAGAACATGTGATATTTGTCTTTCTGTGCCTGGCTTGTTTCACTTAAGATAATGACCTTCACTTCCACCCATGTTTTGAAGGGGTCCTAAGAGCTTGTAAGTGTATTTCCTACAGCTGACAATAAAAAAGATTAAACAATTATCACATGAAAGAACTTTTAAGGACTCATGTATGTAAATTTAAGGAACAGGAACATTAGGATGACCTTAAGATATGTTTACACATGAAAGTGTCCAAGCCTATAATACTTTATTATTTTAGCATTTACAGAGTACTTTTGCTAGGTACTTTGCTAACTTCTTGAGATTTAATGGTGAAATAGACATGGCTTTTGTCTGAAAGGAGGCTCAAAGGTTTGCCGAAGCTCCAAACCTCTGGAAAATAGACACTTTAAAACACAGGACCTAGATATAGTTAAACATAGGCAGTTAATATCTCATGGATGAGAAACATAAATAGGTCATTCAATATGATCTCATTTACTTTCTCCATACGTACACTACAGGTAGTTATCTTAGATAACTATAGCTGTTCTACAGTTAGAAATTATGAAGCCAATAAAAATGCTTTAATTGCTGTTCTTTTGCATATCATCTCAAAGCAACTTTAACTTGAACTCTTCAAGTGAGATTTCTTGTGGAGATACACCTGAGAAGAACTTGTGCACTGTGAACTTCCTCACGTTCATGCCCATTACTTGGTTGGCACCCCACGCTGAACTAGAAGGAGCCAATACAAGAAGCTCAGCATCCCTGGCACCCTACTGTTAAGTCCACGGGCCAGTCTGCAGGGGATGGAGAGTTTAGATTTAAATCAACCCAGCACAGGGCGTGGGGCCAGGGGAACAGAAGTAGTCCATATCAGCCATAGCAGTCTTCTGGCCGCCTGTGGCCCAGCCCTGAAAGCTTTTACCCAGTAAATTTTTTAAGCTTTCATTTTAGCTGCCTAGACAGATGTTCCAAATTTATATCTGCTTCGTTTAGTGCAAGAACCAGGTAATGAGGAAGAGGCCAGTTCCAGTAAATGATCCCCAAGGCTACAGTTCTTTCTATTTGGGCAAATAGATGATAAAACCTGTACAGCGTTCCACGAATGCTCAAAGTCAGTTTCTTCAGTGGAAATACACTTCAAATAACAAATGTTACAGCAATTGGCAGGGCTCTGCCTCACAGGAGGGTGGCACCTTTTATTTAAAAAGGCTTGTTTTTGTGAAAAACAAGAGGGGCCTCATTTATGAATGCAAATGATGCCTTGCTTTTGTTTTACAAAATATTGAGAGATGGTATTAGATAGTATGATTGAATATCTGGCACACAACATGCACTTGCGCATGCACACACACACGCACACACACACAAGCCCATGGCCACCCAATGTATTTGTAAGCAAGTCAGAGACATACATTTTATACACTAGGATATTCAGTGCTTTAAGTTTATGGAGATTGATGAAAAATATAAGTCATCCCCAAGTGAGGGAGTTTTCATAATTGATGGTTTTGGACTTCAGAGACCAAAATTGATCTTCTGATCCTTTGGTTGCTCAGGGTGGATGGGTAAATCACGCTCTGCTTTTATCTGACATTTGATACTGCCTTTACATATGACCTATCCCTGAGTGCTGGGACCTTGTGTCTTCCTACAAGTGCAAAATATGTACTCCTTGCAGGTTAAAATCAAGACCTTGGCTTCATTTTGAAAACAGCATGCACAAACCAATTATTTTAATGTTTCATATTTTCCACTTATGGTGATTATAACCTGTTTGGAACTTTGTTTTTAGACCAAGATAATTTTTAATAAATGGTCTGAAAGCTTCAAATCTGTTGACTTAATTATCAAAATCCATGTTCCTGTTAAAAAACTCAGGAGAACATTTTGATTATGGGGATGACTTAATAGATAATTAGGTAAAGTGATTTGGCAGAAGCAGCATAGTCAAGGCTCTTTTGCAAGGAAACTTGGCTCCACAGAAGGCAAAACTCTTCAACCAACAGGAACTTGTGCATAGACCTTTTCTTCTCACAGCTCTTTTCCTTTCTGAAATAAAGGGTGCATGAAATCCTGAGCAGGCAAATTAACTAGACAAAGCACTTAGAAGCTGAATTTAAAGTGGCAATGGAGACCATTGGAAAACTGTATCGAGTGCTTTTAGTGAAAATTCTACCGATTAATGATGTAGTAATGAAAATGTGGTATGTATATACCATGGAACACTGTGCAGCCATAAAAAATAAGGTAATCATGTGAGTGAATTAACACAGGAACAGAAAACTAACTTACAAGTGGGAGCTAAACATTGAGTACAGATGGACGTAAAGATGGCAACTATAGACACTGGGGGGACTACCAGAGTGTGTAGCGGGGGAGAAGGGTATAAGGGTTGAGAAACTACCTGTTGGATACTACGCTCACTACCTGGGTGACAGGATGATTGTACACCAAACCTCAACATTATGCAATCTACCCATGTAACAAACCTGAACATGTAATCCCTGGACCTAAAATAAAAGTTGAAAAAAAAAGTTTACTTGCCCAGTTGCAGGCCAACAGATGTAGTCTTATAACTGGCAAGGACTGTGAAGAAGGGCATGACATGAAGAATAAAGAGACAGGATGAATACAGGGTGAACATAATTCCCATGTCTTGATTTCAGATTAGACCTATCCATTGGTATGGGAAGTACATTATCCAGATCCATTCCCTTTGAAATTGTTCCAGAGATTTGCCCAGAGATAGTGGAAAATATCCCACAAACCCGTGGGTTGTTTTCTGAACACCTTACTTATTGACACAATGATCACATAAGTTATTCAAAATTTTGTCTGGGAAGAAGATAAAATTAGATGCAATGCTGAGATTCCACTGGACATGATGATAAGCATGGCCATAGTATTTGTGAAGAACTTGCTCAATGGATGAGGTGCCATATGATAGAGGAGTGACTGATGGCTCTTCCACCATGTCTCTGTGTGAATAGAAAAAAAATATCATAATGTTGCAGTTTCCCATTCTTTTGACTCATGCTCCTGTCTAGCCAGCAGCAAGCTACCACAGGCAAATCTTGAAAGAAGAAAACAACCAAACTCAGGTTTTGGCATTTATGTTGCAGTCGTTTGTTAAACTTTTTTGAAGCAATTTTTACTACTGAGAGTATCTACAGCAGTGACTTTCAACATACATCTCATTGTAACATCCCAGTGTGCAATAATTTGTGAGGTATGTCACAAGAAATATGCATGGTACTTAAATGTGTAATACATCATTTTGCATAAATTCACTTGGATTCAAGGTTATTGGTATAATGATATAAGTCACACTTACTAGTATTGCAAAATGCTTTCTGGAAAAACAAAATGGGTTGGACCTTGGAAACCAGCTAATTTTATTTTTAAAATCTGGTTGACTTGGACAGAGTGTCTTCTGTGCCATTGAGTCTCTTACCAGTGTTCCACCAGGGGAAAAAAATTGAGAATCTGTGTTCCACTTATCTATTGCTGCATAACAAACCACTCCAAAATGTAATGTCCTAAAACAAAAAAACCATTCATTTTGCTTGTGAATCTGCAACTTGAGCAGGGCTCAGTGGGGATAGCTGTTTTTCTGCTCCCCTCGGAATCAACAGGGTCAGCTCTAAGGCTCAGGGCGGGAATCATCTGAATGCTTACTCACTGTCACATCTAGGGAAGGTATGTGAGTTGTTGTGGCCAGGGGATGGACTGTGGCACATTGTATTTTCCAAAAGTCGCCATAGCTAAATTCCTAGTCCCACAGGCTCTTCCAGAACTTTGGCACTCACCTATCAAAATGTGGGGTGAATGTTCCTTCCCTTTGATCCTGGGAAGGATGGTGAATACTCTGACCAATAATGTATGGCAGAAATCTTGCCAGCCTTGACTTTAGAGGCTGGGCTGCAAAGCGTAACGTGACTTCCATTTGAAATTTCTCTCATGATGCTCAGTCCCCAAAGCCCAGGCCACATGAAGAGGACATTGGTAAGTGGCTGACAATCCAAGCTAAGTTATCAACTAACAACTAGGATCAACTATCTGACATGAGTAAAGAGTCTTCCCCTCACTCCAGCCTCGAGATTTGAACCTTCCTAAGCTGACGCCCTGTGGAGCTGAGATGAGCTACCCGCACCCTGCCCCAGAATCTTGTCCAAATTGCAGATGTCTGAGTAAAATAAGTAGATAACTGTAATAGGTAGCTGAAACACTCTGCTTTAAAGATTAAAGAGGGGATGTGCTCAAAATTTTCTGAAGATTCCAGAGGTTATTCTGAAACAAAAGTTGTTTTGTTGATTATTGCTGCTTATGTATTTTTCCTGTCTAATTAGAAATGGGCACCAATCTCTTATCAAAATTCACTCCTTTCCACCAAAGTGTATACTCCCATTCTCTAATTTTCGAGATAGCATCTTTGTGGTAAAATGTGAACTCAACATTGCTAAATTGACAATCTGTAGATTTTTGTTATTTTTGGCAGTTTGTGTCCTAATATTCTTTACTTCTATTCTCTAACTTATTTCTGAATTGTTAGATAAGATGAACTATAATTTTTGAACTGAATGGTAATGACATAGCATGGTTATTACATTAGTGTTTGGTAGATTTAAAGATTTCAGGGCTTTCATGTTAACAGAAGTACAACTTGATCAGACACCAAAGAGTATATAGTGATACCATGTGATGGTGTGTAATGAAAGGTAAACAAGGCCAAGATTGTTTTAAATAGAATATTGCTATCTTCACCAAGTTTTATGTTAAATAGGAACACAATGGCACATAGTTTTTGCTTCTGAAATGTCACCGTGTTGTTTCTTTATCGAAAGAATTCTGATAAATGATAGAAGTCTCCCCTTTCAGAGATAATAATTGATAAACAGTGCTGCAAAATTTCCACAAATTTATCAAGAAAGAAAATTTTCTCTATAGGCATTGTCCATCATTCATTCTGTCCTTTAAGTAGATTTTTAAGGATCTGTATCAAACACAATCCAAAGCATTTTCAAACTTTAGCATTCATTAGAATCATCTAGAAAGCTTAAGTCACTGACTGTTATGCCCCAGCCCCATAGCTTCTGATTCACTAGTAGAGTGAATCCCAAGAAATTGCATTTCTAACAGTGCCGCCCCTCCCAAGACTACAATATGAAGATTACTGATCTAGAGAAACAAGATAAAAGCCAAATATGTGGAGATATTTTTCTAACCACTACTCCGAAATATATTCAAATTTAAAGCAACTCTCAAGTCATCCCATGACAAAATAGTTTTCATTCATTCAAAGGTTAAACAAGTGATTTCTCTTAACCACATTTTCTCACATACTGGGGCAAAGTGCAAGAAGAAACAAACTGATTCTTTCAGTCTGAATGTCATTGAGTTCTAAATGGGTTCTAAAATTGAGAATGTGTTGTGAGAGAGAAGCACAAGCATTAATCACCAATGCACAACCAGAGAATTTGGTTAGTTTTACTAGTTTAGAAAATAGCCAGAATTCTATATCAAACATCTCAGTAATAAAAGTGGAATCAACAAAATTAGATTATGACTGGGAGCTTAAAGACCAAATTTGTTCTGGTCTAGATGCCTCGGACATCTGATTCTCAAGAAAGCCTCATTGTCCTCAGGAAAAATATGAAAGATCTCTTTCCTCAACTCCTGAGAAGGAAACAGATCTGTTACCCTGAAGGTTTTCTTTCAGTATTCTAAATATTTTAAACTAAATGAACTTAATTGAATTACTCAGAGAATTGGCCAAGTCAGCAGTGCTTTAGGTTGGCTCTGAAATTATTGAGGTCTTTCTGTTCACAGACTTTCTATTGACTCCTTCTGCATCCTTAATTTAGTTGTTTCTTTCTAATTTAACTCTTTCATAATTGGATAATTAGAGTTTCCATTTTCCATTGTGGACCATCTTGCTTTGACTTGCTGAAATGCATGTTTATGAATATATACTTTCTATTAGTGCTTTGCTAAATGTCTCATTTATTTAAAAAAATTTATCTTTTATTATAAAAAGAAATACATGCTCATTGTAGGGAAAATACCAAGACATTAAAGAAAAATTAATATCTCAAAGGCTATCATTAAGAGACATGTAGTAAATATCATGATGATTTTCTTAATACTCATTTTATATATATGCTCACTATATATATTTGGAATTTTCAAAAATATAAATTAAGAGTTACCTAGGAATAAACTTAACCAAAAAAGTGAAAGATCTCTACAATAAAATCTACAAAACATTGATAAAAGAAGTTGAAGAAAACACAAACAAGTGGAAAAATGTTTCATGTTCATGGATAGGAAGAATTAATATTGTTAAAATGTCCATACTATCCAAAATGATATACAGATTCAATGCAATCCCTATCAAAATACCAATGACATTATTCATAGAAATAGAAAAACAAGCCTAAATTTGTATGAAACTACAAAAGACCCCAAATACACAAGTCTTCAACAAAAAGAACAAAGCTTGAGACATCACACTATCTGACATCAAAATATATTACAAAGCAGTAGCAACCAAAACAGCGTGATACTGATATAAAAACAGACACACAGACCAATGGAACAGAATAGAGAATCCAGATGTAACTTCATACATTTACAGCCAACTGATCTTCAACAAAAGCACCAAGAACACACATCGAGGAAAGAACAATCTCCAATAAATGATGCTGGGAAAACTGAATATCCACATGCAGAACAATGAAACTAGACCTTTATCTCTCATCATTTACAAAAATCAACTCAAAATGGATTAAAGACTTAAATATAAGACCTAAAACAATGAAACTACTAGAAGAAAACAGAGGGAAAATGCTTCATGATATTGATCTGGGCAAAGATTTTTTGGATGAAACCTCGGAAGCATAGGCAAAAATAGACAAATATGATTACATCAAATTAAAAATCTTCTGTACAGCAAACAAACACCTAAGTGAAGAGACAATTTACAGAATGGGAGAAAATATTTGCAAACTATGCATCTAACAAAAGGTTAATACCCAGAGCGTACTAAGAAACTCAAATAACTCAATAGCAAAAAGCCAAATAACTCAATTTTTAAAAAGGCAAAAAATCTGAGTAGGTATTTCTTAAAAGAAGACAAAAAAATGGCCAACAGGTATATGAAAAAATGCTCAACATCATGAATCGCCTGGGAAAGGCAGATCAAAACCGCAATGAGATATTATCTCACCCCAATTAGAAGGGCTGTTATTAAAAAGATGAAACATAACAAGTTCTGCTGAGGATATGGAGAAAGGGAAATACTTACACGTGGCTGGTGGGAATGTAAGTTAGCACAGTCACTATGGAAAACAGTATGGAAGTTCCTCAAAACATTAAAAATAGAACTGCCAGGCCAGGCATGATGGTTCACACCTGTAATCCCAGCACTTTGGAAGGCCAAGGTGGGCGGATCACCTGAGGACAGGAGTTAGAGACCAGCCTGGCCAACATGGTGAAACCCTGTTTCTACTAGAAATACAAAAAATTAGCCAGGCATGGTGGCGTGTGCATATAATCCCAGTTACTTGAGAGGCTGAAGCAGGAGAATCGCTTGAACCCAGGAAGAGGAGGTTGCAGTGAGCCGAGATCACACCATTGCACTCCAGGTTGGTCAACAAGAGAGAAACTCCATCTCTAAAAACAAAAAAAAAAAAAAAAAAAAGAGAGAGAGAGAGAAAGGCTAGGTGCGGTGGCTCATGCCTGTAATCCCAGTCCTTTGGGATGCCAAGGCGGGCGGATCACGAGGTTAAGAGATCGAGACCATCCTGGCCAACATGGTGAAATCCTGTCTCTACTAAAATACAAAAAAAAAAATTAGCTGGGCATGATGGCACACACCTGTAATCCCAGCTACTTGGGAGGCTGAGGCAGGAGAATTGCTTGAACCCAGGAGGTGGAGGTTGCAGTGAGCCGAAATCATGCCACTGCACTCCAGCTTGGTGACAGAGTGAGACTCCGTCTCAAAACAAACAAACAAACAAAAAAAACTGCCATATGATCCAGCAATCCTGCTATTGGCTGTATATCCAAAGGAAAAGAAATCAGTAGGCCAAAGAGATATCTGCACTCCCATGTTTATTGCAGCACTATTCACATTAGCCAAGATACGAAGTCAAATTAAGGGTCCATCAATAGATGACTGGATTAAAAAATTAGTATATTTACACAATTGAATGCTAGTCATCCATTAAAAAAGAATGAAATCCTGTCATTATAATTTTTTAAATTAAGGGTTATATTATAAAAATTTAAAGAAATCAATATTTTTACTACTTATAATCATCATTACTGCTATTAATATTAGTAAAATTTGTGAATGTTTACTAAATACTAGACATTATGCTAATTTCTTTACATATATTATCCTTTTTTTAAAAAATTCAACTTTTAAGGGGTACATGTGTAGGTTTGTTACATGGGTATAAAATTAGAACATGTAAATAGAAAAAAAATGAAAAAAATTATAACTTACCCATAATAAATACCATTCCTTCCCATCACAAATACTATATTTACATTTTAGGGTTATCTGTTAAGATTTTTATATGCACATGAATGCATTTTTCGAATCTGAATTGAATAGAATTTTTTTGAATTTAATAGAATTTTCTGTACAGATTGCTATGTACGGATGGAGGGGTGAATTATGAAGAAGCACAAGAAAGCTTTTGTGGGATGTGTACATTTAGTATCTTCATTAGTATCTTCCTATTATGGTGTGTGATAATGTCAAAATTTATCAAGTTGTACACTTTAAATATTTGCAACATATTGCATGTCAAGCATACCTTAATAAAGCTGCTAATTTTTTTTTTTGAAAAAGGAAAACAACATGGTTTTGGCCACAATTGTGGTGGAATGTGAGTCCACATTGTATGCAAGACTCTGTAAGGTGGTTACTCTTCCAGAAGCATAATGATTGGGAAATGACAATATAAGCATAAGAGGATGAAATTATATCAGCTCATAAAACAGAATCGAGGGAGAAGAGAGAGTGGGGTTCAGGTGGCAGCACTAACTTTTATCAAAGGAGGAACAGTAGTTCTTTTATGTTTTGATATTCTTGGAGAAGTCAAAGGTTTTCATATTCTCCCCAGCAGGGGCCCATTTAATGACCTAACAGCCAGCGTTTATTGAGACTGTGTTTCTCACTCACAACCCGTCTCCTCACACAGGAGGCAGGACACAATAATAAAAACTGGAAAATTGACAAGGGACTAAAAAGAGGGCTTTTGGGGTATTTCCCCCAATCCTGGTTCAACAGACATTTACTTATTACTTACTATGTGTAATTGCTACCTTTTATGTATCTATAAAATATATGTGACAGAAACACATACAGATAGGTTTCTGCCTCTCTAGTTCAGAGGTAAATAAATAAATACTTATACTTGAGGGCTTTTGAAGCACAATTCTGTTAGAAATAGAGGTGAAAAGAGGCATCTGTATACAGTAAACTGTGTCAGATTAGCAAATTTCTTGGCCAATTTAGTTTTACTTTAGGGTAAGAAATATGTACTCTACTACTGATCCATTTCCATTTCTAATTGATTCCCGTAATTATCCTAAGGAATTTTCTGTAGTAAATACCAAACCTATTTAAACAGAAATAATAAAAGTGGGATTTTATTTTCAAATTCAGTAGAAGTGTCTTGGGAGATCATCAAAACCCCAAGTCCAGAGGGTATACGTCATGGTAACTGTTTATTCTTTTAGCCACTCAATCAGAAAATATTTACTATGCTTTTATTAAATAACATTTGTTATATAACCAACCTTCTATTAATGGGCACTTAAGTTTTTTCCAACTTTTTACTATTGCAAACAAATGGCAAATACACATTGTGTGTGTGTGTGTGTGTGTGTATGATCTTTGCTTGTCTGCAATTTTTTCCATTAAACATATTCCTAAAAGTGGAACTGCTGGGTCAATGAACATAAATATTTTAAATTCGTGTAACTATTGCCAAATTTCTTTTCTGCATTGAGTGGATTCAGTCATGGATTTTTGTCTTTGACCTTGGCTAGAAAAGTTCTAGTGGAAACAGTCTGAAGCCAGATTATAGAAATTCAGGGAGGGGAAGAGGAGGCAGCCTGTGAAAATAACTCTTTCCAAAAGTTCACTGATGATACTGGAGTATAAAGGCCTTTTTCCTTTATCACAATTGAGGAAAACTTTGCAGAGAAATCTCAGCTTCAAAGCTCCCCATGGGGACAGCTGAGGCCTTTGTTGTGACACCATGACACAGCTCAACTTCTCCTTCTGCTCAGTCCTTATTCCTTCATCCTCCCAAAGGCATTGATCAGGGGAGATGAACATCCTGTACACACTAATCTTCATCATATAGTTTCTTTCCCAGAGATCCTGACTTCAAATGTCTGTCAACCTATATTCCATACCAAGTAAATATATTCTTCAAAAACAAACTCCTTTTTGGACAATCAAAAGCCAAGAGAATTCATTGCCAGGAAGTTTGCCCTGCAAGAATACTAAAAGTTCTTAAAATGAAGGGAAATTATTCTATATGAAAGCACAGATCTTCAGGGAGAAATGAAGAGCATGCCTGCATTAACATAAAAGTCCATTTTTGTGTAAAAAGGCAAACAATGAAATAACAATGCATTGTGGGGTTTATAACATATGTAGAAATAAAATATATAACAACAGTAACAAAAGGCAGAGGAATTGGTAAAAACAATGTTTGTGATATGGTAAAATATTCAAGGCAAACTATAATAAATTGTGGGTGCATATTTTAACTTCCAGTGTAACTAAAATAATACAAAAACATATGGCTCAAAAGCCAATGGAGAAATATCATGAATAATAAAAATATTTGCTTAATTCAAGATAAGTAAGGAGGAGAAGAATAAAAGTTCAAAGAACAGATAGACAAGTAGAAAAGAAAAAGCAAGATGGTAGAAAAATCCCAACTGTGTCAGTAATTACATTTGGTGTAAATGCAATAAACACACCAATTAAAGAAACTGTCAGAATGGATTAAAACACACATGTGCACACACACATACCTGTGCACACTCACATGGCCCAAATACACACTGTTTACAAGAGACACACTTCAAAGACGTGGTTAAGTTGAAGGGCAAAGAGTGGGCAATGATATATTATGCAAATATTAACCACTTGAGGAATTCTATGGCTACTCTCCTCTACAAAGGTGAGATTTCCTTGTAGGGCTTCAGGGAGGGAAAAGAATAGCAATTAAAAAGAAGAAGAGATGAGAAGAAGAGCTAGAAAAGAGTAGGAAGACAGGGAGGGGAGAAAAAGAAAAATGAAGAGAAAAGGAAGGAGAGAGAGAGGGGATTTGGAAAATCAGAGGGGCAAGAGTTAAAGAGAAAAGTAGGGAAGTAGAAAAGAATAGTGAAGGACAAATTGGATGGGGAGTTACTGCTATAAATTTCACAGGCAATTTCTCTTTGGCAATCAAGTTTCTTGTAGACCCACGTGTTAGTTTGTTTTCATGCTGCTGATAAAGACATACCTGAGGCTGGTAAGAAAAAGAGGTTTAATTGGACTTACAGTTCCACATGGCTGGGGAGGTCTCAGAATCATGGGGGAGGTGAAAGGAACTTCTTACATGGCAGCTGGCAAGAGAAAAATGAGGAAGAAACAAAAGCAAAAACCCTTGATCAACCTGTCAGATCTCGTGAGACTTACTCACTATCACCAGAATAGCACGGGAAAGACCGGCTCCCATGATTCAATTACCTTCCCCTGGGTCCCTCCCACAACACGTGGGAATTCTGAGAGCTACAATTCAAGTTGAGATTTGGGTGGGGAGATAGCCAAACTATATCAACCCATCTCCCAACTCCAGACAGTGCTTTTTAATAGGACTACTCACTAACTTGTTCCTTTTCATTTTTCTATATATAACATTTTTAAGTGTCCAACCTTTTTCTTTTAAATGTGAAAAAGGGCCTCTTCTGGGTGAGGAAATACAACAAAATGCTTTACAATGTACAAGTGCCACTAATTACTTCAATTGCTTGCATTTTCCTGAGCCACACCTTGGGAATGCTAAGTACCCCATTCCAGGCTACATGGCCAACACTCAATCTTCTGCTGAGGGAGTGATTTTAATAAGTGAATTCTCAACTACAGGATTTTGAAATGAACGTTATGAGAAAGATTTATGTTTGAAATGACTATGAATCTACGATTACTGACAGCGCACAGCTACAGATGTAAGTGAAAGGATTAGAAGCAGCTGATCCGAAAACAATGCAGTCTCAATATAAGGCCTTAGGTGAGGTTTTTTTTTTTTTTTTTTTAAATTAACATTTATATGGAAGGAGAGAACTTGTTTATTTCAGATTGTTGTCTTGGATTGACCTCAAAATAGAGGAAGCACATTGTAGGGTTTTAAAGCTATCCTTGAAATGGAATTAGCTTCATAAATTTTGCCTGTCGAATATTTGGCATTAGTGATTGGAGCTAAAAGGAGTTAGAATTTTCTTATGATAACTGAACCACCCTGCAGCTATTTTTCTTTCACAAATATGTGAACATTATCCAAAGGTGTTAGAACTGGGAATAGCAAATACATGTTACACATCCCTGTATTTCCCTGTATGCATGGCCAACATTGCTAATTAAGCTTGGCATGCCTTTTTCTGGTTCTTTCAAATCCTTCTCGATGTACCACCTGGGCTGTACCACCAATCATCTAGGCATGATATGCAATTTCTTAGCAATTTTTTTGGTGCCCCATTCTCCTTCAGCAGTCTGTGCTTATGGACTCCTCACAGTAATGTTATTTATTTTATTTTTTAAATGTATAAAGTAAAATGCATAGGATTATTCTGACATGCAGTTACCAAGATATTTATAAAAACCTGTAGTATAGTAATATATTTGCTTCATTATAAACACAGTAAAAAATCTACCAGTGGTTTTAATAAAAACTATTGAATTTCAACACAGTGATAAGTATAAATAATTAATCCGTATGTACTGCTATAACATGACATAAAAATAGTTATATTTTATACTTTTGACAAAGTCACAGGTACCACTACAACTGTGAGTTCTTCCATTCTCTCTTTCCTTCTTTTTGCCTTTATTCACAATTGAAGGAATACTAAATTTTTGCTACATATAAATAAAAATAGTATGTAATTATTTTTCCGTCCATATGGTCCCCAGGTTAGAAACCCCAGGAAGGTTTCATGACTGAGGGATCATGAAAGTTTGAAACCTAGATTTTCAGCAAAAGCAGTTAATAGACTAGATAGAAGCAAAGAGGGTTAAGTGACTCTTTTCTTTATGGCATAATAATTTCCCATAATAAGAAATACATAAGAAATCTGAAGCTCAATAGTAAAGATGAGTATTTAATATTAATCACATCGGTAGTAGTAATAGATACATTTTAGGCCTCTAATGCCTTTTATCACTTTTTACCTTGTTTCTTTCTCTTACTTTACAATAGGAGGCAGGCCTTTCCCTTCCAACATTGTGCTCTTAATGACGGTACTTAAAATCTCTTGAGATTTCTGTACTTGGAATGTGTTTTGGGATATTGTGGGTATCCTAGATATGAAAATATAAATGACATATATTCTAGTAAATATTGGCTACATGGTCATATATTTTTAAAAAAATTCTTTCCCTTCACGGTCCTAGAAGATCAGTTCTATATGTGATGGATTTCATATAGGCTGATAAGGAATTGGATGCAGCAAGCCCCACATGGTAAGGTCCTCTCCGCCTGGTAAGCATAAACAGTCAAGTGCCAGCAATGTGGGTCTGCAGCTCTTGGACTTGTATCTCATCTGGCCCTTTTTAAGAAAACTGGAGGGAGCAGAAGCCCCAGACCAAAATGCAAAGCCCAGGTCAGATCTGCTTTGACATCATCTTCCCTTTCCTTCTCTAGTAATGTGTAAATGGCAACACCCTCTTATTGTGAAATTGGCCTTTACCATCCATCGTGCAGATGAAAAATTTAATTAGTGGGAATGGTGGGGAATATGAAATACATTGAAAATATCTGACTATTAAGAGAAAGTTGTCCAAAGCAGGGATAATATCCCTTTAAGGGTGAAAAAGAAAACGTTCACAAGAAGGAAATTCAGAAGAGGATATATCATTCAGTGACCAAACAAGCCTTGTCAAGTTTTTAAAAAGTACAGTTTAGAAAATTAATGGTTAGGATTTCAGTGGGGCATGTTCATCAGCAAAACGCTATAATGTTAGAAACAGTATCCACTGTTGGAACCAGGCAGGGGCCTATTATTACTGGTTTAGAACGGCATATTTTCTTAACTATATTAATTCTGTTAAAAATAATTCATTTTCCACTTTTGTTTTTCTTTCTCCCATTGGAACTGCAAAGACATTAAATAGAAAAGGAGTGGATTAAATGAATGTTTTATCTGAGGAGAAGTTATTAAATGTTACACAGTTATAGTCACAATAAATAGCATAGGTAATATAGGAAACTTCATATGATTACTGGTATACCTCATGGCATTCTAAGATAAGGTTCTC
Organism: Macaca nemestrina; assembly: GCF_043159975.1. Lineage (NCBI taxonomy): Eukaryota > Metazoa > Chordata > Mammalia > Primates > Cercopithecidae > Macaca > Macaca nemestrina. Next base: position 107,748,681 of record NC_092130.1, on the reverse strand, counting down.
CCTTGAAATGAAAAATATGTACTCTTAATAAACCATTTGGGAATTGCTGCTGGAAGTATTTGTTGGATTGACTGGAGTAGCACTTCTGTACTTGATTCATATACAGCATAGCCTTGCCAAGAAAGCCACGTTTTACCATACCACAGAAGTTTTCATGAGCTTGCTCACTCTTTGCCAACCCAGTTCATCCCCAAAGAGAACCATTTGTTGAGGGCAGCAGCTCCCTAAGCTCACAGATCCCAGGCTTACCATAGGCACACAGGATTCTGTAGTCAGCACCAGCTTGTGGCACTGTCATATTGCCATGAACAGTCTCCTCTGATTGGTGATCCCAGAAAGGCAGGAGGAGGAAGAGCCATCACTGGGAAACAAGTTTTCTACCACAGCAGGGCAGCAGCTATGTCCACCTATACCAACCATTCTTGGCCAAGGCAGTGCCTGGACATATGTGTTCCTACACTTTCCTTCCATTTTCCAGGGGATATTTACTTAACTGTCTCATTTCCAACAAATCTTAAACTTTCCCTATAGTAGAAAAAGGGGAAACAGTTTTCACTAGTTCTGGCACAAGCTTTGCCTCTGGTGGCATCAGTTCTCTCCAGCTGCTTTGCTGGTCCCACTGTCAGAGGTGGCATGCCAGCTCTGCATTATTCACACCTGGGTCAGGCAGCTTGGCCTTGAACCTGACTAGCTGATGGGGCAACCTGGGAGTGGAACTGGATGCCATGATCTGCAGCTCCTGAGTGTGATTTGAGATGCCAAGCATGTGTGCACAATGTGCACTCATTACAGATGAGTCATCTTTTTGTATTGTGCTGGTTGGGTCTTGTCTTGCCAAGCACCACTTAGAGCCTTTGTTGGCGGGGCCTATTGCCTTCACTTACACCACATGATGTGCTTAAGGATCACTTATCCAAGCAACATGGCCTCTCTTCACGGAGGCAACAGAACTTCTTACATTTCAATACCTCTCCGACTGGTGAAAAACAAGCCCTTCTGCAGGGCCAGTGTCTTTAGAGCTCAGAGCCACACTGCTCTGCAGCTCTGCAGGCTTTGCTGAGTCCTTTGAAGGGATCAATAGGAGCCGGGGGCATGGTTCCTGGCCCTGGCACAGACCCTTCCCGTAATGTGATAATCCCAGCAGGCCGGCCCTGAGGAGGAGGCGGCCAGCATGCTGTCCTCAGAAATCAACTTCTGACCTCCTGGCTTTCTTCCCCTTTCCCCAAAACTATTTTATTTAAAATGCTAGCTTCTCTGTCATAAATTATTCTTTAGTTAAGGGGTTTGGCTCTAGTGTAAGTTACTGTGGTTTGAAAAGAAAAAGGAAAAAAAAAAAAAAAAAAAAAGAAGGAATATCTTAGTTTAGCCAAGACCCAAACCCTAACCAAGAAAAAGTGGAAACAGGCTGGGAAAGGTGAAGTAACAGGCAGGGAGTGGGTTTTTATTCACATGCTGTTTTAAACTGTGCAGCTCATTACTTGTTGATAATATGCATTTTAGAAGTGTCTTTCTGTACCCGAACTTCTCCAGGAAGTGGGCTAAGAAGAATATACGTTTTGATGGTAGCATTGGATTCTTTGGGTTATCACCCTGCTTAGAGCTGCTTCTCTAACATGCCCCTGAAAGTTCCGAAACAGGCCAGGGACCAGAACTTCTCAGACAGAAGTTTTCCTGAGGTCCACAGAGATCATGGCCATGAGTAGAACAAGAGCAAGTGGCAGGGATCCAACAGTGTGTGACCAGGAGAGCATGTCAGTGGCATCTCCACTTGATTTTGCAGAGAAAGCTTTTGTTTGTGATTTAGCTGGCACTTTCCCATGCCATTATTGGTTGTTTAGCAGGAAAACAGAAATTAACCCAATGTCCAATCCAATTTAATGTTTAACTCTTAATTCCAATCATTTAAAAACACTCTTCACATAGTATAAAGTCTCTTTTGAATAAAAATACTCAGTCTTTCCAAAGTCTCCTCCTCCCTCATTTCTCTCTTTTCAATGGCCTCTGGTTGTGTGAGGCCTTGGGAGGAAATAGGCTCCTAGCTTCTGGCTTACCCTTATGCATAGTGACTGGTAGTAGCAGCAGGTCTCCTAGGCACTGTGCCTTGACCCCCGGGTGGTCCTGGCCTCACTGGCCCCATATTCTGCAGCAAAGAAGAGTGTGGCCTCTTCTTTTGGCTTTGAATGTTTCGTGGAGCGTCCACCACCTTCTTGCTGCTTTGGCCTCCCCATCATGCTCCCTAGCTGTGGAGCTTCACCCTCTGGCCTCAGTAACCCCTGCCTTTACAAGGGCACTTTGCCTGTCCCTGGTAGGGTCCCCAGCCGGCCCATTCTCCCAACTCAGCATGCAGGCTATGGGGGTCGAGATCAGCTCAAGAGCCAAGCCCAGGGCCTCTCTTGACTTGACTGGGATGCCTTATCTGGAGTAAGAGTACCTGGCAGCCTGAGAGGTAGCACCTACTCAGAGAACATGGTGGATAGCCAGGCAAGAACCACCTGACTTCTCTGTTCCCTCTCATGCCTCCCACCCTTGGGAACAAAACCCAGGGAGGGGCAGCCAGAAGACACATGTCTGGTGCTGTTCCTTCCTGACTAGGTGTCCCCTTATTTTTCCCAGGGAAGAGATTAAGGAGTGAGATATCCTTGTATTTCTGTCTTCCTCTTTGCTCCAATTAAGCCTTCAGCAAGGGTACTTGGGGTATCACTTCTATCACAGAAGACATCAATTAGCTGGGCTTCCTAGGGTGGCTCTCCACCTGCCAAAGGAATAGAACAAAGGAGTTAAGCAAAGCCTCTCTTTCCACAAAGCCTGGTTTTAAAACCCCAAATCTCCCTAAGAAGTGAAATGCCAGCCTTACCATGGGGTGGTATTTCTAATAACTTGACCTTTAGGGTGAGAAATTGCAATAAAATATCCATTAAAGGAGAAAGTAAAAATGATATTTGCCAAAGGCTGAGGCAAGAGAATCGCTTGAACCCGGGAGGCAGAGGTGGCAGTGAGCCAAGATTGTGCCACTGCACTCCAGCCTGGGCGACAGAGTGAGACTCTGTCTAATAAATAAATAAATAAATAAATAAATAAATAAATAAATAAATAGGATTTTCAATATTTAAACCTCATGAGGCCAGAACTGCCTCACTGCACAACTCCAGGAAGAAAGGATGGGTGCCCCTTGGAATTGTGGCATGTGTCACTATTATCTGTTCTTTTAAATGCATGTGTCAATCTGGGGTAGAGCTGCAAGTCAAAGGAAAGGATGACAGAGGTAAAAATCTTTTTAGAATGAAGTGTTAGTCAAATGTTTAGCCATGATCTTTTCTTCTTAATACTATTTGCTCCTGTGATGGGGGAATAATCAGGAAAAAGGAAAGTTACATTCAAGTTAAGTGGTAAGAAGCTGCAGGTGAAACATACTGTAATTATCCTGTTCCTGACCTTCTGCATTGAGAATGTTTCTTTCTACATGGCACCAGTAACCACAGATGTCTAGTGTTCTTCCCTCAACTGTGCCCATACTCCTAGGATACGATCCGGATGCTACTGTATTTCTATCCTTTGCCTGAACAGAAAGTCCTTCTGTGCCTTAAGCTTACTTTGGTAGTTTCCCATGAAAGTTTAAAAATGAATGTTAAAATAAATGACATGCTAAAGTGTACAGTTTCAAAGGGTGAATTATATCAATAACACTGTTATTTTTGAAGAGAAAAAAGACATGCAATCATCCACACACAGTTTTTTTTTTTCTCATTAAAAAGGATGGGCATATTAAAAACAATGGGTTATATCACACGAATGTCTTTGAATGTTGATTTACTTACTGAACCATAAACAGGAAATTTCTCTGCATTAATTCACATAATATAACACAGTCTTTTTAATGTTACCAAATACATGTTATGGACATAGAGACACACACATATTCAAGAATTCCTCTTTTGATAAACACTTTATTTGTTTTTTTTAAACTAAAGTATTTAAACACTTAGTAAATACATACATTATGTGCAATTATTACCATGGAATAAATTCATAGCAGTGGAATTGTGTGGCTTATGGTACATGTATTTACAATTTAATAGATATTGACAGGTTACTCTTCAAAAAAGACTTATAATTCATAATTCCACAAGCAACACAGTAAATTTTTTTGTATCCCTGATAAAAATAGATGTTATAAATTATTTATTTTTTACATTCTAATGGATTTAAATTATCTCATTTTTGCTTCAACAGAATTGAATGCTTTTTGATGTTCTGCTTGCAATTTACTATTTATATCGATTATTCCAACATCTGTTGGGTTATTTTCCTTTCTGTTATTAATTTATAAAAATGTATAAAAGCTATTCATATAAAAATATATTAATCATTTTTTTCTGTCATATGTGTTACAAAACTTTTCTCTATGTGATCTCTTTTTCAAACAAATCTTTTAATTTAAATATATCTGTACGTGTGTGTGTGTGTGTTCCCAGAATTGGTAAAATCGTCTCCCCTGCTTTTAAGATGGTACATATAACATTTTTGAAATATTTCATTGTTTTATTTTTTACATATAAGTCTTCTATCCATCTGGAATTTATTTTTACCTTTGGTGTGAATTAAGAGTTCAACTTAATTTTCTTCCAGATGGATAACCAGTTGTTCGAGCTCCATTTATGAACTAAGCCACCTCTTCCCACTGTTTGAAATATCACCATAGTCATATATTAAACTTCAGTTTATTCCAGGATTTATTTCTCTTTACTCTCTTTATTGCACTAACTTAATTGTCTATTCCTATGCCAGGACTATAGTCTTTTGTTTGCAGTAGCTTTACAGAATGTTTTCTTTTCTGATAGGGCAGGTCCTTCCTTCAATAGTTTCAATGACCAGGAAGAAATGTATAAAAGATTACCCATCAAGTTGCTTACTTTAGTTCATGAGGGGCAGGAGGAGGAGCATTGGAGAAGTCATACAAGGTGAAGATGGAAAAGGAAAAGGGAAGTGGAAGAAAACACTGCAAGGTAAAAGTTATTCATATATATATGGAAAATCTCATTCACCTCTTTTCCTTCTTCCCATTCCATAGAGGATGATGGTGTGAATGTTAGCAGTGAAATACATTATCACCATCATGATCATTTCCAAATGAGCATCTTTTTGTGACTACCCAACTGTTAAAATTGGTAAGGTCTACTTTCTAGTGGCTGATACCTCTGCCATTATAGCTGTGAGTTTGCTGAATTCAGGGAGGAATATAGTTGATAAAATCTGGCCCTCTGAAAGGAGAACCATCTTTTACTCCAAAATGATCAACTACACTAAATTATTACTTTTCAAAAAAGAAAAGCAAATTTTTATTTTTTGACAAAAATTGTTCATATTTATCATGTACAACATGTTTTGAAATATGTATACATTATAGAATGGTTCAGTTGAGCTAGTTAATATATGCATTACTACACATTTTTGATAACAACACATTCCCAGAAGAATGATAATAATATTGTGCTAAAATCTGCTACATATATTGTTTTAAAATTCAAAAGGCTCATTTGTTTTCTGCCTCAAAATGGATGATTAAATGTGCTTCTGATAAGTCTGTTTTGAATGGAACATTCAATACTGTTTAGTATTCATTTTTAAAGCCAAACAACATACAAAATGATCATTTTTTGTTCTCTTTTTATAGACTCAATTTTTATTTTAGATTCAGGGGTTACACATGCAGGTTTGTTACTTGAATATTTTGTGTCATGCTGAGATATGGGGTATGATTGATTCCATCACTGAGCATAGTACCCAATTGCTAGTTTTTGAACTCTCTCTCTCCCTCTCCCATCTTGTGGTCCATGGTATCTATTGTTGCCATCTTTATGCTCACGAATACCCATTGTTTAGCTCTGACTTATAGGTGTGGGCACGCAGTATTTTGTTTTATGTTCCTGCATTAATCCACTTAGGATAATGGCTTCCAGCTGCATCCATATTTCTGCCAAAAAAAAAAAAAAAAAAGAAAAAAAAAAGAGCTCATTCTTTTTTATGGCTATGTATATTCCACAGTATGTATGTACTATATTTTCTTTATCAAATTCACCATTGATGGGCAGCAAGGTTGATTTCATGTCTTTGTTGCTATCATGAATAGTGCTGTAATGAACATATAAGTATATATGAATTTTTGGTGAAATTATTTATTTTTTGGGGGGGTATATACAAAATAATGGGATTGTTGGGTCCAATGGTAGTTCTAAGTTCTTTAAGAAATCCCCAAATAGTTTTTCATAGTGGCTGAATTAATTCACATTCTCATTAACAGTGTATAAGTGTTCCCTTTTCTCCACAGCCTAGCCAGCATTTGTTAACTTTTTAGTAATAGCCATTCTGACTGGTGTGAGATAATATCTCATTGTGGTTTTGATTTGCATTTCTCTGATGATTAGGGATGTTGAGCATTTTTTAATATGTTTGTTGACCACTTCTGTGTCTTCTTGTGAGAAGTGTCTGTTCATGTCTTTTGCCCATTTCTTAATGGGTTGTTTTGCTTGTTCAATTGTTTAAGTTCCTTATGGATTCTAGATATTAGACCTTTGTTTGCTCCATAGTTTGCAAATATTTTCTGCCATTCAGTAGGTTTTCAGTTTGCTCTGTTTGTAATTTCTTTTGCTGTGCAGAAGCTCTTTAGTTTAATTTGTTCTCATTTGTCAATTTTTGTTTTTTGTTGCAATTGCTTTTGAGGACTTAGTCATAAATTCTTTCCCAAGACCCATGTTTAGAATGATGTTTACTAGGTCTTCTTCTAGAATTCTTATAGTTTGAGGTCTTCCATTAAAATCCTGAATCAATCTTCAGTTAGTTTTTGTGTATGGTGAAAGGTAGAGGTTCAGTTTCAATCCTCATATGGCTAGCCAGCTATCCCAGCACCATTTAATGAATAGGGAGTCTGTTTCCCATTGCTTGTTTTTGTCAACTTTGTAGAAGATCAGATGACTACAGATATGTGACTTTATTTCTGGGCACTCTATTCTGTTCCATTGGTCTGTTTCTGTTTTTGTACCAGTACCATGTCATTTTGGTAACTGTAGCATTATAGCACAGTTGGATGTTGAGTAAAGTGATGCCTCTGGATTTGTTGTTTTTGTTTAGGTTTGCATTGACTATTTGGGCTCTTTTTGGTTCCATATGAATTTTAGAATAGTTTTTTCTAGTTCTGTGAAAAATGACGTTGGTATCTTGATGGGAGTAGTGTTGAATCTGTAGATTGTTTTGGGCTGTATGACCATTTTAGTGATATTGATTCTTCCAATCCATGAGCATGGAATGTTTTTCCATTTGTTTATATCATCTATGATTTCTGTCAGCAGTGGTTTCTAATGTTCCTTGTAGAGATCTTTGATCTACATGGTTAGATAAGTTTTTTTTGCAACTAACGTAAAAGGGATTGCATTATTGATTTGGCTCTCAGCTTAAATTTTATTGGTATATAGAAATGGTATACATTTTTGTATATTGATTTTGTATCCTCTAACTTTACTGATTTTTTTTTGTCAGTTCTAGGAGACTTTTGGCAGTCTTTAGGGTTTTCCAGGTACAGAATCATATTGTCAGCAAAGATAGATAGTTTGACTTCTTCTTTTCCTATTTGGATAACTTTCTACACTAAATTATTAACAGCAGAGCTGAATATCATTTTGGAAGTTAAATATCCTGATGGACCCAACTCACTATTGCACATTTAGCTAAGTGCAGAAAGAGAAAATTGTTTCAGGAAATAAATCTTGATTTCTCTCTTGAGTAAAAGGATCCTTTCTGCTTCAGGAGGTTTTATTTACACCAGCAACCCCAAGGGTCTCTCCATCTACTCATTCTTTCTCACGTCTTCAGTTAGTATGCTACGTTAAGAGTACACATTTACATAATTGGCTATTCCTGATTGGAATAAATGTATTTTAACCCATTTTGGGAAGCATGCAGTAAAAACCCGCATTGTAGATTTTTGGAAGCCTAATTGTTTCTTTTTTTCTTTCAAATTCTCTCTCTTTTTAAAAAAATTCCTAATGCTTCCTCAGTCTTTATGACTTTTTTTCTTGTTTAGTTAATGTGATTACATTCTCTATGAAACTATTATAGACTTACCCTTTGTCTTATTGCCAAGGAGAATGTATAATTAAATCCTTGATTTAATGTATAGATTTTGTGTTCAAGGAATGGCATGGGAAAATTTAATGAAGTCATTTTAGTGAAGCAATTAGCAGTCATTTTGCATGTGAAGCTTAATTGGGGAAATTGGGGGTGACTGTAGAAATAAGATGATGTAGGAAACCTAAATGCTCACTTTCTCTTTTTCTTTTTGCATCACCTACTAGTGCATCACCTACATTGCTCTTACTAGAATGGTTTATGTATAATTCTCCTTGAGAAAAAGTAGGTACCATAGACTATATGTTTTCATAACTATTTTTTGAGTGTTTAAGTTAGAATCACCAGAAAGATGTACTTGAGATGACATTCTAGATTGTTAATGTGAAAAATACATGTCAAGAGTCATACATAAGATGAAGGTTTCAAATGATAGGTGTTTAGTTTCTATGTAGAGCTTTTGCTGCCCTCTAAAACTACATCAAAAGATATATTTCAAGCCCCCTTGGCTGGCTCTTCTGAGGATATTTTACACAAAAGCCTCTTAATTGGCTGTCAGTGAGTAACACCTAGTTCTTTTCCTGTCCATCAGATGTGGGAGAAACAAAGAGAGACATAAACTCAACAATATAATATTGTTGGAAATTATCTTATAGACACAAGCTTTGATTCCACATCTGCAGACTTGTGACTAAAAGGAAAGGAGCCCCCTCCCCTTCCTTTCACCATGACTCTAAAGCTGGTCTCAATTCAAGATAAAAAGAAAGTTCTAAACTTTAAGATTATTTTCATATCAAAGAGAGATAATGAAAACGGCATTTTCATCAAAATTATAAGCTTATGTTTTCTTTTTAAATTAAACGTGTTTAAAAAGCCAATCTCCAAATTTTAGCACAGATGCTCATAAAGGATAGAGGCAATGGTTATTTAGCCAAGGGGGTTAATAATTAAGTGTTTTGTGAAGCTGGCCTTATTTGCATTTTATTTCAAAAAGAATATTATAAATTAAAAGGGAAAAGCATGTTTCTAAAATAGTGTCAAAAATCAAATATCAAAATAAAGACCAATCCTTTTAATTTGGTTCAAAAATTTTTGAGATGAGTAAGATATAGTAAGAGGACTGTGTGATAGGAACATACTTCTGAAATCCTTATCCAATTTTGTTTCTTTAAATATTTTCTATTTTCTCTCCTAACTAGGAGACATAATTTTGAGAGATAGCTGGAACTCATTGCTTCCTAGATTTTTTTTCGGTTTAAAATTCCAAAGTCCCAAGTTGTAAGAAAAATAGATGGCATGGATTTGGAAAGAATGGAACTTTCTTTGGAAGACAGAAAACATATTTTTGGGCTAAGAAGGAGAAAGATTCTGCAACCTGGACAGAGGGATCCTGAATACTGCTTCCTGGGCAGTGCTACATAGGTAATAGAACACCAGATGGATCTGGCAGGCACTAGAAGAGAGCTTGAAATCTGTTATGGCTACATTCCAGTAAGATCCTGGACCACTACTTCTGCACAGAAGCAGAAGAATGGTTCCCATGCTCTTGAGTAGAGCTTTAGAAGTAGTGAAGACACAGTTCTAAAAAGCTAAGCAGACAGCAAAGAGGGCTGTCTTCAGGGATCCAACTGAGTGCACAAAAGGGTCATGAATGGTTCAGTGAATGTTTGTGTAGTATTAAGGTTTGAAGAATCAGATGAATGCCACGTACTACACCAAGTCTTCATACTCGTACTAAAGATGAGAGGGAGAGGACATGGCAAACTGATGGAAATGAAACTTCTGTCATCTGACACAGTGGCAGTTCAAAATGGAAATTTAGTTGAATTATAGACAAGAAAGTTATAATGTCTCACTTACCCGAGAGTGTGAATTGAGATTTATGCTCGCGATATTTGAAAATGATGGGGGAAGATGGGGATGAGTACCATGATATCCGCTGACTTCTATCACTTTATCACCGTTAGTTGAAGTCAAAGAAGAAGAGTTCCTTTCTCTAACAAGAACATAACTCTCTTTGATGGCTGTTTTAAAGGATGGTCTGCATCAGTATAATGGCAAGAATTTTTTTTTTAATTTATTTATTATTATTATACTTTAAGTTGTAGGGTACATGTGCATAACGTGCAGGTTTGTTACATATGTATATTTGTGCCATGTTGGTGTGCTGCACCCATCAACTCATCATTTACATCAGGTATAACTCCCAATGCAATCCCTCCCCCCTCCCCCCTCCCCATGATAGGCCCCTGTGTGTGATGTTCCCCTTAAAAGTTCCTTAAGGTTCTTTGTCTCCATGTTCTGCTGTGAGATACTTTGCTGCCAGAAGCCTGCTGTCAGCAGGGTATCAACATTTTTTCTTCTCTTTCACTTTCTTCATTCAGTTTGCTTATTTATTAAGGCTGTCTTCTGTTTTATCACCCAGAAACTAAGTAATATTTTAAAATATATCTTCACTTTGATATAGACTATATAATACCTTGAAATTAGTTTACCTGCTTCTCCAAGTTTCCATTTTTTATCTTTAATATGTATTATTTGCATCACCTTAAAGCTTTATTGACATTTAATTTTTCCCTTTACTTTTTTCTCTTTTAAATTCATCTTTACTTTACTTGTGATCATTCACTTCTGTTGTATTTTTTTTCTTTTTTGTAGCTTTGTTTTGAATATATTGTTAATTTTTATTTTTTATCTGAATTTTAACTTTAGTTCCTATATTATTTTTTTTCTCTAAAATGTTTTATCCTGGTAGTTATGTGTACCTTTTCATGGTCTTAAGATTCAATTTCTTTATTCTTTGACATTTATCCTATTATTTTATTTTATATTGTCTTCCTTTCTCTTAAAGTATGACTTATTTTCTAAATAGTAATATAAGAAGCAGAGTTCAGAGCATGAAAGCAGTGAAGAACACTGAAAAAAGATTGGAAGGTTGAAGTTGAATAAGGTGATATTATTATCTGATCAAGTAGATGTTTGCTGATATTAACATAGCATTTTTGCAGGTCAAAATTATTGTGGTCTTATGATTTAGGGTTTTGGAAATAAACAGTTGTCTGTTTGTTCATGAACTGGAGCAGACCCTCAAATTTATTTTTGAGGAAAATCTCTTGGACTTTTGACTCACTCTTATTCTACAACAGGATGCACTATATACTTAATGAGCTTTCCAACTCTCCAAAAAGAATAGCAATACCACTTGAAAATGAAAATATTTAGATCCTTCTTACAAAAAAATCCTATTTGATGAGCAATTTGAAAATGTATGCCAACATTTGAAATATGCACAGAACAATTCCACATTGAAGAATGGAGATGAAATTCTATGGAAATATTCACAAAATACTTATGTTATTTAGCAGGGCATTTCATTTTCTTCTTTGGGTATATATGATGTGTATGTTAAAAAAGTGTAAGTTGATTCTCTGGTTCCAGCAACATGAAGATTGAACTTCTGATGCCCCTTGCTCATTGCAAACAGAAAATTCAGGATAAAATGCATACTTTTTAAAATTTTCAAAGTATCTTTGGGAAAGCATCTCTAGGAGCCAACAACATAAAAAAGGCAAGTCCATGAGGTGATGACATGGTGGTCTTCCTAGGATTTTAGTCTAAGATATAAGACCAAATATTTGGGGATAACAATTGAAAAACACATGTAGAGAGAAAAGTTGTGTTCTTGGAACCTATTTCTACAGAGGTCACTGGGTAGATTAAGTTAAAAGAGAGATAACTTAATGCAGATTTAGAAATAATTTCTAGGGAAGGGATAGTATAAAGCCTTACAATTACAAGTGTTCATTGTCATTATAGATAAGCCTTTTAAAGGTCACTTTAAAAAGTTAGAAAAGGATTTTGGGAAAATGTTGAAGTGGTATAATTTTTGAGTCTTCCAGAATTCCTCTATAAATAATACTGCATTAAATTATTTTCTCACACTTTCCCTTTTAAAAGTGATTCTACTCAGTTACCTCTATAGAAATAGGTTCCAAGGGTACAACTCCTCTCTCTACATGTGATTTTTATTTTTATTTATTTAGTTTTTTGAGATGGAGTTGCGCTCTGTTGCCCAGGCTGGAGTGCAGTGGTGTGATCTTGGCTCACTGCAACCTCCGTCTCCTGGGTTCAAGCGATTCTCCTGCCTCAGTCTCCTGATTAGCTGGAATTACTGACACCCACCACCACACCTGGCTAATTTTTCTATTTTTAGTAGTGACAGGGTTTGGCCATGTTGGCCAGGCTGGTCTCGAACTTCTAACCTCAGGTGATTTGCCCACTTTGCCCCCTCAAAGTGCTGGGATTACAGGTGTGAGCCACCAAGCCTATCGCCTACATGTGATTTTTAATTGTTATTCCTAAATATTTGGTCCCATATCTTTGACTAAAATCCTGGCAAGGCTACCATATCATCACTTCATAGCCTTACCATTCTGACTTTAATTTTTTTTTTCTGTGTTATTGGCTCCTAAATTATTTTTTAAGCTGACCAGCAACTAGGATTGTTACTTTGGGGGGAAAAGGACAATATCTACAGTAGTAAGAGACAAGGTATTACAAGACCCACAAATTAGAGGAGGTAAAGAAATTATGACATTGCAAAATCTCAGTGGGCAGGCAGAAAGAAGAAACAAACAAGAGTATTCCAAAGTAGTCAACAGCAACTTACTGGAAAGTACTACGGGCCAACTTGAGAACAGCAGCTGAAATTGGAAAAAGTTTTTACCCACACCGATTTGAAGATGAGTACAAGGGATATGGTAAGGTCTGAAAAGGCCAGAGCAGCTCCATAAACTTTCAAAATGAAACACAAACGTCTGAGAAACCAACAGGAACATAGTTCAAATTAAGCAGAGCAGTGAGAGTGGGAGCAGAAAGCAAAAGTTGAGGGAGGGGAACAAAGCCAGAAGATCGTCAAAAAGCTCGAAGATTGTCAAAAAGTCAGAGGCTATAGCTGTTAACACTTCATTAAAGCTATAGGGCAGAGTTCCAGATTAGTGTTGCTAAAAGAAGTTGCATTCCACCCATTCAGGAAAAATAATTTGAATTTGATATGACGTTATTATAAGAGAGAGAGAGACAGAGAGAGAGAGAGAGAGAGAATAAGGAGCATACTAATGTCCCTACAGACAATTGAAGCTAGAGAGACATACTCATAAAACAAATAAAAAATATAACCTGAAATCTTAATCTTTCAAAATGAGCTAAAAATTAAGAAAGTGATAGTTGATATGAAAGAATATAAGAATAAAATAACTTAGACATAAGATGTTAGAAGTCAGGAAAGAATTAGTAATCAAAGGAAAAAATAATTTCAGAAATGATGACTAATTTGAATAAACACAAAAATAATAAACAACAAATAATACCTGAAGCTAAATAGAAAAAAATAAAATGCAGGAAGGGAAAATAATTTTTTAAAAAGTGAAAGATAAAGAAGATAGGCGGGAAAGTCTGACCATGAGTATAATAGGAACTTCTGAATAAGAAAACCAAAACAATGGGAATAAAAACAAATACTGAAACTATAACTTAAGAAAATAGTTTTCCGAGGCAGGCAGATCACTAGGTCAGGAGTTCAAGACCAGCCTGACCAATATGGTGAAACCCTGTCTCTACTAAAATTACAAAAATTAGCCAGGTGTGGTGGCTCATGCCTGTAATCTCAGCTACTCGGGAGGCGGAGGCAGGAGAATTGCTTGAACCCAGAAGGCGGAGGTTGCAGTGAGCTAAGATTGCGCCACTGCACTCTAGCCTGGCAACACAGCGAGACTCCATCTAAAAAAAAAAAAGAAAAAAAAAAGGTTTTGAATAGTTTTGAAATTAAAAACAAGTCAAAAGTACATATTGAAAGAGCTCACTATTTATATGAGAAATTTGGCATAGAAATATGTTATTTAAAATCTGCACAAAGCAAGTCATTTTATAGTAATGGACTATAAAGAAAAAGAAAAAGAAATTGAAAACTAGGCAAAAAGCCCAAGACATTTATCAGGAAAAGTAGTACAGTGTCATCAAACTTTTTGACAGGAATGCTGTTTGCCAGAAAACAATAGAGTAGCATACTGGAAGATACTTAATAAAAGAAAGCATGAGCCAGTGGCTTTATGTCCAGCCCAAATAACTTTCTGTTTAAAAATTGCACACAAACCATTATAAACATGCAATAATTTGGTAATTTTTTTTGAGAAATCTACTCAAGAATGAGCTTCAGCCTAATTCTTCAACAATAAAGAATGAAGAAAAATTTACATAAATAATGGTGGTAATACCGAATATGTAATTACATGTAGCATTACCACTAGATGGTAATTATATGAAAGAGTACAGTATGTAATGGCTATATACTCTGAAAATAATTTCATAGTACAACTTTCAAAATATTAGGAGAGATTAGGGAAAACATGGAAAGTAGGAAAAGGTTACTGTTTACTTCATAATTATTATTTGAGAGTAAATTAATGTAATTTGAAACCAGATGTTGGGGGAGATGCAGGGAAAAGAACAAAAGAGGGTATTACCTCTTAATATTGCTCATAGTAAGAACCAAATAAAAAATAACCAAAAAAGAGGAAAGTACTATAGATATGTTGCAACATATAAGAAATTAATATATAAGTGTTGTAGCCAAACTATTAATCATATTAAAAAATAAAATGGGGTTAATTTATTAATTTTTTTGATTGGTAAACAAAACAACATCCAACACTATATTATATAAGAAGCACATCCAAAACAAAGAGATTTGGAGTGGTTTAAGATAACTAATTGTTAAAACTATATCAGGAAAATAAAAATAAAAAGAAAGCAGTGGTTAAAATATAGGTATCCTACTAGGTAGAATTCAAACTGAAAAATGAGAAGAGATGAAGATACTTTGTAAAGCTAAATATTAAAACACATAATGAAAATGAAACAGTTATTCATATTTAAAACACAGAATCGTCTTTCACACTACAGGAGATTGAGGGAGAAAGGGAAGCAGTCATACTAGAAAATTTTAACACACTTTTAAAATCCAAACCAGATGAGTTAGAGTAAAAATTAGTGATGATGTAGAACAGGGTCATCAAATATTTTCTATGAAAGGCCTCATAGTAAATATTTCAGATTTTGTGAGTCAGTTGCTTCTGCTCAACTTCGATGTTGTAGTGCAAAAGTACTCGGAGACAATACATAAACAAGAATGGCTATTTTCCAGTATCATTTTATTTAGTTTGCTAACCCCTGATACAAAAAACCTAAATAACATCATCAAATAAACTTTATGTATGTATGTTTAATTGTGCATATAAGGACGTATGTGCATATATATCTTTCAGTGAAATCAGATTAATTATCTAATCAAATATATATATATACATGTATTTTTAACAGTATGAGGAACACTCACAAAAATTGACCTTAATTTAAACCATAGAAAAATCCATAAATGCCAAAGGTTAGACTTAATGCAAGACCATTTTCTTACCATAGAGCAATACAACTAGAAATTAATGACAGAAAGCCACCACAAACATTTTAACACCTGAAATCTTATGAGATCAAATCCTACATCCATAAGACTAAAAAATGAAAAAGAAAGAATTAAAAAAAATTCAACATGTTAGAAATTAAAACACAAAAATGCTCAACATTACTAATCATTAGAGAAATGCAAATCAAAATCAGAATGAGATATCATCTCACGCCAGTCAGAATGGCTATTATTAAGAAGTCAAATATAACAGAGGCTGGTGAGGTTGCAAAGGAAAGGAAACACTTATATTCTGCTGGTGGGAATGTAAATCAGTTAAACCACTATGAAAAGCATTTTGGCAATTTCTCAAAAAACTTAGAATTACCATTCAATCCAGCAATCCCATTATTGGGTATATATCCAAAGGAATATAAATTGTTCTACCATAAAGACATACACACATGTATGTTCATCACAGTACTATTCACAATAGCAAAGACATAAATTTAACCTAGATGCCTATCAACGGTAGACTGGATAAAGGAAACCTGGTACATATACACCATGGAATACTATGCAACCATAAAAAATAACAAAATCATGTCCTTTGCAGCCACATGGATGGAGATGGAGACTGTCATCCTAAGCAAACTAATTCAAATACGGAGAAAAACAATATCACATGTTTTCACCTATAAATGGAAGCTAAACATTAAGTACACACAGACAAACAAAAGAGAACAATAGACGCAGGGGCCTACTTGAGGGTGGAGAGTGGAAGGATGGTTAGGATTGAGTAACTACCTATTGGGTACCATGCTTATTACATGGATGAGGAAATAATCTGTACACCAAACCCCCATGACACATAATTTACCTATATAACAAATCTGCATGTCCCCCTGAAACTGAAAGGTTTTTTTTTTTTTTTTAAATGTGCAAAAGTTCTGAAAAAACTCCTCACTTAGAAGACACACAGATGGCAAATAAGCATATGGAAAGATGCTCAACATTATATATCACTAGATTATTTCAAATTAAAACAATGGGATACCACTACCCACATACTGGAATGGCTAAAATTCAGAACACTGACAACACCAAACCACTGGCGAGGATGTGGAGCAGTGGGAACTCTCAATCATTGCTGGAGGGAATGCAAATGGCAGTCACTTTAGAAGGCAGTTTGGCAGTTTCTTTTTTTTTCTTTTTTCTTTTTTTTGAGACGGAGTCTTTGCTCTGTAGCCTGGACTGGAGTGCAGTGGCCGGATCTCAGCTCACTGCAAGCTCCGCCTCCCGGGTTTGCGCCATTCTCCTGCCTCAGCCTCCGGAGTAGCTGGGACTACAGGCGCCCCCCACCTCGCCCGGCTAGTTTTTTGTATTTTTAGTAGAGACGGGGTTTCACCGTGTTAGCCAGGATGGTCTCGATCTCCTGACCTCGTGATCCGCCCGTCTCGGCCTCCCAAAGTGCTGGGATTACAGGCTTGAGCCACCGCGCCCGGCCCGGCAGTTTCTTACAAAGCCTAACATAGTCTTGCCATACAATCCAGCAATTGCACTTTGAAGTACTGATCCAATTTAGTTTAAAAGTTGTGTCCATACAAAAACCTGCACACAGATGTTTATGGCAGCGTTACTCATAATGGCTAAAAACTGGAAGCAACTAAGGTGTCTCTCAATAGGGGAGTAAATAAAGGAACTGTGTTAAATCCACACAACAGGATATTACTCATCTCTTTAAAAAATGAGCTATTAAGCCATAAAGAGACATGGAGGAAACTTTAATACATGTTACTAAGTGAGAGAAACCAATCTGAAAAGGCTATACTATATTATTATATGATTCCAACTATATTATGTTCTGGAAAAGGTAAAACTATAAAGAGGAAGAAAAGATGAAGTGGTTGCCAGGGTTTGATAGGTAGGTAGCGGGATGAATAGGTAAAAGTACAGAGAATTTTTAGGGCAGAGAAAATTATTCTATCTGATGCTGTAATGGTGGATACAGGACACTAACATTTGACAAAACCTATGTAACTGTACAACACAGACAGTGAACCCTTGATGTGAACTATGGATATTCATTAATAATAATGTAGGAAGATTGGTTCATCAGTTTCGACAAATGAACCACATGAATGCAACATGTTAATCACAGGAGAGATTGTGTGTGAGAGAAGGGTTATATGAGGACTCTGTACTTTCTCTTTAAATTTTCCATAAACTTAAATTTACTCTAAAAATAAGGTCTATTAGAAAAAGAAAAATTTAATAAAATAAATGCAAAAAATCAACAAGTTAGAAAACAGAAATACTATAAAACTAAAAGCTGTGTTTTTGAAAAATAAAACAATAAAATAGATAAGCTGCTAACCAACCTAATTTTAAAAAGTGAGGGGGAAATGATAAGTATACACAATTAAAAAGGACAAAAGAGAAATAATCATGGAAACAGAAAAAATTAAAATAACTTTAGGCAACTACTTACAATAGCTCCATGGAAATAACTTTGAAGACCTAAATTAAGTAGATGAGTTTTTAGAAAAAAATGCAGGTTACTAAAATTGACCCCATTGGAGACAGTCTACACAGACAAATGATCTTAAATAGAGAAAGTAACTAAATACACCTCCCTAAAGAGAAGATCTCCAGATAGTCCCATGGAAGAATTCAACCAAGTCTTTAATAATAACATAATTATAATACCACTTAAATTATTTCAAATCATGAAAGAGAAAAAATTTAGAATTTATTTTTATGAACTAGGTATTACATTGATCTCCAAAGATGACACACATTATACCAGAAAAGAAACAAGAGACCAGTCATATGAATTTTGGATACAAGAGTCTTAAATAAAATTAAATACTAATGAACAGACTCCATAGGTACATTTAAAAAGAAGGATGAACAAGTGGGTTTCATATTAGAAAAAACATCAAGAGTTCATCCTATTAATAAAGCAACATTACAAAATCATTTTGATTATTTCCACAGATTCAGAAAAGGCAACATCTAAGGACACGGGTGTCAAACCTTCAATAAAATGAACTGATGGATACTTCTGTAATATGATAACACATATATCTATAACATAACTCTACCTTAGGATCCAGAAATTCCACTAAATAATCATCAACAGATATTGCAGTAGATTCATTCAATAGACTATTGTGCAGTAGTTAATAGGAACTAGCTAGTGCTAAATAGACTGGCTATGCACCTACCTGCTAATTTCTATCTGTGTGACCCTGGCAAATCTACTTAATTTCCCTGAGTTCTGGTGTTTCTATCTGTAAAATGGAGATAATGATATCTACCTTCCAGTGCTGCAGTAAGAATTAGAATTAACATATGTGTAAAGCTCTTTGCACAGTGTGAAACATGGCAGGCACTCAGATGATGATCTGAGAAGTGCACTAATGCTGCCAAGTTTATTTAACTAGGTTATAGCAAGCAGACTAAATAGAGCTTTAATAATAAGGTAAAAGTTACCAGATGCTTTTCATAATGTTGTCTTAGCTGAGGTTCATATCTCTTATTGCTTGAATTACAACAACCTCCTGTCTGATCTTCCTGACTCCAGTCTTTCTTCTTATCAAAGGCTGGATGTATAAGGAGAACAGGAGAAAATCAAAATGTGATGTCAAGTTTCTAAAATTAGAGGGTTGTGAAATAAATTTAGTAGGCCAAAGCCAGGATTTTAAACAATAAAATAGATTAGAAAATGTCGGTGCATTAAATGCTCTTTTGTGAAACTAGTTATTTTAAGTTCTATTTCTATGTGTGCCTACCGAATTCTGATGGGAGAGCATTTACTGTGGGTGACGAAGTTTGATAGTCTCCTCATATTGTCCATTCTCTGTAAGTCAGCTGGAGTGATCGCCTCTACTTGACAAGGCAATATGTCAAGCCATTAGTTTTCAAAGAAGTGACATCTTGCGGGTAATGAAGATTCCTTTAGATAGGTTGCATATGGATCTAATATAAATAAAATACACTATTACTCTTACAATTTTCCTCTCATTTCCTGCCTTTTGATCGTTTCTTTGTAGTTAACAGCTTTGTAAGAGCAGTATTATAGGGAGAATCAAAATGTGATGTCAAGTTTCTAAAATTTATAAATGACTGTTAAGTACTACTCAACACTTACTGTGCTGGAATTATAAGAAGGAATTATAAGACGTACTGCTATCTCATCATTATGACACCATTATCATTATCATCATACATTATCTTATTAAATCCTCACACCAACCCTACAAGCCTAATGTGGAGGAATTAAAATTTGGCAAAGTAATCTGCCACAGTTACATAATTCAAGCTGGTTTCTCACTTTTATATTTAAAATGACAAAAGTATGGTCACAGCAAAGGTAGAAATGAGGGGCCAAATTGAAAAGTTGAATTTTGTAGTTGATTTATCAAAAACAAAAACAACAAAACAATCTTCCTGTCCATGGGTTATAGAGAATAGTCTGGACAATGGATATCATGCTGTACCTCACAGTGTTTTTACTTTGTCTGGTACATTTTGCTGTACCATTGAGAAATTAATAAGAACTAAGAAACAAATATCACCCACTCATTCATCTTTTAGGGACATTTAGAAAGATGTTAAGCAAATAGGAAAAATTAAAATCATAGTCAATTAAGGAGTTAGGCATGTAAGTGAGGTACAGCCTTGCAATTAAAGATAGAATTGCTATGAACATGCAAACCTAAGAGAGAAAAGATTGATCATTTAAGCATTTAACTCCCCTGAAGCAGAGAAGAATTTCTGAAGAGATGGCACTTGAACTGAGTATTGATGGATGATCAATAGATTGCCAATTGAATTCTTATGGGCACATTGAAAAATATAGAGCCTGTGGCAGAAGTGGCTCCAAAAGGCCGCAGCAAAGAGCAAACATCTGGAAAACTGATAAAAGCAGTAGCCAAGTGATCAGAGCTAGAGCATGACAACTCCCTTGATGCTTCCTATGCCCCAGACTTTAAAATGTTTGGAATGATCTTGCTTTATAACCACTGACGGCAGTATGGTGGTGGGAAATAAAGGAAATAGGAATGAACAAGTTTGACAACAACTGTTCTGAAGTACTGCGTGCCTCATCATTTTCATTTTTTCAGATTCAATTTCTTTTTTCATTGAATGAGGCACAATCATAACAATTCCATTACTCTGAACATTTACAGTTCATTCCCAGATAACACGATTAGGATTATCCTCCCGCTGCCCTGCATCCCCGCTCCACTGCTTTTGAATTCTGGACAATAGCATTAATCAGGAGACCAAAGGAATATCATTAATTGCCCTTAAATTTCTTGGAAGTACTAATTTGAGGGAAAGCCCTAAAGGATCTTTCAGCTATTTGTTTTTGGACACATTAAATAATGGAAAAGAATAAAATCAAGAATAGGACCTGTTTTACTTTTCCAGATCCCCATTGGTTCAAGTGCAGAAGAAACCACAGATAGAAGCCCACAGATGGAGGCCTGCTGATCATACAGCTGTGTCTTTGTTGGTACAGAAAACCAATTGTGGGTAGGAGCAATGGAGGAAGAAACAATATTAGAATGCAATGGCATTTTAATTATACTTACCATAATTCTAATGTTCTCTTCTGTGGTGAAGTGTTTGGGGAGTTGTCTTGAAATTAGAATCCAATCCTGCAAACTTGAATCAATCAGAGCAGTGCTGTTAGGAAATATACAGAGAAGCAAGTTTGAAAAAGATTTTCCACTAGTCTTGCTTTGTAATGTTTAGACTTCCTCTGATGACTGGAGAGGAGAAGGGAGAGAGAAAGCCAGGAGATTAAATGGCCCATTTCTGTTCCTTAGGGATGTCCACTGGAGAATGATCTTAACCCCTTGAACTATTTAAACTGCCTCTGAACTGCCTTCTTACAGAAGCCAGTTATACTGGACATGAATCCTATTTTCCCAAAAGAGGTAATATAGCTCTAAGCTAGTGCTACCATTCCTATTTTCCAGGATTGGAAACTTCAGAGCCAATTAAGTAGGCTACTTACTGAGAGTCATACTGAATTTCATTTCATAGGCATTTATGAGCCTGCTATGTTCCAGGCACAGGGATGAGTGAAAGAGATGCTGGTCTTGCCCTCCTGGAGCTCGTTGTCTAGTAGGAAAAACATTTATCAAGCTAATGAATTAATTACATGGCAACACATGTGATAAATGCAAACTAAAGAGGGATATGAGAGCACGTAAGAGTGGGACTAGAAATGGATGAAGGGGTCATCGGAGGCTATCCTGGCTAACATAAGCCTTTTGTACTGAACAAATTATGCAGTTTAAGAGGGAGGAAAGCAAGCTTCAAGTAGAGGTTACAGCATGTGTGAAGACTCAGTGGCTGAAAAGAGTGTGATTTAAACCACAGTCTTCAAAGTATGAAGGAAGCAGACTCATCTTACGTGGCTGAAACAGGAAGAAGAGAGATATGGCTGGGGGGTGGCACACAGTTTTAAACAACCAGATCTCATGAGCACTCACTGTCATGAGAGCCACACTGAGGGGGAAATCAGGAAGGGAAGACTGGGGTGACTGGAGTACAGAGAGCTAGCACATGAGGCCAGGAAAGGGGTGGAGATTAAACTGGAGAGCTCTGTGACATGGTTTGGGTCTGTGTCCCCCCCAGCCCAAATCTCATGTCAAATTGTAATCCCCAATGTTGGAGGTAGGGCCTGATGCGAGGTGATGGGATCAGGGGCTGGATTTCCCCCTCAGTGCAGCTCTCATGATAGTGAGTGCTCATGAGATTTGGTTGTTTAAAACTGTGTGGCACCTCCCCCATCTCTCTTTTCCTCCTGCTCCAGCCATGAAAGATGAGTCTGCTTCTTTCACCTTCTGGCATGACTGTAAGTTTCCTGAGGCCTTCCAAGTCATGCTTCCTATAGAGCCTGTGGAACCATGCGCCAATGAAACCTCTTTTCTTTATAAATTACCAGTCTCAGGTATTTCTTTATAACACTGCAAGAATGAACTAATATATCCTGTGAGCCATACTAATGATATTTCGCTTTATTCTAAGGTTCTAAGATGGGAAACCAACAACTTTAAATGCTCTCACCTGAGCATTTTGGAAAGGTCTATTTGGTGATTGTATATAGGTTGATTTGGAAGGTGGCAGGTGTGGAAGCAGTTTTAGTTAAGAGGTGCTTGTGGCAGTAGTGATGGAGAGAATCTCACAGATTCAAGAGAGTTTTAAGAATCATGTTAGCAAGGTTTGGTGACCGATTTGATATGACCTATGTAAAAGGAAGTGGTGGCAGGGCACAGTGGTTCACGCCTGCAATCCCAGCACTTTGGGAGGCCAAGGCGGGTGGATCACCTGAGGTTGGGAGTTGGAGAGCAGCCTGGCCAACATGATGACATTTTGTCTTTACTCAAAATACAAAAACTAGCTGGGCATAGTGGCGCATGCCTGTAATCCCAGCTACTTGGGAGGCTGAGGCAGGAGAATTGCTTGAACCCAGGAGGTGGAAGTTGCAGTGAGCTGAGATCAGGCCACTGCAGTATAGTCTGGGTGACAGAGTAAGACTCCCTCTCAAAAAAAAAAAAAAAAAAAAAAAAAAAAAAAAAAGAAAGAAAGAAAGAAAGAGAAAAAGGAAATGGTTCTGGGTGACCCTAAGTTTTCTTAATAAATGAGTAGATATTTGGTTGTACATTTGCTGACATTAGGACTCAGGAGATCGACCAAGTGTGGAGAGTGAGGTGAGTGCTGGGAAGAAAAATGGTGAGTTCAAATTTGTGCAGTTGAACTTAGGGTGCTTCAAGAGACCAGGGCGACTGAAGGGCAATAAACCTGAGCTTGGGATTCCTTTTCTGCTATTTACTATCCATGACACCTTAGGCAAGTTTCAAAATAACCTTATACATCAATTTCCCCATCGGTAAAATGGGAATAAGAATAATAGTACCTTCACTGGGTTGTGAAGAATAAGTGAGAATACATACGAGACTAGTAACCATCCATAGGGCCAGGAGTGGGATGAGGTGGTCTACGAAAGGGAACACTGGGTAAACTGAGATGACTTTTCCTCTTTATTATTAATTAAATTTTTATAAGAATGTATGTTATTACATATACACTTAGAAATGAATACAATAATATATGAAAAGAATATGAAAGACTATATAAAAAACATCCATGTATAGCACTCAGCGTGGCACTTGGAGAACAGTCAATAAATGTGATCTGTGTGTAGATAAAAGGGACCTGGAGTTCAGAGAGAGGGCTGGTCTAGAGGTGTGCATTTAGTAGCTCTTGCCATTCTAATGATAACAAGAGGTGTGGGAGTTAATGAAATCATCTCGAGAGAGAACATTGGGTTAAAGGGGGACAAGGGTTGAATGTTGAGGAATTTCAACTATTAAAGATAAGTGGAGGGGAATGCATTGGCAAAGGAGTCTTAGAAGGGGCATACAGCAAGGCAGGAGGAAATCTCTGCTCATGTACTCAAGGCGCGCTTGCATTCAGAAGAGGCCAACGGTATGGCATGCCATCACAAGCTCTAATAAGTGGAAACCTGCGAAGTGTGCTTTGGATAAGCAGGCTCTTTGGATAATCAGGCAACAAGATTTTGTTTCAATTGTCTGGTTCTTTATTTTAAATCAAACCTTGGCTTCTGTCCTGGAAACTGGGCCAGTCGGCTGGTGGAAGCTGAATTATATTTCTTACAGATTCTCTGTCTATAAGGAGGGGCAGCTTAAAAGTGAGTTTGCTGATGTCGAAGAGGAAAACAAAATGGTACAAAGAAAAGGAATCTCAGGCTGGGTGCGGTGGCTTGTGCCTGTAATCCTTGCCCTTTGGGAGGCTGAAGCAGGCATATCACTTGAGGTCAGGAGTTCGAGACTAGCCTGGCCAACATGTTGAAAACTCGTCTCTACTAAAAATACAAAAAAATTAGCTGGGCATGGTTGCATGTGCCTGTAATCTCAGTGACTCGGGAGGCAGAGGCAAGAGAATCACCTGAACCCAGGAGGTGGCGTTTACAGTGAGCCGAGATTGTGCCACTGTACGCCCAGCCTGGGCGATAGAACGAGACTCCGTCTCAAAAAAAAAAAAAAATCATTCTGTTCATTCCATTATTTCTATGCTGGTCAATTTACAGCCTTTAATTTTTTTCAACAAAAATATTTTGTTTTCTCAAATTCTTATTCTATAGACAAACATCTCTCTAATTTTCTTTCTTTTTAATAAAAATGGGCACATTTTCCCCTTATTGTTGGAAAAAAGATGATTGACCCTCATAAAAAAGAGGCGTGTCTTGTTTATAATATTACAATAAAAAATTATAATAAAGCCAGTTCATTTCAGATAAGTGGAAAACTTCCAAGGTGAGGCAGGAGTTAAATTCTATGTTCTGTTGTTTAATTCCTTTTTTTTTTTTTTTTTTTGGGGACAGAGTCTTGCTCTGTCGCCTGGGCTGGAGTGCAGTGGCGGGATCTCAGCTCACTGCAAGCTCCGCCTCTCGGGTTTATACCATTCTCCTGCCTCAGCCTCCCAAGTAGCTGGGACTACAGGCGCCTGCCACCTCGCCCGGCTAGTTTTTTGTATTTTTTAGTAGAGACGGGGTTTCACCGTTTTAGCCAGGATGGTCTCAATCTCCTGACCTCGTGATCCGCCCGTCTCAGCCTCCCAAAGTGCTGGGATTACAGGCTTGAGCCACCGCGCCCAGCCTCTGTTGTTTAATTCTATACAATTTTGTTTTAAGAGACTAAAAATGCAGGAAATAAAAACCCTAAACACACCA
Organism: Macaca nemestrina; assembly: GCF_043159975.1. Classification (NCBI taxonomy): domain Eukaryota; kingdom Metazoa; phylum Chordata; class Mammalia; order Primates; family Cercopithecidae; genus Macaca; species Macaca nemestrina. The sequence goes on along the minus strand of NC_092130.1, from coordinate 107,723,329 downwards.
TGGGGAGACTGAGAAATGAAAGACATAAATGGGTGGCAATGAATTTGCATATCAAGATGGCATTCTGAAGGACAGGAGTCAGAGTTCCACATTCTCCTTAGATCCTGAGCCACAGTGATGGAGGGAATGAGGGTTAAGATGCTTTAATCTGCCCATCCTACTCTGCTTCAGTTCTGCACATTCAGGGTGCCCGAGAGCACAGGGTTTAAGTCCTGTGTTTTACACCTTTAACCTCATAGTGGTCTGTATTGAATTCCAGACAAGTCGTTTACTTCTATGAATATCACTTTCCTAATCTGTGATTTGCTGATAACAGTCTTGCCATCCTCATAGGCTCTTAGGAGTGATGGCTAAATTGATTCAGGCATAGCTCTCGGTATATAGAAAACTTCCATGTAGTTTATTTATTTATTTATTTATTTATTTATTTATTTATTTGTTTTTCTTGAGACGGAGTTTCACTCTTGTCACCCAGGTTAGAGTGCAGCGGTGCTACCTTGGCTCACTGCAACCTCTGCCTCCCAAGTTCAAATGATTCTCCTGCCTCAGCCTCCCGAGTAGCTGGGATTACCGTCATCTGCCACCAGGCCCAGCTAATTTTTGTATTTTTAGTAGAGACGGGGTTTCACCATGTTGTCGAGGCTGGTCTTGAACTCCTGACCTCATGAGCTGCCCACGTTGGCCTCCCAGAGTGTTGGGATTTTAGGCGTGGGCCACTGTGCCTGGCTGTGTAGTCAATATTCTTAAACATGAGAATTAGTGGAATGGCTAATTTGCTCATTTTTATCTGTCTTAAATTTATTTAGGAAATACTCTTCTTTTCTCCCTAATCTAGTCCCAAATTTCAATATTGGCTTTACAAACATTACAGATATGACCCTCAATTGAGAAACTCAGTTACATAAAACAAATTTTTTATTTTGCTCAAAATTAACTTGATTTTTATTTTGAGATCTTATTTGTCTAGCGAGGTAGAAATTTAATCCCCATCAATTTGCAAATCTCTCTTCTCCCTTTTTCCCCTCCTTTCCCTGGGGTTTTAAGTAAATCTGTCAAGCATCTATAATAGTGAAACTTCAGAAGGAGGGACATTTGTCCTTAAATATGCAAGGAGTGGCTTCTAGGTCCATGCTCTAGCCCAGTCCTGGTCATCCATCATCAGTAGTCCCACTGGGAAGCTGGTTTTTGGTTTTTGTTTGTTTTGTTTTTTCTGCATGGTTTCATCATGTCTGATGTCTCCCTAATGGCATATGTGCCAGCCTGTGGGATCCCTTCCCTATGTTAGGGAAGCCGTGCTTTCTTCCAGCTTCTCTTCATTATTTGGTTATACTCTGACCCTCCAGGGTCTCCTAAAATCTTTGGTTTTTGTAATATAAAAATCAAAGACTTGTGTTATTTCTGCTCTCTCACCTGTCACCTTCCTTCTTTGTAGCAATATCATACAAAGTCACTTACATACCTGGTGAGAGAATAGAGAAGGGACTCCCAGACAGGGAAAGACTGAAGGCTAGTACCTCACACGGACTGCCCTGGCCCTTGCATTTACAGATAGGCTGTGGAAGTCAGTGCTGTCAACCATGGAGCACATGGAGGGGACAGGTAGTAAACGAAATGTCATACAGAATTTGCTATGTATACACAACTCAGCAGAAAGATGTTTTAAAAGTGCAAGTTTTATTTTTCTTAGAATGGACCACAACTGTATATACTGACTTAATGAATTTTAAACTATCCCATAAGTAATACAAGAAGGCTTATTACACAACCTAGTGAGAGGAATCCTGAAGCTAAAATCGGCATACCTATATCAAAGCGACAGATGAGGCCCAAACGTTACAAATGCTTTGGAAAAATACACTCTTTTTTTTTTTTGGTGTTTGTGCTTTGACAAAACATCTGACTCTGCTTTTTCAGCATTTTAAGACTTTTTCTTTACTTTTTCTGGACCCAATAATTCTACGAATTAGCAAGAGAGAAAACAAATATTTTCCTTCACCCACTATGGTCCACTCTTATAATGTGGCTTTCCTGTTTCCTGTTTACTTTTTGCATTAACAGTAATTGGAGGGAAAATAAAATCAAAATTTGGTGTGTATAGGGGACAAAAGGGTTCAGAAGCATTATTTACCTACTCAACTGAAGCAGACCTTGGTGGCCATCTGGTACACCATATTTTTGGGTAATTAACATGCATCCACACTTCTATTTTGTTTCCTTTTTGAAGTGAATCTGAAAATGTGTGCTAACAGACTGTCTGTAACACAAAGGAGCCAATGTTAAAAAATGATTATACTCATCTCCTTTTAAAAAACAATGAAAAAAAAAAAACACCCCACAAACTTTGTTTTGCCACCAAAGGCAGAAGCGGCCTTCCAAGCTGCCAAAGACTATGGGTCCCAGACGGAATTGCTTGTTCTCTTTAGTCACCACATTTGGTGAGCAATGTTGTAGGCCCAGTCGTCCCCCTTCCTTTCCATCACACTTGTCATCCAGAGCCTTCGGCGGAACATTTACATGATCAAATGTTCACGGCCACGGTGGTGCAGCCCCATTCATGGTTTGAATTGAATTTGGGATTAGTTCTCAGTGCTTAACAGCTTGAGTTTGTTTTTCCAAATGACTTTATCATAACTATAAATTCAAGTGAGTCAACTTATTGGATGATGCTCTGTGTGTCTGTGTGTTGGCAATATATATTCAATTTAATCTATACTGAGAAGAAATTATTCTTTCTGGCATAAAGCCTTCCAGGAGAAATCAACAAATAGGTCACATAAACAAGTTTAAACAATTTCTTGCTGGAAGATTTTGCTGTACAATATGTCAGTGCAGTTGCTTCATCCACAAAATATCTAGAGGTATTTTAAGTCAACCTGAACAAATAGATGAGAAAGGCTGTCATGGTGAACTTAAACAAAAATATTTATGATATAAATAAAAAAATGCAGATGGAAAAAGTGCTTGATGAGTAAAGGTGGGAACTAAATGAAATTGTATTGTAGAACACTAATCTCACAATATGAACTTTGAAAACTAAATTGTTGGCTTCTAATACAAACTGATATTTAATATTTATTAAAATGTAGAGTGGTTAGCTTGTTTTGGTTGAACACATTTTCTGATTTTAGAGTAGTTATTTTATATTTTATATAGAGTTATATATACTAGAAAATAAATATTTTAGAGGCATTATTGCACCCTCTTTTACTGACGAGAAAACTGTTAGAAGCATTACATTACTTGTTCATGTTTACTTGTCTAGTTAGACCTTAAAATAAAATGAAACTTAATTTCATTTAATCCTTCTTCCCTCTCTTTCTTCCTCCTTGAATTACTTTATGCCTGCCATGATTCTGCTGTTAAGATAGATGCTTGGGATACAAAGACGCATAGATAATAAGACCAAAATAGGGATCTAGTTCAAGAAAGACAAGATAATATACAAGCTATACAGGTGTGAGTACGGAGATCCTTGCAAATAGAGAAGAGTGTTCGAGTGTGTGTGTATGTGTATGTGTGTGCATGTGTATGTGCACACACGTGCATGTGTGGTGTGTTGGTGGGAAGGAATCCAGTGAGTTCTAAAGATCCACAGGAATAGAGAATTCTGCAAGTATTTGCTCCAAGCAAAATAAAATACAACTGTTGTCTCATTACTCTCTGTTGGTTCCCTTTTATAAATGTATTCAATTCCAATGGCACTGGAGAAAAAGCCATAATTTGGCTAATGTCTAAAATGACACTTCTCTTGTGAGAATTTCAAGTTCAAGATGTCTGTGCCACACCCTCATGGAAATGTGAATCTTATAGTGTTACGCAAAAAATGCCACTGAAGAAAATGTTTAGTTCATCCAATTACTATTTAAATCCTGAAGAAAGCTATTCTCTTTTAAAAACCATCAGAGGGAAAAATTTTAGAGCCCTTTTCTTACTTAGAGGAGGTGATACATTTTACTTCTATAATGAACACTCAAAATATAATAAAATTCTTGTGGTAATATTTAAATCTCTCATTCTGATCTGTTCAACCCATTTCATCTTTGCTTGACCGAATGGAGAAGAAACACAGCTGGTTTTCACTCACTCTGTAATGAATGCTTGCTATTCTTATTGAGGTTAAAGTGACTCAATTGCTTCTAACTTTCTACAGTGGCCCTATTTTTTAAGGAGATAGATAGATATGGATGAAGATGCATTATATTATGTATTTATTATTATATGTACTATATATAGCATAGATATATATGTATTAATACACACACACACACACACACACACACACACACACACACACCCCTCCACAGTAGACTGTGCTTTGGTTGATTTTAATGCATTGCTAATAGAACTAGTTGGCATAAGCAATGTTCTGGAAGACTTATTAGAAGCTATGGATGAGTGATTCTCAATGCTATATTCATTGGTTTTAAGCCAGCTTTGCCATTAACTATCTGGATGATCTTAGGCATATCATAAAGCCTCCTCTGTAAAATGAGGAGCTTAGGTTAGATGAAATCTAAAGATTTTTCCTGAACGAGTAGTCTTTGACAGTGGTTTCCAAACTGTTCATGCCCTGGAGTTGTAAGATTTCATAAAGGTGTCATTGAATTGAGGGAAAGAGTGTCCAAATGAGAACTTTGAGTAAACCTTCCAGAACTCTCATTCCCCCACTTCAAACACAGCAGCGAGGCTTTGTGTGTTTTCCAGTTGAGTTTCAGTGTAAGATTCTCATTTCAAAAACACTTTAAATTTTGCGAACATCTGTCTCTGATAAAAGGTAGGATCAGCTAAGTCATAGGTAGGTGTGATATAAACCAGAAAAAGCAACGTGTGTTTATTGGAGTTTAAATATTTTTATTATAAAACATTACATGCAGAAAATTGCATAAGATTGTAGGTATGTTTTAGCATTTGTCTGTAAAGCAAACATTCATATAACCCCATCAAGTCATGAAATAAAATAGTGCTGGAACTATAGACTTTCCCTTATACGTCTTACCACTCTGTCTTCACTACCCACTCATCATAAAATAATTATGTAGTTCTAGTACTCCTTTTTTAAAAAATAATTCTTGCCTTCCTTAAAAAGTACACCAGTTCTGCCTGTTCTTGAACTATATATAGATAGAATGTTGTTATTAATATTTTACAACTTGCCTTTTTCTGGCCACACATTTGTAAATTTATCTATATATCTGCAGTTGATTCAAATCTGTTTCAATATTGAGTCCCATTGTAAGATTATAAAACATATACTCATTCTAATAATGGTGAACACGTGAATTATTTCCAAAAGTTGGTAATTATGAGCAATATTGCTATGAACAGTCTTAAGCATAAATCATGGTATACATAATCAAACATATCTTTTAAGGTATATATATGCAAAAGTGGAACTATTGGATCTTAGTTCTGTCTATTATTATTATTATTATTATTATTATCCTTTAAGTTCTGGGATACATGTGCAGAACATGTAGGTTGGTTACACAGGTATATACATGTCATGGTGGTTTGCTGCACTCATTAACCCATCATCTACATAAGGTATTTCTCCTAATGCTTTCCCTACCCTAGCCCCCCAGCCTCTGACAGGCCCCATTGTGTGATGTTCCCCTCCCTGCGTCCATGTGTTCTCCTTGTTCAACTCAAACTTATGAGTCAGAACATGCAGTCTTTGGTTTTCTGTTCTTGTGTTAGTTTGCTGAGAATGATGGTTTCCAGCTTCATCCATGTCTCTGCAAAGGACATGAAGTCATCCTTTTTTATGGCCACATAGTATTCCATGTGTATATGTGCCACATTTTCTTTATCCAGTCTATCATTGATGGGCATTTGGGTTGGTTCCAAGTCTTTGCTGTTGTGAAGAGAGCTGCAATAGATCATAGTTCAGCATGTATTTTTACCAGACAATGAAACACAGTTTTCTAAAGGTGCTGAAACAATTTTCACTCCTACCAGTATAAGAGCTCCTGTTGCTTATATCCTTGCCTACATTAAGTCAGAATTTTATTTTTTCTCAATTGGATAGGTATGTAGTGGTATCTTATGATATTAAGTCTTGTTTTTCTAATGACTAGTTTTGTTCAGCACTTCTTTATTTGATTACCAGCTGTTTGTATTTCTCCTTTTGTAAAGTGCCTGTTAAAGACATTTGCTCATTTTTCTATTGAGTTGTTTACTCTCTTCTAATTGAATCACAGGAGTTCCTTATATAGTCTGAAAAATAATTATTTTTTGGTTAATATGCTTCAAATATTTTCAAATAACTCCATTTTTCTTTTTACTCTATGTGATTTCTTCCAAATGAACAGAAATTTTAATTTTAATGTGATTAAATTGATCATTCTTCTACTCTACAAAAATTTGTGTCTCCTTTAAGAATCTTTCTATAGACCTACAACAAAGTAGGAATAAAAGGAAAATTTCTCAACTTGATAAATAATACCTACAAAACCCCCTATCTAACATCATATTTAATGATGAAAGACTGAATGCTTCTTTCCTAAGACCATGAACAAGACAAAGATGTTCATTCTTGCCACTTCTATTCACCATTGTACTGGAGGTCCTAGCCAGTGCAATTAGGCAAGAAAAAATGATAAAAGGCATCTGGACAGGAAAGAGAAATAAAATTATCTCTATTCACAAGTGAGGTGATCTTGTATATAGAAAATCCTAAGAAATACACTAAAAAAATTAATAGAACTAACAAATAAGTTTAGCAAAGCTTTAGGATACAAGATTAATATATGAAAGCAATTGTTTTTATATGCACAATCAATGAGAAAAATGAGAATAAAATTAAGAAAAAATCCCATTTACAACAGCACCAAAAATAATAAAATTCTTGAGCATGCAATGTCCTTCCATTTGTTTGCGTCCTCTTTTATTTCGTTGAGCAGTGGTTTGTAGTTCTCCTTGAAGAGATCCTTAACATCCCTTGTAAGTTGGAATCCTAGGTATATTATTCTCTTTGAAGCAATTATGAAAAAAAGATGCTCAGTTCACTCATGATTTGGCTCTCTGTTTGTCTGTTATTGGTATATAGGAATGCCTGTGATTTTTGCACATTGATTTTATATCCGGAAACTTTGCTGAAGTTGCTTATCAGCCTAAGGAAATTTTGGGCTGAGATGATGGGGTTTTCTAAATATACAACCATGTCGTCTGCAAACATGGTACATGTATACATATGTAACAAACCATTGTGCACATGTACCCTAGAAGTTAAAGTATAATTTAAAAATTGATAAATAAATAAAGAATAAAATTTTTAGGAGTTTTATTAAAATTTTATAGAAGAAGTAAAAGTCTTGTGCAGCTACAAAACTTCATTGAAAGGTATTTACAAAGACATAAGTAAGTAGAAAGACATTTTATATTTATGGATTTAAAGATTTAATATTGTTAAAATGAAAGTATGCTCCAAATGATCTACAAATTCGATGTAATTCCTATCAAAATTCAAATTGTCTTTTTAGCAGTAAATGATAAACCAATCCTAAAATTCATATGGAATTTCAAGGGACCCAGAATAGCTAAAATAATCTCAAAACAGAACATAGAGGCTTACACTTTTTTATTTCAAAACTTACTACAAAGATACAGTAATTGAATGCTGTAGTGTGGTAGTGCTATAATAATATACATGTTGATGAGTGGAATACAATTGAGAATACAGACATAAATTCTTACTTTTATGGTCAGTTGATTTTCAACAGTGTGCTAATATCATTCAATGAGGGATAAAACAGTCTTCTCAACAAATGGTGTTGTGAAACTTAATACTCATATTCACAATAATAAATTTGAACTTCTATCTCATACCATACACAGTGAACCCAAAATGGATCACAATTTTCAGAGCTAAAACTATAAAACTCTCAAAAGTAAACATAGCAGTAAATCTGTGACCTTCAGTTAGGCAATGGTTTTTAAGATACAACACCAAAAACACAAGGAACAAAAGAAAAAGATAGACAACTTGGACTTCTTAAAAGTTAACACTTTTGTTCTTCAAAGGACATCATTATGAAAATGGAAAGACAAGTGACAAAATAGGAGAAAATATTTTTAAATTATGTGTCTGATAAGAAACATATATCCAGAATACATAAGGAACTCTTAGAATTCATCAATAAAAACACAACCTAAATTAAAAATCTGGGCAAAGGATTTGAATAGACATTTCTTCAAAGAAAATACACAAATAGCCAATAAGCACCTAAAAAGATGCTCAGCATCCTTACTTGTTAAAAAAAAAAAAAAAATCAAAACCACCATGGGATATCACTTTACAATCATTAACATAGCTAACATTTAAAAAGAGACAATAACAAGTGTTGACAAAATAATGGAGAAAGTGAAACCCTCATATCTGCAGGCAGGAATGTAAAATGGTGTAGCCACTATGGGAAAACAGTTTGGCAGTTCTTCCAAATGTTAAACATAGACATATCACATGACACATCAGTTATATTCCTAAGAAATAAAGACACAGGAGAAATAAAAACACACACCCACAAAAAGACTTGTAGATGAACATTCATAGAAACATTATTCATAATACCTGAAAAGTGAAAGCAACCCAAATCGTCAACTGGTGGATTAATTTAAAAATTGTGGTATATCCATATAATGGAATATTATTTAGTCATAAAAAAGAGTTATTGATATGTACTACAAATATATGAACCTTCAAAACATTACGCTAAATGAAAGAATGTAGTCACAAAAGACCAAATACTGTATAATTCCTTTTAAATGAGATTTTCAGAACAGTCAAATTGATGGAGACAAAAAGTCGATTAGTGGCTGTCAGGGACTGAGAGGAGGAGAGAATAGGGTTGATGACTAATGGGTACAGGCTATTTTTTTTAGTGTGAATTGGAAATCTTTTGTAATTGGATAGTGCTGATAGTTTTATAATTCTGGGTATATATTAAAAATCACTGACTTGCACCAGAATTGCACTGAATTTATAAATCAGTCTGGGGAGAATTGACATTTTTTCAAAATCTTACAAATCATGAAGATAATAAATCTCTTGTTCATTAAATTTTAATATTTCCCATTAAAGTGTTATAATTTTTATCTAGAGCTCCTGCACATCTTTGATAAGATTTACTCCTTGGTTCTTGATATTTTCGAGGCTTTGGTAAATAAATTCACTTTCAGTATTTTGTTTTCTAACTGTTACTGGAAAAGCAGTTGATTTTTGTATATTGAGTTTTGTATCAGTGACTCTACATTCTCCTATTAATTTTAAGGTTTACATGTAGATGCTTTTGGATTTTCTACATATTTAATCCTATCATCTACAAATAGTGACAATTTTTCTTCCTTTCCAATTCTTATATCCTTTAAAAAATGCTTAATTCGCTGAACAGACTCAATGTTGCATAGAAGTGATGATAACAGGAAACCTTGTCTTATTTCTAATACCAAAAGAAAAGCTTCCAACTTTTTACCATGTTATATGATGTTGGCTGTGGAGTTTCTATAACTACTTTAATCGGACTAAACAGATTGGATCATTGTTTCCAATTCTTTATTCCTTCCCTATGTTAGAATCATACATTTACACATTATGTCATGTAAATGTTTATTGCTTCTTATCGTTGGTGGAATTTATTTCTCTATTCCTAGATGTTGATGTTGACCATGTGACCTTTCTTTGGCCTAGAAGATATTAGTGAATATGATATAAGCAAGTATTTTAAGTTTGGTTGCAAGGTTTGCTTGTCTTCCTCTTTCATCACTATGAGAAAAAAATATTCTTTGATAGCTGCTTGTTTGAGCAGAATCAAAAAATACATAGAACAGAACTGATCACGATGTTCAGCCTGAGATAAGCCCAATCAATCACAGCTGAGCCCATCAGAGCCTTACCCTACCCCATGGCTTGTAATCAGTGTTATAAGCCACCAAGATTTGGAGTTTAGAGTTTGTTTGTTAAACAGTACTATTATGGTGAAAAACCTCCCTGATATGCCCTCTAGTCCTAGTTTGCTAAAAGTTTGTATTATAAATGGACTTTGAATTTTATCAAATGCTTTATCTGCATTTATTGAGATAATAATATAAATTTTCCCTCATCCTATTAATGTGGTAATTTATCTTGTTTGATTTTTGAATGCTAAACAAACCCTGCATTCCTAGATTTAAATAAACAGACAAAAAGGCTTAGTACTGAGGTATTATTCTCTGTGTTTTGCTGAATTCAGCTTGTTTATTTAATTTTTTAGTTTGTGCATCTATGTTCGTGAAAGAAATTGATTCATAAATTTCCTTCATCATATTGTCCTTATCTGATTTTATTACCAATGTTATGCCATTCTTTGGAAGAGTTTGGCCACAATTGGAATGATTTCTTCCTTGAATAACATTTATAACATTCACCAATGAGGATATGTAAGCCTAGGATTTTCTTTGAGTAAATATTTAGAACTAATAATTCATTAAAAAAATTATTATAAACTAATCAAAACTTCTATTTCTTTTTTAGTGAGTTTAATTAGAGAGAATTTGTGTTTGCTTTTGTCAGACACTGTCAATTTTGCTGTAGAACTGGTTCTACCTAAGGTTCTACCATTGGGCTGCCTCAAACCCAGTTCTGGGACTCTGGAATAGGTCTCGTATCATACTCTAGATCCAGATTCATGCTAGCATTGTTCTGAAGTCACAGCCCCTCAGGGACAGCATTTTTTCTTCCTTTCTTTTTACCTCTTCAGCGTCATGTGTTATCAAGACAGCTTTCTCCTCTCTGTATTTCGCCATGGTTGAGAGGAGATGGGTCATGTCTAGGTCTTTAAATCAGAGAGAGTAGGCTCCTGGGAGCCCATCTCAATAGAGAGAAGTTCTCTTACAAGTCTCCTGGCTCCGGACAGATCCTGGACCTTTGAACTCTATCTCTCTGATCCCAGCTGGAAACAGAGTTCAAACAGTAGATTTCTAGGTAAAAGCAGCTTTTGAAACTACAACATCTTCTTCAACCTTCTGCTTATAGATTTTCAACCAAAATTTAGCCCAGGAGCTACCCTATGTCTTTTTTTAGACTTCTTTCTTTTTTTTTTTTTTTTTTAGGGAAATTTTAGGTTTACAGCAAAATTGACAGTAAGGTACAGTGAGATCCCATTCCCTGCTTCCACACGTGCACAGGCTCCCTTATTATCAACATCCCCTACCAGAGTGGTAGACTTGTTAGGATTGATGAACCTGCATTGATAAATCATTATTAACCCAAGTCCACAGTTTACATTAGGGCTCACTCTTGATATTGTCTATTCTGTAGGTTTGGACAAATTTATGACATGTATCCACCATTATCATAATCATACGAAGTATTTTCACTGCCCTAAAAATCTTCTATGCCCTATTTATCCTCCCTTTGTATTTTTAGGTTTGTAATGGGAAAGAGAGTATAATAAAATGAAAGTAACACAAAGGGGAGATAACAAAACTCAAAAGATGATTATAATAGGAATCATGGAACTATGATCCCTGATGTTCTCTGATAATGATAAATGGAAGATGCTTTGCACTTCTACTTTCTTTTTATTTCTGTGAATGAGATGTTCCGTATTCCATTTTCAAAACCATTATCAGCTAAAGCATTGAGAATCCCTCCTTTCCAGGACAAAGTCTTCCTCCAACTGGGAGGGCAGTATATGGACAGTAAAAGGACTGTCTCACCAGCTGCAGTTCTCTCTGGGAATCCATTAGAATTTTCTAGGATAACTCGGTACATATTATAAAAGGAGGATAAGGAGGATATGGAGGCCTAGGTATACTCCTAGCTCTTTTGGTTTTCTAATTAAAGTTGCTGGCAAAAACAGCGACCACGCCTTTCAGGAAAGAAGCTGCTTACAGCCACTGAGTGAGACAAAATACCAATATGGGTCAATTTTTGCTGTATCTGAGAATGGCATTTCTTATTAGAATCTAACAGGTAATCATCTCTAGGGCCGTCATACTTTTCTTCCAGTAGAGGCGTCTCTTTCTGAGCACTGCTTTTTCTCCTGCCTGCATGGTTTGGTTTCTTAGTCTTGGCTGTCTATTTGCATTTTGCCTTTATATAAAGGGCTTCTATATGTTTTTTCCCTCTATTTGAGACAAGCCTTTCTCATTTTTATAGAAGTAGCTATAATATTTGAGGTGTATGATATAGCATTAAGAGAGAAGAAAGTAAACTAGTTTAATAAGCAGAGCTACTAATAACTTCCCAGTGACTTGGGAATTTATCCTTTTCTCCCAACTCCCATGGTCATGCCAGGAGTCACCGCCACATAACAATGATGGTGACTGATGGTATGGCAGTGCCCTCTGGGGCCAATCCATGACACACAAACTCAGCTCAATACTGCTTCACTTGCGCTAAATGCAGCCTCTGAGACTGGAGTTTGGCTCTGCTCCAAGGCCCCTTTCTGGCTTCTGTCCTGGAGTTTTTATATATGATCTGCAGGTGTTACTGATATAATTTGTCCAGGAGTTATATATGATGTCATGCTTACTAACCTAGATTTTCCTGTGGTCAGTATAGTATAGGAGAAAACTGTAGAAATGATATTACTGATGATTACATAATAAAATAGCATCCTAGAAATAGCTTTGTGTGCCTGTTCCTGAAATGAGAGCATATGGTTATCACTAATTTAGAGTTGCCTTTGAGAATTAATTTAATTTGGAATAAGAGATCCAGGCAGTATTTAGCATCAAACATATGATTGTAATTTTAGAATTATGAAGAGAGAAGGTTCTACCTCAGTGCATTTTAGAGTTAAGATGCTTTAGAGAAGATAGAGGAGGTTCTTGACTTGAGATGGTCTGAGATGAGCAGACGTTATGGATTGAAATTAAGGATGGGTCTTAATAACTGAATGAAAACATGTTTTTCTTGGTCATTGTGTTGACTTGTGAAATTTATTCCAAGCACTGCGAACATCTACTGTCTCCACTTTTCTATCCTAAAACCAATCTAGGTGGTGAATGGAATATACTAGGGCAAGTGTCAGTAAAGAAGAGTGACTTCTGGGAATATAATATGACTTCATGTTACAATGACTAGAAAATGGCTTCACTTGGGGGTTTCAATGTATTTAGGTTTATAATTTAAATATATGAAAAGAAAATTAGAAAAAAAAAACCCTTCGTGTATATTTTAACACCATGTGCTTTCATGATTTGCTTATAACCAAACAGAAACATGAGGAGAAAAGGGTCTTTGGGATCCTTGGAGTTAATAATATTTGTGGCAACTCCCATCTTTGTTACATAATATCTTCTTCCCTTCCAAAGAACTATGAGAAGTCTGGTAAAAAAATTCAGGAAAGCTGAATTAAATGAAATGTTCTAGAAAATGAGCCAGGACATTAGACTGGATGTGGATGCTTTCTGTCCCTAAAATATCTCATCCTTGTTTTTACTTCTCTTGTTCTCCAGCTAACTTGTAGACAAAAAATATTTCCTTATACAAATTGTTTTTTTACTCAAAATAATTTGGATGTTCTCAGTTGTAGCAGTAATAATGAAGTTTCAAATATGTAATATATATTGAGCATCTTCTATATGTTAGATATTATTATTTTACATATATGATTTTGAATTCTTAGCAAATCTTAGGTTAGTTAGTGTTTTTCCTGTTTTACAGATTTGAGAAAGCCGAAGCGCACAGAGGTTATTGTGCTCAGGTTTGTACAGATGGTAAGTGATAAAGTAGAGATCTGAATACAGGTCTGATTGGTTCTACATCTGTGCTGTTTCCATTACACCTTACTGCCTTTCTTAGTAACATACAATACTCATTTGTTTACAGTAAACAAGCATACCACACTCTCTCAGTTAATCCAATAATAATACTGCAGAAGCTATTTCTGCCTTGTAGTAGAGAAATTAAGAAATCGAAGTCCAGGAAATGGAGGGATGTTCCCAAGTTTACTCAACTAGAAAGGAACACAATTTGGATCTGAATTCAAATCATCAGGATTCTCATCTCCGATGCTTCAAACTTAGCTTGGCCCGCAAGACTGCAGATTGGCAGGCAACTTTAGATAATGCAATTTCCAAGTAGTAAATGTTGCTGCTCTTTCAAAAGTAATCAGAACAATTAAAAGGAGAAACCACTTAGCAAATACCTACTTGCTGACCTTTTTCTTCACTTTGTAGTCAGTTGAATTTAAGTTTAATTTAGTGTTTGCCTCCAATCAAAGAATTACACTGAGTGTCTTTTTAAGAAAGGTTTTCTCTCAAAGGCTACATTCCTATAGCAAAGATGCAAACAAGAACACAGAAAAATTTATGACTGTAAAAGAAAATAAAAAGTCTCAGGATGTACTGTGTAAAATCTGGAATAAACACATCTGAGTCTGGCAACTCAACTCCTGGGAGTAGGCGACACAACTACACAGGCCGATAACTGCAGGGATCAATATTTACTGGTCAGATGACAGTGGTGTGTGCAGTAAAAGCTGTTCTGGATGATTAACTCAGCTGATTAGCACAGCCATAGATGTTTTACTGAGAAGGAATATTTGTTGTATGCCCAGATTCCTCTTAATACAATTGTTGGTAATTGCAACGTGTGTGTGAGTGTGTGTAGGACAGAGGGAGGGAGAAAGGAAATGAACAGAGTGGAACTATCAGGTTCCACAGGTTCAGCAAGACCTCCTAAAGAAGATAATGTATATTATTTGCCTTTGATTTTAATTTTCATTCTTTCCTCAATTTGCTGAAAATGTAAAGCCATTGTTGACTTACAAGTTGTAAAAGTCAATCATTATTTTGCTTGATTTCTTTGTAGCTTTTCGAGCTTGTTGATCATACGTTCACCTTTTGACAAAATGCTTTTCTCTTGGCTCCTTGACATCCTATTTCTTCACTCATAATATCATTTACGGGCTATATTAATCTATGTTTTCCTTACAGGTTCCCATTTCCCCCCAAATAAGTCAATAATATAAAACCAACTGTACATTTAAAACACAAATAAATCTAAATATCAATTGAAGTAATAAAAGTGAATGAAATTCCTATTGAAAGACACAGACTCCCAAAATAAAATAAAACAAAAACATTAAAAGTACAAGGAAGGGCAGAGTTGTATTAGGGACATGCTAACAAAAAGTAGAAATTGTTATACTAGCATAAAAAAGATTTAAGGTAGAAATTATTACCAAACACTAGGAAGGTTATATTTCTATATTGACTGAGGATTAAATTTATGATGAAAATATACTTTCCACTAACAAATACATTTTTATATATTTGCTTGCTTGTTGTATTGACTGACTACCTGATTAGAATGTAAGCTTTGCAAGGCAAGGAACATTGTTAGAAATAAAGGAGAAGTTGCTGAACACAATGAAACCCAACTATAGTGAAGATTTTAACTGTCTTTGATGGGGTACCTGAAAGTCAAACAAAATGCAAAGAGATAAAGGGGCTGGATAATATAATTAACAAAATTGGTTTATCAGATGTATGTTGAATGATGTCTTTTGCAACATAAAATTAAATAATTATTGAACGAACACTTACTATAAACACCTGCTAGTTGAAATAACAAGACACTCTTGATTCTTAATATGCCAGGGAATCTGGCCTAGTTTGGAGGACATTGGAATCTTTTTTTCTGAGGAAATGGCTTTTAATATGAGACCTGGAGCATGCGTTGACACTTGAGTGAATGGTGAGAGAACATCTTTAAGAATGGGGAATAATGTGTGCAAAATATCAACATGAAAAGATGTATCTTGACGTAAATGTCTATAAACTCAGAGAAATAGCGGGAATGCTGAACACCAAATTGTCAGTACCAATTACCTTGAAATAAAAGATGCTTTCATTTACTATCCTATATAATTGTTTAAATGGTAAGATTATGGTGAGTATAAGCACTATTCAAAGTAAACAAACAAAGTCTACTGAATGCAATTTTTTTTTTTTTTTTTTGAGACGTCTTGCTCTGTCACCCAGGCTGGAGTGCAGTGGCACGATCTCGGCTCACTGCAACCTCCACCTCCGGGATTCAAGCAATTCTCCTGCCTCAGCCTCCTGAGTAGCTGGGATTACAGGCACATGCTACCACCCCCGGCTAATTTTTTGTATTTTTAGTAGAGACGGGGTTTCACTGTGTTAGCCAGGATGGTCTTGATCTCCTGTCCTCGTGATCTGCCTCCCAAAGTGCTGGGATTACAGGCGCAAGCCACTGTGCCTGGCCCTGAATGCAATATTGATTGAGGATTAAATTTATGATGAAAATATTATCATGTAAAATATACATCAGCATACAAACTCAGGAGTGAAGACAGGTGAAAAATTCAGGTGAAGGTCAAGTTAATGAAAGGTGTCCATTTCAGAAGCTTTGATCTAGGGTGCTCCTCAAAAGTGGTTCTCTAAATTTAACAGGAATGCAGATCATCCAGGAATTGTATTAACATGCAGATTAGGATTTGACAGGTCTTGTGCTGTGGCTTGAGGATCTGCATTATTAACAAGCTCCCAGCTGATGCCAATGCTGCTGGTGGTACAAGAACCACAACCTTAAGGATGAAAGTTCCAGGTAATTATACTAGGCTGCCAGAATTGAGAACCACTGAGCTAGAATAGTGTTATTTTGTCTTTCTTTTCCTGTGCCTCTTTCCTATCTGTCAAACTATTTCTCCTCCTCTAAGTCTCAACTCATGGAAGGCTTTCAGATCGGTCAGGCCTGGACATTCTCCAATTGTGTTCCTCCAATGTGTCCCAATAGCAGAGTTTCTCAAACTAATGAGCAAAAATTCCTCAGGTCATTATCAGACATGCAGCTTCCTGAGCCCAGCTCCAGAAGATAAGAATTAACTTGGTCTAGGGTGGAAATCCAGATACAAGCTTCCAGGAAGATTCTGAGATAGCTGGTTCTGGAACTTAATTTAGAAATGTGTTCTTTCTATTCTATCATCAAGTATGGTGCTCCATAGATATTTGGTATATAAGTGAGTGTATGTTCCCTTCCTCCTTTTACTTTGTGACTATAAAAGTTATAAATGCCTCATATAGAAAACATGTAGATACTAAAAAGTATGGAAAAATAGAAAAAAGTGACTGGTCATCCTACCACTGAAAGGCCAACATTTTCTGAAGTTTAACATATTTCTTTCAGATCCTTTTTCCTGAACATTTTGTTTCACTTGGCTTAGAACACATCGTGTATGTATTCTACCCTAAATACTTTTTGGCAATAGAAAAGATAAAGATATTTTTTGTAGCATCGCTCAGTTAAATGTATTGTTTCAAATGCTAAGTTGGACAGTCTTTCACACTTTTGCTTTTCTATGATTGACTCATTCTTTGACAGTAATTTACCAATAAATAAATAAATACAAAAAACATTATTCCTTGAATTTGGGGATCCTGTATTTCATCTTCTCAATTCATGTTTTATCTCGTTAAAGATCATTCCAGATAGAAACAATTTCTCATTTTCCAGAAATTTGCAACAGAAAGATTTCCAGAAGTAGCCATTTTTTTCCTACATAGTTAAATCACCATGATTTTTACATGTTAATTAAGACTTACGTGTTGCCTTTTTGACCTCTACCAAAAAACTGTGTCAAGATGTTGACATTTGCACAGCAGAATTATAAGGCAGGTGCTTGCATACTGAGTACCCTAGAACTACTTCTTTTGTCCTTGAAAAACCCAGCCAAAGGCATCATCTCACTTTTATCTCCACAAATCATGTTGTCTTCAAAAAGTTAGCAAAGCACAGAGAACAGGTGAGATGTAATTCTTTTCCTGCCAGCAATGTTGTATTTTATTTCTGTTACCTTTAAAAATAGTATATTAGACAACTTATCTCCTTATCCCTTTTCTTTTCCTTAGAGATAAACATAATTCACCTATTACTCTCCCTATTATATGCAGAGATAGGTTCAAAAGTTTTTTGTATTTTGAACTTATGAACAAATGCTGTTAATTGATAGAAAAGTACAAGTTTGTTCCCTAAAAGAGACTTTTAATTTAATAATAATCTAGCCCTAAGTAGCCTAGAAAAGTTAAATCAATTCTTCCATTGCTCTGAGTTTACTTCCAAGAAGTAATTTAGCCCCCAGGAGAAAACCGACTCAATGAAGTATCAGTATAACAAAATATAAAATACCTCTCCCCATTCTTAGGCAAATTTGTTGAACCTTATGAGCATAGGTATTTATTGTTGCTAAGACTTGATAATTATGAAGATAACTTCTTCCCCACAAGGACATTGCATATGAATGGGAAAAATAAATGTAGCATATATATGGATTTTATAGCATCCAGTTAGGACTCTGAGTGTTCTGAAAAATTGTAGACAAATTCTACATGGCCACAGTGGCATGGGGTAATCATTAAGTGAAAACAGGACCATGTGGGTGGTTACTCTAGATGATTTATTCAGGCCTAAGGTGGAGGGGATTGAGCATAACCAATTTTTACGGAGCTTTCTTCATCTTCAAGCATCACTGTACCAGATTACCTGAAATGACTTCCAACAGTACTCTGAACTCGCATCTCCACGTAACTCTGGCATATTCAGAAATTTAATTTTCTAAACTTTTTATGTCCAAACAGAGAGAAATGACACGTGATAACTGAAACTGGTTGAGGACTAGGAAACAGAACATTATCAAATGTTTGCTATTGATCTATTCATGCAGATGATCTTGTTTAGGATCATCAATTTACAATCTTGTGGCCAAATTGATCGTTCTAATAATCACAATAAATACATTGCAGAGAGAGAGAGAGAGAGAGAGAGAGAGAGAGAGAAACAGATTACTACATACTTTTAATAACTCTCAAGACAAAAAGGATAAGATAATTAACCTTTCACAGTAAAACTTGACATTTTAAAAGACTGCATTCCAAACTTAGGACTTTGACATTTTTCTGTAAGAGTTCAAAGCTCATAAATATATTTCATTCTATGGCAGGTACTAAGTATTTCTCTTAGTTATATATTGCATAGAAAAACTTTTTCATAACCTAAATGTATACACCAACCTTCTTATGTTTCAGAAATACTGGCAGAGAAAATATGTTTTTAATTTTTTTTTTGAGTGTTCCAGGAGGCTAAGACCCTTTGACTTCTCATTTCCATTTCCTTGGAAAGAGAAATTGAAGTCAATCCTTTCCAGGAACCAGGGCAGTCTATTTTTAGCCTTCACTGATTAAGACTGTGCTATCTAAATAGAAATGAATTTGAACTGCCTGTACCTTTTACTCCCAAATAGTACTTATGAGGTTTCTATGATACCAACAGGGTATGTTCTCGAATCTATGCTTGCACAGTAAATTGCCCTTATTTGAGTTCACTGAGGAACATTGTTGGGTCAAGTTAGGTCAACCTTTCTTTGAATTGTGCTTTTATTTTGTGCTTTTCAAGGGAAATTCAGTTAAAATCAAATCTTGCTTCATAAAAATTTCATTTTTCTAAGGTAGATGATGAAATTTGTTCAACTAACAAGGGATCAGATAGATAAGGAAATTTATTAAAGCTAAAAAGAGAAAACCAGGAAATTATAGTTTATGTGGGTAAAGCAAAAAAAAAAAAAAAAAAGCTAGCATCATGACAGTGGCAGATGAGATGCAGGAAGAGGGAAATAATAAATATGGAGGATGGATGCTGCACCATTAAATGAAGGGAGAGGAACAGTGAGGCTCAAATGCAGAGCTTTGTGCAAGTGGGAAATGAAAAAGAGGCAGACAGAGAGCTCCTTGGACGAAAGGATTGAAAGTGAAGCCATAAATGTACCAGAAATAAGAGGCAGAGAAAGTACCATTATTAAAATAGCGATGTTGCCAGAATTAGAGACTTGGAAGAATAAAAGTTATCCGGTTGTAAATTCAGAACTATGTTTGGCCATTTATGCCCATGATGTTTGGAGAAATATAAAGGAGAAACAGCTGTTGTGTAGATTTAAATGATAAAATAGAATTATAGGGAATGAGAAGACCCCAGGAAAGGAAATTATAGGCAATGAGAAGACCCTAGTGAAAAAGACTGCCACTTTTTCTCCTCCTTGATAGAGGCAGATAGTATTCGAGAAGGGAGAGAAACTTGAGGGGAGGACAGCCGAGTCAGCAGGAGAAAGGCAGGTAATAGCCAAGATACTTCGAACAGTTCCTAGGTTTTCCACATCTGTTGGCTACCTCAAATCTTATTTCTTCCTTTTCTCCTGAGATCCAAAATGCTCTCTCCCCTCTCTGCAGGTTCCTTAAACAATGACAACTTTAAAAGACTCCAGATGGCTTTGAAAAAACTTGAAAGCCATCCAAGGTGCACTGTAGGCCTTTGTAGACACCCCATGTGGAGCTAGTCTGAAAACTCTATAGTTTTTCTGTTTGGATTGTGTCCTGGGGATGAGCTGCAGGGCCAGCACACACACACACACACACACACACACACACACACACACACACTTAAAAATTAAAAATGAGCCAGCCCTAACCCATGTGTACTCAGAAGTAAAAAGGTAAGCTCTTTTTGCTGTGAGCTCTTGTAGCCGTTGGCCTTGGTATTCATCACTCTGTACCCTGCCTGGCCTTGCTGTGAGGAGAAGGCAGAGGACATAGAGATCAGGTGAATAACTCACTCTTTGCTTCTTAAATGTCAGTTTATAACTCACTGCTTCAGTGGATTTACTGTTTGGATAGAAATTTAACCCACCATGGCTTCACTGGGAATATATTAGAAAGATTCATAGACTCAACCAATTTTGCCTAATTTTTCTCTAGGACTATTAAAATACCATTATCAATTATCTATAGCCAATCTCTAGAGGGAGTTATTTGAAATGACTTTAATAATAACCATTGGGTATACGCAGCTACTTTTAGAGGATGGGCAGCTTTTATAAAGCTGAATTTAATATTGTATTTTCCCAGGAACAAAGTGGTTAAGAATTGAACTGGGTAAGAATCATCTGGCATCACTGGTTTATTGGAAAAAAATAATCCAAAGTCTTAAGATAATATGAAAATGCAAGAACTTTGAAGAAAAAGATAAATTCACATGCAGAATCAAATTCTAAGAAAAGCAAAGGTTGAGTGTGTATGTGTGTTGTGTGTATGTGTGTGTGAGAGAGAGAGAGAAAGAGCAAGTGGAGGAATGAAATGTTCGTTCTCTTGTCGTGTTGACTGATTTATAACAAGATTATTTGTGCTAAAAATATCTGTTTCAGGCTGTCCAGCCCCTCTTTCAGCTGGTAGGTTGATGGGGTGATTATGGAGGGCAAAAGGTTGAATAGCAAAGTCTAGGTGTTACATGAGCATTACTTTTAACTATGCTTAAACTTATGGGGAGATAGTTTATTTTTAACACTATTTCAACATCAGTACATCTTGTATTCCATCTGTGGACATGAGACACAAGGGATTGAGGGATGCATTGAGAGACTGGTTCAGCTGACAAAGTTGACCTACCTAAAATATTCTTTTCAACCCCTTCCGGGATAGTAATGACAGATGCCAGAATTTTTATTAGAATTCCAGCCTTTAGGTAAATAAAAATTACAGTAACATCCTTTGGTCACTATGGAGGCTCTTTACACTCCAATTATAAGCATCAAAGAAATCCTTGGATCAGTCATCAGGTAATCAGGGGAATGCAGTGTGTTCATGGTGGCTGCTTATTTTTCTCCAATTCACATGCAGAAGATTTTTTTAAGGGATTAAGGGGAACTTGCAGATTCAATGGGGACTCAGATCACATATTGGTTATTGATAGGATAATATCATCTGGAAAGTATTTAGACACAGGCAAAAATTTCCATCTATAAGACAAAGATAAAAATCACCAGTAACTGTGGCTTTTTGAGCAACCCACTATCTAGTGATATTGGAATCTAGCAGCAAGAAGGAAATGGAAATTTTGCCATCAGCTTCTGTGCATCAAGCATAGTGTTTTCCGAACTTCAGCCACACAGGCTCCACCTTCATCATTTAACAACAGCTAAAATCGCATGTACAGATATTTACTGAATATTTTATTTAAATTGCCTCACATTAGCTTAAATTTATTTTAAGCAAAATTAAATACAAAAATAAATCAATGTTGTTAGATTCAGGCTGGTCATTGTTACCACTTAAGGTTCTGACCCAGTTCTGCTCTTTCCATGTTCAAGAGAATTAGGTTTCAGAGGAGTGTTAGAGACTATCAGTAACCTGAGACTTTCCCCTGGAAAGCATAAGAAAGAGTGAAGGAGAACTAAAAGAGCAGTGGCAATGTTATTTAAGGTGCAATTCCTGAATCTCTTATAAGCATTAGGGTAACACCCAAATCAACTTCAGCACTACCAGGGCAGGTCTCCCACACTCTGGGAAACCCTGGGGCAGAAAGTCAGTGTGCAATGCCAATGGGATCTCACGTGACACATTCAACTGAGCCCCTGCTGAAGGGACACATGCAACGCTCCATATGCTGTCTGACCGGGACCTGCCACAACATCACCACAACTGCATCACCCACAATAGAACAGAAAACGGAAGCTACTAGAGCAAGGCTAAGGAAGTGCTGAGAGGCGGGTCACAGAGAAAGGCAGTCATCTTTCTCATAACCCTAATCCTAACCCTAAACCTAAGCCCTTTTCTCCCAGAGAAGTCTAGGGAACCTCACTTAGGATGAGATAGAAGATAGAGGAAATCTCTGTTTTTTTTAAGAATGCATGAATGGCACCTTTCTTGACCACCTCATTTTAAACATTATCCCCCATTGTATTCCCTATTACCTTTTCCTACCTTAGTTTATTTCACCTGGGATTGTATAAATATTATATATCTACACAAAATCATTATATGTTTACATTTGTTAATCTGCTTGCTTATTGATTGATTGTCTCCACTGCCAGAATGTAAGCCTAGACTCTAGGCATTTTTGTGTTTCATTCCCAGCCATATTCACAGCCCCTAGGATAGTAACTAGCATATAGTAGGTGCTAAATAAATATTTGTTGAGTAAATCTGAATGAATGAATGAATGAATGAATGAACTGCCTTCAGAAAGGAGATAGGTAATGAGAAAGGACTTTAATTCACCAAAAAATACTGATCATTGTAAGTATCAGTTGAATTATTTTTGGCATAATATATGATTCAGTGTGAGCAATGTGTATTTTTTGCTTAAAAAAACAAAAATGTTGGCATGGAGTTTGAAGTGATTTGTTTTTAGGAGTCAAGGGCTGCATTCACTGATGGACTCATGGAGATGTTCACAGACAGACATCTCCATGCAAGAACAGACATTTTTAGGAGTGGGAATGAGGATCTGATGTTTGTAGCTTGTCACAAGGAAACTTAGCAGAAAGTCTTCTATTAGATGCTTATCAGATGCTCCTTAAGTATCATTGATTTGTCACATTTCACAGTAACTGATATTCTTGATCACCACCAATGAAGCATTGAATCCACCCATTAGCAATGAAGTTCTGCTTATCTGTGCACCTAAGAAGAATATGGCCCTTTTTGGAAAGCTGAATTGAAGCAACTGGTAGGCGGAAGAAATTCCATGGTGCAGATTCACAGGTGTGTTCCATGGATTAAAGCTGTGGGATAATACTGGGTGTATGCAAAGAACAAGGAAGGAAGAGAAAAATGGTCCCATAATTTGGGGATACTCTGGGTTAAACAAAGTTAGACAGCCTATTGAGAGGCTTTCAGAGGCAAATCCACTAGTTTTTCCCAAGTATATTTCATGACAAAATTACCATTCTACCTCTCCCTTACTCAAGGATCCCAGGAGATTGATGACCTAATGGGCTTGTTTTGGAAGCCTTGATGTATCTCTGTGGGCTTCTGGGGAACTCTTCCAGATGAAGAAGAGTCCTGTGATGAAGCAAAGATGTCTGGCCATTTCTGAGCAAAGGCATAGAATCAAAGAGAGAAGTCAAGGGCTGCATTCACTGATGGACTCATGGAGATGTTCACAGACAGACATCTCCATGCAAGGACAGACATTTTGATTATGAAGTGCAATCCTTACTGTTGGCTGATAAAATGACTGATGTAGTAGGATGAACAATGAACCATGTTCCAAGTCCCACTTTCCCATGACCTTCGATGGCTATTTTCTGGGTCTCAGTTTCCTCATTTGTAAACAGAGAGTTAGATTAAGCAGTCTTTGAAGTCCCTTCCCATTCTAACACTCAATAATTAAATGGCCTTTAGATGTCTGTTCTTGTCTTAGAGTTGTTTTATTCTAAAGGACAAACAGATGAGACACAGATGAGGAAAGAATAGCTAATCATTTGAAGCCTGGATGTTACTGGCTGAATAGTAATAGTACTGGCTTTCATACCTAGGATGAAAAACCTTTAAAAAGCCACCTTCCCTAATAAGCCTGTAAATAGACCTCCGCCAACAAGATTCAAACACGTCTAAGGCTTGTGCCCAGTATGCATGAGCAGAGCCCCATGGCACTTGCTTAATATTTAAATTTTTGTATTAATTTTTGTATTATTTTGAGAGTGCAAAAGATAAGTTTTAATTTTTCTCATTTTAGTGTTCCTTAAAATGGCATTCTTGATCTAGAGCCAACAAGATTCTTAAATTTTAAATGGAAGCTCCTAGTGACTCAGACTTTAATTGGACACGCCTCTTGGCTCAGACTATAGATAATTAGTCCGTTAAACATTAAAGAACTCTGTACCTCCAAGCCTTCAAAGTAAATACTACAGCCGCAATAGAGAAGATACATATAATATAATTTATTATAACTCTAGTATGGTTACACAAAAACAGGAATAACAATGACAGTGCTTTTTACTCTAGGATTGCCTTCTTGCAGTCTCCTCATTATTCCAACTTCCAAATTCCAAGGAAGTGAGGCTGTCATAAATGGGATCACCACTTCATTCAAAGTGGAATAATGACAATACTAGGGTGATATGGTTTGGCTCTGTGTCCCTGCCCAAATCTCCTGTTGAATTGTAATCCCCAGTGTTGCAGGAGGAAAATAGTGGGGGGTGATTGGATCATGGGGGAGAATTTTCCCCTTGCTGTTCTCATGATAATGAGTTCTCATGAGACCTGATTGCTTAATAGTGTGTAGCACTTCCCCTTTCACTCTCTCTTCCTCCTGCTCCACCATGTGAAGAAGGTACTTGCTTCCCCTTTGCCCTTCCACTATGACGATAAGTTTCCTGAGGCCTCCCCAGCCATGCCTCCTCTGTAGTCTGTGGAACTGTGAATCAATTAAAACTCTTTTCTTTATAAATTACCCAGTCTCAGGTAGTTCTTTATAGCACTTTGAGAACAGACTAATACATAGGGTAAAATTAGGGTTTTGTGATTCAAACTAGAATCAAAATTTGAGGTTCTCAGTGCTAGTTTTGAATTTGCCACTGACTAGCAAGAAAGTGTTAGGCAACTCATTTAACTTGCCTGTGTCTCAGCTTTGCTAGTGTAAAATATAGATGTTAGAATATAAAATTGGACATCCCTTCCTGTTAAAAATTTTTTTAAAGGATTTATCTTTATATTCAGGGAATGAGATTAGGATGGGAAGGAAAGAGTCAGTTATGTGTCCACAAGGAGGCAGGGAGTGAAAATAACATGGCTTAAGCATCAGGAGGGTCTGTGTTCCAATCTTGGCTCAGCTGTTTAATGGTTATTTCTGAGCAGGAAGTTAAGGAAATGGACATGGGAGGGGCTTTACAGACAACTGTAACATTCCTTCCCTTAAACCAAGTAAGTAAGTGGGTGTTATTTGTGTTGCAATTATTTATATTTTACCTACATTTTACATATTATTTTTATCTGGCCACTATTTTGTACGAAGTGTTAAACCAAACTAAAATTCAATAAATGTGAAAAATAAATAAAATAGATTCTTCAAAAAGAAAAGAGGAGCATGCATTACATTTTGATCAAATTTAATGTTTTTTGTTTTTCTATAGCGCATTCAATTATTATGACTTTTTCCTCCTGACCCCTCATGAAGTGACCTCTGCTTACCTACCGGTCTTCATCTACCATCTCTCTCCCCTCTGCTCTTAAGTTCCTCCATAGTTTCTCAACCATGTTATACGTGACTATGCATCTGCGTCTTTCCACATGTTGTCATTCTGTCTGGAATGCCTCCTTGAGCCTGCAAAGAATTCCTACCGATTCTTTCTTTTTCACCTCAAATGCTTCTGAGAAGCCTTCTCCATCTTCCCCCAGCAGATGTGGGTGCTCCTTCTCCTCTACTTGACTATGCATTGTAGATCTCTGCTTGAAGCAGTTGTATATTATAATGACTTGTATAACTGGCTCCTGCTTGGATAGTCAACCCCTTGAGGGCAGAGATTGAATCTTGGAGCGTCCAAAATCTACCTGGCCATGTTCACCCATCTGGTTTATTTATCCATTCCCTCTCTCTGTCTCTCTCTTCAGGCACACCTCAGGGGAATTCAAAATATGGCTGGTAACTGAAATGTAGTACTAAATACATACACATGCCCCTCTGTATCTGCAGGTTTTCAACCAATCATAGATGAAAAATATTTGGAAAAAAAAAACAAGAAAAAATAATACAAGTAATAAACAATACAGTATAACACCATTTACTTACATTGTACTCAGTATTATAAGTAATCCAGAGATGATTTCAAGTGTATGGCAGGATGAGCATAGGTTATATGCCATTTTTATGCCAATATTATGCCATCTTATACAAGGGACTGAGCATCTGAGGGTTTTGCTACCTATGGGGATGTTGGAAGCAATTCCCTGCAGATACCAAGGAACAACTGTATGGAATAATTGAACAAATATACTGGATATTCATTAATATTCACTAGTATGAAGAAAAGGAATGGCATGGAGGAGCTGAGCAGGGGAGAGGTAGGGTATTTGAGAAACAGAGGTAAAAGGACTTTTGTTGATGGGATTTGGGCTGGGCATTCGGAATGCTGAGTGGAGGGAGAGGATGTGAGTACCCAGCATGGTCACCGTTATTATTGGGGAGGACTGAGGAAGATTCAGAATACATCTAGCAGTTAAGATTTGAGCACCTGAGCTTTGGCAATAACCCTCTTTTGATGGAGAAGGCCCTATTTTTGTTACTTTTTGATATACAGAGTCAAATATACAGATTATTCACAAATACAATGTTTAAATCTAGATTTACTGACATGATTAGTTAATCATGGACAGTTTCAGGAAAAATATCACACACACTCGAAAAAGAAACTGTTTTGTTTGTTTGTTTGTTTGTTTTTTGTCCAAAAGGACTGTTTCTATTTTCTTTCCAAGCACTCTCCCACCTTCATTTTTCATCATTCCCTTCTGTCAGGTCCCCTGAAACGGAAACAAGCTTATTCCTAATGCCATTCTTTCATTCATATTGTTATGTTCTCCTGGAACATTATGATTTCCTTATACAAATCCCATTTATCCTTCAAAAACTGGTTTGAGTTTGCTTCTTCTATGAAACCCTTCCCGGTCAGTGTGGTCAATACTGAGATTTCCCCACTGTCAATGGCACCTCGCTGCTACCCACTGACTTAGCCATTCCTTCCATTTTGCTCTGAACCATTTCCTCCTGGTTCATTTATGCTGATGTTGATTAGTCAGCAGGAGAGCAAGCACTGTAAAAACAAGGCCCATATTTTACATACACAACCTCTGTATCCTTGCAGCCCCGGTATATTGTTAATCACATAATTTTCACTTAATAAAATACTTACCTGATGATTTGGTTGCTGACAGGGAAATCACCCACTAAGATTAGTTGCCAGTGTGATAACCAAGCTTTGGTTCAAAGTCTGATTTTGCAAAGTATATCTTGTGTCCCTTCTTTAGAGGCAGGCATAAGGGAAAAGAATCATGATAATGATTCAACTTCTGAAATTCTCAGCTTTTGAGAGGTGTTCACTTTCAGAAGGGGGAGCAGGGTAAAAGGTGAACTCCAAGGTAATCTAGGCTTACACTTTGAGATCCAGGATTAAATGGTTTCAGCACAGTGCATTCTATCAAGAACTAGCTAGAGGCCAGAGGTTTACTGGGAATTTGAGTTGAGCTGATCATAGCTTTGCATTCATCAATGAGGGGATTACTACTTAGATCTTATAGGCCATTTATTTCCTAATTTTAAAAAAGGTAACTTAATTAATGTTTTTTTCTTATTAATATTTATAAGCTTGAAAAATTTTACTATATCCCTAATATTGTAAATTCTGCAATTAGCAGTTTTGCTCCTAAATCTCCATGCATGTCTTTGCTGATTTCCCAGGACTAGATTCCTAGAGGTGGGGATTTCTGGGTTGCAGTATCTAGACCTTCTTAAAGTGCATGTCTTTAAGTTGTTGTGTTTTGGAAAACAAAGAGAAAATTATGACTTGGTGCATGATGGTGAGGAAGAAGAATATTATGGCTTGATTTTTATAGATTTTACTGAAAGATACTTTCTCTTTCATTTTTGAAATTCATCTCCTAATTGCACGATTTTTTTCTTCATCATCTACCATAGAAGAAATATGCAAGGGTAGCATGCAGAAACCGCCTTGTCAGGGTACCGTTTTGTATGGGAGGCTGCTTAACTCATTTTGATCACTGTGCATAATATTCAGGTCAGTTCAACCCAAGCCACCTCTAACATTTCCTGGAATGGTTCTTCAATTTGTATGAATACAGAAGTAGGATTATTTTATGACAAACCGAAATTCTAGATCTGACTGCAAATTTAAGCATAACTACGTGGTATAATTATATGTATGCACACATTATTATATATTCCCTCCTCACTAAAGAATCATTGAAAAACCCCAGTCTGCTGTGTCTAAATAAAAGCAGGCTCTGTCACATTCCCAGACTGGGTGCTGTACTTTGCCTATGTTAGATATGCTGATTGTCCTGTATGAACCCCATAGTGTTCACCGATGAGGTCCCTAAAGCCATGGAAAATCTGCCTGTGCCTATACACTTGCCCAAAGTTCACTTTAAACAAGTCCAGGCATCAACAGCAGCTATGGAGATTTTGCCACTTTCAAAGAACTCTTCAAAAAGGCCATCTCTAATTACTTGCTAGTGAGGAAGAACTTCGTGTCTTTGCTGTGGGACCTTGCACTTTTCTGGCTCTTTAACCTGAGTACACTGTGTTCTCTGGCTGACTTCTGTGTTCAAGGTATACTATTGAGAAGAGAGGAATTAAATTTTGCTCTGCTTAATCAAGAGCATAACTTTCTGATGGGAAAGTGAGTAAAAATGGGTTTCTCCCATTGAAAATAAAATTGGATATTGTGATATTTCCCTCTTCTTTGAGCTTTGGCTGAACCCTGGACATGTCCCTGCTGTCATAATCACTTTAGTATCTGCCTCCTCCAAAGGCTAGTGTGCTTAGGGCCATGTTTTCTTCACATTATACATCCAGCACCTTGCTCAGCTGGCACAAACTTTTGCTAAATTATTTGTTGTTAAGCTGTTGTCAAACAGTTGAAATATCTGCTTAGCTATTTCTGCTCAGCATTTTGCTGTATAATCACTTCATCTCCCTTTTGTGGATCACAGCTATTCAAAAAATATTAAGTCTGCTTGGAGCCAGAAATGAATTTGGATGTGCATGTATCCTATTCCATGAAATGCTGTTGCTGATCTACATGTTGAAACTGTGTTTTTAAAACTTTAATTCAGGAACATGGTGTCACAATAATCTTTTTTTTAATTAGCAAATTCATTTGTATGCATAGACTTACAAAAGTATTTAGATTTCAAACGTGGATTTCCATTTAATGAATTATTATAATTAAATGCATATAATACTACTGGGATTATATCAATAAGGAAAGACAAAATTATGCAGTAGTGACAAACAAATATCAAAAACTGAAATCTTCACGGTTTAAAACAACAGGGTTTTACTCTTAATCATGGAACACGTTCTGTTTCATACTGTTTTCATTTAGGCTTGCAGGCTGATGGAACCTCTACTATCCAGAACATCACTGATCTATACAGAGGAGCAAGAGTGAAGCACATGAGTTCTTAATGGCTTCTACCAGGAAATGGCACACCTCACTTCAGCTTATGTTTTATTGTTCAAAGCAATTCACATAGTTAGCTACACTCCAAAAGGTAAGGCATCACGATTCTTCCATGTGCCCAGAGAGAAGAGAAACATGTAGTATACAGAGGTAATGAAGACCTCCATCTAGGTTCTGTGATCAAATATGGAGTTCACTCCTTTTCCCTCTGTTAAGTGACATAATTATACTGATTTCAGGGCAAAGAAGATCAACCATGGAGGAACCCATGACTTTATAAAAGGATGTGGGTGAACCAAGTAACAGAAATGGCTAAGAGATGCTGGGAATCCAATTTAGGAGTATTGTTGGTCCAGCAGACAAGAGACTGAATTCAAAAGAGCCGGTTTGGGTTTAAATCATTGGAATGATTCCTTGAGTTCAGATAGACAAGAGGTTTAACACAGGAATTCAGACAATTCAACCAAGCTTTATTCCCTGAGAAACATAATTACTACTCAGAGCAGAGAAAGAGTGTCATGAACCAATAAGCATAACTAAGGAAAATTTTGAATCTAAGAACATGCTTATTGCATTCTTCTGCATCTTCAGCTAAAGAGGACAGAAGAGGCCTCATGTACATTGTTTTAAGGCAGATCATGAAGTTATTTAAGAGACTCAAGTGTGTTTATGTTACCTTAATAAAGTCTAGGAAGCTTCCTGGAAGCTCTTCTATGTAAAACAATTATTCTTAGCCTTTTGAGTCACACTTCCCATTGAAAATCTGAAAATCTAATTCCATGGAGGAAGAGTAACCTTTTCGAAAAATGATCCTTGACCTAAACTCTATACTTTATATAAAAATTAACTCAAAATAGATTGTATAGTTAAAAGTAAAATATAAAACACTAAATGCCCACAAGAGAAAGCAGGAAAGATCTAAAATTTACACCATAAGATCACAATTGAAAGAACTAGAGACGCAAGAGCAAACACATTCAAAAGCTAGCAGAAGGCAAGAAATAACTAAGATCAGAGCAGAACTGAAGGAGATAGAGACACAAAAATCCCTTCCAAAAATCAATAAATCCAGGAGCTGGTTTTTTGAAAAGATCAACAAAATTGATAGACCGCTAGCAAGACTAATAAAGAAGAAAAGAGAGAAGAATCAAATAGACGCAATGAAAAATGATAAAGGGGATATCATGATCCCCACAGAAATACAAACTACCATCAGAGAATACTATAAACACCTCTACGCAAATAAACTAGAAAATGTAGAAGAAATGGATAAATTCCTGGACACATACACCCTCCCAAGAGTAAACCAGGAAGATGTTGAATCCCTGAATAGACCAATAGCAGGCTCTGAAATGGAGGCAATAATTAATAGCCTACCAACCAAAAAAAGTCAAGGACCAGATGGATTCACAGCTGAATTTTACCAGAGGTACAAGGAGGAGCTGGTACCATTCCTTCTGAAACTATTTCAATCAATAGAAAAAGAGGGAATCCTCCCTAACTCATTTTATGAGGCCAGCATCATCCTGATACCAAAGTCTGGCAGAGACACAAACACAAAAAGAGAATTTTAGACCAATATCCCTGATGAACATCGATGCAAAAATCCTCAATAGAATACTGGCAAACTGAATTCAGCAGCACATAAAAAGCTTATCCACCATGATCAAGTGGGCTTCATTCCTGGGATGCAAGGCTGGTTCAACATATGCATATCAATAAACGTAACCCAGCATATAAACAGAACCAAAGACAAAAATCACATGATTATCTCAATAGATGCAGAAAAGGCCTTTGACAAAATTCAACAGCCCTTCATGCTAAAAACCATCAATAAATTAGGTATTCGTGGGACGTATCTCAAAATAATAAGAGCTATTTATGACAAACCCACAGCCAATATCATACTGAATGGGCAGAAACTGTAAGTGTTCCCTTTGAAAACTGGCACAAGACAGGGATACCCTCTCTCAACACTCCTATTCAACATAGTCTTGGAAGTTCTGGGCAGGGCAATCAGGCAGGAGAAAGAAATAAAGAGTATTCAATTAGGAAAAGAAGAAGTCAAATTGTCCCTGTTTGCAGATGACATGATTGTATATTTAGAAAACCCCATCATCTGAGTCTAAAATCTCCTTAAGCTGATAAGCAACTTCAGCAAAGTCTCAGGATCCAAACTCAATGTGCAAAAATCACAAGCATTCTTATACACCAAGAACAGATAAACAGAGAGCTGAATCATGAGTGAATACCTATTCACAGTTGCTTCAAAGAAAATAAAATACCTAGGAATCCAACTTACAAGGGATATGAAGGACCTCTTCAAGGAGAACTACAAACCACTGCTCAACAAAATAAAAGAGGACACAAACAAATGGAATAAGATTCCATGCTCATGGATAGGAAGAATCAATATTGTGAAAATGAACATACTTCCCAAGGTAATTTATAAATTCAATGCCATTTCCATCAAGCTACCAATGACATTCTTCACAGAATTGGAAAAAACTTCTTTAAAGTTCATATGGAACCAAAAAAGAGCCTGCATTGCCAAGACAATCCTAAGCCAAAAGAACAAAGCTGGCGGCATCACGCTACCTGACTTCAAACAATATTACAAGGCTAGAGTAACCAAAACAGTATGGTACTGGTACCGAAACAGAGATATAGATCAATGGAACAGAACAGAGCCCTCAGAAATAATACCACACATCTACAACCGTCTGATCTTTGACAAACCTGACAAAAACAAGAAATGGGGAAAGGATTCCCTATTAAATAAATGGTGCTGGGAATACTGGCTAGCCATATGTAGAAAGCTGAAACTGGATCCCTTCCTTACACTTTATACGAAAATTAATTCAAGATGGATTAAATACTTAAATGTTAGACCTAAAACCATAAAAACCCCAGAAGAAAACCTAGGCAATACCATTCCGGACATAGGCATGGGCAAGGACTTCATGTCTAAAACACCAACAGCAATGGCAACAAAAGCCAAAATTGGTAAATGGGATCTAATTAAACTAAAGAGCTTCTGCACAGCAAAAGAAACTACCATCAAAGTGAACAGGCAACCTATAGAATGGGAGAACATTTTTGCAATCTACTCAGCTGACAAAGGGCTAATATCCAGAGTCTACAAAGAACTCAAACAAATTTACAAGAAAAAATCAAACAACCCCATCAAAAAATGGATGAAGGATATGAACAGACATTTCTCAAAAGAAGACATTCATGCAGCCAACAGACACATGAAAAAATGCTCATCATCACTCACCATCAGAGAAATGCAAATCAAAACCACACTGAGATACCATCTCACACCAGTTAGAATGGAGATCATGAAAAAGTCAGGAAACAACAGGTGCTGGAGAGGATGTAGAGAAATAGGAACACTTTTACACTGTTGGTGGGACTGTAAACTAGTTCAACCATTGTGGGATACAGTGTGGCAATTCCTCAAGGATCTAGAACTAGAAATACTGTTTGACCCAGCCATCCCATTACTGGGTATATACTGAAAGGATTATAAATCATGCTGCTATAAAGACACATGCACACATATGTTTATTGCAGCACTATTCACAATAGCAAAGGCTTGGAACCCACCAAAATGTCCATCAATGATAGACTGGATTAAGAAAACGTGGCACATATACACCATGGAATACTATGCAGCCATAAGAAAGGTTGAGTTCATGTCCTTTATAGGGACATGGATGAAGCTGGAAACCATCATTTTCAGCAAACTCACCCAAGAACAGAAAACCAAACACCGCCTGTTCTCACTCATAGGTGGGAATTGAATAATGAGAACACTTGGACACAGGGTGGGAAACATCACACACTGGGGCCTGTAGTGGGGTGGGCGGAGTGGGGAGGGATAGCATTAGGAGATATACCTAATGTAAGTGACGAGTTAATGGGTGCAGCACACCAACATGGCCCATGTATACATAGGTAACAAACCTGCATATTGTGCACATGTACCCTAGCACTTAAAGTCTGATTAAAAAAAAAAAAAAAGGGGGGGAAGAAAATCTTTGGGACCTACGTAAGAAATTCCTGTACTTAATACTAAAAGCATGATCTATAAAAAGAAAAATTGATTAATTGGAGATCATCAAAATTAAAAATATTTGCTCTGCAAAAGACTCTGTTAAAGGAATCAAAAGACAAGCTATAAACAGGAAGAAAATATTTCTAGACCCTGTCCTAAAAAGAACCAATATCTAGAATGTATAAAGAACTCTCAACATTTCACAGTAAAGAACAAACAAAAAATCTATTTAGAAAGTGGTCAAAAGACATGGAGATGTTGCACCGAAGAGGGTATACAGATGGAAAATCAGCATGTGAAAACATGTTCAATATAATCAGTCATTTGGGAAATGCAAATTAAAACAATTAGCCATCACTTACATACCTATCAGAATGGCTAAAAAAAAAAAAAAAAAAAAAAAAAAAAAAAAAAAAAAAACTGGCAATACCAAATGCTGGAGGGATGCAGAGAACTGGATCCCTCTTTACACATTGGATCCAAATGTAGAGAACTGGATCCTCTTTATGCTGGATCCCTTTACACATTGCCAGTGAAAATATGAAATGATACAGCAACTCTGTAAAACACTTTGTCAGTTTCTTGTAAAACTAATCATGTATATTTGTTTGCTTGGGCTACCATACAAAATACCACAGACTGGGTGGCTCCAGTAACAGAAATTTATTTTCTAACAGTTCTGCAGGCTAGGAGTCCAAGGTCAAGGTGTCAGCACATTTGGTTTCCTCTGAGGCCTCCTTCGTTGGCTTGCAGACGGCTGCCTTCTTGCTGTGTCTTCACATGGTCACTCCCAGTCTGTGTTGTCTGTGTCCTAACATCCTCTTCTTATAAGGACACCGGTGTTATGAGATTAGACCCTATCATATGATCTCATTTTACATTGATTACCCTTTAAAGTTCCTATCACCAAATACAGTCATACTGAGGCAGTAGGGGTTAAGGTTTCAACATATGAATTTTGAGGAGACAAAATTTAGCCCACAGCACCATGCAACCATCACATGACCTAGCAATTGCACTCTTGAGCATTTACTGCAGAAAATGTAAGACTTACGTTTTAAAAACTCTGTCCATAATTGTTCATAACAGCCTTATTACTAAGAGCCAAAAACTGGAAACAATGCAGATATCCTTCAATAGGTATGTTATGTGAACTGGATTGTATATCCATACCATGAGAAGCTACTAAGCAATAAAAAAGAAATGAACTATTAATATATGCAACAATTTGGATGAATCTCCAGAGAATTATGTTGAGTGAAGAAAAAAACTAATCACAAAAATCATACTCTATGATTTCGTTTATATAATATTCTTGGAAAGACAAAATTACAGAATAGGGAACTGGTTTGTGGTTTCTAGGCACTAGGGACGGGGTGAGGAGAGGGAGGTGGGTGTGGCTGTGCAGGGGCAACAAGAGTGATTCTTGTGAGGATGAACATATTCTATATTTTGACGGTATCAATGTCAAACAAACAGCTTTTATTCAGTGCTTTTTTCCTCTCCTTTTCTTCTAAATGAGTCTAGCTAGATGTTTATTAATGTTTTTGACCTTTCAAAGAACAAACTTTTAGTTTTGTTGATTTTCTGTCATGTAGATCTATCTTTTTCCATTGATTTCTGCTCTTAATTTTTGTAATTTTGTTGAAAGTCTCCCTCTGAATGCAGACCCTGTGATGGGGTTTGGTGTACAGGGTATTTATTAGAGATGAATTCCTGGGGAAGGGAG
Organism: Macaca nemestrina; assembly: GCF_043159975.1. Taxonomy (NCBI): domain Eukaryota; kingdom Metazoa; phylum Chordata; class Mammalia; order Primates; family Cercopithecidae; genus Macaca; species Macaca nemestrina. Next base: position 107,687,565 of record NC_092130.1, on the reverse strand, counting down.
GAAGCTTCACTTCCATTGGTCAGAGGGAGAAGTTCAACTGTGACTGAGGCCTGAAAAACCTTAAACAGCACTGTAGGGAGCTGTAGCCGTATTTAGCTGTCAGAGGTGTCCTGCACTGGTCTGGAATAGCTGGGATTTTATACTTCCACCTCGCTCAGTCACCGAGAAGGGCATAGCCGTGGGTGTGGAGGCTCTCTGCAATTGACACAAACCCAAGGGAGCTGGACAGCCAGGGGCTATCTGTGACAGCCAAGGTCATCTGTCTTCGCTGACACTGACAGGGGATCTGAGAGCCTCATCTCTGCTGTCACCACAATTCCCTTCTTTCTTTAAGAATCCTTTTCTTTTTTTTTTTTTAACTAGACACTGGAGATCATTCTTTAAAGCTTTCATTTTTTAAATATAAGCATTTAAAATCAGTACCTTACTCTGTAAACACTGCTTTAGCATCATTTCAGATTTCGATATGTTATATTTTCATTATTTATGCTTCAGAATATTTCCTAATGCCCATTGTGATTTCTTCTGTGACTCATGGGCTATTTAGAAATATGTTGATAACCCGATAACCCCCAAATGTTGGCAATTTTAATTATCTTTTTGATGTTGAGTTATAGTTAATTTTCACTATGGCTAGGGAACATATTCTGAATGGATCAAGCCTTTGAAATATACAAAGAATTACCTAAAAGATAAAGCATATGGTTTATATTGTTAATAATCTATGTATATTTGAAAAGTTTGCTTATTCTCCAGTTGTTATAGTACTGTTTGTAAATATTTGGTCAAGTTTGTTAATGAGAGTTTTTCAAATATTTTACAGATTGATAGAATTGATATCTGCTTGCTTTATCTCAGAGAATGTGAAAACACCTCCAATTGTGACTGTGGTTCAGTCTATTTCTCCTTTTAATTCTGTGAGTTTTGCAACATACATTTTAAACTGTGATATTAGGTGCATATACATGTAGGCTTGTCATGTTTTCCTGATATATTGATCCTTTTATCATTATAGTGTATCCTTCTTTAGTATTAGTGCCTATGTCACTTATATTTTCTCATCTTTTTACTTTTTTTCTGTCTGTATATTGAAAGTTTGTCCTTTGTAGTTAGCATATATTGAGTCATGGATTTTTTTAAAAACCATTCTCACAACCCCCCTCTTTTTTTTTTAAGTTGTAATTTTAAACCCCCCTCTTTTAATTGTGTGATTTAGACTTTTTCGTTCATTTTTACATTTAATTATTCATATGGTTGGGTTTAAGTCTACGATTTTGCTTTCTCTGATGCCCATTTTGTTTTGTTCCTTTGTTGTTTCTTTCATGCCTTCTTTTAGATTATTCAAGCATATTTATTATTCTATTTTATGTAATTTATTGGCTTTTTATTAATACAGTTTTGTATTTCCCTCTAGTGCTTATGCTATATGTTAAAGTGTGCATCCTTAACTTAATGCAAACTACCTCGAATTAGAATTTTACCACTTTACAAATAATTTCAGATGCTTTCAATTCCTCCTGGTCTTTTTTTGCTATTTTCATATATATTTTACTTTTATATATGCTATAAATCCCATAAAACATTAGTTTTTGCTTCAGTCCTTTTATAATATAAAAATTTTTATTTCATATTTACCTCCATATTTACTCTTTTCAGTTCTGTTTGTTTCTTTCTACAATTGCATGCTTCCATCTGAGATCATTTCCTTTCAGTCTGAAGAAATTCATTCAACATTTCTTGTAGTATGGTTCTGCTGGCAAAAAATATTCTCATCTTTTTTTTTGTTTAAAAATGTCTTTATTTAGAAAAATATTTTTATTATTAGTGTTATTTTTGACTGACAAATCATCCTTGTATACATTTGTGGGGTACAATATGATATTTTGACATAGGTATATAATATGGAATGATTAACTCAAGCTAAGTAACATAGCCATCACCTGGCTTACCTCTCATTTTTTATGGTGAGACGTTTGACATTTACTCTCTAAGTTATTTGGAAATATACATCATTATGTATAGTTGCTCTAAAGTGCAACAGCTTTCAGAACCTATTCCTCCTCTCTGAGACTTTGTACCCCTTGATCAACAACTCTCCATTTTCTCCTTTCCCATCTCAGCTTCTGGTAATGACATATAAGTAAGATTCTACATATAAGTAAGAATTTGTCTTTCTGTGCCTGGCTTATTTCATTTAGCACAATGTCCTCTGGGTTCATCCATGTTGTTGCAAATGGCAAAATTTCCCCAACTTTTTGTAAGGCTGTGTAGTATTATATTGTGTATATAAACCACATTTTCTTAATATATTCATCTGCTGGTGGACACTTAGCTTTATTCCATATCTTGGCTAGTCTCAATAATACTTCATTGAAAATGGGAGTACAGATATCCCTTTAACAGATTGATTAGATAGATAGATAGATAGATAGATAGATAGATAGGTAGATAGATAGATAGAGAGATATCTCCTTTGGATATATACACAAAAGAGGGATTACAGGATTGTATGGTAGTTCTATTTTTAGTTTTTTGGGGAATCTCCATACCCTTTCCATAATAGCCATTCTAATTTACATTCCCACCAACAATGTATAAGAATTCCCTTTTTTCCACATCCTCATCAACACTGTTATCTTTTATCTTTTGGATAAAAGCCATTCTAACAGGTATGAGGTGGTATCTCATTGTGGTTTTAGTTTGCATTTCCTTAATGATTAGTGACTAATGATTAGTGATGCTAAACATCTCAGCTCACTTCAGCCTTTGCCTCCTGGGTTCAGGCGGGCCTCCTGCCTCAGCCTCCCAAGTAGCTGGGGTTACGAGCAGGCACCACCACACCCAGTGTATTAGTCACGGTTCTCTTAGAGAGACAGAACTAATAGGATATAGATAGATAGATAGATAGATAGATAGATAGATAGATAGATAACTTATTGTGGGACCTTGTGGTGGTGTAAGTTAGTACTTAATAAACCCTTTAAAGGAGAGTTTATTAAGTACTAACTTACACCATCACAAGGCCCTGTAATAGGTTGTCTGCAAGCTGAGGAGCCAGGAGAGCCAATCCAAGTCCCGAAACCGAAGAACTTGGAGTCTGATGTTCGAGGGCAGGAAACATTCAGCACTGGAGAAAGATGTAGGCTGGGAGGCTAGGCCCATCTCATTGCTTCACGTTTCTCTGCCTGCTTTATATTCGCTGATTAGATGGTGCCCACCAGATTAAGGGTGGGTCTGCCTTTCCCAGCGCACTGATTCAAATGTTAACCTCCTTTGGCAACACCCTCACACACACACCCAGGATCAATGTTGCATCCTTCAATCCAATCAAGTTGACGCTCAGTATTAACCATCATAGCCAGCTAAGTTTTGTATTTTTAGTAGAGTCAAGGTTTCACCATGTTGACCCAGCTGATCTTGAACTCGTGACCTCAAGTGATCTGCCCGCCTCGGCCTCCCAAAGTGCTGGGATTACAGGTGTGAGCCACTGCTCCCGGCCTAAGCATTTTTCATGTACTTGTTGGCCATTTGTTTGACTTTCTTTGAGAAATGTCTTTTCAGTCCCTTTGCCCATTTTGCCTATTTTAAAATCAGGTCATTTGTTTTCTTGCTATTGAATTATTTGAGCTCCTGATACTTTTGGATGTTAGTCTCTTAGTGGATGTTTGATTTTCAAATAGTTTTTCCCATTCTATGGGTTGTCTCTTCACCTTGTTAATTATTGCCTTTACTGTTTTAGTTTGATACAATCCCATTTGTCTATTTTTGTGTTTGTTGCTTGTGTTTTCCGGGTCATATCCAAAAACTCATTGCCCAGACCAATGTTGTGGAGTTTTCCCAGGTTTTCTTCTAGTTGTGTTACAGTTTCAGTCTTGATATTTAAGTCTTTAATCCATTTTGAGTTTATTTTTTATATAGTGTGAGACAAGGGTGCACTTTCACTCTTCTGTATGTGGATATCCAGTTTTTTCAACATTTATTCAAGAGACTTACAAAAATATTTTCTGAAGAAAACTTTTGCCAGGTATAAAATATCTATATAGGCAGGCACAGTGGCTCACACCTGTAATCCCAGCACTTTGGGAGGCTGAGGCGGGCGGATCACGAGGTCAGGAGATCGAGACCATCCTGGCTAACACAGGCTAAGACAGGTGAAACCCTGTCTCTACTAAAAATACAAAAATTTAGCTGGGCGTGGTGGCGGGTGTCTGTAGTCACAGCTACTCTGGAGTCTGAGGCAGGAGAATGGCATGAACCCGGGAGGCGGAGCTTGCAGTGAGCCGAGATTGTGCCACTGCACTCCAGCCTGGGTGATGGTGCGAGACTTGTCTTAAAAAAGAAAAAAAAAATTAACAATATTTTCCCCTTTCACCACCTTAAAACTGTCATTCATTGCCTTATATCTCTTGTTGTGTATGTTAAAACATCAGCTGTAATCCCTATTATTTCTCTGAAGATAATATTTCTTTATTTTCAGCAATCTGATGAAAGTGGTGATTGTGGTAGTAGAGGAAACATGAATTTATTGATCAAATCTTGTTCCCTCTTGATTAAAAAAAATTACCCCTCAGGGCACTAAATACGTCAAACAGCACCTATTTAGTTTTCTCAGTGGCAATAGGGAAGCACCTTGGAAAGAAATAAGAGCCATGGATTGTGGTTGTAAGATAAGGTTGTGTTGGTGAATCCTCATCAGTAACAACAAATAACTGCAACAACTGCTGCATAGAGCACTTTGGTCTGCAGAGATGATAAAGACAGTAGTGATCTGCCAACATGACCTTAGAATTATTACAAGCTTTCAATCCCAGCACTTTGGGAGGCTGAGGCGGGCAGATCACAAGGTCAGGAGTTTGAGACCAGCTTGACCAATATGGTGAAACCTCATCTCTACTAAAAACACGCAAAAAAAATTTGTCAGGCATGGTAGCACACGCCTGTAATCCCAGCTACTTGGGAGGCTGAGGAAAGAGAATCGCTTGAACCTGGGAGGTGGAGGTTGTAGTAAGCCAAGATTGCGCCACTGCACTCCAACCTGGGTGACAGAGTAAGACTCCATCTCAAAAAAAAAAAAAAAAAATATTACAAGCTTTCTCTAGGGCTGTTCTTGGAGGAAAACAGGTAAGAGTATGGATCTGAGGTAGCACATAACCTTAACTTGAAACAATATAATAGGGTATTTCCCCCTTTTTTGTGATACGAGTTGAAAACATGTTCCCCTCCACTCTACCCTACTCAGTTTTTCATGATCCTACTATAAATGGTACTGCCCAGACCACAGCTGAGTACACATTTTAGGAGTGATACATTGAAGGGCTACTAGTTATAAATAATGTATGAAAAGAGTTGAAACTGAGTGTGGAACAAAGACTGTATTCAAATGGTTATCACATGAGTGAGATATTATATTTATTCTACACAGAATCTTAGATCAGAACCAGAACATATGAATAGAACCTCCAACAAGAGTTTTTAATCTAAGAGAAGAAAGGCATTTCCATGTTTCAAGGTAATGAATTCCCCATAGTGGAAGTAGACAACCACAGACCATCGATTTTGGATTTGATTGGGGGTGGTAGTCTTTCTGCATTGAGTGGGGAGTTGTATTAGATGGTCTCTATTGCTTCTTTCTCTTGTTAACTTCTGTGATGGACAAGTTTTGAAGTTAATCATAAAAGGCTATCTTTGAGGTAATACATGGATACAAAAAAGATAATAGTAGGTGTAGAAATAGAAAATACTCCTTTAGTGGCTCATGCCTGTAATCCCAGCACTTTGGGAGGCTGAGGCGGGCGGATCACAAGGTCAGGAGATCAAGACCACGGTGAAACCCCATCGCTACTAAAAATACAAAAAATTAGCCGGGCGTGGTGGCGGGGCCTGTAGTCCCAGCTACCCAGGAGGCTGAGGCAGGAGAATGGCGTGAACCTGGGAGGCGGAGCTTGCAGTGAGCCGAGATCCCGCCACTGCACTCAAGCCGGGGGACAGAGCGAGACTCCGTCTCAAAAAAAAAAAAAAAAGAAAATACTCCTTCAGGCTACACACTGATGAAAGAACAGAGGTTGAGTCACTTGAGTGCCACCCATGACTTCATTCCCCAAAATAGGAAACTCTTTAATTGAGTCTTGAAGTGTTAAGAGCTGTAAATATTCCCAACTGTCATCTAATCAAGCTCCTTCATTTTACAGATACAGAAATTGAAGCCCAGGAGAATCGATTTGCTTAAGTCAGTGATTCTCAAAGTGCAGTCACAAGAATACTTGTCTTAGCTCTTGGAGAACTTGCTTAATGTACAGATTTCTGGTCCTCATCGTAAAGCTACTCTAGAAATGGAGTCACATAATCTTTGTTTTAACAAAATGTCACAAGTGATTCTGTGCACATTGAAAACTCATTGGCCTATATCACAGTGTTGGTTTCTTACAGAGTCCTGAAGAAGATTCAGGCCTCTAAACTCACAATCTGTTATTTCCCATTATTCCAACTTCCCTGTCTTTGAAATAAAGTCTGTTGGCAACCCCTATAAACTAACTTCCAACCTTGGAAATTAGTCCTAGAGATAAAATTGTGTTACTGTTTTGAGATTGTGTTGCTATTTACAAAGTGCAAAATAAATAGTTTGGAAAATATAAACAAAGTCAGTAAAATCAAGGTGAACCCCAGGGATAGAGGCTATGAACATCATCTTGATTATAAATTCAGATAATTTTGGAGCAATCCTCTCCATGCTGGACAATGGAACACAATGAGTTTGTTTCTTTCATTTGAACTAGTCAGAGACTGAGACCTATTTGGTCCAAAGTAGAAAAATTATGGTTTGCATATATTTGCATGTTTGGCACACTGGTGTATTTCTCAGCATTTTAGAGCACAATGAGCATAATTGAACTAAAGGGCTTGGGTTAATATTTTGTTAATAAAGCTCAACACATACAAAATTATAAATGCTCTTTATTCTTAATAGTTAGATCTATGGAGATCACATTATGACAACTGAAGACAAACTAAGAAAAAGTTAGATTTTATACTTGTTACATTAAGTGAAGTAAGGGATCCAAAGTCAAAATTGAAAATGGAAAAGATGTGTCTGAATATAGGCTTTGAAACTCTATTGTGGGTCAAAAGTACAAAGCTTGATCTAGCACTTATAGCAGGAAGGAAAGTTTATTAAATAAACTTGAAGGCTTATTTTTAATATCAAGATGGTTGATGACATACTTGCCAGAAATTAAGGAACCCTGTTTCTTGCATAAGTACATAGTTGAGAAAATGAAGTTCCATCTTTATTACCCTTGGCCAATAGTCTAATCAAAGCTACAATGAATTTAAGCTCTCTATTGGGTGTCTGCAGGTGTTGTATAGAAAATATTTAGTAATCTTAGGCTTCTGCTGTTGTGGAGTTCCAAAGGTTTCCTGCTATGCCAGGTTTTAAATCCTTAAAGTTGCTTTTGTATTCATAAATCCAGCAGGTAATGGGAGACTATTTTAAGTATGATCTGGTGAAAAGAATGCTTTAGAAATATGCTTCTGGTGGTGGCACTATAGTTTTAAATTCTTTGGAGGGAGAGAAATTAGAAGGTAAGAGAACCAAAGCTATTGAATTAGTGGAAGCTGATAAAGAGCTAAAATAGGATAAAGTTTTATAAATTATGATTTCATTATAATTCACAAATGCTTTTATATAAAGAATAGAGAGGGAATAGTTGAAGGTGAATTTAAAATGTCAAGTTTGATGACTGGTACAATAGCAGTACCCTTAATAGATATAGGAAAATAATGAATGAAGTCAGGTTTGGGGATGAGGATGAGCTGACTTTTAAATATATTGGCTAGACTAATGATTTTCTAGAATGCATTTGGAGAAATGACAATGAGAATTTAAAAGAAGTCAGGACTAGAGATATAGATCTGGCAAACACTTACATTTGTATGATTATTACAACCATAAGGTATAAAATCTTTAGAGGAAATAAGAAAGCAGCAGAAGGCCAAGAACTGCATTTTGGGGAATAGACACAGGCAGAGAATAAGAGAATAGTATATTCTTGGCAATAATGAAAAGCAATTAGTAACACAGGAGAAGATTCAGAATAATATAATGTCAATGTTAAGGAGTTTTTATATGAAAAATTATATATTATAGAAATAAAAGTGATTAAATACAGAAGTAAAAATCAACTATGGCAAACAAGTATTTGGGGGTTTATTTGAATAATTAGAATAAAGAGAAGGAATTGAATATTACAGAGAAGGAGGAACAAGTTAGTAGATGGGGCTATAGAACAACAAGCATAGACCACTAATTTGAGGTAAGAGACAAAGAGATACATTCTACACAGTGAGAAGTCAACTGAATTAAGCAAAAAAAGGAAACGGTAATAAAAGCTATAGAAAGAGAGTTCAGTAATTGAAAATGCTAGAAGATACAAGTTTCTGAAGGGAGCGGCGAAGAAGAGACACAGAGACTTAATGGAGGTCTTTGCTTTGGTAAGAAAGGGAGGCATATTTCCGCTAAAACTGAAAGTATAGCTGTGTAGTAGGGGACAGAAACAGAGAGGAGGATGAGTGAGATAATTTTTGTTAAATGATTTTCCCCTTTCTAGTGAAAAGAAAAAAAAGTTCAAAGATCATCATTTTTATTTGGCCACAAGAAATGAGAACTTGATGACCTGTGGCTTAAAACACAAGTATGTCTCCTATTTGTTTAATACTTAATCTAGGGTTAAGGAGTTTTAAGATGGGTGTGGCAGCTTAAAAATGTATTAAGGACTAGGCTCTAGCTATCATTCTGCTCTGCCATTCTTAGAGAAATTTTTTTTTTTTTTTTGGTCCCCAAGCTGTTTCCTCATGGTCGCCAGTTGACAAATTGTATTGCAGCAGATATCACATCAGCATACTGCCTTGAGACAGAAAAGAAGGCTCAGAACAAAAAATGGATTTGACTTTGTGAGACTTTTTCTTCTTGTGCTATAAGAAAAATCTTTCCTAGAACCCTACCTCACCAATCTAGATGATTTTCCTTTACTTCTAACTCAAATTTTGCACAGAACCCCCTTTAAATGCGAGTGAGGATGGGAAATGAGTATCTGGCATGGGAAAGGGGATTACTGAAATTACTCACAGAGACTGATTGTTCTTTATCCTCTGGGATTTGTGGAGAAGCTAACATCTGTGAGATCAAGCAGTGTTGCATAATATCTGAGTAAATTGGGGAACTGTTATCAGGAAGATTGGATATATAATGACTCTATAGTAGGCAACAAAAAGAGCAAATTCCAGACCACCATTTTGATTATCCAGTATTAATACATATCCTTTCTCCATTCATCCACATATATATCCTTTATTTAATTTTCAAGTATTTAGATATTTTCCAGATACTTTGCTACTAATATCAAGTTTAATTATAGATTTCAATCCTTTTAAACATTTGACACTTGTTTTATTACCCAGAATATGGTCTATATCATAAATGTTTCATGTACACTGGAAAATATAGACAGCCCCTGACCTGTGATGGGTCTACTTAATTGTTTTTTTATTTTGTTTTGTTTTTGAAATGGAGTTTCACTCTTTTGGCCAGACTCGAGTGCGATGACATGATCTTAGCTTACTGCAACCTCTACCTCCCGGATTCAAGTGATTCTCATGTCTCAATCTCCTGAGTAGCTGAGATTACAGGCACGCATCACCACACCTAGCTACTTTTTGTATTTTTAGTAGAGATGGGGTTTCACCATGTTGGTCAGGCTGGTCTCGAACTCCTGACCTCAGATGATCTGCCCACCTTGGCCTCCCAAAGTGCTGGGATTACAGGCCTGAGCCACTGCACCCAGCCTACTTAATAATTTTTTGATTTGTGATGGTGAGAAAGCAATACATATTCAATAGAAACTACAGTTCAAGTACCCATAGAATGATTCTGTTGTTCACTTTTTACAACATTCAGTCACTTACATGAGATGTTCAATATTTTATTATTAAATAGATTTGGGTTAAATGATACATCACCTATAAGCTAATACAAGTATTTTGATCATGTTCAACATGGCCTAGGCTAAGCTGTGATGTTTGGTAGGTTGGGTATATGAAATATCTTTTTGACTTATTTTCAACTTCCAATGGGTTTATCAAGTTATAACCCCATCTGATATAGTTTGGATGTTTGTACCCTCAAAATTTCAGGTTGAAATGGGACTCCCAATGTTGGACGTGAGGACTAATGCGAGGTACAGGGTCATGGGGGAAGATTCCTCATGAATGGCTTGGTGTCCTCCCCACAGCAATAAGTGAGTGCTCACTCTATTAGTTTAGGTGAAAGCTGATTGTTTTAAAAAGCTTCGCTGAAAGTAGAATTTTCAGCAGAATCCTTACGAGCCAGAAAAGATTGGAAGCCTATATTCTGCACTCTTAAAGAAAAGAATTTCCAACCAAGAATTTCATACCCAGCCAAACTAAGCTTCATAAGTAAGTGAAGGATAAATAAGATCCTTTTCAGGCAAGCAAATGCTGAGGGAATTTGTTACCAGCAGATCAGCCTTACAAGTGATCCTGAAAGGGGTGTTAAATATGGAAAGGAAAAACTGTTATCAGCCACTACAAAAACACACTTAAGTACACAGACCAGTGACATTGTAAAGCAACCACACAAACAAGTCTGCATAATAGCCAACTAACAACATGACGACAGGATTAAATCTGCACATATCAATACTAATTCTGAATGTAAATGGACTGAATGCCCCAAATGAAAGGCACAAAGTGGCAAGCTAGATAAAGAAGCAAGACCCAATGGTGTGCTGTCTTCAAGTGACCCATCTCACATGCAATGACACCCATAGACTTGCAATAAAGGGATGGAGGAAAATCTACTAAATGAATGAAAAATGAAAAAAGCATGGATTGCAATACTAATTTCAGGCAAAACAGACTTTAAACCAACAAGATAAAAAAAAAAAAAAAAAAAGACAAAGGAGAGCTTTACAGAGCTTGTAAGGGTTCAATTCAATAAGAAGACCTAACTATCCTAAATATATTCTTACCCAATACAGAGACACCCAGATTTCTAAAGGAAGTTCTTAGAGACCTTCAAAGAGACTTATTTTCCCACACAATAATAGTGGAAGACTTCAATACCCCACTGTATGAGACAAATCATCAAGGCAGAAAATTAACAAAGATATTAAAGACTTGAAGTCAACACTCGATAAAATGGACCTAATAGACATGTACACAACTCTCCACCTCAAAACAACAGAATATATCTTCTTCTCATAGCCACATGTCATGTACTTTAAAGTCAACCACACAGATCTAAAACAATCCTCAGCAAATTAAAAAAACAAAAACAAAATCATACAAACCACACTCTTGACTACAGTGTAATAAAAACAGAAATCAGTATTAAGAAAATCACTCCAAACCATAAAATTACGTGGAAATTAAACAATCTGCTCTTTATGACTTTTGGGTAAATAATGACATTGAAACAGAAATTAATAAATTCTTTTAAACTAATGAGAACAAAGATAAAACATTCATGAATCTCTGGGACACAGCTAAGGTAGTGTTAAGAGGAAAATTTATAGCACTACACGTCCATGTCAAAATGTTAGAAAAATGTCAAATTAACAACCTAACATCACAACTAGAGGAACTGGAGAAACAAGAGAAAACTAACTCCAAAGCTAGCAGAAGACAAGAGATAACCAAAATCAGAGTTGAACTGAAGGAAATTAATATGCGAATAACCATACAAAAGAGCAACAAATTCAGGAATTGGTTATTTTAAAAAAATTAATAAGATAGATAGAACACTAGTTAGACTGATAAAGAAAAAAAGCGAGAAGATCTAAATGAACACAATTAGAAATGACAAAGGGGACATTTCCACTGACCCCACAGAAATACAAAAATCCCTCAGCGACTACTATTATCACCTCTATGCACACAAACTTGAAAATCTAGAAGGAATGAATAAATTCCTGAAAACATACAACCACCCAAGATTGAACTAGGAAGAAATTGAAATCCTAAACAGATTGAATCAGTAACAAAAAGCTTACCAACCAAAAAAGCCCAGGACCAGATGGTTTCACAGCTGAATTCTACTAGAGGTATGAAGAAGAGCTGGTACAGTTCCTATAGAAACTATTCCAAAAAATTGAGGAAGAAGAACTCCTTAACTCATTCTATGAGGCAAGCATCATCTTTATACCAAAATCTGGCACATATACAACAACAGCAAAAATATCAGGCCAGTATGTTTGATGAATATAGTTGCAAAAATTCTCAGTAAAATACTAGGAAACCAAATTCAGCAGCACATCAAAAAGCTAATCCACCACAATCAAGTAGGCTTTATTGCTGGGATGCAACATTAGCTCAATATACACAAATTGATGTGATTCATCATATAAACAGAAATAAAAACAAAAACCCCATGGTTATTTCAATAGATGCAGAAAAGGCTTTTGATAAAATTTAACATCACCTCGTGTTAAAAAACCATCAATAAACTAGGCTTTGAAAGATTATAATTCAAAATAATAGCACCACCTATGACCAACTCATGGCCAATATCATAGTAAATGGGGTAAAGCTAGAAGCATTCCCCTTGAAAGCCAGAACAAGACAAAGATGCTGTCTCTCACAGCTCCTATTCAACATAGTACAGGAAGTCTTGCCTAGAACAATAAGGCAAGAAAGAGAAAGAAAAGGCATACAAATAGGAGGGAAGGAAGTCAAACTATCCCTGTTTGCAGATGACATTATTCTGCATCTAAAAAAACCCCGTGGTCTCAGCCCAAAAGCTCCTTGATCTGACAAACAACTTCAGCAAAGTTTTAGGATATAACATCATCGTATAAAAATTAGTAGTATTCCTAGTATCAACAGCATCCAAGCTGTGAGCCAAAACAGGAAAACAGTTCATTCACAATTACTGCAAAAAGAATAAAATACTTAGAAATGCAACTAACCAGGGAGGAGAAAGATCTCTACAAAGATAATTACAAAACAATGCTCAAAAAAATCAGAGATAACACAAACAAATGGAAAAATATTCCATGTTCATGAATAGGAAGCATCAATATCAGTAAAATGGTCATACTAGGCCACTGTGGTGGCTCACACCTGTAATCCTAGCACCTTGGGAGGCTGAGGCAGGCTGATCGCTTGAGCTGAGGAGTTCGAGACCAGCCTGGGCAGCATGGTGAAGCCCTGTCTCTACAAAAAATTAGCCAGATGTGGTGGCACATGCCTGTAGTCCCAACTACTCAGGAGGCTGAAGAAGGAGGATCATTTGAAACTGGGAGGTAGAGGCTGCAGTGAGCCAAGATCAAGTCACTGCACTTTAGCCTAGGTGACAGGGTGAGACCCTGTCACAAAAATACAATAAAATAAAGTAGTCATACTACCCAAAGTGATTTACAGATTAAATGCTTTTCCTATCAAACTACCAATGAAGTTCCTCACAGAATTAGAAAAGACTGTTTTAAAATTCACATGGAACCAAAAAAGAGCCCAAATAGCCAAAGTAATCCTAAGCAAAAATAAGAAAACAAAGCCAGAGGCACTATATTACCCAACTTCAAACCATACTACATGACTATAGTACCAAAACATCATGGTACTGGTACAAAAACAGACACATAGACCAATGGAACAGAATAGAGAGCCCAGAAACAATTCTGCACACCTACAACCATCTGATCTTCAATATAGCTGACAAAAACAAGCAATGGAGAAAGGACTCCCTATTTGATAAATGGTGCTGGGATAACTGGCTAGCCATATGCAGAAGATTAAAAATGGACCTCTTTTTTACACCATATACAAAAATTAACTCAAGATAGATTAAATATTTAAATGTAAAACCTAAAACTATAAAAACCCTGGCAGATAACCTAGGAGATACTATTCTGGACATAGGAAGAGGCAAAGATTTCTTGATGATGATGCCAAAAGCAATTGCAACAAAAACCAAAATTGACAAATGGAACCGAATGACACTTAAGAGCTTCTGCACAGTAAAACAAACTATCAATTGAATAAATAGATAACTTACAGAATAGGAGAAATTTTTTCCAAACTATGCATCTGACAAAGTCTAATATCCAGCATCTATAAGGAACTTAAACAAGTTTACAAGAAAAAAACAACCCGACTAAAAGGTAGACAATGACATGAACAGACACTTTTCAAAAGGAGACATATATGAGGCCAACAAGCATATGAAAAAATGTTCAACATCACTAATTGTTAGAGAAATGCAAATCAAAACCACGATGAAATGCCATCTCACACCAGTCAGAATATCTATTATGAAAAAATCAAAAAATAACAAATGCTGGCAAGGTAGCAGAGAAAAAGGTATACTTATGCACTGCTGGTGGGTATATAAATTAGTTCAGCCATTGTGGAAAGCAGTGTGATGATTCCTCAAAGAACTTAGAACAGAATTATTTGACCCAGCAATCCCATTATTGGGTGTGTACCCAAAGGAATATAAATTGTTCTACTGCCATAAAGACACATGCATGCATATGTTTATTGCAGCACTATTCACAATAGCAAGGGCATGGAATACCTCTAGATGCTCATCAATGGTACACTGGATAAAGAAAATGTGATACACATGTAACATGGAATACTACATAGCAATAAAATATGATTGTGTCCTTTGTAGCAACATGGATGGACCTGGAGGCCATTTTTCTAAGCAAACTAACACAGGAACAGAAAACGAAATACCACATGTTCTCACTTAAATTTGGGAGCTAAACAAAAATGAACAGATGGACACAAAGAGGGGAACAACAAACACTGGGGCCTACTTGAGGGTGGAGAGTAGGAAGAGGGACAGGATCAGAAGAAATACCTGTCAGGTACTATGCTTCTTATCTGGGTAACAAAATAGTATGTATACCAAACCCCCATGACCCGCAGTTGCCTATATAATCAATCTGCACCTGTACCCCTGAACCTAAAATAAAATTTAAAAAGTAAGTCTGGTACCTCTTGCTCTCTTTCTTGCTCATTCTCTTGACATGTGACATGCCACTTTACCCTCTGCCATAATTGTGAGTTTCCTAAGGCCTTCACCAGAAGCAGATGCCAACACTGTACTTCTTGTACAACCTATAGAACTGTGAGACAAAATAAACCTCTTTTCTTTATAAATTACCAAACCTCAGATATTCCTTTATAGCAACACAACACAGACTGACACACCATTGAGGAGCTTCTATAATGTTTATTTTGCTGTTTTGGGTAGAGTGCTTTAATTAGGTCAAGTTGGGTGATAATGTTGTTCAAGTCGTTTATATACACACTAATTTACTGTTTGTTCTTTAAATTATTAGAGAGGGGTGCAGAATTCTTTAACTATAATTAAGGATTTTTCTTTCTTCTTCTGTAATTTTTGCTTCACACACTGCCCCTATGATTCAATCAACTCTTACTGGGTCCCTCCCAGGACATGTGTGATTATGGGAACTACAGTTCAAGATAAGATTTGGGTGGGGACAATGCTAAACCATATAAACTGCAATTGAGATTTTGATAGGGATTGCATTGAATGTGTAGATTGCTTGGCTAGTATGGACATTTTAACATTATTAATTCTTCCAATTTATAAATGCATATCTGTTTCCATTTGCTTGTGTCTAGTTTTTTTCATCAGATTTTTCTAGTTTTTAGTGTACAAATCTTTCACCTCTGTGGTTAAGTTGATACTTAAAAAGTTTATTCTCTTTGTTGCTGTGATCAATGAGATTTTAAAAAATTTGCTTTGTGGCTAGTTTGCTGTTAGTCAATAGAAATGCAACAGATTTTTGAGTGTTGATTTTGTGTCCTGCAATTTTACTTTACACATAGAATGAAATATATTTATGAACTTTGAACTCTTACAGGAAAAAGTCAAAGTCCTAAGTTTGGAATGCAGTTTTCCAAAATGTATGGTTTTACTGTGAAAGGTTAATTATCTTATCCTTTTTGTCTTGAGAGTTATTGAAAGTATTTAGTAATCTATTTCTCTCTCTCTCTCTTTCTCTCTCTCTCTCTCTTCTTTTTCATTGACTATTTGCTCTGGCTAGGACTTCTAGTACTGTATTGAATAGAAGTGGTAATAATAGGTATCCTTACCCTGTTCCAGATCTTAGAGAAAATGCTTCAGTTCTTCTGAGTATGATGTTACCTGTGAACTTTTCATATATGGCCTTTCTTGTGTTGAAGTAAGTTTCTTCTATAACTAGTATGTTGAGAGTTTTTCTTATAAAAGGGTGTTGAATTTTGTCAAATGCTTTTCCTGCATCTATTGAGATTGGTATGTGATTTTTAAAATCTATCATTCTGTTAACGTGGTGTATCACATTGATGGATTTACATATGTTCCTATCCTCCTTGCATCCCAGATACAAATCTCACTTGGCTATGATGTATAATCCTTTTAATGTGCTGTTTAATTTGGTTTGCTAATATTTTCTGAAGGATTTTTGGATTTGTGTTCATCAGGGATATTGGCCTGTAGTTTTCTCTCCTTGTTGTATCTTTGTCTGGCTTTGATATCATGGTAAGGCTGGCCTCATAAAAAGAGTATGGAAATATTATATCTCCTATTATTTTGGAAGAGGTTAAGTAGGATTAGTATTAAGTCTTCTTCAAATGTTTTATAAAATTCACCTGTGAAACCATCTGGTCTTAGGTTTTTCTTTGCTGGGAAGTTTTATATTACTGGTTTAATGTCTTTATTTGTTATTGACTTTTTTAGGCTTTCTATTTCTTCTTAATTCAATACGCTTTTGAATAATTAAATTCCCTTTTGATAAAATAAAAAATTAAAAGGGAACTAGAAAAAGAAGAACAAACTTAAACCCAAAGTTAGCAGAAGTAAGTAAATAATAGAGGTTAGAAAAAATATAACTTCCATGTACTTGTGAATTTTCCCATTTTCTTTTTGTTATTGATTTCCAGTTTCTATCATTGTTGGGAAAAGTCTTATTTGTGACCTAGCATGTGATCTATCTTGGAGAATGTTCTATGTGCACTTGAGTAGAATATGTATTTTGCTGCTGTTGGGTGGAATGTTCTGTGTATGTTTGTTAGGTCCATTTGGTCTATAGTGGTGTTGCTCAGTTCTCCTGTTTTCTTATTGATTTTCTGTCTGAATGTTCTATCCGTTATTGAAAGTGGAGTATTACAATACCCTATTATTATATTGCTACCTCTGTCTCCCTTCAGGTTAGTCAATGTTTGCTTTATATATTTAAGAGATCTGATGTTGCATGTATATGTGTTTATAATTGCTATTTTTTCCTGCTATATTGACCCTTTTATCATTTATGTAATGATATTCTTTATCTCTGGTGACACTTCTCAACTTAATATCGATTTTGTCTGATATAAGTATAGTCACCTATGCTCTCTCTTTTTTTTTTTTTTTTGAGACGGAGTCTTGCTTTGTCATCCAGGCTGGAGTGCAGTGGCAAGATCTTGGCTCACTGCAAGCTCCGCCTCCCGGGTTCATGCCATTCTCCTGCCTCAGCCTCCTGAGTAGCTGGGATTACAGGCGCCTGCCACCATGCCCGGCTAATTTTTTTGTATTTTTAGTAGAGACGGGGTTTTACCATGTTAGCCAGGATGGTCTCGATCTCCTGACCTCATGATCCGCTCGCCTCGGCCTCCCAAAGTGCTGGGATTACAGGCATGAGCCACCGCGCCTGGCCTATGCTCTCTTTTTGTTACCGTTTGCATCCCTTCACTTTCAGCCTATATGTGTCCTTAAATCTAAAGTGAGTCTCTTGTAGACGATACATAATTAGGTCTTGTTTTTTAGAAATCTATTCAGTCACTAAATGTTTTGATTGGTGAGTTTAATTCATTGAAATTGTAAGTAATTATAGATAGATAAGGACTTACTATTGCCATTTTGTTAATTATTTTCTGTCTCCTTCATAGTTCTTTTGTTCCTCTCTTCCTCTCATGCTGTCATCCTTTGTGATATGATTTTTTGTAGTGATATACCTTGTTTCTTTTCCATATATCTATTTTTGCATTGACTATAATTTTTCTCTTTGTGCTTGTTGTGAGAGTTGCATAAAACTTATTATAGTTATACCAGTCTATTTTAAGTTGACAACTTAACCTTAATCACATTCAACAACTCTACCCTTTTAAACCACTTCCCCACTACACACAGTTTATGTTATTGATGTCAGAATTTACTTCTTTTTATATTGTATATTCACTAACAAATGTTTATGGTTATAGTCATTCTTCAAACATTTTTCTTTTAACTTGTATACTAGGGTTAAAAGGATTTACACACCACCATTACAGTATTGCATTATTCTGTATTTGTCTATACATTTACATTTATGAGTGAAATGCATACCTTCATATGCTTTTGTGTTGCTGTTTAATGTTCTTTCATTTCAACTTTAACTTCTTTTAGCATTTATTGTAGGGCAGGTTTAGCAGTTATTAACTCCCTCAGTTTTTGTTTGTCTGGAAAAAATTTTATCTAGCTTTCATTTTTAAAGGACAGTTTTGCCAGTGTTATAGGATTCTTAGTTGGCATTTTTTTTCTTTTAGTACTTCAAATACATCATTCTACTCCCTCCTGGTTTGCGCAGTTTCTGCTGAGAAATTTGCTGATAGCCTTATGAAGTTTCCCTTGTATATCATGAGTTGCTCTTGCTGCTTTCAAGCTTCTCTCTTTATATTTCACTTTCGAAAATTTAACTATAATGAGTTTCAGTAGACCTCTTTAGATTCAACATGATAGGGATCCTTTGGGCTTCATGAAAGCAATGTTCATTTTCCTCCAGAGATTTGGGATGTTTTCAACCGTGATTTCTTTAAATAAACCTTACTCTCCTTTCTCTTTCTCTTCTCCTTCTAATAGTCTATGATGTACGTATTGGTTTGCTCATTGGTATTTCTTAAGTCCCAAAGGCTTTCTTCACATTTACATTCTTTTTACTTTTTCCTTCTCTGTATAATTTCAAGTGGCCTGTCTTGAAGTCCATCAGTTCTTTCTTCTGCTTCATCTAGTCTGTTGTTATAGCTCTCTATTAAATTTTTCAGTAAATTCACTGATTTTTCAGCTCCAGAATTTCTGTTTGGTTCATTTTATGTTTTTTATGTCTTTGTCGAGCTTCACATTTTGTTCGCGTATGTTTTTCTGAATTCATTTCAATGTCTACGTCCCCTTGTAACTCCCTGAGCTTCTTTAAGATGACTATTCTAAATTTCAAGTGGTTCATAGATCTGTGTTTCTTTAGGGTCAGTTACTGGAGTTTTATTTTGTTCTTTTAGTTGTGTCATGTTTCCCTGAGTCTTGTAGCTTTTTCTTGGTTGTGTATTTGAAGAAGCCATCACCTCTTCCAATCTTTACAAACTATCTTCAGGAAAATCCCTTTCCTACTTAGCCTGGCCAGAGATTCTGGGTGAGCTGGTTGGTGATGTCTGTGGCCATCTGCCTGGTAGAGTCTGTGGGAAGATGGACCTGCTACTGGGGTCTGTGGGTTAACTGCTGAGATCTGCACACTTGTTGGGAGCCCCTCCCTCTTTCCTTTGTTCTTAGTTACCCCAAGACAATGTAACCATGCTGATTCCTTCAGTGGTTTGGGTTAGGCATGACAGAAGCAAGCCACATAGGTGTTGCCCCAAGAGACTGAAGAATTCAGATGCACACTTTATTATTTCTTTCCCCAAGTGGAGAACTCACAGGCAGAGGGAAACTGTCTTGTTGCTACATTATGCTGGCTTAGGGAAGGATGACACAGGTAACGTGAAACTGTTCTTACCCTTTTAAATGCATCATTTCTTGTTTTTGTGCTCAACCAGGGTGCTATAACCTCTCATTTAGATTATGGAACTCACACACAAAAAACCATTTTCATCTATGAATGGTTGCTAACTCAGTGCTTCTGTGGGAGGACAAGAGCTACGAGCTCCTATTCTTCCATTTTACTAATGTTACTCCTGCAGCTTTCTTTGGACTACTGTTTGCATCGTATTTATTTTTCTTCTTTACTTTAAGCCTACATGTGCCTTTTTATTTAAAGTGAGATTCCTATAGATCGTATGTTTTTGGATCTTTTTTATCCAATTTGATTGGTTCTGCTTTTTGATTGGAGTGTTTAGACCATTTACATTAAATGTGATTATTGCTATGATTGGGGTTAAAATGTATCATTCTGATATTTGCTTCATGTTTATCTAATCTCTTCTTTGTTGTCTTTTTCCTTTTTCTTTGCTTCTTTTGAATAAACTAGATTTTAAAATTATTATCTGTTATCTCCTTTATTAGCTTATTTTTCTTTCTTGAAGGATAGTCTTAAACATTTCTGGTCTTCTGGTAATGAGTTCTCTGTCCTTTTGCACATCTGCAATGATTTATATTTTGCCCTCATTTCTAAAAGGTATTTTTACTGGACATAGAATTCTAGGTTGATATAGTACTTTTTGTTTTGTTTTCCTTTTTTTTTTTTTTTTTTTTTTTTTTTTTTTTAGTACTTTGAAGATGTTGCTCCACTATATTCTGGTCTGCAATATTTCTGATTACAAGTCTGTTATTCTTATTTTTGTTCTTCTGTAGTGTGTCTTATTTTTCTTTAGCTGCTTTCAAGATTTTGTTTTTAATCTGTTTTTCAACAATTCATTATGATGCTTATATGTGGCTTTCTTAATGTTCTTTTGGTTCACAATTTGTTGTTCATCTGGATCTATGGTTCTATAGTTTACATCAAATTTGAAAAATTATCAGTCACTATATTTTCAGAATTTTCTTCTGTCTCTCCATCTTTCTCTCTTTATGGAGAGTTCACTTGATGTCTGCAACAGAACTGATATTCTCTTAACTGTTTTGTTTTGTTTTTTTTCTTTTGAGATAGAGTCTCACTCTGTAACCCAGGCTGGAGTGCAGTGGCACAATCTCAGCACACTGCAACCTCCGCCTCCAGGGCTCAAATGATTCTCCTGCCTTAGCCTCCCAAGTAGCAGGGATTACAGGCACACACCACCACACCTGGCTAATTTTTGTATTTTTAGTTAGATGGGATTTTACCACGTTGGCTAGGCTGGTCTTGAACTGACCTCAGTGATCCGCCCACCTTGGCCTCCCAAAGTGCTGGGATGACAGGCATGAGCCACTGAACCTGGCCCTGTTGACTGGTTCTTTTTTCTCTGTAATACATTTTGACTAGTTCTACTGTTAGGTCTTCACATTAGTAACTTTTCCTCTGCAAAATCTAATCTTGTTACTCCCATTCAGTGAAGTTTTAAACTCAGATAGTGTATTTCCCATCTCTAGAAGTCTGATTTGAATCTTTTCTATAGCTAACATTTTTTCTCTCTATCATGCTTGTATTTTCTTCCACCTTCCTAAACAAATGGAGTATATTTACAATAATTGTTTTGATGTCTTTGTCTACTAATTGTATCATGTGGTTCATGTCTGCATTTGTTTATATTGATTTACTTTCTCTTGGAGATGGTTCATATTTTCTTGTGTCTTTTTATGCGTGGTAATTTTTGTACAGATGAAAGTCACAGTAATTTCACATCATTAGATACTATATTTACTCCCTTTCTGTTTTAAAATTTTTTGTATTTTTGTTAAATGTGTTAAGGTTTTATTCTGAGATAAAGTTCAGTCACTTGCAATCAGTTTGATTCTTGCTTTTGAGCTTTGTTAGGGTGAATCTAGAGCGACCTTTATTCTAAGGCTAATTATTTACCATTACTAACGCAACACCTTTCTAAGGACACTACTCGATGTTTTGTATGTTAGGAGGCTTGTAGTCTCTGGGTGTTGGGAGAACAAACTATTTCTAGCTTTGTGTAAGCCGTAGGGATTATTCCACCTACTTCTCTCTGATGGTGTCTCCCTTGCCTTTGTAGTTTCTTCACATGCATGTCTGTACTCAAGTAAAGACTTGAGGTTTCCCCTCTGAAGATCTCTGCAGCTCTCTTATACTTTCTCTGTACAACCCTCTCCTCTTCTCATACTTTTTCCTGAAAACTCTAAACACCCAACTGAATTTCAAAGTCTGTCTCCTCACCTCAGGGACGGAACCACCAGGCTCTGATTGCATTCCTTCTTCCTGTTCTGCAGGCTGAAAAGGTTCTCAGTGCTGTGAGATGGGACACTCATTGGACTCACTTTCTTCATTTTCCTTATCCTAGATATGATTGTCCTGTGCTAACTATTGTCCAGTGTTTAAAAACTGGTCTAGTTTTCTCAAGACAGAAAGGTAAGCTTGTTAGCCCATCATGACTGTAATTAGAAGTACTCCCATATCTATGCTTCACATGAAATGCACTCATCCCTCCCAAAGGCAGTGACTTCAAAGTGTCACACAATTAATGCATTTAGCTTGAACTTCACTATCTCTGGGTAGTGAACAGTTTTCTATATCATGTCTTGATATAGTTTCTAATGGTCTGACAACTTAGAATCTAAAATAAAAGCTTTACTTCTTTTTGGCTTGATGAAAATAGAGGCATAGGAAAAGAATTTGGTCTTAAGAAAACTAAAGAAGGATTAGACAAGACTCCATGGGAATATCCCAAGGAATTAATATAAAATTAATAATGGCCCAATAGTTATTATACAACTGTCCTAGTCATCCTTAGAAAACCCTATGAGTAAAATACTATTAACTTGGAGAAAAAAATGTATTTGTTCAGAACGTATTTTTTGTAAGCATAGGGGACTCTCCAAATTGGTGCTATATTCACATATGTTTCAAAAAAAAATAGAACTTTAATTTCCAAATTAGTCTTTCAATGGAGCTTGATTCTTAAAGGACCATTATTTAATTCAAGTTGTTCCACCATCTAATTTATTGTAAATACCCTTCAAGTGTCCAAAGGGAGACCACTTTTGCTTTTTGAAGAATGTAGATTGGAAATGGCACACAGCAGGTTCATAATAATTATTGTTGACTAATGGCTTTCACCATCATTGGGTATAAATGGGTTTTATACCCTTGATTCTATGAATCACTTAAATGACCCAGAATTTGATCCAAAATATAAGTGCATTGAAATGGCTGGCTAATGAGTGAAGCAAGTCTTAAATATACAATTACTGTGGTTTCAGGATGAGTCACATGGGTGGAATTACAGAGAAATGCACATGTTTTTTTCTGTTCATTTTACACCTGATCTGGAAAGTATAATGATGCCTTTAATTGTGCCATGAATTTCAAGCCAACACCTTTTCAAATCACTCACTCTTGCTTTCAAAGTAAATTATTTAGAACTTTAAAGAGAAAAAAATCTTCAAACTCAGACAGGCTTAGTACTATGGATTGGGAGAGAGTTAAGATGCCATCTCTACACAATATGCCGTTCATGCTAATATAGCAAAGTTGGAAGATGTGAAGGGAACTTAAGAAAATCTGAAACCTTGTGAAACTAGTTAGAAGTAAAATTTATTGAATTTAAATTCCAGGTCCACATGTTTGTATAATATGATCACTGCTCACATTTATTTACTTAATATTGAAACTAAACTAACATTGCTAGGTTGCAGCTGTTTAGATTTTGATAAATGACAAACAGAATTTTCTTCTTACAAACAGTGCAAGAGATCAGATCCATACTTTAGAGAAAAAAAAAAGGAGATTGAGAGAGACTCACAGGAAGTGGGTTTGTTCACTTTGGAATTCTATTTATAAATAGATCAAATCAGATGGACCCTAAGCCAGAGGGTGGCCACATCTTGTTTCCATAAACACGCACATTCTAATCACCTTTAGACAAGATTGTTTTGGCCTTTGTTTGGCTTTTTGCATAGTAAAGTGCATCGGCTATTTATATTCCTGCCAGTAGGAAATGATGGGCCAGGTTTGTGGGGCTTTTTATTTTTAACAAAAATGTTAAAGCTATTTATCTCACCCTGATCCTGCTGTCAAAAAGCTCTAACTACTGGAAAGACAGAGTGTCTGAGGAGACAACTGCCTCAGATTGTCAGTGAGCCAGTGACTGTGCTGCCTAAAAATATTTAAAAGTATTTTAATTCCTTTATTAAAAGCAGTTTATAAAAACACATAATTTTCAAGGAAGTGTGGGTGGAATAATACAGAATATAAAATGCGCTGACTTCCATGTTTGGGCTATTTAATTTTTGTTAAGAAAAACAATTACTTTTTCCATTTATTCTAGGAGACAACAGACACTTATTTTTAAAAATATTTCAGGATTGTTCCTTCTTCTAGAAATACTTCTTTTTCATACTGCAACTTGCAGTTCAGAGGTAGCCTCCATTTTAAAATATGAGTCCATCTCCTGCCCTCAGAGCCTGAGGCTTGAAAGGTTAAATTACCTGCCGTAGTGCACCCATCTGAAACTGATAAATCACAGTCTTCATCAGGATTTCTTAAACCTGAGAGTGAGCTTGGGTTGGCTCCCTCCAGGTAGTGAAAGTTATAAACTATACAACATGGGTGCAGCTGGTAGCCATATCTCCTGCCCTCTGTAGGAAAGTGAAGTCTTGTAAGAGAGTTTCAAGCCAGAATATTGTGACAGGATGAACCCATACTTTGTGTTGAGACCAACTGTGTTTTGAATGGTGTGTGATCAAATCACATTATGTCAAAATTTGGGGTCTAATATTTTACAGTTATGGTGTATCAGATTGCATAAATATATTTTCAAATTACTTCCACTTACTATTATTCAAACTATTGTGAGTCAGTCATACAAGCATAAATATGGAGCAGCTATAAAGGGCATTGTTCCTTTAGTTGATATTTATTGGCCAATTATTAGTATGTGGGGTTTGCGTGAACATCAAAGATGAGCACATAGAACAGTGTCTTCATTCAATGTACTTATAATCTAATGGGAGGACAAGTAAAAGAAAATTTTCACCCCAATCAAATATGCATATGTGGTTACAATTTTAGATGAATACATGGATTTATTATAAAGACCAAAGGATTATGACCTCTTCTCCTCCAGATACAATGGCATTATGAGTTCACAGTATAAAACTCTCCCTTCCATTTCAAAAACATCAACAGTGTTATGTAGAGGTGACCTGCTGGATCCACTAATTGCAATGAGGCAGAGGCAACCGGGAAATTACAAGCAGAATTTTCACCAGGTCTGTCTTATGGTAGACTCGCTGAGTCCATACATTCACTTGGCAGTTATTTCCCCCGTTCCCAAATTCATGATCAGGATGGACATGCTTAGAAACTGGAAGAAGCCTCACATTTATTGCTTGATCTGTGAAGAATAGGAAAGACCAAGGTTTTTTCCTGGAAGCCCCTGAAAATGGCCCTCTTCCCAGCTAAGATTGCAACTTGGAAAAAAAAAAAAATACTGCATCCTTGGTGGAATGGCAGAGATTATTGCAATTTTCAAAGACTTAAATGATACTGGGCTGGCGATTCTCATTATACCCCCATTTAATTCACTAGTATTACTCCTACACAAAGCAGATGACAATGGATGATCACAAATTTAATTCAGAGCTTGTACCAATCACAATTGCTGTGCCAGAAGTAGTACCTTTAACAGAACAGGTTAACATAGCCTCTGGTACACAGTATATGACTTCTAACCCAGTGAATGTTTGTATTTTAAAATCCATCAGGATGAAACAAAATTGTAAAATTGGAGATAAGGAAGTCTAGGGGAGAGGCATGTAATCAGATCTACAAAAGTGGGTCCTAAAAAGATGAGACTCTTTGTATATCAAAATAATAATTACTACAAAACACCTTTAGAAGAAGCCCAAAACAAATGTATGGAAAGAGCAAGTACAATTGGCTGATGGAAGGAATAGGTGTGGTAAAGAAACAGAAGTTATACATGGGCCCAAGAGCATGGACCTTCTTGTACCAAGCATAGTCTAGTTACTGTTGTTGAAGAATGTCCAATTTATTGGCAGCTGGGAGTAATTCATGCCTCAAGGAGACTCACACAGAATGTCTAATTTGCTGACATTACCCCAGCTCAAGAGAACCATTTTATAGTGAAGGAGATAGGACAAAGGACACATGATCACATAATAATAATCCATTAATGATAATAAATGCATTCATTCATCTAAAAATTATAATGACATATGCATATTTGATTGGTGAGGTTGTTTTTACTTATCCCCTATTAGATTCTAAGTTCCTTGAATAAAGACACTGTCCTGTGTGTTTATCTTTGATGTTCATACAAAGGCTACATACTAATAATTGGTCAATTAATATTAGCTAAAGTGTCAAATTAGGGATAACACTCCATGAAACTGGAATGTTATATAAATACTAATGGCCATTATATGGAACTGTGTCTTCAATTGGTAGAATATAAAAGCCTGGAGCACTGCTGTCCAATAGGATTTTCTGCAGTAATGGAACTATTCCTCTACGCTTTCTGATATGGTAACCACTAACGACATGTGTCTATACAACACTTGAAATGTGGCTAATATGACTGAGGAACTAAAATTTTAATTTAATTCAAAATTAAATATCCATACACGACTAGTGGCTTCCATATTATGGCATAGGTCTAGAGCCTTTTTTTTTTTTTCCTAGAGGGGCAATACTTCTACCATGAGCTGTAGTAATAATATCACTAAACATAAAAGTACAAATACTGGCTGGTCACCTCTCCCCGCCCACCATTTGGGTAATATGGGGTTGCTCATTCTGGTGAATCACACGCAAAAAAGGGAATGACCATACTGACATGGGTAATCCATTCTGATCATCAAGAGGAGGTGAATTTTACTGTTGCATAATGGGTCAGGGACTCCAGTTTGGGACCAAGGAGATTCACTGAGTCATCTCATTTACCTCCCATGCTCATTTTACTTATGAGTAGGAAGTTAGATCAACAATAGACTGACACACATGTTAACCAGGGGTTCCTCAGCTAGCACATCTGTCAGTCTGAGTGACTGGTCTTATAAAGTGACCTTTGAGGCCAGTCATTCCGACTGACAGATGTGCTGGCTGAGAAAGAAGAGAATCTGGACTGTGTGGTAGAGCCCGTAGATGATGATCTCAGTACACTATTTGGACCAACTGAAGTAGTAAGACCATTTGTCCCACGAACTGTCCTCTTGTAAGAGTTTTTTTTGCACAGATTCTATGTCTAACCACTGTTTTGAAGAAGCTTGTATGGTACAAAGGAAACAATGTAATTGCCAATGAATTACTAGTAATGTTTAGTAAATAAAACTAAATTTAGTAAATAAAACATTACTAGTAATTCATTGGCAATTACATTGCCAATTGGACAGTGGTTACATGGGCATGTTTACTCTACAAACGTTTATTGAGCTATGTACTTTAGATATTTGAATTTTACAGCATGTATATTATAGTTCAATAAAAATATTTTTAAAATAAGAGAACTCCACACAAACTTGCCACTACCATATCTAGCAATGCATATACATCTGTCCTCATTCACTTTGTTTTCTTGAACTCACCCAGAACATTAACCAAGATAGATCACATTTGGGGTCACAAAACACACCCTAGAAAATTTAAAATAATAGAAGTTATAGAAAATATTGTTTCAGACCACAATGGAATGAAAGTAGAAATCAATAATAAAAAATCTGAGAAACCCCTAAATTAGTGGAGATGAAGCAACACACTTTGAATAGCATATGTGTCAAAGAAAAATCTCAAGAAAAATTTTAAAATATTTTAAACTAAGTGGAAATTAAAATATAACATCAAAATTCATGGGATGCATTGAAACTGCTTAGAGGGAAACTTACCATATTGAATGAATGTATTAGAGAAGAAAAAAGATTAAAAGTTAATGATTTAAGCATATATTTTAAGAAATTATAAAAAGGAGAGCAAATTATGTTCAACATAAGCAAGACAAAAGAAATAATGATAGAGCCAAAATAAATAAAATTCAAAATACAAAGTCAATCAGGAATATCAATGAAACCAGAGTTGATTCTTTGAAAAGATCAATAAAATTGATAAACCTCTAGCCACACTAACTAAAAAAAAAATAAAAGACATAAATTACTAATATAAGAAATGAAAGAAGGGTCATCACTATTGATTCCACAGACAATGAAATATAATAATATTATGATTAACTCAACTCTATTCCCACAAATTTAATAATCTAGATGAAATGGGTCAATTCCTTTAAGCACAATCTACAAAAACTGACACAGGAAGAAATAATGCGAATAGGATTATATCTATTAAAGAAACTGAATCAATAAGTAATAACTCTTCAACTTAGAAGGCACCCAGCTTAGATGGGTTCAGTAGTAAATGATACCAAATATTTAAGGAAGAAAATATATGAATACTCTACAATTTCTCCCAAACTATAGAAGTAGAATAACTTTTTCTTAATTCATTCTAACATTACCCTGATGCTAAAATCAGATAAAGACATTAAAAAAAGATAAACTACATGGCATGTATCTTATTAGACAAAAACATCCTCAACAATATATTAGTAAATCAGATTCAACAATGAATAAAATAATTATACACAATGTGCAAGTGGGGTTTATTTCAGGTGTGCAAGCCTGATTCAACATTCAAGAAACAATGTAATTCATCACATCAATAGGCTAAAGAAAAAAATTCTATGATCATAATGCAGAAAAAAAATTTGACAAAATTCAATACTCATTTATGATAACCAACAAAAAGAACAAAAAACGAGAAAGAGAGGGAAACTTTTTTTTTTTTTTTGAGACAGAGTTTTGCTCTTCTTGCCCAGGCTGGAGTGCAATGAAGCGATCTTGGCTTACTGCAACCTCCACCGCCTGGGTTCAAGTGTCCCTCCTGCCTCAGCACCCCCCAGTAGCTGGGATTACAGGCATGCACCACCACGCTCGGCTAATTTTGTATTTTCAGTAGAGACAGGGTTTCTCCATGTTGGTCAGGCTGGTCTCGCACTCCCAATCTCAGATGATCCACCCCCTCAGCCTCCCAAAGTGTTGGGATTACAGGCATAAGCCACCACGTTCAGCCCAGGAGGGAACCTTTTTTAACCTGATAAATGCCACCTTTAAAAATCTTATACAATACATAAACGTTAGATGCTTTTTTGCTAAGATCAGGTACACAGCAAGGAATCTACTCTTCCCACTCCTATTCAACACTGCATTGGAAGTGATAGCTAAGTAAAAAAGACATCAAAAGGAATAAAAACGACACAGGTTGGTAAGGAAGAAATAAAGTTGCCTTAGTTTGCACATGACATAATTGTCTATGTAGAAATCCCAAATAATCAGTTAAAAAAAACTCCTCAAATTAATAAATGATTATAATAATGTGACAGGATACAAGGTTAATATGCAAAACTCAATTGCTTTTTTATATACCAGCAATTAACAATGAGAATTTGAAATAAAAACATATGATTTCATTTACATTAGCAACAAAAATATTAAATACTTAAGTGTTAATCTAACAAACTATATATGAGAAAACTACAAAACTCTGATGAAAGAAATAAAAGATTTAAATAAATGGAGAGATATTCCATGTTCATGGATAGGAAAACTCAATATTATCAAAATGTCAGTTTTTTTCCAAATTGAACTTAATCTGACAAGATATCAATCAGCATCTCAGCATGTTAGTTTGTGGATAGCATCAAATTGATTCTAAAGTTTATATGAAAAATCAGCCAGCCATGGTGGCTCACACCTGTAATCCCAGCACTTTGGGAAGCCAAGGTGGGCAGATCTCTTGAGCCCGGGAGTTCAAGACTAGTATGAACAACATAGTGAGACCCTGTCTCTACAAGAAATACAAAATTTAGCTGGGCATGGTGGCACAAGCCTGTAGTCCCAGTTACTTGGGAGACCGAGATAGGAGGATCACTTGAGCCCGGAAGGCTGAGGTTGTAGTGAGTTAAGATCTGGTCACTGTACTCTAGCCTGGGCAACAATGAGACTCTATCTCAAAAGAAAAAAATAAATAAGGTTTATACAAAAACGCAAAACACCCAGAATATACAACTGATTATTGCAAAAGTAAAAAATCTGAAGACTGATGTTACCTGACTTCAAAACTTCCTATAAAGTGGCTCCCATTCCAAGATGGCCAAATAGGAAGAGCTCTGGTCTGCAGCTCTCAGTGTGATCAACGCAGGAGACAGGTGATTTCTGCATTTCCAATGGAGCCTCTGCTGGTGATACCCAGGCAAACAGGGTCTGCAGTGGGCCTCCAGCAAACTCCAACAGACCTGCAGGTGAGGGACCTGACTGTTAGAAGAAAAACTAACAAACAGAAAGGAATAGCATCAACATTAACAAAAAGGACATTCACACCAAAACCCCATCTGTAGGTCACTATCATCAAAGACCAAAGGTAGATAAAACCACAAAGATGGAGAGAAACCAGAACAGAAAAGCTGAAAATTCTAAAAACCAGAGCACCTCTTCTCCTCCAAAGGATCACAGCTCCTCACCAGCAACGGAACAAAGCTGGACAGAGAATGACTTTGATGAATTGACAGAAGTGGGCTTCAGAAGGTCGATAATAACAGACTTCTCTGAGCTA
The DNA here is from genome assembly GCF_043159975.1 of Macaca nemestrina. Taxonomy (NCBI): domain Eukaryota; kingdom Metazoa; phylum Chordata; class Mammalia; order Primates; family Cercopithecidae; genus Macaca; species Macaca nemestrina. Next base: position 107,657,032 of record NC_092130.1, on the reverse strand, counting down.
AATGAGGATGTTCAAACCCATTGTAAGGAAGCTAGAAACCTTGAAAAAAGATTAGACCAAAGTCTAACTAGAATAAACAGTGTAGAGGAGACCTTAAAAGACCTGATGGAGTTGAAAACTGTGGCACAAGCACTACATGACACATGCACAAGCTTCAGTAGCCAATTCAATCAAATGGGAGAAAGGGTATCAGTGATTGAAGATCAAATGAATGAAATTAAGTTAGAAAAGAAGTTTAGAGAGAAAAGAGTATAATGAAATGAAGAAAGCCTCCAAGAAATATGGGACTATGTGAAAAGACCAAATCTACGTTTGACTAGTGTACCTGAAAGTGATTGGGAGAATGGAAGCAAGCTGGAAAACATTCCACAGGATATAATCCAGGAGAACTTCCCCACCTAGGAAGTTGGCCACCTAGGCCAACTTTCAAATTCAGGAAATACAGAGACCACTACTAAGATACTCCTTGAGAAGAGCAACCCCACGACACATAATCATCAGATTTACCAAGGTTGAAATGAAGGAAAAAATGTTAAGTGCAGCCAGAAAGAAAGGTCAGGTTGCCCACAAAGGGAAGCCCATCAGACTAACAGCGGATCTCTCTGCAGAAACCCTACAAGCCAGAAGAGAGTGGGGGCCAATATTCAACATTCCTAAAGAAACGAATTTTCAATCCAGAATTTCATATCCAGCCAAACTAAGCTTCATAAGTGAAGAAGAAATAAAATCCTTTACAGACAAGCAAATGCTGAGAGATTTTGTTACCACCAGGCCTGCCTTACAAGAGCTCCTGAAGGAAGTACTAAACGTGGAAAGAAACAACTGGTACCAGTCACTGCAAAAACATGCCAAATTGTAAAGACCATCAATGCTAGAAAGAAACTGCATCAACTAATGGGCAAAATAACCAGCTAACATCATAATGACAGGATCAAATTCACACACAACAATATTAACCTGAAATGTAAATGGGCTAAATGGCCCAATTAAAAGCCATAGATTGGAAAATTGGATAAAGAGTCAAGACCCATCAGTGTGCTGTATTCAGAAGACCAATCTCATGTGCAGAGACACACATAGGCTCAAAATAAAGGGATGGAGGAAGACCTACGAAGCAAATGGAAAGCAAAAAACCAAAAACCAAAAAACAAAAAACAAAGCAGGGGTTGCAATCCTAGTCTCTGATACAACAGACTTTAAACCAACAAAGATCAAAAGAGACAAAGAAGGCCATTATGTAATGGTAAAGGGATCAATTCCACAAGAAGACTATCTATCCCAAATATATATGCACCCAATACAGGAGCACCCTGATTCATAAAGCAAGTCCTGAGAGACTTAAAAAGAGACTTAGACTCCTACACAATAATAATGGGAGATTTTAACATGCCACTCTCAATATTAGACAGATCAACGAGACAGAATTTTAACAAGGATATCCAGGACTTGAACTCAACTCTTCACCAAGCAGACTTAATAGACACCTACAGAACTCTCCACCTCAAATCAACAGAATATGCATTCTTCTCAGCAACACATTGCACTTATTCCAAAATTGACCACGTAGTTGGAAGTAAAGCACTCCTCAGCAAATGTACAAGAACAGAAATCACAACAAACTATGTCTTAGACCACAGTACAACCAAATTAGAACTCAGGATTAAGAAACTCACTCAGAATTGCACAACTATATGGAAACTGAACAACCCGCTCCTGAATGACTACTGGGTAAATAACGAAATGAAGGCAGAAATAAAGATGTTCTTTAAACCAATGAGAAAAAAGACACAATGTACCAGAATCTCTGGGACACATTTAAAGCAGTGTGTAGAGGGAAATTTATGGCACTAAATGCCCACAAGAGAAGGCAGGAAATATCTAAAATTTACACCCTAACATCACAATTAAAAGAACTAGGGAAGCAAGAGCAAACACATTCAAAAGCTAGCAGAAGTCAAGAAATAACTAAGATTAGAGCAGAACTGAAGGAGATAGAGACACACACAAAAAAAACCCTTCAAAACATCAATGAATCCAGGAGCTGGTTTTTTGAAAAGATCAACAAAATAGATAGACTGCTAGCAAGACAAATAAAGAAGGAAAGAGAGAAGAATGAAATAAACGCAATGAAAAATGATAAAGGGGATATCACGACCAATCCCACAGAAATACAACTACCATCAGAGAATACTATAAACACCTCTACATAAATAAACTAGAAAATCTAGAAGAAATGGATAAATTCCTGGACACATACACCCTCCCAAGACTAAACCAGGAAGATGTTGAATTCCTGAATACACCAATAACAGGCTCTGAAATTGAGGAAATAATTAATAGCCTACAAACCAAAAAAAGTACAGGACCAGACAGACTCACAGCTGAATTCTACCAGAGGTACAAAGAGGAGATGGTACCATTCCTTCTGAAACTATTCCAATCAAAAGAAAAAGAGGGAATCCTCCCCAACTCATTTTACGAGGCCAGCATCGTCCTGATACAAAAACCTGGCAGAGACACAACAAAAAAAGAGAATTTTAGATGAATATCCCTGATGAACATTGATGTGAAAATCCTGAATAAAATACTGGCAAACCAAATTCAGCAGCACATCAAAAAGCTTATCCACCTGATCAAGTGGGCTTCATCCCTGGGATGCAAGGCCTGTTTAACATATGCAAATCAATAAATGTAATCCATCACATAAACAGAACCAAAGACAAAAACCACATGATTATCTCAATAGATGCAGAAAAGGCCTTTGACAAAATTCAACAGTCTTCATGCTAAAAACTTTCCATAAACCAGGTATTGATGCAACGTACCTCAAAATAATAAGAGCTATTTATGACAAACCCACAGCCAATATCATACTGAATGGGCAAAAACTGGAAGCATTCCCTTTGAAAACTGGCACAAGACAGGGATGCCCTCTCTCACCACTCCTATTCAACATAGTGTTGGAAGTTCTGGCCAGGGCAATCAGGCAAGAGAAAGAAATAAAGAGTATTCAATTAGGAAAAGAAGAAGTCAAATTGTCCCTGTTTGCAGATGACATGATTGTATATTTAGAAAACCCCATCATCTGAGTCTAAAATCTCCTTAAGCTGATAAGCAACTTCAGCAAAATCTCAGGATACAAACTCAATGTGCAAAAATCACAAGCATTCCTATACACCAAGAACAGACAAACAGAGAGCCAAATAATGAGTGAGCTCCCATTCACAATTGCTACAAAGTGAATAAAATACCTAGGATTCCAACTTACAAGGAATGTGAAGGACCTCTTCAAGGAGAACTACAAACCACTGCTCAATGAAATAAAACAGGACACAAACAAATGGAAGAACATTCCATGCTCATAGATAGGAAGAATCAATATCATGAAAATGACCATACTGCCCAAGGCAATTTATAGATTCAATGCCATACCCATCAAACTACCAATGACTTTCTTCACAGAATTGGAAAAATCTACTTTAAATTTCATATGGAAACAAAAAAGAGCCTGCATTGCCAAGACAATCCTAAGCTGAAAGAACAAAGCTGAAGGCATCATGCTACCTGACTCCAAACTATAATACAAGGCTACAGTAACCAAAACAATGTGGTAGTGGTACCAAAACAGAGATCTAGACCAAAGGAACAGAACAGAGGCCTCAGAAATAATGCCACACATCTACAACCATCTGATCTTTGACAAACCTGACAAAAATAAGAAATGGGGAAAAGATTGCCTATTTAATATATGGTGCTGGGAAAACTGGCTAGCCATATATAGAAAGCTGAAACTGGATCCCTTCCTTACACTGTATAAAAAAATTAATTCAAGATGGATTAAAGACATAAATGTTAGACCTAAAACCATAAAAACCCTAGAAGAAAACCTAGGCAATACCATTCAGACCATGGGCATGGGCAAGGACTTCATGACTTAAACACCAAAAACAATGGCAACAAACGCCGAAATTGACAAATGGGATCTAATTAAACTAAAGAGCTTCTGCACAGCAAAATAAACTGCCATCAGAGTGAACAAGCAAGCTACAGAATGGGAGAAAATTTTTGCAATCTACCCATCTGACAAAGGGCTAATATCCAGAACTACAAAGAACTTAAACAAATTTACAAGAAAAAAATCAACCCCACCAAAAAGTGGGCAAAGGATATGAACAGACACTTTTCAAAAGAAGACATTTATGCAGCCAACAGACACATGAGAAAATGCTCATCATCACTGGATGATGCAAATCAAAACCACAATGAGATACCATCTCATACCAGTTAGAATGGCAATCATTAAAAAGTCAGGAAACAACAGGTGCTGGAGATGGTGTGGAGAAATAGGAATGCTTTCACACTGTTGGTAGGAGTGTAAACTAGTTCAACCATTGTGGAAGACAGTATGACAATTCCTCAATGATCTAGAACTAGAAATACCATTTGACCCAGTGATCCCATTACTGGGTATGTACCCAAAGGATTATAAATCATGCTACTATAAAGACACATGCACATATATGTTTATTGTGGCACTATTCACAATAGCAAAGACTTAGAACCAACCAAAATGTCCATAAATGATAGACTGGATTAAGAAAATGTGGCACATATGCACCATGGAATACTATGCAGCCATAAAAAAGGATGAGTTCATGTCCTTTGTAGGGACATGGATGAAGCTGGAAACCATCATTCTGAGCAAACTATCACAAGGACAGAAAACCAAACAGCACATGTTCTCACTCATAGGTGGGAATTGAACAGTGAGAACACTTGGACACAGGGCAGGGAACATCACACACTGGGGCCTGTCATGGGGTTGGGGGATGGGGGAGGGATGGCATGAAGAGAAATACCTAATGTAAATGGCGAATTAATGGGTACAGCAAACCAACATGACACATGTATACATATGTAACAAAACCTGCATGTTGTGCCCATGTACCCTAGAACTTATATTTAAAAAAAGATTAAGAAAAAAACTTACTATAAAACTACAGTTATCAAGATAGTGTGGTATTGGCAGAACCATAGACAATATATCAATGAAACAGAACAGTAACCCAGAAATGAACTCACACAAAGTCAAGTGATCCTTGAAAAAGAGCAAAGGCAATTCAAGGGATAAATAATACAAAACAACAACTGGACATCCACATAAAAAATTAATCTAGACAGAAAACTTACACATTTCACAAATATTAACTCAAAAGGGATTATAGGCCTAACTGTAACAAGCAAAACTATAAAACTCTTAGAAATAACTGTAGAAAACCCAGGTTCGCTGGGTTTGATGATGGCTTTTAAGTAACAAGACCAAAAGCACAATCCAGAAAAAAAAAATTTGATAAGTTGGACTTCATCAAAATTCATACCTTCTGCTCTGTGAAAAAACAGAGAAACTGCAAAAGACAGTGTTGATGAAACTGCACTGCGAAAGACAGTGTTGATGAAATAATGAAAAGTCAAGTTACAAAATGGGAGAAAACCTTTGCAAAATACAGATCTGATAAAAGGCTTGTTTTCAAATTATACAAAGTCTTGAACTCAATAATAAGAAAACAACCTGATTAAAAAATGGACCAAAGACTTAACAGACACCAAAGAAGATAAAAAGGTGGCAAATAAGTATATGAAAAAATACTCAGCATCATATATCATTAGAGACTTGGGAATTAAAACAATGAGAAACCACCGCGAACCTATTAGTGTTGTTAAATCTAAAACATTGACAACAACCATGGCTGGCGAGGGTGTAGAGCAACAGAAACTCTCATTCATTGCTGATGGTAGTGCATAATGGGATAGCCATTTTGGAAGACATTTTGGCATTTTCTCACAAAACTAATGCGCTCTTACCTTATGATCCAGTATTTATGCTCCCTGTTATTTACTCAAATGAATTGAGGAATTACATATCCACAAAACCCACACAGAAATGTTTAAAACAGCTTTATTCATGATTGATAAAACTTAGAAGCAACCAAGAAGTCCTTTAATAGATGAATGAATAAACAAACTGTGGTTCATCTATGCAATGAAATACTACTCAGCAATATGGAAAAAAATAATGAGCTATCAAGCTGTGAAAACACATGGAGGAACCTAAAAGGTGCATTGCTAAGTGAAAGAAGCCAATATGTAAAGGCTACAAACTGTATAATTCCAACTATTTGGCATTTTGGATAAAGCAAAACTATGGAGACAGTGAAAAAAAGAAATCTGTGATTGCCAGGTGTTCAAAAGGAAGAAGGGATGAATCGATGGAGCATAGAGGATTTTTAGGATAGGAAAACTGTTCTGTATAATACTTTAATGTTGTATCTATCATTATACATGTATAAACACCTATAGAATGTACAACACAAAGAGTGAACCCTAAAGTAAACTATGGACTACAGTTAATAATATGTATCAATATTAGTTCATCAGTCATAACAAATACAGCACACTAATGCAAGATGTTCATAAAGAGGAAACTGGGATGGTGCCGGTGGTAAGGGGGGATATAGAAAATCACTTTATACTCAGTTTTTCTGTAAACATAAAAGGTTCTTTAAAAAAGCCTTTTAATTTAAAAAGACAAAATCTTCCCCGATAGAAAAGAAATGTAAATAGAAAGATTAATATCACTATACATTAGTGATATGCAAATTAAAACCATAATGAAATATCACTATCTATTTAACAACAGAATGGCTAAAATTTAAAAGACTAAAAATACTGAGTGCTGGCAAGAAGCTTTAGAAATATCTCATACATTCATAAATTATTGGTGGGAATGCAAAATGATACAGCTAGTTTAAAAATCAATTTGTTTCTTGTAAAGATCATCATGTACTTACCATATGATGCAATATTTTACTCCTAGGTATTTACCTAAAAGAAATTAAAACATGTATACAAATAAAAGATTGTACAAGAATATTTATAGTAGCTGTATTCATAATTGCCCCAAACAGGAAGCAACCCAAATGCCCATCAAGTGGTAAGTGGATAGAAAGAATTATGGTATATTCATACAATGGAATATTACTCAATAACAAACAGGAACACAACAACATGAAGGAATTTTCAAAGCATTATACTCACGTATGTGAAAGAAGTCAGACAAAAGGCTATGAAGAAAAACCCATTGTAAAAATGAACAAAATATCTGAATGGATATCCAAAAGACATTTTAAATGGCTAATAAGGACATAAAAAGATGCTCCACATCATTCATCATTAGAAACATGCAAATAAAATCCACAAAATCTTTTTATACTTATTAGGATGACTATAATAAAAAAGATGAGCAGTGACAACTGTTGGAGAGGATATGGAGAAATCAGAACTCTCATGAATTCCTGGTAGAAATGTAAAATGGTAAAGCACTTTGATAAGTTTGACGGTTACTCGAGAAGTTAAACATAGAGTTAGCATATGAACCAGCAATTCCACTTCTAGGTGTATACTCAAAAAAGAATTTTTTTAACTTTTATTTTAGGTTCAGAGGTATATGTGCTGGTTTGTTATATGGGCAAATTTCATGTTATGGGGCTTTGGTGTACAGATTATTTTTTCACCCAGGCAATAAGCATAGTGGGAAGGAAAGGATCAAAAGAATGTAAAATGTATGCCTACCCAAATACTTGTACAAGAGAGTTCATAGAGGCATTATTTAAGCCAAAAAGTAGAAACAAGCTAAATGTTCATCAACTGATGAATAGGTAAACAAACTATGGCATAGCCATATGATGGAATATTATATAGCCATAAAAAGGAATGAAGTACTGATACATGCTACAACATGGATGAAACTTGATAACATTATGCTAAGTGAAAAAAGCAAGACACAGAAGGCCACATATTGTGTGATTCCACTTATATGAAACATCTAGAATAGGCAAATCCATAATGATAGATAGAATGATAGTGTTTTCTAGGGGATGGGGTAGAAGAGAGTGGAGAATGACTGTTAATGGGCATGGGTCTTCTTTTGGGATTGAAAATATTCTGGAATTAGCTAGTTGTGATGGTTGCAAAACCTTGGGAATGGGCTAAACACCACTGAACTGTATACTTTAAAAGGGTGAGTTTAATGGTATGTGAGTAATATCTCAATTTTTAAAGGCTGTGTATAGTATGATAACATTTATATGACATTATGGAAAAGGCAATCATAAGAACAGAAATCAAATTGCATAGGCTGAGGGTTGGGGAAGGGGATCCACAGAAAAGGGGAAGGCAGAGGCTCTGGGATGATGACAAGTTTTATATTTTGATTAAGATTGTACCTATACCAATGTATGGATTTGAAAAACTCACATACATAACAGGACTCAATTTTACTGTATGTAAATTATAATTCAACAACCCTATCTAAAACAAAGAGGAAGATAAAGATACTATGAGAGAGAATGAGAATGATGGAGAGACTATATGAATCATATATCCATGCATGAGAGGGAAACTAAATTTTTGGTTACATTTTTGTGTCCCATAAAAAGAGTAGGAGCTTAGGCTTCTCACAGTCCCAGGTTCATCTCTTAGAGCCAGCAGTTTTTGACTGTGACTTTGGCACGATTTTTAATCTTTATGAGCTTCAGTTTCTTCATCTGTAAATTGCAGGAGGGAAGAAAAAGGAGAAAAGTGATTAATAGTGATTGGGCACCTGCTACATACCAGAGACTATGCTGAACATTAAAGGATATTTTAATTGTAAAAGTATACATATTTAGGGCAAAAAAAAAGCAAAGGTCTCATAGAATTTTAAATTTGGAATATGCTATAAGAGTTAATAAATATGCTCTCCCCAAGTGTTTGAAAGTATTATACAAAAGCAGCTGTCTCAAAGGAATGTGGTTGGTGGTGAGAAATGTGTGGTTTCCAGGAAAACATTTTTCTGAATGTAAAGATGATCAGTCCTGGGTTGTACAGGGTGGGCAATAGTTAAATAGCCTGATACCTGCTTGTTTTGTTATGACTATAAATGGCAAACAAAACTCATCCCAGGTAGAACTGATAGCACCATAACACCAAATGTCTAGTCAATTAATGAGACCTGAGCTTGAATTAGCAGCAGACAAGGGAGGCCACCATCCCAGCTGACCACTGGACTTGGAGGAGCTGCAGAGAGCAACCTGGGTTAGCTCCTTAAGCTTACACTGTATAAGTGAGGGCAAGTCAAGGGATGCTCTTTGGAACCCTACTGCCATTGGGCAGAAATACAGAAGGCTAGGATTCAATTAAGCAGCAACTGGTTGAAATTTGATCTGAAAAGGCTTTTACTGTCTTCTCCATGGAAATCACAGTGAATTTTACGGCCCACCTCACTTCCTCTTCCTGAAATTGCAATCATTTCTATGGCTTTCTTTAACACTTTTTGTCTACCATAGAGTTTTGCACTTTATAAGTAGTCTTCATCTGTCATATCTGACTCTCTTTATGGCAAGATTATCTTGGGGGCAAGAGGGTGTCATTATCTATTTGTCCTTTGTTCCTCTCAGCACCTGAGACGTCAGGATTTAAACTAACTCTGCTATGATGGATTGACCAGATTTACTTGAACTCTTGAAATGAATAATCGAGTCTCTCTCCTCAGGTATTTATGTTCCTAGAACTCTTGGCAGGTCCCAAGTTCTGACCTTCTTACCATTTTTGTTGAGATAAAAGTTCTCAGGAAAAGAAATAGTTGGTCTTTGGGCAATCACAATTTCTCTGAGCCTCAGTTCCCCACCATAATATAGGCCAGAAATAGACTTTTTCTCAGGTTGTTGTAAAAAAAAAAAAAAAAAAAAAAAAAAAAAAGATAATGTAGCATAACACCTCATGGTACATGCTCAGTAAGTGGTAGCAATTATTATCATTACCTTTTTAGCAATTCTCATTCATAAATGGCTCTAATAAGTTCACAGGAGAAGTAAATAGAAGCAGCGAGATTCCTCTTCTGTGAAGATGCTGCTATGAAGACCCCACAGGATGGCTATGTGGCACAAACCAGATGAAGCATATTGCTGGAGCACTATCCAATATTTCCAAGCAAGCAGAGCCACTGAGTCAGGGATGGTGTCAATACATGCAATATTTGTGGAACACCCTTAGAGCGAGATGCGGAAAAGGGAAAGATTAACCTAAGCCTCTCAATTTGTATTTGGCATTTCTATGTAAGGAAATGAAGTGTTTCTTCCAAATAAATTACAGCACTGAAGGAGGTACTGATTGAAGATTTCTGCTGGTGAAGTTACTTTAAAAGTACAATCCAGTTTCAGAATTCTCTTTCCTTCACACATCACTTAATTTGCTAGTTTCGAGTTGGTATGGCCCCTTGAAGCAAAAACAGGTGCTTTTGAGAGTGGTGAGAATTCAGAATTAATGGCAGGCAGAGATGTATTCTATGTCTGAAAACAGGCTATGTATCTAAAACATTCTCTATGTCTGTGCTACTTAAGTGCTAGAATAATAAAACACAGGATGAAGCAGAACAATTGTGCGATTGTTTTTAACATCCTCAAAAAGGATTTCAGGGCACCATAAGCTGCTAATGAATTTCAGGAGGCAGGTGCAAGACATGCAATTACTTTTCCATTTTCATCCCTTTTTATCATTTGAGAGCACTTACAGATTATTCACTGGTTTTCATGGTAGAGGCTTTTTGTGAGAAATATTCTATCAGAAAACAGCTATTAAACATTGTTCAAGATGTCTCTAATTAGGAGGAAAATAATAAAGACAATGAAAAATGACAGTTTCTCAAATTTGAAGAATATTAAGTGGTTCTCATTAAAAGTTTTAAATGGCTACTTTACTTGATTTTACTAATATTCTTGGTTACGAAAGCTTATAATTCAGGCTCTATTTAGTCTTTCTCCGAAGAAATCAAAAATATATCGCTTCCCCAAGCTCATTTCAGTGAGCTTTGCCTTTAGTTATCATTGGACTGCTCACATCTGCCCCCTCTTCTTTGCTCCTTCTACAGTCTTCCTGGATGCCAACTTCTTAGTATATCGAGTTCAGGCTTCTGTGGCCAACAGTAGAGTAGGTTTGGAGCACAAACCTGAGTTGAACTGGGACTTAAGAAGCATAATCTTCTTATTTCATGTCATTGCAGTACAGCTTTTATACTCCAACCCTCAACGCTACCACTTTCCCCTCTACCATCAAGAAACCTTTTAGCTTTGCAGTATTATGAAGAAAGCAAAAGGTATCATTGTTCAGATTATAATCAGCAGTGGAAAGGCATTTTCTTATGCTCTCAGGATTGTTGCTAAGGTCGAAGTGGAAACCAAAATCACCAAGAACTTAACTTTCAAAGTCCAGAGAGTTTCCAGCGTTTAGAGCTATCTCCCCACCCTAAAAAGCTAATCAAGAATACCCCAGAATCTGTTCCATGAATCCAGTCACCTTTCCTGTTCCCAGCCCAGTCATACGGCAAGAGGACTGGGTGGAGAGAAGATGGCCAGTTTTGGGAAGCATAGTGCTCTTGGAGAGAAGCTCCATTCTGTCTTCACATGGTGGCAGTAAGCTGGGGGCTGTGGCTTCCCTGAAGCCAATGCAGGAAGGTCTCAAGAGAATCACCAGTCACATAGATGTGTTTGCCACTTCATTACCTGTTAGGCAACTGCATAGCTAGTAGAACTGCTTATCCATCCCTAGGTCACTGAATGTGGAGAAAGAGAACTGGAGAGTGACTGGGAGACTAGTGAAGAGGTAAAGACCAAGAGGCTTGTGCTCCTACCACTTAGCATGGAAATAACATGTGGATGTTTTTCAGATTGAATGGACCCAACCTAAGATAGCTGGGTTTACTGGTGTCCCCCCAAAGAGAGCAGCCCAAGTGGCAGGAATGGATCTTTGATGGGTGGAGAACCGCCAAGGTGGGAGCTGAAGGGGCGGGGGTCAGCAAGAAATGTTAAGTCACAGCTGAATTTTCTCATCAGAAACCATGCATTGAGGAGACCCCAGCTGTTTCCTCCAAGACAGACATGTGTTTGGCGTGGGAGACAGGCAGCACTTGGATGTCTGCCACACAAAGGCATTGTTTAACGGTTAGTGCTGGCAGGAGAGGCAGCAGCAGTCAACCCAGGAGATGCCTGCAGCTTTACCAGAGCACTTCCTTCAGGAAAATTGCCTCTCCCAGATCTTCTCCTAAATCCTACACCGAAGGGAAAGGTTTGGGAAGAACATACTTTGTTCGTCTTCCCCAGACAGGCCTAGTCAGTGCTAGAGACAGAGAATGGGTCTACATTTAGTGTGATGCTTTTACTTTAGAATGAAGATGACTGAATATTAAATATGAAAGCCAGTCATTCTTTTTCTTTTTTTCTTTTTTTCTTTTTTTTTTTTTTTGAGATGGAGTTTCGCTCTCGTTGCCCAGGCTAGAGTGCAATGGTGTGATCTTGGCTCACTGCAACCTCTGCCTCCCAGGTTCAAGCGATTCTCCTGCCTCAGCCTCTCGAGTAGCTGGAATTACAGGTGCCCGCCACAACGCCCAGCTAATTTTTGTATTTTTAGTAGAGACAGGGTTTCACCATGTTGCCCAGGCTGATCTTGAACTCCTGACCTCAGGTGATCCACCCACCTGGGCCTCCCAAAGTGTTCATATTGCAGGCATGAGCCACCACGCCTTATTCATTCTTTTCACACATATTTATTTATTTTCTTTCACTCCTCTAGCTAGTTAAATCACCAAACTCTGCAGCTTCTACTGACTATCTCCCTTCAAACCACCTACCATTCCTTTTCTTACTGTCATCACCTTAGCTCATGCACCATCATCTGATGTCCCATAGGGATCTGCTGTGTGGGATCCTACATGGGTACTTGCCCTTCCCAAACATTCTGCACCCTGAGTGCAAGGTGATGTTATGAAACATAGATCTGATCATGTCACTCTCTAGTTTAAAGTATTTGTTTTCACTTGCCCTTGGGATAAAGCCCAAAATCTATAGCACGGTGTATAAGACTCTGGCTGACAAAGACTTTGCCTATGTCTCCACATTTGCTTCAGAGCCCACCCTCCCTGCCTACACTCCCTTCGCACTGATTCCTTTCAGCTTTTTGAAAGACTGTCATTCTTATTCTGGAAGCTAGGCCTTTGGCATACAGCTGAGAACATTCTTTTTCTTCATTCTTTGCTCATATAACCTTTGCCAATCTTTCAAGTCTTAGCTCAGAAGTCCTTCCTCAAGAAAATTTTCACTGACCCTGGATTAGGTTAAATGAGCTTGCTATATATGACATGGCACCTATGCTCCTCCTATTAATGTCCTAGTCAATATGAAATTACTGTTTATGTGTGTGGACTTCCAACTAGAGTTTATGGTCTCTGAAGAGAGAGAGACTGTTTGTCTAGTACACCATCATATCCCCAGTACTTAGCACTGGGCTCATTGCATGATAGGACCTCAATATTTGTTGAGTTGTAGACCTTCTGTATTGCTTTCTCCCTGTATCTTCTTTCCTTCTGTTGAAAACTGTAGAACATATTAGTAGTTTCTTACTCAACATCTATTTTCCAGCTTTCTTCTATGCTAAGAGGGTCCTGATTTTGTTCAAGTTTCTGCCTACAATATGGCCAGAGATGGTGAGACCCTTTTGAAGACATTCAATGAGGAAAATGTTATTTTGTTTCAAGTACTGACACAGAATCTGTTTGAAAAGCAGAAAGGAAAACAAAAAAACTAAAAGCAACAAACCTACTAACTGTCTGGTATGAAAGAAACTCATCCATTCATCCATCCACTCACACAAAAAATACTACTATATGGGAAACATTGTACTATACATTGAATACCAATGGTGAGTAAAACAGAATGATCCCTTCCCTTATGGAACAAGTAAGAGTTGCCCAGATGTATGTTGTGTTGTGTGTGTGTATGTTATGTGTGTTGTATATGTGTTGTATGTATTGTGTGTGTGTTCAGGGTGGGCAGTGGTGGTCCAGAGGGAGCATCATGTGTAAAAACCCAGATTTGAGAATCTGTGTGACATTTGGGGGAAAATGAAACAGTTCAGTTTGGTCAGAGTAGAGAATGAGGTGGGAAATGGTAGAGATATGCAGCCCAAAATGTACATGGGGCAAGTGATGAAGGACATTGTTAGCCATGTTAAAGAATTTGTGCTGCCAGGTACAGTGGCTCAAGCCTGTAATCCCAGCACTTTGGGAGGCCAAGGAGGGAGCATCACTTGAGGTCAGGAGTTCAAGACCAGCCTGGCCAACATGGTGAAACCCTGTCTCTACTAACAATACAAAAATTAGCCAAGTGTGGTGGCGCATGCCTGTAGACCCAGCTACTCAGGAGGCTGAGGCAGGAGAATCGCTTGAACCCAGGAGGCAGAGGTTGCAGTGAACTGAGATCCTGCCACTGCACTCCAGTCTGGGCAACAGAGTGAGACTCCATCTCAAAAAAAAAAAAAAAAAAAAAAAGAAAGGAATTTATGCTAAGAACAATGGGCAATTTTGGAAGGAACTGAACCAAGGCAGGGAGTTTAGCAGGATCAACCTGGATGTTGTGCAGAGATTAATCTGCAGGGATAACAGGGGAAGCAATAAAAATAAAAGAAGCCATGGAAGGTCATTTAATACAGTTCCTAAATTTTTTTCCATCATGGAATTGAAATGATGATTATTTTTTAAGGTATCCCTTAAACTAGAGGGAATCTGAACTCCCTGAAAAGTCTCCCACCTACTGGAGGGGATGGTCCTGGGAACCAGATCCCTGGGGCCAGTAGGCATCCCCAAGGGCTGAAGGGAATTAATATTTCGGCTTTTCACCACACTTGTAAGTCATTTTCTGCACACCTGTTGGAAAGCTGATTTAATCTCATCTCTGGTGCTTACATTCCTTCTTTTAGGACATCAAAGTGAACACAAATAACATCAAAGATAAGGAGGGTGCTTGAATAAATTGCCAGTAAGCCTCACTCTTCCAACTTCCTACTACCTCTCTCTCTCTGCCTGGCCTTTTCATGGTTTCTAGGTAATGCAAGTCTTCTTGATAGTTATGACTTCCGGATAACTTTCTCCACTTCCTGTCAACTGTGCCAGTCAACTTCCTTATACATTCCCTCAGGGCTCTACTCCAAGAAGATAACAGTAGTCAAAACAATAATAAAGCCAATTAGTTCACTAATGTTTAAGTCAACAAAGTATTATTCCATCAGAATAATAACACACAAGTGTCAAGGATGTCATTAATGTGAAATTATGCTAGTCAGATTTTCTGACAAGAATGTACAGAAACAATTGAGGTGAAGACAGAAGAGAGGAATTAGAAGGAAGAAGAAAGATGCCCACGGAGTCCTTAACTATAGCCTATTGCCCTTTTAGTAATTCCCCAAGTTGATGAAGGTGGGCTTAAATTGCATAAAAAGGGAGCTAGGCCTCATTGGAGCCTGTAGGGCCTCCAGACTAGACTATACTTCCATATTAAACAAGGCTTTGTGGGCAGAGAATTTGCTTCTTCAAAAAACTTTATGGGAAGCTTCAGCAAGTATCTAGTAACTAAATTTCAAAACATTCCTATAGAGCAAGCAGTGCACTATTTTTCTGCCTTGTTCAGGAGACAGGGAGAGGTATGAGGAGGTCAAATGATTTGTGACAGGGACTGCCTCAGGAAAGGCTGCCTCTTCAACTCTGTGTTTTACTCAGCACATGACATGATGTGAAGGATCAGGAAATGTCTCCATGAAAGGAAATAATGCATCTGAAAAGACGAAGGGACAGCAACAGCCCCAATGTTGCTCATCAGTGTTTCACCAAATTCACCAAATTAGTGGACTTCTGGCTTTGGTACCATCAGATGAAACACTAACCTGCTTTAAAATTTTTCATTTGGCCTGTGCCCTAATGCCAGGAGATTTTCATTCACTTTGGGACAGTAGGACTAGGCCTGGGTATCGTTTGAAAAGTGCTTTTAAGTGTGTTGATATGCACTGTATTAGTTTGCTAGGGCTGCCATAAAAAAGTACCACAGACTTATTTGTTATATGACAATAAAACTAATACCACTGATGTCCTCTTAGAGTGAGGGGAATGGTGTGGGTGGTGGAACATGAGAGAACATAGCAGGATGATGTGGTTGGGGGATTAAGTGAGGGAATGGGAAGAAAAAAGGAAGGAGGTTCTCAGGCCCAGTTCCCAGCTGTTTCCCTGGAGGCCAACTACCTGCCTTCAGTCATAGTTAGATTCCCTCCACGTTATTCCCTTGATTGTTTTTCAGGACAACAAACAAACAAACAAAAAACCCATGTGAAAATAACCATTTCTTAGTTTAAATAATTTAACAAGGGCCTTTGACTCCAATTATTCTCCCTGTGGTATTGGACTCTGGCTCTTACTCAGGGAGGGAACCTCTGAGGACTTTGCTCTTATATAAAATGTATCACTATTATGTGATTCAAACAAACAAACAAACAAAACCCAGAAAAACCAAGTACCACAGACTATGTGGCTTGAACACCAGAAACTTATGTTCTCAAAGGCTCAAAGTTCAAGATCAAGGTGTTGGCAGGGTTAGTTCCCTCTGAAAACTGACCTTGACTTGCAGACGATGATCTTTTTTCTGTCTTCACGTCATCTGTCTTCTGTACTTGTCTGTGTCCAAATTTCCTCTTATTCTAAGGACACCTGTCATAACGCATTAGGGCCCAAACTAATGACCTTATTTTTATGTAACCAGTCCTTAAAGACCCTATGTCCCAATACTATCACATTCTCAGATATTAGGGAGTTAGGACTTGAATATATAATTGGGGCAAAAATAATTACAGTTTTGCCATTGAAAGTAATGGCAAAAATCGAGTAGCCAGGCGCGGTGGCTCACGCCTGTAATCCTAGCACTTTGGGAGGCTGAGGCAGGAGAATGGCATGAACCTGGAAGGCGGAGCTTGCAGTGAGCCGAGATTGCGCCACTGCACTCCAGCCTGGGCATCAGAGCGAGACTCCATCTCAAAAAAAAAAAAAAAAAAGAAAGAAAGAAAGAAAGTAATGGCAAAAACCACAATTACTTTTGCACCAACCTAAAACATTTTCAGGGGAAGGGACACAATTCAATCCCTAGAATAAACCCAATGTTTTGTCCCACTGCTGTAGCAACATGGATGTAACTGGAAACCATTATCCTAAGCAAACTAAGGAAGATACAGAAAAACAAATAGCACACGTTCTCACTTATCAGTGGGAGCTAAACATTGGGTATACATAGACATAAAGACAGACATAAAGATAGGAACAACAGACACTGAGGAATATAAGAGCAGGAAGGGAGAGAAGGGGGTAAGAGCTGAAAAACCATCTATTGGGTACTGTGCTCACTGCCTGGGTGGGTGACAAGATCATTTATACCTCAACCCTCAGTGACACATAATTTACTCATGCAACAAACATGCACTTGTACCCCCTGAAACTAAAATAAAAGTTGGAAAAAATAAAATTATAAATATGAAAATGTAGACCGACTCACCAAATGGTGAATGTTAAAGATAGAATAGGCCTTAAGATTAGAAGCTCTTGCTTTTCATTTTATGGATTACAAAAAGGCCTAAAGGCTAACAGCTTTTCACAGCAGAACGATGATTAGCACCACACTCTCCTGTCACAATCTGGGAGGGCAGGACATCCCAGGTCTTCTTCATTGTTCATCCTGAGAGCTGAAAACAGTGATGGATGCTCCGTCAGTATAGGTCATCAAATGAATGAATGAATGAATCCAGTGATATTTTCCCTATAGCACCCTTCCTCATGTCATCAGAAGAGATTATCAAGTTGTGAGAGTGATGATGCAATGAGGATTCTGAAAAAATAAATTCTTCTCATGAGTGGCAGGATGGGCTTAGTGGAAGGTGAGAGGTATTTCTTCTTAGGAACTCTATTTCATTTTCTTAGAGGTATTTTCCTCTGTAAAGGTAGACAAGAAAAGTTCCCTTGATCAGAATCACCAGGACAGGGGAATTTTTGCTCTTCTTCCCACTTTCTCAGTTGGTATCTGCCGTCTTGTGCCTCTGGCTTGATAAACAGTGTGTAACCATGTATCTAACTAAACAATAACATAATGTGTATGGCTTTGTCCAGGGCCTGGGGAAGGCTCCTAATCCTATCTTATGTATTACTGAGGTGGGGGAACAATCTGTAGCTTAGCTACTGGACATGCCTAATAGGTAAAGAAATGAATTTCCAATAGTCCCTGCCACTAATCATTTTGAGGCAGCTGAGGATGGAGATTAGGAGCGATTGGGGAAGAGGATATAGAATAGAGCTCCTTGCCACATAGTGACTTGTATCACTACACTTACACCTGAAAATGGCAAACTTATTATTCTCATCAGTTTGATTCAGAAGGGAAGTGTTCTCCAATCTCGCAATTCAGGTCTTCCCATCTCTCTCCCACTGAATTTCCCCCAAAAACATGGAGACTAACCATACTCACCCAGATAAATCTGCCTTGACCTGGTGGCCACAGTTACTATCCAGGGCATGTAACAGGCAGGTGGCCATGGGGCTCTGAGGAGGTTGTAAGGACCCACTTTGTGGCAGTATGTGCCTTCCTCTTGCTCCTTCATGTACATTTTTAAATGTCAGCAGCTGCAATAATTTGCTGTCAATAAACATCCCACACAGCTTTTGAACATAAGAAATAGATTACATCATTTTACAAAAGCAGAGATGTGTCAACTGTAAATCTCAGCTACCACAGTGTATGTACCAGAGTCAAGGCTTTTGCAAGACACATGGCTACCTTTCTGAGAAGGTGGTGAATGGCTCTAACCAGGCACCGTGACCTTGTTGCATCAAGACCACAGCAGAGCAGGGGAATTTTTCCTAGAGGGTTTAAAGCCCTTTTCCATTTTTAATAAACCACACCTCAGTTTTCATCCCAGTGTCCTGCACACACACATTTTCCTTTGCCCTGTATGAACTTACCCCTTGGAGGCTCGAGGCCCTCTGGGATATGGGAGCAGCTTCCTCACTCGGGTGCCTCCCATCCATCTCTCTAACTTAGTGGTTCCCAGCCAAGGGTAATTTTGCATCTGCCTTCCCTAAAAGATACTTGGTAATGTCTGGAGACTTTTTGGTGGTCACAACTGGAGGCTTGCTATTGGCATTAAGAGGGTAGAGATCAAGGATGCTACTAAACACCTTGCACAGAACAGCCCCACAACGAAGAACTGTCTAGCCCAATGCATTAATAGTGCCAAGCTTATGGAACTGTGCCATCAGCAAGGACAGCCTCTTGGTCCACAGTTCATGGTCTGTAATTCCATTCTGCTCACCTCCACATCTGCTCTTTTGGAAGAGGAGTTCCCCTCCCTCACTATCCACCTTCTTGAACACCCACTTGCTGCCTCCAGAGCTTCGCTCCCTCCAACATTTCCCTTTCTCTTACATCCTTTATCATTCCTCCTCCAAGTCCTTGATTTCTCTTTGTCTGTACATACGAACCCGGTTTTCTTAACTTAGAAACCCACACAATTGATGTTAAGTGACTGGTGATTTTAAAAACCTTCTCTGAACCCTTTGAAATACATCCTCTTTCTTTTCAACTGGAAAATTTCTCCAGTTAGTGAAAGTGTCTTTGTTCCCTCTGTCCCTCCCCTCCCACCCACCCACCCACCCGTTTTTTGTGCTGCTGCTTCTCCCTCAATCTCTTAAGTGGCCTTAGCTTAGACTGTAGGCTTCTCAAGACATTTAGGATGGTTGACCACTTGCTCTTTCATAAAGCTCTCCCCTTCCTTGGCTGCTATGTGTGCATTCAATTACCCTAAAGCTGTTCTGCTGTCTCTTTTTAATAATCATTAACTGACAATACAATGATAACATTTAGAAGGTTTTTTTTTTTTAAACGAAGTTTTCTTGCCACATGGTGTTGATAACACAACTCCTAGCATCTGATGTGTGAATAGTGAATTGGCAATAGATTTTGGGTATCACTAAAAATCTCTTTGAACATCTTTACAAATCACAAACTGCCATCCATCCTGCCTTTAGGTTTCAATTTCTACAACAAAATGCTGAGGTGAAAGTTGACTGTGGCAGCCTCTCTGTCTTTGACAGCTCCACTCCTTCTTCCCATGTGGTTGGCTCAGACTACACTGCCCTTGAGTTTTTGTTCACTAGCATAACTCCAATTTTTACTTTTATATTTTTGCTTAAACTGTATCTATATACGCAACCATGTCTTTTCTCTTAGGATCATAGAGCACATCTATATTCTCGTCTGAATTTACCAGTTTTATAAAGAAGGGAGGGATTCTCTCTTCAAATTATCTCATGTGACTAAACATTTGGTGTGACCTTTGATTGTCACTGGCCTTTACAGCAGGGGTAGCCAAAGCGGTCTGCCCATTTGATCGATTCCTGCTGAGGTGTTACTGCCTGGCTTTACGGAGTGCTCTTCAATCCCTTCAGGTGCTTTTAATTTTCAAAGATCTTCGGAAGCATCTTCCGTTCCTTTCTGACCCTTTGCTATTTGACAGGTTCTCTCAGAGCATCTGCATCTCCTTGCAGACTCCGCAGACCACATCCTGGGCTCCTTTGCACCCCTTGCAAGGTGTGGTGGACTGAAATATTCTTGTACCGTCTTTCTTTCTGCTATCTTCTCCAGTGCTGTCACTGCTGCACTATGTTTGTGTTGGAGTTTGTGTGGACAGGCTGAGGTTTCTCTGAAGGGCCACAGGTTACTCTTCACTGGGACTGGAAAGCCAGTTCAGTGTCTTTCAATGTCACTCTTCTAATGTCTCTAAAGCTTCCTTTCTCTCTACCTCCCTGTTGTATCAAGTTTCCAGCACAGAATGGAGATGGGGAGGTTGAAATCTAGGCATCTTACTTCATTACTGATTTTACTCTTCCCCCCACCTCCCCACCTTCCACCCCATAACATCGCTCAGATTAGAAAAAGTGAGCTTCATGAGCTTCAGAGTTTTCTTCCTTTGTGTTTGTGCCTAACCTGGCATGGAGTAAGTGCAACAACCATCACACCCACCCTGAAGGTTGGGTTGATCCAGGCTATTGTAGCCCTTGATGATTGAATATTTTCTTTTATGAATGCCTATAACACTTTGGGTCCATAATACTCAAAGATAATGCATCATTATATTGCTAATTATATCATTATGTCCACAACCTTCCTCTAAAATTTGGTCGCAAGAACTTCAAAGGTTGTAGCCTCTGTCTATGGTGTCATGGAAAGATATTTGGTATTTGTCCTTAGTTTCTAATATAGAGCTCCTAAAGTGCTTGGAATTTCCTGAGTGATGAGTGTGTGATAAGGGTGTTTTTTGTTCTAATGAAGTGACTCTTGAAAGGCCCCTAGATAGTTTCAGGATGAAGACTGGTTGCCAGAAAGACCAAGACATGATTAGAGGTTTGGGACTTTCAGACCCACCTGCAATCTCCCAGAAGGGGAGAGGAGCGGGACACTGAGTTAATCACCCATAGCTAATGATTTAATTAATCATGCCTAGGTGATGAAGCCCGTATAAAAAGTCTTAAATGATGGGGGTTCAGGAGCTTCTAGGTTGGTGAACACATTGATGTGCTAGAGGGTTACATACCCAGAAAGAGCATGGAATCTCCACTTACAGCTCCCCACCCCCATACCTTGTCCTTTGCATCTCCTCCACTTGGCTATTCCTCTATTATATCCTTTTTCTTAAACTGGTAGATGTAAGTAAAGTATGTTCCTGAGTTCTGTGATCCTTTCTAGTAAATTATTGAACCTGAGAAGGGGGTCATGGAAACCCCTTATTTATAGCTGGGGGTTAGGGGTTCAGGAGACCTGGAGCTTGAAGCTGGCATCTGAAATGGGGGAGGGCAGTCATGTGGGACTGAGCTGGTAACCTGTGGTGTCTGCACCAACTCTAGGTAGCTAGTGTCAGAATGGCATAGAATTGTTGAATACCCAGTCTGTGCCTGGAGAATCAGAGAACTGGTTCCTCTGAGGAAAAAAATAACCAAAATCAAAACCAAAGGATCTCTCTCATTTGGTATTAAGAGGGCAGGAGGGTTGTGAGTAAAAACAGCTCACTGTCATATAGGTTTTACATTCCAAGGCCTAGGAGTATACCATGACTTTCAGGAGTTTGAATAGACTCCCTGCTAGTGTGAGAGAACATGCTTTGAATCACTGAGGGCAAGTTAGGTGAAGACCATTGTAGTCATTTTGAGTTGAAACGGAAGAAAAGAATCAGAAACTACTGGTCAAATGTTCTTCCCACAAGGTGTCCTTTTACCTCCTGTTACTGAAGGCTCCTGCGTTTCGAGTCAACATGCCTACCTATCTCAATTCCTCAGTAAATGGAGACCATGGAGCCTCTGATCATGATAGTATTCCCAGGTTCATTTGACTTATACAGACCATAGATGAGAGACTGGACCTCAATTTTGGGGGTCTCTACATGTGACATAGAAGAGGGGAAAATGGGGAGGTAGTAGATGTCCTACTAAGGGTAAGTAATGATCCCAAACCGTGATTATGAGTAAAACTCTATCTGATCTTTTCAGCCGAAGACACCATCTTCCAGTAATTTGCCAAAATGACGAATACAAAGGGAAAGAGGAAAAGCATGCTGTATATGTGCTCTAGGCCTTTTAGAAAACATGGAGTTGCTCCTTTGGGCATGTATATGCGAATCTGTGAGAAAGGTGATATTGCAGACATCAAGGGAATGGGTACTGTTCGAAAAGGAATGTCCCACGAGTGTTATTTTGGCAGAACTGGAAGGGTCAGTGTTGCCCAGCATGCTGTTGGCATCGTTGTAAACAAGTTAAGAACAAGATTATTGCCGAGAGAGTTAATGTGCACATTGAACACATGAAGCACTCTAAGAGCTGAGATAACTTCTTGAAATGTGTGAAGGAAAATGAGCAGAAACAGGAAGAAGTCAAAGAGAAAGGCACCTGGGTTCCACTGAAGGACCAGGCTGCTCCACCCAGAGAAGCACACTGTGTGAGAACCAATGGGAAGGAGCCTGAGCCACTGGAAACTCTTCCCTGTGAATTCATGGCATAATTGGAGCTAAAAAAAAAATAACTCTGGACTGTAAAAATGTTTCTCTTCATTGAGTTGAAGTGTGGTGTCCTCTCCCCCAAAGAAATATTTAAAGCAAATTTTAACTGTGTCCTAATTCATTATGTAATGTATTTACTATTCAAATGTAACATATTTCTTGCTGAAAGATGTGAGGTGTTTTATTGTGCAACGAATTACCCAGCTGGTTAGAAAATGGCCAGATAGGCTGGGTGCGGTGGCTCACGCCTGTAATCCAGCACTTTGGGATGCTGAGGCAGGTGGATCACAAGGTCAGGAGTTGGAGACCAGCCTGACCAACATGGTGAAACCCTGTTTGTACTAAAAATACAAAAATTAGCCAGACATGGTGACGCATGCCTGTAATTCCACCTACTCAGGAGACTGGGGCAGGAGAATTGTTTGAACCCCGGAGGCAGAGGTTGCAGTGAGCTGAGATCATGCCACTGCACTCCAGCCTGGGACAGAGTGAGACTCTGTCTCAAAAAAAAAAAAAAAAAAAGGAAAATGGCTGGATATTATTTACGAAATATTTCTACTGGCTTGAAGATAGTCCCTCTAAATCATCATGGAAGAAATAAAATAATTTACAAAAAAACTCTATCTGATACGATAATTTACAATGAAACATATCATTTGAAGATTATTATTGCTGTACACCTATTTTATATTTCTAGTTTATGATAAAACCCTTTATAAAAGTTGTTGGCTAGTGAGGCATTCAGAAATCTACTCACTCCTTCCTCCCCAGGCTCTGAGTGCATTGCAGTGAAATCATAATACCCAACATCTGATGTGTGTCTAATGCATTAGCAGTGAGCTGGATGTCACTTGAAATCTCCTCCCATGGGAACCAAGTGAACCACAGATTATTTATCTCCACCATTCATTTATCATTCATATACTTTGCTTTCATTTTCCAAAGAGTAAAATGTGGAGATAAATAGTCCTATCTGTTTACTGGGACATGGAAGACAAATATTCCCTCTTTTTTTCTTCTTGCTTCTACCATACAGCTATATGTTTCCATGAGGTCTGTCTAGCTAACTCACCAGTAATTTCATGGATGAAAGGAAGATAGGTAGATAAAAGTAACTGGATTTAGAATAAGTAATTGCATTTCACTTACTCCTCAGAGTCCCCCTCTGTCTATTGGATCCAAATGGAATACACACTATGAATTCATTAGCAACTCCACATGGTGGCCACCTGTTGCAGATATAGCAATTGGCTCACTCAACTCCATTCCAACCCCCATGTAACAGGTTTTGCATCAGGTGGTGCTGTGGTTTCCAGAACAGCCGCTTCAGCATCATCTAAGCACTTGTTAGACACCTAAGCATTTGTTCAAATTCTTAGGCCCCACACCTACTGGATCAGAAATTTTAGGTGTGGGCCTTAGCAATCTGTGTTTTAGCAAACTCTCCAGTACACTACAGTTTGAGAACTGCTGTCCATCTTTGTAGCTCAAACTGTAATCTGCATCAGCATCACAACTGCCTGAGAGCTTCTTAAAAATGCGTAATCTTGGGTCCTAACTTGCACCAACTGAAAAATGCAGATTCCGCAATTTTACAAAATCCCAGGGTCATTCATGAATACAATACATTTTGAGAAGCCATGCCTTGCATCTCTGGTTTAGCACTGGCTACACATGAGATTCACCTGCAGTGTTTTTTAAAAAGCAAATATACTGAATCCCCAGTGATTTCGATATGCTTGTGATGAGGTATAGCCTCAGTGTTTGGATTCTGAAAGTTCCCCAGGAAGTTCTAATTTGCAGTAAAGTTTGAGAACCACTCACATGTCATGCTAAAGACCAGGAACTAAATATAATATTTTCCAGCTAACTTATGTCTTCCTTCAAGTATATGTATCTGAGCATGGTTTGCAAAGCATACATGAAGAAGAGTATGACACCAGTCATGGTTTTTCTGAAGCAGCATTTCAGGGGTGCCAAGCTCCATCTCCAGCTTCATAGGCGTCAAGGGCGGGGGGCATTGGTTCTTCTGGGGTGGATCTCAGCAGAGGAGTAGTGGAACTAGAGCTTGCAGTTGGGAGAGAGGTTCACTGGTTTCCTGAGGCCCTGAAGACACAACAATGGAGATAGCAGTTCTCCCATTTTGTTAGCATTTAATTTCTTTTAAATACTTTGCTTTTTAAAACAGCTAGAGTGATTTTGTTATCTGCACTGAACACTGCCTGGTCCATCTACGTAAAGTATAAATTCATGTCCATGCCTATCATTGATTGTTCACAAAGTGACTTAATTGATCTGAATTAGTATGAGCCCTTTTCATAAGAATTTGATTTCTATCATCAGAAACAAAAATTAGTCATAAGGAAACTACCATGCAATCAAAAGCTATGATCTTAGTTAAGAACAGTTTTTTGTCTAAATCTTATCCTCACTCTTTTCATCAGTATACATCTTCCTCAGGCTCAAGTGTTCAAGTCATCTTTGTGATGATTATAAAACATTGTGTACTGATACTTGCCCTGTCCAAATCTTAAAAGGCCATCCTATTTAGAGAGGCATGGATGATTCCTTTGCTGTGTGGTAAGAAACATAATAAAATCATATTTTCCCACTTATTTCAGGGGTTAAAAAACCAAGCATGATTTTTTGCATATAATTTCACATATCTGCTTTTATATTCACCAAAGAAAGGGACCTAAATTTGGTAAAAAATAAAAAAAAAAAACCACATTATTTTATTTTCAAATGGTGCTTTTTGATGACTAAACTCTTTTACATTAGGTGTCTAATTTCTCAAGAGTCTTTTCTGTGCACAAACAGTAACAAGGGCTTTTGGTGTCAGGAACTGATGGTATAGCTAGAGGGCAGATAGGAAGATGGAAAGCAGAGAAAAGGAAAGAGTGGTAGGGAGACTGAGGAGAAGGAAAGGCTCAGCAAGATCAAAGTTGCCACAGATTCCTTGCACGTGGGAGACAGGCATTAGCTATGGGTACCCTACCCTGCATTTTAAATACAATTGCTCATTTTTCATTTTTCCTGGATGTCCCTTTCCATGTTGGTGGTCAGCAGTTACTGAAGCATTCCTGAAAGCTAAGTTGAGATGGAATCTCCTTCCTAGAGACTAGTGGCCACACTACGTAGGATTTTCACATGGTCGCTATTATTTTAAAGGAGCAGAGTAGCCAGAGTGAATGGACCACCTGTCACAAGACAATCCCAGGTGCTCATTGCCTTTTCCTAATTGGTCCCATTTACCAGCAAAGGAAGCAGGGGAGGTGGTTGAAGACAATTTACAAGTAATGAGGCTCCCTTTCCCATAACGTTTGCTTCCTTTGAAAATAATCTCGAAGAGTAGCCCCCATCACACAACTTCACACCTGGATGGAGCTGCGGTAATGTACAGTTAGACTTGCGCTTACCAGGAAAGATCAAGAGATACTTTGTAGCCTAAATGGGACTGAGATAAATGTAATCTTTTTGAAGCCGGGATTCTCCATGGATATATAAGCATTAATGATTATCTTTATGGACAATGAGTTGAAGCTAAACTGCACGTGGAGGTTGACATGTACTTACAGAAACAGCTTCACTTCCACTCTTGTCTAAGCAGGAGTGCTTATCATGTTGAATTCGTTGTTGGTTTTATGCATTTTTTTCTTTTCTCATTGTGAAGGTTTGTGACTTTCCTTTTAACTTTGCAAAGCTTTGGTACAAAGGAAATTTTAGAACACGAAAACATTTTTCAAATAATTTCAAAATGAACTGTATCCCCAACTAATTTGATTTGTAGGAAAAAAAGAACAAAGGCTTGCTAACAGAGAGCTTTAAAATATAATATAATTATTTACACGTGCAAGCATGTTTAAGCATGCGTTCTCAATGGAGGCACATCGTGCAATACTTTCATGCTCTAACTGTTGCCCATTAAAAAAATCCTGCACCATATGCAGGTGTGATTATACAGCCAACTGCCAATTCTGACTGGCTCAGGGATCCGTTTTAAAATGTCCAGATGGATATGAATGTCGAATTTGGCAGTTAAATTATAGAGTCCAATATATCCCTTTTAAGTTCTAAGGCAATGAAGAAAAATATCAATGTTTCTCTTCACTCCCAAATAGATTTCAAAAGAATACTTTGGTTTGTAAAGTGGGATTATATTTCCTCATTTCTTTTGAATATCAAGATAAACTTTGTTGTGACTTTTATCACTTTTCTTCAGTCCAAATACGTTAACTAACAATCTCCATTGTTTTTGGTGGATAAGCAAAAAATTAGCAAGAAATTGGCTTTGGAGGTAACCTGGTGTCTTTAAACAAGTGTAAAGTGAAAGAGAAATGAAATGACCCCTGGGCAGCTCCCCAGAGCCTGCCATCTACCCTCCAGAGACATGGTTTACAGGAGAAGGACATTTAAACAGAACAGAGGGACAAGAAGGCATCTCCTTGATTCTTGTTTTGAATCACAAACATGCACATCTGCCACCCCCAAGGGAACAAGGCTCAGCAGCAACTTGCTATCATCAATGTATGGGAAAATGCCATAAATATCACAGTTAATATTTTCTTTTCCCCTGATTTAAAGTCCTCAGTGGTATTCAGGAAACTCCAGATTATTGACCATCTTTTTATAGAACGTGTGTGGCAGATAGAATGTAGATTTGTCTCATCAAATGTGTTGTACGGGACTTCCTTCTTGAAGACAAGAGCTCCTGCAATACATCTCTAGAGCTTCACCCAGGGCAGGCTTCCACATAACATTTCTGCCTGATTGAAGGGAAGTAGCTAATCCTGTCCCATGATGGACCCAGCATAGCATCTGTAGGTGCTTTAAGCATGGGGTGGAGATTGAAGAAAACAGATGTGCTTTTAAAATGATCTATAGGAATAAGATCAGGAAGACTCCAAAAATATCTGCTCTCATCACTTCTATTCAACATTGTACTGCAGGTACTAGACAGTGTAACTAGACCAAAAATGAATAAATGGATAAATAGAAAAGACATTTGTATGGAAAAGGAAGAAGTTAAATTATCATTATTCACAGATGACATGCTCAACTGTTGAAAATTTGATAGAATTCACACACAAAAAAAGCTACAGGTTAAGTTTCTATACTAGCAATAAAAAAATCAAAAATTGAAAGAAAATTTCCTTTAAAATGCATAAAAATAGAATGTACTTAGAGTTAAATCTGACAAAAAATGAGGATGATCTGTATACTGACAGAAATTAAAGAAGACCTTTATAAATGGTTACACCATATTTACGACAGTACTCAGTATTGTTAGGATGTCAGGTTTTTGTTTTCCAAGTTGATCTGGAGATTAAAGGCAATGTCAATCAAAACCTCAGCAATTAGTAAGCTGATTCTGAAGTTTATATGTAAATGCAAAAGACAAAATATAGCCAAAAGAACTTTGATGAAAAGAACAAAGTTGGAGGACTAATATGATCTACTTTCAAGATTTATTTATAAAGCTACAGTTATCAAAACACTGTGGTATTTGTATAAAGACTGACAAATAGCTCAACGAAACAGAATAGATAGCCCAGAAATAGACCCATATATACATGGACAACTGATCTGTGACAAAGTGTAATGGTCGTTAGTGTAAAGAGATAGTCTTTTCAACAAATAGCACTAGTCTTTTCAACAATTGTATATTCATATGTAAAAACAAACAAACTGCAATCAACAATTCATGCTATATATAAACATTAGCTCAAAAAGATTATAGGCCTAAATATCAAACTATGAAATTGTAAAAGAAAACGTAAGTGAAAACCTTTGTGACTTGGGCTTAGGCAAAGATTTCTTAGCTAGTACACCAAAACATAATTGATAAAAGAATAACTTGTTAAGTTGGGTTTCATTGCAATTAAAAACTCATGCTTTTAGAAAATATTACTAAAAGATTGAAAAAAACAAACCACAACCTGGAAGAAAATATGTACAAAATTATATGTCTGAAAAAGAAGTTATATGCATAATATTTAAAAACTCACAAAACTCAATAATAAGAAAACAACCCCGTTAAACAATGGACAAAAGATCTGAAGGGACACTTCACCAAAGGAAATATATAAAGACAAATAAGTATGTGAAACATATTCAACATCATTTGTCATTAAGAAAATGCAAATTAAAAACCGAAGGAGATGCCACTGTACACCTATTAGAATAACTAAAATGAAAATGACTGACCATATCAAGTGTTTGTGAAGGATGTGAAGCAACTGGAATCTTCATATACTACTGGTGAGAATGTAAAATAGTACAGCTACTTTGGAAAAACGGCTTAACAGTTTCTTAAAAAATTAAACATATATGTACCATATGATATAGCTGCTCCCTTCCTGGGCATTTACTCAGGAGAAATGAAAGCTGTCTATATAACAAAATTTTAGCCAGGCACTGTGGCTCACACCTGTAATCCCCAACACTTTGGGAGGCCGAGGTGGGCGGACCATGAGGTCAGGAAATTGAGACCATCCTGGCCAACATGGTGAATCCCTGTCTCTACTAAAAAAATACAAAAATTAACTGGGCGTGGTGGTGTGT
Source organism: Macaca nemestrina (assembly GCF_043159975.1). Lineage (NCBI taxonomy): Eukaryota > Metazoa > Chordata > Mammalia > Primates > Cercopithecidae > Macaca > Macaca nemestrina. The sequence continues at coordinate 107,627,476 of NC_092130.1, read as the reverse complement.
GCCTGTAGTCCCAGCTACCCGGGAGCCTGCTACCTGGGAGGCAGGAGAATCGCTTCAACCCGGGAGGCGGAGGTTGTAGTGAGCTGAGATCGCGCCACTGCACTCCAGCCTGGCAACAAAGTTAGACTCTGTCTCAAAACAAACAAACAAATTTTAGCAAATTGAGTTTAATAATTTAATTGGCCTTTATTAGTGATCCATTAATTAACCAGCATCCCATATATGAAAAAGAAAGGCACTCCGCTAAGCTGAGCGTAGTAGGTGGGTTTTACAGGTAGAAAATAGCTTAAGAAAGCAGAAAACAAAGCAGACTGGCCATTTCAAAGTTACTTTTCTTATATGATTAAAGTAGAGAGGATTTCATTGTCATGCCAGTTCCAGTAGATTGGGCTTCTATTAGTTGCTGTGAATCTCCTGTTCAGTTGGACCTCATGGCACCTAACATGAGTGACTCTGTTCTGGTTTTGTCTGATCTGTTACACCTAGTGCAGGAGCTCAGCCCATAAAAATGCCCCCCCACCATACCATCAATTTTATTTGACAAGCCTAAGACCTACAGAGACTTGAACATGAATGATTATAGCCAAAAACTGGATATGACTCAAATGTCCACTTATAGGTGAATGAATGAACTGACTATGGTGTATCCTAATGGAATATTACTCAGTAATGAAAAGGAATTAGACTACCTCATGAGCCACAATATGGATTAATCTCAAAATAATTATGCAAAATAAAAATTTTATGGTTTCATTTATATAAAATCTTAGAAAATGCAAACTAATCTGTATGGCAGATCAGTGGTTCCCTAGGCATGGGAGTGGGGAGTATTGCAAAGGCAGGATTACAAAGAGGCATGAATAAACTTTTGGTAGTGATGAATATGTTCATTATCCTGATTATGGTGACAGTTCCAGGGAGGGATACATATGTTAAAACTTATTAACTTATTAAATATGTAAAGTTCAGTGTACATCAGTTATACTCTAATAAAGCTATTTTAAAAAAAGACAATGGGGGAAAATCCCTTTCCACTTTCAGTCTCTCTATACCTCTTTTTAATGTATGGTTAGAGTGGCAACTGATCCTCTTATATTCCTTGTATAATAGTGGCTCCTCTGTGAACTTTCATTTAAGTTTTTATGTGCTTCAAAGTGTTCCACCATTCTTCCACCATATCATTTTAAGGCCCCTCCTTTTTGTTTTTGTGTTAAGGATATTAATTTATCCTCTCTATATTCATTTTGCCTCTGCTGACCCCTTCCAGAAGACAGTTAAATCTCTATGCCTTTCCATAAACATTGGAAGAATTGCCTTTTCACAGAGACATGACATTTTCTATGGGCATTTACGGGAAGAGACAAACTGAACCAGATCTTCCTCACAGTTGAGCATGCCAAGGACAAATCCTCCAAGTTTTCCCTTTCTTTTTCTTCATAGAACTTGCGGGCTCCAGGACCCTCGGGGATGTGTCCTTTGTGAGCCACACTGTCTAGTGATTACATAGAAGTACAGCCTCAGGCAGGTGTAGCTGAGCACCCCCACTCCAAAGGGGAGCTTCTGCACTTCCAACACATCTATTGTGACACTGGCTACAGAGAAATTCCTCTTATATTCTTTTTTTTTTTTTTTTTCCCAACATTTCCCTGTTTAGCTCTGTGTTATGCTGTGATTAAACTGGGCATGAAATGTAGCACAATTACTTCAAAGGCAATTCCAGTTGACTGGATCTTTTCTCATTTATTAAAATATGAAGCATGTTGAACCTTCAAACTTTTCCTTTGATATCTGTATCCCTAAGGTGTTATTGGAGCTTTGATTCTCTGTATTTCACATGGGGAGAGCAAAGAGCGTTCTAGTAGGAAACAATCCCTAAATATTTCCAGAACTTGAGTAGCCTCAGTTTTTGTTCTGCCAGTTTATTGTGGAAATGTTCAGAGAGAGGTTCTTCCCAAGGAAAAAAAAAATCACTTACTATAAAAATCTAAATCTGAGCCTTTTTGGAATATTATTTCAGCTAGTGAAAAGTTTACCCTGATTTTATCTGTTTGTTTCCTCAAGTAAAAACAGCTCAAATGACTGTTATTGGCTAGAAAATCAAGGAAATAAAAATGGCATTTGCCTGTTGGGTAACTTTGAGCAAATTAATTGAACCCTTGTGCCTGGATTTGCTCATCTTTCAATTAAGGAAGAATGGTTTCTTAAAAAGTTGTTTCATGTTGAAGAAGTCTGTAGTCCATATCTGAGTTTTCACCTGTCTAGTCTTCTGTGGTGGCACGATAGTTAGCAAAGCTTCTAGATATAAAACATTTTCAAAACAAACGTCTTCTAGTAATAAAATACTAATTTAATGTTATATAATATTTGATTCATACAGAATAAAGCATGTAACATATGTGTTTGTCAAAAGCATAGCAAGAAATGCATACCTGTGAACATACCACCAACTATCAAAATTACGTGTGTCCTCCTCAATTCCATCCTCTTACATATCCCACTGCTTAAATTTCTTGCTTTTTTTCCCCAGTAATCTTACTACACATGTACATATTGCTAAATGACATCTCACTTAACTTTCCTTATTTGGGGGCTCAAGAAAAAAATTAATCATTCTAAGTATTGTCATCTGCAACTTGCTTATTTTTTCTAAGATTCCCCCATAATGTTGTCTGTATCTATAGTTAATTCATTCTTACTGCTATTTAATATTTTTACATACATAGTTCATTTTCTATCTATTCTCCAGTTGATGGAGATCTCAGTTTGTTTTTTTCTATTACGAAAGTACAGCTGTGAATGTTTTGGTGCATGACTTCCACTGCCCCTGTGCAAGAATTTTTCTCCTAATAGTGGAAGTCCTAGGTTATAGAGTACGTATTAGAATATATATAGGTATACCTTTAGAGAATAATGCCAAATTATTTTTTAAAGAGATTGTACAATAAATTTTTTCATAAAGCATGTGTTGTGTGGGTCCTACTATATCAATGCAATATTTCTACTGTATTCCACAAGCGGAGTGTGTGGAAATGGTGCTTGTTTGATAGAAACTTCTCTTCATCTAGCTTCTGTTTGTCTACCTGCACTAGAAGTCCAACAGCTCTAATCTTGAACTTAAGGATCTAATCTTGATCAGGGATGAGGCTGGCAAGGCACATCCATTTTCTCAGCCTTGAAATCCCTGAACTGCCTTTCAGCTCCAGGTGCATTCCCACTCTTAGCCTCTTTGAACATGAAATTGGCTATTCACCCTGTTTTGGATAGCTTTCTGTCTATATTTTCCCTGTAGCTGAAGTAGTGAAGGACCACATGTCCCGTCTATTTGGCTTCTAGAATGAGATGCTACCTGCATACATTTCTTAGCATAGCTTTATTCTTCCTGCCCTTTGCCTCTTTCTTTTTTGCTTAAACTTTTTCTTTCTTTTAGTAAATGTGAACATATGTTTTCAGATTTGGGGGGTAATATTTAAATTAATATTTAATTTTAATTAATTTAATGTAAATTATGATTTATTTTATATTTATTTATTTTATAAAGTAATCCATAATCACATTTTTTGATGAGTCATAAACAAAGACCTCTTGAATACTTACTTTACTTATTGCCAGGTACTAAGCTGGGTGCTCTGGCTACAAAGATAAATATAGTGTAGTAATGAGTGGACAGAAAATCATCAGATGACTCCACATGGTGTGATGATTTCTATGTGAAAATTATAGACACACAGGATGTGAGGAAATACGTACAAGAAAGTATGGACTCTGGTTGAGGGAGTGCAAAAGAGGCCACAGAGATGGTAGCGGCTCAGCTGTGCCTCTTCAGGTGAGTTTGCCAGGTGAGAAATGGAAGAAAGGCAGGCAAAAAAAGAACAAGCCAAGAGTCCCAGCGGAGACTTGGCCGAGTGTCCTGGGCTGCTGGAACATTCCTCTTTGAAGGCACGAGCATCTAGTAGGATGTTCAGAGGTAAAATGGACTGAGAAAAATGTGCATTAATGGCTCTCCCTCTTCCATTGTTCTTTCAGGGGCAAAAGCTGACTTGGCAGAAGCTGTCTGATACTGTGGGTCATGCTGACCTTGAGGCTGCGCAACGTGCCCTGGCAGATTCAGAGTGTGTCCTGCTAGAACCCATGTGCTGGACTCACATTTTCAGTGAGTAATGGGCTGAGGTCAAAGGCTGTCCTTGCAGGAGCCTTTCAGGGTTTTATATATGGATATATAGCCAACCCAATCTTTGTGCTAACAGAAAACTAGAATATGTAGGAAATGAAAATCCCTATGCCACACTCTAGTCAGTACTTTCACTGCCTTCTCCACTGAACAATTAGTAAACACTTCTACTATTTTGTTCTGATTGCTGGGAATTTTATCCCCTTCTCTCTCCTGCAGGAGAGAATGAGTGAAAATTAGCAAGTAAGATAACTACATTCATTGCCTGAATGCTAGAGAGTGCTGCGTGCCCCCAGATTGGATTTGTGGAGTGAAGGCTTTGATCTCTGCTTCCTACATGTGTCTGCGAGGATTGGTACTATGGTACTAACTTATTTCTTCCCTTTCACTTTATCCTGACTGACTGAGATGCATGAACTTTGACTTTCCAAAATCTGAATTCTAACTTGTCTTAAGAGTCAAAATAGACCATGGTCTACCATTCTACTCCCTCCTCAACTAACCTTTCTCAGATTGATGCAACAGCTAGACTCTGTCTAGGAAAGATTGAGGTCTCGGAGACATGCTATTTTTCCTGTGTTTGCTGGCCCTGGTATAAATTGAGCCAGCTCAGCACTCTTCTCCAGTGTCTGTTTTTAAAGCCTTGTGCTTTTATGGTGCCAATGGCACTTAGAGGGGATTTAATGGCTGCCTGTAAAGGCTGCTAACTCTGAAGGCTCAGGTGAGGCAGTGTGAACAGGGGAGCAGTAGCAATTTTTTCCATAGCATTATCTTCCACCAGATACCTGCAAAAAGTCTCTACAAAGTACCTTGTTTTGACTGATTGGGTTAAGGAGTTAAGTAAAAAAGAGAAACAGATATTTAAAACAAAAGCCATGCTAAAAACGAAGAAGAAGGTAGACTTTTATTTTAAGCACACTTTGTCCTGCTCCTTCCTATCCAGCCTGGGAAAGAATCAGCAAGTTCATACAGGTGATACCATATCACATTACGTGAACACGTCAAATATTTTAGAGTCTGTTTCAACGCGAAAGCTGTACATTGAAACTAATGTCAATTTTGCTGGTAAGATTCATTTGCTTTTTTTTTTCCCAAATGGTTTGTCTTATAATTTTTGCTCTTAATTATAACTGCTATAATTTAGAGTTAAATTAGAAGTCGAAGGAAAAAGATAACTTACAGTGCAGTGTTCTTATATAGCTGAAGTTTCCAACAGTTATGTCTCACAAGTATCTTTAAAAATAGCGTTATTATTCATATCTCATCTTTCTCAGCTTGTAATGTGCTATGCCACTCATACAGTATACTTTGGAGGAAGTTGGGGTTTTACCTTCAAGTTTTGATTTGGAGAAATGTAAAGAATGTAGGCTTTAATTTAAAGTCAGATAGGTACATATTTAAATCTTGCTCCCACCAGTAAGTAGCAGAGTGACACTGAAATACTGAAATGTCATTGAATGTCCCTGAGCCTCATTCTTCTCGTAAGTATCATGTTTCCAGGGATGGCAAACTTTTTCTGTAAAGGGACGAATAGTCAAGATTTTAGGGTTTGCAGGAAAAATGGTCTCTGGTGCAACTGCATACTCAATTTTGCCATTGTAGCACAAGAGCAGTCATAGGTAATACATAAACAAATGGATATGGCTGTGTTCCAATAAAGCTATCTGCAAATGCAAGCTGCAGGTTGGATCTGGTCTATGTGCTGTAGTTTGCTGACTCTGATAGAGATAAAGATATTATGCCCCAGTGCTGTCATAAGGACTCCATGCTATATACAAGATATGCGGAGTGATTGGTGCTGGCATAAAGTCAGCTCTATGACTCAATTCATTCCCTCACTCTGTGCCTCTGTGATCCCCTTTGCTGCCAATAGTGATCCAAGTCAGAATACAGGCAGGTAGGGGAATGCATTCTTTAGTAGGATATGACTGTTTGGACAGAGTTTCTCTTTGCATCCTACTTATTATGTATAAAAGTACTGATAAAGCTCTGAGCACAGTAGGAATGTCAGTTTTTTTTTTTTTTTTTTTTTTTTTTTTTCCCCTCCCTGGTGTCAGGGCAAGAGAGGAAAAAGTATTGCTAAAGAAAGTGACCCCTTGGCCCAAGGCAGCCTCTTGATTAAATCTTCCTGTTAGAGCTTTGAGAAAAAGCAGAGATAATTGGACGGTGTCATCTTCCCCTCTGGGCAAAAGTTTTCTGATTTTGTTTTCTGGCTCTGTTTCTGATTTTATCTCTTGATGATGGTGGGTGCCTGTAATCCCAGCTACTTGGGAGGCTGAGGTGGGAGAATTGCTTGAACCCAGGAGGTGGAGGCTGCAGTAAGCTGAGATTGTGCCATTGCACTCCAGCCTGAGCGACAGAGCAAGACTCTGTCTCAAAAAAAAAAAAAAAAAAAAGAAAAAGAAAAAAGAGTTATCCCTATCTGAATGGATAAAGAAGGATAAGTTACATGTGAGATTTTAGTTTGAGAAAAATGTGGCATGGTTGAATAATTTTTATTTAAGCCTTACCCCTACATTGCAAGATGCAGATTTGTATGAAAGTATCTGTTGCTGTTGAATTGATTTAAGAAACAGGATCTACTGGATCATTGGTATAGAGAATAACCCTAAATATAACATTTATTGAGAACCTGTTATTTTTAGAAAGTAATATATTTCTACTCTAAAAAATTTGGAAAATGTAGAAAAGTATATAGGTAAAAAATAAATAAATAAAAGGTTAAAGCAAAACAATAACAACGAGAACCAAATCTTTCCTCTCTATGTCAAATGTTGATATTAGACATTTTTTTTTTTTTTTTTTTTTTTTTTTTTTTTTTTTTGAGACGGAGTCTCGCTGTGTCACCCAGGCTGGAGTGCAGTGGCGCGATCTCGGCTCACTGCAAGCTCCGCCTCCCGGGTTTACGCCATTCTCCTGCCTCAGCCTCCGAGTAGCTGGGACTACAGGCGCCCGCCACCACGCCCGGCTAGTTTTTTGTATTTTTAGTAGAGACGGGGTTTCACCATGTTAGCCAGGATGGTCTCGATCTCCTGACTTCGTGATCCACCCGCCTCGGCCTCCCAAAGTACTGGGATTACAGGCTTGAGCCACCGCGCCCGGCCGATATTAGACATTTTAATGCTTCTTGTCTTTTATAATAGTTGGACTTTCCATTTTTGTTAGTTTACAAAACTGGAATGATATCCTATGTTCATACGGATTCATTTATAAGCTGCTCTTTGCACAGTAATGGCATGATGTGAACACATTCCCAGGTCTTTAAAAACCTTTTATGGCTTCATTTTTAATGGCTATGGAGGATTCCAGGGATTGAGATAACACATTTGGAGGTTGATCTTTCAAGACCATTTAGGAACTTTCACTTCTCCTTAGCACTTTTTTCATAATTTAAAAAAAAATCAAGAAGTTAAAACTCATATCAGTTTGTTTGTCTCTTTTGTAAAGTGGGAAGAGGTTTGATGCAGAAGAATCATGAGACAACAGGATTGTCCTTTCCAGCTGGGTCAGGGCTAAAGGGAAGCAGCTGAGCATGGTTCTGTGTTGCATCTTGGCAGTGGGATCCCAGCATCAGTGGCCAACCTGTTCCTTAGGGGCATTGCCTTAACCATAGGGCTGCATGGTGACAATTGGGGAGTTGACAACATCTGCTCATATTGTATAGTCACCACATGCATGCCCTGTCTTGATTAATTGGGTTGTTTCATTTTAGACATTCTCTTGTCACAGAACATTCTGTGCTTGTACCAGTGATAATGAGTTACCCAAGGGATAGCCTCTTCAGAACTAATAAATCTGTAACTCAGAGTACTGAACACATCAGCATCTTTCTGAAGATACAAAGCAATACAGCTGTGCATTAGTGACATTTAACATTGTAATATTTGTGTCTGGATGAGTAGGAAATGTTATATACTTTAGCAATTAACCCTTTTGTCTGTGGCATTAATGAATGAGATTAGAGTTGGATTTAAGGATTTGTTAAATGACAAAGTCCAGTGACCTTAATTACTCTAATGCCATTCCTAATCTTATCTGACCTGAGTAAATGAAATGCATTTTCAGCACATCAAATGGTAAGGGTTGTTACTTTATAATGAGTAAACTGCTGGTCAGAACTCTAGTGTTAAAAATGGCATGAGAAATAATGGAACATCCACTAATTTATGCATAAATTTCTAAAAATAAAACTAAAGAGACTTCAAGTCTGGGCCATGTAACATCTTCTGTCAATCCTTTTATAACTTTAAATAAAAATTGCTTTCTTGCCCCCCAATTAAAAAATTTACTCACCCATTGTGAAAACAACAGATGATGTAGAAACTTACAAAGGGAGAAAGTAAAAACCTTCTATAAATCTGATTGCTGAGATTTAACCAAAGTTCACATTTTTATTTATATCCTTCTGGGAATTTTTTTCTATGCATGTATACATAAAAATATATACTTTCCTAATATATAGAAATGGGATCATGTTACATGTATTATTTAATAGTATTCTCTTTTTCAGGCTAAAGAATCTATCCTGGGCTGATACTGTCCCTCTCTCTATCTTCAGACCACAGGAACTTAATTGCTTTTGCTTCTCTTCGGAGCTGCCACCACCTCCCCAGCTTCTTAAGGTCTCTCCCCAAGACCCCCTGCAGAAGACAATACAGCCCCACCAGTTTTGCTTGGCTCACTCTCCGCGAAGCCCAACGCACAGACCATTGTTAGGGATTTTATTGCTAACTGAGTAGGAAAACAGAAGGATATAAAAATAAAAACCACGGCACATTGTATAGGTTTGACATATTAAGACCTTCCTGTTGCTTGGCTAGGTGGTGCTTTGGGGGCCTGAAAGTTAATTGTTTGTCATCTTTAATCCTGGGCAGAAACCTCACCAATCTCCCCCTCACTTAGATATTTTACTACCTTGAGCTCCTTAAAATCAGTGATCATCCAACTATCTGTGGAGAATATTCAGTTGTATTTTATGAGTTTTTTTTCTTTAAAAATTTTTTTGTGGTAAAATACATATAACATAAAATGTATTATTTTACCCATTGTAAGTATGTAGTACAGTGGCATTAAGGACCTTCAAACTGTTGTACAATTGTTACCACTGTTCACTCTAGAACTTTTTCATCATCCCAACGTGAAGCTGTACCCATTAAGCATCAGCTCCCCCTTCCCCCGAAACCCTGGCCCCACCATTCTACTTTCTAATGACTGTTCTGGCTACTTCACATAAATAGGATCATATAGTATTTGTACTTTTGAGACTGGCTTATTTCACTTAGCATAATGTCCCCCAGGTTCAGCCATGTTATCTCATGTGTTATAATTTCCTTTCTTTTTAAGACTGAATACAATTTCATTCACATTTTATTCAACATTTATGCATTGATGGACACGGGTTGCTTCCAGCTTTTGGCTATTGTAGATAATGCTGCTATGAACGTGAGTGTACAAATGTCTGTTTGAGTCCCAGCTTTCAGATTTTTTGAGTATATACCCAGAAGTGGAAATGCTGTATAATCCTATTTTTAATTTTTTGAGGAAACATACTGTTTTCCATAGTGGCTGCACCAGCTTACATTCCCACCAACAGTTGTTTCTCGACTTCCCTACCAACAGTTGTTATTTGCTGGGTTTTTTTTTGAATAATAGCCATCTTAATGAGTGTGAGGTGATATCTCATTGTGGATTTGATTTGCATTTTCCTAGTAATTAGTGATATTGGCATACTTTCATATGCTGATTAGCCATTTGTATACAGTAGTCCTCCTTATATGCAGGGATGTGTTCCAAGACCTCTACAGGATGCCTGAAATCTCAGATACTATCAACCCTGATGCCCATGTCATCTACCCACAAATTTAATGCCTTTTCCATCTTAACTAAACACTCTGCACCATGGCCACGACTTTTGCAGTTTGAAGTCTGACAGCAAAATTAGCACAAATTTCTTCTTTTCATCTTCACAATTTCATGGATAGAAGATTCGTTCTTACCAAGATCTTAGCAACCTCCGCATACATTTTTTTCTTTCCTAATTAAGTTGAGAACTTTCACCTTTTTGCTTAATGGAAGCACTTCATAACTTCTCCTTGTTATATCCCAATTGCCAGCATGACTACTCTTGCACTTTGGGGTCGTTATTAAGTAAAAATAATGGTGACTTGAACACATGCACTGCAATACCTGAGAGTAGTTGTGATCACTGAAATGGCTCTAAATGACTAATGGGTGGGTAGCTTGTGCAGTGTGGATATGCTGGAAAAAGAGTTGATTCATATCAGAGGTGGGATGGAACAGGATGCCACAAGATTTCATCATTCCACTCAGAACGGCACACAATTTTAAATTTATGAATTATTATTTCTGGATTTTTCTATTTAATATTTTGGACCGTGGTTTACCATGAGTAACTAAATCTGTGGAAAGCAAAACTGCAGATAAGAAGAGATGAATGTATCTTCTTCAGATATTTGGCTCATTTTTTAAAATCATGTTTTTGTTTTGTTTTGATTTGTTTTTTAACTTCTCTTTCCTTGCGGATTGATAGTTTAATAAAATACAGTAATATTATTTTCAGTGAATTTTGGAATATCAAGATGAGGAACTTCAGGATGAAGTCCAAAATGTCTACTTCTAGCCACAATTAAGTAAAAGAGACTGATTCAGTCTTCCACCTTAAACAACCAGAAAACCAGAAAAATACATGAAACAATGGTTTTCAGATACTGGACAAAAAACCCCTGCATATATGTATGATCCCTTCAGAGTGATGGCGCCATGGATTGAATGCATTTTTCATCCAAAATTCATACGTTGGAACTTAAACTCCAATGTGATAGATTTTAGAGGTGAGGTATTTGGGAAGCGATTAAGTCACGATGGTAGAACCCCTATAAATGGGGTTACTTTTCATATAAAAGGGCTGGAGAGAACTAACCGGACCCTTCTTGCCTTGCATCTATTATGCCTTGTGAGGACACAGCATTCATCCTTTTTGCCCTTTTGGCCTTCTGCCATGTGAGAATGCAGCAAGAAGGCCCTCACCAGACACCAAATGCTGGTGCCTTTATCTTAGACTTTCCAACCTTCAGAACTGTAAGAAATAAACTTCTATTCCTTTTTTCTTTATTATTATACTTTAAGTTCTGGGATACATGTGCAGAACATGCAGGTTTGTTACATAGGTATACAAGTCCCATGGTGGTTTGCTGCACCCATCAACCCATCATCTACATTAGGTATTTCTGCTAATGCTATCCCTCCCCTAGCACCCCACCCCCACCCCCAACAGGCCCTGGTGTGTGATGTTCCCCTCCCTGTGTCCATGAGTTCTCGTTGTTCAACTCCCACTTATGAGTGAGAACATGCAGTGTTTGGTTTTCTGTTCCTGGGTTAGTTTGCTGAGAATGATGGTGTCCGGCTTCATCCATGTCCCTGCAAAGGACATGAACTCATCCTGTTTCATGGCTTCATAGTATTCCATGGGGTATGTGTGCCACATTTTTTATCCAGCCTATCACTGATAGACATTTAGGTTGGTTCCAAGTCTTTGCTATTGTGAACAGTGCTGCAATAAACATATGTGTGCATGTGTCTTTATAGCAGCATGATTTATAATTCTTTGGGTATATACCCAGTAATGGGATTGCTGGGTCAAATGCTGTTTCTGGTTCTAGATCCTTGAGGAATTGCCACACTGTCTTCAACAATGGTTGAACTAATTTACACTCCTGCCAACAGTGTAAAAGCGTTCCTATTTCTTCACATTCTCTCCAGCATCTGTTGTTTCCTGACTTTTTAATGATTGATTGCCATTCTAACTGGTGTGAGATGGTATCTCACTGTGGTTTTGATTTGCATTTCTCTGATGACCAGTGAGAATGAGCTTTTTTTCATATATTTCTTGGCTACATAAATGTCTTCTTTTAAGAAGTGTCTGTTCATATCCTTTGCCCACTTTTCGATGGGGTTGTTTGTTTTTTTCTTGTAAATTTGTTTAAGTTCCTTGTAGGATCTGGATATTAGCCCTTTCTCAGATGGATAGATTGCAAAAATTTTCTCCCATTCTGGAGGTTGCCTGTTCACTCTGATGATAGTTTTTTTTTTTTGCTGCACAGAAGTTCTTTAGTTTAATTAGATCCCATTTGTCAACTGTGGCTTTGTTGCTATTGCTTTTGGTGTTTTAGTCATGAAGTCTTTGCCCATGCCTATGTCCTGAATGGTATTGCTTAGGTTTTCTTCTAGGGTTTTTATGGTTTTAGGTCTTACGTTTAAGTTTTTAATTCATCTTGAGTTAATTTTTGTATGAGGTGTAAGGAAGGGGTCCAGTTTCAGTTTTCTGCAAATGGCTAGCCAGTTTTTTCAACATCATTTATTAAATACGGAATCCTTTCCCCATTGCTTGTTTTTGTCAGGTTTGTCAAAGATCAGGTGTTGGTAGATATGTGGCATTATTTCTGAGGCCTCTGTTCTGTTCCATTTGTCTATATATCTGTTTTGGTACCAGTACCGTGCTGTTTTGGTTACTGTGGCCTTGTAGTATAGTTTGAAGTCAGATAGCATGATGCCTCCAGCTTTGTTCTTTTTGCTTAGAATTGTCTTGGCTATATTAACTCTTTTTTGGTTCCATATAAAGTTTAAAGTAGTTTTTTTAATTCTGTGAAGCAAGTCAATGGTAGCTTGATGGAGATAGCATTGAATCTATAAATTACTTTGGGTAGTATGGCCATTTTCACAATACTGATTCTTCCTATCCATGAGCATGGAATGTTTTTCCATTTGTTTGTGACCTCTCTTATTTCCTTGAGCAGTGGTTTGTACTTCTCCTTGAAGAAATCCTTCACATCCCTTGTAAGTTGTATTCCTAGATATTTTTTTTTTTCTCTTTGTAGCCATTGTGAATGGGAGTTCACTCATGATTTGGCTCTCTGCTATTGGTGTATAAGAATGATTGTGATTTTTGCACATTCATTTTGTATCTGAGACTTTCCTGAAGTTGCTTATCAGCTTAAAGAGATTTTTGGGCTGAGACAATAGGATTTTCTAAATATACAATCATGTCATTTGCAAACAGAGACAACTTGACTTCCTCTCTTCCTGTTTGAATACCCTTTATTTCTTTCTCTTGCCTGATTGCCCTCCCCAGAACTTCGAATACTATGTTGAATAGGAGTGGTGAGAGAGGGCATCCTTGTCTTATGCTGGTTGTCAAAGGGAATGCTTCCCCAGCTTTTGCCCATTTAGTAGGATATTGGCTATGGGTTTGTCATAAATAGCTCTTATTATTTTGAGATACGTTCCATCAATACTTAGATTATTGAGAGTTTTTAGCATGAAGGGGCGTTGAATTTTGTTGAAGGCCTTTTCTGCATCCATTGAGATAATCGTGTGGTTTTTGTGATTGGTTCTTTTTATGTGATGGACTACATTTATTGATTTGTGTACGTTAAACCAGCCTTGCATCTCAGGGATGAAGCCAACCTGATCATGGTGGATAAGCTTTTTGATGTGCAGCTGGATTCAGTTTGCCAGTATTTTATTGAGGAGTTTCACATCAATGTTCATCAGTGATATTGGCCTGAAATCTTTTTGTTGTTGTTGTGTCTCTGCCAGGTTTTGGTATCAGGATGATGCTAGCCTCATAAAATGAGTTAGGGAGGAGTCCTTTTTTTTTCTGTTGTTTGGAATAGTTTCAGAAGGAATAGTACCAGCTCCTCTTTGTAACTCTGGTAGAATTCGACTGTGAATCCATCTGGTCCTGGGCTTTGTTTGGTTGGTAGGCTATTAATTACTGCCTCAATTTCAGAACTTGTTATTGGTCTATTCAGAGATTTGACTTCTTCCTAGTTTAGACTTAGGAGGGTGTATGTATCCAGGAATTTATCCATTTCCTCTAGATTTTCTAGTTTATTTGCATAGAGGCATTTGCAGTATTCTGTTGGTAGTTTGTATTTAGGTGGCATCAGTGGTGATATCCCCTTTATCTTTTTTTATTATGTTTATTTGATTCTTCTCTCTTTTCTTCTTTATTAGCCTGGCTAGTGGTCTATTTTGTTAATCTTTTCAAAAAAACAACTCCTGGATTCATTGATTTTTTGAAGGGTTTTTCATATCTCTATCTCCTTCAATTCTGCTCTGATCTTAGTTATGTCTTGTCTTCTTCTGTAATTTGAATTTGTTTGCTCTTGCTTCTCTAGTTCTTTTAATTGTGGTGTTTGGGTGTTGATTTTAGATCTTTCCCGCTTTCTCCTGTGGGCATTTAGTGCTATAAATTTCCCTGTAAACACTGCTTTAGCTGTGTCCCAGAGATTCTGGTACATTGCATCTTTGTTCCCATTGGTTTCAAAGAACTTATTTATTTCTGCCTTAATTTTGTTATTTACCCAGTAGTCATTCAGGAGCAAGTTGTTTAGTTTCCATGTATTTGTGCGGTTTTGAGTGAGTTTCTTAATCCTGAGTTCTAATTTGATTGCACTGTGGTCTAAGAGACTGTTTGTTATGATTCCTGTTCTTTTGCATTTACTGAGGAGTATTTTGTTTCCAATTATGTGGTCAGTTTTAGAATAAGCGCGATGTGGTGCTGAGAAGAATATATATTCTGTTGATTTGGAGTGGAGAGTTCTGTGGATGTCTATTAGGTCCACTTGGTTCAGAGCTGAGTTCAAGTCCTGAATATCCTTGTTAATTTTCTGTCTCGTTGATCTAATATTGACAGTGAAGTGTTAAAGCCTCCCACTATTATTGTGTGGGAATCTAAGTCTCTTTGTAGTCTCTAAGGACTTGCTTTATGAATCTGAGTGCTCCTGTATTGGGTGCATATATATTTAGGATAGTTAGCTCTTCTTGTTGCGTTGATCCCCTTACCATTATGTATTGCCCTTCTTTGTCTTTTTTGATCTTTGTTAGTTTAAAGTCTGTTTTATTAGAGACTAAGTTGCAACCGCTGCTTTTTTTTTTCCTTCCCATTTGCTTGGTAAATATTCCTCCATCCCTTTATTTTGAGCTTATGTGTGTCTTTTGTGTCTTTGCACTTGAGATGGGTCTTGACTCTTTATCCAATTTGCCAGTCTGTGTCTTTTAATTGGGGCATTTAGCCCATTTATATTCAAGGTTAATATTGTTATGTGTGAATTTGATCCTGTCATTATGATGCTAGCTGGTTATTTTGTCCATTAGTTGATGCAGTATCTTCATAGTGTTGATGGTCTTTACAATTTGGTATGTTTTTGTGGTGGCTGGTACCAGTTGTTCCTTTCCATGTGCTTCCTTCAGGAGCTCTTGTAAGGCAGGCCTGGTGGTAACAAAATATCTCGCGTTTGCTTGTCTGTAAAGGATTTTATTTCTCCTTCGTTTATGAAGCTTAGTTTGGCTGAATACGAAATTCTGGAATGAAAATTCTTTTCCTTAAGAATGTTGAATATTGGCCCCCACTCTCTTCTGGCTTGTAGGTTTTCTGCAGAGAGATCTGCTGTTAGTCTGATGGGCTTCCCTTTGTGGGTAACCCGACCTTTCTTTCTGGCTGCGCTTAACATATTTTCCTTCATTTCAACCTTGGTAAATCTGATGATTATGTGTCGTGGGGTTGCTCTTCTCAAGGAGTATCTTAGGAGTGGTCTCTGTATTTCCTGAATTTGAATGTTGGCTTGTCTTCCTAGGTTGGGGAAGTTCTCCTGGATAATATCCTGCGGAGTGTGTTCCAACTTGGTTCCATTCTCCCCATCACTTTCAGGTACACCAGTTGAACATAGGTTTGGTCTTTTCACATAGTTCCATATTTCTTGAAGACTTTGTTTGCTTCTTTTCATTCTTTTTTCTCTAATCTCCTCTTCACGTTTTATTTCATTAAGTCTATCTTCAATCTCTGATATCCTTTCTTCCGCTTAATTGATTTGGCTATTGATACTTGTGTATGCTTCACGAAGTTCTTGTGCTGTGTTTTTCAGCTCCATCAGATTATTTATGTTCTTCTCTAAATTGGTTCTTCTTGTTAGCAATTCCTCTAACCATTTTTTCAAGATTCTTAGCTTTCTTGCATTGGGTTAGAACATGCTCCTTCAGCTCAGAGGAGTTTGTTATTACCCACCTTCTGAAGCCTACTTCTGTCAATTTGTCAAACTCATTCTCCATCCAGATTTTTTCCTTTGCTGTCAAGGAGTTGTGATTTTTTTTTTGAGGAGAAGAGGTGTTCTGGTTTTTGGAATTTTCGTCCTTTTTACCCTGGAATAAACTCTTATTCTTATAAATTACTTAGTCTGTGGTACTTCTGTTACAGCTACACAAATGAACTAAGACAAATGAGGAATAAACAAGATGAGCCCTACTATTGCCTCAGCTTGCTGTGTGGAGACAGCCTGAAAGCACACCTCCAGGGGACCAAATTAATCCTTTGTACCATAACTGCAAGCCACAACAAAGTCCACCACACATAAAAGAATACAGCAAAATCCAACACCCAACTACCAAAAATGCCTGCTCTCCAGAATCTAATAAAAAATTACCAAATCTGCAAAGAATCATGAAATGTAATTCATAAACAGGAAAAAGAAACCTACTGGTAGAGGTGAATTATGATAAAAAATAAAATGGAAAAAATGAAATAGAACGTATAAACCCCTATCTCTTTTAATTATTAGATTTAATGGACAATAAAAAATTACATTGCTCAAATTCCTATAAAATTTCTAAGGGCCTACTCCCAAGTTTTGTAATACTTACAGCTCTGTGAACTGGTAACAATTCACACACTGTCACCAGGTCTCTGGACCACACTGTGTGTAGCCCTGTTTAGGTCAACTTTTTTTTCACCCCTAGCAGGTTGACTTGAATATGCAGTTAGTGGAAAAAAAAAATCACTTTTGAATATGTCTATATAAGAATGTTGTAACCTTAAGTGAATTACTCTTCCTCCTGGGAGTCCAGACTAAGAGGCTCCCATCTCAGGGGTTTTCCAGCACCATTCTAGATCCCAGGGAAACACATGAGGTAAAAGCTGGAGGTTTTAGAGTGAAGTGTGCCAGATAAATTTATGAGAGGCCTAATTAGCACAATCATTTTAGATAAGTAGAAACACAGGTTTTAAGTTAAATGCTTCTGAGCCTAATTATTTCCTCTTTTAGCATGGACTTCAGAGGAAACTGCACTAAATCATTCTGGAAATAGATTGCCAGTTCACAAGATGCTGAGAACTAATTATTGAATGCACTGAATCTTGTGCATGTTGTAACTGCTAAGAGTGAAGACATGGGAGAGCAACCATAGGGCTCCCCACCAGCCACTTCCTCCTCTCAAGCAAATGTCTGTGGACACATTGTTCCAGAAGAGTACAGGGTGTTCGATGTCCTATTAATTGACAGCACTTTTCCCTTTCAGTCCTCAAGATCACTGCTTAGCCTGCCCAGGTTCAAAACTCTTGTGTGTGAGCTGGGAGGAAAAAGAGAAAAAAGATGAAATGAATGTGAATAAAATAGAAATAAGCAAATGTCATTGATTACATTTCATTTGTTACTTTCATTATGGAACCCATTGCAACCCACCTATCATGTCTTTTGTTTCTCATCTATAAACAATGATAATAGTACCTACCACGTGATGTATAATTGAGTTCACATGTGGAAATATATTGGCACATGTAGCGTGTTCAATACATATTAACTCCCTATATCTACAGCTATACATCCATATGTGTTTACTTCTTTCCTTCATTCTAATCCACTAAAAAACCATACAGTATCTGGGTGATCAATTTTAAAAAATTATGCAGTTGATCTTTTTAAATTAAAAGCACTGGTATGATTTTACAAAATGTAGCACTGTTTAATTTAAGATAGAGAGTTTTCATTAGTTTCTGTGATAAAAGCATATCTCACCAAGGGCAAGTTGAGTCCTGAGGTGTGGGTGTTATGATCGATCTTTGAGGGCAGGCTGCCTGACATGTACTTCATCATCCTCGCAAAGGTTCATCACCTCCTTTTGTTTTTCTATAGAATCATTGGTATCCATGTCCTGTGCCTGGGTCATTTTGGTTTATTGGTGAGAAAAGCAATTAGAAGGCAGAGCACTCAGTGATGCCTGCCCTGACTAGGTGTTGCCACATGAACCTTGCAAATGCCCAGAAGAGTGAGAAAGGTGAAGCATTTGTAGGCTAGGTCTAAAGCTAAGGATGGCAAATCACCTTTTTATTTATAAATTCCAAGTCCACATCCCTCTATCCTGCTGTGTAAAATATAATCTCTTGGTGATTGGTTTAAGGTCCTAGATGATGCTCTGCCAAGACATGAAGAGGATCTCTGGACATAGGTGTTCATATCTGAAGCTCTTTGTGAGCACCTGGCCTGGTCACAGACAACTATAGAAAGTCTGGAGCTGGGCACAGTGGCTCATACCTTGAATCCTAGCGCTTTGAGAGGTTGAGGTAGGAGGTTCACTTGAGGTCAATAGTTCAAGACCAGGCTGAGCAACACAGACTTCATCTCTACAAAAGTGAAAAAAGAAATACATTAGCCAGGGTGGTTGTACATGCTTATAGTCCCCTGATGTAGTTTGGCTGTGTCCCCACCCAAATCTCATCTTGAATTCCCATGTGTTGTGGGAGGGACCCGGTGGGAGGTAACTGAAACATGGGGGCAAGTCTTTCCCATACTGTTCTCATGATAGTGAATAAGTCCTACAAGATCTGATGGTTTTAAAGTGAGAATTTCCCCCATACAAGTTCTCTCTCTTTGTCTGTTGCCATGCATGTAAGATGTGACTTGCTCCTCCTTGCCTTCCACCATGATTGTGAGGCTTCCCCATCCATGTGGAACTCTAAGTCCAATTAAACTCTTTCTTTTGTAAATTTCTCAGTCTTGGATGTATCTTTATCAGCACCATGAAAATGGATTAATATATCCCCCAGTTACTTGAGAGGCTGAGGAAGGAAGATTGCTTGAGCCCAGGAGGTTGAGGCTACAGTGAGCTGTTAGCACACCACTACATTCCAGCCTGGGTAACAAAGTGAGACCCTGTCTCTTAAAAATATTAAAAATACATACATGCATACATACATAAGTAAAATCTGAAGACAGCACCTTTCCTTCTAATAGTGGGTTGCTGAGTTTCTTTATAGATTTCAGTGACTGCTCCCTATATGAATGTGTAAACTTCTCATAAGATGGCAAGTGTGTTCCTAGGGATGAATAATTACATTTGGTAGCAGTAAATAAAATTATTCTGAAATGGATCAAAGGTCTCGTCTATAGAGAAAGAACCCTTAGTTATCTTCACGCTTGGCTAAGTTGGTTTTCTGAAATGAGAATGTAATATTCCTGAGAGATTGAGTGTTCATATTGAATTCTTTTCATCTAAAAAAATAATCATTTACAGAGGTAGAGGTGAGCTTTCGTGCTAAACTAGATGTGGCAAAAACTTAGGTAACAAGGAATTTACTTTTTATTTTTCTGCTTTCTAACTTTCCTCCTTGACATTCCCTAAATTACTACTTTTGACCACTTTTTAAAAAATGTACATGTCCTCTCATGACACAGTCTGCCAGTCTCTTGGCTTTGTGACAGAGACAGCCAATTCCCTCTCCACAGCTTTAAGACTTCTTGTTATACGTAATAATAAATCTCTATCATCTAAGCCATCTTGATTCGGTGTTCTGTTCCTTGCATCTGAAAGCACCTTGATTCTTTTTCCTCTAAACAATAATGAGAGAATGAATCATTCTAAAGCTAAGTCATAATTGTGTTACTCCCATGAGCAGAAATCTTAGTAGCTCCCTACTCCCAACCAAAAAACAAAACCCCACATTTATAATGTAGTATTTACGGCTCTCCTAAATTATGTCCCAATCTGCTTCTCCAAGCTTATTTCCCATATGCTTAGTTTACCTGGTCCCTTCCATGGGTTACAATACTTTAAGAGCTGCAGTGAGGGAGAGAGGAGAGGAATGCAGCTGGGCCTGAACCTGGACCAAAGTACCCCTTGCCCCTACTCTCCTCTTCCAGTTTCCACCCTGCCTTCAAAAAATGTTTGATTTTGACCTAAAAATTCATTTATGTTTGAGAGGCAGAAATCATTGTTAGTAAATTCTCCTGTATCTCAGTGCAGAAAAAACAACAAATTTGAGTGTCCTTAAAGATGAAGGTTGCCTTTGAGAACATGGTTCCTAGATTCCTCAGCTCCAGGATAAGCACTGCCATGGGGTAGCCCTGGTCATATCATGTGTGCTAGAGATGAGAGATTTTTCTTTGGCAGCAGGAGATATATCCAGAGAATGCTGAAGCTCCAAGACTAAATTCTGTAGCAGAGATCAACAAAGAAGAACAAGGCATATGGTTGACCAGCATAAAGGCATGCAGCCAGCAAGCACGGAACCACTGCCACCGCCTCAGCTGCTGAGTCTGAGAACAAGCCTGAGAGCCTGCCCCTGTGTGTGATGCAAGCTTAGGAGCTCTGTCAGTGCATTCCTGTCACATTAAAGTGAAGGGCTCTCCATCAAGAAAGAGAGTGAAAGCCCTAAGTCAAAGTCAAAGGGGATGGGTTCTGCCCTTACAGTGATGTTCCTATTGGGACAGCCCCACCTGGTTTCCAAATTTCCCAGTCAGACTGAACATGGGAGCTTGTCAATCAGTCCTAGACACCTCTGTGACAGTGATACTGAGAGTAGAAGCCATACCCCTAAAGTACTCCTTAACCCAGGTCGGAGCATGGGCCTGAAGAAAGAGATTGGAAATGGTGCCAAGGGAGGCATTCCCACCTACTCCTTTGATCTAAGAGGTCCTGAGACTAAATAATGTAATTCTGCTGACCACATAAAGTTCCAGGATTCCCAGCACACAACACACTTGGTGAGGCCCTGAAATCCTGTGGCCCACAGCTCTTCCATATCTTCCCATAGCCAGACTACTGCACAGAGTCCACACCTTCTTGGAAGACATCAGCCCAAGTGGTGCATGTGCTTTCAAGCTTCAGAAGTTGTATGGAAAGGTCAGGTTGAAACTGATGCCTCTTTCCAAATCCAGAAAATTCCTAGCAGCAAGATAGAGAGAAGCAAAACCCTGAACACACAGATATCTGCCTTTGGAATGATCCAAAACTTTTCCCACAACAGCCCCCAGCTCCAGCCAACCAGGGCCATATGTGTCTTTCTAGACTTTCAGGAATGTTAGGCTCTGAAATGTAAAGGCCAATTGTCTCCAACCCTGCATCCATTCCAAGTCTTTCTGGAGTCAGTTGTCCAGACAATGTGCCCAAAATTCTAGATGATGGAAACTTCTCTCTTGGAAAAGAGGTCTTCGGTGTTCTTGGGGTACACTCCCCAAATCCCCAAAGATTGTTTTCAGAGACGTTTTAATAGCAGCTGGCAGAGAAACAGTGAGATTTTCCTCTTGGGATAAGCACAGCTGACATAAGGCCCAGCATAGAGATGACTAGGATGATCCCAGGCTCTTGGTGAATATTCCCATTTTCCCTTGACCAGTTGAGAAACCTCTCAGTCCTACCAGGGAAGACTTTTCCAAAGCACTGTCCCACAGATGGGCTCCAGTTGGGAATTTGAGTTTGGGATGGGATGGTTCTTCATGTCATGAAATAAAATGTCCATCTAAATATCAAACGTGGGATCTAACTCTCAGATGATACCTCAAAAGATGAGAGGCTGAGTGTGCCCTGGGAGATGGTGAATTACAGTCAGGTAGCTGAGCTTTGCTGCCTGCTCAGCAGAAGACAGCACCCCTGCCATGTGGTGAGCACCCTCAACAGGAAGATGACATGGGAATCAGGTCATTCTTTCCCATATCTTGGGGTCCAAACAGCAACAGTGGTTGGCAGAATCTTAGCGAACCAATCAGACTCAATAAAAGGACTAACAGCTCAGTCATCACCACCACTTCCTTTCAACCCTTCCAGAAACCCCATTAGCCTCAACACAGCTTCAGCAGTTTAACATGGCCTGAGGCAGGGGCTCTTGAATAAATCTGTGGCATGCAGCCAGGCGTGTTCTCTTGATGTGAACTCTCTAAAATCTCCCACTCTACATAGCCCAGTCCACAATGTGGGACTTGCCCTGGGAAACCTCAAGTTTCCCCAGGTTCCATCATACCTGGTGGGCCTAGTGGCAAATCCTGATGCTGCTGCTTCCATTAAACTGCACCATCTTGAAGTGAGCAGGTTTGGGAAAGGATAGGCTCTGGAGGTAACATGTACTAGACAGAAGACTTCTGCAGATTATTTGATGATTGATATTTTGAATATACATTTTGATATCTTGAGTGTCCAACTTTGCAGTGTCAAGTTCCACCAGATTATATCATGATACCATGAAGCTAGTGGTTAACTCAAATGAAAACGCCCCTCCAACTCCCTCACCCAACTTATCATTAATAAAAAACATGCCAGGAATTGGCATTAATAATACATAAAATCTTCAAATTTTAGACCCAGACTCTATGATTCCAATGACAACCCTCTAGCTCAATGGGAATAACATAGCCACTTCTCACTCCAACTTGACGCCCTTCCTGAATGCCACGGGACCCAGCATACTTTCCCATAGTGCTCCAATGGGGCCTGCTTTGATGTCACACAATCCTATGATGAGTCACAAGTCCTAGGAGCCTTGGCTGGCATCACAATCCCATGATGGGTCATGAGTCCCAGGAGCCTTGGTTGGCATCTCAAGGACAGAGGAATTTCTCTAGGTGTTTGTAAGCCTGGAGGCCCAGAGTGTCTGACTCCTTTGCTGTGCTGGGAAACAGCATGCCTTCAGCATTTGTGGACCCAGATCTGCAGCAATCCATACATGAGTTTGATCTGTCTTCAATGATTCCATCACAGAAGTCCAACCAGACACTGAAATATATTTCCCTCGAGGGAAAATCTCAGGCCATAAACAATGCCAGGGTTTTTGCAGATGGAGGAGGTGACAGGCTGACAAGTTCCAAAGTGGCACTGGCATTGCCTGGTCTAGGGTCAGCACAAGCTCTGAGCATCCTTTGGGTACAAGTGTATCCTTTCCAGACTTTCTCAATGACATTGCTGGCCTTTCTCAAGCAGTAACACCAAAAAAAGAAAAAGAAAAGAAAAAAAAAAGGAACTAAGTTTAGCATAGGATAGGGATGGAAAAGAAATCTTTCTTTTTTAAAAATGGTGAAGTGTAGGATGTTGTTTTTGTGTTCAAATGCTCTTCGGTACTGTCTCTCCATGTGTATACAAATTCACCTTCATGTTTCTCGTGTTGTCTCTCATCCTTCCCCATCTCTGTTAAGTGTGCTTCACAGACATCCTGCCCACCTCGCTTCCCTCCTCTCTTTTTCCCTTGGGCGCTGACCTACAAGGTGTTCCTCTGGGTGATGAACGTAGCCAGGCCTCCACTTCCAAGCTGAGCTTCTTCCTGGTTTTGCGGGAAAGAGAGGTCAGCCATTGGGCTTTCTATGGTTTTTCTTTCCCCGCTTTTGTCTTCTCCTTCACTTATATGCCCTTCCCAGCACCACACCCCCCCGCCTTGTTTCCTGTCTTCCTTTTACTCAGAATTCCCAGGTGAATTGTATTAATGTGGGAGTGGAACAGATGCTAGAAGTTACCCAGGACTTTTGTTTTTGTTTTCTTCTTTTTTTTTTTTTTGATGTTGTGGTTATTTCCCTTTCTTCCTCCTCCCACACATGCAATGTTAGAGCAACTGCCATTCCATTTGGTACAGAACCACTCCCTGGGGCTGTGATGTCCGAAAAATAGAATATATTATTTATTACAAAATTAAAAACCAGAAAGATCACTTTAAGGATGAATCAAAAAATCACTTCCATGAGACGCTTCTTGGTCTCCCAGGAAGAACAAATGTCATTTTCTTTGGAACTTGCTACTGAGATCTAACACTTTCTTCTCTCATGTTCTTATAATATATATTATATATATATATTTAATTTCAGCTTTCCTATAAACTGAAACTTCATGAGGGTTGGGGCTGAGCCTGATTTAATTTCAGATGTTCCACAGTGCTTTGCCTACAGACATTGTGCACAAAAATTTTCTCTAACCACTTTAAATTATAGCTAAACATGGGGAATGGTGAAAAGGATCAATTAAAGCAAGCCACAAGTTGGGACATGAAACTCAATTTATGAAATTAGAAAAAAAAAAAAAAAAGTAGACATGAGAAGGACAGAACCTGAGCTATAAATAGCTTCAGGGAGACTAAGCAACAGATGGCAGAGGGGTTTGCATGAGATCACAAGTTGCTGAGGGTGAACAGCCAGAGCCCTCTGTAAAGAGAGGGAAGTTTATAAAATTGGCTTCTTAGCAGAGTGAGGCAATGTCAGGATTTGCCGTGGCTTGCACTGGCTCAGAAAGCCCCCACATCAGCTGAAGTGAAGTCATGCTGATGACCGCCCTGCACGGCTGGCTGTACCTTTAAGGATGCAGAAACTGGGAATTTTCATAAAATTCAGTGTTCCTCAGGAAAAGCTGGAGGTTAAAATTTTATCAGATTCAGTGCCACTGTAAAATGGCTCCTTTGTGGCATCCCCAAATTAGTTTCTCCCACAGAGCACCTTATTTCACCTAGTCCCGGGTCAGTTACAATAACTGAGGGCTTAGAATGGGCAGAGTGCACATGGAGAAGAGAAA
This sequence comes from Macaca nemestrina, assembly GCF_043159975.1. Taxonomy (NCBI): domain Eukaryota; kingdom Metazoa; phylum Chordata; class Mammalia; order Primates; family Cercopithecidae; genus Macaca; species Macaca nemestrina. The sequence goes on along the minus strand of NC_092130.1, from coordinate 107,602,701 downwards.
CAGGCATCTGTGTCTACCTCAGAAACAATTCTGTGTACGTGACTAAATCTTAATGTTTTGCAACCATCCTTTTTTAAAGTGACTGTTTTCTACATCTTATTTTTATTTATATTAAGAATGAAATCTGCAAATGAAATCTGCAAATGAAATCATGTCTTTTGAAGCAACATGGTTGAAGCCAGAGACCATTATTCTAAGCAAAATATCTCAGGAATCAAAAACCAAATACCACATATTCTCACTCATAAGTGGAAGCTAAGCTGTGGGTATTCAAAAGCATACACAGCAGTATAATGAACATCAGAGACTCAGAAGGGATGAGGGATGAAAACCTACCTATTGGGTACAATGCAAACTATTTGGGGTGACAGGTGCACTAAAATCCCAGACTTCACCACTATACGATTCATTCATGTAACTAAAATCTACTGTACCCCTAAAGATATAGAAATTAAAAACATTTTTTAAAAAGAATAAATATTCTCAAGACTTAAAAAAGTGAAAGAAAACAAGTGTTGGTTAGGATGTGGAGAAAGAGAACCTTTCTAGACTGTTGGTCAGAATATAAATTGATACAGCCATCTTGGAAAACAATATGAAGGTTCCTCAAAAAACTAGCAATAGAATTATCATATGATCCAGAAATCCCACTTCTAGACATATATGCAAAAGAAATGAAATTAATATGTCAAAGAGATACCTGCATTCTCATGTTTATTGCAGCACTCTTCACAGTAGCCATGGTATTGAATCAACTGACATGCCCATCAGCATGAATGGATAAAGAAAATGTGGTGTGCATATACAATGGAATACTACTCAGTCTTTAAAAAGAAGGAAATCCTGTAGCTTGTGACAATACAGATGAATCTACAGGATACTAGGCTAAGTGAAATAAGCCAGGCACAGAAAAGCAAATATCACTTGAATTCACTTATATGAGGAATCTATAAAAGTTCACTATAAAAATTCACTAATATGAGGAATCTATAAAACTCGGCCAGGCACGGTGGCTTATGCCTGTAATCCCAGCACTTTGGGAGGCTGAGGCAGATGGATCATTTGAGGTCAGGAGTTCGAGACCAGCCTGGTCAACATGGTGAAACCCCATCTCTACTAAAAATGCAAAAATCAGCTGGGCATGGTGGCAGGCACCTATAATCCCAGCTACTCGGGTGGCTGAGGCAGGAGAATCGCTTGAACCCAAGAGGCGGAGGTTCCAGTAAGCCAAGATCGCACCACTGCACTCCAGCCTGGGCACTAGAGTGAGACTCAGTCTCAAAAAAAAAAAAAAAAAAAAAAAAAAAAAAAAAAAAAGAAAGAAAGAAAAATAAGAAGAAAAAGTTAAACTCATCGAAGTGGGGAGTAAAATTGTGCTGGAATATGGGGGTTAGAGGACAGACAGGAAAGTAGATATGATTGTCAAAGGATACAAAGTTCAGTTACAAATAATAAATTCTAGTGATCTATTGCACAGTGTGGTGACCTTAGTTAATAGTAATGTATGGTTCAAAATTGCTAAAAGAGTAGATTTTAAATGTTCTCACCACAAAGTAATAAGTATGTGAGGTGATGGTGATGCTAATTAGCCTAATTTAATCATTACACAATGTGTACATGTATCATAATATCACATTGTTTCCCATAAATATATACAACTGTTATTCGTTAATTAAAGATAAAATTAAATTTTAAAATGTTTCTGTAAAGCTTGCTTAAGTACCGCAATGATAACCCTCTGAAAGTAGCCTCTGACAAATGTGCAATAAATAGGTACTCTTAAGATGAGTAATGTCATATTTAGGAGTCCTAACTTCTAAACTTAATGCTGATGAGAAATTCCCATGGCATTGCTACTGTGGGGACCAAATACAAGCCATGGACAGTTCATCAGGAATTTTATCACTCTCCTGAACTTAACACTCTCTATTTACTCACAAGTATAATCTGCTTTAAATCCAACTGAGGAAAATTTAGACTTGCCAAATTAAAAAGCCAGCAGAATGATTATCTGCTAAAGAAAAGGATCATTTGCTCTATCAATACTTCAGGTAACAAGCTGCCTTAGTACATTTTAAAGTCTGAAAACATTTATTTCACAGCAACTCTGGATTCCTGGAAATGGATGTGCCTGTATTTTTCTTCAGTGCTCTAGCACAGACCCAGACCATTTCTGAAGCCAGTTAGAAATAAGATGGACAACTAACAGTCTGCGTGATGTACTCTGTGGCTTGTGAGTCCAGAATTAGAGGCCAAAGAAGAAAGTAACTGAATCCATTTTTCTAGCACTGATTTGCTGTGAATCAATTTTAAACCTCCAAAATCAACTATTTTATTCTGCTGACAGGGAAATCATATTACATAGCCTACTCCATGTAAAGTAGTTTTGGTTTCTGAAAAGGAAAAAGAACATGATCGGATTTAGCAAAATGGTGTATTAATAGGGGGAAAATCAGATCATCAGAGAATATTAGAGCTTAAATGGTCCTTAGCATTCTCAGTCCAAATCCTTTACACTGTAGATGCTAAAACTACAGTGGACATTTGAGTGGTGTCTGTCCAGAATTTCTTCTCTTCCCCAGTCAACCTTAAGAGACAGGTCCATTTCCAGGAAAGAAGCGATAAAGGGTGATGGTATTACTGGCATTATTAATGCCAGGCCTTCTGAAGGGACTCCTCTGAAGCTTCTCACTGTGTGCCACACTGGATATTAATACATGCAAATTTTTTATATATAGTGGGTGCCAGGAAAAAAAAATGGTTATCATACGAATTTGAAGAATGCTCCACGTTTATTATTTTCATGAAGTAAAGCAGATTTTTTTTTCTTTTTTGGTTTGTTCTGACTTGTTTTGCTTTGGCCTGGGGTGGGGTAGAACAGAGAGAGAAAGGGACTACAAATTATGAAGCATAATCCTGCATTGACAGGCATACAAATGTAAACACAGCTTTGAGTTTGAATTCATCTATATAATGTCTAAACCATGCAGTTCTGTCATTCTGTAGATCAACTTAAGAAATAAAAGACAAGGCAGGTTTCTGGTTAAGATGTATCCTCCTATTCTGTCCTATACTCTGATCTAGGAGGATTTCGAATGCGCTGCAGTGACATATTATGGCAAAGTGTTCTGTCTTGAAAATAAATAAGATATTTCAGTTAAAAATAGATACAGAGATTAGAAGTGGATAAATCTCATTATGTTTGGAATTTGGATTGAATTCATATGAGCGTTCTAGGAGTTCTGAGACTTAATGACAAATTACAGAAATATTTGGGGATTAAAGAACTCATCAAATCCAGGAAAAACATATGGCCTTTAAGGACTTAAAAAACACACACACACCATACACACGCACACACACACGTGTATATATATGAATTGCTATTTTTAACTTAGGAGAGAAGAATGAATGAATGAGGCTGTAAGTTTTCCATGTTTATGTGTTTTCCACTTCTATGGGAGAAGAGGATGCTATTCTGACCCATGTGGTCTGGAGCAGGCAGATTAAATATAAGAGCACACAATAGTTTCTCAATGGCCATACTAAGAACTGGGCTTTCTTGTGGGTACAAAAAAAGAGATAGCCTGGCCTGAATTCAAATTATGTCTCATTTTAGTTGCTGTGTGGCCCACTTGTGCTATTCTTTCTCACAGAGCCTCCATTCCTTCAACTTGAAGGAGGAGGGTAACAGAGTGAAGGTAAGAGTCCCTAGTACAGAGTAAACTTTAAAAACCATGTCTAACTTAAAACGGAGAAACTTAAAAACCCTAAAGATGAAAGTAGAAATTTACCTTCATGTTGACAATGTGAAAGGCTCTGTATGTTTCTGAGGAGTCCTGCCTCTTTTGTACTGCTTATGTAAATGGAGTCCTGCTTATGCAAATGGGCCTATTTATTCAACCCTGTGTCAGTAGTTATTTATGGGCTATAACACCAGGAGAGGCAGTGGCCCTTAAGAGAGAGAATCGGCCGGGCACGGTGACTCATGCCTGTAATCCCAGCACTTTGGGAGGTTGAGGCGGGTGGATCACAAGTTCAGGAGATCGAGACCATCCTGGCTAACATGGTGAACCCCTGTCTCTACTAAAAAATACAAAAAAATTAGCTGGGCAGGGTGGTGGGCACCTGTAGTCCCAGCTACTTGGGAGGCTGAGGCAGGAGAATGGCGTGAACCCAGGAGGCGGAGCTTGCAGTGAGCCAAGATCAGGCCACTGCACTCCAGCCTGGGTGACAGAGTGAGACTCCACCTCAAAAAAAAAAAAAAAAAAAAAAAAAAGAGAGATAATCATGGGCTTGTGGTAAGAACTAGGCTTGAGCTCTGACTCCTCCAGGATCTCTGACTTTGGAAAAATTATTAAACTTCACTGAGTTATGGTTTCTCGTCTGTAAAATGATATGATGGAATGAAGTCTGAGTCTCCCCAAAATTCTTATATTGAAGCCTTAACCACAGTGTGATTGTATTTGGGTGTAGAGCCTTTAGCAGGTAATTAGGGTTAGACGAAGTCACAACGGTGGGCCCCTTATAATGAGATTAGTGCCCTTATAAGAAGCAGGCCAGAGCTGTTGCTCTTTCCACCATATGAGGATACAGCAAGAAGGCAGTCATCTGCAAGTCAGGAAGAGGGTCTTCACCAGGAACTGAATTGGCTGCCACGTTGTTCCTGAACTTCCCATCCTCCACAAATGTGAGAAATCAATGTCTGTTGGTTAAACCACCCAGTCTATGCTATTCTGTTGTAGCAGCCTAATCTAAGACAGATAGAAATAAGAATACCAATCTATTGTATAGAGTTGTTAGGCCACAAATGAGACACTTGTATATTAAATGTATGTAAATTTTCAATCAATTTTAAGTACTATATTAGGACCTAGAGAGATTTGAAAGTGAATCAGACACAGACCTTGCCCTCAGAAAGTTCAGTTTCCCAAGTGATGTAAGACTCTTATATAATCAACAAGTATACAAAGTATGAAGGGCCACATTCATTAATTCTTCATTCATTCATTTATTTAACAAATATGTTTTGAGCATCTAACTATGTGCCAGGTGTTATTCTAGATTTTCAGGAGACTGCAGTAAACAAAAGAAATTCTGTGTTCTTAGAGAATTTGTATCTGAGTTTGGGAAGCAGTCAATATACAAAATGTTAAATATGTCTGGTATTGGGAAGTGCTTTGAAGAAAAAAAAAGTAAGACAATAGATAAGAGTAATAAGGGGCACATGGCCATTTTGTACAAAGTGATAAGGAAAGCTCTAGCCAGGTCTGTCTGATAAGGGACATTTGAGCATATGCATCCATGAAGGGAGCCAATGATCCAAGAGGTTTTTGGGAAAAAAATGTTCCAGGCAGAGGGAGCAGCAAGTGCAAATATGGTGAGGCAGCTGGGTTGTTTATTTATTTGTATTTATTTATTTTGTGAGACAGCGTCTCACTCCATCACCAAGGTTGGAGGGCAGTGTCACAATCTTGGCTCACTGCAACCTCCGCCTCCCAGGTTCAAGTGATTCTTGTGCCTCAGCCTCCCAAGTAGCTGGAATTACAGGCATGAAACACGATGCCTGGCTAATTTTTGTATTTTTAGTAGAGACGAGGTTTTGCCATGTTCACCAGGCTGGTCTCAAACTCCTGAGCTCAAGGCAGGCCTCGGCCTGCCAAAGTGCTGGGGTTACAGGCGTGAGCCACTGCGCCCAGCCAGCAGCCTTAATCACACAAAAGATTCTTCAAAGGGGTTCTGGGAATTCAGAGTTGAGATTATTTTCAGCTAAGGGTGATAATGACACAAGACCCTAGAGAAGGGGCTTGTAAAAAGATACCACAAATTTTTATATTATTTCATACTTTTTACTTGTCTTTTACTTAGATCATATTTCATAAATTCCTATCAATAAGTACAGTTTTTTAATTCTTATTCTCCTCTCAAAGAAAAGCCATAAACATCACTTTTCATTTTCCTATAAACAAAATGAATGAACATCGCTATTAGTTATCCTTTCCATTTCAGATTACTAATATTATCATCATTTTCAGACACAAGGTAGATTGTAGTTAACAACCTGTGCTTTGAAGTCAAGCAGACAGTAGCTGATACCCCAATTCAACTTCTTACTAGATTTCTCACCTTGGGAATATTGCTTAGGCTTTAGAATCATGGTTTCTGTCACCTCTTTTTACCTATGGCTCCTCATGGAAATGGTACTAAAAAATTGCTCAGTGTTGCTATCCTTTTCCATCCTGTCTTTACTGAAATATTCATAAACATCAAACTAGAAAGCAAGAAGCCCCAAATCTAAAAGTCACACTATGCAAATTTTATACAAAATAAATGAAAGTGAAAGTGTGAAGAGAAGTAAGAACAAATATATATACATCTTTACTGAATAAAAAGGGCTTTCATAGATATTCACCTATTAATTCTTTGATAAACTTGTAGCCTGAATATTATTCATCTTCAGTCGATTGATAAAAAATACAACTCAGACAGATTGAGTTATTTTGGCTAAGATCACTCAGCTCGTAACTGGCAAGGCTGCAATTTGTATTGCTCTTCTGAGTCCAATTCCTTGGGGTTAGCTATTGGTACAACTAGTGCCCAAGCAGTCCTCGCAAGACTGGAAGAACTTCCAAATGATTAACCAAGTTGGTTGCATTATGGGCGGCCTCCCTCCTACTTGTGGAATTTGTTTTCTCACTGAAGATTATTTTAAAAGTTACCTAAGCCTCTTCAAAAAGCTTCAGAAATTCCTGGTTATATGATAGATAATGATGTACACAAGGCTTCCTTCTGGATGATTCTACAGGGTCTAGAATGTAAATAGTTTCTCTCTATGGTGAGCAAGATCTCTGTGCTATAAGGCTCATTTGGTCACTCATCTGGGAACTCTGCAAGAACTGGGACCATGTCTTACTCATCTCTGTATCCCAAGGCCAGCCCAAAGCCTGGCATGTGGGAAGCACTCAGGAGGGGTTTGAGCACCAGCATGCTAGGCATTATGATGGTAATGCCTGTTAAAAATCACTGGTTAAGCTCCACTTTTGCTGCAGTAAACAGACTAGACATCAGCTGTCATAAGAAAACATATTACCAGGCAACTTTTCATTTTTTCATCCCGAATCCAAGCAACTGGCCAGGACGGTGAGATGACAGCCCTGCAGCTTCCACATCTCACATCATTTCTCTCTTCTCCTAGTTCCTTTTCAGACAGCTTTTTTGTTTTTTTTTTTTTTCCAAAAGCCCAAGCCTGAGCCAGAACTACAGGTTTTGTTTGCCCCAACAGGGAAAATATTTTTAAAGCGAGGATGTTAAATCACCCTGCACTTTTAGTCTCTTGAGTATCAGTGTCGACTTAAACCTTCCCCATGGAGAAGGGTGGCACTGATCTCTAGACTGGTGAGGGAAATCAGCACCAGCTTGGAAGGTAGCTGCACTGAGTTTCAATCTCTGCACTGTCGTATGACAATGGCTGAATTTATTTACCAGTTACCTGCACTGATCACCTTACACACATTGCTTTCTTTAACCCTCTGTGAAGGATTCTCATTATCATTTGCATTTTGAAGATGAGAAAGTTAGAGCAGAGAGGTGAAGTGACTTGCCCAAGGTCACAGAAAGTGATCAGCAGATCTGAGATGAAACAAACCAATTGGACTTCACAGCTGTATTCCTAACTATGCTACATCAGGCAAGTGAATGACCCTCTCAGCACCTCCATTTTCTTGTCAGTAAGATGAATGGAGGAACAACGACTTTATTGGATTGTTAGGAAAAGTAACTGAGATAATGCAGGCAAGCTCCTGACACTTAGCAGTTACTTAAGATATGTCAGTTCTCTCCTTTCCTTTACATAACCTGGAATTGGAGAGCATCACCTCTTAAGCAATCCTTTATAAGTATAAAGCTGAAATTAATCCAAATCACACCAGAGCCAATGACAATAAAGTTGATTTGTTCAGACTTATTATTTTGTTTCAAAAAGATCTGTCTCCAGTTTCCTCGGCAGCCCCACAGAGCCAACCCAAACTGAAAACACATGCAGCGAATGCAAACTTATTGGTGAAACATGATAGACACTTCAAGAACCAGGAAATTCCTTCTTTAAATGACTTGCTCCTTAGCCAAAGCAGTTATGAGTTAAACAATACAGCAGTGCGGCTGTGGCCTTCAAGATGCACAGTGGGGCTTCAAGCTCCTGGAGGGAATGGAAGCACAGGGCTCTGCTTGCCAGCTGGCACTGACACTCCACGGACAAGATACGCATGGCCTGGCCTTCCAAGTTGAGAGCAATTGCTGGCAGTACACTGTGAGCATGTGAAGCTAAGGGAGTATTTTTTTTTTTAAGTCCCATCATTGTTTTTCTTTCTTTAAATGGTAGCCACTGAAAAGCTATGCAAACACTTCAGCTGCGGAATATTTAATCTGACATTTGGCATGGCTCCCTTGTTGATCCAAGACATAAAGTATGCAGTTGTTTCATTGCTTACTCAAAAAAGATAAGCTAGATACAATTTAATTTTCCTTCTCCTTGCTTTTAGCTGGGTCCCTACACGGATTCATCCTTGATTCCCAAGCAATGGGATGACAATTATAGACCACAAGAGCAGAAGGTGAATAGTTCATTTAACTAAATGGGTCAATTTAATACTTTTCTTCTGGGGGGTGAAGGGGGATACTCTGCTAAAAGCTGTAGAAGTCCCTGTTCTTGTGGTGTGTTCAAGGGTTTGGCAGCTCTTCTCACTGGATTTGGTGTTTCAGGGTTTCATGTGCTGTCATGGAAACATCACCAGAATGGTCCCCTCATCACTCTGTTGTCATTGGTTTTTAGCAAGAGGAGAACTAACATCTTGTGGGAATCTTCCACCTGTTCACATCGGACATACCTCCTGGCTGTATCTGCTCTTTCACTCCATCAGGACAAGCTTAACTATCTCACTGGCAGATTTGGTTTCCTAAAAGTAAATCTCCTGTAGGTTCCCTTTCACTATCATTGAATGGTTTCTGACCCTAGACAGGTAAGGAGAACATTGCCCCTTCTCACAAAACACAGGGATCCAAAAAACTGTGTGGGCAGTTCTTGTTTCTCAGCACGTGCAGGGAAGGACACAGAACTGTCCAACATTCCAAAGGGAACAGAGACCTTCCTTATCCAAGTGTTCCTCCGCTGGAGAGTTAGGACAGTTGCGGAATGTAAACAAACACACTTTCTAAAGTCTCATCCTTTCTGCAGGTGGACCAAGAATGCCAAAAACACTGGAAATTATAGTCCAATGAGCACTTTATTCATTCTCCTGTGTTTCAATGTCCACTGTTATAACAACTGTGATTTAAACATCAGGCTACTGTCACTTGACTGCAGGTAATGATACAATTTTGCTTTAGAGAAATATTGAAACAGAGTTCATCCTTTAAAAAGGGATGGATGAGGGAATGAGTAGAAGAGAATCAAATGGATTTGTTAAAATACACCAAATCTTTAAAACCCTGAAACTGCTAAAGTAAACGGAAATGACAAATTTGGATATTCTCTTAGTTCTGATTTAAGTTTCTGGATCCTGTTCCAAATGAAAATATATCTTTGTTTCTAATGGAAAATTCAAAGAACACAAACCTGAGCTTTAAAAGCCATGTCCCAGTTTGTTCTTTTATGGTGTTTGAGCTTGAGGGATTCAGTTTGGTGAGAAAGGAACTTCTTAACCTTAAAAAAAACTTTAGTTAACAGACAAAATTGTGCTTGAAGGCAGGGAACTCTTATAAGAATGGCCTTTCTGGCAGGTATAACACAGTTATATCTTGCAATTATGAATTTGTATTTAAAATATCTGTCTAAATACTATTAATAGAGTTTTTCAAAGATAGTGACAAATGATTTTTACTTTCTTCTTTATAACTTTTGTCTCTCTCTCCTTTACAGTTTTGGACGTTGAGTATCTGTTTTGTATATAAATGGAAAAATGAAAGTTAAAAATACATTCTTTCTCCAAGGATCTAGCAGTGAACCTTTTCTTGGAGTGCCTAGTAAGTCCTGAAATGAGGTAATTCTGAGCATCCTCACTGCAATGAGGCACTCATTCTGGGTCTCGAAACTTCTGTGGAGAGTTTCCAGCAGCCTTCTTTAAAGGGTTCAAACTCTTTTTCCACTTTTTCCAGGCCTTCCCCATGTAAGAAGGTCTTAATATCATGTCTCTATAATGCATCAATTATAATCAAATTACAGCAGTGATAAACTAAATTCCATAAGCCAATAATATTTCATAGAAATTGCTTCCCAAAGTTTTGTGAACATGTTTTCAGTTGTCCAGTGTCTTCAAAGTAGGTGGCAGGGCATTTCTTGGTAAGTAATTGGGAAGCATACCAGAGCTCTGAAAGTCCTCCTAAATTCCTTAAAATATAGATTACTATAGATAATTGAGTAACTCTTTAGGGTCTAGAGTGGCAGAGTAGTGACATCTCACCTGCTGACCCTAATTGATGGGGGAAGCTTCTGGAATGTTCTATTGAGAGGAAGTATAAGGAATGGGCTCAGGCTGATGAGTGATGTTGGCACCGTGTCTAAGGTAGCAATATTGGTGACACAGTTGGTTTTAAATTGCCAACCCTGTTCTAGATTTTGTCTGATGAGTTTCTGGTGATTTGTGTAGTAGTCAAAATGTCTTTCCCAAAATGTTTACTTGGACAATATGGAAGCATATCCTAGGGGTACCTCACACTATTTCTCTCTTCTTTCCCACTTTCCTGTCTTTTTTTGCATGACAGGAGCTTCGGGGTTAGTGGCCAAAGTTTTATGAAGACTCCATGATCCGTGCTGGAGGCTGTGATGCTGTGGTTAAGTTCTTAGTGAACACTGTCACCCTTCTCTTAGAAAGCCAGCATTTAGAACCTGTGTTTCATATTTGGTCTTAAAAAAAATAAAAGTAAAAGGAATGAAAACAAGAATCCTTCTTTTAATGATTTGCCTTTATATTTGCATTTCCCCCGGTCCTGTACCACTCCACCACAGAAAGGAAATTTTAGGGCAAGATAATCCTATGAAGGCAGTGCTAAACTATCTCTCAGCAGTATCTTTTGCCATTGCCTTTCAACAGATTTCTTATTTATATTTAGATTGTAATGTATTCAATGTATGCAATGGAAACCTTAGAGGAATCAAGTAAAGCTGAATTCCTATGGAAAAAATACTTTACTTCCTGCCATATTGCTGCAACAGAAATTTTATTGGCAAAGTAAGTTGCAATATTACTCCCAGCAGAAGATTTCTGCATATGTAAAAAAAAACCTGGGAGTATAATTGCTTCATTCAAAAATAAAAAGAGGAAAAGAAAAAATGAGCAATTGGGAATCATGTTGCCATAACCATCGTTAAGCTCTGTGTTTATCAAATCTAACTTATAAAAAGCTGTATTTATTAAACATAAAAAGAAAGCAGTGAATTGTCTCAAGATGTTATACCCTATAAGGTTTACGTCCATACAAAATTTGTTAAAAGAAAAAGAAAAAAGGAAACAAGTTAGAACTTCTAATATTGGAAATACAAGGATTTAGCAGAAGATAGAAGTGAATGCAATTTTAACATTTCCCTAGTAACTATCAAAACCAGATAAAAAGACTACAATGAGGCAAAAAAATGTAATAAAATTATACCAGCAGTGAATCTTAGTAACAGTGTCAATCTAATACTATAAAATGTCTGACATTTCTATCAGAAAAAAAAAAATGGCTTTTCAATCAAAACAAAGATCCCGTGTACCACCACACAACTTAGGGAATAATAACATCATATAAATTATGAAAAATAAAAAGAGAACATTGTAGGAGATTCTTCTAAATATCTCTTAGTTTAAAAGGACAAGGACTGAAAGAATTGGGAGGCTGTGGGAAAAACCATTGCAATTGGAACCCAGCTCTGTTCTGCGTGGAGAGTCCTTGAGGAAATCCAGAGAACGTTTTTCGTATTTGTCTCTGGCTCAGAGAGTTATCAAGGCTCTTTGAGTGGTAACGGGGAAAAGCAATCTCTAGAAGGTAGCTCATTGAAGATCTGGGACTCAACCCACTAGGAGCTATTGCTGCTGCTACATATTATAAGTTTATAAGTGTAAAAGCATTGTGATGTGTGAAGGGGAAAAGCTGTGGCAGACAAAAAAATATATAGTTTGTCCACTCACCAAACAAAAAGTGCATAGTAGTGGAGATTTCCTGATCTTAAATTCGTACTAGTGTGACTGGTAACTCCGAGTCTGCTGAATGAAACAGAATATTCTCTCAGCTCAGTGGAACTAGAGCTTAGTGAGGTAGTTTCCGTAATACATAGAAAAAACTTACAGTCATAAAATTATTTGAATATAATGGCTCAAAATTCATACCTATCTCCTCAACCAAAAGTTGCTGAATTGCTTAAATGGCTGAATCGATTCCATTAACTTGTGGCAGTCAGGCATTCAGCCTACATTTTATGGGGAGATAGAAAACTCCCCCAAGTTAAAGGAGAGGAAATGCAAAAGAAATACATCATACTATTTATTTATTTATCACCTGCTTTTTTTTTTTTTTTTTTTTTTTGAAAATGACAGTGATAGACATTTCTCTTTTTTAACTAAAGTAAATGTAATAAAATAGACTAAATGGGCTGGGGAGGTTGCTCACACTGATAATCCCAGTGCTTTGAGAAGTTGAGAAAGGACAATAGCTTAAGCCCAGGAGGTTGAGGCTGCAATCAGATATAGTCACACCACTGCACTCCATTCTAGGAGACAGAGCAAGACCCTGTCTCTTAAAAAAAAAGAAAAAGAACAAAAAGTACGATAAATTTTACATTCTAAAAAAGAGTATCATTTTAACAAATATTTATTCTGGGAGACCCAAATAAAAGTAAATGTTGCTTTTGTTTTAAGGAGATAATATAAAATATAAATTCTAAGAAATGATAAATTAATAGACTGAAATTAAAAAGTACAAACTTAGCAATAAAAACAAGTAAGTTATTTCAAAATTTAAAATTTTATTATAAGTTGAAATAGAGAGCAAGTGGGGACAGAGAGTGAGAAAGAAAGAGAGAGAGGAGAATAGATGCAGAAAGACGAATCACTGGCATTCAGGACTAGCAGCAGGAAGTTCTACAGTTTGGAGAGGGAAGGGACAGAATGCTGGAAATAGAAGGTAATAGATACCAAATGCAAAAACAGAGATCCTGTGTATGAATAATGAGTATGAATGAAAAACTGAAAAAAAGATTTTAAAATGTAAAAGAAAACAAACTAACTGAATTGAAAGAATTTTTTACTGTACAGAGTAAAAAACAGTACTCTACTTAGACAAAATTATTGGAAAGCAATCAATAATTTCTTATGATATTCTGAAATTGAAAGGTAAAGAATTCTGAAAGCACTGAGACAGAAGAATCCAATCACTTAAAATAAGAAAAAATGTCATGCTGGCTTCAGACTTCACCTAGGTATGTATGTTACCAAAATACATAGCAGACACAGCCCAAGACGAGAAACTATTCAAATGCCTACTAATGGTAGTTGTATATTCCCATCACAAAATAGTAAATGGCAATAAGACTAAACTATGTATGACTATATGCAAAAGTATAGGTGAATCTCATAAAACTAATATTGAATGAAAGAAGCCAAAAATAAAAAAGTAAATCCTGCATGAATCCATTTACATAACAACACAAAGTAAGGCAAAACAAATCCATGCTGGGAGAAGTCAAGTAATGGTTACCCACCAAGGGAGAACACCAGCAAGGGACGGGTGAAAAGTTCACTGGGTGGCTGATAATCTTCTGTTTCTTGATCTGCAGGCATTTTATAGTGTGTTAAATTACTCATTTTATAAAAACTTATCAAACTGTACATTTGTGACTTGTGTACATGAATAAAGCATTTTTAAATATTGAAGTAAAATTAGAGCAATCATTGAAGATAGGGAGGATTCAATGGATCGATGCTGTGAATAGAATTTTAGATGAGTATATTAAAAATCTGATGGTAATAATTAACTATATATGCCATAGCTTCAAAATCAGCAGAAAAATAGAGAAGGAAGAAAATTTTATCAAGTTAACAGGAGATAGGAAAGATGAATAAAATGGAAAAAAAAAAAGCATAGTAAACAGAAAATAAAAAATAAGATGGCAGAAATTACTCCAAATATGTCAGTCTTCACAATAAAATATAAATGGATTGAATTCACTTTTTAAAAGATGCAGATTATAAAATAAGATAAAAACACATTCACAGTCAAGGTATTGGTTTTAAAATGTCATTCTCTAATAAAAGCAACCAGGACCCTCTGGAGGAGTGGTTGATTTCAGAGACAGGTGAGGATAAATAAATATCCAAAAGTTCATGATGATAAACAATCGAATGAATAAACACATAATGGAAAATGAGTAATTCTTCGTTATGGAAGAATTCCAATTAATAGATGTAAAGGAGTTGAAGAAAATAGAAAGTCATCATAGGCCACATAATAATCACTGCAGATAAGAGCCACTAATGATTCTTAAATTAGTGGGTAAAAGTATGAGTAGACACAGAATATTGCATAGCCTCAAAGTATCAACTGCTCCCAAAATATTAATTAATTACAGTGGGGAAACCTGGCAGGTAACACAGCAACCAAATAATAACAGTTAAAATCATCAACAATAAGACAAATCAACAACATGTAACCCCCGATCTGATGCACTGAGAAGGGCTTATCTCCTCTGTGTTGTTCTTCTCAATAAGCAAAACCTTAACCTAACCCTGAGAAAACATCACACAAACTCAATCAGTGGGCTATTCTGCAAGATATGTGACTAATATTCGTCAAAGTGTCAAGATCATAAAAGAGAAGAAAAGACAAAGACATTGCCACAGACTGAAGCAAACCCGACAACTAAGTAGAACGATCAGGATCTTGAACTGAATTCTGGAGAATGACTAGTACAAAAACTGGTGAAGCCTGAATAAAGTCTGTAGTTAATAGTATTGTAGTGATGTTAATTTCTTGATTTTCATAATATTTATATGGTTATGTAAGATATTAGCATTACAGGAATTAAAATAAAAGGTGTATGGGAACACTACTAGTTTTGGAACTTTAAGTCTAAAATTATCTCAAAATAAAAAAGAAACTTTTCAAAAAAGAATCAGATCTTAGTAGTTTGTAGCGTTCAACAGCTTTTGAAATTCCTTATTATACTTGGTTAGTAAGGTTTACTATATATTTTTTAGTCAATATTTATAAAATATTCTCCTGGAAAATATTTGATTTCCCCAAGATACAGCAATTTGTAATAATAGAATTCTATCTATTTTTCCTATATTTTAAAACTACTTCTGTTGAATAAATGTGGCCCAGTTTTGTTACTTATTCATGTCCTTTTTTACTTCTTGATTTAACTGTTGAAGTTTTATTTGTTTTTTATCAAATAACCAGTTTAATCATTTCTTAAACCCTGCTAATTGTTTAAAATTTTTTATTAATATTTACCTTCTTTGTAATAATTTGAAAATTCTAGTTGACTTGCATTTTTTTCTTCTCTTAGCTTACAAATGTGGGCAATTGGCTCATACGTTTTCAAGCCTCTTGCTGAAAGCTTCTGAGGTTATGCATTATTTGAAGACCACTCTTTTGGCTGTATTTCATAGGTTTGAATCTTTCATTCTTCATGATATAATGGCTTGATAATTGGTAACATCATGTTGTGTGTTAGTTCTTTCAAGCTGCAACAGCAAGAATACCACCCCAAGTGGCTTAATCAACAGAAATTTAATTCTCATAGTTCTAGAGGCTGGGAAGTTGGCCAGTTTGGTTCCTGGTGAGGGCCCTCGATATGTCATCACATGGGGTAGCAGAGGTGAGGCGGGAGGTGATGAAGGAGAAGCAATCTCTTTACTGTCTCTTCTTATAGAGGCACTAACTGTATCATTAAGACTTCACCCTTATGTCCTAATTATCTCCCAAAGGCCCATGTCCCTATACAATTAGAATTTTGAGGGGACACAAACATTTAATTCATAACACATTGATTATACTTTAGTCCAAATATATGCAAATTATTTATTTGCTCGATTTTATTTTCACTGATTATTATCTATTTTTAATTTGATTCTTCTCTGTAACCAACATATAGGTCATAGATTATACTCTGTGATTAGGTTCTGTGGTATACTGAAGTCAAATAAAAAATCTGTTTTTGTGAAAAAGTATATACACTCTATACAAACACAAATGACACATGGGCATGCATGTACTACATGCAATATACAACCTCAGCATATGCTCCTTATATAGATATATCTAAAATTAAACAACAAAGAAAGGTTGAAAATAAAGGGATTCCAAAAGATACCATGTGGGTACCAACTAAAGGAAAGTTGGTACAACACTATTTGTACCAGGCAAAATGTAAACTTAAACCACAAAGCGTCTTCCTATTTTGTGGAATATGAAGAAACACATTGCTATCAAAGAAATATTAAATTAGAAATATTTACTCATGCTGAAGCTGTGTGCACATAGCACCAGAATTATACAATATATAAAGAAAAAATTAGAAAAATTATAAGGAGAATTTGCAAATCCACAGTCATACACATTACAAGTAGACTGCAAATTCTGCTTGTTAAAGAAAACAAATTTAGTTATAGAAGGAAGGATTTAAAATAAAGTTTTCAAACTTTAATATATACCCACAGAGAGAATAAATATTGTTTACAAGTTCACATAAAACATTAACAAAAATCAACCACAATACTTTGAGATTTACAAAGAAAATCTCAACAGATATCAAACAGTTCATAGCATAAAGAACACTTTCTCTGAAGAAAATAGAGTTGAATTAAAATTTTTAAATAATAGAAAAAAATACCATAGTTCTAGAAATTAGAAAAACATTATTGAAATGTATGTATTAAACAGGAAATCTGATACAAATTATTATCTATTGTTTATAGAACAACAATGAAAATACTGTATATAAAACTCAAAGAATAAAACTAAAGTGGCAGTTCGGCATTAAAATCAAGTTATAAAACAAATATAACATTGAAAATAAATAATTCAATGCTCAATTCAAGTAGCCAGAAAAGGAAAAAAATGCTGTAAATGCAAAAAAGTTCAAGGAAGGAGGTGTGAAATATAACATGCATTTATGAAGTAGAAAATAAATAGCAAAAAATAATAACTACAAGCCAAAAATTGATTCTCTGAAAAGAGTAAAAAAAGTATAAATCTCTCAATAAGAATGATCAAAATCTAGGAAAAGACACAAATAATTTATGGCAGGAATGGATTAAATAACATAATTACTAGTAACAGTTGAGATGTTAAAAAATATTTGAAGAACTAGGAACAAATTTATACCCATACATTTTGGATAATTTTCTTAAAAATATGAATTATAAAATTGACTCCAGAATAAATAGAGAAATTAAACAGATAATAACTACTAAGGAGCTTGAAATTATAGCAAAAATATTTTTCTCACAAGACACCCACCTGCCCAGATAGATTTTCAGGCAACTTTTACCAAAATTTTAAGAAACAGATAATGCATATATTATAAAATCTTAAGACAATTAAAGAGAACAAGGCACCCAGCTTATTTTGTAAGGGTAGTATAACCTCGATATCAAAATCAGATGACAGAAGTATTAGAAAAAAAACTAGTCCCAATATTCTTAGGAGGGTAGATGAAAAATAAAAAATAAAATTTTATTCAATTGAATCCAGGGTGTGCATGTGAACATATGGCCATGTGTGTTTATCTTTATACATATCATGACTAACTAGACTTTGTCGCTGGGAAGCAACAAGAAATCTATCTGTTTAAATTGGTATATACTAACAGACTAAATAAGAAAAAAAGTGATTTTTAAAGAAAGGATAAAGAAAAGCTACTCAGAAGTTACCGATAAGCCCACCTGATAGATTACTTAACCCCATTAATAATGAAAAGAAAAAAAATTTAGATGCCATTGTTTCCTAAGTAAATTGACAAAAATGGAAAAGATTGAACTAAGCAGTGATGTTATGTCCAAGGAATGAGTGGTATAGATTATTTCAATGATTTTGAAGGTAATTTAGCAAAATAGATTACAATTTAAAGTTCATGATTTTCATCTCAGAAAATCAATTTCCTAAAATATGTTTTAATAAATAATTGGGAAATGGTACAGATATTATGTTCAAGGATGTTTATTTGTGAAGTGGTATGGTGTGTACAACTAAGAGAATATTGGCTTTTATTCCCCATCACTCCTAACTCTGGATGTGATATCTGAGTTAAGACACCAAATTGGATTTTAAGTGAGGACCTGACACAGCTCTATGGATCAGGAGACAACTCATAACCACTGTATCCCTGAGTTTTGTACACTTGGGCCAGCATTACTTATTTATCCTCAAAATATTAATTACGGACTATTAGTCCCTGACAGATGGGATAGCCTTAGAAGTAGCCTGAGCCTGTGGTTCTCAAGCTTGAGTGTGCATCAGAATCACCTGGAGAGCTTGTCAGTCACCAGTTGCTGAGCCCCAACTCCAGAGATTTTGATCCAATACACCTGAGAATTTGCGCTTCTGACAAATTCCCAAGTGTTGCTGATACTGATGGCCCAATGACCACATTTTGTGAAACACTGCTCTAAAGGAAATCTGATCTGATTATTTTCCTCTATTAATCAAATAGTTGACCAGAGAGAAAATAGAAACAGAGTCTAGGGCATAAGCCATTCTTATCTGCACCTCTCCTGATACATCCTCCCTTTATTTTACTTTGAAAGGGACATTTATAGCTGTAATTCAATCCCTGAAACCTCACAATAGCACCATTCTCTTCCTATATAAAGACCAAGAGTGAAAAACTAAACAAATGCGCGCGCGCACACACACACACACACACACACACACACACACACACACACCCCCACCCCTTAGGCATGGGACAGCTTCTTCCTGCAGCTCATCTAATAGGATCTAGTTACTAAGGTACAAGGATCTTTTTAAAAAGCGCAAGACTACATTTTTAATGCCATTTCCTACATTAACACTGAAGGCACCCTGCTAAGCAAGATTCTACCTCATATTACAAAATCTGGGGCTAAACTTTTCCAACATTCTCTCTATTCATGGGCTTCTTATCAAAGGGAAAAGAGAAAAAATAATAAAAGATAAAAACATATACATAATTTGCCAAAAAGATATGGAAAAAACAGGCATTTGGCTTATTAGGCAAAATGAGGCTGGGACAGGTCTGATCACCTCCATCAGAATGGGAAGACCGGGAATTGAGTCTGTCCAGTTGTCTCTTTGCCAGAGAGCACATCAGCACTTTAAGCTGATGACTGCACTGCACTAACTTCACGTTTCATTAAATTACAAAATGTAATTCAATATGACTGAAGTAATGAGGCTTAATGTGTTGGCTTGGTATACGTCAAAAGACACAACTCATTGGCAACCATAACTCAGCTATGTGGTGTTTAATCCACCCTCCTAGCCAGAGCCTACCTGACTTTGAAATCTTTTTGTTTCCCTTTAAATTCTGAAATAATAATTTTATTGCTTTAGAAACATCATTAATTTCCAAGTCTAATATTTGTTCCAATAATTTATAATCAGAAAAACAGGCAACTATTTTCCCACACTCAATCTTTTAAAATGACCTTTATCAAATATTTTGGTAGTTAAGAACATACTTGCAGAAACTCAATTACTAGAGCTCAAATTCTGGTCTTGCCATTTTTAACTGTGTAGTCTTGGGCAAATCAGTTACTTTTTGGGTAAACTTTATTTTCCTTAACTGTAAAGTTTTCTCATTGAATTAAATAAACTAATACATGTAAAGTACTTAAGAGTCTCACTACGTTGCCCAGGCTGGTCTCGAACTCCTGGCCTCAAGCAATCCACCTGGCTTGGCCTCCCAAAGTGCTGAGATTACAGGTACGAGCCACTGTGCTTAGCTCATAGTAGGATTGCTTTCATTCCCTTAGTGGTTACCATTGTATAATATATCTCATATTCCAAGTGTTTATCTCTCTTTCGTTATGTTTTGTAGCAGTTTCGTTAATATCTGATTCACTTGCCATAAAATGCACCCATCCAGTGGTTTTCGGTATAGCCACAGAGTTGTGCAACCAGCACTACAATCAATTTTAGAACATTTTTATCACTCCAAAAGAAAGTCTATACCCATTAGTTGTCTCTCCCATCTCCTTCCACTCCAAACTCCAGCCCTAGGCAACCACTAATCTACTTTCTATCTCTAATGATTTGCCTATTCTATACATTGTGTTTAAATGGAAACATGCAATACATGGTCTTTTACATCCAGTATCTTTCACTTAATATTTTCAAGGTTCATCCATGTTGCAGCATGTATCATACTTCATTTATTTTTATTGCTAAATAATATTCCATTATATGAATATGCCATACATTTTAAAAATTCATTCATCAATTGATGGACATTTGGGTTTTTCCACTTTTTTGGCTGTTATGAATAATGCTTCTGTGAATATATACATATAAGTTTTTGCATGGACATATATTTTCATTTCTGCTGGGTCATATAGTAATATGGTTTGGCTGTGTCCTCACCCAAATCTCATCTCTAATTGTAATCCCAATATTCCCCATGTGTCAAGAGAGGAACCTGATTGCAGGTGGTTGGATCACAGGAGCAGTTTCCCTCATGCTGTTCTTGTGATAGTGAATGAGTTCTCACAAGATCTGATGGTTTTACAAATAGCTTCCCCTGGGCTTCTCTCTCTCTCTCTCCTGCCACCATGTGAGGAAGGTACTTGCTTCCTCTTTGTCTTCTGCCATGATTATAAGTTTCCTGAGGCTTCCCCAGCCATGTGGAACTGTGAGTCAATTAACTCTCTTTCCTTTATAAATTACATAGTTTCTTCTATTTCTTTATAGCAGTGTGAAATAAACTAATACAGAGAATTGGTACCACAGAGAGTGGGGTACTGCTATAAAGATAGTTGAAAATGTGGAATCCACTTTGGAGCTGGGTATTGGGCAGAGGTTGGAACAGTTTGGAGAGCTCAGAAGAAAATAGGAAGATGTGGGAAAGTGGGACTTCCTAGAGACTTGTTGAATGGTTTTGACCAAAATGCTGATAGTGTTATGGACAATTAAGTCCAGGCTGAGTTGTTCTCAGATGGAGATCAGAAACTTCTTGGGAACTGGAGCAAAGGTCACTCTTGCTATGCATTGGCAAAGAGACTGGTAGCATTTTGACCCACCCTAGAGACCTGTGGAACTTTGCACTTGAGAGAAATGATTTAGGGTATCTCGCAGAATACATTTCTTTTTTTATTATTATACTTTAAGTACTGGGATACATGTGCAGAACATGCAGGTTTGTTACATAGGTATACATGTACCATGGTGGTTTGCTGCACCCTTCAATCCATTATCTACATTAGGTATTTCTAGGAGAAGAAATTTCTAAGCAGGAAAGCATTCAAGAGGTGACAGAGTATAAAATTTTGGAAATTTTGCAGCCTGACCATGTAGTAGAAAATAATAACTCATTTTCTGGGGAGAAATTCAAGCTGGCTGCAGAAATTTGCTTAAGTAACTAGAAGCTGAATGTTGATAGTATGACAATGGAAAAAATGTGTCCAGGGCATGACAGAGAGTTTGTGGCAGTCCCTCCAATCACAGGCCTGGAGGCCGAGGAGGGAAAAATGGTTTTGTGGGCCCCGCTGCTTTGTGCAGCCTCAGGACTTGGTGCCCTGTATCCCAGCTGCTCCAGCTCCACTCCAGCTGTGGCTAAAAGGGCAGAAGGTACAACTTGTGTCATTGCTTCAGAGGATGCAAATCCTAAGCCTTGGTAGCTTCTATGTGGTGTTGGGACTGTGGGTGCACAGAAGTTAAGGTTTGGGAACTTCCTTCTAGATTTCAGAGGAGTATGGAAATGCCTGGATGTCCAGATACACGTCTGCTCCCAGGTTGGGGCCCTCATGGAGAACCTCTGCTAGGGCAATGCAGAAGGGAAATGTAGGGTTGGAGCCCCCACACAGAGTCCTTACTGAAGCACTGTCTAGTGGAGCTATGAGAAGACAGTTACCATCCTTCAGACCTCAGAATGTTAGATCCACCAACAGATTGTACCATGTGCCTGGAAAAGCTACAGGCACTGAACACCAGCCCATGAGAGCAGCTACAGAGGCTGAACCCTGCAAAGCCATGGGGGCAGAGCTGCCCAAGGTCTTGGGAGCTCACCCTTTGCATCGGCATGACCTGGATGTGAGACATGGAGTCAAAGGAGATTATTTTGGAACTTTAAGATTTAATGACTGCCCCACTGGATTTTGCACTTGGGTGGCACCTGTAGCACCTTTGTTTTGGGCAATTTCTCTCATTTGGAATGGGAGCTTTACCCAGGGCCTGTACCCCCATTGTATCTTGGAAGTAACCAACTTGCTTTTGATTTTACAGGCTCCTAGGCAGAAGGAACTTGCCTTGTCTCAGATGAAACTTTAGACTTGGACTTTTGGGTTAGTGCTGTAGTGAGTTAAGACTTTGAGGCACTGTTGGGAAGGCATGATTGGTTTTGAAATGTAAAAAGGAAGTGAGATTTGGGACAGGCCAGGGGCAGAATGATATGGTTTGGCTCTGTGTCCCCACCCAAATCTCATCTCAAATTGAAATCCCTATAATCCTCATGTGTCAAGGGAGGGACCTAGTAGGAGGTGATTCAATCATGGGGGTGGTTTCCCCCATGCTGTTCTTATGATAGTGAGTGAGTTCTCACAAGAACTGATGGTTTTATAAATGACAGTTTCCTCTAGGCTTTTCTCTCTCTTCTCTGTCTCTCTCTGTGTCTCTCTCTCTGTCTCTGTCTCTGTCTCTCTCTCTTTCTCTCTCTCTTTCCCCTCTCTCTCTCTCCCCCTGCCACCATGTGAAAAAGTTCCTTGCTTCCCCTTAATCTTCTGCTATGATTATAAGTTTCTTGAGGCTTCCCCAGCCATGTGGAACTGTGAGTCAATTAAATCTCTTTTCTTTATAAATTACCCAGCATCAAGCATTTCTTTATAGCAGTGTGCAATGGACTAACACGTATGATAAATCTAGGTAACTTTGTGTTTGACCTTAGAAAAAGTCAGGCTGTTTGTCAAGTGGCTACCTCATTTTTAAATCCCACCAGTAACTTATGAAGGTTCCAATTTTTCCACATCTTCACCAGTACTTGCTATTATCTGTCATTTTCTTTATAGCCATCCTAGTGGGTTCAAAATGGTATTTCATCATCATTTTGATTTACCTTTCTCTGATAAATAATCTATTGCTTTTTAATTTTTGCTAGAATATATGCCAAAGTAATTTTTTCCTAAGTAATATGAAGGTACTTATATTCCTGAAAATGTACTTGGGGGTGGGTTTATATTATACTTTTAATCTAATTCGTATGTTTTAGCTACTTTAAACATGTCTTCTTAACTACTTAATACATACTCTATGAAATCAATATTTTCTAATTCACTTTTTGTTTGCTCTTTTGTTTTCCTTTAGAGTTGCAGTCACAAAGAAAATATTTGATAGGTTTAGAGGAAAGGCATGGAGTGTATAAAACTGGCATTACTACATTGTAAATTTCTTTTATATATTTTAATTATTTTTTTCTCCAAGTGGAGATATGATTACCACATAGTGATTAACAATTTAAAAAAGAAGTGTTGGCCCTGGAATATTCTAGAAACACAAGAAAATAAATTAAAGGTGGGGGGAAACCTAGAGGTTATATCTTAATTTCTATCGTTGGAAACTATATCAAGTTTTTTATAATCACAATTTTATTTATAAAATCAGAATTTTATAATTAAATGAGAAATTATATGCATGTTGACCAAGCACTCCCTGTTTGTTGTGGTCAAGGAGTAGGAATTTCTAGAATGGGCAGTTTGTCAGTGCTGGAGCACAATTGTCAAAGTTTGGACACACATGTAGAGGCATCATATATGTTCCCGTGAGAGCTGGAAAAATGTAAAGAGCCCTGGAGCTAGTCTAATGTCTTACTTTATAGATTAGAAAATCAAGGTATAGAAAGTCTCAAGTCTCACAACCTGCTCGTAGCAAAGATGAGGCTAGAATGCAGCTCTCATAAATCTTAGACCAGTAGTCTTTGAATTATCCAATGTGCTGTAGACTGAATGTTTGTGTTTTCCCAAAATTCATATGCTGAAATCCTGACTTGCAATGTGATGGCATTAGGAAGAGGAGGCTTAGGTCATGAGGGCTGTGAATGGGGTTAGTGCCCTTATAAAAGGGACCCCAGAGAGCTCCCTCCTTCCCTTCTACCACGTGAGGACACTTCAAAAAAAAAAACAAAACAAAACAGGAAGTGAGCCCTCACCAGACATGAAGTCTGCTGGAGCTTGGATGTAGGGCTTCCCACCCTTCACAACTCTGAGAAATAAATGTTTACAAACCACCCAGTCTATTTTATTCTGTTATAGCCACTGGAATAAGACTAAAACATGTTTCTTAAGTTAGTGAAACACTTCTTATTTAATACACACATACAGACATCCACACATCTTCACAAAAATCTCCCTTGAAATGCTAAGACCCATTCAAATTAAGACATCCTCTTCATCACGCCCCACTGATAGTTATGTGGTACAGAACAATATAAGATTCCAGCGTCACCTGATGTTGCTTTTTTTGCTGTTTTACTTTTGCATCTGGTTGTGTATATTTTCAACAACAATCTCAAATTAAAAATTGGGGCCAGGTGCAGTGGCTCACACCTGTAATCCCAACACTTTGGGAGGCTGAGGCGGGTGGATCACTTGAGGTCAAGAGTTCGAGACCAGCCTGGTCAAGGTGAAACCCCGTCTCTACTAAAAATACAAAAATTAGCTGGGTGTGATGGTGTGTGCCTATAATCCCAGCTATTCGGGAGACTTAAACATGAGCATCACTTGAACCTGGGAGGCGGAGGTTGTTGTAAGCTGAGATTGTGCCCCTGCACTCCAGCCTGGGTGACAGAGTGAGACTCCATCTCAAAAACAAAACAAAACAAACAAACAAACAAAAAATTGGGAGGGGCTTAATTTATCTACCTGATGCAGACAGTTGCTTTTACCCATTGTATTCCACTGGGGCAACAAAAACCTGTTATATGTTATTTCCCAATTAATATGTGTCTGCTGGGCACCTATTCTCTCTATAGAGCCATGGCAGTCACTCTTCCTGGTGGACACTCTGGTGAGTGTCAACAGAAAAAGCAAAGGTCCTCACCCTCTGTGCCCATGCTATTTGCCCATACTTTCTTCTTTATCTTTCAATATTACCCCTTCCAGACTTTTGAATGACCAGTGAAAATTCACCACTGCCCAAGAATCCCTCAACCATTTCTCTTTTAACCCAAAGTGATGATCAGATGTATTGTCTCAGACTCTGTCCATTAGTAAAATTTTTTTCTTACTGCCCCTTTACTGGGCCATTTATGAAGAAGACTGTAGAACAATAATAGTCCATTTTTTGCTTGTACCGACATTCCAAGGTGACTCATCTGTGAATAGTCTCTTTTTCCTCTTCCTCAGCTGGTGTTAAGGAGTCCCATGCAGTCATGGGTGCAAGCTAAGAGAGAGAAGTCAGTGGAGCAGTGGTTGATGACAGGGTCCTCTGGGCCACTTGATTGTGTAGCTTTCCTGTGTCTCTGGTTTTGTGCATTTCTGATCCAAGATACAATTCCATCTTATGGTGGGTTGCTATTGAAACTGCCTGACCCCTGGCTCGGTAGTCAGACAGACCCAGCTATAAGGACAGCTGTGGCTCCATGGTCACTTCATGGCCTAGGTCAGGAGGTTGAGCTCTATGAGAGCCTAGTAACTTAACAGGAGCTATATTTGAATGGTGTATATGGTTCTAAACTTCAGATAGCATGGCCTTGCTCCAGAACTGTAGAGGTCATCATGATTTTCCTATAAAGGCTGGCTGTAAGTTCCACAAAATGTTTCTTGTTATCACAGATGCCTCTAGTATTATAGCTTCTGCTGGATTTTATTGTACAAGGTACAAGTCTAAATCTACCATGGCCTGTATTACTGCTTTTGGTTCCACTTAAAACTCTTGACCTTTGTTTCACTCAGTAAATGGATTAGAGCAAAATTTCCAGGTACAAAATATGCTGCCTCTAGAATCTGTGCTTCTGTCTTTATGGTAGGAGAAGAAGGTGCAATAATCTTGCCTTCACTTTAGAGGGATGTCTAAGCATGTCCTGGATCTCTGGACTCTTAAAAACTTTACTGATATTGCGGAAACTCAAATCTTTATAGAGTTTATCTCTCACGCTCAGAAACAAAAGTGTTCCACCATTGCCTTCAAATCCAATTCACATGCTGTCAATACAGTGGGCCAATGTGATAGTCTGTGGAATGTCCAGTGGGTTGTGATCCCTTCACACCACATTATAACACCACATTATGACATTATAACAGATAATGTCAGGTACCACTCCAATGATGCCTTCAGGATAAAGGTATTCATTTCCTTAGCTACCAGAATTGTTGGCTGCTGATGGCCCACAGCTGAGCCTCTATCCAGTACTGCCTATAGACAAAGGGAGCTCCCTCACTCAAGTTTACACATCTTCTCCTAAGTCAACCGCATTTGATGATAAGTTCAAGTGGCCCTTCTCAGTCTGGGATACCTCTGAAGCACAATCCCAGTGTCATAGTGCCCTCGGAGAATTGACACAGCACTGAGGTAAAATCTTACATGTTGTTCCTGCATTAATGGGAATTGCTTCTGATCCTCCTTCTTAATAGGGACAGAAAAGAATGCGTGTACCAGATTATGTTCTTGAGGTCATGTCGATGTGCTCAAGCAGAAATACCACATCTGGCACAGCATCTACAATTGGGGCTAATGCTTGGTTGAGTAAGTGGGAGCGCATTATCATCTGCCAGGATCCATCTGCTTTTTGTAGTGGCCAGACTGGTGAATTAAATGGGGATATGAAGGTGATCAAAACCTAGGTCTTTGAGGGTAACACTAACCTTTGACATTCTACTTAGGATGCAAAACTCTTTTTATTCCCTCTCTTGAATAGAGGAAGGGGCAGCTTCATAAACTACTTTGCATTCCACATTATGATAGCCACTTCACCTCAGGTCAAGAAACCAATGTAGGTTTTCTGCCAACTACTAAGCATGTCCCTCCAAAATACACATTAGCTGAATGGGGAAATGGCCACTAACTGAACCCTCTGTGAAATACTCAACATGACTCCATTTATTACCTAGCCCTCAGATACCACCACTCTACCAGGGGATATGATAATTCTTTAAGTCCTCAGCTATCAATGTTAATACAGAACCTTTGCCAAACAGTCCTCAAAACCTCTGGTTATTCCTCTTTCTCCAGTATGTGGTTACCCAGGAAAGTGGATGTTGTTTCTTCTAATTAGGGGCTTGTTCCTGTATACACTTGCTGTGGTGCTGCAGGGTCTCTTCTTATTGCAATGTGGCATACCTTTTCATCAGTGAGATATAGGAACAAGTTTGGAAATTGATTGTTGTGAAGTAAAGTGCTTGGGGTTGAGAATTCAGCTTTCTCTGGAGCTCTGATACCCTTATAATTAAGGAAGAGTCTGGTTCTCAGATTTTTCTGCTTTTCAGTTACTGGAGATGAGTCTCCTTATGTTGCCAATAAGACCCTCTAACTTTCAATTTTATCTTACGTTGAGGAGTATCTTCCTCGTATTGTGCTGTCTTTTTCCAATACAAAGTAGCACAAGAGCAGCCATCCAAATTTATAATATTTATGAATACTAGTTCCTCCATACTTCTCAAACTCTCCTGAGACATTGCACCAATAAGTGCATTTGTTTTAGCTGGTATCTCATTTTGATTCAACACCGATAATAATACTATTAATAATTCCACTCCAGCACACTGGGGGCTATTAGTACCTACCACTAGTGACAGGGTCTTCATTAGCAGCTGATGGGCAGGTAATCAAGTTCTAAAATTCCATTTTAGAGTCTGCTTCCTAGTACTACTCCCAGTATCAACTCTTTTTGTAGATTCCCCAGAAAACAGACCCTGAGATAGAGATTTTTGCAAGAAATTTGCAGGAGAAATGAGAGAAGCAAGGCTGTGAGGAGAAATTGAGCTACAATGTGGTGGCAGCAGAGTTCTTAACTGGCTTCACTAGGATCTATGGCACTGTGATGGTGCTTTAGTGGTGTCCCAAATTGAGGCAAGAAGGTCACTTGAACCAGTCATTGGACACAGGCTGCCTCCAGAAAAGTTGTGTAAACTTGAGTAAGGCAGCTCCCTTTGTCTGCGGGCAGTTATGGAGTAAAGGCTCAACTGTGAGTCCTCAGCAGCCAGCAGTCC
The DNA here is from genome assembly GCF_043159975.1 of Macaca nemestrina. Classification (NCBI taxonomy): domain Eukaryota; kingdom Metazoa; phylum Chordata; class Mammalia; order Primates; family Cercopithecidae; genus Macaca; species Macaca nemestrina. Next base: position 107,574,337 of record NC_092130.1, on the reverse strand, counting down.
TGCTAGAGGAGGAAATGAGCACCTCAGCCCTGAAGGAGCCATCTGAGTGGTGTGTGACAGTATCTATCACATCATGATTCCAAGTGTAAAGATCTCAATGAATGCTCCGGAAATTTAGTCTTTTGTTGAATTTTGAAACCAGTCAATTTATTGAAAAAAATAGGCTGAATCCAAGGTACCTGAATTTTACTGGAGTAAGAAAATATCCTGCTGGGGTAAAATAAACAAAATCTCTGCTGAGTAATATATCATATTTCTTCTGATTTATCTAAGAATTAGCACACACTGTTGAAAAGGGAAGTATGCTTTTGAACATTAAATATGTGGTCTTCAGGCTCTGACAGTAAAGGCTACTAGGAAGGGTGAGAGCTTTTTCAGGTAAGCACATGGTTCCCCAGTTGTTCTCCAACAGAAGTTTTGATCATACTTGTCAAAGATATCATAAAGTTTTAAAAAGGATTAAATCTTTTTTCCTTTCACTTCTTTCTCCTTTGAGTCTCCTCCCTCCAGAAGCACTTATCTCTATGTGAGCCTATTAAGATTCTGTCAGGTTCCCTGTCTAGGTACCCAGTAGAGACTGGGGCTAACCCACAATGGCCATGACTTCTTTCTTCTCCGAAGGATAGACACACAGAAAAAATAAAATAAAATAAGAGCATACCATAAAATTGTAAGGAAACAGATGATTAAGAAAATGGGGAATTTAGATTCTAGTAACATTTTAACATTCTGTGAAAGTCAGGGGAACATGATATGCCAACCAGAGGGAGAGAGCATTATCAGGCACTCAGTAACAAATCTGTGGATCTGTCAACCAAAATGTTAGTAAGATGCTTCTTTTGCCAAGATCTTTAAGATTAATGGGGAAAGTCTGAATTATGCAAACACAATAGCTTTAATAACTATGAGAGAAAAGTCCCTGAGAGATTATTATGACTATAGAAACACTTCAAATCCTACAAATGCATATACATTATACTAATAAGAAAAAGTCTGGATATAGAACTGAAGAGAGTCAGTTCACCCTCTCTCCTCTCTCTCTCTCTCTCTCCGTCTTTCTCTTTCACACATTCTCTAGAAGCAATAAAAGGTTGTCAGATCAACCAATAACACTCTAAAACTCCAAAATATGTCTGAAATCACAAAATAAAAATAATATTATTTGCATGATGAAATGTACTCTGTCTCTGATTGCATAGACCTCAATGTGAGAGTGTATTTTCCTCTATTATTTAACGAATACTATGGAAACAAAAACCTTAATACAGTAAATCTGGGGTTGTAAACTGCTGTCACATAAATTAAGTCTGATTTATCAATAGTTTTTGGCCCCAGATATCTATTTTATTAATATTTAGAACAATCTGAATCCCTAGAAACACAGACTTCCAGGCCTATGTGGGGCGTACACTCATCTTTTCAGCCCTCCCCTTCGTGGCACTCTCTTCCCATTTCATTTAGGGATTTGAATTAGCAACTCTAAGAACAAATATAAAAAGAGCCAGTGAGGCAATTAATAAATAAAGGCTGGGAGAAGTCAAGAATAAATTATGTTGCTGAATAGCTAACCTTAAAGACATAACTAATAAAAATAAACTAAAACCTTGCTGTATGAGGTTTTTTTTTAATGTAAAACAACTAATTTGACCAATTATCTACACATGTGGTTATAAATTACGTAATATATTCAGCTAAAGAAAAACAAGGCCCTCTAGATACCCATGTTGTAGAAGCTGTCGCTTAATGACATAAATAAGCTCTACACCAAGCAGAAAAAGGAATCATTAGCTTTTTTCTAAGTAAAAAAAAATACAACAGTCAAAACACTCATAAGCAATTATAGATAAGTTCCATAAAGTTCTGAGCTTATTAGCTTGGGCTTATTAACCACAAATGCTCAATGAATAGTCACTTGGTAATTATGCTAGGAACACTCTTGTTAACTTAGAACCAATTCTAAGAACTGATGGTGACAACCAACACAATTAAAATTAAACTAGAGAGCTGTACTGAGGGAAATGAACTCAGGAAACCAAAGCTCTGTTGGATTGTGGAGACTTGAGAGAATCCATGGGGTTAGAACATTCAAAGTAGTCGCTTTTGACGGCCTGAGTACAGTTAAGCCATTGGTATTGTGTGTTACGGAGGTGGCATCAGGTTCCTGGCAAGCTGCACTGGAATGAAGGAAGCAATACCTCATGACATTTGCCATGCCATATGGCAGGTGGAGGTTTCTCAGAATGCCATCCAGTGTCACCTCATCACAGGAACTGTTTTAGTGAGAGTTACTTGATACATGAAGCTTGTGAGGGAGTTCAAATTCCTGTAGATGATTGCATTATCCAGAGGAAAAGACAAGGGCTAAGATAACCTGAGAATTCTGGAGGAGCCAAGCCAAGAAAGAAATGCTGTATACAGTGAGAATAATCTAAAAATTAGAGGACCAGCAAAAGTCAGGATACTCTATGGATCAATATATTTACTGAGCTTCGAATAAAGTGACTAAGGATGTGGGATCTAGGTCAGACTGATAATTAATGTTACTCCCATTTCTATTGTAATTTTCTCCAAAAAATAAGCATAATTGCTATTTATTATGTACTTCTTGTGTGGTAGGCAATGTGCTTTATGCTTTTCCTACTTTAGGATGCTTAATGAACATTTGAGGACTGAAGGGATGAGTTAATTCTTCCAGCCACCCTGCAAGGATTACAGATGAGAAGTTAAGCATCTTGTTCAAGCTGTTACTACTAACAGACAAAAGAAATAAAATAAAATCTAAGTCTGCCTCACTCCAAATCCCATGAATTTTCCACTGTTGCTTTGGGCATAGAGTTGATGAATAAGTAAAGTTATAAGTCACCAGTAACCACTCACGAGTAGTATCAGAGTGGAATAAGAAAGAGAATGACTGAGAGAAGCTCAGCAAGAAGAGTCTGAACAATATCTGGGAAGGTGGAAGTGATATGAGCAGCACTGACTTTGACAGATAGAAGCTCAGAAAGTGAGACTGCTGGACTTGGATTAGGTACTCACCTTCTGACCTCAGACATTAAGTATCTGCCTGTCATTAGGCATGATTTCTTGTAGAATGTAGGCTTAATGTCTCTGAATGGTGCCTTCTATAGAATGTTCTATCTCTGGGGCTGGGAAGTTTGGGGAGAATGAATGAAAAGTTTGTGCAATATGCGTGTGGTCTCAGCCGCAGGTCTTTCTTGACTCTCAATGCTCACATGGTTGTGGCTCCCAAAGTCTGGGGTCTCATTAAAGTATTCTCTCACTTTATGCACATAATGAGCTTACAGGAGGAGCGGTTCAAGCAGCCAGCACTTTTCACCTCCTTATCTATCTCTGTGGACTTTCATCTGTAACCAACCATGGGACTTGTAAGCTGGGACAGTGGAGACCCATCTGACCTTATGCCTGCAATTCATTACTACCTCCTACACCCTCCTGGAAGAATTTCCAAACAGTTCTTCCAACGACAATCCAGCTAATATGTATATTCTCCTGGAGTAGTGGCTCTACTTGTCCAGACAACATTATGCTTGCCCCATGTCCATGTAGACATCTCTGCAGACCATATAAATTATCGTGTCAAGCAGTTAAGCCATTTGGCTACTGGGTACAAGAATTGATCTGCTACCAATGCCGTTTGCTAATGCCATCCAGTGTAGGATAGATGCAATAAGTTGAAGCTCAGCCAATGGACTTTGTCTTACAAATGCAGCTGCTTCTCAATTATCCTGACTAATGAGGCACAGAAACAGCCTGTGAACAATGATGGATAGGTCTCAAGCTGTTTTCAGTAAAGTACATCTTCTATAGGAGGATCATAACAAAACCACACAAGGAGTATGTGTCCCTCAATATAAAGTGAGGACACCTAGACTGATTTTGAACTTATATTTCTAAGTTACACCGATGTTAAACATTGAATTGCAGCTGAAGCAGATGGACTTAACTCCAGAAATCCAGGGAGGCTGCCAAAGAGCCCAAGCTAACAGATTGCTGTAGCCATATAAAATAGGTCAAGTTGGACCTTATGCATGCTCCAGGGAAAGCACTGAGACACACACACATGCACACACGCAGGCGCGCATACATACACACACACACACACACACAGATTTGAGACATAAAGCCCTGATTATGTAGATATTTTATATATGCATATATAAATATCCCTGTATGTACCTGCATCCATATCTATATACATATAGCTAAGCAGAAAGTGACATTTCTACACTAAAGTCTTGTTCTGCAGAAATCATTTTTAAATACAAGCTGAAATTGTTGTGGTATGGGTGAAGCTGTGCATACCAAAGTCCTGATATTTGCAGTAAATGAACCCCTTTTGAAGAAGTCTAAATTAACATCAACAATTCTGAATTCTATACAAATAAGAACTATGTATTTTGACTCTAGAATATCACCAAAGGATAGGGCAACATGTTAAAGCAATTCTGGATAAAATTCCAAGCATGGGAACATTTCATCGGCTTCATCATGGAAATCTGTTGCAATTATTACTAACAAAATCAAGTGTCTTCAATTAGTGAAGTCTGTTTCTAAGGAACATACATTGTTTCCAAATTACCATGGCTTCCTTCACTCTTGTAACCTACTGTAATTTTTTCCACAAGGGTTATTAAGTAATTTTGTTTGTCTAAAGCTGCCCAGAAAGTATCCTTTGCAAATACTATTCTTTTATATTTTTATTTAGAGCAGAGCTGTTGGATGATGCCTCATTGTTAGACGAGCTTTGTTAATCCCATTAAATTATGCAATAACAAGGGATCGTTGAAACATGGGACAGCTGTATAAAAAAGGTTTTCAGGTACAGTGGAGGTGGATTATTATGGCATCTCCCAGATGCTGATTTTTGCCTTGGAATCACCCAAACTAACCCCTGGTGGGCATCTGTGCCCTGAAGATTATCACATACTCTGTGTGTCTGCCTCTACTCCCACTCCCAGGGAAGCTAACACTGGTCCAAGTCCTGTTTCAGAGCTTTAATAATTAATTAAATGCTTTGGAAATAACTCATTTATTAAGGAGGACCTGCTGGCCCAAATCTTCAGCCAAGTGTCTCATTCTATGATTCCTCTCTGCCTGCCTGGACTCCATTTTCCTTACCTTGTCACCTTGTAAACCTGGACTTGCAATATGCAGGTGGAAATGCAGAAAAGCCTGTTGAAAGGCTATTTGAAGCTGCATGCAGCAATTTTGTCAGTCACTGTTATCATTTCCTATTCTAGAGTTTTCCAAACGTCAAAGTTGTTAATCATATAGAGGATTGGCTATGAAGACAAGAATTACAGGGTGTCTTGCCCTCAGAATTTGAGAGGTGAGGTGGAAAACAAGATATCTCTTCATTCCTCATGGTTAGTTTTCATTATTTAGTGCACAATAAACAATTGGGCATTTAGTTTATTCTTTTCTCTGACTTTTCAAACTATAAGATTGTTTGCTAACTATAGGTTAGAGCCTTGTCTCATGAAACAAATTCATTGTATGGTTACCAGTGAAAATAAAATATATCAAAAGTGAGGACATGTTCTTTCACATACATATATACAAAATGTGTGAACTAGAGAAAGATGAGGAATGCATTTTTTTGTACTATGGGTTGAGACTGAAAAAGTAAAAACTTTCAAATGGCCAAGGTTTTACATCAAGATTCATATATTCAGAGACCTGCAGGGGACAGGCAGATAACATAAATTTGTACTCAGGCCAAGGACTAGCCACAACAAGACTGTGGGTGCCGTGGATTACTGGAGAGTGCATGCCCCATTTAATCTGTAAATGCAAGTCAATTTAAAAAACATTAATTAATTTAAAATTTTTAATTTTGGGGATACACAGTAGGTATATATGTATGGGATTTTGAGATATTTTGATACAGGCATACAATGTAAAATAATCACATCAGGGTAAATGGGGTATCCATCACCTCAACCATTTATCCTTTCTTTGTGTTATAAACAATCAAATTATACTCTTTTAGTTATTCTTAAATGTATGTATTTTTAAATAAATTATGTTAACTGTAGTCACCACGTTGCACTATCAAATATTAGATCTTATTCATTCTACCTAACTATATGTTTTACCCATTAACTATTCCCATTTCTACCCTCCTTCAACCACCTTTCCTAGTCTCTGGTAAATATCATTCTACTCTCTAGCTCCATGTGTTCAATTGTTTTAGTTTTTAGCTGTGACAAGTAAGAACATGTAACGTTTATCCTTCTGTGCCTGGCTTATGTCGCTTAACATAATGACCTCCAGTTCCATCCCTGTTGCTGCAAATGAGAGAATCTCTTTATTGTTATGGCTAAATAGTACTCCATTGTATTAATACCACATTTTCTTATTCTGTTCATCTGTTAGTGGACACTTGGGTTGCTTTCAGATCTTAGCTGTGAATAGTGCTGCAAGAAACATAAGAGTGTAGACACTTTTTTGATATGCTGATTTGTTTTCTTTTAAGTATATACCTAACAGTGGGATTGCTGGATCATATTTTTAGTTTTAGCTTTATTTTTAGTTTTTTGAGGAACCTCTAAACTGTTCTCCACAGTGGTTATACTAATTTACATTCCCACCAAGAGTGTACAGGGTTCACTTATCCCTACATCCTCACTAGCATTGGTTATTGCCTCTTTTTGGATAAAAAGCCATTTTAACTGTGGTAAGATGATATCTCATTGTAGTTTTAATTTGCATTTCTCTGATGATCAATGATATTGAACACCTTTTCATATACTTGTTTGCCATTTGTATGTCTTCTTTTCAGAAATGTCTATTCAAATCTTTTGCCCATTTTAAAATCAGATTATAGGTTTTTTTTTTTCCGATTGAGTTGTTTGGGCTACTTATATATCATGGTTATTAATCAACTGTCACAGGAATAGTTTGCAAATATATTCTCCCATTCTATGGACTGTCTCTTCATTTTGCTGATTGTTTACTGTGCAGAGGCATTTTAACTTGATGTGATGTCATTTGTCTTTTTTTTTTTTTTTTTTTTTTTTTTTTTTTTTGCTTTGGTTGCCTATACTTTTGGGCTATTACTCAGGAAATCTTTGCCCAATCTAATGTCCTAGAGAGTTTCCCCAGTGTTTTCTTTTAGTAGTTTCAGAGTTTCAGGTCTTAAATTTAAGTCTTTAATCCATTTTAATTAGATGTTTGTATACAGTGAGAAATAGGGGTCTAGCTTTACTCTTCTGCATATAGATGTCCAGTTTTCCCAGCACCGTTTATTGAAGAGATTGTCCTTTCCTCAGTATATGTTCTTGGCATCTTTGTTGAAAATGAGCTCACTGTAGATATATGGATTTGTTTTGTGTGTTCTCTATTCTATTCTATCATTCTATGAGTTTGTTTCTATGCCAGCACCATACTGTTTTTGTTATTATAGCTCTATGGTACAATTTGAAGTCAGGTAATGTGATATTGTCAATTTTGCTCTTTTTGCTTAGAATTCTGCATCTTTTGTGGTTCTATATAATTTTTCTCAGTTCACTGCAACCTCCACCTCCCAGGTTTAAGTGATTCTCCTGCCTCAGCTTCCTGAGTAGCTGGGATTGCAGGAACCTGCCACCACGCCCAGCAAAATTTCTTTTTTTAATTGGAGATGGGGTTTCACCATGTTGGCCAGGCTGGTCTTGAACTCCTGACCTCAGGTGATCCTCTTGCCTTGGCCTTCCAAAGTGTTGGGATTACAGGCATGAGCCACTGTGCCCAGTCGGTTCCATATATATTTTAGGTTGCTTTTTTTTTTTTTTTTTTGTATGTCTGTGAATAATATCATTGGTATTGTGTTAATGTGGCCAGATGCCCCTTTCAGGTTTGTTTTCTCCAAAATAAACCTGTTTTGACCATCAAGCCACTTTTTGTGTTTTTTTCCTCTTTCTTTAATTCTTACAATAAGGGGTTGCATTGAATTTGTAGATAGCTTTGGGTAGTATGGACATTTTAACAACATTGATTCTTCCAATCCCTGAACATAGAATATCTTTCTGTTTTTGTGTGTGTGTCCTCTTCAATTTATTTCATCAATGTTTTATATTTTTTTTCATTGTAGAGATCTTTCATTTCTTTGGTTAAGTTACTTCTTAGGAATTTTATTTTATTTGTAGCTACTATAAATGAGATTACTTTCTTGATTTCTTTTTCAGATTGTTTGCTGTTGGCATACAGAAATGCTACCTATTTTTACATGTTGATTTTGTATCCTGCAAATTTGTTTATCAATTCTAATAATTTTTTGGTGGAATCTTCAAACAGGGACAATTTGACTTCTTCATTTTTTTGAGGGTTTTCATCAGGAAGGAATCTTGAATTTCATCAAATGCTTTTCAGCATCAACTGAAGTGATCATGTGGGTTTTGCTCTTTATTATGTTGATATGCTGTATCTTATTGATTGGTTTGCGTATGTTGGACCATCTTTGCATCCCTGGGATAAATACCAGTTGGTCATGATAAATGAGCTTTTTAACATGTTGTTGAATTTGGTTTGCTAGTATTTTGTTGAGGTATTTTATATCAAATGCTTAGCAGAGATACTGGCTTGTAGTTTTTGTTTGGTTTTGTATCAGGGTAATACTGGCCTCATAGAATGCATCTGCAAGTATTCCCTCCTTCTCTATTTTTTGGAATAGTTTGGGTAGGATTGGTGTTAGTCTTTCTTTAAATGTTTGGCAGAATTCAGCAATGAAGCCATCAGGTCTTAGGCTTTTCTTTGTGGGGAGACTTTTTATTATGGCTTCGATCCTGTTACCTGTTATTGTTCTGTTCAGGTTTTGAATTTCTTCATGGTTCAATCTTGGTAGGTTGTACGCGTCTAGGAATTTATCCATTTCTTCCAGGTTTTCCAATTTATTGGTCTATAGCTGCTCATAGTAGCCTTAATGATCATTTGAGTTTCTGCAGTATTGATTTAACATCTGCTTTATCATCTCTAATTTTGTTTACTTGGGTTTTCTCTCTTTTTTTTCTTAGATAGTCTGGCTAAAGTTTTGATAATTTTATTTCTCTTTTCAAAACCCAACTTTTCATTTTGTTGACTTTTTGTATTGTCTTCATTTCATTTTTACTTATTTCTGTTGTGTTCTTTATTATTTCTTTTATTCTACTAATTTTGGGTTTGGTTTGCTCTTGCTTTTCTAGTTCTTTAAGATGCATCATTAGGTTGTTTGTTTGAAATATTTCTACTTGTTTGATGTAGGCATTTATAACTATAAACTTTTCTCTTAGTACTGCTTTTGCTGTATCCCATAGGTTGTTGTATTTCCACTATCATTTGTTTCAAGACATTTTCCAATTTTCCTCTTAATTTCTTCATTGACCTACTTATCATTCACGAGCCTATTATTTAATTTCTATGTGTTTGTATACTTTCCAAAATTCCTCTTGTTATTGAGTTCTAGTTTTATTTCATTGTGATCAAAGAAGATACTTGATATAAGTTCATTTTTCTGAATTCTTTAAGATTTATTTTGTGGCCAAACATATGATCTTCACTTGAGGATCATCCATATTCTGAGGAGAAGAATGTATATTCTGCAGTCACTGGATAAAATGTTCTGCAAATATCTATTAGGTCCATTTGATCTACAATGCAGCTTAATTCTAAAGTTTCTTCATTGATTTTCTGTCTGCAGGATCTGTCCAGTGGTGAAAGTAGGGTGTTGCTGTCTCTAGCTATTATTGTGGTGGAGTCTATCTCTCTCTTTAGTTCTAATAATATCTGCTTTATATAGCTAGGTGCTCCAGTGTTTGGTGCATATATATTTTCAATTGTTATATTTTCTTGCTGAATTGACCCCTTAACACTGTATAATGATCTTTGTCTCTTTTCATAGTTTTTATCTTCAAATCTGTTTTGTCTGATATAAGTAGGGCTGCCTCTGCTCTTTTCTTGGTTTCCATTTGCATAAATGTCTTTTTCTATCCCTTTATTTTCAGTCTATGTTTGTCTTTTTAGGTGAGGTATGTTTCTTGTAGGCAATTGATTATTGATTCTTGTGTTTTTATTCCTCAGCCACTCTATATCTTTTGATCGAAGAATTTAGTCCGTTTACATTCAATGGTATTATTGATAAGTAGGGACATACTCCTGCCATTTTAAAAATTTGTTTTCTGGTTTTTCTTTTTGTGGTCTTCTCTTCCTTCTTTCCTTCCTTCCTGTCTTCCTTTTAGTGAAGGTGATTTTTCTCTGATGATATATTTAATTACTTGCTTTTTAATTTTTTGTTTATATCTGTTGCATGTTTTTGATTTGAGGTTACCATGAGGCTTGCAAATAATATCTTAAAACCCACTATTTTAAACTGATAACTACTTACCATTGATTGTTTACACAAACAAACAAATAAGCGAAGTGTGGCATCTAATTCATTCTGATTCTGGTTATCATCTTCACACACATTTTCATTATGATTTTATTTTTCATTGACATAATCTGATGGAAATTTGGAGAAAATAAAAGCAATATAACAAAAACTCTACACTTAATCACCCCATTTTTAAACTTTTTGTTGTTTGCATTTATGTTTTATTGTGCTGTCTTGGAAAATTGTTCAATTTGGTGTTCCTGTGGGGAGGATAATCAATGGAGGCTTCTATTCAGCCATCTTGCTTCACTTCCTCCATAAGTCAATATTTTAAAGCACAAAAGCCACTGTGCAGGCCTAAAAGAACGCACTGGCACAATAGCCCCTCAATTCCTTCAAGGGTCTGCTTGGATGTCATTTCCTTAGGAAAACCTTCCCCAGACTAGACAAGGACCCTCTGTTGTATGCTATTCTAGCACCATATACTTTTCATCAAAACATTTATTAGAATTTTATCTAATCTCTTTGACTATTTGTTTAATGACACTACCCACAAAATCAGGGCTTTTGTCTGCTCATGTCACTTCTGTGGCCTCAGTTCCTCATGCAGTATCTGGCACATAATAGGTATATAATGAATATTTGTAGGATGCATGAATGAGACCATCAGGAGGAATATTAAATAGTACAAGTTTAATAGTGCATTGTAAAAACATTATTTTCAGAAATTATTTCATGGTTTATTCACTTATCTGGCAAACACATATTGAGTACCTACCAGATTCTAAGACCTTCATTGTATATTGAAGATAGAAAACAGATTACGTGATAGTCACTACCTTCATGAAGTTTACAGTCTAATTATACCATTAAAAAATTTAGCATTTAAATATTATTAAATAATACATTAACAGTGCCTTTTTAAATGGTAAAACATAGTTTTCAAGTAATTTTTAAAATGTGGCATCTAATTCATTCTGATTCTGGTTATCATGTTCACACACATTTTCATTATGATTTTATTTTCCATTGACATAATCTGATGGAAATTTGGAGAAAATAAAAGCAATATAATTAAAACCATATTTCTGCAGAAACTGCCAAATAAGAAGAAAACAAAGAGTTGGTTTGGAATTATGAAGACATCAATGCATTTGCATTAAGTGTAACAGGAAGCTAAATCACTTCTACCTATTAGTAAATTCACTTGGGAAGGAGCCAATAAGCATGTTATCCAATTATGAGATACAGTTGGCTTCTGGAATGCGAAAAAGGTAAACATAAAAATGAAAAATGGAAGTTTATGACTGCTAAGAATATTCTGAACATTATTCTTTGTGCACCCCAAGAGTGTTAGAAGCAAAAAAGATGAGAGAAAAAGCCTGGTCTCTGATGGTTTTTCCTTGACCTTAAGACAAGAATATGATGATAGAAATAGGTTTGGGTTTTAATCACAAATCTTCATTTTCTATGTAATTGTTCACTAGTTAATTAATTAATTTGAGACAGTTTCCTCCTTTGCAAAATGGAAATAATAATTCTTAATTTATAGCGAATATTAGCGATACTGTATGTTAAATATGCAGCATATTGCATAGACCATGGTGCAATATAAGTGATGCTACTAATTGTCATTCTATAATATCCATGAGAGTACCATAATTTCAACTGATTTTAATGGTAACTAAATAGATTTAGAAAGGGAATTATAGAATACAATTTTATTTTTGTACTGGTTTTCGACAAATCTCTTCAATAATCTAAACAATCATATAATGTGAAGATATGTACTGGTTTGGAAGGCAGTTTGAGAATATCTATCAGAAAATATTTTTAAAAACCAAATATAAAGCCTAAAAAACCTAAAAGTATTGAAATTATACAAAGTATGCTGCCAAACCACAATAGAATACAGTTAGAAATTAAAAATCAGGATGAATTTTAAAATTTCATAAATATGTGGAAATTGAACAACATACTCCTAAATAACCAGTTGGTCAATGAAAAAAGTCACAAGCGTTAATAGGAAATACATTGAGTAAATTAAAGTGAAGATACAATACACCAAAACTTATGGGATGTGGTTAAAGAAGTAGTTACAGGGAAACTTATACCTGTAAACACTTACATTGAAAAAGAACTATATCAAATCAATTACCTAATTATCTACCTTAAGATACTGAAGAAAGAAGAACAAATACACCTAAAACAAATAGAAGGAATTAAATAATAATGATTAGAGTGGAAATTAATGAAATTACAAATATACAAACAATAGAGGAAATCAACAAAATATGTTCTTTAAAAATCAACAAAATTGACAAAGCTTTTGCTAGATTGACCAAGAAAACCAGAAGATTACTCACATTGCTAAAATCAGAAAGAGGTACCTTATTACCAATTTGCAGAAATAAAAAAGATTATTGGAGAATACTATGAGCAATTGTATGTTGGTAAATTCAATAATGTAAATGTAATGAACAAATTCCTAAAAAAAAAAAAAAACTACCCAAATTGACTGAAGAAGAAATAGATGATCTGAATAGATCAAAATAGAGATTAAATTAGTAATTTTTAAAAAGCTGCCGACAAAGGAAATCTAGGCTCAGATGGCTTCATTAGTGAACTCTGCCAAATATTTAAGGAATAATTATTAGTGATTATTCATAAACTTTGTCCAAAAGTAGAAGAGAATAGAATACTTCCTAAATCATCCTATGAGACAGTATTACACTGATACCAAAATCAGACAAAGATATTACAAAAAAAGAAATCCACAGACCAATATATTTTATAAATATAGGCACAAAAATCCTCAAAAAGAAATACTAGCAAACTGAATTCAGCAACATATAAAAACTCCTACCATGGCCAAGTGGGATTTATCATAGGAATACAAGGTTGGTTTGTTATCTGATAATTAATTAGTTTAATGCACCATATCAATAGAATAAAAGTCAAAAAAAAAAAAAAACCACCATGATCATCTCAATAGAGGCAGAAAAACATTTGGTAGAATCCAACACCACTTCATGATAAACGCATTCAATAAATTAGGAATAGAAGGACATTTCCTCATTCTGCTAAAGGTCATTTATCAAAGAAAATATATAGCTAATATTATGTTTATTTGCAGATGGTACAACCTTGTATACAGAAAATCCTAAAGAATATACACACAGAAATTAGTGCTAGAAAGCAAGTTTTGGAAGGATGCACGCTAGATCAGTATACAAAATCAATTGTATTTCTATGTTTGCAATCCAAAAATAAAATTAAAAAATAATTTTATTTACATTAGTATCAAACAGAATAAAATATGTAGGAACACACTTGAAAGAAATGCAATACTTGTGCACCGAAAACGTCAAATCATTGTTGAAATAAATTTAAAAATACCTAAGTAAATGAAAAGACATGCCATGACCATGAATTGGAAGAGAATGCTATTAAGATGGCAATACTCTCTACATTGATGTACAGGTTAAATGCAACCCCTCCCAAAACCCCACCTCGTTTCTTTGCGGAATTTGACTAGCTGATTTTAAAATTCATATGAAAATGGAAGAGACCAAAAATAGCCAAAACAATCTTGTAAAAGAGCGAAGTTGGAGGATTCACACTTCTTTATTTCAAAACTTACTACAAAGCAAATATAAGCAAGACAATGTCATAACAGCATAAGAATACATATAAAGTTTAATGGAATCAGAGAATCCAGAAATAAATTCTCGCATTTGTGGACAATTGATTTAGACCAGCATGCCAAGACATGCTGAACATAGAATGTAAAATGGGAAAAGAATCTGACTAGACAATTCTGCAAAGAATATATAAAAATGGCCCACAAATACAGTAAAAGATACTCAACATAATTATTCTTCAGAATAATGAAAATCAAACTTCAGCGCAATGCTACTTGACACACATTAGGATGGTTTCAATCAAAATGACAGATAATACCAAGTGCTGGTAAAAATATGGAGAAACTGCAACCTTCATACACTGCTGGTGTGACTTTAAAGTAGTGTAGCCATTTTAGAAAGCAGTCTGCAGTCCGTAAAATGCTTTTTAAATAAAAAACATTTAATTTACTATACATATTTAAATTTTAGAAAGTTATTAGGCAGATGCACTTTGCTTTGTCGCTTTAGTTTGATCTTCAATTACCATTTTATGAGATCTTTCCAATAGCTTATCCCATATTGTAAAATGTGCTCTTAAGTGAATGGGTAAAGACAGACCCTGGAATTTTAATATAAGACTTGGCTGGTCAGGTTGAAGATTGTGAACTGCTGACACTTCATACTGGAAACAAATACTTGTTCTTGGAATAAGAGGGCCCTCACTCACATCAGTGAAATTACCTATTCTGTGTAGCTTGACTATTCTCTCAGGGTTCTGAGATGCTTTCTTTTCTATGGAATCTATTTTGTACTTGTTTTGAAATATTTCCAATGCCACTTTTGCTTCAGCATCCAGAGTTTCAAATGGAAGGTCTTTATAAATTAAAGCATGAACGTCCTTTGTGAAGGAATGTAGGTTCTCTTTTGTCGAATGTAGAGAATTACCATTTGACTCAAGAATTCCACTCCTAGGTATACACCCAAGAGAATGAAAAATATATGTTTATATAAACATTTGTGCCTTAATATTCATAGCATGTTATTCATAAGAGCTCAAAGTGGAAGCAATCCAAATATCCATTAACCAATAAATGGAAAAATAAAATGTATATTCATACAAATGAGTATTATTATGCAATTAAAAGAAATGAAGTTCTGATGCATGCCACAATGTGAATAAACGTTAGAAACATTATACTAAGTGAAAAAAGGCAGACACAAAACCAAAAATTGTTTGATTCCATGTATATGGACTATCCATAAGAAGTAAAGCTATAGAGAGAAGTAGATTAGTGGTTTCCTAGGTCTGAAAGGGATGAGAAGATTGAGGAGTGATAACTTAAATGGTTTGTGTGTTTTGGGGGAGATAATGGAAATGTTCTAAAATTTATTGATTGCATAATTCTGAATATACTAAAAATCATTGCATTTTATACTTAGAGTAAATTGTATGGCATGTGGATCATATCTCTGTATGTCACCATTACAAAAAAATAAAGAGAAAACCTCACACATATCCTTCTACTCAAAATTCTGGATGTCTATCTTAGAGAAACATTTGCATATTTTCACCATAAGTTTGACACAAAGAGATTCACCTTTTGTGATTTAAAAAATAAAAACAACCCGTCAATAGGGAGTCTCAATAATGTGTGGCAAATCTGTACCACAAAATACTCCACTTTTATTAAAGAATGTAACAGACCTTTCTGTATTAACACAGATAAATTTTCCACATTGTTAAGAAAAGCAAGTTGTCAAAAAATATGGAAAGTATGATCCCATTTATGAACAAAACTATGTCTTCATCTACATGCATATATAAATACATAAAAAAGAACTGATGAATGTATATCACACTATTAACAGTAGTTTGTTCTGAAGTGAGAATGCTGGTCGGTTTATGAGAAGTAGAGCAAGAGAAGTTGGATGGGGTAACCTTCACACTCCACACTATAAATTTCTGTATTGTTTGCATCTTTTCAACAAGAAAGTATTTATGTATTACCAGTATAAAATAAAAACAAAGAGAAAACAAAATACAATGAATGTTAACACATGGACCAAGTCCCAAGGCAGTTCCTACCATCAAATTGTGGTAATGAACTTGTGAGCTAAATGAACAACAGTATTGGTGCAGGATTAATATGTTCTTCACTACCCTGTTAGAGCAGAATTTTATTTTACGGTAGAAGAGAGATGACATGCTTTGACAAATGTTCTGTCTGCTGCATGTTCAGGCCTTTGTATTTGTTATTTCTTCTGCCTTGAATGCTCTTCCTGCAAATATCCACATCCAACTCTGCCCCCCTCCTTTAGATATTTGCCCAAATATTTTCCTCTCAGCCAAGTACTGCCTCCCCATGCTACCAAACTTCAATGTTCATTCCCTTCTTACTTCTCATAACCCTTCCTGCTTAATTTTTCTCCATAAGATTTTCAGCCATCTGATATTCTACTGAATCCACTTATTTGTCTAATGTCCATCTCTTCTTAGTACAAGTAAAGTCTATGAAGGTAAGAACATTTGTCAAGTGTTTCAGAGCTGTAACCCTGGAGCTAGAGTGAAAATTAGCACATAATATGTGCTCAGTGAATTTTTGCTGAATGAATGAAAAAATCATTTAATAATAGCATTTGAATCAAGAGCTATTGACACAGCTAGGATAAGAAAAGGATTATATCTCTGAACTCTCATCATCAAATCTCTTCCATTGAGCAAATAATTTAACAACTAGACACTGATGGCCTCAGGAAGATTTTCAGATTTTCTTCTATTGACCAAAACCATTTGCTCCCATTCACCCAGCATTCGTCATCTAGATGCACAAAGAGGAGAAACATGAGGACAGAAATGCCATTTTCCTTTCTCTCTTCTTCTTGTCAAGCTAAACTAATCACAGAATCACAAATAAATCTGAAATTTTAGTATTTAAAATTAACCATCTGAGGGTTCTTTTGATGATCCCAATTTTGTTGGCAACATCCAAAGCATCATAGTCATGCATTTTTTTGTTCATCAGGCCTGATCAGTGTGTTGATCTTGGCCGTGTTAGTGTCATGAAGCTTCTTCACAGCCTTTTGAACTGGTGCATGTTGGTTTTTAACATCTAAAATAAACACATATGTGTTGTCTTCCCTATTCTTGTCTGATTCAAGTGAAACTTGATGACATAGTGATCAAGCTTGCTTCTCCTGGTGGTACTTTTCTAAGGACATTCTGCTGCCTTAAAAGCTGCAGTGTCTTGGGCCACCAGAAGCAGGGTAATGTGAGGATCTTTTGAGTGTGGTTGTGGATACCTTTCTGTACTGCCTTCTTGACCTTCAAAGACTTTGCTTTATCTTGACTTTGGGAGGAGCAAAGGTTTCCTTCTTCACTTTCAGGGCCATCTTGGTGAGAAGTTACATTTTTAAATTTAGTTATTCATCCACAACAGAACTATTAGGACTTACTATGCAGAACCAGTTTTGGAAGACCAAACACAGAGAAGAAAGAGGAAGTTAAAGATAATTAACAGCAAAACCACCTAAAGGAGGAGTGCCCACGGATGAGATGTGAAGCATTTATTCATCAAGAGTTAGAAAAACTGATTTCTTCCTCCAAAAAGCCACAGTAATTTCACAACAACAGAAAAGAACATAGAGTCATAAAACCACAAAACACTACCATTTAGTCTTATATTTTTTCTTTGTCTTCTCAAATGCACTGATTTAGGTATTCCAAAATGGGTGAAAGATACGTCTATTTGTCACTGTTTAAAACTCCACAAAGAGACTCTGAAATCCAAACACTGCATGCTCTCATTCATGAGTGGGAGATGAGCAATGAGAACACATGGTCATAAGGAGGGGAACATCACACACTGGGTCCTGTCAGGTGTGGGGAGCTAGGGGAGGGAGAGCATTAGGATAAATACCTAATCCATGTGGGGCTTAAAACCTAGATGATGGGTTCATAGGTGCAGCAAACCACCATGGCACATGTATACCTATGTAACAAACCTGCACATTCTGCACATGTATCCCAAAGTTTAAATTAAAATAAATAAATTTTTTTTAAAAAATGTATATTTTAGAGGACTAAACTCTTTAAACCTGATTTCAATCTCTCTTGTTTCAATTTAAATTCAATGCCTCTTCTATAGTTCTTGGATAAAGACAGAGACTGCCCTTCTTGGGAAAACAGATTTCTCTACCCAGGCAGATCTACAACTGGTTAGGGCATGGCTGCACATAGTGTGCTTTATACTGCAGTGCGAAACACTGCGTTCCGTAAACATTTCTAAGAACTATTATAAAGTATTAAGGCTGCTCTGCCAATCAGATTCTAAGTGAGCTAAACACTCCTCACCCTCTCATAACAGAGTACATGTTGCCTGCAGCTCTGGCTGTTAAAAGGAGAGAGCAATGTTCCTAAACAGATTGGGTGGTGAGCAGAGGCCCCGTGATTCACCCCTAAATTAGTTTTAACTGACAGGTTTTGGAAGTGAGGCTGGCTAGGGTCTGGCTGCATGGATACTACGTGCTGCCCTGTCCAGTCCGAACAGCTGGGAAGGAATCTTGAGCCGTGTGATTGGGTAGGGTGGGGGTGGGTGGCTCAAGAATGTGGGGTAAAAATAGGAGCAGTGATTTCCAAAGTCCTTGGCAAGCTGTGTGGAACCTAGTGTCTCATTCAGTACACGTTCCTTGAAGGCAAACTACCAGATCAAGTTTGGAGAGATTGTTGTTTGGGCTGGTTTGTCCTTTGGGTTTTGTACAACTTTGAAAAGAACAAACAAGAAATTGGTGTTTCTCTTTCATACTCTGTCTCATTCCATTCTCTATTTTATTGGATTCCACTGTGTCAGCTGAATAGAAGAAATATACAGCCCTTGTCCCATATTTCCATAAGCACATATTTTTACTCATGCTACAAAGTAGTAATTATTCCCATAAAATAATGATGTAATATTAATTAAGATGAAATTTTGAGATTGACACCACCAATGGCAAGATAAAGATTATTTATTATCTCTGCTATTGAAGTGTTTTGTATTGTACTCTTTGTCCAAGGCTTCATAGATAATTAAAATTCATTGACTGCACAAGTGTCTCATGAAAGGTGTTAGATTGTTTTCTGATATGCAAAAATGTCCTGACATAGTTTGTAAATGTGTGCTGCACATCTCCAGCCAATTACCATACAAAATGCAACTATATCTTTTTGTCTATCACTGAAGCCTGAACAGACAGCATTAGACTCAACTACATAATTCTGGCCTAATTTTCGTGTCTGATACTATAGTGATGTTGTGAGGCATTGACTTAGCAACAGGGGTAAATGTTCTTTTTGAATATATATTTTTTTCTTCAGCTTCTTTGGAAATATGCCTGCATGAAGAAGCACACCTTCAGCCTCTTCAGAAAAATGAGCATGTGTTTGCACCCCTTTTGCCCCCACCCTTTGTTTTCTCTTCCCAAGTTGTGATGATTTGATAAGATGAGGGTTTGTGCTGGCAAAATTCCCAAGGGTGAACAAATTGGGCTGTATTTTCATTAATGTAAAACTGAAAATATTGCTAAATTATTGTGGCTAATATAATTTGTGTCTGCTCAGGCTTTGTATCAGTTTGCTAGGGCTAGCATAAGAAAGAACCACAAACTGGATGGCCTCAAACAACGGAAACTTACTGTGTCACAGTTCTGGAGACTGGAAATCCAAAATCAAGATGTCAATGGGATTGGTTCCTTCCGAGGGCTGTGAAGGCAAAATCTGTTCCAAACCTCTCTCTTGGCAGTTTGCTGGCAATATTTAATGTTCCTTGGCTTTTATATCTCTGCCTCTCTCTTCATATGACATTTCTCTGTGTGTGTATCTATGTCCACATTTTGCTTTTTCAGAAGGACACGAGTCATACTGGATTAGGGGTCCATCTTACTCCAGTATCTTAATTAATTACATTTCTTACTTATTTACATCTGCAATGACCCTATTTCCCATTCGGAGGTACTTGGTCCCATTCTGGGATACTTGGGATTAGGATTTCAATATAAGAATTTTGGGAGGACACAATTTAATCCATAACAAGCTTCAGATAAATAATAGACTATGTAATTCAATGAATATATATATTGAATTGTAGGTTCAAAAATAATGAAATAGAGAAACTGGTTTTCAAGATTAACATGATATTTGCTTTTCAACTCCCCCAACTCCCCCACAGGAGTTGAAATTGTCTCCCCGAGAAGGACTCTTATATCTTGATTTGTCAAGGAGTAGGAAGAAGAGTTATAACTAATGGAGTGAGCCTCGCTGTTGGCAGAACTTTAGTCCAGCCTTTCCTAGTTCAAGAAATAAAAAAGACTTTTTATGTAGTGAAGTTTTCAGTGACTTCAATCACTTCTTCCTTCACTGCCTCAATTACTTCTGGTAAATATACAAGAGCATGTGCTTACTTAGAGGGGCACAGCATTTATTGGGGTTTGACCTGACTCAATCACAAAGTATATAAAATGAGCCAAAGACCTTTTGAGGTTTGCAAATTCTTATAGTGCATTACCTTGAGAATTCAAAATCCAGTGCTTGTCATCTTCTAAATCCTAAAAAATACTGTAACAGAGTAGTGGGTTGGTAAGTAAGTGTCCCATCGAAAGGCATGGCTGACCAGAGCCTTATTAGTTATTAGAAGATATATAGACTAAAGAATCCAGAAATTAGGACTAGAACTGCTCAAGAGAAGGTAGGAAAGAAAATGTATGCATTTGAGGTATGGGAGAGAGGTTCAGTATAGCAGGCAGAATGTAGTATCTGAAAAGGCCTGGCAACAGATAGCAGGTGGCATGCCAGGATAGCAGTGGGGGGCCCAACTTGAAGACACAAGGGTCTATGGTAGAGTTTGGCCCTGGGAATCCAGGAGCAGATGGTGATCAGAAACACAGGCAAGCAGTTGGGATCTGAGAAGTCAGAGCCAAGCCTCAATGTTTTTTAGAATTTTGCTCTCAAATATGGTATAAACCCTCTTTGACACTTTTCAGTTCTTAATATGTTAGAGGCATTGATCTTTCTCTGCTAGAGTCTTATCACTGTGACATTGCTCGAATTCTTCTCAATTCTCCTGCCTCCTAGTTATTTCTTTACTAAATCCATTCAATTTGTGTTTCAGGGAAAGAATGGTGATCTTAACAAAAGGAGATTCAGTAGAGTGGTAGGGTTATAGATGTCAGCTGGAGTCGGTTGAGGAGAGACTGGAAGATAAGAACAGGAGAGTCTTGCCATGGTGGGAAGCAGCCCACCTGCACCCACTCTGGAAGTCATGTCATCTTGCTCCTTCTCTTCCAATGTCATCCATACTTTGATGACTCCTCAATTTGTATCTTCAAGCCTGACTTCTCTGCTGGACTACAGACTCCTATTTCTAGCTTGCTTGAGCTCTCTACTTGTATGTCTCTAACAGAATCAATACTCTACAAAATAGCCAGAGGGGTTTTTCTGAAAAGTGAAGTAGAGCATGCCATGTTTTACTTAAAGCCCTCTCATGACTTTCTAAAATGCTTAGAACAAAATCAAAATTCCCTATTACGACCTCCAAGACCCCTAGTAATCTTCCTCCCTAATCTCACTTCTATGACTTTACAGTTCTTTCACTATTCTCCAGCCAGTCACACTACTAGTCTTCCATTTGTTTAGTGAGCAAGCCTCATGTGCTTCTCTGATTGCAAACTTGCAGTTCATTCTACCTGGAGCAATCACCCACCAGATATTCACTTGGGCTTCCTTCTTCTCAGCATCCGTGTCCAAGCCAATAGGTTACCTGGTCTTTAGAGCAGCCTTTACCAAATACATAATCTAAAGTAGCAAAGTAGCATCCATCCACCCAGCCAGTCACTCTGTCACATTAAACTGGTTAATTTGTTTCACACTATGTATTACTATCTGAAATTTATCTTACCTATCTCTTACAACTATGCTGCCTGTTTCTGCCCGCAACTTCCCTTCTCCAAATAGACCATAACACAGGGAGGAATAGAGACCATGGGTTCAATTTTTGGCTACGTATGGCTTTTCCAGTACTCAAAGTAGCATCAGTACATAGTAGGAATTTGATAAACATTTATTGAAAAAGTGAGCAAAAACAGGTCCAAAATTCAACCTACTGCTCTGGTGCAAGCCACCACCTTTTCTTGTCAATTACTGAAATAACATCCTAGTTGGTTTTCATTCTACTTTTGTCTCCTTCAGTCTATTCTCAACACAGCTCTCAGAGTGAACTCATTAAAAAGGAAGTCATTAAAAAAGTAACCACTTTTGTGCCCCAAATCCTCCAATGACTTCTTGTCTCAGTGTAAGAGCTGGAGTCCTCATATCCCAATCTTTTGCTCCCTCTCTGACTTCATCACCTATTATTTTCTCTCTTCCTCATTATACTCCATCTACACCGACCTCTTCAGTGTTCCCTGAGGACACCAAGCCGCTCAGGGTCCAGGAATGTTGAACTTGCTGTTCCCTCTGAGTGCAACGCTCGTCCCTCAAATATCCATATGGCTGGCTCCTTCACTTCCTTCAAGTCTTGACTAAAATATCACTTTACCAGCAAGAACTTTAAAGGCCACCGTAATATAAATATTCAACGTAAGTTCCAATCTTAATGAAAATAAAAAAGTATCAGTAAAGGGTCAAACATTTAACTTGATTTGATTTTCATCAAATATCTTGATACCATTTATTCCACATTAATAATTATGCTATTTCAGGCCTGGAGTAATTAGTTGTCTATTAAGATAGTGACTGTATTCTGAGATACATCTCTTGTGAAAAACCCTCAAAAACATGGATCTGGTCTTTGTTGATATTATCAGGGTCAGAGAGAAATGATTTTCCCTTTCCTTATTTGAAATCCTCTTATGATAGCTTATCAATGAAAAAAGAGCAATATTTTTAGTACTTATTGCTTATTTGTTTGCTCATTGGATCAAAAAGATGTGGACTTATTGGCTAGAACTTGATAACATTTGTTTCTTTCTCATTTCATTCAATATTAGATCAAGATCAAGAAATATTCTGTCAACTGTTTTCTTTGCAAACAAGGTTCTAGCACTCAAGTACTTTATGTTCCTTTAGTGTCCACAACAGTATATGTAGATGATCTCCTTTGATCCTGATCCCAATATGCCTACTTCATGATTTCACTATTTGTTAACTCTAGTAAAATGGTTTTGTTTTACTTACTAGTAAAATGCTTTCTTCCTATAGCATGGCTTTCCAATATTAACATAATAAGAATATGTTGCTTGCTTCTTCATCTATATTCTACACATGCTGAGAAACTATTTAAATGTATACAGCAGTGGTTTCAGCCAAAATATGAAGCAAACTGTATGCTATCAGCTATACAAGCTCCTACCTATTTTATGCAGTGATACTATTAGTACATTATTATCAATGTTTTAGCTTCTGAAATTGGAACTGACTGTATATTCCCTGGAATCATCAGAGATTTATGAATCACACTTGAAGAAACACTGCTACATTGATGGGGAGCCAATAAAGCTGTTTTAAAAATTATGTTTAAAATATATTTAAAGGAAAGTGAGTAGGGCAGATGAGGAAGCAGGCAGAGCAATTGTGGGATAAAGGAAATGGATGTTCATTTATGTATACTCACCCTTCCAGTTGACAAGGCAGGAAGTCGCATTGGGAGCAACTGGAGTCCTACCACCAGGTGACCCCATTTCTCCCATGCTGTACCTCCCAAAGGATATAGGAGATTGAGTGCTCTCAGTTCTCAGTGCTCTCAGCTCAGTGGCTCCAATCTTTTCCTGTCTGGGGTTGTCTGAGAACACAATGCATCCTTCTTCTTTTCTGTCTGTCACTCCCCCACAAGGAAACTCTTGGGCAGTGTTTTGCACATTGGAATGGGAACAGTTTAAACAGAGTAGAAAGCCCCAGTAGCTTCTATCCACAGTTGGCCATCATCATTTCATGGCCTAGTGCAGAGCATAACGTTCACCATGAGGACTCCACAGAGAACTTCACTCTTAAAGTACTTTCACATTCATTGTTTTCTTAGGTGTGGCTAAGCTGCCCAGCCCAAGGAAATTTTTCTCCAGAACTGGAAAGAGGTTTATTGAAGGTACAATTCGGTCATAATACCTTCTCCCATTGAGGCAAAACATTTATACAGTTGATAAACTCTGCAATTCAGAAAGATAATGAAAGCCTTCTACCATCTTATTCTGTTTCTGAAATTTAGTTTTTGCTGAAAGAAACGCATGGACATTTCTAAGAAATGGGTCAGGGTGAAAATGGAGTTCAGGTCATTAAGAAAGGAAGAAATGGGTCTCTCAAAATATGGGAGCAGCTCAGAAATATTTGCCTTATTCAAGAAATAAAATTTGCTGACATGGGTGACATGCTCTTCAATCTTCATGGAGATTTTCAAGTATCAGAGCCTACTGAGAACACAAATTCCTGCAGTTCAGACATGTAGCTTAACAGATATGCAATCTATGGTGCAAGCAGTTAAAATCTTTAATCATATTGATGAAGTCTTTGGGATTTCAATGCACTTGAGAACATGAATTAATTCTCAAGGACAGCCGCATTCATGTACCAGACATCAGAACCCAGAAGTAGAGTAGATTCTTCTTTTTCTATAAGTATCACAGTGATGGTCAGGAGCTCTCCTCCCTTTTTTTTTTTTTTTCATCTCTTTTTTACTCTCTTTCTCCCATCCCCATACCCTCTCCTCTCTTTCTCTCCCTCCAGAGTTATTTAGCCCCTACCATGAGCCAAGTTTGGTACTCCACTCCAGAAATTCTAAGATGAATGTAGTACTTTGCCTGCCTTCAAGATGCTCATACACTAATGAAGAGGCAGACATCTGGTTCATGCCCTACCAACGCAGGGCATCTCTGCTTGTCAATATCTCCCAGTATGTCTCATTAATACACTGCTGCTTCCTTAAAGGGGATTTAAATAGCTGTGTAATTCCATCCTGTCTGACATTCTGAGGGCAAAAATGCAACAAATTAAAATTAGAGTATGATGGAATTACTGAACATAGAATACACTTCATTAATGTATTCTATATGTTAATTAGAGCCTCAAATTGGGGTTGGTTTCTACATATTTATAAGAACTTTTGATATGAGTACTTGTGCAGTGATTCAAGCCACTAACAGAAATATTAAATGTAGGAAAACACTTCCCAAAAGATATGCACTAGGGAAACACCAAGCCCTGCTCTGTGATCATTACAACTGACCTTGTGCTACTCTTCCTCTGTGTCATTAGGTGGAGTAAATAATAATGTAACTTCAAATCTGGCATACAATTATCATTAAACTCTTCAAACTTTGAGACATTTAAAGAAACCAATTCAGGTCTTCTTGTTCATTAAATAATGTGAATTTAATTACCGGAACTGCATCTTTCCTCATAAGCACAAAACATACAACATTATTTTTAAATGTGTAGTTGAGGTAACAGAAAAAGTAAGAAAAATCCCCAGGTAACAGGTATTCTGAGAGGCAGAGTATAATACCCTGAGGCACAGCTGAGGCTTTCATGGTTGGTTAGCTCTGGGTGACAGGGTCTGTGGGAGATTAGGGGAGTAGGGTTTGCCAGTTCAAGTAGCCTAAGAGCCTTTATGTTAAAGGCCTTATAATAACAGAATACATTACTTAGAAGCCCATGAGGGAAGAACTGGAAACCTTGAAGGACTAGCCCTCAGTAAAATGCAGGACTAAATCATCTATGCTCACTGATACAGGAAGATAACAGAAAAGCTTACCTATCTCTACTTGAGTTCCTGAAGAATTTGTACTCTGAGCCTGTTTCATGCACAAGTGTGTGGTTCAAATTTGTACTAGCTTCAAAGTCTTCAATGTTCAGGAATATCCAAAATGAGAAGTTAACATAAATATGCTCTGTGCCAGTGATAATTCTAGACACCTGTTAGACACAAGGACAACATTACAGCATGTGTGCTCCACAACTTCCACAGATAAGGTACCTCTAAATTTGAATCTGCACAAGTAAATAATCTAAAATGGACAAGAAACTAAAAGACACAACAGGTAACAGCATTAGAAGATCAATATTTTCACATTAGAGTGTCTTCTAATAGATAATATAAAATTATTGTGTTCACATAATTAAAAGTAATGAAGAGAATCAAAGCTGTAAGAAATGTACAAAAACTAAAATAAGCAAAAGCCACATAGATTAAAACAAATAAAAAAGGACTTTGTAAGTCAAGCCATAAGCAAGTAGCTTATGCTGCATATTAAAAACAACTAAAAGCAAATATTTTGAATTAGAAGGTAGATTTGAGGAAATTAAATGAAACGCATCAAAGGAACACAAAGAAATTGAAAATGTGAAAGAGAGATTATTCAGTGACATGAAGGAGAATTAGATCTAATATATGTATGCAAAAAGTATAAGAGGAAAAAGAGAAAGAATGACAAAGAGTCAAATAGTAACAAAATGGTGGCTGGGAATTGTATAGAACTGATGAAAGACATGAATCTTTAGATCCAAGAATTAAAACCTTTAACTAAGATAAACAAAGGAAAACACTTGACAATGGACTTCTTTTTTTTTTTTTTCTTTTTTTTTTTTTCGTTATTATTATACTTTAAGTTCGAGGGTACATGTGCATAACATGCAGGTTTGTTACGTATGTATACTTGTGCCATGTTGGCATGCTGCACCCATCAACTCGTCAGCACCCATCAACTCGTCATTTACATCAAGTATAACTCCCAATGCAATCCCTCCCCCCTCGCCCCCCCATGATAGGCCCCTGTGTATGATGTTCCCCTTCCCGAGTCCAAGTGATCTCATTGTTCAGTTCCCACCTATGAGTGAGAACATGCAGTGTTTGGTTTTCTGCTCTTGCGATAGTTTGCTGAGAATGATGGTTTCCCGCTGCATCCATGTCCCTACAAAGGACACAAACTCATCCTTTTTTATGTTTGCATAGTATTCCATGGTCTATATGTGCCACATTTTCTTAATCCAGTCTGTCACTGATGGACATTTGGGTTGATTCCAAGTCTTTGCTATTGTGAATAGTGCCACAATAAACATATGTGTGCATGTGTCTTTATAGCAGCATGATTTATAATCCTTTGGGTATATACCCAGTAATGGGATGGCTGGGTCATATGGTACTTCTAGTTCTAGATCTTTGAGGAATCGCCATACTGTTTTCCATAATGGTTGAACTAGTTTACAATCCCACCAACAGTGTAAAAGTGTTCCTATTTCTCCATATCCTCTCCAGCACCTGTTGTTTCCTGACTTTTTAATGATTGCCATTCTAACTGGTGTGAGATGGTATCTCATTGTGGTTTTTATTTGCATTTCTCTGATGGCCAGTGATGATGAGCATTTTTTCATGTGTCTGTTGGCTGTATGAATGTCTTCTTTTGAGAACTGTCTGTTCAGGACATAGGCATGGGCAAGGACTTCATGTCTAAAACACCAAAAGCAATGGCAACAAAAGCCAAAATTGACAAATGGGATCTAATTAAACTAAAGAGCTTCTGTACAGCAAAAGGAACTACCATCAGAGTGAACAGGCAACCTACAGAATGGGAGAAAATGTTTGCAATCTACTCATCTGACAAAGGGCTAATATCCAGAACCTACAAAGAACTCAAACAAATTTACAAGAAAAAAACAAACAACCCCATCAAAAAGTGGGCAAAGGACAATGGACTTCTTATGGTAACAATAGAGGCCAGAGTATAAATAAGCATTATTGTTACATTGCTGAGAAAAAATAACTGTCAACCTAGAATTATATACTAGACAAACTATCAATCAAGACTGAAAGTATAAAAAGGGCGATTTTAGACAAAAAAAGATACAGAGGCTTTATCATAACATACCCTCACTTAAGTAGTTATATACCTCAGAAAGAAGAAAGTTGAACACAGAAGGAAGAAAAGAGTTTCCAAAGGCAATAATGGGTAAAATAACTGGCAAATATAAGGTAAACCTAAACACATGCTAATGATATAAAAAGGAGAATAATGATACACAATGTGGGGTTCATAAAAACAAAGTTAAAGTAAAAATCTTAGACAAGTGGCATATAAGAGAAGAGGGGATAATCAGAATTAAAGTCTTTTTAATATTTGAAAAGGTTGTAAAATTATGAATTCACTGTGGACTTTGTTCAGACAGGCATACATTTTAAAAATGAAATGGTAAACCATAAAATTACAGAGATTAAATGTTTAATTTCCAAACCAATGATAGAAAAGAAAGAATTAATATAAAGAAATCAGTCTAAATACTTGTTTTGAGAGGAGAGAAACCAGATATAAAAAATCATAAAATAAAGTAATATAAATAAGAACTGCCAAAATGAACTATCCTCATCAGTTAAAAGATTCCAAGATTAGATTAAGAAACAGAATATAGCTCTTTAATACTTATTAAAGTTTTATTTTGCCTTGTTCTGGTGGTATCAGTATGTTTGGGCTGCCATAACAAAATACCACAGACTGGAGTGGCTTAAACAATGAACATTTATTTTCTCATAGTTTTGGAAGCTAAAAGTCTCATATCAAGGTACTATCAGAGTTGGTTTCTGGTGAGAACTCTCTTTCTGGCTTCTAGACAGTCACCTTCCAGCTGTGTCCTCACATGGACTTTCCTCAGTGTCTGCATAGAGAAAAAGAGGATGAGGTTGCCTCTGGTATCTCTTCCTATAAGCTCACTAATCCTATTGGCTTAGGACCTCACCCTTATGACCTTATTTAACCTTATTTAGTTACTTCCTTTGGCCAAATACAGCCACACTGGGGCTTTAACATGAATTTTGAAAAGACACAGCCATGTAGTCTATAACATTGGAATTCCACAAAACAGAACTTGAGGCAAGAATTAAGATGCTAACACTTTTTAGTAAATGGAAGCATGAAGCAGGATGAGGAGGAAAACAAGGGAATAAGCCACTGAAGAAAAAGAACAAACTTGGAAGGTTCATACTATTTATTATAAAGCAACAATAATTAAGACAGTGTGGTACTGGTGAAAGAATAACAGATAAAACAGAATAGAGAGCCCAGAAAGAGACCCACACAAATACAATCAACTGATCTTTGACCAAGGAGCAAAGACAACCAAGTGGAGAAAAGATATTCTTCCCAGTAAATGGTACTGACGTTAACAAGTGGACATCCACATGCACAAAAAGAACATAGACATTTACTTTATTTCTTCCATAAGATATTAACTCAAAATTAATCATAAAGCTATGTAAAAGAAAAAGCCATGAAGCTTCTAGGAGAAAATATGGGAGAAAAAAATCTGTAAACTTGGATTTGGTGATGAGCTTTTAGCTACAACACAAAAAACATGACACTTGAAGGGAAAAAACTGGTAAGCAAAATTTATTAAAATTAAAAAATGTTTACTTTGTGAAAAACCTGTTAAGAGAAAGAAAAGAGAAACCATATACTAAAGAAAAATTTGCAAATATTTGCAAAACGTATGTTAGAATAAGGGCTTATATCTAAAATATGCAAAGAATACTTACAGCTCAACAATAAGAAAACAAGTAAAAATGGGCAAAAGATCTAAACAGACACCTCACCAAAGAAAGATGCAGATATACATATGTAAAAATGTTCAACAAGATCTGCTGGTAGAAAATTGCAAATGAAAATAATGAGATACCAATACACACCTATTAGAATGGCTAAAATAAAGTCAAAAAGAAAAAGTTGGCAATACTAACAATGGCCAGAGAAAATTCAGAGCAATAGGAATTCTTATTCATTGTTAGTGGAAATGCAAAATGGTGCATGCAGCCACTTTGGAAGACAGTTTGGTAGATTCTTACAAAGCTAAACATAGTTTTACCATATGATTCAACAATTGTTTCTGGATATTTATACAGCTAATTTGAAAACATACATCCATAAAAAACCTGTACACAAATGTTTAGTTTTATTCATAATACCCCTGCTCCCCAAACTGGAAGCAGCCAAGATGTCCTTCAATTGGTGAATGGATGAATAAACTGTGGTATATATACATAATGAATATTATTCAGCAAAACACAAAAAGAGATAGCAATCCGTGAAAAGACATGGAACATTAAAAGTGTATTGCTAAATGAAAGAAGCCAGTTTTAAAAGGCTACATATTATATTATTTTAATTATATGATGTTCTAGAAAAGATAAAACTATACAGTCAATAAAATGATCAGTAGTTGCCAGGAGTTCAGGGCAGTGTTTAGGGGGAGTGTTTAATGAATGAAGCACAGGGGACACTTTTTCAATGGTCAAACTATTCTGTATGGTGCTGTAATGGTAGATACATGTACTATGCATTTGTGTGAACCCACAGAACTTCACAGCACAAGGAGTAAGCCTTAATGTATGCAAATTAAAAAAAATCATTTAGATTTGAGGAGTCCAGATTGAAATTCAGAATGTGACAGAACAATCCAACATTATTAGAATATGTGCAACAACTTCACTGAAGAGCATGGAAAATAAAGGAGAAAAATCTAAGTAACATTGGAAATGCCTGGGAAGTATAAGACTAAAAGCAAAAGAACTGTATGTAAGCACAGAACTCTAGTTGATAAAGTTGTTTTCCATGGGGAAATGTGTTAACAATTCTGACACTGTTTTACATATATGCTGGATAATGGATAATAGGAGCCAGGTTTCTCATTGTTATAGTGGTAGGATATAGATAAGAAAAGGGAAGGCTAGAATGATCCATATGGTAATGGATTCTAGTTGGAGATATCAGTATGAAATCATGTTTAGCTTACTATTTACAGAGATTATTACAAGTAGAAATATTTGTAGATATTTGTGTATACAGAGGTGACTATAATACACATATTTCCTTGTTCTGCCAGCTAAGAGGGCCTGGAGGCAATTATGTCCCAGCAGTAAGGAACATGCCTGATTTCTAACACTATTTTCCAATTAAAAAAACTTATCAGGGCTCCTTGGAGAAATGGCTGATTCTAGGATTTGGGCAGGAATATGCAAGATGAGTCTGGAATACCTTGTGCCAGAAAATAAGAAAATGCTCCAAGTAAAAATTTATAGGGTATGTCAAAGAAATACAGGAGACAATTGAAAGAGTTCCCAGTAGTCAAAAGTGAAACAATTTAAGAAAAAAACAAAAACAAAAATGAAGTGTTGCATTATAAATGAAAGTGTAAGATAAAATTCGAGTTCATGTTGACATAAATAAATGATAGAATAAGTAAATAAAACGAGGAGAAAAGACAAATCCCCCAGGCAGAAGAACTCCGAATAATTTTTGTAGATATTCTGCCCTCAAGGGTAGGAGCATAATTCCCCACTTCTTCAGCGTGGGCTATGCATAGGGACTTCTTTCTAAACAGTTCAGTCTGGAAAGGGGAATAAGAGTAACTTAACTGTGGGAAACCTGACAAACACTACCTCAGGTGATCAAGGTTAACATCAGCAGTGATAAACCATGCTAATAGTATGTACTTTTGATGAAATATAATGAAAATAGCAATCTGTGGTCTTTCTCCTCAAAAACATATAATTCTAGTCTAATCATGAGAAAAATATCAAATAAATTCCGATTGAGAAAGATTCTACTAATTACCTCACCAATATTCCCCAAAATGGTCAAAGTTATTAAAACAGGTAAAGTCTAAGAAACTGTCTCGGTCAAAAGAGGCCTAGGGAGACATAACGACCAAATGCAAGGTGGTATCCTAGGTAAGATTCTGGAACAGAAAGGGGATATTTAGATAAAACCTAAGGAAATCTGAATAAAGTATGGACTTTAGTTTTTAATAATGTCTCAAAATTGGTACATTAGTTATAACAAATGCACCATAGTAATGTAAGACGTTAACAATAGGAAAAATTGGCATGGGTGTATGGAAACTCTTTGTATTATCTTTGCATATCTTTATATACCTAAACTCTTCTAAAATAAAGTGTTTACCTCGAAGGAAGTGAGGCAAAGAAAAGTGAAATACAAAGCAATGCAAGGTGTTCCTGCACTGGCTGCCTCCTTCTAATAAGGTCAAAGAGACTCAGCAGGTAGCTAGGCAGCCATGTTCAGTTGGTACACAGGTCTCCAGAATGGTATAGAGGAGAACTTGTACCTTTGAGCAGTTAATGGGAGAGAAAAAGAGGGAGAATTTGTCTCACTTCTCTTTTCCTCTTAATTCTCTATTAGTAATGGCTCACTCCCTTGGGAGCTAATTTCTCTACAGGTATGGATGATATCATTTGGGCCCTCAGTGGCTACTCAGGAAGCCAGGTTCCCCATCCATGGTGTATGGTTTCACCAAATGTCAAAACTGAAGAGGCAGCAGACTGTTGGTGTGGTGACAACCAAGAGCAATAAAGCAAGGAGGTTAAGGGAAACTGGGAAGACCCTCAATGTCTGTGTTCAAATGTATACCTATAAAAAGAAGATGCAGGAAAGTTTAGATAAATGGGAAGAAAAATACAATGGAAAAAATTATACATAATAAAAATTGTTCTGTTGATATTAGATGAAGTCGAATTTAAAATGAAAAACATTATTAAACATAAATATGTGTCACTGGCTGGTGCTAAAAAACAATTGGGAAGGAATATATAACTTTTCCAAATCTATATATAGATAATGGCATAACCTCTAGATATAGAAAGTTAAATAGAAATTAAAGAGAATATTTATAAACATCCATTATATTTGAATTAAAGTACATCTTTCTGAAGAGTTGATCATACATGCAAACAAAATTCTACAATATCTGAACTACAAAAATGAATCCTTATCTAATAACTTACAGATCTCTGCACTAGTCATTAGAGAATGAGAATTCACTTTATGCTTATATGGGACATTTATAAAATTTGCCTATGTATCTGGACATAAAGCAATTGTCATCAAATATTGAAGCACTGATATCTAAACACCTTTTCCAATCACCATGCAAGGGTCTTGCTTCAAATTCTTCAGAAGCACACCTTGAGACAAGGATTTGATTGAAGGTGGTTTATGAATCTATGAACATTAGGAGGGAGGTGGGGAAGTGATATAGGAAAGGAGAGTCAGACAAGAAAGAATATCTTTTAAGACAGCTACAACAGTGGATAATTGGAGTTTAATTCAATTGAGAAACTGATAAATCGTGGAAATATGTCTTAAAATTACCCTACCCGAGGTGTGAGAGCACTGGGGTGTTTATGCACTAACTCCCCTTAGTCATTGACTGGTGATAGTTCCTAAGAGATACTAATTATCCAGCACTTCCCTCCTGTATTTAAGCAGAACACTGTTTTATGATTGCAGAAAAAACTCTCTGACTCAGAGAAGCAGGTAATAGCAATTAGAAGTTGTCTGGAGCACAATGAAATAATAAGGTCTAAGGAATATAGGTAGGTCACTGAAAAAAATCAGTTATTGTAACAAAGCCAAAAAGCAATTTTAGAAATGTAACAAAATCAATATGTTTATAAATCTTTTTATTTCTAATTTTTAAGTTCAGGGTTTAATGTGCAGGATGTGCAGGTTTGTTCCATAGGTAAACATGTGCCATGGTGGTTCGCTACCCAGATTATCCCATCACCCAGGTATTAAGCCCAGCAGCCACTACCTGTTGTTGTTCTTCCCGATCCTCTCTCTCCTCCCACCCCCTGCCTTCCAACAGACCCCAGTCAGTGTGTGTTGTTCCCTGCAATGTGTCCATGTGTTCTCATCACTTGCACACGCACATACATATATAATAATTAATAACTCATAGAGCAAAGAAAAAGCTTAAAAATTTAAGTTGCAATTAAAGGCAAATCCTTGGAGATGGAAAACAGAATATACCAGGGACTGAGAGGAAGGGAGAACGGGGACTTACTGCTTAGTGGGGACAGAGTTTTCTATCTGAGACACTAAAAAGTTCTGGAAACAAATACTGATAATAGTTTGTGACATTCCGAATGGTCTTAATGTCATTGAACTCCACTTAAAATGGTTAAAATGATGAATTTTATGTTACATATGTTTTACAATAAAATGTATTTTTATTGCAATAATTTTATTGCAAATAAAAATATTTAGAACATATAAATAATGGAAATACTATATATTAAAACTTTTGTAGTCAAGTAATGGTGGACTTAGAAATTTATAGTCTTAAATGAACATATTAGAAAATAGAAACATATCATATAAAAATTAATAAGCCAAACATATAACTCAAAAGATTACAAAATATTTGAATAATTTCTATGACTATACAGAAAAAATAAACAATACATACTAAAAAGATAGTCCTAATGTGATTGTCCAAGAAAAAGGAAAGATGGCAAAAATCATAATACTGGAAATAAACGAGAGGTCAGAAATTAGGATTTAATACCACATGTTCTCACTTATAAGTGGGAGCTGAACAATGAAAACACATGGAAGGGGAACAACACACACTGGGGGCTGTCGGTGGGGGTGGGGGATGGGAGAGCATCAGGAAGAATAGCTAATGGATGCTGTGCTTATTACCTAGGTGGTGGGTTGATTTGTACAGCAAACCACCATGGCACACATGCACCGATGTGACAAACCTACACATCCTGCACATGCACTCCAGAACTTAAAATAAAAGTGGATGGGAACAAAAAAGAAATTGAGATTTAATAGAGACTTAAAATTCAGAAATAAAAAAAAGTGTTGGTTCTGGTTGTAACAGAGTGATAAGAATCACATTCATCTTTCCACTGTAAATACCTATAAAGCAAACTATAGGAAAAAGCTGTTCTTTGGCATTGAACGATAGGCAACATAAGGCTTTGATCTCATATTGCTTTTTTTTTTTTTAGAAGAAATTTAAAAAGAGAGAGAGAGAGTAGGGATCCACATGTGGTGAGCCCCACATTCACCCAGCTCTCTCCCTGAGGCACCTTCTAAATTGTAGCACAGGGAAGTAGGAACCTACCATAGAGTAGAGGTCTGCCTGGATTGAGCATGTACATATTAGAGTTTGGAGCTGCTGAGGCAACTGGGATTTGTGGGAACAAGGTACTAGGAGGAGACAGCTGCACAAAGAAAGACTCCTAGAAATCTCCAAAAGGGTGCTCTGGACTCTTTGGCTAAATACTAAGCTATGCCTGCACAAAGCAAGACTCTGGAGGGCCAAAGAATAGCTTCTGGGGCAACGGTGAGCAAAACAGAGATTCCGAGAGTGACACAGCACTGGGAAACAAACCACAGCGGGGAGACCTCACAAACAACCCAGGATCTCAGTTGAAATTTCAGAAATATGGTGCCTTAGGAGTAGAGCTACTCTGGCTCTAGGATAGGGGCTATTCTAGACTTATCCAAAACGCCTAAAATCAGTCTCAAATAGACTTAACCATAAAATCCAACACTCCTTAAAAGAAGACTGCATAAGCCAAACTCTCACCAATGAAGCACCCCTAAAGTTGAGCATACAATAAAACAATTACTAGACAGATAAGGAAACAAGAAAGCATAACCAAAACCAGGAGAGAAAACAGTCAATCAAAACAGCCAGAGGTGAGCCAGATACGGGAATAAGCATACAAAGACTTTAAAACACATAACAGAATTATGTTTAAGGGCTTAAAGGAAAAGCTGGACAAAATCAGAGGATGGGTGGGCAAACTAGCAGATAAACAGAAGTTACAAAAAAGATCCAGGCAAAGTCTAAAGTCAAAATGATACAATATCTAAAATTTTTAAAAAATCACTAGAAATAAGTAGTTTGGAAACTACAGAAGAAAATATTAGTGAATCTGAAAATAGATTTAAGAAGCTATCCAAATTTAGACATAAAGTGGGGAAAAGAGCAAAAATCAGTAAATAGCGCCTATGAGATAAGAACCAAACACATGTAACATTGGTCACACAGCTAACCTACATATCATTGGAGATCCAGAAGGAAAGGAGAGGGGGATTGGGGTAGAAAAAGCATTTGAAGAAATAATGACTAAAAATTTTCCAAATGTGATGAGAATTATAAACCCATATTTCCAAAAAGCTTTAAAAACCCTGAGCAGAATAAGCACACACACACAAATCACACCTAGGCGCATCACAATCAAGTGGCTAAAAAGCAAAGTTTAATAAGAATCTTAAAGGCAGCCAGAGGGGGGGAAAAAAAAAACCTCAGGGGAAAAATGATTTTTTAAATACCTGCTAACATACTGGAACAGCTAAGATAATGGACAGTATTTTAAAGTGCTGAAAGAACAAACAAGAATAACAATCAACCCAGAATTCTCTATCATGTGGAAATTTCATTCAAAATAAAGGCAAATAAAGCCATTTTCATATAAAGAAAAGCTGAGATAATTCATCACTAATACAGCTTTAGTACTACAGGAAATATTAAAGGACATCCTTTAGGCCCAAGATATAATACTGGATGGAAACTTGGACCTTCATTCAGGAATAACGTACATCCTAAAAAAAATATATGAACGTACAGAAGCTAGCCATATAACAGAGATGACATTTCACTTAACTGAAGAAAGAATGGGCTCTTCCCTTACTGGTGTGGTGCTGTATATACTGGTAACACTGAATTACATATGTATCTCATATCATATACAAACATTAACATCAGATGAATTGAAGACAAATTTGTTAAGTTAAACTTAAAATGATTAGAAGAAAAAATTTCATTGGAATAAGGAATTATCTCTTAGTTAACATAGAGAAAAACACAAACAAAAAAGTAAAAACATGACAAATTTGGCATTATCACTAATAATAAATAAAGCTTCTTTTAATAATAATAAAAGATTTTAATGACAAAATGATTTATCACACACTAAAAGAAAATATGTGCCATTTATTTATTAGACAAAGAAAGTTCTAGAACACATTTTTAAATCTCTTCTAAAAATAAGTAAGAGAAACAAAGTCAGCCCAATAGAAAAATGGTCAGTCTTGATCATGTGATTCACAGAGGAAATATAAGTGACCAGGGAGCTTGTGTTCAACCCACAAGTAATTAGTAAATATAAATTAAAACAATTGGTATTTCAAATTGGTATACCATTTAAAACTCCTCCAAAACATAGCATAATAACTAACCTGATAAAATAATAATTAACCTGATAATACCAAGTACTGGCAAAAATGTGGGAAAATGGGAACTCTTCCACATTGTTTGTGGAAATACAACTGTTACAATCATTCTGGACAGTCATTTGACTAATAATAGTCAGGATTAACGTGCATGTTCCAGTGTGCTGTCTTTTCCTTTCTAGATATTTGCTACGGGGAAGTTCTCAAACACGTAGACAAAAAGATACATACAGCGATTTTTGACTGCAGTAATTTTTTTTTTTATTTTATATCTTATTTTATTTTACTTTTTTGAGACGGAGTCTCACTCTGTCGCCCAGGCTGGAGTGCAGTGGTGCAATCTCGGCTCACTGCAAGCTCCGCCTCCCGGGTTCCCACCATTCTCCTGCCTCAGCCTCCTGAGTAGCTGGGATTACAGGCTCCCGCCACCATGCCCGGCTAATTTTTATATTTTTAATAGAGACGAGGTTTCACCATTTTGGTCAGTCTGGTCTCGGACTCCTGACCTTGTGATCTGCCGCCTTGGCCTCCCAAAGTGCTGGGATTACAGGCGTGAGCCACCGTACCTGACCCAATAATATTTTTAATAGCAAAAATGTGGAGACCATCTAACTGCCCTTCAAGTAGGGGAATGGATAATAATAAGTTGGCTTATTCACAGATTGAAGTTTCATATAGGAGTTTCAATAAATTTGATCTATATACATTAACATGGATAGATCTCAAAAATAATATTGAGTGATAAATGAAAATTATAAAAGATACATTGTTGATATGCTGTATGAAACTGAGAAATCAAAATATTAGCCCAAATTATTTATGAATGTTTATATACAATAAAAGTATAAATCCATGCACAGAAATGGTGATTAACATCAGTGTAGTGTTTTCTAAGGATGGTGGGGTATAAAGATGAGAGTAGAACTCCATCTATGTCTAAAACATATTATTTACTATAAAACTATATATACAGAGAGAAATATAAAGTAAATTTTTTAGAATGATAGAGTCCATTTAATTTTGGGTTCAAATGTGTTTATATTATTTTTACATAATGTCTTTCATTTGTTTTATATTAAACGTTTATTTTTAAAATTTTATTTACATATGACACATTGAAATTACACAAATTCTAATCCTACAGCTTGATGAATTACCACAAAGGGAGTATATCTGTGTGTCTGAAGAATGATCTGCTCAGGTTCTTTTTCAGAATCTACAGGTGCATTTAGGAGCAAAGTGAACTCATATGTCTCCTCTCCTTCCCCTCCCTTCCCCTCCCCTCCCCTTGCCTTCCCTCCTCTCTCCTCCTCTCCAATTCCCTCCCCTCCCCTCCCCTCCCTTCTCCTCTTCTCCCTCCCTTTTTTAACCTCCCTCCCCTTCCTTGTCATCCTCTCCTCTTTTTTTCCTCCATTCCCTCCCCTCCCCTCTTCCCTCCTCTCCCTTTCCCTCTTCTCCCCTCCCCTCCTCTTCCCTTCCCTCCCCTCATTTCCCTTCTCATCTCTTCTCTTTCCTTCCCTTCCCCAAATATTTTTCACTGACTTATTTTAATTTTCTCCAGCTTCTCTAGTTCTTCTTTTAAATTACCACACCCATCTCCTCTCCATCAAAAAAAGTATATCTTTTATTGATACACACATGCACACACCTACAGACACACTCAAATAGCAAATCCAACAATTCAAGTCTCTAAAGGACACTCTTTAGTGGGACTTCAGTATTTGTGTTAAATGTTATAACAAAAATATTATAAAATTTTAGCCTAACACAAGCAATATCCATTGGAGGAATTAACAAAGTTGGACAAATAATGTTATTAGTGTAATGTAGTAGCTATCAGTGATTAATAAATGGATACAGGAAGACACATTGAAATGTAATCAAAGTACATAAAGTGTATCTCAAAGTAAGTTTTATCCCTAAAATAATAAAAACTGTGAAATTCAGATGAAATACCAAAAACCCATAAAGACAATTGGACATTAAAAGTAAAAATAGAACCATATTTTACCATGGCACATAGCTTTGTGATAAAAGACTACATTTTTCAGTTTCCTTTTCAGTTGAGTGTTGTCGTGTGACCACACTCATCTGGTTTGGGCCAAATAAACATGAATCAAAGTGATGTGTAAAGGCTCTGAAACCTGCCCTTAAAGAAAAGGGACAGACCCTTTTCTCACCCTATTCCCTTTTAGGCTGGCGGGAAAGAGAATATGAAGGCAGGCGCTACCGTCGTCGTTTTAGAACTCAAATGGATGGTGACAGTTGAAGATGGCAGATGAAAAAATTAACAGTCTGGGTTGCAGATATGATCTCCACTGTATTCAAACTATTATACAAAAGGGAAACTGTCCTCTAACCTGTTTCAGCCATTGTTATTTTTGGATTTTAGTTATAGAAGCTCATAAGTTAATTCTTATACCATGCAAATTACCTACATTTCTTTGCTATGACAGAGAAATACGTGAAGGTGAATGTCAAATAAAAATAGAAACAAGTAACAGGACACAATTGCCAAATACCTTTTAGGACTATGACCCAGTACTCATCAAACCTACTCTTTGGCTTTTCATCATTTCAAGCTGAAGTTCTTGTCCCTGTGACCTAGTGAAACAGTGCTTATTTTCATTGTTGACATAATTATTTCCATCCAATGATAAGAACATTGGAAATCTGCTCTTAAGTATTGTTTTCCCAGTCTATCTCACACCTTTTTGTCTAGCTACAGTACAATAAAGAAACTAGAATCTATTTCTTCCCAAGGTACCAGATATTATGACTTTACTTTTGATTAGTTTGATGTCTTTTTTCTTTTTCTCAGATATATCTTTGAATGATCATCAGAAAAATTATTACACTGACTTTACTAATTTTTGTTTTCTGTAAAGAAAAGCATGGAATCCTCCTTTCTGCACGATATTATCTGTCACTTTCCTTGCAACTTTGGATTTGACTAAATGTTTCTTTAACTACAGTTTGTAAAGCCCTTAGTCTGTCATTGGCTCCTTTTTTTTTTTTTTTCCACTTTATTCAGATTAACCAAAAGATAATGATTCTTTTTTTAACTAATGGTCCTGGATTATCTCTGCCAGTTGGCTGATGAGTTGAAGATGTGGAAAACACTATCCATTAGAATCTGGCTGGTGTCCCCAACAGAACAAAGGTCAGCCCCAATATGGAGAGCACACATTGCCATGAGTGATGCTTTCTATCCAGTCTAATCCAATTCCTCTCAGTGGTCAGACACGTAGAAATTCTCCAAAGCACAGAAGAATCAAAATACTTGTAAAATTCATCTGAGTCAAAGTGACATGTTCACCAAATGCACAAAGTTTTTCAGATAAGAGCATTTTTATAAAATGACCCTTCCTTCTAAACTATTTTCAAGCCACGAACTATAGCCTTTTTGTAAACAAATTAAAATATGCCATCAGAAATTTGAGAAAATACTCACACTCAAAAGCCACTGTCCTTCAGATGTCTGTGATCCCTTTTAAATCTTTGTTAAAGTACATGTCTAAACAGCCTCTATTAGAATAGCACTCAACAATTCTAATTGCTTTATAATTGTAGAGAAACCACTAACAACATGCATGTGTTTTCTTTACCAGAGAAGCATACTAGAGTTCGAGAATATAAAATTCTGAGATGAAGGATGTGTGGTAAAAGGAGACTGTGCTTGGGCTTTGTGTTACACAGCTCTGCATCATTTCATTTCCAACTAGCACTGCCAGATCTTGGGGTAAAGAATCAAAGCCTTGTTCCCTCATTAGGACAGGCTTCACTGATTGTTTAATGATGCTTTTATTTCTCTTTTATTATTTTTGCTTCTTTTCATAAAAGATCCTATAGTTTACTGGATTTTAGCAGAAATCCCAGCAATATTATTGTTTCATTTTTCAATATTAAAGAGGATTGCTGCATAAGAAAAGTCATCTCCTGAGATTTGAGTTCTGCTGCCAGTGCCAGTGCCTCTTCACTGAAACATTCATGTTTTCATTTCTGAAGCAGCAGCAAATGCTGCGGTAAAAATATTCTTCTTCCTTCAGTGGCTGGCAAAAATTTGCCAAGGCGGCTAGGAGCTGAGACAAAGTTTTGAAAAGGAAAAGAACATTCAAGAGCCCAAGCATTCTTGAATTTTAATTCTGTCTTTGTCAAATGCAAAGTTTCAGAGCAAATAGAAACACCTCCTTAGGATTAAATTAAGCATTTACATGGACTTCAATTATCATTTATATCCTGAGGAAGGACAGGGGAGCATGTTTGTAGTTGTACACACTTTTTTTACCATCCACAGAACATTATAATCACAACTTAATAATTTAAGGGACACATTAAATCACTAGGAGGGACACATTTGCAATAGAATTGTCCATGTAAAAAATACTGGAGTCTCTGAAATAGCCCTAGCATCTTTAAAATATATTAAGTAGACCGGGCGCAGTGGCTCCCGCCTGTAATCCCAGCACTTTGGGAGGCCGAGGCGGGAGGATCACCTGAGTCAGGAGATCGACACCAGCCTGACCAACCCAGAGAAACCGCATCTCTACTAAAAATACAAAATTAGCCGGGTATGATGGTGCATGCCTGTAATGCCAGCTACTCGCAAGGCTGAGGCAGGAGAATCGCTTGAACCTGGGAGGTGGAGGTTGCAGTGAGCCGAGATCGTGCCATTGCACTCCAGCCTGGGCAACAAGAGTGAAACTCTGTCTCAAAAAAAAAAAAAAAAAAAAAAAAAAAAAAAAAAAAAAACTATCAAATATTCAGTGGGAATTTACTACGTGCCTTGAGCCACACTCATATCTGTCGATGAAAACATACAATCCTTTGTCCATGAAGGAAGTGAGGAAACATGACACATATTAAAAATAAGAGAATAATGACAAGTCAAAGAGTCAAAGAGCTGTGTACCCAGAGAGCATTGTTTTGATCCAACGTACTTTTCTTGAATTAGACCCTGGATTGATGCCAGAAGTCTACTTTGAGAGATTTCTAAGAAACAGCTTGAATGCAATTCACTACAGTATTTCTTATATAGTTATTAGAAAATCATTTGCCTCAAACAAATAAATAATCTAAAAATCACAGAAATAACAAACAAGGAGATGTTGCGAGATACAGATAGAAGTGCTGAGGTTAGAGAAAAGTGAGGATACTCAAGGAAGTTTTCTTGGAAGAGATAAGGCTTGAGCAGTGCCTTGAAAAAAAATAGGTAAGTTACAATCATAAAAAGGGCAGGAGAGGAGTCAAGACTGAAAACATAGTCATTTATACATTAATTCAACACGTATTTATTAACCCATGCCAAACTATGTACCACCACTTAAAGTGCCACAACAAAAAATGAACATCATTTCTGTCCTTGGGGAGCTTACTTTCCAGTGAAGAAATATAGGTAGCAAGATAAGACAATGAAATATTACTTGGGGCATGGCTTTCTTTCCTGCACTTCCTGACCATAGTATCGGGCAGAGCCAGGGGTATTCATACCTCCTAAAGGAAAACTAGGATTGTTATGGCAGAAAGAGAAGAAAACAAACAGTAAACCTCCATGGTTTTCATTTTTTATTCCTTCTAAGCCAGAAAAATTAGAAGACAGTCCCCAAGGGAAGTGGAGTAGAGGAGCTTATCACACGCGTGCACACACACATACAAACACACGCACACACCACAGAAAGAAAATAGACTCTAGATGGGGTTTACCTGTGCTGAAAGGAGAAAGAGAGGTCATGAGGCAGTACTTTAGAGGAGGTCAGATAGGGAGGAGTCAAGCAGAGAGGAGGCTGTTAACAGAGTGAGCATATCAGGGACTGCCAGTGGTCAGAGCCAGAGACTACATGGTACTGGCCCAGCACTCACAGACCTCTGGCTTTTGGACAATGCCCATTGCCCCTGCAGAGGAGGCAGCTATTTTCATGATGGGAACCAAAGGGCATCCCACTGGCAGTTCTTGCCCACGCACTGCTGTGGATCATCACCGTGGATCATATGACTGATCCACGATGGTGTCAGCTGAGATTCAGTGTGCCTGTATCTCACTCGAGAATTAGCTGACGCTCTGTGAACCACTCAGGTCACTTTTAACCTTCTGTCACAGAAAGTATAAGTTCTTGAATCCTGGAGAAGGGGTAGTGATAAAGAAGAGAAGATCCTAGTATTGGTTCTTGGATTGGCTGAATGGTGGGAAAACCCATGTATGTTACATAAGCTGCATTTTCACATACGTGTGTGTGTATACACTTACCTATGGCTAAAGAACGGGCTGTTAGAGTCCAATAAAGTTTAACAATGAAATTTTAAGAAATTAACCCTATAATGCCCGGTAATGTAATGGGATAAAGAATGATTGATGTTGATGCTTCCCAAACTTACATAACTATAAGCATCTCCTGGGGCAATTGTTTAAAAGGCCAGTTTCTAAAAGTAGATCTACCATTCAATCCAGCAGTCCCACTACTGGGTATCTACCCAAAGGAAAAGAAGTTGCTATATCTGGCCGGGCGCGGTGGCTCAAGCCTGTAATCCCAGCACTTTGGGAGGCCGAGACGGGCGGATCACGAGGTCAGGAGATCGAAACCATCCTGGCTAACACGGTGAAACCCCGTCTCTATTAAGAAATACAAAAAACTAGCCGGGCGAGGTGGCGGGCGCCTGTAGTCCCAGCTACTCGGGAGGCTGAGGCCGGAGAATGGCGTGAACCCGGGAGGCGGAGCTTGCAGTGAGCTGAGATCCAGCCACTGCACTCCAGCCTGGGCGACAGAGCGAGACTCCGTCTCAAAAAAAAAAAAAAAAAAAAAAAGAAGTTGCTATATCAAAAAGACCCCTGCATGTGTATGTTTATTACAGCCTGATTCACAGCTG
Organism: Macaca nemestrina; assembly: GCF_043159975.1. Classification (NCBI taxonomy): domain Eukaryota; kingdom Metazoa; phylum Chordata; class Mammalia; order Primates; family Cercopithecidae; genus Macaca; species Macaca nemestrina. The sequence continues at coordinate 107,530,447 of NC_092130.1, read as the reverse complement.
CAAATATATGGAATCAAGCTTAGTGCCCATCAACTGATGAGTGGATAAAGAAAATGTAATACATATGTGTGTGTATATATATGTAATATATATATAATATATACATATACACACACACATACACCGTGGAATACTACTCAGCCATAAGAAAATAATGAAATAATGTCTTTGCATCAACTCAACTGTAATGGGCAAAGGATTACTTTGCTCACTAGTTTGTTTCCAAGATTGTGTACAGCACCGAGCACAGAGCAGGTGCTTGATGACTATTTGTTAAGCGCTGAGGACAGTGCTAGTGCTCTGGCCAGATCTCCTGGGCCCTAGGATCCTTTCAGTGTGTAACACCCACCATGCCCCCCACCCCACTTCTGTGTGATTTTGCTTCTAATGACCTACACCTTGATTTGCTTTGAGGGACAATCTGTGACATCTGGAGCCACATCATCCAGATATTCAGAAAGTTGGACATGCCTGGGGTTTTATATCTCTGAAACTGATCTTTAGGGAATGAGTGACTACTGACTCTGTGAGAGTATGAAAGCCCAGCTCCCTGATCTTTTTTTTTTTTTTTTTTTTTTTTTTTTTTTGAGACGGAGTCTCACGCTGTTGCCCAGGCTGGAGTGCAGTGGCGCGATCTCGGCTCACTGCAAGCTCCGCCTCCTGGGTTCACGCCATTCTCCTGCCTCAGCCTCCTGAGTAGCTAGGACTACAGGCGCCCGCCACCGCGCCCGGCTAATTTTTTGTATTTTTAGTAGAGACGGGGTTTCACTGTGGTCTCGATCTCCTGACCTTGTGATCCGCCCGCCTCGGCCTCCCAAAGTGCTGGGATTACAGGCTTGAGCCACCGCGCCCGGCCCAGCTCCCTGATCTTAAAGAAGAAAAACTTTGAGGTATAAATCAAACTCCTAAGTTTCTCTTTAGAGTCAGGCTGAAGCCAGCCTCCACCAGAATTTGCTTAGAGTCACACCCTGGCTTGGCTCCTTCTCTTGCCCTCCTCTGCTGCCTGCATTCCTTTGCAAGTGTCTCTAGCTTATCTTTAACAAATTATTTGCACACAAATCCTCAACTCAGGGGTTGCTTTTGGGGATCCCAACTCAAGACATTTAGTAAATTGAACAAACTGTTCCTGATACAGAGAAATATTTATTCAGTTAGTATGTCCTCCAAGGCTCATGAAGAATAGGGCTACAGGGGTGAGGTTTGTATTGCATATGTTCTAACAGACACCAGGTATCAGCCAGAGATTCATCAATAGAATAGGAATACCAGAAGAGCTCTTTCTATGGGTAGCAAAGGTCTATGTGCAACAAGGGCAGATGAAAATGAGAGGATGATAGTGGATTTTTAAGGTAGAAAAGTAAATCTCTATCAGGAGCGTCTTCTCTCTGCTGATACACAGTACACTTGAGAGCACGGATTTCTTGTTAAACGGTGATTAAAAAGCTTTGGCCTTTAGCCAGGCAATGAAAAGAAATGCATATTTTTCTTTTTTTTTTTTTTTTTTGAGACGGAGTCTCGCTCTGCCGCCCAGGCTGGAGTGCAGTGGCCAGATCTCGGCTCACTGCAAGCTCCACATCCCGGGTTCACGCCATTCTCCTGCCTCAGCCTCCCGAGTATCTGGGACTACAGGCGCCCGCCACCTCGCCCGGCTAGTTTTTTGTATTTTTTAGTAGAGACGGGGTTTCACCGTGTCAGCCAGGATGGTCTCGATCTCCTGACCTCATGATCCGCCCGTCTCGGCCTCCCAAAGTGCTGGGATTACAGGCTTGAGCCACCGCGCCCGGCCAAGAAATGCATATTTTTCTTAGGTGTGCCTGAGCTATTTTTTAAAACCCTGTGAAAAGCTGAGCAATAAAAACATGAGAGGAAATGGCCAAAGAAATTTCAGCTTTGTAACTGTGAAGGCTGCATGTAAAGAGCAGAGATATTTGCAAGCTGTCAGAAAAGACCAGGGTGTGCATGAGTGTGATTATAAGTGTGAATGTTTGCAGCGGATTATGTCCATGTAAAAGTAGTTTATTTCTGACAGCAAAAGGAAAACATAGAATTTCTTTAATGCAAAGCCATTTTGAATAAAATTATGGAAGATTTCAGAGGGATTATTCATAAACTAAATCAGAATAGTGCTTCCTTTCATTTCTAGGATGAGAATAAGACATAAGATCCCTATATATGTGTTTATATATGGATACATATATATATAAACATCCATTTAAATAAAAGCTGCAAATGTAACTCATTCCTCTAGGCATAGCTAAAATTACTCACCATAGTCCTTGTGTTAGAAAACAAGTTCTCCTGGTCTGAAACGCTTTTTTATATATTCTAAAGAATTTGGCACCTCTCCAAATTTTGGCCAACCTGTAAAATGTTCTATGGGAATATTATTTCCTGAATTCTATTCTGTTCTATTCTATTCTGTTCCATTGATCTATTTGTTTATCTCTATGTATCTATGCCATCCAGCCTTGAATAATGAACTTTTATAATAAATCCTAAAATCAGGTAATAGTATTCTCCAATTTTGTTCTTTCTGAAAATCATTTTGGATATTGTAGGCCCTTTATATTTCCAGATGAATTTAGAATTAGACTTCTTTCTATCAAAAGAATACCCTGCAAATATTTGACTCTTATGTTCAATCCTTTTAATTGAGGTATCCATTTTCATTTAGTACAGTTACTGAGGTGGTTAGATATAGTTCTATCATCATATTATTTTATATTAATCTCATTCATTCTTTATTCTCCTTTCTTTTTTTATCTCCCTTTCTTTGATCAACATAGCATTTTTTATTATCTCATTTTATCTCCTGTGTTGGCTACTAAATAACCCTTTCTTTTGTTATTTTAGTAGGTATTTTATGGTTTATAGTGTACATTGTTAATTTATCACAGTCTACTTTCAAGTCATATTATGCCCCTTCATGGATATTTTAAGAAGCTTTACAACAGTATGCTTTGATTTTTCCCTACAGAGCCTTGGTTCCACTGGTGTGTCTCAACATATTTTCATATCTTTTATAAACCCCATACTAGATGATTAGTTTTGTTTAAAAAGCCAATTATCTATTAAAGTTATATAAATTACAGGAACACAGTCTTGTGTATTTACTCATATTGATCCCATTTTAGTGCTCTTTATTCCTTTGTGTAAATCCATATTTTCAGGGATATCATTTTCCTTCTATCTAAAGCACATCCTTTCACATTTCTTATAGTTCATTTCTGCTGGTGATGAATTCTTTCAGCTCTTTTATGTTTAAAAATGTTTTTATTATGCCTTGGTGTCTGGAAGGTATTTTCCCATGGCATAGAATTCTATGCTGACTTTTTTTTTTTTCTTTTGGATGTGGAACACTGTTTTCTTGCATTGTTTCTGATTTTAGAAAAATCTACTTTGTTTCTTATCTTTGTTTTTCTGTACATAACTATATCTTTTTTTCTGGTTGTTTTACAAATTTTCTCTTTATCACTGTTTTTGGGCAATGTTATTATGATGTGGTTTGGTGTAGCTTTTTTTTTTTTTTCTTTTTCTTTTTTTGTGCTGGTTCTTGTGTAGCTTCTCGGATCTATGGATTTGTAGTTTTCATCAAGTTTGGAAAAAGTGTAATCATTATTTCTTTGAATATTTTTCTGTCACCTATTCTCTTCCAGGGACTTCAATTACACATGTATTAGGCTGCTTGAAGTTGTCTCACAGCTCATAGATGCTCTTTTTACTTTTTAAAATTATTTTGTTTCTGAATGTTTAATTTTGAGTAATTTCTATTACTACATCTTCAAGTTCACTATTCTTTTCTTCTGCCATTTCTAATTTGATGTTTATCATATCCAGTTTATTTTTTCATACTGGGCATTGTAGTTTTCATATTTAAAAAATGTTTGATTTGGTTCTTTTTTTATATCTTCCATGTCTCTACTTAACATTTTGAATATGTGGAATACAGTTATAACAACTGTTGGAAAGTCCTTTTTTTGCTAATTCTAACATTTATGTGAGTTATATGTCAATTTCAATTAATTGATTCCCTTCTCATGATTGGTCATAGTTTCTTTACTTTTACCATACCTGGTAATTATTTATTGTATACCAGAGATTGAGAATTTGACCTTCCTAGGTGTTAGATATTTTTGTATATCTTTAAATATCCTTTTGTTTTTGATGTGGGACATAGTTACTTAGAAACTATTTGGCCCTTTTAGGTCTTTCTTGTAAGATTTGTTATGCAGTACTAGAATCACGTTTAACGTGGGAGTAATTCTCCTCTGCTACTGAGGCAAGACTTTTCTTACTACTATAAACAACTGCATGTGACTTACAAAGTTTTCCACTCTAGCTGATAGAACAGGCACTTCCTGATCCTGTGTGAACAATGGGTGGTGTTCTCACTAATACTTGTGGTGGTCTTTTCTTCAGCTTCAACTCCTTTCTTCACATGAATGTGCTGATCAGTACTCTGCTGAACTGAAGAGGCAACCCCTGCAGTTCTCCAGAGTTCTCTCTCTATGAAATCCTTATTTTCTCCTACTCTGTGTTGTGAGCTTTAGCTGCCTTGGTCTCCCTGGATACTCAGCTCTGCCTCTTTAACTCAGGGAGTTTGCTCAACTACACCTGATTTCTCCTCTCTGCTCTAGTCCAGGAAATTCTCTCAAGGCATTAATCTGAGGCAGCCAAAGGTCTTCATTCACCTACAATATTCCAGAGGTCACTGTCCTTCATTATGTAATATCAAGTGTCTTAAAAGCTAATGCCTCATATATTTTGTTCAGTTTTTCATTCACATCAGGCAGGAGGGAAACCCCAGTCTCTGAAACTCAATTTTGACCATGAGTGAAATTCCTAGCATGGTATTTAATTCAGGTTTATCTTTATTTTCTAGATATGAAAACTAAGGCTTAGAGACGTTGGGTAACTTAATCAGCATCACACACCTGGTAAGAATTGTAGCCAACATTTGAAATCTGGTTGTCTGACAGAGTCTTTGTGTTTCTTCACTTCTTTGTTTAACCCTAATTCCTGGATATTTCAAATCTAGGCATGATAGATCACAATAGTGACCAAACTGCAACATATTGTTAACCAGCAGACCTCATTCTCTAACCATACCAGTTAACAGAACATTTACTGTAGGCCTTTGGTGATTTTTCAATACAGAGACCCCCTGTAGGGGTTCATGGCTTTAACTAATTTTCATATGTATTACTCCACAATGCAATGACATCCTTTCCTAACTGACCTTTCAAAGATAAATAGTCCACTGTGCCTATATAGAAAGCATTGTTCCACCAAATTACTTCACACTTCTCTTTGCCTTCCCAGTGCACAGTGAGTGAATGTGACGGGCGGAAATTTACCAACTGCAGCATAACACATGGCTCCTTTTTCTACAGTGACTGAGAGACTACAGCTTTCTCTAGATTGCAGAGAAAACAATGCTTCCATGCAGACATCCAGAATCATGTGCACAAACATACTGGTTGCAAAATAATCCTGGTCTCAGCCTCTGTCAGCAAAAGCAAAAGTGAAGTTTCACCAACTAATCTCACTTCTTTCTCATCCTATGGTTTCATTGTTTTACTAACATTTATACAAGTTTATATTTTTCCTGAAAAATCTTAGCATTGAATTTAATCCATGGTTATTCAAAAGTTTAAATTATTCAGGAGCCTTTCTAATATATATGGTTAGTGTATATGTATATATAAAATACATATCAGAAATATACATGTATATAATATATGTAATAATTACATTACTGGATTAAAATGAAGTGGTGAGTGAGCCAGGTCCTTTCTCTTTTTGGTTTTTCACTTAGTAGGCTTTGGTGTTTGTGAGAAATGAGCAAGATTTAGGAGAAGTCCATCTAGAGCACAGAGGAGGGTGGAGGCTGCCCACAACTAATAGCGTTATAACTATCAGCATATTTACGAGGTTACCACAGATATAACTTCTTTTAAAGGGGCAGCATTGAAAGTGTTTCTTAGTCATAGGTAAATAATTGAATGTATATTGCACACTACTTAGAGGAAGAACTGAAACCTGGTTTATCAAATAACTGAATTAGCTTCCTTTCTTGATGAGATTTTTCAAACATCTTAATTTCTATCTGCAAAAGGTTTGACGTTGGTTGTTTTGGGGGATCTGCATGTAAAACTGTTTCATCTCATTGACCGGCTGAGATATTTCTTCTTGGTTTAGCTTGATTGTATGTTCATATTGATGGTTGTTATCATTTTAAAAGACACTGAGCCAAACTTGGATGCACTGATCAGAAGAATTCAGTTAAGTAATAATAATAATAAAAAAAAAAACCCAGCCGGGCGCGGTGGCTCAAACCTGTAATCCCAGCACTTTGGGAGGCCGAGACGGGTGGATCACGAGGTCAGGAGATCGAGACCATCCTGGCTAACACGGTGAAACCCCGTCTCTACTAAAAAATAGAAAAAACTAGCCGGGTGAGTTGGCGGGCGCCTGTAGTCCCAGCTACTCGGGAGGCTGAGGCAGGAGAATGGCGTAAACCCGGGAGGCGGAGCTTGCAGTGAGCTGAGATCCGGCCACTGCACTCCAGCCTGGGCTACAGAGCGAGATTCCGTCTCAAAAACAAAACAAAACAAAACAAAGCAAAAAAAACCATAAAAAACAAAAACAAAACAAAACAAAAACAACGCATGTACCTGCTAGACTTCAGATGCAGATAAGATACATAATTCCATTTGGAATTCACTGGAGTAGAGCCAGTGGCTCCCATCATCACCAGGAGTAATTTTCTGGGCTGTGAAATGCTGCATATGACTTGGGATAGTTCTGTGTGCTGAATTAGTTCCAGAGACTTGAATATACAGGTCAGTGAACACACAAAATCTCTTTTGGTTCCGAAAATAATAATGGTATTTTTTATTATTTTTGGAACCAAAAGAGATTCTGTGTGTTCACAGAATAATGGTACCTTTTATTTGCATATGGTATTATAATTCTGAAAACACAGAACTACATTTTTAAAGAAGTTTATAATCCAGCTTGGGAAACAAAACAAAAATATGTAGAACAATTAAGTGCTCAACTATAGTTCAGCTGATTATATAAGCAAAGGAAAATAGAATGAAAAATCTAAACAGAGTCATTGAAAGAAGCTTTCTATAGATTGCTTAGTAGACACAGGTGAGGAGAAAAGCTCTCACAACTCATGTAAAACAGCCTGGGCAAAGGCAAGAAATAAAAGTATAATACATGAGGCCAGGCGTGGCTCACGTCTGTAATCCCAGCACTTTGGGAGGCCAAGGCCGGCGGATCACAAGGTCAGGAGATGGGGACCATCCTGGATAAAATGCTGAAACCCCCATCTCTACTGAAAAATACAAAAAATTATCCAGGCATGGTGATGGACACCTGTAGTCCCAGCTACTTGGGACACTGAGGCAGGAGAATGGCATGAACCTGGGAGGCAGAGTTTGCAGAGAGCAGAGATCACGCCACTGCACTTCAGCCTGGGCAACAGAGTGAGACTCTGTCTCAAAAAAAAAAAAAAAAAAAAAAGAGTAGAATACATGAAAGGAAGTGACTGTGAAGGGATCCTGTTGATCCTGTTGTGGGGGCTGGGAGACAAGCTGCTATCAGATGATGAATGGCCTAGAAAGCTGAACAGAATGTATATCTAATGCCAAAGATAACAGGAAGCCACTGTAGGCTTTTGAGCAGATGAAAACTCTAAGTGCAGTTTTGTGATTAGCCTGCAGTGATATGCAAGAGGGCTTGGGGGAAAATGAACTGAGAGAGACCAGCTTGAGCTAGAGGAGGAGTTTAAATCAGGAGCACTACATCGGGGGATTTGGGAAAGGGCCAGTTAACACTGTAAAGGAAGAAATGACAGGTCTTGAATATTCCCTGTCTCACTGTTCACAATTCCAATGGGACATTTCAGGAAAGAGTAGTGGAGGACGGAGGGTATATATGACCATTTTTCTGATATCATCTTATGTAGGTATTTTGCTACTCATCTCCTTTGGATGCCATCTGTGTGACTAACTGATCTTTCTCCAAGAAAGGATAGAGTGTGGTGTGGGGTTTAAATGCGTAAGTGCTAGGACTTTTGTACTCTCTCCCTCCACCCCTTTATAGGATAGAATGGAAATTTTAAAAAGTAAAATTGAGAAACTAGAGACAATTAAGAGAAAAATATTGGGGAAAAAAAGATTGTTAAGAAAGGAAAAGTAAGCAAAAGGGAGTCAGGAAATAAAAATAAAGAAAAACAGGAAAAGGAAGAGACAGAAACTGGACAAGAAGCAGACAGCCCAGCTTCTGAGGGTTTGGATTGCCTCAGTGAAAAGCTAGTCTCTAAGTGCCACCTGTGTCTGCCAGAAGAAGGGTAGAATTATACAGCTTACAAACTTTTCCCCTCCTTTTGATTCTTCAGATTACTGATGCCCAAAGAGGTCAGATGACCTGCACAAGATTAGATGACTATTGCCACTGGAGACACGATGAGAATACAGGTCTGGAATAGAGTGTGGCATGGTCTTTATTCCAGTCCCCCACTTCCTTCTCCAGAAAGGATAGTGCATAGTGTTAGGGACTACACCATTCTGACCACTAAATTGGGCTGCTGTGGTCCATATTTCATTCAGATTTAAAGAAAGTAGAACATAAAACTAAAGAAGAGAAGATGCTATATTAAGAGAAAAAGAAAAAAGCTGGAAGTAAAAGAAGAATCAGAAATAACAAACTAAAAGAAAAAACATTCCTCAAACAATCTTGAAAAAAGAGAACAAAGTTTGAGTTCTCACACTTCCTGATTTCAAAACTTATTTTATTACAAAGCTACAGTAACCAAAACAGTGTAGTACTATCATCAAGACAGACTTAGACCAATGGAACAAAATAGAGAGCTCACAAATAATCTCTCACATATATGATTAAATGTCTTTCAAAGAGGATCCCAAGACTGTTCAGTAGGTAAAGGACAGTCTCTTCAACAAATAGTGTTGGGAAAACTGGATATCCATAAACAAAATAAGGAAATTGGACCCTCACCTCACACAATATACAAAGATAAACTCAAAATGAATCAAAGACCTAAACATATGATGTAAAATTATGTAACTCTTAAAAGAAAATAGAAGAAATGATTCTCGTCTTTGGATTTGGCAAGGATTTCTTGGATATGACACAAGAAGCACAGGTAACAAAAATAAAAATAAACAAATTGGACTACATCAAAATTTAAAAATTTCTGTGCATTAAAGAGCAAACACAGAGTGAAAAAGGTAAATTGTGGAATGGGAGAAAATATTTGCAAATCATATATCACTGCCTTCCAAGAAATTGGTCCCTGGTGCCAAAATGGTTGGGGACTGCTGCATTAAATTACAAGAGGAGTCATGTTCTGTCAAGTGTTTTAGAATCAAGACTGTTACTTATTTTGAAATTTTCTTTGATATTGTATTATAACAACAGAAAACAGGATTCAAGAGCAGAGACCCAGTCTGACCACAAATTTACCAGGGCAGAGATTTTCCCCACCCTAGTAAGCCTGAGGTTACTGCAGGAGACCAGGGCATATCTCAGTCCTTATCTCAACCGCATAAGGCAGACATTCCCAGAGCAGTCATTTGTAGACCTCCCCCAGGAATGCATTCCTTCCCCAGGGTATTAATATTAATATTCCTTGCTAGGAAAAGAATTTAGCGATATCTTCCCTACTTGCATGTCCATTTATAGGCTCTCTGCAAGAAGAAAAATATGGCTCTTTTTGCCTGACCCCGCAGGCAGTCAGACCTTATTGTTGTCTTCCCTTGTTCCCTAAAAATTGCTGTTATTCTGTTCTTTTTCAAGGTGCACTGATTTCATATTGTTCAAACACACATGTTTTACAATCAATTTGTACAGTTAACACAATTATGACAGTGGTCCTGAGGTGACGTACAACCTCACCTTATGAAAATAACAGGATTAAGAGATTAAAGTAAAGACAGGCATAAGAAATTATAAAAGTATTATTTGGGAACTGATAAATGTCCACGAAATCTTCAAATTTATTTTCCTCTGCTGCAGCTCCAGCCAGTCCCTCCATATGGGGTCCCTGACTTACTACAACAAATTTCAACAAATAACTACTACAAGGTAAAAAACACATTTGAAGAGACAGAGCAATCATCAGATCCAGATGCAGACATGGCACGGATGTTGGAATTATCTGACTGGGAATGTAAAACAACTGTGATTACTATGCTAAGGAATGTAATGCAAAAGGTAGACAGCATGTAAGAACAGAGGAATAAGGTAAGCAGAGAAATGAAAATTGTAAGAAAAATTTAAAAAGAAATCCTAGAGATCAAAAACACTGTAAGAGAAATGAAGAATGCCTTTGATAGGCTCATTAGTAGACGAGATGTGGCTGAGGAAAGAATCTCTGAGTTTAAGGATTTATCAATAGAAACTTCTAAAATGGAAAAGTAAAGAAAAAAAAATGGAACAAAATAGCCAAGAACAGTGAAACACCTACAAAATGTGTAATATACCTGCAATGGGAATACCAGCAGGAGAAGAAAGAGACCGAGGAACAAAAAATGTTAGAACCAACAGTGTCTAAAAATTATCCCCAAATTAATGCCACACGATAAATCACAGATCAAGGAAGCTCCAAGAATAGCAAAAAAATTGAATAACAAAAAAACTGTACATAAGCATATCATATCAAAATTGCTGATCATCAAAGAAAAAGAAAAAAAAATCTAAAAAGGAGCCAAAGGTGGGGTAAAAAACCCACCTTAACTGTCTCAACTATAGAGGAACAAAGATAAGAATTACATCTGATGTCTCAGAAACCATATAAAGCAAGGAGAGAATGGACTAAGATATCTAAAGTGTTTTGAGAAAAAACAACTCACCTACCTAGAATTCTGAACTCTGAGAAATTATCCTTTAAAAGTGAAGGAGAAATAAACACTCTCCTGGACAAACAAAAATTAGGAGATTTGTTTTCAGTAGACTTGCCTTGCAAGAAATGTTATCAGAAATTCTTCAGAGACAAGGATAATGACATAGGTCACTAAGATTATGTAAAGAAAGAGCATTAGGGAAAGAATAAGTGAACCCTAAGTGACATAAGAGGGTGCATCCAGCCAGACACACTATAGCCAGCAGCACCTTTGAATGGAATGACCATGTGCAGGGTCACACAATTTCAGAGCAACATGGTAGGAGCCACTTGCAGGCAGGGCTGCAGCTCCCTGCAAAAGCTTCTCCTCTGCTTACATATTCACTAGCCCAGTAACAAACCAAGCATACCTAAAAATCCTTCCCTGGAATGACAGGCAACACACTGACACCCATTTGACTAAAGGGCTCAAATGGGGTAAATGAAATGTTAAAACAATATCTAACAGATTATGGCCACTGCGTTTGGTTGGTTTGTTCAGAGCTGTTCAGGAGGAAGTACATGCACAAAATCTCTTTGATGAAACATCTCGTGGCACACTGTGATAGCAAGGCCCCTTGTGCAGAACCAGGATCTTTTGGGGGTGAGCTATGTTTGTCTTAAGCAGGGCCTGGCTGTGTTTGTCAGGCCTCTGAGTCCAAGCTAAGCCATCATATCCCCTGTGACCTGCACGTATACATCCAGATGGCCTAAAGCAACTGAAGATCCACAAAAGAAGTGAAAATAGCCTTAGCTGATGACATTCCACCGTTGTGATTTTTTTCTCCTCCAACCTTAAGAAGGTTCTTTGTAATCTCCCCAACCCTTAAGAATGTACTTTGTAAGATCCACCAGCTGCCGGCAAAACATTGCTCCTAACTCCACCGCCTATCCCAAAACCTATAAGAACTAATGATAATCCCACCATGCTTGCTGACTTTCTTTTTGGACTCAGCCCACCTGCACCCAGGTGAAATAAACAGCCTTCTTGCTCACACAAAGCCTATTTGGTGGTCTCTTCACACGGACACGTGAGACAGTGTTGATACTCCCTGTGTATCCTTCTATCCTTTTGCCTGAAGCTGCACTGACCCCTCACTTCCTCCTTTAGTGTGCACTGGATAGCACTGCCAGGTCTCCCTACTTTCAGCCAAAACCTTAAATCAGCCATGAACACCTTAGTGAGAATAATCAGACAAGGAATTCATTCATTCACAGCAAACAGTAAGTGCCTTTCCAAAGGCACTTATTTCCCATATTAGGCTTATACTGAAGTGTGGAACAGCAGTCTGCTCTGTTTCCCAGTTTGAGGAAACTTGTGGAGGGGCAGATGTCTTTCCATGGGCAGTTGAAATCATAGCATGGCCCATTCCTGACAATCCATGCTTAAGTGTCTGTAAGGCGATGGTGTATCTTTATTTGGAACAAATTTCCCTAGAGGCATTCTGTGTATCTGAAAAGGACCCATCTTGTGTCCATCCAGCACTGTTTTTTCTTTGTAGAATTGAATCATCCTACCAAAGAGTTTCCATGATAGAAAGGTCAAAGGCCTGACTTTAGGTTTAGGCTAGGGGAATGATAGCATCCTGGAGCACCTTGTTTGGGTGTATAAAGAACTGCAAGGTGAAAGTCAGCAGTCTCAAGACTTTCTAATAGCTCAAGGCTAAGAAAAACATCTTTTCCATGGTGACTCTTATGGCTTTGTTTATAGACACAGAAGCTAGCCTCCAGCCCCAAGCAGAAGTTTGCTGGAATGTATTTGTTGGAGGTGGTAGTATCTTGTTTGTATTGTTAATAAAGCAACTTCTTTAAAAGCATATTTTATATATATATAGAGAGAGAATATATACACAAAAGTATATATATGCATTCTATATATATAGAATATACTTTTATATATTCTATAAATTCTATATAGTACATATACTATATATACACTTTTGTGTATATATGTATACAAAACTATATATATATTCTATATATAGAGAGTGAATGGGATGAAGTACAAAAAAATGGAGTTGGTGATGGTAATAATAATAATATGATGCTACTGATGATAATGATAGCTAACCTATCTAACTTTCAGAATGTGTCAGACACTGCTCTCTGCACATTACATGTTATAACTCATACTTGTCTTACCAAACTTATGAAGTAGGTATTATCATTGTATTTAATTTACAAATGAGGAAACTGAGGTAAACAGAGATTAAGTTCATAGTATATAGCTAGTACATAGCTTAGTAGGTTATAGATTTAAAAATTAGTTTCTTGCCCATATCATATACCAAAATAAATTCTAAGATAATTTAATTTAAGCAGTTAAATACAAAATTAAATCAGAAAATAATTAGAAGAGATTTTTTTTGAATATTTATATAATGTCTGATGGGGTAAGATATTTTCCAAGCATACAGTGAAAGAAATCACAAAGGAAAATCTCAACATCTCTAAACAACTACTTTAACTTTTAAATGTCTACAAGCACACAAAATTAAGAAGCAAAACATGCCCCCAAAAAGCAAATAAAATACTCCTAATGGCTAGTACCCTCAATATGTAAAGTGCTTATAAAAGTCAATAAGAAAAAAAATACTACCTTGAAAGACAGATGATCAAAGAATAGGAAAAGACAATTCACAAAATAAAAAAATAAACATTACTAGGGCTATATGAAAAATAATAATAGCTATTATTGAGTTTTTACTCTGGACCAGGAACTGTACAAAATACTTTTATTAAATTATTAAATCTTCAAAACAGTTGTGTATGATATGCATACCCAAGGTCACAAAGTTAGTAAGTAATGGGAATAAGAACCCAAGTCTGGCCAACTCCAAACTCATTATTTAACCATTATGGTATACTTCCTGCAGTAGTGTGCTGGAGCCAACAAATTCCAACTTGCAAGGGTCCACCGAATACTGCTTCCTAACTCTATGTTCAGTCATGTTGTGTTGGTAGCTTGAAATGGGCCATGGTGGTAGTAGTTCTACCACAAAGATAAGTAAATGCTACAAATGAGCCCCCCCCCCACCTCCCCAGAAAGCTAGTTGTTAAATATTTACCAGAATACAAAAAAAATGAACTAAGATTCCAGTTTGATACTACGTTTGTCTAGAAATTAGCAAGGATTAAGAGACAAGCACAGTAAACTAAATTTTGATGCTAAAGACATGTAAATTAGCTCAACCTTTTTGGAAAAGTATTTGGTAGTATGTATCAAGAGTCTTTAAGAAGCTTATGTATTTCAGTCTTATAATTCCACCACTGAAAATCTAGAGGAAATAATCAGAGATGCATATAATGACCTGTGGATGTTCATTTTAATATTATTTAAAGTAAAAATGTGAAAACTCCTAAACTAGACAATATGAGGACAACAGTTAAATAAAATGTGTAATAATCATATAATGGAATATAACAAAGCTATCAAAAAATTTTGGTTTTAGGTGGAGGAAGATGGGAAATAGGAGACAGGGCTAACATGCAGCTCCCACCTGGACAGACAAAACAGCATATGGAGACTCACACTGTGGACTTTTCCTCTAAAAATCACCACAGGAATGTACCAAGAAAGCCAAAAGAATTCACAGAATCCTTTGAAAGAAGTGACATGCCGACCAGGTGTGGTGGCTCACTCCTGTAATCCCAGCACGTTGGGAGGCCGTGGTGGGTGGATCACCTGAGGTTGGGAATTAAAGACCAGCCTGACCAACATGGAGAAACCCTGTCTCTACTAAAAATGCAAAAAAAAAAAAAGAAAAAAGAAAAAGAAAAAATTAGCCAGCCATGGTGACACATGCCTGTAATCCCAGCTACTCGGCAGGCTGAAGTAGGAAAATCACTTGAATCCGAGAGACGGAGGTTGCAGTGAGCCAAGATCGCACCATTGCACTCCAGCCTGGGCAACAAGAGCAAAACTCTGTCCAACCCCCCACCTCAAAAAAAAAAAAAAAAAAAAAAAAAGGAAACGTGTGACATGCCACTGCAGGTTCCATGAGACAGATGAAAAACTGAGTTCCCAAAGTGCGAGATGGTGAAAGCCTGACTCTAAACACATATCCCCACTGGGGAACCTGAAAATCCAGATTACAGGAGAAGAATTTAACCTTACCCAGAGATGAAATGGATTTAGCATGAAAAATAAAAGTAGAAACAGCAGTGGGAAGAGCCTTGTAGGCACTCCCATTCTCCAGCTCAAGCCCAGGGAAGCTATGCCTGACTTTATTCACGGGGGCACTTGGGGAAAGCAACCAGCAGGATTTGGGAAGGGTCACAGGGTGAAAGAAGCTTCCAACTGAACACTGTAATAATTTTGACCAGATGCAAATTATCTAGAGTAGAATCCAGGGAGCAAACAGGACCTTCTGCAGAAAGAAATGCAGGAGCTATGGCCAAGAATGTGGGCAGGTGGGGAGAGGTGAAGCCTGAAAGCTATGCTTGCTTTCTCAGCTGGGAAACTTATAACCTGGGGCAAGGTCTGAGTCCCACCTGCTGACTGCCTGCAGAGAGAGAGCGAGACTGGCCTTGTCAACTGCCATGGGAACCGCATGAGAACTATGGTGACAGAAGCAGCCATAATCTCCTCTGGAACATTATCCTGTTGGCCGGAGAACCACACCCCATCCCCACAATTGCCATGGCAAGCCCCACCCAAGCAGAATCGGAGCACACAGAATCTATTTCACTCCCCTGCTGCCTTCACCAGGGCAGGTGCTGGCATCCACAGCTGGGAGACCTGAAGACAGATCACATCACAGGACTCTTTACAGACAACCCCGGCACCAGCTCATAGCCTGGTAGCCCTGTTGGGTGGCAGGATCCAGAAGAGCAATAACAATCACTGCTGTCCAGCTCCCAGGAAGCTTCCCTATGAGAAGTGGGGGAGTACCACATCAAGAGATCACCCTGTGGCACAAAAGAACCTGAACAGCAGCTTCTGAGTTCCAGATTTTTTCAATGAAATAATCTAACCAAATGAGAAAGAATCAGAAAACTAATTCTGGTAACATAACAAAATAAAATTCTATAACACCCCTAAAAGACCACATTACCTCCCCAGAAATGGATCTAAACCAAGAAGAAATCTCTAAGTTGCCAGATAAGGAATTTGGAAGGTTGATTATTAAGCTACTCAAGGAGATACTAGAGAAAGGTGAAAAGTAACTTAAAGAAACTAAAAAATAATACAGGATATAGTTGAAAAATTATCGAGAAATAGCATAAAGAAACTACAATCACAACTTCTGGAAATGAAAGACACACTTAGAGAGAAATACAAAAAGCACTGGAAAGTGTCAACAATAGACTTGAAGAAATAGAAGAAAGAACTTCAGAGCTCAAAAACAAGGCTTTCAAATTAACTCCATCAGATGAAGAAAAACAAAAATAAATTTTAAATAATGAACAAAGCCTTCAAGAAAGTTTGGGTGTTCCTGAGGAAGAGGAGAAATCTAAAAGTTTAGAAAATTTGTTTGAGGGAATAATTAAGAAAAACTTCCCTGGCCTCACTAGAGATCTAGCCGTTCAAATACAAGAAGCTCAAAGAACACCTGGGAAACTCATCACAAGAAGATCATTACCTAGATACATGGTCATCAGGTTATCTAAGGTCAAGAGGAATGAAAGAATCTTAAGAGCTGTGAGGCAAAGCATCAGGTAACCTACAAAGGAAAACCTGTCAGATTAACAGCAGATTTCTCAGCTAAAACCCTACAAGCCAGAAAGGACTGGGGTCCTATCTTTAGCCACCTCAAAGAAAATAATTGCCAACCGAGAATTTATTTCCAGCAAAACTAAGCTTCATCAATGAAGGAGAAATAAAGTCTTTTTCAGACAAAGAAATGCTGAGAGAATTCTCCATTACCAAGCCAGGACTACAAGAATGCTAAAAGGCATTCTAAATCTTGAAACCAAACTTCAAAATACACGAAAATAGACCTCCTTTAAATCTCACAGGGCCTATAAAACAATAACACAATGAAAAAAAAATCAAGATACACAGGCAACAACTAGCATGATTAATAAAAGAGTATCTCACATCTCAATACTAATGTTGAATGTAAATGGCCTAAATGATCTACTTAAAAGATACAGAATGTCAGAATGAATAAAAACCTACCAAGCAAGTATCTCCTGTCTTCAAGAGAATCACCTAATGCATAAGGACTCACATAAACTTAAGGTAAAGGGGTGGAAAAAGATATTCCATGCAAATGGACACCAAAAGAAGCAGGAGTAGTTACTTTTATATCAGATAAAACAAACTTTAAAGCAACAGGAGTTGAAAAAGACAAAGAGGGACATTATGTAACGATAAAATGATCAGTCCAACAGGATATCACAATCCTAAATATGTATGCACCTAACACTGGAGCTCCCAAATGTATAAAACAATTATTACTAGACCTAACAAATGAGATAGATGGCAACACAATAATAGTGCTAGACTTCCACACTCCACTGGCAGCACTAGACAAGTCTTTAAGACAGAAAGTCAACAAAGAAACAGTGGACTTAAACTACACCCTAAAACAAATGGACTTAACAGATATTTATGGAACATTCTACCCAATAAGTGCAGAATATACATTCTTTTCATTAGCACATGCAATGTTCTCCAAGTCAGACCATATGATAGGCCACAAAACAAGTCTCAATAAATTTAAGAAAATTGAAATTATATCAAGTACCCTCTCAGACCACAGTGGAATAAAACTAGAAATTAACTCCAAAAGGAACTTTCAAAACTATACAAATACATGGAAATTAAATAATCTGCTCCTGAATGATTCTTGGGTTAACAATGAAATCAAGATGGAAATTTTAAAAAGTATTTGAACTGAACAATAATAGTGACACAATTTATCAAAACCTCTGGGATACAGCAAAGGCAGTGCTAAGAGGAAAGTTCATAACATTAAATGCTTACATCGAAAAGTCTGAAAAGGCGCAAATACAATCTAAGGTCACATCTGAAGGGACTAGAAAATCAAGAACAAACCAAACCCAAACCCAACAGAAGAAAAGAAAAAACAAAGGTCAGAGCAGAACTAAATGAAATTGAAACAAAAAATACAATAGATAAATGAAACAAAAAACTGGTTCTTTGAAAAGATAAACAAAATTGATAGACCATTAAAAAGATTAACCAAGAAATTAAGAGAGGGGGGTGGAGCAAGATGGCCGAATAGGAACAGCTCCAGTCTCCAACTCCGGGCGCGAGCGACACAGAAGACAGGTGATTTCTGCATTTTCAACTGAGGTACTGGATTTATCTCACTAGGGAGTGCCTGACAATCAGTGCTGGTCAGCTGCTGCAGCCCAACCAGCGAGAGCTGAAGCAGGGCGAGGCATCGCCTCACCTGGGAAGCGCAAAGGGGAAGGGAATCCCTTTTCCTAGCCAGGGGAACTGAGGCACACAACACCTGGAAAATCGGGTAACTCCCACCCCAATACTGCACTCTACCAAGGATCTTAGCAAACGGGTACACCAGGAGACTATACCCCACACCTGGCCAGGAGGGTCCCATGCCCACGGAGCCTCCCTCATTGCTAGCACAGCAGTCTGCCATCTCGCGGCAAGGCAGCAGCCAGGCTGGGGGAGGGGTGCCCGCCATTGCTGAGGCTTAAGTAGATAAACAAAGCGGCTGGGAAGCTCAAACTGGGTGGAGCTCACAGCAGCTCAAGGAGTCCTGCCTGTCTCTGTAGACTCCACCTCTGGGGACAGGGCACAGCTAAAAAACAACAACAACAAAAAGCAGCTGAAACCTCTGCAGACGCAAACGACTCTGTCTGACGCTTTGAAGTGAGCAGTGGATCTCCCAACACGGAGGTTGAGATCTGAGAACGGACAGACTACCTGGTCAAGTGGGTCTCTGACCCCTGAGTAGCCTAGCTGGGAGACATCCCCCACTAGGGGCAGACCGACACCCCACACCTCACACGGTGGAGTATACCCCTGAGAGGAAGCTTCCATAGCAAGAATCAGACAGGTACACTCGCTGTTCAGCAATATTCTATCTTCTGCAGCCTCTGCTGCTGATACCCAGGCAAACAGGGTCTGGAGTGGACCTCAAGCAATCTCCAACAGACCTATAGCTGAGGGTCCTGACAGTTAGAAGGAAAACTAACAAACAGGAAGGACACCCACACCAAAACCCCATCAGTACGTCACCATCATCAAAGACCAGAGGCAGATAAAACCACAAAGATGGGGAAAAAGCAGGGAAGAAAAGCTGGAAATTCAAAAAATAAGAGCGCATCGCCCCCTGCAAAGGAACGCAGCTCATTGCCAGCAACAGATCAAAGCTGGACAGAGAATGACTTTGACGAGATGAGAGAAGAAGACTTCAGTCCATCAAACTTCTCAGAGCTAAAGGAGGAATTACGTACCCAGCGCAAAGGAACTAAAAATCTTGAAAGAAAAGTGGAAGAATTGATAACTAGAATAATTAATGCAGAGAAGGCCATAAACAAATGGACAGAGATGAAAACCATGACACGAGAAATACGTGACAAATGCACAAGCTTCAGTAACCGACTCGATCAACTGGAGAAAGAGTATCAGCGATTGAAAATCAAATGAATGAAATGAAGCGAGAAGAGAAACCTAAAGAAAAAAGAAGAAAAAGAAATGAACAAAGCCTGCAAGAAGTATGGGATTATGTAAAAAGACCAAATCTATGTCTGATTGGGGTGCCTGAAAGTGAGGGGGAAAATGGAACCAAGTTGGAAAACACTCTTCAGGATATCATCCAGGAGAACTTCCCCAACCTAGTAGGGCAGGCCAACATTCAAATTCAGGAAATACAGAGAACGCCACAAAGATACTCCTCGAGAAGAGCAACCCCAAGACACATAATTGCCAGATTCACCAAAGTTGAAATGAAGGAAAAAATCTTAAGGGCAGCCAGAGAGAAAGGTCAGGTTACCCACAAAGGGAAGCCCATCAGACTAACAGCAGATCTCTCTGCAGAAACTCTACAAGCCAGAAGAGAGTGGGGGCCAATATTCAACATTCTTCAAGAAAAGAATTTTAAACCCAGAATTTCATATCCAGCCAAACTAAGTTTCATAAGTGAAGGAGAAATAAAATCCTTTACAGATAAGCAAATGCTTAGAGATTTTGTCACCACCAGGCCTGCCTTGCAAGAGACCCTGAAGGAAGCACTAAACATGGAAAGGAACAACCGGTACCAGCCATTGCAAAAACATGCCAAAATGTAAACACCATCGAGGCTAGGAAGAAACTGCATCAACTAACAAGCAAAATAACCAGTTAATATCATAATGGCAAGATCAAATTCACACATAACAATATTAACCTTAAATGTAAATGGACTAAATGCTCCAATTAAAAGACATAGACTGGCAAACTGGATAAAGAGTCAAGACCCATCAGTTTGCTGTATTCAGGAGACCCATCTCACATGCAGAGACATACATAGACTCAAAATAAAGGGATGGAGGAAGGTCTACCAAGCAAATGGAGAACAAAAAAAAGCAGGGGTTGCAATACTAGTCTCTGATAAAACAGACTTTAAACCATCAAAGATCAAAAGAGACAAAGAAGGCCATTACATAATGGTAAAGGGATCAATTCAACAGGAAGAGCTAACTATCCTAAATATATATGTACCCAATACAGGAGCACCCATATTCATAAAGCAAGTCCTTAAAGACTTACAAAGAGACTTAGACTCCCATACAATAATAATGGGAGACTTCAACACCCCACTGTCAACACTAGACAGATCAACGAGACAGAAAGTTAACAAGGATATCCAGGAGTGGAACTTATCTCTGCAGCAAGCAGACCTAATAGACATCTACAGAACTCTCCACCCCAAATCAACAGAATATACATTCTACTCAGCACTACATCACACTTATTCCAAAATTGACCACATAATTGGAAGTAAAGCACTCCTCAGCAAATGTACAAGAACAGAAATTATAACAAACTGTCTCTCAGACCACAGTGCAATCAAACTAGAACTCAGGACTAAGAAACTCAATGAAAACCGCTCAACTACATGGAAATTGAATAACCTGCTCCTGAATGACTACTGGGTACATAACGAAATGAAGGCAGAAATAAAGATGTTCTTTGAAACTAATGAGAACAAAGATACAACATACCAGAATCTCTGGGACACATTTAAAGCAGTGTGTAGAGGGAAATTTATAGCACTAAATGCCACCAGAGAAAGCTGGAAAGATCTAAAATTGACACTCTAACATCACAATTAAAAGAACTAGAAAAGCAAGACCAAACACATTCAAAAGCTAGCAGAAGTCAAGAAATAACTAAGATCAGAGCAGAACTGAAGGAGATAGAGACAAAAAAAAAAACCCTCCAAAAAATCAATGAATCCAGGAGGTGGTTTTTTGAAAAGATCAACAAAATTGATAGACCACTAGCAAGACTAATAAAGAAGAAAAGAGAGAAGAATCAAATAGACGCAATAAAAAATGATAAAGGGGATATCACCACTGACCCCACAGAAATGCAAACTACCATCAGAGAATACTATAAACACCTCTATGCAAATAAACTAGAAAATCTAGAAGAAATGGATAATTTCCTGGACACTTACACTCTCCCAAGACTAAACCAGGAAGAAGCTGAGTTCCTGAATAGACGAATAGCAGGCTCTGAAATTGAGGCAATTATTAATAGCCTACCAACCAAAAAAACTCCAGGACCAGATGGATTCACAGATGAATTCTACCAGAGGTACAAGGAGGAGCTGGTACCATTCCTTCTGAAACTATTCCAATCAATAGAAAAAGAGGGAATCCTCCCTAACTCATTTTATGAGGCCAACATCATCCTGATACCAAAGCCTGGCAGAGACACAACAAAAAAAGAGAATTGTAGACCAATATCCCTGATGAACATCGATGCAAAAATCCTCAATAAAATACTGGCAAACCAGATCCAGCAGCACATCAAAAAGCTTATCCACCAATGATCAAGTGGGCTTCATCCCTGGGATGCAAGGCAGGTTCAACATATGCAAGTCAATAAATGTAATCCAGCATATAAACAGAACCAAAGACAAAAAACCACATGATTATCTCACTAGATGCAGCAAAGGCCTTTGACAAAATTCAACAGCCCTTCATGCTAAAAACACTCAATAAATTCGGTATTGATGGAACGTATCTCAAAATAATAAGAGCTATTTATAACAAACCCACAGCCAATATCATACTGAATGGGCAAAAACTGGAAAAATTCTCTTTGAAAACTGGCACAAGACAGGGATGCCCTCTCTCACCACTCCTATTCAACATAGTGTTGGAAGTTCTGGCTAGGGCAATCAGACAAGAGAAAGAAATCAAGGGTATTCAGCTAGGAAAAGAAGAAGTCAAATTGTCCCTGTTTGCAGATGACATGATTGTATATTTAGAAAACCCCATTGTCTCAGCCCAAAATCTCCTTAAGCTGATAAGAAACTTCAGCAAAGTCTCAGGATACAAAATTAATGTGCAAAAATCACAAGCATTATTATACACCAGTAACAGACAAACAGAGAGCCAAATCATGAATGAACTTCCATTCACAATTGCTTCAAAGAGAATGAAACACCTAGGAATCCAACTTACTAGGGATGTAAAGGACCTCTTCAAGGAGAACTACAAACCACTGCTCAGTGAAATAAAAGAGGATACAAACAAATGGAAGAACATACCATGCTCATGGATAGGAAGAATCAATATCGTGGAAATGACCATACTGCCCAAGGTAATTTATAGATTCAATGCCATCCCCATCAAGCTACCAATGAGTTTCTTCACAGAATTGGAAAAAACTGCTTTAAAGTTCATATGAAACCAAAAAAGAGCCCGCATCTCCAAGACAATCCTAAGTCAAAAGAACAAAGCTGGAGGCATCACGCTACCTGACTTCAAACTATACTACAAGGCTACAGTAACCAAAACAGCATGGTACTGGTACCAAAACAGAGATATAGACCAATGGAACAGAACAGAGTCCTCAGAAATAATACCACACATCTACAGCCATCTGATCTTTGACAAACCTCAGAAAAACAAGAAATGGGGAAAGGATTCCCTATTTAATAAATGGTGCTGGGAAAATTGGCTAGCCGTAAGTAGAAAGCTGAAACTGGATCCTTTCCTTACTCCTTATACGAAAATTAATTCAAGATGGATTAGAGACTTAAATCTTAGACCTAATTCCATAAAAACCCTAGAAGAAAACCTAGGTAATACCATTCAGGACATAGGCATGGGCAAGGACTTCATGTCTAAAACACCAAAAGCAACGGCAACAAAAGCCAAAATTGACAAATGGGATCTAATTAAACTAAAGAGTTTCTGCACAGCAAAAGAAACTACCATCAGATTGAACAGGCAACCTCCAGAATGGGAGAAAATTTTTGCAATCTACTCATCTGACAAAGGGCTAATATCCAGAACCTACAAAGAACTCAAACAAATTTACAAGAAAAAAACAAACAACCCCATCGAAAAGTGGGCAAAAGATATGAACAGACAGTTCTCAAAAGAAGACATTCATACAGCCAACAGACATATGAAAAAATGCTCATCATCACTGGCCATCAGAGAAATGCAAATCAAAACCACAATGAGATACCATCTCACACCAGTTAGAATGGCAATCATTAAAAAGTCAGGAAACAACAGGCGCTGGAGAGGATGTGGAGAAATAGGAACACTTTTACACTGTTGGTGGGATTGTAAACTAGTTTGACCATTATGGAAAACAGTATGGCAATTCCTCAAGGATCTAGAACTAGAAGTACCATATGACCCAGCCATCCCATTACTGGGTATATACCCAAAGGATTATAAATCATGCTGCTATAAAGACACATGCACATGTATGTTTATTGCAGCACTATACACAATAGCAAAGACTTGGACTCAGCTGAAATGTCCATCAGTGACAGACTGGTTTAAGAAAATGTGGCACATATATACCATGGAATACTATGCAGCCATAAAAAAGGATGAGTTTGTGTCCTTTGTAGGGACATGGATGCAGCTGGAAACCATCATTCTCAGCAAACTATCGCAAGAACAGAAAACCAAACACCGCATATTCTCACTCATAGGTGGGAACTGAAAAATGAGATCACTTGGACTCAGGAAGGGGAACATCACACACCGGGGCCTATGACGGGGAGGGGGAAGGAGGGAGGGATTGCATTGGGAGTTATACCTGATGTAAATGATGAGTTGATGGGTGCTGACGAGTTGATGGGTGCAACACGCCAACATGGCACAGGTATACATATGTAACAAACCTGCACGTTATCCACATGTACCCTAGAACTTAAAGTATAATAATAATTTTAAAAAAAAGAAATTAAGAGAGAACATCCAAATAAGCTCAATTAGAAATGAAACAGGAGTTATTACAACCAATACCACAGAAATACAAAAGATCACTCAAAGCTACTATGAAAACGTTTACACACACAAACTAGAAAGTCTAGAGGAGATGGATGAATTCCTGGAAATATACAGGTCTAGATTAAATCAGGAAGAAATAGAAACTTTGAACCAACCAATAACAAGTAGTGAGATTGAAACAGTAACAAAAAATTGCCAACAAAAAAAGTCCAGGACCTGATGAATTCACAGCTGAATTCTATCTGGCATTTGAAGAAGAATTGATACCAATCTTACTGAAACTATTGTAAAAGATAGAGAAAGAGAGAATCCTCCCTAAGTCATTCTATGAAACCAGTATCATCCTAATACCAAAACCAGGAAAGGACATAATAGAAAAAGAAAAACCACAGACGAATATCCCTGATGAACAAAGATGCAAAATTCCTCAGCGAAGTACTAGCTAACAAAATCCAACAGCATATCAAAAAAATAAAACACCATGATCAAGTGTGTTTCATACCAGGGATACAGGGATGGTTTAACACACACAAGTCAATAAATGTGATCCATCACATAAATAGAATTAAAAACAGAAATCATGTGATCATCTTAATATTATTTTAGTTTAATTAGGTCCCATCTATTTATATTTGTTTTTGGTGCATTTGCTTTAGGGTTCTTTTTCATGAAGTCTTTGCCTAAGCCAATGTCTAGAGGAGTTTTACCAATGTTATCTTATAGAATTTTAGTGGTTTCAGGTCTTAGATTTAAGTGTTGGATCCATCTTGAGTTGATTTTTGAATAAGGTGATAGTTGAGAATCCAGCTTCATTCTTGTACATGTGGCTTGCCAATTATCCCAGTACTATTTGTTGAATAAAGTTTTCTTCCCCCACTTTATGTTTTTGTTTGCTTTGTCAAATATCAGTTGGCTGTAACTATTTGGCTTTATTTCTGGGTTCTCTATCCTGTTCCATTGGTCTACATGTCTATTTTTATGCCAGTATCATGCTGTTTTGGTAACTATGGCCTTGTAGTATAGTTTGAAGTCAGGTAATGTGATGCCTCCAGATTTGTTCTTTTTGCTTAGTCTTGCCTTGGCTATGTGGGTTATTTTTTGGTTGCATATGAATTTTAGGATTTTTTTTTTCTATTTCTGTGAAGAATGATGATGATATTTAGACAGGAATTGCATTGAATTTGTAAATTGCTTTTGGCAGTATGGTCATTTTAACAATGTTGATTTCACCCATCCATGAGCATGGAATGTGTTTCCATTTGTTTGTGTCATTGATGATTTCTTTCAGCAGTGTTTTGTAGTTTTCCTTGTAGAGATCTTTCACATCCTTGGATAGGTATATTCTTTTTTTTAAATTTATTATTATTATACTTTAAGTTCTAGGGTACATGTGCACAACGTGCAGGTTTGTTACATATGTATACTTGTGGCATGTTGGTGTGCTGCAGCCATCAACTCATCAGCACCCATCAACTCGTCATTTACATCAGGTATAACTCCCAATGCAATCACTCCCCCCTACCCCCTCCCCATGATAGACCCCAGTGTGTGATGTTCATCTTCCCGAGTCCAAGTGATCTCATTTTTCAGTTCCCACCTATGAGTGAGAATATGCGGTGTTTGGTTTTCTGTTCTTGTGATAGTTTGCTAAGAATCGTGGTTTCCAGCTGGATAGGTATATTCTTAAGTTGTTTTTTCATTTTTGCTTTTGGTTTTGCAGCTGTTGCAAAAGGAGTTTCAGTCCTGATTTGATTCTCAGCTTGGTCACTGTTGGTATATAGCAGTGCTACTGATTTGTGTACATTGATTTTTGTATCCTGAAACTTTACTGAATTCATTTATCAGATATAGGAGCTTTTTGGATGAGTCTTTAGGGTTTTTTAGGTATACGATCTTATTGGCAAACAGTGACGGGTTGACTTCCTCTTTACTATTTGGATGCCCTTTATTTCTTTCTCTTGTCTAATTGCTCTGGTTAGGTCTTCCAGTACTGTGTTGAATAGTAGTGGTGAAAATGGGCATCTTTGTCTTGTTCCGGTTCTCAGAGGGAATGCTTTCAGCTTTTCCCCATTCAGTATTATGTTGACTGTGGGATTGTCACAGATGACTTTTATTACTTTGAGGTATGGCTCTTCTATGCCAATTTTGCTGAGGGCTTAATAACAAAGTGATGCTGGATTTTGTCAAATACTTGTTCTGCATCTATTAAGATGATCTCTATCAACCACTTACATGGATGATAGTGATGTTCCTTAGTCCTCATGTCCCCTAACGGAAGAAATCTCTTCCTTTTGTTATCGATTGTACTTGGCTTATACTTCTTGTGTGTTCACCATCATAATATCTACATATATAAAAACTAAACCTATTCTAAAGTCTCTACTGTCTAGTATGAATTAAACATTTATATGCTTATTTGCACAGCAAAATAATAATAATAATAATAATAATCAGCAGAGTGAACAATCAAGAGAGTGGGAGAAAATATTTGCAAACCATGCATCTGACAAAGGACTAATATCCAGAATCTACAAGGAGCTCCGATAAGTAAGCAAGAAAAAAAAATACCATTAAAAAGTGGGTTGAGAACATGAATAGACAATTATCAAAAGAAAATATACAAATGGCCAAAAAACATGAAAAAATGCTCAACATCACTACACATTAGGTACAATGTACACTACTCTGGTGATGGGTGAATCAAAATCTCAGAAACCATCACTAAAGAAGCTTTTCATGCAACCAAACACCACCTGTTCCCCCCAAAACTATTGACATTTTAAAAATTTAATTTAAAAAATTGTTTTTAAGTTCAAACACATTGTAAAACCATGAACAAAATTATTCATGTATTATTCAATATATATATACTTCTATACATATATACTACATATATTATTCAGTATATATGCTTCTATACATATATACTACATATATTATTCAGTATATATGCTTCTATACATATATACTACATATATTATTCAGGTACATAGGTCTTTTTTATATACCTCAGTTGAGTTTTGTATTTTTCTTTATATAAACCTATATATATTTTATATATGTCTGTGTGTGTATAAATGTATATGTGTGTATATGTATGCATATATATGACCATATTTTAAAACACTAAATATATGTCTGAAATCTATATACTTAAAACACCGAATAAATGGAAATATATTTCATACTTACGAGTGTGAAGACTGAATATTATAAATATGGCAATTCTTTAAAAATTAACTTATAAGTTTAATAAAGTAAATATAAAATAAAACACACAATTCCAGTAGAAATTTTGTTTTTTGAACTTGATAAGATGATTCTACAATTTATCTGTAAAATTGTATGGGATTATGAATTACTTTCTTATTCAGGAATTTTACATACCAAATTTTATATAAAGATATATAATATATGACTTTACACCTGAAAAATACTTGCTATAGTAATATAAATGTTTAATTCATACTAAACAAACAGTAGAGATTTTAGAATATGTTTAGTTTTTATATATGTAGATATTATGATGGTGAACACACAAGAAGTATAAGCCAAGTACAATCGATAACAAAAGGAAGAGATTTCTTCCGTTAGGGGACATGAGGACTAAGGAACATCACTATCATCCACGTAAGTGGTTGATAGAGATCATCTTAATAGATGCAGAAAAGGGCGACAGAGCGAGACTCTGTCTCAAAAAAAAAAAAAAAAATAGATGCAGAAAAAGTATTTGACAAAATCCAGCATCACTTTATTATTAAAACTCTCAGCAAAATTAGCATAGAAGGGCCATACCTCAAGGTAAGAAGTGGTGACTGTTTGAGAAAAACATTCTAATCAGGATTATAATCTCTTCACTTGAAATCAAGATGACAAGCCTTTTGAAGTTCCATTAGTGATATCACTTGTTATTGGAAATTGACTGGAAATACCCTCAATTCATGGTGGTTTTATAGTTCCCGCTCATGGAGAAGCTATTGTTTTTGTTGTACAGCTTTGCATTCTCTTAGGGAAACTGTTGCTTTCAACTTTGGTAGGACTAAAAATTAAATGTCTGATAATATGTGAGTTCTAAATCTCAAAAACTGTGACAGTGGCCTTAGGATTCATGTCCAGATTTATTTATTTTTTCCTAGAATAAACATTAGAACCAAATATAAGTTTTGCAATGGAGACAACCTTGTGTACAGGAAATAGCATGGAATTTGAAATTCAAAGACCAATGCTTAGAGTCATATCTCCTCTTTTGCCTGAGTAATATTGAGCAAGCCAATTAACTATACATTTTTCTTACATCATTTATTCACTCACTCAATCAATCAACAAATATTTACCACTCTAACATACATCAAACACTGATCCACACCACAAATCAGTAAAGACAGAAAATGCCTATGCCCATATGAATCGTGCATTGTAGTTGCAGACACAGAAAGCAACACCAACATAGCCCAATAAGGACTAATGTAATTTTTAGATAGTTAAAAGTGCTTGAAGAAAAATAAGACAGAGTAGAGTGATAGAATGAGTAGGGATAGAGATGGGTGGATTGGAGGAGTAGGTTGATGAGATGGTCAGGGAAAGCCTTTCTGGGGTTGTGGTGTTTAAGAAAAAACTCAACCAGGGATTTAGCTCTGTGAAGAATGTGGGGAGAACGTTGAGGCAGGAAGCACAGTTGTAAAGGCCCAGGGGTAAGGGAAGACCTACTAGAAGGCCAGTCTGGCCACGGTGGATGAGCAAAGGGAGAAGGTGGTGGGAGATGAGATCGGAGTGGTAATACCGACCTCATCACCACAGGGGCCATGGAGATTAAATGAGATACAGGTGTGAGGATAGCCACAGTTTTAGTCCATGATTCACCCTATAAATACTAGAGAATAGTAAGGAAGTAGGGCCCTGGCTTCTTTATCATCATTTGTGATTTGACCAAGTCACAGAGGTTCTGCATTTAGACAGAAGGCAATTCAGCAGGTAAGATTTTCTTCTGGAGGTCTTACCAAGGCCAATCCATGTGGGGCTCATTGGAGGCCACATTGTGTTCTATGCAACATGTTTATTTCTTCTGCAAAACCCATCATTGGCCAGCACCAATGGCTACCTCCCTCATGCTGCAGATATTTGGCACTGAGTGTGCACTTCTTCCATTCACTCTTGCAATGTCATGTATAAGAACAACTATTTGGTAACACAAGAAATGGTTGGGGAAGATTTGACAATGCATGGCACAATATAAAGAGGATGCCTTCAAGGAAAGTTTCATTTCTAAATGTATGCAGCCGTATATGGGCAATGCTTACCATCTTACCTTTATCAGACCCTTTCCATCTGGGCTCAATTGCATGTCTTGCAGTCAATGTAGTCTCACTTAACATTTGGAGAGATATAATCACCAGAGTATGATGTGGAAAACCAGACTCAGTCACAATCCCCTTTTCCCACAGTCTAAGAGGGAGTACGATTCACTTGGTTTAGCATTTGACAACATAATTCATGGCTGTCAGATTTGCCCCTCTTCCCAGATCATCGCCTCCCTTCTGCTACTCTGCTATTACGTTTGACCTCGTTGCTCATTCTCCTGTCACTGCTACTCTTCCCACCTCATCCTGCTGTGCCAGCACATGCTACACTCTCCTGGGGCAAAATGTCTGCCCAGAAGTGTGGGAAGAAGAGGGAGAGGCTGCTCTGCTCATTTTCCAGGGTGACAGTTGTCTCAATATCTTGGTGTTGAACTACCTGCCCATCCACAAGCCTCCAGGCACCATGGTCCTAGGACACAGACTCTTTCATAAGCCTTGGGCTCACAGAGTGCATGTGAAACCTACACAAGTTCAAGCGGACTTGAAAGTTTTTCAAATATGCTTTTTGTTATTGATCCGCACATTCATCTGCACATCTGGCTTGAAAAATCTGAAGCCACAAGATGAGCTCTTCTCGACTGCCTTACTGCTGTAATAAAGCCAAATGCAAGCATGAGGCTCTAAAAGGCAACTCCCCTTTTGACTGAATGCTCTCTCCTCTCTCCAGAGTTCATTGTGGGGTTTCGTTGTGTTTCAGTTACTTAGATAACATTTAAAGAGGTGTCTCCATAAAGTGAGAGATGAAAGGTTAGTCACATGCCCTAGGCACTTCAAACTCGTATCGCCTCGTATGTGCCCCCGAACATAAAATAAAAGCCAACTTTGCCATTAGGCAAAGGCCATGTAGGCAAAGTCTTTGGTGCTGAGCCAGAAATGAAAACTGCCAATTCAATCTCCCGGGTCCCATTGATTCCTCAATAGGAAATAGAAGGCTCTCACACTGTGGGTTGGAGTTGCTACTTTAAAAAGTTATCAGAAAACTTTGTGAAAACTGTCATTGGATAAGTCATTCAGGCTCTACTTTCAGCTCCTTCTTTTCTTCATACTGGGACTGGATGTGTTGATTTCCTAAGGGCTGGCTTTGTTTTAATTACAAAGAGAATCAGGTTTGTCTGGACTTTGGAAAATTATACTCCTTGAACTTGCCATTATTTTCTACAGGAGAAATCTCGTAAAACAAGTTGTAATGGTAGAATGAAGGGCCACACGCTTCTGAGGGACAGGAATGGGAGAGTGAAGGGTGTAGATTTCAGGCTGCTGGTGTGAGCATCCCATGTGTTCACAGCTTCTATCAATCTCTCCATTAAGATCTTGTTTTAAATGCCTACAGTTTGTGGCTGCTTTCTTTTCTCAATCTCATTCTGCCACCTATGTTATTGTTTTATTGTCATTTCAGTCCCTCGGTCTACAGTGAGACAACCAAGAGTCTAATCTCTGTTTTTATAAGAATAAAGGCTTCCAGCCCCAGTCCTTATAGACACTTCCTCTTGCTCAATTTATTCCAACAAATGTTTACCAAAAGCCGGCTGACATCAGCAGTGGAATTACGAAGATGAGTAAGTTTCGGTCCCTGCATTAGTGAGTCTTAGAGTCCTTAGAGTCTAGTAGAAGAAACAGACACTTAGTAGATAATTTTAATAACTTCAATACAACACATACAATACATTAAGTACTGAACTGGAAATCTTCCCCCTGTGCTATGGAAATACAGAGCAGAATGACCCTAGTTCAGCCTAGAAGTTCAGAAAAGACTTCCTGTGAGAGGCTATAACTAAATTGGGTCTCTAAAGATGAGCAATGTTAAAATAAGCAGGAAAGGTATTCCAGATGGAAGGAACAGCACAAGGGAAAGTAGAAAGTCCTAAGATAGCATAGGATCTACAGGGGTTCATAAGCAGTTGATATTATGTAGGCCTGTATAGCATATGAGTTAAGAAGTTAGGAAGAAATGAATTTATACAGGTTGATCTGTGGCTGCCAGGTGCTAAGGGCCTTCCAGGTCCCGCAAAAGAATTTGAATTCTATAACCGATGTGTAGCCTTTGAATGTATTTAAATGGGAACTGATGTGGTCAGATACAAATTTGAAGTAGATAATTTTGGAAAATTTTTCAAGTATGGATTCCCAGGGGATACTACGGAAGACATGGAGATGAGTGATGAGGCTACTGGGTCCAGTATAGAGATGATAAATGGGGATGGAGAGAAGCGATGCAATTGAAAGATTCTGGACTTGGTAACTGGCTGATTGATTGATTAGATACTGGAGAGGTAAGAAAGAAAGACCAACTGAGGTAACTAGGGTTTCTTCATTGTGATGGGGTGGTTAATAGGGCAATCATTGAATTAAGCACGATAGAAGAATTAACCTGTTTGTAGGTGTGATTGCCATATAAGAGGCAGTGAAACATACAAGACCCAAGGGGTCAGAGTGCATGGATCCTATATCTAGTAGTGATTTGCAGGGACAGTATTAAAGATTTCAAGGACAAGATTTTTCAGGTGCAGAAGAAGCTCATCCTGGCCTAAGCTAAGGTTTCTGAAAAGGAAAAAAAAATGAAAGTATGCAAAGAAAAATTCTGATTTGGAAATACTGTAAGTGGTTTTCTTCCCCTGTCTCCCACCTTCATCTCTTGACAAGCTCTAGCGGCCATTAAAGTGTGTTTCCTGTAAGTCAAAAATTCCATGTACCACCATTTCAATCCGTAACAATTTATTCTTAAAGCATTTCTCTCTCATTTCCAATATTTCCCATAAACTGTTATGAAAAACTGGTCAGAATGCAGCTTCTGTTTCCATCTTGTTTAAATTTAATTTCCACTTGTTTAAATCTCTCTGTGATTCTATCAGCAACTAAATACATATATCGCTTGAGAATTAGAACTACACATTTCGAGACTATAGTAGGAAGCAGTTGCATTTGCTTGTTCATGGGGAATGCTCATTGACTGGAGGCTTTTGTCTCTTTCGGCTTCTCAAGTTCAGTTACCTTTTGAAGATTTAGGTAATTCTATCTGAAAACAAAAAGCACACTTGACAGAGAAATATTAAGATTTACTGTAGAGATACAATTAGGGAGATGGATTAATTGCAATAGTTTAAGTCAAAACTGCTGTTTGAACTACCACTATCAAATAAAATACAATGCGAGCCACACATGCATGCAGTCACATTACAAAAGTAAAAAGAGGAGGGTAAAATTAATTTTAGCAATATACTTTACTCAACCCAGTGTATCTGCAACATTATCATTTCCTCATTTAATCAATAGACATGTATTAATGAGGTTGCTTTTTCACATGAAGTATTTCAAATATGGCATGCATTTTATACCTACAGCCTATCTCAAATCAAATACTAAATTTCCATAAAACACACTTGATTTGTACTTAGATTTCATAAAATCCGAGTTATAAAGTTACATCTACCCACTTTGTTCCAAACACACTTAATATTTCCTCAGGTGCATTCACCAAACTTCAAGTGTTTGATGTTCTCCTGCAGGTACTGTGTTGGACAGAGCAGCTGCAAGTCTTTTAAAATCTTTCCTTTCACCCAAATCTTCCAATGCTGCAAACGAGCTTAGAGCAATTGAATATTTCAGGAAGACATATATGAACGTTTTGCAAATCACCTAAGCCTTTGAGATCTCACCTAGTAGCTCTAGTTAATGGAGATATCAAACTAGCTAAGCTGGGCTTCTAAAGATCTTTAGAAGAAGGCGTGAAGGTGATGCAATGGAGAAATAACAAAAAACAAAAGCATTCGGCTAAGGCAGGCAGAAAGGTGTCTGGTAGTGTCCTGTAAATATATCTGTGAAAGTTTTAAAACACTCGTTTTATTGTAAAATATTTTTATAATGTTAAAGTAGCCTTCAAGGTTAGTTTTAAATGTTGACATAAGTTTTCATTTTTGTTTGTTTGATCTTTTTTCCAAATACATGATCTTAGAAAATTCACCAATTACCATGTGCTCCAGTGTAAACCTAGTTACCCTCAGAAGTTAAGAATGCTGGCCAGGCATGATGGTTCACACTTGTAATCCCAGCACTTTGAGAGGCTGTGTGTACTAGTCTGTTTTTATACTGCTGATAAAGACATGCCAGAGACTGGGTAATTTACAAAGAAAAAGAGGTTTAATGGACTCACAGTTCCATATGGCTGGGAGGCCTCACAATCATGGCAGAAGGTGAAAGGCACGTCTTACATGGCAGCAGGCAAGATAGAATTGAGAGCAAGTGAAAGGGGAAACCCCTTATAAAAACATCAGATCTCATGAGACTTGCTCACTACCACAAGAATAGAATGGGGGAAACTGCCCCCATGATTCAGTTGTCTCCCACAACATGTGGGAATTATGGGAGCTACAGTTCAAGATGAGGTTTGGGCTGGCACACAGATAATCCATATCACCAAGGCAAGCGGATCACTTGAGGAGTTTGAGACCAGCCTGGCCAACACGGTGAAACCCCATCTCTACTAAAAATACAAAAATTAGCAGGGCATGGTGGTACACACCTGTCATCCCAGCTACTTGGGAGCCTGAGGCAGGAGAATAACTTGAACTCGGGAAGCAGAGGTTGCAGTGAGCTGAGATTGCACCACTGCACTCCAGCCTGGGTGACAGAGCAAGACTCTGTTTCAAAAAAAAAAAAAAAAGAGAGAGAAAAGAAAGAAAGAAAGAATTCTTATTAGTAAAGTAAATGTGGTTCAAGATTAAAGCTCACTGCCCACCCCTGCCTCTGGCCCAAACACATACATAGAGACCTGTGTGGCTTCAGAGCAAAAAACCTCTAACAAAGGCCAGCAGCAGAAGTATTTGGACAATGTTGTACGCAGCGTCAGAGTTCAGCAGTCGGAAAGATTGTTTGTTTGCCATCAAATATTTTAAATTTCTGGCAGGGGTGGAGTGAGAGGTGGAGAAGCAAGGAGTCTTTCCCTGCTTCTCCTTTCTGCCTGGTAAACTCTGGCAGGGTGAGCCTGGCAAGCACTCCGCCTATACTCTGTACCTGCACTGAACATGAGCCAATGTGTGGGGTCTAGAATGGGAGTGAAGGCAGAGGAGGTGATGGGTGGGGCAAATCCAGTCTCCTTCCCGGCTACAGCAACCTCCGTGCTTTCCCCGCTACCTCCTACATCTTTTGTGCTCAAGGTTCACTTCCCTTTAGTGACTATTTAGCAGATCCCTTATCTTCAGAGTCTTATGACACATTCCAGGAAACACTGGCCTTTCATGCCATCGACTTCTTGCGACATTTTAGACTAGTTCTCAGAGCGTGATGTCTGCTGTCCTATCTCCCCCTCCTCTAACTCACCATTTTCTAACTCTTGTTTTTATCTTGAACTCACATTGTGTTTAACATTAACATTTAGACAAACAAAAACGTTTCAGCTTTTTGACTGCAGTTAATCAGGATTTTGAACACAAGTCGGTTAAACTTAGTAACCATTTATGGAACACCTGCCGTATGCTAGGAGCATCGGTAGGTACTCTGGTGTCAGACATACCATATAACACTCAGGTGGGGGGAAAACAAACTAGAAAATGCTGGCCTTTCTTCCACGTACAAACTGGGTGACATAAATATTTAAATGGTCAGATATTACTAAAAGACAAATTGGTAACAGAATATATATAAATTTTTCTTTGTTCTCAAAAGTCATGCTGGTGATCTATTTGCATTCTGATCCTATTACACCCCAAGTGGATATTTTATACAAACAAAGCCAAGAATAAATGGAAATCACAAAAAGTCTTGCCAGCCCTTTGCTTCAGATCTCTGGCTACTCATCTTACAGTGATGACTTGGGCCGAGGCTTCCTTTTGAGACATTTTATTAAATGTGTTCAGTAATTCATTTTTGCCCCATTAGAAGCATGGATCCTGAGATTTAATCTGTCTTACTCGTAGAGAATATTTGACAATTAAATACCTAAAAGTGATCTAGGTAGAAGAAGACAGGAACCACTGAAAATACAACATGAACATAATTTCACATTAAATCTGAGACGGATTTGGATGGGTAGTTTGGGAGGTGGGGAGTGGCTGGTGGCAAAGGAAGAAAGGGAAAAAAGAAGAAAAAGTACGGTTTCTAACCTCCTGGTTAGAAACAAAAACCCTGGAAGGGAGGGACACATATCCATCTAACCAGCTTCTGCCTGTGCCATCTCTAGCACCCGTTTCTAAATTCTCCTCTCCAAAATATTCACGCCTACTTTTGGTGTGAGATGTGTAAGAAGGTTATTTTTACCATTTTATTTTTACTCTGCGAGAAGGTTATTTTACCTTGTGTGACTGACACAACAGCTGTCAGTGCTCTGGAAGAGGCAGACGCCTTCAGTGACAACTTAAATGGCCACCTCTGGCCATCTAATCCACAGTCCTTTCCTGACAAGGAAACATCACGGGTCGCTAACAAGATGATCAGAGTAGGAGTTGAATAACAGTAAGAAAGAATTGGAGACAGTTTAGGGGGACGGAGTTGACTTGAAAGACTTAAAGATATGGACGCAAAAGAAGAGAATCTTTTGCAATGGAGGATAGAGTCATGGTTTGCTCCTGAGAGAAACACAGCTGAAGAGGAATTATAAATGATTGACTAGAGCACCGTAATGATGTGAAGCAGCCCTGGCAGGCAGCATGGAAGGAAGGAAAGGAACCGTAGCAGCATTGTGGGCGGGGGGAGGGGGAGTGCGGGGAAAGGATTCCAAAATAGGTTCCAATATGGCTCTCAGGGTCTGATGTGGCTCCTTTCCTAGCTATGTGATCCTGGAGAAGTCATTTAGCCCCTCTGAAATTCACTCAGCTTCAGTATTTTCATCCACAAAATGAGAATACTAGCTGGGATAATCTTTCAGCTACCTTCAACTCTAAAATTATTATCTTCCTCTTACCTTTTATGATTCTAAAATCTTGGGAGGAAGAGTTGCGAAAGTATTCACTAAAATCTAAAACTAAACAGCTTCAATTTTCACCAGTGATCATTTACACAGTACAGGAGGGCAAAAGGGAGGGTGTCTGCATTGAGTTAGTTTTGTTGATGCAATGAACAGTGCGGGGGGTTGGGGAGCAGGTAGGATACGCTTTCCTTCCACCGTCTTTAAAAATAATAACAATACTACCTTATAGTTGTATTCCGTGTTATTCTGTTAGAAACTCTTGCAAATCCATTGCCTTGATATTTATAGCAATTAGGTGAAATGGGCAAGAAAGTTTTTTCGTTTTTGTTTTTGTTTCACCAGTGACAAATTCAGAGTTTAAATGAGTTTCTTAGAGTTGTAGAGCTGGTTACTGATGGGGCTGGGACTAGATTTCTTGTCTCTAGAACACTGGGGTTGGATATGTGCTTTTGGGTACCTTTTGGAACAGTCTTCCCAGCAGTATCCAGAAACATGAGGAAGCTGCCTGGTTGTCACAATCCCAAATGACTTCAAAAAGAGGATGCAGCTTCTCAGACTGGACTGTATTTGTCTTTGGTCAACTTATAACTATCTTTTTGGTAAGATCCTCCAAAATTGGGTGCAAACACCCTGGAGGTACACAAGGTGATGCATTAGGGTGCAGAGGAAAAACACTAAGAAAATGCTATTTACATTCATTTTTCATCTTTTTAAATCTATTTTTTGTATGTTTTATGTTACATAATATATCAGCTTAAAGTATCAGAATAGGCAGTACATGAAGATAACTTACAAATGGGGTATATGTTATACTGATTTAATCCATGATCAAAACTATTTCAGGACTATGTTTTACAAAATTGAGGGAAAGGCCTAAAGGTTGCATCATATGGCTGATAACAGGAGTCTTCTCTTGCTCTTATCCCCTAAGATGACTTGGAGAAAATGGGAAAGGTTGTGGAAAAGAACAGGTTGAATCAGAATCTTGAAGAACATCCAGAGAAGTAGATGAGCAAATGGAACAGCTCTGACCAAATTAGGGCAGCTGGTCACATGCTTCCTACCAACACAAAGGTCTCTTTGTTTTCTGCGCACACACTGCAGTTCTTTGTCAATCATAATCAACGATTCCATTCAGCTGTTCTTGCCACCACTTCTCTCCTGTCTTTCTGGTCTGCTGGGCAACAAATGTAAGGTAAAACTTCACAAGACCTTTAAAAGATAAGGTTGAAAGAGAAAAATACATCCTAATCAATGAACCTACCCAGAGGAAATAACTGGGAGATTATTCATAACTTACAACTTAGTTGCCAACTAATTTTTGGTGTTTTCCGAAGATCATTGTACTATACTGGGTAAGTTTACAAAATAGAAAAGGAATAATGGTGAGGAGAAAAGTCATTACCTCTTGTCTATGGACTCCAGGAAGTGCACCCAAGACTATTAAATTATTAACACAGAGACAAAGAAGGAGTGGCATGTAACACCAGATAAGTAAGTACTCTTTCTACAATGGCAAGTAGAAAGTCATCTCTCAGGGTTAATATTTGGGACTTTTCAAGGAAGGAGAGAGCTATAAAAGGGGTAAAAGGTTTCCTTACACATACAAATATTATAGGGCAAAAGGAGCCAGCCTAAAGATTTTGCTCACAGAATGCCTGTGTCATTAAACCACTCTCTTTACTTGCAATTGTTGGCAGACATCAAAGCCACTGTATCATTGTTATGATATTTCGTAACAGCAGAGACCATAGGCGTCGTCTCATGCAATTCTGGTGTGCCTAACACAGTTCTGCCTGGAAGGCATCCGAAGGCTTCCAAGCATGAGCTTTCTGAATTTCGAGTGTGGTGCTGTGGAAAGTGCTGGATTTGAGGGGTGAAGGCAGGGCAAGGTCTTTGGTTTCTTGTTCCACTTCTGTCACTAAATTCCTTGGGTGGACTTCTTAATCTCATTTTATAGAGTAAATTCATTATAGAGAAAATTATGGGAAAGTTTCTTTCTCATATGTGGCATTTATTTATTCATCAAACATTATTATATTTCCTATGTTTCAACACAATATTAAATGCCAGAAATACTAGTGCTTAAAAAATACTTTTTCTCAGAGGGCACACAGTCTGAATAGAGATAAGATTCATACAGTATGGTTAACTCAGTAGAAAGCAATATATGAATGAAGACAAATAAGTGATATCTTAGTAAATGCTATTACACATCTTAAAGGAAAAGAAAAAGTTATCTTGTAGTACAAAAAAAAAAAAAAAACCCACAAAGTTATCATGGTTTCCCTCTGGCATCCTCTTCTGCTTTGCTTAGTTCTGGCACCCATCTTTGCTGGATCCCATTGGCGTACAGATGAGAAGAGTAGAAAAGAGCACACAGCTTGAAATCACAGAACTGACTTCTCCTTCTTTTTTCTCTATTCTAGAGCATGCATGCAGCACGCATTCATTACTGCATCTGATGGAAGCACAAAGGGAGAGACAAAGATGCAGAGAACAATGGTAAACAATTGGTGAAATGTGTTGGCAAATTGAGTTCAATGCTGTCTATAACGAATGGCAGCTATTTTGTGTGTGTGTCATCTAAATAAAAATAAAGTGGATTAACAAACAACTGTACCTGGCTGAGGGAAGACTGCCGCCATTTTTTTAATAAGTCAGTTATTTTATTGTGTAATTTATAATAAATTATTTAGACTACTTTCCTACCACGTATTTCCAGTAGAGGGATTTAGAAAGCTAATTTTAAGACCAGGCATGGTGGCTCACGCCTGTAATCATAGCACTTTGGGAGGCTGAGGCAGGTGGATCACTTGAGGTCAGGAGTTTGAGACCAGCCTGGCCAATGTGGTGAAACCCTGTCTCTAGTAAAAATACAAAAATTAGTAGGAAATCACTTGAACCTGGGAGGTGGAGGTTGCAGTGAGCTGAGATCATGCCATTGCACTCCAGCCTGGGAGACAGAGCAATACTCAGTCCCAAAAATAATTATAATAATAATAATGATAAAGGAAAGCTATTTTCTTTTTTTTTTTTTTTTTTTTTTGAGATGGAGTCTTGCTCTGCCACCCAGGCTGGAGTGCAGTGGCGCTATCTCAGTTCACTGCAACCTCTGCCTCCCAGGTTCAAGCAATTCTCCTGCCTCAGCCTCCCAAGTAGCTGGGATTACAGGCGTCCGACACCACATCTGGCTAATTTCTGTATTTTGTATTGTTGGCCAGGCTGGTCTCGAATTCCTCACCTCGTGATCTGCCCGCCTTGGCCTCCCAAAGTGCTGGGATTACAGGCGTGAGCCACTGCGTCTGGCCAAGGAAAACTAATATTAACAATCACTACGGTGACACTATTTTCTAACTAAAATATCCTGATACATGGTTTAATAAAACCCACTTTTCACTGGCCTTCAACTCTGTCTATAGGCAGTATCTTCTAAAAGTCTAAGGGTTAAAACCTACCTGGTAAGTTACATAACTGAAAAGACGAAAACTTTCTAAAACATATAATATCTAAAAATCTAAGACATGGAGTATTATTCTTATCACTCTTTGCATTTTTAAATTTAATGTAGCCTAAATCAATTAGAACTCTGGTAATTTGAAAAGAAATGTGAATCAATCGATTATTGTTATGTTTTGTTGTTTGTTTCTGATTGTATACATGTATGAAATTTTCATTATTACCTCCTTTCCTTTTCTTCATTTCTGGATTGGATTCATTTATTAAATTTCTGTTCTTTTAATGGTTGTTTTCAAAAGCTTAGCATACAAACTTAACTATAAAATCTTATCAAAGCCTGAGTTTATTAAATATCTTTACCCTTTTCCCAAATCAAGCAAAAAAACTAGCTACTAAACAACTTCTACTTACTACCTTCCATTTTTCTTCTATTATTGCTATAATTAATATTAGTTACAAAAATCTTCTTAATAGTCAGTAGTTAAATATAATAACTATTCTACAAAATGTTGTGCTATGAAAGTTGCTCCAAAACTTAGTGGCATAAGAAGTCAGTATTTTGTTCATGGATTCAGTGGGTCAAGAATTTAAGCAGGGCATTGTAGAAAGTTTTGTGGGTCAGTGCATGCATGTATCTGTGTCTGTTTAATATTTGTGGGTACATAGGTGTGTTTATTTATGGACTATATGAGATATTTATATACAGGCACACAATGCATAATAATCACATCAGAGTACATGGGGTATCCATCACCTCAACCATTTATCCTTTTTTTGTGTTACAAACAGTCCAATTATACCCTTTTAGCTACTTTAAAACATCAATAAATTATTGTTGACTATTGTCACCCTGTTGTGTTATCAAATACTAGATCTTCATTCTATCTAATTAATTTTTGTACTCATTAGCCATCCCTACTCTCCCCTGCTTCCACCATCCCACTATTCTTTCCAGCCTCTGGTAAGCATTATTCTACTCTCTATCTCCATGAGTTCAATTGTTTTAATTATTTGGCTCCCACAAATAAGTGAGAACATGCAAAGTTTGTTTTTCTCTGCCTTGTTTATTACACTTAACATAATGACCTCCAGATCCATCCATGTTGTTGCAAATGACAGGATCTCACTCTTTTTTATGGCTGAATAGTACTCCACTGTGTATATGTGCCACATTTTCTTTATCCATTCATATGTTGATGGACACTTAGGTTACTTCCAGATATTAGTTACTGTAAATAGTACTGCAATAAACATGGGAGTGCAGATATCTCTTCAGTATACTAATTTCCTTCTTTTAAAGTATATACTTATCAGTGGGATTGCTGAATCATGTGATAGTTCTAATTTTAGTTTTTTGAGGAAACTCCAAAACTGTTTTCTATAATGGTTGTACTAATTCCCACCAACAGTGTGCAAGGGTTCCCTTTTCTGCACATTCTTGCCAGCATTTGTAATTGCCTGTCTTGGATAAAAGCCATTTTAACTGGGGTATGATAATATCTCATTGTAGTTCAATTTGCATTTTTCTGATGACCGTTGATATATTCTGGTTATTATATTCTGGTAATTAATCCTTTGTCCCTGGATACTTTGCAAATATTTTCTCCCATACTGTGGGTTATCTCTTCACTGTGTTGATTGTTTCCTTTCCTGTGCAAAATCTTTTTAATTTGATATGATCCCATTTGTCCATTTTTGCTTTGCTTGCCTGTGCTTTTGGGGTACTAATCAAGAAATATTTGCCCAGCCCAATGTTCTGGAGAGTTTCTCAATGTTTTCTTTTAGTAGTTTCATAATTTGAGGTCTTAGATATAAGTCTTCAATCCATTTTGATTTGCTTTACATATATAGTGAGAGATAGGGTTCTAGTTTTATTTTTCTGCATATGGATATCCAGTTTTCCCAGCACGATTTACTGAAGAGACTGTCCTTTTCTGAATATCTGTTCTTGGCACATTTGTTGAAAATGAGTTCACTGTAGATGTACAAATTTGTTTCTGGATTGTCTGGTCTGTTCCATTGGTCTATGTGTCTGTTTTTATGCCAGTATCATGCCATTTGGGTTACTGTAGCTCTATAGTATCATTTCAGTCAGGTAATGTGATTCCTCTAGTTTTGTTCTTTTTCTCTGGATAGCTTTGGCTATTCTGGGTCTTTTGTGATTCCATATGAATTTGAGGATTATTTTTGCTATTTCTGTGAAGAATGTCATTGGTATTTTGATTGAGGTTTCATTGAATCTGTATATTGCTTTGGGTAGTATGTGCATTCTAAGTAGGGAGAGTTTATCTCTGTCCGACATTTTATAAGGTATCCTGGGAATGTGGCCATTGGCTGAGAGCCTCAGTTTCTCTTTTTGTATTTTTTTTTCCATGTAGTTTCTCTGTGTAGGCTACTTTGGGCTTCCTCAGAGCATGATGGCTAGGTTCTCAAGGCAAATGTACCAAGAATGAGACAGGCAAACAGAAGCCGTATTGCCTTAGCCTTGAAATTCATACAGTAGCACTTTCTTAGTTTCCTACTCATCAAAGCAGTTCCACAGTCTCCCAAAGTTCAAAGTTGGAGAAAATAGACTCAATCTCTTGATGGGTATGTGACAAGGTTCTACAATAGCGTGGACTGAAAATGTTGCTGTGATGCTACTGGAAAAATACAATCTGTCACACTAGCATACTTGACTTGTTTCCGCAATCTCCCTTACTATTCACGTCTCATGCTTTTCCTCTGGATTTCCTTTTCTTCAAGAAGCATGTCAATTAGTGGTTATCAACAATGGTTACTAATGATAAAGCATTTTAAACGTTATGTCTTACACTTGAATAATAACTTAGCTTATTATAGAATTTACATTGGCAGT
This sequence comes from Macaca nemestrina, assembly GCF_043159975.1. Classification (NCBI taxonomy): domain Eukaryota; kingdom Metazoa; phylum Chordata; class Mammalia; order Primates; family Cercopithecidae; genus Macaca; species Macaca nemestrina. The sequence goes on along the minus strand of NC_092130.1, from coordinate 107,487,545 downwards.
TATTTTTTTATCAACATCAAAAAGATTCCATTGCTTTTAAACATCTACTATTGTTGATAGAAGTCTACTTTTATTTTAACTGTCATCCAGTCTTCATTTTATAGCTGATGTATAAAATATCAATTGAATTTTAAGATCTGGATTTAATTTTTCCTATACAGTGAATTTTAAGTCTAAGAAATCATGTATTTATTTAATTCTGGACAGTTTATTTTTATTTTATTTTATTTTATTTTTGTTTTTTAGTATTGCTACTCTCTCGTTTCTTCTCTTCTCTCCCCTTGGGGCTCCTGTTGTATATTATAAAACCCTCGCAACTTATCCTATACATTTCTCAACTGTTCTAATACATTTTTAAAGAATTTTTCTCTCTGTATTGTGTCCCAGATCAATTTCTTAGGACTGCTTTTAACTTACTAATTCTCTGTTTGATTGTTTTTGTTTAGTATTTGGGGAAGCAGGTATTATTCCTTTCATTATCACTTTAAGCATCCTCAATGCACTAATTTTAAACTAATTTTCAGATTGTTGTAGTGTTTTAGTCTTTAGGTAAACTTGTCTCCCAATTGCTGATTTTGTTAGCATTTGTCTTTATCTTAAGTGTAGGATTTTTGTTTGAAGACTCATTGGTGGCAGTATTTTTTTTCCTTCTTTTGAAAAACCGTATCGGGCTTTCTATTGGATACCCACGTCATCTGTGCTCAAAAATATTGAAAACATTACCTATCTAGCCTCGAGCTAGTAAACAGTTTTGTTTAACTTTTAGCATTGAGGTTCTCTTTCTCACTCTTGTCTCTCTATGCACTTAACTTTATAGATGCTAGACAACAGTAGCAGTTTTATTTCACCCTCATGTACATTTCAGGCCTACCTATTCCAGCTCTGACTTCAGGAAGTAGCCAGGCTCCAGGATCCTATCTCCTGGACTTAACAATAGGCAATTTTAGTTCTCATCTCCCCATAGGCATCAGAACCCTTAGCGCCCTCTGCTAGTGATTAGACTCATGGCCCTAAACATCCCCAGCTCAATGTCTCTCAACTTTAGCTCAGCTATTCTAATACTTCTGGTCCGTGAAAATGTCTCATATTTTAAAATCATAACTATGTTTTCAAAATTTTTTTTAAGTTTATCATTGTTACATGTTTACAATATTTGGAATAACAAAATTATGAATCGATAATTCTATCCTGACTGGAAACATGAGTTTACCTTTAATGCTCTATCTTCTTAATTCATTAAGCAGTCACCAGAGCTAACACAAGTAAATATGAAGGCAGAAAAGAAAAGTTGATGAGAATCATGTAAGCAGTGTAAGCCCAACATCTCGGTTATTTTTATTCTATCCCTACTCTTTCATAATAGCTGAAGTAAAACAAGATTGTATAGCATTCTTTACATTAAGTATAGAATTATGTAATTCATGTGTCATATACTAAATTACCAAGAAGAGCCCAATAACATGATGAGAATTCATGTCTAACTAGTTCTCCCCCAGGGAAACATTCACATTGGTACTAAGTACTTTCTTATATTACAAATGCTTTTAATCCTTATAATGTATTTAGGGATTTTCTATTTCTAAATTTTTTCTGTTACAAATTATATAAGCTGAGTAGGTAAAATGACAGAGACTGAGTCAATTCTTTAGGTATAGATACGTTTACTTTTCTCAATGCAAGATATACCGAATATTCAGATTTCTTCTCTATTTCTTCTGAACTCAAAAGTCTAAACCAAAAATAAAATTCTAATCCCCTCAACAACTCAATGGACCCCTTTTCTCATCCAAGGGAATTCCAAAGATCAGGAAAAACCGGTTCAGCCCATGACATAAGATGGGGGTCGGACATGCCTCATTGTACTCTCTTCATTGTGGAGTTTAAACACAACTGACCAGCATTAAAATTAAAATAGAAAATCTTAGACTGATAGAACAGACTCTTTGTAGCAATAAGATACCAATGCCAACCTGACTCTGAGTCCCCGTCTCAAAGGTTCCCAGCCCAATGCCTCTGGTATAACATCACATAACAGATAAAGAAGGAAATCAAAATATTTTACCCCAAAATATGTTTCTTTGCCCTATTTTGAAATGATCCTGCAAAGTTATCTTTTGTGTGGAAAATTTGCATCCATAAAGCATTCTATTAATTGGATCTTTCCCCTTCCAGGCCCTCCCAATCCTGAAGAGATTAACTAGAGTCTAGCACTTTTTAAAGGTCTAAATAGAAAACATTTGCCATTTATTGTCTCTTAGGGTGGCCACCTATGAGGCTTCCTATACGTAATAAGAACCTTGGTCTCCATAAACCTTTATCTTAACCCAGACACTCCTTTCTATTAATTCCAGATCCTTAGGTAATAACTTAACTCTTTCAACCAATTGCCAATGAGAAAATCATTGAATCCACCTATGACTTGCAAGCCCCCATCCCCTTCTGCTTTGAGTTGTCCCACCCTTCCAGATCAAAACAATATATACTTCACATGTATTGATTAATGTCTTATGTTCCCCTAAAATGTATAAAATCAAGCTGTAATCCAATCACCTTGGGCACATGTTCTCAACATCTCTTGAGACTGTGCCTCGGGCATGGTCACTCATATTTGGCTCAGAATAAACCTCTGTAAATATTTCACAGTTTGACTATTTTCATTGACAATGGAAAGCTATTATACACATTTTTTGCTTGGTAGGAAAATAAAGTTTTATTTTTTTCTGTTTTTTTAAGCAACATATAAATATAATTTTAAGAATCAAACAGTAAAATAGATTATAGATTGGAAACTAAACCTCTCTCCCACCCCAGACAGCTAGGTCTTCTCCTTATAGGCCATATTTCCATACCTTGCTTTTCCACTTTAATATATTTAGAGGGTTTGCTATATCAACATATATAAATCAACCCTCTTCTTTTTAATAGCTGTAGAGTATTCTGTTTCACAAGTGTACTGTAATTTATTTCATCTGTCTCTTATTTATAAGACTTTAAGATTCTTATAAATTAGGTATGAGACTTTCTATTTCTAGACTTTTGCTACTACAAACCATAATGCAATGAATATCCTTGTAGATATAATTTTGCTCACATATGCACATTAATTGAGAAGTGCTGAGCCAAACTGCCCTTTGTTGAGGCTGTATTGAAATAAATCTTTTAAAACAAATGCATCATTTTCCTAAACTGGAAACACTGGAAATTTAGCGCTATTGCCTAAATCTACAAATAATTCTATATTCACTTTCTTCAAGTTTGTAACAACCATATTTGTGCATGTGGGACTCAGGCCTGCATATGGATTTTTAGGTAATATTTAAAAGATTTTAAAAAGTTAATTTTATTAAGTCTTTTCTGAACAACTTATTTTATTGAAAAAAACTCTTGGTCAAATATACACAATTTGATAGTACTTTTTGGGAAATGATTAGAATTGGGATTAACCTTCTGAATATATTTGCCCCATAGTTTTGATGGTTGGCCAATCTCTGGCCTCCTTATCCATTCTTATGTTTATATAGATTAGAACTTCCAATAGTTTCTTCAGACTACTGGAATTACTGGACAAAAAATGTTTCTCCCTTTTGAGGAGGCTCAGAATGGCTGTATTGCACACAGTCCTCTTTTGAGGACCCATTCCTGGAAGAAACCAGGCCATCCTGGTCTCAGTATTTGCATGGAAGATGAGCACTGACTTCAAGGCTGAGTGAGGTGAACCAGTGCCCTGAGAAGACGCCTCAATCAGCACCTCTGTGACAGCACTGCCCCAACCTCGTCCTCACTCAGGAAGCCTGAATGCAGGACTCTCAAGAAGAGAGTCAGCAGGAGTGGCAAACTCTCTGGCAACAAAGAGGGTGAACAAGTCACTGAGCATTGGAGGAGTAACCAATATAGGTCTTCTGCTGAGGAGAGTTCAGGTCATGGGGCTGGTGCTATGGCATCTTATGAACTCTTATGATCTCTGGTCCTTGTGGCTTGGCTGGGCAGCTCATAGGGTGGTCTCCTATTCTCCCATAATATGCTCAATAGGTAAATTAACTTAAGCATAACTATGTTCCTGCAACCTGAAGGGAACTGGCTCAGTACCCTTAAAACAGGAAAACATTTAGTCATTCAACAGACAGCAATTAAGTGCCTGACCTATAAGTGAATAATTCATGTGTGATATACTAACTGCCCCAAGGAGAGTCCAATGACATGATGAGAGTCCACATCTAACTAGATCTCCTTCAGAGAAATATTCACTTTGGTACTTGCAAATGTTTTAATGCTTATAATATATTTACAAATTTTCTAAGTTCTTCCTGTTACAAATTATACAAAACAAGTAGGTAAAATGGCAGTCAATGTCCCTAATCTCATGGAACTTACAATCTTATGAAAATGGGAATAATTTTTTTTAATTAAGAAAAATTCTAAATAGTGCTAAATGCTTATAGATAATTAGAAGGTGATAATGAAACAGCAACTGGGTGACTCTCTGAGATTAGGGAATCAGGTAAATCTCTATGAAGAGGTGACACCTAAACTGAGACCCAAATGACAAGAGGGATCCATTTGAGTATTAAGGGAAGTATATTCTAGAAAAAGAGACTGGATATCAGAAAAGCCCTAAGGTAGGAATGTTTACGTTGAAGTAACAGACAGTTGAGTAAAGAGGAAGTTCTTATGACAGAGATTGAAAAACAGACTGGGACTGATTCTGTAGGGCTTTGCATATACCAGTAGGGATATTCTACTTGGTGAGAAGCTATGTGACATTTATAAGCAGAGGCTGATGTGGTATGATTTATGTTTTCAAAAGCTCATTCCTCACTCAAAAGTGCATGGAGACCTGGGGAGACAATCACGGGGAGAGCAGGTAGACCAGTTATGAAGCTACCACAATAGTCCAGGTGCAAAATGATGGTGTCTTAGGTGAAGGTGGCTGCAGTGTGGGAAGAGAAACATTTGGGATCTAGGATATGCTTTGTTGGGAGACTCCTTAGGACTTATTGCTGAATTGACTGATGGGAGATGAGTTGTAAATTTTCTGAAAGGATCAAGGGAAAATACACACTAAAGTCTAATTTTTCCTGGACACTTTAAACCAAAGAATGTCACTTTCTTTTTTATTGAATCACTACGTCCCATTGAGAAACAGGTGTAAACACACTGAACCCATTGTTAAGCAGTATTCTCCTAGACCTGGCTTTCTGAAGCAACAAGGAAAGATTAGAATATGTACAATGCATTTTAGATTAGAAAGCACTTTATCTTATATGCCAGGTATCTGAATATATCTATCCCATGTGCCTTGTATCTCATTGAGTCTCAAATGGTAGATGTGAGAGCGGTAAGGGCAGAGAGTTGGTTCCTATAAGTCTAGGAGAAATATAGGGGCATTTCCATAGCTAAGACAACATGAGTTCTTGTAATAGCCTCTATTTCACCATTGTGTGCCTTACTGGCTTGTCTGTGCCCTCTCATCCTGTGTCCTGTGAGAACTACCTGAAGACAAAGCTCAGGTGCATTTTATTCACCATCAGTATATGTATGCGGTGTTGCTAAATGAGTGAATGACTGAGTGAATGAGTGAGTGAGTAAATGAATCCTGAGTAGCTAGCTAGTCCTTGGTCAATTCCTTCCTTTGAACAACACAAGTTCTCTAACTTCATCTCTTCTTCTTTGTTTTGAGATTGGCCATTTGCCCCAAATGACTTTTCAGCTATTGGCTCTAGATCTCAGTTTCTGCATGTTCATTCCCAGTCTGAGCCTCCCCTTAATTACTGCACTTTTTCCTGCTTCCATCCTGATAGATGTCCATATAGGATAGACATGCACATAGGATGTTTGTGAAAAATCCGACATTAAGATAGGAAACATTTGTTCTCAGAAAGTTTTCAGGTTAGACACTCTAAATTCTATCGTTATTAACACATTGGGATGAGGGATGCACCACACTACTTGTGATGCTGTGCAAGACTCTACAAAGTCTCCTTTCAGCTTCAGAGTTGATCAGAAGCCATTAGTACTGTCTATTTGGGGACCCAGATATCATATTTAAACATGCTTCCTGCAGAGCAATTCAGAAAAGAGTACAATGTATCAGTTGAGTACTAAACACTATTTCTATAATGAAAAAGTACAGAGAGTTCCGTTTATGTTTATCCTTTTATTAAAAATTGCTACAACCTGGTCAAAAAGTTCTCTCTGTGTGGCAGGATATCTGCCAAAGAATGAGTCTGTTGAAAGCGCCACACCAAATTCAGCATTAAGGGCCAACCCTGACCACTGCTGAGTCGTGTGAAGAGGCTGACAGTGGCGTGGCCACCACCCAGGATGGAGAGAAAGGCACCGTGAGTTGTTAATGGAAAAATCCAACTTCCTTTTCTTCCAAAGATGATGACTGAAACCAAAGTAGAGCTTTCCCTGTGAGTTTTAAAATATAACTTTCGTTTTTTTCAGAATGGACATATTTACCAGGCTTTAGTATCTTTTTGTGTTTTCATATTCTTTTCTGTATAATAAAAGTCTTTTTAAAAGCTCATGTTTGCTTAGCAATAATTACTTGTTTTTTGTTTTGTTTTGTTTTGTTTTATGTGAGGGGTTTAGCAGTCACCATATACTGCGCTGCACCTTCCTGGTGGTCTGGGTCTGTGTCTTAGGACCCAGGAGGCCAGGCATGTGAACTGAAACTTAGTTAGTACTCAGTAAGTTATAGTAGAATGTCTTAGAGTGATGGCACAACATCATCTCCAACAGAGCCCTGTGACCTACAGTCAAAAAGGACAATGAGGAGCAGGATTTGATTACAACTAAATTTCCCTTTTGAAGCCAAGGCCTTGTATTTGCACAACTCTTGGTTGATTCTAAAGTTCTTCAATTCCAAAGCAGTCTTCATTTCCTAACATGTTGCATAGTAGAAATTCATCATTGCCTGTCATTCTAATAATTATCATAAACTTTTCTGCGCTAAATAGCTGGAGTAAGGAAAAGGCCTGGTTTTTCACCACTGGACCATGATCCTCTTTAAATTGTATTTTTTATTTAAAAATATTGACTTCAAAAAGCTGCTCTGATACTTAATATAGCTTTACAATGATAACATTTAAACATATTGCCTGGCTTTGTGAATTCAATTAAGGACTCCTGAGTGCACTTCTGCCTTTGTTAAAAACAAGCAAAAACACACCTGACAAGTCTTTTTTTTCTCTAAGATTCTATTTACCTATTATTGAGACCACAGAAAACCAAGAGCTAGATAGGCTCCCCTGGACACCATGATTAATTAGTTACTCAGTGCAGAGTTACTCTATGTAATTTGGCTGATTTTTTCATTTGGTTTTCTTTTGTAAATGACTTTACCACTCTTAATTCCTTTCAAGCCATTTTTCTTCCTTTTAAAAACATGAGTCCAGTGATTCACCCTGTGTAAGATACAGGTTGCAGATGCCCTTCATTTATCATAAAATACAATATATTTCTTTTATCTGGGGGGTGAAGTGCCCTTAAAAGCTTTGTAAGCTTTTTTATTTTCCTTAAGAGTGAGACACTTCACGATGTGAAGATACTTGCAAACACAGATCTCAACAGGAAAGAATCACTCATTAACCCGTGAAACAGATAATTGGTACTGAGAAATGCGGCTGCTGTTACTAGAACAGAGATGCCTGTAAATGTAGAAGCAGCTTTTGGAACTGGGTAATGGTAGAGGCTACAAGTATTTGGAGAATCAGGCAAGAAAAAGTCTGTATTGCAGTGAAACATTAAGGGTATTTCTGGTGAGGGTTTGGATGAAAAGGAGAATTATAAGGAAATTTGAATTTTCTTAGAGATTACTTAAGTGGTTGTGACCAGAATGTTCATAAAAATATGGGCAGTTAAAGGCCATTCTGATGAAGCCTCAGACAGAAATAAGAAACGAGGTATTAGAAACTGGAGTAAAAGCCATCCTCGTTATTAAGTATCAAAAATCTTGGTAAAATTGTGTGTATGTTTGAAGGCTTTATAGAATGTAGAAAGAACTTAAGAGCAATGACAGAATATCTGGCAGAAAAAATACCTAAGCAGCAAACCATTCAGGCCACTGCATGGCTACTTCTAAACACATACAGTGAAATGTGAGAGGAAAAGAATGATTTAAAGATGGAATGTATAATTAAAAGAGAAGCAGAATGGAAAGATCTGGAAAATTCACAGCCTGGCCATGTAAAGAGTGAAAATACATCTTTAGCAGAGCAAATCAAGAGTGTAGCCAAGCAACTATTTGGTAAGGAGATCACCATAGATAGAGGGGAGCCAGGTGCTATTAACCAAGTCAATGAGAGAAGGACCCTGAGGGCACTTCAGAGTTCCTCGAGGCTGCCCTCCTATCACAGGCCCAGAGCACTAGGAGGGAAGAATGGTTTTAGGGGACAGGCCCAGGGCACTCTTCATGAGCTCTCTCCTCAGAGATTACTCAGTTGTCTGCTCCTCCCTGTATTCCAGTGCAGTTCTCCCTGACTGTCCTAGCCAGGGCTTAAGCAGGCCCAAGTATAGTATAGGCCACTTTGGAGCATGCAAGCAGTAATCCATCCTTGATAGCATCCATATGGTGTTCAGTCTGTAGGTCTGCAGAATGCAAGAGGTTTGGGGGCATGGCTACCTCCACCTAGATTTCAACGGATGTCATGAATAATCTGGGGGCCCCAGGCAGAAACCTGCTGCAAGAGTGGAGTCACCACAGAGAGTCCCCACTACTGTGATGCCTAGTGGAGCTTTATGATTGGGACGGCCACTGAGACCCAAGAACTGTAGAGCTGTCAATGTGCAATGTGAGCCTAGGAGAGCTGCAAGCATGAGACTCCAATGCCTGAGAGCCGAGTGGGCTAAGCTCAGCAAAGTCATGGGGGTGGGGTTATGTGAGGCCCTGGGGGCTCAATTCCCACCCCAATGTATTCAGGAAGTGGGACATGGAGTCAAAGGAGATTATTCTCCAGCTTTAACACTTAATATTGTTTTCCCTGTTGGGCTTTGAACTTACTTGAGAACAGTTATGCCTTTCTTCTTGCCTATCTCTTCCTTTTGGAATGGGAATGTCTATCCTACGCCTGTCCTATCACTGTGTTTTGAAAGTAGATAACTTGTTTTGATTTCACGGCTCACAGCTAGAGAATATTTGCCTCAAGATGAATCATGGCTCTAGAACCATGAGCCAAATAAATTTTTTTCTTTATAAATCACCCAGTCTGTGGCATTCTGTTATAGCAGCAGAAAATAGACAGAGACAGTCATTCATAATCCATTTCACTTCCCTAAATCTTGGGGGGGGTTATTCAATGTCAAATTCTTATTTACCCATAATGACATCAGTGTCTTTGAAAAATTACACTGGAGGATAAGTTACCAACTCTTCCAAATGATTTGTTAGAGATCATTGATCAGCAGTTAGGGTTGCATACTGGACAGGTACCAGCCTGCTCACTTTATCGCTTTTTCATGCCATCCTCCTCAGGTCAACCCCCTTCAGGCTTTCCGGCTCACTGAAAACAAAAATGTGTTTGAGGCGTTTCACCAGAGAATCACTTATTCCCAGCATCCTAGTAGATCACCCACTTTAGCCAATCCCTTTAAGCTTCTCTTTTTCTTTTTTCTTTTCCTCTTTGGAATGAGTGCCTACTTATGTAATTGTTATTGGATGTATGTAGATTTCCTGAAAGTGTTTCATGTTTTGAATGAAGAAGAACATTCATGGGGATAATATGTTTTAAAAACCAGGGAAACCTGAAAGATCTGGGAGAAGCCACTTAAACTGGATCCCAATTTGAGAAACTTGAAAATAAGAAAAGAGGGTTACTTTCCTATAGCATGTGGAGGATTGAATTTTCTCAAGGAGAGGATTTTTATGCAATTTCCTTGTGGAAAATGATAGGAGATGTAGATGCTTCTAAGATGCCTTCTGCTTTCCACTTCGGTCTAATTTTTTCCTTTAAGCCTGTACATGCAGTCTTAAGATTATTTTTATGATGAAATTAATAGCTATTTAAACACTTTGATTCTTTTCAGATACTATTTATTCTAATTTATTCTAATTTAGTCTAATTTACCACTTACAGTGGTAAGTCATTATTTCATTGTTTTTTTTTAGTTTTAGTTTTGTGTTTCAATGGAGATGTTTTTTAATGAAGAAATTTTAAATGAAAGACTTTAGTCTCTTTTCAAAAGAACAGTATAAATGATTACTGTCTTTGCTAGGATGCATATGGTGGTATGAGTTTGAATTTTAGATTCTTTATCGATGTCAAAGTTTGCGAACATTTTTTTCTATCTGGGCACCACGATGATATGGCACTCCATCTGTGATTTACTCTACCCAAAGAGGAATGAAGTGTAGTTAACAAGAATCAAACTAATGGAAAACAGGATTTTGGTGTTGCTGGCACATGTAGAAAAAGGTGGAGTCTAAGAAAATATTTCTCCAGCCAAGACAGTATTGAAGAAACTCATTATTTTCCATCTGCTTGTTCCTTGTTCCCAGTGTGAAGTGAAAGCAAAGTTTTAAAATCTTTTCTCCTCTGCAAGAAAATATATTTCAGAAAATCCCTATCTCAAAAATGAAGCAATTAAGAACTGTCTGGCTGTGAGGATCTGGCCTCAGCTTGACTTAAAGCAACAACTTCAGTTATGTATCAAGATGTGCATGAGAATGAACCTGCTCTGCTCAGCCAAAGTGCTGAGTGACTCGATGTTTGTAATAAATAAATAAATAAACAACAAACAGGTTGTCATGAAATATCCTTTGTGATTATAAACACAGGAAACTTTCTGAGATGCAAGTGGGTGTTAAATGGTTCAGCAAAGCTAAGCTGGAGCACTTGGTGTGCTTTGAAATGAGGCAACGTTGGAAAAATGAAATCTACCTAAAGATCACTATGTGTTTCAAAGGTTTGACTTTTTAAAAAATTTCTTCAGTCTTCTATTTTGAAAAATACAAAGAGGTTTGAATTTGTTTTTATATAAGCAGCATTTGTAGGCTACCATCTAATATTTGGCAACTTTAAAATTTTTTGAGCAAAAACAGCTGTTTAGGAGTTTAACCTTTACTTAAGAAAAGATACATGAAAGTTATTATGTGTATGTTCCCGCATGGTAAGTAGGAAATTTCTAATTGTTAGTTCAATTTACTTAATTAGGTATTTACTCATTGGCTATTATGTGCCTAGTGTCAGGCTACGTAATATTTTAAAAATTAGCATTATATATGTTGCCCTATCTACACTTTCTGGGGAGTAAAATTTTGAAAATCACTTGATGTGGAAACCCCTTAAAAAGAACTAGATTGCAGCATGTATTCAAATTCAAAATTGATTTTGATCAAGCACTAAAATGTGATACAGACCAAACAATAGGAATTTTCAGGAATGAGAATGGCTGTGCTGTCAAAAAAGATAAGCAATATGGATGATTTATTAGCATTTATGGCCTCTTAAATTTATTGAATTTTGGAAGGCAAAGATTGTTAAAGCAGAGATAGTTCACATCAGAGAAGAGCTACCAGTGAATTCACGAATTATACTCGGATTATTCTTTTTGAAAGAATATATATGTGATGCATTTGTCATTAGTAAAGTTAATTAATCAGTTAATGTCTTGAACTAGTAGTAGATTAATCCTTTCTTGATATGCGTGATGTATTAGCCTATTTTCACACTGCTAATAAAGGCATACCCGAGACTGGGCAATTTACTAAAGAAAGGTTTAATTGGACTTACAGTTCTACATGGCTGGGGAGGCCTCACAATCATAGCGGAAGGCAAGGAGGAGCAAATCACATCTTATGTGGATGGCAGCAGGGAAAGAGAGAGGAGCTTGTGCAGGGGAACTCTCCTTTTTAAAACTATCAGATCTCATGAGGCTGATTCACTATCACGAGAACAGCATGGGAAAGACTTGCCCCATGATTCAATTACTTCTCACTGGGTCCCTCCCACAACATGTGAAAATTCAAGATGAGATCTGGGTCAGGATACAGCCAAACCACACCACATGTTATCCTAGTTGTCGCCATAGTCAGTAAGCAACTGTTCTCACTCAGGGCTGTTAGCATATAAAAGGTGATATTAGATAGTATTTTTCTACACTTGCTCTCTCTATACTTCTGGCAGAATTACCTTTGTGGGGTCCAGTGTAAAATGAATATAGGGTCATCTTGTTCAAAAATTATTATGAATTTGAAGAGCACTAAACCAAGTATGAGGTCCTTCTAAGGAAGGAACCTTTTGTAACTGCATAAATCTCACAAGTCCCATGAACCTAGTTCTGTCAATGAGGATAGTCAAATTAGTATAAATGAATGGTGTTTATTTAAGGCAATCTTTAAATCCAGGCACAATCTACTAATGTGCTTATCATAGATGAGTAACCAGTTAATGATCACTAATCATGATAGATATAGACATTTGTATATATATACATTTGTAGAATATTTATTTAGCATTGTATTTGCACAGACACATATATGATTGAAATACGTAAAGCAGACTTCTGAAAATTTCTAGTATGGTAGCCTTTGCCAGATTAACTAGAAAAAGATCACTTGTCACAATCCACAAATCCTATTATACAATCATCCAACAAATATTCTTTGAGTGCCTAGTCCATACCAGATATTATTCATGGTGTAAAGATATAGCAGAGAACAAAATAAACAGAGTACTTGCTCTAGAGAGTCTTCATACTACTGAATTTCTGAAATTTTGACCGATTTGCCCAAGCTTTAGTTTGTGTTTTTGTTTTTTTTCCTGAAACCCCTGGCTTCCTCGCTTTATTAAGAACAGAAGAAAGACTTAGCTATTCTTGTCACTGTTTAGAACTGAGTAGAACCAGAACTCTTCAGAAAAGAATGTGCTAAAAGTTTGTCCTTGAGACGTTTCCAAGCCAAGACAGTCCTAGGAGCACTTCCCATTGAGACTGAAAGGCTCATCCACTTACAGTGATTCATGGGAAAAGAGGACAGCACCCTCATCTCTGGTCCAAGAACACAATCCTGAGTGACACAGGATTGCCCTGAAAGTCAACAGCATCCATCTTACAAAAATCAACAACACTTGCTTTTCAACCTTCCAAAGAATTTACTGGTCTGGTTTGGCCTTTTGGTGCCACATTCCATTCCAGAACCCCAGCTAAAATGTTCTCAAGGGCTGACCAGAGATTCCTCCTCCTTTCTCTGGGCTGGTACAACTTGACCGCTGCTTGACATCAAGGTCAACTGGAGACTGGGAACAGTTATGTAACTGCGTTGTAAATTGAATTAGAGCTGTACATGAGCCCAGACCGAGTAACCAGTGCAGCTCCAGGCAAGAGCAGCAACATGTCCCCCAGAGACAGCACTGGAGGAACAGCTTACTGGGGAATGGAAAAAGGGTATCACAGGGTAAAAAAGAAACCATCTCTTTTGAGTCCCTCTAAAGTCTGGGCAGTTGGCTGCCCCATCTCATGTGGAGTAAGAGGGAGGCATTAAGTGCAGAGAGAGCTGGCGTCAGTATGGCAGCAAACACTGAGGAAAAATCAGCACACATAGTGTACACAAGGAGAATGAGAAAAAAATATTTGTAACATCAGAACAGATACCACCCATATGAGAGAAATAAGAAGGCTTACACATGGAGAGGAAAAAGGCCTCTGGCAGTAGTCTGTGGACTGTAGAATGAGCAAGAGAGGCAAGACCATCCTCCTACCAGTGACTGGTCATTCTGGAGAGGATACATGTGCACAGATCTGGAAAGCCAGGGCTGAAAAGCCTTTTGACACCTTTGGTGACCTAGGACATAGTCCCCCAATGTAAGACATCATGCTCGAGGGGAACATAGTACGTTTTCTTCAAAGGCAAATGAATATAACTTGAGATAACTTTTGAAAAGAAAAAAGGTACTGGGACCATGGCATGACCTTGATCTCTGCTATCATGACCGCCTGCAGAAGCAGATGAGGAGAGGCAGAACAATGTAAAGCTGAAAACTTGGAGTCACCAAACCATAGATAGCTTCATCTCTTACCAAGTGCTTAATGTGTGACTAGGTTCTTAAATCCTCTACAAGTTCCAGCTTCCTCATTTGTAAAAAAGGAGCAAATTAAGATTGGGTGAGTTAATAGATGTAAAAGTACTTAGTACAGTACTTTACAAATAGTAAGTGCCCAATAAATGTTAACTGTTATTATTATGTATCCTGCCCTTCACTACGTTAGACCCTGGGATCCAGTGGTGACAGGCAAGGCTGCTGCTCTTGTGGCTCTTACATGAAACAAGGGAACAGGGAAATAAAATCAATGCAGACTATGAAAAGTGCTAAAGAATAAATAAATAGAGTAATATAATAGAAAGAAAATGCCTCTCTGAGGAGGTGACAGTTAAGCTGAGACTTGAGCAATCATCAGGGGACAGGGTTCCCAGAAGAGAAAAAAATAAGTGCAAAGACCCTGTAACAAAAAGAGATTTTACTGTGTCCAAAAACGAAAACGAACCCTAAAGTGGTTTGAGAATAGTAACATGGGCTTTGGTTAGGCTGGAGCTAGGGCTCACCTAGTAGAGTATAGAAAGGCAACACCCCATCACCTGCACATCTATTTTCATCCATTACTTTACATTGCCTCTGAAGAACATGCTGAATTAAAGCCTGTTAACCCTTGGGATACAGTCATCAAATGTATCAGATATGTTGAGACAACCCCAACAGAGGGGATAAATCTTTAAAAAGTAAATTGATGCATTTCAGCATTTCTTACAATTGCCAAAATATGGAAGCGACCTAAGTGTCCATTAGGAGATGTATGGATAAAGAAAATGTGGTGTAGACACAGTGGAATACTGTACAACCTTAAAAGGAAGGAAATTCTGTAATTTGTAACAATATGGATGGAACTGGAAGATAGTGTGCTAAATAAAGTAAGCCAGGCACAGAAAGACAAATATTGCATGATCTCATAGGTAGACTCTAAAAAAGTCAAATTCATAGAAGCAGAGAGCAGAAAAGTGGTCACCAGATGCTACAAAGTTGGAGGAAAGGGAGGGAAAAGGAAAGATGTTGATCAAAGAGAACAGTTTCAGTTAAACTGGAGAAGTGATCTATTGCAACTGCATGGTGACCATAGTTAATAATATGTTGTACATTTCAAAATTACTAAAAGAATAGATTTTTAACATTTCTTACCACAAAAAAAAATGGTAAGTTGGTGAAGTGATGATAAAGTGTTAACTGGTCTGATGGAATCTTTCCACAATGGATACATAGATAAAACCATTGCATTGTACTCCATAAAGAGACACAACCATTATTTGTCAATTAAAAATAAATTTAGAAAAAAGACTGCACTAAAAAAAAATAAATAAATCTAAACCAGAAGCAAGCCTGAGAATTGTAGGTGAGTAACGGGTCTAAATTAAATGTGGTGGAGGATATCATAGACATCCTGACTTTGGCATCCTACCATTGTGTTTGCTCACCTAGAAAAAAAAGTAAGTATATCTATTGAAGTATATCATGGCATTAAATACTATGGCACATTGGGATCAGGCATCCTTACTTGGGTTCCTTCTTCAATACCTAGCTAAGCTTAAAACTGGAGTGTCCCCTACTCACTTTATAAGGGCAGTGGCAAGATTTCCTGTCCTGAGGCACAGCTATCATGCTCCAGTTCCATCATATTGGGCACCATTAATTTGCAACTGTGTAAAAGCAGGCTGTCACAATGAAAATATAGCTTTAAGAATAAAGTTTTAACTTCAGAGATTCCAATACATTGAAATAGCTGGCCAGCATTGGCAAGAAATGGAAATCACTGGCCTAGGCACATATGTGTGTATGCCCATAGATTCCTGGAAATAGTGAAAGAGGGATCTGTAAGACTGGTCTTCTCACTGTTAAACAGGTGGGAGTCTAGATCTAATAGACACGTTTGTGTATTAATGTTAAAGGGCAATGGGACCATTTAAAATATATCTGTATATTCATAGTTGAACTAAGAATCATTAGATGAATAAAAACTATAGGCCATCTAATATCCCTTTGAAGTCAAAGTGATTTTCTAATCCCAGTTTCAGTTTTTCTTATTGGACTTCCTAGAAAGTGATAATGAAAGAAGAAAGACTGGTATTTTTAAAGTAGACCAGAAGCACAGGAGCCGAACTCTCAATGTTCTGAGTTATACAGAGATGACCAGAATCGGTTGTTTTAGACCATTTTCACACTGCTGATAAAGACATACCCGAGACTGGGAAGAAAAAGAAGTTTAATTGGACTTACAGTTCCACATGGTTGGGGAGGCCTCAGAATCAGGCAGGAGGCAAAAGGTACTTCTTACATGGTGGCAGCAAGAGAAAATGAGAAGGATGCAAAAGCAGAAACCCGATAAACCCATGAGATATCATGACACTTATTCACTATCACAAGAAAAACACGGGAAAGACCGGCCCCATGATTCAATTACCTCCCCCTCAGTCCCTCCCACAACATGTGGGAATTCTGAGAGATACAATTCAAGTTAAAATTTGGGTGGGGACACAGCCAAACCATATCGTTGGTATTTACTTTACTTCTCATAGAAACTCTTCCAACCCTCCACCCACTCCTATACTTGTTTTCTGGGCACCAAATCTGAAAGGAATTTAACCTATGAGACGGATATTTCTATTGCCCTTGTTTTTAAAGTTGCTTCTCTAGGCATCATTTACCACTTACCCTTGGCCCCCACACCTCTGTGAGTATGCTTCCCCTCATAAACAAGCACACTCATAGATGGTTATTAGGTTAGATTATTAAATTTTTGAGAGCTGAAGTCGCTTAATTCAAGTGTCAAGTTATGTTTGCGGAATGGATGTATTTATTTCACATTCTACATTATATTTACAAATCCCTTTCATTATCTTTTTTTTTTTTACCTTCTTAAATACCGCATAAGACAAGAAGACAAGCAAGTATTATTATCCTTGTTTAATAGATGAATAAAATTTGCCTCAGAAAGGCTAAGGAACATACTAAAAATCTCACTAGTAGGAAATGGCAGAGCCGGAATTGAATCCAAATTTTTGGTTGCAAAATTCTCTGTTTTTTTCCATGGGGTTCAGGCGCTTGTCACCTACTCAATGAAAATGACCACCACAATTCACCTAGAAGTAGCCTGGGCTGCTCATCACAAACACCATTCAAAGATATTTGCATTTTGTTCTTGACCCCTCACCTTCTTGCTCCTTTCCAAAACAACATCACACTGGCTGCTAGACAAAACATAACAAAGATAGCTCAGAGCTAAAAATAAGGAGATTTAGGTTTTTCTACAGTGTCTTCATATGCCAGAACTCATCCAGCACAGGATGTGTCATTACTCCCAGAGGAGCTTACAGTCTAATCTTCTCATTGTATAGGGACCGGATAAAGCAACTCCTTCTTTGGCTGCCTGAAATACTGACCAGGTCAGTGATAGGCTCTCCAGAAATAAACTGCCGTCCAAGTGAGCCACACCAATCTGAGTGTGTTTTCTCATCTGTGAATTCATCTGGTTCTAAATTGAACTGAATCAATGAATGTATAATCATGTCTTACATTTCTTTACTGTTCCCATGTGATGGATAATTTTTTTTATGTTACATTGACTGGACTAGAGATTTCCCAGGTATTTGGTTAAAGATTTTTCTGGGTGTGTCTATGAGGGTGTTTGAGAGCTAGGAAACAGGTTTTCTCCTGCCTTCAGACTTGAACTCAGACTGAAACCATTGGCTCTCCTGTTTTGCAGGCCTTCAGACTCAGACTGGAACTGCACCATTGGCTCTCCTGGGTGGGTCTCCAGCTAGCTGACCACAGATCTTGAGACTTCTCAGCCTTCATAATCATGGAAGCCAATTCCTTATAATAATACATATATTTTTCCTAGTCTGTGGACTTTTCCCAGCTCCAGACCAACAACTTTCTATCAGTTCCAGGACGCTCCATCAATGCCCTGTCTAGACCCTACAGATTTTGACCCTGAAGTAAAGTAGGAAAGGCTATGGAGACATGTTAAATGTTGCACTACCACCTGAAGCCTTTTCTTCTTTAAATTTCTCAACAGAAGTTGAATGCACACACGGAGCTTAATTGGACATCAACTTTTCTCCTCTTCTGTGGGATCCTGTCAGTGCTTTAAGCAATGAGAAGGCAGGTCATTTCCAAGTTTGTGTGGTAAATCTGGGGGGAAGTGGGAGAAAAGAAAGAAAGCCTGAGTCTTATAGGGTGTGATTTGGTTCTAGACATGCTTATGTTGCTTTTTATAAGATTATCCATTTGACTAGATTTCTTTCCTGCTGACAAAAGAGGCAATTTCTACATATAAAATAAATCTAATTAAAACCCTTTCTCTGTTCCTGTCAAGGTAATAGATGCAGACCCCAGGAAAAGAGTATATTTGGATTCTGAGCGTGTATAAATGATTGTTTATGTGATATCTGGTGCCAAGATCCACAGAAGGCTCCTGTACTGCCCTGTAAAAATAATGGGAATGGAAAGCTTTTCCTTAGGCATAAAAAGTTCATTTTATTTCCTATTCTCTTTCACAGTGGTAACTATTACTTTGTAATTTTCCTGGTATTTTGTTGGCAGCCAAAAATGACACAAGTAATATTCCTTGCTTACAATATGCAGTTCTGATTCATTTTGCTTAGCTCCAGTTGCCTCCTATAATAAAGGTGGCAGCGCTAGACCTTAAGCAGAGGTCTAAACTAGAGCAAATTTTTTAAGCCAGTTTTTAATCAGAAAGGCAAAACAAGTTCAAATCCTTTCCATTCCTTTATCCTAGTAGAGTCTTTAGAACACACCAAATAGCAAGAAATGAATACAGCTTTAGTAATTATCATTGATAACTCTCCTCAGCCTCCAACTGAGTGAACAGCCTCTTTCAGGCCAGTCAAGAACCATTCTGTGTAATCCTATCTGCATGTTATCTTGACAATGGGAGATCACGAGTCATAGACACAGGCCAAGGTGTTGGGCCTGAGCTAACCAAGTGCGTTGCGAATGGAGGCAGTCTCCCAGGATCTGGGACAGGTGTGAGGAGCCACCAGGAGGCAGGGACCATCAAGGGGATGGTTTAGTCAAAGCATTACTTCAGAAATCCAGGCAGACACAGAGGTGTGGGTATTTACAGACACCACTTGTCAAGAGAAGTGGCAGCCTTGAAACCAGAAGGCACAAACACTGAAAACTAAGGTGGTTCAGGCTGCTAACAGTCCTACTAGGCAGTCACACATCAGAGGATCCATGGTAGACAATAGAGCACCACAAAGGCCCTATGAGTGGGGCATGGCTTCTATGCTAGAATCCACTTCTATGCAGACAAAGGACTAGCATGTGCTTCTTCTCTTAAACAAAGAAATCCATGTGTGGCTTGCCCAGGGCCTTCAGATGCAAACAAGCAACTTAGATGACCAAAAAGGGATATGACACTGGGTGGGGATATACATTCCTGAAAATGTAAAACATTAATTTGTGCCTTCTTTACTTAAAGCAGTTAGTGAGTAACTAAGTTATGGAGAAGCTTAGACACGAAAATGCTCTGGCTTGCTTTGAATGTGGCATTTTCACAGGTGAGAAAGCTGGGACCCAGAAAAATGCACTGATTTACCCAAGGAAGCAGAGCCAGGAACAGAATACAAGGCTTCTAATCTACTGATCATTGCACTGTGTGACACTATGTAAGACGCAGAACCAGCTAAATTCATCTTGTCAACTCAGAATCCTTTAGTAGCTGTGTCCAGAGGAGGATTTGCCTACACTCCAAGGGCTTTGGGTTTGTCTGGGAAGGGCTTATTTTTCACTTGCTTTCTTAGGTAGGAAATCAGGGTGGGAGATCTCAGTCATCATCAATACCTTCACTTCTGTGGATTTGGACTTCTTTTAATGCACTCATGAGCCCAGCGTGAAGCCTGGCCACAGAGATCCTGAGAATTGTACTCAAGAGAGTTTGAGCTTCGGATGTCATGGGTGCTCCCTGTTCTAGAGATAATGGTGTAAAGTGACACAGACACAGCATGTGCTGGCTGGAGGACAGATAAAAATAACAAATAAAGAGTCTTAATTGAGTACAGTGATTCAATTTTGCAAGACAGGCAGCAGCTAAAGAGATCTATTGGCACTTTATAGGTAATGTCGAGTGATAAAATAATAGTGATGATGATGCAGAGAAGGAAGAGTGGCAAAAATTGCATTCTCTGTGTCTTGCACAGTACTTAGCCCATAATTAATATAAATTATGCATCTTAGCCCACAGTACTTAGATGCATAATTAATACTATGGAATTGGACAAACTGAATTGATGACCATGACCCATGATCCATAATCATGACCCATGACCATGTCAGGGATGGTGCAAGATTAGTGTGAATTCTGTTTCAGTAGGTGAGGACTAGCACACACTGGAGATAAACTGTGGTTTGGCACTCTTCCATTTTTACCTTGCTCATTTTTTAAGGCAGGCAGTTCGTACCTCATTGATTTTCACTGCTCATCAAGTCCTATTAGCCTATTCATTAGTGATGGCTTCATTCCCTTCCCACAGTCTGTCTCCTGAATGATACTTCCTTGTGTTAAGGCTGTACTTAGCACTAGCCATGATTGTTGGGTATCAACAGAATGTGGCATGACCAGCAGGGCCTGCTGGCTGGCAAGTAGCACCCTTCTCCATCACATTGGTACCCACAGAAAGAAGGTGGCAATTTCCATTACAAGGAACATCAGGTTGTCAACTGGTATTATAGTTCCAGTCTCTCTCTCTCTTTCTGTCTGCCACCCACACACCTTCACACTCACTTGTCTAAATATAAATATGAACACATTATCATAACCCCAAGCCTGTTCTTGCAGCTAAATTTATTTTGTCACTGGAACCACAGTTCGCTTATCAGCCACACTAGAGGCCCACGGTCATCTCTCTTTGTTTTGCTGTTCTCCACATCTGATCAGGCACCAAGCTCCAACAGTGCTTCCTTAGACACTACTCTTGAGTCCTCCCCTTCTCTGTTTTTGCACTCCTATTGCTCTAGTATAGTTACTATATTATACTATCATCTTTCACCTGGACTTAAAGACTCCAGATAGTTCCATCTTTCTAATTCCTCTTCCCCAGTGCAAAGTGAGGATGCAGAGTACCTGTGGAAAGGCTAAGGGAAGACAGACTCCAGGCATGAGAGAGAGAGGAATACCAGCAAATATGTATGGAGAACATTTATTGAACACTTACCACGTGTCAGCACACTGATTTACTAATATTTACATTTATTTTACTTAATTCTCAAAAAAACCTGAACATACATACCATAATTATCTCCATTTTATGGATAAGAGACCTGAGGCTAAGAAATTTTAAGTGATGTATAAGATCATATATAAGGAAGTGGCAGAGCTGGACTCAAACCAGGGGTCCAGTTTGTCTAACTCTTAGGTCCATGTCATTGTCATCACCACATTCTACCTTTCTAGTTGCTCTAGACCAGAGGTTATCACCTAAAGGGTTTGTTAAAACACGGATTACTGGACACAACCCCCCAGAGTCTCTGATTCAAGTCTGGGATGAGGCCTGAGGACCTGAGAAGTTGCATGTCTAACAAAGTCCCTGGAGATGTTGATGCTGCTGAACCAGTGATCACACATGAAAGCCTTTGCTCCAGTCTTTGGCATTTAGTTTTGGCACTTTCTCCTCAGGCACAGCACAAGTGGTTCAAACCTCAGACTTAGATATCAGACCAGTTTGAGTCCTGGATCTGCTACTCAATACCTCTGTGTCTGCGGGCCACTTTCTTTAACCTCACGAAGCCTCAGCTACCCCTTCTACAAAATGGGGATAGAACCTACCTTGCAAAGATGTTTGAGGACTGGGAATCATGAATATAAAACTCAGAGCTCTGTGACTTGCACAGATTTGAACTTAATAAATGTTAGCTGTTTAGGAATTTACAAGTATATGAATTTTTTTATTTCATTTAACTTTTATTTCTGTTCATTTATCTCTGCATTTTTTGTTTCTCTCACTGCCTCAGATGCTTTGCATTTGATTTTCCTTATATTTGGAATTTTGTTCTCCAGACCTTTGCATAGCTCACTTCTTCTCACCACTCAGGTTTTAACTGAAATGTACCAGTTGAGGAAGTCTTTGAGCCTAGATGAGGGCACCCTTCTCCTATCCACTACCCACAGCACTTTCTCATTGCGTGTTCAGTGGGTGGATTTTTACATTGTGATCCAATTTCTGGAATACTAATAGACCTTTTCAGGTTTTCTACTTATTCTACAATCAATTTTATGTTTTGGTTTTATAGAAAATTGTCCATTTTATCTGTTTTCAAATTTACTGTACAAATTCATTCTGTGACATTAACTTCTTTTTATTCTCTACCATATCAGTGTTGTATCCCTTTCACTTTCTAATATTCTTTGCACCTTATTTCCATTTTTGTTTATCATTCTTGCCAAGGTTTGTCTATTTAATTTGGCCTTAAAATAACCCACTTTCTGGTATGCTTGAATCTCCTTATTATATCCTTGTTTTTACTTATTTCTATAGTTTATTTCCTTTCTTTCTTCTTTCTGTCTTCTTCCCCCTGACTTATTAAGTTGTATACTTAGGTCTTTAATTATTGATGTTTTCCCATTTATTCTATGAACATTTAAAACTGTCAATGTTCTTTAAATCTCAGTCATGGGGGCATGTTTCTTATATGACTTTCAATACATTTGACCTACTTGAGCAACTAAAACCTGTCGGAATTCAGAAGGCCCTCAGTTCAGACTCAGCAGAGGATTTTCTTTGGCTTTGGCCAGGTGCCCAGGCACTGCCAGACTGGGACTACTGTTAATTTCTTGGTTTAGGGTTTCCCAGCTCATGCAGGTGGTATAAATTTAAACCTCAAACCCACACAAGGGCAGGGCTGTGGTGATGAATTCTCAAGAGAGACCATTATTTTTTCCTTTCTCCTGGATTTAAAACAAAGAGTTCTCTCGTCATCTCCTTAAAGGCAGTTTCACGGAGAGGGTAGCACTTCAGGGCCCTGAATTTATGGGACTTGCCCCTTCTCACGCTTCTCTTTGCACAGGCTCCATCTTCGCCTCCTCTCCTGGGTGTTGCCATTACAATTCCGTATTGGTAGATGGTCTCAGGGAGATTCAGTGCAAAGTATTATTCTGAATAATTGTTTAGTTTTTATCTTTGGATTTTTAGGATCGTCCTTACTTTCTTGCTAGCTTGACTGTGCATTCAAAAAAACCCTCTATTCTCTCTGAATTGTGTATTGGGATAGTACAAGAGAGCTTATTTTGAGACTATTTAGTCTGCCATCTTACCAGAAATTGAAGAGACTCTTGTGACTCTTTAGCACATCACTGTCCTTTATCTCCTCTATAGCGCTCACTAACACCTGAATTTATTTTACTTATTTATGAGTTCATTTTCTGTTCCTCTGTTACCAAGTTAAAAGTAAATAAACTGATGACAGGGTCTCCATTCTGTACACTGGCATAGCCTCAATATCTAGAAAAGTTGTTGGCATGAAGTAAGACTCAATCAAAATTTGCTGGGTGACCGATTGACAAATAAATCACGAAGTATACCTATGTGGACTATATCCTATGTGAACTTTAAAAATAACTATTTATAAATTATCTCTGACACAATAAGGTAGAAAGTCAGGTTATTTAATAGCATGTATAACATAACCTCTATTATAAAACACATGTATGCATATGTGTGTTTATGTTTGTATTTAAAACTATCTGGACGAATATACACAGAATATTAACTGTTTATCTCTGGTTAGTGAGATTTTTCATAATTTTTCTTTCATCCTACTTCATACTGAACACATATTAGTATTTTTTTTTTACAATCAGAGGAGGGAAAAAACATCTTATAAAGATCTGGGATATTTGCTACCTTAATTTCAAGGTGAATATTACAGATAAAGTTTCATTTTGTCTTTCTTCCTAAGGACTCAGTCATAAGTTACATGTGTTTGTTTCTACTTTTCTTGGAAGTAAAAATAAGGCATTTTCAGGCTTCATTTCCACTATTATTCTGCTCAGTATAGGATGTTTTTTTAGAAACAACATTAATAGATGTTAATTTATCACTACAGACACCAGGATTATGCAAGGATCAGCTAGAACCTCTATTCTAGATTTGATACCTTTAGCAACTTTAGTTTTGTTACTTTGATGTAAGGAAAGAAAGGACACCAAAATATGTCCCACACTGGCCTGGGGAGAGGAAAGGAGTGTTAGAGATCCTTGTTCTCCTCTACCACTACAGTTTTTGTCAGCATAAATTTGGACTATGTTATATTTTTATGCTAGGTGTCACCTATGCTTAAGGAATAGTCAGCAAGTTCATTAATTAATCCTCTTCCTTCTCAGCTACCTGCCATTTATATCAATGATAAAGTCAGGAGCTGAGGACGCAAAGGTGAGTAACAATCAAACCCTGCCCTTGCATCCCACAGAGATGTCAAAGAACATAATAAGGATATCATGTCATAAGTGGTATGTATGAAATACTTTTGAAATTCAGAAAAAGCTCTCGTTGGATGAAGAAGCAGCAATCATCTGCCTCCTGTTTATTTTTCAGCCTTGTTCATTACACTTGCCTCTTTTGCTCTAGCAACACTATTTCTCAGTTTCCACAAACTACAGGCCAGGATTTTTGCTCATATTCATACTGTATCCTCTACCTGGAGTTTCCCTTGTTTCATTTTCCAGGCAAATTCCCACTTATCCTTCACAATTTGCATCAGGAAACTTTCTTTCTTTTCTTTCTTTCTCTCTCTTTCTTTCCTTTCTTCTTTTCTTCCTCTCCTTCCCCTTCACCTTTCCCTTTCCCTTCCCCTTCCCCTTCCCTCCCCTTCTCCTTCCTTCCTTCCTTCCTTCCTTCCTTCCTTCCTTCCTTCCTTCCTTCCTTCCTTCCTTCCTTCCTTCCTTCCTTCCTTCCTCTCTCTCTCTCCCTCTCTCTCTCTCTCTCTCTCTCTTTCTTCTCTTTTTTCTTCTTTTATTTTGAGACAGGCTGTCACTCTGTTGCCCAGGCTGGAGTGCAGTGGTATGATTACAACTCACCGCAGCCTCAACCTCCTGAGCTCAAGCAATCTGCTTGCCTCACCCTCCCAAGTGGCTGGGACTACAGGCGTGCACCACCATGCCCGGCTAATTTTTTATTTTGTAGAGACAGGGTCTCGCTAAGTTTCCCAGGCTGGTCTGGAACTAATGGGCTCAAATGATACACCTGCCTCAGCCTTCCAAAGGGTTGGCATGAGTCACCATGCCCAGCAGGAAACACTTTCTAATTCCCCCTCTTCAGGTGGGTTGGTTCTACGCATTCACTCATGCATTCAACAGGCATTTTTTGGACTCCTATGACCCATCAATCACTGTGCTAGACCTTGACAGACAGTGGTGAAACTTGAAATGTCTAGGAATTCAAAAGAGGGTGTCAAGCAAGCAGGCAGGTATATAAGCAGAAGTATGTAGCCTGGAGATAACAAATGTGTGCTTCATCTGCAAATGGGGATAACTGAAGTTATGAGCTTGGGTGGTGTCTGAGAAGAAAGCACTGAAGAACAGAGGAGGGTCTAGAACCCAACATGGAGAAATCCCAACACTTAATGGCAGAGTAGTACAGAATAAGCCTGCCAAGGAGACAGAGCAGAAGGATCCTAAGAAGCAGGCGAAAAGCCAGGAGAGTATTAGGGCCCAGAAGCCAAAGGAAGAGAATGTATCAAGGAATGTGTGGTTAAATTCAAAAGCTGCTGAAAGGTCGGATAAGATAAGGAATAAAAAACATTCATTGGATCTAGAAAGATGTAGGTCACTGGTGACCACAGCAGAAGATGAGAAAAAAATGATGGCACTAGAATTCATATTGGAGTGGACTGGAGAGTAAGTGAGAGGTGAGGAAATGAAGCCAGTGAAACTAGACAACTCTTTCTACTACTTTGGCTATGAAAGGGGATGAGAGCAATAGGGAAGAAATGAATTGAGATGAGAAGAGAATATTTTTGTTTTTTTATTTTTGCAATGTGAGAGACTCTAGATTGTGTCTAAAAATATTATTCAATATTTTGAAAGGAGATTACTGGGTGTACTTTCAGTACAATGCTAGGGTGCACTTTTTACAACAATTTACAACTCTGTAGTGGCCAACATGGACATTTTTATTATTAGAAACATGAATAAATTTAATCCAGGTAAATAGACAACCAGTGTGAACCAACGGACCTGCTGGACATTAACCAGTGTTGCGTCTAACCCAGAAATTATATCCTAACATTTCTTTGTTGAATTGACTATATATGTCACATTTCCAGTGCTTTTTGGGCTGGTTTTACTGTTTTACCTGCACCCTCCATTATTTAATGAATTAAATACAATCATTGTTATGTGCTTGTTTTGCATTTGCCTGAGAATCATGATTTTTACCGTTGTAAAATTATACTTTCATACTTGCCAAACCATTTTAAGAAGAATGTGGAGAGATCAGATCAAGCACCAGCTTCATGAAAATGAAAGAAACATATTCAGAAAAATGCAGGCTGCAGAACAATATAAAGAAGAAGGAAGTAGGTACCAGTAGAGCTGAGAAAATCGTAGGAAGGACATGAATTTTCAAAACATAAAGCCATAACTATTTAGGGTTTTAAGTTTGAGGCCTACAGAATTTCACTATGAGTTCATAAAGAATTTCTGGTCAATACTTATTTTAAGTGGATAAACTACAAAAAATACAGACTTTTACTCAGAGAGTGAAAGCTGAGTATTGTGAGGGGCTTTTGGATGCATTTGTGAACGGAAATCCAAATGCCATGGATTGGTGTAACTGGTAATATCTTTACATTTCCAAATTAAGATGTTTACTTCTGGGCAGAGTTCAACAAGCATCGTTGGAGCATCTCACTAGTTTTGGTGCCTTACCACCTCTTCATGGCTGCTCACCCAGCACTAATGTAGATGATGTTCCACACAGCTCAGAATGAAGTGGTCGTTATGGAAATAGAGCACATGTAGTTAAAGACAGCAGCACACTCTGCTCCGGAGCTCCCAAAATAAACTTGGTTACATAATATACAAAAACCTCCCAATCACTCCCTTGGGTTCCCTTGGCAGAACAGCCCATTTCCACCAAGAGGAACTAGTCCATTGTCCACAATAAGGACTCTACTCACTAACATTTTTGTCACCCTTACAATAAGACTTTTTGAACTTTTATCAGAAAGGTCTTTGCTGGCCCCTTTTGCTCCACAGAAATGGTAGTTAAGGGAATCAAACTGGCTCAGCAGAAATAAAACATTAATCAACAGTAACCTTCTGTTTTATCTGTTTTCCTACCCAAGGCCTGATTATCTCGTGAACGGTCCATTCTAAGAAGTCATTGTGACACTGCTTATTTGAGCAATATGTTTATTCAGAGTTGCTCACCTCTTACTGTGATCTTTACAGTGTAAATTTGTTTGGGGCAGGGATCTGACTGTTCACAAATTTTGCCTAGTGCAATGCTTTTTCAAACAGAAAACAAAATTAATGTATTTTGATCATAAGGATAATACTGATAACGATGACAAGAAGGCACAAAGGCACGCGGGGAATGCTCTGAGGCAGCGCAGAGCAGCAGAATGTTCATAACTATGGCTAGTGCCATGGCAGTTACAGAAGCAGCATCAGAGACAATCAATTGGTTTTGGCACTGCTCACCTGGAAGACAGGCTCTACCTGACTAAATTTCTATGCATTACAAATGACTGGTTAGCAAAGAAATGTGGTTACAATGTCTGACTCGTTAAAAAGAGAAAGAGAACACTTTCTCATTGGCTTTTTTCTTTTTCTATGTGGAATTCATATGTCCTTACTATACTTTATCACTTGCTCTCCTTATTTGTGATAAACATAAGAAGGTCAAATTGTTACCTGCCTTGTTACATAGTATTAAGTGGGGGTAAAGCCCTGGTGGACACCTTTCGCTGCAGCCAAAACAACATGCCCATTACCCCATCCTACCGAGCAGTTAGAGGGAGGAAGAAACGCATCGGTGCAGGTGACTGTTCCTCCAAGGGTGTTCAAGACCATAGGCAGGAAATAGGAGCCAAAACATTTTTATTTGTGGCAGAAGAAATGGCTCATGATCAGTCCATCATGTTTTGCCAGGCAGAGCTCCAATCACCTCCTACGACTGGGGCAAAGCAGGGAGGGGAGCAAGCACAGAGAAGGAAAGTGTAAGGAGATGGTGTGAGGGCTCATTTCCATGCCTGTCCCAGAGCCCCCTTGGAAAAACAGAACAACAGCCACCATTTATGAACATTTAACGTGTGCCAGACTCTGAGCTAAGTGCTTCCAGTATACCAGCTAATTTAATCCTTCCAACACCCATTATGAGGTAGGTATAATTAACTCCTCTTTACTCATTTGGAAACTAAAGCTTTAAGACATTAAATAACTTACCCCAAAGCATACAACTGCCAGGTGTTGGAGTCAAATCCAAGGCTCATCTGACTCTATAACCTTACCCTCAACCATTATGTTATGTTAATGCCATAGAAAATTAGCAGTCATTAAGCCTCCCCCAGTCTAACCTTTTACTGAGTGCACAAATCCCCTTGATAACACCCCAAACACATGACCATCTGTGGCTCTGTAACCTCCATTAAAAAAGCAGTACTGCATAGCCTGGCATTTCTCAAACTGGTACCTGAATCCTCAGAACAGATAGATTCTTAACACCCATTGGTACCCAGAGGACATTTAAAGCCGTAGTCTAACCATGTCTCCTCTTCTAGAGGGTCAATTATACTTAAAGAGATGGAGGAGCAATTATATTTTTTATTCAAACAAACAAATATGGCTAAGTCCTCACTTAGTGAAATGCCAAAAACCAAAACCAATTTTACTGTAGGCTAACTGATATAAATAAGAGTTAAGTTCTATGGCATATTCTGGTCACAAAAACATCACCAAACTTCTAAAGAAAAACCAAAACACTTCTAATATTAAACATTGAAATAAATGTGAGCTATATATACATTTAAGAAAGATTAAAAAAAACAAGAAGATCATTATTTACCTACTGCCTCAGAGTCCCCACAAGGAAAATGCCTAGTGGAGCTGAGAAGCAGGGCCACCCACCCTCCAGACCCTAGAATATTAGAGCCACCAGCAGTGTACAACCTCAGCCTGGAGAAGCTGCAGACATTTGACTGCAACCCACAAGAGCAGCCAAGTGGACTGAGCCTGCAAAGCCACAGAAGCAGGACCGCCTGAGCCTTGGGAACCAACCTCTCACCGGTGTGCTCAGGATGTAGGACATGGAGTTAAAGGAGTTCATTTCTGGAGCTTTAAGACTTACTGTCTGCTCTGCTGAGTTTCAGATTTGCTTGGGACCTGTCTTTCCTTGCTTTTGGCCCATTCCTTCCTTCTGAAATAGAAATGTTTACCAAATGTCTGTTACACCATTGTGTCTGGGAAGTAAATAATCATTTTCGATTTTACAATCCTAAGTCTCAGGAAACTTGCCCTGAGTCTCAGTTGAGACTTTGGGCTTTGGACTTTGAAGTTGGTGCTGGAACAAGTTAATACTTTTGGGACTATTGGGATGGAATGATAAGTATTTACATGTGAGAAGGACATGAGATTTTGGGGGCCAGGAACAGAATGCTGTAGTTTGGAGGTTTGTTCCCTCCAAACCTCATGTTGAATGTTGGGGCCTAATGGAAGGTGTTTGGGTCATGGGGGTGCATCTCTCATGAATAGATGAATACCCTTCCTCAGGGATGAGTGAGTTGACTTCTCACTCTACTTGTTCTTGTTAAAAAGAGACTTGCTCTTCCTGCCTTTTCTCTTGCTTCCTCTCTCACAGTGTGATCTCTACATATGCCACCTCCAGCTCCCCTTTGCCTTCTGCAATGAATGGAAGCAACCTGAGGCCCTCACCAAATGCAGATGTCAGTGTCATGTTTCTTGTAGAGTCTGCAGAATGATGAACCAAATAAATCTTTTTTCTTTATAAATTACACAGCCTCAGGTATTTCTTTATAGCAACATAAAACAGAGTTGAGATACCCACTTATTCCAGTTTAAGGTCTTAAGTGGCCAGAGTCTATCTCAGCACCTCAAGGAACAAGGTGGGAACCCACCCTGGTCAAGACATTCCATTTCAGGGTACACTCATATCCACGCCCACAATCCCTCAGACTGGGCAATATAGACATGCCAATTCACCCAATATGCACATCTTTGAGAAATGGAAGGAAACCGGAGAACTCGAAGAAAACGCACACAGACGGGCAAAATATGGAAACTTCACACAAATGGTAACCCTGGCCAGGAACTGATTATTTTTCTCATCAATGTTACAAAAAAACTACATTGAACAAAAACAATGTTATTTGAGGATCTGCTGT
This sequence comes from Macaca nemestrina, assembly GCF_043159975.1. NCBI lineage: Eukaryota > Metazoa > Chordata > Mammalia > Primates > Cercopithecidae > Macaca > Macaca nemestrina. The sequence continues at coordinate 107,457,138 of NC_092130.1, read as the reverse complement.
ATACTGTGAAATTAATTGCAACATCATCATTTATGAAACCTTAAAAATTAGCACTTGCATTGAACAATTACATTCTACAACACCAGAAGCTGCAATCCCAAGGGACTCCCCACTCCCAACTGGTTCAAATTCCGTCTTCTATACTTAGTAGTACTTCAATGCAAAAGAATGAGAGGAACTGGTTTAGTGGACTAAGCATAATCTTTGGAATCTAAGTCCAAAGTTCTTATCCCATCACTACTTCTAATCTGCTATCAGCTTAATCATGAGCAAGTTAATCTGTCTGAGCCTCCATTTCCTTATCCATAAAATGGGAACGATATTGCTCATTTCTCAGAGTTGTTGGGAGGACTAAATGAGACAAGTACAAGTGTCCAGCATAGTTCCTGGCACATCAGAAATAGTCAATATGGTTTCTCTCCCCCTCATTCTCTGAAATCCACCACTCTAAATTCGCATGTTTAGCATAATCAACCCTCCCAGCATCACAGAGGGGCTCCTGCTTGTCACTGAAGCTCCCTGAACCTCTCTTTATACTACCCTTGACAAGACTCAGTTAGTGAACATTGCTAGAGATTAGCTGGTGTGAATCACAGGCTCTGCCTCTATTTCCTTCCACACCTCCTGTCTAGCTTTCCTTGCTGGAGAGCTGCCATTCCTCATACCTGCAAGATTCGAGTACTGCCTGTATACTACTAGGCCACATCTAGTCACCTGTAATCTCAAAGCGATGGTCATTTGAGGTATCTGAATAGAAACACAAAGATAGCTAAAGCTGCAAGAGGATTGGGCTTTCCCTAGAAAGATGACCTCATCATCTCAGTGGTAATTTGCAAACATGCACAACTTGGGAGGAAGAAGTGACTTCTTCCTTGGGGCTACTGAAAATTGTTCACTTTGGTTTTATAGAGTCCTCCGTTTCTGATTCAGGTTAGGGGTAACTGTTCATCAATAACAGAGATGTGGAAAAGGGATTTGCAAACAAAGATCCACACTTAATCAGCAGGTGCCAGAAATTGCATCCCAGTGCTGTGAGCTCTCCTTACCCTGACAGAAGTGAGAAAGGGAACAAGGGGTCCAGGTGGGCCCCAGGCTGTGTCCCAGTCTCACAGCTGATAGCTTGGCTCTTGAAACCCCAAGGGATGGCTGGTTGGGGTGGTATTACAGGGTTGGTAAAGTGTTGCTTTTAAAAAATACACTTTTTATTGTGATAAGGGGATGTTAAAGAAAGAGAAAGGCAGGTGCCCCTTGGGAGTCATTCAACAGCATTACCACATGTGATATCTAGGAAAGCATTTCCCTTTTTGCTTAGAAACAACAAGCTACCCAGGTGGGGCCTGGGTAAGGTTTCTTAGCCAGCACCCCTTTGACCTGGTGAGGAAGCCAGTAACAATTTAGCTCTGTTTGTGTCTTCCAGCCACCATCTAATTCATGGGCACTGGTCTGACTTCTTCTTCTTTATGCTTTTCCCTGGAGCAGCGGGGTCAGTGCTCTTTGAACTCAGCTCTCTGAACTGGAAGGAACAGGCCCAAACCAGGCTGTCATGCGGCCATCCCAACCCACTGTGGGCTCAGGGGGTTTCCTCCGTTTCTGTGAGAGCAAGGACAGGGAGAGAGTCCTTGTGGCCTTGCGGCCGGGAAGGTCTGATGAGCAGCTACTCTGTCTCGCTCAGCTTCACAACTCTCAACCAATCAGCTAAGTAAACTGATGCCTCTACGTCTTTCAACTGAACCACAAGTTAAGTGGAAAGTCACCCTGCAAACCTGGGTATTGGGGAGTGAATAAAACCCTCTCTCTCTGACAAGGCTAGTAGTTCCTTCAGCCAGTTGCTGGTTGAGAAACTCTTATCAGTAGTGTCCTTTATATACCCAGTTGAAGTTGATATGCCTTTAAAATTCTCTTATGTGGATTTTTACTTCTTAGCACATTATAAACCCAGTAGGACAAACTGTTAAAAAATTTATTTTTAAAAAGGACTGTCTACAAATCTATTAATCCTGGGATATAAAGTGTAGGATTTTCCATCAGCCAAGGTTATTATTGTGCATTTTGTGCTCTGAAGGTGCTTTTCCCTTTGTTTAATGAGCTAAAGCTTCAGGACAACCATGTTAGAGGGGCTGATGCCATAGCTGTCATTATCTTAATTTTCTCCACAAAGGGTCAAGAAAGGAAGTGATATACAAGAGGGCCTGGAGCCTCTGCTTGAACTAGGACCTGAACCCTTATACTCCAAAGCAAGAGACTGGGACTGAGCCTTCTAACTTTTACCACTAAGCTAGCCATCCAACCCCCGAAGGGGCTGCCCATTTTAACCTCTCTTATTTACACATCTGTTTATTAAATCCCACTTTAGAAGAGATGAGAAGCAAAGAGAGAAATTAAGAAAATATTGATAAGTCATTATGTCCTTACCAGATGGAAGAAAAATAAAGAAAAATTTAGCAATTCTTTCAGATGAGTTTAAGGAATGTCCCTGTGTGTGTTGTAGGGCAAGAGAAGGAAAATATTCCCCTTTCAATGGGTACTTCCTCTGCTTTAAACCAGAAAGAAACGCCTCAATAACAGGTTGTACAGAATGTTACTTCAAAGACCTCAAGTTGGCACTTTGGATGCTCTTGCCACAAACTGTATCCAAAAATGATTTAATTTCCCCCAGCCAGTGATGTGTACAAATGGCGCACACACCACTAACCACACATGCACGCAATGTATGAATTCTCACATTCCTGATATCTCATTCCAACTTAAGAATACTTTTTCCAGAGCTAAAAAGACATGAATCAAGTTTGTAAAAGGATATGTGAGAAAACGCCAAATGAAAAATGAAAATCAGATGCTTTTAAAGGCAGAGCCTGAAGTGCTTTGCTGAGATGTCCTGCACCCTAAAGGCCATTGAATCTTGTAGACCAAAGGGTCATTGGGTATGGCAGCAAGAGGAGAGCAGTTTAGTAGTTCTTTAAAGTAGTTATAAAATAGCTAAATCTTCTGAAGGAATGGTATTTCTGAGTAGTTCTTATGGGCATAGCATCCCTGCAACTCAAGATACTTTTCTGTATCATTGTTGCTGTACTTTCAGCTGGTGGGATTCTTGAGAATGAAATAAGTCATTCCTACCAAAATGAATCCCCTGATACCATGACTGGGCCTAGAAAAAACAACAGCAGCATATTTTTTCAGCCTAGTACATTAATAGACTCACAAAAAATTTATTGGGAACATGGAGTGGTGGGAAGGTAATATTTTACATCATAGTTCCTTATTTTGATAAACCCCTGATGTGAATTCCTATGTTCTGAGCCAGCTTCTCATCAACAGAATTAAAATGTTCTCTGCCATTCCAGTCATAGTATGACATTGGTCACAGTGCATTGTAAACTCAGTCACTTTCTCTGGAAATTGCTGTGCAGGGGACTAAGTGGATTTACTGACAAGATAACTGCCAGCCTTAGAAATATTCTGTTGATGGTGACCTGGCAGATTTTATGCATGCCATTGCTTAAGAGTCCCCATATTGGATAAAATTTAGAAAATTTTATTGCCCAGTAGGATACCAAAAATCTACACAAAACATTCATCAGAAGCATAACTTATGAATGCTTTCTACTCTATATGGTCTTTATATTTTTCTGAAAATCTTGATTTGGACAGTGCTTATTTAACTAAGAGCATGTCTATACTATGTGGGTTATTGTCTTTTTTTATTTGAATGGGGCATTATGATTATTCAAAGGAAAGACAGATTTGAAGGGCATCACGGAAGAGGAAATGTGATAAGTAGCTAGAACAATATGTTAGCCATATACACAACAGTCCCCACTTTCTCTAAGGAGTGGCAGTGTTGACAGATACTAAGCCATGCTCTCTTTATGCTATACATGTCAATAATCTCTGCTTGTGTGAGACTAATTAAAGCAGAAATAATTACTTAGATAAATACAAGAACATGGAATTTAAAACAACTGATACCACACATAAGACTCCATCTCTCCTTTTTTGTTTTCCACAGAATCTCAATACCAAATATTGGCAAGTCTAGTTCCAGTCAATGAAATATTCTTGTAGTGTGATTTCTGAGAGAAATACTGGGCCTGCAATATATCATCTAAATTATTTCAAGTTGCTTTTAGAACTGCCTTTATCCATCTTTAGTCTTATAAATACTGAGAGAATCAAAAAACAACAACAACAACAACAAAAAAAAAAAAACAAGAAAAAAAAACCACTCTTCCTGATTTTCAAATAATTCCTTTTTCATTACATCTGGAATAAGTGATCAGGGTGTAGCATACTCTGAGGCTTAACCTGAGAAACAGTATTAGTGGGCAGCTGAGAAGAAACATCAATCATCAACATTGGGCCCAAAACTAAAAATTTAATGCAATTTTTAAATTGGGTTAAAAAAAGAAATATTAACAGTCAAAAGGTTTGGGTAATGTCTAACTCTTTGCCATTGAGCTCCAGCTTAAAGAAGTTACAAGAGCCCCCTTGTGTCTTTAGAGAGTTGCTTTATTGTCTTGGTTTTCCAGATGAGAGCTCAAGTTCAGAGAAGTTAAGTGGCTTGTTCCAGGAGTTATAAAGGAGAACTTGTCTCATGCGCAGATACATCTCTTAATAGAGTCTAACGTTCTCCTTCTATGTCTATCCTTTGCTAAAATCTGTCCTGAATTTTCTTTGACATGATCCCTCCTACCATGCAAGAAATCCTCATCGTTTGAATGGGGGTATGGGAGGAGAGATGTCTAGCATATGCTCTTCCGTAACATTGAGGTACAATATATACAAAATGTACACATTATCTACAAATGAGCAGAACTAAAAGTTTTTTACAGTGCTATACTATGTAAGATATTACAATCATTACATCTTCATTTGCAAGATGCCATCAAATGTAAAATAGATCACTGATTAAATAATATTTTAAGGGAAAAGGAAGTCTACCTGAAATGCACATACCAATTCTTAGATACATTCCACTGTAAGACATGTGAAAAGATGAAGATTATATGTGTTGGAATAAAGGAAACAGGGAATTACCATTATATCTTCCCTACCAAAGCCTGTGCCCTTTTTAAGATATTCAATTTTCAGATCAAACAATATATAGTCCTCTCTGTAACTAGTATTATTGCTCCTCTTTAAAAAAAACCTTTTAAATAATAGAAATGAAAAAGAAGGGGTGATGTCTCTAATAGTTAGAGGTCCTCAGAAGGGGGGCATTCCCTGCCTCTAAAAATATAAAAGCAAAATTTGGATCATCGACCTTTAGCACACAGTGGGAGAAAGAGTATGTTTCCTTCCAACTCAAAAATTCTGTTGTTTTATTAGAATTAAGAAGAAAGTAAAAATGTTTCAATTGGTATAACTAACCAATAATAATAGCAGTACTAGTAATTACTAACACCATGGCTCATCTCAAGAAATAAAGAAACACTAGTCAGCAATCTCAAATGGAAGTAGATGGAAGAGAGGAGCTGATGGTAATTAAATCACTTTCTCCCTCTCCATTACTTTTAGTTAAATCGTTTTACATAACCAACAGACCTTTCTGCTTAGTAATCCACTAAGAAATTAAAGGGTTTGTCTAGAATTGATAGAAGCCATCATCAGCCACAAATAGTCAGTTCATTGATGAGTTTTTTTTGCGGCCTTGAAAATGCCCAGATTTTATTAATCGAAACTGCCTATAGACTTTGTAAAATCATATCCAGGTCTGACAAAGAGAATTGTAAAAAATAATAATGAGATACAAATCTGGAAAGAGCAATAAGAAAGCAAACAAGTTGTTGAACTGTTGGAGCAATCTGGAGATGAACTCTGGTAAGAACTTGGTGTCCTTATTACCTGGAAGACTTGGGCTTGGTAATGAGGTAAACAGGCTGCTGCAAGCTGAAATCTGAAAAGTCCATGTGCTCCTCTCCACCCTTTGGCTACTAGGGCCAGCTAAAATGACAAGTTCTCCACCCTCCCTTCCACTGCGATGCTAACTCTGACCTCAGAATTATAAACCTGGGGCCCTGGCTTCATACTGGCTATGTTTCCTGGAAGAAAGTGACAGTCAATTGCTTCTATTTGGAGCTTAAGAGCACACTGAAAACATTCAGATTGTGTTGTTATTGAGGAAGATGGTTGTGCAGTGGACAGGGAGAGAAATGAAAAGAGAAAGAAGAAAAACAGCTTTGCACCATCCTAATGCATGTCTAATCTGTAACTCTATGCCAGGGGCCCTCACACCAGGGTGCTGAAAGGATGTTCTAATTACCTAATGCGAAGGCCCTGCCATTGTCCTTGGCCTTTTTATCAGAAACCCAGGTGCAAACCAGAGAGCTGTCAGGTAGCAAGAGTGTCTTGTAGAACAGCAGAAGGCAATATGGAAATGAAGGTAACTTGGCCTGTCAGCTAAAATTACAGGGAGCAGAAACAAAAGTCAAATCAAATGTTATTGTTTCCTTGCCACTGCCCAGTGCAACCAAGCATATGGAAAGCTTGAATTCCCGCTAGCCATAAAAGAAAAGAAGGAAAAATATGATTCCATCCGAATAAACCCAATCTTCTCATAGTAGAAAATGGCTCTTTTTTTCTTCCTTCTTTTTGCAGATTCTTAGCAAAATCTATTAAAAAGAGACCTTGGAAATTTAGTTTGGAGATCTGTGTTTAAAGGCCTATTAGCCAGATGAATCTTGGTCCAAATGATTGATAGCTTTTGGCTTAAACTCTTTCTGGAAAAGTCAGGTTTTTCTTCTTCTCAGGCTTGTGTTTGTTCTTTTTTTTTCCTGGCCAGTTACTGGCAATGGCTTGTAAAGAGAAAAGCAGAGGAACGGTGAGTGGGGGGTGGGGGGATGGTTAGGGGTCCTGGGGTCTTACCCCATTTCTGCAATGACCTTCAGGGAAGTTGGTGACACTTCCTGAGCCTCTATTTTATCACAACTCAAAGGAGGAATCTGAACTTACAATATTTAAGCTTCTTTGCTGTTCTAAAGCCCTGATTCTTTGATTTATTGACCCTCACTTTGAATGCCTCCTTACTGACATCTTTATCCTCTTCATAGGGACCATCATGTTGGATTTTTCTCTCCTTCTCCAGCAATATAATCCAAATTCTTCTGCCTGTCTTCCCAGGGATGGTTTCTGTAACTTTAACAACTTTCGCTGCTCTCCTCTGCACCTTTCTAGAGTTACATCTCAGTGGTAGCAAACATTCAGATTGTGTTGCAATTGAGGAAGATGGCTGTGCAGTGGACAGGGAGAGTGCAGTGCACAATCTGAATGAAAAGAGGCTCAAATGAAAGCCTGACCAGTGCCAATGTAGGAGAATCGCCCTATGTACCCTTCCCCATGTTTGACAGATCCAGCATCTGGCCCCACGCGCTGCGCTCTGCAGAGTGGGAGTAGAGAGATCAGTCCCGTCCTCGAATGACTCTGCCACCACAGACAGTGACTTTGCCCCAGCAGCATCCCCTCTTTGGAGTTCAGCTTCTTCCTCAGCTAAAGAAAGGAGGGGATCATCTGACTGAGCTGTCTTCCAGCTCTGTGGTAAATTATTCTGAGATGATCACAGCTCTTACAGCCATGCTTGCTCCAAGCAATCCCAATTGTATTTCCTGTTTATGTAGTTCGTTTTTATTTCTTCTCTTAAATACATTACCAAAACAACAACAACAAACCTCTCCTTTTGAAGACCATCCCAGAGGTATCCTACTTCATTTAAAAATGGTTAACTTTGTGTTTAAATTTCATGTCCCAGAGAAGAGCTATTAACAACCACTTGGTTGTCAGGGCCTCTCTTCCATTAGCAGGTCATTAATAATCAAGCTAGCAACAACAGGCTGACACTGTATTTTGTAGAATTCAGTATGTACAACCAGGCTCATAGTGACTCATTGATAAGTGCAGATTTGATACATTTTGAGTAAAATAGAATTTTTAAAAATGTCGTTATTATTAGGTGGTGGGAATTGGCAAAACTGAATCAGTAGAAAATCTAAATGAATGAATGAATCTGAATAAATTGATTTTTATTTCCTAGGAATAACAAGTTTTAAGTATTAAGTATCTATTATGTGCCAGACATTATTCTAAGTGTTTTTTATATATAACATGTTTACTTTAGTGATGGTTAAGTTAGGACAGGTGGCTAAAAAGTGTCAAATAGCAAGACTTCCTAAATATATTCTATTAATGCAATGAAGCCTCTAGGGGTCCTTAGTCTTTGCCAAGGATCACAAGCTCACATGCCTCCAGAATCTGGGCCACTCACATAAATAAGTGAAGAGAGCTGAGTACAAAACAATAGGAAAGAAAAGAGACTGTGGAGAACAGGAGAGTTCAGGCTCCAACTGGTCATTGCCTTGCTGGAATGCTGTGTTGTACCTAAACTTGTGACATTTTCTTCAACAAAATCCAGAAATCTTCATATATACGTGATATTCCCCTCTTGTTTCTAAAACACTGGACAGGCCAAACAAAATACATCTGAGAGATACATGTGCCTCCCTGGCCCCCACTCATGGCCTGTTCATTTGTACACGTCACACACTCCCGACCTGTTAAAGGCAACCTCCTATTATGTACAGTGGGCTTTGGAATGCCTGATGTAGGAGCTGAGTGACCACTCGGACTAGGGACTCACCTTCCTTCTGTGTAACTCCTTACCTCCTTTGCAACCAGAACTTTCCCTCAGTAAGCAGTTCAGCTATTCCACCCTCCTTTAGATGGTTTTCTTCTCCTACATTTCTTCCTTATTTCATCAGGTCAAGTGATGGCAGAGGGTCAACAGGCTGTCCTTTAAGATGCAGGTTCTTCATCCCTGGATGGCTTCCTGTGGCTAAAGGCCACAGCCATCACTATCACTTATGAAGGACCTCATAAGCAGCCTTCCCATTCCCTAAGACTTCACTTTCAGAGCACAGTTGCAGAAGATTTGAACCCCCTCTGAATCTTGCAAGAACTATACCTCAGTCTCTTTATCTACTACCTGGGATCCTCTCTCAAGAACCACAAATTCTCATTTCCTCCTGCTTGGAACTCTCAGTTTGATTTCCTTCCCTAGTGTTTGAGACAGACAAGTCAAAGTGTGTTACAGCCAGTAAAAATGTAATGGAGTAGGGATGACGGTGATGCAGAACCCTGTGTAATCAATGTCTGATACAATATTGTCCCATAGCAACAATATTAAACTTAGAAAGTTAGTTCTGAAGTACTGTTGTGTGCATACCACCATGAAACTGGATGAGAGGTGATTAGATTTTTCCACACAAGTGTCCATTAAAGGACAGGGGTTGTGTATCCCACCATTTCCTCAAGCCCCATCTACCCTCTGTGAAATCTCTTTGAAGATGTATGACTTATCTTGAAAGTTCATAAGCATTTTTGCATTCTGCTCCTTGTTATATTTACTTAAATTTTAAAATATCTTGGATTATTTATATACATAAAAGTAACCACTCTCCAAAACATAAGCTATATTTATTCTGGGCTTCCAGTATACCCCATATGCTATATGCTATTATATATACTTGGCAATATACGAACCCTAGACTGAGAACCACAGACCAATATAATGGCTTAGACTAAACTTTATAGGCAAGCCTAAAACTTTAATTATTTTCATGTGCAAAATTATTTCCATGGAGTTGCCTTACAAGTTATAAATACAATTTGAGGCATGCCTTGCTCCAAATTTGAGACTTACTACAAATGGCCTATCTTCAACATTCATACTTTCCGTAAACATTTGTTGAAAAGGTAAAGAAAATCCATCTCTATTGGTGGCCAAGAATATGCTATGTACAGTACTTTCAAACTTCAAAGTAAGCTTATGAAGTACTAAAAGGAAAAGCTGTTTTTCTACTCATGCATTTCTGACACCAAATGTGTGGATTTTCCACACTAAGCAATTCTCCAGTTCCCTGTGGATACCAAATGAGTGTCGTACAATTTTAATTCAATTTTGACACTAAGGGCAGACCCCACAGGTTAAGGGGTCAGACTGTTCTCCACTTCAGACACCAATCACAGCACTGGGTCCAAAGGTTGCTCTCACTACTGTCCAATTGAGCTACAAAGTGGGGATTCCCGTGACCTCTTCCTCAGGTTTGATAATTTGCTAGAGCAGTTCACAGAACTCAGGGAAACACTTTACTAATGTTTACTAACTTACAAAGAACACAGATGGGCAGCCAGATGAAGAGGTACACAGGGCAAGGTCTGGAACTGTCCTGAATGCAATCGGTTTGCCCCATGGAAATAGGATGTATCACTCTCCTAGCAGGTGGATGTGTTCACCAACCTGGAAGCTCCCCAGATCCCATTGTTTAAGATTTTTATGGAGGTTCTATTACATAGGCATAATTGATTAAGTAATGACTTAATTGATAATCAACTCAATCTCCAGTCCTACTCCCGGCCCCTCCTCGAGTCACATGGTTTGCTCCTCTGGCAATCCTAGCCCTCATCCTTCAAGCTACCTAGAGGCCCCTAGCCACCAGCCATCTACTCAGCACACAAAAAGACACTCATCACACAGAGATGCTAAGGGTCTTAGAAGTTCTTGTTTCAGGAACTAGGGACAACTATTATAATAAAAGATACTCTTATCACTCCAATCATTCAAGAAATTACAAGGGTTTTAGAAATGCTGGTTAGAAACCAGGGAAAGAGACAAAATACATATTTCTTATTATGTTACAAATACTATTGGTATTCATCATTTTACAAATTAAAACAGAACGGGGTGGTCAAACTGCTAATGGGGGCACTGATCACAAAGCCATCAGAAAGCAGCAGCAGAGTAGATCCTAAAAGAAGGGAGGAAGGTCCCTTGAAATTAATGTTGTCCGTACCCAAGGCAGGCATAATACAGAAGTAAACCAAAAACGTGTCTAAGACAGGTCTCAGTCAATTTAGAGGTTTACTTTGCCAAGGTTGAGGACATACCCAGGAAAAAGAGACACAAGCTATTGTAGGATCTGTGGCCAGCACTTTTTCCAAGGAGAGTTTTGCAGGCTTCAATAGCTAAGAGAGAAAAAGCAGACAAGCAGGGAAGGGGGAAGGGAAATAAAGGGAAGGGCAGACAAATGAGAAAATGGGTATATTCTTTTGAGGCTTTGATTAGTGGTCACTGAATCCGTGTGTTGCCTGTGAAAATCAGGGGGTAGAGGAACAGTTTTCATCTTGTGCTCAGTCTGTACTTTCCATAAGATAATCTTATAGTAGTGGAAGAAATCAAACATACATTTATCTCAGGGTGGGCAGATGGGCGATTTCTACTTGTCTCTCATCCCATACTCATGAAGGTAAGCTGTTAATTTACATTGTCAGGGTAAGGAAGCCACTAGGGGAGATACGTGGCCTTCTATCATGTAGTTATCCGTTTAGGAGCAAAAGGAAAGGCAGGGTTGTTTTGCATGACTCAGTTTCCAATCTTAACTCTTCCTTGTGACATACTAAGTTTAGGGTCCCAAGATTTTATTTTCCTTTAACACAAGATAGTTTAAAAAGGTTCCCAACCAAAACTGGCTAGCCATGTAAATGACGAGTTAATGGGTGCAGCAAACCAACATGGCATATGAATACATATGTAACAAACCTGCACATTGTGCACATGTACCCTAGAACTTAAAGTATAAAAAAAAGAAAGTTCCCAACCAAAAAATAAGATTCAATAAAATAAAAGCAGAGAGTTCTGAAAAACCGAGCTTAGAAAATGCAGACAGACATGCATTGTTGGAATGAGTAAAGGACAAATAAAAGAGAAATGAAGTGAAAGAATGTCTTACGTTTCAAATGTGCTCCTTTTCAGCTCTGTATTATATGTGTATTCAAAAGAAATGGCAAAAAAAAAGAATCCCAGAACATTTTCCTTTTAAGAGTCTTCATTCTTGAAGTGTCCTATAAAATCAAAAACATTTTAATTAAAAAAAAACTTTCTCCAATAAGAAAAGGGAAAGTTTTGGTTTATAAAAAGATTGCACTATTATTAAAAGGTATAAGTTGGTTTCCAATTGCATTTATTAAATTGGAACTGTCTTCTAGTGAACCCACAGGCTCTTTATTCCAGACATGATTTTTGGATGCAAAGAACATGAACACTTTTAAGCTTCCATCTAGAACCCAAGAAGCTAAAGCAAAACAAAACAAAACTGCATATCATTGAGGCTTGAATTGCAGTGGCATAGCAATTGTTAAAGCAGCTTTATTGAGGTATAGTTTATATACCATAAAATTCACTCATTGCACATGCATAATCCAAAATTTGTAGTAAATTTGTAGCGTTGTGCAGCATACCCCAAAATCCAATTTTAGAAAATTTCTACCATCCCAAAGTTCTCTCATGCTCATTTGCAATCAGTCCCAGCTTCTACCTCTAGTTTCAGGGAAACATTGCTTTCTTTCTCTATAGATTTGTATTTTCTAGAAATTTTGTTTAAATGGAATAATATAATATGTAGTCTTTTGAGTCTAGCTTCCTTTGCTTTGCATAATATTTTTGAGGTTCACTGATGTAGCGTGTATCAGTAGTTCATTTCTTTCTGTTGCCAAATAGTATTACATTGTTCACATATACCACATTCTGCTTATGAATTTTGATTGCATTGGATATACTTTTTGGCTAATATAAATAGAGTCACAATAAACATTTGTGCACAGATTTTTAGTTGGGCATATATTTTCATTTCTCCTGAGTAGTTACCCTAGGAGCCGAATTGCTGGGTCACATGGTAAATATATGTTTCAATTTTATGAAAATGCCAACATTTATAAAAATGGCTACACCAATTTACATTCTCACCAGGAATGTATGAGGGTTTGAATCTCTCCACATCCTCTCCAACACTTGGTATTGTCGGTCTTTTTGTATTTTAGTTATTCTAGTGAGTATGCACTGGTCTCTCACTGAGATTTTAATTTGTATTTCCCTGCTGACTAATGATGTTGATCATGTTTTTACTTTCTGTTAAGACATTCATATGCCTTCTTGGGTGAAATGTCTTTAAATCTTTTAGCTCCATTATAATCAGGCTGTTTATCTTCTTATAACGAGTGTTTTTAAATTTTAGAGACAAGTCTTTCATCGGATATATAATTTATACATGTTTTTCATTGTGTATGGCTTATGCTTTCCTTTTCTCAGTGATGTTTTTGGAAAAGCAAAAGTTTTTAATTTTTAAATTCTTACTTGGGAAGCTGAGACAGGTGGGTTACTTAGGCCCAGGAGTTCAAGTGTAGGTAGCACGGGCAACATAGTGAGATCCTGTCTCTAAAAAACAATATTTTAATTTTGAAGAAGTTAATTTATAATTTCTTTTTCTCTTTAAGATCTTGCTTTTGGTGTCACATTAGTGCCCATGGTGACAAAAATTTTAGATTTTCTTCTAGTAGTTTTATAGTTTTTGCTTTTACGTTTAAATTTGCAATTGATTTTGGGTATTTCGTTAATTTTTTATGTGATGTGAGAAAAAGATAAGTTCTTTATTTGTATATGAATATTCAATTCTTCTGTAACCATTCTCGAAAAAGGCTATCATTTCTCCCACTGAATCACCTTGGTACATTTTACTGAAAAACAGTTGACTATAAATATAAGAGTTTCGTTCTGGGACTTCCTATTCTGTTCCATTGATCTATCTATATGTTTATATTGCAATACCTGTCCCATATCTGTCAAGGTAAGCTATCTTGATTAGTGTTACTTTGTAGTAAGTTTTGAAACCAGGAAGTGAAAAGTCATCCAAATGACTATCTCAAATCTGCTGTTGATCTTCTCTAGCAAGATTTTCATTCAAGTTATTTTACTTTTCAAATCTAGAAATTCCATTTATTATAGTTTTTATATCTCTGTTGAGATTCACCCATTTTTTTTAATAATCTTCTAACTTTAGAACAGTTTTAGATTTATAGAACATTTGCAAGAATACTATAGAGTTCTCAGGTAGCCCAAACCAAATTTTCTATTGTTAACCTATTGTATGTTCCACTACTAATGAACCAGTTTTTATCCATTATTATTAAAACCCAAACTTTACTCAGATTTCTTTAGTTTTTACCTAATGTCCTTTCTCAGTTCCAGGGCCCCATCCAGGATATTACATTACATTTAGTCTATTTCTTCCTCAGCCTCCTGTAGACTGTGACAAATTCTCAGACTTTTTGTGATTTTAATGACCTTGACTTTTTTTTAAAGTAATGATTAGGTATTTTGTAGACCGTCCTTTGATTTTAATTTGTCTGATGTTTTTCTCATGGTTAGAGTTTGACTGAAATTATGGGCTTTTGGGAGTAAGACTGCAGATGTATAAGTACTATCCTCATCACATAATATCCAGGGCACATACTATTAACCCGACATATCACAGATAACATTAACCTTGATCATCTGGTTTTAGAAGTATGTGGTTTCTCCACTGAAAAGTTGGTTTTTGTTCCCAACTTCTATACTTCCTTTCTTCAGAAGGAAGCAATTATGTACATTCTACACTTAGATATAGAGAGTTATCTCCACCTCTTTGAGGTGAGAGTATTTACTAAATGATTTGAAATTCTTCTGTAAGGGAGATTTGTCTATTTTCCCTTATTTATTCAACAATTTGTTCCTATTAGTAGGGAGGTGGATACTTATTTTTACTTTGGGCTATAATCCAATACTACATTATTTATTTTGTTGCTGAAATTGTTTCAGATTTGTCCATTGGGAGCTCTTTCATTTAGATCTTGTGTCCCTTTGCCATACCTCCATTATTATGGTTTTCTGAGCATTTTCTTACTCTATGACCCTACAAGTCACTCCAGGGTCATCTTGTATATCCCTGCCCCAGCCATTTCTTCAAGGACAGCTATGTTCTTCCAGTGGAGAATAATATTAGAAACTAAAATCTGAGTGCTGGTGTCCCTATTTGTTTTCACCCTGTCATTACATTTTCCTTTAATTCTTTGAATGTATTTATAATAATTATTTGGCACCTTTGCTGATGCCAACATTTGGACCTACTAGTATTCATTTCTAATGACTGCTTTTTCCCGGAGTAAGGCTCACATTTTCCTATTTCTTTGAATGTCTCAATTTTTTGTTGTTGAAAATTAAATTGTGATAATTTTAATAATTAAATTATGACAATATATTGTGGCAAATCTGGATTCTGATTTCCCCCCATGGAAATCTTTTTAAAACTCACCTGGATTTAATTTATGGAATCCATCCCTCCAATGGTGTGAAGCCATTGATGTCGATGTCTCTGCTTAGATATTTAACTCTTATTTTTATTTTTCACTTGACTTGTTAGAAGCTTGCTCCCAAGTCTGCAGAGTATATCTTGCTTATTTTTCAGGCAATGATGGAGATGTTGTCCTTAAAAAGTTCCATCCCTAAGGCATCCACCTCTCCCAGTGGACCAGTGTGCAGGTTGAGAAGTGCATTACAAGTTCAGGCTGTTATGAATTCTGTCTCAGCTTCTCTCTTCTACCAGGACTCTCAGATCTCCCTTGCCTCTCAGCTCTCCCTTGCACATGTCAGTAATTTTCTAGTTAGACAGAGACGTATGAAAGGCTCATACATTCCTTCTCTGACTTTCTTTAGTATCTCCTTGTTAAACTCATGGCTGGTCCACCACTCTCACCAACCAGGACTGCAAGCTTTGGCTAGCAGAGCTGTGGATTTTCTCTCTTATTTTCTACCAAAGGTATTACTTTTATTGACAGTGCTGACAGGTATGGATTTTCCTTTTTGTCCAAATTGAGTCAGCCTCCCATGGCAAGGAAGCTGCTGTTTTTCATGGTTCACGCAATTCTGACCCTACCATAGAACCAAGTGAGGGGAGGTAGCAGATGTAGATGGGTGTAGCCCCAACCAAAAACGCTGAAGATTTCTACTGTTCTATCCTAAATTTCTGGGTTTCTTTTTTTCATGAATAAATACCTTTCAATTGTTCATTTACCTTTGCTTTAGTCAATTTTCAGAGCACTGATATGGTTTTGTGGGTTTTTTTTTTTAAAACAGGTTTATGTTTTTTGTTGGGGAGAGTATCAGCTTATCTCTTCACTTCGCTATAGCTAAAAGTCTGTCTACTACAATTTCTCAATAATTATTTATTTTAATAAAACAATTATAGTCTCATTTAGCATATAGTCCTAACAGATATGGACTCAGTAAATGTATTGTCCTGTTATCACTAGATACCGGAAACCTAAAATCTGATATTTTACAGAATAAGTGACTACTGCATGGGAAACTTAAGAAAAGAGGTAGTGGGTATGCAAAGTAAATGTCTTCTCTAATTTTTTTCAGCCTCAATCTAGTTAGTAATTTCCTTGTTATATTCCAGATAAGCATCTGACAGAAGAAGCCCACACTCCTCCACTGGTTCACCACCAACAGTTTATAAGCCCCCAGTCAGTTACTCCTTTTCACGGTCATCGAAAAGGGCAGTCTAAATGAATCTTACATCTGGACCAAAGAAAAGCCACAGGATGGATAGTTGGGATCCTGTCCTCTAATGGGGAAATCCAGAGGCTCTAAGATTTTGCATATCATAAACACTTTTCTATTTTTTTTAAATTAGAATTTTTACTTTGTCAATTAAGATTTTTTTTAAATAGCCATACTGGCCATCAACCATTATCATCATTATGATAGTAGCAAAGACATCCTATCAGCCCTAAAACAGGGAGAGTTTACTAGCTAACAATGTTTGTAATTTAAATATTTTTTCTATATGACAGGATTTTTAGTATCAAGTATTATACATCACTAGGAGGGGCCCAGTAACATATCTGGGGTTTCACAGCCTGGGCTGATGTCTCAATATGCTGCCAGATGGCTCCATCAGAGCCCATCCTGCCCCTGAGGGGTGCAGACATTGCAGTTTACATTTCAGACACTAGGCAAACTACTCACTAGGCCATCAGCTGCATCTCCCTTTAACAACAGGATTTCTTAGTCATACTTCGTCTTATCCTGGATTTCCTAGAAAACAGAACCGAAGGAAGAGCTTGTATGCTGATGCTTTAGGGGTTGGTGTAATCCCAGAGAAGCAAAAATAAAGAAAAAAGGGAAGAAAAATTAGAAAGAAGTACATTACTGATCTGGCTGCAATTTCACACACAAGAAAACTCAGCTATTTAGATGTATAGGATGTCTCCAGAGAGGTTATCAACAATCCCTGTGTCTTACAAAATTCTTCAGTGGCAGGGAAGTTGGTTGATTTATCTTCTGGTTCCTTCCTTGGTGAAAGGTCATCCCATGAGATACTGGGGCTTTGCTACGTGTACCCTCCAGGTAGCCACTAAGAAACCAGAGTTGCCATGGGTCTGGTAGGTTTGGGTCCTGTAGCTGTTGCAGCACTCACCAAGGTGGGTAATGGAACCCATGCTGCACTCTGCAAAGGATCAGGTTGTGACCTGATGGACCCTTGCTTCCTGTACATTCCTATATTCACCAACCAGGAAGCTTCCTGATCCCATTCTTCAGAGTTTTTATCTAGGTCTCATTATGTAGGCACAATTGATGAAATTACTGACCGTGTTGTTGAACTCAATCTCCAGCCATCCTCTCACACTTCCAATCTGTCATTAGTTTTCCTGGAAACTAGCCTTCATCTTCAAGCTATACAACCCCTTTCCTTCCTCCCACTATGAGTTATCTCATTAGCATAAACTCTAGTGTGGTCCTTAGGGGCTCATTATTAGTAACAAAAGACCCTCCTAGCTCTCAGGAAATTCCAAGGGGGTTTGAAGCTATATGTCAAATAGTAGGAGAAAAGACCAAATTCTTTCTCATACCACAACACAACCGAGTGAATCTAGGGAGAATATATAAACCATGTCCAGTATGATTGCTAAATGGCTTTCCATGACACCTGCTTCTTCATGGTACTTGTTTACAGATGGAAATCACAAAGTACCTCTAGGTATATGAAGACAAGTACTCAAAAATTAATAAATTACCCCAGTATGAGACATTTTTGCAAATGCATTAGTTGTTCACTACACTGCGAACCACTAAATTTTTATTATAGAGGAGACCAATACTGCTTTTTGAAAAAGGTCATTAGATTAAAAAATTTTTCTAGAAATCATTTTGCAGTCCCTGTTATAGAGCATGATCCTTTTTTTGTGTGATTATCTAAATGTATTCATGCCTTTGGACAGGATTGCAATGCAATTAACATTTCCTTAGACCCAAAGTTTAAATTACCTGAAAAAAAGAATATATTGAAAAATATATATATATTGGAAAAAAAAGAATAATACTATTAATTTGTTAGTCTAAGTGTAGACTAACAATCTCTGCACTTAAGGGAAGAAAGTATAAACTAAAAATACATAAATAAAGTAATTTGTATCTAAATATTAAGCCCATAATCCCTGGCAATTTAGTCAGTATCTAATAGATGTCAGTAATTTTATTACATGTTATCCTGACAAATACAGTAATTCCGGGAGATAGGAATCTTTATTCCAATTTTATAAGTGAAAGAATTGAAGCTCTGAGGTTAAAAAATTGATCACGTAGATGCTGCATGGAAAAATAAGAATTAAAATCCAGGACAAGCGACTTCAAGGTTGGTCATCTGTTTCTTCTCTCTACTGCTTTTTAACATGTAAAGTAGCTTTTCAACACTCCAAGAATCTCAAGTTTTGAAGCTCCCTTATGTTTTTTACAGAATCGATAAAATACTCTCAAAAGGAAAAATTCCTCCCAAATGCTGTGACTTTTTCATGAAGCTAAAAAAGTACTCCTTCCCCAAGTTTAGAGCAGAGTGGTTTCAAACACCTCTTTCCTTCTGACTTGCACTTGTTGCACTGTTATCTTTCTTGATCTCATCAGCATTCATATGGAAACATTTACTCACCTTAGCCATATTGTAGGCTTTGTACCAAATAATTCTCATTAAATCTTTTTTTTCCAATTCATTTTGGCCCTTGCCCACACGCTACTTCATGGGAAGATTGAATTGTTTAGGATGTGCTTTGCTCATCAATTAGATGGTACGGTCCTGGAGAGAAGGGACTAATTTTGCTACCAGTGTTAGCCAATAGCTTGCATTTAATTGATACTTTTTGAATGGAAATTCAGACCATTCAATGAATGCTGAGAAGCAATGGCCTCATCTAGGAATGATCTGTTTATTGCCCTCTGCCTCACACAGTGAATCTCTTTCATGCCGTTTCCTCAACATGAAGATGGAGTCACTTGTCAATAATGCAAATAACAAGAAGGTGATTGGTGAAAGAAAAGGGGCAAACAGGGTCACGGGTGAACACTTTTGACTTGGAATAAGTAGGCAATTTGGGCCTACAATAATGGGAAGGTGGTTTGGCACTGGAAACATATTGCTTTCAGCATAACTGTCCCTCTCGCAAGAGGACAGAAGGAACATTGTAATTAATGAGTTCCTTCAAAGAAAACAAATGTAAAGAATTTATCAGAGCACCTTAATGTTGCTGGTGGCTGCATCTGTGAAAAACAAGGAACAGGTTTGTCTCCTGGGACTTGTCAGGGGTTAGTTGCTTTCAGCTTCTTTTTGACTTTCTCTAGAACAATGTTGATCCTAACCATTTTGGTTCTTGAGTGTGCACACTATCTAAAAGCAATCTCTAACTCTTACAAGGCTCTTATTACACAAAATGGTTATATGTAAGGTGAAAACTGCTCCTAGGGTAATTTTAACTGGGGTGTCCAGCTCAGAATTGCCTAGCACTAATGTGGAAGTGGGGAGCATAGTGTGTAATAGATGCAATGGCTGCAAGGTCAAGGCTTTTGGGCTGAACACACAGGAAGACACCTGGCAAGGCAAAGGATGGTTTCAACATCTCCATGGAAACAGAGCTCAGGTCCACTTGGTCTACACATCACCTTTGAAAACAAAGATCACAAAACAAGGCCAGTGATTTTTATCAATAAATATGAGAATTCAAAAATCTGTTTGAGGAAGCCAAGCCAATTCAACGAGGAAAGAATAATCTTTTTAACAAATGGTGCTGGGACAACATGATATCTACATGCAACAGAACAAAGCTAGGTTTCTCTTCAAAACAAACATAAGAATAAAAATGTAGGAGGAAAACTTTAGGACCCTGGATTAGAAAAAACTTTCTCAAATATGATATCCAAAGCACAAGAAACAAAAGAAAAGAGAGATAAATTGTACTTCATGAAAAGAAAATAATCTTGCTTCAAAGGAAACCACCAAGAAAGGGAACAAGCAACCCAAAGAATGGGAGAAAATATTCGCTATTGCAGCTCAATAATAAAATGTCAAGTAACCCAATTATAAAATGTACAAAGTATCTGAAGAGATTTTTTTTCCAAAGAAGATATACAAATGGTCAATAAGTACATAAAAAGATGCTCAACATCATTAGCCATCAGGAAAATACAAATCAAAACCACAATAAGAAACCACTTCGCCTGCACTAGGATGGCTATAATCAGACAGATAGATGATAACGCGTGTTGGTGAAGATGTGGAGAAATTAGAACCATCATCTATTGCTGGTGGGAAAGTAAGGTGAGCAGCTGCTTTGGAAACCTTTGGAAGGCCGATCCTCGAATAATCAAATTTAGAATTTTCCTTAAAACCCAGAAATTTTTCCTGTATGTATACCCAAGAGAAATGAAAACATACAACCACTGAAAAATGTGTACATAAATGTTCATAGTAGCATTGTTTATAGTAGGCAAAAAGTAGAAATAACCCAAATGTTCATCAATGAATGAATGGATAAATAAAATATTGTATATCCTACAATGGAATGTTATTCAGCAAGAAAAAGAAATGAAGTATTGACACATGCTACATGTGTCAGTGTATCTAGATGAATCTAGATGAATGTAGAAAATATCATGCAAGTGAAAGAAACCAGTCCAAAACGACCACATATTGCATGACTCAATTTATTTGAAATATCCATAAAGGTAAATCTGTAGAGACAAAAAGTAGATTAGTCATTACCTAAGACTGAGCAAGAGGGGTTAGTAGAGAGACTATAGGGAGTGACTGCTGATGGGTATGAGGGTGAAGGGGTGATGAAAATATTCTAGATTGCGGTAACAATGTAATTGTGGTAAGGGTTGCACAATTCTGTGAATGTACTAAAAAATGTGCTGCGCACATCAAATGAGTCAATTGTATGGTATGCAAATTATATCTCAAGTGCTATTTAAAAATCTGTTTGAACTCACTAGAATAATTCATAGCATAACTAAACAAGCAGCTTTAACAGGAAGGTTTATTTATATATTTTATTTTGTCAGAAATTGTTTTTAAAAAGTTATTTAATATAATTTTCTTAACCTAACTTAATAATATTCAACCTAAATAATGCTTCAAATAACCATATTATTAAAAAGTCAAGATAGAAGTAAATGTATTTTATTTGATAATGTATTATGTTTATATAGATTAATATGCATTTATTAACATATTTAATTATTATTAAATATTAACTTCAAATATTAGTTTATCAGTATTATTTATTACTTCATTAAATATTAAAATATTTCAGATAAAATTAATAAAATATATGTACTATATGTTTTAATATAGGAATATATTTTCTAAAAATATACATATTTATAAACATAAAAATATAAATGCACTTTAATAAGCATATTAAAATGTATATATTTTAATAATGTCTTACTGATAATAACTTATCTCTTGGATTTTTAAATACACTATTACTACATTTAGTAATAGCAAAAAATATAAAATGCTTATTTGAAGGCAAAAGTATTCTCACATGAATATTTTGTCCTGTAAAATAACAAATACAATTTCCAGAAGCAATGAAACTTTAAAAAATTATTTGTTGTTTTGGTCATTGTTTTCTATATGTGTTGTCTCAAGAATGCAGACATTCTTTGCCTGCCACTATGTAAGATGTCCCTCTGTTCTCCCTTGATCTTCTGCCATGATTGTGAGGGCTCCCCAGCCATGTGGAACTGTGAGTTCATTACATCTCTTTTCTTTATAAATTACCCAGTCTTAGGTGTGTCTTCATTAGAGCATGAGAACAGACTAATACAATATTCTAGAGAACGACAACCAAAATCTAGACTCAACAGCAATATCCACAGTGTGCAAGCATGTAATCAAAACTGTTACTAAATAAGAAGAGGAAAAATGTGACCATAATGAGGAGAACAAGTGATCAATAGAAACACTCAGATACAGCACAGACATTAAGACAGCTATTATGAATGTAAAGTATGCAGATGGAAAATCTCTGCAAAAGAAAAAATAAAATAAACTATAAAAAAGAGCTAGATGAACATTATAATTCTGAAAGATATAATAACTGAAAAAAAATGCCCTGGATGGGTATAACAGCAGATTGAACACTGCTGAAGAGAAGATGAGTGAACTTAAAGGCAGGGCAATGGGAGCTATCCAAATGATCCAAATAAAACTACAGAAAATAAAAATAAACAGAACCTCAGTGACTTGTAGTACAATGAGCTACATATTTATAACTAGAATCCCACAAGCAGAGAAGGGAGAAATTGGGGAAGAAAAAATATTGGAAAATATCATAGGCAAATTCTTCACAAATATAATGAAGACCATAAACCTTCATATCTAAATAGTTCAGTGAATCCCCAAAGATAATGACCAATGAGAACTGCACCTAGACATATCATAGTCAAATTGCTAAGAATAAAAATAAGGAGAAAATATCAAAAGCAACCAAAGTAGGAAAAATCATAAAATATATTAAATATAATTTTACATATAGGTACACAACAATAATGATTACTAATTTCTCTCAGAAGTAAGACAAACCAGAACATAAAATCCCATCTTCAAAACCCCGAAAGGGAAAAGTTCAATATTAAGTTAAAAAATATTTTACAAGATTGAAAGAAAATAAAGACACTTTAAAATAAATCAGGCAGAGTGTGGTGGCTCAAACCTGTAATCTCAGCACTTTGGGAGGCCGAGACAGGCAGATCACTTGAGGTCAGGAGTTCAAGACCAGCCTTGCCAACATTGGGAAACCCTGTCTCTTCTACAAAAATTAGCCAGGAGTGGTGGCATGGCCTGTAATCCCAACTACTTGGGAAGCTGAGACAGGAGAATCACCTGAACTCTGGAGGTGGAGGTTGCAGTGAGCCGAGATCGTGCCATTGCACTCCGGCTTGGGCTACAAGAGCAAAACTCTATCTCAAAAATAAAAAAAATAAAAAAATAAAGTTAAAATAATTCAGATAAAATTCAAGAGAGTTTCCTAAAAATAGAATTGCTCTACAGGAAATGATAAAGGAAGGTCTTCAAGCTCATAGAAAATGACAGCAGTAAAATACTCAGATATATGTAGAAAGAAACAAATAACACATAAATGGCATATGTAAATATAGAAGACTTAAACTTTAAAAAATTCTTCAAAAGACAATTGACTGTTTAAAGCAAACAAAAAATGTATAGCGGGGCCTATAATCTATGAAGAATAAAACTATATAACAGCAATAAGACTAAAAATAAGTAAAAATAAACCAAAGAATAGTGTTGCAAAGTTCTTATACTATAAGGAAAATGGTATAATATTAATTCAAATTAGACTATGAATAGTTAAAGATGCATTTTGCAATTCCTAGAGCAAGCACATGCACACACATACCCAAACGAAAGGGTGTAATAAAAAAGACAACAGAGGAAATAAAGTGGAATAATAAAAAATAATTGATGAATCAAAGAAGGAAGGAGAAGGGGAATGAATTAAAAAGCCGGACTGGACAAGTAACAAATAAATGGCAAAATGATATCAATTACTGTTACTTAAATATAATCATATCAATAATTTTATAAATGGATAAAGTTTTTCAGTTAGAAAGGAGAGATTTTCAGGCTGAATAAAATTTGTCTGTATAGTGTTTATAACATATGTACTTTAAGTACAAAGATATAAATTAAAAATAAAAGATTTGAAAAAATACGCCATGCAAACACAAATCATTAGAAAACTGAAGTGCTACATTAATATCAGATAATATATTAATCAAGACAAAGGTTATTTTTAGAAGCAATATAGAAGCTAAGAAGACATCAAAATCCTGAACGTGGCTGCACCAAATAACAGCTTCAAAATATATAAAGAAAAAACTGACAGAGATAAAGGGAGAAATAGGCACATCCACAACATTCATTGGAGATATTTAATGCTACGTTGTCAGTAATTGCTAGAACAAGTAGACAAAAACACAAACAAACAAAAAACACCATAATAGCATTTGAATAACACTGCCAAAAAATTGACCTAACTAATATCTATAGACCACTAATAACTGCATAATACACATTTTTTTCATGAACGTGTTTCTTTCCATGAACATTTATTTCTTTAAAAATGTTCATGAAATATTCACAGATTGACCAAATTCATAATAATAAAATAATATCCAATAAATGGCAAAGGATTGAAATCATACCGAGTATGTGGTCTTATCTCAAACCACCCCACCAAAAAGTGGATGAAGGATATGAACAGACATTTCTCAAAAGAAGACATTTATGCAGCCAACAGACACATGAAAAAATGCTCATCATCACTGGCCATCAGAGAAATGCAAATCAAAACCACAATGAGATATGATCTCACACCAGTTAGAATGGCGATCATTAAAAAGTCAGGAAACAACAGGTGCTGGAGAGGATGTGGAGAAATAGGAACACTTTTACACTATTGGTGGGACTGTAAACTAATTCAACCATTGTGGAAAACAGTATGGCGATTCCTCAAGGATCTAGAACTAGAAGTACCATATGACCCAGCCATCCCATTACTGGATATATACCCAAAGGATTATAAGTCATGCTGCTATAAAGACACATGCATAGGTATGTTTATTGTGGCACTATTCACAATAGCAAAGACTTGGAATCAACCCAAATGTCCATCAGTGACAGACTGGATTAAGAAAATGTGGCACATATACACCATGGAATACTATGCAGCCATCAAAAAGGATGAGTTTGTGCCCTTTGTAGGGACATGGATGCAGCTGGAAACCATCATTCTCAGCAAACTATCGCAAGAACAGAAAACCAAATGCCGCGTGTTCTCACTCATAGGTGGTAACTGAACAATGAGATCATTTGGACACAGGAAGGGGAACATCACACACCAGGGCCTATTGTGGAGAGGGGGGAGGGGGGAGGGATAGCATTAGGAGATATATTTAATGTAAATGATGAGTTAATGGGTGCAGCACACCAACATGGCACATGTATACATATGTAACAAACCTGCAGGTTGTGCACATGTACCCTAGAACTTAAAGTATAATAATAATAAAAAAAGAATTAGTCAGAGATGGCAGAGAAGGATTTGAATTCTGTAGCAGTAAAAACAGTACAGTCATCAACTTAGCTCTTTAGTTTGTTTATGTTGTAATTCATCTAGTTCCAAATATTCTGACCAAAACTTAAAAACAACAAAAAATTCTCTGTAGCTTTCTCTGCTTACCAACAGATAAATTTTAAAAGTGTAAGTTGAATCATAGCTACCAAGCTAACAGTGGAATGCAATCTGAACGTTTCAAAGAGAATAAAATCCGAGTATGACCAGCATGTTAAAAAAAAAAAAAAAGATAATTAAGAGGTTATAGAAAAGTTATGCAGCTAAATTTGCAATTTTTGATAAAAGAATAAACTTCATTGAAAAAAACACCTCCCAAAACAGACAAAATAAAATATGCAAGGAGAAATAAGAAATCTAACTAGCCCTATGTCTGTTACAGCAATTGAATTTGTAAGACAAAAACTTCACAAATAAGACTTCACACAAGGATGGCTTTCATGATTAATTGTAAACATCTGTTTTTGAAAGAAATGATATAATTTTACATATACCCTCTTCAGAAAATTGTGACGGGACTAGCTCCCAACTTATGTAATGAGGCCAGCATAACACTGATATTGAAAACAGACAAATATATTTCAAGAAATGTAAAGATATAGATGTAAGAATCCACAACAATATAATAGCAAATTGTGTCTATGCATTAAGACTAAGAAGGATTTCTCTCAGGAATACAACACATTAAAAGAAAAATAAAATTTGATCATCTTAATAACTCTAAATTCACTACCCATTTATGATTTCTTTTTGAGTTAGCAAACTAGATATAGAAAATGTATTAGTCCATTCTCACACTGCTATAAAGAACTGCCCAAGATTGAGTAATTTATGAAGGAAAGAGTTTAACTGACTTCTCTGCAGGGCTGGAGAGGCCTCAGAAAACTTACAATCATGGCAGAAGGGGAAGCAAACACATCCTTCTTCGTGTGGCAGCAGGAGAGAGAAATGAGTGCCCAGCAAAGGAGGAAGCCTGGTACAAAACCGTCAGATCTCATGAGAACTAATTCATTATCACAAGCACAGGAAGGGGGAAACCACTCTGTGATTCAATTATCTCCACCTGGTCCTTCCCACAACATGTGGAGATTATGGGAACTACAATTCAAGATGAGATTTGGGTGGGGACACAGCTAAACCATATCAGAAAAGTAACTTCAAAAGCCAATAAAGGGGTCTACAATAAATGTCACAGCGAACATCATATTTATTCATAAATAATTAAAGATCGTTTTATCTAAGATTGGGAATAAGATGGGAATAAAGTCTTCACTCTTTCTACGCACAATTGCACTGAAGATTCTGAACAGTCCATAAAACAAGCAAACAAACGGCATCAGTAAGGAGAAGTAAAACTTTTTACTCATAGGCAATATGCTTGTATAGGTAAAAAATCTTAAGGAGGCAGGGCGGAGCAAGATGGCCGAATAGGAACAGCTCCAGTCTCCAACTCCCAGCGCGAGCGACACAGAAGACTGGTGATTTCTGCATTTTCAACTGAGGTACTGGGTTCATCTCACTGGGGAGTGCCGGATGATCGGTGCTGGTCAGCTGCTGCAGCCCGACCAGCGAGAGCTGAAGCAGGGCGAGGCATTGCCTCACCTGGGAAGCGCAAGGGGGAAGGGAATCCCTTTTCCTAGCCAGGGGAACTGAGACACAGAACACCTGGAAAATCGGGTAACTCCCACCCCAATACTGCGCTTTAAGCAAACAGGCACACCAGGAGATCATATCCCACACCTGGCCAGGAGGGTCCCACACCCAGGGAGCCTCCCTCATTGCTAGCACAGCAGTCTGTGATCTACCGGCAAGGCAGCAGCGAGGCTGGGGGAGGGGCGCCCGCCATTGCTGAGGTTTAAGTAGGTAAACAAAGCCGCTGGGAAGCTCGAACTGGGTGGAGCTCACAGCAGCTCAAGGAAACCTGCCTGTCTCTGTAGACTCCACCTCTGGGGACAGGGCACAGTAAACAATAACAAACGCAGCAGAAAAGTCTGCAGACGCAAACGACTCTGTCTGACAGCTTTGAAGAGAGCAGTGGATCTCCCAACACGGAGGCTGAGATCTGAGAAGGGACAGACTCCCTGCTCAAGTGGGTCCCTGACCCCTGAGCAGCCTAACTGGGAGACATCCCCCACTAGGGGCAGTCTGACACCCCACACCTCACAGGGTGGAGTACACCCCTGAGAGGAAGCTTCCAAAGCAAGAATCAGACAGGTACACTCGCTGTTCAGAAATATTCTATCTTCTGCAGCCTCTGCTGCTGATACCCAGGCAAACAGGGTCTGGAGTGGACCTCAAGCAATCTCCAACAGACCTACAGCTGAGGGTCCTGACTGTTAGAAGGAAAACTATCAAACAGGAAGGACACCTACACCAAAACCCCATCAGTACGTCACCATCATCATCAAAGACCAGAGGCAGATAAAACCACAAAGATGGGGAAAAAGCAGGGCAGAAAAGCTGGAAATTCAAAAAATAAGAGCGCATCTTCCCCGGAAAAGGAGTGCAGCTCATCGCCAGCAATGGATCAAAGCTGGACGGAGAATGACTTTGACGAGATGAGAGAAGAAGGCTTCAGTCCATCAAATTTCTCAGAGCTAAAGGAGGAATTACGTACCCAGCGCAAAGAAACTAAAAACCTTGAAAAAAAAGTGGAAGAATTGATGACTAGAGTAATTAATGCAGAGAAGGTCATAAACGAAATGAAAGAGATGAAAACCATGACACGAGAAATACGTGACAAATGCACAAGCTTCAGTAACTGACTCGATCAACTGGAAGAAAGAGTATCAGTGACTGAGGATCAAATGAATGAAATGAAGCGAGAAGAGAAACCAAAAGAAAAAAGAAGAAAAGGAAATGAACAAAGCCTGCAAGAAGTATGGGATTATGTAAAAAGACCAAATCTACGTCTGATTGGGGTGCCTGAAAGTGAGGGGGAAAATGGAACCAAGTTGGAAAACACTCTTCAGGATATCATCCAGGAGAACTTCCCCAACCTAGTAGGGCAGGCCAACATTCAAATCCAGGAAATACAGAGAACGCCACAAAGATACTCCTCGAGAAGAGCAACTCCAAGACACATAATTGCCAGATTCACCAAAGTTGAAATGAAGGAAAAAATCTTAAGGGCAGCCAGAGAGAAAGGTCGGGTTACCCACAAAGGGAAGCCCATCAGACTCACAGCAGATCTCTCCGCAGAAACTCTACAAGCCAGAAGAGAGTGGGGGCCAATATTCAACATTCTTCAAGAAAAGAATTTTAAACCCAGAATTTCATATCCAGCCAAACTAAGTTTCATAAGTGAAGGAGAAATAAAATCCTTTACAGATAAGCAAATGCTTAGAGATTTTGTCACCACTAGGCCTGCCTTACAAGACACCCTGAAGGAAGCACTAAACATGGAAAGGAACAACTGGTACCAGCCATTGCAAAAACATGCCAAAATGTAAAGACCATCGAGGCAAGGAAGAAACTGCATCAACTAACGAGCAAAATAACCAGTTAATATCATAATGGCAGGATCAAGTTCACACATAACAATCTTAACCTTAAATGTAAATGGACTAAATGCTCCAATTAAAAGACACAGACTGGCAAACTGGATAAAGAGTCAAGACCCATCAGTCTGCTGTATTCAGGAGACCCATCTCACACGCAGAGACATACATAGGCTCAAAATAAAGGGATGGAGGAAGATTTACCAAGCAAATGGAGAACAAAAAAAAGCGGGGATTGCAATACTAGTCTCTGATAAAACAGACTTTAAACCATCAAAGATCAAAAGAGACAAAGAAGGCCATTACATAATGGTAAAGGGATCAATTCAACAGGAAGAGCTAACTATCCTAAATATATATGTACCCAATACAGGAGCACCCAGATTCATCAAGCAAGTCCTTAGAGACTTACAAAGAGACTTAGACTCCCATACAATAATAATGGGAGACTTCAACACTCCACTGTCAACATTAGACAGATCAACGAGACAGAAAGTTAACAAGGATATCCAGGAGTGGAACTCATCTCTGCAGCAAGCAGACCTAATAGACATCTATAGAACTCTCCACCCCAAATCAACAGAATATACATTCTTCTCAGCACCACATCGTACTTACTCCAAGTACTCATACAGCCAACAGACACATGAAAAAATGCTCATCATCACTGGCCATCAGAGAAATGCAAATCAAAACCACAATGAGATACCATCTCACACCAGTTAGAATGGCGATCATTAAAAAGTCAGGAAACAACAGGTGCTGGAGAGGATATGGAGAAATAGGAACACTTTTACACTGTTGGTGGGATTGTAAACTAGTTCAACCATTATGGAAAACAGTATGGTGATTCCTCAAGGATCTAGAACTAGACGTACCATATGACCCAGCCATCCCATTACTGGGTATATACCCAAAGGATTATAAATCATGCTGCTATAAAGACACATGCACACGTATGTTTATTGCGGCACTATTCACAATAGCAAAGACTTGGAATCAACCCAAATGTCCATCAGTGACAGATTGGATTAAGAAAATGTGGCACATATACACCATGGAATACTATGCAGCCATCAAAAAGGATGAGTTTGTGTCCTTTGTAGGGACATGGATGCAGCTGGAAACCATCATTCTTAGCAAACTATCACAAGAACAGAAAACCAAACACCGCATGTTCTCACTCATAGGTGGGAACTGAACAATGAGATCACTTGGACTCGGGAAGGGGAACATCACACACCGGGGCCTATCATGGGGAGGGGGGAGGGGGGAAGGGGGAGGGATTGCATTGGGAGTTATACCTGATGTAAATGACGAGTTGATGGGTACAGCACACCTACAAGGCACAAGTATACATATGTAACAAACCTGCACGTTATGCACATGTACCCTACAACTTAAAGTATAATAATAATAAATAAATTAAAAAAAAAATCTTAAGGATTATACAAAAGAAAACAAAGTTTGCTTGAACTAAGAAGTGAGTTTAGTATTTATATAGGTTATAAGGCCAATATACAAAAATAAAGTCTATTTTATAAACAAGTGAGGAACAAGTGAAAATAAATAAGTAATTTCATTTTAAAAACCTAAATACACAGGAAAAAATGAAAAAGCATAGGCTCTGACATAGTGTGATAACTAAAAATATTACTGAGAGAATTTAAAGACTTAATTAAATGGAGGAATAAACTATGTTCATGAACTGGAAGACTCAAGACTGCTTAGATGGCGATTCATGTCTAACTCATCTGTATTTCAAAAACTCCCCAATCAAAATTTCAGCAAACTTTTTGTTTTTCAAGAAACAAGTTGGACGACTTTTCTATCTGATTAAGCCAGGCAGGTCTTTATATTAAGTTAGGTCTTTAAACTAAGATTTAATGTAAAACTACAGAAATTAAGACAGTGTGGTAATGGTGAAAGTAGATGGTAAATGATAAAGTAGAAATAAATCACTGCAACAGTAGACAGAGTCCCAAAATGGACCCACCGACATTTGTTAAGGTGGCCATCCTTTAAGATGGCCTCTAATGATCCCCACGCTCTGTATTCACAACTGTCTGTAGTCCCTTCTCACACTATATGAAGATTGGTTCATGTGACTAATGGAATATGACATACTTTGTCTGCCATGTCAATCTGCTGTGTAAACCATTTAGTGATTTTTTTTAAAGTTCGTGTACATTTCAGCTTAGAATGTCACTTGTTTTCTTTCCATAGTTTCTGTTTACTATTTACTGGTTTCCTTTAATTCTTTGAGCATATCCTAATAGCTGCTTTGAGGTTTTTGTCTGCTAAATTCATTACCTGGACCCACTCAGAGTCAGTTTCTACTGATTTCTATTTTTCTCCTTGGAGAATGAACCACCCCTTCAAGTTTCTTCCTATATCTGGTAATTTTTTATATTGAAAATTGGATTTGGTGGATAATAAATGTATAATTATACAATCTATTTTGCTATTGTGAAATTTGACTTTTTTTTAATTTTAGTAAGTATAAACTTTCCCTAAACTGCAAAATCTGTCTCCCTTGTACTGTGTAGACACTGATGATTCTGCTTAATACTTGGGGGGTGGTGCGTGGGGGCATTTGGGTTCAGTAAAGATCTTCCCAGCAACTGTATAGCTCAGCAATCAGCCAGTTATTTGGGCAGAGTCTACGTTCAGACACATCAAGCCTGTGAGGCCCTACCTTCTGCTGCCTGAACTGTGTGTGGGTTGTGAATTACAACTGTCTAAATTGTGTGTGGGTTGAGGAATGCCGCTAATAGAAAAGTTTTCTGCAAATGTACCCCGTTCCCCTGTGCGAGAGTTGCTTGAAATGGAACCAGAAACCGCCAGATTTAACCCAGCTGTGAGAACTTACCACGGGAAGGTCAGAGTCACCGTAGAAGTAGTGGGACAGGGGAAATTTAAAGGTGTTGTTCGAAGTAACAGGATTGCCAAATCTGCAGCAGCAAGAAGAGCCCTCCGAAGCCTCAAAGGTAGTCAACCTCAGGTTCCCAACAGCTGAAACCCCTTTTTAAAATTCAAAACAAAGAAACGAAACAAAAAAAAGGGGGGGGAAATTATTTAAATTGGAAGGGATGACTTAAAGTTGATATTGAACTGAATGCATTGAAGGCAGAATTTAAAGTTTGTTTGATAACAAGATAGACAACAGAATAAAACATTTAAGATATGTATAACATTTTGGAACTAATGGTAGTTTTTATTTTTTTGCGCAAACACAATCTTGTCTTCTTTCCTCGCTTCTGCTTTCTTTAAATCACAAGAGTACTTTAATGATGACATTTAGCAAGTGTTCAAAATAATTGAGTTTTTTTTTTTGTTTTTTGTTTGTTTTTTGTTTTTGAGTTTAATTTATGTCAGTTTTGCTTAGTGTTAGAAGGCCATGGAGCTTAAACCTCCAGCAGTCCCTAAGATGATGTAGATTATTCTCCGTCTCTCCATGTGTGCAGTGGTGCCAGTCCTGCAGTAGTTGATAAGCTGAATAGAATGATAAGGTTTTCGAGAAGAGAAGCGTGCCAATGTTGTCTTTTCGTTCCATGTTACACTGTGTAAGGTGATGTTCCTGGTCGCTGTTGCACCTGATAGTAAGGGACAGATTTTTAATGAACATTGGCTGTCATGTTGGTGAATCACATTTTAGTTTTCTAATGCCACAGTCTTGCATAAAAAACATTCTTGCCTTAAAAGTAAAACCTTCATGGATATTCTTTAATCTCTGATCTTTTTGGAAAAATGTTTTACATTGCCTTCGTTTTATTATGTATTAGACGCTGAGACAGCGTGATACTTACAACTCACTAGTATAGCTGTAACTTATTACAGGATCATACTAAAGTTTCTGTCATGTCTACCGAAGACATTTTAAAAACCAGAATATGTAGTCTACAGATATTTTTTATCATCATAAAAATGATCTTTGGCTAAACACCCCATTTTACTAAAGACCTCCTGCTAGGTAGTTCCAATGATGGAAATGCCTTGCGGCAAATAATTTTGCCTTCTAGGTTGTTGCTCCAACAAAATAAACCTTAGACATATCACACCTAAAATATGCTGCAGATTTTATAATTGATTGCTTACTTATTTAAAGAAGCAAAACAGAGCACCTTTACCCTTAGCCTCCTCACATAAATTTCTTACTGTACTTTTCATAATGTTGCAAACATGTGTCATGTACCAAAGCTGTGATGTTAATGCCGTGAAAGTTTAACGTTTGTGATAAACTGCCATAATTTTGATACATCTGTGATTTAGGTCATTAATTTAGATAAACTAGCTTATTATTTCTGTCTTTGGAAAAGGAAAAATAAATTTTTTAGGCATTTGCCTAAGTTTCTTTAATTAGACTTGTAGGCACTCTTCACTTAAATACCTCAGTTCTTCTTTTCTTTTGCATGCATTTTTCCCCTGTTTGGTGCTATGCTTGTATATTATGCTTGAAATTTTAATTTTTTTTGCACTGTAACTATAATACCTCTTAATTTACCTTTTTAAAAGCTGCGAGTCAGTCTTGCACTCCCATCAACATACCAGCAGAAGTTTGCTGCAATTTGCCCCATTAATTATGCTTGAAGTTTAAGAAAGTTGAGCAGAGGTGTCTCATATTTCCCAGCACATGATTCTGAAGTTGAAGCTTCATGGAATACTGCATTTATGTGTATGTGACATTTGAATACCGTCCTTCCTGCTTTATCTGCATCATCCACCCACAGAGAAATGCCTCTGTGCGAGTGCACCCACAGAAAACTGTCAGCTCTACTTTCTAAGGAACCCTGAGTGAGGGGGATATTAAGCTTCTCCAGTGTTTTTTGTTGTCTCCAATCTTAAAATTAAATTGAGATCTAAATTATTAAATGGGTTTTTGAGCAAATTAGTTTAGGTGACTTGTTTTAAAAATATTTAATTCTGATTTGGAACCTTAGATGTCTATTTGATTTTTTAAAAAACCTTAATGTAAGATATGGCCTGTTAAAACAAAATAATTCTTGAATTATATAACTATAAAAGCGTACAGTTAACAAGTAAGGTTGGATGTAAATTTTACTGTGAGGGTGATTTGTGATCAAGTTTAACCACAAATCTCTTAATATTTATAAACTACCTGATGCCAGGAGCTTAGGGTTTTGCATTGTGTCTAATGCATACATCCCAGTGTTACGGGATTCTCCTGACTCCTGGCACCAAAATCAGATTGTTTTCACAGTTATGATTCCCAGTGGGAGAAAAATGCCTCCATATATTTGTAACCTTAAGAAGAGTATTTTTTTTTTTTTAGTACTAAAATGTTCAGACTTATAGACATGATTAGGTCACACATTCTCACGGGTTCAAATTTCCTTCTACCATTCAAAATGTTTTATCAACAGCAAACTTTAGCTCTTTCACTTTTTGTTGGAGAAAAATAGTGGATTTTAGTTTGACTCACAGTTTGAAGCATTCTATGATCCGCTGGTTACTAAGTTAAAAAATTTTTTCAAGTATGAGTTAGACATATGAAATAGTTATGAACGCTTTTGTGCTGCCGATTTTTAATGCTATAAAGTTTTCCTCTGTTTAGCTTGTTGAAATGTTTTGCATCTGTCAATTAAGAAAAAATAATCACTCTATGTTGTCCCACTTTACATCCCTATATGCCATTCTTCTGTTCCTGTGATTGCAATGTGAGACCAAATGCAATATGGAAAAACCCACTAGTGTGGTGTGGTTGTGCTATGAGCACATGTGTAAAGGACTGGGGAGGTTTATCTTGAAAAAGCAACTGCAGAAATTCCTTATGATGATTGTGTGCAAGTTAGTTGACATGAAC
Organism: Macaca nemestrina; assembly: GCF_043159975.1. Taxonomy (NCBI): domain Eukaryota; kingdom Metazoa; phylum Chordata; class Mammalia; order Primates; family Cercopithecidae; genus Macaca; species Macaca nemestrina. The sequence goes on along the minus strand of NC_092130.1, from coordinate 107,422,464 downwards.
CTTCATTTGTAAATTTTTAAAAAAATACTCACTGCAGTCCTAACTATGCTGTGTTTTCTAATAGCTTTTCCCCTTCTGTTCTGTTCATGTAGCACAGATAAGCATTGCACTTGGTACCATGTTTTACCTCATTTCAAGAAAATATGCTTAACAGAGAGAAAAAAAAATGTGGTTCAGCCTTGCTGCTGTTTCGATTTATGGAATTTGAAAAAGATCATTATACTGCCTGCAATGTGTCAGGTACTCTCACAACTTAAATAGGTCATTTTTGTCTGTGGCGTTTTTACTGTTTGTGATATAAAAAAGATTTGTTAACTGAACTCTGTGTTTTTAAAATGTTTGTCACATTTCTTTTCCGTTTTCTTTTATATTACGTGAAGTGATGAAATTTAGAACAACCTCTAACACTCCTGTAATTGTCTTTTAAAATATTGATATTTTTATTTGTTAATAATACTTTGCCCTCAGAAAGATTCTAATACCCTGCCTTGACAACACGAAACATGAGGCTGCTTTGGTTCATGAATCCAGGTGTTCACCTGGCAGTCGGCTCCTTCAGTTGCTCCCTGGAGGCAGGTGGGGCCTGCAGAGGATCACTGGAATCCACATTGAGTGCAGTTCATACACAAGACCCTGTTGATTTAAAATATTGGATCTTGCTCTGTTAGGTGTCTAATTTCTTTACAAAAAATTTAAGCCACGAAACTGAGACTTTGATACCATTTTTTAACTGCATCTGAAATTATGTTAAGAGTCCTTAACCCATTTGCGTTATCTGCGAAAGAGAAACTCTTGTCATGTTTTTAACCTATATGGTTGTTTTAGCTACATTTGAATAATTACATTTTTCCAACCACTGATTACTTTTCAGGAATTTAATTATTTCCAGATAAATTTATTTATTTTATATTGTACATGAAAAGTTTTAAAGCTATGTTTAATACCAAGACTATTAAAATGATTTTAAAAGTTGTTGGAGATACCAATAGCAGTATCTAGGAAATTTGCATGGAGATCACTGTATTTTCCACTAGCAGTGAAAATGACTTTTCACAACTAACTTGTAAATATATTTTAATCATTACTTGGTTTTTTTTATCCCATTTTTATTTGGACATCAACCCACAGACAATTTAAATTTTATAGATGCACTAAGAACTCACTGCAGCAGCAGGTTACGTAGCAAAAATGCAAAGGTGAACAGGGAGTAAATTTCTGGCTTTTCTGCTATAAATAGTGAAGGAAAATTACTAAAATCAAGTAAACCTAATGCATATAATTTGATTGACAATAAAATATTTACCATCACGTGCTGCAGCCATTTTTTTAAGGAACATGATGTCATTCATTCAGACAGTAATCACGCTGCAGAATTTTGCAGTCTGCACCTTATGGATCACAATTACCTTGAGTTGTTTTTTTTTTTTTTTTTGTAACAATTGTAGCCAAGTAAATCTCCAATAAAGTTATCATCTGTTAAAAAAAAAAGTGGAAAAAGACATGAACAGACACTTCTCAAGAAAAGACATACATGTGGCTAACAAGCATATGAAGAAAAGTTCAATATCACTGATCATTAGAAAAATGCAAATCAAAACCACAGTGAAATACTATCTCACACCAGTCAAAATAGCTATTATTAAAAAGTCAAAAAATAACAGATGTGGGCAAGGTTGCAGAGAAAAAGAAATGATTATATACTGTTGGTGGGAGGGCAAATTAGTTCAACCACTGTGAAAAGCTGTATGGTGATTCCTCAAAGAGCTAAAAGCAGAAGTATCATAACACCCAGCAACCCCATTACTGAGTATATATCCAGAGGAATATTGATCATTCTACTATAAAGGCACATGCACATGAATGTTTATTGCAGCACTGTTCACAATAGCAAAGACATGGAACCAACCTAAATGCCCAACAATGACAGACTGGATAAAGAAAATGTGGTACATATACACCATGGCACATTATACAGCCATAAAAAAGAATGAGGTTATGTCTTTTGCAGGAACATGGATAGAACTAGAGGCTATCATCCTTAGCAAACTAATGCAGGAACAGAAAACCAAATACCACATGCTCTTACATATAAGTGTAAGCTTAATGATGAGAACTTAGGAGCACAAAGAAGGAAACAACCAAGACTGGCATCTACTTGAAGGGGAAGGCTGGGAGGAGGGAGAGGAACAGAAAAGATAACTGGACTGGACTTAATACCTGGGTGATGTAATAATATGTACTACAAACCCTCATGATGTGAGTTTATTTATGTAACAAACCTTCACATGTACCCCAAACCCAAAACAAAAATTTTTAAAAAAGAGAAAACAAACTAAGTCATTTCCAGATCTTTATGAATCCCAAGTTTACATCTCTAGCCAAATCTCTTCTCTAAAATCCAGATATAATTGATATTTAATATCTTTAATTGGACAGGACCTAAATTCAAGATAAACAATGGCAATCTCATTTTTTTCCTAAGCTTGCTTTTCTCCTGATTTCTTATTCTTGGAAAATGGTATCATGACTCATCCAGTTACCCAATCCAAAAGCCTGAGATGCTTCTTCAGTCTTCTCTCTTTATTATTTCTTATTTATTATTGGTTACCAATTATATACATTCTTATGTATTCTTTTTTCCTGATACTCTCCAACTCTATCACTTCCTTCCCAATGCTAGGACTACTGTCTTATTCAGAATTTCTTCATCTCTCTCTCTCTCTCTCTCTCTTTTTTTTTTTTTTTTTTTTTTTTTTGAGACAGAGTCTCACTCTGTCACCAGGCTGGAGTGCAGTGGCATGATCTTGGCTCACTGCAACCTCTGCCTCCGCGATTCGAGTGATTCTTCTGCCTCAGCCTCCCAAGTGACTGGGACTATAGGTGTGTGCCACCACATGTGGCTAATTTTTTTATTTTTAGTAGAGACCAGGTTTTACCATACCGGCCAGGCTGGTCTCAAACTCCTGACCTCGTGATCTACCCACTTCAGCCTCTCAAAGTGCTGGGAGTACAGGCATGAGCCACCATGACTGGCTCAGAATTTCTTCATCTCTTAACTGGAATACTCAACAGTTCTCTAACTGGTCTCACTAACTTCAGTTGCTTATCCTTTACTAATTTTTAAATTAAGTAATGCTTTCCATACACATAGATCTTAAATTCATAAATCATTAAGTGCATAGTTAGATCAGTTTTGACAAATACATGCACTCAGATATCTCTCATCTCTAGCAAGAAAAAAAAAAGTTTCCATTACTTTAAAGAGTTTCCTCATACCTCTTCCCAGTAAATTATCCCACCACCAGAAACAAGCACTGATCTGATGTCTATTGTGATAGATGTTTGTCATGGTTTAGAACTTCGTATAAATGAAATCACATACTATAGACTTTTTTCTGTCTGACTTCTTTTACTTGACTTTATGTTTTTAAGCATCACTCATCATGTTGTGTTCATCAGTAGTTCTTTTTTTTGTTTGTTTGTTTGTTTGAGCATTCTTCCACTGAAAGGACGCACTATAATATGTTCATCCAAACTCTTCAAATGAACATCTAGATAATTTCCAGGTTTTTTGTGTTATTATAAATAGTATTAACAAAGCTAATATGGGCATTCTTTTATAAGATTTTTTGTTGATATAGGTTTTCTTTTTTTGGAGAGGAGATAAAGATCTAGGATTGAAATTGCTGCATCATACACTGGATTTTCATTTACTTTTTAAAAAACTGCCAAAGAATTTTCCAGTGTAGTTGCACACTTTATATTCCCATTGGTAATGTGTAAGAATTCCAGTTGCTTCATGGCCTCTTTGATATTAGGTGTTTTTTGTTTGTCTGTTTGTTTTGTTTTTTGATTAGTCATTCTTTTAGAAGTGTAGTTTTGTGTAGTTTTTAAAGTGGATAAAGTGTTTTCTGTGTTTCATTGATATCCTCTATTGATGGTTTGCTATGTCTCCTTGTGTTAAATTTTTTTAGTAGTTACATAAGAGACTTCAATACACATCTCTCACTTATCAGAGTAAATATTCAAAAATGTTCAAATACTCCACAAAAATGTGAAAACCTTACTACAGTACACTTTCCACTAAAAACCACCCACCCTTTGTGTTCTTTATCATATGCTTCATTTCCATGTATGTCACAAAAATTGTATTGCATCTAAAAAATTTAAAGTCAGTAGTCTTTAAAGGTTATCATTGGTATATAAAGATATGAATACTTTCATAAAGCTCCTTTCTATTCTGCAACATTTCAGTCTTCCTGGTACTCTTTCTTTCTTTCTGCAGAAGCAAGTTTCTACCTGGTATCATTTCTGTTCAGCCAAAGAACTTCTTTCAGCTTTTCTTGAAATTTGAGTCTGCTGGACAAACAGAGAGCCAAATCATGAATGAACGTCCATTCACAATTGCTTCAAAGAGAATAATATACCTAGGAATCCAACTTACAAGGGATGTAAAGGACCTCTTCAAGGAGAAATACAAACCACTGCTCAGTGAAATAAAAGAGGACACAAACAAATGGAAGAACATACCATGCTCACGGATAGGAAGAATCAATATCGTGGAAATGGCCATACTGCCCAAGGTAATTTATAGATTCAATGCCATCCCCATCAAGCTACCAATGAGTTTCTTCACAGAATTGGAAAAAACTGCTTTAAAGTTCATATGGAACCAAAAAAGAGCCCTCATTGCCAAGACAATCCTAAGTCAAAAGAACAAAGCTGGAGGCATCACGCTACCTGACTTCAAACTATACTACAAGGCTACAGTAACCAAAACAGCATGGTACTGGTACCAAAACAGAGATATAGACCAATGGAACAGAACAGAGCCCTCAGAAATAATATCACACATCTACAGCCATCTGATCTTTGATAAACCTGACAAAAACAAGAAATGGGGAAAGGATTCCCTATTTAATAAATGGTGCTGGGAAAATTGGCTAGCCATAAGTAGAAAGCTGAAACTGGATAAACCATAAAAAGGAATGTTTAATGGCATTTGCAACAACATGGATGGGACTGGAGATTATTATTCTAAGTGAAGTAACTCAGGAATGGAGTCATCATATGTTCTCACTCATAAGTGGGAGCTAACTTATGAGGCTGCAAAGGCATAAGAATGATACCTTGGACTTTGGGAACTCAGGGGAAAAGGTGGGAAGTGGTGGTAATTATACAAAAATTAATTCAAGATGGATTAGAGACTTAAATGTTAGATCTAATACCATTAAAACCCTAGAAGAAAACCTAGGTAATACCATTCAGGACATAGGCATGGGCGAGGACTTCATGTCTAAAACACCAAAAGCAATGGCAACAAAAGCCAAAATTGACAATTGGGATCTAATTAAACTAAAGAGCTTCTACACAGCAAAAGAAACTACCATCAGAGTGAACAGGCAACCTATAGAATGGGAGAAAATTTTTGCAATCTACTCAGCTGATAAAGGGCTAATATCCAGAACCTACAAAGAACTCAAACAAATTTACAAGAAAAAAACAAACAACCCCATCAAAAAGTGGGCAAAGGATATGAACAGACATTTCTCAAAAGAAGACATGTATACAGCCAACAGACACATGAAAAAATGCTCGTCATCACTGGCCATCAGAGAAATGCAAATCAAAACCGCAATGAGATACCATCTCACACCAGTTAGAATGGCAATCACTAAAAAGTCAGGAAACAACAGGTGCTGGAGAGGATGAATCTGATAGAGTGTGTATCTCTCTCAACAATTAAAACAAAAAAAAACCCTAAAAAAAAAAAAAAAAAAAAAAAAATCAAAAAAAAAAAAAAAAAAAAAAAAAATTTAAAAAAAAAAAAAAAAAAAAAAAAAAAAATACCCAAAGGATTATAAATCATGCTGCTATAAAGACACATGCACACGTATGTTCATTGTGGCACTATTCACAATAGCAAAGACTTGGAATCAACCCAAATGTCCATCAGTGACAGACTGGATTAAGAAAATGTGTCACAATACACCATGGAATACTATGTAGCCATAAAAAAGATGAGTTTGTGTCCTTTGTAGGGACATGGATGCAGCTGGAAACCATCATTCTCAGCAAACTATCACAAGAACAGAAAACCAAACACCGCATGTTCTCACTCATAGGTGGGAACTGAACAATGAGATCACTTGGACTCGGGAAGGGGAACATCACACACTGGGAGGGGGGAGGGGGGAAGGATTGCATTGGGAGTTATACCTGATGTAAATGATGAGTTGATGGGTGCTGACGAGTTGATGGGTGGAGCACACCAACATGGCACAAGTATACATATGTAACAAACCTGCATGTTATGCACATGTACCCTCGAACTTAAAGTATATTAATAAAAAAATAAAAATAAAATTCTTAATCCAAAAAAAGAAGGCATTCACTCAAAATTCATGAATGTAGACAGTTTTACTGCAATATGTTTACAACTAAAGTTAAAAGGAAATCTGTATATGTAAATTTGCAGCATTGAAGGGAGAAATTATCAACTGAATGAATTAGAGATTTTTTTCTTTTTTTCTGTTTTTAGATTACCAATAAAATATACTTACGTAGACTATTTTCACCCCCCCCCAAAAAAAAAAGAAAGAAATTTGAGTCTGCTGGAAATAAATTCTTTTGACTTTTGTCTTTCTGAAAATGTCTTTTTTCTTTTACTTTATATTTGTAGAATTTTTTATTAGAAATAGAGTGTATGTCTACAGTTTTTTTCTTTCATTACTTTAAATATTAAATATATTGTTCCATTGACCATTAGCCTCCATTTTTTTTAAATTTTTTATTTCCATAGGTTATTGGGGAACAGGTGGTGTTTGGTTACGAGTAAGTTCCTTAGTGGTGATCAGTGAGACTTTGGTGCACCCATCACCTGAACAGTATACATGGCACCCTATTTGTAGTCTTTTATCCCTCACCCACTTCCCACCTTTTCCCCTGAGTTCCCAAAGTCCACGGTATCATTCTTATGCCTTTGCAGCCTCATAAGTTAGCTCCCACTTATGAGTGAGAACATATGATAACTCCATTCCTGAGTTACTTCACTTAGAATAATAATCTCCAGTCTCATCCATGTTGTTGCAAATGCCATTAAACATTCCTTTTTATGGTTGAGTAGTATTCCATTGTGTGTGTGTATATATATATGTATACACACACACACACACACACACACACACACACACAATGCACAGTTGCTTTATCCACTCATTGATTGATGGACATTTGGGTTGGTTCCACATTTTTGCAACTGTGCATTGTGCTGCTATAAACATGTATGTGCAAGTATCTTTTTCATATAATGACTTATTTTCTTCTGGGTAGATACCCAGTAGTGGGATTGCTGGATCAAATGGTAGTTCTACTTTTTGTTCTTTAAGGAATCTCCACACTGTTTTCCATAGTGGTTGTACTAGTTTACACTCCCACCAGCAGTGCAGAAGTGTTCCATGTTCACCACATCCACACCAACATCTACTGTTTTTTGTTTTTTTGATTATGGCCATTCTTGCAGGAGTAAGGTGGTATTGCATTGCGATTTTGATTTGCATTTCCTAACCATTAGTGATGTTGAGCATTTTTTTCATATGTTTGTTGGCCATTTGTACATCTTCTTTTGAGGATTGTCTATTCATGTCCTTAGCCCACTTTTTGATGGAATTATTTTTTCTTGCTGTTTTGTTTGAGTTTGTAGTAGATTCTAGGTATTAATCCTTTGTCAGATGCGTAGATTGTGAAGATTTTCTCCCACTCTGTGGGTTGTGTGCTTACTCTGCTGACTGTTCCTTTTGTTGTTAGTTTAATTATGTCTCAGCTATTTATCTATGCTTTTATTGCATTTGCTTTTGGATTCTTGATCATAAAATCTTTGCCTAAGCCAATGTCTAGAAAGGTTTTTCCAATGTTATCTTCTAGAATGTTTATAGTTTAAGGTCTTAGATTTAAGTCCTTAATCCATCTTGAGTTAATTTTTGCATAAGGTGGGAGATGAGGATCCAGTTTCATTCTCCTACATGTAGCTAGCCAATTATCGCAGCACCATTTGTTAAAAAGGGTGTCTTTTCTCCCACTTCATGTTTTTGTTTGCTTTGTTGAAGATCAGTTGGATGTAAATATTTGGGTTTATTTCTGGCTTCTCTATTCTGTTCCATTAGTCTATGTGCCTATTTTTATACCAGTACCATGCTGTTTTGGTGACTACAGCCTTATAGTATAATTTAAAATCAGGCAATGTGATACCTCCAGGTTTGTACTTTTTGCTTAGTCTTGCTTTAGCCTTCATTGTTTTTGACAAGAAACCAGCACTCATTCTTGTCAATTCTCTATGTGAAATATCTGTTTTCTCTGACTGCTTTCAATGTTTTATAGTATAATCTAATAGAGAAATTGCTAAATGAGAGATATTTTTATCTTTCCATTTTTAGTTCAAATTTGCAAATATTTCAGCACTCATTTTGTCAGAGGTACAATTTTTTGTTCCCATTTAAGTGCTTTCTTTTGACAAATATGCTAGCAAAAAATTATCAAATAATTTGTCCCTATTATATTTTGGATATAGGTAATAGAAGATCATATGCTTTCTTATTTTATTATTTTGCAATGGAAAATATAAATGTATCCAATTACATATAGGTGTTCCAACAAAAGAAACTTCCCCAAAACTAAGATAATATAAAATGCAATTATGAAATTTTGAAACTAAATATTGAACCCTGTTTTAATTCTCAATGTTTAATAAATTTGACCCACCCATTTGGTAGTGATAAATTTCCCGTTTTTGTTCGCTTCTTTGAAAACATTTGATACTCCATTTGTTGAATATATTGATTAAAGATTTCTCAATTGTTTTGAATTAAATCCAACCAAAATTCAGAAAACTTTGTAAATACCATTGTAAAATAGGTATATGGGTACTGCTTTCAATTTTTTTCTTTATCTTTGCTTTTCAACCATTTAACTGTTATGTGCCTAGGTTTGTTTTTCTTTGCATCTCTCATACATGTAATTCACTGAGCTTCTTGGATCTGGGGTTTGACATATTTTATTAATTTTAGAAAATTCTCAGACATTATCTCATAATATGTTTTTCTGTGTACTTTCTTTCACTTTTCTTCTGGAACTCCAAGGCCAAGTATGTCAGATTATTCAAGATTATCTCAAACATCTCCAATGTTCTGTTATATTTCTTATGATATTCTGTCTTGTATTTGATTTTTACAATTATTATTGACTAGTCTTCATGTTCGCTAAATCTTCAGATTACCTAATCCGGTCTGCTGTATAGTCCATTAAAGAAATTCCTCATTTCTTGTTTATCTGTTCATTTCTGGGATTTCCACTTCAATTTTTTTTATACTTACCATCTGTTTGCTGAAATTTCTTGACCCATGAGGGTCAGTCACCTTTTTGTCTAGGTACTTTAACATATTTATGATAGTTATGATAACTTCAACATTGGGTCCATCTCTGGATCTGGTACCTTTGACTGTTTCCTTCATTATCAACAGATCATTTTGTTTTCTTGGTTATTTTTGTGTCTTGTGACTTTTTGTTAACCACCACAAATATGTAAAAATAGCAGGGTCTAATTCTGTTATATTTATATACAGAAAAGGGCACATTTCTGTTTCTTTCAAGTCATTAGTGTTGAGGTTTGAGTCAATCTAGCTGTGTTTAGTTTGAGTACAAGTTTTTGGTTAAATTACATTCAGTTCACTTCAGGTTTCAAGATATTTGAGGTTGGGATCATTATTTTAGCAGAGTTTGGGCTCCTAATACCTAAAGGATTGGCCTAAGTTCCCCTGCCCTATCTTTAGACTTCAGCAAACTCCATACTTCTGTATCTCAGGGCTTCTCTCTCAGCTCTCTTATCCCTTCTCTGGAGTCAAGGGGTCTCTGCCTCAATGAGCAGGCATCCTCTAGGTAGTTGCTTTTAATTCTCTTGTGCTTCCTAAGAATAGAGGAGACCTCATGAGCCCATACCTGAATGGGTCTTTCTTTGCTGCTTTGCCCTTTCCTCAATGGTAGGTCATCTTTGCCTAATATTCAGTGTAAGGTTTTGAATATGAGAAGATTTCTCTGTTTCTGTGCTTCACTCTCAAAGTACAGCAGAAACACTGCTTGCACTTCAGAGGAGATTGTTCTGAGTTCTTCTGCCCCGATCACAGTCTTTTACATGAGGATATCGTGAAGACTTGTGTAAAATATCATATAGGTTAGGCGCAGACTCCTCTTTTTTCTGGGGTTCTCAGGGATTCTAAGCTCTAATACTCAGTTCACACTCAGCCTCCAAAAGTTCATTAAAATTCAGCTGTTTTTTTATTACCCACATCCATGCATGTGTTTTCCTTCTCTCTCTCTCTGTTCTGCCAAAGATGAAAATAGCCATGGTTCCTATCTCTCAGGAAGGACTTGACCCCGCTTGGATTTTAGTTCATTAAATTACTTTACAATCTTCACTTTCTGGCAGGGTTAAAATGACAACGATTTTGTAAATCATCTGGCTTTTTAGTGACTTTCTACATGCTACATAGAGATTAATTCTCTCTAAATGTTTAAAATAATTCTCACACTGCTGTCAAAAGTTATCATCTAAAATTCTACCATAAAGGTTTTTCTGCTAGAATCTTCTTCATCCACTTATTTGCAGGGAAGTTCTTAATCCTTTTTCAAAACTACAGTCACTCATCACTTTTTCTAGAATGTATAACTAGGGATTGCTCAATATCACAATGATTGACATCTAGGGCCAGAAAATTCGGTCATGGAATTTTTTCTTTGCATTGTAGAATGTTTAGCAACAACTCTGATCTCTGTTGCTAGATGTTAGTTTCATACTGTGTCACCTCTCTAATTGTGACAATTAAAAATATCTCCAGACATTCTGAAGTGTTGAGAACCATTGCTATAACTTGATCTCTTTTCTAGGGTTAGGATGAGGGGTTGCTCTTCTTCATTTGGGTCTCATATTATCCTGTGTCCACTTGTTATATTTTCACTTGCTATATTTTCTTGTATTTTTCTGTCCTTCTCTCTCTCTCGCTCTCTCTCTCTCCCCCATACACACACTCACAGACACACACACACATGCACACACACACTTGTGCCTGGTTAGAATCCTCTACTGCACTGAGAAGGGTGAATGATAAGAGGTAGAAAGGTGGGAAGGGAGTTGATCACTGTGATAATACAAATAATTTGTAAAATCTGAAAAGGAACTATTAGTGTTTGTATTAGAAAAGGGAAAGATACAATGGAAGGGGTGTGTGTGTGTACTGGCATGGAAGTGCCATTGAGAGTGGATACCCATCCTCGAAAAGAAAATGAGTTGGAGACAGAGAATTGGGAGAGATTCGTGGGGAAATGATTGTGAAGAAAATAAAATTTGGCAATTGAAGCAATAATGTCAGGAAATTAGAGAGGTCTAGTTGGGATTCTTGTTGCATTTTGCCATATAGTATACAATTATTTAACATTCTCCTCACACTACCTGAAAAATGTTCAGCATTGTGGAGTTGGGTTTGCTTTTTTTTTTGAGACGGAGTCTCACTCTGTCGCCCAGGCTGGAGTGCAGTGGCGCGATCTCGGCTCACTGCAAGCTCCGCCTCCTGGGTTCATGCCATTCTCCTGCCTCAGCCTCTCAAATAGTTGGGACTACAGGCGCCCGCCACTATGCCTGGCTAATTTTTTGTATTTTTAGTAGAGACGGGGTTTTACTGTGTTAGCCAGGATGGTCTCGATCTCCTGACCTCCTGATCCACCCGCCTCGGCCTCCCAAAGTGCTGGGATTACAGGCATGAGCCACTGTGCCCAGCCGGGTTTGCTTTTCATGTTTACAAGAGAAATGTCAAGTTCTGCCTTGAGGTAGACAAGATATTGATGACAGTCCAACGTGGGAATGAGGTGTGGTATATAGTCCCCTGTTTTTCTTTGTTTTCTGTGGTTTCTTCCTGTTCCATTGTGAGCTGCTTGAGGGCTAGGCGTATGTCTCATATAGAGCAGAGTTTACGGCACATGGTAGACTCACAATATCTGTTGTATAGGTACCTGGATGAGAATTACCTTTTCTATTAAGGGTGACCAAATGATCAGTGACCCCTATTACCTGAGCTTATGGAGAAAAGTAATAACCCGGCCATGCAACCTGGGGAAAGGATATTCTGTGAATTTCTCATGCTCAGATGCCAGATGAGGACTGTTAGTCTTAGGATATAAAGCAGGAGTTGGAGGAAGAGCAGGAGGAGGGGAAGGAGAAAGAGAAGAAGATAACATTTACTGAGAGTTTACTGACATTTTCTGTCAAATTTAAAAGTCAAAAATGCCAATTATAATTTCAATGTCATTCATTACTTCTAAGACACATACTAATTTCTTTGTTTTTTTTTTTTTTTTTTTTTTTTTTTTTCCTTTTTGTGGAGAACGGGGTCTCGCTATATTACCCAGGCAGGTCTTGAACTCCTGGGCTCAAGCTATCCTCCCGCCTCTGCCTCCCTGAGAGCTGGGATTACAGGCGTGAGCCACCGTGCCCGGCCGACACATACTAATTTCACAGATGTCTGAATATAAAAGTCAATATTAAAACGGAAATATGATACATGCCATGCAGTCTTCAGGGTGATCTGAATAAGTGAAGTCATTCAGTCTTCACCACTATCCCATGAGGGCCCTTATCATTAGATGGCAGAAGGCCCACTGAGTTCTAGTCTTTGTTTTATCCCAGATTATAATGTACCTGGAAAACCAAATTTTCCAGATATGATGATATAGCTCTTGATTTTCTAATGAAAACCTGCTTCTGAAAAGATATAAGGACAGAAGCTTGTCAAAAGGATTTAAGAAAGGATAACCGGTGGTAAACCTAAAAGTGCATGTTCTAGAAATGAATAAATGGATGTACTGTTCAAATTTATTCCATGATGTTAATATAACCCACAAATTGTGGGGCAGGAAACACTTTAGATTGTTTAAAAGTTCTTCTTGTCTCAGGACAACAGTTTGAATATCTGCCATACTATTTGAATACTAAGCAAGGCTATGTTCCCTTTGCTGTACAGCTATGGAAAGAGGGATATTTCTATAGGAAGGGTGGGAGAATAGGAGAGAGCACATAGAAAGTTTACTATTCCTGAAAGAACAGATACCTTAGCATCCCCACCTCTACTCCTACCCTATGTAATCATGAGAACATGACAATGGGGGTGGCCAAGAAAGAAAAGATCATGGAAGTTTAAGAGGGAAAGCAGACTAGGGAGATGTAGCCATCCGGATAAGGAATCCAACTGAGGAGGGTGGCTAGAAGTGTGGATTCTGGAACTTAATAGTTTGTGTGTGAAACCTGGCTCCATTCGTTACCAGCTGGTAACTTGGCCTAGGTACTTAGCATCTCCATGCCTCCGTTTTCTCATCTGTGAAATATGGATGATAATATTTATTTTGCTGTCATTGTTGTAAAGATTGTTAACCTAGTGATTGGCACATGAGTTAAGTGCTCATAAAATCAGCTACGGTTATTTTGAGACTTAAAAAAATTATTATGTCATAAATACAGATATAGATAGATATAGACATAGATGTAGATATAGACATAATCCTGTGTGTGTGGCTGAGAAATGGTTTATATAATCAAGAAAGCAAGGAAGGTAGCTGAGCTCAAGAGAAAATGTGACTAGAAATATGTGACGAAGAAGCCAAGACAAAGTTCCCTAAAACAAACCTCTGTGGCAGGACACACTGGGATGTCATGGATAGCAAGAGGCAGAATTACAACTGGCTCCCCAGCAATTGCTTATAACCTGATAGGAATGCATTTCAAATGTGGACATTATCCTTCAGTGGTGCACCTGCCAACATCACAGTTTTAAAGAAGTGATTTTCAACGTTGGTTGCACAACAGAATCATCTGGGGAGCTTTTTAAAATGTACAGATGTCTAAATCCCACTCCAGACCAATCGAATTAGAATCTTTGGGAGATTCAGGCACTCATATCTAATGGACAGCCAGGACTAAGAATCATTACCTTGGAACAATGGTTCTGAAACTGGAGCACGCATTAGAATCACACAGAGAGCCTGTGTAAACACAGATGGCCGGACTCCACCCCTGGGGTTTTAGATTCAGTAGATATGCAGTGGGGCCCAAGTGGCAATGCCCTTCAGCCCAAGACCACCAGAAACACAGCTGTAGTTAACCAAGTTGGTCTTCTTATTTGTTGTAGCCAGGGAGAGCACACACCATGGGAAATATGAGCGTCCCAGTAAGGTGTTAATAAGATCCTATGATAAGATTTGGGCTTTGGTTGGGTGATTTGAGAGAAAGTTTAAGAAAGCAAGTGTTTGCTCTAGATTTGGTGCTGCTGGAAAGTGGATACCATTCTATGATTGGCTGTCTAAATAAGTTTTATCTATAAAGAGCGGAGACTAGCAAGAGGATAAGCTGTACTTGGTAAACAAGTGCCAGCCACTCATTGTGGCCAAGAAAGGATGTTTGGCAGTTTGTAGGCTGCACAATGACCTTATTTTTATCTCTGTTTAGATAAAATTATGAAGTAGACTTGCTTTGTCTCATTTCTCATGGCCTGCAACCTCGTTTAGGGTTAGTGTTCTGTGAGACTGTTTGGTAGGAGAATGGCATGGCCTACTGTGGGTGCTTTAAAATGTCAGGAACTGCCCTCCTCTTCCCATTTCCTATCCTGCTTGTTTCCAGTGATGCTGATACTGCTAATCCAGAGACTACCACACTTTGAGAACCACTGCCTAAGAGGATGAAGTGACCTGAGAACTACTGTTTGGAACAGGTGCAAAAGAAAAAATATACAAGTAAATACAATCTGGAAAAGTAAGGGAACAGAACTTCAAGAGTAAAAAATAAGAATAACAGATCCTAGCAGACAATGTAGCCTGGCAAACTGAGTAGCACAGATTAATGTAATGCACAGCTTCAAAGGGATGGGATATGGCTGGCGTCATCTGGTCATACCTCTCCTCTCCAGCACCCAGCTGCCTTTCTTAACCAACTTTCAGTTAAGGCCTTCGTGCCTTCTATGTCCTTTTGCCTAGAACTGGTGCATTTTTCACCTGCTTCTTATTCATTCTTTAGGTCTCATTTTAAAATGTTCCTTCTTCCAATAGGCCTTCTCAAAACCCACTCCCTCTTACTAAACTGACTTCCCTTTTAGTCACTATCATATTTTCTTTTTCTTTAATGCATCAATCATAATTTATCATTAGATATTTATTCTTATGATGGTTGATTCGATTTGTCTGTCACTTCCACTAAACTGTGAGCTCCATGTGGGTAGGAACCATACCTATCTTGGTGACCACTGTCTCTTTCACTTTTGGAAGAACACTGGAATGGAAGGACCCACTTCCTTCCTCTGCATGCATTGAATCTTTAGTGAGTCCCTATTTTCCTGTATCCAGTACAATCCACACTAGATCTTTAAAAAATTCTCAATTGCTTTGGCTTACAATGACACTCTCTGTTTTTCATTGCTTTTGTAAATCCCCCAAAAAACTTTATATTTTTATTTTATTATTTCAATAAACATTATAAAGTATGTGATGGAAATCCATATAAGCAATGAAACTTGAGTTTCACACCATAGTAGACCATGATTTGTTATCAAGCCCTCCTTGCCTTGATTCAATCTGATGGTTGCTCTTTTAATTGTTGTTTCATGCTCACCATTAGAAAGCTAATAGAGACTAACGTTAAATGAAATTTTTTCCTTTGGGCCCTTCACTTGTTTGAGATATATTTCTTGGGTTTGTTGTTTCACATAAGAGTTCTGACACACTTCTCTTAACCCTTCTTTTGGGGCTGGGCTTGATATAATAGCCTTCTTGGCTGTGAATCTGGGATGGGAGAAGATATGATAATTCGCCAAGAATGATATCCAGCAAGGTCTCAGGAGTTTTCAGCTTCAAGCCAAACTGTGTCCTGTTCAGATCTGGTTTAGTTGGCTCCCTAATACTGAATTCAAATGAGTCAAAATGCTCATAAAATGGTAACAAGATTCTGTGTACATCAAACAGCTCTTACTGAACATCACTTTCATGAGTTCAGTGTAAATGAAACAGAAACATATGGTTTCAATTGTCCTAAAAACACACGGGTTTAAAATAAAGGCAAACAAGGAAGTTCCACGGTGACATGTGTTTTAAGGTTTGCTGAACCAAAGATGTTGGAAAGCTCTCCAAAATGCTCATCAAGACTAAAATGCAACTCGCTTCACCCACTCCCTCATGTGTGGCCAATGACAAGTATGCCTACTCTTCCCTTGTACTCTTGAAGCAAATTGCTCTTTTCCTAAGATGGGAACCAGTTCACTGTCATTAGTATATACAGATGTGAACAACTTCCATGCCCCCTCAGTCTCGGGGACCATGTGTTCCCCAAGCAAAGTGGGAAGAGGCACTTCCTCTTCTCTCCACCCCAATCCCTGTCCTATATTCTCTTCTAGAGCCTTGACTCTTCTCTCTTCAGCAGCAGAGGGGTGATCAGCTGGCATCCTAGGTGGAGCTCAGCTCCAACACAAGCCTGCCAGTCTTAAAAACTTGCACTGGGTTGACTGTGCCGATTCCTTCAGGCTGCAGTAGAATACAGACTTTTGAGTATGTTCTTTAACTTTAGACTCTTGTAGCCAAGCATGCACACTGCTCTCATGGGAGCCTCTCCTTGTCTGTCCCTTGCCTTTTCCAGTCCCCATACTTGTACATGAGAGAAGGGCTTCCTTCTGTAATTATCCACTGGGCCAGAAGCTTCTTGGGTGGGAGAAGTAGGTAGACTATCATTTTGCCTCTAGTCTTGCTCTTTTTTACTTTTTGTATGAGCCTGGGCTTTATTTTCCTGTAACATGTAATATATTTACCACAACAACACAAAAAACAGTTCTGCTGCCTTTGTCTCAGATGCTCTTTAGAGAATCTTTTGGCCATATTCTGTAGGCTATTAAAAAGTACTAACCCCAAAAAGCTTCAAACAAACCATAGTCACTTCTTTCAAAGGGGTAAAATAGACATATGGGACTCTATAGAGGCTGCAAATCATCTGTTTCCTCATGACTTTTCAGTTTTTCACAACTGAAAAGGTTGTGAAAATAGGTTCCAGCAAGCAACCCTATCCCAGCCTAGACTGCGTGCTATGGTTTGGATGTTTGTCCCCTCCAAATCTCACGCTGAAATTCAATCACCAGTTTTGAAGGTGGGGACTAATGGGAGGTGTTTTTGTTACAGAGGCAGGTCCCTCATAAATGGCTTGACGTTGCCCTTCTGGTAATGAGCAGGTTCTCACTCGGCTAGTTCCTGCAAGAGCTGATTGTTAAAAAGAGCCTAGCACCCCACCTTTCTCTCTTGCTTCCTCTCTTGACATGTGATCTCTGCACATGTTAGTTCTTCTTCACTTTCTGCCACGAGTGGAAGTAGCCTGAAGCCCTTGCCAAAAGCCAATGCTTGTGCCATGGTTCTCATACAGCCTGCAAAACCATGAGCCAAATAAACCTCTTTTCTTCATAAATCACCTAGCCTCAGGTATTCCTTTATAGCAACACTAAATGTACTAAGACACCAAGGAACCAAGAGGTCTGTGTATAATGTGATCCCTGGAGAAGCCTTTGGTAAAGGTTTACTGGCTTTGCTTTTTCCTGGATGAACAAACCAAAACAAGCAGAGGGTCTTCCCTTACCTAAATGAAGTGAATACCTACAGGCAGTCAATGCACATTTGAACATTCTTGTACAATTTGTTTTGCTTGTGAGTATGGGCCAGTCATCTGATGTGAGAGAAATGTCTTTGATTTCTATAGTTTTTTTTCCCCTTGATTTAATCTTTCCTCCTTCCGCTCAACTTTCTTTTCTCCTAATGTTTTGTGGTTTGTTTCCAGAAATGTATTAAAATTTTACTTGAATCAAGAAGACCAAGCAAAAAGGAAAGGATATCAAGGTGTGGGACAAAGGATAAAATGTCAGTCCTGGTGAACAAGAGGACAGTTGTCACTCAGGGGAAAGTCAAGAATGACATTTTGGTCCTGGGGTCCTGACCAGTTAGTGAGGTCAGACCTATGCTCCATTTATGTCATAGAAAACTATAAAACGGATCTCAAATATATTTTAAAAGAAGAAAACGTTCACTTCACTGGGTTTCCTGGAGCTTCCTTGTCTCAGCTTCAGTCTTTGGGCAGAAAATAAAAGAGGGATTTGTGTGATGGGAGTAAAGGGAAGCTCATTTCTGTCTATGGTGGCTAATTTTATGTGTCAACTTGACTGGGTCCTAGGGTGCCAAGATATGCGGTAAAACAGTATTTCTAAGTGTAACTATGAGGTGTTTCCTCACATTTGAATCAGTAGACTGAGTAGGTCAGTTTGCCCTCCCCAATGTGGGTAGGCATCATCCAATCCTTTGAGGACCTGAGTAGATCAAAAAAGGTGAAGGAAGAAAGAATTCACTCTCTGCCTGACAGCTTGAGCTGGGACATTAACCTTCTCCTTCCCTTGGACACATGGTTCATTATCAGTGCTCTCACGTCTCAGGCCTTCAGACTTGGACTAAAACTTACACCATCAGTTCTGGTTCACAGATTGTCAGACTCAGACCAGAACCTCACCACTGGTTTTCCTGGGTCTCCAACTTGCAGACAGCAGATCATGAACTTCAGCTTTCATAATTGCATCTCTCTCTCTCTCTTTCTCTCTCTCTAGCTCTCTGTCTCTTTCTCTGTCTCTCTGTCTCTCTCTGTCTGTGTGTGTGTGTCTCTACCATCGTATCTGTTCTATTCAATGTGTTTCTCTAGAGAACCATAACTAATACACTGTCTTTCTAATACAGGCATATTGGGGAAAAGAATTAACAAAGAAATATTTATTATTAACATAACATGAATCCTGTTAGCAAAGTGGACTGAGATTTCTAGGAGTAAAATCCTGTCACACACACAAAATGTGTCCAGAGTCTGCCTCTGTTACCTCTGTTACCAAGTACTCCTAAGCTTTCCAAGGTCTCTAAAGATTTTCTGAGGGACATTCACATAACCTGCATTTCCTTGTTGTTTCCTGCCATTTTCTGCTGTTACTACTGTGGCAACGTCTTTCCCCCTCACCCCAGCCCCTCACCCTCATTCTCCAGTTGTTCATTAGACTCATGGCCAATGACAAATTCAATTGCTATGAAAAAAATGAAAAAAAATGAAATTCAATTTAGCCTGGCAAATGGTTAGATTCAAGACCACAAAACAAGCAATCTTGTGCATAGCCTTGAATACAATCTGAAAAAAAAACCCTAAAATGTTATTTTATTACTATTTGAAGAATGACTAGACAAGATTGACCAGGGAACATTCTGGGGAGATTTCTTTCTTGGTTGATAGAGGGAAGGGGAGGTGACCTCATAAATTTGTTCTTTCACTATATTTTTACAACTCTTTATGAGAAATTTGGCTTTGTAGGTTTTTACCCTAGGGGAAGCTGGTGTGCTTAGTAAGGAAGTAGTTTATATCACCAAGCGGCACTGCGAAATACTTGACTCAGTCAGGCTGCATACACAGTGAGAAGAAAAAAAGAAAAAGACTCATTTTCTTAGTAAACACCTCTGTATTCGTAACACTTTGCTTTAGCTCTCATGACATTTTGAGATATTGCTCTGCAGTTCCTGAACATAGGTGTAGAAGGGCATCCTCCATCCTTTTGTTTCTTACTACCACCTCTCCCCGCTTCCCTTGACAAGATGAACAAACCAGGTTCCAGTGGCTGGAATCTACAAAAACAACAAGTCACCTTTCCTATGGTTAATAATTATCTACATAAAGAACCTGTGGCTTTCATATCTATCAAACTTCTTTTATTCTCTTCTTAAAACATCAGTTTAGCTCAATTCAAGCCTTTTCCTAGACTGCTTCTTTATACCAGTAATTCACTTCTGGTTCTCTGACCAATCCCCTCCTAATCCTTTCATCATATTGCAGTGCTTCTGTTCCTGAAGTCTTCTCAGTCTCCACAGCTCAAGAAGAAAGAACACATCAATGACTTGTAGACAGCCTAAACACACACAGGCACACAGGTAAACACAGATAAATGTTTCTACACACAAAGCAAATTAATTTTCAGCACTGAGACTCATGAGAGTTCACCCTGAGAGCTTTCATTGAGTGTGAGTCACAAGTCATCAGTCTTTGTGACATAACCTGAGAGTTAGTGAATTCCTACTGGTCTCAATGAAAAGCCTTCTTTGTCTATGTGGTTATTAATGGGGCTGTAAAACTGCATGATAAGATAAAATGAAGCCCTAAAACCTTACATCTTTACCCCAGTGCAAAACAGCTGTCCCATACCATCTCTCATGGCTAGATATGTAATTTTAAGATCTATGCACCACAGGTTAACAAAAAAATCCTGCTTTGTAAGGGACCACATTTTTCATCAGAGGACCAGCCACTTAACATAAAATTTGGAATTCTTAGTGATAAAAAAGACAAAAATGCAGAATATACCTCATTTCTGAGATCATTTGAAGCTTTGATAATGTGATTTCTAAACATGGGCTCTAATTTTCTCTGACTACAAAGTGACATTCAGTGTGTGAGATTCCATTTCCAGCAGCGAGTTCATCTTTTACTGCCTTTTATCAGCACAAATTACGGTGCAGCAGGTACTTACTTCTCTATACCAGGAGGGGTCAAGTAGATAATTAATGAGAATTAATCTGTAAAAAGAAATAAAATGTCCAATTCGAATCTTGGTTTATGACTTGGTTTATTATGCAAGTGTGAAACTTCAAAGAGAGCTAACTCAACGTGGCACTTTAATTATATTTTATTATATTTAAGAGTTTTGTGGAAATTTTGCTTGCTGCCAAGAAATGTTTCTTCAGAACACTTTCTTCCCCAGCAGACTGCTGGGGCCCCTATTCCCAGAGTGGCTACAGAGGGGAGCCGCCAGCACCTTTCTCACATCTGAGAGAGAAGGTGCAAACAAACAGCTGCGAGGTGGAACACTGGCCTAGGGAGTGGCCAAGGACAATTTCTCTCACGTAGGGTAAAACTCGTGAGACGCCCTTTAAGACTTTTGGAAGACAAATATTCCCAACGGCAAACTGGAAAGCTTGAGTGTAGAGACAGGTTTTTGGAAGACCAAATATGAGGTGTCAATCCTGTGGTGACCTCAGAGATGGCCACTTCCACCACTTGGAAAAAAAGAAACGAAAAAAACAGAGGGGGAAGCACATGCATCTCCTTTCATTGCAGCTTCAGTCAACTTATTGTGCTGGATTTAACAGTAAGGGAAGAGATCCTGTCTTTAATAGCTGCATTGTTTCCCTATCCGCTAATCTTTTGGAGGGCATAAAACGAAGGAAAAAGAATTTTAAGGTTAACGTGACCCAGTGTCTGAATCCAGGGCGAAGGGCCAGGGTTCCTCCTATCTAATTCCAGCTCTGGTACTGACTTGTCTTATGGCCTTGGGCAAAGCTGCTTGGTCTCTGTGCTTGGCCTGCCTACTGCTAAAATGACAAGGATGATGCCATTAGTGCTGACCTCACTGGGACGTTGTACAGACAAGTTGGAAGCTATTTTGTTGTTGTTGTTTAAAAAAAGTTTTAGGTTTATTTTATTAGATTTGAAGGATATGTTTCTGGTGATAGCAGGCTGAAGGAATGCTCAGCAATAGAAAAGTTAAAGAACTGGTTGATTGATTTGGCATGATTAAAGGACAGAACAATGTGTCCAAAGGTGGTTCTGCAAAAAGTAAATGAAGGAATGCTATTTAAGAATAACTTTGTTGTGGGAGGAAACTGCCCTCAGGTTTGAAGAGTTTGGTGTTTTCTTTTACTCTTACCAATGGGTTGTCCCCATTGTTTCATAAGTGGTAAAATCTAGGGGTCACCAGACTAATTTACCTCATTTGGAGTGAAGGAAAGAGAAAAAAATTACCCTTTTCTCAAAGGTATAATCAGTGTTGTGGAAAAGACAAAACATCGAGATTGAAAAATGTCTAGAAATTGAAGAGAATATTGGAATTTTCCAAGTGCTATTAAAATTTGTAGTTACAGCACTGCAAGTTGAGAGGGAAGAGGCAACCTCATATCTAATGTTGTGGAAGGATGGCCAGCACTGATTATTCATTTATTCATCCAACAAAGATGCACTGAGCATCCCCACCAAGACATAGTTCCTGCCCTCAAAGAACTTAGAATTTACTAGAAAAGTTACATACATTAACAAATTACTGCAAGGTCCTATGATGAGTGTCATAGTAAAAACACATTATGGTTCTATGCTTACAGAGAGAAATGAAGGATATATTCAAAAAGTCTTTGGTAGTCAGGACTGACTCTATGTAGGGAGATGATGAAAGGATCATGACGTGCTTCTTAGACAAAGAGATGAATAAGAGTTTACTTGGAATCAGAGGAGATGCAGCAAAGATGAGTGGAGGAATAAGCAGAGGGATCTGCATGTGCAAAAGTATAGAGGCATGAAATAGTGTGATAAGTTCACAGAGCAGCTCCATGGAGTTGAGACTTATGCTGGGAGAAAGAAGATGGCAGAAGAGGAAGCCAGAAAAGTCAGCAGGAGGCCATCAAGGAGGGAGAATAACTCTGCAATCAGCTCATGTTTTTCTGCTTACTGCATTGCATACTGGGGCAGGTTCCTCAGTTCTTTCATGAGTAAAATGGGACTAATAAGCATACCTACATCAAAGGTCATTGCGAGGACCAATTGAGATAACATGCGATTAGTATAGGTGAAGCAATTAGAACAGAGACTGGCATAAAATAACTTCTCAATGAATGTGCATTTATTCTTATTCATATATTAATTGATGACATTTGTCTTTATTCTATATGCAGAGAGCAGCCATAAAAGTATCTTAAGAAAGGGTATGCTACGATAAGAGTTGCATAGAGAATGAAGAGGAAATAGGTTAAGGTAGGTAGTGTACTAGAGGGAAGGGAGGATTTAAGAGTAGCTAAAAAGGGACAGGCACAGTGGCTCATGCCTGTAGTCACAGTATTTAGGGAAGCTGAAGTGGGAGGATCACCTGAGGTCAGTTCAAGACCAGCCTGGCCAACATGGCAAAATCCCATCTCTACTAAAAATACAAACATTAGCCGGGTGTGGTGGCAGGTGCCTGTAATCCCAGCTACTCAAAAGGCTGAGGCAGGAGAATCACCTGAACCCAGGAGGCAGAGGTTGCAGTGAGATGAGATCGTGCACTCCAGTCTGGAGACAGAGCGAGACTCTCTCAAAAGAAAACAATAATTTAAAAAAAAAAAAAAAATAGCTGGGCGGGGAACGGTGACTCATGCCTGTAATCCCAGCACTTTGGGAAGCCAAGGCAGGAGGATTGCCAGAGCTCAGGAGTTCAAGGTCAGCTTGGGCAACATGGAGAAACCCCACCTCTACTAAAATACAAAAAAATTAGCCAGTCATGGCAGCATTCACCTGTAATCCCAGCTACTTGGGAGGTTGAGGCAGGAGGATCGCTTGAACCCAGGAGATGGAGGTTGCGGTGAGCCGAGATTGCGCCACTGCACTCCTGCCTTGGCGACAGAGCGAGATTCCGTCTCAAAAATAAATAAATAAATAAATAAATAAATAAATAAATAATAACTAAAGAGAACAATTTATAGAATTGAGTGACGGAGATGGAGATGTTATAGGAGAGATTTCAGCCGTCTCCCAATTTTGGGACTTGGGTGACTGGGACAGTAGGTGGTAACATTAACCTGAGTATGAAAATATATAAGAAACAGGAAGTATTGTGGGAAAGTAATAAATTCCGTTTATTTACATGTGAAGTTCGAGGTATCCAGGAACATTCAGATTGGCCTTTCTCAGGCAACCAGAATCAGGCCAGGATATCTGAAAAGAAGTCTGGAGACTAGAGTAGACCACAATACAAATTTAGTCTCAGACAAAAAATAGAATTTTAGGAGCCTTTCGATTGGGTGAGATTATTTGTGGAAAAAGGCTAGGATGTTAGTCTGAGAAAGACTAGAAAAAGAAGTATGAGGGGGCCAGAAAGAAACGAGATTGCAGAAATCAAGGGAGAAGAGAAGATTCTGATTAAATTTGGAGTCATTTTTTGACTCATTTTAAACCGCCTTTTTAATTTCGCCATCCCTTCTGTAGACCATCTCTAGGTCCTCCTATAAGGTGCCTGGACTTGTACAGCTGTTTGTGGAACAAACATTAACTCTATCCTGCAACTTTTCACTCTTCCCACTACAGTGTTATTTTGCAAGTAATCTTCTTTTAAAACAACACAGAAGGTATGGAGTAATATTGATGAGAAAAGTCAGGCAAAAATTAAACATGAAACAACTTCTTTTTCCTACATTTTATTAACATACATTTGAATTGTAATCAAGTATGTTTATGTGATTTAAAGAGTAATTAGAAATCCAGAATCAATAAAACAGATTGTAAATGTTAATTTCTACATATATAAAAAGATTCAGCATGAAATTGATCACCATAAGCAAAACCAAAACTCAGAAAGGTATTTGCAGTTCATATCATAGATGAAGGACTACTTTCCCTCACACACAAAGAGCATCTAGAAATCAATGTGAAAAATGCCAGTGATAATAAAAATGTATAGGTCTGAACAGTTTATGCACAGACAAAAGAAGATATTGGTTGCCCCCAAACAAATGAAAAGATGCTCAACCTCTTTCATAATAAAAGAATGCAAATTAACACTGACATAGCATTTTATACTTACCAGTTTTGGGGTAAAATACTCAAAACAGTA
Organism: Macaca nemestrina; assembly: GCF_043159975.1. Classification (NCBI taxonomy): domain Eukaryota; kingdom Metazoa; phylum Chordata; class Mammalia; order Primates; family Cercopithecidae; genus Macaca; species Macaca nemestrina. The sequence continues at coordinate 107,397,709 of NC_092130.1, read as the reverse complement.
TGTTGGGAAATAGACACTTTCTTACATTGCAGGTGAAAATATGAAATTAATATAACCAGAATAACCTTGAAGAAGGGGGATTTAGTAAGATTTATCAAAATTACAGATGCCTTTACCCCTGAATCAGAAGTCTCACTGCCTACAGCTACTCCTGTACAAGTACAAAATGATATATAGGGAAAGTTGTTTATTGTGACATTGTTGTTAATAGCTGAAGTTTTGAAACCACCCAAGTGACAGCAATAGGGTGTTTGGTTGAGTAAAGTATTGTACATCTTCAGAATGTAGTAATATGCAGCCATAAAAAAATTAAAAATTAAAGAATGAAACAGATTGCTAGGCCCTAAGATGAAAAGTGGAGAGATCTCTAGGACATAGTACTTTAAAAATACAAGAGACAGAGGGTTATGTAGTATGCTACTGCTTGTGTGAGAAAATAAGGTGATAGGAACACATACATGTATTGGTTTATAATTACAAAAAGAGATATTTTGAAACATAACTTCCTGGTTGTGATTTCTTTATTATTTGGCAATATAAACAAATATTTAGTAAAATTTGTTACCTAGAGAGGATAAAGAAAAATGAGGTAAAGGGTATACTTTTAATGGGATATTTTGTACACAAAAATTACAAATAAATTTTAGTAGTAATACTGGCATTGCTATTTTGAAATTATTTTCTTTATATTTCTTACATGAAACAAAGAAACTATGTAAATTTTAAGATTAAAGTGTTTTTAGCAAATTCCAGTTATAAAATCAAAGATGCTCAGTAAAAACAATATTAAAAGTAAACTGAAAATATCAATATGAATTTTCAGTTTAAAAAATATGTTATTTATTATCTAGCACTGAAGTTACCTAGAAAGAAGATCACCTTGGGAGCATCCACACCCCTCATGCCCAGAGTTTGATTTTTAATATCATTGTCCCCTAAAGAAAGTCAAATCATTTAAGAAATATCTGATTTCTGCTTTGGGGCAGGGTGAGCACAGGATGATGGGCAAAGAAGCATTCACAGATTAATGAGTTCATATCAAATGGTATAGAATCCAGATGGTGGGGGCTCAAACTAATCAAAAATATAACAATTTGAGTGTCAAAAAGAATACTGTTTGTAACTGACATGAAATCTGTGGAAATCTATCAGTCTACAACAGTGCTCAAAGAGAAAGCAAAAAAAGAAAAAAGAAAAGAAAAAGTGGTCACCATTTGAGACTATTGAACAAAATCAGGTTTGACAATCAGTAATTTACAGGAGAAAATTAAACATTCATTCTGTCTTACGAAGAATTTTACTTAAAGTTTACTAAATAGCCCCAGTTGGAAAGAGAAAGCTCTACTTTACAGGAGAATGTTAACTAACGTATAGGAAAATAATAATAGATTTAGAAAATCATTGTGCAACTAAAATTGGAAGTATTGATTCAGACACATCAGCAATAATTGCTAACAAATAAGGATGGGCTTTCTCCATCTGCCATCAATGTCCCCAAATCAATGTTAAAATCATCAGGTGAATGGTTAATGTACTCAACTTCAGTACAGTGCCGAAAACAACGTTTCACACTACTCAAAGGGCAGAACTTAGCAAGGAAGGATCACATCAATGCTCAATTTAGCATCGTTAATGGTGGGGGAGTCCATCTGAGATGGAATACGAAGTAAACCATGTCATGTGGAATGTTTTGCATCTCAAAATGTTTAACTGTGATCTAATAAAATCTTTCTGCTTTAAGGAAATGTAGGAACTAGTGGGACAAACTGCACAATATCCTCAGAAAGTGATCAGAAGAATCATGGAAAAGGAATGACAACTGGCTGATGGGGGGCAGAGATAGAATGGAGACTTCCTCTCTACCTTTGCATAGACCCATGTGAATTATTACCTATTTTAAAATGAAATAAATTAATCAAATACTTTTTTAAAAGGTGATTAGATATTATGCCTTGTAATTGTAATGGAAGAAAAATTATTCCAACTACAGTCAGTTAGATCCTGATATTATTCTGCCATTTGGGAAAGAGGGTTGCTAATCAATATGGTTTTCCCCCCTTCCATACTGTCTCAAAGTCATGTTTATATAACTCAGCTCTAGCATGTACTGCTGAATGAAGAATGGCTTTTTCCCTAAATACAGTAGACATATTCCTCCCCCTCCCAGTACCCAGTTCACCACTGCCTTAAAACCCGATTCTAAAAGATAGGCACAAAATAAAGAAGCGTGAGAAATCCCATGCCAGATGCCTCAGGAGAATATCAGAGGGCATAGGGTTTGGATATTGATGCTTAAGTTTCGGTTTCTCATAAGGGCCTGTAGGTGCTCTCCATAGCAGTTCAGGTTGGCCTGAACTAGTCTTGAAGCAAAAAGTCCCGGTAGATCTGCTTTCCTTTTGCTGCTTACTGACATTAAACAACAAGCAGTAAGCAGGCCCTTAAGCAGACAGATTGCTCAAATGTAGAATTTAGGCAAGCTGCAAAGGGAAAATTCACCTGCAGAGCAGAAGGCTGTGTCCCTGCCTTCTCCCAGGGGACATGCTCTGACTGGCAACACTTAGTGCCTCTGCTTCTGTGCATACATTAAAGGAATTAGACTCAACCTTTTGTTTTCCTACTTCTTGTACATGGCAAAGATTTCATTTTTAATTTACCAGATAGAAATGACCCATTCTTACTTAAATGCTAGGAAAGGGTTCTCAGAGTCCCTGAGAAAAAGGCAATGAGTGTTGTTCTTTGTAGTAATTTTTCTTGGCCAAAATAAAGGACAACAGTGACCTAAGGAGCAACTCACTACCAGAAAAAGAAGGGATGGATTTAAAACTACCTTCCCTGGGAGGAGAGCTCTTTTCAGATCCATCACTAGGATCTCAGATCAAAGACCTGGGTGGGTAAGTGGGTAGAAATGGCTGATATTTATAGCACTCTGAATTAAATTGATCATCTGATTGATATTTGACCTGGTTAATCACTACTGGCCAACAGCAATATTTCCTTGAGTAAAGGAGAAAGTATGCTCTTCTAAGAACTAAGGAGTTCAGGGATCCAGAGAACATTTGAGCAAAGACCTTGGAAGAAATCCTAAGTGAAAGGCCCATGGCAATGAACAATTGCAAAGAAAAGAAGTGGAGGTTGGAAGACAAAGCCTGGAGGGCATCCTTAAAGGCATCAGTGCCACACCAGAGTACATGGGTTTATGAGAAACATGTTTAAGTCATTCATTCCACAAATATTTGAGCATCTTCTAAGTGTTAGCCACCATGCTAGGAGCTAAATATACAATGGTGAGGAGAAGCAGACACAATTTCAGCCTTGATAGAGTTGTGAGAGGAGATGGACATATGTTCATTAATAGCCCAGATGTCAAAATCACACCTGTGCTAAGTGCTACAAAGGGGAAGTGCTCAGTGCTATGGGGAGTACAGTGGAGATATTTATCTTATGCAAGGACAGAGAAGGTTTCTCAAGAAAGTGACATTCAAGCTGAGTCTTGAAGTAGATGTGGGACAAAATTCAAGTCAGCCAGAATAACATATGCAAAAGTCCAGAGGTGAGAAGACCAGGGTTTATTCAAGGGACAGAAAAAAAAAAAAAAAAAAAAAAGACCAGCATGCAATAGGGCCTGGCACAAGATAAGCTAGTCTTTACTAAGAGCAATGATTCTTTATTTGGCAGTGAAACTGGCTGTATTCCAAACATTTCCTCCCTATAAGCTAGTCCAAGGACTATATTATAGTAACTGTATACTAGGTTAGGAAGCCCATAGTCCACAAATAACAAAATTTGAGAATGTGTTTGTCAGTTGTTCAACAAAAATTAGTGGACTATTACTAGGCTTTGAGCTAAGAGCTGGTGTTTTAAGTTACTTATATTTCTTTAGGTCACATAGTTAATTTTTTATGGGTCCATATTAGTGAAATGTATCATCTGCTTATATACTCTGACCAATCACTTAATTTTGAGACAAGATCCCCCATAAAAATGAAGCTTTCTTAAGACCAGAAGTATTGGATGTTATAATGAGTTATGGGATTCAACTCTTCCAAGATGTTTTTTCCAGTTACTTGAGATTCCTCAACATGGATTCACAGTCAAATATAACCCGATCTTAAAAGAGAAACCACCATTTCTTCCTTATATAACTCGTCCACTAGTCTGTGGAGCACTTCCTCAACTCTCAAGTCAGGCTTATTTTTCCAAAGATGTTGCCACTAGACTTTAAAATCTAGACTCCACAGTAGGAATGCCTAGATTTTTAAGCCAAAGTATTCTCTACTGATGAGAGAACAACTCTATTGCATCCTATTGAAAATATTGTTCAGATGAAGATCCTTCGATGGCTTTGTTGCTCTCTACTCAGTCTTTTACTCAAGGCAGAAATAGTCTGGCCCCATAATTGTCAGTCTTGGAAGAATTTCAACTTAGTAATGGTTTATCAATGTCACAATGAGAACCAGGGTGAGTAAAACAGATTTATGACAGATGTAATTCTAATTCCAAAACTGGTAAAACATGATTGTACCCTGTTTCTATTTTGACTTATAATTGATTAATTTCTTAGATAAATTGGGTGGGTGCTGCAACCTGCTTTAGCAAATAAGAAGATCAATATCATTTAGGGGGTTTGGCTTTGCTGTGCAGTTATCACATTTCGGTCTGCCAGTTTTTCCCAGTTTGCCTACATCCATGGAATGTTGACATAGAGTTTTTAGAAAATTCCATAGCCTTTAGAACTTAAAAGTTACCTGGTTTGCATGGCAAATTTAGTCCATTTTTTCTTCTATCTTTATCTTGGATTATACTTGATCAAATTATTGCCTGAGATTATATTATAGATTATATTTTAATGGTGCTTCCCTGTTAGTTTGTCTGCATTAATCTGGCATATTAATACAACTACCTCTTTGTTTCTATTTGTCCCTTTCACTGTAAAGGACTAGAACGGGGTGCAAAATAGTCCCTATTCTAGCATTTTAAAGTCCATTGGGGAAGAAACATTAATGTACACAAACCAAGTACAGGGCAACCCTTGTGTTGGTTAGGACCTTACTGTTCTTAGAGCTTTCACTGTGCTTGCCTTGAGGTTCCCAAAGGAGGATTCTCCCTTATTCTTCTCTCTGTATCCTATATTTCCTATATATCCCCTTTTTTTCTACTGCTGTATTAGCCCCTTCTCACATGGCTAAAAAAAGACATACCTGTGACTGGGTAATTTATAAAGGAAAGAGGTTTAATGACTCACAGTTCAGCACGGCTGGGGAGGCCTCAGGAAACTTACAATAATGGTGGAGAGGGAAGCAAACACATCCTTCTTCAAATGGCAGCAGGAGAGAGAATGAGTGCCCAGCAAAAGAGGAAGCCCCTTACAAAACCGTCAGATCTTATGAGAACTAACTCACTATCATGAGAACAGGATGGGAGAAACTGTCCCTATGACTCAGTTATCCCCACCTGGCCCTTCCCATGACATGTGGCATTATGGGAACAACAATTCAAGATGAATTTGGGTGGGGACACAACCAAACCATATAATTCCACTCCTGGCCCCCTCCCAAATCTCATGTCCTCACAATTCAAAATACAATCATGCCCTTCCAACAGTCCCCCAAAGTGTAAACTTTCCCACATTTTCCTGTCTTCTTCTCAGCCCTCCAAACTCTTCCAATCTCTGCGTGTTACTCAGTTCCAAAGTCACTTCCACAGTTTTGGGGATCTTTACAGCAGTGCCCTCAGTAATAATTCACTGTTTTAGTTCGTTCTCATGTTGCTAAAAAACACATACCTAAGACTGGGTAATTTATAAGGAAAGAGGCTTGATTAACTCACAGTTCAGCATGGCTGGGGAGGCCTCAGGAAACTTATAATCATGGCAGATGGTGAAGCAAGCACACACTTTCTCACATGGTGGCAGGAGAGACAATGAGTGCTCAGCGAAAGGGGAAGCCCCTTGCAAAACCATCAGATCTTGGGAGAGCTAACTCACTATCATGAGAACAGGATGGGTGAAACCTCCTCCATGATAAAATTACCTCCACTTGGTCCATCCCATGACATGTAAGGATTATGGGAACTACAATTCAAGATTGGGGACACAGACAAACCATATCAACTACATTTCCACACTTTTGGTTCTATCCTTGTACTATCACCAGATACAAACTTTGCCCTTTCAAAGTCAGAAATTGACCCACATGTAAGCGTTTCTTGAACTTAGTAACTTCACAGAAGATTTCAGGAGTCATAAAGGAAGGATTGCATCACAAGGTCTCTGTGTTGTACCCTCCACTGCTACATCCTCCATACCTCATCTTTTTATGTCTCTTTTCCTCAGCCTTTTGAGTAAAACAAGCATATTCTTCCCCTTTTTCACATAAAACAGTTCTCACACCACTGTAGGTATTCTAGGAGAGAAGGTCAGGGAGACAATGGGTCTGTCACTTCAGGAATGCAGGGAGTGGCATTTATTTGTTGTCTTGATCCCCCCTGAAGCAGACCCTGAGATAAATCAACATTTTTACTGAGGAGTTCCTCCCAAGGAACATGGATAAAGAATGGCAAAGTGAGGCAGGAAAGGGAAGGAAGCCAGTTGAAGCTCAGTCCTGCTGGGGAGCTTTTACTGAGGAAAAATTTTCAAATGGTAAAATCATGCATTTCATTCAAACATGAAATGAACACATATCAAGGATTTCATTCAACTCATCAATTATGAAGGGAACTACTATGATATTACAAAGAGTTCAAATGAAAATTTGACTTATCTACCGTACAAAATCCACTGACTTTGTCATGAGTGGTAAACATTTGCTTTGCTATGGACAGAAAACATCCATCTGCAGTCCATCAGCTTTGCCATCAGTGCCCTACAAAATTTCTGCCTCTACAGACAGAAAATAAAATACTTAGTCAGACAATCAAAGCTGTATGCCCTTATGGAATAGACAATGCCTGAGGGTCGCTAAATCATACCCAACATTCCTTTGAAAGAACATCCAATAATCTCTTTTACCCACTTCCAAATCTTTCACAATTTTTTTTCACAACAGTATAGAACATGCCTCAGAGTTGTCCTGCCTGAGTGAAAGGAAGCTAGGATATTTATTCACTGATTCCAGTCAGCATTGATTGACTGGCCTTTCCAGCTAGCGTTGTACATTGGCCAAGACTATAAAAAAAAAGTCCTCGGGCAAAGTCACAAGGACTGGCAATAAGCAGCCCTCTGTGCACAGAGGTGAATGCCAAGGGGGACTGGGGGAGAGTAAAAGAAGATTAGGCACTAGTATTGTCTGCTACACTTGTCTTGTTTATTTGTTGATCTGATGTTTTGTCTGTTCCACCTTTCCCACCAGAATGTAAGTTACCTGAGTGCCAGAACATGTCTGTCTTAGATTTCACTGTCTCCCCAACAATTGTCCAGCACATAGTAGGCACTCAATAAATATTTTATAATATTGTTGGATAATATGGGCCTTGAGCTGAGCCTTAGAGACAGGTTGCAATCCAGATTTAGGGGAAGGGAGTCTGCAGGGAACTGTAAGAGACCCAACTAGCCAGGTTTAGTGCCATGTCCTGGGGCATCAACTGCACAGTTGCTCACCAGTTACTCACTCCGTGGCCAAGCTCCTCTCATGCCAAGTTGTGTTCATACTAAGTACAGAGGAACACAAAGTACAGACTCTGCTTGCAACATACTTGAAAATGGTCAATAACACAACATTATACCGTCAACCCCTTGCTTAATTAGTATCCATTAATTACTCTCCATGTGTGTACTCTTAACACTGAGATCTTTCTATACACTTTCCAAGACGCAGAACAAAGAAAGCATAAAAGAACAGAGACATTTTCTGTGAAGAAGGCAGTATGCTTGTCCAGGACAGAACTTGGAAAAGTCTATGAAAAAGCTAAATTGCATGTAGGCATCGCTGAACAGACCCAAGAGATGTACTGGTTTTATTAAGTAGCCAGATGGCCTTCCAGAGTAGCCAGAAGAGCAGACAGGCCCCAGATGACAAAAAATGAGGGGCCTTCCCTATGGGCATTTTGTGAGACAACGTGTTGACATTAGATATGGAAGAAATCCATAACTACAGTGTTCATGCAAATTCTCAAGAAAAGCAGGTGCTATTCACTGACCGTACCCAAATGAAATTTTACCAGAGAAAACAGCCCAACTTTCTTTTAAGTTTAATAACAGCAGGCTCTTTCCTCCACATACAAAAAAAGCAAAAACAAACAGAAAAGCCACTTCAAAATAAATTCCATACCAAAAACAAAGTGGGGAAAAACATAGCTTGAAAACTGCCCTTCATTTGAAATGGTTGACAGATGTCTTACAGAAATTTGGAGTACTGTCCAGATGCTTAGAATCTACTCATTTTACACAAAGTGCTCATGAAAGCATCATCATTGTCAGATTATAAAGGAATGTTTAAAAAAACTATAAAAATAAATACATGCATTTTTATTAGTGTCAATATTATATACCAATAACAATTAAATGGTTTAGAAATACAGAGAGAACATTGTAGATTGGTTAATTTTTAGTCCTCAGAAGAAAATCTAAGGTTTATCCTGGTAATGCAAATATTCTTCATGTGTATGTATGTTTACTCGTATGTTGCATTTTAATAGACATAGCTGGATTGTCCAGGAAGAGATGGCTCTGAGAACCTGAACACTCCTCCTCCAACTGAGTAACCCACAGAAAGCTGTTAGATATTCACAGGAAAAAGGAGACAGTAAGTAAGCCACCCCATCTCCATTACAAGTCAAGAATCTACACTTTGGGATGACTTGGAAACTATCCAATCATTCACTCAAAAGAAGTTTTTAAAGTACTACTGCATCAGTCATTTTTATGGTGTCAAAAAATGTTTTCGCCTTCAAGCAGCTTATGTATTGTCATGGAGAATAGGAGCAGAGATATTAAGGCCATACTTTACAAAACTCTAAGCAATGAATGGAAAAAAACTGGAGAGAAAAATTTTCATAAAGAACATATGCTAAGTAAATTGTTAAATATATAAAGTAACTGTAAAAATAGAAGCAGAGAACTTAGGGGAAGGAATTGAGAGAAAATTATGGGAATTTCACGGAAGCCAACAATCCATCACTTGTCAACAAGAACTTCAGGGACACCTGCCACTTGTCCAAGACTGTGTTAGAGGCAGGCGAAGAAGTGTCAAGTTTAATTTCTACCCTACGGGACCCAAGGGTGAAGTGAGGATGCATTGCTACACAGATAGAAAAATTAGTAGACAACTCAAAAAGCATAAAATTAAAAAGGAAAAAAAAAATGTCATCAGTGTCAATGGAAGGTTTCCTACAGAAAGTATGTTTGGGAAAGTCTTTATTACAGTAGGAAGCAAGGAGCTAGGTTTTGCTCCGGCTACTGCTACCTAAGAGATTACTTTATTTACAGCCAGATCAAATTGCCTCAGATTCTTGCCTGTTCTAAAATACAAGCATCTTTACTCTAAACAGTGAGATCTTGATGGGAATGATATGTAGCAGTGTCCAGCAGCATTTAGTGTGAAAGTAGAAAAGCACACAGAAAACACAAAATTCTGCAAAATGTTCAACAATGATCATCACTACAGGACAAAAAGTAGGAAACTGGGATTATCTCACTGTACTCTCTCTAGGAATTATCACTGCTTGTCAGCAGATGTGAGAATTCTCCTCCTTAAAGCCCTGCTCAGCAGACTGATTCTCTGCTCTTTACACTTGACATAAAGAAGTGTATACCAACTGCATCTATTTAGGATTCAAATGTCTAGGAGGTGATATTTTCCTTCTCTTCACATCTAAGTCAGCAAAGGCCTGATCTGGTAGTCGCAGAACAAGGTTTGGTCTACAATTATTCAGATGGTAGGGAATCTACATTGATAAAAAAAATCCTGGAATGGGTCGTCAATGCAGAACACATGCAGAATTCATATCACACACAGAGTGAAGCGGGGAGACATGTCGAACATATTGCAAAGTTTTCCCATTATCCAAAGGAATCAAATTCAGCAGTCAGTGCACATTAACACATAGCTCCCAGACATGACGGTTACAGAATCCTGAGGACCTTGTGCATGGAAAGAACTGACCTCGTGTCATCTAGGAACAGAGGGAAGGCAGCACGAACACAAGAGACCAACACCTGGCTTCTATTTCTGACTCTGCCGCAGACACTCTGGCAATTTTTCCAGAAACTGTAAAGCTGTGGGTTTTAAATTGTTGGGAAATGTTAGGTTTGTGGCTTTCTTTGCCCGTGGGAACAGAGAGATAATTTTTCTTCTTTTTTCCCTCTTTCTGAAATTGTCATCGTCTTCTCTTCTTGTTTAAAATTTGACCAAGTGCTTTCGAGACAATCTGGAGCTTAGAAGACTATCATTTTGACTTTAGGACCCCACAGTCTCTCCTCTATGCTCAAAATGAGGTTAGGCCAAGGGACATAAAGCAACATGCTAAGACTAGAGATCCGTCCATAGTTTCTGTTTGGGGTATGGATATTGGTCTAAGGGAAAATGCTCCCATTAAGAACAAACATTCTCTTCACTGGCAATACTCATTAAGAGCTAGGCCTAGTTTAATTCTATAGAAAATTAATAGGGTTCTAGAAATGTAGATGATTCATATCTAATGTGCCCAGTACCAGTCATTCAAGAGGTGTGAATACACAGAAGAAAATTCCAGCACAAGGAAAAATGTTAAGTGATATAGGTATCCCTTTTAGGAAGGCCAAAATAAAGAACTCCAATCAGCTTATATATTTTTAGACAGCAATACAGTTAGGATCAAGCTGTAGCTATCTTTATCTCTATCTTTACCCTTATCCCTTACCGATGTAAATAAATTGGCCACATTTGCAATAAACTCCATGAGGTTTCACATAGAATCTCTGGCAGGGAAAATCTTATCTAGGTAGGGTCCCCAGAGAAAAATGAGGAAGGAGATATTGGCTTATGGAAACTGACTGCTTCTGGGCTCATCCCTGCAGTTTTCAGAGGGAGTGGTCTGAATTAGGTTTGGAGATCAGCTCAGCAGAGAGGTAGGAACGTGAGATGAAGATTAAGAAGTTCTGGCTCCAGTTTACTTAAAACCTCAAAGTTACATTTTTCTCATCTGTAAGCTGGGGCTAATAACATTCCTGTTTACACAGGTCTCTCAGGACTGCTGTATGAAATAAGCAAGCTCAAAACTTTGATACTTTGAAAGACACGAAGTGCTATCCAAATATATAGCATTCTTATTAAGGTAAATAGGAAAGGCTGTGGAATAGTTGGCTATTAGAACTGAGTAAAAGCTTGAAGACCCAGGGAAAGGACATCAGAACTAAGTCTTGTTGGAGCATTTCAGCAGAAGAGTCCAGAATCTGCCCTGGGCATTTGGCTACTTAGTACAAGTGTTCAATGGTGACACTTCAGTATTCAGGTGCAGCACCATGTGATTCTGATTAGCCAAGTGCCCGTGCTTCCTATTCACTGTTTCCAGCAATCCTGTTCCCTAGAAGGTCACCATATACATTGTTTTCTCCTCTCTTCTTCAATCCTGCCTCTCCTGGGCTCAAGACTCCAAGCAGAACTAAAATGTCACAGTTGCCACCCATGTAGGTAGTAGGGTCAGCAGACCTCACCTGCCACTGCTGGGCCTGCTCCTAACTTGGCTCCCATTGCAGCTTCTCCATGGTGCCTTGTGTCTGCAGAACTAACCAGGAGGAGCACTTACAGGAGGGAGAACAGGGAAAGGATCCTGACCCAGACAGAGCCTGTAAGACTGTCCTGGTTATTCAGCTTCATGTCTCAACTTCAGGCCTACTCTTCTCCTCTCTGCTTTGTGATATTGTCAGTCTGCAAACCAGTCTTCCTTCATCACCTGACTCCACGTTAGGCTCTGCTAATTGGGTTCTAGGGAAGGCTGCAAGGCTTGGAGAGGGAGAGGAAAGAGACCCACCCTTTTCACTTTGCTACCTGCTGTTGTCTGCGTCATTGCAGCATCCATCTCTTCTTTAACCAGTAGCAGCAGTTACAGCAGCCTCATGGCAGCTCTTCAGAAGCCTAAGTCCAGCTCCCGTGGGCCCCTCGTTCAAGTCTCTAAACTTTAAAAACACCCAAGTTTCCTTTTATTCCCCCAACCCTATGTGTAATAGCTGCCTCCTGCAGTTACTACTGCCTGTATGATAACCTGGTATCGTTTTCTTACCTCTTCACTTCTTAAATATAGGCAGTCCTCACTTTGCACTGTTCTGAGGTGTATGAATTTAAGAGTTTAGTTAAATAATGTCAGTACACCCAATAACACAGTCAAATTTCAGTTACCATGGTAAGTTAACTGTGAGTAATTACATAAAGTACAAGCTTTATTGTTCTCTTAAGTCCACAAATCTGCATACATGTGTATCATGATAAGTGACCAATCACGTCATTTTTTTTCCCCAGTCCATTTGTTGTTTACTGTGCATCTGTTATTCAGTTCACACACAGACAGCAGAGCTTATGGTTGTGTTGTCTCTCTGCCTCCCAGTGATAAACCCACATAACATTTTATAAAAACAGATAATCAAAAGAGGGAATTGGCCCGCAAAGTTGAAAATGCAGCAAAGAACTGACAAGTGATACCACTGGAAGTGAAATTCAAACCCAACGTAAATGAAGTTATTAACAAAAAAATAGGTGACCGTGAGACCATCGACCCTGCTGTCATTTGAGAGAGTCAGGATATGCGGTGCGAGGAAGCCAGGGAAAGGAAATGTAACATAAATGAGAAACATGGTTTTGGCATAAACGATGATAATGTCCCAAAGAAAGGGACATTGGAAAAAAACCAAAACTTCACTTTAAAGAAACTCTAAGAGATATTTTATGACTTTGAAAGCAAGAAAGATAAATGTTAAAAGCTGATCCAAACTTAGAAAGGAGTATGACAATTTGCCAAGGCACAGAAAACATGTTTGCTCAGTAATGTTCATTATAAGACAAGAAGGTCAGCACTGTTCAAATTATTCTTGAAAAGGTTTTTAGAAAGATAAAAAATATTTTAAATCTCCATGTTTTTAATGCTTTATAGTGTCCCCAATAAATGTTCATTTTATTATGCATTTCATTTCCCTACACATTTACAACTAGTAATAAGAGATTTTTAATATTTTGACAAAAATTGTTAAGGGTCACAGAACAATCATAATTTTCTCATTGATGATTAAGATTGCTTTGTGTGAGTACAACTTGCAAAATCATTTTCATAGTCCCATACGACCATGCCAAACAGACTGCCTGTATCTGGTTAACAATTATTTGTAGTAAATTCTCTCTACTGAAGACGTAGATTCTGACCCCTGACTGACCTGATATGACCCCAAAAGCTCAACTTGTTGGGAAGCCTTACCTCTCATTACATTTCCCTGCCTTTCTGCTGCGGGTTAATAAGAAAGAGTTGTGAATGAAGAGGCAGAAGACTTCAGTTCAAATTCAAGCTCTATCTGTTTCCTGAACATAGTTATTTCCTCATGTAAAAATGAAGTTGATAATAAAATCGGCTACCATAAAAATCAAGAGAACTCAAAGACACATATATGTGAAAGTGCTTAGTGAGGTACCGGGGTAGGCTGAATAATGATCTCCAAAGATAGCCACATCCTAATCTTCAGAACCTGTGAGCAGTGCCTCATACAGCAGAAGAGGCTTTATGGCTGTGATTAAATTACTGATCACTTTCACATGTATGTGTCATTGGGTTCTCACAACAACTTTTATGGTAGTTGATTTTATTATCAACTTCATTTTTACATGAAGAAATAACTATGTTCAGGAAACTAATAGAACTTGAACTTGAACTGAATTCTTCTGCCTCTTCATTCGCTGCTCTTTCTTATTAACACACAGCAAAAAGGCAAAAAAAGGTAATTAGGCATACTGAGATGGGGAAATTGTCCTGGATTATGTGGGCAGGTCCTAAATAAAATGACAAGTGTCCCTATAAAAGGGAAGTAACAGGATATTTGACTCCAGAAAAGGAGAGGGTAATGTTATGAGGGAAGTGGAGACTGGAGCCATGTGCTTTGAAGATGAAGAAAGTGGTCACAAGAAGCTAAAAAAGGCAAGGAAATGGATTCTCCCTTAAGAGCCTTCAGAAAGAACAAGCCCAGACAAAACCTTGACTTTATCTCAGTGAAACTGACTTTGGAATTCTGACTTCCAGGTCTGTCAGAAAATAAATTTATTTTGATTTCAGAAATTAAATTTGTGATAATTTGTTACAGTAGCAACAAGAACTAATGCTGGTACAAATGGCAGATTTTATTATTATATTAATACCACACTTGGTGAAACTGCGAATGCAGCCCATTCCCACTTAGTCCTTTTGCTGGATCCTTCCTAATTGGAGTTAAGACTTTTAGGAAGCACTGGGAGTGCTAATTTGGATGAATACAGTCAGCTGTGCTTGTTCCTCATTTGTCAAGTAGAACCAACGAGGGCAAAACCCCATCTTCTGTTGCATACATTCATGTGACTTGAAGATCATGCTTCATCCAAATCTATCCTGATGAATTCTTCCCAGTGGGATGGAATGCTTTTTCTTCTTCTTGTACACCTTTTGCTAAATTTAACCAATAAGGCAAATGATTTCTACTATGAAAATGATAAGACAATGATGAAAGAAATAGAAGAAGACACAATAAATGGCAAGATATCTTGTGTTCATGGATTGGAAAAATTAATATTGCTAAAATGTCCATACTACCTAGAGTGATCTACAGGTTTGATGTAATCTTCATCAAATTTCCAATGGCATTTTTCACAGAGATAGAAAAAGCAATCATAAAATTCATAGGGAACCACAAAAAACCCCAAAAAGCCAAAATAATCTTGAGCAAAAAGAACAAAGCTGAAAACATCATGCTACCTGATTTTAAAATATACTACAAAGTTACAGTAATCAAAGCATCATGGTACTGGCATAAAAAGCCGACATACAGACCAATGGAACAGAATAGAGAACTCAGAAACAAATCCACACATTATGGTTACTTAGTCTTTGTCAACGATGCCAAGATCACACAAAGGGGAAAGAACATTTTCTTCAATAAATGGTGTTAGGGCTGCTCTGCCTATGGAGTAACCATAACTTATTCCATTACTTTCCTAATAAAATTGCTGTCTATAGAGCAATTTTGCTATAAAGTCTTTGCTCTATAGCAAAAAACTTTGCTCTATAGACTCACCCCAAATTATTTCTTGCATGAGGTCCATCTTACAAAAAATAAAATAAAATAAAAAATAAATAGTATTAGGAAAACTGGATATCCAATGCAGAAGAATGAAATTTGACCGTTTTCTCACAACATACACAAAAATAAACTTGAAGTGGATGAAAGACTTACCTGTAAGACCTAAGACTATAAAATTGTCAAAAGAAAACATAGGAAAAAAGCTTTTGACATTGGTCTGGGCAATGATTTTATGGACATGACCCCAAAACTCAGGCAACAAAAGCAAAAACAGACAAATGAGATTGGCTCAAACTGAAAAGCTTCTCCACAGCAAAGGAAGAAACCAATAGGATATAGAGATAATCTACAGAATGAAATAATATATTTGCAAACCATACATCTGGTAAGGGGTTAATACTCAAAATATATAAGGAACTCAATCAATTCAATAGCAAGAAAAACAATAGTATTAAAAAATGGATAAAGGAGATGAATAAATATTTATTCAAAGCAGGCATAAAAATGACCAATAGATGATTATTAATGATCAGAAAAATTCAAATCAAAACCGCAATGAGATATCACCTTACACCTGTTAAGACTGTCATTATCAAAAAGACAAGAGATAACAAGTGTTGGTGAGGATGTAGAGAAAAGGAAACTCTTGCACACTGTTGGTGGGAATGTAAATTGGTATAGTCATTATGGAAAACAGTAGGAAGGCTACTCAAAAAACCTAAGTGTCCATTGACAGATGAATGGATAAAGAAAATGTGATACATTAGATAGACAGAAACATACATGTAATGGAATATTATTTAACCTTAAATAAGAAGAAAATTCTGTCATTTATGACAACGTGGATGAAGCTAGAGGACATTATTCTAAGAGAAATAAGCCAAGCACAGAAAGACATACTGCATGATCTCACTTTTTTGTGGAATCTAAAAAAGTCAAACTCATAGATGAAAGCAGAGTAGAATAGTGCTTGCCAGGTCCTGTGGAGGGGGTGAAGGTGGAGGTGGGGAAAATGGTAATGCTGGTCAAAGGGTGCAAAACTCAATTAGGCAGGATAAATAAGTTCTGGAGATCTCAGCAGCATGCCAATCACCAATCCAGCTTTCCTCTGGATAGACTGGCTCAGCGACTGTCATATGAAACTGGAGGCTCCAAAGGGAAGCTTCTTCAGAATCAATCTTATTGGTTATTTCTTGATGGCCCAACATGGTCCCCAGGGTCATCAGCAGGCATGCCCTCATGGAAAGCTGTGGAAGGGCAGCGCCAAGGGGTGTGGCCACAAGTCTTGATGCTAATGCTCCCTAAGAGAACCCAGCCAAATCCAACCTTAAAGGCATTACTGTTACAAATGGAGGGACAAACTGACATTTTGGGGCCCCTCATGAGAAGCAGCAAAACATACAATATCACCTATGTAGTAGTTTTGCCAGAAATGTTTCAAAGTAATGTAAACTTAAGGAGTAAATCAAATAAATCTAGAATGTGGGACACTCTGTGACAGCTCCTGGACTCTTCAAAAAAGCCAATATCATAAAAAGCAGAAAAGAAAAAAACGGAGGAGAATTTTCTAAGTTAAAAGAAATGAAAGAAGCATAACAACCAAATACAGCATGCTAACTTGGTTGGATCTTTGATTTAAAAAAAAAATTCTATAAAATATATATTGGGGATGATTGGGGGAATTTAAATGTAGACAGCATATTAGATAATATGGAATAAGTGTCATTACCTTGGGTGAGTACTTCCACATACTTTAAATAAATAAATATAAATAAACAGGGAGAGAAGTGTCACAAATATGGTAATATTGCACAATTTTAGTAAAGGAAAAATGGGGACTCATTGTACTATTTTCAACTTTTCTACAGGTGTTCTATTTTTGAAATAAGTAATTGGGGGATTTGAATGTTTTTCAATTATTAGAAATATTCAGAGCACTGTAGTAATTTACTCTTCCATATTGAATGTACCTAGACATGAATTCCCTTGTCTGCCAGTTACAATAAGAAAATAATATAAACAATTAAAATAACCCTGAGAGTCCCCAAAATTACACAGCTGTCTAGTGTTCTGGTGTCCAAAATACATTAACACATCAGATATGACTTGGTCACTGAGCACTATAATCTTCATTACAGATGAAACCGGTTGCCTAGCAAATCAGTCCATTTCCCATCTCTTAACTTTGCATTGATGATGCCTGGTTTTCCTTTTTTTTTTTTTTTTTTTTTTTTTTTGAGATGGAGTCTTGCTCTGTTCCCCAGGTTGGGGTGCAGCAGTGCGATCTCGGCTCACTGCAACCTCTAACTCCCGGGTTCAAGCCATTCTTCTGCCTTAGCCTCCCACAGGCACCTGCCACTATGCCTGGCTAATTTTTGTATTTTTAGTGAAGATGGGGTTTCACCATATTGGCCAGGCTGGTCTCAAACTCCTGACCTCGTGATCTGCCTGCCTCGGCCTCCCAAAGGGCTGAGATTACAGACGTGAGCCACCGCGCGCGGCCCTGTTGATGCCTGGTTTTCTTATACAATCAGCCATCCAGCACAGGAGCTTGGCCCTGGCACAGTATATGTCCCAACTCCCTTACTTTGCCCAGCTCCCCAGATGCCAGGGTTTCTTATTCACAGATATACAAAGGATTCTATCTAGTGGGGTAGCAGGGACTTCGGCTCTTTAACTGCTCAAATGAGACGCTGTCCCAATCGACTTCACAGTGGGTATGTTTTCCATCCGGAAAAAAAAAAAAAAATGCAGTGAGCACTGCATTAATTGCCAAACTGTTGATCTTCGGGCACTTGAAAAGGCAGGAAAAGAGTAGAACTTTACAAAAAAGTAATAAGCGCTTTTTAGAACCTTTTTCTTTTGGTTATTGGAGCAATTCAAGGGTTAAGTTACAGGACTATGAAATCCTACGGTGTACAGAACTCCTTTAAAGTCAATTTAACCAGATTACTCTTAATATTTGCAGAGCCTGGAGATACATACGTGAAAGTTGGTACAGAGGAATGTCTTATGTTTAGATGGCTGAATGGTGACTAGAGGCATTGCTTACTGACAGCAGCCTCGTGCAAGACACATAGAATAGGGGAATTGTTTTAACAAAGCACAACAAAAAGGCACTTGGTCCTCAAGCTTGCCATCAAAAGGCTTAAGTGAATTTGTGTGGAGAAATTCTGTGCTGTGGAGATACTACCTAAAACAAAACAAAACAAAAAACAGTATTTCACTAAGTTGCTAATTAGGTAATAATTACCCAAGGCAAGGTGTAGAATTCCTATCTCACTCTAGAAATGTTCAGGTCGGTCCAAGAGTCCAACAGCTCCACAGAACAGTAAATTGCGGACTCTGAGCCAAAATCTGAAACAACGATATCAAATATGGGTGATGTTAGAACAATGACATTAAGCACTGCACCACTTCCACAGGAACTTGTTGCCATAATAGGAATTTCCTAGTCAGCCTCCTCCCCGCAATGCCCCCTGCACCCCCATTAACATTAACAGACCCACTCACGCGGAGAAAGCCTCACTGGAGTATCAGAGGCTTGGGCAGGAGAGTATTCACCATTGCGCTTGGAAAATCCTGCAGTTATACCTACAACAGTCACGGGAGGAGGCTGGGCAAATATTAACATATAATACTTATTGAGTGCTTCCTATGCACTAGGACCTCTGTGAAGAGATTTACATGCAGACCTCCTCTAACTGTTCCAGCAGCCCATGAGGTAGGCACTATGATTTTATTGATTTCTGCAGTAAGGAGACTGAGGATTCAAAACGTCAAGCCACTTGTTTACATTCACACAAAGAACAAGTAGCAAAGCTAGAATTTGAGCCTACTTAATCTGACTCCAGAAACTGGGCTTTTAAACATTTATACTTATTCTTTCAAACAGGAGACTGAAGCACAGCAATTCTGTCATTGATAATAGCCCCTCTTATATAAATCTTCATAATGTATACATTTTTTAAAATATTACTTCCTTCACCACTGCAGTGGTCTCTTGTCCGCCATCCCTAAAAAGGGGAACCTCATTGGCAGAACTGCCCGAGCCAGTGAACCAGGTCTGGGCTGTCCAAGGCCAGTGTCTCTCTTTATCCCACCCTGCATTTGGTGCCAGATCTTTTTGCACAGTTCTTGCAAGTGTTCAGATTTCTCCTTAGTCTTGTTCATCAGGAATACAATAAATAACTCTGGGACACTCTGTCTTCTCTTGAAGTTGCCTCATTTGCCATCTGTCTCAAACTTGACCCCACCCTGATACTCTTTGCTACACTGGTCATCTTCCTTCTTTTAATTGATCTTCTTGGTAATTTTAGTCCAGTTGGAGCATTTGGCTCTGTGTCTCAGGAATCTCTCTTCACTTCAGCATTTATCAACCCCATTCCCTAATTAGAGGAGCGTAGGCGGTAAAATATCCACAAAGCCTGTAGTGCAATACAAATTATCTACAGCTTTCACATGTTTATTTTACTAATTATCTGCCAAAAATGTGATTTCTTTTTCTGCTCAACAGAAGGTTGTTGACTCCCCTTTTGTAGACAAAATTGCTTGATAAGATTGATAATGTCAGCATAAACAGTGAGACTGGCCTTTTCCAAAACTGCATGACTTTAAAATAGCTGTGGCAGAAATCAACTAAGGGACTCAAGGGGAGAGCTCTCAGTGAGGTCACACACAGAGTGAAGAAAAGAGTGAGAGTTCATGACAGTGCTCAGAAGCCACAGATACACTTGGAAAGGGCATCAGAATTTACTATAGAATTAACGAGGATGGACAAGGTAGTAATTGAATTGTGTTTATAGACTACAGGTGGATAGCAATGAATGAATGGGTAATTAAACAAATGTAGGAACAAACATTAGGTAAGCATAAACTATGATGAGTGCTTTCACACGTATAAATTCTCCCCATGCTCTGCTAGATAATAATTATTATTTCAGTTTTATCGATGAGGAAACTGAGGCTCTAAACGGTTGAGCCTTGCTAAGATATTCCAGCCAGAAGTTGGAGGCTTCTGAATACAGATTTCTCTTGCTTTGAGTTGCTTCAAGTATACCTAGGATTTTGTTTTTATTCAGGTATGGTGAGGCCAACAGATAAGATGGTTGCCACCGAAATGATAATTTTTCATAGTGTCCAAGAGGAGTGAGCTCAGATACTGTGCAGGGCCACAGGGAAGTACCATGGTCAATTAGGAAGCAGGCCTAGGACAGCGTGGTTTGAATAATTCGGGAGGGCTCTGGGCTGTAGGGGTGGTCTCTGATTGTTTTGTACCTAGCCCTGTGTGATTTAGGGCAGGGGGACAGTATCCTGGACTATAAAAGTCCAATAACAGAAGACACATGGGAATCCAGGATAGGTTGGTTTACATATGAAAGCTGTGTTCACAGGTAAGTTTTTTGCTTTCCCTAGGAATTAACTAACCGTGAGAGGGGCAGTCAGTTTTTCAGTAGATCCACAAGGCCTCAAGATGTCAAAACATCAGGAAATATAGAAAATAAAAAACCATGATTAATACATGAGCAGAATTTATAGTTTCTGACTTTGGGATTAGAAGTGATGAATTACTTAATTTCTGGAAGTTTAGGATGTCATCTTCCAAAATGCAGTAAAAGGCTAACCTGAAATGGCAGACAAATCTTTTCAAATACCTCCAAAGCCCATTCTTGTTCTTTCTGTGTTTAGAGTTCACCCCCAAGCAAAACCTTTATTCCTGAGTCTGGTCTTGCTGTCTTTTCCATTGCTAAGGAAATGTCTTCCGTGACTTAGAGGCAATCTCTTTGCATGTACTACAGCTGCCTATTAATGTGGTTGCTATAGAAACTACATGTCAACTGAACTCCCAATTTTTTTCTCAAACTTTAGAGGCTACAATTATTTAAGAGTATAAGCTATACTTATCTTTGCCTTCTATATTATTTGATGCATTGAGGTCCATAGGCAGAAGTCAGGAATGTTTCCTTGTTCTGTGTGGGGCTGAACGTCCAGGTAAGGCCTAAGGATTCCAGCTGCAAGGGTGTAGAGTAGGCAGAGGCCTAGAGTTTGGGAAACCTCTAGATATGCATTACAAGCACTTGGTCTCTAGTCCTATTGTTCCACCATTCTCTTTTGTGTTCATGCATTTCTCTTATTAAATAATCATCATGCTAACACTAATGAAAATATCTGATTTTTTTTGAGCATCTACTCTGTCTCTGGCATTGTGCTAATTACTCTATATTCATTTTCTGATCTAATCCTTGCAATAACCCTATGAGATAAGAACTGTTAGTTCAGCTTTTGAGATGAGGAAACCAGAGCATGGGAAAGGTAAATAAATTGCTAACACTAGTACAGCTGTAAGAAGTCTAGCCCCAGGTCTGTCTGATATTGACATTAATACTTCTCATCATTAGCTATGCTGTGTTTTCCATTTCAATGTACATTTTCCTGCAAGGACAAGGTACTCCTTGTTTGTATCTACCAAATCCATAGTATCACTGACATCGGCAGCTCAACAAATCCCAAACCAAGTGTACTCTTTATTGAAGGGATGGAATTCAGGCACAGAACCTTAGCTTCTAAGAGAACAGGAAGGAGGAAGGGTTGGACTGGGTGAAAGAGAAGTGAGAAGATAACCTTGGAATATCCAAGCAGGGACAATCTGAGCTCCTCATGGAGACACCAAATAAGGATTTGGTTACTAAAAGGGAGAAGTAGTGTGGAGCTTGGTGATAGAGGAGCAAAAACAGAAAAGGTCAGCATTGAAAGTTGATATCAAGCCAGAGCATAGCCAACTACTAGACCAGAGGTTGCAGAGTCTGAGAGCTCCTCAGGCAGAGTGCCTTCAATTGGCCCTGCTAGAAGTCAGGAATGTTTCCAGGTTCTGTGTGGGGCTGAACCTCCAGGTAAGGCCTAAGGATTCCAGCTGCAAGACTGTAGGGTAGGCAGAGGCCTAGAGTTTGGGAAACCTATAGATATACATTACAGGCACTTCATCACTAGTCCTATTGTTCTACCATTAGGTCACCATTAATATCAGAGGACCAAAAGCAAGTTTCAGCCCTGTATGTTGAAGCAGAAGGGAAGCACTTGTTTATGTGATCTGAAGGGTGAATACTGAAAGATGATTCCCCTTATACACACATATTCCTGCTTTGCCTGAAGTCGCACCCCCCATTGTAGGTATTCCTTTACATTAAGACACTGTTTTTCTAAAGGTTAAAAGTAAAATGTTACACTTACTTAGGAGGAATAAGAGGTTAACCCATCAGCACCATTTCGATGATCTGTGAGCTGAGTGTAAGGATATGAGAGCTGAACATTTTGGTTAGACTACCTGGTACAAGCTGGGATCTGAGAACACAATTACACCATGGTATGGGTAAATTTTAATAGGAAATGCCACCCTATAATGCAGCCAAGTGAGGCCCAGGAAGGCTGCCCTGAGTGGAGATCTAAGTAGCTGGGGATGCGGGGAGAAGGCAGGGGAAAGAAATGACTACTCGTTATGTATCTTTCATGTGCTAGTTATGTTATATATCTCATTTAACAGAAAAATTGAAAGGAGATATAATTCCTGTTAGCTCTGAAGAAATTGAGGATCAGGTGGTTAAAATAATTGTCCAAGGTCCCTCAGCTGCTTGATGGTGGAGCTAAAATTAAAATCCACATTTCAGACTATAAAACCCATGTTCTTTTTCACCGTGGCACAGTGCAGGAAATGCCAAAGATAAATATGTCTTTCCTAATTTTCCCCAGAGTCCTCCCCAGTGATGGCCAGAATCAATGTACATCTGCAAAGTGGGTCTTTTAACATGTGTTGTGTTCACACTCTGACTCTTCTGTCCTAGTGGAAGGAGGTTATTTGATAGTGCTCTACAGGGGCCAACACTCTGGGTCACTGTTTGGGAATGCTAAATGCTTTCCTTTATTTCCAAATTGCTTTTCTGTTTAAAAAGCAACATGAAAAGCTTTTGAAGTTTCAAAAATGACTGCAGGGAGACTTGTACATGCCATTTTGAACTGTGACTGTTGAGAAACAAACGTCTGTTTTTATTTTTAAATGTTCCTTCAGCTCGTGAAGACATTTAAGAAAAAAGAACAAGGCTTTTAAATCTTCCTACTTATCCCTGGGGTGATCTGTTCTCTGTAGAGCAAAAGCCAAATGGTCAAATAGTAAAGAGCGTTGTGTGGACTGGGTTCTGCAGCCTAACATGTGGTCTCAGAATTGGAAGGGGCTTCTTAGGGTCTTCCATTGATTGGCATGAATCCACTGAGATGCCTGAATGAAATATGTTAGCCTCAGGACTAGCCCAGGTAGTCCACATCTATAGCCATTTATGGGGAACTTTTGATACAGTACACTGTCTCCACTATTCCACATCCCACTATAGAGGTTTTGGGAGGCAAATCTTATTAATTATGTCTAGACCTTCAGACAATATTCTATTCACTTTCCATCTGTTTTATGTGGAGCCACTGAAGGAAATGCAGCCCAGGACAAATTTTGGTAACAAATGAATCTAGGAGACAGTCTGAAACGCAAGGCATGGTTTTAAGGTTGAAGATGACCAAGCACTATGTGGGGGTTAAATAGACTTCATAATCTGAACACTGACACCAAGTCAAGAAGAATTCTAAGTCAGGAAGGACTTCAGTTGAAGCTTTTAAGCCAGTTGCTCCCAAATATTTGATAAATCCAATGAGAGAGCTGTTTTTGCTTTGTTTCAGGGCTTGTGTGAAGTTTTTTTCAGTCACATTTGAGCCTGAGAGATGGAGGTGATAACATTTTCTTTGTTTAGCATTAGGGCAAAGAAGAACACATGCTTTCTTTCCAGCGTTAACTCAAGACAAATGAAACTTCAAACCTGAAATATTTTTTAAAAGGTACATTCTTTGATCACAAGATTGAAATCTAAAAGAAGAGATGACTACTTCAAAAACCTTGTGTAAATATTAAATTCAAAAATTCACTTTCATAACCACAAATGTATCAAGGGTTCAAACTTATGCTGTCTACCACTTTCATTTATGACTCATTGGGTGACCCTGAACATATTATTAGCACCTCTTTATATATCTATATATACAACTGCTTGTGTAACTGATAACCTTCAGACTGAGGGATTTGACTATTTCAATGAATACTGTCACTAGACCAAACTCCTCAAATGAAAAATGCCAATAAAATCAGAAAATTTGAAAACACATGACAAAAGACGCAAGATGGTCTGGATATTTTTTTCCCATCTCACTCTTCTCTTCCATTTAAGCCATTTAATTTATTTTCCTCTGCTTGCCTTTTGTAGGCTCAGGGATAGAGTCAGTCAGATAGAAACATGTTTGCTTAGTAGCAACAGAGGGGAGGAAGGAGAAGGAGAGAATTCTGAGAAAATGGACCCAGCTAAAAAATGTCTTGGACTTTCATGTAAGATGTTAATAAAAGCTGATGAAGAGTGTTCTGGAAGGACAGACGAAAGGACCAATATAGGCAGCAGTGAGCGTAACCCTAAGAACCAGGATGACAAGTAAGTCCCACATCTACTGCCTACTCTGATCAGTTGCTATAGCACAGCTGTCCAGAATGCCAGCTTGAGAAGGCTTCTAAGGCTGCTCCATGCTCAGTGGGAAAGTGTGCTGTATTGGTTAATGATGTCTGACCTGGTCATGGCTGGGAGAAAGGGAAGAGAATAGCTCATCTTATTAAATATCTATTCTCAAACAACAATATGAGGTAGCTGCTAAGAACCTATTTCATAGAAAGTGAAACTGAGACTTAAAGATCTTAAAAAGATTTTCCAAGGAAACAACTGGAGAGTACTAGAGCTGAGATTTGAACTTCAGTCTGTCTCTCTGCCATACATTCTGTACTATTCTACACGGCCTATCTAGTGACTGGCTGTGTGAACTTGGGGAAGAGACTAACCATCTCTAGGTCTTGGAATCGCTTTGCCCAAATAGAGATGACAGTCTCAGCAATGCCTACATCACAGGATTATAATAACAAGGATTTTGTTTAGTAACTGTATAGTAAAATGTTCACAGACATGTTACAACTGTGGATGATGGTACTGATATGGTACTAGCATATAATGTAAAAGATGGTCATCCTCCTACTCCTTGTTCCATGAAATACTCCTTCTCCCAAGAAATATTACTGTCTGCAGCTGATTAATTTTAGGACAACAAGGCCAAGCTACTACGAATCAATCAATTCTGAGCATTTGATTTTCTTCAAAGAATGCTGTAAAGTCACTTTTATAAAATTCCTCCTATTTAATGCTTCCCTGAGTTAAATCTGCAAGAGAACAATCTTTCTTCATTGGCAGCCCTCTAAAGTGCTCGAGTTCTCTGCTGTAACTAATGTTCCTCCAGAGGCCTTAATAGATTGCTGAAGTTCTGAACTTTAATATTGCAATAACATTGGTTTTGCCTTAATATGCTGTAAAAAAAGTTTTATAAAAATAAACCACATTTTCTATGCATATTTTCACATCCACAGTATTTGCGTATATGTGGTTTTTGGTAAGCTTTTTTCCATCCTTGAAATCATAAAAATGCTCAAACTAATGAAAAAAAAAAAAAAAAAGAAACCAATTTCACTGGAGATCATTACTGGCATGATCCTGCTTCATACATTTGTCAAATATGTTTTTGGAAGTGCCTGTGGATGACATTGTGAAGGTTATTAACTCAAAAGAAATGGCTGTATGCAGGTCATGAGAATATTATCATGCTTCCCCTCTTTTTCTACTCCTATATTGTATCTTTATTGTTTCAAAACTATACCCAAGCTGGGAATAGTTTTATAAATAACAGTGAATTTCTAATTGTTCCACAATTTAAGCATGGCAATTTTTTGCTCAAATTTTATACTTAAAGTTGAAAATATAAATATAGCCCACACCTAAATGTCCATGCCATCCAAATGCCACTGATTCATACTCATTAGGGTGGCTATTATTAAAAATGGAAAATAACAAGTGTTGGCAAGAATATAGAGAAATTAGAACCTTTATGCATTGCTGGTATGAAGAGAAAATGTTGCAGCTGCTGTGGAAAATAGTTTGATGGTTTCTCAAAAAGTTAAACAGAATTACCATGTAATCCAGCCATTCTACTCTTAGTTATATATCCAAAAGAATTGAAAACAAGGACTCAAACACATACTCATATATCAGTCTTCATAGCAGCATTATTCATGATAGCTAAAAGTTAGAAACAATCCAAATGTCCATCAACAGATGAATAAACAAAATGTGTTATATGTGCAATGCAATATACAGCCTTAGAAAGGAGTAAAATTCAGGCTTAGAAAGGAGTAAAATTCTGATAATGCTACAACGTGGGTGAATCTTCAAAAGATCATGCAAAGTGAAGTAAGCCAGACACAAAAGGACAAATAGCGTATTATCCCATTTATATGAGATACTTAGAGTAGTCCAGCCCTGACAGACAGAGAGTAGAATGGTGCTTGCTGGCGGCTGGGGGCAGAAAGAGTGGGAATTACTTTTTAATAATTATAGCCCTTCTGTTTGGGATGATAAAAAATTCCTGGAAATGAGTAATGCCAACTACCACATGGCATTGTGAAAGTACTTCATGCCACTGAAATGTATATTTTAAAATAGTTAAAGTGGTGAATTTTTATGTAATTTACTTTTATTTTTTAACTTTTAGGTTCAGAGGTACATGTGTAGGTTTGTTACATAGGTAAATTGCATGTCACAGGGGTTAGGTGAATTATTTCATCACCCAGGTAATCAGCATAGTACCTGATATTTTTTATCCTCACCCCCCTCCCACTTCCCACATAAAGTAGATCCCTGTGTCTGTTTTTCCCTTCTTTTTGTCCATGCGTACTCAGTATTTAGCTCCCACTTATAAGTGAGAACACGCTGTGTTTGGTTTTCTGTTCCTGTCTCAGTTTGTTTAGGATAATGGCCTCCAGCTCCATTCATGTCCCTGCAAAGGACATGTTTTTCATTGTTTTTTATGACTGCATAGTATTCCATGATGTATATACATCACGTTTTCTCGATAAAGTCTAATGTTGATGGGCATTTGAGTTGATTCCATGTCTTTGCTGTTGTGAATGTGTTGTGATGAACATACATGTGCATTTGTCTTTATGGTAGAATGATTTCTATTCCTTTGAGTATATACCCCAGTAATGAGATTGCTGAGTAGATTGGGAGTTCTGTTTTACATTCTTTGAGAAATCACCAAACTGCTTTCCACAATAGCTGAACTAATTTGCATTCCCACCAGCAGTGCATAAATGTTCCCTTTCCTCTACAACCTCACCAGCACTTGTTATTTTTTGACTTTTTGGTAATAGCCATTTCTGACTGGTGTGAAATGGTATCTCAGCATGGTTTTGATTTGCATTTCTCTAATGATTAGTGATGTTGAGCTTTTTTTCATATGCTTGTTGACTCATGTATGTCTTCTTTTGAAAAGTATCTGTTCATTTCTTTTGCCCACTTTTTAATGGTGTTATTTGTTTTTTGCTTGTAAATTTGAGTTCCTTATAGATTTTGGATATTAGACCTTTGTTGGATGCATAGTTTGCAAATATTTTCTCCCATTCTGTAGGTTGTCTGTTCACTCTTGATAGTTTATTTTGCTATGCAGAAGCTCTTTAATGTAATTAAGTCCCATTTGTCAACTTTTGGTTTTGTGGCAATTGTTTTTGGCATCATTGTGAAATCTCTGCCAGGTCCTACATCCAGAATGGTATTTCTTAGGTTGTCTTCTAAGGTTTTTATAGTTTTGGGTTTTACATTTAAGTCTTTAATCCATCTTGAGTTGATTTTTGTACATGGTGTAAGGAAGAGGTCCAGTTTCAATCTTCTGCAGATGGCTAGCCAGTTATCCCAGCACTATTTATTGAATAGGGAGTCCTTTTCCTACTGTTTGTTCTTGTCAATTTTGTTGAAGGTCAAATTTTATGTTACGTATATTTTACTACAATAAAAATAATGAAGACTAATGACTTGTGAAGGTAGACTGTGTACCATGTACTTGATAGATAAAACTTACAAATATCATCAACTTATTTTTAATAACACTAAGATTTACAAACAAAATAAACATTTTATTTAAAAAATTAAATGCCAGTAATTACACAATCGCTTTTTGGTGTTTCTATCCCCAAATACTTATCAAGTATTAATTTTGTAGCAAACACACTGGCACTAGCAGTACAAAAGTGACTAAGCCACAGTGCCTAACTTCTACGGTCTGAATGTGTCACTCATACCTAAAATTCATGTAACCAATGTGATGATATTAGGAGATGGGCTCTTTGGGAAGTGATCAGATTATGAGGTGGGATCCTCGAGATTGTGATTAGTTTCCTTATAAACATGGCCCTGGAGAACTGCCTTTACCTTTCCACCATGTGAGGACACAGCAAGAAGTCAGCAGTCTGCAACCTGAAAGAAGGCCCTCACCAGAATCCAACTGTGCTGGCACCTTAATATTGGCCTTTGCAGCCTCTACAACTATGAAAAATGCATTTCTGTTGTTTATAAGCCACTCAACCTATGGTGTTTTATTATAGAATCCCAAGTAGGCCAAGATACTAACATGGAGGTAATATGTTACAGAATCCCAAGATACTAACATGGAGGTAACAGCAAGGAATGCAATAGTAGGGAACACCAACGTACAAATCCAGCATCCTAACACATCATAAGTATGCTGATAGAAGCACTTAAGAAGCATATGATACGCCAAAGTAATAATTTTGTGCAGAGGTTAGTCTGAGAAGGCTTCCCAGAAGGAGTGACATTCTTTCTGAGTTTTTAAGGATGAATGAAAGTTTGCCAAGGGAAGAAGAAACCTGGAGAAGAACAATGCCCTGGCAGGGAAGGTTCATCAGTGAGGACAGCAGCAGTCTTGGTGCAGAAGGCGCCAAGCTGTGACAGGTGAGCCTAAAGTCATAAGCCGGCGCCAGATCACAGAGGCACTTGAATAGCTTATTAAAAAATAACGGGCCGGGCGTGGTGGTGCATGCCTGCAATCCCATTACTTTGAGAGGCCAAGGCAGGTGGATCACCTGAGGTCAGGAATTTGAGACCAGCCTGGTCAACATGGTGAAATCCCATCTCTACTAAAAATATAAAAATTAGCTGGATATGGTGGCAGGTGCCTATAATCTTAGCTACTCTGGAGGCTGAGGCAGGAGAATCACTTGAACTCAGGAGCAGGAGGTTGTAGTGAGCCGAGATCGTGCCACTGCACTCCAGCCTGGGCGACAAGAGTGAAGCTCTGTCAAAAAAAAAAAAAAAAAAATATATATATATATATATATATAAAATAACGGCCTTATCCTACACTGTGTACATCTTTTGAAAAGTTTAAGAAAGAAGAGTGCATTCATGTTTTAGAAACACTACTCTGGTTTTGGGAGAGATGAGGGTAGATTGGATAGAGTAAAATAAGAGACAGGGAGAGTAATTAGATGATATCGTAAAAGTAGAATTCATTATTCCAATAAATATTTACTGAATGTCTATTACATGTCAGGCGCTATTTCTAGGCTCTGGAAATACAGCATTAAACAAAACAGATAGAAAGTCCCTTTTCTTATTGAGCTGATGAAGAGAGAGAGAAAACAAGGTAAACAAATCTAATGAGGCTACGAGAACTTTCTCTCACTTAAAGCCTTCATGTAACTAGAAATACAAGAATGTAAGAATGTACCAGCTCAAAAACAAGACTGCAAAAAAAAACACTGATGCTAGTTTTCTTCTCTTCATAATAGGAAGATTATTTCAAAGACAGGGTCCTAACTGCTCTTCTTAAATTACTACTACCTAATTCTATGTCAATGCAATCTGCATTGGGAAGGATTTGAGATAATAATAGGAAAGACTTTCTTAATAATATAAATCATCTCCAGTGAAATGAATCCCTTCGGGTATCTGTGGTTTTAGCCTTCCTGGGTATCTTTATAAAAATTAAGCTTGTTTCATGTCTTTGGTTTGGGCACTTCAGGTCTGGTTCACTCAAAGGCTAAAAAAAAAATGTCCTTTATAGCAGTGGTGGTTCACAGGTTCTCCCGGTTAGGAATCTGTGATGGAGGGTCTGGCCTGGACCTTTCATTTACCTGTGTTCTCTGCTTATGTAGACCATCCAGCTGATCTGTCTACACAGTTCCAGAAAAATGAAAAAGATCCTGGTCTGCAGCCCCACATTGTCTATGCTCTAAGTTTTTAATATTTTTATGGGCTTCCCTTATTATTTGAGTAGACTCACACTCAGTAAATCCTGTGGTTCCCCTGAACTCAGTTGATATCATATCCACAGCCTCCTTGTTATTATTATTATTATTACAGATTTATTTGTAGGCTCTCACAGGTCTGGGACCTTGCCCTGGTGGCTTTAATTCTTATTCATGCCCACTCTGCAAAATCATTACCCATCTCCTTGGCATTGAGATTTCTCACAAATATGTGAAACAGGATTTGTGTATTAAAATGTACATGTTTGATGTGCTCTTGCGATTGCAGATAACTATTAAGAAGTTATGGAGAGAGGGAGGCTTGAATAGGGACTGCAAATTCTCCTTCTTGATCCTTCCATTCCTCTGGCTTTTAACATTTCCTATTCTCCATTTATTGCTTAACTTGGATGAAACTTATTGAAGAAACGCAGTTCTCAATGGGAGACAGGAAAGTGGTGTTAGAGTAGAGCTGGCCCATGGGGAGCTGGCCCACGGGGAGCTGCCTACTCTGCGCACCTCTGTCTCTCTCTCTCCCCTGGAAGCCCAGTGCTTCCTGTTGCCACAGTGACCAGCGATGTGGCACTGAGGTGGCCTGCATGGCTTGCCCCTCCCAGGAGCTCTGCCCACCTAGGGTCTTTCTCTCAGCCCTCTCCTAATAAACCTTGTGGACATTGTGTCCCTTTTCTCAGAACCTTCCTTTTATCCAGAAAATTAGTTCCAGCTAAGTCTTTTTTAAATTTCTGCCAATGCATTATTGAATTACCCCTCCTAGATGAGTTTGAATTTTATGAATCATTAGCATCATAAGACCAAGCAATTTTATAAATTTTTAAAAATTACAGTTAAATTTAATAATTATTACAGAAGACCAAAGAGAGATTTTTTTTTTTTTTTTTTTTTTTTTTTTGCCAGCATGGTCTTTTTGCCTGACACTGCCAAATCCTATAAGCCCCTTTCTCTGCCTCTGGAAAAGGCCATCACAAGCCAGGACCCAGAAAACTTGTGTACAGAGATCGCACTAACAACATTTGTTCTGTTCCATTTGGTTTTCCTGCTCAGATGCGAAAGGAAGACTTCTGGATTCACAAAGCTCATTTATTCAAAGAGGAGCTGCAAAATTAGTGGAAAAGATACTTACAGAGAAGTCAGGAAGATCATGGGTCGATGGCGTAAAATACAAGTAATAAGAGAATCACCATGCAGGGTCTTTACCAAAAGGTCAAAGACCATGATGTCCCAGACATCCCAGCCAGGTGTGCTTGAGAGGACACAAGCTTTAGTCTTAGACAGATCCAGTTTGATTTCCTGCTCTTTTCATTATTGGATGGGTGGCCCTGGGCAAGTTCCTTAATCTTGGGTCTCTCCTTTTTAAAAGGGACATAATTATCCACTTTTCACATGGTTCAAGGATTACAAATAATGTTTATGAAGTACTTAGCCCAGAGCCTAGAATATAAGAATGACTGAGTAAATGATAACTATTATGATTATAAGTATTGAACATTTTACCAGAGACAAAATAGGCTGTAAATAGATTTATATTACTTGGATTTAACTGAAACCATAAACTTCTGTGAAAAGCAACAGTGCACCTGTGCTTACTACATTCCACAAATATTTTTGCAGTTAGAAAGTGCAGACCATGAGCATCTAAAAGTGGATAAATTGCAACCAGATCAAATTAAATAGAGTGGAGACAAAACTGTTCATGGCTGCTCTAAAGTGTACCACTTCTCCAGTCTCCATTTTAGTCGTAGGTTGGTGTCACTATCTTGCCCTTTTTTCCCCAAGAAGGAAAACCTGATTCGGGTGGCTTCTCTTTCCATCTCTCCTTCAATCTAAGCATTACAGGGTTCTGACGCTTTTCCCTCTATCTGTCTCCTGCCCTTGGTAGTCACACAAGTCTCATATTCAATTTCTTACCCATTACTGCCAACACAGAACTATGAGCCCTCACTTAAACCATCATTTTTCTACAGGGAATCTTAAATGCTAATGTTGATCCTGGTGCTTTTACCCTTTGTCCCCATTTCACCCCCCCTTTTTTTTTCTTTTTTGAGGCAGAGTCTTGCTCTGTCACCCAGGCTGGAGTGCAGTAGCACGATCTTGGCTCACCGCAACCTCCACCTCCTAAGCTCAAGCGATTCTTCTGCCTCAGCCTCCCAAGTAGCTGGGACTACAGGCGCCCACCACCACACCCCACTAATTTTTATTAGAGATGGGGTTTCACCATATTGGCCAGGCTGGTCTCAAACTCCTGATCTCGTGATCTGCCCACCTCGACCTCCCAAAGTGCTGTGATTTCAGGCATGAGCCACTGTGTCCTGCCCACCTCACCCTTTTTAACAATAAGAAAGCACTGTGTGTGTGTCAGGTAGAGAAACTACCAAGATTATACAACCCTGTCTCTGCTTTAGAGTAACTTGAAATTCAATGGGAAATAGAATTAAAGTTTTTGAACAGTGAAACAATAAACACAACATATGTTGGGTACTTCAAAATCATCTCTACCCTCTTGGAAATGCTGCCACGAATTTCAGCATTCTCTGATTTGGGCCCTGAGCAACAATGACCAGGACAGACCTCTCTTTCCTCTCTGCCAACCTTCCCTCTTGCCTTCCCCTAGAAAGCTGCCATGGAGCCTTCTTGTTAACCCTTGCCATGGTACAGCCACTGAGCTAAGAGCATTGCATGCATGCATGAGCTCACATAATCTTCACAACACCATATGGAGATATCACTAGCTCCATTTCACAGAAGGAGCAATCAAGGTTTACAGAGAATAGAGAACCCGGCCAAAGTCATCCAGCCAGTGTGTGGTAGAAGAAGGTTTGAACTTAAATACTTTCTGCCTCCAAAGTCCTTGCTGTTAACTGAGTTGTGCTGCCTCCCAGATGGTCACAGTCATTGCTCCTTTCATCTGAATTTCCTCTTCTCTGTACATGCTTTTTCTCACATGGATAAGCATCAGAAACTTTTCCTGTTCTTGGATTTTAAGCCTTCTGGTTTTCTTTAGAGCACTCGGAAAATCCTATCTTTTGCTAGAAATTGTCCTGAAAGGAGCTCAGTGAAAAACTCCTCATCTGCATCCCAGGCAAACTCAACCCTTCCACTCCTCAGCAGTCACTCAGGCATTACATACTTACAGGATTCTCATTCCTGCAAACCATTCCCATCAATGGTAGAACTGAACTTAACTCATTGACTGGAAATATATGGATCTCGGTTCCCTTTTCTTTTTTGTTTCTTTAGTCCAGTCCCTTGGTTTATTCGTCTAATCCCTATGCTGGTATAACACCGATTTAGTTGTTATTGCTCTATGATAACTCTTAATAACCAAAGGGCAAGACACTCTTTCTTCTTACTCATTGTCAGAAGTGTGTAGGCTATCCTTCCATATTTGTTAAACTCTTAATTTCATGAAAAACCATTTTGTAATTTTATTGAAATTGCATGAAATCTACAGACGAATTTAGGAAGAAGTGACATCTCTATGATATTGAGTCTTTCAAACCTTAGTATGGCACATCTCTTCCATAATATAAGTTTTTCTTTCATCCTTAAAGTTGTATAGTTTTCTACATAACAATCTTACAAAAATGTTTAACACGTTTATTTATTGGTGCCTTTCACTTTTTCTTACAATTATGATTATTTTTTCTTTTCTATTGTATTTTCCATCTGGTTATTTTAAGATCACCAGAGAGCTATTTTGTTTTTCCATGTCAATCTTTGTATCCTACTAACATTACAAGGCCTCTTATTAGTTGTAATAATTTGTTCATTCACTCTGATTTTTGTGTGCATATATTATCTGCAAATTTGACAGTTTTCAATTCTTTTAAATCTTTATACCTCATTTTTTATTGTTTTATTGAATTTACTAGGACCTCCAGCACAATATTCAGCAATAAGAATGACAGCAAACATCCTTATCCTGTTCTACTTGAAAAGAAATGTTCCCCATTTTGCTATTATGTATGATGTTAACCATAGATTTATGGTTTAGCTGAAGGATACTCCCTCCTTTTCGTTAAGTTGCTTGAAATTTTTAATCATAAATATATACTGAATTTTATTAAAGACTTGATTTTTTCTAATAATATTTTAATGTGGTCATTAGAATTTTAATATTTAAAATATTGTTCTATTCCTAAGATATACCCTACTTGGTCACAGTGAAATGTCTTTTAAAAAGTTTTATTTTTCTATTACGTGGAATTTTGATTTGCTTATGTATTTTTTTCTTACTTTACCACTTATGTTAATAAAAGAATGAGCTTTCTCTGTTTTTCTGTCCTCCAGAAAAAATAACTAAAGAGAATGATAACTTCTTCCTTGAAGTTTTGGCAAAAGAAGTTGTCCTTAAAACAATCTGGGTGTGGTTCTTCTTGGATTGGATGTGGAGATTTTCTTATTAACTCCATGTATTTAATAATTATTGATCTAGTGAAGTTCTCTATTAATATTAAGTAGATTTTATAATATATATGTTTTTCTACTAAGCTATCTATTTGACGTACTTTCAGGCTTATTATTATATTATAAACTATTCATTTACCATTTTAACCTTTTTCATACTACCTATCTTTATACATATTAATTTTTGTTTCTAACATATTGTTTGCTTGATTCTCTTTATTTCATGCAGTTTTCCAGAGGTTTATTTATTTTATTATCATTTTTATATCTTTAATCAATTTTTGTTTGCAGGGTTTTTTTAATTGACCTATAAAAAACTTCACATATTTAAAGTATACAATTTGATAAATTTAATCATATGCATACATCCAAAAAACCATTACCATCATCAAATTACCTGCAAACATTACTAGGAAATAAATAGAGGTTAATAGATATTTGTATTACTTTTGCTATTTTTCCTTCCACTCCTCCTCACCTCCTATCTACTCTCAAACAACCACTGATCTGCTTTCTGTTAGGATGCATCAGTTTGCATTTCTTAGAATTTTATATAAGTTGGCTCATTTAGCAAATAATCATTTTTGTGTCATTTTTTTCACTCACACAAAATTATTTTGAGTTTTATCCATGCTATAATGTTCATCAATAGTTCATTCCTTTTTTTGCTGAAGAGTATTCCATTGTATGGATATACCATTCTTCATTTATTCATTCACTGTTGATTGACATATGGTTTTTTTTTTTTTTTGGTTTGGGCTGGTACAAGTAAGGTTGCTATGAACATTCATGTACAAGTCTTTGTATGGACATATGCTTTCCTTTCTTTTGGGTAAATACTTAGAAGTGAAGTAGCTGGATCATATGGTAGGTATATGTTTAAGTTTTTAGAATACTGCCAAAATGAATTGCAAATTGGTTGTATAATTTTACATTTCCACTTGCACCATATGAGAGTTCCATTTCCTCCACATCCCCACCAACACACAATACGGTCAGTCTTTGGAATTTTAACCATTCTAATTGATATGTAATTGTATCTCATTGTGGTTTTCATTTATATTTTCCTAATTATTAACAATGTTGAACATTGCTTCATGTGCATATTTGTCCTCTGCATATTTTCTTTAGTAAAGTATATTTTTAAATATTTTGCCCATTGTTTAATGGGGTTGTTTTCTTATTTTTGAGATTTAAAATTAAAAAAAATATATTCTAGATATGTCTACTATAAATATTTACAAATACCTTTCCCCAGACTATGTCTTGTCTTTTCAATCTCTTAATAATGTATTTTGAAGAGTAGACATTTTTAACTTGGATGAAAGCCAATCTAACAATTTGTTCTTTTATGGATTGCTATGTTTATGCTGTATATAAAAGATATTTACTTAACCTAAGGTCACAAAAGTTTTCTCCTAATGTATCTGTATTAGTCTGTTTTCACACTATTATAAAGAAATACCTGAGACAGGGTAATTTATACAGGAAAGAGGTTTAATTGACTCACAGTTCCACATGGCTGGAGAGGCCTCAGGAAACTCAGAATCATAGCAGAAGGCAAAGAGAAAACAAGGAACTTCTCATGGCCGCAGGAGACAGAAGCAAGCAGAGGAAATGCCAGATGCTTATAAAAACATCAGATCTCATGAGAACTCACTCACTATCACGAGAACAGCATGAGGGAAACAGCCCCCATGATCCAATCACCTCCCTCCCTTGACACGTGGGGATTACAATTTCGGATGAGATTTGGATTGGAACACAGAGCCAATCCATATCAGTAGTCTACAAATATTATGGAAGTCTTACAATTAGGTCTATGATTTATTTTGAGTTAATTTTTGTATAATGTGTGAGATATGGATAAAAATTTAATTTTTTATAGGAATATACAATTGTTTCAATGCCATTTATTTTAAAGACTAACCTTTCCCCAACTGAATTGTCTTTGTACCTTTGTATAATACCAGTTTTTCATGTATGTGTGGGTTTATTACTGGGATCTACATTTAATTCTACTAATCTATTTATCTATCATTATGCCAATACCATATTGTCTTGATTGGTGTCATTTTATAATAAGTCTTAAAATCAGGTAACTTTAGCCCTTCAATCTTGTCCTTTATCAAGGTTGTTTGGCTATTGTAGGTCCTCTGTATTTCCTCGTGTATTTTAGAATTAGTTTGTCAATTCTACCCATACCCAACCCATACCCTTAAAAATGCCTACTAGGATTTTAATTGGAATTGCACTGGAGGCATAGATGAACTCGGGTAAAACTAATATCTTCACAATATTGAGTCTTCTGACACAGGAACACAAAATAGCTTTAAATTAGGTCATTGTATTAGTCTGTTCTTATGATGCTAATAAAGACATACCTGAGATTGGGTAATTTACAAGAAAAGAGGTTTAATTGACTCACAGTTCCACATGGCTATGGAGACCTCACAATCATGGCAGAAGGTGGATGAGGAGCAAAGCCGTGTCTTACATGGCAGCTGGCAAGGGAGTGTGTACAGGGGAACTCCCCTTTATAAAACCATCATATCTCGTGTATCACAAGAACAGCACAGGAAAGACCCCCCCATCCCCTTTATTACTCCATTACCTCCCACCAGATCTCTCTCAAGACACATGGGAATTATGGGAGCTACGATTCAAGATGATATTTGGGTGGGGACACAGCCAAACTATATCAGTCTTATTTAATGGCGGCAGGAGAAGAACCATCCAAGAATCTAAATTCAAAGGGATCTGAATTTTAAACTATTGTGATTAACTAAGACATTCAAATATAAACCCTATTGGGTAAAATGCTACATGAAATATTGAAGTTTACTTTAGATTTCTCTACTTTTGATTTAGTGGAGTTTCTAAGGAAGGTTCTTAGTGGGATGCATATGTGTGAAATATTTGAAAAGAAGCCAGTATGGATATTGGAATCATCGCATCTGTCTATTAAATGTCACTCAGACAAATATCAGGAAGAGAAGAGGTCAATGGAAGCAAACATTGTACCTCAGAAGCTTCCAACTTCCTGTTCTTTGCATTACAGTACTGCCAGGAACTGTAATGAGAAATGCCACTTCTAGAGATACTGAGTAACTTTGCTCTGGGCATCTTTTAAAAAAAGTATATAAACATGCGTGTACACACACACCACCTGCCATATCTGAGTTTTCATGGGGGCACTTATGAAAGTGACTTCATATCAGAATGAAGATTTAGGATTCATAATAATATTGTTATTGTGATTATTCAAAATACCTTTATCAGAGTGCACTCAGAAGGAACCTGACCTAATGTTCTAAGAGACTCCTATGGTTTAATATGTGGCTCAAAGAAATTTTCATCACCTTTGAATGTAGCACTAGGTGAGTTTTGAACAGGTCTCGGTGGTGCTGGCTCTGGTTAGAATATACCACAACTGAGACATCTGGCTGAGGCCCAGGCTGAAGGAGAAGGCATATGATTGACCCAGACAGGACAAATGGTATGAAGTGTGCTCAAACCAAATGATCCCTGCTCAGAGGGAAGTTGGCAATGACTCAAGGACTATCACAAGAGTCCTCAGCCAATCTGGGCCAAGATCATCAAGTTATAGGACATTTAAATTATGAGGGTTTTTAGAGATTCATTTATTCCAACTCTTTCATTTCATTGCTGAAGATACTGAGGCCTGAAGTAAAGAGACTTATCCAAGCTCTCCCGCTGATTATCAATGGAGTCAAGCCAAGAACTCAGCAATTCTGACCCCTGGTCAAATGCTCTTCCTACAACACAATATTCTTTCCTATAATTATTTGATATCTACCACCACCTGCCTTGTCAAATATTAAAGTAAATGAGGAAAAAGTATGGGTTGACCTAAATTGTCTGAATAATAGTAACTGCTACCCAGGCATAGCCACATATGGAAGCTGACCATCTACAGAGTAATATATTCAAACACTCTCGAATCATAAATCCCTGTGGAAATGAAGAGCAAGCAAACAATTTCCCCTTAGGGAACCCAGTATGCCTCACCATTTCTTCCAGACGTTCTCCAACTCTCTTTACCTACTATCACTGCAATGCTCAGCTGATCATGCCTTGAACAGGCACATTCTCTATTTGAGAAAGAAAATCCATGTATGGGTTAGAGATCTCTGGGTCAGTTTCTTAGGTCCACACTAGAAAACAACCAATAGTCAGCTCCATAAACACAGAAGCATCTGTCTGAATTATTGAATCTGACAAACTTGTGCTCAGAGACTTTCTTTCTTTCTTTCTTTCTTTCTTTCTTTCTTTCTTTCTTTCTTTCTTTCTTTCTTTCTTTCTTTCTTTCTTTCTTTCTTTTCTTTCTTTCTCTTTCTTTCATTCTTCTTTCTTTTTTCGTTATATGACTGCTATAGTGTGATTGTTTATGCACTCCCCGCCCCCAAATTCATATGCTGAAGTCTTCCTTCCCAAGGTGATGGTATTAGGAGGTGGGGGCTTTGAGAGGTGATTAGGTCATTGGGGCAGAGCCCTCATGAATGGGCTTAGAGTCCTTATATAAGAGGCCCTAGAGAAACCCTCCCCACCCCCGCCACCCATTTTACCATGTGAGGACACAGTGAGAAGACGCCGTCTATGAACCAGAAAGTGTGCCCTCACCAGACACGAAATCTGCTGGCACCTTGATCTTGAATTGTCCAGCCTTCAGAAGTATAAGAAATAAATTTCTGTTGTTTATAAGCTACTCACCTCATGATATCTTGTTATAGCATCTGGAAAATAGACTAAGACAGTGACCTAGAGCAAGTTACCATTCTGAGTCTCAATTTCCTTGCACACAGAAAGGAAATAATAACATCTTCCTCACAGGCCTCTTTAAATGAACTAGTAAGTTATCTAACCCATGCAAATGTCATTTCCTTCCTTTGTCTTCTACTCCCTCATCCAAGGTAGGGTTTAAAATTTTTTTCAATGATTATTATTATGGTAATAAGAACGACAGTTCTTAAGTACTCTTCACTCTGGCCAGTCAGCAAAGAACTTGCTTTTAACAGAACTGTTTTCTAACTTCAGCTCAGCATTTACCAGCTGACAACTTTGATTATCAGCACCAGAAGTTTCATCCACTTAAGAACACGAAACAAATCTGAGATATGTTAAGAAGGCAGAAGACACGTGTTGTGCACTCTTTAAGTGTTTACCATCTGAAGACCACCAGGATGAATAAACCATATCTCTGTGGGTGTCTTTATGGTTCTGGGATTCTTTGGTCATCACCATTAGCTATCGAAGGTGCACTGCCTATTGAAAAAGGAAAGTTACTTGCTTCAGCCCTGCTCTCTGCCTGGTCACAGTATGTTAGTCTGGGTCCTCTGAGAAGCAGGTATCAAGACAGGGTTAAATATGCATGGATTTTATTAAGGCAAACCCCTGTGAAGGAACATGGGAAGGGAGCCAGGAGAAGCTATGAGACTTAGATCCTCCTGTAGGTCTGACCCTTGTGAAGGACAGAAGGAAGAAGGCAAGTTGGGTGGGAGAATCTTAAATGGCAGAGCAGGATCAAAGAAGTTCAGTAACACAGCTAGGGAATTATTCAGCTCAAGCTGTCCACCAGAGGAGTCTTCCCCCGTGGAATGAGCCCTCCTCAGGATCCCTGCTGGGTTCAGTCATTGGTCGGCAGCAGCCTGTGGCAAGTATGGCTTCAGCACCAATTCCAGTATGGATTTCAGGGCTCAGCAGCTGAGACCTTCAGTCAGTTATGCTCCTGAGTGAGAGATCTGAGAGGCACATCCTTATGGCTACCTCAAACACTATAACTAGCAGCAACATTGCTAAATACATAAAGTACACATAGGTAACAAACTAAAATGTCAATTAACACAAGTAAGATGGCAGTTCATCATTTTGCCATCTCAGGTTCTCTCATTCGTAAACTAAAAAACAGTAATAGCAGAACAATAATCTAAAAGTTTGCTTTCATCCTGGACTGCTAGGAATACCATCATAATATTCACAACCACTGATGAGCACTTCTCACTTCATATAAAATGTCTTGCTTAATCTTTATATAAATCCTATTGAGGAAATATTATCTGCAGTTTACAGATGGAGAAACTGAGCCTTAGCCAGGTTATGTAACTTTTTCAAGGTTATATGACTAGTAATTGGTGAAACTGAAATTGAAAAAATAGACTGATTCCAAAGCACATACTCAAAGCCACTCCACCCTATTCTCCCTTTCTTTGTGGAAGTTTGAAACCCCAGAAAAAAACAGTAACAATCTAAGTGGCCATTTAAACCTAAGTGAGGTTAACTTGATCCTAGCTGAGACACAGTCAGCATTAATTGTTATATTAATTCACCAACTCAGCTCTCATGTATCTATTTTCTCCACTGTGGGTGAGAAATTATGAGTACTTATCCTCATTTTTTTCTAAAATATACAAAACACAATAACAATCTATTTTCTAAGCACTCACAATGCTGGAAATTTTTCTAAAGCTTTAGGAAACTGATGGAGCCCTACAGTTGTTTATCAAAACCATGTCTCCAAATTACACAGCAGAAAAAGGTTGTCTGATAGATTAGAAATCGTACCTTTGTCCTCTGTGGCTAAACCCCAAAGTTTTCCAAAGTCTCTCTATCTTGGCTTCCATGTTCAGTCAGTCAGTCAACCTATGAATAACACTTGCTGAAACTCCACTGGGTGTTGGAGATAGGGCACAAAGAAAATAGAGGCTTCAGCTCCCATCCCTGAGAACATTACGATCAATTTCAGGAAGTGGAAGATACACTCATGATGGAAATGTAAGATCACTTTAAGCAATGTGCAAACATATTCAAATGCATGTGGGTCAACGTGACCGCAAAAAGAGAAATGTAATGTAACTTTTTACTATGGAACAACACAGTTGACTGCAGGAGACTGCTGTGGGCATTCAGTCTGCACCAGGAGTTCTAGCCTCTGTTTTGCTCTGACACTGTGAATTTGAGCTTGCCACCGAATATTTCTAGAATTCTACTTCTTCTCCGTAAAATGAAGCAATTGGTCAAGACGAATGATTTCCAAACTCTGCAAAGCTGAGAACCGCTATTTTTTCTCCTCCCAAATGAACCATAAAATAAGTTTGAATTAAGGCGCCCTCTATATCCCCTCAGAAGTCCCTTGGGCTGTGCATGAAGTTGTGGAGTTCTCAAGGACACATTTGAAAACGTCTAGTCTAAACACTCTCTAAGATACCTTCTTGCATTAATGTGTGATAATTTGGTGAATCCCAGAGCATGGGCAGCTTAATGTAGGAAACAGATTTTAGTTCTGTTGAGATTTGAATTCAACTCAATTTATAAATCAATAGTACTATAGTAGAAGTAGAGACATTATATCTTTCTACTGTAGAAGATGTGAGATCAATAACCCATTAGACAAGCAATATGGGTCATTCTTTTTTTTTTTTTTTTTTTTTTTTGAGACGGAGTCTGGCTCTGTCACCCAGGCTGGAGTGCAGTGGCGCGATCTCGGCTCACTGCAAGCTCCGCCTCCCGGGTTTATGCCATTCTCCTGCCTCAGCCTCCCGAGTAGCTGGGACTACAGGCGCCCGCCACCTCGCCCGGCTAGTTTTTTTGTATTTTTTAGTAGAGACGGGGTTTCACCGTGTTAGCCAGGATGGTCTCGATCTCCTGACCTCGTGATCCGCCCGTCTCGGCCTCCCAAAGTGCTGGGATTACAGGCTTGAGCCACCGCGCCCGGCCAATATGGGTCATTCTTAACCCAGATTTATAATATTCATAAACATTTACTGAGCATCTTCTACATGCCAAGTATTATGTATACTGGGTGCTGGGATTTAAATCCCTAGAGGAGTACTCAATCTAATAGGTTTTAGACCAGAAAATGTTCTTTATTTTGAGAAGCCCTAAAGAAGGCAGAGTGTTCTCAATGAGAGCTTTTAAGCCATGGGTTATTTATTTTATCTAAATGGAACTACTCTGGATGGATTGAACATGCACAACACAGCCTAAGGAAGGTCCGTTCAATCTGTCCCAGCATGGTGAGACTGGTGGAGTCCTGCCTCCAAGCCTGGGACACATTGAGGTTATGTGTACTTCATCAATTAGAGAAAGAAGGCAGATGAAAAATGCTCTATATGAACAAGCTTCACTGGTTATTTTATCCTGAAACATGGCTCGACAAGAAAAACACTCTGTCGCTACCACCCTAACCACTCCCAAATCCACTCGTTACTCCTGCATGTTATTCTATGGGAAGATAAAAAATGGGCCACA
Organism: Macaca nemestrina; assembly: GCF_043159975.1. Taxonomy (NCBI): domain Eukaryota; kingdom Metazoa; phylum Chordata; class Mammalia; order Primates; family Cercopithecidae; genus Macaca; species Macaca nemestrina. The sequence goes on along the minus strand of NC_092130.1, from coordinate 107,354,582 downwards.
ATGTAGCCATCGACTGGAGGACCAGGAGTTCAGACATGTTTTATAAGCGTTTTTGCCTGTAGAACCCAAAACCTCTTGTTTGTTCATGGTTAAATTAAATCTTGCTCTGTCTCAGGACTAAGGCAATATGACTATTAACTCAGTGAGAAACTTATAAGATCAAACATCAAATTCTAACACTTATAACAAGAAGAAAAATGAATGTGTACATTTTTGAAACATTGCAATGAAAATGATCTTCAGAGAATAGATAACAAGGCATAATATGAAAGGAAGCTCCTTTTATAAGTATATAGTTATATATAATGTATTTATATTTGTTATGTATTTTTTAAATATATTTATGCATTAAATTGCATACTTATATACATAAATTATAAATATAAATAAATTAATGTAAAAGCATGATATATTCTTTGTTATAATAATGTATTTGCATTATATGTTATATATACTATATGTAACAATATAGTATATATATTTTTATATATTATTTACATTTTTATACCATCATAATATAGAAGAAGCTCCTAAAATATCCTTCTCTGGTTGGCACAGAGATCACTTTGAAATTGAACGCACATAAAGTTATTCACATAACCAGGTTAACTCCTCCAGGCAATGAGAAGTCCTACCTAGGGTTTTGTGCACACCCACCATAATACAATTGCCAGTACCATCCTCTTGCTAAGAGGCCAAGAAGGAAAGAATTCTGGGAAGTGGAATATACAGTGATATATATATATATCATTGCACACACAGCCCATAGGTCAGTGTCTTTTTATCACTAGCCATTGACAGAAGTTTATTTCTTTTGATAAATTATTTCTTCTTGTAGAAAATTTCAAATACGTACAAAGGTAGAGACAATAAGAAAATAAACTTGCAATACCATTATCTAACTTCACCAATTATCAACTAAAAGCCACTTTTATTTCATTTATATGCTTACCAACTTTCTTTTGAAGCAAACTATAACAGTACATCATTTCTTTCTTAGATATTTTGGTGAGTATCTCTAAAAGATAATAAACCTTAAAAAAAAAAAAGCAAACCTGAGACCATTATCACAGTTAAAACATAAGTTAACAGTAATTCCTCACATCAAATATCCAGGCAGTTTTCACATTTTCCTCGTTGTCTTATAATTTTTACATGGATTTTATTCCAATTAGCTTCAAGTAAAGTTAGTGCTTTGCAGTTGACTGATATGTCTTTGAAGTCTCTTTTCATCCATGGTAGAAGCAGCCAATAAGGATATAATGTGAGCCGCCCATGTAATAATAAATTGTGTAATAGCCACATTTTAAGGGTTAAAAATGGCAAAATTCATTTTAATAATATATTTTATTTAACCCAATATATGAAAAATATTATTTCAACATGAAACCTATATAAAAATTATCACTTTTTTGTATTAAGTCTTGAACGTTGGTATGTATTTTGTACTTACAGTACATCTCAGTTCATACTAGCTGCATTTTAGGTGCTCACTATGTGCGTGCACCTAGTGGTTGCCTATTGGATAGTACGAGTTGTAGGTTCCCTCTCCAAGGCATAAGTTTCTAGTAATCAAAAAACAAAGAAGCATAGGAACAATTTTTATGTAATTCTTTCTTACAAAGTGATAAGAAGATTCCCAACAGTATGACATATGCATGTTTTGGCCTGTGCATCCCCAAATATTGAGACACACTCGTGTGCCCATAGTTTATTTGGGAATACGATCCTTCAGAACAGGAGTACATGCAGGAGTGTAAAACGTGAAAGGAGGGAAAACCGTTTCAAAAGCATGTTGTAGAGTTGGCCTCTGCTACAGGCAACTGGTGGTTTATTCTACCGGGGCCTTCTGGTCACCTGAGGGCAAACAGGAAAGCATGTCCACAATGGCTCCCACCTCCTAGTGCCAGAAGATGGCCTCTCGAGTATTATGGCCCTCACAGTTCTAGAAGTAAATGTGAGTGAGTGTCCAACAGTTTTGTGGAATGGAAAAGTCCAAGGGAGGAAGCAAGAGGTATCTCACTGGGGCAGAGACCAAAAGCTGGCGGAGGGAGAGGAAGGGGAGTGTGCTGCTGACCTGTTCTAGCTGTGCTGATCTGAGCAAAGCCTGCAGGGCACAGACCACCCACAGCAGCAGTGGCTAGAATTAAAAAGTAAGGTCGAGAGGATTCTGGTGTTCATGAGGATGCACTTGCAACTTGAAAGTAAACATATGTTAGATGGAAACCATTTCTACAGAGATAGGATGGCCATGATGGGGGGTGGGGAATGCAGTTAAGGAGGCATTAGAAAGCCATGCATGGTTACTCACACCTATAATCCCAGCACTTTCAGAGGCCCACATGGGAGGATCACTTGAGCCCCATAGTTCGTAACCAGCCTGGGCAACATAGCAAAACCCTGCCTGTCTCAATTTTTAATTAAAAAAAAAATTTTTTTTTAAAGGCAGCATCAGAAGAGTCAGGAAGAGACTGTACTAGAAATATTACTTCAGCCAAACTCTCATATATGCTGCTGTTTTTTAAAGCCTCAGAACTCTTCAAATACAATCAACAATATTTGAAATCCCAGTCAGAATATGTAATGTTCTGGTTTTCATGTGCTTATCTTTATTGTATTATTTTATCTTTCTGGAATTAATCAGGTTTTCACAATATGGACAATAACCAATCAATTTCTAGACATCATATGTACTTAATAAGCAAATATTTCTGCCACTTATAGTCAAGATAATTTTGTGAAATTGTTTAATCAGAGCTGGAAAAGATCTTAGAAAACAATATGTCAAACCAATGCCACTAAGTGATGTAAAAGTTCCCTTGAGAGCCTTCCTTAGAAATGCTCATTCTACATGTGCTGCTACCAGAGAATCAATGTGAAATACCTAGTTTAGTTTTGAACACCTGCCTGAGTGCTACTGCCTGAGTACTTCCAGTTGTCATAAAGCTAGACTGCTTATCGACCCTTCACTAGTTAAGTGCTGCTGTCTAAAGCATGACATACTTTAGTCTGAAAATTGTTCAGTTCAAGGATGCTATGTTCTGCAACACACCTTTTACCAATTCTGCATAGTAAAAAGTTTATGATCCTGTGTATCTGCCTAGTCACCATACTATACCAGATAAGTCATCTATAAGAGTGAGCTTTACTGTGCCTCGAAATGTCTCTGATAGCTATAAAAGTAATTGTGTTTATGAATACTGCACACTTTATGGGATCTGATTTTCTTTACATACCAAAGTCTGATTCTTATTGAGTGGCTTACCAAAAATATTACTGCACTGGGACAAAAATGATTAATCTGGAAATGCGGACAGACTTGGCCACTCATCTAGCATCCCAAAGATGATTCCACAATTTCTAACCAATTCCTCTTCTCTACACCCTTCCTGAAGGGAATAGATAATTTATAGTGGAGAGAAGCTAAGTTTATCTACATAATAAAGGGCTAAGAGAAATCCTGTGGAGGAAGGAAAGGAGGGAAGAAAGCCCTGAGGGGTAGGGGAGGAAGAAAAGTATTGTTTTGGGAGTTGGGGGTAAGGAGATAACAGAGAGGATCTGACTGCTGGGATATGTGAAGGAAATGGAGAGGAGGGAAAGATGTCAACATTGCTGTGGACTGAGGAGTGGACTCCCCTTTAATGTTCTTTATAGGAAATTGTAAAGAAATGTACTTTTAATTAATGTTGGTCTTTGAACAGTTCTTAATTGCTTTGTGAATCTTTGTGTTTGTGGAAGTTACACTCTGTCCTCCAAATCAAGCCCAAGTTCAATGAGATATTAACCAAGTATGTGAAGGTAGTCCATTGCTGATTTATTGGCTTCATATTTTATTTTTCATATTTGTATTAGCTGCTTTTGCTCAGAGCTGCATTAAAAAAAAAAATCTTTCTTGGCTTAGCTTTTGAAACATTTCTTCTGAGTGCAACAACTATCGTGGTTAAGTTGCCACTGCATTATGAGTTGTTTCATTTTATTCACCAGACTCATATTGAGTGCCAACCATATGTCAGGTTCAGTGCTAAGACTGAGAGGCAGCTATGATCCATATCAGAGCTTGCATGGAAAGCAAGTAATGGTACTGGAGTATGCTCCAGAGCACCTGAGCAGGAATGTTTAAAAATGTATACATGTTAATAGTAGTATTCACAGTACTGCAAGCCATGATCTTAGGAAGCTTATTCTGCTTGTTATTGCCAAGTCAGAGTACCCACCAAGAAATTTCAACACTTTGGGTAGTTATACACAGAGGTGGATGAAAAGTGAAAAAATCAGTCACTCATCCAGATATATTGCTAATATTCAGAAATTTCTGGGCAACTGTCTGATTTCCTTTGCTTTCATCTTAAAGTTTGGCCTCATGGAGCCATATGTTGAGTGTAAGCACATTCAGGAATGCATATCCTCAGCTTCAAGCACATTTTCATTTGATTGGAGGTGATAACACAACTGGAATTGAGTTATGGCACTGGATGAATCCCTCCCATTCTGGTAAAAAATGGTTGGAGGGTGTTCAACACCTGAAATTAACCAGATCTTCAAGTTATACATCTCATCATTAAATTTATCACTACAGGACCTGAATTTTCCTGACATGGAAAGCTTTTTTAAATAAATGCTTAGAGCTGGGAAGATGCCCAGCACATTAATCCTGGAACCATACAAAGGGAATCGTTTTGTAAATGGAAATAAGTCCTTTAATATAAACTGGGCGACCATTCAATCACTAAGCCTTGCTTTGCAGTATCCTATTTAATCCACTGAGTGTTCTGTTCTTTTCCATTCATCTAGCTTGAGCCACAAATATGTTGCTTCTCGTTTTGCCCTCGGATATTTTTTTTCTTATCATGACTTAGAGGCAGCCAGAAGAATAGTATCCGTGCCTAGAAATGAATTATGAATCACCCAGTAGTTTCAAAATCCAAAGGGATAAGAAAAGTAATAATCCCAAATATGCCAGTCGTTCTTCTTTACCTTTTGCAAGAAAAATGTTATAATTTGAAAACTTGCTACAAAATTTTCTTGTTGAAGTCAGAGTCATGGATATTCTGGAAAGAAGATGTAAGAGTAAAAACGTGAGACAGACAAACAAGTAAGTGCGTTAAATGCATCTTCATTATGTATGATTTTTGTGTCCAATGGATGAGTCAGGATGTCAAGACAGGGAAGTTTGGATACTGTAGCTTTACCTCCAAAGTGTAGCGTGCTGCTTTCTGCCAAATGAAATGTAAATAGAAAGTCAAAGTGTTCTTTTTCTGCTGTGAGTCAGATGTCTAAAGGCCCGTTCAGGAACGAAGGCTGGTCCATGCAGAGGTGGCCTGACTATCTGACAGAAAGGTGCTTCTGTATTTGAGAGGCTCGGGCTAAGCCAAAAATAAAAACAGTGGTCTCTGGGGGCTTCCTTCATATTCCAAGGTAAACTAAATAAATTAAATAAATGGTAAGTCAGCATTAACATTCAAAATTTTTGACAGGTAAAAAGGAATCATTCAGAAAGAAACATGGTCACACTGTGTCAGATTCAGAGCAGAGATTCTGATCCAGTATAAGCAAGAGTTTGTATCTTTTTACTTACAGTACTGTGATGGTGACTTATAAAGGTCTTTGTGTGTGTGTATGTGTGTGTGTGTGTGTGTGTGTGTGGTCAGTGTCTTCCTATTGTGTATGCAGAAACATGCAAAGAATTCTACAGCCTCATTAACGAATACCAGATTTGAGAGGCTAAGTATTTTACAGGATGTTCCCACTCATACACTTTATTAGTAAAGATTTGTTAGTAAAGGTGATCTCAGAAGGTCTGGTTATTCCCAGTTTCCCTAGTCCCTATCTCAAAGTCCATTTTTTCATTTCACAAACTGGATAACATTTAATTGCTTCAGGTCCTTTTAAGTAGCTCTACCAAAGACCCTTGTTTGCCTACCCGCCACTATCATTCACTCTCCACCCTTTTTTTAGCAGTAGAACCCTGATTTCTAACTAGGATTCCCATGTTTAGCAAATAAAAATACAGATTGCTAAATTAAATTTGACTTTCTGTAAAACAACAAATCAATTTTTAGTATAAGTATGTGCCAAGTATTAAATACAGGATGCCTAGTTAAATTTGAATTTCAGATAAGCAACAAATAATTTTTAGTCTACGTATTTCCCAAATATTGCACACTTATGCAAAAGAGTATTTATCTGAAAATCAAATTTAACTGGGTATGTATTATTTTATCATGCAACCCCCTTAACTGCTCAACCTCCTTAACTAAGTTGCTACCCAACTTAAACTACATTTCCAAGGCTCAGACCATGGTGTGACAATGTGACCAAGCTCCCGTCAATGAGGCGGAAGCATGTTTGAGTGGTGTTCCCAGAAAGTCTCCTAACCAGAAAGGGGCTCTACCAGAGCTCAGTCATGAACAAGGCTCTGGTAGAGACAGAAAGAAGTGGGGTCCCTGGCAACATCGTGTTGCTGACATAGCAGCACTGAGCTGCCTCCTGCAAATTCCCTTAAGAGAGAGCTATATAAACTCCTGCTTTATTTAAATAATCACCATTTCTTCTGTTACATTCAGTTGAGCCCAATCCTAACTGATAGAGGCTTACCTCCTTAGGGATTTGTGAACACACCAAAACCAAGATCTGTGGAACAGGGAGGTCTGAGGAAAGTAGAGCATGTGAAACAGAGTGAACATTCACAGTTACGTAGATTGTCATAGTCTCGCTGACTTCTTCTCACACACATACAGATTTCCCTTTTTATCTAAAGCCCTGGGTCTTCTAATTTCCAGCCCATCTTCTTCCTGACAGTGCTCAAAAGTTAACTCTAGTAATTTAGAAAAGGAAACAAAACAAGCAAATAAACAAACAAAAACACAAGGGCCATCCTTAGAGGACTGGAGCATAAAGCTAAATTGGGTTTAACAATTTCATTGAAGAGGTTGAGTGGCCATTTTCAACACAAATAATTTGTGGATACTTTTTGAGTATGCTGTCAGGTGGCAGGAATTAAAGTCCTAGATTACAATCACTTAATACTTTGGAGTGTCTTTGGCTTTGGGGAAAAAATGCAAAAATGAATTCCTAATAAAATGATACCTTGTATAAAAAGGAATAGACCAATATAGCATCCCTTGAAATTTTCCCAGGTCAGAATACTTATATATAAAATTATGTTCCAAAAGGCCAATGTTGATTTTTTTTTTCAGCACTTAAGATTTGCCAATTTCAACATTTTTCTTGGTACCATGAAAATTGTTGCCACTGGCAGGCTTTCTATGGAGGTAGGAAGGCAAAAATAGCGTTAAACAGTGGATCTATGAGAACAGGAGCCTGTACATTTTCATTAATGTGTCATTCAGAATCCTGATTAGGAGATCTATTTTTAATTCCTTAAGGGGGACAGAAATATATAGAAGGCAGATGAACAGAAAAAAAAAATACAACCTTCAAATGTAACAAATAAAAGTAAAATTAAGGTAAGGATAAGATACGAAAAAGGCTAAACACAATTCGTTTTGTCATAATAAAGACACAACCACCACTGGTAGATTTTTGCAAAGGCTAAAAATTTCAGAATCTGGTTACAATGTGGAAGTTATCTAAAGGGGATTGATTAGTACCTCCCCAAAATACATGACCACCTGGAACCTCAGAATTCAATCTATTTGGAAATAGGTTCTTTGCAAATGAAATTAATGTTGAAGGCATACTGCATTAGATGGGCCCCAAATTCAATGATTACTGAGTTTATAAGAAGAGGAGAGGACATCCAGAAAGACCGTGCAGAAAGAAGGCTACATGGCAACACAGTCAGATATGAGAGTGATGCAGCTACACTCCAAGGAATACCAAGGACTGCTGGCAACCAGCAGAAACTAGGAGAGCGGTTTAGACCAGAGTCTTCCTCAGAGCCTCCAGAAGAAACCAACTCTGCCAACACGTTGATTTTGGACCTCCAGCCTCTAGAGCTGTGAGAAAATTAATTTCTGTTATAGTACGCTACACAGTTTGTGGTACTTTTGTTACGGCCCCTAGGAAACTAACACATCACCCAATGCCCCTTGCCTCTGAAAGCAAGTCATTATATACATGTTCAAAAGATACCACTGGATCCTAGGGCACTCAAAACATTCCAGTGCTTATTTTTCAACTCCTCAGATCCTGACCAAGGATGCTATTGACAAGCAAATATTTTTGCAGGATCTTTGTTTATTTGAAAGCCTTTATTCTGCCTGCCAATTTGGAAAGATCATTAAATTACATCTTTCGTTGAAAGCTTAGTTGTTTGTATTTTGCAGCTTCATTGGCTTTTTTATTTTCAAAAGAAGAGAAGCAAAATCAAAGGAAATGAAGCAAAGTGAAGTTTTATCAGCACTTCAAGGTCTCTGAGCCTCTACAAATCTACAAACACAATAGCATCCTCAGTGTGTCTCATATATTCTAGGTCTGTGAGATCAGGTATATAATATGGAAGGTTTGCAAATGGTCCACCCTTCCACCATTACCTAACCAAGGGTGCATTTAATATTTCTTTTTCATCATATTGACAGTCCACTCAACACAAAGTAGAACTGTATTATTTTCCCTGACCAAAACTAGGACTGTGAGCCTATTCCTCTGATAAACACTGAGGGTCCCTTTGAGAAGTGTTACTCAGCCCTTCTTCAAATCAGCACGCATTCAGAAAATGAGCATTATAAAGCATAATGCAGTAAACTGGAAGAAGAAGGGGACATGAGGAAATGTATTTGCAACTTGGTGGAAAGACATATCACATTTTGTGTGCTATATAAAAATGGCAAGCAATAAAATACAAAATGTTAGGGAAAGTGTTAAATATTGATTGCATAAATATTCTGAATAATTTTTTCAAACTACTGAATTCAGGAAGTTTTCAGGGGAGGCTAGACAAATATTATTCATTATAATTCCAACATGGTACATTTTTAGATGTTTTTAAAAATTGGTCTTAGGGTTTTTAACATCAAGAGTCTATTGAAAACAATATCTTGGGGGAAATTCTAGAAAGAGGATGGCAGTGGCTACAAAGGTTTTAAATTTCTCTAAATACTCACATAAAAACAGAGCAGCTAGAGAGCAAAATCACAGAAACCTGTGGCAGATTCTTACAACACAACTATGCAACAAGGCATCCCAAAAGCTACAAAATGCAATTGGATGACACAATACAAGCTGATAGTAATAAGACCTGCACGATCTCAAAATCCATGCAGGAGATGGCAGAAGGGACCCGGGGGTGATGGAAAGGCTTGAGAACATGACAATTTCAAGTGTTCTTTTTATCACGACACTACCTCTCATAACTTGTTGCTTCATGCTGCATTTGCTGAATCCTTCCAAGCCTCTGTCACAGATTTAACCTATCTCCCTCAAATGGTACTAAAGAGACAGACTCGAGTCTGATTAGTCCTCAGGATCCAGTTGCCAGTTTGCAGGAAAAGTGGAGAATAGAGAACCATGTTGTATGAAACCATAAATACGCAGCCACAAAATCCTGACTGTGGAAGACTGTAGAAGTCAAATGCTCTAGTTCCTCCACTGAAATATTGAAAGAAAAGAAAGAGAGGAAGAAAGTGTAGATTTAAGAAGATTTAAAATACACATGAAATTTTTTTAAATGGGTGAGTCTACACGATAATGTTTAGGAATGCATACTCGCATGCTAAAAAAAAGATTTCAAAAAAAATGCAAGAATGTGATTTACTTTCGGAGGGTAAGGAAGGAGCTGTCATTGAACAAGAATACACAGAGAGGTCTAACAAAGAGGCTCGGTGGGGCGCGGGGGCTCACAGGCTGTGGTCCCAGCACTTGGAGAGGCCGAGGAGGGCAGCTCACCTGATGTCGGGAGTTTGACACCAGCCGGACCAACATGGAGAAACCCCGTCTCTACTAAAAATACAAAATTAGCCAAGTGTAGTGGCATGTGCCTGTAATCCCAGCTACTCGGGAAGCTGAGGCAGGAGAATCGCTTGAACCCGGGAGGCGGAAGTTGTGGTAAGCCGAGATTGCGCCATTGCACTCCAGCCTGGGCAACAAGAGCAAACCTCGTCTCAAAAATAAATAAATAAATAAATAAATAAATAAATAAATAAATAGGCCGACTCTATTTTTGATGTTTGCCTGCTGACAACTTTCAAGTCCCCCTGGTCCCTGCTCCCCATTCTGCCCCACATCTGGACAAGCCAATAAGAGAGCCCACAAGCTCTTCCTTTGCCACCAGCAGGAAGTTCCAACTATACATGCCATTTTCAGACCTGCTAGGAAACCTGCCTTGCTCTTCCCAGAAAGCCTCATGATATGAGTAATACATCTTTTCATACCCTCTTAATGTGTTTCATACCCAACATTAATCTCAATATCCAGGCCAAACTGTGGGTAAAGAATCAGTTTTATCTCTGTAGCATGACCACAAGGCTTTTGGGGTGACTGGCAAAACTCTACTTTTTTGACCTTTGTGGGTGCTTAAAAAGGTGTTTGTTTTGTAACTTAAGATGAATATTTATCATGTATGTGATTTGCTGTCTCTTTATTTTGCAACAAAACAGATAAAAATAAAAGCAACAACAATAACAATTTCCTGTGGCAAATTTGTAACCCATTGTGATACATCCATTAGAAATCTCAGACTTGGAATAACACACTTCTTAGAACCGAAGTACTAAGTAAGATAGTGCTGGTCCCTTAACCTGTCTTGCCACCATATCGGCTGGTTTTTGGACACTACCAAGAATAGGACTCTAATCTTGACCTACAGAGTATATTAGTCTGGGTCCTTCTGGATAAAATCAAGTCCCTACATGTCCCATGTCTTCAAATATAATTTCATGTTTTTCCTTTTGCGTTTCATACAAATATAATCATAACTTTTCTTGGATAACCTGAAGAAGTTACATAAGGTAACATTCTATGTATTCCTCCTGTTTTACATCTTCTTGGACACCGGTTCAAAGGGAGTCAAACAGTAAATTTGCTTCCTTTTTTTTTTTTTTTTTTTTCTTTTTTAAGACGGAGTTTCGCTCTTGTCATTCAGGCTGGAGGGCAATGGCATGATCTCAGCTCACTGCAACCTCTACCTCCTAGGTTCAAGTGATTCTCCTTCCTCAGCTTCCCAAGTAGCTGGGATTACAGGCGCCCACCACCACACCCAGCTAATTTTTGTATTTTTAGTAGAGATAGGGTTTCACTATGTTGGCCAGGTTGGTCTCAAACTCCTGGCCTCAAGTGACTAACTCGCCTCGGCCTCTCGAAGTGCTGGGATTACAGGTATGAGCCACTGTGCCCGGCCTGCTTCCTTCATTTTTATAATAAAGCTTTATTTATTAGCCACATTAGAAGCACACTTTTGCTTAACAATTTGCTTATATTTGTAAATTCATGAGGAAATGCATCAAGTCTATCTAGTGAGTACTTGTAGTCTAAACATAATTAATTGAAAAGCACTGACAAAATAGAAGCCACCACATTCCATAGTATCAAATTTCAAAAGAGATCATATATTACATCATGTAGTTCTCTTTCTCTTTTTTGTAATCTTGAAATCTCATCTCCTTCATAAACTTTTTGCTAAGTAAAATAGAAGAAAGTGCTGAAAGATAATCAAGAAAACTCCCATAGGCCCTCTGAGAAAAAAACAAATCATTTGTTTAAATGCTTATTATTATTTTGAAGTTTACTAGGCCCCCAATAAATTATTTGATAGAGAAAAATTCAATGATGTAAGTGGTTTGTGATAGCTAGAGTTTTGTCTGCCCCACATGTTTTCTAATCTCATTTTTCTCTTGTCTTCTGGCAAATTTTCCCAAACTTTATTTGGTTTGGGTAGGAGTTTATCCCAGAACACTAGCTTTACCAAACATGATTATTTCCTTTCTCTAGACACAATGATTGGTGTGTATGTAATCCAAGCAGGGTTAACAGAGTCATTCCTGGAGCTAACATAGGAATTATACAGCCCTAATACTGTGTTGTTGAAAAATGTTTACATTTTTCCTTGTAAAGTCATCTGTTAGTCAGTGTTTGCAGTAATAATGCCGTATAACAAACAACCCTGATATCTTGGTGGTTTACACCAACATTTATTTCTCTCTCATGTTTTGAGGTCAGCTCAGGTATAGGTTTTGAGTTGAGTTTAGGTTATTTCATGTGTCTTCTCATTTGAGAATCCAAGTTAAAGGAGTATTTCCTAGTTGAGGCATGCTGTTCTCATGGAAGAGTGTAGGAGAACAAGAGAACTGTTGAAAACTTTCAATGCCTCTTTAAAGCCTCTACTCAAAACATGTAAGTTACATGGCCAAGCCTAAAATAAACATACAAGAAAGTGTATGTTTCTTGTATGTTTCTCCCATGGGCAAGGAGAAGAGAGTGAATATTTACTGAATAATAATTCAACTACCAAAGCCATGCACTTTTTGTTATTTTCTGTATTCTGGGTACATTATATTATATTATAAATAATGTGTGTGTGTGTGTGTGTGTGTGTGTATATACATCTGTATATGTATATTCCTAGATGTTTGCTGTTGATGACAGTGCAATTAACTTTTATCTTATAGCCAATAGTTTTATTGAAGTCTTGGTTAATTCTGATTATTTGTGAATTATCATAGATTTTTGCATATTCACTATCTAAACTTCTATCTATTTGAAATACACCAAATAGATTTAGATAATACTGTACTTAAAGTGTCTATATAAACTCAGGAGACCTGAACTAGTGAATTAAATAAAATGTAAGAGAACTGGTTGCCTTTATTTTATTTCATTTTTTTGCACTTACAATCTTCAATGAAATTGGCGTGTAATTTTCTTTTCTTATATTTGTCTAGTTTGGGTATTGCACAAGCTAGAATAACTAATATTAACTTCTGTAATATAGAAACCTCAAACCTTAGTAGCTTAATGTCATAAAAGTTTATCTCTCACTGATGCAAAAGTTAATCAGTTCTTCATTTAAGGACATCGTTCTATATGGCCATTCTGGGACACACTCCTTTTTATGTCTGTACCATCCACTAAGCCCTGGAAGTACTCTGCCACTTACTCTGCATCCAGCTCTCAGAAAAGGCAAGAGAGACCGTGTAGAAGATAACATGGGAAGTTTCTAAAGTCCAGGCCTGGAAGTGGCATTGTACATTACAACCACCCACATTTCAATGGCAAAAACAAAGTCACATGACCACATCTACAGCAAAGGATGTTGAATTGTGTAGATTGGTTTGTGTAAGACTAGAATCAACATTTATCTGAATGTTTGATAAATCTTTCTGACAAAATCATCTAAACCGAATTTTTTGTTATTAGGAAAAATTTTAACTGTTGTTTAAATGTTTCAAATGGCTATAGGAGTATTAAGGTTTGCTCTTGACTCTGTTTCATAGTTACATTTTTCTTTAAAAAAATCAATTATATTAAGGTTTTTGGAATTTATTGGCATAAATATTGTCAGAGAAATCTCTCGTATTTTTAAATCTTTGCCATGTCGATTGTTACGTCCTCTTTTCATGCCTAATTTATTTGTGACTTCTCTTTTTTCCTCTGTCAAAGAATCAGCTTTGGTATTTATTAATCCTGAATATCATTTCCTATCTCATTAATTTCTTCTCAAGTCTTTATTACTGCCTTCCTTTGAAATTTTGGGTTTGATATATTGTGACTCCTCTAATTCTGGAGTTATCGTAACATTTTTCTAATATTAAGCATTTTTACCTCTAAGTTTCCTTTTGATGATCACTTTAACTGATTCCTACAAATTTGTATATGAAGTATTTTAATTGCTAAGTTTAAAATTTTTGTAACTTCCACTCTGAGTGCTTTCGTGGATTGTTTTAGTTTGTTTGCTGGTGCTATAACGAATATCTGAAATTGGGTAACTTATAAAGAAGAGAAATTTATTTTCTCACAATTCTGGAGACTGGGAAGTACAAGATCAAAGCACCAGTAGTTAGCAAGTGTCTTCTTGCTGCTTTATCACATGGTGGAAGGGCAAAGAGGCAAAAGGCGCCAAACTCACCCTTTTATAATGGCACTAATCCCACCCATGAGAGTAGAGTCTGTATGCCCTGATCATCTCTTAAAGGTCCCGCCTCCCAACACCACTGCAATGGTAATCAAATTTCATGAGTTTTGGAGGGGATAATGCAAACCATAGCATGGACAAGTTACGTATTAGAATCGTCTCCCATTAAAATTCCACGTTTGGACTTTTTTGCAGTAAACTTCTTGTGTTTTAAAAAATATTTTACTTAATTATACTAGAATTAGATAATATGATTTCTATAATACAAATACTTTGACACTGATTGAGACTTGCTTTAAGGGCTTAGTATGTGGTCAGTCTTTATACATACTCAGTGTGCCTTTTAAAAGAAGATTCATTCAAAGTTTCCTGGTTGCAGAGTTCTACATTATTTCCATCATACCAAACATGTTAATTGTGCTACTGAAACTTATATCCTTTAGTAAGTTTTTGCCTACTTATTCAACCAATATATTAAAATTCTTCCGTTTTGCTAGTAATTAATCTCTCTTTAAAATTGTGTCAAATTTTTCCTTGTATCCTCTCAAGCTGTATTATTGGGTGGATAGAGGTTAAGAATTATAATACTTTCCTGGTGGACTTAACCTATTGTTATAATGCCTACTAATGCCTTTGTCATGAAGATACCAGGAATTTTATCGACAAACTATACCAGATGTCATTAAATTTTACCTGAATGTATTAATAGGTTTTTTTTAATGAAGGTCAATTGCATAGAGTTGGATTAATCAAAGTCCTTGGTGCAGTATGCACTGCATTTATTTATCTATCCATGACCATACTTTATTCCATTTGTTTGTCTATTTGTTCATTTGTATGTTTGTATTATACACTCCCATGAACCAACTCCCAATACATAGAACATTGCCAATAATTTATTTGTGAGCTCCTTCTATATTTCACACTTCTGGTTCCCCTTCAGAGGTAGTTGTCCTAAATTTTGTGTTTATCATTTCTTTGGTGTGTTTGTATTTGTTTTGCTTTCAGGTTCACTTTATATATTTGTTTGTTTGTTTTAAATCAACTTTTAAGTTCACTTCATATATTTGTGTGCCCAAACAATATATATTTTTTAGTTTCATAAAAAATACATTTATATTGAGGCCAGACGTGGTGACTGTAATCCCGGCACTTTGGGAGGCTGAGGCAGGTGGATCATGAGGTCAGGAGTTCGAGACCAGCCTGGCCAACATGGTGAAGCCCCATCTCTACTAAAAATACAAAAATTAGCCAGGCATGGTGATGAACACCTGAGGTCCTAGCTACTCAGGAGGCTGAGGCAGGAGAATTGCCTGAACCTGGCAGGTGGAGGTTGCAGTGAGCCAAGATCACACCATTGCACTCCAACCTGGGCAACAGAGCAAGACTCTGTCTCAAAAAATATATATATAAATATATATATAATATATATAAATCTATATATATTATATATATAATGTTCTATGTTTTTTTGAGGGGGTTACTTTTTTTACTCAATTTCATGTTACTGAGAATCACCTACACTGTTTTCTATACTTAATTATTTTCACTGCTGTACAATACCCAATACCATGTTACCTGATTATACCACAATTTCTTGATCCATTTTCTTGGCAATAAGCTCCGCTTTTACATTCAGTCTTCCTGTGAACTTATATTTTATATTTACTTCTAGTGAAAATAAAAACCAGAAGTTTCTTTTTAAAAAATTTAACACAATATGTTAAGTTCTGTCTTTTATACCTGGATTTAGATTTTGTATATTTAAAGTAAATTACTAAAGTTTTTTCCTACCGTTTAGTTTGAACTATTTTCTTCCCTTTATTATGTTTCTTTTATTTCTTCTTTCTAAACATTTTTAAGAGTGATTTTTTTTCATTTTTTTCACATATGTTTATAGAAGATATGTACTTTGCTACTTTTAATAGTTGGCCTTAAAATGTTAATATATACATTTAAATTAAAATGTAAAACTATTCACTAGTTCTACTTTGTTTCTGGGCAATACAAGGACCTTGGGACACTTTAACTCTGGTCACCTCTGTGGTAGACATGGAAGAATGATGTTCAGCCCCTATTGCAAAACTTTTTAACGTACAAGGGCTAGAATGCTAAAATGTTTTCCAGCCTCTTGCAGCTAATGTTCTGGATATGATTTAGTTTCCACCAAACAGAAGCACCACTAATCAGAGTTGCAGCACAGAAGTGAGGTAGACAGCATACCTTGGCTGTTTCTGCTGGCAGGTACAGTCAAGGGGCATGTGGTTACTCTAAAGCAGTGTTGTCCAAGGTTTAGTATCCAGTCAGATGCTTCACGAATGTTGTCAGACAAGATGTGAATCATTCATTTTAAGGGACTATGTTTTTGATGTTGTATCTAAGGAGTCTTCACCATTCTCAAGTTTATCTAGATTTTCTCCTACGTTATCTTCTAAAAGTTCTATAGTTTTGCCTTTGATATTCAGGTCTCTGATACATGTTTAATTAATTTTTGTGAACGGTGTAAGGTTTGTGTCTAGACTTTTTTTCTGGATGTAGATGTCCAGCTGTTCCAACACCATTTGTTGAAAAGACTGTCTTTTCTCCATTGTATTGCCTTTGTTCCTTTGTCAAAGACCAGTTGACTATATTTACGTGAGTCTATTTCTGAGTTTTCTATTCTGTTCCATTGATCTATTTGTTTATTCTTTTGCCAATACCACACTGTCTTGATTACTGTAGACTTCTAGTAAACCTTGAAGTTAGGTAAATTTAATTCTCTGACTTTGTTCTTCTCTTTCAATACTGAGTTGGCTTTTAGGGTCTTTTGCCTCTCCATATAATGTTTAGAATCAGTTTATTGATAGCCATAAGATAACTTGCTGAGATTTTGGCTGGGAATCTATAAATCAAGTTGGAAACACTTGACATCTTGACAATATTGAATCTTGCTAACCATAAACATGGGACATCTCACTTTTTATTTCTTTATTTCATCTGAGTTTTGTGGGGTTTTTTGATATAGATATTATATGTATTTTGTTAGATTTTTACCTAAATATTTTATTTTGGCAAGAACCACTGTAAATGGTAATACAGTTTTAATTTCAAATTTCTCTTATTTATTGCTAGTGTATAGAAAAGTGATTGATTTTTGCATGTTAGCCACATATCCTACAACCTTACTATAATCACTTATTAGTTCTAGAACTTTTCTTGTCTACTCTTTAAGATTTTCTACATAGATAATCATATCATCTATGAACAAACAGTATTATTTTTTCTTTCCCAAGCTGTATACCTTTTATTCTACCTCTGTTTTTGAGTTTTTGTTTATCACCATATATAATTTGCAGAGGGCGGTTATTTTCTTTCATCCCTTTGAAGTTATTATAAACCAGTGTTTGCTTTATATTGTTTCTGTTGAGGTCTGCTATCAATTTAATTTTTGTTTTATTGTAGGTCAACTCTTGTTTTTCTCTGACTGCTGTTAAGGTTTCTTCTTCATCTTTAATGTTATGTGGTTATATTACAATGTTTTTAGAAGTTTTTTTTTTTTAATTCGTACATCTAATTGTTTGCATCTTGTGTGTTTCATCAATTTTAGACATTTTTCAACTATTTTACTTTCTAATATTGCATCTTTTTCATTATCTTTAATCTCTGGTTGGTTCAAATTCAAATAGGCATAAGTCGGAGCTTCTCATTCTGTTTTTCTTTTATATTTTTCATCTCTTTGTCTCTCTTACATTTGTTTCAATATCTTGTGCTCTATCTCCCAGTTCACTTATTATCTCTTTAGCTTTATCTAATCTTCTGTTTAGATGTATGTGTTGAAGATTACATTTTTGTTTTATTTCTAGGAGTCCTTTTTTATTTTTTCTCAAATCTGCCTGGTCATGTCTGAGAGTACCATGTTCTACACTGATGTTTCCAATTTCTATATTTCTGAAAACACTTTAATCACACTTTTTCTTAGTATTTAATAATTCCAATATCAAACAGAGGGGTGTCTAGCTCTGCTTTCTGTTGTTTCTGATAATATTTATGTCTTTTTTCTTCTTGACCAATGTGACTAGGACCTCATGTTTGGCTGTTTTTATAAACACAAATTCTGAAACGCCTAGGCTGAGATGCATTCTTTTAGCAGGAATTTGTGTTATCTCTTTCCAAGTATCCTGGAACATCACTGACCCCAAAATATTTTAATTTAATTTACTGAATTGCATTTCCCTAGACTATGCAAGTGATATTAATTTGAATCCTTTTTCTGTACATGGGTAGTCATATGGCTGCTAATTTCCAGAAAAAATTTTTCCCACCTCAAGCCAACAACTTAGACATATTTCCTTGCCAGCTTCTTTTTCCAGGGAACAGATATTTTTTTAGCCCCCTTTTTACTGTAGCTATAACCCTTCATAACTACAGGGTATTTGGAGATCTCGGTTCTTTCTACACACTTTATGTGAGCCAAAGTTTTTGTCTGTCATTCGCCCTCATGGCTACTACAACCCAGGTTTCAAAGCTCCTCGTACTGGCAGATTCCTTCAGCGTAGCCCATGTCTCTATTACACATACATCACCCTAGTTTATTTCACTCTTTACTTTTTGGCCCCGGTAGATTTCTTTCACTTCTGTTGTGGGTGGGTGTGACCCTACATATGAATTTCAAAGATTATTCAAAGTAAGTATTAAGAAACATAGCTAGGTGTTTGCAATAAGAAGGCTTTTTGGAATTTCTTACTCATAGTATTACTGAAGTGGTAATAGAGTTGAGAGCCATGAAACAATTGGAAATTATTTGAAGATAATAATGTTTATAATAGTTTTATGTACCAAAATGTACATAATAACTTACCCAAAGGTTTTTGGTGCAATGATATAGGACATCTTGAAGGAGTACTATTCCAGCTTTATTAACATTTGATATTATGTATATAATTGTTCAATCTAGATTAGCCAGGGTTCATATTTTGTCAGCAAATGTTCAAGTCTCAACTGGGAGGAACTCTGAGTAAGAAAAGCATGAGACATTTTAAAGGAATTAAATTTGATATTTGGATTCTTGGAATTCTAAAATTGCCTTTGACCTTTCTGTCCTATGTTTATCTGTAGCCACGAATTTCAAATCTGTCAACAATTTTTATTTAAGACAAAGAACACTTTTCTTGAATCCTAAAATTTCTGTGCCATAATAAGTTAGATTTTATCTGTTCACTCTAGAGAATACATGTGCTCCAAATGTGTAATCCCAGGATCCTCCTTCTGCCATGAGGAATGAGGATGCATGGAATCTCTTAGGGCCTGTGTTCAAATTGCTCAAGCCTTGAGAGCTTCTAGTACCACCAGCAAGAATAGCAGAGCTACAGGTTTTCTGTGAACCCACAGAATCTCTGGTTTGGAGTTCTGACCATGATTTTTCTGATCCCTCCTCCTTCCCCTGCCTTGTTCTCTTGTTTGTGCCAGAGTAAAATGGAAGCATCAGATTCCCATATAAGTGGTGACTGTGATCTCCCCGCCCTCTGGCTTACTGGACTTCTGGCCTCTCTTCTGCTCTGGGCAACCTCTGAGGAGGGAGAATCTCTGGTTGCAGGGCAGAAACTCTGCCTCATTCACAAGATTTCTGTACTTGGAGTGAGTGAGAAGCTCTGTTTTTTCTTGCTCTACGGAGGTTGTAAGCAGGATAGCTCCTAACCGACACATTTGTTAAAGCCTCTCTGCCAGCAGCTCAGCTTGTCCTCACCCTAGCATGCTCCCAGCCGTGAAGCTTTGTAGGCTTATTGCACCTGTTGATGGAGGGGCCATGGCCACAGGCCTGGCTGGCTCGGCGTCCCTCCAGCAGGAGAGCGTGAACAGTGTTAGACTCCCATGCAGCACCCCAGCCCCACGGGCAGGGCAGGATGAGGCAGAGGGGCTTCTAGAAAAATCTGAATGCCTGCTGTGAATGAACATGGTGCCAGTTAAGACTTTCTACAGGTAGAAGGCAAAGAACTGTAAAGACTTCCTTCCTCTCTCAGAACGTATAACCCACTGCCCTGAAATGCATTTAGCCAGGCAACTGGTCAAGGTGTCAGGCTTGCAGTAAAATCCCAAAGTCTGTATCATGGTCTTCCCCTTTCTTCCCTTAGGCATCTCTATTCCAAGCTTTTATTATGAGCCTTCTTTAAAAAAAAAAAAAAAAAAAAAAAAAGATAATTTGTTATCCAGAGATAGATGTATAATATCATTTTGATGTATGTCCTCTATAATTATAATCTAGATGCATGCCTCCTAAAATTTTAAATTTTAGATTTTATTTCATAATGATTCCAGTTTTCAAAGTCTTCTAGTTTGTGCTGTACATTAAAATAGCCATAATTCTTGACTTCCTTTCTCAACAACTGAATTCCAGAACAAGCCAATTCATTCGTACATTTAACACTGTTGAGCATTTACTACTGCCAGGCACTGGGCTAGGTGTGAGATATGTAAGAGTGGGAATATCAGACAAGATCCCTCCCCATACAGTGTTTACAGTTTAATTGGAGAGACAGAGCAAAGTAGCTATACAAATAAAATAATAAAATAACTTGCATGCTATGAAAGAAACATGCAAGGGGCTGAGCTGAGACTACAGAAGTTTTACTGTATTTCTTATCAAAATATATGCTAATTACCTGTCTGTTCCTCTATTTCCTCATTAGACTGTAAGAACCTATAAGGTCACGACTAAGACTTTTTAATCTTGCTCTCCCTCGTACTTAGGAGAGTGTATGATACATGATGAGTACTGAGAAAAAGGTCTGCTGAATGGACACAAGAATGTCTGTGTTGATCAATGAGTTTGCAAAAGACTGGGGCTTCACTGAGAAATGGTTACACTTTGCACCAAATAGGAAAAGAACTGAGCACAATCTACATCTCACGTTGTTTTCTTAATAAGCTTTTATATTTAATATTCAAATTCTCTGTTTTTCTCCTGTATTGATTCAACCCCTAAGGAAGCGTAAGTTTTATGGGAAAACAAAGAATCCAGTTTTCTGAATTACCTTCTGGCCAGACACAAATGAAGCACACAATACTGGTGCTGTTAGTGTTAAGCTGCGTCATCAATGCTGGAGGAAAACCTGAGAAGGTAGAAGTGTCTCTGGAAGCTTTAGTGATAATTAAGTTCCCTGTACTCAGGTTTCTTGTCACCTTCCTTTTAGCTACCAGCACAGCGTGTTTCAGTCCTGACTACTGAGGAACTTACTGAGCAGCTGGTTTTGTTCCTGTCTCTTCCCCCCAGCACCATTTCCCTTTCAGTTGCTCCCTTGAATTTCCGGTCACTCTGCAACTTCCCCAGGGGCACTGGGTTGAACAGTGCTGGTATCTCTAAGTATATCCCATGATCTCCAAGGCAACATTTGCCTTCAAGATCATGTGGCTTCTGGTTTCTGAAAGATATGGATGCTGGATGAGATCTGGAAGAAGAAAGTTTCCAAAAACTAGAAAATGTGCTGCTTTTAGGAAACTGAAATGGGAGTAATTATCACCTTCAACCAACTGGCTTTAGGACAAGAAGCTGAGGCCAGAGGGGTAAAGTAAATAAGTGAGGAAGGTGGAAAATGGCAGGCCCAGAGCCAGAAGCCTGGCCACCCGGCTCTGGCCACACAAGTGCCCTGCCTCGTCCACCTACATACTTACCACAGCTGTTCTCCAGTTTTGCAGCACTGAATGTACAAACCCTTGCTTGAAATTGGGAATCAGGAGTTTAATTTCAGTTGATCACAATCATAATTTTACAAATATTATGGAGCATCTGTCAAATGATGGATACTATTATTTTTTAAAAAATCAATAAACGACATAGTTCCTGCTTTTGCAAACCTTACAATAGGGAAAGCAACTTTAAAGCGACAGTTGTGTTATTTAACAAAGGAGGAAAGGGTCCTACGGAAGGAAACATGATCTCCCAGCTGAATCGCTAATTGGAGGAAGAGCTGAAACTAAACCCCAGGTCTGCTGACTTCCAGAATGATGGGTATTCTATAATATCCTACAGGCTGTGTGTAACCACAATGAGAACCACGTGGGAAAACAGGAGCCGGGGCTTGTGGTGCTGCACATTGGCTATACCTAAAAGGAAAGGGGATGGAAAATATGGCAAACATCAGGGTAGATCCTGGGAAGAGGCAAGACCTGAGCAAGGATTTATAGGACAATTGCATTTGGGGAGTAGATAGACATACACACACACACACATACACACACAGAGAGAGAGAGAGAGAGAGAGAGAGAGAGAGAGAGGGCTGGAGGGGGATCATTTCAGATGGAAGAAAGAGCAATGAAGTCATAAGAATAAACCAGATAGCCTCAAGGGCTGCCAAGGAGACCCACGTTCCTGGAGTGGAAGTATTTCAGGAGAGTAAAGAAGTTGCATAGAACAGGTGGGATCAGTTCAAAACTTCAACACACACAACTGGGCACCCTATGTATGCCAGGCACTGTGTTAGGCACTGGGGATAGACAGATAAATGAGAAACGTTATCCCATTACAGTGGTTTTACTACTTTGGCCACTGGAATCTTGATTCTAAAAGCCAGGTAGGGTTTGCCAAATCTACTTACAGAAAAACAAAACTCAAAGAGAACTTCAACTCAGAGCTTTATGAAAGATGACAGGAGGGTGTGGAGACAATGGGTTGATAACATACTTTGTTAAAAGATCAGATAGTTCTTGATCTACACCTGGGGACAACAACGTTTAAAAGATAAGACATTAATGCTAATGGCCGGGTACCAGTTCCTGCTCACCTAAGCAGACAAACACCCTCAGCCAGTGGAATTCAAAGAACATTTTCTGAGCTAATCTGCTCCTGCCTCTGCCCTGGGTCCCCTGGGCTCTGATCACGTCTGAATGGGGATGTTTACTCCTTGCTTCAGAAGCCTCATTTCTCAGAGGTAGTTTGCCCTTTTTCTTTTCTTTTCTTGTTCTTTAATGCACTCGCTTGCTAGTCAGTTGATTTTGT
Organism: Macaca nemestrina; assembly: GCF_043159975.1. Lineage (NCBI taxonomy): Eukaryota > Metazoa > Chordata > Mammalia > Primates > Cercopithecidae > Macaca > Macaca nemestrina. Next base: position 107,331,588 of record NC_092130.1, on the reverse strand, counting down.
CTTTCCAGGGTACTCTGCGAACTCTGTGGTGAATGTGTGATACTCAAGTCCTAGAGCATTGTCTGTGTCCTCTTCACCAAGTTACGTCTTTTTTTTTCTGGCTGCCAAATATTTTACAAAGGATTATCGTTATTCTGTCTGTTGTGTTGGTGGGAGGTTTCTTGGTTTTTTGGTTTTAATTCTTCTTGGAGAAAATGTCACTTCCTGTATAGAGAATGAGATGAAAACAAATGCCACAATAGGCTTTTTGCATCATTTAGGATCCACCTGTCCTCAAGAAAATGTGGTGGAGATTAGAAAAATCGGTTGAACTCAGTGATTTGTTGGGTATGAATAAAGAGGAGGAAGGGATGGAAATGATGGAACAGCTCAAACCATATGTCCTGCTAGTTTCTCAGGCCAGATAAATTGCGACTTTCCTCTCCTGTTGCAAATTCTACTCTCAGAAGCATGGGACACACACTCCTGTGGGACACTCAGCAAAGAACACGGGCCGGCTGGGAGGTTACAAAGGTGCCCTCTTCAGGAAGTCAAAGAAGTCATCTGGTTTGATTAATTGAGCCTCTACTTTCAAGTTAGAAAACAAAGGATGCACCACAAGTCATAAGAAGTATAAAAGGAAAAAACTCATTTTTAATATTTTTTTCTCATTGCTTTTTATATAATGGAAAAATTTAAACATAAAAAGGTAACAGCTTGGAAAATAAACTCCATGCACTGAAATGTATTTATTTTTATTTTGCCCTTTTTATTCTGTTTCACACTTCATTTATCTGTTTATTTATTTTAATAATTTCAACTTTTATTTTTGATTCGGCGGGGGTACACGTGCAGGTTTGTTACATGGGCATATTGTGTGATACTGAGGTTTGGGACGCAAATGATCCTGTCATCTAGTGATCACAACACCCAATAGTTTTTCAGCGCCTGCTTCCCTCCCTCTCTCCCTGCGTAGCCATCTCCAGTGTCTATTGTTGCATCTTTATGTCCATGAGCACCCAGTGTTTAGCTTCCACTTATAAGTGAAGACATGCAGTATTTGGTTTTCTGTTCCTTCATGCATTCTTTATAATATAAATAATACATAGAGTAATCCATTAGATGATTTACATATTATATATATTTGAGAAACATGCTCGAAATGTTTTACAAATAGGTGTATTACATCAAAAGTATTTGGAGACAGTTGTGTTAACAATGGTCAATAGGCGTGTTTAGGAACAACAATAAGAATGATAAAATGTGTTGATGCTTGTCTGTGCCAGGCTCAGTGTAAATGGCTGCCCTGTGAGGCAGTGTCAGCAAGGCCCAGACTGTACACTTTTCCTGTAACATCCATTACTCGTGTAAAAAATCTGAACTCATGAGTCTCAAATCAGATATTTAATCCAACCTCCAAAAAAAAAAAAAAAAAAAAAAAAGGAATCGTTCTAAAAACAAATACTAATCTTCTCAATGTATTTTTTAAAAATTTAAGTTCATATAACATTCATATTAAATAAATATATAGTACCTTAGGGAAGTCATTATATTTTTTTAGAACCTGTTTTAGCACCTGTAAATGAGGGAGCTGGAGTTTCTATCATCTTTAATATTTCTCCTAGCCCTAACATTGTATGAGCCATTTCTCTGAAGCTGTAAATTGCTAAGGCTAAACAACCTATCCAGTGCAATATTTATTATTATTATTATATCTGCTTTTTTAGCAGGAGGCTTACACTTGCAGCATGCTGTTATGTAAATCTTTATCAAAATCATCAGCATTTATTGAGGACCTCTGTTCTATGGCAAATGTCACCAAACAGTACCAAGAATGAATGTGAAGGAGGCCACATTCTGAAGATTCCGTTCATAACTCTGGCAATCTCAAACCACACACAGACTGCCAGCGCCTGGTCACACCATTGTCCTCCCATCACCCTTTCCCCTTGGGAGGAATTGCCTTGATATGTGGAGGCTGGCACCCTGCTCAGTTGGCTGCAGGGAGCCTTGTAGCACTTAGAGGGATGGGCATGTGGGCTAGATTCCTTTGGATAAAGTGATAGGCACATCACACTCTGGTGTGCAGGCTCTGACATGCCGCAGATTAGCAGGCATACCTCTGGTAAGAGGCGTGTGACTGGCCTTTTCGTCCGTGCTCTGAAACCCTTGAATTCTCCCTTACATTCTGTACAGCCATTTCCGCCCAGTTAGAGCCCCTTTTTTCTAATGCTTCAAGTGCAAAAAACGAAAATGCATAACAGTGACTATGACTCACTGACTTTTGAATGCCGTGTTTCCGTTTTTCCATTAGACAAAGCTTAGAGAAGAGAAGTTGCAGAGACTGAGAACTGTGATCAAACAAACAATTTCAACGTGCTTAACACAGAAGATACTAGAGCATAGTGGTTTTTAAAAATGGGCTTTGGTGTCAAGCAGACATGGACTTGATTCTCATCTCTACCATACTCACTGACCATTTGGCCCAGGGCAAGCTTATTTTTCATAAGACTAGAATAAATGCTTATTTTACAGGATTGATAATAGAATTAAATTATTTAATATGTGTAAGTTACTTGGGAGAATACCTGGTATCTGGTAAGCACTAAAAAATTAGAATTAGTTACCATTATCATTGATAATGCCTTTATTGAGTTATAAAGCCAAAGAGTCTCCCAAATGTTTCTGTGGCAAATTCATCTTAAATACTGATTGATATAATCAAGAACTGCAAAATGAACGGTAGAGTGTGAGATGCCTATGGCTTGTCCTGTTCACCTCTGAACACATCTGCAAACAGGGACCACTTTACCTACAGCCAATTAGATCACAGGGGTGATAAACTTGAGGCCCAGCTGTCACTCAATTCCCCTCAGTGTGACCCAATCAATACTACGTGTCATCACATGCCTCCTCTCATAATGCAGATTTCCAATAGGATTGTTGCAGAGACCTCTAGACTCAATAGTTCAGATAAATGTTCTTAGAGAAGAGGCAGAACAAATTGCATTTGCAACATTTTCAGTTGAAAGTTATATTTTCATGTGTGACCTAGGGTCTCTCAATTGACTAGGAACTCCTGTCTATAATCTTTTTGCTCTTCCACTCTGTTCAGATCAAAGCAATTTTTAATTGACTCCTAAGAAAAAATAGTCATATGGAGTAAATAAATAATTGGTCTGTCAATCTTTATGAAATACTCCTCTACCAAGTTCATCTCTTGATAGCTTATGGGATAAGTGAGGTTTCTTATGATATGAGATGGTACCTACTTCATCGGACTATTGAAAATGTTCAGTAGAAAGAGACATAGGAATCCACTGTTCTTTGATTTGTATTAACCATAAGTACCTGGAGAAAATTATAGCCAAAGCAGTGGGCCTGATATCCTACTGGACTTTTGCTTGGAATAAGAGAGAAAGATGACTGGGAATTAGACAAGGTACAAATAACATCACATCATCTTCTTGTGCAAACAGATTGCCTGGGGAGTGGTTTCCAAGATTTTTCAGTTTATAGAAAATACAGAAAACTGACAAAACTGAATATATAACACAGAGGCAGAGAGATGAGGTTGCTCATGAGTGAGTTGGCCATCCTGGGAGCTCTGGGCTTCTCAAACTTGAAAATTTGGGCACATTTGTAACCAATAAGAGGTACCTTGGATGAAAAGCTCAGGGCTTTGGGTTAACACTAAATCCATTTACTCTGGATCTATGCATAACCCCAGGAGAAAAAAAAATGAGTCATTTTTGGGCACGTTATAAAATAAACAAAAAGAAAATACAAGCAAAGAGAAACAGGTTTTTCCCCCCATCAGGTGTCTAAAAGATAACTGAAAGCAGGTGTACTCTAATGGTTAAAAGATTTGACTCTGGACTTAGACGTGAATTCACATACCATGTATGACACCAATTAGCTTTGAGACCTTTGTGAAAATTACCTAATCTTGCTAAGCCTCAGGTTCCTCTTCTTTAAAAAATCATATGCCCCTCAGAGAGATGTTAAAAGAATTAAATAAGATAATGCATGATAGTACTTAGCACAGCATACAGAGTTAATCAAGTTCTGCTTTTCTTACGTGTGTCATTCTGAAATAATGATTGCATGGGGCTTTTGCTTGACACCTAGATGAGCATAGGTCAAGGAAGACGGAGAGCAAAGAAACAAAGCAGTCACTGGTTTTGCTCACCTTAACCCCAACCAAGAAATGAAAGCACGGCGTTAGTTATCCTTCATATTCGGACTCTGTTTCCTGATCCATGCATGAATTTCAGTTCTAGGCGTAGGCACATGTGACCAGTTTTAGTTTGTAAAGGTAAATCAGATTTGCATTCAATCTAACCCCAGAGGTCTGGTTCCGGAATCAGAGGCAAAGGGGCTTTCTGGTTTTGTTGCCCAATGTGCACAGCAAATTAAATCCACGGCAACACCAGGTCGCAGCAGAGAATAAAGTTTAATTGTAGGCCCTGCTGAATGAGGAGGTGGGAGGAAACCTCAAATCTCTCTCCTCAGGAGTTTGAAGCTGGGGTTTTAGGGGTTTTGGAGTGGCCCAATGTGTGGAGATCGTTGATTGGTTGAAGAGTGCGGGTTGAAGACGTGGGACCGGAAGATGAAGAAACTGTATTCTCATGCTGATTCTGTTTATTTATGGGGGGTCTTCAAACTGGTTGGTATCAGCTGTTTCGGCTGTTTTGCTAGAATTTAGAATCTGCAAGACCTCTTAAGCAACTCTTAAATAAAAGCCTTACGATTCTAATGTCAGAAATCCTATCTATCCTAAACAAAAGCCTTATGACTCTCTTGTCAGAAATCCTATCTATAGGGTCAGTGAGGGTGCACGTGGTCAGCATCTAGTGTTATGTGATTTTCGGTTGCAAGGAAGTAGGTCGACGTGCAGCCTGATTATTGTTTGGTTATAACTACATTTCTATCTAGAATTCTTGTTAGCCATGTGAGGGTGGCTTTAGTCTGAGATTCTCAAACTCTGCCTCACAAGACTGTTTCAATGGCACACTGTCTTCTCCTGACTTTAAATACTTTATGATACTCCTCTTGTTTGAACCAACGTTTGTCCAGGCTCCCAAGGGACAACCCTTCTGCACTGACTTGCTTGAAAGGAGTAGAAGCTCTGCAGTTGTGCAGCTCCTTTGCAATGTCCAATGCATACCCCTCCGCAGCCACATCCCTCACCCAGGGCTGGGCTGGGACAGGCTCTGATCCAATTTCTGTCTTGAGTGAAAAGTGGACGAACAATTTCCTCGAACCTCCCGTTTCCTCCATCCATAAGGTGTTTTACTCTGTTCTTTGAACATTAGAGATAGTTCTTTGTAATTTAAAAACCAAAAATTATCTGAGATAGGTCTCAATCATTTAGCTTATTTTGCCAAGGTTAAGGACATGCCCGGAAGAAAAGAACACGGATCACAGAAACGATGTGTCGTCTGTGCCTTTCTCTAAAGACGAATTTGAGGACTTCAGTATTTAAAGGGGAAAAGCAGGCTGGAGAGGAAGGACGGAGGATATGTAATCCACATGTTGTAAGAGAAAAGGAGCAGGTAGGGGAACAGTCAACTATGTATTCCTCTCACACACAGTAAATCGGCACCTTACATAAAGTGAGGTGAACATAAGAATTATCATAAGAATTATTGTGGATATATTTAGCCTTTTATCTGTAGCTATCTGCTTAGGAACAAAAGGAAAGGCAGTTTCTTGCATGACTCAGCTTAATTTTTTCCTTTTGGCATGGCTAGTTGGAGTCCCAAGTTTTTACTTTCCTTTCACAAGCTGCATTGCAGTTTGCACGTGGTTCTGTAACAGCCACATCAGTACACCTTTGGTAACCTCTGTATATTTATAGTTTTATTGGATGTTGCCCTTAGAGAAAGAAAATTCTCCTCAGCTGGCATGAGACTGTGTGTATCATGGGACAGGCATGATCTTCTTGCCCCCTGTGACCCTCTGGCTACAAAGTTATTAGGAAAGAGATTTAGTTAGCAGGAATATATTGTAGCATATTCAACACAAGTTGGAAAACAGGTATGCAAGAATTGCCACATTTTGTTACTTCTTTATTTTCTTAATTATTTTATTATTATTACTTTTTTGGAGACTAGGTCTCACTCTGTCACCCAGGCTGGAGTGCAGTCATGAAATCTTGGCTCACTGCAACCTTTGCCTCCCACATTCAAGTGATTCTCCTGCCTCAGCCTCCTGAGTAGCTGAGATTACAGGTGCCCACCACCACACCTGGCTAATTTTTGTAGAGACAGGGTTTTGCCATGTTGGCCAGGCTGATCTTGAACTCCTGCCCTCAAGGGATTCACCTGCCTCGACCTCCCAAAGTGCTGGGATTACAGGCGTGAGCCACTGCACCCAGCCTGGCTACTTCTTTAAATCAAATTAAATTCTACTCTCCACCACCACCCAGACAGGAGCAAAATTCGAAGGCAATCATCATTGAGGCTCCCTTCCCCTCCAAAACCTCCCCAAAGAGTCTTATATATTCAGAGAAATCCCTCTGGTCTTTACTCCACTCCAGGCACTTTGGAAATGAAAATTCATTCAGCCCTCATATTTCTTTAAAATCCAGTAGCCTGGAGCCTCTGACTCCACCAACTGGTTGAGCATTGCTAGGTGACCCCATTCCTTTCCCATCCCAGGGTAATGTGCAGGAGCAGACCATAGATCCCCTCAACACATGAGACCCACAGAGCCCTGTGTCCTCTCTGGGGACCTCCCCATTTTGCTGCTCTCATTCTGTCTCACTTTTCTCCCTGGCTTAACCACTTCAGTATGAACTCAGTTTCCAGAAAACAAAAGCCAAGGAAGACAGTTCTTAGGCGGCAACTTCTGCTTCCTGTTGTACAACACATACCTCCCCTAAGGCAAGGACGCCTGCCCATTTTCTTGGAACAGGCGATAACACACAAGGAAGACAGAGCAAAATATCTCAATGAATTACCTTGCTACAATATATAAGAATTTTAGACTGTTTCCAGGTTTGGGTTGTTCGTTTGGTTGGTGATGGCTACTATATAAGAAGGTAATGAACATTCTAGTACATATATTTGTTTACATATTTATGATGAACTCCGTGGGGCAAATTCCTAGAGATTAGATTGTTGGGTCAGAGTGTATGCACAAGAAGCATTTTAATAAATATTGCTAAACTAAACTTTCAAAACAAATAATTTACATTCCCGTTAACAAGGCATGATTGCTCCTTTCCCAAGATCTTTATCAAACCAAGTATTGTCAAGCTTTTCAAAACTTTACCAAATTGAGAGGCATTTTAAAAATCTTGCTTTTGTTTGCATTTCTTTGATTGTCAGTGAGGCCAAATACTTTTTCCCATATAGTATTTAGTCATATTAATTACCTATGTATATCTTGTTTGTCTGATGTTGTATTCTTATTATTGATTTGCATGACTTTTGGTATATAAAGGCTATTAGCCTATGATTTGGTGCTGGTCCCTAAAGTATAAGAGAGTCCTCTAAAACTCCATAAAATTAGACATCTTCCTCTTCAACAAATATGGGGCAGTCATGGGGCAGTAACTTCAACAAAGCAGCCAAACCTGCATTCAGTGAAAAATTTCAGCTATGGAACCTGGACCTGCCAAGCTCAAAGGACACTCCAGTCATCCAGAAGCCCAGGCCCTACCTGACTTTCTCACCACCTGCTGTGCTCACCTTCAGAAGGGAAAATGTTCTATGTTGTACATGGTGTTAAACCCTCTACACTCACCTAGTAAGTCTAGAGCTTAGGGTGGGGAGTGCTGGCAATAAACAGTGCATATGTGTGACAAGTGTCTCCTTTGTAAATCATTACCTTAAGGCAGCATTCTTAAACTTTTCCAGGACACAGACCCCTATGGCAGTCTTTTGAAGTCCATGAACTCCTTTCCGAATCAGTTTTTAAATGCATAAAATAAAATACAAAGGATTACAGAAGAAATCAAGTACACTAAAAAATGCTTGTCAAAATATTTTCTGAAAATAAGTTTGTGACAATATATGGATGAATCCATATATGGATGAATATTATTATAATATGTATTATATAACATAATATGAATATTATTGTCACAAATTTATGTGACAAATTGACAAATTAATGTCAATATTATGTATATACGCATGAACATATTTTACTAACACATTAAATAATAAGACCTAGCAATGGCTCTAATAGCTACCATAAATTTGGAATTAGTGCTGAGGGTAAATGATATCAACAAACAACTATAAAATAATATAAAAATATCTGCTTTCTATTAGTGATGAAGTCATAGGTAACACTAATACTAATATATTAGGTTGGTGCAAAAGTGATTGAGGTTTTTGCCGTTAAAAGTTATGCCAAAAATCACGATTACTTTTGTACCAACCAAATAGTTTGTTCCCTACATCCATAATTGAAAGAAGTGCTAAGTTTTATTTGGAATTGTTGGAGGTTAAAGAAAATAAGATATAATTTTTTTCCCCAACCAAGTTTATGGACATTCTGAATGCTGGGGGTAGGTTAAGAGCCTTTTTATAAGAGGCAGAACGTGTAGTGTTAGTTCAGAGGAGAATTCTGCTTCAATGTTTCCCTTGAGAAGGCCCTAAAGCTTGTACTTACAAAGTTTTGTGCTGTACAGATGTTTTACATTTTTAAACATTCCAATTTTAACTTCATAGTTTCCATTTTTCTCCCATGCTACTGCTGTTTTAGTAGATGGTGCTTTTGCTCCAAGAGAAGCAAGGGTAAAGATGTGAAGGAGCTTCAGGAGCGTCTCTCCAATGAAGTCACTGAGGCCTGTGAGAACGGGGCACGAGGCAGTCTTCCTGGAGAGCTGTCTGCAGCGTTGAGCAGAACACAACAGCTTAGCAGAACTAGAGAAGTTACAGACAAGCCCTGATACTTAATGAAGGCTCTTCCCAACCAACAATTATGTGTATCTTTTTCCATTGGACAGAGTCACTTATGGGTTCTTGAAGTTTCTCTTTGGAATCTTTCCAAGGGCATTTCTGACTTTATGTACTTCCATTGTCATAAGATACCCTATTCTCAGTCTTGTGACTAAGCAGCTAGTTCTGTAACTAGAATATGGTCTAGTTATGACCATCTTGTATATATAAACCTTCAAATTTTATTCCATATTTTAAAGAAAGTATTGAGAGAAATTATGCTTTAAATATGGTCATTATAAATTGATTGGAACAATGGAAATTACCAGGTTTTGCCTTTGACAAATGTTTCCTCTGACCTCTTTTCCTATCCCTGTCTTCAACTTCCTATCTCATATGATTTCTGATCTCACCTTAAAATGCCACTTATTCATAGAGAAAATAGGTCCCCTGTTACATTATCATGACTTATCATATTTTTAATTATATAATTTTTGATTTAATGATTAGTCCAATGTTGATCCCTCTTGCTAGATTCTAAGTTCCATGGTGTAGTAACCATGTTTGCTTTGCCTGCTTCAATAGCCTCAATGCCTAGTTTGGAATCTGGCACGTAGTAAGAGTTTCATAAATTTTCATTGATTAAACAATAATTATTGTTATCTCTAAAAAGAGAAACTGCATAATATCAAGTTATAAGCTTGGTTTGAAGTGAGAAAGCCTGGATCTAAATCTTTCCATAGCACTTTTATTAGCTGCATCACCTTGGGCACATTACTAAGTTGCTCAGTGCCTTATTTATTTATCCATAAAATGGGAATAAGAGTAGCAACAGTATAAATTTTTATGAGGATTAATCATACAATGTGACCACAAAAACTCAAAATCAGCTGCTACTATCATAATCATCACTGGAGAGAGAGTTATTTGAAAGAAAATAAAGATAAGGCATTGAAAACATTAAAAATCTCACTTCACATCAAGTTCTTTCTTAGATTCTTCAAAGTGAGGACAAAAAAAAAAAAAACCTCAAAAAAAGAAAGACCCAAAGAAGTTATGTTTGGCAAAGATTTCTATAAGCATCAATTCTCTAGTAAGTAAGAAGAACTAGACTCACACCTTTTTTCTTTTTAAATACACGAACTTTTTATTATTTTAGCCAAAAATCCTCCCATTGAAAGAAAGTCGCATGGTCATAAATGAACTTCTAACAATGCCAACAAATTCTCTGATGTAGCAGCTCCTTTCTGCCAGAGTCATAGCTAGATTGAATAGGAGAGCTGTCAAGACAATGGTTAGCAGATGCCTTGCATTTGCATGCAAACTGCTGGCTAGCAATGCCAATCATCATTTCCAAATTCATGCCAAATGTCATGATATGATAAGAAGCATCATCTTTGTTCCCATCATTGCATCTCAACTAGTCACATTTACCAGTTATTAAGCACCTGCCAGTTGAAACCTCATGAAGAGTTCATTTCTTGACCTATGAGCTGTTTCTGTACTCCAAGGTGTATCTGATTCACATACCTGTGCTTGGCTCAGCAACATTTCTATGACCAAAGAAAAAAAAAAGTGGCCAAAAATATCATTAACTCTTCAACCATTAAAGAAATGAGCAGTTTGTGACCACTGGAATAAGCAACATATATACCATTTGGATGAAAAGATAACTACCTCTTCTCCCACATATCTTTCCATTACATCAAAATTCTTCCAAAGCTAAAAATAACAATCCTCTTACTGTCTACCTGAGAAGCCACACCTGTTTCTTCCTGCAAATCTACTCAAGATGCTTCCAGAAGACTGACCTGATCCTGGACGGATACCAGAGTGACTCAAACACAGTACTCAGAAAACCTAGTTCTCCCTGATGGCCTTCAGTGCCTCAGGCATTTCTTGTAATAAATGGTTTTCACGCTCAGAAATAGATGAAAGCCAGGTCTTGCACCTTTCTGGAATTAGGAAGAGTTATTACAACACGCATAGATAAAAATTCAAGACCATAAAAGGAAGGAAAAAAAAGATGAGTATGCACTGGAAAAGGCAGTAGAGAAAATAAAACGTGGTGTACCTCTGAATAATAAGAACCTGGTTTTGCTTAAAAACAGAGTGGAAGTAGTTTGAATCATGGTGCAGCAAGAATAGGAGACAAGCCTTCGCTGCCATTGAATTTGCCCTTTCTGTTTGTGTTTGCACAACAGCCGAATTCAAAATGGCAGTGAGCAAGGCTGAGGAGGCCTCCAGAAAGCCAAGACAAAGGCAGCTTCCTGCTGCAGAGGGCCATGCTGTGCTTCCCCATAGAAAGGACTCACTGACCCCTGAAAACCATCATCCTGCAGGGGTGACCCCTACTCTATACAGAGTAGCCATCCTGGAGTACCTCAGAGAAGAAGTTCTTTAAGTGGCAGCAACTGCAACAAAATATATCAAAGTGACAAACGTCACCCTTCTCACCTGTGGCCTGCCATTCCTAGAGATACAGAGTTGGAGCCTCTCTTAAGGCAACAATTGCTACGGGAAGTGTAATTCCATACATCTAGTTCTTCGATGGGAAAGAAAGGATAACTGAAAGAAGTTAGGTGCCTGGATTTCTCATCACTTCAGACATCTAAATATTTGCTTGACTATCCAGTATCAGTGATGCCAGCAGACTGCTTCACTGTGAAAAAGACAATTTTGCCTTTAATTTTATTTTAGCAGCTTAGAAATTTAATAGCCTCTTTACAAATGGATTTCAACATGTGTTAACTATATGGAGGTGTTAATGCAGCATTGAAGAAGCTATTGATTTTGAAGCAGTGGGTTTTTAGTGAGTTTACTCTTTCACATTGTGATGCAGAGGTTGTAGCCACAAATATATGATTTCATACAGATTTACTTCCACCGTGGTGGATAAGAAGCTCAAATCTAAAACTTAAAAAAAAATAAATAAGGAGGAGGAGGAAGAGGTAGGTAAAAGAGAGGTCTCTACCAGGAAGGAAAGGGGTATACGTGAGGACAAGGTAGTGCAGGCTACCTTTTGCAAGGTAGGTTAAGGGAATGATATTGTTGAGAAGAACAGATGTATCTTCCAAGCAAGCCAGCTGGAGGAGGACTTGGCAGGGTGGTGTGAATTTACTTCCGGCAGCACCAAACCTCAGAACAAGTATTTCTTTGGTTGTCTGTGAGGAAAGAAGCTACAAGATGAGATAGTTTAGTAATAAAAAATAAAATAAAACCAAAAGTAAGAAAGTAGCCCATTCTCCTGAGCCAGGCCCTGCAGATAGGAGCCCCAGTCAAGATGGTGACATCTCTGGGCAAGGAGCCAGCTTAATGCCCCCAAACGTCACCAGCACTCACTAAATGTTAAAGAACACAAATACTGGGATCACTTTAAAAATATCTAGCTGTTTCTCTTCAATTGGGTTGAATTTCCTTTCGCAATATGAACTATGTTCCTGCCAATTTTAAAGTTTACAGCTCCAGCTGTTAGGGAGTTATGTAAGAGCAAAAGTGATCAAAGAGCCTCAAGAGTGGAAAATGCATTTTTTTCCCCTTGGTTGCATAACTCCGCGAATGGAATGGGCAATGCAAAACGCAACACAAATATCATCTGCCCATTCCTCCTGCCCCTCATTACTACCTTTCCAAGAAAAAAAAAGTTCACCTTGGAGGGAGTAAAGAAGAACATGAGCGATGTTGTTGGACTCAAATTTAGCATGCCCAAGCATTTTGCAAAATAAAGTTGCAAGTAACTGAAATAGGTTTAAGCTGAAAGCAAATTCCTCTTAACTCTAGTGCACTTTCCCTAAAAAAGAAAATAAAGAATAAAAAATAAAAAAATATGAACCTAGTACATTAAAGAAAATAGTTCTTCACAGCCAGCACAATATTCTAATATCATTATTTTCTGAATGTCTCTCCTCCTGTTAGTCTTTTAGTTAACAAGTGTTGAAATCAGTTTGTAAAAAGGGAATGTCTCTTTTTGTCTTTGCCTTCCCAATTCCTGGCATAAAATAAGATCCAATAAATAATATATGAATAAGGATTATAGAAAATGTGGGTTTAGGCATATATATAGACTATCTGCAGAAGCCTAGACATGATGCAATGACAACTTTTGGAAGTAAGAGTCAGATACTTGATAAAGGCCAAACATATGCTTTCTTACCCACTCTGATTGCAAAAATAATAACAATAAAAGCTAGGTAAAGTCAAATTGATATTAGATTTGTGCCCCACCCAAATCTCATGTCAAATTATAATCCCCAGTGTTGGCGGTGGGGCCTGGTGGGAGGTGATTGGAACATGAGGTTGGATCCTTCATGAATAGTTTAGCATCATCCTGTTGGTACCGGTCTCATGATAGTGAGTGACTGAGAGCTTGAAAGATTTGGTTGTTTAAAACTCTATAGCACGTCCCCCCTCTCTGTCTCCTGCTCCTGCGACCATCATGTGAGACGCCTCTGTATTAGTTTGTTCTTGCATTGCTACAAAGAAATACCTGGGCCTGGGTAATTTATAAAGAGAAGAGGCTTAATTGGCTCATGGTTACACAGGCTATACAGGAAGCACAGCATCATCTGCTTGGCTTCTGGGAAGGCCTCAGGAAACACAATCTTGGCAGAATGTGAAGGAGAAGCAGGCTTGTCTTACATAGCTGAAACAGGAGGGAAACAGAGTTGTGGGGAGGTGCTACACTCTTTTTAAACAACCAGATCTCATGAGAACTCACTCACTATATAGTACCAAGGGGAAATGGTGCTAAACCATTCATGGGAAATCCAGCCCCATAATCCAATCACCTCCCACCAGACCCTACCTCTGACACTGGGGTTTACAAATAAACATGAGATGTGGGTGTGGACACAGATCCAAACCATATAAGCCTCCCTCCGCCTTTGCCTTCCACCACAGTTGTAAGTTTCCTGAGGCCTCCCCAGAAGCAGAGCAGATGCCAGCATCATGCTTCCTACACAGCCTACAGAACTGTGAGCTAATCAAACCTCCTTTCTTTATAAATTACCCAGTCTCAGGTATTTCTTCATAGCAATGTGAGAACAGACTCATACACAGATGACAAAAGAAGACAAAGGTAGAAGTCTCTGTAAGCCATTAGTAACAACTCCAGAATGTCTCTGGGGTTTCAGATGCTGATGGCCCACCTTATTCATCTCTGAAAATGTCAGCTACCATACCATAATAACCCCTGCCCACAGCTGAGACAGGCATGGACTATGATAAGCCTGGGCCCAAAGATCCCACATGCCCCAAGAATGGCCCAGTAACCACTTAGCAAGTGATATTCCCAGATTCAGAGTATACTCAGTCACTGGACAGTGTGGTTCAGATTTATAATACCTTCTACCAAAATCTAGGGAGCTCCATCCTCAATAAATAGATTCTACTCCACTGAGAGGAAAGGGAAGCTAGAGAGAAATTCCAAAGTGCTGACCAAGGGTTTGGGAGGCAGCAGGATGAGGAGACAGGATCATCCTTGCTAACTTTAAAAAGACACTTCTCTCTCTTTGTGATAAAATTTGCACTCATTGCATTCTTGGTGTTTCCATCCCATCATACTTATTTGGGTCTTCCATTTTTCTGGTCTTTTTATTTATTAAAGAGAGTAAAGGAGGATTCATGCACTGGAAAAATGTTCAATTAGAGACTTACTAAGACCCTTCCAGCTCTCAGACACTTTAATTTACGTGTATTTTGGTACCCTTCTCATTAGTCTTGATCTGCACTTTTTTCTCTTAGGACTCTTCCCCACTATATAAAATCATCAGGTGACTTTCACCGTTTCACTGCTCAAATGCCAAAAATGTCCTCCCTACCTTCCCCTAACCTCCTGAAAGTCTATACCTCTTTGTCTGCCTATCAGAACACCTCAAACTGTGGTCTAGACCTTCCTCTTCTGCCTTTTTTTCTCTATTGTCTAGAAACACTGGTCCTTTCTGAATCATGCCCATCTTTTAACATCTAGGCCTAGTACCTTTTACCTAATTTCTCCAGGCCACAGCAATATCTCAGTCCTCGGAGGTTCCAGGGAATGTATGGTTTAATAAGGAGGCTCATGTGCTCAGTTTTTCTCCTCCTTGCTGGAACCATGGGTCAATTCCTTGTGAGTAGGCCACAGTGGCTTCTAAATGTCATGGAACTTGAAGGGATCTCCTGTAGTGAGAAGGGCACTGATACAGAGTCACAGGTCTAAGTCTTAGGGCCAACTTGGCTATTTGATGGCTCTGTGGTCTTGCAGAAGTGATTTATAATTAGGTGTAGAAAAGGACAGGTACACTATTCAGTAACATGTGCCAGAAACCTGGGATTGCAGATTATTTTAACTATATATTAAATATTGTAATTTTGTGTTTTAGAACACAAGTCGTTTTTGTAACAAAAATTATAGAAAGTAAGGTTTGACCAAGTCTTGGCTAAAAAGTGCCTTTAGAAATGGACTTTTTAAAAAGTATTGAGCCTTAATTAGAGATGAAAGTCTTATTTCCCTCAGGAATGGAGTAGATTAGAATTTCTAGGGGACATGAGATTTTTGTGGTTATTAAAAGAGTTAAAAGTTTAAGAAAACTGGCAGCTTACCCTATCATAAGTATTATTTTATGTAATATGGAAAATGCAATTAATCATGGGGTTCTTGTGAGAATGAAGTGAGACAAGGCCTGTGAAACTGTTTGTAAACAGCAAAGTGTTATTTAAATGTAACATATGAGTCCATATAAGAGGTTCTTATGACCCAATGTTTCTAGTTAATACCAGAAAAAGACAGCTTAAACTGAATCCATTTAAAACAGAGACCAATGTGGACATAGGAAATAGTAGGGGGAAATGAAATGTTTGATTTGAATATGGCTATGAATATTAAAACTAAACATTATGAAGATGATTTATTTACCTTGCACTTAATAAACTTTAGAATATTATTATGGCTATGTGCTAAATCTTAGGACAAATAATTCATATAATTTATCTATTACAATTGTATCATAGCACAATATAACTAATTTACCTTGCATTTGTGCTTTTTCAGTGGGCTCATAATGAGGAACAATTTTTGCAAAAGCATTAAATGATTCATCAATTTTCTCAAGGAAAATTTGCTTTCTCTTTAGAAACGCCAACATCTTATCACCTTTATCAATTTTCTTTTCTTCAGTAATTGATAAAAGCCTGCCAGATTTTAATTTGTCAATAGCATTATATCTGATTGAATGTCTCCAACATCAATTTCATTGTTCTTAGGAAATACTAAATATTTTCTAAATTTGTCATTTTGCTTCTTTTTTCTGCACTGTTTTTCCAATGTATTTTCTGCTACTTATAATATCATTAGGTCATCAAAAAACTGTTAACAAATACGTTGACATGATGAGTGGAGATAGATATTGGAGTTAAACAAAGAATACTGAGGTGGATCAATTCATTTTATAAATGGTCCATTTATTAGTTTTATATCTTATAACTTGCTTTGCTTTGAAACCTGGCACTGCAAGATCTTGGATGATGAATTCTTAGGTTAGTAATGAGAATTTTATCTCATATTTTGTATTTCTAATAATGCCCCTACATTGCCTTATTGAGAGAGGTGCTTGGTTGACTGGATAAGTAATTGACTGATTTAGAGGGTGAGTGAGTGAGTGAATGAAGAAACTGGAGAAAGAAATAAATAGCCAACAGCTCTAGGGTCCTACTATAGATTTAGATTTATGTTTTAGCAAAAAAATCACACAGAAGAATAGCGTATCTCAGTGAAATAGGATAAACACAACATCAGAAATGAAAATGAATGGAAACAGACCAATTTGTCCAGGGTTCATGAGGAAAGTGTGTAGGTTCTCACTAGGTCCATCCCTAAGCAGAGATGTAAATGAACAATATTTACAAAAATAACAATAATTGTAATAAAAGCTAACACCTAGGCTGTGTTGAGGAGTCACTCTGTACCAGAGGCCTTATATGCATTATGTTCAAGATTTTCACATCAGGGAGTCGCAAGGGATCTATAAAGTTACAGGATAAACACAATTAATCATCTCAAGGCAAAATTTTACTTAGAGATTTGCAAAGAAGAATTTTCATATTCTTTTTCTGTCAAACACAAACATATTTTTGAGTAGACTAAAAACTAGCCATACATTTTTACAATACAACTTGAGTTTTCTCTGACACTTTACTTTTGCAGAAGGTCTTGAGGCTATGTCTTCAGTGAGCAGCCCACCATCCACCCTTTTGATCCTCCAAAGTACACATTGATGCTCAGCTATTAGAAACACTTGAGTGGAAAATTTTAGAAAGCTCTTCATCATATCCTGCCTTCCTCTCAGCAACTTCATAACACACATCTTTGTGACATGAGCATCATTTTTGTTTTGCATATG
Source organism: Macaca nemestrina (assembly GCF_043159975.1). Classification (NCBI taxonomy): domain Eukaryota; kingdom Metazoa; phylum Chordata; class Mammalia; order Primates; family Cercopithecidae; genus Macaca; species Macaca nemestrina. The sequence continues at coordinate 107,314,334 of NC_092130.1, read as the reverse complement.
AAGAAAATGAGCTCCAGAGAAGTCATGAATGAAAACTTGCAAACTTGTTAGGACAGAATGGAGATTTCCCCTAAACTACATTGTCTGGGAGGCAAGATGACCTTTCCTGTCCCCATCATTTTCTCCTTTTTCCACTTCCCTTCCTTCGGCTGAACCTCCTTCCCAGATGCCCAGTCTCTATGATGTCTCATTACCTAAATTCATAGAGGAATACAAGCTGATGGTGTGTCTTTACAAATCAGGGCTCTAAAGGGGTTAGGCAACTGAGTAGCTGCTTTTTAATAGAGAACTGCTAGGCTACAGCAATGTTCATCCAGATAACTGAATTGTCCTTAGTGGAATCTCCAGCTCCTCCTAGATCAATTAGGGCAATACGTTAGGTGGCCTTTCCTGTACTCCTCAAATGACACTGAGTGAACAGCTTCAGACATGCCAGGCCAGCTCTTTCTCAGAGGGCTGGCCAACAAAGACATCTATGAGTTATCATCACAGCCCACCGTGCCAGCTTTCCCAGAGGGGGATGGCTGGAGAATGGCAGTAGGTAAGAGGTCTGCTGGCAGTGGAGAGGAAAGTTTTTCTATTGCGTCATTCAATCAACTCATTATGAGGCCCATTCGACTATAAACAGATACTCTTCTAGCTCCCAGAGTGAAAAGGGGTGAATACATGAAAAAAAGAGGAACTATATCCTTAAATAGTTCTAGGGAAGGTCTTTGCCCTGAGGGGGAACTGAGATCCATTTCAGAAACTTGTGGCCATCTGTCATCACAGCATCCTACAAAACTGAAAGAAAAAAATAGTCTTTCTCCAATGTCTCTGCGATACAGAACATAGAGTCTTTACTTTAGGAAGTTGGTCTGTCTGTCATTTGACTCTTCTAAAACACAGGAATTTATGGGCTGAAAACAGCCTTAGAATCTCCAGGATTGGCCCAGAACTCCAACTTGTGGATAAGCCACAACAGGACATAATATTCTTTCCTGTTAAGCTCCTATATAATTCTAGTTTGAATATGTCCATACTTGTGGTTTCTATTTCTTTCCTAGTTTTGCTTCCTAAACTTCAGAATGTCTGGTTCTCTCATGCTGTCTCTCTCTCTCACCCCCTGACACACACACACTACATTTTATTTCTTTCACTGGGATTTATTTTTCTATGGCAATTAGAAGATTGCAAAAACTAAAGGCCAGAGGCCTTATCTGACAAAGGCCTTCTAAGGAAAATCTGATAATAATTTGTGATCCGAAGGTTTGTAAGTGTAATTAAGCATGTGTGAGACTAAACTAAGGCAATGAGATAAAGAATAAATTGCAATCTGTAATAGGAATCGTGAGGAAGAGCAAAAGGATAAACAGCAAGCATTGGTGTGGTTCTGACTATATGACAGGTACCCTCCCATGTGTTTTATTTATTTTATTTTATTTTTATTTTTTATTATACTTTAAGTTCTAGGGTACATGTGCACAACATTCAGGTTTGTTACATATGTATATATGTGCCTTGTTGGTGTGCTGCACCCATTAACTTGTCATTTACATTAGGTATATCTCCTAATGTTATCCCTCCCCCCTCCCCCAACCCCATGACAGGCCCTGGTGTGTGATGTTCCCCTTCCTGTGCCCAAGTGTTCTCACTGTTCAGTTCCCACCTATGAGTGAGAACATGCGGTGTTTGGTTTTCTGTTCTTGGAATAGTTTGCTGAGAATGATGGTTTCCAGCTGCATCCATGTCCCTGCAAAGGACATGAACTCATCCTTTTTTATGGCTGCATAGTATTCCATGGTGTCTATGTGCCACATTTTCTTAATCCAGTTTATCATTGATGGACATTTGGGTTGGTTCCAAGACTTTGCTATTGTGAATAGTGTCACAATAAACATACGTGTGCTGTGTCTTTATGACAGCATGATTTATAATCCTTTGGGTATATGCCCAGTAATGGGATGGCTGGGTCAAATTCTAGCTCTAGATCCTTGAGGAATCACCACACTGTCTTCAACAATGGTTGAACTAGTTTACAGTCCCACCAACAGTGTAAGTGTTCGTATTTCTCCACATCCTCTCCCTCCCATGTGTTTTGAATAATCCTGCCAGCAACCTCATTATGTTCTAAGAACTATTATTATCCCCATTTTACAGATGAGAGAGTTGAGGCACAGAGAAGTTAAAAACTTTGCTTAACACAGAGTTAATTAATGGTAGAGGCAAATTTGAACCCAGGCATTTAGGCTGCCTAGTTTATGCTTTCAACGACTATAGAGATCTGCCCTTCTAATAATTGATGAAACTTTATTTACTTATTCATCCATCCTCTATTCTCTTTTTTCTTCTCTTTCCTTCATTCTTTTCTGTTTTTTTCTTTTTCTTTTTCTGTATCCCACTATTTGCCCCAACATCAAATCAGTCATTTTTAAATGCATTTGCTGTAGTTAAGATAATATGGCAAGTTGTTCCTCATTCACTCAGCAGATAGAGGACAATTCCATTGGAGAATACTCAAGGACAGAAATAGGAATTGCTTACTTAAAACATACACACAGCATTGGACTATATCTCTGTTTTGGTACCAGTACCATGCTGTTTTGGTTACTGTAGCCTTGTAGTATAGTTTGAAGTCAGGTAGCGTGATGCCTCCAGCTTTGTTCTTTTGACTTAGGATTGTCTTGGAGATGCGGGCTCTTTTTTGGTTCCATATGAACTTTAAAGCAGTTTTTTCCAATTCTGTGAAGAAACTCGTTAGTAGCTTGATGGGGATGGCATTGAATCTATAAATAACCTTGGGCAGTATGGCCATTTTCACGATATTGATTCTTCCTATCCATGAGCATGGTATGTTCTTCCGTTTGTTTGTGTCCTCTTTGATTTCACTGAGCAGTGGTTTGTAGTTCTCCTTGAAGAGGTCCTTTACATCCCTTGTAAGTTGGATTCCTAGGTATTTTATTCTCTTTGAAGCAATTGTGAATGGAAGTTCATTCATGATTTGGCTCTCTGTTTGTCTGTTACTGGTGTATAAGAATGCTTGTGATTTTTGCACATTAATTTTGTATCCTGAGACTTTGCTGAAGTTGCTTATCAGCTTAAGGAGATTTTGGGCTGAGACAATGGGGTTTTCTAAATATACAATCATGTCATCTGCAAAGAGGGACAATTTGACTTCTTCTTTTCCTAACTGAATACCCTTGATTTCTTTCTCTTGCCTGATTGCCCTAGCCAGAACTTCCAATACTATGTTGAATAGGAGTGGTGAGAGAGGGCATCCCTGTCTTGTGCCAGTTTTCAAAGGGAATTTTTCCAGTTTTTGCCCATTCAGTATGATATTGGCTGTGGGTTTGTCATAAATAACTCTTATTATTTTGAGGTACGTTCCATCAATACCGAATTTATTGAGCGTTTTTAGCATGAAGAACAGAACAGAGTCCTCAGAAATAATACCACACATCTACAGCCATCTGATCTTTGACAAATCTGAGAGAAACAAGAAATGGGTAAAGGATTCCCTATTTAATAAATGGTGCTGGGAAAATTGGCTAGCCATAAGTAGAAAGCTGAAACTGGATCCTTTCCTTACTCCTTATATGAAAATTAATTCAAGATGGATTAGAGACTTAAATGTTAGACCTAATACCATAAAAACCCTAGAGGAAAACCTAGGTAGTATCATTCAGGACATAGGCATGGGCAAAGACTTCATGTCTAAAACACCAAAAGCAATGGCAACAAAAGCCAAAATTGACAAATGGGATCTAATTAAACTAAAGAGCTTCTGCACAGCAAAAGAAACTACCATCAGAGTGAACAGGAAGCCTACAGAATGGGAGAAAATGTTTGCAATCTACTCATCTGACAAAGGGCTAATATCCAGAACCTACAAAGAACTCAAACAAATTTACAAGAAAAAAACAAACAACCCCATCAAAAAGTGGGCAAAGGATATGAACAGACATTTCTCGAAAGAAGACATTCATACAGCCAACAGACACATGAAAAAATGCTCATCATCACTGGCCATCAGAGAAATGCAAATCAAAACCACAGTGAGATACCATCTCACACCGGTTAGAATGGCGATCATGAAAAAGTCAGGAAACAACAGGTGCTGGAGAGGATGTGGAGAAATAGGAACACTTTTACACTGTTGGTGGGATTGTAAACTAGTTCAACCATTGTGGAAAACAGTATGGCGATTCCTCAAGGATCTAGAACTAGATGTACCATATGACCCAGCCATCCCATTACTGGGTATATACCCAAAGGATTATAAATCATGCTGCTATAAAGACACATGCACACGTATGTTTATTGCGGCACTATTCACAATAGCAAAGACTTGGAATCAATCCAAATGTCCATCAGTGACAGACTGGATTAAGAAAATGTGGCACATATACATCACGGAATACTATGCAGCCATAAAAAAGGATGAGTTTGTGTCCTTTGTAGGGACATGGATGCAGCTGGAAACCATCATTCTTAGCAAACTATCACAAGAACGGAAAACCAAACACCGCATGTTCTCACTCATAGGTGGGAACTGAACAATGAGATCACTTGGACTCGGGAAGGGGAACATCACACACTGGGGCCTATCATGAGGAGGGGGGAGGGAGGAGGGATTGCATTGGGAGTTATACCTGATGTAAATGACGAGTTGATGGGTGCTGACGAGTTGATGGGTGCAGCACAGCAACATGGCACAAGTATACATATGTAACAAACCTGCAGGTTATGCACATGTACCCTAGAACTTAAAGTATAATAATAATAATTAATTAATTAATTAATTAATTTAAAAAAACATACAGCAAATAAACATTCCCTTCTCTTTGTGTGTCTCAGAAGAATTTTTCTTCTGAGGGTTAGTAAAAACCTCCCTACTTTGTTCTTACTCTCTGGGTTGCAAAAACACCCTTAAGATTTTGTCTTTATCAGTCCTCCTTAACATTTTAAGAGCTTGAATTCAATCCATAGGTTTGTTTACAGCTGGGCTGAATCCATTAGAAATTCTATAACCCACATGGAACCCACTGAGCTAGAGCCATTGCTGATTCCTTATTTTACTACTGAACTGTAGTTGTTTCTGGGACCATTTTCTTGTTACTGTGGTATGGTTCTCTGAGATTCTGTTTTTGCGTTTTCCATTCAACAAAAAGCAGATCTATCTTTTTCTATTCTAGCCCATTCTGTCCTTTTAAAGAGGAGGTCAGTCTAAGGTGGGGCTAGTTTTCATCCCCTGCTAGACTGTCAGGTTGCTGAAGGTTGAAACTTATGATAGCATATTTGCCTGCAGGTGCCTAACGATATCTAGCATGTAACAGGTGCTTAGTCATTGCTAGTTAAATGAATGAAACAACGAATACATAAATTTTTTCCCCTATTTTGGCCATCTCTCTAACTCAGACTTTGAAGGCAACATCCCTCCTCCTCCAATTTACCCAATAATTCTTTCCCAGTGTATATGTCATTGTTAAACAGAATCCCGAACTGACAATGGGTAGATTATGTAAGTCACAAACTCCTTTATACTTTAAGATGTCCTCTGACAGATCATTACATCAAAAATCTGTCCCCAAATGTTGCTAACTGCTAAAGCTTGGTGATGGGAATATAACGATTTTTTATATTATTTTCCAAACTTTTGCATACCTTTGAAAATTTCCATAATAACTTTTTAAATCTGCTTACCTGAAATGTCACAGTTTAATTAGGATAATAATGATTTTAAAGGAAGTTATGGTATTAAAGCATCTACTCAAATCTTCTGGGTATAATCACAAAAGAGGCTATTGATACTTGTTTCAGCCATAGTGAAGCCCTAATTTAAAAGTAGTTTAGTTAGAAAGCTAGTGAAATCATTTTAATTTAAAACTGAATGGATTCTTCGGAAATAATATTTATTTTTTCTCTTTCTAGTGGAATGTGGCATTTGTCTTACCAGAGAGTGACCTGTCAGTTCTAAGATGCTGATGGAATCTAGGTAATAATGCTAACATTTCCTGAGGACATAAATAGAAAATTGTACCAGTGAGAAAATAAACCAGAAACTTTAAGCATATAAGATGACTGTCTGTATGCATGTTGTCTATAGATGTAGACAAATATTTATACGGAGAGGTATTTCCACTAAAGGTAAATGAGAAAATGCTGGCTATAGCCATTAACAATGATGGCTCAGAAATGTAGAAACAGCAGGTTTCTGTTTCAATTCGACTTTGCTATTATACAATTGTGTTAACTGACTAAAGGCATTAGGATATCCTTATCTATGGTAATATATCTATTTCAAACAAACCAGACTTTGGCTTTTTACGGTAGTATCCATCTTCAATATATTGGCATTTTTTTTCAATTTATATAACCTACATAAGAAAATGAAGTCAACTTAGGCTAGAATTCTTTGGTATTTGTAATTTTTAGAAGAAGTTGAGATTGAGGCTGAACACACTGGCCTAGTAACTCAAATACACACTACTTGCTCCCCCTGCACAAGTTTCTGAAGTTCTCTGGTGTCTCAGTTCCCCAGTTTGTTTAACATGCAGAGATTATTCAAGTTAGAATTGAAATTCATCAATTTAGAAATTCAAAGATTCTTCTTAACCTTTTCATTTGGAGTTTTTCCTCAAATATGCAGTATCTGAAGAAACTGATCCAAACTCCTTAAGACAACACCACTTATTTCTACTTAAAATTCAGTTCCTTTTCTTTTTTGTTAAAAAGGCTTGTCTTTGTTTGATAGCTCTTTCTTTTTTTTTTTTATACCATCTAGTTTCTTTGGTATTAAGAATGTTTAAGAAGCTTCTGAGACTCAGTATTATCAAGAGTACATGTATACCTACCTAACTATGAAGACAGTGGCATCAAAGAAGAATCTGTAAATTAAGTTAATTAAGTTATGGTTGGCAATAATTCTGGTGAGACTACTGCTGCACCGAGGATCCAGGTCCGTAACAGAGAATACACATGAGAGGGCCACAGCCATCTTAGAGGACAAAGAGTTTCAATTCTTTCCCAAATAAGAGGTTAGCAGAGTTTGGAACCAGGCATCCAGCAATGTGAATAGCTCATTTTCAGACACTGTACACATCTTATTGGATCTGAATTGATTCCGTATGGTTTTTCCAAAAGAGTTCAAAAACTTAATAAATATTAAGCTGACCTTGTTGCAAGAGCCAAAGCCAATTAATTTTGGTCAGATAATCCTAACAAACTAGGGTGCTATAAATTGAATATTCTAAATTATGCTGACCCACTTCAAATAAAAGTATATGCAGTTAAAGCCAATGCTTGACTAGCTGGGCATAGTCAGAATTATTTCTTTTGATGTTACTTTACTATATGTCTCCATGTTAAGCATATGCCCTACTGTCTTTGGTCAGCTGGTCTGAGGCTATAACATGCTAAAGTACATCATTCAACTGTTGGTCTTTGAGGGAGTGCAATCTTTGATCACAAATCCCTTTGGCCAGCCACTCTATTTTACCAGATCAAAAATAGAGGTATTTATTTCATTTGGCATGGATTGGAAAATTAAATCAACACATCACCAAACACGAGCTCTCCAGAAGATGTGTCTCAGACAAGGATCCTAGAACAGTCCCAGAAAATTTTTTATGGCACATAAAGTTTTTATTATGCATAAACTCTAAATTTACTTTTAATTTTTTCAAGGCTGTCAGTGGAAGGATTGCTGGACCTATTGCAAATTGCAGATTATAAAAATCTTTCCACAATGAGGCAACATCTTTTTCCACAGTGACTGTGATCCAGGTTCTCACAGCAATGTTCTTACCACACTGGGTCATGGCCAGGTACCTTGGAGGTTAGACAAATACATCCAGCTAAGGAAATCCTAAATGATAATTGTGTCCCAATGTCCTTTGCCATCCCCCTCCCAGACACCAAACCATTGGCTTCCTTGCCACTGGGCCAGCACACATCCTCCCCTCCTGCCCCACTTTCTCGCACAATGGCCAGCATTCTGCATTGCTCTTGGCCCAAGGTTTGGCCCATGCTCCCAGGGCCTTGGAATTCATCTAGAAGTGAGGCTCTCATGATTCAAACTTCCTGTGCAGACTTCAAACACACACACAAGCATCAGGACCAGCTCTCATTGAGTGAGAAAACAACACAGAATACACAAACCTGATCTTCATACCTGCCAGCAATATCACAATAAATCCTCCAGTGTTGTCTTAGGTGGAAGAAACACTTCCACAAGAAGGATCACTTCTTCTCTACTTGAGGGATGAAGCATCCTCCAAACCCCAAAAATGTGGCCTAGATTCTTTGGAGGCAGACTCTTTAGTAAGGTCCAGATAGTTTCATAAATAAAAGATCACTTTCTGAAGATATTAGCAGGATTCTCCCTCGTTTTATAAACTCAGATTTCATTCTCCCCAAACCCATTTGAACTCTGCAAAAGTTTACATTGTTATAGAGGAAATATATATGTACAAACAAGCCATCGTAATATAAGGCTTCTTTGTGTTGGAAAATAAACTTGTAAGACTTAATTCCTTCTGGCAATTAAACACTTACCATTAAACTTTCTGCTAAGGAACAGAAAAGCCTCCTTCAGGAACGCTTTTACACTGTTGGTGGGAGTGTAGACTAGTTCAACCATTGCGGAAGACAGTGTGGTGATTCCTCAGGGATCTAGAACTAGAAATGCCATTTGACCCAGCTATCCCATTACTGGGCATATACCCAAAGGATTATAAATCATACTGCCATAAAAACATATGCACACGTACGTTTATTGTGACACTATTCACAATAGCAAAGTCTTGGAATCAACCCAAATGTCCATCAATGATAGACTGGATTAAGAAAATGTGGCACATAGACACCATGGAATACTATGCAGCCATAAAAAAGGATGAGTTCATGTCCTTTGCAGGGACATGGATGAAGCTGGAAACCATCATTCTGAGCAAACTATCTCAAGGACAGAAAACCAAACACCACATGTTCTCACTCATAGATGGGAATTGAACAATGAGAACACTTGGACACAGGGTGGGGAACATCATACACTGGGGCCTGTCGTGGAGTTGCGGGAGGGAGGAGGGATAACATTAGGAGATATAACTAATGTAAATAATGAGTTAAGCAGGGGGCACACCAACATGGCACATGTATACATATGTAACAAACCTGCATGTTGTGCACATTTACCTTAGAACTTAGAGTATAATATAAATAAATAAATAAATAAATAAATAAATAAAAAGAAAAGCCTCCTTCAGGAAGTGAGATTTTAGTTAAGCCCTAAAAGAAGGATGGATTCAGCCACGATAGTCCCAGGAAATGTTTCTCCTTCCCCCTCCCAAATCCTCCAAGGAGGAAGAATAAACTTTCCAGAAATTGCAAGAATCTGTAGCTGAAAGTCAGCCACGTGGAGGGGGAGGAAGAACTGAGATTCCACTAGTCCATACTGTACAAAGTCAGTGCTCGAATGCCAAAACTTGACCATCCCCACTGATTTCACTTCTAACCCATATATGTTTTGGCACAGCTTTGAGTTTCATGCACAAAAGTTCTGTTGAATAGATGTAGTCCAGGCTTAAGGCAAGAGTCGTCAGTCTTCATTTTCATCTGTTCTATTCCTGTTTTCTGTTCAAGGTAACTGAAATGGCAAGTCCACAATAATGTTATGATTTATCTTGGCTCCCACTTCCCTCTAGGGTCAAGAAACATCTTCATTGTGTTCTGGAGGGAAGTTCTAACCAAACACATTCAAAGATTTATTCAATTCTGGGCCTATCTTCTGGCAAACATGAAATTCTTCCTCTTTCTCTAGAATTGAAACTTATGATATATTTAAAAACAAATGATCTCTGGCAAAAGTAAACACACTTTCTATTTATGGACCAATAACAGAAAAAGTCATTGAAACCCAAGCACTCCTAAGAAAATTAAGATCCTGAGGCAGCAGGACCTCAAAATGACACAGTATGCAGCAAACCACCATGAGTCATACTTTCCATCAATAAAAAGTTTTTAAAACTCATGTGTACAGTAATCACACAAAGGATCATACATCCCCAGACAATTAAAAGAGCACTGGCTCCCAGACTCTAAGGATAACTATAAAAAGAGGAGTACATTTGAGCAAGCTTCTTAGAAATGTGCTTAACCAAGCATGGTGTTAAATTAAGTTTAGCCTAAAGCTGCCTCCTTACATATTTTAAGTTCAGTCTAAAGGTTTCGCTGTACATCAAGAACTATAACCTAAATGGAACTGTAAACAGACTATAGTCTACTCTTGTGCCGATCAATGAATTTTGGCCAATCAAAAGTGGCCAACTGCTCAAACCGTTTTTAAATAAGGCATATGCCAAGTTGTAGCCAATCCAGCTGTTTCTGCACCTTACCTCTGTTTTCTGTATATCACTTTCTTTTTTCTGTCCATAAATCTTCTTCCACCATGAGGTTGCGCTGAGGTCTCTGGACCTACTCTGGCTCAGGAGGCTAACTGATCTGCAAATCGTTCTTTGCTCAATTAAACTCTTTTAAATTTAATTCTGCTAAAGTTTTTCTTTTAACCATGGTTAGCAACTGGGTGGTGTCTTTAAGGCAACACAAAGTAAGCGTGTGCGTTGCTCAGGACCACAGACCTCTCATGGGTCTTCTTAGGTAGCGTGAATTAGGAAGACCAGATATTAAAAAAAAAAAAAAAAAAAAAAAAAAAACCTTTAGCATTTCTACCAATATGGATAAAATTCATGCCATCAGGGATACATTATTTGGGGTTAGGATTTTGGTTATCCACTCTTTCTTTTATAAAATGCAAATACCCCTGAAAAGTGGCATGACATTAACACATTAACAACCAGGTGAAATTGCAAATCATTATCTTCCCTGGGCAGTGACAGAATAAATCAGAGGATATACATTTAAAAAGAAAAATTATTTTGCTCTGTGTCAGAAAGGGGTTTGGAAGAATTAAAACCAGGAGCATTTAGAACCAGTTTAAGAGGACTCCTAGATAGCCAAAATTCTAACACAAAGTAATAAATCTCTAAGATATGATTTCATGTATCCTTCCAATTACAATACCTAGACTCAGGTCTCCTCCAGCAAAGACGGAGGACAGATGACCCTTGAACAACATGTGGATGAGGGGCACCAACACCATCATGCAGTTAAAAATTTATGTATAACTTTTTTTTTTTTGAGACATGATCTCACTCTGACATCCAGGTTGGACTGCAGTGGCACAATCATGGCTCACAGTAGGCTTACCCTCCTGGGCTTAAGCAATCCTCCTACCTCGGCCTCCTGAGTTGCACACCACCACACCTGGCTAATTTTTGAATTTTTTGTAGAGATGGGGGTCTCAGTATGTTGCCCAGGCTGGTCTCAAACTCCTGGGTTCAAGCAATCCACCCACCATGGCCTCCCAAAGTGCTAAGATTACAATTGTGAGCCGCTGTGCCCAGCTTCGTGTATAACTTTTGACTCTCTGAGAACTTAACTAAGAGCCTAAGGATTCTGTTGATTACAATCCTTACCAATAACATAGTCAATTAATACATATTTTGTATGCTATATGTTTTATATACTGTATTCTTAGAATAAAGTAAGCTAAAGAAAATGTGATTAAGAAAATCGAAAGACAGAGAAAATGTATTTACCATTTATTTAAAAAATGTGGGTCATCACAAAATCTTCATCCTCATCTTCACATTGAGTAGGCTGAGGAGGAGAAAGAAAAGGAGTGGCAGGTCTTGCTCTCTCAGGAATAACAGAGGCAGATGAAGTGGAGAAGGTGGAAGGGGAGGCAGGAGAGGCAGGCACACTCAGTGTAACTTTTATTGAAAAAAAATCTTCATATGAGTGGACCCGCACAGTTTGAACCCATGTCATTCAAGGGACAACTGTAACTGAAAATGGATTTTTTAAAAATATATATATACAGTTTCACTCTGTCACCCAGGCCGGAGTGCAGTGGCGTGATCATGGCTCACTGCAACCCCAACGTCTCAGGCTCGAGTGACCAGGGCAGCTGGGACTATAGGCGGTCTCCACCACACTCAGCTAATTTTTGTATATTTTGTAGAGATGGGGTTTCACCATATTCTCCCAGCTGGTCTAGAACTTCTGGGCTCAAGTCATCTACCCACCTTGGCCTCCCAAAGTGCTAGGTTTACAGGTGTAAACCACAGCACCCATCCTGCAATTTGATTTTTTAAAACGTGTGTGTGTGTGTGTGTGTGTGTGTGTGTGTGTGTGTGTGTTGTTTTCAAGTCAGGTAAGCCTGTTGTCTCCTCTTAAATCGGCTGTTTCCATCCTACCTCATTCCAGTCAAAGGTTACGATAAGCAACTGTGCTGAAGGCATCTCAGGCATTAGAGACCCGTTCATAACAATCGCCTCAAACCTCCTCTTTTCCCTCCAGGCCTTGCTTCTGCTTCTTGTTCCTGCTGTTTCAGTTCTGCTCAGCCCTGACTCTCTGGCTGTGTGTCTACTCTTGCCCTCCGGATTTTCTAACAAAGTATATTTTGTTTCTCTGCTTATATTTCAGACCTGGTTCGAGTTTACCTTCCAACAGTGTTGATCCTTGAGCTCTGGATGAAATCCCCACCTCACTGGCTCCAATATTGCCCAAGGGGGTCTGGGGAGGCAGGGTTTGAGGGGTTCTGACTGAGGTGCCTCAGTTGTTGTGTAATTAGGTGTCCCACATTGTATACTCATGGCAGCCTCTCCTCATGGTGAAGGAATGAGAGAAATGTTGGCTCCCAGCTAATATGAGCCCTAAGAAACTTGGAGAATATTATAGCAAAGATTACAGTGACATTTTTATGGCATGTATTGTGCCTTTCTTTACCCTAATTACACAAGTAATGTGCTATTGTAAAAAATTTGGAAAATAAAATTAAAAATGTAAAAAAAAATTAATTATCTCATCACCCATAACAGAAACTCTGCTAACATTTTTGTTTATAATCTTCAAATAGTATTTCTTTTTTTTTTTTTTTTTTTGAGACGGAGTCTTGCTCTGTCACCCCAGTGGCGCGATCTTGGCTCACTGCAAGCTCCGCCTCCGGGGTTCACCCATTCTCCTGCCTCAGCCTCCCGAGTAGCTGGGACTACAGGTGCCCGCCACAATGCCCAGCTAATTTTTTGTATTTTTAGTAGAGACGGGGTTTCACTGTATTAGCCAGGATGGTCTCGATCTCCTGACCTCGTGATCTGCCTGCCTCAGCCTCCCAAAGTGCTAGGATTACAGGCGTGAACCACCATGCCCAGCCTTCAAATACTATTTCTTAAATATAGTACATGTTTACATAGCAAAATTAGTCATAGTAGTCATTCTACTATGTCACTTTATTTTTACTTAATATATTCAATGAACATTTCCTAGGTCTTTAACTGCTTGTATTAAATTTGAAAAGGCTTTCACACACAAAAAAACCTATGAATTCAACATAATCAGTGAGTATGATAGACAAAATGAAATAAATAAGTAGGTGAAGTAGAGATGATTGTAAAGCACAATTTAAACATGGTGATCTAATGTTCTTGGTGATATGAACTTATTCTTTTTGAGGCAGCATCACTTAGGAGTAGTGATTCTCCACAGAAAACCCAGTCCAAAAACAGACAACTTCACTCTAGACCATTGAACTTGTAGTCAAATACCCTAGTTCAAGTTTAAATCAGTAGTGCATTCTTTAACAACACCCTTGGCCTTTCTTAGGCTGTCTCCCAATATTTAAAATAAAGTTCATAATTGTTACTATTAGAGTTACTGTGAGGATAAATGAGATAATGCTTTGTGAACTGGGAAGTGCTGAGTACATACAATGAATGGTTCATTGCGACTGGAGTGTAAGGTTGATTAAGAGTGTTGCCATTTAATTTCCATTAAGCACACTTGAGTGCTCTAATAAGATAAGAGAAAGTTTTCCGAGAACATCTCCAGATCTCTGAATTCTCTCTCTCCTAAGTATCACCAGCATCAGCATGGTGGACACTTCCAATGTTCTCCCCATTTAGATCGGCAAAGTGGACGTGTCCTAGCCTTACTTTCCTTCTCCAAAGGTCATCTTTCTAAAAACCAAAAAACAAAAATAAAAGTAAAAATAAAACAAAACAAAATAAACAAATTTTAAAAATACTAGCTGAAAAATCTTATATGCTTCCACTGGCTCAACCCAGGATATTAAACATAAAACTCTCCACCTAAAAAACTAAAATTAACTTTTATTACAAGGCAGATTTTAGAAAATGACCTAAAAGTGAATACTACCCAACAACATGGAACACAAGCCTCTGAATTGTCAATTTGTGTGTGAAAGTGGGGGTGGAGGGCTGTCTAGAAAACCACAGAAGTGTGAAAAATGAGCGACCTGTGACCCTTCTCTGCCTAAAGGACTATAAAACACATTTAAAGTGGGATTTCATACTGAACATCACAAACTAAAATAAATTCACTCACAGTGACCAGTTACCTCTGGTCTTGCAAAGTTTTGTTTCATGTGTATTAATTTTTGGTCCTGATTCTCGCCTAGATGATGAGCCTAGAGAGGGCAGGGTACTCTTAGAACACTCTGTGGCCCTCACAGCTCTTGTCACCACAGAAGCAGCTCATTAAAACCTTATGATTCAGCTGGGCAAGGTGGCTCACGCCTGTAATCCCACCACTTTGGGAGGCCGAGGCAGATGGATCACCTGAGACCAGGAGTCTGAGACCAGCCCGGCCAACATGGTGAAACCGCGCCTCTACTAAAAATACAAAAAGTTAGCTGGGCATGGTGGCGGGCACCTGTAATCTTAGCTACTCAGGACGCTGAGGCAGGAGAATTACTTGAACCCAAGAGGCATAAGTTTCAGTGAGCCAAGGTCGTGCCACTGCACTCCAGCCTGGGTGACAGAGTAAGACACCGTCACAAAAAATAAATAAATAAAAAATAAAAACTATCAATCCAAAATATACAAAAAAAAAAAAAAATCTTTAAAAGTCAACAATTAAAAATAAAAAAAAAAAAGCCCTACTAAAAAATAGGTCAAAATGGTACTAGTTAATTAAAAATCATCAAAGAAAAGTACTGAAAAGATATACAGAGGGCAAATAAGCATATAAAAAAGATGTTAGGCTGGGTGCAGTGGTGCACATCAGTCTCAGCTACTCGGGAGGCTGAGGTAGGAGAATCACCTGAGCCGGGAAGCAGAGGTTGCAGTGAGCCAAGATCATGCCACTGCACTCCAGCCTGGGCGACAGAGCAAGACTCTGTCTCAAAAAAAAAAAAAAAAAAAAAAAAAGGATGTTAAACATTATGCAACATTAGGGAATTACACATTTAAACAATGAGACACATTATGCACCTACTACAGTGGCCAAAATCCAAAACACTGACAACACCAAATGCTGACAAGGACATGAAGCAACAGGAACTCTTATTCACCACTGATGGGAAAATGGTAGAGCCACTTTGGAAGACAGTTTGGCAGTTTCTTAAAAAACTAAACATATTCTTACTATATCATCCAACAAATACAATCCTTGGTATTTACTCAAATGAATTGAAAATGTGTGTCCACACAAAAACCAGCACATAGTAGCTTTATTCATAATTGACAAAACTTGGAAGCAACCAAGGTGTCCTTCAAAAAGTATAGATAAACAAATTATGGTACATTTATACAATGGAACATTATTCAGGTCTAAAAACAAATGAGCTATCAAGCCACACAAAAACAGGAGGAATCGTAAATGCATACTGCTAAGTAAAAGAAGCCTGTTTGAAAAGGCTAAATACAGTGAGATCCCAATTATATGACATTCTGGAAAAGGCAAACCTATAGAGATAGTAAAGTGATTCATAGTTACCAGGGCTCAGGGAGGAAAGGGAGAGAGGAATAAATAGGTGGAGTGCAGAGGAATTTCAGGGCAGTGAAACTTTAAATGGTGAATACATGCCATTACATAGTTGTCAAAACCCATAGAACTGTACCAGGCGAGGACTGAACCCTAATGTAAACTACAGGCTTTGGTTAATCATAAAGTATCGGTATTCATTGGTCAATTGTAACAAATGTAACACACTAATGCAAGATGCTAATGATAGGGAAAACTGGGGCTAGGGCAGGGGAGGGAATATATGGAAACTGTCTGTACTTTCTGCTCAATTTTTCTGAAAACCTAAAATTGCGCCAAAAACTAAAGGCTATTAGTTAACAATCTTGTAAAACTCCTATTGATCGATCGGTTTCCTTTAATAGTGAGAAATGGAGCACCTCGGAGGGTCTAGATCCTGTTTCCAAACAGGAAATGCTACTGACGATTCTTTGATAAAATTTGGAATCGTGAAAAGTCTTCCTACTGTATACTAAGTGCAAAGCAATACGGAATATAAATTTATGAGGCTGTTTGCCAGTCAAGCCTCTTTCTTCCTCAGGGCCTTGATCTTTTCTAAAATAAAATCTGCCAGATAGTTCACACGCATGGAAGCAGAATGGCTCCTCCCCACAATCCCATGAGGGAAGCGCCCTTGTGGCCTTGAGCATAAACACAGACAGGGAAAGGCAGATTGAATAGCTCCCTTGCTCTTCTCTTGGGAGTCCCTGCATTGTGCAGAATCATGAGTAACTTCCCAGACAGCTGAAAGGGACTTTCTACTAAGCCAAGGGCAATTTAATGTATTTCGCCTTATTAATCTTTGAACCCTCGTTAAATGGAAGATGTATTAAATGGACCTAAGATGTGGAAGCTTGAGAGAAGAATATTCTGGGCTCCATGGGGTCACCCTGGAAAAAAAAAAATAAATGAAATAATGAGGGAGGGAGAAGGAAGAGAGAGAAAGAAAGGCTGGGATGGATGGAAAGAGGAAGAGAGTATCTTTTCCAAAATCTTAAAGCAGCGATGTTTAAATACACCCATGATGACATCTCTGAATTTACATGTGGCAGAGTAAGGTCACATGCATATATGAAAAAAATTAGCTTCCTAGGAGTACTGGTGCATTACTCCATTATTTTTACATTCAATCTCTTATTTCACTGTTTCTGAACCATCTCCCCCAATCTAGAGTGCTTTTCCAGTATTCTTTCCTGTGATAACTGTAAAGTTCTAATTATTTAAGAACCACCTTCCCTCCCTCTTACAAACTTTTGCTCAGAGTTCATATTTTCCATAGACACTTATCTAAGAAGGACAAATTTCTATCATATTCATTGTAATATGTAAGGTACCCGATAGCGCAGCTGGTTGGCACAAGGCATCAAAATAAGACTTGAATATTCAAAACCAAATAAGAATGTCAAAGTTGAAAGAAATGTAAGGGTCCTGGAAACTTGTTTCCTTTCTTTCGTAAGTACGGAAACTGAGAATGGAAAGAGTTAAGTAGCTTCTTCCGTGTCATGTAGTGTCAGATCTAGGATTAGGGCCCAAGTCTCTCAGACCCTGTTTTCTCTTATCCATGTAGCAATATACCTTAAGCTGAATACGAATTTTGTTCCAATGCTTTTTTAAGTAAAAACATTATTTTCATTACAAAGCAGCAGTAACTTACTTATTCATTTTCCCTACAAATATTTTTAAGGCATATCCTGCTTCAACCCTGCAATACAGAGACCAATGGAACACACAAGGACCCTGCCCTGTCCAGCAGGTGGTATCTTCAACATTTTCACTATGGTAAAGGGGATGGTGGAAAAATACGTACATTGCCCTCAGATTCAACCCTCATGGAATTTAGGATCAATCAGAGGGTACATGAAGGGACACGGAGGAGATAGAATTCAAGCTTCGGAAGAGGTTAAAAATAGATACCACGAGATTCAATTGTCTCGTTTTTGAGGGTGAGTTTCATTCTGTCCATAACAAGGAATCATTGGAGGATTTTTAAGCAGAGAAGACATGGACTAAGATCTGTGCTTTAGAGAATTCTCTATAGTACAAGAAATGACAAGGGCCTGGAGCAGGGCAGCTGCCACTGTGTGCTGTACCAGCCCCCCCCCCCTCCTTAGCCATGCCCTGCATAAGGCTAGCCTTCCTTCCAGAAAGACAGTTCCTATGCTCCCAAACCTCTATTACCTAAAATGGCCACCACTGGCATCATCCCAGAAAACAGTTATTTGTAGGGTAGAGTCATTTCAAACCTCAAAGCTACTGAAGAAGTCGTAAAAAAGCAGAATTACAGATACAGTGGCTGCATCCTTTTAAAAGTAGGGTCAGGACCCAGGTCCCTACTGATTACTTAAGTAGAAAAGAGCTTCCAAACTCTTCCCAAAACAGGACACTCTTATTTAGAGAATGAAGCTACACAAACACTAAATAAAAGAACCAACTTTGGTTTCCTATCGCAGGGGTAGGCAAGCTTTTTTCTGTAAAGAGCCAGAGAATAAATATTTTAGGCTTTGAGGACCATACCACTTCTGTTGCAACCATTCAATTCTGTTTTCATAGGCAAAATGTAAATGAACGAGCATGGCTGCGTTCCAATAAAACTTCAGTCACCAAATAGGCAGTGGGCCAGATTTCACCTACAGGCATTGCCTGCCCCCACTGTTCTATCCTATAAGAAATCACTTTCTCTGTAGTTTTCCCACAGAACATGTTTGCTTTGTTAATTCCTACTCATTCCCAACAAGTTAAAATATAGTATCTCAGTAAATTGTTCATCTTATTTCATCCCTTGCTTACTTTTTGCAAAGCTGATAAACATTACATTTCTTTTAAAAATATGTAAAGTTTTACTTGATTTAAAGCATCTGTAAGCAGTGGCAAATAATAGAAAGTGGTAGCATTAGAAACTGAGAAAGGATTTAGAGACCCAACCACCTTTCCTGGCATGATAGTCTGAAGCTAAAGAGGCAAAGTAACTTGCCCAAGGTGAAGCAGTCAGTTCAGTGTATAATCTCAAATGAATGACACGAATGGATAGAAATACTGTGTATCAGATGGACTGCTTAGATTGCCCCATCGCAGGTGGGTGAACACCATGTTTGGAGTTTTTTCCTCCTATGCAACCACACTCATATATCCATGCTCTCTTTTCCTTCAGTTCCTTTACTTAATTTTGAAAAGCAAAGCACAAACAGTCTTTACACAATGTATCAAAGAAGTCCACCCTGACAGCGCCCCAAAGCAGTCGGCAAAACATCCAATCTTGGGGCCATGGTCAAAGAGGTACCACTTGCCAAGCAGAAATACACGAATATTAGCAGGAGCCTGAGACCATTCCTGACGTTCCTGTTCTGGCAGTAGGTTGACTTGCCTGTCATGTGCAGAAGTAACAGATTTGTGTTACTCTGTTCATGGGCACCCATTCTTCTCTTCTAGAGCCAACAGAATTAATTTGACTATTATTTTAAAATCCAATATTTCAGACAAGATTTTCAATGCCATTTGCGCTAGTTGAGTTATTTTGTTTGTGGTGGAAATACCCATAAATTGTCCAGAAAGCTGTGAGCCCTGTTAGCATCTGTTGGAATGGGGTGAACACAAAAGGTTAGAGAGGAAGTGCCAGGAGCAAGAGTCTCCGATGACATTTCCTTTCTTCTACCTCCACCTTCTCTCCAGGTGGGTATAAGTAGGAATGCCATATGCTAGTGTTGAATTTAGATGTTCGAGGTGGAACATTTAGACTTGCACTGAACATTTCCCTTGAATGCAAGCCATAAAAATAAATTATACAATGTCCACAACTGACTCATTTGGCAATGGCTCCCACGAAGAGGTCAGATTAACTGTGTTCATTTCCTTAGTATACTTCCGCCCAACACTATGTCCAGTTGATATCTTTGCATTTTAAGTATTCCGAAATCTTGTTCATGTACATACTGTTCCATCTCACAGAAAGATCATTAATTCTTTGTCAGTTGATAGTGTCTCTTATTTCTGTTTTACTCTGTATTTTTCTTTCCCTCCCTTTACTAGAAACAATTCAGCCACCAGCCAACCTAGATTAGTATCGACTTGCACTCAAATTTCTGGGGCAATTTAAGAGACTAAGCTCTCTTCTGAGCTAGAGATGGATGGTCCTAAAGATTTCCAAACTCAATTAGATCCCTGGGTTTCTACTCCCTAATTTTGCTTGCTATATGCCAGGCTCTGTGTGAATTATCACATTTAATCCTCCAATGACCCTGTGAGATAAGCACATAATTATAATAGCTCCACTTTACAGAGAGAGATATTAACGTTTAGAAAGGTTAAAAGAAAATTGCCCAAGCTCACAAAACTAATAAGTAAGGAACCAGGGATTACAACCCAACTTGTCAGCAAACAGAGTTCACAGTCTTGAATACCACATCTTCCAATTTGCTAAATAATTCCGGAATCATTTTTTGTAACCTGTAAAGTAGATGATATTACTCTTCTCCTCTGAAAACTTCAATTGCTTTTTAGGTCTACAGGAGATTATTCAAAATGTATTTTCCCTAGAATAGCATTTTGGAGCCCCCTCTGCCCTTCCCTCTTTCTTACCATACCTTTTTCCACCTGTTCTTCTCCTGGCTTACGCTTTATGTGCCAACCTGCTCGCATGTAAATATCATGGGCTACTGCACTTCTCCTGCTTTGCTCAAACTGCTCTCTCTGCCTAAAGAACCCTCTCCCTTGTTCTTCCTGGGAGGTACCTATTCACTAGCATTTGGTTTACAGCTGTCTCCTCCTAAAGACTTTTATAAACTTTTCCCCCAACTTCCTTCCTTCAGCCCCTATTTTACCTTATGCTGACTTTAGTAATGGTGACTAGAACACATCATTGTATTTCTTGACCTATAAATCTGTCTAAATGTCTCTTTAAGGCAGGTCCCATGCCTTATTTATTTCTGTATCCTTAGTGCTTATTGAAAATACATAGTAGGTGTTTGATCCAAGCAATAATAAAGAGCTATCATTTGTTGAACATCTGCTGTGTGCCCAGTTTGCACATGTTCTTTAATCATGTGTGTATATGTCCATGTGTCTCTTTGTATATGCATGTATGTGTATATGTGTATATGTATACGTGTATATGTGTATGTGTATATGTATATGTGTATATGTATGTGCATGGTAGGTTTTATTACGTATGCCCTTGAAGACACAGAAGCTACTGTAGCTTGATTGTTGCTCAGAGAGGTTATATAAGTTGTCTAAAGACATGAAGCAAGAAAATGACAAAGCCAGAATTTGAACTCAAGTTTGACTGACTTCTACAAGAAAGGAAGGAAGGAGAGAAGGTAGAAGGAAGAGGTGTATAATCTCAAATGAATGACATGAATTGATAGAAATACTGCATATCAAATGGACTCCTTAAATTGCCCTATCAAAAGATGAACAGCATATTTTGCAGATGTAGATAGCAGGAATGGAGGGTCTGTCTTGAAGGCTTAACTGGTAGTACCCTTTTTGTGGGAAAATTCAAAACAAACTTGCCTGTTGCCCCAAAACCATTTACACAGTCACATTGCCGAGAAGAAAGTAGAAAGGACAAGAAAGAAGTCCTTTAAAAGTATCGTCCTTTCTCTGCAACTGTCATCCTCTCTCAACAAATAACAAGGGAAAAACCTTCACAGCAAATTAAAACTAGAAAAGGAGTTCCCTAACCATTTTTAAAAAATGAAAACTTGCCTTCAACTTTGTAAAGCGTCCCTCCTCT
The DNA here is from genome assembly GCF_043159975.1 of Macaca nemestrina. Classification (NCBI taxonomy): domain Eukaryota; kingdom Metazoa; phylum Chordata; class Mammalia; order Primates; family Cercopithecidae; genus Macaca; species Macaca nemestrina. Next base: position 107,292,742 of record NC_092130.1, on the reverse strand, counting down.
AGTTAGTCTAATTTAAGTGTGTCATCTGTTTCCTGCAGGTGTCCTGACTGATACAGATAAAAGCATGTAATTCCAAGATGAAAAAATCTAAATGGACAAAAAAATATGAAGATGTAAATGCACATGAAAATAATCAGTGGGAGAGCATGTCATGCCTATTAGACTGGGAGCAATTTCTAAGCTTAATAAGAATTTTGGGAGACGGGAAGTTGGCAACTCTGATCGAGAGTATTAGTTGGTACACCTGTTTGAAGAGCAATTTGGCAATACATAGTAAAGTTGAAGGTGTTTCTTCACTGACTCTTAGAAGTTCCACCTCTAGTACATGCTTTAGGGAAATCCTTGCACAAGTGCAAAAGGAGACATGAGCAAAATGTTCATGGCAGCATCATTTGTTATCATTGAAAATGGAAATAACCAACAGTTCCATAATTAAATAAATAATAGAATATTTACATTATGAAATTTTGTATAATACTTGAATGCATTAGAGTTACAACATAGTATCAGTATGGATAAGTATCAAAATTACAAATTTAAGGACAAAAAGCAAGTAGCAGACTGATATAAACAGTTAGACACTATTTATGATAGGAAGCAACACTATTTTGCTAATGGCTACATCTGTAGGTAGTTAGCTCATGATAATATAGACAGAACTCATATCACCAACCTCAAGGTAGTAGTTCTTGCTAAGTAGGGGATAAATCACTATAATTTTTTTTTTAATTTGAAACAAATAATACGAAAGGTTAATATTTGTCCCTTTGGGATGACAGGTACCTGGAATGTTGTTATATAAATATCTGTTATGTTCAATTTGTTTGAAAAAATTTCAAAATAAAAAAATGATCGTAAAAAACCTAATCCATGAGCCCAGCCCTCTAAGAAATGTTATCTGGATGTGTGTGTGCTCATAGCTGTAAAACAGGACCATAGCATGCATAGTGAATACATGCCAGAGGAGCTCAGGCGTGCAGCAGGCATCCCACACTCACTGAGGAGAACAGTGGAGTCAGTCTTTGGATGATCTGTCTAGCCACACATATGGTTAAGGAACAAACCACCACACAAGGTGGCTGGGCTGCTAGTTAGTGACAGAGCAGTGGCCTAAGTCTTCAGTGTTCTTCTGCCATCCTGCACCCCTCCTCAAAATCAAAACCAGGGGAAGGAAAAGTACTTAGAGCTTGCTTACTAAATGTTCCTGGTGTTACTCTCTTTTCGTTTTATGATAGCCTCATGCTAAATGGTATACATTACTGTTTATTTACTGCTTTGTAACATTTATAGCAAAAAAAAAAAAAAAGAGGGGGAAGGATGGTTTGACATGAAACCATCATTCCTGTCCCTAAAAGAGAAAAAATTATTTTGTAGGAAGAAATTCTGAACTGAATGACAAGTCCCAACATCCAAATTACCTTATAGTTTGTGACTCTTCCCAGCTGATTGTGGAGGACAAATGATTTGTAAAGCTATTGGGTCACTAACAGACACTTTTCATGACTTCTCTCACCCACTATTAATTTCACACACAAAATGTGAGGGCCTCTGATTCAAGACAGTGTTCAGTTTCCTCCACCACACACCCGACCAAGCCAGTCAGAGACTACCCCAGATTGCCCTACCGCGGTGACCGGCTCCCCGGCCTCCTGGCCATTGTGCTCTGTTATTCCCTCTGCCTGTGCTGCTTCAGGCCAGGTGGTGTTTGGCTTCTCCCACCCACTTCTGTTCCCATCTCTTCATCACCAACCACAAAATGGGATTCTGTCCCAAACTGTAAGTGAAATGGGGGACTCAAGAGCTGACAGTGGGCAGTCGCCGCTCCATCTGAGAGCAGCCTGGAAGGCCAACTAGGAAGGTTCCGCATCTCTGCCATGGAAGAGGCCCATGCTATGGGTCATGTTGTGTCTTGGAAGAAAGCCAAGAAGAGGCAAGGCCTCCTGGGTTAAAAGGCCAGTGTTTAAAGAGGAATGTCAAATCCTGATGTGATCAGGGCTGATGACACCTTGAGGAGCTGCTGAAAGATCAGGGGAGCAGGGCCATGAGTCAGGAAGGTCTACCCATTTTGAAGCAGGACACCAGTCAGGGGCTGGAATATTGGATATAAGCCTATTCCCTCAGAGGATGAGAGTGAACAGCTATGCCACATGCCAAGCTGGCTTACACTAACAGCATAATTAAACCCCAAGAAGGAAAACAAAATGCAGTTCAGGAAATCAAGGCAGAAGAGGCTCAGGTGTATGGCCTGAGACATGGCTTGGGAAGGGCAGGTGATTGCAGAATGATGGCTGTGAGATGCCAAGAGTTCATCCCTGGCATGTGGACTCTGGGCTCAGGGAAGCCAAATTCCAGACCCCAACATGTAGGGACTGAGCCAATGGATATTTGTTCACCTGGGTCAGGAATTGTTCCAGGACTAGGCAGGGCTGAGCTTCCAGGGTGAGGATTCTCAGGACAGTAGCCTGAGGGGCTGGGGAAGGCAAGTACTGACAATGATGAATCTTCAAAGCTTGGGGAACCTGGGTTTCCTTCCCAGAATTAAGAAATAAATTTATGCTACAGTGGAGGTCGAACCAAGTGTGTCTATTCTAAAATAAAAAAGTAAAGACCCCAAATACCTTCCACTATCAAAGGTAGAAAAGACAGTTTCCTTTGTTGATAATTTTATGTTGGAGCTATTAAATTGCTATTTTTATACATAAAAAATGAGTCAAATATTGGCAATTTCATAGCATTCCATCTTAGTAAATGTCTTACACGCCTTGGAAAATGTGAACTCTTTCCGTGGGAAATGAAGTGACCATTTCAGATTGTCAGGTAGTGAACTTTCCTGGTGGCTTCATTTCCTCTACTGTAAAATGTGTAAAATCCACACTGATCATCCTTCAGCAGAATTGCTTTAAAACATAATAAGAGAACATGAGGTTACTGTCATGCTAACTTTATGCACTGAATATTAGAATAACACTCTTCTGTATGTCATCATAATTAAGATTAGTGTTAATGAAACCAAGCCATCAAAGTCATGTCCTTCCACCCTTTTCCCCAATTCATTACTACTTCTTAGCATCCAGGTGCCCTCCCTGTGGGTACAGGCCAATCATTTTGGAACAGAGATTACTCAGAACCAGGCTCGTCTCTAGTGGCCTCCTGGGTGTCTTGTATCTAATGATCCTGGTCACCCTGCAGCATTATATCACCTTCTGTATCACAAAGACAGGGGTATCAAAGGGCAAAGTCAAAAGTCTGAAAGGAAGCTCTTAGAAATTTTGCTGCACGGTGGCTCACGCCTATAATCCCAGCACTTTGGGAGGCCGAGGTGGGTGGAGAACTTCAGGTCAGGAGTTCGAGACCAGCCTGGCTAGCATGGTGAAACCCTGTCTCTACTAAAAATACAAAAATTAGCTGGGCATAATGGTGCATGCCTCTAATCCTAGCTACTCAGGAGACAGGCAGGAGAATCGCTTGAACCCGGGAGGCGGAAGTTGCAGTGAGCCGAGATCATGCCACTGCACTCCAGCCTGGGCAACAAGTGAGACTCCATCTCAAAAAAAAAAAGAGAACTTTCCAAGCCAGAAAAGAACTCCCGTCTAGGCAGGACCAAACCCCTGTCATCATCTGCTGTGTTCTCCACTTAGGCACCCCTTGGGACACTGGAAAGGCATGTCAAAACCAGTGGCCCTGCGTGGATTGTTCTTCTTGTTTATTTACATAATCCATGAGAGATGCCAAGTCAAGCAGTGGAGGAAGAGCAGGCAGGACAGAGTGTCACTCAGATGAGCCTTTCCCTGCCCTTGCCTTTTCCACTTTCCATGAGGAGGCCAGCAGACACTTTGGGGCTGTTGTAAACCTTCAGTTAAACGGCAGCTCAGTGACAATGATAGCAAAGCTGCATTCCCCCATGGCAGACACGCCATGTGGGCACTTCCTCAGGTCTGCTGGGAAAATCGGAGCATCATGTGCAGACCCTGCCAGAGTCACAGCAGGAAGTGACCAGGTACAGGCTGGGCAGTCCTTCTTCCGACCCTGAGTCACTGCCACATGCACGAGACGGGAACGCAGTCCAGGCTAGACAGAAAAGGTGGGGACTCAGGCAAGAGGATCAGGAAGACATTTAGATAAAGAGGATGACTAAGTTAACACAACACCCACAACCTCATGCACACACAGATTTACACTCACACATGCACTGGGCATCTGTCCTCAGTGCAGGACAATAAAGACATACCCCCTCAGATTCAAACAAGCAAGCATTAAATGGATTGCAATTATTCTGGAACAACATAATTCCAATTTGTGTTCTCAGTATCTATGAAGCAAACCTGAATTTCCTAAACTAGCACCAACTTCCTTTTACTACACCCACACCTACTTTTCTATTTCAATACAGTCCCCGAGATACACGGAATTTGGAAATATATCAATCCCATTCTTTTCTCCTTGCATTGACTTTTTCCATTCCTCCCAACCTTCCAGAAAATATTTGGCCTCTCTCTCTAAATCTATTCCTGGATTCATGCAATAAGTATTTTTTTAGTATAGTGAGTAGTTATTACATGCCAGGCATTGTACTAAGTAATAGGAACACAGCAATATGCAGAAGATACCAGAGCCCCTGCTCCCCCAGAGTCTGTTATCTTAATGCAAATTCCTTTTCTTTTTTTTTTTTTTTGAGATGGAGTTTTGCTCTTGTTGCCCAGGTTGCAGTGCAGTAGCGTGATCTCAGCTCACTGCGACCTATGCCTCCTGGGTTCAAGCCATTCTCCTGTGTCAGCCTCCTGAGTAGCTGGGATTACAGGTGCCCGCCATCATGCCCAGCTAAATTTTTGTATTTTTAGTAGAGACGGGGTTTCACCATGTTGGCCAGACTGGTCTCGAACTCCTAACCTCAGGTGATCCACCAACCTCTGCCTTCCAAAGTGCTGGGATTACAGGTATGAGCCACCGCGTCTGGCCGCAAATTCCTATTTCTACTGTGTCCTCTTCCATCTCTTAACTCATGGCAAGATTGCCCATACCAATATTTGGCAATTAATACTCTGTTTTATTTTTGTTCATTGTTCTATTGTATTGTTATTTAACACTTTATGGGTATCTACATGGTCTTATTAAATGAACTCTACAAGATCTATGAGGACAAAGACCTCATTTAAATTTTTCTTTGTATTTAATAGATGTCTTGGGGAGCTTGGTGAAAATGAAAATATGTAACAAGATAATAAGAAAGAATGGAGGTCGTATCATTCCTTATTTCACTAGCCAAGGCCTAATCCAGGATTTCTCAACCTCAACACTATTGATATTTCGGACCTAATAATTCTGTGTTGAGGGGGCCTGTCCTATGTATCATAGGATGTTTAGCAAAGTGCCCCGGGCATCTTTCTATTAGATGCCAGAAACACTCTTTTCCCATCTGTCACAACCAAAAATGTCTCCAAACATTGCCAAATGTCCTCAAGGATGAACAGGAACAACACTAACCACTGGCTCACAATATATTTGACATGTCTTGAGCTTCCTTTCTTGTTTCTATGTCATTAAATTCATATACACATGTGATATTGACATTGAAACAAACACAAATTTAATTTTATGTGTTACATATTTTCCCAAGCCATTAAAAAGTGATTGAGTAAGCTCAGTACACTAAAAGGCAGCCCCCAGGGCCGAAGAGTGAGGAAGGCAGATCCAAAGGGTCCGAATTTGCTCCCCAAATCTATTTTGTGTCTTTGGAGGATTTCTCTAATATTCCAGCAGCTGTAAGTCTGTAAACCCCTCAAGATAGTCTCCTGGGATAGTTAGTGCCTGCTTATTTAACTAGGGCTAGCTGGAATTCCTGGTCAAATTGCCATCATCCACATCCTTCCTGCAGTTCATAGTTCTAAATTCCCATCCCATGTAACTGCAGTAGCGCAGCCTCCTTCTTGCACGATATTAGTAGACTAGAACCAGGAAGTCAAAGGGAATGTCACCTTTTCCTTTCGTGTGAGTGTGCTAGAGGGGCAATGTCAGCTCCTGCTGAGGTTGAAAATTCTGCCTCTGAAAGATGGCCTGTCAAATGTGCCTTAGGAATCACTCTTTTTTTTTTTTTTTTTTTTTTTTTTTTCTTTTCTTGAAACAGAATCTTGCTCTGTGGTCCAGGCCAGAGTGTATTGGTGCCATCTTGGCTCTCTGCAACCTCTGCTTCCTAGGTTCAAGCAATTCTCTTGCCTCAGCCTCCCAAGAAGCTGGGATTACAGGCATGCATCACCATACCTGGCTAATTTTTGTATACTTGTATTTTTAGTAGAGATGGGATTTCACCATCTTGGCCAGGCTAGTCTCGAACTCCTGGCCTCAAGTGATCCTCCACCCTCGGCCTCCCAAAGTACTGGGATTACAGAGGTGAGCCACCGCACCTTGACAAGAATCACTCTTACATAAGATATAAAATTACACAACATACTTGTCCCTGGCATTCACCATTTAACAAAAATGTTATTAAACATTCTTACAGATTTTTTAAAAAGCTTCCTTCTGGATTTTTTTAAAAGTAAGAATGAAGTCACAATTAATTGGAACCTAGAGATATACACATACAGGTTTGTTAGGACACTCCTGGGTGGGTTTCATGAGGAAGCAGAGGGAGGACTGGGGAATGTGAAGCCTACTTGATTATAAGGTCCCTGAAGGCAGGGAACGATCAAACCCTTCCACTCTCAGTACCTCCAGCACTTGGTGTACAGTGGTGGGCTTTTTTACATGTAACGTTCAATTCAATAAATGTTTGTTGATCAAATAACTTCAATAAAACATATCTTATTTCTTTTTGGTCCTAGTTTGAGATGTGATTTGATATAAATAAATGTATATTATAAAACATTATACTTTATATTTTAACATACAGTATATTTACATTATATAAATTTATTATAAAAATTTGAATAAATTATTTTTTATATTTAATTACATAATTTAATATAAATGGAAAAAGAAATCCACACTGTGCATTACTATGTGCCAAGCATTCTACTAGGTACTTTCACATAGGTTTCATTTCATTTACTTTAGATTTCTATGCATATTCCCTCTTAGATCCTGAAGATACACGATAAGCCAAAAAATTAGCGATTATTCATAAAGCATCTATTCTTTAATTTATTCATCTTTCTTATTCATTTGGCAACTAAATACTTACTGAAAACCTACTCTCTATCAGCCCCTTATTCAGACCGGGAGAGAGAAAAAGAAAATAAGATAAAGCCCTTACCCACAAGAAGATTCTGGTCTAGAGTGAAAAACCAAAATCCAAACAGATAATTATAGTGCATTGTGGTAAGCAATAAGGACATTTGTAGGCATTACAGATCCCCAGAGCAAGGGCCCCTAAATGAGCCAGGAAGAGGAGAGAAGATGTCAGGACAGGTTGCTGGTGGAAGAGGCAACTGAAATGAGTCATTCAGAGGCAATGAAAACTAACCAAGTAATGGGTATGAGAGAGAGGTGAGTGCATGGAGTCAGGCTGATGTAGATGTAACTACTAAAAGCAGGCCGGGCGTGGTGGCTCACGCCTGTGATCCCAGCACTTTGGGAGGCTGAGGTGAGCGGATCACGAGGTCAAGAGATCGAGACCATCCTGGTCAACAGAGTGAAACCCCGTCTCTACTGAAAAATATAAAAATTAGCTGGACATGGTGGCAGGGGCCTGTAGTCCCAGCTACTCGGGAGGCTGAGGCAGGAGAATGGCTTGAACCCAGGAGGCAGAGATTGCAGTGAGCCAAGATCGTGCCACTGCACTCCAGCCTGGTGACAAAGCGAGACTCCGTCTCAAAAAAACAAAAAACAAAGGCGTGTACTCAAAACATATGTACAGGAAATTGCAAAAAGTCTGGAACTTCTGAGGCACTGGGTATCAGTCAGGACCTGATTAAAAGTGAGGACTGGGAAGTAACGCTAAGGATCAGGACATGGGGGCGTCTGGGTTTTATCCTGTGAGTGGAGAACCATGGAAGGGATGGAAGCAGAAGCACGATATGCCCAGTTTTGGTTTTCAATTGGTTGCTGTGTGGCTGGGAGGGCTCAGGCCCACCTAGGGTTTGATGGGTGAGGAGACTGTGATCAGAGTCAGGAGATGAGAAAGGCTATAACAGAACAGTTTTGGTAGGGCTGGAGAGGAGAGAGTTGAGTCGGGCTATATTTGACATTAAGATATTAATTCTAGGCTGCAAAGGCCCACACAGTGGCTCCTGAGAATCCATGAGTCCCCTGACACTGAAGCAAGGAAGTATGTGTGTGTTTTTCAGTAGAAGATGATCACTTCAACAGACTTTCACGATTTACAATTTATCAGCATATTCTGGAATATTATTTTATCTTATATACAAAGTTCCTAATTCTAGTTTCAAAACAGGATCATCATTCTGACTAGCCACTGGCATCTGTTAGTAGCTAGTGGTTAAGATTCAGGTAATTGTAGAAATGTAATTTTAATTTTGCCAAGGAAGATAATCCTGTTTAGGAACACAGCAGAGAGCTGAATAACTGGGGGTCAGGTGTGGTGAACAGAATAGTTATCACCACCCTTGGGTTTGTTTCTTCCATCCTTATAATGGGATATATCATCTTCCTCAGAGAAAAAAACATCTGGCCACGCATGGTGGCTCATGCCTGTAATCCCAGTACTTTGGGAAGCCAAGGCAGGAGGATAGCTTGAGAACAGAAGTTCAAAACCATCCTGGGCAATATAGCATGACCCCTGTCTCTACAAAAAAAAAAAAAAAAAATAGATTAAAAAATTAGCTGGGTATGGTGGCACACACTTGTAATCTCAGCTACTTGGGAGGCTGAGGCAGGAGGATCACCTGAGCCCATGAGTTGGAGGTTGCAGTGAGCTATGATTGCACCACTATACTCCAGCCTCAGAGACAAAGAGAGACCTTGTCTTGAAAGAAAGGGAGAAAGAGTGAGAGAAAGAAAATAAAGGAAGGAAGGGAGGGAGGGAGGGAGGGAGGAAGGAAGGGAGGAAGGAAGGATGGAAGGAAGGAAGGAAGGAAGGAAGGAAGGAAGGAAGGAAGGAAGGAAGGAAGGAAGGAAGGAAGGAAGGAAGGAAGGAAGGAAGGAAGGAAGCTGAGGCAGGAGAATGGCGTAAACCTGGGAGGCGGAGATTGCAGTGAGCTGAGATAATGCCACCGCACTCCAGCCTCAGCGACAGAGCGAGACTCCATCAAAAAAGCAAGCAAGCAAGCAAGCAAACAGGGAGGGAGGGAGGGAAGGAAGGAAAGAAGGAAGGAAGGGAAGGAGGGAGGGAGGGAGGAAGGAAAAGAGGAAGGAAAAGAGACACAAATAAATGAAGAAAAGAAGGAAAGAAAGGAAGGAAAGAAGGAAAGAAAGAGAGAAAGATCTGGTCATGGGTGCTATTAACTTCATCTGCATTGTCAGGCCCAAATTTTCAGCATGTTACTTCATGTTTGTTCTAACTGTTTTTCACACAGATACATCATTTTCAGTGGGAAATGGTCATCTGATTGTGGTGTTGAATTATTTCAGTGAGTTCTAGTCAGCTGGCAGAGTTAGTTGTGGCCTAGTTTATCAGCTCTGTTTTTCATGATCTTCATCATAGTAATAACTAGAGACAGACAAAAGCAGTGAGGTATTTGAAAAGGAGCTTTGGGAAGAATATCAAGGTAGAACTTTTCACTAATCTGGACAAGAATAATCTAAGGATTCTAATTTCTGCTCCAAGGAGAGAGCCTATATTGTTCCTATATCTCTTTCCACGCTTTCCCTGAAAGTGTGCTATACGCAGTTACACTAATGAATGTGTAACCTTGTGATAATGCACCCAGATCAATACAGAGGCAGCCCCATAGAATTAGGTCACTCCAATGGATACGGCCCACCCACTTGTGAAAAAACATGCTGCTAATTGAGTCAGAGCCACAGAGCAGTCTTCAGTTTCCATGTGGGGGGAGAAGAGTCACAAACGGCGATCTCGTCCAACATGTCCACGAGCAAGGTGATACATTCACACCTCCCTTTTCTCTGTTTTTAGTGAGAAATCTATGTACTGGAAGGAAGTGTACTTGTACAAAAATCCAGGAATAGAAAATAAACTAAAGGATTTTTACTAACCATTCCACATGTAGTCTCTTGTAGACTCTTGTCCATCACAGGCAGGAATTTTATTTGTGTCTGTTATTGATGACCACATCAGACTGTGAGACCTTTGGCAGAGGGTACGATGAGGAGGGAAATGCTGGTTTGGTTTAGAAAGTAACTTTATGGTCATACCTTCTTTATACCTACTATCTGCATTATGTAGTCTTTCTCTAAATGTTTGTTCAGATGATTTAGTACTTAGTTTTCCCGTTGGCATCATTTTCAAAAATAATGGGAAATGGCAAAGTTCAACCTGATATTTTTAAACAAGATTACAAGTGTCCTACAATTTCTGAGTGTCTTGCAAACTCATTTCTTACAAATCCTACATGGTAGAAACTTTGTGGGCAATTTTCATCTTCTTGGAGAATCCTCTTTAGTTTCCCACATCCGTAATGATTCTACTTCCTAGCTAGAAGTGTTGAAAAATATCTTTTAGAATAGTTATTGTTATAAAGTAGAAAAGTTTTGAACTGAGAATGGTGTGTGTGTGTGTGTGTGTGTGTGTGTGAGAGAGAGAGAGAGAGAGTTGTGTGTATATATGGCATAAATTCCTCTCCTGCCAAACTGCCTAAAAGAGCAAAGTAGATTATTAAGACTTTTAAACATAAGTTGAGGGCTGAGATGCTGCCTGGAGGATACACACACAGCCACACACACGCTCACACAATATCTGTGTGTGTACAGATTCATGTACATATGTGTGTGTATATACAATTCTCCATGGCACACACACTATCCCTTTCAGCAGTTGTCCTGTTGCTGTTCATCAAAGTACCTCACCGACTCCTTTCCAAAGCTGACCCTTCAAGGGGAAAATCTTTGATCCTCTTTTCTTCTGTGCTTAAGGGCCTCCTTAAGAGAAAATTAGGAACTCAGTCACATTACCTCCTCAGGAAGTGATAAACTAAATGTGACCCTAGTGACTTAAAAGGGTGTACATTTCCAAGCATCAATCATATTCACTCTCCTGAATGTATGTACAAGATGAAAAACCAAATGTGTATACTCCGTTTCCCCCAAAGTTTTAAAAAAGTTCCTTTGGGATTTGTGATTAGTGGGCCAAGCCATAGTTTAGCTTTGCATATGTCTACCAAAACAAGGACATGTTTAATCAGCTAACAATATCAATTAAAATTTAGTAGTATTGTAATAGAGACAGGGTTTATAGTCACCAGGCCTGGTTTGAATCCCAGCTATGCTGTTTGTTGTAGATGGGGAGGACTGTCTATATCACTTCCAAGAGTGGCGCTGAGGGTGAGGGGAGATGATGAAGAAATGACTATTGTTATGAGCTGAATTGTGTCTCCCTGTTCCCCCGCCCCACACACAAAATTCATGTGTTGCGGCCGTAACTCCAAGTACCTCAGAATGTAACTGTATGAGTATTTGGAGATAGAGCCTTTGAAGAGGTAATTAAGGTAATAGGAGGGCATATGGGTAGGCCCTAATTCAATATATCTAACATTCTTTTATGAAGAGGAGATTAGGACAAGTACACATGGAAAGAGACCATGTGAAGGCATAAAAAAAAATGCTATAAAGAGAGGCCTCCAGAAGAAACCAACCCTGACAATGCCTTGTTCTTGGACTTCCAGCATCCAGAATTGTTAGGAAATGAATTTGTATTGTTTAAGTCATGCAGTCTGTGGTACTTTATTATGGCAGTCCTGGCAAATTAATACTAAACTGTAAAACTAACTAAAACCTACTAAACTGTAAAATAGACTAAACTGTAAAACTCCATAAAAGCTGGAACATTAGCATCCTACCATTGACAACAAATTGTTGTTAAATGTTTTGTTTCTATACAAATATGTATGTCTAAAATTCTAATTATGGGTAATTTACATCTTTTTATTTTGAAAAGCAACTCTGACTTAAAAGATTGTTAGCTGACCTTATTTTTAAATTTCAAAATAATGACAATTACAAGGAGGAGCTGGTACCATTCCTTCTGAAACTATTCCAATCAATAGAAAAAGAGGGAATCCTCCCTAATTCATTTTATGAGGCCAGCATCATCCTGATACCAAAGCCTGGCAGAGACACAACAAAAAGAGAGAATTTTAGACCAATATCCCTGATGAACATCGATGCAAAAATCCTCAACAAAATACTGGCAAAATGAATCCAGCAGCACATCAAAAAGCTTATCCACCATGATCAAGTGGGCTTCATCCCTGGGACACAAGGCTGGTTCAACATACGCAAATCAATAAACGTAATACAACATATAAACAGACCAAAGACAAAAACCACATGATTATCTCACCAGATGCAGAAAAGGCCTTTGACAAAATTCAACAGCCCTTCATGCTAAAAACTCTCAGTAAATTCGGTATTGATGGAATTTATCTCAAAATAATAAGAGCTATTTATGACAAACCCACAGCCAATATCATACTGAATGGGCAAAAACTGGAAGCATTCCCTTTGAAAACTGGCACACGACAGGGATGCCCTCTCCCACCACTCCTATTCAACATAGTGTTGGAAGTTCAGGCTAGGGCAATCAGGCAAGAGAAAGAAATAAAGGGTATTCAATTAGGAAAAAAAGAAATCAAATTGTCCCTGTTTGCAGATGACATGACTGTATACTTAGAAAATCCCATAATCTCAGCCCAAAATCTCCTTAAGCTGATAAGCAACTTCGGCAAAGTCTCAGGAAACAAAATCAATGTGCAAAAATCACAAGCATTCTTATACACCAGTAACAGACAGAGAGCCAAATCATGAATGAACTCCCATTCACAATAGCTTCAAAGAGAATAAAATACCTAGGAACCCAACTTACAAGGGATGTGAAGGACCTCTTCAAGGAGAATTACAAATCACTGCTCAGTGAAATAAAAGAGGACACAAACAAATGGAAGAACATACCATGCTCATGGATAGGAAGAATCAATATCGTGAAAAATGGCCATACTGTCCAAGGTAATTTATAGATTCAATGCCATCCCCATTAAGCTACCAATGACTTTCTTCACAAAATTGGAAAAAACTACTTTAAAGTTTATATGGAACCAAAAAAGAGCCTGCATTGCCAAGACAATCCTAAGCCAAAAGAACAAAGCTGGACACATCATGCTACCTGACTTCAAACCATATGACAAGGCTACAGTAACCAAAACAGCATGGTACTGGTACCAAAATAGAGATATAGACCAATGGAACAGAACAGAGCCCTCAGAAATAATACCACACATCTACAGCCATCTGATCTTTGACAAACCTCAGAAAAACAAGAAATGGGGAAAGGATTCCCTATTTAATAAACGGTGCTGGGAAAACTGGCTAGCCATATGTAGGAAGCTGAAACTGGATCCTTTCCTTACTCCTTATACGAAAATTGATTCAAGATGGATTAGAGACTTAAATGTTAGACCTAATACCATAAAAACCCTAGAAGAAAACCTAGGTAAACCATTCAGGACATAGGCATGGGCGAGGACTTCATGTCTAAAACACCAAAAGCAATGGCAACAAAAGCCAAAATTGACAAATGGGATCTCATTAAACTAAAGAGCTTCTGCACAGCAAAAGAAACTACCATCAGAGTGAACAGGCAACCTACAGAATGGGAGAAAACTTTTGCAATCTACTCATCTGACAAAGGGCTAATATCCAGAACCTACAAAGAACTCAAACAAATTTACAAGAAAAAAACAAACAACCCCATCAAAAAGTGGGCAAAGGATATGAACAGACATTTCTCAAAAGAAGACATTCATACAGCCAACAGACACATGAAAAAGTGCTCATCATCACTGGCCATCAGAGAAATGAAAATCAAAACCACAATGAGATACCATCTCACACCAGTTAGAATGGCAATCATTAAAAAGTCAGGAAACAACAGGTGCTGGAGAGGATGTGGAGAAATAGGAACACTTTTACACTGTTGTTGGGATTGTAATGTTCAACCATTGTAGAAAACAGTGTGGCGATTCCTCAAGGATCTAGAACTAGAAATACCATTTGACCCAGCCATCCCATTCCTGGGTATATACCCAAAGGATCATAAATCATGCTGCTATAAAGACACATGCACACATATGTTTATTGCGGCACTCTTCACAATAACAAAGACTTGGAATCAACCCAAATGTCCACCAGTGACAGACTGGATTAAGAAAATGTGGCACATATACACCATGGAATACTATGCAGCCATAAAAAAGGATGAGTTTCGTGTCCTTTGTAGGGACATGGATGCAGCTAGAAACCATCATTCTCAGCATATACAGAAAGAACGGAAAACCAAACACTGCATATTCTCACTCATAGGTGGGAATTGAACAATGAGATCACTTGGACACCGTAAGGGGAACATCACACACTGGGGTCTATTGTGGGGAGGGGGGAGAGGGGAGGGATAGCATTAGGAGATATACTTAATGTAAATGACGAGTTAATGGGTGCAGCACACCAACATGGCACATGTATACATATGTAACAAACCTGCACATTGTGTACATGACCCTAGAACTTAAAGTATAATAATAATAATAATAATAATAATGACAATTGAATGTAGATGTTTTGGTGATTAACTCTAACTTTTCATCTAATTTGTCTAGATGATTTTTGTGTGTTTTGTATGTTAGAGACAATGGGAATTGTGACCTTATAAAAATGCCATATACATACTTAAAGTTGTGAATGGCGTGAACTCTTGAGTTCTTATTTGTTTGTTTATTGTATTCAAATCTGTGTGTTTGGGGCTTTCTGTTTTTTAAATTTGATACACCAAGTCAATTTTACCATATGTCAATTTTAAAATTTTTCAAGGTACACAATACTGACAATATATAACAGAAATAAAGAATGAGTCAAAAGGGCAAAATATATATATTATATATATTGCATTTTAAAATATATACAATATTTTATATTTTAAAAATATATTTTAAAATACACACACACACACACAATTAGTCACTAATGTTTGAGAACAACCAAATAAATATATGTAGATTTTTGTCACAAAAAAGAAAGCATGTAAAGTGGTTTGGAAAGGCATAAGAGAGGGTCATCAACCTCCAGAATAAAGGGTAGCAGTGAGCAAAGGGAGCAGGCAGAAGTCAGAATGGATAGGTCTTAATCTGCTGCGGCTGCCATTGCGAAATACCACAGACTGGCTGGCTTCAGCAACAGATGATTTCTCACAGCTTTAAAGGCTAGAAGTCCAAGACCAAGGTACTGTCAGGGTTGGTTTCTGGTGAGGTCTGTCTTCTAACTTCTTATTATGTCCTCACAAGGCCTTGCTTCTCTGTGTGTGCAGAGAGAGATCTCTGGTATGCCTTTTTATTAATTTATTTATTTTTTGAGACAGAGTCTCACTCTGTCGCCCAGGCTAGAGTACAGTGGTGCAATCTCAGCTCACTGCAACCTCCGCCTCCCGGTTTCAAGTGATTCTCCTGCCTCAGCCTCCTGAGTAGCTGAGACTACAGGCACCCACCACCATGCCTGGCTAATTTTTGTATTTTTTAGTAGAGATGGGGTTTCACCCCACTGACCAGGCTGGTCTCAAACTCCTGACCTCGTGATCCACCCGCCTCGGCCTCCCAAAGTGCTGGGATTACATGCATGAGCCACCACGCTCGGCTCCCTTTTTATTCTTATAAGGAAGTCCTTTCAGATTAATGTCCCACCCTTATAACCTCATTTAACATTTCTTACCTCCTTAGAGGCCCTTTCTCCAAATACAGTCACATTGGGGGTTGGGGCTTCAACGTATGCATTTTTGAAGGACAGGATTCAGTCAATAAAATTCTGCCTTATAGCCTTCTGAAACTCATCTTTCTTACACGCAAAAAATTTTCACCTCATCCTAACATCCCCCAAAGTCTTAATCCAATCCAGCATTAATTCCAAGTCCAAAGTCTCACTAAACGTCGTCGACATGAGGTATGGGTAAGACTTTGGGTATGATTCCTCCTGAGACAAAATTCCTCTCCAGATGTCCATCTGTGAAACCAGACAAGTTACCTGCTTCCAAAATATGACGGTGGGACAGATATAAGATAGACTTTCCCATTCCAAAAGGGAGAAATGGAAAAGAAAGAAGGGCTGTGGGTCCCAAACAAGACCAAAACCTAGCAAGATAAATTCCGTTAAGACTTAAGATTCAGGAATAATCTTCTTTGGGCAGATGCTCTGCCTTCCGTCCATTGAGTGGCAGTGGCCATTCCCATGGCACAAGGTGGTAGCCCCACCACCTCAGCTCTGTGCAGCAGCCGCCTGCCACCACCACACTGAGCAGCCTGGCCCACTGAAATCGAGGAAGTAGGGAGGTGGCCTCACCTTCTGAAATCAAGGAGGAAATAGCCTTGCCCTCAGGCTCAGCACCCTCTGGGTGGGAGTTGCAGCCCTGATGATTTCTGAATCATCTTCAGAGTCAGTCTTCCATGTTCTTTAAGGATAAAGCATATTTGCAGCCAAGTAGCTCTATTGGAAGATCAGGAATCTGAAGCCTTCCTTCTGTCTCTGTCTCCTTTTGTTCATATTTGACTGTGTCTTTGCTGATATAATCCCATTTCTCTTCCTGGCTTCTGCTGAAATAACTGGTTAAAATCATGGATAATCTCTTTATGGAGTGATTGTCCAGCCCATCTTTGGTGTTCTCTCTAGAACATGCTTTCTCACTTTTTGCAATATGGATAGGCTGAGAATTTTCCAAATCCTCAAGTTCTGGTTCTTTTTTGCAAAATAGTTCCTTCAATTTCTCTCTCTTCTCCTGCATTTTACTATAGGCAATAAAAAGAAACCATGCCACACCTTGGAAACTGCTCAGAAATCCACTCAGGTAACTATTCAGTTTCATCACACAAAAGTTCAACCTTCCAAAAAACACTAGACAACAATTCCGCCAAACTCTTGGCCAGTTTATAACAAGAATTGTCTTTACTCCAGTTTCCAATGACGTATTTCTAATTTCTATCTAAGATCTAATCAGAATCACCTTTAATATTCACATTTCTACCAACACTCTGTTCATGATGATATATGTATTCTCTAAGGTGACAGAAATTTTCCCTACAGCTCTCCTCTTTTTCTTCTGAGCCCTCACCAGAATTGCCTTTAATTTCCATATTTCTTTCTACCAACAGTCCCTTCAAGGAAATCTAGGCTTTTTCTACCATGCACCTCAAAACTCTTCCAACTCTACCCATTACCCAGTTCCAAAGCCATTCTCACATTTGTAAGTAACTGTTACAGCAGCAGCATCTCATTTAACAGTACCAAAATCTGTATTAGTTTGCTAGGGTTGCCATAACAAAATACCACAGATTGTGTGACTTAAACAACAAAAATTTGTGTTCTCCTGATATCTAGAGGCTGTAAGTCCAAGGTGCCACCAGAGTTGGATTCTGGAGAGGCCTCTCTTCCTGGCTTGCAGACAGTTGCCTTTTCACTGTGTCCTTATACGGCCTTTCCTCTGTGCATGTGTGAAAGAAAAGGGGCCTTTGGTGTCTCTTCCTCTTCTTAGAAGGACACCAGTCCTGTTGGGTTAAGATCCATCCTTATCAGCTCATTTAACATTAATTACCTCCTTAAAGGCTCTATTTGCAATATAGTCAAAATAGAGGTTGGTTTCAACATACTGATTTCATGGGGACACAATTCAGTCCTTATCAGGACCCAAAGGGTGTGTTTAAGAGCTTTGCTTAGGTATACAGAGAGATAAAGGATGGGCCAGAAGTAGGACTGGAATCATAACCTCCTGAACCTAGAGAGAACTTCAAGGAGTCATCTCTTATCATTTGGCTTCAGAAAGTAAATGTCCAAGAAACCCAGAGGAGACGATTTTCTATTCTCTTTTCCATATCCCTGAGTATGGATGGCCTTTCTAAAGTACAGGACTTCCTCATGCTAATAAAAATCTTTCCTCTTCTCATCCCCCACAATCATCAAGAATGATTCACACATCATGCACACAACAGGAATTCCTATCACTTAGTTCTCACAGTAGAAGATAATACAGAAGGAAAAGCCATGTTTCCTCTCCTAAAGAAACCAAGGCAATCGTTAAGAGAATAAGAATAGTCATATGGATTGATTCATCCAGAAACAGTGTCATCACATGACCTTTTTAGCCTTAGTAGAAACTGCATCAGGTTGGAAGTCAGGAGGCCTGGGCTCTGGTCCCAGGTTGACCGTCACTTAGTGATATAGACATGATGAATTTGACCCTTTTTGTATCTGCATTTCCTTGTATATAAAATGGAGGTGGTAGGTGACAGTTGAACTAAAAAAATCTCTAAATAGCTTTCAATTCTTTAGGCATTTCTAATAATCCACAATTGTCTATTTAATATTTTTTAAACCTCCCTGACACAGTCTTACAGGCTCTATTTTCTAATACTTCAATTGTTTTTGTGTTTCATTTTACTATAAAGTACAGGGACTAAAACTGGAAACTGCATTTTAATAAATCTTCAACTAATGCTGAATTTAGCAAAAAAAAAAATTATTCCTGGCCTTGGATATAATTCTTCTTTTATAACTTCTCAGTATCTTGTCTCTCTTTGCCCACAATGGAAATTTGGCTGAGAATTTTGTTACCCAAAATAAAGCTGAGTATGATATGACATAAAAGCATGAAGAGACCAGTGGAGGACCCAATTATGTTTGCAATGAATCCAAAACTAAAAATATTCATTTTTACATGAAGCAAATTAATTGAATAATTGACAATATCCCTTTCCCTTGTTTTCTGTGAAGGGGCAATGCTTCATTTAGAAGCAATTAGATGCTTTGCTGCATTTGATAAAGACATGAAATATTGTGTAAATTATGATGTATGACAATGATCCTAATATTTTCTTCCATTGACTCTAAGTGTCAGACCCAGCTCAAGCAGGGAAGCCTGTCATTTAGAGTGTAAACTTTCAGAGAGACTTGTACATTCCTGCATTTCTGAGGTTAAATCTGTTTGCCTTGGTACGTGGACCTATGGTACCTTGAAATTTGATTCCAAAACTTTGCATACTAAATGATATTTTTTGATGTACAGATTGTCTTTGCTTAATAATAGTAGTTCCCTATTAGAAAGATCTTCAGCTGATGTAATTGCCATATATTGCACTGCAAGCTGAAGAGGATAAGGTTCAAGTCTTAAATTCTTAGACACTGGGTAAGGAGAGGCTAAGAATGTTACAAAAATGATAAACTCAGTCTCTTGGAAAGAGATCTGCCCATTTTACTTTTCAGCATCTTGTGTTGATGGATTAGACCCCCTTAATATGAGAATCGAAAAAGCTTCCTACATCCCAAAGACTGAGCATGGTTAATGAAAAGGAAATCTAAAATATTTGACAATGGTAATTAGCTGATATGTAAATACTATTGATAACTCATTTCAAAGTGTAAATGTACATTTATTCTCTTTGCATAAGATGAATGCGCAGGAAGGCTGCGTGTAAAGGTAAGAACATTCAGAGGTAGATCACTCAAAGTATTGGTGAAACGAACATTAGTCTTAAGTACATTATTTCAGAACACAAATTAGACAGTAGGAAAATAAAGTACGACAAGAGAGGGCAAGAGACTCAAGAAGCCCACCTTGGAAAGCTTGACAGGAGAAGCCACCCATTTCTTATTTTTATCCTCTTGGAGTAGAATTTCTCACAGGGGCTTCACATTCCTTGGGCTCAGACATGATTAAACACCATATCTTTCAAAATGTTTTCCTATTCCAAGCTGAGGAATATATAAATAACCCCCTTCCAGCTACCACTCCTTGGCCTGGAATTCAAGCTGAGTGTCTTCTGGGCTTCAGTCTGCTTTGACGAGGCTCCATATAAGAACAACAACAAAAGGCCATCATGCTGAGCAGCCTGGGAATCTGCATGCTGAATGCACAGGAAGGTAGGGGTGAGCAGTAATGGAGGCCTTGTTTTTTGTGCCTTGACGTGTTTTAAAAAGGAACAATGAAGTTGTAGCCACATGGTGAACTGAAGGAGTTTTGAACCAACTCAGATCGGGAACAAAAGTTCTAAAATCCCTCTCAATGGCTGGTATTGATAGGGACACAGAGCTTTCCTGAGCGAGCAGATACAATGACTTTTATGTCTGTTAGAGTCAGGATGCATCAGAATTTACATCAAACGTCATCATAAGTCACTCCTACTGTGATCTATGTGGAGAAGTTAATATGCCGGGGGCCTTGCTTGGGGAGAAAGGACTGGAACTTACCTAGTCCAGTCCTGACCTGCCTCTCCAATCTTGTCTCCCTCTACTACCCTGTACACCAGCCAACATGATGACTCTTTTTACTCTAAAGTAGTCATCTACACCTACATCTATCCTTTTTCTCTCACGGTGAAGGCCCTACTACCTCTCCTTCCTTCCTTCCTTCCTTCCTTCCTTCCTTCCTTCCTTCCTTCCTTCCTTCCTTCCTTCCTTCCTTCCTGTTTTCTCTCCCTTCCTCCCTACAGCCTTCCTTCCTTTTTTTCTTTCTTTTCTCTCTCTCTCTCCCCTCCAACTGCCTCTCTTCTCCCACTGTCTCATTTAAGTTTTGTTCTCCCTCAATCCAAGTTACAGTGTCATTTCATTGCAGAACAATTTCCCTGTAAATCACAAACCAATATTTTTAAAACTATGTTCCTTAAACTATCTGGCTCAGAATGAAATGCCAGTTTCCGAGCTCCTACCCTAGACCCACAGAGTAAGACTCTCTTGTGGTAAGAGCCAAGGACCTGCAGTTTAACAAGCTCCCCAGGTGATGCCAATGCTCACTAAAGTTTGAGAACCTCTCCCACGGCCTCATTGTGTATCCTTGTAGCAGATACTGTCAGTCAATACCCTGACAATATCATATAGCAGTGGTTTCTTCTCAGTGGTTCTCAAACAGTAGTGTGTATCAGAATGCTGTGGAGAGCTAATAGAAAATATTGAGGCCAAGCTTCATGAATAAGGTCTTTGTATTTTTACCAAGTTTCCCCACAGGCTTCTGGTTCACACAAAAATTTGAGGCTAGCTGTTTCCCATTATTTGTTATTATTTTCTGACTGTGGTCTGGGTCCTCCATTGCATTAGAAGTCCATGCAGGACAAAGACACAGCTTATGATTTCCTGGCTGCTCAGTGCAGAATGTCCTAGACACAGTTGGCACTCAAGAAACAATGGTTTTGGTAATAGAGTTATTGGTGATGATGAAGATAATGATGTGATACATTTGCTTCACTCTACATCCTTACATTCCTGGGATTTTCATTCTTCTTTGTGCCCCGCAATAAATCTGTTACCCAGTCTTCCACAGGGCCAGCTTTGTGGGCAGGCACTCTGAGCAGCTGTATGGGGCCGCATGCTAAGAAGAGCCTTAAATTTGGTTTAAAGCCCCGCTCTCATCTCAGTGAAATTGTTACTAATTTTTAAATAATAGACCCACACTTTCATTTTGCACTGGGCTTTGTAAATTCAACAGCCAGTCCTAGTCCCATAAGCTCATTTGTTTCAGATGTGTTACTTTCTCTGTACTCTGCATCCACTCTGGCCCCAGGTGCTGTTATCTCATGCCCCGGCAACTGCATCATTGTTTGCCCTTCCCCTAATCAATTCTCACCCCAGAGCATGCTCAGCATGCCAGCTAGTGGCCCTGAAACAATTGATCAATTTTCATTGATATGAAAAGTAATAAGGGACATAGGTAGTGGAACTGTAAATCCAGGCAGACAACTGGCAATTTTTAGTGAAATTTTAAATTCACATACCCGATGAGCCAGCAATTTTATCTTTAGGAATATCCTGTAGGAGCAAATTGCTTGAGATTATACAGATGTTCATCGCATTGTCTATTAAAGCAAAAGATTATAAGCAAACTAAATGTCCGTAAATAGAGAACTAGCTAAATTTATACACATACAGATACATATATATCTAGATATGCTTGTACGTTCATAAAACACTTCAAGAAGTATATGTAGGAAACTGGGAGTAGCTGCTGTCTCTGAAGAATGAGAACTGGGGCTGGGTGAATTATCACCTGTTATTTTATGTCTTTTTGCTTTGTTTGAATTTTTTTCTTAATTTGCCACTTGTATTATTTTTCAGTCACAAAATTAAATTCAATTCTTAAAATGTAGTAGGGCTTGATTGAAACCTCTCATGGTAGGCTGATAAATAGCCCCTCAAATATACCAGGTGCAAATTCTCGGAACCTGTGAATGTTACCTTTCATGGAAATAGGGTCTGGCAGATGTAATTAAGTGAAGAATCTTGGCTGGATGCAGTGGCTCACACCTGTAATCCCAAAACTTTGGGAGGCCAAGGCAGGAGGATAGCTTGAGCCCAAGAGTTTGAGACCAACCTGGGCAACGTAATAAGACCTTGTCTCCATTTTATTTTTTTAAAGTAAGTTAAGAATCTTGAAATGGGAAGATTATCCAGAATGGTCATAGCAGTTCTACTTGTTATAGTACTGTCTTGGTACAATCTGTGTTGTCGTAACAAAATACCCAACACAGGGTAATTTAGAAAGAAAAGAGGTTTATTTAGTTCATTATTCTAATGGACAGGAAGTTCATGATTGAGGGGCCAGCACCTGGTCAGCTTCGTAAAGAGCCTCGTGCTGTGTCATACCGTGGTGGAAAAGCATAAGAGGAAGTGGATGCGTGCAAGAGGCCACCTAGCTTTACAACAACCTGTTCTCATGGGAGCTAATCCATCCCCATGATAACTAACACAGTCTCTCAAGAAAGAAAGGCATTAATCTATCTTAATCACCTCTTAAAGGCACTACCTCTAAACACCACCACACTGGGGACCAAGACTCTACATGAATTTTGGTGGGGACAAACCATATTCAAACCAGAGCAAATATCCCAAACTGGGAATTACCCAAATGTCCATCAGTAATGGAATGGATAAATATATTATGGTGTAGTCACACAATGGAATGCTGTGCTCTAATGAAAATAAATAATCTACCATTAAATGCACAATTATTTATTTTTATTTTATATTTTTGGAACTGCTTAAATGTCATTTTTAAAATTTTGCCATATATGTTACTTTTACTATCACAAATTAAATTAAAAATTTTAAATGTATTGGAGCCTAATTGATTGTTCTCAGAAACCTGAAAGAAGACAGATATATTGTGTGATTCCATATATATAAAAGGAAATATATTGTGTGATTCCATTTATATAAAAGGAAAAATAAAAGTCAAAATCTATATGTGGCTGGGTGGCAGTGGCTCACACCTGCAATCCCAGAACTTTTAGAGGCCGAGGCAGGTGGATCACCTGAGATCAAGAGTTCGAGACCACCCTGGACAACATGGTGAAACCCTATCTCTACTAAAAATATAAAAATTAGCCGAGCATGGTGGCGGGTGCCTCTAATCCTAACTACTCGGGAGGCTGAGGCAGGAGAATCACTTGAACCCAGGAGGTAGTGGTTGCAGTGAGCCAAGATCACACCACTGTACTCCAGGCCGGGTGACAGAGCAAAACTCCATCTCAAAACAACAACAACAAAAACCAAACAAACCCACATGCTGTCAAAAGGATCTGAACAGACATTTCTCAAAAGAAGAGATACAAACAGCCAACAGATATATGGAAAAAGTGCTCAACACCTCTAATCACTAGGGAAATGCAAATTAAAACCAGAATGAGATGTCACCTTATACGTGTTAGAATGGGTAGTATCAAAAAGACACATAAAAATAATGCTTCCAAAGCACTGGCAAGGTGGGGGTGAAAACGGAACCCTTGTACACTGTTGGTGGGAATGTAAATTAGTGCAGCCATCTCAGAAAACAGCATGGAGGCTCCTCCAAAAATTAAAAATAAAATTACCATATAATACAGCAATCTCACTGCCAGGTATATATCCAAAAGAATTGAAATCACTCTGTCAGGGAGGTATCTGCACTCATTTCGCATAATTCACAATAGCCAACATACGGAACCAACCTCAGTGTCCATCAATAGATAGATGGAAAAAGAAAATGTGGTACAAATATCCATGGAATACCATACAGCCTTTAAAAAGAAGGAAATTCTGTCATTCAAGACAACATGGATGGAACTGGAAGACATTATGGTAAGTGAAATAAGCCAGGCACGGAAAGACAAATTTCTTTGAGACTGTATGATCTCATTTATATGTGTAATCTTAAAAAGTCTATCTCATGGAAACACAGAGTAAAAGTGGTCACCAGAGGCTGATGGAGAGGGAGAGAGATGGGGAAAGGGAAGACGTTGATCAAAAGGTACAAAGTTTTCAGTTACTGGAGGAATACGTTTTAGTGATCTGTTGCACTGCATGGTGACCACAGCTGATAACAATGGATTGTGTATTTCAAAATGGCTAAAAAAATAGATTTTTAATGTTCTTACCACAAAAAGATAAAAAGTTAGTGAGATTCTATGTTAATTAACTTGATTGACTCATTCTACAATATATACATAAATCAAAACATCCCATTGTACACCATAAATATACACAATTATGATTTGCCAATTAAAAATAAATTGAAAAAATCTATATGCTGTCAGAAGACAGGAAAGGGTACCCTAAAGGGGAAACATGTTGGGGACGTGGGAGTAATGACTTATCCCTTTATCTGATTACTTATTGCAAAGGTGTGTTCACTCTGTGAAAATTCAAGCTGTACACTTATGCTACGTGTAGCATTCTGTACCATTGCATTAAAATGTTTTGAAAGATCCAAAGGTCTGATAAAAGACACGGACATATGTATGTAAGAATGTAATATATGTATGTGTGCCTACATACCACGCACACACAGAACACTGCTTTTATAGAGGGCCTAATAAACTTAGCAAAAATATTTTAAAGCTGAGCACTGAAATTCCTTGTACCCTCCGTGCTAACTTGCCCTTTCTCATCATGCTATTTGAAGTTACACAAAATTTGGTATTTTGGTGTTTCAGCACATTTTTTTTCTCTCAGTGGAAGGAAAAAAAGAAAATGTCACATGAAGACTTATATACCTCAAATGCAATTCTGCGAACAGTTCTTAATCATCCCCAGTTTTCATCTCTGAGCCAGTCTTCTTGACTGAGGGGACTTATTTTTAGATAGTTGTGCGGTTGACAGTTGAGAATCCAGCCACTCCACCCTTCTCCTCTACCTCTCTGCCAGATCCTGCTCAGTTGGGAATTTACATTTTCAACCGTCCCACTAGGATTTTTAATGATGTTGGGAATGAGCTGATGTGGAAAGCACAACCATAGAATTGGACAAAAACTGATGTTTGCAATGGAACATTTAGAAACTAAAACAATGACCATTTAATTTAAAACTGAGGTTTCAGGAATGAGAAATGAGCTATGAAGTTTTCACCTCCAAGTCACTAGATCAAGTTACAATTCTAAGCCATAAGAAATATTAGTCCCCAAATTAAGTACCAGTTTAGAAAAATCAAGCACCCAACTCTATACTATAAATCAGTGGCTCTCAAAGCGTGTTTTCCAGACCAGCAGCAGCAGCAGCAGCAGCAGCAGCCCCAGGAACTTGTTAGAAATGCACATTCTCAGGCCTACCCTGGACCTACTGAATCAGAAACTCTAGGAGTTGGCAAACGCTATTGGGGAACAATTTGAAAATAAGTAAGTGTATCAGAAACAGCCCTGCGACCGGTGTTTCAATGCGCCCTTGAGGTGATTATGATGCATACTAAAGTCTGAGAACCATGGCTCTAAATAAGTGTTCTTTCATAAAGAGTTAAAACATAATCATTGTGCCGCATCATGCAATTGCATTTTCCACATATCTAAATAAGTGGAATAGAATATTCACTAACATTTTCTTTTCCTGAATTTCCCAATAGGCCAGACATAGTTAAAGAATTATCTGGCAACACAAACGCCTTTAAGCACAAAGATAGGTATGGGAGTGGGTATGGAGTATGCCTGCATGCACGTGTACATGCTTGCATGGGGCAATGGAGCCACAGCGGCCTGCCTCTGTACATGCTGGTGTCCACTGTAACCTGCAATTATTTCATTTGCTTAGGTTTGAAAAGTAATTTTTCGAAACTCTGCCTACCACCTGAAGACTTGTGGGAACACCCAAAACTAGATCTATAAGTCCATAAATATGGTCCAGTTAAATTCAAGGCAGCAGGTGAAAGCTTGATTTTTTTTCAGGGGAAACTGTGAATGCTGGAAAAAGCTCCCAGATAGGGTTTCGAAGATAATCAGCATAATGCCATTGAAGAGAACCAACTTGAGCTAAAGAGACAGAAGCTCTGAATCTAATTCCCCATGGAAAAAACGCCATCATTTAAGTTTAGATTTAAGCATTTACCGAGCATCCATATGTGTAAGGATCTGTGATAGTATTTTATGCAGAATGAAGCGAGCAGTCTTCTGATGGGACGGTACATCCCTACCTCCTTAGGAATATAACTCCCTTGCAACAGGAGGGCTGTTATGGCAAATGACAGAAAATCACCATGAATTTGCTTAAGCAAAAAAATTTTAAAAGTAAAAAGGGAGAAAAGGAAGGAGAGAAAGGCATTGAGATTGTATTGGCTCATCAAACCAAACTTTGGAGAGAGTAAGGCTGGAATATACATAACAAAAGTTTAGAAGCAGCAACTCAAACAACATTCATCTGCTTCTGTTATGGTTAGTATTACTCTATTTCTCTCTCTTTTTTAACTGCTTTATTGAGATATAATTTGCATGCCATACGCCCACTTAAAGTGTACAATTTAATGGCTTTAGTATATTCACAGAGTTTTGCACCTGTCATGATAATAAATTTTAGGATATTTTCATTACTCCATAAAGAAACCTTTCACCCCTTAGCCATCAACCCTTCCCAAAACCTTACCATCACTCCCACTTCTAGGTAACCTCTAGTTTATGTTCCATCTCAATAGATTTGTCTTTTCTGAATATTTCATATAAATGGAATCATAAAATACATGATCTTTTATGACTGGCTTATTTCACCTAGCATAATGTTTTTCAAGTGCATCCATGTTGTAGCATGTGTCAGTAATTTACTCCTTTTAATGACTGAATAATATTCATTGTTATGGAAGTGCCAATTTTTGTCTATTCATCAGTTGACAGACATTTGGGTTGCTTTCACTTTTTGACTATTACAAAACATGCTAGCAGTACTTTCATAGAACAGTTTCTCTAGGTGGCAGGAATCTAGTCATCACCAGTCCTATATTCACACCAAGTCCCTAATAACTTCCCAATCAGACAGAAGTAAAATCTTCCCTACAGATTTCAGATTAAAAAAAGAAACAGGTGGGCCTATAATCCCAGCACTGTAGGAGGCCAAGGTGGGCAGATCACCTGAGGTCAGGAGTTCGAGACCAGCCTGGCCAACATGGGGAAACCCCAGCTCTACAAAAAATACAAAAATTAGCTGGGTATGGTGGCACATGCCTGAAATCCCAACTGCTCCAAAGCCTGAGGCAGGAGAATCGCTTGAACCTGGGAGGCAGAGTTTTCAGTGAGCCAAAATTGTGCCCCTGCACTCCAGCCTGAGCAACAGAGTAAGACTCTGTCTCAAAAGAAAGAAAAGAAAAAGAAACAGGGAAGAAGTAAGTCTAGGCTGACTCAGTGCAACTCTCGACCAACCTAACTAAGAGGCCAGAGAGAAGGAAGCACCTAACAAGACAGTCACTCCTATTCAGATCACTTGTTTAGAGTGGATGAATGTTGTTTCCTGAAAGGAGTAGGGGTAGCATAGACGTGGTTACTGTGGGAACTTTTAGTTGGGCAGCTTCTTCTATTTTTGTCTAGCTCTTTTCTGCATATTCCCCGTACCTCAGGCATATGAAGTCTACAAACTTGACATCTTGAGATGTGAAACCATAAAGCTACCAGCTCTACCGTTCTTCAGAAAGACCCTAGAGTTCTCAAGAACAAAGTACATGTGGTGGGTCCAGATTTAAAAGCAAAGAGACTACACAACGTAAAAGGAATTCATCCAGTTAGTCAACTGTCAGATATTTATTACTTATTTATGTACTATGAGTTAGATATCATTGTAGGTAACAAAGCTAATAAGATCCATGAAGTGATTTGGGCGCTGAAGTGACCTTGCTAAGAATTTATTTTCTTTCTTGCTCTTTCTTCTGCTTCTCCTTTTAACTCATGGTGGCCTGTGAGTGTACAGGTTTGACACAGTGGGCCTCAGGGTTTTAAAGTTGTGAATTTGTTCCACTGTCAATCATCCAAGTTTGTTCTGTTCCACGGCATCAAAATACAACAAGCTCTTCAAGACTAGGCTTTGGCCCAGGAGAGAGAACAAAGAACTCTCAAACCTGGAACAAATCCATGTTGGAAAACCATGCAAAGGTTACCAGGCACTAGGGTTTTTGTTTTGTTTTGTTTTTATCAAAGGTAAGAATTGAATTTAGGTGGAATTTCAAGAAGTTAAAGACCTTCGAATATGTGGTTCTGACTCCACACTGTTGCATTGCCCTTGGGACTCTATCACCGCCCCCATTATTCCCCTGAGAAAGAGTCCTCTTTAAAAGTCTGGATAAGCTCAGACAAAACCTTTAACAAATGTGAGTTGGCAAATGCTATTTGGGAACAATATGAAAAAAAGTAAATGTATCAGAAATAGCATTGGCTCTGAAGCTCATCAAAACTGTTGTAGCACTTCCTATCTGTGGGAGCCTGGAAAAGTCATTTATACTCTTTTAAATCCTTTTTTCTCTTCTGGAAAACAAGGTTAATAATACTTATCTTGGGCCAGGCATGGTGGCTTATGCCTGTAATTCCAATGCTTTGAAAGTCCTAGGTGGAAGGATCACTTGAGGCCAGGAGTTTGAAACAAGCCTAGACTTCATAGCAAGACACCATCTCTACAAAAAATATACATACATTTTTATTTACATTTAAATAATATATATAATATATAATTATATATTTTTAAAATATTTTATAATATATAGAATATATATATATTTAAAATATGTATTTTGGTCCTAGCTACTCAGGAGGCTGAGGCAGGAGGATCACTTGAGCCCAAGAGTTCAAGGTTACAGTGAGCTATGATCATGTCACTGCACTCTAGACTAGGTGACAGAGCAAGACCTTATCTTTTTTAAAAAAAAAATATATATATATACA
Source organism: Macaca nemestrina (assembly GCF_043159975.1). Taxonomy (NCBI): domain Eukaryota; kingdom Metazoa; phylum Chordata; class Mammalia; order Primates; family Cercopithecidae; genus Macaca; species Macaca nemestrina. The sequence goes on along the minus strand of NC_092130.1, from coordinate 107,263,508 downwards.
CACATATATATACACACATATATACATATATACACATATATATACACATATATATAATACTTATCCCATAGGCTTATATTGAGGGTTAAATAAGATTTATTCACCTGACAAATGTATACTGAGTGCCTATCAAGTGTCAGACACTGTTCTAGATATAGCAATACATACATACACAAAACTCATACCCTTATGGAACTTACATTCCAGTAAGGGAAGACAGACAACAAGCAATTAAATAGATAGAAAATGTGGGCTACATATATTTTACATAATATTTGCTGCTATAACAAAATACCTGAGACTGGGTAGTTTATAAAGAACAAAAATTTATTCCTCACAGTTCTGGGGGCTGAGAAGTCCAAGATCATAACACCAACATCTGGTAAGAACTTCTTACAGTGTCCTCACATGGCAGAAGAGCAGAAGAGAACAAACCCACCCCTAAAAGCCCTTTAGATAGTGACATTAATCCATTAATAAGGGCAGAGCCCTCATGACCTAAACACCTCTTACTAGGCCCTACCTCCCAACACAGTTGCATTGGAAATTAAGTTTCCAACACATAAATTTGGGGTGACATATTCAGATCATAGCAATGTGTGTAGCCATGTCTAAGAAGAAGAAAATATATATAATAATTTAAAAAAAAATATATATATATATATAATTACTATCTGAAAGCCACCTGCAATTTGTACCTGTTGCTCAAGAATGTACTTTTGGAGGAAGTTGACGCTTTTGTCTGTGAAGAGCATTTCAAGGGGGATTTCATTATCCAAAGGAAAAGGCCAAATCCCGTTTCACAACTAAGGCATTTTGGAGAATGAGGAGCTAGACTTATGCGCACAATAATGTAAAAGGCTGGTCTGGGTTAAGACAGGTTGAGGGAAACTTGGCCTAAGTCCAGTGAGTACAGAGTTGGGGGGGTGGGGACTACCCCTGACCAGGGTAGCAGACTGGGGCTCAGGAGGAAGCAACCAATCACTGATCCTTTGTGAAAGAGCTTGGTTTGTCTTTCCAGGAGTAGGAACGTCTGATATATAGCCTGAATTTTCCATCTTGGCATTGTAATTTTCTTCTGTTACTCTCAAGCTATTTGTAAAGTTTTACCATACATTAAAAATTGGTAGGTAGTAACCACGCTTTCTGAGAAAAGGAGAAGAGTATTTGTTCAGACTGAGAGTGCCTCAGGGTGGGGAGAAGCCAGAAGGGATTACAGAAATCGAGAAGTGTGAAGAGAAATGCCTGAAAGAGAAGTCCAATGTGAGAGATGACAAAAGCCAGAACAGAGGACTGAGGGTGCATTTTCTAGCAAGCACAGGATTACTAAGAAAGGGGAAACTCAGGAAGATGAGAACCTGTGGAATGGAGCCTCGGGTTACATTTGTTGAGCATTTAAAAGAAACCCCAAAGGCAAAAGAATTTGGGAACTTTATGAGCACATATGCAACACTCTCAACACATAGTAGATACTCAATACATGTTCATTACCTTCCCTTCTTCCTTCTCCATTATTTACATGATAAAATGATGGAAAAACATCAAAGATGTGAGAAACTATTCACCCATCGAGGTAACGAGGAGGTACCAGAGTTAATCTGGATACAAGGCAATGTCAATTCACAATGCTTATTGAAATTTTCAAGGATTCTTGCTTCCTAATTTTTATTTTGCTGCCCCATGCAAATCCTATTTTTCTTTTTGCTGCGTAAGAGTCAGTATCCAAACGTCCTTTTCTTTGTCCCTATTCAGGCTTCAAGTGAATTCTCACTGGGCAACCACTTCAACATCCCAGCTCAGTTCCGGTTCCTGGTTGTAAATGTCTTCCTTCCACGTAATTAAGCATTATATTTGATAACATGCATGGTCTTATCTCTAAGATCAGTCTTGCTTTTTAAATACAGGGTAGCCTCACCATGTAAACTGTATCAAAAGAATACTTCAGTAAACACAACCATAGAGCTAATGTGCCAAAAACACTATTATCAGGGTGGTTGTTCCGATAGAGTGCAGTGAAAATTATATTTTCTTTCTCGGTGCTTCTCTCGGCTCTTTATCCTTCTAAATGTTTCTCAGTGAAGCGGCACAAAATTTGGTTTCTCTCCTCTCCAGTATTTCTTTTTCTGCTCCCTTTGGTTGTGAGTTACCATTTACAGGTAAGACTGGAGATGGAGTTTGGCTATAGTTGCATAATTTCATCTGTTTAGCCTCATCAGGAAGCATGCTGGAAAGATCTTAAAGGTGGTGCACATTTTGCAGGCTAGTAAATACCTTGTGGTACTTTAATTTACTTTATAGCTTTTTTCCAAGCCTGGTGCTTGTCTGCAAGGGAAGAGTCAGCTCTTCCTTTAAGTGACGGAAATAAGCCATTCTCAAGTAGAAGGAATGCATATTTAAATTTATGATAGCTGAACTTGGCTGCAACACCCACATTCTTATTCTACTTTGAGCTTGGCAGGCCACCCTAATACTTGTGCCTGGTCTGTAGACGAGGGAATTCTTTATTTTTCTTTGTTGGGATCTTACAAAGCTCAATAATACATTTTTCATTTGAGACTTTGATAGACCATACAAAGATTCTGTGAACAGTCAAGGTTTGCCCAGCCTGACAAACCAGTAAAAAGAACGTATTTACAGTTTGTTTATGTTTCACTGCCATGAGACTGCAACGTCTGGCCAACCACTTTCTTTATACAGAGGCTGATTTACAGTCAAACTCTAACAGCAAATTATTTTATTCTAGACTATCTGTTCAGTGGGTTCAGTATAGAAGTCTGGTTTTAACAGAAATAATATTTTTAAAAGCATATAGGCCCACAGTATAAGTGGTCTAGTTTAAAATCCATAGATATTGCATTTATTTGGCTCAAGTCCACATCCTAAATCCTGGGTCAGAATAGCGAATTATACCAATCTTTCCTTCCATCTACCTCCACATATTCAAACACACTCACAAGAATGTTGTCACAACATATCAGGAGGAAATTTTATTATAAGAAATTTTATTATAAGAAACACATCAGTATTCTGCAACCTATCAAGACAGCACTGTTTTTTAGACTTTAACTCATTTAATAAGTAATCATTTAAACATCTATTATGTACCAGATTCTGGGGGTGCATGTAGCAGTAAGCCAAAAGACAAATTTCATATAATCCTGGAGCATTCTACAGAGAGGGCAGGGAGTGGGTGTGAAGCAGGAAGGCAATACTCCGATGACTATATAATACAAAGTTAGCTAGTGCTTACAGATTGGAAGAAAAGTTAGTTTCCGCAAGAATCGAATGGGCACTTGTTTAAAATGCAGATACCTGAGTCCACCTACACTGAACTAGAGTATTCATTCTAACACCTCCCACTGTAACCTGGGAAGTGTCTCCAATGCTACTTCCAGTCTAGGGGAAGTCTGGTTCATCTAGACAGCCCTGGCAGGGGAAAGTAAAGCATCGTCCATTGCAGCCTGCCCTCCACATGGCCACCTACACTTAGTGGATAATGATTAGTCAGAACTGATGATCAATCAGTAGACTTTCTACCAGTCCCAGGCAGCCGCAGCTCTGTCTGAGACAGCCTATTCCTCTGGAAGTTAACTGTGCCCTGGGCCCATTCATAAGGTTGCTATAGGCAGGGGTCATTTTAAAGAGAAGACAGCAGAAGATGTTAGAGAGAAGCATTTATTATTGGAGGCGGGGAGGTGGGAAGTGTCAGTTAGATTCTCCTCCTAATAATACATGACCCAGATGTCCCAGATACCAGATCTATCCCAATCAAATGACAAGGTTTCTTGAAAAGGAAATTAAATCGCCTGATCCATTATGTGAACCTCAAATGGTATATGAATGTGTGAGAGAGACAGAAAGAGACAGAGAGGAAAAACTACAGAGCCTCTTTAAGAGGGAGCAGCTTGTATCCCTAGAAGGACCACTGAGGTCAACAACAGGAAGAGTGAGAAGGTTAAACTTTTTATTTTTTGAGACAGGGTCTTGCTCTGTTGCCCAGGCTCAAGTACAGTGGCACCATCACAGCTCACTTCAGACCTGACCTCCTAAACAATCCTCCCACCTCAGCCCTCCAGGTAGCTGGGACTGCAGGCGTGCACTACCACGCCCAGCTAATTTTTGAATTTTCTGTAGTGATTAGGTCTTGCCGTTGCCCAGGCTGGTCTCAAACTCCTGAGCTCAAGCAAACCTCCCATCTTGGCCTCCCAAAGTGCTAGGATTACAGGCATGAGCCACCACACTCACCAGTAACTTAACTTCACTCATGCTCTTATAACTTACATGTGAACAAATGGAAAAGGTATCTGTAATTTCTTAGATAAGTCAGTTCTGTAGGGAACTTTAAACAACATCCATCCCATATACAAGCAAGGAAAACAAGGACTACAGGCGTGAATGATGTCTCCAAGGGTTCAAGATAAATTGAAGCAAAAGCCCGTGGAGCATGTGGCCTCCTAGTACTAACTAGTCCATTTCAGATGTTAAACGTAAATGTTATAGTTTACCCTATACAGCCCTTTAAAAAAAAAATCTAACTTTTTATCAGAAATAAAAGCCCTGACCACTCCTTTATGCCAAACTCAATCCCACTTGTTCCACGAAGATAAGCCTTTCAGATGAACCGTACTAACAGTTTATTAAATGAATACCTCAAAAGAGCCTTAAATAAGGTTAACTCAAATGTACCTAGTGAGTTGAGTGAGGATTCCCCTGACATAGGATAAAGATCAGGGTCAATTCACCTCTGTCTGTCTGTCATTTGCTGAGAAAGATCTATGGGGGAAAAGGGATGAAGGGTTAACTTCAGAATGTCTAACCCTGTGTTAGAACAGTTGGAAGGACCATAAAGCATGGGGCAGATGCACAGATTTCCCTTCTGAAAACAACTCCAATGCTTCAAAGCCAGGGCAAGGAGGCAGCAGCGTATCTGAGGCTCTGAATTGGGCACAGCCATTAGAAGTACAAAGACCCTCCTGAGGTAAGGTCGCCTGGAGAGCCAGAGGCTCATTTATGGCAACTTTGATTAAAGGAAAAAAAAAAAATGCTGAAGAGATTCTCAGTGTAGAAGGTAAATATGTATCTCAAGCAAGGACACCATAACTCCCCCTTGTAAATGCTGGGCTATACCTATGAGCCCAGCTTTGCAACCTAGAGGTTCATTTGACCAGCCTAAAGCAATACCAGCCAAGAAATTAGATCAGCCAGTGTCACTTAACAATAGTGATGAAGAAGTGGAGCCTACAGACAGGACTGAAAAGCAGAAATCGCAGCAAAGTGTGGAGCTAAGCCAATGAGGTGAAGAGGCAGCCCATTCAGATCTCAGCCCTGAAATCTCCTTCCCCCTATCTCCCCACCAAAGCTCTGACCACTCCTTTATGCCAAACTCAATCCCACTTGTTCCACGAAGATAAGCCTGTCTGGGTGCGATGGCTCATGCCTGTAATCCCAACACTTTGGGAGGCCAAGACAGGAGGATTGCTTGAGGCCAGGAGTTCCAGACCAGCCTAGGCAACATGCTGAGATATCATCTCTGCAAGAAATTTTAAAAAATAGCTGGGTATGGTGAGGCATGCCTGTAGTCCTAGCTACTCAGGAGGCTGAGGCAGGAGGACCACTTGAGACCAGGAGGTTGAGACTGCAGTGAGTCATGATTGTACCACTGTACTCCAACTTGGGTGACAGAGCAAGACCCTGTCTCGAAGAAGAAGAAGAAGAAGAAGAAGAAGAAGAAGAAGAAGAAGAAGAAGAAGAAGAAGAAGAAGAAGAAGAAGAAGAAGAAGAAGAAGGAGGAGGAGGAGGAGGAGGAGGAGGAGGAGGAGGAGGAGGAGGAGGAGGAGGAGGAGGAGGAGGAGGAAGAGGAGGAGGAGGAGGAGGAGGAGGAGGGAAGGAGAAGCGGAAGGGGAAGGGGAAGCAGAAGGGGAACGGGAGGAAGGGGAGGAAGGGGAGGAAGGAGAAGAAGGAGAAGGAGGAGAAGAAGGAGAGGAAGGAGAGGAAGAAGAGGAGGAGGAGGAGGAGGAAGAAGAAGAAGAAGAAGAAGAAGAAGAAGAAGAAGAAGAAGAAGAAGGAGAAGAAGAAGGAGAAGGAGAAGGAGAAGGAGAAGGAGAAGGAGAAGGAGAAGGAGAAGGAGAAGAAGAAGAAAGACGTTCAGGCCTTCTCCTTCTCCTTCTCCTTCTCCTTCTTCTCTTTTTGAGATAGGGCCTCGCTGCTGCCAAAGGCTTTCATTGTGTTCCTAAACTTTGCCTCTTCCCATCAGAATTCCCTACCTATGTGTTTTCACCTTTTGTGAGCTGGACCTTATTCACATTCATATGTTCCTCCAGAGCTCAGACATTTGCTTGCCTTTGTAGGAGTCCGAAAATTTATTTACTTAATTGGATATAGAAACACACTTAAAGGCTTAAAATGTTAAGGCTAGGCATTCCAGCTAGCACCAACTGGGATTGCAGGGAAGTATTGTTAAATGGTCCTGAACACTAAATTAGAAAATCCTCTTTTTTTTTTTTTTTTTTACAAGTCTCTATTCAGTTCTCGCCTCCATCAAGATATTTCTTAGCACGTTATTCTACCAGGTATAGCCAACTTGGCCACTGCTCGCTGTGCCCAGATTCTCTGCCTTCTGACATCTCTTCTACTTTTGTCCTTTATTGCTTTTCAACTCTCATATGTTTTTACTATTATGTATCACAGAGATTAAGAACACAGGCTTTGCTATCAAATAGATCTGAGTTCAACTCCTAAGCTGACAGTTACTAATCAAGCACCCTTTGACTTGCCTTCTCTCTCAGTTTTTATATCTGTAAAATGGGAAAATAATAACGCCTACTCTATACAGTTACTGTGACCATTTAATGAGTCAAAAGTAAAGTGCCTAGCATGAATCCTGGCACAACAATAAATGTTAACTTTTATTTTTACTATTAATATATAGTAAATAGCTCCCAGGTTATTAGACATTTTCTTAGGAAATGGGCTCCTTTAAAAATCTGATTTAAAACTCTTACCAATCGGCCAGGCACGGTGGCTCATGCCTGTAATCCCAACACTTTGGAACTCCAAGGCAGGTGCTTCATCTGACTTTAGGAGGTCGAGACCAGCCTGGCTAACATGGTGAAACCCCATCTCTACCAAAAATACAAAACTTAGCCAGGAATGGTGGCGCCCATCTGTAATCCCAGCTACTTGGGAGGCTGAGGCAGGAGAATCACTTGAACCCGTCAGGTGGAGGTTGCAGTGAGCTGAGATTGTGCCATTGCACTCCAGCCTGGTAACAAAAGTGACACTCCTCCCCACCCCCCTCCACAAAAATAAATAAATAATTAAAACTCTTGCCATTCTCCTTTAAAAAAATAGATATACACACAATTTTGCATATAATTGCAGGAGAAGCGTGGAAACTGTGAATCCATCCTTTTACCTCAGTTTGGGATACCCTGGTATAGAGTGTACTTCAGTCTTCAATCACAGTATGTTATTTTTGAGTGCTGAAATTATGTCTTCTGGGTTTTCTGCTCACTATAACAGTGCCCAGAGTTGGAAAACACTCAGTAAATATTTGCACATTTGTTGATGCCAAATTTTAATTCTCCATTGAATGTTAGAATTAAGCTCTAAAAATTTGAAGTTATTCTCTTTATTAATAGAGGAAAAAATGAGTTTTGCTTTCCTATTCTTTGGAGGACTTGATGTTAGTATTGCTTATGCCCAGAACATGAGTTATCAATTCCAAATGGGACTCTCAGTTTCCAAAGTTCTGCGGCCAGTTCCAAGGAAGGACATTCAAGCCCCTAAGCCAAGTCACACTAGATGGGAAGAAAGGGCGTTGTTAGCCAGTGTCTGAACCAGAAGTTTTTCACATCTCTGCAGACAGCCAGATGTCATGGTGGACTATCGCAATTGCTCGCATGAGGCCATTCGCAACATGTCAATTTATACCAAGCCTAACTTTTGCAACGTAGGCTAGAAATTGAGCCAAAAATTCAGTAGGAACTCTGTCAATAATTAAGTCATGTTATTGAACACCTTTGTTAATGTAGACACACTATAAATATATATTTATTCAAAAGAATTGATAAAAGGTGTATTTGTCCAAATGTAAATACAATTGTATGACATGACCTGCACTTTATGTCCTTCCCTCCCTCTTTCCTTTCCTTTCCTTTCCTTTCAGGATTTTTGATATTTTTCCTTCTCCTTCGCTTACCTATGATTAATAGTTGTAGCATGTTTTGGGGCGAAACAGATGCTGACCTGAAATAGCATATCTTTTCTCGTTCTGTTATTGGAATTAGTTTCTACTTTTCTTGAAGTAATCTGTTAACTAATTGTGCACCCTAACACTTGATCATAATGTGAACCGAAAATGCAATAACAATAGCTAAAGAAGATAAAAGAAAAATTAAAGTCTCTTTATATAGATCTGATCAGCATGAAAGCTCAGACTTCAACATTTTTGTTCCTTTTTCTTTTCCTAACATACGTGTGGCAGAGACTAAGCAGGTTCTTTTCCTTGAGCCTTTGTGTTCTTCAGACTAACTGACTCTGGCACCCTGCTCACAAGAATGCAGAGCAGGCCCGTGGGCAAGTGTTGACTTGCTTAAAACACTGTTGAGAGCATTAGGAAGGTTTACGTAAGGAATTGGGAGCAGATTTTGCTAATTCTGACATTCTGCCCTGCGCTATCTTCTAGCCTGGGGGCACAGACTTCCTCTATGGACCTTAACACGCAGAAATGAATATAAGGCAATCCTCTATCCCCCACAGGGAGCGTGGGTGCATGCACGCACACACACTTCCCACTTCACTACCTAAAATAACATACACAGTGTATGTGAAAGCATACTTAAAAGCAGAAAAACAGGCTGGGTGCAGTGGCTCACGCCTGCAATCCCAGCACTTTGGGAGGCCGAGGCAGGTGAATCACTTGAGGTCAGAAGTTCGAGACCAGCCTGGCCAACGTGGTGAAACCCGGTCTCTACCAAAACTACAAAAATTAGCCGGGCATGGCGGTGCACATTTGTAATCCCAGCTATTCAGGAGACTGAGGCAGGAGAATCGCTTAGTCCTGTGAGGCAGAGGTTGCAGTGAGCCCAGATCACACTACTGCACTCCAGCCTGGGCGACAGAGCGAGACCCTGTCTCAAAACAAAACAAAACAAAAAGAAAAGAAAAAAACAAAAATCAAATCGTAAGCCCCAGTGCTTGGTTTCTCTACTCCCACCAACAAGCTACTTCTCTCTATCCTAGTTCTTTGGGACTCTTTGTGAGTGGAACTTGGAGGAGCCCCTCAGATAGAGCTTCCTAAGTGACTTGCAGAAGTCTTCAGAAAAAGCTTAGGTGCCCTGAGCCTTTGCTTCCCATGCCCCTGTGCACACTCTTTCTATTTGAATGCCAGCAAGAAAACCAGTGCCTCCTCCAATGAGTTCCTTTCTTCCAGATTTTGAGTGACCTCGAAGGCCCACTCTAGTCACTAATGAGTTAAACTTTCTGCCTTCTTAGTCTACCCCACCCTTTAATAACCTTGCTAATATATAACTTATCTTTGAAGATAGAGATAAGAAGACCCAATCACTCACAACTTGTGTTTAGAACAAAGTTTTGGCTTAATAACTAGAGCCAGGAGCAAATTAAAGGAAATAGGGAATCTGGCTTAGGCCAAAGTCTGGAGCCCCAGTTGAGGCCAAGGGAGTGGGCTTATGGGTGGATTCAAAGTATGTGAGTGGAGAAAATCAGCCCTGCTTCTGACTCCCATTGAGAGAATTAGACTCTCCACTTTGCATTCCCTGCATAGCTCTAACAAGCGGGTCAAAGCTTGGCCACAAGTCAATAAGACTTGGAGCAGGCAGCAATCAAGATACCATTTTTTCCCGGTTCACAATGTCTCCAAGTTTCTAGATATGAACTTCCCCTCCTTCCAATCCATGAGAATTAAATGTGCAAACTGACAAAACCTTTACAGAGAGCAGGGTGGACAAAGCACCCTGGTGGAATCTGGTGCTTAGATAGAACCTGAACCTGGTTCTATTCATCTTGACCCTGGGTCTCCTTCCCATCATTCTGCCCATGCTGAGCCAAATAACGCTGTGCTGGCACCAGCCTGTGTAGGTTTAGACGCAGCTGCCAGAAAGGTCTGGATTCAGGCACCCAGGCCTCTGCTGCCTGTCTGGGGGCTTAGATGACCAAACCGTGTGACTATAGGGAGTCACTCTCTTTCCTGCCCATGTCACAGCCCCTACAATTTAGTAGAAGTTAGACTCACACAAGAAATTTGTTTTTACTTTGGAAAAGGGAATAGTGTTATTTTGGCTAATTATCAAAATGCAAAAAGCCTCATCGTGAAAACAAATATACAGCGTGAATGGAACCTATGGGGTTCGCAGTCATCATATTTTATATACCCAAAAGGGTGTTGTCTCCTTTGACATAGTTTCTTCAACTAGTCAGAAGTTTAAATACTTTAGAGTTCATGACATTTTCATTTTTTAATATCCTTAATGGTGTTGGCTCTGCACTCTTTCACGGTGGATTTGGGTTTTGAAGGCAACCAAAAGTCATTTAGACTTCAATCTGAAGACTACCATTGATTGTCCAGCTGGTTACAGACAGCTACTAAAATGGTCCCTGGAAATCTCTGCTTCCTCGTATTCATGACTTTGGGCAATCTCTTCCCCTTGAGTGAGCTCACTTTTAAGAAATAGTATATAGCAAAAATGACAGTGTGCCACTTTCAAGATAAGGTTACAAAAAGTATGTGACTTCCGTCTCGCTCACACTCTCTTCCTATTCCTTTCTCCCTTGTTTGAGTTCTGAGGGAAGCCCCTGTCGTGGTGTGAGCTGCGCTGTAAGAGGCAAGAAACTGATGTCTCCGGTCTGCAGCTACAGAGAGCCAGAGGTCGGCTAGGAGGTGCCTGACTGAGCTTGGAGCAGATCGTCCCCCATGCAAGCCTCCACAAATCTGTGGCCCCAGCTGTCACCGTGCTTGCAGCCTCATGACAAATCCTAAGGCAAAAGACCCACATAAGCTTCACCCAGATGCCTGACCCACAGAAATGAAGAGATAACAAATGTTTGTTTTCAAGATGCTCTGTTTTAGGGGTAATTTGTAACACAGTAATAGATAACTAACACAGATTATGTTAGAATCAAATGAGGGTGTGGCCACTGAGCAAGAAAAATGATTTTCTTTTGTACCTCAAAACTGATGACTCCAAATTAACTCTCGTCCTGTCTTAACATGCATCTTACATCTGGGAGCCTCCATCTTCAGGACTACAAGTCTGACACCTTCCTTCTCTGCCTGACAGTGAGGTTAGGGTATGGGCCAATGGACCAAGGCTGGTCTGAGTAGAAGTCTACCCAGCAGCGTGCTTAAGGAATGCCTTTGAGTCTTCAATTCTTTTTCTTTTTATTTCGAATTACTACCCTGTCCTCCTGCTATGGCCAGGATGGGGAAATGTATTTAAACATAGCTTCAGGTGACGAGTTAATGGGTGCAGCACACCAACCAACATGGCACATGTATACATATGTAACAAACCTGCACTTTGTGCACATGTACCCTAGAACATAAAGTATAATTAAAACAAACAAACAAACATAGCTTCAGGTACAAGAGCAGTTCTGTCAAAGTAATAAGGAGATCAGTTTAAGTGAGCAATGAACTGAGTTCTAGAGATGGTGGGTTGTAGGGCAGCAGTGCTCCCTGCCTCCCCACCCCTAGTATTTAAAATGCCCACCACCCAACCCACATTGTAAACAAACCTTTATCTTCTCCACTCCTTATAACCAAACTCTTCTTTGTCAGCCTTCTCCAGAACTAAATCAGAGAAAACAGGTTATTCGAACTGCTTGAGAGGAATTTCTTCACACACTTAGCCTTCTCTTCCTGCCTCTTAGGAAGCTGCTGGGAGGCACATTCCACTCCCTGATGATGAGAGAGAGAGGGAAGATGAAAAGCAAGATGGAGGCAAAATAGAAAGTCAGAGAGAAAAAGAAATAAAGAGAGGCCACCCCACCTGCCCTACCCCTGGGCTACCATGTCTGCTCGAGTAGTCACTTCTTTTTCTGACAATGGACTGGCAGGTGTGTGCCTGATTTGCTTGTTGTCTATTTGATATGACATGTGACATCAGTTAGTCCAACGAGTTAAAATTGCTCAGAAATGTGGTCGCAATATATCTCCATTTCCACTCTTGTCCACAAGCTTCTCGACAAAACTGATTGGCCAACTTTTAAGCATCTCTGCTATTCCCTGAGTGGGAAAAGTAAACTTTAAAATCTGGAATCATTGTTTTATGAACTCAAAGAGAGAGGGGGGGGTAGGGACTGTAATTTCCATGGTAAGCCTTCTGACCAGGAGGCCACGTCTAACTTCTTATCTTAAGTGTTAAGTTTATATAGCTGACCTTCTAACAAGACGATTAGATGTGGCTTCTAGGCTCAACATTTTACGGGAATAACTTGCAGGGGGGTTGTTTGTTTGTTTGTTTGTTTGTTGTGTTGTGTTGTGTTTTCAGATGGAGTCTCACTTGGTCAGGCTGGGGTGCAGTGGTGCAATCTCGGCTCACTGCAACCTCCATCTCCTGGATTCAAGCATTTCTCCTGCCTCAGCCTCCCGAGTAGCTGGGAGTACAGGCGCATGCCACCATACCTAGCTAATTTTTGTGGTTTTAGTAGAGACGGGATTTTACCATGTTGGCCAGGCTAGTCTCGAACTTCTGATCTCAGATGATCTGCCCCCCTCAGCTTCCCAAAGTGCTGGCATTACAGGCATGAGCCACCATACCTGGCCAATAACTTGGGTTTTGTGCCCTTTTTTTTTTTTTTTGTAGTAGTTGAATAATTATAGAAAAATGTATAAAAATCTTTCCACGTGAAATTTTTTGCCTAATTTTAAGGCTGTTTCCTCAACTTGCTTTCCAACAGTCTCTTTCTTTTGATGCCACCAACGTACGTCTTATCCAGAATGCTCCTTTTGCCTATTGGCAATCAGGGGATGGAAAGCCTTTGCTAAGCTGTCACATGGCAGAAAGGACAGCTTGGAGAACCAGCAGGCTGTTCTCCTTGGACAGTGGGAAGCAGTTCTCTAGATCTCAAAAAATCCAAAGACAACCCTGAGGCAGGGGAGTTTTCTATCTAGCCCCAGGGAACATATCCTTTCTAATGGGAACTAAGAAGGTGATGTGTGCCCTTTCCCTACTGCACTGTCTAAATTCTAAATGAAGCAGGAACTTCTGTAATCTCATCCTTCTCTTTCTCCATCTTTCTTCTGAATTGGTAATTCTTTGTCAAGAATAGGAAATTGCATTGTTAAGATTTGCTTTGGGTTAGAGAGTTTGTGAAGAGGAGGTAGATTTGGGGTATTAGTATGAGTGTACGTATGTATTAGAGACTCTCTCAGGTCACCTCGTGGGAGGCGCAACCTGAAAGCAACAGTAATAGCATTTTAAACTTTAGTGTCAGGCCCGCAGAGAGACGATGCCAAATACCCTTCCAACCCCATCACCTTCCTACTCCTCACACCTTCAGCAGCACTTCCAGTCTGGTTTTCTGCTTGCAGCGCGGGCTGGATGATACTTGCACATGCCCCTGCCATGGGTACCCAGAGAGCACATGCAAGTGAAGGTTCTAAGCTGTAATTTTCCATCAGGAGGAAAGCATAATATTAGTGAGTAAGGAAGATGTTATTAGAAGGCTGACATTGAATTTGCTATCACTTACATTTTTAAAAATAAAATACATAAACCATTCACATGTCAGTATTTGCAAACACTACTGACAGCCAACTGCCTGCTCCCCATTCCACTAGTTGATGCAATGCAGTGTCGTGGTATGCATGGAGGCTCTGGGTCTCAACCCCTTGCTGTGTAACTCATTGAAGCTGCTTAACCCTGAGCCCTGGTTTCTTTTGAAAAATTAGGTTGATAATAATTCATAGTTCATGAGGTTAATGGGATTGTAAACTATACTAATACATCTAAAGCTCTTGGAGTAATATTAACTTTAGGAAAGCAATAGTATGAACAGTTCAATTAGGGAAAAATGTACCAAAGTGTTCCATGCATGTTAAGACAGTAGAATGCTGCTCCTCCCCACCCCCCCACACCCCCACACCCACCTGTGTATCTCTTAGACAATCTTGGTAACCTAAGATTAAGAACATTTGTCTAGCCCAGGGTGTGACAAACTCTTGTGTTGGGGGGCAAATGCAGCCGACTTGTTTTTGTAAATAAAGTTTTAAAAACTCACTAACTTATGTATTGTCTATCGCTGTTTTCAAGCTACAGCATCAAGGTTGAGTGCTTGAGGCAAGAGACTGTATGACCCACAAAACCTGAAATATATATTCTTAGCTCTTTGCAGGAAAAGTTTGCCAACCACTTATACAGCCGGCTGTGAGACACTAATTATATCCCAGCATAGCCTGTACTGATACAGTTTTTTGAAGGACCAACTACATGATTTGTGAAGCACACTGCAAAATGAAAATGTGGAGCCCCTCGTTCCAACCTTACAAGGCATTTCCAGACAACAACAGCGTATCATTAAACCAAGCATGGGACCTCCTGAATTGGAGCCTAGTCTCACTGACTACAGAAGTAACACACCCTGAATCCAGCCCTGCCTTTATGTTCTCCAGAATTTACCCCTAGTGTAAATTCCATTTTCATTTTCATCCCCAAAGTACTTTTGAGGCAAAATCTAGAACAGTAAAAGAGAAGTATTACGAAAGTTATGCCATGAAATAATTCCAGGCAAATTGGGTTTGGAGTCATCTATTGAAGGGAGAATCATTCATATGAAACACTCTGCCCTCACATAGCACAGGATTTTTTCTCTTAGTTATTTGTATTAAATTATTTTCCTGGTTTTTTAAAATTTCTTAAGGTTATTTAACTAACCATTTTATCCACTCTATCAATACCGGTTAGCTGACCCACAGAGAGTCATATTTGGTATTTGGAGTCTGACAACTATTAATGCATTTTTCCTTGAGCAATGAAGAAGGCGTTTGGTATTTTTAACCTTGTAAAACTAGAAAATGTGTCTTAAAGGTCAGAAGAGCAACCCTAAGCTTGTTAGAGGCGAGTCCAAGATAAAGGAAAAGTAATTACTCAAGTTTTCTTTTTCTCATTTTTTCTATAAAATATCACCTCCCATTCGGTTCCTAATTTATAGTCTTCATTTTTAAAAATGGAAATTTTATAGACCTTTGAAAAGTATGTACTTTTAACGCATTTGAACGTTTCTGTCCCATCAAGGTCAGGACTTAAAAAGGCTTGATAATCCAACATCTGCTAGGCAATAATTCTGCTTCCTTTCTTTGCTGGTTATGCTGATAAATGAGGAACACAGTAGACAACCTCCCACCTCTTCATGTCATTTATGCTACAGTAACACGTGGGTGAAGGCAAAGGAGAATTAAAAAGATAAAGCTGGGCAGACCCCCATAGATCAGCATCCTTTCCAGACCCAGACCCATGATTTTTCTCTTGAATTAGCAGGATGACAAAGCCAATGGGAGCTAAGAGACAATTCCAGGAACTAGCCGGGCATGGTAGTGCCCACCTATAGTCCCAGCTTCTTGGGAGGCTGAGATGAGAGGATTGCTGGAGCCAAGGAGTTTGAGGCTGCAGTGAAACTAAGATCGAGCTACTGCACTCCCGCCTGCACAACAGAGTGAGATCATGTCTTTAAAAAAAAAAAAAAAAAAAAAAAGAGTGTATTTCTTCTCAGGCAACCCTTCCTAAACCCGTTTACCCATAAACGTTTCCAAGGTCAAGAACAATGTACAAGGCTAGGCACAATGGGTCATGCCTGTAATCCCAACACTTTGGGAGGCCAAGACAGCAGGACAGCTTGAGCCCAGGAGTTCAAGACCAGGGCAACAGAGAGAGACCCCGTCTGTATATAAATAAATAAACAAATAAATAAATAAATAAAAGGAAAGAGGGAGAGAGAAAAAAAATAGAGATATATGTTAACTACAGGACAAGACCCTGTCTCTCTACTCTTCCTCTGTTTGCCCATCTCTGGGCCCCACTCTCAGATCTGGCGTTCCTTGTTTTCTTCCCCTTGAAGTAAGGAAAGTTTGCGCAGATTTACTGGAAGTTAGTCATGCCTTTCTATTCTTACTTCCACAACTCATTGTGGTCCTCCAGCTTCCACAAACAAATGGCCTACTCTCAGCCAAAGAGACCACATACCTTCTGAAGAGAGTGACCCTAAGAGGCAGCAAGAGCTGGAGATGATGTCTGAGAGCCATGCACTTGAGAGCCGGCAGTGTCCTGGCTGCAACTGGCTGGGCTGGCATGGTCTTGAGATCCTCTGCTCCTAGACTCCTGCAGTTCAGCTCATCTTCACCATTTTTTTTTTTTTTTTCCCTAGCCTTCCCACCCACTTTGTGAGATCTCTGGTTGTTGAGATCTCTGGTATCCTTCTAGTCATTAGCTTTTCCACTTTTGTCCACTGGAATTGGCTTCTGCAGTGTGTAACCAGGAGCCCTAACTGATATCACTGCTCTTTTTAAGAATCAGGATGGCAAAAGAAAGAAAAAAGAAATTCCAGTTTTTTACAATGGGTCACATCCTATGAGCGGGGCTGAAGACACTTGTGCTGGCTTCCTATAAAAAGTACCTGTGGCCTGGCACGGTGGCTCACGTCTATAATCCCAGCTTTTTGGGAGGCCGAGGTGGGTGGATCACCTGAGGTCAGGAGTTCGAGACCAGCCTGGTCAATATGGTGAAACCTCTCCTCTACTAAAAATACAAAAATTAGCCGGGCGTGGTGGCACATGCTTGTAATCTCGGCTACTCAGGAGTGTGAGGCAGGAGAATCGCTTGAACAAGGGAGGCAGAGGTTGCAGTGAGGCGAGATTGCACCACTGCACTCCAGCCTGGGAGACAGAGCCAGACTCTGTCACCAAAAAAAAAAAAAGTACCTGTGTCTCTGCCCAGTAAAGCATCTTGGGCTCAGTGCTCTGTGCAAATAGGCCTGTCCCACACCTCTGCCTGGCCACCCCAACCTCTCAGGACTCCCAGCGATACTGAGCTGTCTTCAACTAGTGGTGAGAGAGAGGAAAGGCATTTTTAAGGTGGAAGGAACTTGACTGACCACACCCTCCTGAGCCTTTTTGCTCCCCTCACCTCCCCTCAGTGGTCACTGCCATACCCAGAATGAGTTTAGAATCAGAAGTAAAATGTTATCAGGAAAAAAAAAAAAAATCTGTTTTATTCATTTCTATTGTTCCTTCTTCGGGGTAAAAACACATAAAAGTTACAAGTAAGGGTTGTTAAAAATAGATGAACTGGATTCAAATTCCAGCTCCACCATTCACTTGTTCCCTTAAACTCTTTGGGCCTCAATTTCCCCATCAATAAAATGAAAATAAAAATGATATCTGCCTCATAAGTGTTGTGAGAATCAAGAGTCCCATGTAAAGCATTCAGGGATGTGACTGATACATTAAGTGCTCATTAAATGTTAATTACTGCTATTATTGTTGTATTATTTCAATCTCATCATAGTGCTTGCTGCCTAGTATTTTTTCCAAGGTGGGGCAAGGTTATATGAGTGGAAAAATAATCTGCTGATTCTTTTTAAATGCAAAGGAAATGCATGTTTTTAACATCACAATAGGATTTCACTTCATCAGAAGCCCCAAGTAGAACATAACTAACTGTTTCAGGAAGTGGTGTGGGTAATTATAACTCAGTCTCATTGACAACATGAAGCAAGGCCTCCGTTTTAAAGGGCTCACTTGGCATTTCATATGGCTGCCTGCTGCCCCTCTGTTCCAAGTTCAGTTTAATCTGCCATTTTGGACCCCAATAGAGACCACTGACACATTCAAATAGACACGGCTTTCTGTTTTAAACAGATTTTAGTGCATTTTGGTACAAGCAAAAAAGTTGCACAAATATGTGATTTCTAGAACTTCAGGCTAGTGGACCAAAATCTGCTAAGTAATCACATGACCTCAGGCCGGGGAACTCTTTAGGCCACTGCAAAAAGTAACTTAAAAATAAAATTTGGCTAGATGCAATGGCTCAGGCCTGTAATCCCAGCACTTTAGAAGGCCAAGGTAGGTGAATCGTCTGAGGTCAAGATTTTGAGACCAGCCTGGACAACATGGGGAAACCCTGTCTCTACTGAAAACACAAAAATTAGCCAGGCGTGGTGGTGGACACCTGTAATCCCAGCTACTTGGGAGGCTGAGGAAGGAAAATTGCTTGAACCTGAGAGGCGGAGGTTGCAGTGAGCCAAAATTGTGCCATTGCACTCCAGCCTGGACAACATGAGTGAAACTCCATCTCAAAAAAAAATAAAAACTTAAAAAAAATGAAATTTTGCTCACGCTTATAATCCCAGCACTTTGGGAGGCTGAGGCAGGAGGATCACTGGAGCCTAGGAATTCCAGATCAGCAAAAAGTAAAAATAAAAAAGTTAGCCAGGTGTGGTTGTGCAAGCCAGTGGCCCCAGCTACTTGGGAGGCTGAGATGGGAGGATCACCTGAGCCCGGGAGGTCAAGGAGGCAGTGAACTCTGATCTTGCCACTGTACTCCAGCCTGGACAACAGAGTGAGATACTTCTCAAAAAAAAAAACAATCAAATTTTTTTCTAGAAAGAACATTAAACTGCCTGGCTCCTTTTTGCCATTTTAATAATGTCACATGATTAGTTCACCATGCTGGAGTGAAGCCTTCCTCTCTCGAGAATGTGAACCTGCAGTCACGACCCTGCTGTGACCGGGGAAGCATGTGGCCTTATGTGTGCCACGGGGATTATACACAGGTTCCCTGGAAGATTTCCCCTGTGAACAAAAGCAGAAACCCACCAAGAGGACAAAGAAGTTAGATTCATGACCCACAAAAGGGGAGACTGAGCCTGAGACGTGTGTGTAAACAGAGTGATGCCATATAAGGGGAAAGAAAGGTCAGGTGCCAGGAAGGCCAGAAAGAGTCCAGGGCAAGAAGGAGAAAGGGGTTAGACTGCCAGGGTTTGGATCCTGGCTTCAATACTTACAAGCTGTGTGATTTCAAGCAAGTTAGTTGAATTATCTGTACTTCATTTTTCTCATCTGTAAAATGGAGATGAGAATAATAGTATCTGTCTCACAGGGCTATTGTGTGGATTAAACTTGTTAACATACATAACAAATTTGTCCAACCCGAAACCTGTGGGCCACATGTGGCCCACAATGGCTCTGAATGTGGCCCAAGACAAATTCATAAACTTTCTTAAAACATGATGAGATTTTTTGCAAATTTATTTTTTTTAGCTCATCAGCTATCATTATCATCAGTGTATTTTGTGTGTGGCCCAAGACAATTCTTTTTATTCCAGTGTGGCCCAGGGAAGCCAAAAGATTGGACACCCCCTGATATATAAAGTGCTTAGAACATTGCCTAGCACGTAGTAACACTGTATGAGTGTTAGCTATGTTTATCAATATTTGCGATGATTAACATATCGATAATGGATCAATAGGTGCAGCTAACCACCATGACATGTGTTTACCTATGCAACAAACCTGCACATCCTGCATATGTATCCTAGAACTTACAATTAAATTTAATTTAATTTTTAAAAATACCGAAATGCTTTGCAATGTACAAAGAAATATGTAAATGTAAGGCATTGTGCTGGATTGATCAGTGTATGTGTTTGCTAAGGCTGCCCTAACGAAGTACCACAGACTGAGTGGCTTAAATAACAGAAATGTATTTCCTCATAGTTCTGGAGGCTGGAAGTCTGAGATCAAGGTGTCAGTAGGGCTGATTTCTTCTAGGATCTCTCTCCTTGGCTTGTAGATGACCGTCTTCTTAATGTGTCTTCACATGGTCTTTCCTCTGTGCCTGTCTGTGCCCTAATCAACTCTTCATATAAGGATACCAATCATATTGGATGAGGGCCCATCCTATGAACCTCATCCAACTTTAATTACCTCTTTGCAGATCCTGTCTTCAAACATAGTCACATTCTGAGGTACTGAGGGTTAGGACTTCAACATATGAATTTGGGAAGATAAGGAGCACAAGTCAGCCCCTAACGATTGGTTATCATTTTGGTTTAGCAGGAACTGTATTACCCTCATCTAAATGTTCCTGGTGACAGTTCGCCAAAAGGTATGGCAATTTTAGAGACAGAACAGCCGCAGCCACTGTTCTCTGGAGGTCATGGTGGTTAGTACAAGTGGCAGACAGACTCAAAGATGTCGGGGAGATCCAGCTTCTCTTGGCTCTCCTCTGCTCTCCAGCCCTTCTTCCAGATTCCTGACCCTGTTGACCAGCAGTGGCCCTAAGCCAATCACCAGATATTAGGCTGAGGACTCGGAGACGTTTCATATCCCCCTCACCATCACACTTCAGTGGCTGGATGTGCCTGGCTCCTCAGATCGACCAACAGCTGCCCTTCACCTCCCACAGCTGCACAAAATCTAGCCATGAGGTACATCTCTTATCCTATCA
The DNA here is from genome assembly GCF_043159975.1 of Macaca nemestrina. Classification (NCBI taxonomy): domain Eukaryota; kingdom Metazoa; phylum Chordata; class Mammalia; order Primates; family Cercopithecidae; genus Macaca; species Macaca nemestrina. Next base: position 107,243,043 of record NC_092130.1, on the reverse strand, counting down.
CACTCAGAGTGACTCTGCTCCCATGATTAGACCTGGATTCTAGATAGCCAGAATAATATTTAATAATAATGTTACTATTACTTCTTTTAGACATGCTATCACTGAACCAGAAAGGAGTCTCTGCTTCACTGATAAGCATGTATTTGAAGTTCTAATGATCTCAAGCAGGGGCTCATTCCAAAGTCCTCTGAATTTGTTCTCCTGCTGCCATCTCTCCAATATGCCCCACATTCTTGAATCACATTTACATCATCAAGCAATGGTCAAGGGAAGTCCCAAGATGACAGCTGAGTAGCAGGCCTGGAGGGCAACACGTTCAGACTAGAGCAAGAGAACAAAGAAATGGAGGGTTCCCAGACAGTGGTGTCCAGGAAAACAAAATGGAACGAATGCACTCAAAGCATGGGAAACATTAGAGGGTGGTTTACCATGCCATTGGGTCACCGTGAAAAAAAAAAAAATAGTAATGAGGCATAGAAAATTATACAATTTTTAAAAAGTCATTACAGTTGCCTTCCTTATCCATGGGGAATATGTTCTACGACCCTCAGTGGATGCCTGAAGCCACAAATAGTACAGAACCTGATTGCCGTCAATCATAATACATTTCTGTTCATGTCTCCAATCCACAAATTTAATTCCTTTTCCATCTTAACTAAGCACTTTTGCACTGTGGCTGTAATTTTTGCCGTTTCATGTGTGACAGCAAAACTAGCATGAGTTTGTTTTTCCTTCTTCACAATTTGATGGATAAAATATTTGTTCTTATCTTAGATCTTAGCAACCTCAGCGTATGGTATTTTTTACTTTCCTTATTAAAACTTTCACCTTTTTGCTTGGAGGAAGCACTTCTCAGCTTGCTTTCTTTGGCATATCCAAATTGTCAGCATCACAACCTTTTTTTTTTTTTTTTTGAGGTGGAGTCTTGCTTTGTTGCCCAGGCTGGAGTGCAGTGGTACGATCTCAGCTCATTGCACCCCTTTGTCTCCTAGGTTTAAGCAATTCTCCTGCCTCAGCCTCCCAAGTAGCTGGAATTACAGGTGCATGCCACCATGCCCAGCTAATTTTTGTATTTTTAGTAGAGACAGGGTTTCACCATGGTGGCCAGGCTGGTCTCGAACTCCTGACCTCAGGTGATCCACCTGCCTCGGCCTCCCAAAGCGGCATCAAAACTCTTGCACTTATGGCCATATCAAGTAAAATCAGATTTACTTGGATGCAAGCACTGTGATACTGTGACAGTGAATCTGATAGCTGAGCCGGCTACTAAGTGACTAATGGGCAGGGAGTATAGAAAGCATGGAGATGCTGGGCAAAGGAATGATTCACGTCCAGGGCGGAATGGAGGGACATGGTTTGAGATTTCATCACAGTACTCAGAAGGGCATGCAATTTAAAACACATGAGTTGTTATGCAGCCATAAAAAAGAACAAAATCATGTTCTTTGCAGGAACATGGATGGAGCTGGAGGCCATTATCTTTAGCAAATGAATGCGGGAACAGAAAACCAAATACCACATGTTCTCACTTATAAGTGGGAGCTAAATGATAAGAACACATGGACACATGGGAAGAACAACAGACACTAGGGCTTACCAGAGGTGGGAGGCTGGGAGGAGGGAGAGGATCAGAAAAAGTAATGAATGGGTACCAGGCTATTGATGACAAAACAGTCTATACAACGAACCCTCATAACACGAGTTTACCTATATAACAAACCTGTATATGTACCCCTGAACTTAAAATAAATGTTAAATTTTTAAAAATAGGCAGAGAACATGAACAGACACTTCTCAAAAGAAGACATACAAGTGGCCAACAAACATACAAAAAATGCTCAACATCACTCATCATCGGAGAAATGCAAATCAAAACCACAAAGAGACACCATCTCACAACAGTAAGAATGACTGTTATGAAAAACTCAAAAATCAACAGATGCTGGCAAGGCTGTGGAGAAAAAGGAATGCTTGTACACTGTAAGTGGGAATGCAAACTAATTCAGCGATTGTGGAAAGCAGTTTGGAGATTTCTCAATGAACTTAGAATTACCATTTAACCAGGCAATCCCACCACTGGGTGTATACCCAAAGGAAAATAGTTTATTCTATCAAAAAGACACATTCACCCATGTTCATTGCAGCACTATTTACAATAGTGAAGACTTGGAATCAACCTAGGTGTCCATCAGCAGTGGATTAGATGAAGAAAATATGGTACACATACATCATGAAATACTACACAACCATAAAAAGAACGAAATTATATCCTTTGCAGCAACGTGGATAGAACTGGAGTCCATTATCCTAAGTGAATGAAGACAGGAACAAAAAAAAACAAATACTGCCTGTTCTCACTTATAAGTGGGAGCTAAACCCTGAATACCGTGGGAACAATAGACGGTGGGGACCACTAAGATGGTGGAGGGAGAGCAGAGGATGTGAGCTGAAGAACCACCTGTTGGGTACTATGCTTACTGCCTGGGTGATGGGATCACTGGGAATTCAAGCCTCAGTGTCATATATATACCCATACAACAAACCTGTGCATGTACCTTTTAATCAATAATAAAAGTTGAAATTATTTTTTAAATAAATAAATAAAACAGTTGAGTTGTTTATTTCTGTAACTTTTAATGTAATACTTTCAGAGCACATTGGACTGTGGGTAACAGAAAGCAAAATCCCAGAGAGCAAAATTGTGGATAAAAATTGGGAACTACTGCATTAATTCCATGACATACAGAAAATCATAGTAGAAAAAATATCATCAAATTACACTACTATATTCAAAGGTGAAGACTACTTAGGCATAAGAATATACAATGTCATGACTACTTACAGAATATTAAGCTGTGAAGAAGCACTGGAGAAAATGGGGAAGGGGCTGACCTAGCAGGGCAGAGGTCACAAAAGTGTGTTTCAGGCTGTAGCAGGCAGCCTATGTGGACAACACCTTAAAGAAGGCAGACTCCAAATGGGTAGCTGAGAAGCGCAGCAGTAACTCTCAGGGCATGTTGGACGAGGAAGATTTTGGGGAGATGCAGGAGAGAGGAAAGCTGAAAGCAGAAAAGCAGATAGCCAAAGAGTATTTGAGAGGGCTAAGAGGATGAACTTAAAGCCCAAATGGAAGATCAGGGTTTTGATAGGAACAGGGATGTGTGTTTCATTACATCAAGTGGGAAAAAGACAGATCCAGGGACAAGAAGGCTTGTGTGTCTGGGTTGAGAGGAGAATGATTTCCTTTCCCCTCATCTCCATCTCCACTTCCTTAGGTATGGAGTCTCAGTGCAATTTCTTAGAGCTGCCTCTTTTCCCTACTAATTGGGGAGGTCATAGGGGAGTAGAGGAAGCTTAGGTTGATGATGGGGAGATCGTAAACCAAGGCAGAGATGAGCCAACTCATTGGAGTCACACAGCTAATTAGTGACAAAGCCAGTACTAGAATCAAACTGGATCCTAGCCTAGTACTCTTTCACTACCAAATTACCATGTAATATTGAACAGATGGAAGTGATTAAGGTTTAGAGCCGTTGCAAAGACTAACACAAGCCGAGTTACATGAAATAAGGAACCAAGCAGAAATACAGCTGAGATGTTTAAACTTCACTTCACAGGAAGGGGTAATTTTACCCGCTGTGAGACCATGATTAGATCAGGGTGGGTTGAACTGAACTGTAAATTTTTCAAGGCACTGCCTTTGCTGTTCTCTAATCCAGCAGGACTGGGAGAAGCCCTCACTGTATTAGGTGGCACTCAGGGGATAGGACAGAGATAAATGTCAGCCAGTAGTATTTACCAGTATATTTACCCAAATTAACTCTTTAAATTACACAGATCCTCTGGCAATCTTTGCCCTACTCCATTCAGAAGTACGCATTAAATAGGCTGAAATGTAAACAGTACCTAAGAATAACAGGTATTGTTCCACTTCCATGCATATGGGGTCCCTGGCATTTGTAACTTCAATTAGAAGAGGTTTTCTTCAAAATATACTTTCCATAAACTTCTCTGTCATGCCATTCATGTGTCTCTTGTTTCATTTGCAGCCAAAGTCTTTCATTGCTGTGTATTTGAATTTCCAACATATCTTGGACCTTGGTGTTTATTTTGATTGACATTTGGTTATCTGTCATGCAAGTATTATTTTTCCCTCAATATCACCGAGTGTGATATATGTGTGATATATGTTTCATTATGAATGTTGGCATTGGTCAGGTAGGTTGGTTTTGCTGTTACATAACTTTGAGGGTGAGGGGCAATTTGTTAATGCCCACATTGACAAGTTACCATCAGGTTATGCTAATTTGCAGTATCCTTTGCAATTAAAATCCTTCTGGCTGAATATTTAGCATTTATAATTAATGTGATTTTTAAATATTCAACCAATGTTCACTTTTCTCACTAAGGTTGAACCCCAGTGCCCTGCCCCATAGCCCAGGACAGAGCTCCTGGGCCAGGGGAGATCCGGAAGAACCCCATGGGATTCCAGATTGCCCAGGCATCAGAGGGAAAATACTCCAACTATCGAGAGGTATTCCATTAGATTACTACTCTTACTAAATTCTTATCACCTTACCTCAGACTAGATCAATATAATTATATGTCCAGGTCTCACTCTCACCTCACAGAAAGGCTCTGGAGCATCTAGGGACAAATAATATAACAGACACCAGACAGACTACCATTCCCCACCCACTTCACCAGGATTGGGTGTAATGTAACTTCCAGTGGGGAAGTGATAAGATTATAAATGCGGAAGCCTTCTCTGGTCAACCTATACCAAGAAAATGCCATCCGTATCTTTCCTTGTTATTCTGTCTCAACATCCTATGTATTGTCTTCATTGCACTCATCATGATCATTTTTGAATTTCTGTTTTGCTTGTTTATTATCTATCTTCTCCACTACAATGTAGGATTCCTAAGGGCAGAAGTCACGATCATCTTGTTTCCTATAGAACCCCAAGTGCCAGGAACAATGCCTGGTGCAGAGTAGATACTAGATAAATATTAATTGGATGGATGGATGGATGGATGGATGGATGGATGGATGGATGGATGGAGGATGGATGGATGGATGGATGAAGTAATATGCTCTCTTCTTCCACAGTGAGAATAAGATGGGGCCCAGTGAGCCCCATGTTTAAAAGGAATCCCAGCTCTGGATAACTAGGCGGGTCTCAGGTGAGTGTAGCAGAAAAGATGACAATTGCTAACTCTTTTGATCCAACTGACACTTAAACTTGAAAGAAAAGTAACAAAACCAGATGGGGAGTTGGGGGGAAACCCAACACTACAGGGAATAAAGAAAACTTTGTAATAGAAAACTACTTTTGCCATGTCTTGGAAACCTAAATGAAACATAAAGGTGAACTGGACAAGAGATTAGGAGATATTTAACAAATACATATTGATTGACTAGTTAGCTGACAAAACAAACAAACAAAAGGTAGACGTACAAATTAGACTCTAACCTGTTAGGGTGGAGTCTTCTGCACTCTTGAGGAGGATCTACCCTTGGCGTGAAGCAGGGGAGAGTCCTCTTTAGGGTTCACTCCTCCACCCCCGGCCCCTGACACACACAGTTCTGTCCACATTGGATAGGTTCATGTTGACATCCTGCTAATCTCACCACCCAAGAGCTACTTTCTCCATCAGTCTGCCCACATAGTAATGTATTCCAAGAATTTGGCTTTTCTTTCCCCTATCAAAAATATTTGTACTGGATTTTATCCATTCAAAATTCTGATGATAAACAGTTAACTGAAAACCCCTCAAGAGTGGTCATTTCCATCAGGGAAAAGAATACCAAAATTTTTTTCAACTTAAAAATAATAATTTATTGACCTCATCTCCCTTCTTGACACAGCTTGATCTGCTCCCCATTTCCCCGCTCCTCTTTCCAATAAAACTCATTAAACTGTGGTCTACACCTGCCATTTCCAATTTTTCTCCTCTTACTATCTCTTGAATCGACTCCAATAAGAGTTTTGTCTCAAGCATTTCACCAAAATGTCTTTCATCAAAGCCACCAGTAGCCTCCAAGTTGCTAAATCCAGAAGCTACTTTCAGTCCCCTATTTCCTTAACCTATCAGTGGCATTTCACACAATAGAGTTCCCTTATCTTTGAGATGCTTTCTTCTCTGGCCTTCCAGGACATGCCTTGTCCTAGCTTCCTTCTGGTTCACTGGTCACTCCTTCTCAGACTCCTTTGCTGATCTCATCAACCTGATCTCTCAACTCAGTCCTTAGTCCTTTTCTCTTCTTATCTGCTCTCACTTCCTCAGTGATCTCTTCCAGCCTTGGGGCTTTAATGGCCATTTACAAGCTGAGGAAGTTACATTTCCAGCCTGGATTGCACTCCTGAACTACGGATCCATAGATCCCACTGCCTAATGGATTCTTCTGCTCAGATACCTAGACCTGCAGATTTTCCTCCCAAATCTGCTGTTTTCACAGTCTTCCCCACATGAATAATGGTAATTCCACTCTTCCAGATGTTCAGACTCAAAAACCTCAAAGTCCCCCTTGGTTGCTTTTCTTTTCCCATTTCATATCCCACAACCAAACACCGGTAAATTCTTTGGACTATATTTTTCAAAATATATTCAAATTTAGATCATTTTTTTTTACCACCTCTTTGGTTCCAACCTCTTTGGTTTCAATACCTCTCACCCTGATTAGAATAGAAATTTTCTAATGAGTCCTCCTGCCTCTGTCCTTGCCACCTACAGTCTATTCTCAAAACAGCAACTATGGGATCCTTGCAAGAGAAGGTCAGATGACATTACCCTCCTTTTCAGAACCTTCCTATGGTCTCATATCTCACTCAGAACAAAAGCCAGAGTCCTTAAAATAGCCTGCCCAACCTACACAACCTGGCCCCTGTTGTCTCTCTGCTCATCTCTCACTGTTTTTCTCGTCGTCACTTCGCTAGCCATCTGGGCTTCATGCCAGGCATGTTCCCACAGTCTTAGCACCTACTGTTTTGCTCGCTTGCTGCTCTTCTCCCAGACTGCCTTGAGGCTTCCTCCTGTATCTCCTTCAAGGCTTTACTCAAATTTCGTCTTCTTAACTGAGGCCTTCTCTGACTACTCTATTTCAAATCACCACGTCTCCTCTCCTACCATCTCTCATTCTTCCCCTCTGCTCTATGTTTTTCTCCACAGAGCTTATTACCATCTATTTTATATTTTTGTTGTATTGTCTTCTTCCCACATTATAGTGTTGGCTCCATTAGGACCGAAGTTTCATCTCATTTGTTCACTGTTTTATCCCCAGTGCCCAGAACAGTGGTAAGCAATCAATACACCAATACATATTTGTTGAAGCAATGGAAAAGTCATTCTGCCCCAATGAGTTCATGATTTCTAGAATTCTAACGGGAACAGCCTAGACTCAATTCATTTCCCCAACCACAGTTGTCTAACCCAAAGGAGTAACACAAATGAAGGGATATCAGACCACATAGAATGAGCCTATAGCACCAAACAGCCTAGTAAAGAGATATGTTGGGGTGGCTGGGCTCTTGTGGTACCCCTCAAATTATACTGCATTGTTGACTGCTATGTGAGCATGTGAGCCACATGCACAATATGAGTCACAAGAGTGATATGACTGCCAAAAAAAATACAATTGTTGACTACATTAATGGTGATATGTTTTAATGGGTATCATACTCCCATTGTTTTCTGGTCTACTCATACCCCATTGGGAGTGCTGTGTTCAACTTTGGGAGTTATTTTTCAAGAGGAATATTGTTCAGGAAAACCAAACAGAATAGTGAAGTAGCTAACCAGGATATATGAAAATAAAACAATTGAGGTGACCAAAGGTACTCGGGATTACATTACATTTAAGGATGGTCTAAAAAGGTACACCATCCTGCCACTACTCTCCTCCTCTGTCCATGGAAGACATTAATAATCAATCGTTAGTCTCTTCCTGTTGCCCAGCTCATAGCCCTCCAGGCAAACACTATGCACTCTATTGGATTGGACAACTAAGATGAATTTTATTCATTATTCCAGCTTTAAGGCAGGTATAATTTTCTCATTGGAATATTTTAATGCAGCCAGTCACAGTAGCTCACGCCTGTAATCCCAGCACTTTGGGAAGCCGAGGTGGGCAGATCATTTGAGGCCAGGGGTTCAAGACCAGCCTGGCCAACATGGCAAAACCCTGTCTCCACTAAAACTACAAAAATTAGCCGGGCATGGTGGTGGGCGCCTGTAATCTCAGCTACTCAGGAGGCTGAGGCAGGAGAATCACTTAAACCTGGGAGGCAGAGGTTGCAGTGAGCCAAGATGGCAACACTGCTGCACTCCAGCCTGGGCAACAAAGCAAGACTCTGTCTCAAAAAAAAAAAAAAAAGAAAAGAAAAGAAAAAGAAAGAAAAGAAAGGTAAAAAAGAAATATTTGAATCTGTATGCTATGGGGGAAAAAAAAAAAAACTAAATAAACTAGTCCCATCTAGTTCTAGGGGGTAAAACTAGAACCTCTGAGTTGTAAAAATTCAGGATGAAGAAGAATGTTCTAACGGTAATAACTGTCCAAAGTGAGGTATTGAAAGGTAGGAAGTCTGGAAGACCACCTGCGAAGGAGCAGTGGATGAAATCTCCTATCTTAGGTGGGAGATTGGACTGGATAACCTCTAAACCTCATCCAGCCCTAAAATTCTTCAGATCTTTTCCCACTTGGCTCTGCTAGGCAGGGGAGGTGGCTGGCAAAGAAAGTCTGCAAAGCAAAACCATTCACCTTTAAATTTCAGTTATCTCACTGAAGAAGATAACAGAAAACCAGAATGAAAGAGATGATGGATTCAGCACAAAGAGATAAAGTGATTATATCTAAGTTGAATAATAATGGAAACAAAAAAGCTTTTGGACACTCTTGTCTTCCATTTTTCTTAGTTATTCCTTATTCCCACATTCTTTAACCTCATGCCTTAATCTTTTTGGTGAGAAGCCAATTAACTCTGTAAAAACTCTGGCTGCTGATGCCAGAAGCGTGGCTCACTGTGTTCCAAGACCTGGTAATTCCTTCCCTAATGACATAGCAGAAACTCTGTCGCCATAGTTAAGAGCAGGCTAGAGACAATTACTATATTTAAGCTGTGCTTTGCAGGTTATCATACCCACATCTGCAAGCTATTCCCTTTGTAAGACATTTGGAGTCATTTGCCACAGAAAACTCATTGCAAAGGGCCAGCAAGCAACTACATGAGGACCAAGGACTGAGATTTATTCCATGTGGCCAGCAAAAGAGAGACGCATAACTTTCAGTGACTCCAAACCCACTCCTGCTTCCTGGAGCCAGGCACCTCTTATCGAAACAGGAAATCTCTAGAGAGGGGTCCAAAGAAAGGCTGGTGAGGAACAAATGCTCTAGCAGTCACCCACCCACTGGTCTGTGAAGGGACAGAGACCAATCCAGCAAGCTGGTCAGCTGGAAGGTTACTCGCTGGACAATCTCCCTGAAAGCACAGGACTCCTGCACAGGATGGCATTATCTAAAGAAATCACAGGACATGCTGGATCCTTCTGAATACAGAACTGCTGACATTCATGTCATGGAACAATTCATGGCCTGGAGTTCACAGCTGCTCTGGGCCTTGGCCCCTTCGTCTCTAAAATGGGGATATCACTGCTTAAACTTCACTGCTCTGGGGGTAATGGAAAGATTAAAGTAATAGATGTGAAAGCACTTTCAAAAGCATTTTAAGAATTATCCAAATGTCAGTATTGTTCTTATGAGTATTAGTATTATTTTGAGCCTGTAATGATAATTACCTATAAGATTTCATATAGTGATGATTATCCTAAAACCAAAATGAAATCAAGCCAGTGTCACTCTAATGCTTTTGCATAGGACCTTTGACTGAGTTCATCTTTTCTGAGTTCATACCGTTCTACGTTTTTCTAGAATTTTCAGTCCGTCAGTTGGTTAATTCTTTCAATCATCACCTAAATATTGAATCAACTATCGTTTGAAAAAGTGTGTCAGTTATTCAGGACAGGTGCTTAGGCAAAGGCCTCTTACATAGAAAAATCACACTTCTGTCTGCTGACCACTAGGACTCCCACTTTGAATTTCACCCCATCTCACCCCTTGCCTACCTGCCTACCTCATCCCCATCCTCCCTCTCCCAGCAAGTTAGACCTAATTAGATGTACCCATGTTTTGTCACACCTACCAAATAGATAAGTCTGCAAGATACATAGATACCTCCATTTTTAATTGACTGATTATTCTAGTAGTTTATTGAAAACATCTAAGTCTCTGTTTTCATTTGCATTCATCTGTATGAATTTTAATTTTACCCCAGAGGTACACAGAATAACATAAAAAATTAAACTATTTAACAAGTACTTAGAAACAAACAGCGAGCCCGTACATAGGACAGGGAAAATAAGTGAGAAAGCAGGATTGAACCACTGGTAAAAGGGATATTTATAGATATCATTTAGTATAACATTGACGCCGCCAATCACCATGTGTGTATTGACTAAATTTGTGTCAAGGGAACTGTTCTCAGAGATTTTCCAAGATTTCCCAATACAATAAATTAACTATTCTAGAACATAATTGGTTTTATGCCTGTGAGATACAATCTTGCAATATTTATTGAGTGTTAGGCTCTTTACTTTTTATGTTCACTATAGTCATGGAATTGTAACAAACACCAAATGAAACTGAACACTAACACGTTTTCTAAAGTAGTTTAACAACTAAGAAATGACAAATCTCTGCATTATCTTCAGACACTTAAGCTAACCCTACTTTCACTTTATAGGACCAAATAGAACATACAATTCTAATTTGTGCTGCATTGAATGTATCATAAGAACATATATATGCTAATATATTTTATCACAATAAATTGGAAGAGAAAAAATTGAATCAGACACAGCAAGTAGACAAATTTACAACATCAAATCCATCACTTTAAACCTCCTTATTTTGCTTCCTATTACAAGCATGGTTGGTGTGGAACTTGATATAACAATGTAAGGTTATGATAAATGTATCTTCGTGTATGTGTTTCACATTGATTACTCTAAATAGCAAATAAATCACACAGCATTAACCAAGAAAGGATAAAACCTTTGAAGATATAGAATGAGACACATATGTATTAAAGAACTATGATTCCAGCAATCAGTCACTAAATATTTAGTTTCTTTTTCCTGTTTTTTTTTTTTCCTACCCCTTCCAAATCCTCATTCAGCTCTGGTCAGGATCTTAAAACTTACAGGAACTCTATATAAATAGCTAGTCCCCAGGTCCATAGAAATCCATAAAGGTGGTGATAAAGACTCATAAACTATTTTCAGTATTTCAAAAATTCTAACAGATATTATCTATTTGCTATAGATCTGAGTGGTAGTTGTAGATGTTTTTTGTAAATAAAATATTTGAAACAAATAATCAACAACTTCTCAGTAAGTGTTTCTAGGTAAATTTGTGAAAAGATAGGATCCGTGTACATGGAAAATACTCCTAAAAAGAAAATACTCCTGAAGCACTCCTGCATTGGTGTTGAAAACTTTGGAAACTTCTCAAGTAGCAACTTCTTGAGAGTGCATTGTGGAGGAGATAAGAAACAAGAATTATTGCAGGCTGATTTGACCTTTTGATACAAGGAATTCCTATCTTCCTGAGAGGGCTATTCATGTACTTCCTTAGTTCTTTCTCACTCTCATCCAGGAGCAAACTCACTGGCAATAGCTATATAAATAAAATGATAACCTGCATACGGATACTCAAGTAAATTTTCAGAGGTAATCTAAAAAATGTGAAAATGAAAATGATCATATCTTGTCTGATATAAAACATGAGCCCTTGGCATGTTGTATGTAGAACATGAAGAAAATCTCGGAAATAAACTATTACGGAAGTATGGCTCCTGAAGAGCAGTACCTTTAAAAGAAACTGTTAAAAATTATGCATTCCTTATCATTTTTGAAGAATCCAAGGTTTTCTTTATAAAGGAAAGGATAGCTTGCCATGGTACCTGAGGGAAAAGTAAGAGTCAGGCCCTAAAATAAAATCAAAGAAGCCACCAGTTCAGGCTTCTAACTGGAGTCTAGGCTAGTTTGCTTGATCACCAATGATTATTCCCTATGTTAAAAGTCTATATTTTTGAGCACCAATCATGTACTAATATAAGTTTCAGAACTATAAAGATGAATATATTATGATCCATACCACCAAAGAGCTTACAGTATAACAAAGAATGTGTTAAATAAGTATCATTGAACACGTGTCTATTGAACACCTGCTAGGCACCAGACAATGTTCTAGGTGCTGGGACACAGCAGATCAAAGCAGACACAAATCCCAGCTCTTGTGCATCTTATTTTGTAGTGTGAAGCTTGCTATGATAAAGATATACCCACGGTGCTACGGGAGTAAGAGGTTGAGCTAACTAATCCAGATTTGGAGTCTGGAGCTAGAGTAGACTCAAATTTCTGATATCAATTCCTCCTAAGGCACAACAATCCCTCCCTCCCACCCCAGTCACAGCGTAAAGCCTCAACATGTTGAGATATCATTGGACACTTTTAGAAAAGTAAGTTATAGTGAATAAAAAATAGGTGTTATACATTTCACGACATGCTTTGAAGTATTTGATAAAGTTAGGTCCAGGAATCACTGTCTACAGCTGTTATCTCAACACATACTATTTAATCCATCCAATTGAATGTGACCTTTTCACAACTTTTTAGAAATCTAGAAATATGAAAATGTATTTGTTCTCACCATTCTTATCTTCCTGAAGGACAGAGGTAGCCTCAGCAGTATCACCATGCTTCAATTTCCCGTAAAACCAGGGTATTGGGAGGATCATGGCTGTGATTCTTCCAAGGTCATACTTCCTGAGTTTTTCAAAGATTATGCGTAATCTAACATGATATTGTTTCTATGTCCAAACATTTATATTTACACTTTTATATATGCATGCATGTAAATTAATTCAATATTTGAGAGCTACACATGTCATATCATTAGCAGTGATTGGCTCTGGAGTGTACAAATAAAATGGGGAAACAAAGTAGAGTATTTTAATTTTTAAATGATTACATAGTTATATATTATTTGTGTGATTTTTAAATGACTTTATTAAGGTATGATCGACATAGAAAAAGCTGTATATATAATGTATGCACAACTTGATAAGTTTGGAGATAAATATATGCCCATGAAACCATGATCATAATTTATGCCATAACCTATCCATCATTTTCAGAAGTTTCCTTCCACCTTCTTAGTTTTTATCATTATTATGATAAAAACACTTAACATAAAGTATATCTTCTTTAAAAACTTTTATGTATAAAATAAAGTATTGTTGGTTGGGCATGGTGGCTCACACCTGTACTCTCAGCACTTTGGGAGTCCAATGTGGGAGGATCACTGGAGTCCTGGAGTTCGAAACCAGCCTGGACAATATAGCAAGACTCTGTCTCTATTTATAATATATTAAATACTTAAAAAGTAAGAATACAGTATTGTTAATTATGCTGTACTGTAGATCTCTATGACCAAGCTCACCTACAAATAACACTTTTTAAAAAAAATAACATAATAAAATAATCCTAATTCCTTCCTCTCATCCCTTGTATCATTGCTTCACTTATTTTAGTTATATATACGCATATATATGCATATATGCACACAGAAGATATACATAAGCATACAGAATCACATACATTGTTGCTATTATTATTTTGAACAGGTATCTGTTAGATCAATTAAAAGTAAGAAAAATAAAGTTTTTCTTTTTTTTTTTTTTATTTTTTTGAGACGGAGTTCCGCTCTTGTTGCCCAGGTTGGAATGCCGTGGTGCAATCTCGGCTCATCACAACCTCCACCTCTCAGGTTCAAGCGATTCTCCTGCCTCGGCCTCCCAAGCAGCTGGGACTCCAGGCATGCACCACCACACCCAGTTAATTGTGTATTTTCAGTAGAGACAGGGTTTCTCCATGTTGGTCAGGCTGGTCTTGAACTCCCAACCTCAGGTGATCCACCCGCCTCGACCTCCCACACAAAGTTTTTATTTTACCTTCAACCACATCTTCTTCAATGCTCTTCCTTTTTTTGTGTAGATCCAAGTTGTAGACCTATATTATGTTCCTTCTCTCTGAAGAATTTCTTTTAACATTTCTTGAAAGGCACGTTTACTGGGAACAAATTCCCTCAACAAATTCCCATTTTGTATGAGAAAGTTTTTTGGTTTTTTTTTTTCACTTTTGAAGGACAATTTTTCAGGGTGCAAAATTCTAGGTTGAGTTTTGTGTGTGTGTGTGTGTGTGTGTGTGTGTGTTTCTTTATGCTTTAAACATTTTACTCCACTCTCTTCTTGCGCATGTATTTTCTGAGCTGTCAGATGTAATTCTTTGCTTCTCCATACATCAGGAGATTTTTTCCTCTGACTTCTTTCAATCTTTACCTTGATTTAAGAATAATATACCTAGTGTCATTTTTTGGTTTTGTTTTTTGTTTTTTACTTTTGTGGGTATTTTTTGAACATTCATCTTGCTTGGTATTCTATGAGCTTCCTAGATTTGTGATTTGGTGTCTGACACTAATTTGGGGAAATTCTCAGTCATTATTGCTCCAAACATTCCTTCTATTGCTTTCTTCCCTTCTCTCTTCTGGTGTTTCCTTCTCTCTTCTGGTAAATCCTCCTGGTACTTCCATTATGTATATGTCACAACTTCTATAGCAGTTCCATAGTTCTAGAATATTCTGCTCTGTTTCTTCTAGCTCTTTGCTCTTTTTGCTTTCCAGGAGGTTTCCATTGAAATATCCGTAAGCTCAGAGATTCTTTCCTTAGCCATGTCCAGGCATTCTTCATTTTATTACAGTGGTTTTTTGTTTCCTTGTTTGTTTTGTTTTTGAGATAGAGTTTCACTCTTGTCACCAGGCTGGAGTGCAATGGCATGATCTTGGTTCACTCAACCTATGCCTCCTGGGTTCAAGCTATTCTCCTTCCTCAGCCTCCCAAGTAGCTGGGATTATAGACGCCTGCCATCATGCCCGGCTAATTTTTTAATTTTTAGTAGAGACAGGGTTTCTCCATGTTGGTCAGGCTGGTCTTGAACTCCCAACCTCAGGTGATCCACCCGCCTCGGCCTCCCACACAAAGTTTTTATTTTACCTTCAACCACATCTTCTTCAATGCTCTTCCTTTTTTTGTGTAGATCCAAGTTGTAGACCTATATTATGTTCCTTCTCTCTGAAGAATTTCTTTTAACATTTCTTGCAAGGCACGTTTACTGGGAACAAATTCCCTCAACAAATTCCCATTTTGTACGAGAAAGGTTTTTTTTTTTTTTTCACTTTTGAAGGACAATTTTTCAGGGTGCAAAATTCTAGGTTGAGTTTTGTGTGTGTGTGTGTGTGTGTGTGTTTGTTTTTCTTTATGCTTTAAACATTTTACTCCACTCTCTTCTTGCGTATGTGTTTTCTGAGCTGTCAGATGTTAATTCTTTGCTTCTCCATACATCAGGAGATTTTTTTCCTCTGACTTCTTTCAATCTTTACCTTGATTTAAGAATAATATACCTAGTGTCATTTTTTGGTTTTGTTTTTTGCTTTTTACTTTTGTGAGTATTTTTTGAACATTTATCTTGCTTGGTATTCTATGAGCTTCCTAGATTTGTGATTTGGTGTCTGACACTAATTTGGGGAAATTCTCAGTCATTATTGCTCCAAACATTCCTTCTATTGCTTTCTTCCCTTCTCTCTTCTGGTGTTTCCTTCTCTCTTCTGGTAAATCCTCCTGGTACTTCCATTATGCATATGTCACAACTTCTATAGCAATTCCATAGTTCTAGAATATTCTGCTCTCTTTTTTTTTTTTTTGAGACGGAGTCTCGCTCTGTCACCCAGGCTGGAGTGCAGTGGCCAGATCTCAGCTCACTGCAAGCTCTGCCTCCCGGGCTCACGCCATTCTCCTGCCTCAGCCTCCCGAGTAGCTGAGACTACAGGTGCCTGCCACCTCGCCCGGCTAGTTTTTTGTATTTTTTAGTAGAGACGGGGTTTCACCGTGTTAGCCAGGATGGTCTCGATCTCCTGACCTCGTGATCCACCCATCTCGGCCTCCCAAAGTGCTGGGATTACAGGCTTGAGCCACCGCGCCCGGCCTCTGCTCTGTTTCTTCTAACTCTTTGCTCTTTTTGCTTTCTAGGAGGTTTCCACTGAAATACCCTTAAGCTCAGAGATTCTTTCCTTAGCCATGTCCAGGCATTCTTCATTTTATTACAGTGGTTTTTTGTTTCCTTGTTTGTTTTGTTTTTGAGATAGAGTTTCACTCTTGTCACCAGGCTGGAGTGCAATGGCATGATCTTGGTTCACTCAACCTATGCCTCCTGGGTTCAAGCTATTCTCCCTCCTCAGCCTTCCAAGTAGCTGGGATTATAGGCGCCTGCCATCATGCCCGGCTAATTTTTGAATTTTTAGTAGAGACAGGGTTTCGCCATGTTGGCCAGGCTGGTCTCAAACTCCTACCTCAGCCCATCTCAGACTCCCAAAGTGCTGAGATTACAGGTGTGAGCCACTGCACCTGGACATTACAGTGTTTTTTTATCTCTAGTATTTATTGTTGGTTCTTTCTTAGGATTTACCCCTTTGCTTACATTGATGCTATAGTTCAAATGTTGGTACCCGCCAAAATTCATCTATTGTTACTTAGTACTCAGTGTGATAGTATTAAGAGCCTTTTAGCAAGTAACTAAGTAATGAGGACCCCACCCTCATGAGTAGATTAGTGCCCTTATAAAAGAGGTTGGAGGAACCTAGCAAGGCAGGCCAACATTGAAATTCAGGAAATACAGAGAACACCACAAAGATACTCCTCGAGAAGAGCAATCCCAAGACACATAATAGTCAGAGTCACCAAGGTTGAAATGAAGGAAAAAATATTAAGGGCAGTCAGAGAGAAAGGTCAGGTTACCCACAAAGGGAAGCCCATCAGACTAACAGCGGATCTTTCAGCAGAAACTCTACAAGCCAGAAGACAGTGGGGACCAATATTCAACATTCTTAAAGAAAATAATTTTCAATGCAGAATTTCATATCCAGTCAAACTAAGCTTCATCAGTGAAGAAGAAATAAAATGCTTTATAGACAAGCAAATGCTGAGAGATTTTGTCACCACCAGGCCTGCCTTACAAGAGCTCCTGAAGGAAGCACTAAGCATGGAAAGGAACAACTGGTACCAGCCACTGTAAAAACATGCCAAATTGTATAGACCTTCAATGCTGGGAAGAAACTATATCAATTAACGTGCAAAATAATCAGCTAACATCATAATGACTGGATCAAATTCACACATAACAATATTAACCTTAAATGTAAATGGGCTAAGTACCCCAAATAAAAGACACAGACTGGCAAATTGGATAAAGAGTCAAGACCCATCAGTGTGCTGTATTCAGGAGACCCATCTCATGTGCAGAGACACACGTAGGCTCAAAATAAAGGGATGGAGGAAGACATACCAAGCAAATGGAAAACAAACAAAAAGCAGGGTTTACAACCCTAGTCTCTGATAAAACAGACTTTAAACCAACAAAGATCAAAAGAGACAAAGAAGGCCATTACATAATGGTAAAGGGATCAATTCAACAAGAAGAGCTAGCTGTCCTAAATATATATGCACCCAATATAGGAGCACCCAGATTCATAAGGCAAGTCCTTAGAGATCTACGAAGAGACTTAGACTCCCACAAAATAATAATGGGAGACTTTAACACCCCACTGTCAACGTTAGAGAGATCAATGAGACAGAAAGTGAACAAGGATATCCAGGACTTGAACTCAGCTCTGCACCAAGCAAACCTAATAGACATCTACAGAACTCTCCACCCAAAATCAACAGAATATACATTCTTCTTCTCAGCACCACATCACACTTATTCCAAAATTGACCACATAGTTGAAATTAAAGCACTCCTCAGCAAATGTAAAAGAACAGAAACTATAATAAACTGTCTCTCAGACCACAGTGCAATCAAATTAGCACTCAGGATTAAGAAATTCACTCAAAACCACACAACTACATGGAAACTGAGCAACCTGTTCCTAAGTGACTACTGGGTAAATAACGAAATGAAGGCAGAAATAAAGACGTTCTTTGAAACCAATGAGAACAAAAACACAACATGACAGAATCTCTGGGACACATTTAAAGTAGTGTGTAGAGGGAAATTTATAGCACTAAATGCCCACAAGAGAAAGCAGGAAAGATCTAAAATCAACATCACTATTAAAAGAACTAGAGAAGCAAGAACAAACACATTCAAAAGCTCGCAGAAGGCAAGAAATAACTAAGATCAGAGCAGAACTGAAGGAGAGAGAGACACAAAAATCCCTTCAAAAAACTCAATGAATCCAGGAACTGGTTTTTTGAAAATATCAACAAAATTGATAGACTGCTATCAAGACTAATAAAGAAGAAACCAGAGAAGAGTCAAATAGATGCAATAAAAAATGATGAAGGGAATATCACCACCAATCCCACAAAAATACAAACTACCATCAGAGAATACTATGAACACCTCTATGCAAATAAACTAGAAAATCTAGAAGAAATGGATAAACTCCTGGACACATACACCTTCCCAATACTAAACCAGGAAGAAGTTGAATCCCTGAATAGACCAATAACAGGCTCTGAAATTGAGGCAATAATTAGTAGCCTACCAACCAAAAAAAATCGAGGACCAGACGGATTCACAGCCACATTCTATCAGAGGTACAAAGAGCACCTGATACCATTCCTTCTGAAACTATTCCAATCAATAGAAAAAGAGGGAATCCTCCCTAACTCATTTTATGAGACCAGCATCATCCTGATACCAAAGCCTGGCAGAGATTTAAAAAAAAAAAAGAAATAAGAAAAAAGAAAGAGAGAATTTTAGACCAATATCCCTGATAAACATTGATGCAAAAATCCTCAATAAAATACTGGCAAACTGAATCCAGCAACACATCAAAAAGTTTATCCACCACGATCAAGTTGGCTTCATCCCTGGGATGCAACGCTGGTTCAACATATGAAATCAATAAACGTAATCCATCATATAAACAAAACCAAAGACAAAAACCACATGATTATCTCAATAGATGCAGAAAAGACCTTCGAAAAATTCAACAGCCCTTCATGCTAAAAGCTCTCAATAAACTAGGTATTGCTGGGACGTATCTCAAAATAATAAGAACTATTTATGACAAACCCACAGCCAATATCATACTGAATGGGCAAACACTGGAAGCATTCCCTTTGAAAACTGGCACAAAACAGGGATGCCCTCTCTTGCCACTCCTATTCAACATAGTGTTAGAAGTTCTGGCCAGGGAAATCAGGCAGGAGAAAGAAATAAAGAGTATTCAATTAGGAAAAGAAGAAGTCAAATTGTCCCTGTTTGCAGATGACATGATTGTATATTTAGAAAACCCCATCATCTCAGCCCAAAATCTCCTTCAGCTGATAAGCAGTTTCAGCAAAGTCTCAGGATACAAAAAACCATGTGCAAAAATCACACGCATCCCTATACACCAATAACAGACAGAGAGCCAAATCATGAATGAACTCCCATTCACAATTGCTACAAAGAGAATAAAATACCTAGGAATCCAACTTACAAGGGATGTGAAGGACCTCTTCAAGGAGAACTACAAACCATTGCTCAATGAAATAAAAGAGAACGCAAACAAATGGAAGAACATTCCATGCTCATGGATAAGAAGAATCAATATCATGAAAATGGCCATACTGCCCAAAGTAATTTATAGATTTAATACCTTCCCCATCAAGCTACAAATTACTTTCTTCACAGAATTGGAAAAAACTACTTTAAAGTTCATATGGAACCAAAAAAGAGGCTGCATTGCCAAGACAATTCTAAGTCAAAAGAACAAAGCTGGAGGCATCATGCTACCTGACTTCAAACTATACTACAAGGCTACAGTAACCAAAACAGCATGGTACTGGTACCAAAACAGAGATATAGACCAATGGAACAGAACAGAGCCCTCAGAAATAATACCACACATCTACAGCCATCTGATCTTTGACAAACCTGAGAAAAACAAGAAATGGGGAAAGGATTCCCTATTTAATAAATGGTGCTGGGAAAACTGGCTAGCCATATGTAGGAAGCTGAAACTGGATCCCTTCCTTACACCTTATACAAAAATTAATGCAAGATGGATTAAAGACTTAAATGTTAGACCTAAAACCATCAAAACCCTAGAAGAAAACCTAGTCAATACCATTCAGGACATAGGCATGGGCCAGACTTCATGACTAAAACACCAAAATCAATAGCCACAAAAGCCAAAATTGGCAAATGGGATCTAAATAAACTAAAGAGCTTCTGCACAGCAAAAGAAACTACCATCAGAGTGAACAGGCAACCTCCCATTCTCCAAACAGAATGGGAGAAAATTTTTTCAATCTACCCATCTGATAAAGGGCTAATATCCACAATCTACAAAGAACTTAAACAAATTTATAAGGAAAAAAATCAAACAACCCCATCAAAAAGTGGGCAAAATATATGAACAGACACTTCTCAAAAGAAGACATTTATACAGCCAACAGACACATGAAAAAATGCTCATCATCACTGGCCGCCGGAGAAATGCAAATCAAAACCACAATGAGATACCATCTCATGCCAGTTAGAATGGCAATCATTTAAAAGTCAGGAAACAAGAGGTGCTGGAGAGGATGTAGAGAAATAGGAACACTTTTACACTGTTGGTGGGAGTGTAAACTAGTTCAACCATTGTGGAAGACAGTGTGGCAATTCCTCAAGGATCTAAAACTAGAAATACCGTTTGACTCAGTGATCCCATTACTGGTTATATACCCAAAGGATTGTAAATCATGCTACTATAAAGACACGTGCACAAGTGTGTTTATTGTGGCACTATTCACAATAGCAAAGACTTGGAACCAACCCAAATGTCCATCAGTGACAGACTGGATTAAGAAAATGTGGCACATATACACCATGGAATACTATGCAGCCATAAAAAAGGATGAGGTCATGTCCTTTGTAGGGACATGGATGAAGTTGGAAACCATCATTCTCAGCAAACTGTTGCAAGGACAGAAAACCAAACACCACATGTTCTCACTCATAGGTAGGTACTGAACAATGAGAACGCTTGGACACACGGTGGGGAACATCACACACCAGGACCTGTCATGGGTTGGGGGGAAAGGGGAGGGATACCATTAGGAGAAATACCTAATGTAAATGACGAGTTAACAGGTGCAGCACACCAACACGGCACATGTATACATACGTAACAAACCTGCACATTGTGCACATGTACCCTAGAAGTTAAAGTATAACAATTAAAACAAACAAAAAAAAAGAGGTTGGAGGGAGCTTCCTTGCCTGCCTGCCATGACAAGATGCAGCTAGAAGGTGCCATCTTTGAAGCAGAAAGCAAGCCTTCATAGACACCACATCTTCTGGTCCCTTGATCTTGGACTTCACAGTCTTCAAAATTGTGAGTATTAAATTTCTGTTGTTTGTAAGTTACTCAGCCTAAGATATTTTGTTATAGCAGCAGGAATGAAGATACTTGCCCATCTGTTCTTGTATGCTGTCAACTTTATCCATTAGAGCTGTTAGCATATTAATTATGACTGTTTTAAATTTTCTGTCTGATCATTTCAACATCCCTTCTTTGTCTGTTTCTGATGTTTGCTCTGTCTCTTTAAACTGTATATTTTGCCTTTTAGTATGCCTTGTAATTCTTTCTTGATAGCCAAAAATGATGTAGTGGGTAAAAAGAACTGCTGTAAATAGGACTTTACTAATGTGGTGGCAAGGAGTGGGAAAATGGAAAGCATTCTACGTTCAGTGCTGTGATCCAACCTCAGTCATTTTAGTGAGCCTGTGCCCCCACACTGTGAACTTCACAATTGTTTCTCTTTTTTCTCCTCCCTTAGGTGAGACAGTATGACCAGAGTGAATGGGTGTGTGCTTCCCTTCTCCTACATGGAAGGCTAGCTGCAGCTGGATATTTGACATCCATCAGGTGATTCAGGCTCTGATAAAACCTCAGCAAGTTAAACTCTGGTTAAATAATTTATCCTGGGGGCAGTCTTGTTAAGAACAGTGTTCAGGAATATTTTTAAATTGTTTGTTTTCTCCTCCCACTTTCAGAATCATTGGGAATTTTCTCCAATTTTTACTGTGAGAACCAGATTGGGTTCCTGGAGGTAAATTCACCTAAGTGTGGGCCCCTGATTACTGGGTCCTATGGAATTTTTAACTCTCAGACCTGTCCACATTGCCTCCAGCAATTCATCAATTACAGTTCAGGTTTTCCTACTCAGGCACTAGTTTCTGCAGAGGTTTCTACTCCAGTAAGTTGTGATTCTCTATATTCACCTGTCTCTTCAATTTTGAGGGCAGTGGTTTGCCCTGTGACCTCACTTCTCTTAAATATTTAAGAAGAGTTGTTGAACTTTCAGTTTGTTCAGCTTTTTACTTGTGATTAAGTTGGAATGGGAACACTTAGCTCCTTTTATGCAGAATTGGTAACTGAAACTCCTTTGTCTAATTTTTAAAAACATATACAATATGCACGATAAAGGGGATAGTCTCTATCAAAAAATACTACATAGAAGTTAATTTATTTATCAGAACCACTAGGTTTTGTTTTAATCATCAAATGACATTTTCTTGTTTCCAACTGAGTAAGATGCGCCCATCTATTATTATTTACCCAGAAACCTTCCTGACAAGAAAATACAAAAGCATCAGCAGGCACGTTGGGGACTGTGAGTGTCTTAGGAATTGTGAAGACAGGGAGAAGGGGTGCATAAGAGGATCTCTTTCTCATCCACTCAGGTTTGTTCTGCATTTCCTTATTTGAATAGGAATAGGCAAAGGAAGTCAGAAAAATATAAGAAAAAAATTAAAAACGTAGAACTAGAAGAGACTTTATGGGTTATTCTTTATCTCTTAAAAAAAATAAGGCCTAAAACTTTTCAATGACTTACCCAAAGTCAGGCGTTGAATAAGTGTGATCATACGATGTTGAAATCCATGTCTTCTTATGTCATGCTCTTTATACTGAATATCCCTGTCTTTTGATCTCCAAGTGTCTCATAAAGTCTAATTGCAAAAGCTTTAAAATTAAAGGTTTGCCAAACACAACTGCAGTTTCTTACATATGGACACCAAATCACGAGATCCCCTTCCCTGTCTTCACTAACATTTCACTCCAGGTTTACCAGAAATAGCTTTTTCAAAGCTTCTCTGGAAGTCCAGGCTACACTTCAAATTCAAATCCAGATGGTTCTCTTAACTGTTGGATATTTTCAGCCATCAGGCTTTCTGGAGAGCCCACTTCAGTGTTGTAACATTTGTCTTTCAGTCCTATTCAAACTGCATCCATTTGGTACCTGCACACTTTTGTGCCCTGATAGGCTTGGCCTGGAGACTTCCATGTCCTCATCTCTTTTCCTTCCTTCTACTTCACTCCAAAACACTGGAGGTACAAAGACAAAACTTCAATCCCATGGTCTTAAAGATCCTTTTTAGATGACTTAGACCCCTGACCCAAGTATTTAAGAGTTTAGTTCTACAACTGTGCTCCAAAAGTGACAGCTAGCGGCAAACCCCAACAGCCAATTAAATTCAGAAGTGACAGTAGAAAGCAGACCAAATATTTTTATAGAAGAAGCTTGTCCACTTGAGAAGTGGTAAAAAAGACTAGGATTGCCGGGCGCGGTGGCTCAAGCCTGTAATCCTAGCACTTTGGGAGGCCGAGACGGGCGGATCACGAGGTCAGGAGATCGAGACCATCCTGGCTAACACGGTGAAACCCCGTCTCTACTAAAAATACAAAAAATTAGCCGGGCGAGGTGGCGGGCGCCTGTAGTCCCAGCTACTCGGGAGGCTGAGGCAGGAGAATGGCGTAAACCCGGGAGGCGGAGCTTGCAGTGAGCTGAGATCCGGCCACTGCACTCCAGCCCGGGCGACAGAGCGATACTCCGTCTCAACAACAACAACAACAACAAAAAAGACTAGGATTGCTCAAGATCCCTTTCAACAGGTCCAATTTGGGACACAGAAATTTAATAATGAAATGATGTGGTGTTTCAAGGGACATTAAAGATGCTACATGCTGTTTTCATCAGACACTCTGACTCAAGACCTGAATGTATTTTCTAATGTCATTTGTCAGAGCCCTTAAAGCCGATGCTGTTAACAACAGCTGAGGGGCCTATGAATCACCAGCTCCAGCCTGCAGGAGAATGCCATGTACAAACTATGTTGACCTAATTGGACTGAAATTTAGAAGCTACACATTGACCTCCGAAGTAAGTACATTAGTTGTCCTCTGGAGTCGACCCTCAGTTAACAAAGAAATGCATTTGCACTAACTCACATGCCCTTCATTTCTTTGAGTTCACTCAAGCGAAGTCATTTTTAAAGACGGTCATGAACAATGCCCATTGAGCAGCATCCTGAAATGAGCTGAGCGACCCTAAGGGCTATTTTCTAAAGTCCTCTTCTGTGTCACTCATTCTTTCTCTCCAGTCAATCAAACACCGTTTTCCTGAGCCCTGTGGGGATCTCTGACTTGATACCTAATAGTTTGCTACATTTGTATCCTGCAGGTGGTTGCAAGATGCAAGATAGGGATACATCTATCTCTGAAATGTAATTTATTTTATTTATTTTTTTAATTTTTATTTTATTTTATCCTTTTGAGATGGAGTCGCCCAGGCTGGAGTGCAGTGGTGCCATCTCGGCTCACTGAAACCTCCACCTCCCTGATTCAAGGGATTCTTCCACCTCAGCCACCCAAGTAGCTGGTATTACAGCACCTGACACCACGCCTGGCTAATTTGTTGTACTTTACATTAGTAGACATGGGGTTTCACCATGTTTGCCAGGCTGGTCTCGAACTCCTGGTCTCAGGTGATCTGCCCACCTCGGCTTCCCCAAAGTGCTGGGATTACAAGCGTGAGGCACTACACCCAGCCTAATGTAATTTATCTTAATACCAGGTATAAATATTTGAAAAAGCGAAGTCTTATCACTATTCTAAAGTTTCACCTACTTAAAAAAAAAAAAAAAACAGATCTGCATAAGGAATTCATTTATGGTACAATTGTCACAATTGTACATTTATTTTTTCTACTTGATTTTGTTTTTTACTCTTTCTTGCTCTTGAATAAATTTTATAAATCTACATAAATAATAAATTTCCAAATTTCAGGTTAAGATACGTTTATGTGTAAAACATCCTTTTTAAAAATATCATGTTCATAATAAATGTTATAAAAATAGCTACAATAGTAGCTCACTGCAAACTCCACCTCCCGGGTTCACCCATTCTCCTGCCTCAGGCTCCCAAGTAGCTGGGACTACAGGCGCCCGCCACCACGCCTGGCTAATTTTTTGTATTTTTAGTAGAGACAGAGTTTCACCATGTTAGCCAGGATGGCCTCAAACTCCTGATCTCATGATCCACCCGCCTCAGCCTCCCAAAGTGTTGGGATTACAGGTGTGAGCCACTGCACCCCACCCTAGCTCCCAATTTTAACACCCCTAAGACATTAGGAGTAAATACAATGGTGAACAGCCAATAGAACGTTTCTGTTCTTCCCCGTAGCACTCACTAATGCTCTCTTTTGGTGCTCATGCAGCTTAGTCTCCTCACTCTAGGTTTACTTTCATTTTGCTTTTCAACTCTTTAGAGATACCAACTATCCTGAACTTATAATCACAGTAAAGCTGTGAATCAAGTTCCATTTTCTTTTTTTCTTTTTATATATCTTACAATATGTGGAACAAATTGAAAATTTTGAAGTTCTAAAATTCTGATTTTTATTTTATCCATTTGTGCCTCAGGCACATGCCTTTGAAAACTTAAGATGACACTGAAAAATTCCCTGGGGGACTTTCTACGATGACTGTCCCTTAGCTTGGTTTTGCTAGCAAATTGCTGGCCTTCTGAGGTTGCTGTAAAGCTCCATCTGCACAACAGCAACAGAGAAGGATGTGATACGGGTGAGCACATGTGACTCCACACACACTTCCTCTCTGGAGATAGTCCTTCAAATGACAGTGGAACCAAATGTTTCCAAATATGATTTAACAAAACCAAATATTTGAATTTTTTAAATGAATACTAAAATTCTGACTCAATATGGTACCACAAGCCAAGATGACAGAAAGTGACTAGTATGACTACAAGTCATGAAACCAACAAGTGAATAAAATTTCTGTTCACAAACAGATATTCAAAATGTGGTCCTAGTGCATGATTTAGCATAATTCTAACTAAGGAGTGAAACTATATTGTTTAATAGAGTTACAGATCCATGAAGTCGTTTCGTCTCCAAAAATCTCAGTTTACTACCCAGATGGATTTATAACAACCTCTGATGGGTGTAACTTAAGCTGGAACAGATGACTCTACCAGTGGATTAATCAACCTCTTCCAAACTGCAAATTAAAGAAGAAACAAACCAAACAAGCATTTTCCTCACAGATGTTTAGCAAAACATATTCAGTCTTACTCCTATAATTACAGCATTAGGAGAGATTTACCAGCAGCATCAAAGTAAATAAAAACATACCAAATGAAAGCTGATGAAAAACTAACAAGAGACTGAATAATAATTTTTAAAGATCTCACGGCCAGAGAGTCTTATTGATTTCAATTATATACTCATTGCTTTCAAACGGGGAGCCCTGGAGTTAGAAACTGTGACTCTTGTGGGGACCTGAGCTATGTTCTAACCACAGTATCCAACAAAACTCATCTCCAACATCTGCAGTTGATTAAAAAAAAAAAAAAACTGTTTTTTTTTTCTTTTTTTTTTTTTTTTGCCAAGCTTCATTTGAGCTTTTTTAGCACCAGAGGGAGAGAAAAAAAAAAGCAAGCAAGCAGTAGAGATACCCCAAATCTGGGATATTCAAAGCAAATATTATCAACTGACCTTCACATTCAATGTTACATTGAGTACAAATAGCAAATTTTCACAGGTGATTTTCTATTAATGACTCTCCTACACGACTTCTGGGAAATAAATGAGAGTCAGAGAGGACTAACCTCTCAAGAGATTTATTAGCAAACATCCCATTCCCTCATTCCTTCGCTTCCTAATGCTCACATGACTTAACCACATGAAATCATGGTAGTGTTGCCTACAAACTGAGCAAGGTTAGACATCACTTGCATTGTCTCAATCTCTGAACAGCAGCCAATCAACATGCTCAATACTCTCAACTCTGCTGAAGGCTCTTGGAAGATGGAATGATAGAGGGGCGGTCAATCAAAGCTATAACTACCTCAGCTCCCGCCAGTCTGTCTCCACTCAAAGTGTCCATTTAGCCGGGAAGCAAAGCAAAATTTATAGCCTGGACTTTTATTGTGAGGAGCTTTAACATTGTAAGGAACCCTATACTCATGCCTGAAAGCCTTTAAGAAGGGCAGACCCTGAATTTGTTTTAACCAATAGGCACGTTCAATAGCCTACACAGTGACAAGCCTGAAATTAATCAGTCTGACATTCACAAATCTCCCAAGCTATTACTTTGCATTTTATATCTGATGATGCCACAGGTTAAAAAATATACAGCATTCATTTCATTTTGTATATGTTTTCTTTTTGCACAACATATTTGAAGTGGCAATCTCTTCTTTTCTTTGAGATGGAGTTTCATTCTTGTTGCCCAGGCTGGAGTACAATGGCATGACCTCGGCTCACCACAACCTCCGCCTCCCGGGTTCAAGTGATTCTCCTGCCTCAGCCTCCCGGGTAGCTGGGATTACAGATATGTGCCACCAAGCCTGGCTAATTTTATGTTTTTAGTAGAGATGGGGTTTCTCCATGTTGGTCAGGCTGGTCTCGAACTCCTGACCTCAGGTGATCGCTGATCTGGCCTCCCAAAGTGCTGGGATTACAGGTGTGAGCCTTCTCTCTCTTGTTTTTTATTTTAATTAATTTTTTGTGTGTTTTGGGTTTTTTTAATTTTTTGTGTGTTTTGTTGATGTGGCTGATAGAGAGGCCATGAAAAAACAAACCCACTTCTCTTTACTCCAACTTTTTTTTTTTTTTTGAGATGAGTCTCACTCTGTCACCCAGGCTGAAGTGCAATGGCACGATCTTCGCTCTCTGCACTCTCCGTCTCCTGAGTTCAGGTGATTCTCCTGCCTCAGCCTCCCCAGTGACTGAGAGTACAGGTGTGTACCACCACACCTGGCAAATTTTTGTATTTTTAGTAGAGACAGGGTTTCACCATGTTGGCCAGGCTGGTATCGAACCCCTGACCTCATGTGATCCACCCGCCTCGGCCTCCCAAAGTGCTGGGATTACAGGCATGAGCCACTGTGCCTGGCCTTCTTTACTCCAACTTCTCAGGAGTCATGCCCTGGTGCACCACATAAAATGTCAGTGCTTCCTCCAACCCCCAAACACAAGTACATCATATCCTACTTCCCAGCTTTATTTTTTCTCCCTAGCAATCATCACTTTAAATACACTACGTTATGTATTTCTCTTATTTATTTTGCTTATTGTCTGTCTTTTTCAGCGGACTGTAAGTCGCACCAGGATTGCCCGCAAATGCCTCTGCATTGCCTGTCAACAGATGATGATGCGGCTATGTACTCATTCAACAAGTTATTGAGCACCTACTTTGTGCGAGGCCTTGCTCTAGGTAAACAAAACAGACAAAACTCTCCTTTTCCTTAATTTTTGTATCAATGCTAATGTGTCTCACTGTGGGATTATTGGCAATGAAAGTCATTTTTTAAAATGATATTCTTAGCCTGATCTTTTCCATAGGCAGTTGATCACAGGAGACAAGCTGCTTGTAGATCAAATTGACATAGGCACAAGTCAGTAAAAGAGATTTTTGTGTTATGTTCATTGCTGCACCTCTAACACCTAGAGCAGAGCCCAGCATATAGCACATGCTCAGTAAATATTTGTTGAATGAAAGGATTTGCCCATCATCATAATTTACTGTCATAGGAAACGATTATTTCATCTCCTCACTCTTAATGGAATCCCAGTGTTCTCTCCTGAAGCATCAAGCCTAAACCTCGGCTTCTCACCCGGCCCATATCCCAATCCTCAAATCTCATGAATTTAGTCCTGGTAGCTAATCTGACAAACTAAACCTGCAGAATAATAGTAATTGAATATGTCACCCTTTCACATATAATTAATAATCACTTTAACTATGATTTAAAGCCAAAGCCATAGGGTCTGCCACAGTGTCACTCTGAGCTACGGTCTTTCCAGGCAGCTCCCAGCCAATGACTATTGTGGCAAATCAAGTTCCAAGTGTCCTACTCTTTTTTTTTTTTTTTTTTTTTTTTTTTTTGAGACGGAGTCTCGCTCTGTCACCCAGGCTGGAGTGCAGTGGCCAGATCTCAGCTCACTGCAAGCTCCGCCTCCCGGGTTCCCGCCATTCTCCTGCCTCAGCCTCCCGAGTAGCTGGGACCACAGGCGCCGCCACCTCGCCCGGCTAATTTTTTGTGTTTTTAGTAGAGACGGGGTTTCGCCGTGTTAGCCAGGATGGTCTCGATCTCCTGACCTAGTGATCCGCCCGTCTCGGCCTCCCAAAGTGCTGGGATTACAGGCTTGAGCCACCGCGCCCGGCCAACCAAGTGTCCTACTCTTATCCCTACCCCTCTCCCCACCATTATAACAACATGGGTGGTCAACTGGGCTAGAAGGAGTTCTCAGAGGCATCTAATTAATTCTGCAATGGTCCTCAGGCTGGGTGTAAGGCCGGTAACATACAGGAGATAATTGGAGGGCAGCTATTATACTAGGTAAGGAGTCAGCACATCTTTTCTATAAAGGGTCAGAAATAATGTAAACATTTCAGGCTTTTAGGGCCATATTCTACTCTGCCATTGTAGTGCAAATGAAGCCATACACAATATAGAACAATATGTTCCTGGCTGTGTTCTGATAACACTTTATTTACATAAAACAGGCTGTGGGTCAGTCTGATTGTGTCCACAGGCTATAGTTTGTTGACCCCTGCTCTAGACCCAGGTGATGTGTAAAATAATCCCAAACCCACTCTCTAAAGGCCCTTAAAATTGAATATGATCCTGTTGCTTAATTAATTACAACTTGATGTATCACATGTATCTGCACACCTAGTGGTTATTTTTCATAAAAGGAAAAGAAAGATGATTGTCATTTCCTGATAAAAATTAAGTCATCTCTCTCTCTCCCCTTCTTTTCTCATGTGTTCACCCCCTTATTCTCCAGAACTCACTCCCGCCCAGTGGCAGCTGTAGTACCTGCTTAGGCCTCCCTCAGGAAAGCAACTTGCCACTCAGCTTCAAGGAGTGCTGTTAGGTGACAGTCTCCACGGACAATGCCTTCAGGGTCTGCCACAGTGTCACTCTGAGCTATGGTCTTTCCAGGCAGCTCCCAGCCAATGACTAAGCATGGTGGAGCACCAGGACCCAGTCCCGGCCCTGGCTGGTGGTGGGCTCCTCACAGGCCAGCTTGGCACCAAAACTTCCTATTGGGTTGGCCAAGCTGTCAGGTGTGAATTGCAGCCAGAGAATTTCCCAGGCCGGGTCTGCTGTCCCCTCCTTTTCCTGTTCTAGGCATCAGCTCTGGATCACAGTCTGATTTCTCCTGCCCAATCTGGTTTCCTATCTCTTTATCTTTCAGACATTCTACAAAAACAACAACTTCTGCAAAACAACAACTTCCCCCACACCAAGGGGAAAAAAGAACACTGTACTCTTAATTCCTATGGATGAGTGTTTGCCTCACTTCCCCGCCCCATCACCCCCTACTCACCTCCTATTCTGTTGAGATCCTTAATACGTTCATGTTATTTTTAAAATCTCAAAGTGGATCTATGAATATCGCAGTGAAAACAAGAAAAAGAAAGTTCTCCTGCTTCTCAGTGATACCTTTATATAGTTTTGAGTCTTTAAACTTACTCTTCCAAATGTTTCTCAAATCACTGTTAGGGACTGGGGGAGTGATCGCAGTACCTGCTTGTGTCATCCAAAGTGGACAGAGGGTCAGGACTGTTTTGAAAGGCTACACTTCTGAATACAGGACACATCCAAGTATTAATTATTGTCCAGAGACCCTGAGTTTCAGTACTAGGCCAAGACCCATATAACTAGCACCTCCCAAGGTCTAGAAGAAATGGGATCCATAGGTCACAAATCTATTCAGATGAGAGTACCAATTAAAGGGAGGTTCTGTCGCAACCACTTTGGAAACTATCTGGAAGCACAGGTGACAGAGTGTCCCTGACTTGAGTCCCTGAATGGTAGCAGCTGTCTGGGAAACATCAGAAAAAGCCAGGACTCCCTTCTCTATATCCTGCAGGCAGAGTCTGTTTCATTAGAAAGCAGGTCTTTAAGGCCGGGCACAGGGCTCACGCCTGTAATCCCAGCACTTTGGGAGGCCGAGATGGGCGGATCACAAGGTCAGGAGATCGAGACCATCCTGGCTAACACAGTGAAACCCTATCTCTACTAAAAACACAAAAAATTAGCCAGGCATGGTGGCGGGCGCCTGTAGTCCCAGCTACTCAGGAGCCTGAGGCAGGAGAATGGCGTGAACCCGGGAGGTGGAACTTGCGGTGAGCCGAGATCGCGCCACTGCACTCCAGCCTGGGCGACAGAGCGAGTTTCCATCTCAATAAAAAAAAAAGAAAGCAGGGCTTGAAGCCCACTTTAAGGAGCTCTGCTCGGCTCCCATAAAAGACACAGAAAAGCCCGCAGTGCCTACAATGACACTGACAACTGGTCCCAGGGGAGTATATGTGTACTCGTAACTAATAATTTGCCTTCTTGCAGTTAGCTGACTATATAAAAACAGAAGGAAACAAGAGGAGGAGAAGAAAAAGGAGGAGGAGGAGGAAGCGGAGAAGAAGGAAAAAGATGAGAAAAAGAAGAAAACAACTTAAAGAAAGCCACAAAACCAGGTAGGATGTGAGATTTGTTGTTCAAGTCACCTGCAATTAATGAATCATTGCAATTGATTATTAACTTCCATTCCGAGCTTCCTAACCGCCCAAAGCTTAGAGGAAAGGCAAGTCTTCTGATGAGGTGAACTCTTTGTGGGCCCAGAGTTCTGGGAATCCATTCATTCATGAGAAGTATAGCCAAGTCATTTCATTTTCCTGGGTCTCAGTCTCCTTACCTCAATAAAAGTAGGGCTTGTATTAGATGAATACTGGTTCCCATCACTGCTACCATTCTGTGATTACATTGAGCCCAGAAAAGCAAGAGAATCCCTCAGGACGTATCAGCCACTCTACCTCCCCTTATTCCTATAAACCTATGGGAGTTTTTAGGGGCCAGGGGTGGATGTGGAATTTATATTGCCTCCCACATACTATTGGCCAGAGTTCAGTCATATCCTTACCCCATCTGCAAGAAAGTCTGGGATAGAATTCAGCTGTGCACCCAAGAAGAAGGATCCAGTTTGGTAAGCATCTAGCCAGCAGTCATTGAAGGCCCTGCTTCAACATTAACCAGTGAGAACTAACCACACTCCCTTTGAGCCTCCACTCTACTTATTCATGTTTCAATCACAATACCTTTGACAAAACAGTGTACGTGTGTGTCTCCTTCTCCATCTTCTCTCATTGACTATAAGAACTTTGAAGATAAAGCGTATTTCTTATTTACCTCTGGGATCCCAGTGGCTAGTGCTATGCACAGTGCCTGGTGCATGCTAATTGTTCAGTAAATACAGATTTGAGAGAAAGAAGACAGAGGCAGTGGTGGGGAGAGAGAGGGAGAGAGAGAGAGACAGGAATAAGTAAAAGAATTGTGTAGATAATAACGAAATTTACCTCTTCACTCAAAAACCTTCAATAACTCCCCATTGCTCAGAGGATTACATCCAAATTCCTCATTATGACACTCAAGATAACCTTTCTTACCTCCCCAATCTTAATCCTGTTACTCAATACCATGAAAATGGTTAAATCATTTTGTGCTTTCCTTCCCTCTTTCATTCCTTTCTCTTTTCTCTCTCCCTCCCTTTCTTTCTCCTCTTCTCCTTGCTCTCCTTCTTTCTTTATCCTACTTGTACTCATTGACCTGACACTTCAGAACCTACTAGGTGTCAGGAAACTTGCCAGCTGCAGGAGATACAAAGAGAAGTTGCCTTCAGAGTCTGCTGCAGATAGACTTGGTGAACAGGCAAGTCCAATGTGCCCTGAAAGTTGAAGTAGTTTAGAAGCTCAGAAGAGAAGCAACTATGCAGACTGAGGGAAGTGTGAGGACGGGCAGCAGGCGGAGAAGGCGCAGAAGAAATGGCAATCCCTTAGTGGATTCTTAAAGGCCAAATGGGCTTATTCAGACCCAAAATGGTGGGACGGAAATTGCTGGCAAGAAGTATGTACCCAGATATGAAGATGTGCGCATGCGCGGCATACCTGACGCGCTCCAAGTACTTCCTTCCCCTATCTGCAGAATGAAAGCAGAAAGCTTTTGACAGATAGGGCGGGTCAGAAGCCAGATCACGAAGGTAACATTATGCTAATTAAGTTTTGCACAGAAGTGATAGGAGATGAGATGAGTCCAGAGGGAGGAGTGCAGTGGCGGGAAGGTACCGGCCTGCCCTGAGGCAAGGGCTCTGGGACGGGACATGCAGAGTCAAGAGATATTCAGGAGGAAAAATGACCAGATTTTGTGATTAACTGATTGAGAGACAGGCAGATGACAGCAGGAAAAAAGAAAGGAGGTTAGGTTAGCTCCAGTGGCTTTGCTCTCGGATGGCCAGCTGGACAATGGCTTCCTTCGCTGTGCCGGAGGATAGGAGAAGAGTAAGTTGTAGAGACAAGCCTGCAAGCCGATGAGGTCAATACTGGATCGGGTAAAAGTGAGCTAAGTGAAAGACTCTTAGGCAGAGATGGGAGGTAGGATTTTAGAGGTGATCTTTTTCAAACAGGGAAATTTGTGCCCAAAGAGGTTACGTGAATCAGTCGACTCCACATAGCTGATGAGTGGCAGAGAGGAACTCAAGGCCCAGCTGTGCCCAGGTATGTTACTCTAGTCCAGGGCTCTTTTCACTACACCCTTTGCCTTCATCTTCCGCCCTCCTGCCTTGCAGCAACAGCTCAAGATAGGGTCTCCATCACGCAGTCACTGGCTGGTAAGTTATTCTTCTCTCTGTTTTTTTTTGTTGTTGTTGTTGTTGTTACTCATTTGAAGGTATGAGGAGGAAAAGCCCTCAGGAAACCTCATCAAAAAGTCAAAAATCATTTTAGATTGCGAGCACTTAAACTAATTTTTAATTGATTTAGGTTAACAATCAATAATTTGAGCTATAGATGTGTTCTATTTTGAATTCGAAGTATGAAGACCCAACTTACTCAAGAAACAATTTGTTTCTAATTTCTGAAAGTCTGAGTTTATTGAAAATATCCTCAGTGAGACTCAAAACACCAATTTCAAGTAAATGTGGTAATAAAAATGTTATTGTAGCTTTGCCTGAATAGCCTGCCTTTCTGCCTCCCTAGTTCAATTCCAAGTATAAAACACATGCAAATGAAAAGCCTGCTCCCAGAGAAAGGTCCTTGCTTACTCATATGTCCAGACAGATGGCCTATGGGAGGCGGTGGTGGGGTTCACTTTATGGGAATTCATTGATCCTCAGATTTTCCTCATGGGAAAGTCAGAGACAGCAAATGTCATGAGGAAAGTCACATTTTCCAATGTTTTCACAGAATATCTCACACAATAACTATCCCCATGAAATGATTTTCTCTCTCAACTCCTCACAGACTTGTGCTCAGTGTGTGAACTTTTAGAATAATCATCTAAGAACCTAGCCGGGTACAGTGGCTCACACCTGTAACCCTAGCACTTTGGGAGGCCAAGGTGGGTGGATCACTTGAGGTTGGGAGTTCCAGACCAGCCTGACCAACATGAAGAAACCCCGTCTCTGCTAAAAATACAAAATTAGCCGGACATGGTGGTGCATGCCTGTAATCCCAGCTACTTGGGAGGCTGAGGTAGGAGAATCGCTTGAACCCGGGAGGCAGAGGTTGTGGTGAGCCGAGATCACACCATTGCACTCCAGCCTGGGCAGCAAGAGCAAAACTGTCTCAACAAAAAAAAAAAAAAAAAAAAAGGATCATTTAAGAACTGAAAGCATTACCAAAATGTGTTGTACTTTACCGGTCTATGTTTTCCAGGTCTCTCTGTGAGATTGTCACTGATTCAATGGTTAAACAGCATCTTGAAACTGTAAGAGGTACACTTGCAAGAATTTCTCAACCTACCTTTCAAAAAGCCAAATTTTTGGTACATTTGCCCGGTTCTTTTTTTTTTTTTAAATGCTTTTTCTGAGGAGCTCTCTGGTGAAACAGAAGCATTTGAACCTTCGACTAGAATTAAAAACTCGGTGGGCAGGGGGAGGAACAACACCACCTCGCCCCCCACCCAAGCCCTTTGCGAAGAGCCTGAAGTGGCTGCAAGAGGGGTTAACTCTACACTTGGAGTAGAAAGTATTAGCAAATACTCAAACTAATTTGCTGTATGTGGACCTTAATAAAAAAGATGGCCTAATATTTACACAGCGCCTTCCACTCTGAGAACTCCAAACATGACCTCCCCTTTTCAGCAGGCCACCTGGGATTGATTGACCCATCCCTTTCCTACCAGCAGGGAAGTTCTCGCCAAGTCACACTCTGGCTGCTTCCTTCCTCCT
Organism: Macaca nemestrina; assembly: GCF_043159975.1. NCBI lineage: Eukaryota > Metazoa > Chordata > Mammalia > Primates > Cercopithecidae > Macaca > Macaca nemestrina. The sequence goes on along the minus strand of NC_092130.1, from coordinate 107,207,300 downwards.
CAACATCCCAGAGTGGAGTCCTATCTGTTAACACTCCTGACACCCTGTTGGGATTCAGTTATTTCTCAACTCTTGACCTCTTTTTCCTCTTAAAGAAGCACAGAAACAGCCAGTGGCTTGAGATTTCATCCTGACACAACTGTATCTCAAGAAACGGATTGCCAACTCTCCTGGGGACAATCTCTATACCTTCTGTCAAGAACCCATGAGTTCTCCACAGGCTCCCTGTAAGGTGGTTTCTCTGAAATGTTACCAACCTAAATCACTATTGTTTGAGATGTGTCCTACTTTTCATTTATATGTTGCCCAGGGTTAGTCTTGAACTGCTGGCCTCAAATAATCCTCCCGCCTTGACCTCCCAAAGTGTTGGGATTACAGGCGTGAGCCACGACGTGCAGGTATACCTTTTTTTTGAGACGGAGTCTCACTCTGTCACCCAGGCTGGAATGCAGTGGTGCAATCTCGGCTCACTGCAAACTCTGCTGCCTGGGTTCAAGTGATTCTCCTGCCTCAGCCTTCTGAGTAGGTGAGATTACAGGTGCCTGCCACCATGCCTGGCTAATTTTTGTAGAGACAGGGTTTCAACATCTTGGCTAGGTTGGTCTTGGACTCTTGACCTCACAATCCACCCACCTCCGCCTCCCTAAGTGCTGGGATTACAGGTGTGAACCACCGTGGCTGGCCGCCTTTTTTATTATTACGTAAGATGGATAACTGCCTGTCACCAATTTTGTGTAATCTCCCTTTGCAGAATTGTCCATAGAAAAATCTTCTCATTTTTTCATGTTTCCTCTCCAAGTTAAACACCTTACATTTCCTTAACCCGTTTTCATATTTTTACTGGATGCCATTTTCCACTATCTTCATCAGGCTTTGTTTTCCTCCTCTCTTGAATGGCGAAGCTGTTAACTAAACACTGTCCTCTCTGAAGGGTCTGACCGTTGCTAAATATGTCCAATGTCCTCTTGGCTGCTTCATTTAACATGCCAGCCTTGAATCGTTCTTTCGAAAACGACTTTTGGTACATTTCTGATCGATGTTTAACTTTTGAAACCCGATTCTTTGAACACCTGAAAAGCCCAATGTTGCTTTGGTGCAGTTGATTTTTCTCTTTGCTCCATTGTCACCCTAACCTACCCCCTTCATTCAGCTTCCTCCAGTTTGGCCAAGTGGTTTTGAACTCTAATACTCCCTTTCCCTGTGGCTTTTCCCTGTTTGGGGATGTGAGCCTAGCCATGGAGAAGCAATTTCCATGAAGTCCTCACAATTTTTAGGCTTTTCTGTGTGCCGTCAGCATCCCCCAGCCACCAATACTGTCTGCTTCCCAATTCTTAGCTTAGGGGAATTTAGGGAAATAGACAGAGCTGTATAATTCAAGCCAGATTCTCAAGCCTTATATATGTATATCTTAAAAAATTAATAAGGTACACATGATAACCTAAATTATTTAATCAAAATGTTACTTAAATATCTGCAAGCATAAATCCATGCACAAACTCCTTATATCTATAGCTTTTATACAACTAACAAATCAAAATAAAATTATAAATTAAGTACAAACCACAAACCAAAATAATAATAATAATAATAATTAATTAAAGTAATTTATTGTAGGCTGGTCTTGAACTCCTGGTCTCAAGCGATCCTTCTGCCTCGGCCTCCCAGAGTGCTTTGATTACAGGCATAAGCCACTGTGCCCAGCCAGGTTGTTCCATTAAAATGGAATCCTCTCGCTTGATGTGAAAAGGGTACTGATGTTAACGGCAGAGGTTCTTTACAGTTGCACACACTTATAGTATTGTTTGTATTGTAAAAACTCCATTTTGCCACCACATTTTTTCATTCAAATTTCTGCAAAGATTCTGTTTCTTCAGAGCAATAAAATGTCTTTTGACCCTGGGTTGATCTGAGCATCTTCTTCTAGCCCTCGAGGCTACACTAATGCCGTATGTTATTTCCATGGTGTCACGTCAAAGTATCAATATGTTAAATCACTTAAGAAATGAAAGTCTTCTTTGGGAGACCAAGGTGGGCAGATCACCTGAGGTCGGGAGTTTGAGACCAGCCTGACCAACATGGAGAAACCCCATCTCTACTAAAAATACAAAAAAATTAGCCAGGCATGGTGGTGCATGCCTGTAATCTCAGCTACTTGGGAGACTGAGGCAGGAGAATCGCTTGAACCTGGGAGGCGGAAGTTGCAGTGAGCTGATGGCGCCATTGCACTCCAGCCTGGGCAACAAGAGCAAAACTCCATCTCGAAAGAAAGAAAGAAAGAAAAGAAAGAAAAGAAAGAAAGAAAGAAAGAAAGAAAGAAAGAAAGAAAGAAAGAAAGAAAGAAAGAAAGAAAGAAAGAAAGAAAGAAAGAAAGAAAGAAAGAAAGAGAGAGAGAGAAACCTTTTCTGGCCAGGCATGGTGGTTCATGCCTGTAATCCCAGCATTTTGGGGGACCAAGGCAGGTGAATCGCTTGAGGCCAGGAGTTCAAGACCAGCCTGGCCAACATGGTGAAACCCTGCCTCTACTAAAAACACAAGAAAAATTAGCCGGGCATGGTGGTGGGTGCCTGTAATCCCAGCTACTCGGGGGGCTGAGGTGGGAGAATCGCTTGAACCTGAGAGGCAAAGGTTTCAGTGAGCCCGGGTCACACCACAGCACTCCAGCTGGGGTGACAGAGCGAGACTCCATCTCAAAAAAAGAAAAGAAATAAATGAAAATCTTACCATATGAAAACACCTTTTAATTGAAAATTATTGATGTAAAATTAAAGTTTTGTTATTAATGAGATGAAATAATTCAACATAAATCTATTGGTAGATCCAGAACGTAGGTTATAAGTTTGAAAATAGAACAAACTAGCCTGAGCAGGTGGCTCACGTCTGTAATCCCAGCACTTTGGGTGACCGAGGCAGGCAGATCACCTGAGGTCAGGAGTTCAAGACCAGCCTGGACAACATGGTGAAACCCCGTCTTTACTAAAAATACAAAAATTAGCCAGGCATGGAGGCGTGCACCTGCAGTCCCAGCTACTTGGGAGGCTGAGGCAGGAGAATTGCTTGAACCTGGGAGGCAGAGGTTGCAGTGAGCCAAGATCACACCACTGCACTCCAGCCTGGGTGACAAGGCGAGACTCTGTCTCAAAAAAAAAAAAAAAATTGAACAAACAATCACAGGTAACTAGAGAAGTTTTCCAACATGCTAAATTTTACTTGAAATCCTTTTAGGATATCAAAAAGCCAACCTACATGTATTTAATACATTTGTAAATACAAAAATAAATGCAGGTGCTGAAATCAGCAGACATGGGTTTGTTATCCATATTATCAAAAATTTAGTCCTTTCTTTGTTATTAAAATGAAAATATAAAATTCAGGATTTTTCATTGTGAATTCAAAGACCCAGGAGAATATGTCCATAGACCTTGGAATAAGATAACTCTAGCTTAAGAAACAACCAAATTTACTGGAGTTGAAAGGAGCCCTTACAAAATACCTAGGAATTGATGGGTTGACAGGTGCAGCAAACCAGCATGGCATATGTTTACCTATGTAACGAACCTGCACATCTTGCATATGTACCCCAGAACTTAAAACAAAAATTACAAAAAAACCCAAAAAATACCTAGGAAAGACTAGACCATCTTGGCCAACCTCTCTCCTCAACTTGAAATGGAAGACTAGGGATCTGAAGAGCTTAAATTATTAGTTGGTGACAGATCTGGGTCTCCAGATTCCAATTTCATGACCCTTCCCACTAAATCAACACTTACCAACTCGTCTTACATTTCATGATGTTATATCCCATTAATATTTTGAATACACAAAGCCTGCTAATGCTCAGAAAATATTTTTATAATATTTGGTCACATTCATTGACCAAAGAAAAATCCGGTAAAATGGTAGCACTTCAATTCATTTAAATGATTCTTTAATGAATATCCATTTATGAGGACTGTATTTATTAATTACCTCTGTATAAACTAACATTTTGTTTTATTTTTTGTAAGATTACTTCTTGTCAGTTCCTAAGATTGCCTAGGGTTTATAAGTGTATTCAGATCTCCAGTATCAAGGGATGCTATGGTCTAAACGTGTTCTTCCAAAATTCATATGTTGAAATTTCATCACCAATGTGATAGTATTGAGAGGTGGGGCCTTGACTCAAGGAGAAAGGGTGGGAAGGGGGTGAGGGATAAAAGACTACAAACAGGGTGCAGTGTGTATTGCTCTGGTGATGGGTGCACCCTAGTCTCACAAATCACCACTAAAGAACTTACCCATGTAACCAAACACCACCTGTTCCCCAATAACCTACGGAAATAAAAACATTTTTAATTTAATTAATTAATTAATTTTTTAAAAAGAGAGCATTGGGGCTTTTAGAAGGTGATTAGGTCATGAGGGCTCCATCTTTGTGAACGAGATTCACGCCCATATAAAAGAGGCTTCACAGAGCATTCGTCCCTATTGCCCTTCCAGCTTTTCTGCCCTGCGAGGACACAGCAACAAGGCGCCATCTTGGAAGCAGAGAGGGCGTCTTCACCAGACACCAGATTTTCTGTTGCCTTAATCTTGGACATTCCAGCCTCCAGAACTGTGAGAAATAAATTTCTGTTGTTTATAAATTACCCAGTCCAAGACCTTCTGTTATAGGAGCAGGAAAAGATTGAGACAAGGACCTCCTTTAACATTATTCCTGCTCAAATTGTTGCCTCCCCCTCCCTCTGTGTCATCCAAGGATTTTGAAAATGAAATAGAAAATTAATGTCTCCATTTGCTAACTTCGCAGTCTCTCAGTAACCTGTGTAAGTGGTGTAAGGGAGCTTCTGTTCTTCCGTTTTCACTACTCCATTGAAATTGTCCCCTCAAAGGCCACACTGGTACCCTAATTGCCACATCTAGTGAGCTTGTTATGTATTATTGTACTTCACCTTTCCAAAGGGCACTTCCCTCTTAAAACTCTTCATCCATGGCTTTTTCGACGCTTCTCTTTACTTTGTCCATCTGCTCCTCTGATTGCACCTTCTTTGTGTTACCTGGTTTCTCTTCCCAATTTCATAAATATTGATATTCTTCAGGATTGTATCATTATTCTTTTTTCTTCTTTATTGAATGTCATCCCAATGGTGGTTTCATATGGACTCATCTTTTAATAATGCCTAAATGTATCCCTTTAATCCATCTTTTTTCTCGGATCTGGAGAAGTATTTCTAGAGAACATAAACATTTAAGAGATAAGCATGGGATTCTAAGCCTGCAAGAAAAGCTGGGGATGTAATTATAATATTTATATTTAATCATAATATTCCATATAGAAATACAAAAATGTTTTTTGTATGGAAAAGGAAAGAGGAAATGAAGGAAGAGAGAGTTTCAAGGAGGCAATAGTCAACTGTTTAAAATGCTACAGTCATATTGAAAAAGATAATAATGGAAGTATTCTTTAGTCTTAGCTACTTGGAGGTCACTGGAATCTTGACAAGAGCAATTTGTTATCAAATCAAAATAAAAATTGGTTGAGGAGTGACTTAGAAGAGAAGAAATACAGACTGTGAATGTAGAAAATCTCCAGCAACTTTACTGTGGAAGAAAGGAGAGTTTATGATTTGAGGGGAACCTAGGATCTGAGGAAGGGTATGCTTTATTGGTAAAGAAGGAGCCAGGACAAAGAAGGGGCAAATGATAGGAGAGAAGGGAAGCCACATGCCTGACCAAATATGGTGAACTAATGAGTCTTAGGTAGGAAAAGAGGTATCTCTTTCATTGGCTAGGAGGAATGAACTTGAGGGTGGTTGTACTTCTTGTTGACTGAGGGAGCAGCCAAGTATTCCAAACAGTTCACATCAAAGAGTCTCTTTTGTTCTCTTCACAAATTGCAAAATAAGAGGTGAGGTCTCCTTCTGGTGTTCATAGAAAACATGATGAGAGATTTGAGGAGAGTTGAGATTAAAGAAGGAACTGACAGCCTTTCATAATTTATGTTCTTATCTGTCCCACACCCTGCTGCTAGAGAGACATTTCTAAAATGTGGATCCAATCATGATGCTTTTCGGCTCCCAGGTTCCCACAAGATAAAATCCTATCCACAGCGTGTTCTGTAGAGCCTTCCACAGTGCAGCTCCCACTAATCTGAAGCCTCATCAGTACCACCTGCCCACCCCAGCTTCCAGCATCATCGCTCTTCAAACTTGCTACATGCCAGAACTCCCTGCCTAGAATTCCTTTAACCTCACTTCTCTGCCCAAAAACCTCCATCCACCCTGCAAAATTCAGTTTAAGAGTTTCTTCCGGTGAGGGGTGGTGGTTCACACCTGTAATCCCAGAACTTTGAGAGGTCAAGGAAGGATTGCTTGAGGCCAGGAGTTTGAGACCAGCGTGGGCAACATAGGGAGAATCTGTCTCTATAAAAAATTCAAATTTTAATATTCTTGTTCTTTTTTAAGAAAGTGTCTTCTTACTCTGGATATATCTTACTTTTTCTAACCTGTTTTCTCTGTATACTGATTTTATTTATTTATTCACTCTTTTAGTTTTTACTCTGTCACTCTTAGGTATTTTTGTATGGTGTTTCAAATCCCCTTGAGAGATATGCTTCTTCCATTAATTTAATTAACTAGCCAATGAACATGTATTCTGCAAAATATAGTGTAGAACTTTAAGGAGCTCCAAGGAAACAAGCAGCCGAAATTCAATGTAACCTGTGCTATAAGGAAAGATGGACTAAGCTGCCACAGGCTTGAAGTGGAGAGAATAGTGAATGGGGATGGGGGTAAAGGAGGCCACTGAAGGCTTCCTATATGCATGTTCGTGCTTCTGTCCCTCTCACAAGGAGTTTCACGGTGAGTTCCATGAAGTCGAGGGCACTGCCTTGTCCAATAGGGTGTCCCCGCGATGCAGCACATTGACTATTACATTGTGCCTGCTCTACAAGGTTAAACAGGTGCTTGTATTGAGGAAGTAATTGTATAGCTTCCTACTTTTGGGATCTTATTTGTACTCCTGTTATAATTATTTTCAGCTGGAAAGATTAATTATTCTTTCTAACGTTTGCCACTTGTTAAAATATCTGTTCATGGTTATTGAGAGTAAAGAAAAAAAGCCCTTTTCGATGCCATCGGAAAGTCCAGTCATTACTGCTCTCAGCACGGCCATCTGTTTCTTGCTCAGTTCCCTGAATCCCTGACTCAGCTTCTCCTCTATCACGAGGGCCCTGCCAAGGGCAAATTCCTCTTCTGCACTCACCACCAAGGATTCGGCTTCTTCCTTCCTTCAATTCTTTTGTCTATGCTAATCATTTGCTGTTAACTTGCCTGAAAAGAAATGGATGTGATCATTGTATAGGATTTTTTTTTTTTTCAATAAAAACAAAGAATGAAAAGGCTCTGCTTTCTCCTTGCACATCACTGTTTGGTGCTCAATCTAGCATGACTTCTGCTTTGTATATTTGGGTTGCTAAACAAGAGAGTCATTGTTATCTGCTAAATTTGAAATCATGATTTTTATATGAACCATTCTAATCTCAGCTTTACCAGCAGATGGGCTTCCTCCTAAAATAAGACTAGCTTCCCGCCTACCCATTTTGCCTGTTTAAATCCTTTTTATAGGAGTATGAAAGGCTAGGGGTTGAAATTTTCACATGTTCTGTGACTACGTGTTGCAGAAGTTTCCAGACTTGAAATATGCAGCTGTAAAATATACAACTGCAAAGGCTGCAACACCTAGTCCCACAGCTATCAACATCTTGCCAACCCCTGGAAATGTCTACATCAGTTCTAGTGATCCCAGGCCTATCTTACCTGTATTAGTACAGTGGCTCGAGATGGTTCTATATTCCATCTTTTACTTCAGGTGGGAGTCATGCTTTCTCCTGCCATAAAGCCCTCTTTCTTTCGGATCATTCAAATCTTTCAAATTGTTTGTGTATTCTCTTTTCCTCCCAAGACTAATTTCTAGCAACACGCAACTGTTATGTTAAAGTTCCTTTTATCAAATAGGAGTACATTTGGAATAGCAATATTCTTTGGAATAGCAATATAGCAATAGAAGTCCATTTGGAATAGCAATAGTACACTATTGAATAGCAATGGTGAGGAGGTGAGAGCCCAGAACTCCTAATAGAGTTACAGTAGACACTCCCTGAGGTAGGTGGGTTCAGTCAACTGCAGAGAGCTTGTTTTGTTTCCATGATATGGATATGCAACTTTGGGGTTGAAATGAATGTCTCAGGACAACAGAGAAGAAGTTAGAGCTCCACCTTCTTGGCTCTTTCCCCAGGCAGCCTTAGGCCTTTCTTCTAAGTAAGTGTTTAGCAAATACTTTAACACTGTTTGAAGAGGTGCCAAATGATTAGCCTCTCCAGAGAACCGAATGTCCTGGTTCCCTTGCTTGCTAGTAACAGATAGGTCAGAACTCATCACCTCCTAAAACTAGCCTGTGTTGCATTTTCTCTAAGGTTCTCTCTTGTCATTGCCAGGACACAGACTCATTGGTCACATCTTTGATGACCTGTACCCTACCAAAGCTTTCTCAACTGTTCCCTCTTTTGATTGACACTCTGTTTCTGAGAAAGATTTCATTGTGAGCTCTCTTCCCAAACATGCTAAATAAAACAGATGTGCACCCTTTTGAGGTTCCCCTCCATATGACCTTCCTTTTCAGAGAAGGGCCCCATTTTCTCTGGGTGGAAGGTTGTAAACATATGGAATTCGTTACTAGAAGCAGTGGTTCAGGCTGTTTCCGATCCCTAAGCCAGTTCCCTCACCATGACAAAACATTCCCCACAATCTCATCATGACTCATTTTTATCTTTAAATAACTTCTGGTGTGGAACATTGTCAAGGCTTTTGAAAAGTCTAAGAAATGATGTCCGTATGCTTATTGACCCCCTCAGAGAATTCTAGTAGATAAAGCATATTGTCTCCTAACAGAAATCATTGTCTATGTTTGCTGAATAGTCCATGACTGCCCTGGAACTTACGAAGGTGAATTTATTTAAATCCTAATGTGTGTTCATCATTGTGCTCAACTCTAGGAGGGGAGAGAAAGAAGTATAAAGGCATGGTCTTTGGTACTAAACACCTTGAAATCAAGTCAGATGGGTTAAAAGGAGTCACAAAATGATTAGTAAACAAGAAGATACATAAATGTGGTGGTGACTAACACTATAAAAGGAGTTCACAATATAAAGAAACAAGTGTATTAGAAGAAGGACAAATCTTCAGAGAGAAGAGAGCCCTCGAGTTGAGTCTTGAAACCTAAGTAGGCTTTATAGAGACAGAGCCAAGGGAAGACTGCAGAGAGCTTCCAGGCATTCCAGAAATAAAAGGGAAATAGCATGAGAGAAGACTCGGAAGTGGTATTGTCTGGTTACAGCAAACATGTAAAGGAGTCTGAGAAGTTCAGGATGAAATTAAGGCAAGCCTAGAACAGAAAACCAGAATAGTGAGTGAGAACTTGATATGATACACGATAGTTTTGAAGGGGATTTAAATATATTTAGGAATTTAGTATTACAAAGAAAAGAAGGTGTTTGGAAGTGAGAAATGGAAGCAGTTTATTGAAGGACTATCAAGACAAGCCAAAATTGAGAGTTTTTTGGTTTTTTTTTTTTTTTTTTTTTTTTTTTATGACCAGGCCTGGTGGCTCATGCCTGTAATCCCAGAACTTTTGGAGGCCAAGGAAGAAGGATCACTTGGGTCCAGGAGTTCAAGACCACCCTGGGCAATATAGGCAGACCCTATCTCTACAAAAAATTTAAAAAAATAGGTGTGGTGGCACACACCTGTGGTGTCAGCTACTCAGGAGACTGAGGCAGGAGAATTGCATGAGCCCACGTGGTTGAGGCTGCAGTGATTGTGCTGCTACACTCCAGCCTGGGCAACAGAATGAGACCCTGTCTCACAGAAAAATAATTATATTAGGATAGACTGAACATGAATGAAGACCAGTGAAAGAGCACAAGGAAAAATTGAAGGTGCAAAGGATAGTAATAATGGATGTGGAGTTCTAAAGAATCACTACTATTGTTAAACTCTATACTAGTTTCCTGGGACTGTCATAACAAAATGTCACAAACTAAGTGGCTTTAAATGACAGAATTCATTCTCTCCCAGTTCTGGAGGTTCTAAGTCCAAAACCAAGGTGTTGGCAGGGCTGTGTTCTCTCTGTGGGCCCTAAGGAAGAAACCCTTCCTTGCCTCTTTTGGCTTCTGGTTGTGGTTGGCAATCCTCAGCATTCCTTGGCTTGTAGTAGCATCACTCCAGTCTCTGCCTCCATCTTCACATGGGCTACTTCCCACCATGTCCTGTGACTCTGTATGTCCTCTCCTCTTCTTGCAAGAAAGGTAGTGACTTTGGACTTAGGATGCCCGCTAATCCAGTATGTTGCTTCTTAACTAATAACATCAGCAAAGATCCCATTTCCAGATAAAGTCACATTCTGAGGTTCCAGGTGGACATGAATTTGGGGGGATTACAATTCAATCCAGAAAGCATATGAAGGGGTTAACCTTACAGGACCTCAAGGGAAGAGTCTCTTCCTCCAGGATTCTAGGGAAAATGAGCGGCGATTCAGGGCCAGTGAGTGTGAGAGTGAGAAGAGAGTCTGACCATCTGGAAAGTAGAACAGGCTTTCGTTGAGAAGAGACTATGGTTATGGGAAGCAGAAACAGCAGTTTAAGAGAAAAAGGGGCCTAGAGGAGTCACGGTGGAGAGTAAAGGAGAGAAGCACAAAGGATCAATGAGTTCCCAGTGTCAGAGTGGGTCTGGAGGCTGTGTGTGTTCAATGAATCAGTTCATCACAATATTTTTACTTCCTCTACTCCTGTCTTTTTTTTTTTTTACTTTTAATAGATTTTATTTTTTAGAGCAGTTTTAGGTTCACAGCAAAACTGAGCAGAAAGTACAGAGTTCCCATGTGCCCTCTGCCCACCCCCGACACACCGAGCCTCCCCCAATATCAACACCCCCCACCATGGTATGTGTTATGTTCATTACAGTCTATGAACTCACATGACACATCATTCACCCAAAGTCCATGGATTATATTAGGGTTGACTCTGTGTTATACATTCTATAGGTGTTGACAAATGTATAATGACTTTTTTTTTTTTTGAGATGGACTCTCGCTCTGTCACCCAGGCTGGAGTGCAGTGGCACAATATCGGCTCACTGCAAGCTCTGCCTTCCGGGTTCATGCCATTCAGTCCTAAATCAGTCATTGTTCCAGTCCTAAATCAGTCATTGGATTTGCACTGGACAAGGCAGCTCTCTGAAGCTGAGGCAATCCCTGTAAGTACTAAAGTCATCTGTGGCAGCCCTACCAGCAGCCATCAGCAGGTTCTTCATTGAAGGGAGACCTGGGCAGGACTTCACAGCATCCTTTACCCTATCTAACATATCACTTAATTTATGTCTTTATTGTAGTTGTTATCTAGAATGTTAGCTTCTTGAGGGCAGGGATTTTGATCTCTTCTGTTCACTACTATATCCTCAAACTTCATAGTACCTGATACATGGTGGATACAAGATAAATATCTAAGAATATTCCAAATTCCTTTATGTACTGGCTCAAGGAGGGAAGGGAATTCATTTCCCCCAGCTGCTGGTCAAACTCTCAACTCAGAACTAAAATGAATTCTTTAATGGGCCAATTCTCAACTTGAAAACTCGTGTTTCCTATTGAGAAACATGAATATCTCATACTTTTTCTAAACTGTGTATTATAAAAACATTTAGATGTTTTACAATAATTTTACTTAACTATTAATTACATATATTTTTAAATTACTCTCCCCTCATCCTGTTTCTGATAACTTGCGGGTGGCAGAGGGAGGCTGACCTCACTCCCTGCAACTCCTCACTGAAGTCATGAATCCTGTCCCACCCTTTCACTAGGGGAGTGAGGAGACGGGGAAGTAAAGTACCTGGCAGAGAACACATCTTGTGAAGCAAAGGCCAGCCAGGAACCCAGGCCATTCACCGTCTCCTTGCCTGTATAATAGCCAAGCTTGGTTTGGAATTCACAATTGGTCGCAGCAAATCATCACCATTTTTCACAGCTATTTTTGCATTGTTTCAGGAACATTCAGACAGCTGTTGATGGTATTTTAATGTCTCCCACGGCAGTGGGGACACCAGGTCTCCTGACGATGTTGTGTAAATTCACTAGAACAGCTGGTTCACCCATGTTTTCCTCGTGATACTTTTGAATATAAACTAGCCTGAACAGGTTGGCCGTGCTGTTGGTTCCTATTACTGGCACACAAAGGTAAAGCCACACCAAATAACTAGGTCACTGTTGAATCCACTCTGCCATCACTATCTGCCAAACACCTATCCCTGGACCCAAATTCAAGTTGTCCTGAAAGTTGTCAGAACAAAACTTTAAAAAACCCTCATGAGTTGTGTACTTTATTGCATGCATTTTTATTTGTATATAAAGAGAGGTTTAAATAAAATCTATAGATTAAATGCCTATGTCACATGTAAGCACTAAGAACAAATGGAAAGCCACATGTCGTTTGAGTGGAGAACCTAGATTTCTTGCACCAAATAGGAGTAGACAGTTATTTCAGCTTGAAAACGTACCCACTTCCACCACCTTTGATCCCAAGGACTAACATTTGATGGTTTTGATATTTCTAGGGATTTCTCCATGTACTTATTTTTTACATTAACAAGCTTCAGTAATAATATATTTTTTCCTGTTAATTCAGCTGATCCTGAACTCAAAGGAAAACTGTAAACAAAAGGAAAACATACAGTGAATGTTGACAAAAATCCTGAAGATAAACTTGTATCTTGTACAAACTTGTACAAACTTGTATGTGTATATTTCAGAGAGAGGAGTTTAGTAAGGCTGTCTTGAAAATAATATTGCTTTTGCTATTCAATTCTTAAAAACTCAACTATCCCAATGTTAAATTCCAATATATTGGGAGTGAACCTTGTGCATACAGGTTAGAGCACAAGTTTTTGTCAATCCATCCAGGTTAGAAATTCTGCTGTGTCATATACTAACTCTGACCCTGGGAGGTTAATTAACATTTGTGCATCCCAGTTTCTCATCTGTAGATAGGGTGATAACATCTAGATCATGGGATGTAGGCAATAAATTAAATTAATTTAGATAAATCATTTAGCATAGCCATACCTGGTACATCATAACACCATAGTCACTCAAATATTTTTATTATCATTATCATCATCATTACTAATATACTTTTCATAATTAGTTCATGTGCTTCACCTCCTTTTATCTAAAAAATGTGTTTCCTCAAAAATAATTTTCATAGCAGTTCCAGCAGTAACTAGCAGGGTTCTAGTGAAGAAGCAGGCCCCCCTCATATACGTTTGTTTTATGAACAGAACACTCCATACTACTCATTTATTCAACAGCTATTGTTTGCATTTTATTATGTGTAAGGCAATATATATGTATGTCCCAGTCCAGTATGCCTTTTCCCACCCTTCCCCACTTTCAGTTCACTTTTTTTTTTTTAAAGGATGCCATGTATCTAAGCAACTGCTTCCAAAGGAACAGTGTAACCCTGGTTTTGTTAAAATACAACCGTCACGCATCTGTGGCCTTAAAAGGCTCTCTCAGGATAAAATGCAGTAATAATACGTTAGAATGATTAGAATGGGCATCAGGAGCCTAGAAATGTAATCTCTGTTATGCAACAAGCAAATTAGTTTTGTGATTTCAGGCAAGTCATTTTACCTTTGTGAACTTTAATTTCCTTGAAAAATGGTCCTCCAATTAGTCTGGTGGCTTTTAATCATTTTGGTGAACAGTACCTATGACTCAATCTAAGGATATCATTAGCTCCTCTCCAGAACATGAACACACACATGCAAACTCAGACTTCACATTCAATTTCAAAAAGTTCCTGGCTTTCCTTGAAGCCCATCTGTGAACCTTGAAGGCTCATGGATGAGAGTAAAGAACCCTTATGCTAGAATAAGGCTCTCTGCTTCACTAGTTTGAAATTCTAGACCCCACTACCAACAGATGATCTTCTACTCAAAAATAACAGGATTAAAGTCTCTTCCTAGATAACATATCATTTCACACCTCCAGGATTATAACTAATCTTTCATCACTTTTTCTAATGACCTTTTATTATTCCAAATATGCTGATAGGAATATATCTCAGGAAAAATATTGGCAATCAAAACTCTGTACAGATCTTGAAATCACTGAACTTTAATTCCATGAAAAACTAATTAACAAATTTCCCCTAGGCACTACAGCTTCCAAAGGGATTATCATGAAGAGACATTGTGCTCATATTCTTAGGCCTCCAATTTTTAAACCCTGCTATTTCCACCAGAAGAAGTATGTGTCATTGTCCTCTTATATGAAAAGACAGTCAAGGGAAACGTGAAAGGCTTTCAGACCACAAAATATTTTAAATTGGGAAAGAAAGAGTAGTGGGTTAAAAAAAAAAAAAAAAAAAGAGCAGAAGCCATCCAAGAGACCAGACAATGAAAATATATTCATATTTTAAAATGGTGCCATTGCAGATGATCCTTGGATTATGGACCAATTGAACTGACCTCAGAGGTCAGAATAATCCAACCTCTCACACATCACATGTATGACACATCACAGACTCTTACACACACACACACCACACATACACACATCCCCTCACACACACACACTTTTGACAACACCTGAGCTCAAGCCAATGCCCTGATGTAAGGCAATGCCATAGGCAGGTTTCTAAGAAGATCTTCAATGACCCTTACCCTTATGTAGTCTCCTCCTCTGAAGTGTGGACAGAGTCTGTGAATAGACAGTCATGCATTGTTTAATGACAGGGATATGTTCTGAGAAATGCATTGATAGGTGATTTCATCTTGCGCTAACATCATAGAGTGTACTCACACAAACCTAGATGGTGTAGCCTACTATACACCTAGCTATATAGTATAACCTGTTGCTCCTAGGCTGTACACCTATATAGTATATTACTGTCCTGAATACTGTAGGCAACTGCAACACAATGGTAAGTACTTGTGCCTCTAAACATATCTAAATATAGAAAAGGTATAATAAAAATACAGTATTACAATCTGATAGGACCACTGTCGATACGCAGTCTGTTGTTGACTGAAGAGTTATGAGGCACATGATTTTCATGCGATACCACTCCTGTGACTATGTTACATATATAGCAAAATGGATTTTGCAAATGTGATTAAGTTCCCAAATCAGTTGACCTTAAGAGACACAAATTATTCAGGTGAGCATGACCTCATCAAGAGCCCTTTAAATCTGCATCTAGAGATGAGAGACAGAAGAAGTCAGAGATTTGAAGCACAAGAAGAATTTACTGTACCATGTCATTGCAGGCTTAAAGATGGAAGGAGCCACGTGTCAAGGAAGTGGGTGACCTTAGAGACTGACAGCAGCCCCCATCTGACAGCAAGCAAAGAAATGGAAACCTCAGTTCCACAAGCTCAAGCAACTAATTTCTGCCAACTAAGAGAATGAACTTGGAAGTGGATTTTCTACCAGGGTCTCTGTTTGAGAACTCAGTATGAATAATATCTTGATTTCAGTCTTCTTCAGCAGAATCTAGTTGTGCTGTGAAGGACTTCTGACCTACAGAGCTGGGCTAATGAATGGGTATTGTTTTAAGCCTCTAAACTTGTTATTTGTTACCCAGCAATAGAAAATTAATACAGGGAAGAAATAAGAAAGATGTTTGTAATTTGATTCTGCATAGTCAGGCACATGGAAAAGTAAACTCTTTCTTCCTACCTCTAAAAGCCAAATTCATACACCCTCAGGCTATGCGTGATTTGCCTAAGCAGTCATATAAAACTATTTTATACTTTCAACAAATATTTATTGACCTTCAGGTGATACCTTGGGAACTGTGTATGTAGGAATGAGTAAAAATATTGGAATTTGATATTTTTTAACATTTTAAACTAGTCAGACCATTAGAGAACTAGTAGAAGTTCTTACCAAAAAGAAAAGAATGCCTTATGACAGCAGTCCCCAATCTTCTGGGCACCAGGAACCATTAGAGAAATAGAAGTATTGCATTTTAAATGACTTGGTTTAAAACTGTTAGCAGCATCATAGTGTATGTCTGCCTATATTTTAATATACATGCATAATTTATTTTTATAACAATTTTTCTAAGTTATTGGCAGTGTGTATGTATTTGATAACTGATATGGTTTGGCTGTGTCCTCACCCAAATCTCATCTTGAATTGTAACTCCCACACTTCCCACATGTCATGGGAGGAACCCAGTGGAAGGTGATTGAATTCTGAGAGTGGGTCTTTCCTGCACTATTCTCATGATAGTGAATGAGTCTCATGAGACTGATGGTTTCAAAAAGGTAAGTTTCCCTGAACAAGCTCTATTCTCTTGCCTGCCACCATGTGAGACGTGCCTTTCACTTTCCACCATGATTGTGAGGCCTCCCCAGTCACATGAAACTGTAAGTCCAATAAACTTCTTTCTTTTGTAAATTGCTCAGTCTCAGGTATGTCTTTATCAGTAGTATAAAAACAGACTAATACAATAACTTTCATCGTAAGTGATTCTCAATTAAATCAATTGAACAATACACTGAATTGTGTATTGAATCTTGAGGTTGTTTGGGGTGTATTCATTCACTCACTAAGTATTTACTAAGCATCTATTACGTGTCAAACATGCTTTTAGACCTTCAGTGTATAAAGTTTAAAAAAAAATAAATATGACTTAAGGAGCTTACAGTCTAATGGAGAAGACCAACATACCATAAACAATTATACATATGTTATTATATACATATAATTATACATATACACATACATAATTATATATGTATATACTCATATATGCAATTAAACTATAAGCTCCTTCATATACACACACACACACACACACACACACGCACACCTTTTTCCTCTTTAAGGACAGACATATACCCTCTGCAATAGTGCTATTGTATCATTAATGACCTTTAGAGACAGATACCTGAGTTCAGAGCAACTAGAGACTCAATCCCCTGATCTCAATCCTAGGCCTGCTATGGGGCTCATCAGGGCAGCAATGCCAGCAGCCAGTCCAAGCCAGTCTGCTGCCTGTGTTCCAGCCAGTAGCCAACTTCCCCACCAACTCCTTGCCACTTGGCCAT
This sequence comes from Macaca nemestrina, assembly GCF_043159975.1. Taxonomy (NCBI): domain Eukaryota; kingdom Metazoa; phylum Chordata; class Mammalia; order Primates; family Cercopithecidae; genus Macaca; species Macaca nemestrina. Next base: position 107,190,150 of record NC_092130.1, on the reverse strand, counting down.
TGAAAGAACATCTGTATCATGTGCTTGGGAGCTAAGACCATCTGCCAAAGAAACGGGCAAAAACTCTAGGGTTTGGGAAGATAGTTCTAAGTGTCCCACCCTCTGAAGGCCTTTCTCTTCCTATTCTAGAAGCCAGGCCTTAGACCATCAAGACTCTGCTGTCCCAGCAAATTGGGAATCTGGGAGATATGGACAGCCTACTTGAGAGCACCACAAACTGAGATCCTCTGGCACTTGACATATATAATATTCTTTTTATTGAATGCTTTTTTAGTTCAAAGAAATCATTTGTTTCTTTGCTCAAGCTCAAATGATTGGGATTATTACCCCCAGCAACTCCATAACATGGAAACGTACATACACTTGGCCTACTGGGTAGGAAAGATATGAAATGGAAGAGCTGTGAAAATAGAGATGGGTCACGGGAAGAGACCTGTGGTCTGCAAACATCATGTGCAGAGGTCAGGAAGGAGGTCAGAGATTTTTTTTACCAGAGAAAAAAGCATGCCTTATGGCAGCCATCCTCAGCCTTTTGGGCATCAGGGACTGGTTTTGTGGAAGACAATTTTTCCACAGACCAGGGTTAGGGGGTGGTTTCAGGATGATTCAAGCACATTACATTTATTAAGTACTTTATTTCTATTATTATTACATTATGAAACATAATGAAATAATTATACAGCTCACCATAATGTAGAATCAGTGGGAGTCCTGAGCTTGTTTTCCTGCAACTAGACAGTCCCATCTGGGGGTGATGGGAGACAGTGATAGATCATCAGGCATTAGATTCTCATACAGAATGTGCCACCTAGATCCCTCACATCTGAAGTTCACAGTAGGGTTCACACTCCTATGAGAATCTATTGCTGCCACTGATCTGACAGGAGGCAGAGCTCAGGAGGTAATGCAAGTGATGGGGAGCAGCTGTAAGTACATACAGATGAAGCCTGGCTCACTCACCTCCCCTCCCCCCACAACACCCACCTCCTGCTGTGTGGCCCAGTTCCTAACAGGACACAGACCACTACCAGTTCATGACCCGGGGGCTGGGGACCCCTGCCTTATGGCACAGAGAAGAGAGCAACTTGTGGAATTTGCCAAAATTCAGTTCTCACTCAGTATGATCAATATTGAGCAATTTGCCTATTTTTCAGTTTACCAAAAACTTAATGAACTTTCTCCAAATACTATAGCAAATCATTTCCCTTAAATGGTTGCAACAGCCTTTAAGGATTTTTTTTTCACCATTTAGTTTACCTTTTTAGTTGAAGCAGTTTGAAATTCACAAGAAATCTTCATTCTCCAAATCATAAATTTAAAGTACCTAAAATACAGAACTTTGGCTCACTGCTGATAATTGAGTAAATTGACTTTGTGAGGTTAAACTAACTGAAAACTAATGAAAAGCTGTGTTTATATGTGGTTTTAAATCACTTTACCCTTTGGTTTCCTCTATTTCTCCCAATTGTTACCACATTGACATTTATTATTCTTTTGGCAACTTACATCTGAATCCTGTTTCAACGGGGATGTCTTCTAATGAGAGAGAACCTGCCTCCTGCTAGGAAAGGTAAAAATTCCAGTTACTCTATTCTCTTGCTTTCCTTACAGCTAGGGCAGAGCTATGCGAATTGCTATCAAAGGTATCAAATGCTATAAACATTACTTTTTAAATCTCCTTAAATTTTATCAAAGAATTAGAAACATTCTTCCCCTAGAGCTTTTCATGGCTGGCTCCCTCCTATTACTCAGTTGCTAGAGATCTTTTCCTAAAACCCCTGATCCCAGCACCACACACACCTCCCACAATGAAAAGCTGCCTCTCCTCATCCTATGCCATATTAAATCAGTAGATTAATTAATTATAATTGTAAAATTGAATTTCAATTCCCTAAAATGCTGCTATGAAAACAATAAAATGAAAACCAGTCAACTAAAGCATTGCAGAAATCATCAGAAGTTGTTTGAAAATCCCATCTAATATAAACTGCCATAAAGTTTATAGTTTTTTTAACACATTTTTTGGAAAATTAGTATTTGGAGTATCTTAAGGATAATAGATTTTTTGATCAAATTCGTTTCTAGTGAATCGATGTTTGGTGACTTTGACTTAGAAAGCAAGAGATGATGAATAGAGCCATGTGCTAGGACCAGCTCATGGCCTATCTCAGCCATGCTAAGGAGTCGGAACTTGATCCTGAGAACATCTGAGAATCCCTGAAGGAAACTGACTTGTTACTATTGTATTTTAGAAAGATCTGAGTGTAGCTGGATAAACTTAACAGTAGTTATATGGGGGTGGAAGGGGAGGACAAGGGAGGTATTGGGGAGATACCAAATTATCTTTTTGTTTGACTTCTCTAGTTTTCCAACAGTGTTCCTGCAATGATTTGGGAGAGGGAAAGGAGGAAGAAAAGTAAGGCAAAGAGCCTCAAGTTTTCCTTGAGTTTTTTATAAGAAGAAGTGATGCTGACTAGATAGCAATTTGTACCTTTGTATACTTCTTTCTACATATTCTTACTCTATCTTCACTAACAAAAGCAAAAATTAATATTCCACTATCAGAAAAAGAATGTTTTGCATGATTCTTCTAGTAATTTTGGATATTGCACTCAGCTACAGAAATACTCTCTTCTATTAATAATAACCAGCATTAATCCAATAGCTGCTCAATAATTAACTGTCTGTGGCTAAGGAGAACTACAAACCACTGCTCAACAAAATAAAACAGGATACAAACAAATGGAAGAATATTTCATGCTCATGGACAGAAATTATTAATATCATGAAAATGGCCATACTGCCCAAAGTAATTTATAGATTCAATGCCATCTCCATCAAGCTACTAATTACTTTCTTCACAGAACTGGAAAAAACTACTTTAAAGTTCATATGAATCAAAAAAAAGCCCACGTTGCCAAGACAATCCTAAACAAAAAGAACAAAGCTGGAGACATCACGCTACCTGACTTCAAACTATACTAAAAGGCTACAGTAACCAAAACAGCATGGTACTGGTACCAAAACAGATATAGACCAATGGAACAGAACAGAGGCTTCAGAAATAACACCACACATCTATAACCATCTGATCTTTGAGAAACCTGACAAAAACAAGAAATGGGGAAAGGATTCCCTATTTAATAAATGGTGCTGGGAAAACTACCTAGCCATATGTAGAAAGCTGAAACTGAATTCCTTCCTTAAACCTTACACAAAAATTAATTCAAGATGGATTAAAGACTTAAATATTAGATCTAAAGCCATAAAAACCCTAGAAAAAACCTAGGCAATACCATACAAGACATAGGCATGGGCAAGGGCTTCATGACTAAAACACCAAAAGTGATGGCAACAAAAGCCAAAATTGACAAATTGGATCTAATTACACTAAAGAGCTTCTGCACAGCAAGAGAAACTACCATCAGAGTGAACAAGCAAGCTACAGAATGGGAGAACATTTTTGCAATCTACCCATCTGACAAAGGGCTAATATCCAGAATCTACCAAGAACTCAAACAAATTTACAAGAAAAAAAAAAACCATCAAAAATTGGGCAAGGGATATGAACAGACTTCTCAAAAGAAGACATCTATGCAGCCAACAGACACATGAAAAAATGCTCATCCTCACTGATCATCAGAGAAATGCAAATCAAAACCACAATGATATACCATATCATGCCAGTTAGAATGGCAATCATTAAAAAGTCAGGAAACAACAGGTACTGCAGAGGATGTGGAGAAATAGGAATGCTTTTACACTGTTGGTGGGAGTGTAGACTAGTTCAACCACTGTGGAAGACAGTGTGGCGATTCCTCAAGGATCTAGAACTAGAAATACCATTTGACCCAGTGATTCCATTACTGGGTGTATACCCAAAGGATTATAAATCATGCTACTATGAAGACATATGCACACGTATGTTTATTGTGGCACTATTCACAATAACAAAGACTTGGAACCAACCCAAATGTCCATCAGTGACAGACTGGATTAAGAAAATGTGGCACATATACACCATGGAATACTATGCAGCCGTAAAATAGGATGAGTTCATGTCCTTTGCAGGTAGGTACATGGATGAAGTTGGAAACCACCATTTTCAGCAAACTATCACAAGGACGGAAAACCAAACACCGCATGTTCTCACTCATAGGTGGGAATTGAACAATGAGATCACTTGGACACAGGGCACGGAACATCACTCACTGGGGCCTGTTGGGGGGTGGCGGGCTGGGGGAGGGATAGCATTAGGAGAAATACCTAATGTAAATGATGAGCTGATGGGTGCAGCAAACCAACATGTCACACGTATACCTATGTATCAAACGTGCACGTTGTGCACATGTACCCTAGAACTTAAAGCATAAAAAAAAAAAGACAGTTAAAAAAAAAAAAAAGATAAAATTCTGAGTGGCAGACGAGAGCCAAAGCTTGAGAGGGGCAATAAACCACGGAGAGATTGGTATCAGTGAAAGATGATTAATTCTCATAGAGACTAATAAATAAAGATAACAATATGTTGTATTATGCTTAGCACGTCTGGTACTTCAAAACTCATAATCAAAGCACAAACTGAAATTTGAGTCAGCCATCCTCACTGGGGAAGTTACCTCAGAGGTGACTCTGAACTGCTTTTTCATGAAATCGGCACTGCATGGGACGTAATCGCTGGCCTTCAGCTCAGGACAATGCAGTAATTGCAGGTGGTGAAAGGGGGATTATCAGCTTTCAAGCGGCTAAAGAGTCAGGTGGCACCAACTTTGTAAAGTGGGTCAATATTTGGACAATCGATTTTTCTCTCTTTCCTTGGCCTTCAAATGTTAAAGGGTCAGAGAAAAGCGTAGAAAATGTATTGCAAGTTAAGAACAACAACAACAAAAAAAAAACAAGAGCATATGTCTGAGTCACTTTTCTTAAATTGTTGTCAACATGTCACATGTTAGTTATTAAAATCGGAATTTGAGAATTGAATGGGCAAACTAAAATCCACTTAATCCAACTTGCTTCTTTTCTGGATGTAGAAACTTATGATCAGCTGAAGTGAACTTATCATTTTAATGAATGCAGTATTTATTTCTTAAATGCAAGTTCTCTTGGAGCTATCCCATTGATTATTTTTAGGATTTCTTTAATTGAGATTCCATCTTTATATAAAATTCAACTCAGTTTTTTTCCCTGAAATTATGCTGTATGCTTTAAATTATAACCTTTTTTAGAAAAGGAAAATGTTACATTATCAGGAAGAGGCATAGAAATGACTATTTGAAAAACTCCTAAGCCATATAAAATTCTCATGAGACATTAATTGATCAAATTGTTCTTAATCATGATCTATGTGCCTGACACTGGGTTCATTGCCAGACCTAAAGGAACTAATAACCCATAAAGGAAAAAAGACACCTGAACAAATATTTAATAAAGTGTTTCAATAAAATGTGGTAAATATTGCAATATTGGTACATAAATGCTGTGAAAAGAATTGGAAGTTAAACATCTCGAAAGAACAGTTATCTATGTAATCTGGAATATTCTGTGGCACCATTTCCAAAGAATAGTATTAATAAATCACTTTAATTGTCCTTATCCAAGTCAAAATGACAAAATAAATGCTTTATATGAAATGGTAAAAAGCAGAAAAAATTAAAATTGGGGGGACTTTGTTATTTCATAGACTGTATTTTCTAGATGTTATTTACTACAAAAAATACTTCATGGGAAAAATAATTTATGAACAGCATAGTACTTCATGTGGAATTATGCTGGCCGATAGAGACACAGAATTACTGAGTTCTGTTCTTGAGAATCTCCCAGTCTTCAGAAAGAAAGAGAAAGGTAAATAAATAACTATAAATGCTGCAATACCTAAAGTACAGAGAAATATTTCTCTTGAATTTGTTTTGGCTACACAAGATAAATTTCTTTGAAGGATACCAACGAAAGGTACAATCATAATTAGGAGCAGAATCCAAGCTTTGTAAATAGGAAGCAAGGTAGAACACACATTCGGTTGCCTACAGTTGGCGCAAATTTGGCGGGTGTGGATTTGCATCCAGGTAACCACCTCAGGTTCACGTGGGTCAGCACCTGCAGCCACAAACACAGGTGGTGGTTGGCAGCATTTTTGAAACTTTAGCTACTAAATTACAGTCTCCTGTTTCTACCTTCCAAATACCACCGTATGTTAGTCTGGCCTTATTTTCTATCCTTCTTAAAGAGAACTAGGAATTTCAAACCTGCCAAAGGCTGTAAAGCCCAAATAAAGTGAATTTCCTGCTCCAGTGGTTCTTCAACTCTGACCATCAGTTTTTTTAAAATGCAAATTCCTAGGACCATCCCGCATCTATAAAATTAAATCCACTGGGAGTAGAGCCGGGGGAACTGGTGGGTTTTTTTCAGGTACCCCAAAGGGATTCTGATATAGGTAGTTTATAAGCCTCACTTTGAGGAACACCACCTTAGGTTATACAAACATGTACATGTTAGTCAGATACCATCAGGTATTTTGATCCAAGAGTGAGGTGATAAAACGTCTCAGTCACATTTTTTAAATGATTAAAGTTGTGATAGTTTTAAGTTATATTCTGCAATTAACATGGCCATGTATCCTTGTTATACACATTCACGAATAGGGAATTACATAAAACAAACACTCTCCCCTTCCTCCTCCTCCCACTAGGCCACTTTCCATCCCAGAGGCCGAGCACTTGGTCACTGCATACAGATCCTTCCAGGCCTGTTGCTATACAATTACATATCTGTAACTACGATACAATTAAGATTTACTGTGTTTTAATTTTACAGAAATAAAGCTTTTTATATTTTTCACTTAAAAATTTGTGGAGATTTTTGAAGTTAGAATTTATGAATACATTTCATTCTTTTTATTTATTCTATTATATTCTAGAATAATTATACCATAAGTTGCTTAATTATTCTCAACAAATGTACATTTAGGTTATCTATTTCCTTTGCTATTACAGAAAGCATTTCAGTGAAACACCTTTATGTATGCCTCTTTGTGAAAATGTGCAAGAATTTCTTAGGGACAACCACATAGGTGTAGAATTTCTGAATCGAAAGGTATATACATTGTAAGTATTGATTGCCTTCAGAAACTACCCTTTTACCACCACATAATAAAAGCTAAATAAGCCTGGTGTAATGTCTTGAGTCTCTAGTCCCAGTCACTTAGGAGGCTGAGGTGGGAGGATCCCTTGAGCCAAGGAGTTCAAGGCCAGCCTGGGGAACATAGCAAGACCCTGTCTCAAAAAAAAAAAAGCAAATAACAGACCTCTCTTTTAGCTTTATTTGTATCTTTGTAAAAAACAAACTAACTAAATATACTTTTTTAAACCAACTCAATGGGTGGAAATTATATCTTATGAGTTTAATCTGCATTTCCCTGATCATTACTCAATTGAGATTTTTTTTGAGAAGAATATAGGTCATCTGTGTTATTTTTGTGAATTGCCTGCTCATGTCCTTTGCTCACCTTTCCATTCATCTGTTTATGTTCATCTTGTTGATTTATGGGCATTTTAAATAGTCTTGGTGGTAATAATATCTATGAAATAATGATGAGAAAAGTAGAAAACCAACAATCACATAATAATTATAGAATTGGGGCTATAAATATGAAATTAGTATTATAAACAATATTTCAGTCTGTCTGTTATATGTGTTTTTATTTTACTTATGATGCCTACTGTCATACAGAGCTGTTTTCTATTTTATGTAGTCCAACCTGTCCATCATCATGTCTATGGAGTCTAGATGTACTTACTGTCTCTGTTGCTTTCTGGATGTGCATGGGGGGTGGCTGCTGGGGTGAAGAAGGGAGGCAGGGTAAAAATTGATCGGGGCTTTTTAGCTTCAGTGACTTCACAGTCAGTGTTACCATTAACTGACATAGGAGATGGAGGAAGAAACGCAGACTTGAGAAGGAAAACCACTGCTGAGTTCTGTATGGGGTATGTTGGGTTTCAGATTCCAGATGAAGATCTTGATTGCAATGGCCAGTACAAAGTTGAAAACATACCCATCATTCACCAAAAAGCAATTTTTTTTTTTTTGAGACGGAGTTTCACTCTTGTCACCCAGGCTGGAGGGGCAATGGCACGATCTTGGCTCACTGCAACCTCTGTCTCCCAGGTTCAAGCAATTCTCCTGCCTCAGCCCCCTGAGTAGTTGGGACTACAGGCACCAGCCACCATGCCCGGCTATTTTTGGTATTTTCAGGCCAGGCTGAAAATATTGGCCAGACTGGTCTTGAACTCCTGACCTAGATGATCCACCTGCTTCGGCCTCCCAAAGAAGCAAATCTTTTTATGAATGTCTGCGGCCCCTGCCTGGTGCTCACATTCTAGTTTTGCTGTGTGAGCCTACTTTCTTTTGTTTACATGAGATTGGAGTCCAGGCATCAGCTCAAAGCACATGAGGTCAAGTTTTTAGAACCAGATTGACTAACGCCTGCTAATGAGCTCACTCTCACGGTTTGTGTTCTTGCCTGGAAATACAATATTGCATACATTTTTAAAATAAGCCCATTGGGGCAAAAATTATTCCTAAACTCCTTGCAGAGGTTACTACCTGTTTGTTCTAATTTTCACGGTTTTTAAACAACTAGATAAACAGAAAATATTGGTGTTTCAGCCGCTACCTACTGTTTCTGCTTCAAGGCTTTTTACATTTTATGAACATGGACTGTTTAGACCTATGTATAGTCTGTAATTATCAATATATTATTGACTGACCAGCTTGATGTTTGCAAACTTTCCCATAGCCTTCAAATGTTACACTGAGACACTGAAGCTTAGAGAGATTGAATGCCTTGCTCAACATCATGCTGCTAGTAAGTGAAAGTTCCCAGATTTAAACAAAATCTGTTCCTTCATTTCTGGGAATAATGGTTAATCCCTGATCTCAGGAGAGAGGTCTAGGCTAGAAACATGAACCTGCAGTACATTTCCTTGAAGATCTGGAGCTGAATACAGGTTTGGCTTCATGGATGTGCAACTTGTGCAGTTGTAAAGGAATGCTACGTCCCCACCAAATCTCATGTGAAAATTTGATTCTCAATGTGGTGATGTTGGGCGAGGGAGCCCAGTGGGAGATGTTTAGGTTATGGGGACAGATCTCTCATGAATGGCTTGGTGCCATTATTACAGTAGTGAGTGAATTCTCACCCTAGTGAGACTGGATTTGTTCTTCAGGAATGGATCAGTTTCCATAACAAATAATTGTTAGTGAGTTGTTATAAGCCAGTCATGCCCCTCAAGTTTTGTTTGTTCACAATGTGTCTGCTTCCTTTTCAACCTTCTCTGCCATGTTATGATGCAGCACAAAAGCCCTCTCCAGAAGTCAGGGCCATACCCCTTGAACTTCCTAACCTGCAGAACCGTGAGCTAAATAAACCTCTTTTCTTTATAAGTTTTATAAGTTATCCAGTTTCAAGTGTCCTATTATAGCAACACAAAATAAACAGATGAGGCCACGTCTGGCTTAATGTTCTGCTATTGCCATCTTGAAATTTTTAATAATTGTTAAGCAAATGACCTTGCATTTTTATTTTACACTAGGACTCACAAATTATGTAGCCAGTTCTGGGTGACTGAGACTGTTTAAGGGATGTGAATAAATTAAGACTCACAGTAAGACAAGGTAAGACAAGGGACAGAATCCTAGCAGACCCAGTTTGGAAGTATTGGCAGAAGTAGAATTGTCCATGAGGAGAATTATGAAATAATGATGCAAAAAGTATAAAGAAAACCAATGAGCAGGGGTATGGTAGGAAGTGAGGGAGGAGCTCAAAAAAGGAAGAGAGGATCCACAGTGTCACCTTTTATAAAGGGGTCCAGGCCACTAAAACCCAAAATGAAACCTTTGTCTTTTGAGGGGTCAGAAAGTGGGAAATGGTGCTAGCAGAGGCCAGAAGCAGCTCAAGTGTGACAAGGAGTTAATGAAGTGAAGCTGGTGTGAATAGACTATCCAAGGAAGAATTTTGGGAAGCAGTTTGGAGGTTTTGCAGAGACAAGGGACAGCAATTTTTTAATGGGAGAAATCAGAAAATGTCTACACCTGTGGGGAAGAAGCAAGAAAGGGGAAATAAGTAGAAATAAAAGAATGGCTGATTCAAGAGAAATTAGCATTATCATGAGGTCTGAGGTCACATGTAAAAGAATGAGGTAGATGATGGGCATGCAGTTAGAGGGAAGAACAGAGAGAAAAGAGAACGAGTAGAGATAAACAAGGGAAGGTGGAAGGTAAGGAAACTTAAGGAGTTTATGCTGGGTAACCTCTGTTTTTTTTCTAATTACATAGAAACAAGTTTCCAAATGTGAAGATAGGAGTAGAAAAGATAAAAGTCATTTCTAATTGGAAAAAGAGTCAACCATGCATGAGTAATGGAAAAGTCAGGCTGTGGGGTCACTGACTCCCTGAAATTTTTGTCAGACCACATGCAACATTTTCTTGCATGGCTATAAATCAAACAGGAGAGAGTCATCTTCACATTTCTGTCCAATTGGTTTTAGTTGTTCAGAATTATTTACAAAGCGACATGTTTCTTGATTGCTTTCCTATATTCTAGATCAGAGAATTATCAGAGGTAAGGCAGAAAGAATTAGTTTAGCTCTGCTTTTGGCAGAATGAAGATTCCAGGAAGTATTGATATTCAAATTCTCTAATTATACTAATTTTTGAATCTGTGTCCCTTCTTTTTCCTTTTTAAAAAATTTTTTTGGTAGGGATGGGGTCTCACTATGTAGCCTAGGCTGATATTGAACTCCTGGCCTCAAGTAGTCCTCCTGCCTCAGCCTCCCTAAGTGGTGGGATTACAGGTGTGAGCCACCTCACCCAGCCTGAATCTGTGTCATTTCTATGCAAGCCTACTAGTCTCTAGGCATTTTTATATATGTTATCTCATTTAATCCTTGTAAGATTCCTATGTCACTATCTTAATTATGCAGAGAAAGAAATTGAAACTCCAAGAACTGATAATTAAGTTCAAGGTCACAGGTCGTACCAATCAGGAATCAACTAGACCTTAACACTACTGTGGCCCATTCCCCAACCATATGCATTAAAAGCACCTTACGAGTTATAGTAATTTTGAACAGATGGTCCCACATGAAGTTCATAAACAACCCGGAGAGGTAGATATTATTATTTTCATTTTACAGATAAGAAAACTGAGATTCAATGTGACTTGCCCCAAAGCACTCAGTGGGTGAATTCAGCCTTTTTAAGCATAAAAACTCGTGCTATTTCTAGAAAATACATTTAGGGCAACATTCCTCTCAGTGAACCATATCAGGTTTGTACATAGCCACTGAATTTATCTTGATGATACTGACTGAGAATGCACAGCCTGCAGGTGTGGTTTTCTAAAAAGAGGAAGTGTATAAGTTGATGGGAACTCAGACTTTCCCCAAAGGGCATAGAGTGTAGAATTAGAAAGGATCCAGGGGATTTGGGCAAATGTGACCATTGTTCTCTGTGAAGAGTTACCCAAAGATTGGAATATGTCCTTGGGGTTGCCAAGGTGGCAGCTGTGGACCCAGGATGGAGAAAGGGAGAGTAAGACAAAGTTCCCCTTTTGCTTAAAAGGACCAGGTGGAGGTCCATGAAAGGACAAGCGTTTTACCCAGAAACTGCAGGGAATCCAAAGAGCTGGTGGGGGCGGGGGAGAAAGCCCATGATCCTCTAAGGGGATCCCTGCCTTGTTTGAGGCCGAAAACTGAGGGATCCTGAGAAGTCAAAGATAGAGGAAGAACCCTCTTGCTGGAAAGAAGCAGAACAGGGAGGTCCTGACCAGAGTTTTTTTTAAGTGAATTTTAAGCCTGTGCTAAACTATATCTTACCAAATCTCTATATTACTTGGATGCCCTGAAGTGTTGTGCATCATAGTTTGAGGCAATGTGCTCTATTTCATTTACACGGTTTAGGGAACAGTTCTGCAGCAGAATTAAATGGGGGAAAGTCTGTAGCTCCTCAAAGGGCCATCTTTCAGGGAGAATTTCTTCTTACTTTGAATGAGTAGTGATAGCAGAAAGTTACCAGAATAATCAGCAGCAGTACGCAGGAAAGCACCTTCTACACACGGGCTGCCTTCCTGGCACCTTTTGTCCCTCACACGGATCTGTTCACACCCCCAGTGGTTACTGTGCGACGGCAGGATCTCTTCCCACAGTTTCAGTCCAGAATTCATCTGGCCTCTCCCACCAATACACACTGACCTCCTGCTCCTCCTAGGTCTGGATCTGCAAGCTTGCTAAATCAATGTCACAAGTTTCTCACCAGGGTTAGTAACTTATAAGTGAGAAGTTGCTCAGATTATCATTACTAGGACAACAATTTACAAACTTCACTCTTATTGGAGCAAGAGAAAATGTCTAGGTTTATATATGTAATTCTATGTATGAATATGTGTGTGTACACATGTATTCACACACACACACACACAGTGCCATCAGCAGTTTATCTGAAATTGATTTTCATTATGAAAGGCATAATGAAAATTGGAAGCTTCATCAAAATAAGATGACATGAGTATTGCATGTTGCCAAAACCATTAAAATGAATGAGATAGTTATGCTCCTAGCACGGGGCCACCAGCTTAGGCTGGAGTGCTATCACAGCCCTGCTGGGTAATCAGCAGTCCTCCAAGGACAGCTGCTATTTGGTCGGTTAATGCATTTCTGTTTGGCATGTGTCCTCACATTGTTGACTATCTGAAGTGTGTAGTTTAGCAAAGCAGACACAGAAGGATTATATTCCTATGACTTATATTCCTATGCAGACATAGCTGACTACACATAATTTTTCTTAAGAAACTTTAGCTTGTACTATTGGCAATATTTAACCCACCATACTTTCCATTCATGTAATTTACCAAAAAAAAAAAAATGGGTATTTAAAATGTTCAGAGTAGCACACCACTTTGGAAAACAGTTTGTCAGTGCCTTAAAAAATTAAATGCAAATCTACCATAGTAATTCAGCCATTTCTCTCCTATATGTTTATCCAAGAAAAATGAAAGCATATGTCCATACAAAGATTTATAGTACAAGAATGTTCATAGCAGCTTTATTTATGATAGTAAACATCTAAAAGCAACACAAATATCCATCAGCAGGTGAATAGATAAGCCAATTGTTGTACATGCATGCAATGGAATACTACTTGGCAATAAAAATGAATGAGCTGTTGATACAGTGAAATCACATGAATGAATCTCAAAATAATTATGCTGAGTGAAGGAAGCCAGACAAAAAAAGAATACATATTGTCTGATTCCATTTACATAAAATTATAGAAAGTGTGAACTGATCTATAGTGATGGAAAGCATATCAGTGGTTGAGTACACAAAGAAACAAGTTCACTAACTTGATTGTGGTGATGGATTTATAGATATATGCATATGCAAAAACATCAAATTATACAATGTTAAAGATGTGCTATTTATTGTATTTCAATTATATCACAATGGATTTTTTTAAAAGTGGAGACTGTATGTGGGAATGTGGACAAAATAAACACGATTGGCAAGGATATCCTTGCTCTATAGGAGCTGTTTGGTTGAGAAGGCACTACATGACTAACTCACATAATAGAAGCTGAGGGAAAATCACATATATGCTTATTTTGTATTAGTTACATATTTCTTTTCACCATCTCTGCCTCTTCTCACCTCCTGCCCCCAATTCTGTCACTGATTAGTAAGTGCTGTTACTGAAGCAGAGATATTTTAGTTCATTGGTAGGAATTTCAGCTTCTGTTAATATCTTTCTTCCTCTTGACTTAGGGTGGTAATCTGGCATTATAACTGTAAAAAAACAAAAATAGGTATAGAAGTTGAAAATGAGATTGAGAGCGAATAGTTAATAGAGCAGTTTAGTAGTAGGTAGAAATTAGAATTTGGGACATTTGCCTTGGAAAGAAGGGAGGATACTTTTGTTTAGGGAAAAGGAATAGAGGAGGAGATGGAGGGATATTGAAGGAGTTGGAGCACCACTTAGCAAATGGTTTTTTTCCTGGCATGTTAATGGAATAGTCTTGAGATACAGATAAAGAATATAAATAAGGAGCTGGGATTTGAGGCAAAAGAAGAATTTGGGAATAGTCCCATGGGGAATCAATAGGGAGTCAACAAGAAGTGGGGGGGGGGGGGAAGGAAAACAAAAGCTTTGCTGAATAGCACAGAAGCAGCACTTGAACTCACCTAGCATGAATTTCTGTGGAGTGCCCTCAGCATGGTTTACAAAATTTTCAACAATATTAGTGGTATTCAATCAGAGGCACAATCAGCCTTCATTGTCAGAGGGGGAAAAGAGTGTTTGCACCTTTAAAAAAATTAAAGTCCATTCTCAGCCAGATAAACTATTATATTCAGAAAAATTGAGTTATGCTTTTCAAAATGTTTGCTCACAGATTTTCAACTACTTTCAGAAACATATATTGTCTCCCAAACATGCACTTTATTGTATGTAGTAACTGAGTATTTTTACAACTAACTATAAATAAAGCTATCATAACCAGCTTACCTAACATTTACTTTCTGGTTTCAATGTGATAGGCACTACTTTAGGCATTTTAAATATATTAACTCATTTAATGCTCATAACAATGCAATTACATGCTTCACAAAGGAGAAAACTGAAGCACACAGAGGTTAGACTTCTGATAAATGACAAAGCTAGGATTCAAGAATCTGGCTCCAGGGCCCAGTTTCTAACCTACATAATATAGTGCCTTGCATACAATTATGATATTACATTATGTTAGTCATGTATGTCACAATTATACCAAATAAGCCAGAGTCATGGAATACAATCAGAAAGCAACTTGCTTTTCATCTCCCACTGTACTTCATTTATTCAGTAGGTCTAGTTCATCCCTATTTCTGAATGACATTTAGGGCAATCTTATGACTTTTAGAGTTACACTTAATAATTTAAGATCCTGCAATCAGTAATATACACATCCAGTCCAGTGCAATAAGTAGCATTTAAATTTCATCAAAAGCTGATTCTTTTTTTCCAGTGCAGGCCTAATCACCCTAGCAACCTATGAAACTGATAGTTGGAAGGAAGTTTGACTTTTTCTCTCTCTTCTCCACCTTGCACTTTTATACTTCCTGACCTGCCTTGTTTACTGTGGTTTCTGATCCCCTACCTCCAAGGTCAAAGGGTGAAGAGGAGCTAGTGGCAGCGAATGGCTAACAACACTGTGGTATGAGTGCCTTCTAGTTAGGGGTTCAAAGCCAACCATCTCCCAGAGGCACTTTAGTGGTCTGTTTGCAATTCCTTCCTTACCACCAGGGATTTCTTTCTTGCAGTTCCCTTGAGTAAGGCAAGTCCAAATCATTAGCTACTTCCTTTACTTTCTAGGTAACTGACAGTTTCCTTCTGTTAGGGTTTGTACCCACCTAGACAGTTCTCTTGAACAAAACTTGGGTGGTCCTGTACAGGCATTCTCCCCATTGAACCATATCTGATCTATGAGAAACATTCAAGCGTCATTTGTCCTGACCAACTCCAATGGTCCAGGCCGCTAACATAGCCATCTCTCCTTTGATAAGACATCTCTTTTGCATTTTCCATAAAGGATTCAGGATCACAGTTCACCTAGAACTGTAAACTGTAGAGAACAGTTTATTAGGTTCTTTAAATCCCTCATATCTTAACTTGAGGTGAAGGAGAAAGTAGCTCCCACTCAACCCCTTCCATTTAGGTTAAAAGACTTATAGCATACCCCTAGCTGTCTCTAAAAAATTCTCCTATAATCTTTGATCCCATCTCATTTTGTTTATTTTTGAGAGTGCATTAAGAGTTGCAAACCTAAATTTCTAATAATCAAATTCAGCAAGGTTGCTGGATATAGCAGCACTATACGAATTCAATAGTGTTCCTAGGTGGTTATCAGTAGCCAAATACATAATATTTATAAGCATAATAAAATATAATTTAGAAGCCATTCACAATAGCAACAAAAACTACAAGGCATCCCAGAAATAAATTTACTCTATATAAGATAGTTATGGGAAGGCACAATATCATGAAGTCTGTTCCTCCAGCATTATGTATAAATGCAATAATATTCCAAAATGTGTAATAACTACAATGAAATGTTTAATGGCATTTAACAACTAATGAAAAACATATACAAAAGATTAAAGGGTGGGAGTTCTAAACAATTCTGAAGAAAAGTAAAATGGAGAGAAGTCTTGATGTATAAGAATGCAAGACTTTTTTTTTCCTTATTTTATTTTTCTAGAGACAGGGTCTCACTTTGTCTCCCAAGTTGCAGCCTTGACCCCCTGGGCTCAAACAATCCTCCCACCTCTGCCTCCTGCATAGCTAGAACTATAAGTGTGCACCACCATGCCTGGATGAAAGACTTATTTTAAAGTTATGGAAAAGTAAAAGTGAAGTATTTGTTCAGGAATAGACAGATAAAGAACAGAACAGAGAATTTTTTTAAAGTCCAAGCAAAAATGAGATATTGTTATAAAATGTGGCACTAAAACTCAGCTGGAAAAGGATGAACCATTCAATAAACTAAAACAAGAGGACAAATGAAAATGATCTCAGTCAAAAACAATTCAAACAAAAATTCCATAAAGACTAAAACAAGTGTTAAAATTGAAACTTCAGGAGCAAAATATCAGAAACTATCCTATGACATTAGGAAAGGTAGAGATGTCTTTAAAAAGACACAAAAAGTACAAAACAAAGAAAAAGGTGGAAAATTGTGACTACTTAAATGCAAAACATCTGGCAGTCAAAAGATACCATAACCAAGTTAAAGCAAGCTACAAAGTGAAGAAAGATATTTACATATATACAACAAGCAAAGGCTTATATCCAGAATACACAAAAAGCTTCTACCACATCATTAAGAAAAGAAATAGAAAAATACTGGCAGGGAGAGCAAGGTGGCTGTCTAGATAGAGCCAGGTGGAACAGCTCTCATGGAAGGATTGAAACAACTGCCATCCTCCTAACAGATCTTTAGACGGAAGGCACCAGGAGTAGATAGAAGGAAGGCACAGAAGCTGGGCTGAAGGGGAAGAAAGTTGGGAACCCTGAATGGAACTAACATGCACTGGGACTCATTCCTGACCTACAATGGCTCTGGGAGAATAGATGGGTTGAACTGGGAAGGATCTACCTGCTTTCACCATGGGCCTCTGGAACCCTAGTAGGAGACACCTAGACCACCATGGACACTTGAGTTGGCAGGGAGAGCTGCTTAGAGAAGTGGTAGGGGCAGCAAGTCAGCTGATATGGAGCCCAGAGGGTTTGGTGCAGGAGGGTCTGTAGCAGAGCACAGCCAGGGATGGCCATCTGCCTAGGCTTAACTTGCTCCATAGAAGACTTTAGCCCTTAGGGAACTGTCAGACCTGATCTCTGCAGGATGGTATTGCCATCAGAAGATGCTGGTCCGACCTGAGCACTTATTGGTCTGTTAGCCTCTCCCAGGGCCCCAGCCTGACCACACCTGCTTTCATGGCAGCCTTGGGTGTCCTGGGGACCTGCACCATAGCTTCTATGCTGGTGGACCATGCCTGACCAGCAAAGATCTCCAGAAGGGTGGCCCTATGGCCATGCACCAAACTGCTCTTTCCCTCCCCATACTGCAGCTTTTCACAGGACCTCAAAAACTCTCCACGTCACTTTGCTGGCACCTGTCTGCACAGGCAGGTCTTGCTTTCCTTGCCCTACAAGTGTGGGAGTGCACCCCACCCCTCTGCCTCTGCTGATCGCCTTTGCAAACAGATCCTTGGCAGGCACAGAGCCAGCCAGCCCCTCTCCCACCAGTGTCCCACAGTTGCACTAACGCTGTGCAGAGAACAGCAGATCCTACCCTGCCCTGAGTGATCACTCCTTCTTGCAGGGCACAGAGAAGGTACCCAAACCTGTGTCCGCCGGTGCCCTGCTCCTGAGCCAACACCACCAATTTTGAGACTGTGCTCAAAATTGCCAGCAGGGGCTCCCCACGCCCCCTCCAGCTGCATTGCCTCTGCCACTGTGGTGAACACCTACAGGGAGGCAGGCACCCTGGGAACTGGTAGCACTCTGCTGCAGCTACCATACCTCAGCCCCACAACACAGTGCATTCCTAATCTCGAGGAGCCAGAGAACAAAGTTGGGGCCCAATACAAGTTCCCCAAAGTTACAGCATGCAGTCCAGGAGTTGAGAGCTAAGGGTTGGCTCCCTAAAATCTTCTAGAAACCAAACTAGTCAACTGAATCCACCTTAAACCAAAATCAAACCCTCAAAGTCATAGGATAAAAGAAAAAGAAATCCATCCAAAGGTCAGCAGCCTCAAAGATTGAAGGTAGATAAGCCCATAAAGATGAGAAAGAATCACCACAAGAGCCCTGAAAACTCAAAAAGTCAGAGTACCTAATTTCCTCAAAAAAAACCACATCCCTTCTAAAGCAAAGGTTCTGAACCAGGCTGAGACAGCTGAAATGACAGAAATAGAATTCATAATATGGATAGGAGTAAAGATCATTGAGCTACAAGACTGCATTGAAACCCAATCCAAGGAAGCTAAAAATCATGCTAAAACAATGCAGGAGCTGACAGACAAAATAGCCAGTATAGAAAAGAACATAACCAACATAATAGAGCTGTAAAAGACACTATAATAATTTCATAATTCAATCACAAGTATTAATAGCAGAATAGACCAAGCAGAGGAAAGAATATCAGTGCCTGAAGACTGGCTTTCTGAAATAAGATAGTCAGAGAAGAATAGAGAAAAAGAACAAAAAGAAATAAACAAAACCTCAGAGAAATAATAAATTATATAAAGAGACTGAATCTATGACTCACTGGTGTCCCTGAAAGAGATAGAGAAAATGGTACTAATTTGGAAAACATATTTTAGGATATCATCCATGAGAACTTCCCCAACCTAGCTAGAGAGGTCAACATTCAAATTCAGGAACTGCAAAGTACCCCAGTAAGATATTTCACAAGAAGATCATCCCCAAGACACATAATCATCAGATTCTCCAAGGATGAAATAAGAGAAAAATCGTTAGAGGCATCTGGAGAGAAACGTCAGGTCACCTACAAAGTGAAGCCTATCAGATGTAACAGCAGTTCTCTTAGTTGAAACCCTATAAGCCAAAAGAGATTGGGGCCAATATTCAACTTTCTTAAAGAAAAGAAATTCCAATCCAGATTTCATATCTGGCCAAACTAAGCTTCATAAGCAAAGGAGAAATAAGATCCTTTACAGGCAAGCAAATGCTGAGGGGATTCATAGCCACCAGACCTGCCTTACAAGAGCTCCTGAAGGAAGCACTAAATATGGAAAGGAAAGACCATTACCAGCCACTGCAAAAACAAAATGAAGTACACAGACCAGTAATACTATAAAGCAACCATATAAACAAGTCTGAAAAATAACCAGCTAACAGGATGACAGGATCAAATCCACATGTATCAGTAACAACCTTGAATGTAATGGGTTGAATGCCCCAATTAAAAGACGCAGAGTGGCAAGCTGGATAAAGAATCAAGACCCATTGGTATAATGTCTTCAAGAGACCCATTTCACATACAATGACACACATAGGGTCAAAATAAGGAGATAGAGAAAAAGCTACCAAGCAAATGAAAAACAAAAAAAAGCAGGGGTTGCAATCCTAGCTTCAGACAAAACAGATTTTAAACCAACAAAAGACAAAGAAAGGCATTACATAATGGGAAAGGATTCAATTCAACAAGAAGATTTAACTATCCTAAATATATATGCACCCAACACAGGAGCACCCGGATTCATAAAGCAGGTTCTTAGAGACCTTCAAAAAGGCGTTAGAGTCCTATACAATAATAGTGGGAGATTTTAACACACCACCAGCAATATTAGACAGATCATCGAGCCAAATCAGGAATGTAATCCCATTCACAATGGCCACAAAAAGAATAAAACACCAGGAATACAGCTAATCAGGGAGGTGAAAAGTCTCTACCAGGTGAACTACAAAACACTGCTCAAAGAAATCAGAGATGACACGAACAATTGGAAAAACATTCCATACTCATGGACAGGAAGAATCAATATCATTAAAATGACCATACTACCCAAAGCAATTTATAGATTCAATGCTATTCATAATAAACTACCATTGACATTCTTCACAGAACTAGAGAAAACTATTTTAAAATTCCTATGCAACCAAAAAAGAGCCTGAGTAGCCAAGGCATTCCTAAGCAAAAAGAACAAAGCTGAATGAAGGCAACACACTACCTGATTTGGCTGTATACCCACCCAAATCTCATCTTGAATTGTAGCTCCCATAATCCCCATGTCATGGGAGAGACCTGGGCGGGGGGGTAATTTAATCATGGGGATGGGTTTTTCTCATGTTGTTCTCACGATAGTGAATAAGTCTCAAGTGATCTGGTGGTTGTATAAAAGGCAGTTCCCCTGCACATGCTCTCTCTTGCCTGCCACCATGTAAGACATGGCTTTCTCCTACTTTGCCTTCTGCCACGATTGTGAGGCCTACCCAGCCATATGGAACTGTGAGCCCATTAAACCTCTTTTTCTTTATAAATTACCCAGTCTCAGGTATTTCTTTATGACAATATGAAAATGGACTAATACAAAACTATTTTAAAATTCTTATGGAACCAAAAAAGAGCCTGAGTAGCCAAGGCATTCCTAAGCAAAAAGAACAAAGCTGGAGGCATCACACTATCTGATTTCAAACTGTATTACAGGGTTACAGCAACCAACACAGCATGGTACTGGTACAAAAACAGACACATAGACCAATGAAACCAAATAGAGAACCCAGAAACAAGGCACACACCTACAACTATCTGATCTTTGACAAACCTGACAAAACCAATGGGAAAAGGATTCCCTATGGCTAGCCATATTCAGAAGACTGAAACTGGACCCCTTTCTTCGCCATATACAAAAATTAACTCAAGATGGATTAAAGACTTAAATGTAAAACCCAAAATTATAAAAAACCCTGGATGACAACCTCAGGCAATACCATTCTGGACATAGGAATAGGAGAAGATTTCATGACAAAGATGCCAAAAGCAATTGCAACAAAAGCAAAAAATTGACAAACGGAATAGAATTAAAGTAAAGAGCTTCTGCACAGCAAAGGAAACTATCAACAGAGTAAACAGACAATGTACAGAACAGGAGAAAATTTTTGCAAACTATGCATCTGACAAATGTCTAAAATCTAGAATCTATAAGGAATGTAAACAAATTTACAAGAAAAAAACATAAAAAGTGGGCAAAGCACATGAACGGATACTTTTCCAAAAAGGACACCGATGCTTGTTGTAACTCTCTCACTTATTTCTCTCTCTGTCTCTGTCTCTCTCTCTATTTCTCTCTCTCTCTCACACACACACACATACAAACACACACACCACTCCCAAGAAGACTGTAGTATTTTCTAAAATTTCTGGCTCATAAGAGTCACTCAGAACGTGTACAAAAGCCAGATCCCTAGCTCCACTTCAGAACTGTGAAATCAGAATCTTCAGGGAAGGGGCCTCGGAACCTGTGTGTTGGCCAGTCATCATGGCTCACGCCTGTAATCCTAGCACTTTGGGAGGCTGAGGTGAGCAGATCACCTAAGGTCAGGAGTTCAAGACCAGCCAGCCAACATGGTAAAATCCCGTCTCTACTAAAAATGTAATGATTCGCCGAGAGTTGTGGCATGTGCCTGTAATCTCAGCTACTCAGGAGACTGAGCCAGGAAAATTGCTTGAACCCAGGAGGTGGAGGTTGCAGTGAGCCGAGATTATGCCACTG
Source organism: Macaca nemestrina (assembly GCF_043159975.1). Taxonomy (NCBI): domain Eukaryota; kingdom Metazoa; phylum Chordata; class Mammalia; order Primates; family Cercopithecidae; genus Macaca; species Macaca nemestrina. The sequence goes on along the minus strand of NC_092130.1, from coordinate 107,168,329 downwards.
CACTCCAGCCTGGGTGACAGAACGAGACTCTGTCTCAAAAAAAAAAAAAAAAAAAAAGAATCTGCATGTTGAACAGCTGAATCTTAAAAGCAGACAAAGTTTGGGAACCAGGAAAGGAAGCTACATCTGAGCAGGTGTGCTAGCACCTGACGAGCTCATGAGACAATCTGAGCCAAAGCTCACACGTAAGCCCAGTGTTATAATATAATAGAATCATGTCCAAAGAAGCAAACAGACCAGAAGGAGAGTTTCACCTGTGTACTACAGCAGGGGAAGAGGAAAGACAATAATAATACCTGCAAGGTACTAAAACAGTTCACAGAGGTGGAAAGCTGTGAAGACCACAAACCTGCCCTCCCATTTATCAGACAGTCCCCGTATTATTTTATGTTCATTGCTTCTGGGCTTCCTAAAAGGCTCCACCTCTCCCTGGGCCTCAAACTACCCACTTGACCAAAACCACCGGAGGAGTGGGGCAAGAAGAGGCGAGAAGGGAGAGGAATAGCTGAGTGTGTCATCTGTGCCGAAGTCATAACCACTTTGTGTGCTGTCACTTCAGAAAGGTGGTGGCATTAGAGGAATTTCCATGTAACAACAGAGGCCTGTTACTAGCCCTCAGGAGCAATGATTTGTGTTGGAAAGATGCCATAAGTTTGGAAAACTGCTCACATTATGAGCCTTCAAATCTCATGGAAAAAATAGTAAAGGGATAGGGGTTAGAGGGATGGGGGAGCCAGAAGCTGAGAAGGAACTGAGAAGCTGTTAGTTTATGAATCTGCAAATCTGGAGCCAGGCCAAATTTGGTAGCTATCAAATCCAGTATGCACCCAAATTAAAAAGACATATCCATCTGTAATGATTCATAAGAGGGCCCTTATAGAATTTCAACTTACAAAAATTCAAAGGCATCGGCTGGCGTGGTGGCTCACGCCTATAATCCCAGCACTTTGGGAGACTGAGGTGGGTGGATCACCTGAGGTCAGGAGTGCAAGACCAGCCTGGCCAACATGGTGAAATCCCATCTCTACTAAAAATACAAAAAAAAAATAGCAGGGTGTGGTGGTGGGTATCTGTGAGCCCAGCTACTTGGGAGGCTAAGGCAGGAGAATCGCTTGAACCTGGGAGGCAGAGATTTCAGTGAGCCGAGATCGTGCCATTGTACTCCAGCCTGGGCAGCAAGAGTGAAGCTCCGTCTCAAAAAAAAGAGAAAACTTCAAAAGGGTCTATGTAGGCATTTTATGCTACAATTGGGGGAGGAGTTAGCACCTAACCATATTCCATCTGGCACTTATTTATAACATGTATTGTAAAGTAAATAGTTACTTTTTTGTAATGGAGGACATTTTGGTACTATTGCTAAACCTGGGGAACATATAATTAGTAATATAATAATAATTGCCTTTGTGGCATAGACTCTAGGCTAATTACTGTATGTTTGCTGTCTCATTCAGTCCTCAGAACAGCCCTCGGAGAGAGTGACTATCTTTATGTCCAGTTTATATATCAGCAAACTGATGCTTGGAGATGTTACATTACTTTCCCAAGCAGAATGCTTTCCAGAGTTCACATGGCCAACAACTGTGCTCTTCATCAACTCTGTTTTATTGCTAAATTTCTTGGACCTGTATCCCACTTCTTTAAGGTGCTTTCCCCATTTCTGTGTATACCAGCATCTCCTCCTCCCAGCTTCTCCTGATATTCACTGTGATTGTCTTTCTGCTACTTAGTTCAGACACACTAAAATGTTGCTATTTAAATGGTGCTTTGTTGGCATGTTACACCATCTTCACCAGATCCCAGGCTACCTAGGGGCTGAGATCATGTCATATTAGTTAATCTTCTTCTTTCCTGATCTCTCTAAGTAGCATGTATTCATTAGACAATTATTAAATACATGTTATGTCACTGGAGGTTGTAACATTTGTTATTGTAGCTGAAAGAATGAAAAAATTACTAATTAGGACATTTTAAAAACCAATCAACTTATTTTGCTATTAAAATCTGATATTCTCAGTGAAACAGTTTTCAGACACTAGAGTTTATGGCTCAAGATTATCTTGTTATTAGGAGACATAAATTTAAAAGAACCCACAAGCCGATGGCCCATATGTAATGAAATATACATTTCGTAAATCATTTCATTGTCAATCTATGCTTAGTCAACCTCATCTTCCCAGTAGTTAATGGCAAGTCTATTAACTCTACTAAGAAGTAATGATTTGAAAAATGAAGATTGATTGAGCTGCAGTATCTTCAGATATACCATTTATCACCACTAATTACACTTCTGACTTTGTAACTGTTTCAAAGTAATTTACGGGAACTGAATTCATTATTCACAAAAACCAGTGACAGATGTCAAGGATAGAGGGTTACAGCCCAGCAGGCCTCACTAATCAGTGTTTCCTTTCTCCCGCTTGCCTGTTGCTCAATTTATGCCCGATCTCCATGATCTTAGGTAAGCGTTATTCATAGTAAGTCTTAACAGAGAAAGAAATCTGAAGGCAGTGTTCAGAAAATCACAAACAACCTCTACCATTCAGCTCTTTCAAATAAAATATCAAAAGTAAGTTTACTTGCTTTGCTTAAGTTAGAAGAATTTTTCCAAGGTATTATCAATGAAACAGGTAACAGTGCTCTTTGAGTTACGTAAGCGGGCAGCTAAGCTCCCTGTTGCATCATTAATGACATACACAGTGAGATGTCCCTTTTAAGACTTGCTATTTAATCATTCATAAAATGATTGTTTCTTTCTGTATCTTACATAGTAAAAAGTAATTGTCTTCAGTGAAACACCAAAGCAGGTGGCTTTTTAATAGGCTAGAATCCAGTCTTTTGCCATTCACACCCCTACTTCTGTAGGCTGTACTTTGGTGGAGGTTTTAAATAGTCATGGCTTTATATATATTACACCCCCAGTGTTGCTTTTGTATGTGTCCAACTTGCCACTTAATAAATCACCATAGTCTCTGTTAAATTAAATCAATTTGATGTGCAAAGATGTCGCAGGTTTGACCTATTGAAATGTGAGTGTATATGTGTGTGTAATTAAAAAAAGAAATCTTTATTAGATGGGAGTGTATTTTTTTAAAGCACAAAATATATGGAGGAAATCTAATTTTGTTCACAAAATAGTACGCATGAAAATATATCTCCCTGCTACAGACAGAAGTCATGCCTTTTATTTTATTTTATTTTATTTATTTATGTATTTATTGATTGAGGATGGCATGGGGGAAAATTGTGCAAGAACAGTTAATCCCAGAGAAAATATTTCTGTTGGAACACTAGCAAGGTCAGTGTTTCCTTAGTTATTCACTGCCAAATGTCAGTCTGATTGCAAATAATAGATTAGTCTTATATGTTGAAGGTCTCCATATATCTCTGTATCTCAAGGTTGTTCTCGACTCTGAATGATCTAGACTTCAAGAGCAGATGCCAAAGCAGTGGATGCCTCTTAAAACCACTTTTGCTGAAAAGAGAATTCCCCCTCTTATGTGTCCCTAGAAAAAGGTATTGGGTAATGCTGCTGACACCGTGATTTTGTACTCCTGGCCTCCAGAACTGTGAGAATACATTTCTGTTTTAAGTCACCAAGCTTTTGGTAATTTGTTATGGCACTGCTAGGGAACTACTACAGGTCAGTAACATTGTCTTTATAAATAGTCTATAAGCATCACCTCCACCATCTGATATCCAAAGATTCCTCTGAGGATAGCTATTTTATCAAGAATTTGTGCCAAAAAATAAAAATCAACTTCTCCTCTTAAGGATTCATGACATCAAACCTAAAACAAAGTGTTTATAGACTGGGCACGGTGGCTCACACCTGTAATCCCAGCACTTTGGGAGGCCAAGGCAGGCGGATCACAAGGTCAGGAGTTCAAGACCAGCCTGGCCAATATGGTGAAACCCTGTCTCCACTAAAAATACAAAAATTAGCCGGGTGTGGTGGCACACGCCCGTAGTCCCAGCTACTCAGGAGGCTGAGGCAGGAGAATCACCTGAATTTGGGAGGTGGAGGTTGCAGTGAGCTGAGATTACACCACTGCACTCCAGCCTGGGTGATAGAGCGAGACTCTGTCTCAAAAACAAACAAAAAAAATTATATAACTCATGGGGAAAATTAAACTTCAGAGACGAGTATCATTTAGGAGAGAGATGCATTAAAAACCCAATGCATCTGGGCCACTCACTATCTGCACCTAAGAGACAGTATAGATAGGAGCATAATCACATCTTCATCCTGACCAATGATAGCTGTTCTTAACTCCTCAACTCTAAGTCAAATGTAAGAGCTAGAACCATGACACTTTTTGATGAATTTGAAGGCTACTGAGGCAATAGCCATTTTTCAAATTCTAGATCCTTAACTAAAAGTGAGTTTAAAAACCAAATCTGAAACAGCTGACTTTCACAAGTGAGGGGAATGAGATCTATAAGGGGCCACTGAGCATTAGGATGATTCAATCCACTTATCACCCTTTAAGTAAGCATTTTGAATCACCTGTGCTGTCCCCAAGCATAGTTTCCTCTAAAGTCCACTAGAGTAATCAGATGTGTTTCATGTTTTCCTAGCGTTTCTTAATACACAGAAATGAGCAAGGCTATCTGGCAGGCAGGTGCGTGTGATATCTCTAGAGTCCATATCTTCCAAAGCCTGATTTATGACATAGTTGCTTATACAAACATGTGGAACCAGAATTCACCTCTCCTTTAAATTCCTATGGTCCTTTGTATCTTTTCATAAGGCTTTGTTTTGTTCATTTATTCAACATGTGTCGTGGGCTTCTATTTGTTAGTCAGTGAGCTAGACCTTAGAACAAACAAGGCATGTACTTATCTCTTGAGGAGCTCACCATCTAGTGAGAGAAACAGGCAGGGAACATAAAAATCACAGAGCTGGAGGGTGAGAGTCATACCAAAGACATGCTCACAGTGCCATGAAACAATGAGGAGTGGCAAACAGAAGTGGAGATGGTATCACAGAAGACACATTGAGTCTCAAAGCATCATTCAACGAGAGGCAGCTAAAGGTTCTCCCGCAGGTGCAACAGTACGTACAAAGATGTGGAAGCACAAAGCGGGTAAAAAGGTCATGACATATTCAGGAACTGACAGAAAATTCCAGCTGGCTTCAGATGCAGGTTCAAAGGGTGGGGAGGGGAAGTGGGTAGCCATCTCTTTCCTGATGGTCTCTGCATCAGTCCCTTCCACTCCATTTCTGACTCAGATGAGACCTTCACTATCCTCTGCCTGGACCTCCACATCAATCCCAACAAGCCTCAAGTCTTTCCACACTGCCACTGGAACAAGCTTTATAAAACAATTGTCAGATCATATGACTGTGCAGTTGAAAGCCCATCAGTCCATTCCTAATGCCTCTTGGATCCAGGCTCAATTTGACCTGGCCCTACCAAATCTCTATAGGCTTGTATTTGTTTGCTAGAGCTGGCAAAACAAAGTACCAGAGTAAGACTGAGTGGCTTAAACAGTAGAAGTATATTGTTTCTCAGTTCCTGAGGCTAGAAGAAGCCCAAGATCAAGGTATCAACAAGGTTGCCTTCTTCTGAAAGTGGGGAGGGGAAAATCTATTCCAGACCTTTCTCCTAGGCTGTAGATTGCCTCTTCTCCCTGTGATCTAATTTCTTCTTCTTATAAGGATACCAGTCATATCAGATTAGGGTCCACCCTAATGACCTCATTTTAACTTAATGACCTCTTGAAGACCCCATCTCCAAATACAGTCACATTCTGAGGTATTGGGGGTGAAGATTTCAACATGTGAATTCGGGAAGATGTAGGGCATGATTTAGCCCCTACCAAGGCTCACCTCCTGCCATTGCCCACACTCACGCCATTCACTGTGAGTCAGCACCACTCACACTTCCCAAGACACACCCTATCAAGCCCTTATCACACCTTGCTGAGAGGCAGTAACATGTAATGGTTAATAGCACTAACTCTAGAACAAAACTGCAGCTTTGAATCCAGGATCCGCCATTCAATTGTCGTGTAACTTCAAATTTATCATGCAACCCTTCTAATCTCAGGTTTCTCATTTGTGCAATGGCGATCATATCAACTACCTAAATTTATAAAGATAAAATTAGGAAATATGTGTAAAGCATTTAAAACAGTATCTTGCATGTGGTAAATGCTGTTTAAGTATTAGCTATTCTAATTATTGTCTTCTGGTTAACTCTTATTCATCATGGATGACTTGGGTCAAATGTAACTTCTGTAAAGCCTTCTCTGACCTCACACCCTGCTTCATGTTCCCACTGGTCCATTATATCAGTTCATGTTTGTATGTTGCCTCTCCCACTAGTCTGTAACTCCTTGAAACCAGAAACCTCTCTTATTAAAAATGAAAAGTTCAGTCTCTGGAAACAGACAGCCCAGCTCCACACCTAACACCAACAAGCACTGTGTACCTTTCAGCAATTTTATTTAATCTCTCTAATCCTTGATTTTCTCATCTATAAAATGGACATAATACTAACACCTACCTCATCCAGGTATTTCTGGAAATTAAATAATAGACATGTGAAGGATATATCTATTACAGAGTAAAGATCTACGATTATTAGCTATTGGTCTGTTTTTATAAACTTTGCACATCCAGTATTTAGCATTCTTTTGAGCAATGAAAAGGTGTGCAATAACATTAAGTTGAATGTAACCAGAAAGACTTGAACAGAGTTGAAATAGACTGAAGCCAGGTTGGTTAGGACTGAAAGTGGGCCAAGAAAAAAATGAAGGCACAGATGGAGAAAGTGGTAAAAACTGTACTGAAATTTGCAATCTTCAATGTGCTGGTTGGACATAGAGAACAAAACAAGGAGGAGGTCAAAAGTGACTTCAGTGATCCCAATTAGTGGATGTATGGTAATGTCATTGTTCATGGCAAGAAACATGGGAGGGAAAGCAGATCTGTATGCAAAGATAAAGAATTCCATACCGATCTTTCCAAACATTCCAGTTTCAGTTATTTTGAATCTGAGGGGCCAGTGACATAGCAAAGTGTAAATGTCCACTGGGGCTAAATATATGGGTATGGAAAGCAAGGTCATGCTCTGGTAGAGAATTGTATTGGAGCTGGAGGAAGATTGCTTCAGATGGAGACCCAAGGACAAGAAGAATAGTGAAGCCCTTGGTTTTCTGCTCTTTTCATCACACCTGCTGCTGGTCCTGTCTCCAGTGTGAGCCTCAAACATTTTCATAATCAGAGTCCAGGATTCTACACAACACATCAAAGTGAAAGAAAAATGTATTTCTTTCTAGATCTGTACCTATTAATCCACCTTCCCATAATAAAGTTTCCGTGCCTTCTAGATTTGAATCCTGACCAAAATATTAACCTGAGAAACCCAGGAGACATACAGTCTAAAAATTGACTATCAGGATGCTAGTGACTTTACCTATGTGTACAGTACAGTTGAGAAATTAAAATAAGTTTCTTTATTAGGTGTCCTATACCTAAGTTCTTTTTGAAAGACCTCATTTAAAATCCACTCTCTCTACTTATCGAGAGTCAGAGGAACCACATGAATGAATTACCTTGCTGAACCACTGCAGCTGAAGGTATGGAGGTGGGGCTAGTGAGGTGAACAAAGTGGCCCAATCAAAACACTCTTGGTTTTACTTAAATAATGAACTGGATTATGTAGAGCACAACTCAGAACTAAAATGCCATGCATAAAAGCTGAGAAGTGAATCCATGAGCAGACTGAAGGGACTTTCCTTAAGCCATCTGTCTATAGTCTAAACCAATCTGGACCCTCCCCACTGACAGCACCTCCCTTCCCTCGTCTTCCCAGTTCTCCCTCTCATGAGAGACAAAAGGAAGTTGACCAAGGTTGAGATTACCCCAATATTGTTTTCCTTCCTTCCAATGTCTTTTTCATTTTTATTTACTTATTTATTTATTTTGAGATAGAGTCTCGCTCTGTCACCCAGACTGGAGTACAGGGGCACAGTCTTGGCTCACTGCAACCTCTGCCTCCCAGGCTCAAGTGCCTCAGCCTCCCCAGTAGCTGGGATTACAGGCGTGCACCACCACGCCTGGCTAATTTTTGTATTTTTAGTAGAGACGAGGTTTCACCATGTTGGCCAGGCTGGTCTCAAACTCCTGACCTCAAGTGATCTGCCAGACTCAGCCTCCCAAAGTACTAGGATTACAGGGGTGAGCCACCGTGCCTGGCCCCAATGTCTTTTTCAAAATTAACATTCTATTATTGTCTTATCTTATTACAAATGGGGATATACTCATCAGAAAACACAGACAGCAAAAATAAAATAAAATAAATTTCCTAACATCCATAATCCTATACACCCAAAGATATCCAATGTAAACTCTTTGTTGTATAGCCTTTGTTTTTCTTGTAAAGATCTAGACAGATATGTATAGACCTAGATCTAAATAATAGATTATAGCAATAGCTATAGATGTATTTATGGGTATAATTACATTTATAAATATAGACATAGCTATGCTTATAGATACAGATATCTGTACATTTGCAGGGCTAACTCATGCAGCCACAGAGGGTGCTTAGGGTAAAGGCACTTTATTGGGTGCATAGGGCTTATTTTGACTCATAATCTGCCTTTTTCATTCATTCAAATTAAGACACACTTTGTTTAATCCTAAATTCTTTTTAGATTCTTGGTTGTTCCCCACCACTCCCAGTCCAGCTTTGCCCTCCCCAGCTAGAATCCATCTTTAGCCGTGGCCTCTCCAGTGAACCCAGCTCTGCTGTGGGTAACCCAGTCCAGGGAGTCCTCAGATTTTCCTACCACAGAGAACTGGCTGCTCCTGTTATGTCTGGGATAAAGGGAACAAGGCCTGCTAATTTCAAGCCAGTACATTAGACCACCAGCTCTGGTTTCCTCTTACTCTCTCATACATTGCATGATCCTTGAATGTGTTTTCCAATGGCAAAGATTCTTTCCAAAATAAGGCTGAGTGGAGTCTTAGAGGTAATGACAGAAATACTAACAATACACTAAACATTTAGGGTTATCTATAAAGCTGAGGGCTTTATAATTAACCCTTAAAGCAACTTCTTAAGGCAAATATTGCTATTATCCCCAGTTTACAGATAACAAAATCAAAACTTAAAGAATGATCTAAAGTTTGATTCAAACCCAGGATTGCCTGACTCCCTAACATGAATCACACCACACTGCTTCTGTCTGCGGGAGTGTCTTGCAGGAGATTTAGCAAATGATCACGACATGGATTCTCAGTGGTAAACTCCTCTTTCCCAAGGCTTCAGTTCTTTCTGGCTGAGCAAGAGCAAGGTCTGCAGCTATGCAGGAGCATCTTGGTGAAGCGAGGCAGGACCCCCGCTGAGCAATCCACCACATAAGTGCTGGTGGTGCAGGCTTAGTACACTTGAGAGTTACAGCTTTCTCCCTGAGATGGTTGAGAAGTTTGGCTTAGTGACCATCATTTGAATGATAGGAATTCTGTGCACCTGATGATTTGGGTAATCCTCTTCAGAGTGCTGAATGCCAGGCTTGGCACTGAGCCAGGTGGGGATTTACCTAGGCTAGCTTGACTCAGGGTGCTCTTTCCTCAAAGGCCATTCCTCTAGGGAAGACTTAGCAAGTACACTAAAAAACCCCAAGTCAGGCCCGTTTGTGTATATAATCTAACACTGTCAAAATAAATTGATTTGGAATGAAGAGCTTCCTGTTTCCACAGATCATTTTCCTTTGTTGAGGATCATCTGAAGCTCTGTTTTTATTAACTTTTATGAGCACCTTCTCTCCTCCTCTTCTCCTGTCAACAGATTGTTGATATTGGCCCTGATTGTTCCATGTATGGGTAAATGTGAACCTTGCTCTCTTAAATCCTAATTTGATAAGAACTAACAGAAAACAAACAAACAAAAAAAGAAATTAAATAAAAAGCGCAAGTCCGGAGTAGGTTAGCAATGCAGAATCCGAAATAGAATATGGAATAAGGTATTCAAGAAATTAGCACATTTGTATCTCATCATACAAATCTTATCACTTGCCCCTAAATTTTTAAATAATGAACCCCTGAAGGAGATCCTAGATTTAACAGTGAGATCCAATTATAAGGATAGATATTAGGACACAGTTACCCAAGCGATGACCTTAAAGGGAGAGTTGCAGAAGCACAGATTCCAGCTGACACATGGAAACCTCCCTTTTCCTCATGAAAACTGCTTCAGCAACCCAGTGGAATAAACTTTATTCAGGGAAGGAACACCTTTTCTATTGCAGCTGAAGGTGTGGAGGTAGGGATAGTGAGAAGGTAGATATTTCATAAAAAGGAGTCCTTGGGTTTTGGGGATATCATACATGATGGCTCTAATTTTTTCTATGAAATAAGGGGCAGAAGAGATGGGGAGGGTAGCTTGAAGAGAGCAGTGGAAGTCTGGCCCCTGTAGAGAAGGAGAGAGGGATCTGAAAACGGCAATTTTTTAAAGGACACAGAGCGCTCTGAGGACCAGTCTGGGTTTGGAGACCCTGAATATACAGGGACAGCTATAAGTAGTGGAGTGATATACCAAAATAAGAGACAGCAAGAATCAGGATGATCCACTTTTGGCAATTGGAGAGACAGGTGCAGCAGAAAGACAGTGGTTCAAGTGACACAGCCTATATTTAGTTTGGATAAGGAAGGAAACAAGCCACAGGTGAGGATATTCAATGGGAAGAGAAAGGAGCATTTAAAGGGCTGGTATACTGAAATGGAACGAGGTTGAATAACAAACACACTGGGGATATGAGAGGCAGAGAACAGAAAGGATAGAAAGTTGGTTAACAATTGATAAAGGAGAGCTTAAGATATTGGAGGAGGTGGAGCTCCTGTTGGTAAGACCAAGGTTGGATCTATCAGGGAGAATGAGTGACTGAGGCAGAGAGAACATAAACTGTTGAAGATGCCAGAATCTTCAGGCTAGTTTGTTGAAAAAGTGGACCAGCAGGATTTGAAGACATGTAAAATGATGACAATGTTTTCTTTTTTCTTGTAATATTGTATCATTATTTTATCGCATGCCTTCTTGTTATAAGCCATTTCCAAAACTTGTGGAGCAAGGAAGAAAACAAATAAAATAGAAAGAGAGCCAGAGAGATGAACAAAATATAAAAGTCATTACTGGATATAGGAAGTGCCCAAAACTATGTGAATTAGGTAGTTGAGGGATCTTAATTTCTTAATATTTTGGGGATTTAAAAATCTGCTCTTCTGGGCTATGGATTCATTGAAGGGAGGTCTATGCCTTATCGTCTGTGCATCCTATTACAGTTCTGAGCACAGCTGCCTACACTATGCTGTTATTCAATAAAACTTTGTTCATGGAATTAACAGTTTGCAAATGGTTCTAATGCATCCTTAGATGTTCACATACTTTATTTATGTATTTATTTTTTTGAAACAGAGTCTTGCTCTATCATCCAGACTGGAGTGCAATGGCACGATCTCAGTTCATTGCAACATCTGCCTCTCAAGCTCAAGTGATTCTCCCACCTCAGCCTCCTGAGTATCTGGGACCAAAGGCATGAGCCACCACACCTAGCTCATTTTTGTATTTTTGTAGAGACATGATCTCCCTATGTTGTCCAGGCTGGTCTTGAACTCCTGGGCTCAAGCAATCTGCCAGCCTCAGCCTCTCAAAGTGCTGGGATTACAGGCATGAGCCACCAGGCCCAGCCATACTGTTTTGATAAGTACTTACATTAATGCTCAAATGTTCACATAATGATTTCTACATGTGCAGCTTTAGCCCACTTGCATATTTGGAGGGTTCCGGATGGTGAAGAGAGTAGGTGTGGATGCTGCTGAAGACAGATAAGATCTCCTGTAGCTTCTAGACTCCCCCCCACCCCGCCTCCAGTAAGGGCTCAGAACTTAATAAATGCCAATGAGTCCAAGATTAGAAAGATGACTCCCCACCTTACACAGATTCTGCTTCTAACCAACTAGACATCGAGAAGCATGAAGATCGGTATTACCAGGAGCACACTCTTCCAAGCATTTTCAGTACTACTGCGCACAGAGGCAAGCTCAGACAACGCTTTTTTTGGTTTTAAGATTAACCTACCATGGGCCTGAAGTAGTGGCTCAAGCCTGTAATCCCAACACTTTGGAAGGCCAAGGTAGGTGGATCGCTTCAGCTCAGGAGCTCAAGACCAGCCCGGACAACATGACAAAACCCTGTCTCTACAAAAAAATACAAAAATTAGCTGGGTGTTGTGGCACATGCCTGTGGTCCCAGCTGCTCGGGAGGCTGAGGTGGAAGGATCCCTTGAACCCGGGAAGTGAAGACAGTGCAGTGAACTGTGATCATGCCACTGCACTCCAGCCTGGGCAACACTGAGATCCTGTCCAAAAAAAAAAAAAAAAAGATTGATTAACCTACTGTGTATCTTTTTCTTATGAGAGGAGACACTTGAATTATTTTATAAGTAGATAAATAAATTCCCAGTTGGGAGGTATTTACTATATTGTAGGATAATGTGTTCCAAATGTTGGTGATTTCAAGCCCAGTAATGTGGTTTTGATACCATTCCACTGACTTTCTGTTCCTAACCAATCTGTGAAATTGTTGGTGTGTCAGGAATGCTTCAAGTCAGTGAAGGGACATTATGACAAAAAGGCAAACTTCTTATAAACACTGGAGAGACAGTCCTGAACCGGGCTGGGCCTGGCCAGGCAATCTTCCTCTTCATGAGCGCTATGTTTAGAAGCAGCAGAATTGGAGTAGCAGGGTAGAAGCAAGGCCTCAAGCTGTATATCAGGATCTATAGTTGGTCAATACACATTTTTGGTGACCATCTGGGGATTAAATTAACATATTTAAAGTTCAAAAGGGAATAGAAATTCATTACCAGAAAGGGAGAGGTCATTTTTTTCCTGGATCACTCCCAAACAGAAAATTGTGAACAGGATTTGTTGCAGTAAAAACCCAACGGGATTGGTATTTTCCTTCAACAAAGCCAGCAGATGTTTTCATTCTTTTTAGAGCCAGCTCTCGGTTAATCAGCACTTGGTTGTTCGGTTTTCAGTTATTTAGTTTTGCTTCTCTTTTTCACGTCCTCAAGCCTGAAAATAACCTCTCTCTAGTCAGTATTTGAAAGATTCTACTGTTTGTTAGACTATCTACTACCAGTTGGATACAGCAAAATGACAAATGAAGAGCAAATAAGGTTTACCTTCCTATTTATCAGCATTTTGGCCTCCTTCATTCACACCTTCTCATTTTTCCTCTTTACCATCATATTCTCCCACCATCTCCTTCATGCCAGCATGTGGACAGGTCCTCGGAGCCTCACTGCCCTCTTCTCCTCTCCCCAACACACACAGCCTTCCCGGGAGACCTCACAAGCACTTCCTCCTCAGGCAGCATGACATGGGATAATTAGAAATTCAGGGCAGGTCAAAGAATTTCAAAATGCTGAATAACACTGCAGTGAATAACCACTCGAGACCTCATTTATGGAAGTAATTTTCTGTTTTTTAATTTAAAGATTTTTTTCAAATTTAGCAATAAACATAATGTTGCCATTTGGTTGTAGTATCAGATCAAAAACTCAAGGTCATGGGGCCCTGGATGCACACATCTTATAATCTATGCCTGCCATATAAGACAGAAGAAAGCAATGTGTGCTGTGCCTGCCGAGCCCTTTTATATCACTATTTTATTCAATTTTCTCAACAATATACTGGGATCTCATGAGCTCCATTACACAGATGAAAAACTAAAATTTGAAGAGATTAAGTAACTAGCCCAAGGTCATGCAGCTGGTAAGCATCATCAGCCACCATTTAAGCTCAGGTCTGTCTGGCACCAAAGTTTGTACCATACCTTTACCTCCTAATTCAAGACAGGACATATGACAGTTTTCATTATAGTCCACCCTGATTTATTTGCAAGCATATTATCCTTTTTTCAGTGACTATGGATCTTAGGGGCCATCCAGTTTATAAGCTCTTGAAGTGATTATATCAGTGGTATCAGTTTCAAAAGGAAACTTGGAATAAATACAGAAAAGTGAAATGTGCATGGGTGTTATATGAGTCAGGGTTATCTAGAGGGACAGAACTAATAGGATAGACATACATAGAAAGGGGAGTTTATTAAGGAGTGTTGACTCACACAATCACAAGTAAGGTGCTACAATAGGCCGTCTGCAAGCTGAGGAGCAAGGAAGCCAGTCTGAGTCCCAAAACCTCAAAAGTAGGGAAACCGACAGAGCAGCCTTCAGTCTGTGGTTGAAGTTTCGAGTCCCAAAGCTGAAGAACTTGGAGTCCAATGTTCGAGGGTAGGAGGGATCCAGCACAGGAGAAAGATGGAGGCCGGAAGACTCAGCCAGTCCAGTCTTTCCATGTTCTTCTGCCTGCTTTTATTCTGGCCTGGCTGGCAGCTGATTAGATTGTGCCCACCAAGATTAAGGGGGGGAGGGGTCTGCCTTTCCCAGTCCACTGACTCAAATGTTAATCTCCTTTGGCAACACCCTCAACAGACACACCCAGGAACAATACTTTGCATCCTCCAATCCAATCAAGTTGACACTTAATATTAACCATCACAGGTGTATTTATGTTTGACTATTTGAGCTAATGTGAATATTACCTAACATCCACAAGTGAAAAAGCAGTGGGTTTTTTGTGGGGTTTTTTTTTTGTTGTTGTTGTTGTTGTTTTTTGTTTGCTGGTCTGAAGCATGGATAATTAGGAGCAGAATTTATGACTAAGTCCAGGGTCACAGATGTTGAGGGTAATAACTATAATGATCTAATGGAAAGTTAGAGATTAAAGGGATGTTAAAAACCAGCTAGTTAACCCTATCATTGTGCAAAGGGGAAACTGAAGACTAGACGTGTTGTGACTTGTGATGTCTCTCAGAACACCTTCTGAGTAATTAAGAGTTGAACTGAATGAGGAGGTTGAAGACAAGATCAATTCCATGAACTGCCCACAACTACAAGGCTAAGCCATGCTCACTCAGCCTGGACTAGGTCTCCTTGTATTTCTCTTTGTATTCTTGTTCATTTATTCCTTCATTTAGCTGTTTGCTTGCTTAAGATACCAGTGGTTGGGTGCATACTCTGCTTATCAGGCACTCTGATAAATAAGTTTATTTGGATTATCTCACTTAATCATCACCACGACTCAATGAAGCAAGCAACATGATTATTCTAATTTAACATGGGAGGAAATGGATTCTTAAAAGGATTAGGTAACTTGACCAAGGTCAAAATTAAATAGCAGAGTCAGCAGCAAACCCAGGTGCATCAACCCTATCCAGAGCTCTGAATTCTTGCGGTATTTCAGAAAGAGATGGAGGGTAAGCTATTATCACATACATTTTTTTCCTGAAGAATTGAGAGCTTCAATTGGTGTCAGCAGTCTCCCCCGGAGCCCACAGAAAGCGGGAAAACCTCAGCCAGATTCAGGTTCTCATAGTACTCCACTAAGAGCGCTTCCCTCATGCCTTGGGCTACAGGTCCGCATTTTTTATATCAAGATCTTATATGTAACAAACCTGCACATTATGCCCATGTACCCTACAACTTAAAGTATAATAATAATAAATAAATTTTAAAAAAAAATTTTATACAGAGAAAAAAAAAAAAATCTTAAAAGTCTCACCCCGGCAAAGATTCTGAAAAAAGCCTCTACTTTCACCCCTAAGACAATCTGAAATAATTCCCAGCTATTCGATAAGTCCCTCCAAAAGGTCCAACCTCACCACACAACAATGAAAAAAAAAATCGATCTTTTACTGAAGACTCTGAAGAAAACCAGAGAATCACCCTCCACAGAGTAGAACTCATCACGAGAATCATGAAACATTTTGATTCTGTCCTGAAGGATTTCTCCCGCTTCTAGCTGATTCTTCCATGTTTTTTCCTCGCCTTGCATATGTCTACCAACCTTTTCTAGTGAAGCAGTTCAACTCTGGCCTTGCCCACCACCCCTTCAACTCCCCACCAGCAACATGAAAGCCTAGTGGTTAGCTGAACAGTACTAAGCCTGTCTCCAGAGATTCAGTTCCTGTCACTGCAAAAGCCTTACCTGGTCAACCCTTAAATCCACTGTTGTTGCACCAACAACCACTCTACACGCCTCACCCCTTTTCTAACCTCCTTTTTCTCTTCATGTTCTCCTCAAGGAGGAGGAAAAGGGGTCAAGGAAGTGATTCCGAACAAAAAATTCATACAGCATCTCTTCCCCACCATACTCTGCCCCTGCACACATGTACACACATACATACATGCAAACACACACACACACTTTCACTCCAGGGATATCTAGCCTTCAGAGAAATTTAAAGATGTTTCTCCCGCTAAGCACTTTTTTCAGTTGCCTTATCACAAATAAACTAGATTTTAATGTTAAAAACTAGAAAATGAAACAAAGCAAGAAAAACAATACCCTACATTCCAGAAACTGAAATATTCTTTTTTAGCTCTTGTAACAAAGAATAAGTCAAATCAGAAACTGAAAAATGCAGATAATAAAACACAACATAGCAGAATCTAATGGAATATACTTAAAGCAATGCTAAGAGGAAATTTTATATTTATATAGTTAAAAGAAAAAGTTTAGACAAAACAAATTTAACAGAGTTTATTTGCACATTAAATGATTCATGAATCAGGAACACTCAGAACCGGAAGAGGTTGAGAGAACTCCACTGAACCTGCGTGAGCTGCAGGCCTTTATAGGCTGAACTGGGAAGCAAAGTAATCAAATTACTCTATTGGCTATAGCTTGGTATTTGTCTTATTTGGGTCTGATCCAGTGGAAAGTCCCTACTTAGAGGTCAGTTGGCAGTTTTTGATTGGTTAATTATAACTTTCATTTTACTATTTACATGGGATTGGGTTTTGGTTTGTCTAAATGGGAACCCAAGGTGCTGGAACCATCTCAGCCTAATGGCCTCCCAATTAATTGTTTTAACAATATTGATAAATAAGAAAGAAGTAAGTACATAATTCAAAAATTTAGAAAATGAACTATCAAAGAAACCCAAGGAAAGACTAAGTGAAAATAAAAGCATGAGTCAATTAATTATAAAACAAAAAGTATTATTAAATCAATCAATAAAGCCAAGAAAAACAATAAAAGAGATAGCCCATTAGCTAGTCTTTTTTTGTTTGTTTGTTTTTGTTTTTGTTTCCTGAGACAGCCCCATTAGCTAATCTTATCAAAAACAAAATAGGGGCTGAGTACCACGGCTCACACCTGTAATCCCAGCACTTTGGGAGGCCGAGGCAGGCAGATCACCTGAGGTCAGGCGTTTGAGACCAGCCTGGCCATGATAGTGAAACCCCGTCTCTATAAACACAAAAATTTAGCCAGGTGTGGCGGCAAGTGCCTGTAGTCCCAGCTACTTGGGAGGCTAAGGCAGGAGAATCGCTTGAACCTGGGAGGCGGAGGTTGCAGTGAGCCACAATTGCCTGGGTGACAGTGAGATTCAGTCTCAAAAAAAAAGAAAAAGTAAAAAGAAAAAAAAAAAGTCCTAGCCAGAGCAATCAGATACGAGAAAGAAAGGAAAAGAAGTCAAATTATCTCTCTTTGTGGAGGTTATGATTCTACATCTAGAAAACCCTTAAAACTCTGTCAAAAGGCTCCTGGAACTGATAAATGACTTCAGTAAAGTTTCAGATACAAAATCAATGAACAAAAATCAGTAGTATTTCTAAACACCGATAACATTCAAGCTGAGGGCCAAATAAAAAACATAAATTCATTTACAATAGCTACAAAAACAGAATAATGCCTCAGAACATATCTAACCAAGGAGGTTAAAGAGTCCCACAAGGAGAACTGCAAAACACTGCTGAAAGAAATCATAAATGACACAAACAAATGGATAAATATTCCATGTTCATGGTTTGGAAGAATCAATATCATTACAATAGTCATACAGCAATCTACAGATTCAATGCTATTCCTGTCAATCTAACAATGTCATTCTTCACAGAACTAGAAAAAACTATTCTAAAATCAATATGAAACCAAAAAAGAGCCCAAATAGCCAACACAATCCCAAGCAAAAAGAACAAAGCTGGAGGCACCGTGCTACCTGACTTTAAACTATACTACCGGGCTACAGTAACCAAAACAGCATGATACTGGTATAAAAACAGACACAGAGACCAATGCAACAGAGTAGAAAACTCAGAAAGAAAGCAGCATACCTACAGCCATCTGATTTTCAACAAAGGCAACAAAAATAAGCAGTGGGGAAAGGACTCCCCATTCAGTAAATAGTGCTAGGACAGCTGACTAACCATATGCAGAAGAATGAAATCAGACTCCTACATTTTACCATACACAAAAATTAACTCAAGATAGATTAAAGATTTAAATGTAAGATCTCAAACTATAAGAATCCTTGAAGAAAACCTAAAAAACACCATTCTGGACATTGGCCTTAGGAAAGAATTTATGACTAACTACTCAAAGGCAATTGCAGCAAAAACAAAAATTGACAAGTGGGACCCAATTAAACTAAAAACCTTCTCCACAGCAAAGTAAACTATCAACAGAGTGAGCAGACAACCTACAGAATGGGAGAAAATATTTGTAAACTAAGCATCTGACCAAGGCCTAATATCCAGAATCTATAAGGAACTTAAACAACTGAATAAGCAAAAACCAAATAACCCGATTAAAAAATGGGCAAACGTCTACTATAAAGACACATGCACACCTATGTTTATGGCCACACTATTCAAAATAGCAGACTTGGAACCAACCCAAATTCCCATCAATGACTGGATAAAGAAAATGTGGCACATATACACCATGGAATACTATGCAGCTGTAAAAAAGAATTACTTCATGTCCTTTGTAGGGACATGGATGAAGCTGGAAACCATCACTCTCAGCAAACTAACCCAAGAACAGAAAACCAAACACCACATGTTCTTACTCATAAGCGGGAGTTGAACAATGAGAACACATGGACACAGGGAGGGGAACATCACACACTGGGACCTGTCAGGGGGTTGGGGGCTAGGGGAGGCATAGCATTAGGAGAAATATGTAATGTAGGTGACAGGTTGATGGGTGCAGCAAACCACCACGGCACGTGTATACCTATGTAACAAACCTGCACGTTCTGCACATGTACCCCCGAACTTAAAGTATAATAATAAGAAATTAGAAAAATAAATAAAACGGACAAATGACATGAACAGACACTTCTCAAAGGAAGGCATAGAAATGGCCAAGTGTGGTGGCTCACACCTGAAATCCCAGCACTTTGGGAGGCCGAGGTGGGCAGATCACCTGAGGTCAGGAGTTTGAGACCAGCCTGGCCATGATGGTCAAACCCCATCTCTATTAAAAACACAAAAATTAGCCAGGTGGGTGGCAAGTGCCTGTAGTCCCAGCTACTTGGGAGGCAGAGGCAGGAGAATCGCTTGAACCCGGGAAGGTGGAGGTTGCAGTGAACCAAGATTGTGCCATTGCACTCCAACCTGGGTGACAGAGCGAGACTCTGTCTAAAAAAAAGAAGGAGAAGACATAGAAGCAGCTAACAAACATATGAAAAAATGCTCAACATCACTAATCATCAGAGAAATGCAAATCAAAATCACCACAATGAGATACCGTCTCACACCATTCATAATGACTTAATAAAAAGTCAAGAAACAACAGATGTTGATGAGGCTGTGGAGAAAAGGGAATGTTTATACACTGTTGGTGAGAATGTAACTTAGTTCATCCACTTGAAAAACAGTTTGGAGGTTTCTCAAAGAACTGAAAACAGAACCACCATTTGACACAGCAATTCCATTACAGGGTATATATCCAAAGGAAAATAAATTGTTCTACCAAAAAGACATATGCACACATATGTTCATCACAGCACTATTCACAATAGCAAAGACATGGCTCAATCTAGGTGCCTATCAATGGTGGATTAAAGAAAATGTGATACATATACACCATGGAATACTATGCAGTCATAAAAAAGAACTAAATCATGTTTTTTGCAGCAATATGGATGCAGCTAAAAGCCATTATCCTAAGTGAATTAACTCAGGAACAGAAAACCAAATACTGCATGTTCTCACTTATAAGTGAGAGCTAAACATTGGATACTCATGGACATAGACAGGGACAATAGAAACTGGGGACTACTAAAGGTGCAAGGTGGGGGCAAAAGGGGCAGAAGTTGAAAAACTAACTACTGGCTGCAATGCTTGGTACCCTAACCTCAGCATTATGCACTGTATTCAGGTGACAAACCTGGACATGCACCCCCTGAATCAAAAATAAAAGTTGAAAAAGTAAAATAAAAATAAAGAACAAAATTAAGCAAGCGAAAATATATTCAAGAACAAATGAATGAAAAATAATCCCACTACAAAGGCAATACAAAAAATAATAAACTCAACCCAAGGTAAGTAGAAATAAAAATCTGGATAAAATGTATCATTTTCTAGAGTTGACTCCCAAAGAAAGGGGAAAAAAATCAAATAGGCTAATTTCTAAAAGAGAAATAGGAATACTTGTGAGCTACTCCCTAAATCATCCTGTGGCCGGGCACTGTGGCTCACACCTGTAATCCCACCACTTTGGGAGGCCAAGGCGGGTGGATCACAAGGTCAGGATTTTGAAAGCAGCCTGGCCAATATGGTGAAACCCCATCTCTACTAAAAATAGAAAAATTAGCCAGGTGTTGTGGAGAGAGCCTGCAGTTTCAGCTACTCGGGAGACTGAGCCAGGAGAATTGCTTGGACCCAGGAGGAGGAGGTTGCAGTGAGCCAAGATCGCGCCATTGCACTCCAGCCTGGGTGACAGAGCAAGACTCCACTCCCCAAAAAAACAAACAAACAAAAAAAAAAACAAATCCTTTTATTGTTATGGTATTTTTTTTTTTCCTATTCAGATGAGTTTAAATAGTATTGGGGTTATCTATTCCACAATAGTTCCATAAAAATCAGCTATAAAACCTAATTTGGACATCACATTCTTTAGGGAATCAAATTATGGTTAAAGTAGCATTACAAATCAGTGCGAGGAAAAATTAAGATTATTTATGTAATGGTGTAAGGAGAACTGGGTAGTCACCTGAGGAAAAAAAAATTCAGTCAATGCCTTGCTTGTTACATTAAAAACATGTTTAAGGGAAATCAAAGATTTAAATGTAAAAAATAAATAAAAATATCAAAATAAACTATAAAATGTTTTTGTTTGTTTGTTTGTTTTTGAGAAGAAGTTTCACTCTTTTTTTTTTTTTTTTTTTCTTTTTTGAGACGGAGTCTCTCTCTGTCGCCCAGGCTGGAGTGCAGTGGCCGGATCTCAGCTCACTGCAAGCTCCACCTGCTGGAAGTTTCACTCTTGTTGCCCAGGCTGGAGTGCAATGGTGCGAGCATGGCTCACTGTAACCTCCGCCTTCTGGGTTCAAGCAATTCTCCTGCCTCAGCTTCCCAAGTAGCTGGGATTACAGGCATGCACCACCATGCCTGGCTAATTTTGTGTTTTTAGTAGAGATGGGGTTTCTCTATGTTGGTCAGGCCAGTCTCAAACTTCCTGACCTCAGGTGATCTGCCCGCCTCAGCCTCCCAAACTGTTAGGATTACAGGCATGAGCCACCGCGCCCAGCCTATAAAATGGTTTTATAATCTCAGAGCACTAATTGCTTCACTATGACACAAAACCTAGAAACTATTTTTAACTGAAAAATTAGAATACATAAAAGTCAAAATTTTCCTGTAAAAATAGACCATAAACAAGATAAGTAGAAAAATTATTAACTAGGTAAAAATACTGGTAGAAACATAACAAATGGCCAATTTCCTTAATATCAATATTTAAATAGTTCCTAAAAATCAATTTTTAAAAATCCAAATACCCATCAGAAAAACAACTAAAGACACAGTTCCAAAGAAGTAAATACACATGGCTCTTAAACACACAAAATACCATTCATAATGAGAAAAGTGTAGATTTAGGCCAGGGGCAGTGGCTCACCCCTGCAATCCCAGCACTTTGGGAGGCTGAAGAGGAGGGGATCATCTGAGTTCAGGAGTTCGAGACCAGCCTAGCCAACATGGTGAAACCCCGTCTCTGCTAAAAATGCAAAAATTAGCTGAGCATGGTGGTGGCAACCTGTAATCCCAATCACTTGGGAGGCTGAGGCAGGAGAATTGCTTGAACCTGGGAGGCAGAGGTTGTGGTGGGCTGAGATTGTACCACTGCACTCCAGCCTGGGCTACAGAGTGAGTGAGACTCCATCTCAAGAAAAATAAATAAATACATGAATAAAAAGAACAAGGAAAATGTAGATTTAAACCATCAAATGCCTTTCTTCATCTATCAAATTGGCTGTTGTGAGTTTGTGGGGAAATATGCAGTCTGTCATACATTTTTGGGTGGAATGGTAAATTAGCGTAATTTCTTTGGATGGAAATTCATGAATAATAACAAAATTTGAAATGAGGCTGGGAAGCAGAAGTTGCAGTGAGCCAAGATCCCGCTATTGCTCTCCAGCCTGGGCAAACAGAGTGAGACCATATCTCCAAAAAAAAAAAAAAAAAAAAAAAAAATTGAAATGAATGTTCACATCTAGATTATGTTTAGACATGTGAAATTGATACTGACAGTTGATTTTAATAGGAAAACATGGGAATAATCTGGATATCCATCATGAGGGAACTAGTTAAATAAAACATGGAACATCCAACTTTGGAATAGCATGTAACCATTAAAAGAGAAGAAGTCCCCCAATCTGTCAGATGTAGAATAAGCTCTGAAGTATATTGTGTTAAGTGGGAAAAGTGAAGAGGAGTAGGATGTGTAAAATGCTACACTTTGGTGGGTTTTTCTAAACCCACAAATATAAAACTAACATATTGAATAAGAATGACTCATGGAGTGAAATCACAAAGCAACTTTATTTTGTGTCCCATTGACCCACTCAAATACACTCAGTGGGGAAGTTCTCCTGATTCTGAATGAAAATTCAGAAAGTTTTATAACTTTTCTAATCACTTGAGAAATACACACTTTTGTATCACTTTAGATCATCAACTTCATCTCAATTAAGAAATTAAAATGCCCAGTCTCATGTCATAGTCAAAGCTGCCAACTCGAAGTTACCCTTACACTCCTCCCCCAGGTAAGGTTTGCTTCTTCTAGCTGGACATTTCTGCTAGTCTTTTCTCACCATTCGAGGGTGAAATGACAAGAAGTAAGAGAGCCCGAAAGTAAGAACTTGACTCTACTGTCTTAAGATAGCTTTACACTCTGTAGGTATGACAAGTATTTAAAGCTTACATTTTTACTTAGTGGCAGGATGACCAACTTACCCTGGGTTTCCCAGGACTTTCTTGGTGTTAAAACTGAAAGTCTTGTGTCTCTGAAACACCCTAAGTTCTGGGCAATGCGGGATGGCTGGTCTTCCTACTCAAGGAACACTGTTATTGCCTTTTGGAGGCATCTCCCTCACTGATGGAGATACTTCACCTGCATTCCCTTGATGCATACAATGATGTACTCTTAGGAGCACTGCCTATTCTTCCTCCTGGGAAACTTGCAGTTCACTCTCAGCTTTTAACTGCTAAAGTCTCTTGCCCATCTGGATAGACTATTGTGCATGTGCATGACTGCTCTGGTTTGAATGTGTGATCCCTCCAAAATAAATGTCGAAACTTAATTTCCAGCATGGTAGTGTTAAGAAGTAGGGTCTTTTGTAAAGTGATTCAATCATGACATCTCCTCCCTAACTAATGGGTTAATACCCTTTCAAAAGAGGTTTCAAATCCCAGCACTTTGGGAGGTAGAGGCAGGCAGATCACCTGAGGTTAAGAGTTCAAGACCAGCCTGACCAACATGGAGAAACCCTGTCTCTACTAAAAATAAAAAATTAGCCGGGTGTGGTGGCACCTGTAGTCCCAGCTACTCAGGAGGCTAAGTCAGGAGAATCACTTGAATCCAGGAGGTAGAGGTTGCGGTGAGCCAAGATCGCGCCATTACACTCCAGTCTGGGCAACAAGGGCAAAATTCCATCTTAAACAAAGAAAAGAAAGAGGTTTCAGAGAGTGTGTGCCTCTCTTGCCCTTCCTTTTTCCACCATGTGAGGACACAGCAAAAAGGCACCATAGTGGAAGAAGAGAGACCAGGTGCTCAGCATACACCAAACCTGCCAGCACCTTGATCTTAGATTTTCAGCCTCCAGAACTGTGAGAAATAAAATATATTGTTTATAAATGACCCAGTCTTAAGTATTGGTGTTATGACAGCACAAATGGACTAATGACCTTACAAAACTTTCTCTTTCTCTATCTCTATCTCCCCTGCATGGCTCACATCTGCTGCAGGAAAATCACTCACACATATTTTGCCTTGACAAGCTCTGAGCATGCAAACCCAACCCACATGGCCCACACTCGCATGGCTTCACTATCAGTAGCCAGCCCATCTGTTGCCCCTGGTTCTCAGGCAATAGTGAAACAGTCTTCTTGGTGTCCGCCACTCAGCAAGGCCACAAATCAAACTCTCAAAAGTACTGCTGTGGAAGGCTCTTCTCTCTAGGCCTGACGTTGGTAGGAAATGCAACACACAGCACAGTTTTATCCAGAGAAATTATCTTCACAATCATAGCTCTATTTCACTTTATTCTTTGCCGATAGCCTACCATTGCATATCCTCAGTCTGGCTAAGAAATTTAAGGCTCATGAAACTGGTTTCTGAGTGTTTCCATTGAGTATTTCTATTTTTATACGGCATTCACATTGGTATCTGAATATCTAAGATCTGTCATCTTAGAGTCTTAGCTGAAAGTGTCATCTTAATATCTTATTTCTATGCTTACATACACATAGAATAGCACTAGAAAGATATATGAAAAATAGCAATTGCTTCCAGAGTGGGGAAGTAACTGGCAGAGAAAGTAAAGGAAGAAGACTCACTTATCACATTTTACATTCTTGTATCATTTGAATGTATACACTGTGCATATATTACCTGTGAAAACACTGAAGTGAGTTAATGTTTCTAACAAGGGAAAGGTAGAATACCCATGATTAAACCTGTATAAATATAATTGCCAAATTTTCATAAAAATACCCACTAAATTAATAATAATTAATAAATGTGCTTCTATGCAGGAACAGACAGATGAATCAATAAAATGGAATAAATACAAAGTACCAAAACAAGTCTTAGGTTACATATGAACTTACTATTCTATCAAGGTGCACCTCAAGTCAACAGGGCACGATGGATTATTTAGTAAGTGGTGCCTAAGCAACAGGCCAGCCATTTGGATAAACTTAAAATGTGGTTTATGGCTCATAAACCAAACTAATTTCAAATTGATTAAAAATTTTAATGAAAGGAAAAAAATCATAATAGTAGTAGATAAAAATACAACTGAATAGTGTTGCAATCTTAACGTGGGCAAGGACAAGTATGATACAAATGGAGAGGCTATAAAGGAGAAGTGGGGTGATCACATAAAAATTAAAACCTTCAAAATGTCCCAAAATATGCATAATGGAAACAAATAAAAAGATCATGCACACATAATCTATAAGACTATATACAATAATGTTAACAGTAGTTTGTTTTCATGGTGGTATTACACATGATTATAATTTTGTTCTTTTTCTTATTTCCTTGTTTTTTCTTGAAACTAATATGCAATACTTAGCAACAAACTTATTTTAAATTACATTGAAAGTAATGAGCAATGCAACAGTCAAAAGACTCACCATAGAAACAGTATTTTCCAGTAAAATATGAAGATAAAATACGTTTGCTCATGTAAAGGAAATGTCTTTTTTTTCTTTTTTCTTTTTCTTTTTCTTTTTTTTTTTTTTTTTGAGGCGGAGTCTCGCTGTGTTGCCCAGGCTGGAATGCAGTGGCATGAGTTTGACTCACTGCAACCTCCAACTCCTAGGTCAGAGAGATTCTACTACCTCAGCCTACCAAGTAGCTAGGATTACAGGCATGCGCCACCATGCCCGGCTAATATTTGTATTTCTAGAAGAGACAGGGTTTCGCCATATTGGCCAGGCTGGTCTCAAACCCCTAACCTCAGGTGATCTGCCCATCTTGGCCTCCCAAAGTGCTAGGATTACAGGCGTGAGCCCCTGCGCCCGGCCAGAAATGTCTTTATAGCAGGTTATTTATCCCAGTGGGCCTATTCCTAGAGCTTGCCATTTCTCATAATGAAAAAAGGGCTGAAACTTGAATCCTTTTATGTGCTTGCTTACTTTGAGCTGATGTTAATAGAACAATGTCCACAATAACATAGGAGACAGGATCTGTTGATGAATCTGAAATTGGAAGCTCTGGTATAAGCACCTCCCAACAAAACGCTATTGTGGAGGGTGTATGTGCTCTAATTGATTTACTCTTTCACACCCAGGTTCACTTTCTCTAATTCTAGACTTATAGAAGAGGACAAGGGAGATATTTTAGCAAGAAAGTTAGAGAAGGAGAAATGATGATTCCTCTATTTTAAAAAGTCAGCATTTTCAGTGTTCAGAAATTCTACCAAATACTATATTCACAACAGAAAAGTAACCTATGTGATAAAGTACTAATAAGGAAGACAAAACAGACATGAACATGCTACATTAATCGCAGTGACAGTGACATTTGCTGAGTGCCTATTATGTGCCAGCTGCTGTGCTGTATGATTTATTAACATTATCCTTAGCCAAAAGCAATTTCTTAAAAAACAAACTTCTTTACTGATTACTTTTCAAAAAGATAATTCCATAAAAATTAGATTTGGGGCCTATCACATTATCCTGAAAATTATTGCTGTTGAGTACAAACATAAATAATTACTAAAGTCCTAATACCAATTATAACTTCCCTAAGGAATTTGGGACTATAAATGAAGATCTTTGGGACTATGTAGTTTTCCATAGTGAAAACAAAGGGGTCAAACACTTAGATTCCTGCAATGGTGATGGCGATGATGATGGTGATGGTGATGCTGACAATAATGATGATGCCAGCTAGTACTTAAGGACTCTCACTGTATGTCAAGCACTCTTTCAAGTGTTTTACATGTATGAATTAATTTAATCTACCCAACAACTCTATGAGGAGTTACAACTATTACCTGTTTTAAGAGAATGGAATTGAAACATAAAGAAACGTTAAGAATTATCCAAGATCACGCAACTAGCAAGTGATGATGCTGGTAATTTAATGCAGACAACCTGACTCTAGAGTTCTTATACAATACACGGTGCCAGCCGGGCATGGTGGCTCACACCTGTAATCCCTGCACTCTGGGAGGCCGAGGCAGATGGATCGCCTGAGGTCAGGAGTTCAAGACCAGCCTGACCAGCATACCGAAAACCTGTCTCTACTAAATACAAAGAAAAAAAAAAAAGAAAGAAAAGAAAAATTAGCCGGATATGATGGCGCATGCCTATAATCCCAGCTACTTGGGAGGCTGAGGCAGGAGAACCGCTTGAACCCAGGAGGTGGAGATTGCAATGAGCCAAGATGGAGTCATCGCACTCCAGCCTGGGCAACAAGAGCAAAACTCCATCTCAAAAAAAAAAAAAAAAATATATATATATATATATATACACACACACACACACACAGACACACACACATACATACATACTGGGCCTTGGAGTCTGACCCCAAATCTCAGAGCCCAGTAGGGTGGTGGGATGATCTAGTTATCAGATTTTTAGAAATAGGTCTGCTTCCTTTTACTAGCATATCAAAATGAATAATTGAAACAATATTTGGACAAAATTACCCCTCACTCAAATATGGAATTAAAACTTGAAGAGGGGTGCCTAAGTTGCTGAGCTAATTGCCTTGGGGTTTTTTAGCCTCTAGCTGGAGAACACTGACCTAGAAGACCACATTCTCTTGAGTGCCTACTTTCTCCGTGACTTTAGAGCCAGACTTTCACTTTATGTAATTCTTCTTACCCTGGGAAAGCTAGTTTGCCTCTTGTCTAAATCAGTAAGGCAGTGACTGAGATGACAGCATTGTAGAAATATAGAATATACACACTAGTATACACAGCAGAAATATGAATTTTACTACACACCCATATGTTGTCTCATAAAACAGTTAAGTCCATGTCATGTAATGATTAAGGGCATGGACTGCAAG
Source organism: Macaca nemestrina (assembly GCF_043159975.1). Taxonomy (NCBI): domain Eukaryota; kingdom Metazoa; phylum Chordata; class Mammalia; order Primates; family Cercopithecidae; genus Macaca; species Macaca nemestrina. The sequence continues at coordinate 107,140,206 of NC_092130.1, read as the reverse complement.
ATAGATAGAACAGGCTTTCAATGGTGGCCTTCAACTTATTAGCTCTGAGACCTTGAGGAAGTAGCTTAACCTTCCAAAGTCCCAGTTTTCCCATCTTCAAGATGGGGATAATACATACCTACTTCACAGAGTTGTTAGGAGGGTCAGATGAGATAACATATCTAGTTCCATTACTGGAGCATAGTAAGTGCCATCATTGTTGGCTGCTGCTATTTTCATCATCATCACCTTCAACACCTTCATTATAATCAACCAAATCCTGCTCTGTTGTCAGCATTCTTCCACATTCAAAGTGATTTCCTGTGTAGCTGTCATCCTTGCTTTTCATTATTAACTAAAGTTGGCCCTCGGTATCCAGGGGACTGGATTGGTTCCAGGATCCTCTCAGATCCCAAAATCTGGGATGCTGAAGTCTATGATACAAATTGGCATAGTGTTTGCATCAAACCTATCCACATCCTCTCTTATATTTTAAGTCATCTCTAGATAACTTATAATATCTAATACAGCTATTTACATAGCTGTTACACTGTATTGGTTTTTTGTTTGCAATTTTACTGTTGTATTTTTTTTTCTTGAATGTTTCAACCCGCTGTTGGTCAAAACCCTTAAAATTTGTGGATATGGAGGGCCAAGTCTAAAGATAATGAGAAGTCGAGATGCAAAACAAAGTGTCCCATCAGGCTATTGAATTTTCCATCTAAAGCACCTTGTAAATTTAAGGGAACAAAGAAAAGAGAAACAAGACAAGATGATGATGAGGAAAGCCCATCCCACAGAGGATCTTGTGACCCAAGCTCTTGCAATAAATGCAAAGCACATAAAATGGAATGTCCCCTATGTCACAGTGAAAAACTGTAACATAAATACTTTTGTTAGTTGGTTTTATTCTACAGATGTTTCTGAGAATTTGTTGTTGAAACAGCCAATTCACTCCTGAAAAAAAAAAAAACTTTTGGCAGTACCCAAAGTGTCAACTAATTAGATCCAAATTACAGCTGAACATTTTGAAATATATGCATCGCCCACGTGAATACTGAGTGAATTTATCATAAATAGAAATTCAATTGCCGTGAAAGAAGGATACAATGGCATGGGAGTAAACTAATTTGTGAGCTTTTATTAAACACCTTATTAAGAGCTCCCGTCACAAGGGACAGTATACAATGGATTAAATGATGGTTATTCCAATGCTGTGCTCAGGGAAGGCACTCTGCATTGAGTCACAAAACCACTGGAGGTTTTCTTCCATATGGAACTCGATTCTAATCCTATTTTGGCTACCAAATTTGTAAAGCTTAAAAGTTGCTCATCCTTTTTATAAACTGGGCCCCCAACCTGTGGGCCTAATTCTCTCTGCAAACTTCTTTAAAACTGAATGTGAATGATTTGAGGTGATGCCACCCATTCTCATTCGTGGTAGCCACAACTTTCCCTTTGAGCTCAAGGGGAGACTTCACCCAGTTGAGCTACCTGCTCGCTTTGTAAATGGTCAGTAACCAGAGCCTTGATTTGACCTTTTGGGATTTCAGTTCCTGTCTTTGAACAAGATGAACTTTCAGTGAGTCATTTGCCAAAGTATATCATGGTATGTATTATAGATGACAGAATTCTAGACTGTTCATAAAAATTTTTAAATGTGGCCAGGCGTGGTGGCTCATGCCTGTAATCCCAGCACTTTGGGAGGCCGAGGTGGGTGGATCATGAGGTCAGGAGATCGAGACCATTCTGGCCAACATGGTGAATCCCCATCTCTACTAAAAATACAAAAATTAGCCAGACATGGTGGTGCGCGCCTGTAATCCCAGCTACTCAGGAGGCTGAGGCAGGAGAATCCCTTGAACCAGGGAGGCGGAGGTTGCAGTGAACCGAGATCGCGCCACTGCACTCCAGCCTGGCAACCGAGGGAGACTCCGTCTCTAACTAACGAAATAAATAGATAACAAACAATGTAAACAACCAAGCAGACATGTCTGTCTCTTCATTATAAGGAAGAACTCTATAACTTTTAAAACCAGCCAGCAATGAATCTGCCTGTTCTGTTAGGTAGTGAGTGCCCCATCACTGGACTCTGTCAGCCCAAGACCATTAAACCAGCTGCAAAAGGTTTGAAGAAGAGGCTTTGGTATAGACTGGTAGGCTTATTAATTTTCTAGGGCTGCTGTAACAAAATACCATGAACTCGGTGGCTTAAAACAACAGAAATGTATTGCATTACAGTTCTATTAGTCCAAAATTGGCAAGGCCATGATCCCTCTGAAGGTTCTAGGAAAGAATCCTTCCCTGCCACTTCCTAGTTGCTGGCGGCTCCTAGAAATGCTGGGCATTCTTGGCTGGTAGCTATTTCACTCCAATCTCTGCTTCTGTCTTTATGTGGCTTTCTTCCCTCTGTGTGTGTGTGTCTCCAAATCTGTCAGTCATAAATACACCCGTGATTGGTTTAGGGCCCATCTTAATCCAATATGACTTCATTTTAACTTGATTACACCTGCAAAGACCCAATTATTAAATAAAGTCACATTCATAAGTATTGGAGTTAGGACTTCAACATATTGCAGGATGAGCAGAAATAGTTGGAAAGATATAATTAAACCACACGTAGATATGACTAGTTGACTGATATGATGATCCCACCTACGGTGAGATTTTAGGAGTTATATAAATCCTCTCTTACCAAAATGATGTCATTAATTTGTCCAACAACCATTAACTAGCTTCATTCTCCAGTACTATTCTATTTTTCAAAAACATGACATCTTACTAATGCTTTAAGTCTTGTATTTTATGGATGCTTGGGGAACCTTAGAAGATGCCTTAAGTCAAAGCCCAGAGTACAGAGTGCTATAATTACTGTGTCTTTTAGTTCATGTTCACATTCGCTGGCCTCACATTTGCTATGTATTCAGAAATACAAATACCGATTACAATACCAAGCATAAGTTATATGTTGAACATGAGATAGAATGAATTTCTAAAACACTATTAGTTTTAATGATAAACCAGAGCTTAAAAATTAGCCCTATATTTTCCTGTAGAAAATTACAGACTGAGGGCCGGGCACAGTGGTTCACGCCTGTAATCCCAGCACTTTGGGAGGCTGAGGTGGAGAGATCATGAGGTCAGAAGATCAAGACCATCCTGGCTAACACAGTGAAACCCTGTCTCTATTAAAAATATAAAAAAATTAGCCAGGCATGGTGGCGGGCACCTGTAGTCCTTGCTACTTGGGAGGCTGAGGGAAGAGAATGGCGTGAACTTGGGAGGCAGAGCTTGTAGTGAGCCGAGATCGCAACCACTGCACTCCAGCCTGGGTGACAGTGCTAGAGTCCATCTCAAAAAAACAGAAAGAAAGAAAATTACAGAGTGAGGCCGGGCATAGTGGCTCACGCCTGTAATCCCAGCACTTTGAGAGGCCAAGGCAGGTGGATCACCTGAGGTCAGGAGATTGAGACCAGCCTGGCCAACATGGTGAACCCTTGTCTCTACTAAAAATACAAAAATCAGCAGGGTGTGTTGACACGTGCCTGTAGTCCCAGCTACTCAGGAGGCTAAAGCAGGAGAATCGCTTGAACCCAGGAGGCAGAGGTTGCAGTGAACTCAGATCACATCACTGCATTCCAGCCTGGGTGACAGAGCAAGACTCAGTACCCATCCCCCCCTCCAAAAAAAATTACAGACTATTCTCTCTGGTGAATCAAAAAACAGCTTTCATGACTTAAACCTAGTATCTTACTCTAATCTGTATGCATCTTGATCTAAAAATGTAGCATTTTGGATACATACACTTAGATGATTTGCTTCATTGTTTCGTTTTGATAGACAGCTTTCGTATCTCTCTTCTATAATTTAGTCTAGGACTTCTCAACCTCTGCACTATTGATGTTTTGTGCTGGATAACTCTTTGTTGTGGGAGCTGTTCTGTGCATTATAAGATGTTCAGTAGCATCCCTGGCCCCTACACATTAGATGCCAGCAGCACCTTTCCTGCCACCTCCACCCAATGTGACAACCAAAAATGTCTTTGGATATTGCCCAGCGTCCCTGGAGGGGAGGTTGGGCAATATCATCCAAAATTAGGAATCACTGCATATTTGATGAAAATTAACTATATATTTTTTAATAGTGACAAACGTAGCATTGTTACATCATTGCAAAAACCTTGATGTCTGCCTGCACCTGTATGTTTGTTTATTGCAGCACTATTCACAATAGTAAAGACTTGGAACCAATCCAAATGCCCATCAGTGATAGACTGGATAAAGGAAATGTGGCACATGTACACCATGGAATACTATGCCGTCATGAAAAAGAAAGAGTTCATGTCCTTTGCAGGGACATGGATGAAGCTGGAAACCATCATCCTCAGCAAACTAACACAGGAACAGAAAACCAAACACAGCATGTTCTCACTCACAAGTGGAAGTTGAACAATGAGAATGCATGGACACAGGGAGGGGAATATCATATACTGAGGTCTGTCAGGGATCAGGGGAAAGGGCAGGGAGAGCATTAGGACAAATACCTAATGCACGTGGGGCTTAAAACCTAGATAACAGGTTGATGGGTGCAGCAAATCACCATGGCACGTGCATACCTATGTAACAAACCTGCACGTTCAGCACGTGTATCCCAGAACTTAAAGTAAAATTTAAAAATAAATAAATAAAAACCTTAATGTCTGGCTTAATAGAAGACAGCTGGATTCTCATGTCTACCACTTCTTTCATTCTGCTGATATATGTATAGTTAGAAAATGGAGGAGTATTTTAACAGCCTTTTCAAATAGTTGTGGATATTTTTCTTTAATATTACCCCAAAATCACCAAGTAGTAGTTTCTTAAATGTTACTTGTCAAATTAAAATTCTTCTATCTTTCACTTCGAATGGATCTTTCACCCATGCATTGATCATTTGGAAAATACTGGTTCACTGAGTTACCTTGTTCTTCCCAAATTTGACATGTTTTGTTATCAATGTTATTATTATTATTTTAATATTTTAAAAAATTACAATTGTCAGCTGGACACAGTCAGGTTCACCTGTAGTCCCTGCTACTTGGGATGCTTATGTGGGAGAATTGCTTGAGCCCAGGGGTTCTAGTCCAGCCTGGGCAACATAGTGAGACCCCTTCTCTAAAAACATTTTTTTTTTTTTTTCCAAATCACAATTGTTAACATCACCAATCTCATCAGCAAAGCCTTAAGTATTAGGATGTTGTCAAGCCCACAGTGGTGAATATGAATTTTCTGATATTCTAATTTTCACTTGAAAGCTTAAATGTTATCACTGGCAACAAATACCGCTGGTTGTTTTCCTTGAAGTGACAGACTCACTTCATTAATTTTTGAGAAAATGTCTGACAAGTACTCAAGTAGGAATAACTATAATTTGTCTGTCAGTTGTTCTTTCAAGTAAAAAAAAAAAAAAAACATGTGTATTGTGAAAAACGGCTCTTCAGCTTGTATCTCGTACAATTAAACATGCACTTCTCTTCACACCGACCGTCATACTTCAGCATGCAGCCACAGCGCACAGCGTTTTCTGTGCAGTTCCCATTTTGTCATACAGAATAGTTTTAAAGTGTACATAATGGTTGAGATTTAAGAAGTTTTTTTAATGCTGTTTCAAAGACATTCTTTTTTAAAAATATAGAAGGCTTCACAGATGTGTATGTCATCCTTGCATAGTGGCTGTGCTAATTTTCTCTGTATTATTTTAATTTCAGTGTATGTGCTGCTGAAGTCAGCACTCAAAGACATTCTTAAGTGAAACAGTGAAACTGTTGTTTTTTTTTTTTTCTGCAAGAGCCTTGTGGTGAAGTATCTGCTGGCATAGTTTTATGCTACTGTTATGGTTTACACTAAAGCACAAACACCATTGATGTAAATATCAACACAATGAGAAAGGCTATTATTAATACTACTAAGGCAAACGATGTCTTAGTATTACTATAAGAACTAGTTTTGACCTTGGGGATCCCCAGAGGCCCAAAGACTACACTCTGAGAATCGCTGGTGTATGAAGATCATTCCGCTCCACACGTAACTTGAATAATATAGAAAATATCTGCTGACAGACTTGCACAACAGTAGATACACTTCTTCAAAGTAGAATTTAGTATATTCTAGGAACTGCACGTAGCATTCCAGGAACATACCTCTCACTACCAATCAAAACTGTCCAAAGACTGCTGGGCACTGTGGCTCATGCCTGTAATCCCAGCACTTGGGAAGCTGAGGCAGGTGGATCACTTGAGGTCAGGAGTTCGAGACCAGCCTGGCCAACATAATTTTTGTAAAAATACAAAAATTAGCCAGGTGTGGTGGTGGGTGCCTGTAATCCCAGCTATTTGGGAGGCTGAGGCAGGAGAATCACATGAACTCAGGAGGCGGAGGTGGCAGTGAGCTGAGATCACGCCACTGCACTTCAGCCTGGGTGACAGAGCAAGACTCAGTCTCAAAAAAAAAAAAAAAAAGAAATTGTTGAAAGAGCTGTTTGCTCTCTTTTTCAAGAGTCTCAGAGGTTAGAAATATTTCTACAACATTTTAGTTTGTCTTAATGGAGCTGACAATTAAGTACTTTCCTATATATTTTTTGAAACCGTTTCCACATTTGGCCTAGACCCTCTCGGAGTAATGAGTTTCAAAACCTTGTGTGTGAGCACTACTTTCTGGGATTTGTAGAAACTTGATTCTTTTTTTTTTTTTTTTTTGTCACAAAGAGTAGATCCCAGTTCCAAGGCATTTGGTAAGGAAGTATGCGTTCTCTCAATTTCTAACACAATGCCTTGTTCAAATTAGGCACTCAATAAATATTTGTTGACTATAAAACCTAACTGATTGACCTCTTTTACAATCTTGGTAGTTTTATGATCTGATGATAGGACTTTCAACCTTCATCCATTTAGACTGGAGAGGGCAATTTTTTAGAACCCTGGAACATTTGAAGGTGAAAGTAAGGCTCTTTATTGAAAACAGAGTGATTAAGGAAACATCTGCATACTGAAGAGTAAACCCACCCCTTCCCCAAGGCCTTTCCAAAACGTTGGCTGCCAGTCTTTATGCACACCCCTACCATCAGGCAACGGAATGATTCTGTCTGAGAAAGCTGATAAGCCCAAGAGATAAATCTTAAAGATAACTGGCTTTTGGGATTCTACAAAGAACCAGATGGGCCTTGTGTACAGAAAGGCCTACCATATGACAAGCCCCACCCTAAGCACACAGGAGAAACAAGGAAGATGGTATCCCACGGAAGAAAGAAGTGATGAGAATTTCTAGGATGATAGTCAAGGAAGTCCGGGGATAACACGTCTTCAGTAAGCCAGATTGTAATAAGAAGATGGAGTACCCCAAGAGGGATGTCTTCAAGTGGGGAAAACTGGAACATAGAAATTACCGATTAAATTGGACAATATTGAGGGGCATGTTAGACACTTGAATGGAAAATTTGGGGATAACTTATTGCTATGTAAACAGAAAATTATAAGTACAAAAGAAGCAATTAACCCCTGTACAATTTAGAAGTTATACAAGGAAAAAAAATATGTTCACAGGGTACCACATGGCTTAACTGAGAACAATACTTACATGATCAAAATAATGCAAATACTGTACTCTGATTTGGCCAAAAATTGTGAAAGATTTATGTTGGGAACATAAAGATGAAGAAGTAATTGTGTGCAGTAAAGTCTAGGGATCGTAGTTAGGAAAGAACTAAATCCTAATCTAATACATTCTAATATTTTCTAAATCTAACTCTAATTCTAAATCTAATTCTAATCTAATCACGTCTAAATCAAGAAGTAGCAATATAGGTATGTTTCTTCAAAAATGGAATTTAAAATCAGAAGAGCCTGAAAGTTGAAAGTAGCTCCTCTAGGTAGTGGAACTCAAGAACGGGCAGTTTGGACAAGATTAATTCTTTTTCCTTGTAAGCCTTATAGAGTGATCAAGTTAAAAATGCATACATATATTACCTCAAATTACCTAATAAAAATTATAAATAAGTAAGTCAAAGATGTTTTACTTTTCGCATAGATGGATCTGACTACATAACCAGGTTTTTGCCTAAAAATTTGTGGTAAACTGTATATACTATTTGAATTTTTTCTGTGCAGGGACAGAGAGCAGCCACACATCAGACTTTCTTTGACTTCCTCCTGTAAGAATGTATCTGCAATGTGTCCTATCTTCTCAAAATTCATATATGCTTAATTGAATTAAGAATTTGGGCCAGGGACTGTGGCTCATGCCTATAATCCCAGCACTTGGGGAGGCCAAGACAGGGCAGATTATGAAATCAGGAGTTCAAGACCAGCCTGGCCAATATAATGAAACCCCATCTCTATTAAAAATATAAAAATTATCCAGGTGTGGTGGCGGGCACCTATAATCCCAGCTACTCAGAAGGCTGAGACAGGAGAATCGCTTGAATCCGGGAGGCGGAGGTTGCAGTGAGCCGAGATGGAGCCATTACACTCCAGCCCGGACAACAGTGCCAAACTCTGTCTCAAAAAAAAAAAAAATGACATATCCCATATGAACAGTTCTTTCTGGACAGACTGGTCTACTTCTTATGATTTGATTATGCCATTTGGCCAAAGTTAAAAAAATTTCTTTCTCCCCTTCTCCCTCCAGAGCTTTGCCTATCAAATTTTTGATAATAGCTCAAAACCCAATTCCCTGTGGAACTTACTTTTGTCCTTTTCAATTGGAAGTGATTGCTGCTTCCTATATGTGATCTGGTTTCATTACCTTTTAGCGTTTTTGAGAGATCTACCTTAGATACAAAAAGTATGCATCATTTATCCTTACAACTTAGAATAAAACAAACATCCAAGAACTCACCTCCTAGCTTAAGAAATAGAACATTACTCTTCACGACTGCATCTTCTCACCCCACCCTACAGAGAAAATTGCTATCCTATTTTGGGTTACTCCTTTTCTTGCTTTTCTTTATGGTTTTATCATAACCAGATATTCCCTAAAAAATGTCTTAATTTATTTTCCCTGGAACTTTATTTTTCTCAAATTTTCTTCTTTTGCTCAAACATTGTGATAATTAGCTATAGTGATGCATAAAGCTGTAGTTCATTCTTTGTCATTACTATATAATGTCCAATTGTCTTAATATACTATGAGTTATTTACTGTTTCTGTTGTTGATTGCCATTATGGGTTGTTGTCAATGGTTTTCTCTGATGGTCGATGCTTCTATAAACTTTCTTATATATACTTCCTATACTATACTATAAACTTTCTTGGTGCATATGTGCAGGACTTCTGTGCAGTACTGGTTCTCAAGGGGGGAACATTCTGGGAATGTGAATTCTCAGGCCCCACTCAACCTAAGGAATCCAAAACTCAAAAACTCTCAGGGTAGGACCCAGCAATCTGTGTTTTTTGTTTTTTTTTTCTTTTGGTTTTTGCTCTTCTTTGAGATGGAGTCTTGCTCTGTTACCCAGGCTGGAGTGCAGGGCACCATCTTGGCTCACTGCAACCTCTGCCCCAAAGGTTCAAGCAATTCTCCTGCCTCAGCTTCCTGAATAGCTGGGATTACAGGCATGAACTACCACATCTAGCTATTTTTTTGTATTTTTAGTAGAGACAGGGCTTAACCATGTTGGCCAAGCTGGTCTCAAACTCCTGACCTCAAGTGATCTGCCCACCTCAGCTTCTCAAAGCCACCGCACCCGGCTGCAATCTGTGTTTTAACAAGCCATCAAGGTTATTCGAATGCTCCCTGAAGTTTGAGAACTGCAGATCTAGTGTGACAATGGATTTGTCATGTCAGTTTCTCCTTGTAGCTCTTTTCATATTTATTTTATATATTCTGAAGCCATATTATTGCACTGTATGAATTAGAGTGGTCATATCTTCCTGATTAATTAAAACTTTCAGTATATTTGGTAAATGCTTTCAGGCTTAAAGTCTACTTTGATACTAAAATAGTCTTGCTAACTTTCTTTGGATATCTCCTTATTGTCTAGTTTTCCATCTTTTGACTTTAAATCTTTCTCTGCACTTAAGTTTTGGCTGAACGTGGCGTTTGTAAAATAGTAAATTACCTTTTAAAAAAGTTCAATCTGATAGTATCATAATTGCAAATTTTAGTCCACCTACCTTTTAATTCATTTCTACCATCTCACTTTCACATCTATATACTCCGATTTTTCTTTTTCTTTCTTTCTTTACTTTTTTCTTTTTCTTTTTTTCTTTTTTCTTTTTTTTTTTTTTTGAGACAGAGTCTTGCTCTGTCACCCAGGCTGGAGTGCAGTGGCATGATCTTGGCTCACTGCAACCTCTGCCTCCCGGGTTCAAGTGATTCTCCTACCTCAGCCTCCCGAGTAGCTGGGACTATAGGCATGTGCCACTATGCTCGGCTAATTTTTGTATTTTTAATAGAGACAAGCCTTCCTCATATTGGCCAGGCTGCTCTCGAACTCCTGACCTCGGGTGATCCACCCGCCTCAGCCTCCCAAAGTGCTGGGATTATAGGCATCAGTCACCACGTCCGGTCGATTTTTTTGTTTTGTTTTGCTTTTCCCTGTTTTTACTTATTTGGGTTGTTTCAGATTTAGTTTTTCTTCATTCCATTTTTTCCACTGTAGTTTTTGTGGTTACCCTAAAAATTTTAACCTGCATATTTAATTTTCAAAAGTCTAAATTTAATTAATGCTTCTAATCTGCAGAGTATACGAAGCCTATGATGTTTTAATGTTAAATGGCATTTCTCCTGACACATGATTTCTTTTTTTGTTTTGTTTTGTTGTTGTTGTTTTGAGGAGTCTTGCTCTGTCGCCCAGGCTGGAGTGCAGTGGTGCGATCTCGGCTCACTGCAAGCTCCGCCTCCCGGGTTCACGCCATTCTCTTGCCTCAGCCTTCGGAGTAGCTGGGACTACAAGCGCCCGCCACCACCATGCCCGGCTAATTTTTTGTATTTTTAGTAGACACGGGTTTTCACCGTGTTAGCCAGGATTGGTCTTGATCTCCTGACCTCGTGATCCACCCACATCGGCCTCCCAAAGTGTTGGGATTACAGGCGTGAGCCACTGCGCCCGGCCTAACATTGGATTATTTTTAGATAAAACTTTGCTAGGATCTCAGGGAACATGAGTCAATGTGCTTTGCTTTTAGAGTAAGTTTCAGGCCATTGTTTGAAGCAACGATAGCAGAATGAATTGATTTTAAAGAGGTTTAGGCAGGCTCAAAGTCTGAGCTGGGAAAAGATGGAAGTTCCAATTCAACATTAAATATTTACATGGCAGTTAAAATTTAAAGACTTAGAAACTCAGACCTGGGTTTACTTGCCAACATGAATGGGCACATTGGAGTAGCGTGGTGTCTGTGTAAAAGAGAGTGATGAAGTTCCAAAATATGCTAAGTGAAAAACCGTAAATGCAGAACCTTTGTCTAGCATGCTGCCTTCCATGTAAAAATAGGAGGACGCTGGGAGTGGTGGCTCACGCCTGCAATCCCAGCACTTTGGGAGGCCAAGGCAGGTGGATTGCTTGAGGTCAGGAGTTCAAGACTCCTTTTTTTAAAAATCATTACAGGGTCTCGCTCTGTTGCCCTGGTGAAACCCTGTCTCTACTAAAAATACAAAAATTAGCCAGGTGTGATGGTGAGTGCCAGTAATCTCAGCTACTTGGAAGGCTGAGGCAGGAGAATCGCTTGAACCTGGAAGGCAGAGGTTGCAGTGAGCTGAGATTGTGCCACTGCACTCCAGCCAGGATGCCAAAGCAAGATTCTGTATCGGAAAAAAAAAAAAAAAAAGGAGGAGAAGGATATGAATTTACCTGTATGTGCACAAGATATCTACAAAAGGATACCCAGGAAACTGAAAATATTGATGCCTCTGGGGATAGAAACTGGATGGCTGGGACAGAGGTAACACAGATTTTTCCATGTGTACCATTTTGAACCTCTTGAGTTTTGAGCCATGAGAATATATTATCTATTCAAATAAGTAGATATTTACATGCATAGATTCATAGCTATGAAGATATATAAGAAGAAAAGCCAGTGAATAAAGTGACTGAATGTGCCCCTGACTGGAGGCACCGCTTGCTAGCTATTGCCTGATTCCTGTGTTCCTTCATTTCCTCATCTGTAAAATGGGAATAATAGCACCTACCTCAAAGGGTTATAGTGAAAATCAAATGAGTTAAAACAAGGAGTTAGAACAAAGTTTAGTCATCCTCAGTACAAAAAAAGTTAGCTATCATTATTTTATGACTGTTACCCTTGTGACTTTGGGAGCTTACTTACCCAACTAAACACAGGCTTTGTATTCAGCTATATCTGGATTTTTTTTTTTTACACGAAGTCTTGCTCTGTAGCCCAGGCTGGAGTACAGTGGTACGATCTCAGATGACTGCAATCTCTGCCTCCCAGGTTCAAGTGATTCTCCTGCCTCAGCCTCCTGCGTAGCTGGGACTACAGGTGCCTACCACCACGCTCGGCTCATTTTTGTATTTTTAGTAGAGACGGGGTTTCACCATATTGGCCAGGCTGGTCTTGAACTCCTGACCTTGTGATCCTCCTGTCTTGGCCTCCCAAAGTGCTGGGATTACAGGCATGAGCCACCGTGCCCGGCCTGTGTCTGGATTTTAACCCAGGCTTGCCTACATATCTTCTGTGAGATATTGTGCAGGATTTTAAACTTATCTTTCCCTCGGTTTTTGTATTTGTAAAATGTGAATAATAGTAATATAACAACAACAATAATAATTCAGAAAGCAGACTCACTAACTTGATATTTGTTGATATTAGGAAATTCTTGATTTTTTAGGTGTGATAATCATACTGAGTTTATTTTTATTTTTTAGAGACAGAGTCTCACTCTGTTGCCCAGGCCAGGGTGCAGTGGTATAATCTCTACTCTCACTGCAACCTCTGCCTCCTGGGCTCAAGCAATCTCCCACTTCAGCCTCCTGAGTAACTGGGACTACAGGCATGTGCCACCACACCGTGGCTTTTTTTTTTTTTTTCTTTTGGTAGAGATGGAGTTCTGCCACATTGCTCCAACTCCTGGGCTCAAAGGATCCGCCCGCCTCGGCCTTCCAAAATGCTGACATTACAGGCTTCAGCCACTGTGCCCGGCCTATTGTGTTTAGTTTTAATGAGTCCTATATTCTATAAATACAAACTAAAATATTCGTGGATAAAAATATATAAGATTTGCTTCAAAAAATAAAGTAAAGGTAATAAATGGGTGGAGATATGAATAAAACAGAAGTGATCAGGAATTGATGATTGCCATGAGAAAGTGATGGGTACATGGGGCTCAACACTTGATTTTCTCTGCTTTTGTGTATATTTGAATTGTTCCCAGATAAAAAGGGTTTTTTTAAGAGACTACAGTAAAGTGAGAAAACACATCATACAGTAGCGGGAATGCAGTAATAACTAAAAAAAAAAAAAAAAAAATGGCTGCTGGTAGCCAAGTGTAGCGGTAATTGTAGTGTCGTGATAACTTTTATTAGCTTCAGTTAAATGGTCAGGAACAAAGGCTGATAGGCAAGGGGATGGAATAATTGATATGTGAGGAGAATCATCCCTTTTTAAGTTCTCCTAACAAAGATCCCACTTTTCTGATGCTTAAGGGAGCATCAACCCCCACAGGTACAGAGGTCTGCAGAACTCTGACATACACCATTCACAGCACTCGGCCACAAACCAGACCCCGAAACATGCTAGAATTCTCTCTCCATTGTTGAATGTTAGCAGCCATTTTGCCTTCATTTAGAGCTTCAATTAAACAGTATCAAATAGGGCAGGTATTTTCTTTTATTTCTGCAAATGCAGATTTACAATCAAATACCTCATTTTTAGCCATTCACCCTTGAAAAACTGAAAGTGATTTCAAATAGTGATGTGTGGCCACTTTTAACTTGGACAGTCATCAGTATTGGACAAGTGGGGATTTGAAAATACTGCCTTAAGAAAAGTTTCCCCCTTAACTTATTTTTTACCCTTCCCACCTCTGTCTCCATGGAAATGAGGTCAGAGGCCACCGAGAGCTCCCAGGGAGCCAGCAGCTGGGAATGAGAATTCTCACTTAGAGATTTCAGCTGAAAGCTATAAACTCCTTTACAAAGACCAGCTGAGTCTTTTGGCCACCATAGTCTCTTTTTTACATGAATAAATAGGTGGCTTCTTTTTTTCTTTTGTCTTTCTCTTTTGGCATATACATGGAGGAAGAAGAGGTGCCACTAAGTAATAACCATTTTTGCATTTATACTTGAACTTCTGTGCAATAAATCAAGATGGAGATATTCCTTAAGAATTATTTTTAAGTTAATATGTTTAAATAACAGTGTACATATGGAATTAAGCAATTATCACTTGCTTGATCTCTGTCCTTTCAAGTTTATGATAACACCAGATATTTGAAGACAAATATATGTGAGGTTATTCATTACATGCTATCAGTTTTAAATGATTCTAATAGAATGTCACCATGACATAATTCAAAATCACTTAATTAAAAGAAAAAACAAATCTCAAGATATGAGCAGTTGGTACCATTAAACAAAATGTTTTATGAATTAAAGTATAATTTACTATTAGCACCTGCTTTTGTTGAACTGTTAATGCAAGTCCATACTTTTTGCACTTTTTTAGTTTATTTACTCATCATTTGAAAATATCTGAGAAGGGTGACTACTCAAATATGCCAAATACTTTGTTATTTTTATAAATTATATATTATTATTTAGTAGCCAAATATTTATTAAAACAATATGAAATGTAAATTTAGGTGGAAAAAAAAAAAAAAAAGCCCTAGCAAGTTCGTTTTAAATTTGAGCTATAGGAGTCTGTGCTTGAAACTTTTTTTTTCCTTTATGCCACACTTTTTTTAATGGTTCAAGGTTTATAGACTCAATAAAATTTAGCATTATTTCCAAGAACTTTTACGAAATTTCATCATTACTCTTACATAAAACACTGACTTATTACTTTTAATCATCAATCACACAACTGCTCTGAATTTTCCAGAACTTAGCTTCAGCAAGCATCAGAACCACAGCACCTCTCTCAGATGCTTTTACATTCTTTCTCTCTCTCTTTTTTCAATGTTGTGGTCAGCAGTCTAATGATGTTGGGCTTTTATTCTTTAGTGTTTCCTTTGTCTTTGGGCCCTTTCGCATGTCCCTGCTGAGCTCTCTCTCGCTCTCTGTCCTGGGTTGAGCCCTTATTCCATTTTCCCCTGCTCTCAGAAGTGAAACAGAACATCGTGTTCCGAAGCTGCCCAGCACACATGCTTCACGATGCTGCCAAGTTTGCAGCTGACCAATTGGCCTACTTTAGAGGACTTGCATTTATAAAATTTACAAGTCTTTATTTCCACCAGCCCATCACCACCTCCCCACCCCACCAAAAAAGAGTATGCCAAATGCACTGATAAATCAAGAGTTTTCTGGTGTTGCAACAAAATGGGCAGTCATTTCTTTGCCCTTTGCTGGCTCTCAGCCTTGCCATTCCCTCCTGAAAAGATGGAAAATACAGGTTGGTATACGGTACAAGACATTCAAAAGTGACTGCCTCTATATTAATAACTAATTTCAAAAGAAATATACAAACGAAATGATATGCTCTTCTTTTTTTTTTTTTTTTGGAGATCAGCATTTCTAAAGTAATTCCCTTCCAAAAACTGATCCAGGCAAACCTGTCTTCTTCCAAATTAGGAAGACAGAGTTACTGCTTTGCTTTTTCAATGAGATCAGGTCGGGCAAGTCTGATGGATTTAGATATTTTGAACACTCCTTATTGGCATTTGAATCTT
This sequence comes from Macaca nemestrina, assembly GCF_043159975.1. Classification (NCBI taxonomy): domain Eukaryota; kingdom Metazoa; phylum Chordata; class Mammalia; order Primates; family Cercopithecidae; genus Macaca; species Macaca nemestrina. Next base: position 107,124,415 of record NC_092130.1, on the reverse strand, counting down.
CTAAGCTTTTATAATAGACTCAAGATCAAGTAGGAGAGGGTAAGGATTTAATGGAGGAAAGAAAAGTTGTAAGAATTGGTTTCTTGTGATTTTAGTGATTCCTGCCCCACTCTTCAAGAAAAGGAACTTGGTCAAGGGTAGATCCAGGTTATTGCAAAGCTTATAAAATATGGAGCCCTCTTTATGAAAAAGAATATGAAATTAAGCCCAAGACTAAATATCTACTTACAATAAGAGAAGAAACCATAACAAATTACAAACTTTAAAAAGCATCCAGAAAAATAGCATCATTACCATTAGTATTAAGAATTATTGTTACTGTTATAACTTCACTGTTTGACCCACCTATATAACACTTCTTTTCCCTACTTTTTTGACTTCATCCTCTTTGACCGCTCCTCAAATAGCCAGAACTTTATAATAGTATTTTGTGTAAAGAGAATAGAAAGATAATTTTGTTTTTCTTCTGGCATGGCAGATAGAAATACGTTTTTTGTTATTAATGGCTTAGAAAATAATCTTTCAGCTTGAGAACTATAGGTCATGCCACAGCTGAAGAAATCTCTTGTTCCAGAGGTGTTCATGCCCTAAGAAAAGCCGTCAGAGACTCCAGACCTTTGATGTTACTGGGCAGGCCTCCAGCTGACCCTTTGGCCATCGTCTCAGCATCCCATTTGGTGTCCCGAGTGGAAAAGATAGGGCTTGAGAAGCTGGTGGTGGGGCCTTTGTCTGGAGAACCCTGAGCAGAGAATGGTGGAGCATCTCATTCCATACTTTCTCCTTGGCGCCGAAGTTGGATTTCAGATACCTGGGGAGGTTCCACATGTTGCAGGGTGTCACTGGAGGCCAGCAAAAATTGAGAGAGTACATTCAACCTACCAGCCTTCCACACAGACCCAGAATGTAGAGACTGACCCTCTGGTTGGTGTGGATCTCCATGCATCCAGCTACACCTTAAATCCTTGCGAAGGACATACAGAACCTTGGAAGGGCCTGTGAAAGTAAGCAGCTGTGAAACTAAAAGCTCATTAACTTTATGAATAGCCTCCTCTCTGTTCAGTGCTCATAATATGGTGGACATTCATGGAACTGAAAATAGAGGTGAATTATCTGGCCAAGAAGACCCCTATTTAGTATTCTCAGAATTTTAAGCTCCATGGGGTAGGGATTGTGTCTGCTTGGGTCACTGCTGTATCTTCATCTTCTTCTGAATATTTTTCCATTTGTGAAGGGGACCAAAATTAGTTAGCAATGCCTTTTATTTTCCTGAGTTAAAATAGGCTGGCCAACTGGAAGCTACTGGCTATTGCTAACTTTTAATTTCTTCACATACCCTTGAGATACTTGTTCTTACATCATCCAAGCGCCTCTGCTCCCCCCCTTCATTTTGTTGTGGGGGTGGGTTTTGAAACATAGTTTAAGCATCATGTCATCCTCTTTTCACTTTGAGTGCACGCTCTATCGCTGCCCAGATAGTCAAATGTCAAGCCTTTTTGGCTGGGACTCTTCCAGTTGTATTACAATGCTGGAACATTTTTAAAGTAGAAAAGCCCTTTACCCTGTTTTTAAATACCAGTTTGAGATATTAGAAGAAGATTTTTGAAAATATGAACACGTTTTGTTGTTTCTTGAGGATTCTGAGATGCTTCTTTTGGCCTATGGGGAGAAAATAATGCAGTTAATTTGGTCAATGTGAGATTATTTTGGGTCTCTTCATTTCTTAAGCTTGCAAGTCGCAATATGGCCATCTAAGTATTCAGATAGCACATCAGTAGGTTCTGTTCCTCCTCACTGTCTGTACATTTAGATGGCCACATTGTGACTTGCAGACTTAAGAAATGAAAAGACCCTGAGGCCGGGTGTGGTGGTTCATGCCTGTAATCCCAGCACTTTGGGAGGCCAAGGTGGGTGGATCACTTGAGATCAGCAGTTCGAGACCAGCCTGGCCAACATGGTGAAACCTTGTCTCTACTAAAAAAAAAAAGTACAAAACTAGCCAGGTGCAGTGGCACACACCTGTAATCCCAGCTACTTGGGAAGCTGAGGCAGGAGAATAGTTTGAACCCGGGAGGCAGAGGTTGCAGTGAGCTGAGATTGCACCACTGCAGTCCAGCCTGGGTGACAAAGCAAGACGCTGTAGAAGAAGAAGAAGAAGAAGAAGAAGAAGAAGAAGAAGAAGAAGAAGAAGAAGAAGAAGAAGAAGAAGAAGAAGAAGCAGCAGCAGCAGCAGCAGCAGCAGCGAAGAGTCAACTGCATTATTTTCACCCATGGGCCAAAAAAACTCATAGATTACACAGAATATTAGGGCTGGGATGACACGATGTCTTCTCCCCTTTACTAGTGAAGAAACTGACCCTCGAAAGGATAAAATTAATTGCTCAAAGTTGTAATCACAAGTAGCATCAATCAGAAGCTCTATAAGGGAAGCATAACAAGTTATTCTTCCAAATAAGTGTCTTAGTTCATTCAGGCTGCTATACCAAAATACCATAGATTGGGTGGCTTAAAAACAAGGAAAATTTATTTCTCAAAGTTCTGCCGACTGGGAAGTTCAAGATAAAGGCAGCAGATTTGGTGTCTGGTTAAGGCCGACGTTTCTTTGGTGTATAGAGGGTGCCTTCTCACCATGTCCTCACGTGGTGGATGGGCAAAGAGTAACCTTTGGGCCCCTTATTTATTTTCTTGAAGAGGCAGGGTCTCACTCTGTCACCCAGGCTGGAGTACAGTGGTACAATCATAGCTCACTTGAACTCCTGGCCTCAAATGATCCTCCTGCCTCAACCTCCCAAGTAGTTGGGACTACAATCTTGTACCACCACATGCAGTTAATTAAAAAAAATACTTTTTGTAGAGATGGAATTGGAGGGTCTTGCTATGTTGCCCAGGCTGGTCTTGAACTCGTGGCCTTCAGTGATCCTCCTACCTTGGCCTCCCAAAGTGCTGGGATTATAGCTGTGAGCCACCACATCCAGTTGGGCCTCTTTTATAAGGGCACTAATCCTATTAATTAGAGATCCAAGTTCATTACCTAATCACCTCCCAAAAGCTTCACCTCCTAATACCAACACCTTGGGGATAAAGATGTCAACATACGAATTGAGGTGGGTGGCCAGGCATGGTGGCTCACGCCTGTAATCCCAGCACTTTGGGAGGCCAAAGTGGGTGGATCACCTGAGGTCAGGAGTTCGAGACTAGCCTGGCCAACAGGGAGAAACCACATCTCTACTAAAAATACAAAAACTAGCTGGGTGTGGTGGTGCACACCTGTAATCCCAGCTACTCGGGAAGCTGAGACAGGAGAATTGCTTGAACCCAGGAGGCAGAGGTTGCAGTGTGTCGAGATCGCACCACTGTACTCCAGACTGGGTGACAGAATGAGACTCCATTTCCAAAAAAAAAAAAAAGAAAACAAAAGAATTGGGGAGGATGGCAGGGGTCTCACAAACATTCAGACCATAGCAGTAAGTTTTGAAACTTTCCTTATCTCTTATTTTCATTTTTCCATCAGCTCTTATCTCTAATCCCATGATAACTATGATTAACTATGTCTGAGTCAGTAACATTTGAAACCCCAATACCTATATATGATAAGGAACACTGGGAGTCCAAGAAAATCAGAGACATTATCTTGGAGGGACTCCACGTTGGCATGGTGCTGGCCACTGGTAGAATACTTTCTGAAATACATTGAGTACACTCGAACCTTGTCTCAGTTGCCTACACAGTACTGCAAATGCAGGACTTATTCATTTATTAATTTATTCAACAGACATTTATTAGAGCATTGCTCCAAGCCAGGCACCTTGCTCAGAGGGGCTTATATAGATTAAAAAAAAAAAAAAAAAAAAAAAAAAAGACATGGATCCTGCCTTCCAGATCATAATTGAGTGGAGAAACAAATACATAATGTACAGTAATGCTCTGCATAATAATGCTTTGGTCAATGACAGACTGCATATAAGACAGTGGTCCCATAAGATTATAATGGAGCTGAAAAATTCCTATTGCCTAGCAAGATATACCCACTGTAACACTGAGGTACAGTGCATTACATGACTTAAGTCAAAGTGTTAAAAAAATATATTTAAGTTCAGAAAATAAAAATGTTATAGTAAGCTAAAGTTAGTTTATTTTTGAAAAAAAAAATTATGAACTTAATGTAGTCTAGTTGTCTATAAAGTCTACAGTAGTTTACGGTAATGTCCTAGGCCATCACATCCACTCACCACTCACTCATTGCCTCACCCAGAGCACCTTCCAGTCCTGCAATCTCTATTCATGGTAAGTGTCCTATACAAGGTGTACTTTTTTTTTTTTTTTTTTTTTTTTTTTTGAGACAGACTCTTGCTCTGTTGCCCAGGCTGGGAGTGCAGTAGCGCAATCTCGGCTCACTGCAACCTCTGCCTCCCGGATTCAAGCGATTCTCCTGCCTCAGCCTCCTGAGTAGCTGGGACTACAGGTGCGTGCCACCACGCCTGGCTAATTTTTGTATTTTTAGTAGAGACGGGCTTTCACCATGTTGGCCAGACTGGTCTCCAACTCCTGGCCTCAAGTGATCCACCCGTCTCGGCCTCCCAAAGTGCTGGGATTATAGGTGTGACCCACCGTGCCTAGCCTATTTTTAAAGTCTTTTATGCCATATTTCTACTGTACCTTTTTAATGTTTCGATACACAAATATTGACCATTATGTTATAGTTGCCTACAGTGTTCAGTCCAGTAACATGCTGTAGAGGTTTGTTGCCTAGGAGCAATGGGCTATACCATATAGCCTAGGTGTGTAGTACACTCTACTATCTAGGTTTATGTTAGTACACTCTATGATGCCCACAGGACAAAATCACCTAATGATACATTTCCCAGAATGTATCCTCCTTAAGCAACACATGACTGTTTTTTTTGTTTGTTTGTTTGTTTTTGAGACGGAGTCTCATGCTGTTGCCCAGGCTGGAGTGCAGTGGCGCGATCTCGGCTCACTGCAAGCTCCGCCTCCTGGGTTCACGCCATTCTCCTGCCTCAGCCTCCTGAGTAGCTAGGACTACAGGCTCCCGCCACCGCGCCCGGCTAATTTTTTGTATTTTTAGTAGAGACGGGGTTTCACTGTGGTCTCGATCTCCTGACCTTGTGATCCGCCCACCTCGGCCTCCCAAAGTGCTGGGATTACAGGCTTGAGCCACCGCGCCCGGCCACACATGACTGTTTTTGTTTCTACTGCTGTGATTGCAAATTACCACAAATTTAGCAGCTTAAACCCACAACTGTTTTTAGCTCACAGTTCTGTGGATGAGAAAGTCTGAGTACAACACAAATGGGCTCTCTGCTCAGGTTCTCACAGGACTGAAATCGAGGTGTCAGGCAGGCTGCATTCTCGTCTGGAGCTGGGATCCCATTCCAAGCTCATGTGCTTGTGACAGAACTCAGTTCCCTGAGGCTATAGAACTGAAGTTCCTTGCTGGTTGTCAGCTAGAGGTTGCTCTCAGATCCTAGATGCTGCCTGCATTCCTTGCCATGTGGCCCGTTCTGTCTCCATGTAAGCAATGGGTTGTCATCCTTGCATCAAACCCCTCTCATACTTCAAATCTTTTTTGAAGAGCCCCATCTCTTTTAAAAGCTGACCTGATTAGGTCAGTCCCACCAAGGGTAATCTCACTATCTTAAGGTGAGATTTGGCATGTTAATTACATCTGCAAAATCCCTTTGTCATATAATAGAACACAATCATGGGAGCAATACCTCATTGGCCCTGTTCACACTCATTTTGAGAAGACTTAGGGAATCATTGGAGGTCGTTTTAGAATTCTGCCCACAACCTACAGCACATGACAAAGAGTAATGATATGGTGAAGGCAGCTACAAAGAGCTGTGAGAATGCAGAGAAGGGTAAATGTAACTGTCTAGTGGCAGGATAGAGTTAGGGTAAGAGAAGAGGTAAAGTTTGAGCTGATTGGGAAGAATGAGTAGGAGGAGAACAGGCAGGAAAAGGGCAGGCCCTTCTACTTTATTCCATGTGTCTGTTTTATATCCACTAGTACAGCTGAGGTCCTTGGGTAGGTGGAGCAGGCCACTTCTGGAGACTTCCTTCCCCAACTCCCGACATACCAACCACAGTCATGGACTCCTAGGTAGTGTTCAAGAAATATTTTGTATAGATTCAGTATCTAATTAATTTTGTTTTTATACTTTTATTTATTTATTTATTTAGAGACAGGGTTTTGCCATATTGGTCAGGCTGGTCTCGAACTCCTGGGCTCAAGCAATCCACCCCCCTCTCAGCCTCCCAAAGTGTTAGGATTATAAGTGTGAGCCACCATGCCCAGCCAATATCTAATTAATTTGTGATAGCCATGTAATCATGAACCTCTCACCTACCTTATTCTTACTCTCTCTGCATCAGAGAAAAAAATTACAACAATAAAATGTGAATTTTATAAAACATTTTCACACACGCGCGCACACATAGAGGAAATATCTAGTTGATTTTTGGTGACTGGCTTCTATTAACCTCTTCCATCGTTTTCTTTTGCTCATCCTACCCACTTAGCTCACCTTGCCCCAGCTGAGTCATCCTTGGTGAGATGTTGTCTCAGTCAGGATTCTTCAGGGAAATAGAACCAATAGGAGACAGACAGATGGATAGATAGAGATAATTTTAAGAAACTGACTCATGCAATTGTGGAGATCAGCAAATCTGAAGTCTGAAAGTGTAGAGCCCACAGGCAGCCTGGAAACTCAGGCAGGAGTTAATGCTGCAGCCTTGAGGCAGATTTCATCTCCAGAAAAATCTTGACTTTTGCCCTTAAGAATTTTCAACGGTTTGTATAAAGCTTGTTCCCATTATCAAAAGTAACCCCCTTTACATAAAATCAGCTAACGGATGTTAACCACATCTACAAAATATTCTCCCAGCAACATCCTGATGTTGTTTGACTGAATAACTGGGTAATTCAGCCTAGCCAGGTTGACATACAGAACTAGCCATAACAGACGCTTTCAGCCAGGCTTGGACATTCTAGACCAGTCAAGCACCCCGGTGACTGAACCCTCAGTCAAAAGGTGGAGTAGCAGTGATAGCAGTGACCATCTGCACCCAGTCAACTTTGAATTTTGTGAAATAATAAAATGGTAGTTGTTTTGAGACAGAGTTTTTTTGGTTTTTTTTTTTTTTTTTTTTTTTTTGCTCTTATTGCCCAGGCTGGAGTGCAGTGGCACCATCTCGGCTCACTGCAACCTCCGCCTCCTGGGTTCAAGCGATTCTCCTGCCTCAGTCTCCTTAATAGCTGGGACTACAGGCGCCCGCCACCATGCTCGGCTAATTTTTTTTCATATTTTTAGTAGAGACGGGGTTTCACCACATTGGCCAGTCTGGTCTCAAATTCCTGACCTCAGGTGATTCGCCCACCTCGGCCTCCCAAAGTGCTGGGATTACAGGCGTGAGACACCACGCCTGGCCAAAATAGTGGTTGTTTTAAGCCACTAAGATTGAGGTGGTTTGTCAGGTAGGAATAGAAAACCAAAACACCTATTGATTAAAAGAAGAACTTGAACCACAAATCCTTGGGTACAGATTAAAGGTGGAACAGCTCTGGGAACAGCAGCAAGATTTTGAGTCCCAGTCTTTGGAGCAAGACCATTAACGTGACTGTGCTCCAGTGAGCTCAGAACCATGTTCAAAGTTCTTCAGGTATCCATCAGACATGCGTTTCTTACCTTCCCCTTTCTCAAGAACACCTGGTTTCTGTTTGGGAATCCAAGAAATATACCATCTCCTTCCCCTCAAAAATGAAGCATATGACCTTGGCTAAGCCATTCGGCATCTCCTTGGATGTAGTGATCGATTCAGAGAAGGACAAATAACCTAAACCTGTTCAATCAGAGTGACTTTCTGAGCTTTTGCTGAAAATGGTGGCAATGATGCTCTTTCTGCCTTGCTGGATGTCAGTTTTAAAGCACACAGCTCCTTCCAGGAACTGCTGGCAGCCAGCTGGTGACCTTGAGGGGAGTTAAGTATTAATCCAACAGCCTAGAAGGAAGAACAGAGAGAGAGAAAGATAAGCCATGTCTTTAGTCCTTCCATTGAGCTGCTGGAGTAAGCCTCACCTGAAGCTAACTTTCTGCTGGCTTTTCAGCAAATTTCCTTTATTACTTAATCCTACTTAAGGTGTATGTTTTGTTATTTGCATCTGAAAGCTTGTATGTGTCAGGGCCATTTTTAGAAAGAATTGTTATGAGCTCTGCAAATACCTCAAGAGGTGTCTACAAAAAGGCTGTAACTCCTTTTCACCTATATCAAGAGTCATCTTAAAAGCAGGGGAACGGAAAGAGATCCCATGACATCCCTACTGACACCAGGACTCTGGACTCTGCTTGTCACCTGTTAGGAAGGGAGAATGATGGGTGATGAAACTGGAACTAAAACCTTCTGTGCACCTACTGTGTGCCAGGCACTGGCCTGGATCCTTCATATACATTATCTTACCAAATATCTACAAAATCCCTTTGAGTGGTTATTCTAATTCCTGCAGATGTGGAAGCTGAAGCTTGGAGAAGATAATTAACTTGGTCAAGGTCATGCTGCTTTTAGTTTCAGGCAAGTTTCAAACTCTTGCTTGAAGAGTTCTTTCTGACTCCAATGCTCCTTCCCTCCCCCTAGGAGTCTTTAGACTTCTACCAGAAACACCCTCTCATATCAGTTCCTTTGTGATCACATCCGCAGTAACTAACAGTGAGGATAAGGAAAGGAAGGCATAAAACTTTGGAGGCGGAGGTGTGGGTGTGGGGAGCAACAAGCCCTACTCTCCGCCTAACTCTAATAGTTGCACAGGCTGTCAAGCCTCATAGCCAGATGTGTTCCATTTGAAGCCAGATTCTTCAAATGTCAGAGCAGAGTCATCTACTCTGACTTTCTCCTTTTATAGTTGAAGAACTGAGTGAGGCCAGAGAGGTAAACTGACCTGCCCTAAAGCCATACAGCTAAAGGCTGAACTAAAACCAGGCTGTGCTTTGGCACCACCTCTGGTTCATAGCATAGACCTGGTTTCATTGCTTGACGCTGCCACTTACTGAATGGTTTGGGCAAGTTATCTAATCATTCCAGGCTTTGATTTTCTCAGCTGTATGGAATTTTAGCAGTGCTTATCTCTTGGCTATAAATCACATAAAACAGCATCAGGGAACCTAGTGAGTGCTAAGTGTTAACTTTCACTGATGGGCTCACAGCTCACTGTCTCAAAGGCACTGATTCTCTTCCCATCCAGCCCCAATTGCAGCATCTCTCAGGTGTCTTTTTACACTCTAGTTACCTCTAGTGTGATCTAAATTACAGTCTGTCACTAATCTGCCTGTATCTGCTCTAGAAAAGAACTTACAATGACTATACCATGAAATCAGGGAGGCAATAGGGCGAGAGCCCTAATTTTAATCTTAATTTGTCTAACCTTTAGTTTCCCTTTTTCCTTTTTCTGACTGTTGGTGGAAGTAGGAAGAGTAAGGTTTTCCTGTTTCTCTTTCCATCCTTTCACTATTGAAATCTGCCACCAGGAAAGGATCTGATAAGTTCATTCTGTGGTAACTTACTGATAAGCCTTAACCAGTCACTTTGGTTTTTAAGGGCATTTGCAAGTTTCATCAAAGGTCAAAGTCTAAACCAAAGGATATCCAATGTTAGAGTTTTGGTATCAATCAAGAGTGGGACAGGTTTGCATTTTGGTTTGTTTTGCTGGTGTTGGATCAGGGAGAATGAAAGGAAGGAAACCCAGAAGATTTTTTTATAAATCCAGGTTCCACCCTCCAGGCTGGGAGTGAGCTAACCAGGTAGGCAAGTGGGAAAGGTGAAGTGCTGAATATTCCCCACGACTTCCTGGTAGACAATCAGAATTGCCTTTGAGGGAACCTAGGGGTGGGAGTGGACGACAGATCCACCAAGAACCAAGGCCTGTACTGAGGACCAAAACTCCATGCGTCATATCCAAGAAACCAGAAGGGGACAATGTAACCCGTGAACAACCTCTGGAGTAAGTCTGAACCCAGAGCTCACACCCTTCTTTCCCTTGAGCAGGCTCTGTGCTGTGGGGCAGCGACAGATTCAAGGCTCTGAGATGGAGGGCACTCCCTACTGTTATTGCCCCTCTTGCTACCCTCTACTCTCAGGGTTGGCACACCTTCCAAAGAGTTGAGGGGGTGGTGTGGGGGGGTGGGGAGAGGAGGCAATAGCCAATGTTACCAAGAGTCTCTTGGACTTTGAAAGAGCACCAGAGCTCCAGCCAGGTCGAAACCATCAGCCCACGTGGTGTTCTCTCTGCACTTCCTTCTCACATTCTCTGAAGACACAAGGAGGAAGTAGGAGTCCAGGCAGAACAGCTCCTCTACTAGAAGAGAAGACCTAGGTCAGGAACACAGGGCTGCGCATGGGAGCAGGAGAGGCAGAAGTAGCAGCACATGCCTTCCTGGTGAGGGGCCCCTGTGGTCCCAGGGCTTTCTGCAAGGATCTATGCATCTATATACAGACTTGCCAAATGCATGTTTTCACACATACATGCCACTGGCTTTTCAAATGTATACAGAAGGCTATAGTGTGATAATGTGATTAATATCATCCCTAATTTATAATTTGTAATTCTTATTTAGTCAATGAATGGACAGTAAAAGACAACTGCTCTTATATTTTTACTAGAGATGGAGTTTCACCATGTTGGCCAGGCTGGAACTCCTGACCTCAGGTGATTCGCCCACCTTGGCCTCCCAAAGTGCTGGGATTACAGGCGTGAGCCACCATGCCTGGCCCAATTTTGACTTTCAAAGGGGATTCTCACTCTTGAAAAGATTGGACATATTAGGCTACATCATTGCCTTTTCTTTTCCTCTCCTTAACACTGCCATGTGTGCCAATTAGAGCTTTATGATTGTGAGACATTTGCCAATCCCCTTCACCACCAGAAAACAGCTATTTGTTGTCCTCTGCTGCACACTGGATACAAATAATCAAATAAGTATATCCATTTAAAACTTCCTTTAAAAATGCCTCAGTGTATTTTCCATTGAGGAATATTTTTTATGTTCTTCCCTGGGGAGAATTTAGCCTAACCATCCTGCCTACCAGCTCCTTTACAATATGTTGATTTGGGGGCAGATTCTTTTGGAAAAAAAAAAAAAAAGAAAAACTTAACTCCGCTTTCTGAATTTTCCCACTCACAAAAAAATTTAGCTAGATATGATCTACAAGCAAGATACACCTAAGTAGTCTGGGATTGGCACTCAGATTGTTAGTTAAATATCAATTCAAGGTCAAAGGCACACTGCTAACTTTGTTCAGTTTCCTTTGCACTAAGATAAATTGACCATCAGACAATTTTTGGTTATATTTCTAACACAGTTTTTAATTAAGTGACAAAATGTTTAAATTTACAAAAATATAGTTTACAACATTTAAGCAAAATAGAAGTGTACAAAGAAAAATGCCCTCATTAGCCCATAGGCAGAAGTGATTATAATTTGAAATGTTTAGGAAGATAACAATTGTGCTTACATCTAAGAAATTATTTTCTGTTTGTTTCTTTTTTCTTTTTTCCTATGAATACTGTAGAAATTCAAACAAATGCATTTGTATACAACACTGAAGAAAGGATACTACCTCCATCTCAAACTTCTACCCCTACTCATCATCTTTGTCTTCCTCCTCATCATCACCAAAGAATCAGCTACTTTCTGTGTTTTGTAGGGAAATCTGTGCCTGTTTCTCTTTAAAGCAAGTGGATTTTGTTTCCTTGGAATAAAACTCTGTGGCCTGGGACAACTCACTTTCCCTCTCCAATTGCTATGCAAAATATGAGGGGTCCTTAGGACTTTGATACTAAAATGACTATGCCCACCTTTTTTTTTTTTTTAGATGGAGTCTCGCTCTGTCACCCAGGCTGGAGTGCAGTCTCCAGGAATTAGAATAACCACTCAAACATCTCGGCTCACTACAAGCTCCGCCTCCAAGGTTCAAGCAATTCTGCTGCCTCATCCTCATGAGTAGCTGGGATTACAGGTGCATGCCACCACATCTGGCTAATTTTTTGTATTTTTAGTAGAGACGGGGTTTCACTGCATTAGCCAGGCTGCTCTTGAACTCCGGATCTCGTGATCCACACACCTCGGCCTCCCAAAGTGTTGGGATTACAGGTGTCAGCCACCGTGCCTGGCTGCCCACCTTTTATATAATTCAAAATAAAAGCAAAACTGGACCCTAAAACAAATGTCAGGATACCCAACAATTTGAATTGCCCCATGATGACTGTTTCCTTGCTTTGGGGAAATATAGAAAATTCTTTCAATATATTTATTTCTGCTGCTTCTGGCTTTGGCAATCAAACTCCGAAAGAACAAGGTACAATGTGTTGTCTCTGAGCTCTGAAAGTCTATGATTTGTCAGTTATAATTTGGAGAATAGAAGTAGAGGTGATGCAATTGAAAAGCATAAATAATATCAAATAAAGCTAAATAAGAATAGATTATTTTGAGAGACTGGGAGAAATTAACAAGACTCTTGCTAATGGGAGCCCTACTTCATAGTGAATTCCAAAGAATACAGTATGTGAAGGGGGGGAAAAAAGAGTAACTTTACAGTAGAGAAACCTGACAAACACTACTCGGTCACGTGATCAAGGTCGACAGCAACAGTCGTACATCATGTAGATAGTATAAACCCTTGATATGATGTGATAAAATGGTATCTTACCCCTGTGGTCTTCTAAAATCCATTACCCCTAGTCTAATCATGAGAAAAACAGCAGAAAAATCTCAATACAGGGGGGCATCCTCTTATCTCTTTCAAAATTAATAGTCAGTAGTCCTCAAAACTATCGAAGTAATCAAGACTAACAAAAGTCTGAAAAACTCTCACAGCCAAGTAAAGCCTAGGGTGACAGGACAACCAAATATAATGTGGTACCCTGGATGGGATCCTGGAGTGGAAAAAGGAATTAGGTAAGAACTAAGAAAATCTGAATAATCATGATGTTTAGCTAGTAATAACATGTCAATATTGCTTCAATAATTATAAAAATTTCATTATTAATGTAAGATGTCAATAATAGGCAAAACTGGCTGGAGAGTTCATGGGAACCCTATAGTATTCTCAATTGTTCTTTAAATCTCAAACTGTTCTGTTTCACACTTTCGTCAAGGCTGGAGTGAAGTGGCATGATCTCGGCTCACTGCAAGCTACGCCGCACCACTCCACTCCACCAGTGTTCAAGCAATTCTCCTTCCTCGGCCTCCCAAGTAGCTGGGATTACAGGCACCCGCCACCACACCCAGCTAATTTTTGTATTTTTAATAGAGATGGGTTTTCACCATGTTGGCCAGTCTACTCTTGAACTCCTGATCTCAGGTGATCCACCTGCCTTGGCCTCAAAGTACTGGGATTACAGGCGTGAGCCACAGCACCTGGCCTAAAACAATTTTTTTAATGAATAAGCAATTATTTAAAATAATAATGACAATGGCCTGATGTCATTACACATTTTTGCATAGGCTCACGAAGCCCAGGCTAGGCTTTTTTCTTATCCTTTACATGTTGGGAAACGGCATAACACATTTTTGCATAGGCTCGCGAAGCCCAGGCTAGGGTTTTTTCTTATTCTTTACATGTTGGGAAGGGAGGCTTTTTCAACTCTGGCTAATGATTTTACCTTAACTGAATTTTTCCTAAAAATTCTCTGCAGTGAAAAGCTCAGTTAGAGCAGATATTTTAGCGTATGTGAATTATTAATTTACTCTGTTTTCCTATGGCCAACTCACCTGTTCTAAGCCACAGCCACCTGGCACCTTCAATTTGAAATGTATAAGGCATAAGGTATATGTTCCTCATGGAAAGAGTAAAAGTTATTTTATAGCCATACCAAGATTGGATTTCGGGTGTACCATTTATAAGCTGTGTAATAACGTTGGACACATTACTTAACCTCCCTGAAACTCAATTTTCTCTTTTATTAAAAAAAGAAAATCAACAACAAAGCTTTGCAGGATTGTAGTGAGTGAATAGTATATGATTCGGTACCTGGAATATAAAACTTCTCAGTAAATCACGATTAATAATAAACAGTAACAAATAATGATCAGTCCAAACCAAGAGAAGATCATCTCCTTTGACTGTAAGAAAATATGACTTAAACAGCTCTTTCCTTCAAATCCTCCTTCCCACTTTAAGAGGGCACACTGCACCGAGCATCTAGAAGGCTCTCTGCCAACAGCAGCGCCAGTTTGCTATCTAAGTGAGTCTTGGTCATTAAGCAAAGTCAGGGTCTTTGTTACTGGTTTCATCCCCACTGGCCTTGCAGAGAAAGCCCAAGCCACAGGGTACATCTCTGCCTGCCAATGCCCTGTATTCCTGAAACAAAAAGGCAATAAAAAACACGACAGTTAGTGTCAGACACGGAGCCCGGGCTTGGGAGCGGGCGGGGAGGGCTCCCTTTTCTCCTTGTTCCGCAGCACCTGTCACGGAGACGGGAGATGGGGGCCTGGCCCGGGCTGGGCAGACCCGCTTCCTCCTGCCCCCGCCGCGCTCCCTCCCGAGCGGCTCCGGCCCCGGCTCCCAGCAACGCGGCGGCGGCCCGCTCAGCGACTAGAAAGCGCCCATTGAGGGCTTGCAGCTGCCAGTGCCGCTTGCCCAAATCCGACATAAAGCCTCGACTTCAGCTCCAGTGAAGAAGACACTACTGTGTTCTTCCTGAGCCCCAGTCACGGCTATAAAACATTAAAAGCAAACTGGCGATTGTTAAACACTGCATTTGTTTACACCCCGAATCTTGAATCACAATGGGGCAGCTTGGCCTGCCCAGGCCCGGCGAGGCCCGGCTTTCTCCTAGACACTGAAGTCTGTTCTCCGACCCAAGGGACACAAGAAAAGTTGAGCAAATACCATATCGCTTTTCTATTGATAGATGTTTGCTCACGGAGACTTCAATAGGATATTTGGTTGCGGGGCGGGGGAGGGAGGGCGTTGGGTTGAAGTACACGTTCTTGCAGAACCAAAATGCTGTCACGTTAGCTTTGAGGCTTTCTAAAGTATCCTGAAAGAAAACAAACAAACAAACAAAAAGGCGAGTTACATAAACTATATCCGACCGAATTAAGGCATAACTGGCATCCTTAAAAACAAACAAACAAAAAACCCAAAACTGCTTAGAAGAAAAAATGGGGAGGGGGAAATAAACGAAATGATGATGGCAGTGTGGTTGATCGGTTAAGCCAATGGAACCTCAATACACTGTTCTACTCTTGCAAATTTCAAAACAATGTTTCATTTAAAAAATTACACTTAAAAAAGTCCCTTTGCTCTCTTTCTTTCCCAGGCTACAACACATAAAATAGATTTGCTTTTAAATGTCTCACTCTATTTCGTTTTCAGATTTTTCAGGGTTTTTTTGTGTGTTTTTTTTTTCTGGTTTAAAAACGTACATCATAATTTGGTAAATTGAGAAGATGCAGAAAAGAAGTATAATGAAGAAAGTAATTATAAGTCCCATGATTTCAATTCGCACTTGCTTATATTCTTATGTATTACCTTTCAATCTTTACATACACATGTGCACACACACAAAGAAAGAGAAAAAAAATGAGCATACCTAAATGGAATTCAATCCTACTTACCTTTATACCATGCCTTTTCCCCCCACCCCTTCTGGTTACCATTCCCCATGCCATTAGATATTCTTAAAAGGACGATTTGTACTGACTTTGGAATATGTCTAGGCTATGTTTCTTTATGTCAGAAAAAGTTCAGACAGTTTTGTTTACATCATTCCATGCTTAGAAACTGGAAGAGGATGCTTATAGAGATTACAAGGAAATGTATTTTGCGCTAGATATATACCCCTTTCTTCAGGATCATTTAAGAATTGCAGCTGGATTCAGCATAGTATTTGGCAAGTACAAACATAGTAGTACAATGAAGTTTTCTCACCTTCAGATATGCTCCAAAAAGAGAATGAGAAGGAATGAAAATAGAGTGTGAGGGTGGGCTGTGGACATTAGGAGCAAAGCAAGAGAAAGGGAGACAATGCTCAGCCCACCCACCCACACACAGACATAAACACACATAAACACATGCACACACACACACACACAAATACACCAATTTCTGTAAGCCTCGCATCAGCTGACGTGATCTCTGTTTCTTAATTAAGAACCTCAGAATCAGGCCGGATGTGATGGCTCATGCCCCGTAATCCCAGCACTTTGGGAGGCGGAGGCGGTGTGGAGGGGATGGGGTGGGGATCACTTGAGGCCAGGGGTTGGAGACCAGCCTGGCCAACATGGCAAAACCCCATCTCCACTACAAAAACAAAAATTAACCAGGTATGGTGGTGCGTGCCTGTAATCCCAGCTACTCAGGTGGCTGGGTGGCTGAGGCATGAGAATTGCCAGGAGGCGGAAGTTGCAGTGAGCCACTGTACTCCAGCCTGGGTGACAGAGCGAGACTCTGTATCAAAAAAAAAAAAAAAAAAAAAAAAGAACGTCAGAATCAACACTCAAAAGAATCCAGTGGAAAATCACAAGGATTAAAGTGAAGAGACATATTGCATATTAGAAATGCACAGCTAACCATGTGACAGCAGACAGGTCCAATGGCAAGACACTCGGCATTGCTTGAGCACCTGTTGCACACAGGGCTATACAATGGACATAGAAACATAGAGATGAATAAATAAGTCACAAGCCTTGGTCCCTTGCAGTTCACAGTCTATTGGGGAAGACAGGATATAAGCAAGTGGTTTCAGCACAGTTTTGGAATTGCATGCAGGGAAGTGAGTGAAGTCAGTGAGGGCCCAGTCGTGGAGAGACCAGGATTCACAAGAACATCCCAAGATCTCAGAGAGGAAGGGAACTTGGAGCCACGTAAAGAAGAATAAGACCTTACAAACATAGGGGAAAACGAGACATAATAGGAGAAATTTTAACAGTTTAATTTTTTTTTTTTTTTTTTTTTGAGACGGAGTCTCGCTGTGTCTCCCAGACTGGAGTGCAGTAGGCTCACTGTAAGCTCCGCCTCCCAGGTTCATGCTGTTCTCCTGCCTCAGCCTCCGGAGTAGCTGGGACTACAGGCGCCCGCCACTACGCCCGGCTAATTTTGTGTAGTTTTAGTAGACACGGGGTTTCACCGTGTTAGCCAGGATGGTCTAGATCTCCTGACCTTGTGATCCACCTGCCTCGGCCTCCCAAAGTGTTGGGATTACAGGCGTGAGCCACCGCGCCCGGCCTCATTAATTTTTTTTTAAAAAGGCAAGTGTATTTTAAAATGTCTGTTTTTCATAGGCTTGGGAACAAATGTAATTGGATACAGACTTGCCGTTGTTTTTGTAATAAGATATATTCCTTTAAAAGTTTGGTATATGGCAAATATTTGATTTTTTAAGCATATTTCAAAAAATTTGATATTTTAAGCATATTTCAAAAAAAAGGACTCACCATGTAAAGAAACTGAACTGTGAATTTGTTGTCTAGATAACACCTAATTTGTCTTTTCTTTCTCTCTCTCTCTCTCTCTCTCTCTTTCTTTCTTTCTTTTCTGAGATGGAATTTCCCTCTTGTTGCCCAGGCTAGAGTGCAATGGCACCAACTCAGCTCACTGCAACCTCCGCCTCCTGGGTTCAAGCGATTCTCCTGCCTCAGCCTCCCAAGTAGCTGGGATTATAGGCGCCTGCCACCAGGCCCAGCTAATTTTTGTATTTTTAGTAGAGACGGGGTTGCACCATGTTGGCCAAACTGGTCTCAAACTGCTGACCTCAGGTGATCCACCCGCCTTGACCTCCCAAAGTGCTGGCATTACAGGTGTGAGCCATGGCGCCCGGCCTATTTGTCTTTTTTTCAAATGGACTACATACCACACGTAGTTAGTGCAGTCATGAAAATAGTATCTCCCCACTTGTTCCATTCATTAATGTCAAACCCAAAAGGACGCTGAGTGAGTTTTATGTTTATTTGCTTAGGCCTATCCCCCAGCCCCCACCCACACACAGTCACTTACCCTACTTGTGTGTGAATATTGCAATTAAGATGGCAAAAGGCAGGCAGCAGCACAAGCACATGTGGCCATGGTGAATGCAAATGTTAAAGATTAACCTTCTTTTATAAAAGCAGGTTTAAGTGATTTTGAAAAGTATCATATTTGCAAAGCTAATTTAGTGTTTTTAATTCCCACACTGATTTTTCTTAACCCGTTTGCAGCCTCCCCAACCTACACAGTGACTTTGACTACTTCTTTCTTTTTCTTTCTTCCTTCCTTTCTTTCTTTCTTTCTCTCTCTCTCTTTCTCTCTTTCTTTCTTTCCTTCCCTCCCTTCCTTCCTTCCTTCCTTCCTTCCTTCCTTCCTTCCTTCCTTCCTTCCCTCCTTCCTTCCTTCCTTTCTCTCTCTCTCTTTCTTTCTTTCTTTCTTTCTTTCTTTCTTTCTTTCTTTCTTTCTTTCTTTCTTTCTTTCTTTCTTTCTTTCTTTCTTTCTTTCTTTTTTTTTTGGAGTTTAAGATCATTTTTTCAAAGAGCAAGAGACAGGGAGAAGGAGGGGGCAACTACATCCCCCCAAGCCCTACCATGGGGAATGGACCCCTCCCTGCCTCCTGCCCCCTAAGTGGCTCCTCTTGTACTATGGGAGGGGGACTTCGTGCAAACTCTGCCCTGAGGGGGTCACAGTGACTCTTAAGATTGGTCAGGGCTGAAATTACAAGTTAGCAAAGAAAGGAACCAAAATAAAGAGGCAATTTTAGCTGCTTTCTCAGGTGGGCCCTTAAATTGTCACCTGCTAGAGTACATTTTCTGCAGTGACTGGAGCCTGCATCTTCAGATAAGTGCTCTGTCCATAGAGTCATGAAGCTGCTATTCTTAATGGGAAATGGATCATGCTCCACCCTTTAATTGAATAGAGCACTTGAATTCTTACAGTATTGAAAATCTCTATGAATTTAACATGGGAGGAACATGTGCCACATAATCTGGCCGGAGGGGTAGGGGGTAGGAGTCTATTCTTATCTTCCTATATTTTTCCTCTGATCACTAGACCAGAATGTGTTTCACTGTGGTTAGAGTAAATAAAGACTCAGGATAACTTTTTTTTTTTCAAACAAAACCAAAAAATTCAGTTGTCCTGAAAAGCACTGATAATGTGAAATAACACAACTGTAGCTGTTATTTAAAGAGTCATCTTGGTTTTATTTTCCTTAAATTGAATGTTGTTTTTTTCAGAAAACTGATGTTCCATGAATATATTTCTAGTTTGAAGAAACTTAAGCTACTTTTCAAGGCTATACTTAAAAAAAAAAAGTCATTTTAAACATTGCATGATCCTGTTTATGAGGTTCTTAGGTCAATTACACCATTGTTATCTTTCTCTTCTTGAGCATAGTCTATAACCATTGGGGAAAATAATTAAATATAAATGTTTCTATGTTAACTTTGATTCTGGATGACTTATCTTTTTTTTTGAGACAATGTCTCACTCTGTTGCCCAGGCTGAAGTGCAGTGGCGTGATCTCAGCTCACAGCAACCTCTGTCTCCCAGGTTTAAGCAATTCTCCTGCCTCAGCCTCCCAAGTAGCTGGGATTATAAGATGCCTGCCACCACACCTGGCTAATTTTTGTATTTTTAGTGGAGATGGGATTTCACCGTGTTTGCCAGGCTGGTCTTGAACTCCAGACGTCAAGTGATCCACCCTCCTCGGCCTCCCAAAGTGCTGGTATTACAGGCATGAGTCACCGTGCAGGGCCTGAATGAGTTCTCTTAAGAATAATATCACTGAAGATGTTGTACTGGTTAACAATTACTATGTAATAAATTACTCCCCCACACCAGTAGCTTAAAACCATCATTTTATTTTGTTCATGGTTTTCTGGGAATTCTGGAAGTACTCAGCCCAGGCTGAGTTTCTCTCATGCAGTTGCAGTCAGATGTTGACTGGGGCTCCAGTGACATAAGGATCAACTGTCATAGGTCCAGCAGTTGAGGCCCAGATCT
This sequence comes from Macaca nemestrina, assembly GCF_043159975.1. NCBI lineage: Eukaryota > Metazoa > Chordata > Mammalia > Primates > Cercopithecidae > Macaca > Macaca nemestrina. The sequence continues at coordinate 107,104,432 of NC_092130.1, read as the reverse complement.
GCCACAGGTCCAGCAGTTGAGATGTCTGCTGTGAGCTTGGCAGAGGCTAACAAGGGTGTCTACACCAGCATGGCTGTCTCGGGGTAATCAGACTCCCTACATGGTGGAAGACATCCCCAGAAAGGCCCAAGAGAATCAGACAAGGGCTTTTTCCAACCGGCCTCAGAGATCACACGCCATCACTATGAGGTTCAATTGGTTCCAATAGAATCACTAAGATTCTCTAGCTGGGAGGAGTATCAAATGATTTGCAGATACATTTTTAAACTGCCATACATGTGCTTTTGTGTTTTCCTTCGCAAACAACTCAGCATGTATTCTCTTTAGCTAAAGACCCCAGAAGTTTCTGAGTTCATTTTGTGCTTCCAGAACCTAGCACAGGGTATGTGTTACAGCAAATGCGGCTAAATATTTGTTAAACTGAACCAAAGGCTGATAAGCCATGAACTCCTGCCATCCACATGAAGGAGGGATTTTGTGGCTGCCAAATTTTTCTTTTGATCAGTTAGATGGCTTATCATGCTGATAATACCACTATATATATATATATATATATATATATATAGAGAGAGAGAGAGAGAGAGAGAGAGAGAGAGAGAGAGAGAGATAATAGAAAACCTTGGTGTTTTTCCAAGGTAAAGGAGTCTCAGTAATCCTGTAGTCCCACCCTTTACCTTGTACCTCCCAACCCCACTCACCCCACCCATTTCATAGCTGAAGCCCAGAGAAGTTAAGTGACCTAACCAAGTGATAAAGGTATGGTCTCCAGTTGTATTATGTTGGTGCAAAGTATTTGCAGTTTTTGCTATCCAAAGCAATTCCAGGCATTGTTTCTCGTCCATAACAAAATACTGTTTTCTCACTATTTGGGGTTATGACTTTATCAAAAATTGCAGGGACATTGTGGGAGTTAAGTCATTTTTATACATTGAGGGTGAGGGAAGTGATACTTCTGCCAACCTGTTGATCTCAGCAAGAATTCTTTTCCTCCCTGACCTTTCTATTTATTCCATCAGGCAGATAAAGAAAAGACCCAGAAAGATCTCACCAGGAGGCCATGGGACTCCAAGTTGCTCTCTTCAGATATAGGTCAAAAAAACTAACTTCCTGACCCTCTTCATGCCTTGCAATAAGATCTTGTAGTTTCTGTGTCTGGGGCAGTGCTGAGTCTAGAAGGCTTCCTGTGATTTACAAAAAGCCTATGAGGAAATGGAGATGTCCCTGAGCCTGCCTCAACCTGTAACAGTGATCCATTGTATTTCCAGGGGGCAGCCCATCATACTGTGATGTGAGACGTCGGTCCAACCCTTTGGGGTCAGGAATGCAAAATGCCAAGTCATCTATTTTGCACCACAATGATGCAGTTTTGTCAGGAAGGATAGTATTTTTAAAGTGATCACCCAGTTGATTAACAAAAGGAAAGAAATCACACCTTCTCCTTTGAAGTTTGCCAGGCTTCCCCTAGCTAAAGAAGGCTCTTTCCTTAGCTCGTATCAGGACCATATTCAAGACTTTTTCAATTTAGAAAATTTCATATTTATGAGGAAAGGTGAATAATACAGCCAGTATATGAAACTAATTTCTTAGGTCAGTCAACATTTCTTTAAGTCAATTCATTGAATTGATGTTTGTGTGAATGTCTGGCTTATAGTGAGCCCTCAGTACATGTTAATTCCACTTCTTTTCCCAACACCATTGTATGGGGAATGACTCAGGTTCACGATGTTCAGTGTTTCTCCAGAAGACTCTGAGTCTTCATTACCAAAAACAAAAACAAAAAAAAAATTTAATAACATTTAACCTCCTGTATTTACTAAGGCAGAAAAACTTTCTAAGCTCCTTGTATTAGGATTCTCCAGAGAAACAGAACCAATAGGATGTGTGTGGTGTGTGTGTGTGGGGGGTGTGTGTGTGGTGTGTGTGGTGTGTGTGTGTGGTGTGTGTGGTGTGTGTGGTGTGTGTGTGTGGTGTGTGTGATGTGTGTGTGTGTGGTTGTGTGTGTATGTGGTGTGTGTGGTGTGTGTGTGTGGTGTGTGTGGGTGTGTGTGGTGTGTGTGTGGTGTGGTGTGTGTGTGTGTGGTGTGTGTGTGGTGTGTGTGTGTGTGTGTGTGGTGTGTGTGGTGTGTGTGGGTGTGTGTGGTGTGTGTGTGGTGTGTGTGGTGTGTGTGTGTGGTGTGTGTGGTGTGTGTGGTGTGTGTGTGTGGTGTGTGTGATGTGTGTGTGTGTGGTTGTGTGTGTATGTGGTGTGTGTGGTGTGGTGTGTGTGTGTGTGTGGTGTGTGTGTGGTGTGTGGTGTGTGTGGTGTGTGTGTGGTGTGTGTGGTGTGTGGTGTGTGTGTGTGGTGTGTGTGGGTGTGTGTGGTGTGGTGTGTGTGTGTGGTGTGTGTGTGGTGTGTGTGTGTGTGTGTGTGGTGTGTGTGGTGTGTGTGGGTGTGTGTGGTGTGTGTGTGGTGTGGTGTGTGTGTGTGGTGTGTGTGTGGTGTGTGTGTGGTGTGTGTGGTGTGGTGTGTGTGTGTGTGGTGTGTGTGTGGTGTGTGTGTGTGTGTGTGTGTGGTGTGTGTGTGGTGTGTGTGTGTGTGGTGTGTGTGGTGTGTGTGGTGTGTGTGTGTGTGGTGTGTGTGTGGGGTGTGTGTGTGGGGGGTGTGTGTGTGGTGTGTATGCGGTGTGTGTGGGGTGTGTGTGTGTGTGATGTGTGTGGTGTGTGTGGTGTGTGTGTGTGTGTGGTGTGTGTGGTGTGTGTGTGGTGTGTGTGGTGTGTGTGTGGGGGGTGTGTGTGGGGTGTGTGTGTGTGGTGTGTGTGGTGTGTATGCGGTGTGTGTGTGTGGTGTGTGTGTGTGGTGTGTGTGTGTGGTGTGTGTGTGTGTGGTGTGTGTGTGTGGTGTGTGTGGTGTGTGTGTGTGTGGTGTGTGTGTGTGGTGTGTGTGTATGTGGTGTGTGTGGTGTGTGTGTGGTGTGTGTGGGGGGTGTGTGTGTGGGGGGTGTGTGTGTGGGGGGTGTGTGTGTGGTGTGTGTGGTGTGTATGCGGTGTGTGTGTGTGGTGTGTGTGTGTGGTGTGTGTGGTGTGTGTGTGTGGTGTGTGTGGTGTGTGTGTATGTGGTGTGTGTGGTGTGTGTGTGGTGTGTGTGGGGGGTGTGTGTGTGTGGGGTGTGTGTGGGGTGTGTGTGTGTGGTGTGTGTGGTGTGTATGCGGTGTGTGTGGGGTGTGTGTGTGTGTGGTGTGTGTGGGGGGTGTGTGTGTGGTGTGTGTGTGTGGTGTGTGTGTATGTGGTGTGTGTGGTGTGTGTGTGTGGTGTGTGTGCGTGTGTGTGTGTAGGGGGCAAGAAAGTTATTTTAAGGAATTGACTCGTGATTATGAAAGCTGGCACATTACAAGAGCTGCAGTGAGCAAGCTGGAGATCCAGGATACCTCATGGTATAGTTCCAGTCTGAATCCAAAGTCTGAGAACCAGGAGAGCTGATGGTGTGTCTACTCTAAATGATGGCAGTCTGAAGACCCAGAAAGAGTCAATGTTTCTGTTAGAGCCTGAATACAGTGGGGGAAAAAAAACTAATGTTCTAACTCTAGGTAGTCAGCCAAAAGGAAATTCCCTCTTACACATGGTAGCACCAGCCTTTTTGCTGTATTCAGCCCTCAACCGACTGGATGAGGCCCATCCACATTAGGGAGGGCAATCTACTTTACTGAGTCAACTGATTCAAATGTTAATCTCATCCAAAAGAACCGTCATAGAAATACCCAGAATAATCTTTGGCCTAATACCTGGGCACCCCATGGACCAGTCAAGTCAACATATAAAGTTACCTATCACACTCCTTTTCCATTGAGCACTAGTCAAATTGAAATTTCATACAATTTGTGTGTTTGTAATAGAAATGATTTTCTGGTTAACCCCGTTTTACCAAATATGTATGGTATATCCAGTTCTCCTTAGGTTTTACTCTTTGCTCAGACCATTTCATTTTGGGGCATGCAAATAAATGGGATGCCCCCCTTATCCCTGCCCCATTTTCCCTTATCCCTATCCCTGTATGGGAATACAATGTACACTCATAACATGAAACCAAAGGGAGGATGTTCTATGTAACATTATTGATTCTGTGACCATCCTAGGAAGGAATGCTGGTGCGAACTCTCCATCTTCACCTTACGAATTAACAGACTTGTCATTAGAGGTATTACGGGGCTTGGAGTTACAGCAAAGCTTCACAGACATTCTCAGACATCAATCACATTTTGGTATTTGCAGCTCGAAGGCAAATCATCTGTACAATTATGATTTATATGAAATTCAGGAATCATAAATGTGCTTTGCTTTGGTCTTACTCAGAAACCAGTAGCCTTTACTCATGGATGGTAGCAAGTTTGGCTTGCACAGTGGAGGCTGTGTGCTGTTGAGGTTAATAGCATGCAATTACCCGGGCTCCAACTGCAGCTCTAGCAACACAGAAGCAAAAGGGAAAACACAACAGAGTTCTTAGAGTAGAAATAAAACTATAAAAACAATGGTTGAAGAAGGATCTTTGTGCTTGTTTTAGATAGAATTCATTAAATTTTTAATTGCTACACCAAAGACTATATCCATATAATCTTTAGATATGCAGTGAGGTAGGTACTGTTATTATCTCCATGCTAGAATTTGAAAACAGAAACATAGAGAACATAAGTAACTTGTCCTAAGGTCACTTTGATTTGAAAGCAGGGAGTGTGGTTCCAAGGTTAACCACCAAACTAGGTGTCTCTTTGTTGGGTGAGTCCTCTCTCTGCCACCCAAACAAATACACAGCCTGGCTCAGTGATTCCACAGGGGTGCTGCCTTCCACTGCCAAGTCCTATGGGAATACTGGGCAAAGGTTCTTTTCTGCTTTCAGGCCATACCCCTTGAGCATCAGGTAGAATACTATGGGGGATAAATGGAAGACCAGATCCAGTTGGGTCAGAGGCTTCTCCTTCAGATCTTCTGCTCTCCAGAGTCTTTTTCTACCCTTTCCCCTAACCATCAACCGCATGTTCCTTAGAGTTTTGTACTGTCTGTTCCACTCAAGACTTGGGTTTCCCTTTAACATTTTTGTTAGTTTTGTAATAAACATCTTGGTGCTGATTTCTTTCTTTCTTTTTTTTTTTTTTAACCAAATTTCACTCTTTCGTCCAGGCTGGAGTAAAGTGGTGCAATCTCGGCTCACTGCAACCTCCGCTCCCTGCACGTTCAAACGATTCTCCTGCCTCAGGCTCCTGAGTAGCTGGGATTACAGGTGCAGGCCACCAAGCTCGGTTAATTCTTGTATTTTTAGGAGAGACAGGGTTTCTCCATGTTTACCAGGCTGGTCCCAAACTCCTGACCTCAGGTGATCCACCTGCCTTGGCTTCCCAAAGTGCTGGGATTACAGGCATGAGCTACCATGCCTGGCCAGTGCTGAATTTTAATTCCACAACCAGCTGGGCTACCCTTGGTAATACACTCAGTAATTATTACCCTCCCCCTCACCAACCACTCACTTGATCACTCAACACATAGAGTCTCCTTCATTCCTAATGTAGACTAGAGAGCAGAGATAACAGTGGAGAGCAAAGGCAACATGGTCCCTGCCCTCACGAAGTTTATAGTCTAGTGGGGAAGACAAACATTATTCAGAGAGTTACATACAAATATAAAACTATACTGTGACAAATGCCACAAGGGAAAGGTGCAGAGTTTGATGACCCCAGGACCAGGAATTGACCGAGTCAGGGAGGTCAAGGAAGGCTTCCCTAAGGAAGTGGTGCAGAGCTGAGATCGGAAGAAGCAGGGACGTGCTCTACAGGAAGAACATGCTCAGAAGCCCAGTCAGCAGCAGGAAGGAGTGTGGTGATTTTGAGGAACTGAAAGAAGACCAGCATGGCTGGAGAACAGAGGATGGGGGTGTGATATGTGACGAGCGAAGAGAAGTAAGCGGGGGGCAAGATTGTGTAAGCCTCTGATCAGGATTCTGGCCTGTATGCCTAAAGCAGTTATTTTCAACTGCGGCTACATGTCAAAAGCACCTAGGAAGCATTTTAAAATACTGATTAAAGAATCCCATTCCAGAACCATCAAATCCAAATTTCTGAAAGTGAGAACCAGGCATAAGTATTTTTTTAAAAAGGTTCCAGGTGATTTTATTGTGAAAACAAGGGTGAGAATAATTGACCTATAGCAATGGTAAGTCACTAAAATGTTTGAAGATAATATGTATGCTATGAATGTTTAGAGGGAGTTGGAAGCCATCTCCAGATTTACATTTCAAAATCATCCTCTGGCTAGAACCATGGAGTTACCAATGCTTGAGAGTTCAAAAAGGAGACCACTTCAGTGACAACTATTTATTTATTTATTTATTTATTTTTGAGATGGAGTCTCACTCTTGTCATCCAGTTTGGAGTGCAATCTCGTGATCTCGGCTCACTGCAACCTCTGCCTCTTCAGTCCAAGCGATTCTCCTGCCTCAGCCTCCCGTGTAGCTGGGATTACAGGCACCTGCCACCACGCCCAGCTAGTTTCGCACTTTTAGGAGAGATGGGGTTTCGCCATGTTGACCAGGCTGGTCTCGAACTCCTGACCTCAGTTGATCCACCTGCCTCAGCCTCCCAAAGTGCTGGGATTGTAGACATGAGCCACTGTGCCTGGCCAGTGACTACTATTGATAAATGGTGCAGGTGTGGATTAGGGTGGCATCAGTGGAGATGAAAAACATACATATATTTACAAGATTTCTAGTTGGTTAAACCACTGAGACTGGCAGAATGATGAAATGATGGATTCTATAGAGGGAAAAAAGAGAGCGAATGACTACCAGGGTTCTGCTCACACAATAAGATGGATAATTGTGCAATTTGTTGAGACAGGGACAAGGACTAGAACCAGAAATGTTTAGAGTGAGGGTGGGTTTTCATTTGGGCATGTGAAGCTTGCTTTCACTTTGTCATGCATGTTCTTTACCTCTCTTTTCTGTAGGTCATCCATACTTCATTTACCAGTCCTTGCTATTGATTATTCATTAAAACAAACAACAGCAACAGTAACCACAACAGCAGCAATAAAAATACCTTTGAACTCACTCAATCTTGAACTATTAAACATGTTAAGTCCATGTCATTGGCCTACTTAATCAACCCTTGGTTGTAACTTGAAGAAGCTTACTGATAAGAAAATAAACTTCTCATAAAGTATAACTACTTTCTTAGCAAAACTATTTATTTCATCTTCTCTTTAAAATTTTTGATACTATGGGGTTTTTTTTTTGTTTGTGTTTTTTGTTTTTTTGTTTTTTTTTTTTGAGAGAGCGACTCACTCTGTCACCTGGGCTGGAGTGCAGTGGTGTGATCTCAGCTCAATGCAACCTCCATCTCCTCGGTTCAAGCGATTCTCCTGCCTCAGCCTCCCGAGTAGCTGGGATTACAGGCACTCACCACCACCCCTGGCTAATTTTTTGTATTTTTAGTGGAGACAGGGTTTCACCCTGTTGGCCAGGCTGGTCTTAAATGCCTGACCTCAGGTGATCCATCCATCTCAGCCTCACAAAGTGCTGGGATTACAGGCATGAGCCACCACACCCAGTCTATTATGTATTTCTTAAGATATTTAATGCCAAGTAACAGAAACCGCACTCCAATGAGTTAAAATAAAAAGAACATTATTATAAGAATATAAAGGTATCTTATGGAATATAAGAATAAATCTGTGGCTAGAGTTCAGGAAAACTAGATCCATGAACTCATGACTTCACAGTTCCCTCTCCCCAGCTCTTCTTCTCTTGTGCATCTCCTTTTTCTTTCTCTGTTCTCAGAAACTAGCTCCTATCACTTTTCTTCTTAACATGAACAAAAATATGACAAGTGACAGCTCTTGAGGTTTAAGCTCTAGAGCTCAGACATCAGAGGGAAACAATCTTAACTCTTTCAGTACAAAATCTAAAATCCTGGGGTAGAAACTCAAGTAGACTAGCCTTCCTTCTCCAGACCATCAACTGTAGGCAGGAAGTCAGAGCTGGGGAAAAAGCTGTGACTATCTCACTTTGATTCATATATGCTACTGAACTGTGGCCAAAATGGATACCCCTCTTGATAGTCTGAGGGGATTCCTTTAGGATTTGATTTGCAAGCCCCAAAAAAGCAGGGGCTGAGCAAAAACATGCAAGTTTGCCATTACATCCCAACTAAATAAATTTACATATGTGATCCTCAAGACCTAACTGAAGACAATCCTAAAAAGGCTGATAGTTATGCAAAATATGTCATCTCCCTGAACTAGTGTTTTTTTTTTTATGATTATTAAGGCACCTGAAATTTCCAAAATTTTGAAAATTTTATATTTCATAATGATGTATGCCAAGAGATTTGCATTTGTCTATGATTTGAACTATGATGTTTGAACTGATTCTTTCAACAAAGCAATGAACTAGTTCTGAAATTATCCTAATTTTAAATATCATTTGCATTTCTGTAGATGGAAAATTATGTAACAAATTCTAGTTCTTTTCATTTTCATTTGATTAACACTAAGACTCTCCAAAGCTCTAAAAGAAATAGCAGGAGTTGAAATTTCAATTGCGTTTGGGAAAATATGTACTTTGTTCCTTTAGAAATAAAGGAGAATATGTGAGATGACAAGTCATAAAGAAGCTGGTCTCAACATGTATTCTTTTGAAGCTCTAAGATGAAATGAGGGCTATGCACATTACTGGTGATGAAAATGATCACAAATAAAGATCTCTTATGAGCCTTCTTATGGAAGGGCATTGAAAAATGTAAGGAAATAATCAGGCCAACACTTCCCTTCTGACTTCCCAGTGTACAGCCTTCTCCTGCAGGAAAGAGAGACAGACTCTCTACCCCAGGTGGTCATGACTTACAGATTTTCCCTCAAGGCATTTATAATCTAGTTAGGACTGAACATATATATGGCTAATGACATTTATAAAATAATCCATTCTTAAGTGTCCAGTAAGCAATGCACATTAGTGTAAACAGAAGTCAGAGACTAGGAGACCAAGCAGGTTTGAGTGGCCCTGCCAGGGCTGGCCCTTGACGAAGCTGTGAAGCAGATATAGTTTGTCTTGGGGGAGGTTGTGCCCCAGTTATCAGCACAGTCTCTGTTTCCTTCCTTTTGGCCCCCTGTGTACTTAACTTTAACTTCATTCTTCATCTGCTGGATGGTACCTATCATTTTTTCCAGTTTTGCTCATAACTCATTTTCAACAAATCCCTGCCATGGTACTAATTGAAACTTGAAAATGAAACATAACAGATCTGTGGGTTGGAGAATCGAGTCCTATTCCTGGCCTGCTCCTCTCATTCACTGTAATCGATCACTGTACCTAGCGAATTTTTGTATTTTTAGTAGAGATGGGGTTTTGCCATGTTGTCCAGGCTGGTCTTGAACTCCTGAGCTCAGGTGATCCACCCGCCTCAGCCTCCCAACGTGCTGGGGTTACAGGCATGAGCCACCACACCTGCTCTGCATTTGTATTTTTTAAAGTGGGAGAAGGACAGTCCCTATTATTCTCCAGTATAATTTACTGCAAGAGTCAGCAAACTTTTTCTGTAAAGAACCAGTTAGTAAATATTTTAGGCTTTGTGGGTCATACAGCTTTTGTTGCAATTACTCAGTTCTGCCATGGTAGCAGGAAAGCAGCCACAGACAACTTCAAAAGTCATTTAAAAGACAGGGCCAGAGGTGGCCTGCAGGGTGTAGTTTACAGACCCCAGGTTTAGAGGATGCTATCTAGAGCCAATTTGCTTGAGTTCAAAGCTTAGTTCTGCCTGCTTACTAATCTCTTTGTGCCACAATTTTCTCATCTGTAAAACACCTACTTCACAGGTTGTTTGGGCGACTAAATGAATTACTATGTTAAAGCACTTCTCTATTCGTGAACTTTCTACCTGTGATCATAGATATTGTCAAACCTTTTTACCAGAGCAAAAACACACAAACTTGGACCGCCTCAAACTATTGACTCTAGTGGCCACATGCATGGTGTTACTTTGACTCTAAAGCCAAATGATCTTGCAGCCTTCTGCAAGGTAACTTGTTGACAAGCCAAGATGTTTCTGAAGAAAGTATGAAAAAGAAAAACTTGGAGAAGTCACCTCTGCCAAAGTACTGAGCCTCGTGTTAGGGAGAACACTACGTTTTGGATATTTACTTATTTATTATTATTATTGTTATTATCATTTTTTGAGATGGAGTTTCACTCTTTCACCCAGGCTGGAGTGAAATGGTGCGATCTCGGCTCACTGCAACCTCCGCACCCACCAGTTTCAAGCGATTCTCCTGCCTCAGCCTCCCGAGTAGCTGGGATTATAGGCACCCACCACCATGCCTGGCTAATTTTTGTATTTTTAGTAGAGACAGGGTTTCGCCAGGTTGGCCAGGCTGGTCTCAAACTCCTGACCTCAGGTGATCCACCCACCTCGGCCTCCCAAAGTGCTAGGATTATAGGTGTGAGCCACTGTGACCGGCTGGTTTTGGCTACTTAGTATGTAGTAATACTAGGTTTATAGTATTACATGGAAATTGGTAAGGGAATTAGAAAAATATTAAGATATCATTTTAATGGGACTCAGTGTGGATTGGATAAAGGAGGTGGTGATAGTGGTAGAAATGAGGGTGTGTGCAAACATTCCAGGACAGGTAAAGGGCTTAGGAACAGATGTGTATTCTCTTTTCCTTCCAAATTCAGTGACTGAAAAAAGAGCAGTAATTGCCAACTCCTCTGCCACAGTTGTGTGGTAAAATTATGTGATAGAGTATTTTATAGCATTTCAGGTTTAAGTGAGTTTTGCCTTAGATTGCAACATTAACCTGCCTGGTTCCTCCTGTTTTTCATGTGGCGCGGTGCCCAAATTTTGTACAAGATTATTAATCTTTTACAAGGGTATTGTTGACAGTCCTGTAATCATGTATACAAGTCATAAATCTTTCCTTCAATAAGTCAATGGTGCCTGTCATATTTGGCAAGTATTTCCCAGGCATTAGCTAAACTGGAGTGATAACAGTGAGGCCATGGGCTAGAACAATGAGGCCTGGATTTATTTATTATTATTTTTTTCAAGACAGAGTCTCGCTCTGTCGCCCAGGCTGGAGTGCAGTGACGCAATCTCAGCTCACTGCAACCTCTGCCTCCTGGGTTCAAGCAATTCTCCTGCCTCAGCCTCCCGAGTAGCTGCAATTATAGGCATGTGTCACCATGCCTGGCTAATTTTCTTGTATTTTTAGTAGAGATGGAGTTTCACCATATTGGCCAGGCTGGTCTCGAACTCCTGACCTTGTGATTGCCTGCCTCGGCCTTCCAAAGTGCTGGGATTACAGGCATGAGCCACTGCGCCAGGCCCTGGATTTATTTTTTATTTAACTATATATATATATGTGTATATATATATTTTCAGAGACAGGGTCCCACTCTGTCAGGCTAGAGTGCAGTGATACAATCATAGCTCACTGCAGCCTTGAACTCCTACCTCAAGCCATCCTCCTGCCTCAGCCTCCCAAGTAGCTGGGACTACAGGTGTATACCATGGACCTGGATTTAGACTTAGGTTCTTGTCATCGTTCTGTCACTAACTAGTTGTGTGACTTGAAGCATTAACTAACTTTGTATTATAGGGATAATTATCTAGCTTCCCTGGGTCTTGGTTTTCTTATCTGAAAAACAGTTAAACTAGATGTATGCAGCACTTGCCAATTCTATAGTTCAATATTCCTGAAGTAGACAGATTAGGTGATCCCAGAGGTCTGAAACTCTGTGTTAATTATCCCAAAGCCTTTTTGGGCCCTTTCAAAATTTCTCCTAGGTTTGTGGTAATGTTAGATCAGTTAATAATTACAGAAGTTGGACTGAAAGTTGCCTGGAAGTGACACAACACGGATTTAGAATAAGGAGCACATTAACCCAAATGGAAGAATCATCAGACAGTGAGGCAGCACAGGCTGCTCTAAGAGTCAGAAGACCCAAGGGGAGATTTGGCTCTGTTGCTTCCCACCTGTGGGACCTAGGCCAAATCATGGAGTTTTCCCAAGTCTTTTTCTTCATCTATAGAATGAAAATCATGATACATGCTCTGCTTATCACCCAGGGCTGGTGCGTCAAATAAAACAATTTATGTAAAAGCCCTCTTTCTTTCTTTCTTTCTTTTTTTTTTTTTTTTTTTTTTTGAGATGGGGTTTCACTCTGTCATCCAGGCTGGAGTGAAGAGGTGAAATCTTGGCTTAATGCAACCTCTGCCTCCTACGCTCAAGCGATGCTCCCACCTCAGCCTCCCACGTAGCTGGAACCACAGGCGCATGCCACCATGCCCAGCTAATTTTTTGTAGTTTTGGTAGAGATGGGGTTTCACCATGTTTCCAGACTGGTCTCGAACTCCTGAGCTTAAGCAATATGCCCACCTCAGCCTCCCAAAGTGCTGGGATTATAGGCATGAGCCACTGCAACCAACCTGTAAAAGCCCCTTTAAACATTAAAATTTAATATAAAAACCATCGTAAACATGGTTCCCTTCTTAAAACAGAAAACATAAGCTACCTTTTTCAAACACGTTAGTGGTTAAATAATCTAATAACTTCTAAAACATCCTAAATTATCCATAGTCACTCTGTCCAAAGTCATTCTTCCAAATAGAAAGTTGTTGCTTTCTATTTATAACAGAAAGGAAATCCTTGTTAACATTGTGATGCATCTACCAACAACAAGTTTAAGTGTTTAAATGAAAAAAATCTAACACTTTTTAAAAAAAATCAGTATTATCAGAATACAGCCTTGCCTGATCTAAAGTGTTTTCTTTGCACAGAGCTTAGCAGGATTCAGAGAAAAGTCTATACGATAGGAGCTAGACTGGGGAGGCCAATGGGAATGTGTCTCCTTTATTCTGTGAGCTTGTCTGAATGCTAGGGGCCAGGTTCTGTCGGCAGCACTGACAGCTCTGGGTCCCCTCCAGTGGAGGGAACAAAGGCTGAGGTTTCTTTTGAAAAATTCTTTCTGAGCAGCGAGATTGTCCAACACAGTTTCCTTGATAAAGGGCTCATTATCTATCGGTGTGACTTTGCCCTTAATTTTTACGCCGGCAGTGCCAACATGAACACACTCAGGCAAATCCTTTTACCCAGACAGCTGTAACAGCACCCTGATAATGTGTGCCAGTGCTCAAGGCTTGGGTGTGGAATATAATCAACCACAGGCTAAATTTTCTATTAGTCGAATCTCCAAGAAATATAATTTATTAGCTTGCTCTTCATCATGTTTACGCTTCTTGTCACTTTTCAAACGCAAGCTCATTTTCAGATAAGCATAGTGGAATGTTTCAGAATTGCATCTTTAGTTCAATTAACACATTCCTTATGGATCTAAGAGAGTGGGCTTTTGTTGGAGAAAGGTAGGTCCAAAACTTTGGAAAAAGTGACCTTCTGAAAAAGAAAGAAATCAATACAACAATGAACACATGATGAATCAGTCTGACAGACTCTTTAAATGGTGGAGAAAATCTGGTTATCTCCCAAATCTGAATGTAGTGATTAAGTTTTAGTCTCTAAGAGGTGGGACTAGAATATGATGTTAACTGAAGAAGCTGGATGCTAAGTGTACTGTAAGTGCTGTAATATAGTTGTAATCTAATGGAACGGCTGTGTAGAACTTACACAAAAGGAAGCCAGATAGTAAGAGTTAGTTCATGTTTATCAGGCAGTCCAGGGGAGAAGGTTCCTGGGATGGGGGAATGAAACATTCTGCTCACTAGGAAGATGAACTTAATGGGGTGACTGGGACACTTCAATAGGGTTTTACAAAGCCAAGATGAAATATCCCTCAAGACTCTCCACCATCATTTACTCTGAATCTATGCTCATTAAAAACAACTTATCAATGAATAATTCTGCTTCCAGGTTTTCCTAATATTGGGAAGGGGGTTCTGTGAACATGATTTCAGGCTGCTATGCACTGAGGTACAGGCTGTGCACTGGACAAGAGCATCGTATGAAAGGGAGCATCAGTCACAAGACAAACCTTGTAGATTTAAGTATTTCTTATGACAACTTTCTGGCAGATATTAGAAAATTCTCATTGTACTTAACAAAATCAGTATTTCCTAATAATTTTCTGACTTGATGAAATTAGAACACCACGAAGAAGAAAATCCTTTTACTTTTCTATTTTTCTTATGACTTCATTGAGATATAATTGATACACAATAAACTACACATATTTGAAGTGCACAATTTAATGAGTTTTGACATATGCCTATACTCAGGAAACTACAGCCTTCACCCCCAAAGGTCTCTGTGTGCCCTTTATAACTCAACCATCTTTTCACTCCTGCCTCATCCCAGCAAAGCAGCAGAAAACACTGGCATGCTTTCTGCTGCAGATTAGTTTGGATTTTCTAGAATTTTATAAAAAAGAAAACCAAGTTGTATGTATACTGTTTTTCTTGTCTTGTTTCTTGGTATTAACATCATAATTTTGATATTCATCCATGTTGTGTGTATCAATAGTTTTGGGTTTTCAGGGCTGTGGTTGTGAAGAAGATCGAGACCTGTGATGGGAAGCTGGTGTCCAAGTCCTCTGATGTCCTGCTCAAGTGAACAGCCACAGCAGCCCCTCCCAGCCTATCCATCCTGCTGCTGCCCCAGAGCCCATGAGAAAGGCCCCTGTGCAGGGGAGCACAGGGAACAGGAGACCCACCTGAGGCTCAGCCCTATTCCTCAGTCCACTAGGGGAGTTTACTCCCTGGGGCACCCCCCTTGCCCATGCCTCCAGCAACACAACCATTTAATTCTTTTTTTTTTTTTTTTTTGTCCAAAATAAAACCTCTGCTAGCTCCGCAAAAAAAAAAAAAGAAAAAAGAAAAGTTTGGTGTTTTCTTTTGTTTTGTTTTTTTGACAAGTAGTATTTCATTGTATGGGAGTACCATAATTTGTTTATTCTTTCACTTGTTAATGGACATTTGGGTTATTTACAATCTGGGGCTACTAAAAATAAAATTCCCATGAATATTCATCCACAAAATTTTGTATGGACACATGTTGTTATTTTTCTTGGGCAAATACACAGAAGTGGAATCACTGGATCTTACAGTGGATATATGTTTAACTTTTAAATAAACAGCCAAACTGTTTTCTTGATTATATCATTTTACATTGATTGCCATCACCAGAGTTATAGAGTTGCACCTGTTCCATATCCTTGCCAACACTTGGTATTACCAACCTTCATAATTTTAGCCATTCTAATGGGTATGTGGTCATATCTCACTGTGTTTTCTTTTTTAATTCAGCAAGTATTTATTGGGTATCCAGAGAATACAAAACAATGTCCCTAATGTGGTTTGGCTCTGTGTCCCCCACCCAAATCTCATCTCAAATTGTAATCCCCAAATGTTGAGAAAGGGACCTGGTGGGAGGGGATGGGTTCATGGAGGCAGTTTCTCTTATGCTATTCTCATGATAATGAGAGAGTTCTCACTAGATCTGATGGTTTAAAAGTGTGGCACTTCCCCTTCATTTATGCTCTCTCTCTCTCTCCTGCTGCCTTTCAAAGATGTGCCTTGCTTCTCCTTCACCTTCTACCATGATTGTAAGTTTCCTGAGGTGAGGCCTCCCTAGCCATGTGGAACTGTGAGTCAATTAAACCTCTTTCCTTTGTAAATTACCCAGTCTCTGGTATTATCTTTGTAGTAGTGTGAAAACAGGCTAATACAATCCCTTTATATATATTTGGCCCTTAATTATTTTTTAAATTTTTATTGAGGTAAAATATATAAGATAAAATTTGCCATTTTAACCATTTTAAGTGTACAATGTAGTGATGTTAATTACATTCACAACGCTGTTCAAATATCACCACTATCTATTCCAAAATTGTTCATCATCTCAAACAGAAACTGTATCCATTAGGCAATAAGTTCCCATTCCCACCCATCCAATCCCATACTCTCTATTTTCTGTCTCTATGAATTCATCTATTCTAGATATTTCACATAGAAGAATCATACAATATCTGTCCTTTTATGACTGGTTTATTTCATTTAGCACAATATTTTCAAAGTGTATCCATGTTGTAGCATGTGAAACAACTTTCTTCCTTTTTATGACTGAATAATATTCCTTTGTATGTATATACCACACTTTATTTATCCATTCATGTTAATAAACACTTGGGTTGTTTCCAGCTTTTGTCTATTGTTGAATACTGCTGCTGTGAACATTGGCTTACAAGTATCTATTTGAGTCCCCTCTCATTATGATTTTAATTTGCATTTCCCTAATGACTAAAGATGTTGAGCTTCCATTCATGAACTTGGTTGCCATTCATATATCTTTTTTTTCTGTTTTCAGAGACAGGGTCTCAGTCTACGGCCTACATTGTAGTGCGGTGGCTGAATCCTAGCTCACTGCAGTCTTGAACTCCTGGGCTGAAGCAATCCTCCCACCTCAGCCTCCCAAGTAGCTAGGACTACAGGTGCATACTACCACACTCAGCTAATTCTTAAAATTTTTTCTTATTTTTTTGAGACACAGGATCTTGCTATATTGCCTAGACTGGTGTTGAACTCCTGGCCTTAAGCAATTATCCAGACTCTGCCTCCCAAAGCTCTAGGATTATAGGCTTGAGACACTGTTTTTGTTTGATTATTTGTTTTGTTTTGGTCCCCTGGCACTGGAGTGCAGTGGCAAGATCTCAGCTCCTCTGCCTCCTTCAAGTGGTCCTCTTACCTCAGGCTTCTAAGTAGTGGGGACCACAGCCACATGCCACCACTCCCAGCTAATTGTTGTACTTTTTGTAGACACAGGGTTTTGCCACGTTGGCCAGGCTGGTCCTAAACTCCCAGGCTCAAGCAATCTGCCCACCTTATGTTCCCAAAGTGCTGGGATTATAGACATGAGCCACCATACCCAGCGCCATATATCTTCTTTCGTAAAGTGTTGTTCAAGTATTTTGCCCATTTAAAAAAACTGAAGTATTTTTTTTTAAATTAAGCTGTAAGAGTTCCTAATGTATTATAAATACAAGTTCTTTGTTGCATATGTATTTTGAAAATGTTTTCTCCTGCCAGGCATGGTAGCTCAAGCCTGTAATCCCAGCACTTTGGGAGGCTGAAGCAGGCAGATCATGAGGTCAAGAGTTTGATACCAGCCTGGCCAACATGGTGAAACCTTGTCTCTACTAAAAATACAAAAATTAGCCAGGCATGGTGGTGCATGCCTGTAGTCCCAGCTACTTGGGAGGCTGAGGCAGGAAGAATGCTTGAACTTGGCAGGCAGAGGTTGCAGTGAGCTGAAATCGTGCTACTGCATTCCAGCCTGGGTGACAGAGAAAGACTCTGTCTCAAAAAAAGAAAATATTTTATCCTAAGATAGGGCTTTTCATTGTCATTGTCTTTTGAAGATCAAAATTTTCAATTTTAATGAAAGGCCAACAATTCACTGATTTTGTTTTTTTCTTAAGTTCAAGTTTTTTTGGTCCTGATATTTAAGAAATCTTTTCCAAACCTTTTTTTTTTTTTTTTAAAGTTTTTTGAAGTATTGTGTTAGCTCTTAAATTTAGGTCTATGATCCATTTTAAGTTAATTTTTTATATGGTAGGATATAAGGTTCATTTTGCCTTGCATATGGTTCTCCAGTTGTTTCATGCTCACAGATGTTTTAGCACCACTTGCAGATTGCCATAATGGGTGGTCCTGTTGATCTGTTTCCAGATCTGGCTCTGACTTACCAGACCCTCAGAAGGATAATCTAGACAGCATTTGCATTCTATTGTTTCCACTGCCACAAATGTAAGAAACTGGTGTCAAGTTTCCGTTCACCCTTCAGACCTTTCTCCCTCACTGAGTGCCCATGATGTACCAGGAAGTCTGTTAGCTGCTGGAGTCATACAAAAATAAAAATTTGCCCTTGCTTTCAAGAAAATAGCACAGAAATCTGCTCAACTCAACTGGGATAATTGTATTTTAATTTTTTTTAAGGCGAATTTTTTTTTGCAGGTGATTTTGGGATCAGATATTGAGCAAAATTGAACTGAAACTATAACTCAGGTGGCTCATTTACTTCCATTCTATACTGATTGACTATTTTCAGAGTCTTATTCCTCAAGTATGAGGACTGAAGAACTAAAAGAGACAAGAATCCCTAGAGCATGCATTGTTATCAGAGACCTTTGAGTATAGGTGATTATTATCTGACTTGCTCTCTGGGATACATTAAAGTTTCCTCTCCTTCTAATGCTTCAACATGAATAACAGCTTGTAAAAGCTCAGAAACAACAGAATGGGAATTATAGTACTGTTGGCCTTCTGAATTCTTACTCTGGTAGTATATTAGTCCATTTTAATGCCGCTAATAAAGATGTATCCAACACTGGGTGATTTATAAAGGAAAAGAGTTTTAATGGTCTCAGAATTCCACATGGTTGGGGAGGCCTCACAATCACGGCAGAAGGTGAAAGGCACATGGTGGCAGGTAAAGGGAGAATAAGAGCCAAGTGAAAGGGGAAACCCCTTATAAAACCATCAAATCTTGTGAGACTTATTCACTGCCATGAGGACAATATGGGGGAAACCACCACTATGATGCAATTATTTCCCACCAGGTCCCTCCCACAACACGTGGGAATTATGGGAGCTATAATTCAAGATGAGATTTGGGTGGGGACACAGACAAACCATATCATTTCACCCCTGGCCCTTCCCAAATCTTATGTCCTCACATTTCAAAACCAACAGCGCCTTCCCAACAGTCCCCCAAAGTCTTAACTCTTTTCAGTATTAGCTGAAAAGTCCACAGTCCAAAGACTAATCTGAGAGAAGGCAAGTCTCTTCTGCCTATAAGCCTGTAAAATTGCAAGTAAGTGAGTTACTTCCTAGATTACAATGGAAGTACAGGCATTGGATAAATACACCCATACCAAATGGGAGAAATTGGTCAAAGCAAAGAAGCTAAAGGCCCCATGCAAGGCTGAAATTCACCAGGGCAGTCAAATCTTAAAGCTCCAAAATGATCTCCTTTGACTCCATGTCTCACATACAGGTCACACTGATACAAGAGGTGGGCTTCCATGGTCTTGGGTAGCTCCACCCTTGTGGCTTTGCAGGGTACAGCCTCCCTCCCAGCTGATTTCACAGGCTGGCATTGAGTGTCTGTGGCTTTTCCAGGGGCACGGTGCAAGCTGTCAGTGGATCTACATTCTGGGGTCTGGAGGACAGTGGTCCTCTTCTCCCAGCTCCACTAGGTGGTGCCCCAGTAGGAACTCTGTGTGAGGGCTCTAACCCCACATTTCCCTTCTGCACTGCCTTAGCAGAGGTTCTTCATCATGGCTCCACCTCTGCAGCAAACTTCTGCCTTGACATCCAGGTATTTCCATACATCCTCTGAAACCTGGGCAGAGATTTCCAAACCTCAGTTCTTGACTTCTGTGCACCCACAGTCCCAACCATGTGGAAGTTGCTATGGCTTGGAGCTTGCACCCTCTGAAGCCACAGCCCAAGCTGATTTAGGTGCAGATTTTAAGCTAAGTAATGCAAAGATTCATTCCACTTTCCCACCCACAACACATCAGTTAGCAGGCAGGAGAAAGAGAAAATAAAAATATTGCACAGAAGACCATAGTGTTTTGCCCCAGGGTTGCAAGCATTGATATCTCACCCATTACCAGTTCCCAGTCATTGAATGCCTACAGTGTTTGGTTCTGTTACAGAACAGAACATTTAAAATACTTGACTCTTTAGATTATCAGGCTGACATTCCAACAAGCCAGTACTCTTCTTGAGTGACCTTTTTTTTTTTTTTGGCCACTTTATTTTATGATGTGCAGCATCATAACATCACACTAACCTAACCCACATTTCAAAAAATCACACGAATGTGGCCTAACCCATATTTCAAAAAATGTTGAATTCATTACCAGCATTCAATAATTGGAAAATTGCCCATAAAAATCTGGATTTCCAGCTTCTCTAGGAAAATTGGAAAATCTGGGTTCACATTCCTGTGTGTTAACAATTAGCTAAACTCTAGTTCAGCTGCTCTCTTTAAGACCAGCCATTTGTACTCTACTGTACCCAGAGGGCTTTCCTAATGGCGCCTTTCTTAAATGGCTCCTCCAAGGCAGTGGTTCCTAAAACCTGGCTTCACATTGGAATAATGTGAGCTCTAAAAGTTACTAATACCTGCATTTCACCCCGGAGATTTTGATATAATCCATCTGGGGTACAGACCAGGTATTGAGATTTTTATAGGCTCCTCAGGTATTTGCAATGTGTAGAGAAAATTGAGAACCCCTGTCTAAGATAGAGCTTCTCTAAGTTTAACTTGCACAGGAATCACCTGAAAATCTTGTTAAAATGCAGATTGTGATTAAGTATGCCTGGGATAGGGCCTGGGATTCTGTCATTCGAACAAGCTCTTACATGGTTCCAAAACTGCTGGTCTATGGGCCTCACTTGAGAAGGGTCTAAGCCATTTGTAATTCATGTTGGTTTTGAACCCTAAGATACATTCTTAGGTTTCAAGTCTAATGAAAGCTAATTCTAGCACTCACAATATTGATGTAGCTGGAATGATGATGCCAAATGAGAGTATCCTACCATACTTTGGGGAGAATTCTTTCTCAGCCTGTGGCCACTCAAAGCCTTTCTTGACATTTGGGGGTCCTTGACTTCCTACGGCTGACTTCCAAAAGACCTTCACCCTTATGCCTTGTGACACCCCTGTATCACCCCTTTTGTTGCAAGTTGTACATCTGCTATTTCCAGTTCCTTGCTGGTGTCACTACCTGCCAGCCAACAGTTTGGCCATTACTGATTGAACCGTGGTGTTTGGGTACTTATGTGAGTATTTTATTGCAGAGGTTTTCAATCAGTGTTTCCAGAAGCCCTAGAGTAATAGTTCTGAAACCATAGCATGCATCAGATCACTTGGAAAGCTTATTAAAACACAGATTGCTAGGTTCCACCCTCAGCATTCCTGATTCAGTAAGGACAATTTGAATTTCCAACAAATTTTCAGGAGATGCAGATGTTTCTAGTCCAAGGACCTAGAGGTTCTAGACAGAAGGAAGGGAGGTGGTGCAATGGGCCTCTTGGCCTTGTTACATGACTTGTTACCTTCTAGCAGTTGTATTTGGGGATTCTAGACTAGATATTTTTAAATAAAAAGATTATTTTTAAAAAAGCTTGAATATTGCTGTTTTGTTGCCTTTGCTTCTGTTTCATAGAAATCGATTGAAGGTGAAAATAAAAATGCTAATACTAGTGATATGGGGGGAATATCATCAGTTTAAAACAAATGAAATACTGAATTTATTCAGTATATGAAAAGAGAGCCTTATTTTCTTCCCTTGGGACACTCTTCATACTTATATGTTCAAATATGATGAAAAAACGTAAAGGAAATACAACGTACGCTGGAAATAAATTACTAAAGACTGTGTCTAAATGAGGAGGTGCATTTGGGAATTTTATTGATTTTAGGTTTGCGGGTGAACAGAACCCCACTGTAATAGTGCATAAGGCTCTTTCCAGCTATCTCCAAAAAAAGGAGATAACTAGCAAGGTTTTCACTGTTAGAGTTTGTTCAGAGTGGAACCTAAAGGAAATACTGTGAAGGTCACAGCAGTTTCATCTCAGCTTATTGGATTGGATCAAAGTAATTCTACTGCAAGGCAAGTTACATCATTTCATTTACAGACAGAGAATGCATGAGGTCCTTCATTTCACACAGTAGGTGTGAAGGAGGTACCTTGGTAAATTTCCTATTTGCTTTTAGATAAAGTGTATTCTTAAACCTGATGTGGGTAGCTGCCTGTTTTCGTGTCGCCTCTTCAAGAGACAACTTGGAATAATAGAAACACCAGTGTCTGAATAGCCTAAAGTGGAGCTTACTTTTCTGTTAGGCGAGTCACCTTTAAAAATGATATTTTTTTAAGGATAAGCGATGAATTTTAGGACGTTCTTCCCTCTACTTCCAACGCCCACAGGAATAAACCACCAAATTCAACGTTTTACAGAGGCCAAGTGCTTAGGTTTTGTTTGTTTTTAAAAGAGTTTTCTTGCAAGGAAACTGGGAGGGAACTATAAAAGGGCTTTAGGCACGCAGGGTGGGCAGGTGCAGGGCTTTAAGTTGCAGAAAGGAGAATCTGGAAAGAGCTTTTAGGAAGCAGATTCTCACATGTTTTAATATGAAAGAGTGGCACACACGGGGTGCTGGCATTCCATCTTATCATCAGTGGAAGGTTTGAACCAACATCAATTTTTTCTGGAGCAATTTAGGTAATTATTACTTGAAGAATCTGCATTTCAAAACTAACACCTTTAAGAGACAATGTAATTCACCCGAGCTTCCCTCCGAACCCCTCCTGCCCGCCGCCACCGGCCCCGCGAACGCCGAGGGGCCCGTGGTCTGCCTGAGTGACCTCCATTTGCTCTGTCATCTCAGGACTGGAAGGCATCAGCGTACACCCTCAGAAAACTCTCTTCCCTTCTCGTGGGTCCGCCTGGCTCCCGGAGGTGGCGGTGCCAGACTGCCGGAGTCAGCCAGCGGCAGGCTGCGGGCGCCCGTCCCTCCGGTTCACCCTTTCACCCCTCCTTCACCCCCGGAGCGCCAAGCGGGTGGCGCGGGTTTTCCGCCCACTGGGGAGGCTGTGCTGGCGAGGCCAGGAATTGCAAGGCCTCCCCGCTTTGGCGAGCTCCGGAATCCGAGTTCTCCCCACCCCAGCCACTCTGCTGGGGCGCTAGGGGCTCGAAAAAGCCTGGGGTTGGCTGCAAGACACTCGGATTAGAGACACAGCCAGCCTCCCGGGAGGTCTGAACTTCTCTTCGACCTCCCCGAACCCCTCCGCCTCTGCGCTGGGAGACGCCCAGCAGCCGGGCCGGCCCGGGACGCGCAGAGCCAGAGCACTCCGCAGCAGAGGCAGCGCGCAGCACGGCCGCCCGGGGCATCCCCGCGGCTGGGGGCGGAAGGCGAGGGCGGTGGCAGGAAAGGTCCGCCAGGCCGGAGCTCGCTCCCCCACCGCCGGCCGCCGGCTCGGAGGCCGGAGCTGTGCGGGCGGAAAGGGGCGGAGCCGCGGACTCTGGTTGGTGTGGGCTCGGGGGCGGGGCGCGCGGGGCCGGGCCGGAGGCGGGGCCAGCGCCGGGCGCTGGAGCTGCGGGCACACGGAGAGGAGTCGCGAGCAGCTGGAGCGGAGTTGGAGGAAGCAGTGGCCGCGGCGAGGGCGGCAGGCTAGCGGTCGGAGACGGCGAGCACAGATCGGGCACGGCCGGCGGGTCGCAGCCGGGCTGGAGGCGCGTCGGAACCGAGCGGGCAGGAGGCCGCCGCTGCAGCGCGGGCCCCGCAGAGGAAGGAAGCCGGCAGGCGGGGGAGGTAGGCAGCGGTGGCCCCGGGTGTGTGTGCTCGGGCGGGGGAGGCGGTGAATGTGTGCGCGGCTGCCGCGGCTCTCTTCCTGTCACTGGCAGCCGCTTCTCCTTCTGCAGAGCCCCGCCGCGGGGAAGCTGGCCGGCCACTGGCCCTCCCCGCCTCCGGCATCTCCTGGCCACCGGACAGCGCTCCCCCCTCGCGCTGCCGGCGTCCTGCGAGATCCCGGCCATCCTGGCTCCCGTTTCCCCTGTCCTCCTGTGAGCTGGTCCTGCACGCCGCCGGTCGCATTTGCCCCCGGAGTTGCCGGCGAGCTCGGGCTTCCCCCCACCCTCCATCATCGCACACTTCCGAGGGTCCCTGCTGTCGCCTTGCTGCAGTTTTCCGCGGCCCCTCACCGGAGGAGAGCGCCCTGGCCGCTGCCTTCGTGTTGCGGGAAGGAACGCTCCCTTCGCCCGTGGTCCTCCAGCTGCAGCCAGGGTCGCTGCCCCGGCCCTTCCCGGGGCGGGAGAGGCGGCGGTGGTCCGCAGAGCTAGTCCCCTAACCCCCGCCTTCCGAAGTTTGCCGCCCTCCTCTTCCGGGGTGGGGGAAGTGCGCCTCGGGGCGGTTGGTCGCTGGGGCCCTAACTCGGCGTCTAGTGCCAGCCAAGCTTGGGCAGGTTGTTGGAGGCATATTTAGTGGGGTCTTGGAACAGCCCGGAAATCCAGCTTTTTGGAACGTGGGGCGAGACGGGAGGGACCTGCCCAGCAATATGGAGCCGGCTGGGGAAAGCCAGGGAGCGTGGAACCCGGAGCTAAAATATCGTGGGCAATTCTCTGGAAACCACAGCTCTTACACTAGTGAACTCTAACCACAGCTCTAACCTAAGCTCAGAAACTGCCCCCCAGATCACAAGACAAAGAGAACAGAAAACCTCTGGCCAGGCACTCCTGTACAGAAATACACTTTGGGAACCAGAATTGGAGCCTGAACTGCAAGGGTATACGCAGAATGGCTGTTACATGTTGAATGCAGAATGTATGTCAACTGGATTTGGGGGAATTCTTCTGTTTCCCGGGGCGCTATTAATACCGGAAAGGTCTCACTTCCACCGTTAATCCCTTGAGCTGCAGCGCTGTTGGTGTCTGCTCTTTATTTGGGGGCTTCATGATTTTAGGTTTTTTTTCTGTTCTTTTCCTCTTTGTCAGCCAGTGCAAAGTACCAGTGGATAAAGCAGTTCCGGGTTTTGAATGCAACATAAGATTGTCATTTTGGTGTGATGAGGCTCAAGATTTAGTAATCAGGCGGGATATTCACAGAGCTTATTGGTCAAGGCTTGATGTGGAGTTATATTTTAATACTTCATTAGTTCTGTTACGTTTTGGCAATCTTAAAGATGGTTAGATATTAGGTAGGAAGGGTTGGAATAGGCAGATAGGTTCATTTCTTAAGCAGGCTATTAGAGTATTAGATCGTCACAGTTTGAATTACTAGGAATTTGGTGACTTCTGCACAGAAGGCCACAAGTATCTTTTAACATTGAAAAGGAAGAAAAAGCAACTCACTAGCTATAACTTTTTGACAGATTACACTGTTCTTGAAAAACAGTTTAGAAGCAAGCAGATAATAGTTTTCTTAGGTGCAAAAGTTGAGTAAACTTTGGGAAGCAAATGTTTCTGACCAGTATAAAGAAAATAAGAGTAATGTGGTGTGTGTGTGTGTGCGTGCATGCGTGCGTGCATGCGTGCGTGCGCGCGCGCGCACGGCTAAAGTTTGGGAAGAAATGTTGGTTCAGAGTAAAGGTTTAAGTTGGAAAGGCCAGAGGATGAGGCTCCCTGCCTTGCACAACTGCTGGGTAATGTCACTGCTTGCCTCTTCAGCTTTTATATGCAGGTCATACTGCTTTTTCCAGAGAAGTGTATATAGATTTTTATGATTGGAAGAAAGTTTAATGTATCTGATACTGGCTTGCAAAGTGTAATGTGCATTTACTTTTAACTTTCATCTTGACTTGGGACCTGTTCTTAGTTGCATAACAGAACTCTGCAGTGTACACACTACTATCTGATGTTTTATCTGCTTTTTTTAATCTGCTTTTTAAAAATGAGTCTTTTCATATCCATGATGCTGTATAGTCAGTGTAAAAAGCATTTTATTTCCCACTTATTAAATGTTTTTTCTTTAGCAATTTTTTGAGTTTAAATGTACTAAGCGCAGGAAATCCTCACAGAATAAAGTTAGTTTTGGGAAACAGAAGTGGAACAATAAGTCATGGGAATACATATTTTGATTATTGACAGTGATGATGGTGATATGCGTTTATCTTCTGGTAATGTCAGTTTCACCTAAAATGATTTTTGAAGGACTTTGAATTGTAAATGCAAACCTACTCAAACTAACCAAAATTTTGTACCGTTAAAAGTGTTGGCCATTTCGTTACATTTTTCCATGAATGTCATGTAATTTTTAGGTTGATATGTTGATTGAAATTTCCTTTTTTCTCTTAGGTCATTCAGGGGAGTATTGTAAAAAGGCATCCAGTCTGAAAGATTATTCACATGATCATTAAAATAGGAACAATTCTAGTTCAGCTTTTATTGTGTGTGCATTTTGTGATTTGCAAAATGCTTGTTTTATTGAATAAAGAGATGGTGAATGAGCAGGCTGAAAAAAAATTGATTTTTATGCTCAAGTAGAATATAGCCAGTTGAGATAATGTTTGTGTTGGGTTTTAGAATTCTGTCACGTCAAGGCATACACAATGCACATGATATTGTATGTTTCATATGGGCTCCTCCAGCTCTCCCTCTTGAAGGGCACAGGATTTGCAAGTGAAGGTAAGAGAATGAAGCATTTTAATGAAGCCCTGGAAGCCTAGAAAGTTAGTTATCAGTGGAAGGAATTATCAAGTTAGTTTTTACTTTAGAAAG
The DNA here is from genome assembly GCF_043159975.1 of Macaca nemestrina. Classification (NCBI taxonomy): domain Eukaryota; kingdom Metazoa; phylum Chordata; class Mammalia; order Primates; family Cercopithecidae; genus Macaca; species Macaca nemestrina. The sequence goes on along the minus strand of NC_092130.1, from coordinate 107,078,180 downwards.
CAGAATATAAATTATATCACAGCTTTTTATCAAAAACCTAGGTTGTAATTAATTTTCAAAGTATTCATGTCATTTACTGCATTTTCCCATGCCTCCTTTACATACACCCTAATGTGATTACTTGCCATGATTCTACCAATACTTGTATGGAGTTACTTGCCTAAAAGACTAGCAATTAATGACCATTTCATGTACATTAAGCCACATGAGCTGAAAAAATAGACTATATAATTACTTATAAACTTGTCTGTTTGGCATTTATTTATTTAGGTGTTAGGTGTTTGTTTATTTGAAAGACTGGAGTGATTGTAGTATAGCATTACTAGAAAAAAAAGTCTACTGTAGAAACATCTTTGGAGATTTTATTCTGCTCACATTGTTTTCCTTAAAGTAAATCAAATACATATCCACAGGCACCTGTAGTCAAAATAGTTGTCAGGTTAATGATCATCCAACAGAGTACTGAAGTCACAGGAGTCTGGCCAAAGTGTGAGGAGACTCCACCAGTGGGTGCAGTGAGCTAATAAAGCCAAGGCATCTGGGCCAGCCATTCCTTGCCTGTTGTCTTCCTCTCTGGATGTCCCAGTGTCCCAGCCTGGGGTTCTGCCCCAGGATCAAGGGCTGTACCATGAGCTACTTATCTCTACATCCTGGGGATGCGCACACATGGACACATCCCTTGGCCTCTCCCAGGCCTCCTTTGTCCTGACCTCTGCGGAGCCGTCCTCTATCCCAGGTAAGGAGAGAACTACATGGGCAAAGTCCACACTTAGCCTTTATCTATTTACTCCAAAAGGGGTTTAAGACAGCAGGGAGTTTTATTTTAGTTACATTCAGGATTCATTTAGAACTGTTTGCGAGTTAAGAGGCAATGCAGAAGAAAATTCCTCACAAATGTTTGTTCCTCTGTTAAATCTGAATTGTATAAATAACAGTAGGTGACATTCAATACTAATAGAAGTAACAGTAATATCATAGTTGCAGTTTACTAGCTATGTAACTTTAGGCAAAGTATTTAACTTTTATCTGCTTGTTTTCTCATCTGTAAAATGGGGATAATAGTTGTACTTAGAGTGGTTGTAATGATTAAATGAGTTGATATATGTACAACTCTGAGAACTTCGTGCCTGGCACATAGTAAGTACTATGTTGGCATTAATTATCCTAAGCTCCTATTATCAAGTATGGAGCTAAGTGTCATTTTGTTAATCCTCATAGTGACTCTGTGAGGTGTAGGTTTGCTTGATAAAACTGTGCCACAGAGAGGTTTAAGTAACTTTCCTGAGGTTACATATTTAGGTACTGATTGGGGCAGCTGCTTGAATCTGAAGCTCAGTGTTCATACTAACCTTGCCAAGAAGTTTACAGAATAGCATCTTTTTTTTTCAAAAAAAGAAAGACTTAAAATCATCCCCTTCAGTCTTCTCATTCCTGCCCCCTCAGGTCCTCTCCATTGTGAGGATGCAGAGAACCGGAATGGTCAGCCTCATGGCCTTTTCTGGGTGATAGGTTCTGTCCCTCAGGTCCCAGAAGCTATGTCACCCTTTCTCCCAGCCTCCGCGTAATGGCTACTGCGTTCCAAAGCGTTGCCATCACCTGGGCCAGGGTCATTCCTCTGTGTCTCCTGCAGTGCCTTCCCATCATGTTGGCTGCTTTCTGAAGAGCCCTGTCTCCTTGTTGTGTTACCTGGGCTTGTGCTACCTGTTCTCCTCTCCCTCGCCCCATAAACACAACACCAAAAGGGCTTGTAGGTGAGAATTACAGCCTATACACCCTATTTACCCACACCACACACCCAGCCCTGAGCATGGCAGCATGCAACACATTCTGTTTAGTTGGTTGGTTTGGAAATGAATTTGATGTCTATTATTTGGGGTTAATCTAAGCCCATTATTTTCATTTTATTTTAATTGATATAAAATCCACATACCATAAAATTCACCCAAGTTCATCATTTCAAATTGAAGGCAATTTATTATGTTTACTAGGTGCTATGGGTTGAATGTGTCCTCCAAAACTTACATGTTGGAAATGTAATCCCTAATGCAATGGTGTTGGGAGGTGGGGCCTAATAGGAGGCTGTGCTCTCATGAATGGATTAATGTCATTATGGCAAGAGTAGCTTAGTTATCTTGGGAATGGGCTTGTTATAAACTCGAGTTTGGCCCCATCTTGCTGTCTTGCCCTTGCAAGAGGAGGGAGGACGAAGGCCTTCACCAGATGCCAGTGCCGTGCTCTTGGACTTTCCAGCCTCCAGAACCAAATATACTTCTGTTGTTTATAAATTATCCAGTCTCAGGAATTCCATTATAACAACACAAAATGGACTAGGATATTTTAATTTTGTTCAGCTTGATTTTCATGATTTCTGGGACACCATGATTTGGAAGGTAAAACATTTTTAAATAATGATTTTTTAAAAGACTGTATGCATTTAGGTGAGGAACTTGACCTAGACTCTGAGCTAGCACACTGAAGTTAGAAAGACGGAATGTAGAGAGATATGGGCTGTGGGCCCAGAAATCCTTCCATACTCTCCTGCCTTGGTTGAAGACCCATTTTGCTCTGCCATCCAATGCCAAACTTTTAATTTCATTGGGAGATAGAATCACATGACTTGGATATATTCTTGATCAATTTAATGTGATTTAGAAATATCCTGTATTCCTGCCTCTCCATCACGTTTTCCAGATTCTTGCCATTTCTAAAGGGGGAATGGAGTAACTCAACAAAGTCAGAGAGGGTTTTTTGTTTGGCTCTTTGCCAAAATGCCTATAGGTTAGAGGGTTACACACAAAATCTACTTTACAGCAGTTGTACTTTAAGTAGCTTTGGATTGCTACTTGTCAAACATCAGAAACAATTTCATTTTGGGGAATAGAAAGAGAATTGCTCTCTATCTTGGCAGGGACAGAAAATATGCTTCTGATTAATGGGATTGCAGGCAGTCATTAGAAGGATTGAAAGACTGGAGAAAAATTCCTTAAAATTTTGAACTGTTGCATATGATATTGTATAAGAGTAAGTTAGTTTACTTGTTCGTAGGATTCCTTTATACCCTTTGTTACAATAACTTATGCATGCACTAGCTTGGAGCCTATATCAAAAAACTGCCTTGGTTATTTGAAAATATTACATTGTAGATAATGTTATCTACATATAAAAAACCTTTGCTATGTGAATAATCATGTCACAACTGGGTGAAAATCGTTCAGTGGACAGGTATATGTAGCGAAAGAGAATGGAGGCATACTAGAGTGAATCTGAGGAAAAATCCTGTTGATCTGGATAGTTTAGGCTCCAGGTCCATCTCGGTGCAGGGGGTTGGTTACACAGGTATTGCCAAATACCTCAAGCTGCTGGGTGCAGTACTGTGAAGAATTTGAGGATGAGAGAAAAGAGGACTTCCCAGTCCTCTAAATGTAACAGTCCTTGTGGCAGTGCCATATCCCCCCAGGTAGGAGCTGAGTTGTTGGAAATTTTTCAGTGGAGGGGCCTGGGATAGTGGCAGGAGGCAGAGGTGCTAAGAAGGATACAGGTGGCAGAAGCTAAACTCATAGAGCAGAAATAGGCAGGATTCCAGAAGTGGGCAGCCTTCCAGAAGTGGTGTGCCCAGTATTCTTTTATTCACTAGTTTATGGACTTCTTTGGCAGGGACACATTTTAATGAAGTCTCTTTGGAAGAAAATTTGCATGGCTGAGATGCTGGGTTTTGGAGTTGATGGAACTGCTGCCGAGTTAAAATAGCTTTTTTGTGTGTGCAGGTAGTGTGAAAGAGCCACATACACTATCAGTAAAGCCGCTGTCTGAGAGAGTTGAAGAGGCACACAGACAGTTAAGGTTAATCGGAGTGATCAGCCTGTGTAGGCCAGGAATCTGCATCATTGACACCAAAGCAAGTTGAGTTCAGGCAGTAGATGCTAGAGGTGTTAAAAATGGGACTTACAGAGTCAGACTGCCTGGATCTGAATTCTAGTTCCTCTTCACAATTGCTGAGTATTATCATGACAGAGATACTCTCTGTCCTATGTTAAGTGAGACTACTGATAGTACCTGTTTTTATATAGTTATCTACACACACACACATATATGACTATATATAGTCAGCATCATCATATCATCTAATACTAATTGGAGCTATATGTGTACAAACTCAATCATCATCGTCATCACCCAATGCTTAACTGGAGCTTTATGTGTATTAACCCATTCAATCCTCAAGAATGACAGACATCAAAATGGACATGGCAGTCAGGAGAAAGTGTACAGTGTGCAAAAGAGTAGGGGTGGCTGCCTTCTCTATCTAGCTAAGGGCTCTCTACACCTTATCACCTTGTGGTCCTGTCCCCACCCCAATGACTTGTCTGCTCTCTTTTTTTTTTTTTTTTTTTTTTTTTTTTTAAAAACAACATTGCCCTCAGACCACTTAATTGACACTGACTAATGGCTGGCCTTGAATTAATGTCTGCATCAATGGGTGGATGCCCTGTTTGTATCCGTCTTCCTGGCCTTGCTTTGGGATCTCAGAAGACAGAAATGGTGTGTTCTATTTACAATCCTAGAGTCATAGAAGATTTGTGGTTCTTTTTATCAGATGAGGACCCAGAGTTCTGCACAGGGTTCTTCTTACACACAAAGTAAGGTTCTTCTTACAGGTGGCAAGGGAGGGAGAGTTTGTAGAGACCTTTAGTTCTCTGTCACTTCTGACAGGGATTGCCTCTCTAGTGTCTAGCCTCTAAAAAGTCATCATGTTCCTTAGGTTTCTATTTCCCTTTGCACAAATTTAGCCTCAGGCAGAGTCAAGCACAGCTTTTAGGTTTGTAAAACCTTGACAAGACCTGGAGCCTTTTTTTAATACAGAGCCCCCTGGCAAGGCACAGCTTCAGAGGTAAGCTGTGGGCAGGGGCTTGCTTGATGGTTCCTGGGGGATTGAAGATGGCGGAGAGTTTGTTCATTATACTTCCCATTCTATTAGGAATCCCACCAAACTGGCCCACTGGGTGGCTGGAATAAAGGAAGTGCTAGGAAGCAGCTGGCATAAAGATCTACCCAGCCTACTGGTTGAGGATTTTTTTTTTTTCCCCTAAAAGACATACATTGCCAGGAAAAGCTAACAAAAATTTCAAGGCAGATTTGGAGGAATTAAATTATTCTTAGGCATATTGCCTGGTTTCTAAGCATTTAGGGATATGTAAATGTTCGTGTTCTTTAGAGGTCCGTGTCTCTTTTGTACAGAGTACATTAGTACTAAAAATGAGATTTGCTAGTTCTACATTTTCATGTGAATTTATGCAGTGAATATTCAATTTGATTCTGGATCTTTCAAAAGGAAAGGCTTTCTTTAAACAAATAATATGGCTTATTTTTCTGATATGCTCTACTGGTTTCTTTAATTCTTTTCTCCGACAACTGAAATGCAGAGTAGAGTACTGTCCCCAATTAATATTCTTGTTCCACAAAGACTTCCAGTGTTTGTTTTTGCTTCTTTTAATATGTAACTCTCCTAAGTGTGTTATTGTATTACAGCTAAGAGGCTTTAACCATGTAAAGTTGAATACTTTACACTTCTGAATGCCAACATAACAATTAATCTGTGATTAGATTTTGCTTCTTAAGATGCCTCCACTGACGAGTGCCTATAATATTAAACTTCTAAAGTGTTCCACTCTTTAAAACTTATAAAAGCTCTCTTTGATATAGCCCACTGAAATTGTGTGGCTATTGTTTTTATTGCTTTATTGTGCAGCCAGCTTAACTGAAACCTTTGGGTGACTTTTACTCTTTATAATAAAGATAACATTGAGAAATGCCTGGAGTACAAAGTGTATATGTGTACATGCCGTTCTCAGCCATCTACTCTGACTTAGTAACTCTCTAATTCCCTTGCCTCCACTATGTTTAAGAACAAAAAAGAAAAACACTTCCATTTCCCATTTCCTCCATCAAGCTCTCTTTATAGAGTGATCTGCAGCAGCCGTTGCTACTTCCTCTCTGATATTTTTGAACTCCTTAAGACGTTCTTACTGTCCTCACTACTGGACTGGAATCTGTGTGATGATTCCATCATGGGCGAAGCCCCAAATTATTTCGCCTTGACTCAGTCTCTCCTGTCTGGATGCCTTTGTAGGATTTAGTCTTAGGGATCACATTTTCCTACGTGAACTCTTCTTCCTTGTTTTTGGGACGTTGTCTGTAAACCCTGACTTTCCCTCCTCAGTTACATACATTGAACTTCACTATTTGGCCCTTGGATCATTTTTTTTCTTTTTAACTTTTAATTTGTCCTTGTGAGCGCTTCCATTCCATTGAGTTCAGCCTTGCCTAATTGTGGCTGATTGCCAAGTCCCTAGTGTGTTTCCTCTTCTGAATCACAGACCAGGGTTTTATCAGCCGCTAGCACACTTGCACAGGGGCGCCCAGAATCACCGTCAGCACATCAGGTCACCTGGCTTCTCTTTGCCTGATAGTGCTACAAACTCTCATTCACGCGGGATCAGGCGTCCTTTGCTCCTCTCGTTCTCGCCCCACATTTAAGCATTTGCCACATCCCACATGTTCTTTCTCTGCAGTGTTTATTTCACTCCTCCCCTTTCCACACCTGCTGCCACCTCGGTTTGTGTCCTCACTGCCTCTTGGCCAGACCTCTGCAACATACCTTTCTCACACATTGTGGTTAGACTGATATTCCTCAAGTGCACCTCTGATCCTATTGCTCACTTTTCACCAAGCCCTTTCAGTGTTCCACATGGTGGACTGAATCACTCACAAACTCAGCATGGGCGTGCATGATGTCCTACAGCCCCTACCTAAATCTCTAACCCCAATCCCACTGCTCCCTCTTTGGCTTCAGACTGCCTGTTCTAGCTCTTCTCAGAATATGACATTTTCTTAGTCACTTCTGTAACTAGCATCTCACCACACATTCCGTTCTGTCTTCAGATTCCTGCAGTTAGTGTGCTTTCTCCCTCGTTTGAACCCTGTAGTGTTTAGTTTCTGCCTCTCTTATGACATGTACTAGTGTTGTGGCTCTTTGTGTACTAGTCTTATCGCTGAGACATTGCCTCATGCCGACACTCCTCCCCTCTGCCCCCGCCCAGTGTTCTTAGAAGGCAGCGACTGCCTTACTAATCTTTGTTGTGTATATTGTGTCAAGCAATAGCACACTGGCCTGTGTCTGTCTGCCAAATCGATTAAGTACTTGTTGAATGGAAGTAGAAATTCCAAGTAATACAGATGGCAAAGTGTGGTGTTCATTCTTAAGTCTCGTTTTTTTCATTCCTAGGTGAAGCTCGTGTGTGGAGTGCCACGGTACAATCAGACGACAGATGGACAGTGTGACAAAAGTGTCAGAAAGGATTGGGCCTCGCTGTGAGAGTCAGCCTGGATTCAAAGTGTTGACAAGTTGCTGAAAAGGAAGCCAGTGGGAGGACTGTGGCACGCAGAGGAAGTGGAGCCCTGTCTTCGGTCACACCATTGATGGAGGACAGATGGACAGCCGTATGGCCAGTCACCTCTCCTCTTAAACCTTTGGAGAGTGGTCCTTTGTCCTCTGCTGGACACATAATAGGAATTCTAACACACTGTCTGAATTCACTTTTCATAAAAACGTAAAATCAGACTGCTCTGTACAGCCAGGCTCAACTGTTGTATGGTAGCAGATTTGCAAACATGAGTGCTGAGGGGTACCAGTACAGAGCGCTGTATGATTATAAAAAAGAAAGAGAAGAAGATATTGACTTGCACTTGGGTGACATATTGACTGTGAATAAAGGGTCCTTAGTAGCTCTTGGATTCAGTGATGGACAGGAAGCCAGGCCTGAAGAAATTGGCTGGTTAAATGGCTATAATGAAACCACAGGGGAAAGGGGGGACTTTCCGGGAACTTATGTAGAATATATTGGAAGGAAAAAAATCTCGCCTCCCACGCCAAAGCCCCGGCCGCCTCGGCCTCTTCCTGTTGCACCAGGTTCTTCGAAAACTGAAGCAGATGTTGAACAACAAGGTCAGTATTGATAAGTGGTTGCTTAATGACTCCCTTTCTTTTTCTTTTTAAGGAAAAGTCTTAAGTTTGGGTTGAGTTGTTATGTTCTGGGCAGAAGTTATCTTGGCAACTGCACCTGAATTGATGTGTGGTGCAAAAAAGCTTGGTCAGTCATTACACAACTAGAAATTTGTGTTTTTGACACCCAAAGGAAATTCTCATTAGAGCATTTCAGAATTCAGATTTTCAGATTAAGAGTGTAGTCCCAGCTACTCCGGAGGCTGAGGCAGGAGAATGGCGTAAACCCGGGAGGCGGAGTTTGCAGTGAGCTGAGATCCGGCCACTGCACTCCAGCCTGGGCTACAGAGCAAGACTCCGTCTCAAAAAAAAAAAAAAAAAAAAAAAAGAGTGGTCAAGGGGTATAATGCAAATATTCCAAAATCCAGAACAACATGAAATCTACAACACTTCTGGTTCAAGGCATTTCAGATAAGGAATACTCAACCTGTGTATATCTAATAATAATTTTGGGAAAGTGGAGGGTAAGTCTAATGTAAGTATGTTTAACATGATTTGTATGGAAAAATAGAGAGAGTAATAGAATGACCACAGAACTCAGCTGAGAAGAAACCATTGTTTTTGTAACCCGGTATCTACCTCTTGGTTTCCTCTCCAGGATCGCTGTGGGCAAAGCTGAAACCCAATCCTATAGTTAGTATAAAAGTAAAGGGATTTCACTTCCTTTGTGGGTAGTGTCATTTGTAGCATTAATGCCTATAGTCTGGTTCACCTTCATGAGGGGAAAAAACACTCACTGAATACTTTTCTTAAATGGAAACCACCTTCATTCAAAAACCACTTATTGCTTATTGGAGATGGTCCATACTTGCGCTTCGGGCACAACTGTGTCTTTAAGGTTTATCTTCTGTTTGGTTTCACACAGAGACAAGCCTTATGCTCAGCTTTAGTGTTATCAGCTTTGTCAAATACCGGTTTCCTCACTAGTAAATCACATGCATTTTTCTTTTTTCTCTTGTAGTCTTTTTTCTTAGGATCTAAGAAGGGAATGGGAAGGAATGTTTAAGATGGGTGGGCCTAACTGCAGTAGTTATATATTGAGGAGACCTGACTGGCATCACAGGATATTTCTGGAAGAGATTCTGGTACCATTAATAAGGTGTTATGCCTTCTTTAATGTTGCCTTTTTCTAACACAAGTGAATAAGACAATGAGAACCGAGAAACAGAATGCAAGGGTAAGAGCTGCCTTTCAGTACTGAGTAATAATAGATTGGGAATATTGTGTTAAAGTCAAGGAATTTATTAATGATACCTGAAGGGAAGCCCTTTTCTTTCCCACACCCAGCCCAGAAGGGATACTTATTTCATAAATCTTACACTTTATAATGTTCAAATAATATCTTTTATTATATTGTTCAAAAGCCAAAGTTAATTTTGCTTTGCAGATGAATCAAAAAACCATGACTCTCCACACATACATAAGTGATTTTGTCAACCATTGCAGCACTTAGCAGATTGAAGATACATATGTATAATCGTTTTTCTCCACCAAGTTATATATTTTTCACCTTTTATTTTTTTAAGTTAAAAACATGTTCTTCAGTAGGCTAATTCAAAAGAAAAAGTGATTTAATTTTTCCCAGAATACAGAGCTTTACAGAATCATAAAAATATCTCAGTTGAATTAGAGAAGATTATTTACAAGGTGGAATAAGGGCACCTTGTCAAGAATAGTTACAAAACAATTTTGTAAAAGCAGTCTTTCAGCAAAATTGCATTTGATAATTGCTATCAGGTGTAAGTTTCTTTGGATATGGTGTACAGAAAAGCAAGTCTTTCCTTATAGAAAAAATCATTTTCTCTTTTTATATCCTAAACTATTTTATAATGCTTCCTTTCTCATGTAATGTGATGACAATTGAGATTTTTAGGAGCTTTTCCATTTTTCTTTAATACATGGAAAGGTGGAGTGAAATGAAAATTTTTAGCAGAATTCAAGAAAGAGACCCATGATAATGGCATAAAAGTATTAGAGCCTGAATATAAATGAGAAATTAGGAATAACTGAAAGGTTGAAAAGAGAGTGGGCGGGGGGGCCATGTGGGGAGTATAATACTAAACATTCAATTTTCTAGAAATGTTGGTCTTGTATTCTCATTTAAATATTCCTACGAAGTGCGAATTCAATAGCTCCTATGAGTTGCATGTTGAATTGATATGGAAAGTAGTTATAAGGATAAATGGTATATGTTGGAACGTATGAGACTGGTTTCTTTTGCCTCCGTTTGTATTTCTTTGAAAAGCTTTTGCAGTGACAAATTGTATGAAGGCAAGAAATGATAGTTCTGTTCTGTTCTTACTGTAATTGAATTCTTTAGTTCTTTTTTTTTTTTTCCTTTTAACACCCTCCACCTCCACCTGACTTAGCCAGTTTTTCATGTTATGCTGTGTTTATTGCTTTTAGAAGGTTATTCCTCACCAATCCCCCGCCCCAGGTCTAGGATTTGTTTTGTGGACTTGGCACACCTCATTAATGGGCAGCAGGGTAGATAGACGGTGTGAGGACAGCCTGCATGCCAATCGTGTGTCTGTGTCCTGCTGAGCCTTGCTATCCTCTCTGTTTTTGAAAGGAAGTTGTCATTAGACTCTGGCCAAAAGTACATTCTGTGAGAGATTCCTCCCTGTACGATAGAGTCTTACTTTTCTACTTTGCTTGTATGTTCTTGGAAATAAAGCTGTGACGTTTTACTTTTTGAGAGAAAGAGTCAGAAACCCTTAGGAAATCTTATATACGGCGCTGTACTTTCTTCCAATACATTTTGCATGCAGTTTTTTAGGAAGCCCTGGCATATAGATTGAATGAATTGTTCTAATTGGATAATCTTGGATGTTTTGGGACTTAAATACATTTAGTAAGCATGGCCCAAGTCCTTATTTTGCGCTAGAAAGCAAAGATAAAAGATGAAATTAAGACTCAAGAGCCAGCGTGCCCTGAGATGCTCTCTCATGTCTCTCTTCCACCTTAGAGCTGTGCTTTGTCCCCTCTGCTTGGACAGCTCTTCCCCTAGACATCTGAGACTGACCCACTCTCACTTCTCTGCTCAAATCTTTCTTCTCATGGAGTCTGACTCTACTCACGATATTCCATGCTGGGACCTACCTCTCTGCTTTTGCAAATCATTGATTATTTAACCCATGATATCATTTACCTATTATGTTTATTGTTCATTGGCTGTTCCCTCTGTTAGATTTTTAAGCTCCATAAGGGGAGGGATCTTTGTGGTCATCCATTATCCTAAGTATCTAGGACAGTGTGGTAGGTTCCCAGTATGCTGGTAAACATGGGCTGCTGCAGCTCATCATCTAACTATTTCACTTTCTGCATTGCTTTTGAAATTGACCACGTGCTCTGAATGTCATGTGCAATCATACAAAGCTTAATGGCCCATCTTGTTTTAGAAAATAACAGCTTATTTGTTATCCACATCCTCCACATCTGAGGCATTCTGCCTTGGCCTTCACCATTGCCTGCTATGTCTCCAGAACTCTTCATTTTCTTCCCAGGGCCTGGGACAGGTAATTCTGCTGGTGGGAAAGTGGGTTAAGCTGATAGTGCCTTCAGTCACTTAAGTCAAGTGGGTAGAGGGTCTGTCATGGCCAGCGAGTATCCTCAGGGCAAATTCTGTGCCCTTTCTCCCATCCTTTTATCTCCTTCCCTTTGCATGGGGGCTAAAATTGCCAATATGATGATGACATTTCATTTTTCTAGAAACCAGTAGAGCCCTATGTTACGTTCTTTGGAGAGAACCTCTTCCATGTTTTGTTTGGATAAAGAGTGTGCTGGGTGTACAAGGTGGGTGTTACATGCTCTTGGGTGAGGCAGCTATTGAAAGGCAATCTTCTGGCTTAGGCTGCTCAGATCCTGGCATCCCGTCGCGCTACACACAACCCCATTCAGCCAGGGTCCTATATTTTCTCTTGTACACAAGGAAATGAGTTGATGGAAAGTGGGGATCTAGGGATATGGGAATAAAAATATATTCCTCTGTCATATGTAAGCCATACCAGTGAGGCTATTTCTCAGGACAGTGGTTTTAACTCATACTTTGAGATCCTTTAATTAAAATCATGCTAATGCAGAATATTTAGACGAGTGAGTCTGTGCCCATGTTAGTTTGTGGAGTGTACTGAAACCTGCTAGCATAAGAGATTACTTACTGCATCTCCACCTCCATCCTGACCTACACAACCCTCCCTGGCTCCTCCTGCAGACTCTGACAGTGGATTTCAGCTGGTTTCAAACGTAAGACATAAAGCGTGCATTTGGCATGGCTTATGTTAAATTTTGATCGAAATCGCTTCTAAACAGAAAAAAAAGGCCGCCATTGGCGTTGGTTTTCATGGTTTCCCGAGGCATGTTATTGTTACATTTTTCACATTCAGCATTCAAGTGTCCCTTCATGGTTGTTGTTCCCTGTCCAGAAAGCAGGGCTGCAATAAATCACAGACGTTGATACACTGTACAGAGGTCACAGAAAATAGTGACCTGATCCAAAATTACACACCTCTGCTGAGCCCGTTGGTCATAACCTACTGCTGTCTCCTTGAGGCAAATAGTGCTTGTGCAAGTTATTTGCTTTGCTTTACAAATTCCTGCCTTTATGAATTCTGTTTTCTTTCAGAATATACTTTCTCATAACATTCTTCACCTTCCTTCCTCCTTAAATAAGCCTTTGCTGTGAACTTGGAGGTTTGTCTTGTTAACCCCGAGTGATGGGGAAAATCACCCAATTTATGGTGCTGACTGCTCGTTCTGCATCTATCAACCACTTTGTTTTTGCAAGAAAGTTGTGTCAGTTACAGGATCTTAGAAGATAAGGGCCTTTGAGCTCTGTCTCTAACTTCTGACCAACCAGAAAAGTTCATCAGGACATTATGGAGATTTCTACCCAGGCATAAAAATTTAAGTGTTGGCCCTCTGTGTTTCAATAGGAAATGAAATATATTTCTAAAAGACGTAATGAATATAATTGATTAAAGAGTGTGTCTGGAAAAAACAAATGTGCTAATTATTTTGAATAAAATCAAATTAGCCTAACCACTTATCTTAGGGTCAGAGAATATGTCATTTGCATATTAAATTACGTATTGCAACACGGTTCACCCTCTCATGAGCGTTTATTTATATTCTCATTACATTTTTGATTTTTTAAAAACATGTTTTCTGTTAATTTTAGTTATTTTGTTTCCCTAAAAATGTATGAGTGAAAGGAAAGTAGCTCTAATTAACAATTTGTGTATCCATGGTTTTTTTGAAAATGAAATTGACAAAAAGAGGATTCTCACCTTTATTGCTTTTTAGCAGGAGGGTTCTGATCCTGAGCTGGCCTGACCACTTCAGGAATTCACAGGCACACTCTGAGGGGCCCGAGAGTAGGGAGGCTCTCTCGCCCAGAGAGGAGAGGAAGGCATTTCTCCCTCCTTCCCCCAGTCTGTTATTTGAAGGGAATTACTAGAACTTCTCTCCTAGAGCTGTGGTGACAGTTAAGTCCAAGCTTGCAGAATAAGACATTATTTGAGGGGAAGCTTTCTGCCAGGTGTCCGTTTCTGCCTCCGTCCTTTAAAATGTTTGTTCAGATGCTTTTGTTAAGGCTTCTAACTCTATATACTTCTTTCTTCCTGTGTTCTTTTTTCAAAAACGGGAAAAGGGTCCAGTGTCCTTATATGTACATCCTAAGTGAAGCCCTCACACACCTCTGATTCAAATAGGAGTTATTTAACTAGAGGGAGCATATTTTGTTTTGTGGCAACTAAGTTAATGTTGATATTCGAATACAATTTTCTTTGTTATAAATATGGAACTCTCTATTTAACTTGTCAATAGATCTTTGATAAATTTGATGTCAGTCTTCTCTGGTTTCTAGATGAATGCATCTTTGTCTGCAAGAAGAGATGTTCTGATTAGTAAGAATTTCTTCTCTGAGTTAGAAAAAAAAATTAGAAATTCTGAAATTCAACAACAAATGGTGACTTACATCTGCTAAGTAGCACCCAAAAAGGGGAGAATTTTTCACCTATGGCAAATAAGAGTGCCAAATATGACATTATTTGCATATCTGTGTTTTGATTAGTAAAAACCAAACAGATGTTAGTACAGCTGGCTCTTGCCTATATGTGTATCTTTGTTGCTAACAAATTTCCATGGGGAAGGATGTAACATTGGTCTGAAGGCTCAGATAGGAGAAAATAACGTGGTGTGATAGCTTGAAATGAGAAGCATAATTGCATGATGGATTATATCTGAATGTTTTGAGGTCTTGAGTTTATACCATTCAATATCAAAGCAGTCCTTAGGCTTTCAATAGAGGAGGACACGTGGAGGGGGATGAAGCGAACTAGAAATGGGCTTTATTTCAATTACTTGGGTGTAGTGTACCTAAAATGTCAAGCTGTTTAACAAAATATCAGACTACTTTATAAATGTGTTATTCCTTCTTACCAATTTATGTAAAGGACCACGATATTTTATTTTTACTATGAAAATTCCATGCAGTATACAGTGAGTAGAATTATTGTAGTAGAAACATTGTTAAAATATAACTTTGAATTAAAAACAAAACATGGTATACATTGTTATATAATGGATAACGTAGTGTATACATTGTTAAAATATATCCTTGTAGTTAAAAACAACACAAATTAGCTGCAAATCTTTGTTTAATTAAATTATGTATGCAGAACTTTCTCCCAAAGACTTTATACCACCTAAAGCATGGCTGTGATTTTCAGGAATACCCTCTCTGGACTGTTTCTTGCATGGAGGTGTTGGCAATGTATTTGTATTCATCTATCTCTCTATTCTCAGTTGGTAGATTATGTAATGCCTATAGATTATTCTGTCCTGTCACAGTTTGATTGATATTGAAGTTATAACTGTGAATTTATTATAGTGTATTGCAGGAGCCGTAATTTGATGATCAAATCTGATATCCAAGAGAGTAAAGAATATAGACATAAGTGAAATATAAATCTGTGACATATTATTTGAATCAGAAATTCCACATTGCTTTGCTTTCTATAAATTCCTTAACCTTCTAGTTCCAGTGTTCTCTAATTATAAGATGAAAAGCTAAATGCTGTCTCTTTCGAGTTTTGGCAGAGTTTTTGTTTCAATCCTTCTCTTCCTAATCAGAAGAATTGTCGGAGAAATAAGACCCAGAAAAATTGATTCTCACTAGTAGTGTTTCCCCAATAATGCAACCCAGAAGCCCTGTATATGAGAATAAGGGAATGCAGTGAGAGGATTTATGCAGAGAAGCAGCCTATGATGGTTGGAAAGATATACTTACATGACCTCATTGCACGATCTGATTGGAGACTGATCCATGGATTGTATGGGATTATTGCTTATGAAAGTGCCTACCTGGTATCAAGTTTTTGCAAATGCACGTGGTGTATGGTTTTAAGATATGTTTCACCAGTGTGAATATTTAGGTTCTACCTCTGTTGGTGGGCAGTTAGCAATTGCTGGTATCTAAACTGGTTTGAAACTTACTGCCTCCTTTGAACGGCATCTGTGCAGTAGAGCTAAACTCGTTGACATGATCTGTGCTCAGAGTTCCTACAGATTTGTTTCATACATATTTGTTAAATTTTGCAAGGTAAGTAGAGAATGATGGTTATAACATTTTGTTTATTCAGACCCCTCTAAATCTACCTAAGAGGTAACACATTAGCATAGACATTAGACAAGGCTGCATTGTGAAGTCAGAGTGACTGTCTGGGGTTGTCATTGTCATCTTCCAAGCTTTCTCCTAAAGAAGAAAATTGACATAATGCTGTTAGACTCGGCACATGAGACCAGTGCCACAGCAAGCACTGGTTCCAGCCTGCTACTGGTTTTTTGGTAAAATGCAGTTTTCAGAATTACTCAAGGGCATTAATAAGATTAATTTTTATGATATTAGAAATAGTATGTTAACTTTTTAGCTATTGTTAAACACTGATGGTTTTATTTTTATTCTATTTAAAAGAATAATTTTTGAGGCCAGTTGCAGTGGCTCACACCTGTAACCCCAGCATTTTGGGAGGCCAAGGTGGGCGGATCACTTGAGGTCAGGAGATCAAAACCAGCTTGGCCAATATGGTGAAACCCCATCTCTACTAAAAATACAAAAATTAGCTGGGTGTGATGGTGCATGCCTGTAATCCCAGCTACTAGGGAGGCTGAGGCAGGAGAATCACTTGAATCTGGGAGGCGGAGGTTGCAGTGAGCCGAGGTTGTGCCACTACACTTCAGCCTGGGTGACAGAGTGAGACTATCTCTAAATAAATACATAAATAAATAATAAAAATAATTTTCAATGCTTAAGAATTTTTTTATCAGTAAACAGTGCATTTGAAATTTTTTTTTTTTTGCATTCTTGTGTCCCAACTATAGAAATATAGCTGAATATTTGTGGCATCATTAATGCATAATTTCAAAGCATTTTACACATTGTTAACTTAAATCTTACCATGTTCTTTCAGGTAGCAAAAAGTAAGTTTGTTTATTATTTATTCAGAAGTATTTGAAGAAGTTAGAACAAAATGATTTTATTGCTAAATAATAAGGAATATCTGTGGAGTACCAAGGAATGAGATATAATGAATTTGGTTAGAGTATATCAAAGTGCATATTATAGTTTTGGTCTCACACTTCCCTGTGGGTCTGTTTAACTGTTGAAAATGTCTTCTTCAAAATGAACCTTAAACATTTGCAAATTTAGTCTTTGCTAATTATTCTGCCAGGCTTTTTTTTTTTTTTTTTTTTTTGAGAGTCTTGCTCTGTCGCACAGGCTGGAGTGCAGTGGCTCAGTCTCAGCTGACTGCAACCTCTGCCTCCTGGGTTCAAGCAGTTCACCAGCCTCAGCCTCCTGAGTAGCTGGGACTACAGGCGCCCGCCACCACACCTGGCTAATTTTTGTATTTTTAGTAGAGACAGAGTTTCACCATATTGGTCAGGCTGGTCTCGAACTCCTAACCTCGGGAGATCCACCCGCCTCGGCCTCCCAGAGTGCTGGGATTAGCAGTGCAAGCCACCACGCTGGCCCTGCCAGACATTTTATAGATTTCATCTGACCCTCACAACCACCCTGCAAAGATGGCATATTATGACCATTTTTGAGATTTAAAAACTGAAGGTCATGTGATTGTGTAAATATTTCAAAAGAAAAGGGACTTCTTAGTGATGGTGCATTCACAAGATTCAAGAACATTTTGGGCAAGTCAGGCAGTCGTGGGGATTGCCTTAAGCAGTCCCTTGTGAAGTTATCGGTAATTGAATTCTGCTTTTTGGGTGGTCTTCAATTATGCCTGCTCTATCTGTTAAGTTTCACTAGCTATTACATTCATACAACTCCAGAAATTTACCTCCAATTTATATGTGACTTACAACATTTTCTTATGTCTGGTAAGTATTTGAAAGGATTGAATTACAAAGAGACGGATAAGGCCATGAAGCTAAGACAAAGTTTTGGGTATATGCATGTAAATGCAATTTTTCTCAGGAAGAAATACACCATGATCAGATAACTCAAAAGTTTTATAACCTTGATAAATAGATTTACCTTCATTTCTGTTGTTTTTGAAGAAGTTAAATGTCTGCTTTAAATGTTTCCCTGCACTTCAGGTTTTCTTATTTCAGACTCATTATATCATTTTGATTAAAATGGAGCACAGATTGGAGTTATACTTGCTTAAAAGCCAAAAACTTGAGGGTATCCAGCATAAGAATTGTGTGTTTTGGCTTGTGGATAGCAGCTGCTTGAAATCCATAAAAACAAGAAACTTGAAGTTGACTCAGATAAATCTGAAGTCTTGTACCTGAATTATGTCAAGGTTAGCAGTAAAAGCCATTTTAAAAGACTGAGTACAAATTGCCAAATTCCTTTGAATGCCAAACCGTATTTCTCAGGAAAGTCGGCCACTGCCAAATTTATAACATTTGTGTTTCTGTTACTTGAATTCCAAGGGCAGAGGGGTGGATGAGGGGGTAAGTGAAAGGCACAGGTGAATTTTATTTTCAGGTGTCTAATAGGACAGTGTGACATTGCCCAGAGATCGTCTCTCAAAGGTAGTGAGTGCCAGCAGAACTTCCTGAATGCATTTATTTTTGCTTATTTACTTATTTTCTCATTGAATTAAAAAAACCTTTAAAAAATGTTCTCTGAGTTAAAAAGGCCTCTGGCTGGTAGTCCTGAGACAGCTTCTTGAGAGTCTCCAAGAGAGCCTCTTCTCACTACAGTCCCGAAGAAGACAGGAAGAAAAAAAAATTATTCTGAATACATAAAACTAGAATTAGTGGGGAGAAATGCATACTGTAAACTCAACAGAACCAGGGTTAAAAAATATAGGATAAGTTTTGACTACCTAAAAATAGCAGGGCAGACCCATCTCCTCCCTAATTCTGTCCATAATTCAGAAAGGGCACAGGGAACTATCCTCAGGAATGCTCTTACCCCCTCTTCCTTGTCCTCTCCGACAAAGCCTTTCTAATCAGTAGGAGGTTACAACTCAGAAAATAACCAGAGAGAGCTGGAATGGTAAGTTAGGGGCTATTACTGTTGTATCCTGAGAATCCTGATCCGTGAAAATAAAGTGCTGAAGGTGGGGTAGAGTTAGAAAGACCTGTGTTCATGGAGGGTTTTGAGTATTACAGGCTCTCCATCCCTCAGAGCATCAGAAAGCCAGGCGGCGAACGCAGGAGATTTTTCTCTCAGGCTAATCAAACTCATGTTGAAATGAAAACCACTTTGGAATTGGCCTGTTCATCTCAACCTGCCAACTAACTGTAGGCCTGATACCAGCACCCAAGTGGATCCCTTGGCTCACAGCAGTCACCAGGCATGGGTAGATCTTTCCTTATTTAGTGATAAACAGGAAAAACCTAACCAAGCCTACTGAAGCATGTCCATCTAGAAAAGAAAAAGGGAGATCGTATTGGAGATTTGGAAGAACAGTAGACCTCCAGAACTGATTTATTACAATTTACTTCTGTTATAATATTTCAGCTTATTATTATGATTTATTTCTGTCCCTCATGAAAGGGACAGAAAGTAGTCAGACGGTTATGAGCTGAAAAGACAGTAGGATGGGATGAAATCAGAGTGAAACAATAAAAAAAAGACTAAGTTAAAAATGTAATAGCATATTAAAATTCATGTTTTGAGGGGGTAATGAGCTGAAAATAAAGTCTGTGTTGTGAAGGAGAAACAAGATAAGGCTCTTTCAGAATGCAAAGGATAAAAACATAAAAGGGAGAAGATATATGGAGAGAATATCTAACAGGAGAGAATTACAAGTGTTGATAAACGGGAAACCACATCAAGTGAAATAGAACAACATCATTGTAATAAGTTTTCACGCATGCGTGCAGATTTGAAAGTGTTCCCCATATTTTTCATGTGAAATCAATGAAAAATATGTTTGGGCATTTCTTTTTAAGAATAATGTTAAAGTACCTTGCCAAAATATCTGGCAAGATATTTGCTACCAGGGAACAAAGATGTTTTTCTTCTCCTGTCTGGCAATAAATGCCAAAAAAATAGTGCATTGATTTCAGTCGAGTTTTGAGGAGAAAAGATGGTGACTTAAGAACTTACTGAGCTTCCTCCTTGTATTTTATGTGGAAAGGCAATTGAGAGGCATTCGCTGATCAGCGGGAGCTCAGGAAAGATACACTGAACCTCTTGTTCACGTGGGAGGACCTAAAGGTTGCCTTTTTATTGTTAAGCTTTATAATTTAAAAAGGTATAAATTTAAAAGTAATTCATTTTGGTTACCTTAAAAAGTAATTATCAAAATAAAACTATAAAGTATATATCTTCTAAACACGTAGAAATATATATTCCAAAAGACAGGCAACAAAGAATAAAAATATTACAGGGAAAATGTTTACTGTATATGAATAAGAAATACAGACTTAAACATATGTATGTTCGTATATACACATATATACACATAAAATTGGCCATATACATGTATTTATGTGTTCAACACACACATTATTTTTCAGGTACTGCACTAACCTTTTATTCCATTGACTTGTTACTTTTCCTAAGAACTCTATGACACTGGCCTTATTATACCTGTTTTAAAGATAAACAAGTGTACTTAGATGATGGCCCAAGGTCACACAGCTAGTGGAGGAGCTGAGATTTGACCCCAAACAGTCCGACTGTTGACCCAATGCTCTTAAGCAACTGTGCAATACAGCGAAAGGGCCGGCGGGGGTTAATGTTCACACTGCTTCATGCTGCTGACTTCTGACCAGCCACAGGGCACCCTGGAGCCAAAGGCAGATGACTCCCTGGCTTGCCAGTGACGTATGATGCGGTCTGATATGACAAAGTGAGTTAAGCAAGCAGATTTTTCCTCTCGGGAAACACACCCAAGAACAACTAAAAAGAATAAAGCAGATGTGTGAGTTACTGTCCTTACAGCAAAAGAACCTCATCAGAACCACAGGCTGGAAAGAGGTGATTACTTTTAAAGGGCAGTTCATTCCTTCTGCATGTTGGAACCTGTGGCTCTTAACTGGCTAAAATTTTAACCTTCAGTTGGCCCTCACTTGGCTTGTACTTCTTAATGTTGTAGATAACATTACAGATTTATATAATATTCAACTTTTATATATATTATGTATAAATGTTTATGTATAAATATGTATTTGTATTTGTATATGATATATAGTAAGTGTTATATTTAAACCATCATATAGAAAAGCCATTATTGGGTACACTGTACAAATCTGCCTTTATAATTGAGCGTGCTGTTTCACTAAAAGCAGCTTTAGAGAAAGGACTGAAAGCTAGCTCTAACTTGCTACTTCACTAGCCTTCATTGTTTGGATTGGCGTTACATGCACAGTTATATTGTAACTGTCACTTGTGGTCTAATCTTCCCCTTAGGGGAAACTTGAGAAACCTGGTCAGCTTTAACATTTAGAGGAAGTTTAAACATATTGGACCATAACATTCACAGTTGTTTAACCGAAACTCCAGTTCTTGTCAGACCACATCTCTGCAGCCCTTCTGTGATTGGAATCATCTAACTTTGGCCCTCACTAAGGAAAAATTTGACAAGATGCAAAAAAATGTTTACTCTTGTTTTCTTTGCCAGGAACCTGAGTCTGCGCAGCAGACTCTGAGACCTCTTTGCCTACCCCAAATAAGTGAATTGTCAGATTCAACTAAGTGAATTGCCACTGTAACTGTTTTTTATTCCCATAACTGCTTTCGGTGAATTCCAACCTAGTTGTTACATCCCTTTAATATTTTGGGTAATTATGTTCTTTAAGAATGAAAATATTTTTTCCTTCCTTCCTTTCTTCTTTCCTTCCTCGTTTTGTTATAGTCTAGCTGTGAGACCAGTTGCCCTTCATATATTCTAGAAGAGAATGATGGGGTGAGTTTCACAGTGATCTTTTTCCAAAATGCAAAACCACTGTCACTCCACCTCCCAGGCAACCCCACTCATTCTATTTTCTAGAACACATTTAAAATATAGTTGAGGGTTTTGCTTAGATGATGACGAGTCCCTTGATTCAGTGGACTCCTAAGGGACCATCTTTCACCAGCACTAAATGCTGTTTAGTTCACATATTGAAATGTTTTAAATTATAACTTAGCAATTGTAAGTAGTAATCTTCAGATTATATTGTCTCACATTTAATGTATAATTTCCTAAGAGAAGGAAATGGTCCTGGTGGGGGTTAATAGTTATAGTAACTATTAATAATACTGATGACTACTAGTTAATAGTAATTAAAGCCTCCTAAAATGAGAGGGAAAAAAATCTTTTGTTTATAAGGGTTAAAAAGAAGAGTTGATACTTAATATTTTTAGTAAAATCCCAGTGCATGTTTGATTAATTTTGTTACTTTATTCCGGGCATATAGTTGAATAATTACCTGAATTTTTGATTTGCTGAAAAGGTGGTAGTTGCAATTTTTTTTTTTTTTTACATTACTGTTTTTAGTTCATTACATCTAGATGCTACATTTTCCTTTTCTTAAATATAAGCAAGATAAAATGTTTTACCTCTGAGATGAAAAATTTGAAATTTCTTCAATGTGACTCCTTACTAACACAATTGCAAGCACGCATTGAACGTTTGCTTTGTGCCAGGCACCGCGTGCTGTGTGCTCTACCTACCTAATCTCACTTAGTCCACTTAGTCCTATTTGCAGGTTGAGGCTTAGAAAGAAAAAGAAACTTGCCCAGAGTCCAACACTAGTAGCTGGTAAAGAGCGGGTCTTTGCATTAGCCTTTCTCACTTCAGGGTGGGTTCTTCCCAGCACCACACTGTACCACGCTCAAGACGAGTTGCAGGAGGAAAGGAACCTCTGGCAGTATTAACTAAATCTTAGCAAGTAGTTGCCTGTAAATTGTAGACTTTTAAATACAATCTCACATTTCTATGATCTTTATCCAGATACCAGTTACCTTCAAACTAATTTAAGAATCTTATAGATATTAAAAATGCTTGATTGGCCAATCTCATTTCTGTGAAAATCAGGTACTAGAAGCATGTATCAAATCAGAGACTTATTTGTGACAATTTGCACACACATTTGCACAAAATGCATCAACTTCTTTCAAAGTTTACTTGAAATAAAAAGGGAAGAATATGAAGTATCATAGGTTAAAGCAATGTCCTCATTCCATTTAGGCAAAAGTATTGTGATATTTGAATATTGTTAGTTTGAGAATATGGAATTGTACTCCTTATAGCAATTCCAACCTAGAAAAAGATTTATGTTTTAATTGATGGGTTAGGCAAAAAATTAATCTTGGCATAGAGGAAAGAAACAGCTCTGACTTAGAGGACTTGAGGCTAGAACATGGATCAAGTGTCTGAAGTTTTTCATGTGGCCTCAAGTTGAATCTTGCTCAGAGAATACACAGTGGTCAAACTTCACATCATAGTCATGATGTATGAAGCCAAAAGAAAAGTCCTAGTTTAGTTGCTGGGTGGTTCCATTAAATCATGAACGTAGGTTTAATGATTTTATTGGAAGCATGACTTCCAGTGAGGCAAGGCAGCCGGCCCCAGAAGAGAGGTCTTCCATGGGTAGATAGGAACTCAAATGCTTTCCCAGACTGGACCCAGGAGACCATGTCAGGGACTTTGATACGGCTTGCCACCAGGACAGATCATTCTACCCATCTAAGGAGTTAGGGTATCCCCAGGAGCTGTGATGGGAGCTGGAAATTCACACCTGTGAAATGGGAGGTATGCTGGGTTGAACAGAATAGCCCAAGGCCTGTCCATGAGCTGAGCCATGGCCAAGGATTTCTTAATTCTAGAGGCCTCCTTCTTGAGCTTGCCTTCTTTTGAACTTGGCCCTCAGTGTCTGGGTAAGTTGGAGCGTGACTATCCAGGGAAAGCCCCTGGTTTGTATTTAGTCAAGTTGGCCAGAGAAAACTGGATCTAAGCGGGAATAAAATTTGCTGACCCCCATCTCAGAGGTTAACATTTTCATTTGTGTTTTGCATGACTCATTTTAAATTACAGTGCTCTACAAGTATAGAAAGAAGCCTTCCTCTTCCCACCCTCCCCCAGACACCACATAATGGAAAAAGCAAGAATTTTCTGCATAAGCAAGTCCTTAAAAAAAAAAAAACACACACACACACACAAAGGTCAGCCTCTGATGGGACTTCTTTCCTGCCAGAAATCCCACTGGTCCACTGTCGCAATTTTTACAAAAGGCCACGATGAAAGAGTAAAGCCCATTTTGAGCCCTTTGCTTCTGTATTATGTGAAACATAACTTGTATTTCTGTTCTTGGTATCAGAAGAATTGTTAGTTTTTGAACATGTAAAATCTACGAGGCTCTCTGACTGTTGAAGTATAATTTTGATTAAGAAAAGATTTGTTCCACCGCTTTGATTAGACACATAAAACTTTGAAAAGTTTTGATGTTCTGTTTCCTGTTTTAAAAAAGTATGTCCTCTCCTGTGAACTCTAACTAGATGAGAGGATTTTCCTCAGAGAAAATTCAGCCCTGGGAAGAACCATCCATGGAGGTCATAACCTAGAAAATTCTTCAAGGGAAGTTGCAATGAATTAAAAGAGGTTGGAGTTAGAAAGTTCTGTTCTACCAAATTTGTGCTAATAGTCGCACCTTTCTTTCCCAGAGTGGTCACTGGAGAAAATGTGTAAACCAACTGCAAACAAGTATATCTGTTGTAGCTTTTCTTTTCCTTTAGTGACAGTTCAATTAGTTAACCAAAAGAAGCTACTGTACCATCAAGACTAGCTCCCAGCCCAGGGCTTCAGCATAAAGCAGCTGCTCAATTAATTTTGGTGGATCAGGGGCAGAAACAAGTTACCTTTGGGATGCAGATTCTGAAGAGTCTGCCATGAAACGATTAAATGAATGAGAGTGATGAGGGGCTACTTAATTGGAACTATGTAAAATGGCTCCTTAAGCTTCATGGACAATTGAGTAACTTCAGTTTCTTCTCCACTCTTGTTTACTTCCTGCTCTTCTAGAATCAAGTGTTAGGTATTCTGGTCTTTTACAGTGAGAAGATTAAACAGCCGTAGTTTAAAGCATTAATCTGGAGTGTTCTGTGGCCGCATTAATTATATTTTCTACTAAGATTAAATTGCAGATGGATATAAGCAGCAATATACGTTCATCCAGGGCAAACCAAAATTCTGTAACCCGCCATCCTTGGTGACTTTTTATTTGTATATAAAGACCTTTTTAAATTGAAATAGTTTAACTTGATTTTTTCCCCCAGTTAGGTAGAAGAAAAATGAATTGGATGCAGAAAACAGTTGTATGGAGTGTATTTTCATAGGTACAGGGCTTGAGTGACAGAACATTCTTTTTCTTTTTTCCCCGGTGGGATTTAGCAAAAAGCATGTGTTGAAAGTCTCTTGACAAAATGGGTCATAATTAAAGACTTTGGGATTTATTTATGGGTATTTTAATTAGAAACATTAAGGTCACTCAGTGGTCCTTGTGAAAACTTTTCTCTCACTGCCTATTTTATATCAAGTAATAAAATTTTTGTGAGTATGAAGATGAGTTTTAGGGCTGTTCATTTCTCCGGGACCCCCATCTGCTTCAGAGAGCTTTTCTCTTTCTTTCGCCTATTAAACTTATGCTCCGAACCTCAAAAAAAAAAAAAAAAAAAAAAGAGTTTTAGCTGTAACCACATTGTAATTCGTGCTGAATATATGAATGCTGCTGTTCACTGAATAGTTAACTGGTCATATCCCTTGTTAATTTGAAGTTTTCTTCCTTTGTTTTGGAATAATAGTTATAAGGCAACAAGTATTTTAGAAAAAATGCACTTGTTTGAACTTGTCAGATGTAATGTGACTCTGTGGGACTAGACGTTAAGAAACTATATGTTTAACTGAACATCATCTATGATATTCCATCTCATAACATGTTCCATGAGTTTCATGGACAATTTCTAAGAAAGTAGCATGCAGTTTTATCAACCTCTCTGCATCCCTTGGCACAAGGAATAATTTTTCTGTCATCAAGGGGGCAAAACAGAGGGGTAAAGGGACTCATACAGTTAGTTGCCACATTAAGTCAGGCATCCAAGTCACTCTGCTTTGGGTTGATTCTCTGAGACTCAGCTGCTGACTTCAAAGGGAAGAAATAGATTTCAACATTGGAAAAGAATACAGTGTGGAATATATGATGGGTCTTATTAGCTGTCTCTTATTTTCTAATCCAAAGAGCCTCCTAGTTGGAGGAAAAGCTTGAACTACATACGTATATCAGCAAATCTTCATTATATTTTATAATTCTTTATTGCATTATACGTGAATATATTTAGCAGTGGTTATACATCTTGGAAAGTTTAAGAATTTAGACAAATATACTTTTTTTAAAACGAAGCTGGTTGAGTTTTGAATATGCTGTTTTGGTCCTTATGAGCGTGTGGGAGATACATAGGAGAAAGAGTTTGTTACTGATGTTATAGAATCACCAATGCAGCATTGCACTTTTGTTCTTTTCCATTCATTGTTCTTGCTTACGTGGAGCACTTGCAAACAGGCTGGACATCTCAGAGTTCTGAACAATGCCCTTGGCTAACCGTTAGTCCTAATTGCTGTGACTAATGTGCTGTGTGACCTAAAGACGGTAGCATACTTAACCTTGGTTTTCTCATCTGTAAAATAGAATTGATGACCTCTACCAAGCCAAGGATTTCAGTGAGGCCCTCAAAAATAAAAACAAAAATACATTTGGGACAAACATGAAAAAAATTACTTTTTAGACTGAAGCGATGCGTTTAAACCTGAAGAAAATGAAAGGAATTGAAATTGTTTAGCCACAGAAAATAAAGACCAAGGACCAATTTAAACAGTCGAAGATTATATGAAGTAGTGTTTTATGGAGAGTAGTGATGAACTCTTCTTCACCTTCTTTGAAGCTGTCCAAAGAAGAAATAAAGTTAAATTATTGCAGAATTACATAAGTTAGTGAGCATGAACTGACCAGTTCTTTCGAAGACACCTAATTGAGTATTCTTTTCAGTTGCAATGAAGGTGACAGTGAATTTGCTGAACACCTGTGTACATGTTTCCCCGAAGAGACCACTGGAATAAAGTTTTGTTTTGAGACAGAGTTTCCATTGCATTTATAAGTCTTGTCCCTTGAAGGATGTTTTCTGGTAAACACCTTTTTCTTTTTCCATTATATATCTTCATTACCTGTACAAGTTGGTTGTGAACCATTCCAGAGTCTTTAGTGTGCTGTATGGGTGTATTCTATACTTTATGCCTTATTTGGAAGTCATAATAATGTCAAAACCATGCCTAGCCATCCCCTCCCCTGCAAAGTCTCTTTTGCTTTGTCCACTTGGTGTGTGTATATATATATATATAGAGAGAGAGAGACAGAGTTTTACTCCTCGCCCAGGCCGGAGTGCAGTGGCGCGATCTTGGCTCACTGCAACTTCTGCCTCCTGGGCTCAGGCGATTCTCCTGCCTCAGGTCCCCAAGTAGCTGAGATTAAAGGTGCCCGCCACCATGCCCAGCTAATTTAGAGAAAGGGTTTCACCACGTTGGCCCTCCTGGTCTGGAACGCCTGACCTCAAATGATCCATCTGCTTCGGCCTCCCAAAGTGCTGGGATTACAGGCGTGAGCTACCGCGCCTGGCCATGTATGTCTTTTTAAAAAGAGTTCCGGGACTTCTTTTTCCTTTATAAATCCAGAATTGCATTAGCTTAATAAATAACAAGTATCTTGGTTATATGCTTACTAACTGTCAAATAGCTCATTAGTAAGAGAAAAAATGCTAAGCCTTAAGAGGGGAGAGGAAAGGCAGTCTTTCTGAAACTGAAGCCTTTGCCTAAATCCTTAGCAATAAAGATTGCCACCTATTGGTAAAAAGAAGAACTGAAACTCAAAGGTGTTTGCCGTTCTGACAGGTAGTTTTAGTGTGATCGAAATAGAATTCTTTCAGTGGTGCTCTTGAATAAGGGACTTGGAAATCTGGGATTTGATAAGGAACTTTTCCCTCTGTTTTGAATTTGTCATGGCTCATCTCTTAACCTTGTCATAATAGTTTTTTGAGTAGAGGAGGTATGCTGCTCTCATGGTCTGTCTCAAAATTATATTTTTGAGATAGAATTCCATTTTAATGGATAAGTGGATTTTAATTGGACACATTTTAGAGGCTTGATGATTGATTTTGAAAACATTTCTCCTTTTTCTTTCTTTCTGTCTTTCTGCCTTTCTTTCGACCACAGCTCACTGCAGTCTGAACCTCCTGGGCTCAGTTGATCCTCCCGCCTCCGCCTCTTGAGTAGCTGGAACTATAGGCGTGCACCACCA
Source organism: Macaca nemestrina (assembly GCF_043159975.1). Taxonomy (NCBI): domain Eukaryota; kingdom Metazoa; phylum Chordata; class Mammalia; order Primates; family Cercopithecidae; genus Macaca; species Macaca nemestrina. The sequence continues at coordinate 107,050,318 of NC_092130.1, read as the reverse complement.
TGCCTGGCTGATTTTTCTGTAGAGATGGGGTTTCACCATGTTGCCCAGGCTGGTCTCAAGTGATCTGTCCGCCTCAGCTTCCTAAAGTGCTAAGATTATGTGTGTGAGCCACTACATATGGCCTTATTTTTTCTTGAGACAGGGTCTTGCTCTGTCACCCAGGCTGGAGTATAGTGGCATGAACATGGCTCACTGTAGCCTTGACATCCTGGGGTCAAGTGATCCTCCTACCTCAGCCTCTGGTGTAGCTGGGACTATAGGCTGAAAACATTTTTCTAACTCTGTTGTTTGTTTGGGCTTTCCTTCATTCCAGCCTCTGAAATCCATTATTTCCTGCCCAACTGAAACGGGACAGGCCAGTGGTGACATTGGCCTTTGGTCCCAGGACCTGTTTTTCCAGATCATGGGCACCATGCAAAGACGACTGCCCTAAATGGCATCATTTCCCCAGAGTCATTGAATGTCCTTAAGGTGCATTTGATAAAACAAAATTCTCAAGGATTTCCATACTGGGAAAATGTTCTTTTTTTTTTCTTTCTTTTTTTTTTTTTTTTTTTTTGACAGGGTCTGGCTCTGTTGCCCAGGCTGGAGTGCAGTGGCAGGATCTCAATACACTATGACCTCTGCCTCCTGGGTTCAAGCAATTCTCCTTCCTCAGCTGGGACCACTGGCATGTGCCACTAAGCCTGGCTAATTTTTGAATTTTTAGTAGAGATGGGGTTTGCCATGTTGGCCAGATTGCTCTTGAACTCTTGACCTCAAGAGTGACCCGCCTGCCTTGGCCTCCAGAGCGCTGGGATTACAGGCATGAGCCACCACACATGGCCAAAAATGTTCTTTTTAATGGTGTTTTCCCCACTATTTGGATGGATATATAAATTCAGTTACTAAGATGACTTAGATTTAAATATAAAACACCAGCGTAGCAGATTTTGATTCTTAAATCCACCTCCCCTCATTGTCCCCTGTATCTAAACACCCTTCAATTCTTGAGAAAATTACGATTTCCAAAGATTAGTATTCTATTTGTGATAGTGTGTGTTGGTACACACCCTAACAAATTTATGAATAAAGCCAATACCCTTTTGTATAGTGCCCTTATTTTTTCTTTACGTCTGTTCATATTTGGAATCTAAGCTTTTTTATATGAGGCACTACCCAAATAATCATTTGATACCCTTTGTTGGCATTACATGTTTGGTCAATTATTTTGGCAACAATTATTTATCCGCCACTGGGAACTAAGCACTGTAACAGCTAAAGAAAGAGGTCATACGAGGGAAATTGGAAGACCCATATGTTATTTGTTTCAGTTTTTATGTAGTATACCTATATATGTGTGCAAAAAAATGTAAACTGTTACAAAGCAACATATTGATGAATTTAAATGAGTAGAGCATAATAAAAGCAAAAACTGAACAGAAGAGTGGTTGGAGTGAGGCCATAATAAACCAAGAGATATTTTCTGAAGGAAATGAACATGTGTGTATTTTCCAGCATACTGCTATGGATGTCAGCATTAGGCTCATACATAGTATTGCAGCATGATTCCAAAAGGTGAGATAGAGGGGAAATAAGATAGCTTCATAAATATTACCAAGGAATTTAAGACATGAGCATTTTATGTAGGGAGGTTGAAATGCATTGTTATAATCAGGCTGTGTAATTTCCTTCTGTCAAGACCTGCCCATTTACCAGTAATGATACCTTCTTTCTCTTCTATTTTTGTCTCTTCCTTTAGGAAAAGGAATATATGCTTACTCATTATTTAAAATTCAGAGTCATTTTCCTGTTGCAGTTGGTTTTGTTCCTAGAACCACCAAAGAAGAGTAGAATTAGGTGCATGTGAAACTTTTATTTCTGCTTTTTCTACTCAATCAACTTTTATCTCTTTTTAATTTTTACTCTCTCAACCATCAGTTCTGTATCATGGTATCTCTCCTTGGTCTTTGTGTATTGTATTTCCATAAAACCCAAGGTACGGGGTTGTTAAAATACTGCTTGGATATATTATCTACCCTGGCACTAAGTGGTCCTGTCACAAAATCCAGTTAAACACTCACTGAAGTATTTAAATTGTTTCATTTTTAAATAACATCATATTGGGCATTGGACTTCTTAACTAAACTATTTCTTTCCTTAAATGACATTGGTTAATTCAACAAGCCATTGTAGGAATTCTGTTAACCCAGTAGCTTCTACTACTATGCTACTATGGTAATGACTTAGCTTCCCATAAAGCTGCATTTTAATAGGTGTTTATAGTCACCAATTACCAAGTATTTCAATGACCAGGTACTCTTTGAAAGGAGACTGCTTGTGGTGGGGTGGGGGGCGTTAACACAGATACTTTCTCAGTCAAGTAGCTATTGAATTTTTTCATGTAGAAGACAGTTCATAGACTATTTGGTGGGCAAATGAATAACTGGATGAATACCCATCTGGGAACCCCTAAAGAACTGAAGATAATTCCCTGGCCACCACTGTTCACAGTCATCTATTATGTGCTTACTCTATGCCAAGTGTTGGGCTGGATTCTGGGGTCACCAAAGGGAAGAGAAAATCTTCACTGCCTTGAGGGTAGCTAAAAACTTAATGGAGGGAAGCTGAGAGCATGAGTGAGTGTGCCACCCAGCTGGGAGAGCAGCACAACTTGGGAACAGCTGGGAGACACCCAGCAGTGTGTGTCTTCCTTCGCCCTTAGCACTTGCTCCTCTCCAGTTCACTATGTTTCTCTTCTCTCTGGGATCTAAGGAGCTTAGGCTTCACTGCCTGCTCCTCAGATTGTTGGAGCAGAAGCAGGGAGTGGGTGCCTGCCACAGGACATGGGGTCCTAGAGACAGGCCCCAGCATGGGAAGTCAGTGGAAACCCATGCATTGCTCTCAGGCATTGCCACACCTCTTCTGCCACCTGCCTCCCAGCCCTTTGCTTTTCCCTAGCTCTGTCAGCTCCTTGCCTCTGACATCAATGATGAAAGTCAGGGGTGGGGGGATTAGATTATTTCCATTGGCCTTGATAGACTTAGACATATAATAGAAGCTATAATAAGTGAGTTAGGTTTCCATGTTTGTTTGCTGAAGTTTATATCACCTTTTATGTCACCAAAACTTGCCCATTTGCAGTCATCGCCATTATAGTCATGCAAAATCACTTGAGTGAAACAGACTTCAGGGGTCTAATCTGGGGACCTAATCACCGTTTATAATGTTTTTTTGGGGAAAATGTGTTCTGGATTTTGCACAGCCAACTTACAAATGAGCTTTGGGAACACACTCCATATGTAAGTTGGAGACTTCCTATTATTAGCATTCAGCCCTATGAGGAGAGCCCTTGCTTTGTTAGCAGGCCTGTGTGTCCTCAGCCCTAAGTTCCTAAAACCACCGCTACTTGAGGAGCTTGAATTGGTGCTCTTGGAGTTCTTTAGATTAGTTATAAGACTTCAGAACCTGCTTACCATCAGTACTGAGCTCAAGGAGACCTAATTCATATCCTTAAGAAGATTCTTTTAAATCAAGAGAGTGTGTGTGTTTTCCTTTTGTGAACATAGGAAAGTTACTCTGGTGCTCGGTGCCTGTTTTGTGACTCCCCAAGGGAGAAGGGAAGGGAGGACAATGATTGATTTCCAGACAGGATAAAAACAAGTCAGCACACAATGGGTTACTGCCACCGCTTTCTGATAAGGATCCTGCTTCAACTATCTGAAGAGATTCTTCAAGGTGGAGGATACAGTGGTTACATTACTCTCACCCTTGTTATTATGGAAGGTAAAATTCCTGGATCCTAGATTTAATTTTAAAATAGTAATTTAATAATGTCTGGTGGAAACCTCTTAAAAAAACACTTGGCAACGCATCTCTGGTAGCCCTGTGCTTGAGATGACTTTTTTTTTTTTTTTGAGACGGAGTCTCGCTCTGTCGCCCAGGCTGGAGTGCAGTGGCGCGATCTCGGCTCACTGCAAGCTCCGCCTCCCGGGTTCACGCCATTCTCCTGCCTCAGCCTCCCGAGTAGCTGGGACTACAGGCGCCCACAACCGCGCCCGGCTAATTTTTTGTATTTTTAGTAGAGACGGGGTTTCACCGTGGTCTCGATCTCCTGACCTTGTGATCCGCCCGTCTCGGCCTCCCAAAGTGCTGGGATTACAGGCGTGAGCCACCGCGCCCGGCCCTGAGATGACTTTTAGGCTGTCAGTTCAGAAGGTGGAAGATATAAACTGTGTTGATGAGTTGGTTTTTCAGCGTACCCTGTTAGGTTCCTTCTTTAAAAAGATAATAATTTTTATAATGAGTATGTCTTTGTGAGCCCTCACAGCCCTTGAAGTTTTTACTTGTTTGGCAGAACTAAGGGCACTGGACGTTTGCAAGCCGCTCACTAACACAGGAAGGGCATAAAAGGGTGCTCAAGTCAGTCTGTAGGTGGTGGGGGCAGGGTGGAAAGAGGGCATTCCTGTAGACCTGGATGAATCAGCCACTGATTTCTGATGGTAACCCCAGCTGCAAAAAAGTAGGAAGCATTTTTTATGGACAGAACTGCAACTCCTTTCTTTCAGGTTTTTCAGCCTTTTCACACTTTTCCATTCTTCAGACTTTGGAAGTTTTTAAACAAAATATTTGTATTTCCTCAAAGGAAAGCACACAGTGGACTGCATTGTGAGAGGGAAAGGAGCAAACTCTGTCTCATCTGAGGAGGGGCTCAGATCAGGAGTTGTGTAGGACCCTCGCCTGATTGGGGGTGGTGGAGCCTTGGCTGTGTGCAGGAGTGACTGTTCTTGGAGATGTTCTGGTTGGATCATGAGTTTGGGCTTGGTTGGAAAGCACTGCCTCAAGTTCATCAGCAGGAATGAGGCAGAATTCACTACTTGCTGTCTTAAGACCTTTCTGTCTGCCAAGTGTTTGAGCAATCCCTCACATCTCCCCCTTGAACTAAAGAGCAACGACTGGTCAAGAGCCCAGCAGGGATGAAAAAGGTTGGCCCCTTGCATCCTTCATCTGCTGTTTAGACTAAGGGCCACATTCTAGACCACTCTCAGTCACGCTGTCCTGAACCCGAGGATCAGCAGAATTACAGGCCCAATTTCAGGCAGACGTGAGCTTGCATCTGATGACAGGCAAGTACCTACATGTGTCTTTCATTATTCCATAGCCTTAGGAGATGCTGTTTAAGTTGGCAGATATACTTATTGAAAGCAAAGCTTGTTGCTGGTGAGATTACTGAATTTACAAAAAAAAAAAAAAAAAAAAAGGGATCAGATGCCAAGGGAGAGGGAGGGAAGTGTGTAGCTTTTAAAAGTGTGGTGAAGCCATCAAGTTAACAAGAAAAAGTAGAATAAAATATGGTTTCAATTTGTTGTACTGGGCTCAAGATGATAATATTGCAATAGTAAACTGGAGGGATGTGTGCATGCAAATGTGAGCACATGTGTGCTTGCTTTCTGAATTCAAAATCCTAGAAGTTATTAGAAGTTCTAATTTTAGTTCCCAATTTAATGTACTCTGATAGTAAATTAGTAATTTTCAAAGGATTTACTGATAATCAGAACAAAGGTTTGCAATTTCTAGGACAGATCCCCAATTTGGGGGGCGGGAAGGAGCACTTTGTATTTCCCTGAAACCTTGAGTTATTGGGGCCGAACATGTAGGACAGATACTGAATGACCAATCCTAATGCTTTTAGCAACTTTGCTAAGTAAAACCCCGCTGCCATCCAGTGGCAATTGGCTATACGGCATGGTAGCTGTAAAATATGCCCTTTTCTGCCTTTTCTCCCTCAGATTCCACCTTTCTCAGATGCTCCCAGTTTTGTTTTTTTTCCCAGATGGCACCTGACACAGTACTTGACAGGAAAAATCAAGTTTATGTCTGGCTTAAGTAATTCAGGGCAAATGTGCATTTATTTACCTTGTCTTTTCTAGCAATACTAATTTTTATCTGCATTGCATTTTTATTTTCTCCCCTGATTTGTCATAAAACACATACTTTTTCCTTGAATATTTTTGTTACCTTAGCTAAAGAATTAATGCTTGGTGGTATTTCTGCTCATCATAGTTTTACTTTAGAGTAGATTTCGCTTGTATCTTTGTATTTATGCTTTGAGCTGTGGTTTACCAATTTCCTAGCATGTTTCATGACACTTATCCTACATTTCAGACAAGGATTTATGTGTCCCATAGGATTCAAGCTGGACTTGGAGAAAGAGCCAGCTAGCAAATGGAATTATTCTGACTTGTGAAAGGTTCCAGCCTTTTTAAACTAGGCTCTGAGAAATAAAAAAACAAATATTCTTGGGAAGAAACTGGGTTTGTGAGTACTTGGCTAGAAATTTTAGGAAAGGAAAGAACATTTCCTCTGGCCTCAGGAGCACATTCAATGTGAAATATTGCTGCCTTTAAAAGAGCCAAACTTAAATTTCTATTTGGGTCATTTATTTGACTTGAAAATAAAGGGATCTATCTATATATATATATTTTAAGGTTCAGAACCCTATTTTAAATAAAATGACATTCTAGTAAGTCAGGCACAGGCAAGATGCCACCAACATGAGCTATTAATTAAAAACAGCCGGAACTTCTGGAGGTGTTTGCAAGTATCTACCATGAGCTTGGGGACTGGCGAAATCTGGTACAAGTTAGTTCCGGCTGCACACATTTGCCTTATTACAGTTCTTTATAATAAATTAAATGCATGCTTCATACATCCTTTGGTGTAGTCATATTCTCTCAGCACTTGACTAAGCAGGTGGAAAGTTTATTTAGTCAGAGGATGACTGAAAACAATGAACCATAAATGCATCTATATCCACTCCAAGAAAGAGCTAATAAATGTCATGTTTTTTATTTTCCCATGGACCCCATTTTTTTTTTTTTTTTTTTTTTTTATGACCTTTCCACCTTTCCAGAATCTGGAGTGATTTTTAAATGTTTGCCCTTTGGTCATAAATGCAGCAAGTAAATGTGAGTCTGCACACTCGAATGTTATATAAATCAGTTGACCAGTCAGTGTTGGAGCAAACTTCTCAGGATTGCTCTGTGAACTCCCTGTTCTCTGGCACAGTCGCCAAATACAAAGATAAACCAGGAGAGACTTATTCCCAAGAAAAGAATTATTCTGCATCCTTAACTTACATATCAACTGTTGAGATGTTTCATTTTTTTGTATGGTCAAGCCCCTTCTCTTGTTCTCTCTCTTCATCAATTAGTATGGAAATTGGAAGTTTACTGAAAAGAGTTTCGAATCGTGGGATTTTAGATTTAAAAAGATCAGAGGGATCATCTACTACAAACTTGCCAAAAAATACAAAATGAAACCCCCCAAAGAATGAATGATCCATTGCTGGGACACTGGAATCTCTCTATAAAGGAGAAATCTTATTAAGGTATTTTCATCTTAGGCCTCTAACCCCAAGGGTATCTTTATAAAGACTTTATTTTAGTGAAGCCTTCAATAAAAAGTGACCTCATGTCAAGAATTCTAAAGAGAGGGTTACGGAATATTGGTTTGATATTTAAGTCATTGTTATCTTGGAGCTGGCCTGAATGGACTGATAAGTGGCCCGTCACCAGTTGTAACTTACTTTTACAATTTTAATGTGATTTAAGGGAAGACACTCTTGGAAATGCTTAGTTATGGTTCATACCCATAATCGTGTTTCTTTTAGGTCTTAAAATTTTATGTAATACAGGGGAGTAGATTGCATCAGTGCAGTCTTTTTCTTTTCTTTCTTCTTCTTTTTTTTTTTTTTTTTTATGATGCAAACAAAGCAGTATCTTAAATTAAATCAAGGTTTCTTAAGGTTCCAGATTCTCATTCCTAAATTTTCCACTGAGTAACCTCCAAATTCTTCTCCTGCCTTTGTCCCTAGTTGACACAAGTCAGGCCACAATTTTTTTTTCCTGCAAATGGACGAGCTGCTGCTCAGAGGCTGCACTTACTGGTGAGAGATCCTTCAAGGGAAATGAATCTAGAATAGCCTGGAACATTTGTCGTTGGGTTGCTCCAGAGCTTTATTAGAGCCTCTGAGATTTCTAAGTAGGTGATGAAATTTAACAGCATCTGATTTTCTGAAATGACCAAAGGAGAATTGTTTCAGTCCCTGATTTGCAAAGTACTCACTTTTTGGTCCTCTCAGAATTTTTGTCAGATAAGATTTTTCCATGCCATGAATGTAAGAAATAACCTACTCTTACTGACAAAGGGAAGTTAGTGTTGTAAAGGAATAAGTGGTGATTCGGGGCTCTTGGGAGTCTTTGGAGGTATTCATGCTCGATTAAGCTGTATCCCAATACCATCATTATCTGGGTCAGCCTCCGATTCAGCCTCATCCTGTGCTTCAGCAGTGGGGTAAAACAAATGTCACTTGTTAGCTGCTTCTTCATGACCTTTATAGACTTTGCATTAACTTGAAGCCCTGCCCCCAAAAATAGTGCTTGGGGGGAAATGAGTTAGTGATTTTATGAAGATAATGGGAGTTGAGGAAAACACTTAAGTTTGCTTTTCTGAGCTCTAGCTTCATATTACTTCTCAGCCTATTTCATTGTCTCCACTGCTTTTTCTAACTTGGAAGGAAATCAGATGGCGAAAGTGAAACATACTGGCTGTCAGTGTGAAAAAGCTGCTCCCTATAGCACTGGAATTCTCTTGTCATTAATAGCTCTTGTAATCAACAGATTCTAATGTACAGAGTCATAAATGCTCTTGTTGTCATTTGGAAAATTACAAACTCCCAAAAAGTGGTGATTATTTGGGGCTTTGGGTCTGCAAGACAGTTCACATTAAAATGCTGATAATATCTTCAAAAACCACAGAGCCATGGGCCTTGCAGGCTTGGTAACTGACTGCCTTTGTGGTGTGGTTTTATTCTTTCTACTGAAGCACCTGGTTGAAAGGAGTGGGATGCTGAATTCATAGGGGCGTGTTCACAAAAATCTTTAACACCAAGTATCTGTTTATTCAAGATAGTGCATAGTTCAAAGCAACCCTGATTCCTTAAACTAGATGTTTGTATGTTCTTTAATGAAAACAGCCTGAACATGGTTATTAATCTGGGTCTTTCTCCATTCTGACCACCCCACTCTGCTTTTCTCTTTGAGTATCAAAGAAAAGTATAAAAACATTTTGTAATTATTTATTTATTTATTTATTTTGAGATGGAGTCTAGGTCTGTCGCCCAGGCTGGAGTGCAGTGGCCGGATCTCAGCTCACTGCAAGCTCCGCCTCCCGGGTTCACGCCATTCTCCTGCCCTAGCCTCCCGAGTAGTTGGGACTACAGGCGCACGCCACCTCGCCCGCCTAGATTTTTTTTGTATTTTTAGTAGAGACGGGGTTTCACCATGTTAGCCAGGATGGTCTCGATCTCCTGACCTTGTGATCCACCCGTCTCGGCCTCCCAAAGTGCTGGGATTACAGGCTTGAGCCACCGCGCCCGGCCTCTTTTTGTATTTTTAGTAGAGACAGGGTTTCACCGTGTTAGCCAGTATGGTCGCGATCTCCTGACCTCATGATCCACCCACCTTGGCCTCCCAAAGTGCTAGGATTACAGGCGTGAGCTACCGCACCCAGCAACATTTTGTAATTTTTTAAAGTGCCACATAAATTCAAGGTATTATTGCTATACTTCTTTTCTGTTACCTTACGAAGTTGATTTTTGTTGAAGCACCAACAGTATGCATGCATGGATATTCAGAATGACCATCTAGTCTCAGCTGTGCAAAATCCACTATTCATGCTGGGCACAGCGGCTCATGCCTGTAATCCCAGCACTTTGGGAGGCTGAGGCGGGCAGATCACTTGAGCTCAGGAGTTTGAGACCAGCCTGGACAACATGGTGAAATTCCGTCTCTACAAAAATTAGCTGGGTATGGTGGCATGTGCCTGTAGTCTCAGCTACTTGGGAGGTTGAGGTGGGAGGATCACTTGAGCACAGGAAGTCGAGGCTACGGTGAGCCATGATCTCACCACTGCACTCCAGCCTGCGTGACAGATCAAGACCCTGTCTCAAAAAAATAAAAACAACAGCAAAAACAACAAAATCCACTATTGAGGGGAGCATTTTAATGATCTTAATTAGACCTATTCCAGTGATTTATTCACAGCAAAGTACTAAAGAGCTATGTTTTCAAGAAAGATTGTGCCTGAAATTCTACAATTAGAATTTGGCTTGAGGCCCTGTTAAAATCAGCAACATCTCTGTAATATAACACATCAAGCTTCATTGGTCATTTTTCCATTTCATTTTTGGTTTTTCATTTCCGTGTGATTGAGTTTAATAGACTCTTCTCTAAGAGGCTAGCTTTTGAGTGGCGCAAGACTAGAGAAGACCATAAGGCACTATGCAGTCTCATGGATTGGGAGGCGTGATTAGCAAGAGTGTGAGATAATGGAGAACGAAAAAGAATGCCAAGCTGGGTTAAAAAAAAAAAAAAAGTTTGGGAAAGAAAAAACAGGTGCTCAAGACAAGCCTCCTATTTTTCAGTTTGGCCTAGCCCTAGCCCTATTGAAGAAGGTTAGTACATTCACCTGGCCAGTTGTAGCTAACTTGGTTACCTGGCAAGTGGCAGGGACACAGTACATTAGTACTTGTCCTATGGTACAGGGCATGCTTCTCAGGGTGTGGCCACTCCAGGGAGAGGGAAGACGTGCTTTATGGGGCCTACTCAGCCATCACTGTGATATGCGCCACCAGGATCCCAGGACGTTTCGTGGTCCAGTCTGAGGTGGGAGCACCACAGAAGCAAGAGCTGCCCGGCCCAGCCAAGCCCAGATTACCCTAAAATCTTACCGCTTTTTTCCCTTCAGCATTTTAAATTATAGGAGCAAGTAAAAGTATACATAACACAAGGCAATCTGAACATGTGGCTGATAGCTGCTCCATCCAGAGGAAGAGCCATGAAGTTCCCCCTCCCCACACATTTCACCCCGTCTTGTCTACCAGAAATCCTGTGGAAATGCAGACATAGCCATGGAGGAGTAACCCATGAACAAAGGGCTGGTAATTATAATTTAATGTTGTTCTTTTTACCCCTTTGGCTGGCTGGCTGTGCAAAGACAGGCCCCGCAGGGAAGTAATGTATTTGTGACAGCCAATTGGGGTGGGGAGAGATGGGCTGTACTACACTTTGAATTTATTATGTTCTGCTAATACTTTTACTCCTATGCTGGAAAGTTATGTTTTCCTTCCTTTGTTAGACAATTTTTGCAGAGCAGTTTAACATTTTCAAACATTCACTATATATAGCACTTTTAAAATCCAGGAACTGTCATTTCCAAAGAAGACTCCGTGTCTATAATATTAATTTCCTGTCCTCGCCTCATGGCCTTTTTCAGACATCCACTGTAGATAGCCTCTGTTCCCCAGGAACTACCATTTCCAAAGGAAACTCCCTCGCCTATAATTCCCTGTTCTCTTCTTGTTGCCTCTCCTGAATAATAATTTTTGATTCAGTACCTTTTAGCTATTTATAATGTTATCATATAATCTGAGTTTGGGAACTGCTTGCCACTTCCAGTTTCTGACACCCAAAACACATTTGCTGCTTAGGGAAAACAGTAGCATCCTGAATTTTTAGAAGACATAGTTTTCTCTTGGGGATCCAAACTGGAAGCAGATATTTGAGCTGTGAAGCCCATTTTTTCTTAGAAGAGTCAATTAGGAGCTGGGTTGAAACTTCACAGTCTATGCACTTAGAGTCAGGTTTTAGGACTAGAGCAAGCACTGTGGGCACCTGTTGTAAGAAAACATCTGACAGCGCGAGGTGCTAAATTGCTTCAAAATCCTCCACAGCTCGCTGGGATGCTACCTTTTTAGCAGGAGTTTGAAGCCCAGGATGCACTTAACATTGTAACCAACACAGTTGAAAAATAGGTTCTGGCCGGGCGCGGTGGCTCAAGCCTGTAATCCCAGCACTTTGGGAGGCCGAGACGGGCGGATCACGAGGTCAGGAGATCGAGACCATCCTGGCTAACACGGTGAAACCCCGTCTCTACTAAAAAATACAAAAAAGTAGCCGGGTGAGGTGGCGGGCGCCTGTAGTCCCAGCTACTCGGGAGGCTGAGGCAGGAGAATGGCGTAAACCTGGGAGGCGGAGCTTGCAGTGAGCTGAGATCCGGCCACTGCACCCCAGCCTGGGCGGCAGAGCAAGACTCCGTCTCAAAAAAAAAAAAAAAAAAAAAAAAAAAAGAAAAATAGGTTCTATGTTCTATAGGGATGGATTCATTAAACTGCATGTTCTGGAAAAAGGATGTATTAGAGACTGTGAATTTGAGGCTCCTGTGTTATATACATCTCTGAGCCATCTTAGGAAGAAAAGCAGCTCCTTAAGGTGCCTGCCTCTGCCTCTAATACTAGGTACATATTTCGACCTCTGCCCTCTTTAAGTTTTCATTTGTCTTGTCGCCAGTGTCGGACATGTTAATGACCACTAACTTTATAAATGAAATTATTGCAGCTCATAATGTCAAGATGTGAACCTAAGCAAGCCTTCGATTTTCTGACTTAATAGCTGAACCATACCAGTCTTTCCCTGATCGTGGAACCTTCTGTCTTCTGCAGTCAGCAGACTGTCTCTAATGAGAGGTGCACAGATACTTTTGATGCTTATTTTAAGGGAAGCCAGTGGCAGATGGAGAGCCATCAGATGAAACTGTTATTAATCACGCCATTTCTGAAGATGTTCTGACTCCACACCCTGCATTGTGACAAACGCCAGGATGCCAAGTTCCTAGTATTCCAGCAGGTTCTTAGTATATAACAAACACTATCAGTGCCCCCAGCTCCCCTGTCAACTTTGACTAAATGCCTTCCAATAGAGTTAAGCTGTTTTTATCTAATACATGCTAACAGTAAAACGACACAGAACCCGGTTTTTTTTTTTTTTTTTTTTTTGAGATGGAGTCTTGCTCTGTGGCCCAGGCTCACTGCAAGCTCCGCCTCCCGGGTTTACATCATTCTCCTGCCTCAGCCTCCCGAGTAGCTGGGACTACGGGTGCCCGCCACCTTGCCTGGCTAGTTTTTTTTTTTTGTATTTTTTAGTAGAGACGGGGTTTCACCGTGTTAGCCAGGATGGTCTTGATCTCCTGACCTCGTGATCCGCCCGTCTCAGCCTCCCAAAGTGCTGGGATTACAGGCTTGAGCCACCGCGCCTGGCCGACACAGAACTCTTATTTGACCCTCTTAGCATCTAAGGAATATGGTACTTTTTTTCTTTATACTTATCTTTGAATTCAAAGCTAACACATTCTTCAAGTAACCAAGTTCACACTAAAGAAAAATTGAAGGCCATACTCTAGAGCCATGCTGCTCAGTGTGGGAGCCACCAGCCACATGTCAAAGCCACACTGAGCCACTGAAAGTTGGTTGCTATAAATTGAGATGTGCTGTGAGTGGAAAACAAGAGAGAAATGAAGACTAACATATCTGCTTAATAATTTTTATATTGATTGTATGTTGAAATGATTATATTTTGGATATATGGGGCTAAATAAGAGATTAAATTTCACCTGTTGTTTTTGCTTGTGATGTGGCTACTAGAAAATGTAAAATTACATGTGTGGCTTACAGTGAGACCCTACTATTTACAGAGCACTGAAAGTCATTCTTCCCCTTAATTCCTTATCTAAACTCGACTCATTGGCTATTTTGTGTTTCTGCACCTTTTCTTCCAAAATGAAGTTGCTAGAAGGCATGACTATGGAAACACTTTATCTCCTACTGTGATTTTTCAAGAGTGAGGAAATTTGGTTGTCACCATGAGGGGGAGGGGTTCTGTTCTCATTTGGTAAACATAGACCAGATACGCTAAACATCCCATAGAATATCTTAGAAAAAGAAAATTACAGTAAGTAGAGTAATGGATCAAAGAGTGGCTATTCTTGAACTCTCTGCTTTCCAGGTCTTTTTGGCTAGAGAACTCTTTTTCTAACTTTGTTGCCTGGCTTTTGGCTTAACGTCCAAAGTAGTGCACTGAGCTGCCCCCCAAAAGGGGTACAGTTTGTAAGGAAACCATATGCCCTGTGGGACCTCATGGGATGACATTGAGTACATAAGGATCTCTTGGAAGGGAGCTGCCTTTATGTCCTCTAAACCAGGTCATCTCTTATCAGTTAAATCCTGGTGCTGACTAGTACAGCTGTGTGAGCCTGGACAAATCACTTCTGAGCCTGTTTTTCTTCTCTGTGCAATGAAAATGATGATAGAACCTTTCTTATAATGTTGTGAAAGATTATATTTTCTGAGATAATTTTAGTAAAGCAACTTAGCATAGAGCCTGATACATACTAAGTATGTTGTGTATGTTGGCCATGATTATTATTGGCTTCTTGGTAATGAGAGCCTCAGATACTAAGGGCAGTTTTTAGTGTATTATTTCTGACCTTGTGTAATCAGAAATACCACATTTTTGAGAATGTATTCTTTTCCAAAGAGTTAAATGACTCTCAGAGGGGAATGAACAAACCCACAGAGGTTTTGGAAATGGAGCTGTTTCCTCTAAGTTTCATGACTTCTAATTAAGCCCCTTTATCTGTTTTATCCCTGACATTTGTACTCACTGTGTAGATCATGAGCTAATTTTGCATGGACTCTCCCCTCCCATCATCTCTTAGAGCTCAGCAGTGCTGTGCATGCATTGGTTAAAAATCTCAAACTGTCCAACTGAATTGCATTTATTAGCAATTTAATGCTGAAACTCAAAGAGGGAGAAGAGGAGAAAAAAAATAATCAAAGATGAAGTGGAAAGAGAAGGGCCCTTGGATACAGCCAGACAGGGGTTGTAATATCTGCTCTGCCAAACACTAGTTAAGTGATCTTGGTGTAGTCACCAAACCTCTGAGTCTCTTTCCCACATACAAAATGAGGTTGATGTATTTCACAAGGCAGTTATCATGACTCAAGGAAATAACCTAAATGACTAGGGCAGTGACAGTTCACCTCTCTCTCTTCATGTTGCTCTCAGTTTCATGATCTCCTCCTCCCCGCAACCCCATGATTTATAGAAGCCAAGTTACATTCTCTGATTTATAGCTGCTGTAACTTTGGAATACATTTAAGAACATGGAATTGGTTGTCTTTTGTTAGATCCACATACAGAAGTCACAGAAACGTTTTCATCATTTTGAATTTTACTGTTCATTCTGGCAAAGTGAAAATTTATACCAAAACACTATTTTAAACCACCTATCCTCTGGGTTAGAAATTATAAGTTAGTGTAGCCCAGTGAAGTATAATTAAATGTTGCCATTCTCCCATTTATTTAACTTCCTTCCCTCCATATTTGAAGTAATTTTCGCTTGGTGCCAACTCCAGTCATTCTCCAGATGCCTGTGATCTCTTCCAGATTTTCAACACATAGTGGCTAAAGGTAATATAGAATTATTTTTTAAGTAATTTGCGATTAAATGTAAATTTAGTAATTTTATGTTGGGACATGTGATCTCCTTGACATTTTCTCTAAAACACAGAATTTAAGAACTATAAATGATTTTAGAACATCTAGTTAAACCTCTACCACTTCACTGTTATGACAGTGAGTCCCGGAGATATTAAATGTTTTGCCCAAAGTTACCAACATGTTGTTGGCAGAAAAATCTGGAACATATGGCCTCATCCATTGTCTGATTTTTTTCTACTAGCACAGTGCCTTTTCAATTGCTTTTTATATGATATAGTGACAATCATAAATAGGTAGGGGATTTAATCAATACTCTTTAAAAAGTCACAGAAAGAAAGCAATTGTATTGAAAACCCCTTTCTAGTTTTTCCAGTAGGTTACATTAAATGGCCCCAAAAAGTAATTTATGGGCTAAAATGAATGTCTTCAGAAGGCTAACATAAAAGATGACCAACAAGGGGAAACCTGAAACAGCCTTTTAGATAATTTGCTTAACTTCTAGCCCTTTTAAAAAAATTACTCAAGCTCCTATTAGAGCCAACAAAGAACATCTGTTGTTTTATTTATAGCCACAATTTCTAAGAAGCATATTCTATAGCAGATGAAAAAGTAGTTGACAGCTTATAATTCATAAAGTTACTGAGGCCTAATCTAATAGAACAAAATGTACAAACTCCCTCCTGTGGTTCAGGCCCTATCACTTCCCTTTCAGCTGAAGACAGAAATGGCGCAACAGAGAAGTGGAGCATAGGTTGTTATGGTTGTTAAGGAAGAGGCGACTCTGAGATGATAATGCAGAAAGGAATACCCCGCAGTGATAAATGATTGCTTTCACCTCTGGGCCGTCCACCAGCCTGAGTCACTGCTACTTTTTCATTAACAACGTTGTACGGATTTTCATTATAGGAGGCCGACATTTTGCTGTGTTCAATCTACAGATTGTTAACATTGTATTTCCATCAGGAATCTAAAGTGTTAATTAAAATGACCGATTGAATAGTTCCCTCTCTGAGTGAAGCTTTTAGTTGACCCCTTTCACCAGTTAGCTCTAGTCTATATTGACATAACTTTCTCCCTGCTGACTCTTGAGCAATTATTAGAATTCACTCACTACTCAAATATCACCTCTCTGTATCTGTTGGCTTATTTCTGAGAATCTTTCTGAGAACATGACCAGGCTTCTTTCTATAATCGATATATATATATATATATTCTATATTTTGGTTCTACTATATCTACAGGGTCTTCTGTATATCAGTTTGGTATGTTTTTTCTTAAGTGCATTGGTTTGGCACTAGTAACTGTAGTACTATTTATTACCCTGAGCTTTTTTGAGAATGTAGTGATAGGGTCCAACATCTGCCCAAATTGACCCATTTCAAGTTATAATTCTAAAACCGTAACCAGAAGAAGCCCAATAATTTCTTTAGCAGGTGAATAGCCTCTTGTTCATTTCACTGCTGATCACGGTCTGTTTTTGTCTGAGGTAGTGAAAGTATATTGCTTCATTTTATTAAACTCTGATTCCTTACACAATTAAGGATTGTGTTTACTTTTATCTCAAAATTGTTACTTTTTAATATATATAGTCTTATATCAGTGATCTTTTCAAACTTCTAAAATGAAGTCTGAATAAATATTATCTTATGCATTTCTTCTGCACCAGCTGATAGGGAATTTTCTGTACAATGTTTCCAGGCCTCTTGCCTTTCTTGCCTTTATTTTTCTTTGCAATTCCACATGCAGGTCATTGCTTTCCCTTTCTTTCCCTTTTTGATCATGGGTGCTTCAACTCCCTTCATATATTTGTTAAGCGTATTTTACTAAGATTTCATTTTGGGGTGCTTGCAAATATATATTACAAAATATGTATTTTAAAAAAGTTATTTGCGGGGCCCTCTGTCCACCTGATGATTAACTAGAAGAGTCTTTTGTACCTTGCTAAAAGTGATAAGTTAGCCAGCTATATTTAGCTGTATAAAACCCATTACATCCTTGGGGAAGAATGTGCTTTGTTTAGCTTTATGAGAAAATATTTAATAAATGCTGTCTTGAAAATATTTAGCCTGGCTGAGTGGGCTGGCAAGGCTTCAATACTGATAAAGAGAGGTGATGGTGAGAAGCTGGCCTTCCAGTCCAAGCTCAAGTTGAAAAACGCACCTCTTGTCACTAAGGGTTGCAACTGTCGCCAAGTGCTTGTCCATCAGTGTCATGTAAAGATTTTTTAACCTCACATATGGCATCACGCAGCGTGTCTGCCTAAAAAGGCAACCTAGATTCACAGAGAGGTTACAATTGGCTTTGAAGTCCCATCTGTTCTTTAAAATCCTAGCTTTATTTCTTACTACTGGTATGACTTCAGGCAACTTGTTTAACTTTTCTTAATCTCAGTTTTCTCACCTGTAAAATGGGGACAATGATAATTCCTTTGAGCGTTGTACAGATTCAATGAGATAAAACGCTGAGCAGAGTTTCTTACACTAAGTGTTCACTACATGGGAATTATCATCAGTAGTAGTAATTTGTCATCAGCCTAACATTTTCTGTCTCTCCCTAACTCCTCCCACCCCACAGGAAATACAAAGAACAAAGTCCTCTTGAATGTGGTGAGGTGGGAAAGGCTCTGGCATGGGCATCAGGAGGCCTCGGTCCTCGGCTGGAACTTCCTGTGGGACCTTGGGCAAGTTGTGGCTTACATAATCCCTCCCCTCTCATCAGTACACAATGCACAGGGCAGCAGAGCTCCCGGCTGCTAGTCTCTCTTTTGATACCTAATTCATTGTGATATCAGACCGAATTTGATATGATAGCTAGACCCTCCAGTCCATAAGCATCAACGGGGGTCTGGTGTAAGATCAGCCTGTAAAATTCAGGCATGTAGGCAACAAGTTATCAGTAAGAAGGTCAATCATTGGGATTCTGTCTCCCACAGTGGTCTGGATTTCCTCTTTGTGGCAGGTGGGGTCAGCCTCAATCCTTGCTACTCAGAGTGTGGTTGTGGTGCGAGGACTGACAGTGTGGGCATCACCTGGGAGCCTGCTGGAAATGCAGAATCCCAGACCCCACCCCGACCTGAATCAGGCTGTTAATATGTACATTAAAGTTGGGAAACCACTGCCTCAAACCACTGCTCTTGGTAATATTCTGACACATAGAGGGTATTTACTAAACACTTACAGAATTTGTGTTTGACATTGACATTTTCTAAACAGGGTTCCATTCCTTTCTTTGGGTGTAGTGTACTGATGTGTTAGGTCAGGGTTACCATAACAAAACACCACAGACTGGTGTTTATGTCTGTACCACCATAGACATTTAGAAATCTATTTCTCACAGGGTGCCAGTGTGGTTGGGCTCTGGTGAGGGCCCTCTCCCTAGCCTCCAGGCTGCTGCCTTTTCACTGTGATCTCACATGGGAAGGGTGGGAAGAAAGGTCTCTGGTGCTGCTGCTTATAAAGGCACTAATCCCATCGTGAGAGCACTTGTCCTCAGGACTTCCTCTAAACTCAGCTGCCTCCCAAAGTCCCTGTCTCCAAATACTATCACATTGAGGGTCAGGGCATTAACATGAATCTGGGGGAAAGGGACACAATTCAGTCTGTAGCGGCTGACTTCACATCTGACTTTAAAATGCATCTTTTTTTTTTTTTTTTTTTCTGAGACAGAGTCTCGATCTGTCGCCCAGGCTGGAGTGCAGTGGCCCGATCTCAGCTCACTGCAAGCTCCGCCTCCCGGGTTTACACCATTCTCCTGCCTCAGCCTCCCGAGTAGCTGGGACTACAGGCGCCCGCCACCCCGCCCGGCTAATTTTTTGTATTTTTTAGTAGAGACGGGGTTTCACCGTGTTAGCCAGGATGGTCTCGATCTCCTGACCTTGTGATCCACCCGTCTCGGCCTCCCAAAGTGCTGGGATTACAGGCTTGAGCCACCGCGCCCGGCCCAAAATGCATCTTTAAAAAAAAAAAGATCTGCTGGCAGATAAACATGTAAATAAAGCCAATATGATAAAATGTTAATCGTAGAATCTAGGTGAAAGATAATGTGGGCGTTCACTAACCAATTCTTTCAACTTTTCAGGATATTTAAAAATGTCAGAGAAAAAAACCCCTACTCTCTGTAGTTATTTGAAAGGAATCTGGTGCTTGCTTTTTTCTCCTCGTTTCCATCCAGGCTTTCTTAAGAGTGCTTGTTCGGTCTGGCTGGACAAACTTGCCTTTTTGGCAGTTCCTCTCTCTCTCCCCATTCACTTTCTCCTTGGTCAGCCAGTGGCCTGCTTCTGCACTGTCAGTGAGGTCCCAGCCTGTATCCAAAGCTTCTTTCTGGTCTCTAGTCTGCCAGTAGCATCTTTCTGTCCAGTTCCTCTCCATCCCCTGCCCTGTCCTAATACTAATCAGGGGATCTTTCAGTTGCTTGTGACATCGCAGCTTCTCAAGTTACATTTTAAGACTGCTTTATTATTTTTAAGCATTTCTAACATGACATTGTATAAGTTTGACTCTGAAATTTATCATCACATGTAAGTAGGAGAGAAGTGTCTCCACAAGTTTGCCCTCAGCCAGAGATAGTGTGGTTCGTCTGGAATGCCCCTGCCTTTCTCTGGTTATTAATAGGGGCTCCTATTGCTTTTCCATTTACAGTGTTAATTATCTGCATTTCAAAGTAGTTCATAACGAGAGAGAATATATTAACTTGTTATTTGGGGAGGAAGTACAAAAACTGCTATTATCAAGATCATTTAACTTGAACATAATCAGAAAGTATTAAGGTTATTCCCTTGTGGGGTTGACCATCAGATATCTGTGTGTTTCGTAATACCCTTATTGCAGATACCTTTTAAAGAAGGGAGGCTTGCGGGAAGTGTTGGGAAACTTACTATAAGCTTCTTTCCTTGACTGGCACTTGTATACTCTGGCGCAGGGAAGACAAGCCCAAACTAAATACATAGGCACTACTTAAGAACTTTGCGACATTGGCCAAATAGTTTCCTTGCCTTTAAATTGGGGATAATAGAGACTATATACCTTTGAACTGCTATGAAAAATAAATGAAAATATTTTTGTAAAATACTTACTGTGGGAATGTGGCTCCTAGTTGATGTTCAGTACTAATCATTCATTCAGCAAACAGCCTACCGCCCATTGCATGGTATGGCCTATGACTTGTCTTTTTTCTTTTTGGGGGCTTCTGGGTCACACATCGTATGAAATGTTTCTTAGCACACCGAAAGACCAACTTTCCTTATAAATCATTGGCTTCAAAAATCCTGTGGACTCAAGTATAAATTATTTTTCTGGTGAGGAGAGGAGGAAGCCCCTTCTTCCCCATTTATATCCTGCCTAGCATTTTAATTTGCTACACACTGTAAATTGTAATCTTAGAATCAAACTCCAATTTAGGTGATAAGGATCACAATTAATTAGGCTAGCCTGTCAAAGATTAAATGTAATCTTGCATTTCAGTTACCTCTTAACTCTGAGGCTTTAGCTAAGGCCGTCAGAAACAAAGCTGTTAGGTCTGCTTATGTTTAATAAGATCTTTGCCTGCTGTTTGTTTTCTATACCAGTCTGTTGTCTAGAAATAAAACGAATGGACAGAGGATCTCAAATCCCTTTCATTTGTTTTTAGCTGTGCGGCAAGAGAGATAAATGGGAGAAGATAAACTTAACGATATTAAAGACTAATTAGGGTATCTGAGGAGATTTGCAAACTTCTAGTTTAAATCTGTTGGCAACTCTTTTAATTCCCTCCTGCTAGTTATCTCTGAAAATAATATAGTTATGGCTGAAGATTTATTTCCACATCTACTCTTTGTACTCTCATTTTCAGTTGCCCATACTTTTTTTCTCCTCCTTCCTCCAAAAAAGAAAAAAAAGTTCTTGTTTCCACCATGCTCAATATTAATTTAGTACACAGTCGTTCCAACTTCATTTTTTCTTCACATTCAGTGTTCAGTGTTCAGTATTCTGAATGTGAAGAAGTCTAGTGACTCAAATATATTAGTATTGTGGTCCTTTTGGGGAAAAGTGTGATAAATTGAAAATATTTTGGTTTTGACTTCTGAGGATTTTGAGTATTATGTATATATACAAAGGCAAAATGCAAGTGTTTACCAAATATGCTTCCAGCTTACTTCCTTAGAACAGTATTGAGAAGAGTCTAAGTATGATAATTTCTGGTCTTAAAACCTGCAGTCGCAATCAGTGGATTTCCATAATCTAAACAATAATAAAGATTACATGACTAATTCTAACAATAATAACTACCTATTAGTTTGTGCTTTCTACATACTGGGCATGAGGCTTGTCATGTTTTTATATATATATTATTCATTTAATCCTTATTATTGCACATAAGTATTCCCATTTTACAGATGAATAAATGGGATTCAAGTTAATTAACTCACCCAAGATTGCTGAATTCAGTACGTGGCGAAGCAAGGATTAAAACCTAAGCCTCTTTGGCTTTAAAGCTCTGCTTCTAATCACTTTTTTACTACTGATTAAACAGATGTGTCCCAAAATTAAGGAACTCGTCGCTGGATTTTTTGCTTTGTTTTTGCTTAAAGAGCACAGGCCATCATTTGCTGTAGTGTCACCCATAAAGCTTAATAAGTTTAAAGTTCAGGATGTTAATCATTACAAGCATAAAGTATGAATATGCTTAAAAGGTTTATTTAAGAAAAGAATTGGGATTAGATTTGCCCACCAGAATATACATTTTTCACTTGAAGTCCTGAGAGAGATTCAGACAGAAATAGCTTTGACTCAGTAGCAGTTAGCAGACAGACAAACATCTTGATATAATATTGATCCACACTTTGCATATACACTTTCTTTTCTTTGTATTACATTTTTAGAGGTAAGTGGCAGTTTTTCACACACTTCCAACCTGCTTCCATCAGTAATGAAATATTTGGCTTGGGCAGCCTCTGGAGTCCCAGTGTTTCAGCTTAAACTTTCCACTCGGCCCTGCCAGGCACTAACTTGAAAATATCTTTTTTTATGGAGAATGCCTCCCGAAGGTGCAGCTGTGTGCTGGTTTCATTTTGCACTTCATAACGGTGTTGGCACCACTTAATGCAAAGAATGCCACTGTCTCCCACACACCGCTGGTGCCCAAGGACTGTCGAGGCCTGTCCATGTCAGTGGTTTGGGAAGGGCTGAAGTTTGGAGAGAAGGCTCTTTTTCTATTCCATGTGATTGGCTGTCACCAGGGCAAAGGGGGAAAACCAGAACTAGTGGAAAATGCAGCATCGGATGTGTCATCAAATATTCTTCCTGCAACCTGGAACACCTAGTTCATTGGTGTTCTGGTCAACATTGAAGGCTGAATCCTCCTTTCTTTTGAAATAATGCATGTCTTGGATTCACTACTTTTAAACATTTCTGCTGATATTTATCCTTTTCTTTCTAAGCAATACTGATTTCTCAATGAAAAATGATTCAGCTAGTGAAAAACTGGGATTGGGTTGTAGTAAAGGAATCAACAAATTTGCCCTGATTCTGAAGAGCGGAGTTGGTTCTCCAGACGTTTACACTGTGCTACAGCAAGCTTCACAACCAAAACCCATTACTTATTCAGGTATAAAAATCAAAAACTGAACTGTAGTGAGAATTTATATGTAAACTGTTGGAGGATGGTGCTCTGTTAATCTGTGTTTGTTCCATACAACCCCTCCCATATAATTGATAATATTTGCATCTTTTTGTTCTTAGTCCTATTATTTTTTGGTTCATCAAACTTTGTAACGTGGTGCTTTATCGTGGACTTTTCAAAGAACAACTTGCCAAATTTGGTGATTCCTAGCAATTGTCATTTCCTGTTGGAATTTCTTAAAATTGAATCTAATGGAAAAGTGATTCTTGACCTTGTGTATTTAGTAAAATTAAAGGCATAGTTGATTTTAGGATTGTCATAAAAATTAATATTTTGTTTTAAAATGCTTTTTAGACTTTCAATGGTAATTGATCCTATTGTTGGAAGTAGATGATATAAACTTTAAAGCTTTTTGGATAGAACTTTCACATTCCCCAAGTCTAAATATTTTAAAGAGGAAATGGATTGACTCACAGACATTTTGTCCTAAGGAATAGAAAATCTTTGAATTGCTATTTTAAAAAAACATCCTTGTAAAATTTACTATTTTCAAACTCCAGTTGCAAAATCCTGACCAGCTATGATGATTCATACATTTGAGCGATAAAGCTTTTTTCAATATTAAAAATTCAGTGGGGAGTCACTCAATACGTTACAAAAAGAGTACTTATACTTCCTAGTACCTATGTGTATTTTTTTTTTTCTTTTTAAAGCAGTCTGGTGTGCATTTTGAGAAAAGTTCCAGTGTTTCTCACAGACACCTGACTTGGTGTAGCACGGTGCTTTTCAGAAACTTCATCCAACACCTGAATGAGTAATGCATAAAACATACGATGTTTTGTAGCGCAGGATACTGCAGGTAAATTAACACTTTTTGCCAAAAGAACATTGAAAAGACAAAGGAAAGCAAGGAGGTTTTGCTTTTTAAAAAATTTTTTTCAAGCTTAATGAAGACAGAGAGAGCTGGAAACCCTTCTGTATGAGCATTTGCCAGCCCAGCAATATAACAACTTTTGGGTGCATATTTCAATCACAATTAGATGAAATCTTTAATTATCATTTAATTTAACTTTCATATTTGCCTGCAGAAATGATTGTGTTGATAAGACTGGATTGAGACAAACCTTTATTAAGTAATTCTATTTTCAGAGCCAACATTAAAGTTTTTTTTAATTAAAAAAAAAGCCTGTGTAATTTATGAGAAAAGGGGAAGAGGAATTGGCATGTTGGCTGCATGAGAGTTGCATGGATATGTATTTACTATTTGATCTTTAGCTTTTTGAGATCTGGGGTGTGCTAAGTCTTGTTAGTTTGAGAGGCCTAAGGAATGACACAATGATGGATCTTAATAACACTTTTCTACATCATTTCTCTACCTGTATATTTCCTTTCTATTATATGTGCTGATAGGATGATATTTCATTGTGTTCAGTGTAGAAGGTGTTTGTGAGAGAGGATACTTTTGTGAGTTGATATTAAGGCAAAGGGAAGTGGTTTATAATTTATCAGAGGAAATGAAATGGTGTGCCCTTTCATTTTATAATACTTCTTTTAAAATTTTATAATGATTTTAATTAGACTATGAAATCTTTAAGACATTTGTATTTTAAGTGCTTTTCAGATATATTTACGTTTTAACATACAGAGATTTGAGAGGTGTCATTGCTGAACTTTTTCATAGGATCACCCACATGAATTTTCTTATCAAAAGAGTATGTCCTAATGCTTATTTCTAACCCCAAACAGATTACTAGCCCATTCCTGGATGTTCTGATCCTGAAGATTTAGGATGGTACCTGGGAATCAGTATTTCTAGCACGTTCTCCAGGTGGTGCTTAGCTCTGGCAGGTGTGGGAGACGCTGGAGAATGGTGAAGTTCCCACCCAGCCTTCTGCAGAGTGACTGGAAAGTTAATGGCTGGTCGTTCGTGCTTTTATGAAACCTAAGATGTGTTACAGTGATGTTGCAGTAGGACAGAGTCACTCAAGAAATCGAATGGTAAACATTGCAGGGCTTTGAGTTCAAATATTGATTAGCTGTATGTTAAGATGCCTTGTCTTCAGGGATCGCTTTAGAGTGGGGTCTCTAACACAAAGCTGACTCGGGAATCTTTCATCTGCCATTGACAAAATTTGCCCTTGTGCAGGCAGATAAGACTATACTCTCTAATACCGTGGGCACTAGCTACATATGGTTGTTTCCATTTACATCAGTTAAAATAAAAAATTCAGTTCTTCAGTTGGAATGGCTGCATTTTACTCAATAGCCACCATGGCTAGGCATTGCTTTTTTGGAGGGCACAGCTGTAGAACATTTCCATCATCACAGAAAGCTCTAATAGACAGTGCTGCTATAGGATTTTCCTTCATAATGTAGCTCTTTTCTTTTTATCCTGGGTAGTTGCAATGCTAAATAGAATTAGGTGGAAAGATCATGTGACAGTCTATGTACTGCACATTGCGTACTGCAGTCTGAGTGTTTTTGCAAAACGACTTAATCATACTTCATTCTCTGAGATCAAAATTTAGTAACACTACTTTGGTAGCATGAATGTGTTCTATGTTGACTTTTAGTACTTGAAATACAGGCTTAATGAAAAATTTGTTGGTCAGGTGCAGTGGCCCACACCTGTAATCCCAACTTTTTGAGAGATTGAGGTGGGCAGATTGCTTGAGTCCAGGAGTTCGAGACCAGCCTGGGTAATATGACAAAACACCATCTCTACTAAAAATATACAAAGAATTAGCTGCGAGTGGTGCTGTACACTGTAGTCGCAGCTACTCTGGAGGCTGGGGTGGGAGGATCACATGAGCCCAGGAAGTTGAGGCTGCAGCGAGCCATGATCATGCCACTACACTCTAGCCTGGGTGACAGAGCGAGACCCTGTCTCAAAAAAAAAAAAAAAAAAGAAAAGAAATTTGTTTACCATAGTATATGGTTTATAATAAAGAGCTATACTGGTAAAATCTCACAGAAACAAAACTGCAAATATTTAGTCTTTCTCAGATTATATAAATTGTTCCTAGAAAAGACTGCAAGTGATGAGGCTAATAAACAGGTTGTACATATATTTTCATAATGACTTTAATTTACCTTTATTTTGCAGTTTCACAAATTTAAGATGAATATATTTAGCTCCCTCTTCTGGCATAATTTGAGAATTTTTTTGCTTACAATGGTTTTATTTTTTTGGACTGAGAATAAGGTTATCAATGTAATGTTGAAGAATGTTATTTATGAGTGTCATCCAGTTAGATTTTTTGGTATCATTACAAATGGTTAAAACGCACGGAAAAAGTTTATGAAAACACCACATTTTAAAAACTACTAACTGACCAAAAAATATATAAACAAAGGCTTTGACAAAGTTACACAGAAATTTAATTTGATATCAAGTGGGCAGTATTCATTCATATTGGCTTCTGGATCTGAGACTCAGCCCATACTTGGCATTTGTGAGGCTTGGGGGCAAGAATGCAAAAAAGGGGCCCAAGTAACCTGTGCCTAAATCAATAAAATCTGTCCAATAAAATTTTATTATCTGTTCAATAAAATCTGTCCCGTCCTTTCTGGGCAGTTATTTCTTCCTAATAACCAGGAGGAGAGATTTGAATTCAGGTTCTTGGGCTCCTGAGAGTTCTGCCCTAGAGTGTGGTAATGCGGAGAGCTGGATCCTGGTTCATCCCTGGCTTCTCCCTGCACATCCAAACTCCCATCCATCCTGCCACTCCCCTCAACTTTGGGGCCCAGGGGTGTACCTAGACAGGGGGGTTTGCCCTGGGGAGGGTGGACCTGGGGGAAAGGCCATAAGAGGCCATTCAGCAGGAAATTCTGGGGCATTACTCTGAGCAGACTCTAGGTGAGAAGCAGTGGGCATATCACTTTGGCCTGGACAGTGCAAAAGCCCAGAGCAGGGGTTCTTCTTGCTCGGGCCTGGGTTTGTTAAGATCAGATGTAATTAAATTATTTTGTAGGTCCTTCATTGTGGTCTAATGCATTCAACTATCCAAATTAAATACAATGGTGGGATTTTGTTGTTTGCAGCTTTGACTCTCCCGGATCTTGCAGAGCAGTTTGCCCCTCCTGACGTTGCCCCACCTCTTCTTATCAAGCTCGTGGAAGCCATTGAAAAGAAAGGTAACCAGACTGCCAGAGGGCATCAGTTCACCCTTATTTCATGGCTGTTATTATTTGTCTCTTGTGCATTCATTAAGTAAATTTCCTGCTACCAGCTATGTCCAGATACTCTGCTGGACACTCAAACTGTTTAGGGCTAAGTACTGGGGAAAATGTCTTGGTCTATAATTTCTAACTCTAGATTAACATGTAGTTTCCATATGGAAACTATTAAATTCTTCATAATTTAATAAATATGATTAACTATCTTCTTAGAGGCCAGATGGTTTTGCCAAAATTATCGACATGCCAGATAAGATTAATAGTAGGAGTTGACTTCCAAGAATATTTGGTACGCATCTAGAACAGATACTGGATGGAAACTGGAATGTCTCTGGCAGCGGGCTCACAGGTTCTCCAGAGAGCTGTGTTTTGCATACATAGTCTGTGGTCTGTTTTGTGTCCTAGGTCTGGAATGTTCAACTCTATACAGAACACAGAGCTCTGGCAACCTGGCGGAATTACGACAGCTTCTTGATTGTGGTAAGTGTCACAGAGCTAGAAATACAAATGGGAAAGACAGGTCTTGGCTTTCTGTTTCAGGTAAAGCACACACAAAAAATGGAATTTAATCTATGCAATGTTCTAAATGTAAAGGGAACTCAAATCATGCACAGCTCCCCCTGCCCTGTTACGGTAACAGTGCAGACCTTTGACATTTTTCTCCTGAGTTGGGCTGCAAGTGTGTGCATGCCTCCCTTCAGGCATGTTGGCCATCATCATAGCCAGCAGGCCGTGGGTCCTGCGGAGGAGAGAAACCACCTCTTGATGTTTCTCTCGCTCTGTATATCTACCATCTTTCCTTGATCCTGAATTTGGCTACATCTATTTCATCTGAAGCAGTTAAAAAATATTTTTAAGCCTATGTCACTTAAGAAATGTCTCTTCTGACACCCTTTTTCTTTTATTACCTTTCCCTTCCATTTTCCTTTTCCCTTTCCCTTTCTTTCTGGCTTGCCTTCTTTCTTGCTTTTTCTTGTGTTGAGTACATTAAGTAACATCATGAGATTGTTATGTTCAGTGGTGTGCTGATAAACCAACTCTCTAGGAAGAAAAAGGCCCTGGTTGGTAGCGTCTGCCCATTTTTGTGGCATGAATATTCCCACCGAGGCTTATTTCAAGCTAACCAACATGTCACTGGATGTGGAATTGGGAAGAATTGAGGACAGTTTGGTTAAATGACACTAATTAATTTAGCCAAGAGGACTTTAGTACCCCACACACCCACTTCCTCCTTTGGCATAGAGAAAAAACTACACATCAATTTACTTGCCAGCATTCCAGCAAGTCATCTTCTTATATTGACTTCTTTTTTTTTTTTTTTTTTTTTTGAGTCGGAGTCTCGCTCTGTCACCCAGGCTGGAGTGCAGTGGCCGGATCTCAGCTCACTGCAAGCTCCGCCTCCCGGGTTCACGCCATTCTCCTGCCTCAGCCTCCCGAGTAGCTGGGACTACAGGCGCCTGCCACCTCGCCCGGCTAAGTTTTTGTATTTTTAGTAGAGACGGGGTTTCACTGTGTTACCCAGGATGGTCTCGATCTCCTGACCTCGTGATCCGCCCGTCTCGGCCTCCCAAAGTGCTGGGATTACAGGCTTGAGCCACCGCACCCGGCCCTTATATTGACTTCTAAAATCTCTCAAGATCCTTCATTCCCTCATAACACTATAAAAGAATTATATACTGCCTCACATCATTTTAACTGAACTTAGGTGTTTAAACCAAAAAGAGTGAAACCCAGTTTTGCACTCCTTCAGAGGTATAATTGTACAAAGAATGCCCACATGATAGTAAATGAGAATTTGAAGCGTGAGGCAGTTTCAAAATGAGGCAGCTTCTGAGACTTTCTAGAAAAGAGGTCTTTTTGGAGAAAAGGAGGAGACTAGACCTTTATCAGTATCAGTAAATTCTTACACTTGAAATGTTCTGACCAAATGTTTTAAAAAAATGTTTTAAAAAAATATTTAACTTCATTTTTTCTTTGTACATGGAAATCAGTTGCATGCGAATAGGGCATATCCTCTTTGCTGCTCTGCCTCCTGCACGTCCCACAGAGCAGATCATTAGAAGTTAACATGCAGAACACTCAAGGTGAAAAGGCTTGTTTTTTGGTATTCTGACAGCTTTATCAGAGTATTAAGGAAACGCTGAATTTTGTCCTTAGCCAATTGAAATAAAGACACATGTTTGGGTCAGAAAATTGGTCAAATTATGAACATGTTTAGTCACAGGAAAAGTTTAGACATCAGAGCCTGATGAAGTGGAAGTTATTTGAGAAATAGTGGTTAGGTTTGTAATGTGATCAACACAGAATGATGCAGTTTAGTTGTTAAAAAAAAAAAAAAAAAAAAAAAAAACTCTTCACACCACTCGCAAGATAGAGTCAACAACCAAGACTCACGTCAATGGTACATTTTGACCGACAGCTTTCCTTCCCCAGTGAGATCAAAACACATAGAAAAGTGGTTTCATTTGGAGTCTGTGCTAAAAAAGTGAATTTTGTGCCCCCCCACCAAATATAAATAAATATTGTCCAAACTTGGGAGTGGATCTGCCAGGTCTGTTTCCAACTCAAAGATTTTTCAATACATAAAAATATTGTATAATATCCTGGAGGAGGCTCCAAAATAGTCACTTACACCTAAAAAAAAAATTATGGCTTTTAACTAACCTTATGAATTACCAGTGTTTGAAAAGGACAGACATGGCAGACAATAGCCCACTTTTATTAGCACCTGCTAAGCTATTTCATCCACACACTAACCTTGTGATGTACATCCTAGTAACTTTAACTCACCAGAAAAGAAAGCTGACCCTCAGGTAAATAATTTCTTTCACATTTTTCAGTGGCTGAGTGGCTAATTTTTCTGACTCCAAAAGTCCTTGATTTTTTTCTCTTTTAAAATTTTGCCCTAAAATAAATTGTTTCTTTGTCTCATGCAAGTTTTAATGATTTCAGATCTTCACCTGACAGTTTTTGGTTTCTTTTAACTTGACTCGGGCTTTCTTAGCCTTGGTACTATTGACATTTTACGCTGGATAATTCTTTGCTGGAAGAGTGGCAGCCTGTCCCGTGCATTGTGGGATGCTTAGCCACATCCCTAACCTCTACCCACGAGGTGCCAGCAGCATTCTCCCCCAGTTGTGACAATCAGAAATGTCTCCAGACATCTAGGGAGAGACCTGAAGAAGAGGGGACTCCATTCCAGGGGGAGGGAGGGAGGAGTGAAGGATTGGAGAGTTTACGGGGTACCTGTCGTGAGTAGACTCAGTGAAAAGTGACGTAGGAGAGAATGCAAACTCCTCCAATCAAGACCTAAAGATTATGTAGCTCTTCAAAAGTCATCACATGACAGGTGTGAATAGCTAGTGGGAGAGCACGTTAGGCCAGTTTCAGTGCAGAAAAGGGTTCTTAGAGAGCAGAAGTCAGAGAAATAAAACAGACTTTGTCACTAACTCTAGTAGAATTTGACATAAGGTAACATTACCCAAAGACCTGCATAAGATAATTTTATTCATACACTATAGAAGTTCTTTTGATATACCTCGTGTTAGAGAAGGGCTTTGACAAATTAACTTCACTCTAAGAGCCTTCTAGTTCAGTCCACAAACATTTAACACATTGTATGTGCTAGACACTGAGGGATGCGAGAAGAGCAGGTGACAGCCACAGTCCTTGCCCTTGACATACCTTGGTCTAGTAGGGGGAAACATAATCCCATATGATGATTATACTCTTTGGGAAGTGTCTTGATAGAGGGATGGCTCATTAGCACTGCAAAAGCACAGAGGGAGACCCTGCCTGAGGGAGGGATGTGTGTATATTTATTATCTTAACATTTATATTGCATCACCAAATGTTTTATCACATATTTTAGGATAAGCAAATTCAGTAATACTAATTTTCCGGGCAAAGAGACATTAGATGAAACGCACAGGGGCAAAGTGTACGGGAGACCAGAAGCACAGCCAAGAGTGGTGACCATAGAGAATTCCTATAGCGACACACACACACGATTTTATTTGACGGTATTTAATTATGCTCACAATTGCATTACCTTCAACATAGATCCTTTAGGCAAAGACCTGCAATGGTATTGCCCCTCCCACATTTGTTAGACATGTGATAGGTCTCTGGTTAGTTGCTTGTAGGACATTTAAGTGATTTAACACTTTGTCTCTCACCTTTTAAATTTAGTAATTCTTTTCCTCAAGTTGACCTGTCCATATCCTATTCCAGTCTGACTTTTCTTAGAGCTCTGTGGTTGGGTGACTCACTTTTGGAACATCGGCCTACTTAGTGGGGCAGGTTTGGTTTATGATAACGATATGTCCAAGGAATTTTTGTAGTCTTAGGCTCAACCTCGAATGATTTGTACTATCATACTTCATTGAAGGGTATCTAGGATACTACCTTCTCCCACTCACTTATACTCAAACACTTTGCAGTAAACTTTCATACTTCCTCATTCTCTCCTAGGCCACAGCCCAATGCAGTCAATCACTGAGTTATATGAGGTCTTGATAATATCTTGCACATTTCTAACTGCATTAGAATTCAGACCCCCATCACCTTGATTCAGAGAACTAAAACTGGTAGTTTTACTTCTAGCAGCACTCCTTTCCAATTTATTCTTAACACTGTCATTAGTAAAGCTGTTACAAATGTAGTATCTTGCCCATCAGCCCATCTTTTCTCCACTGAGTACACAAGTCCCCAGATCACTTTCCTCAAATTACCCTTCACATTGCTAGTGTACATCCTTCAGCAGCAGCCAAAGACCTCTTCTTTTCTGGAGGCCCATGGTCAGCCCTGCCCCCAGATCTTTGTTTCTAGCATCCCTTTTTTCTGCTGGGCATTGTGTCTTTTTCCAACCCAAGTGCTCAGAGTGCCATGCATAGTGAGTGCCTGGTGAGTGGTTTTGATTAGTATCACCCCCGTTATTGGATCGCTTGCCCTGTTTCCCAGCTGAGGCATTTACTGGACAGGTATGCTCATTTTATTTTCTGAAATAGTCTGATGTCCACAGGTTAGATTAGTAATACTCAGCCAGAATTAGGGAGAAATATTCTAAAAATGTTGAAATTATTTTCATGGATATTGTTGAGCTTGGTTGCTAAAAGTCTGTAGTATCTTACTGTTGAATCCGCCACTCTGTTGGTGACATTTACATGAATTCTGAAATGTATCAACTCAAGTCTTAGGAAATCTGGGAATATGCATTTTTCAAATTTTCCAGTTGAGGTTTTAGGAAACATTTACTATATGACTAACCATTCCTAGTTAGAACCCTTCTCAGTCAGGGCAGAACCACCCTCAGAGGGTGTTAGAAAATGTTTGGATTCTATATTCGTTTGCTCAGGCAGTTATAACAAGTTACCACTGACTGCTTGGCTTAAAACGCAGAAACTTGGCCGGGCACAGTGGCTCACGCCTGTAATCCCTGCACTTTGGGAGGCTGAGGTGGGTGGATCATAAGGTCAGGAGTTTGAGACCAGCCTGACCAACATGGTAAAACCCCTCTCTAGTAAAAATACAAAAATTAGCCAGGCGTGGTGGTATGCACTTGTAATCCCAGCTACTTAGGAGGCTGAGGCAGGGGAAATCTCTTGAACCTGGGAGGTGGAGGTTGCAGTGAGCTGAGATCACACCAGAGACGCACTTCGGCCTGGGCGACAGAACGAGACTCCGTCTCAAAAAGCAGAAACTTACTTCTTGTGGTTCTGGAGGCTGGAAGTCTGAGATGAAGGCATGTTTGGTTTCTCCTGAGGCTTCTGTCCTTGACTTGCAGGTGGTTGCCTGCTCACGGTGTCCACAGCGTTTTTTCCTCTGTGCCTGTGCATCCCTAGTGTGTCTCTCTCTGTCCTCATTTCCCCTCCTAGAAGGATATCAATTAGATTGGATTGGAGTCCACTCTAATGGCCTCATTTTAACTTAAATGCAGTCACTTTCAGAGGCATTAGGGGTTTGGGCTTAGAGGGGTGGGATAGAGGATGGGGTAGGTAACCACTGAAGATGCAGCCCAATTCGGCCCATAACAAAAGTATTATTTTTTGTTGCCCCAAAGTCCAGAGGTCTGCTACTAGCATCATGGGCAGGGGGTCAGGCATCCCAAATGCTTGCAATTTGTCGGACAGACCTCCACAGGAAAAACTGTTCTACCCCAAATGCCAGGATCAACCCCTACAAGAAGTACAGCTAATGAATACTTTGTGTCTTATATTTATCCTCATATTGCTTCCTTTTTTTTGTCACATGAGTCAGATGTTCAGAAAATTAGCCCAACTGATGTATTCTTTAAAATAAATGTCTGAAATATTTCTTAAAATGTTTCCTAGATACAGCCTCTGTGGACTTGGAAATGATCGATGTGCACATTTTGGCCGATGCTTTCAAACGCTATCTCCTGGACTTACCAAATCCTGTCATTCCAGCAGCCGTTTACAGTGAAATGATTTCTTTAGCTCAAGGTTTGTTTTTTCTCTTCTGAGGACCTCATTGGACTTACATGGAGATGTAGATATGCTTGTATATGTGTTGCATATATAGAGATAGTGGTTAGAAAATAGTGGTAGTAGCCACCTGTTCCTCCTCCAACAATACCATCTCAAATTTCCTCCTCTACCCAGGCATCCAAGAGAAGACCTAGATTCTCATTTGCTTGGGAAGCCCGTCTGCATGTCAGAATCAGAAATGGCTCATTGTTAACCTACTGGTCTTAACAAAGTTTGTATGTCAATGAAGGACACGGTCTTCCAAGTACTGGTGTCAGATTCAAGGAACCGGGACTAGGATCCAGTGATGGGGGATGTTCTTGTCACCTTCCCTGAGTGGCCATAACAGAATGTGTTGAGGGAAGAGGGCTCTCAGTTTTAGGAGCTAAGGTTCAGTTAAGTGCTCTGGGGACAGGAAACTGTGGTTCTTAACCTTCAAAGTTAAAACCTGTGATACTTATCTGATGCTCCTCTGAGTTAGCCAATCACACATGAAGCTGCTCAATGCTGGGTAAGTTGCTGCCAGCACACCCTAAACAGCTTGTGGTTTTTTTTTTTTACACACTGAGCTTCTTGCTTTTCCATTTGACCTGAGATTTCTTCTTTCTCATAATGCATTTTTTTAATGAGAAGTACAAATGTACTGTGTGCTTCTCCCAACAACTTTTTAAATGACTCCTATAGCTTGAAGAAAGAACAGAGCTTTTCTAGGTGTTTATTCACCGATACCTGGAAATAGTCTCTTACTCATTTCCCTTTTCTTTTTTTTTTTTTTAAACTTGTAGAAGTACAAAGCTCCGAAGAATATATTCAGCTACTGAAGAAGCTTATTAGGTCGCCTAGCATACCTCATCAGTATTGGCTTACGCTTCAGTATTTGTTAAAACATTTCTTCAAGCTCTCTCAAACGTCCAGCAAAAATCTGTTGAATGCAAGAGTACTCTCTGAAATTTTCAGCCCTATGCTTTTCAGATTCTCAGCAGCCAGGTAAGTGAAAAGAGACAAACATGTATTTTGGAGTGATGAGGGTGGTCCTAAGTGGATTGGTCAAGACAATGTATTCTAAATATACTACTCCAGAGATGCATGCCCAAATGCTATCACACACGTTCACTTGAGTGTATATAATGAAAATGAGTTTGCTTTTAGGGAAAAGGTTTCTAATAAACTCTCTTTCTTACAGCTCTGATAATACTGAAAACCTCATAAAAGTTATAGAAATTTTAATCTCAACTGAATGGAATGAACGACAGCCTGCACCAGGTAATGCTTTTTGAACATTTAACATTCTCTCATTGTTCCTTTTTTTAGAGCCTTAAAAAATGGTGACTGTAAACCTCCTTTGAAGTAATACAGCTTCTTATGGAATTACGATTGGTAGTAATATGTTACCTTGTGATTTAAAGAAAAAAAATAGCTGAGTGATAGTGTATATGTTAATTATTATCTGAGTTTCAACATTTGCGGATTTTAAATTAAACTTGGTTTTAGGTGAGAGTTTGGAGAGTTCCCTGTACCCTTCAACATTTATGCTTCAGGTTGTTGAAGAAATTTATGGAGTTCATTTTAGTTGTTGACATTTTTGTTTTTCTTTCTAATACTTATAAAGTAGGGGATTTATAATTGCTATATAATTTAAAGTATTTTAGAATGTGTGTTTTGGAAGTGGGTATGCTGAGAAATGCCTGTCAAAATAAACATTTTCAATAATGCGAGCAGTATGAAACCAGAGTGTTCACTGCAGCAAGTTTGAGCAAGCCAGACACTTCTTTGAAAGCAGGCTGCTGTTCAGTTAGCCATTTAACAAAGCAGGAAATGTAGACCATGTTAGCAATGCATTTAATTTAAACTGATGTATTTTTCTTCTTCTGTGGAAAGTCTAAACAACCTCATTTTGCTATATACCAGTTAAAAGTTAGCTAATCGACAGTGGTGATTTAGAATAGTGATTAGGGTCCTATACGTGAAGTTTCAGGACCAGTAAAAGGTGTTGCTTGTAGTCTTAATTTATTCCTGGAACTTAAATGAAACTCCATGAATATATTTATTATAGGTAATACATGCAGATTACCACATTTATCTCGGTATGAACAGGCATGGGGACTCAGTTTCATCATCATGCAATGGAGAGTTAAGTTGTGCTTTTTCTTAATTGGGTATTGCACAGCCAGGCTTGGTTACTTGCATCTGGATGGGGCAGCCTAAGAGAGGCCAGGGCCTAGACTCAAAAGCCACCTGCAAGGGGGTAGGATAGAGGATGGGGTAGGTAAACACTGAAGATGTGGGTACTGGGAAAGGTTTATGTGGACAGGCCCAAAATGGTACCTGTGGTACCAGAGGTGAGAGGCATCAGGTATAGTAGATAAGGCAAGCATGGGATGTTCCAAATCACAGCAAGCAGAATGTTTAACAGGGGTGCCCAGAATTCTAGGTAAACTATGTCAAAGAAGACTGTCAACAGGTAGGGCCTAGGACTTCAGTCCGGGGGTGGCCGAAAGGCTTCATCTCGTGTGAGTACACAGGTCACTGTGAATGGATTTGACAGCTCTGTGCTGATGTTCGGAGGCTGCCTTTGGACTTAGTGGAAAAGAATGGGCATAGGGATGTGGCATGTGGCACTTAAGTTGAGGCTTATGTTAGAGACTAGGGAGAGCTGGACCCTGCTTTCAGTGAAGGGCTAGTGGGGGTAGTCCTGATCTTTTCAGTGGCCACCCCTCTAGAGAGAAGAGACACATGGAAGCCAACGCCAGACAGGGTTTGACAGATACCCACAAATGAATTTATCACATGAAATTTTGGAAAATTTCTACTACACAAGGTATAGTAGAATCAGTGGTAGAGTTTGATTAGCCTGACTTGTGTCAACTGGTTAAATGTCTTTGTTAGTTGCATCCTAATTCCACCAAAGTAAAAATGGGTATCCGCACTATTTTCATAATGCCACCCAGAAAGCTGTTTGATGTGTCAAAGGACCCTATGTTTCTCTACTGAGCAATTGGTGCGCCTGTTTCAAAGGAGGATTAGTTCCATCAGCTCTGCTAAAGAATGACAAAGCCTTGAACATTTGCTGGATCATCCCAGTATTTATGTGGCCTCTTTAAAAAATTAAATCCAAGTAGGTTTTAAATTCTAGTTTGAGCCGTTTTCCCAGGAACTTTGTGTGATTTGTATAGGACCTTTGGAATTAAATGGCTGTTGTAGTATCTTCTCATATGTGCATACATTGTACGGCCCACTCCAGGAACAAAACATCCCCATCCAGAACATCTTTGTATTCAGGAATGGCTCCAGTGCAAATGACTAGTATGGCAACCTGGGTTGAAGAAATGATTCTTAGGCCTGGTTTAAAAAATGCAATAATTTCTTGGAGTCCTTCAGCATTGCCACAGCATGTGCTAGTACCAGACAGAACTTTGAAAGCATAGCACCTTACATCTCCAGTGAATGGCCATTTACAGTAACATTGTTGTGAACACAAATGAGTACCTGAATGATATTTAAGGGAGACAAAAGCAAGACTCTGTTATAGGGCAGATAGACAGCATTTCTAATTATTACCAGATAGACTTGAAATGACAAAGCTTATGATGTTTGAGGCAAAGTATCAGTTCAAATAAGACCAATTAGCACATAGTATCTAATTAAATGGTAGGTGGGAGTGCACAAACTCTAAGTACAAAAAGAACTTCAGAGATGCAGCTGGTGACTATCTAGGGTAATGGAGTAGACAGAAAAGGCTCATAGAAGAAATAGGGCTTGAAATGTGTCTTGAAGAATAGGTACAATTTGAATAGGCAAAGGAGAAATAGCATTTTGATGCATGGAGTTTAAAGACTTATTCAAAATAAATTACACAGTACAAAATAATGGCTTGGTATTTTACCAAAGCAGTACATATTTTAAGTGATAGTATCACAAAAGAAGCATCATTTTAGAGTTGAAAGCATTGTCCAGCTTTACCAATTTAGACATGAGGAAACCAAGACCCACAGAGAGAGAGATTTGCTGTGTGCTACCCAGCCAGTGGGGGCCCAAACCGGGTCTGCCCAGGAGCCGCCGCCTCCACTCCAGCCCGTTCTATCTGCCATGCCCTGCTGCCTGGGTTTTTGGAATCTTCATGAGCAATGAGGCTGCTTTTAGTGTCCAATCAAAAACTCCTCTGAAGTTTCCGGCATGTAATAAACTAAAAATATGTGAAATTAGCCCCCATGGGTCACACATAGTAAACAATGTCAGGGCAGTGTTAATACTTTTCAGGATAAGGCTCCAAATCACTCCATGAGCCATGCGGTGGAAAAAACAGTGGGCTTCTGACTCAAATAGATCTGGATTGGAATCTCAACTCTTTCCAGTAACTCAGCTTTTCCAAATTGTTTTCCAGACTGTGGAACTGGGTTAATGCCTCTCTCCTGGGGTTGGTATGAGATTTAATGAACTGATCATTTCTCTACTATCTATCGCATCAACTCTAGCTTTTGAGGCCTTATGGGAGCTGTCCTCATTCAGCAGGTCTGATTCCTTCAGTCCACCTATTCCTCATTAATTGTGTGAATTCTGTCAGGCCTTTTTCCTTACACCATGTTCCCAGCCAGCAGAGCTACGGCCTCTAGGAGCCTGTAGGGGCAAAAAGAGACACTCTGGGAAGTTGCCTCCCTGATGTGGGTATGTTGCTTGGAGGGAGGAAGGTGCCTTTGTATGAAGCCCTTCTCTGTATGTGGCTTGGTGAATGGAGCAGCCTAGATTTCATCACCACTCCTCCATCTTGCCTAGGTGCCTTTGCACAGTGCACAAAATATGCAACTATACGTAGCTGCCCCAAGCAGTGCCATCTACTTTATCTCCACTCAAGTAGGTCCTTCCCCTGTTTTATATGCAAGTTAAGTCGACCCATTCAGTATGTTTATGCCTTTAAGCTTTCTGTCATCTTATATTTAACTGTCTATAGTTTTTCCTATTAATCTACATAATTACATTTCTAAAGGGCAGGGATAAAGGCTTTTTCTCCTTTTGAGCTCTTCCTAGCAGATAACTAGATACAGCATAATAATTATCCAAATTTATTCTTTGATAAACTTCCAACTTTCAAAGAATAGTCACACATCAACACATCCAATGCATCCAGCAATCCTGTGAAATAAGGATTCTCCTCATTTACGGAGGGAAGCTAAGATTTGGAAAAGGTAGGGCACAGAGTAAGGTCTCTGAACTTTGTTGATAATTTGCTGTTCTATTTTGTTACTAAAAAGTCTTAAAAATATTTAAAGCCAAACGACAAGTTTTCTTGAATCATTGTGTTCTCTTTACCCAATTAATACTTAGGTAGGTAAAGTAGATTTCTGTAGGCAAACCAAGGTAAAAATAAGTCTATTTAACACAGGGTGCCTTTGAATGAAACCCATTATAACTGTATTTACATATTTCAGATTTCATGGATATATTCAGAAATATTAATGTAGTATAATTGAAGTCTAATATTGCACCCTCAAGCCCAGAGTAGAAAATAAATGACTCTTTCTCCCCCTTGCCCTTCTACACCTGTCAAAGTTAATTTTTAACCACTGGCACATTGCAAAACATTCATCCTAAAGAGCCTGATTCATAAATCTTGTTTTAAATGCTCTGGGCTTGGTTCTCAACCCAGACTAAAGGCAAGCACTAAGGTAGAGGGAAATGACATTCAAAGAGTTTTACTTTTCTCTGATTTAATTTTTATTGGGTTTAAAATGTGGTCTGACATTAGAGGGTTGCTTCAAAGGGGAGAAATGCAACTTTGAAAAATTACATGTTTTTAGATGTGTAGAACTAAACAGGAAAGCCACACTAAGGTTTTGTCAAACAATAGTTTTATTTGTGCCCTGAAAGAGAGACACAGGTATTTTGGTATGTATGTGTTTAGGAGGGGTATATAGTCAGTTTTACTTTTGTTTTCACAGTGCAGACTTCTCTTTATCTCAAGGGACAGGATCTGAGGGAGAATTGCAGAGGAGGAGTTCTTTATTCTGCTAAGCAGGGGGGATGCCTTTTCAGAAATCTGGTAGAATGTGTCAGATTTTATACATATGTAAACCTGGGCTTATTTAGATACTTAAATGGATGTTTTCCTTAGCACAACATCAATTAAGACCAGTGGATATGGAGCAAATAATTTGAATTACCCTAAAAGGCCCTCTGTTCTACACTGTCTTAAAGTTATGAAGGGAGGTATTCATTTTACCCTTAGATGGAAGATTTTGGTTAATTTTTGTTGTCTATTCTTTTTTTCATGGTCTTTGTTCATACATGATGTCCCACAAAAAGAAGCATTCTAGGTTGAAAGCTGCTTGTGCAACATTTGCCACTTGATGGTGATTTGCACGTATGAAATATAGTATTCAGTTTGTAACTTTTGAACAGTTTAAGGATCAAGAGACATTTTCCTGACTATATCTGCTGAGATGTGAAATAATGGCCTCTGAAATGAGTTTTCTGAAACTTGGGGGAGAGGGAAAATGATCCATATTGTTTTAAAGTATCCAGAAGGTAAAGTTAGTTTTCCAGTGTGTCTAGGCCTTTGAGGTCCCAGAGAAATGCTGACATTAAAATACAAGTTTTCCTCAAAGACTGTCAGCTTTCGTGAAAAGTGTACTTTTTACTGATTATTTGTTAGTGAGTCATATAGATCAAGTGACAGTAATACAACTAGGTGCATTAGTTTGTGTCAAATTTGGACATACAAAATATACAGAAAGTTGATGGTTTTCTCCCAAAGTAGGAGTTACCGATTCATTTCTACCAGCAGAGGGCTCCCTTTTTTAAGCTAATAAAGAACATGTGTCTTGCAGATCACTTTTTAAACACTAAAATTCAACGGGAAAAAGATTCAGCTCACACTTTCGTAATATAATAGGACTTCTCTGGTAGATGATTGTACATATTGTGAGAACTTGTTTAAGGCAAAGTTTTTCCAACCTATTTCAAGACTTACTTTCTATGCGTTGAGAGAGTACTGCTTTCCAGTGGCTCATTTTCTTCTGAAACAGAAAATATACTGTTGGACTTAACAGAGCATTTTAATCTTAGAAGGTTTTGACATGAAACATCATGTGAATCCAGACAGGTATGCTTAGGAGACTGATGTTTCCAATGTTTCTAGCTTTAGAAAGGCTATTTTTAAAAGTAGGGCAAGATTATGCAGCTCAGGATGCAAGGGTATTCTCTGAACTAACCATATGTCCCTGTGATCAGATGGCAGATTCACTTATAGACTGTTATTTCCATTGGGAAAGTTTTTCAATATTTTATCAGTTGCACGAAAGGAAAGTTTGTAAAATCACTTTCATCGTGAGTTTAACAGCACTTGCCAGATATTTCAAGTAACCTTGAAGCTGGTTCCTACTGTTGGCCTGTGTGGACTTTATGTGACCACTGGATCACTTTCCCTTGCAGAGTATGAGGGTATTATTGAAAGAACCTATGTCTTCAAAGGGAATGAAATGTTTTGAAGCAAGCTAAAAATAGAAAACAGAAAGTTTTGTTGGGGGTGTGAAATTTTTTGCATGTGGCTTAAAAGATTAACTTCAGTTTTGTCCATTATTTTATTTTCTCTAGCAAAGAAAGAGAAGTGAGGAGCAGGAACAGTGGGTAGAAAAGGGCATTTGAAACCATCAGAAGATGGGGTTCTAGTCTTAGGGCTATAATCTTCTGCAAACCACTTCACCTCCCTGGGTCAGATTTTGTTTTCCCCCCCTATGGCATGAAGGAATTGATTGATCTCTAAATTACTTTCTGGTGTAAAGTTTGGTGATTTCCCTGGATAACCTTAAAGCTATCTATGCTGATGCAACTGAAAATTTTCTTAGATCAAATTTTAATTATTTAAATAGTAGTCAATAATCCCAAGTCTTGTCTATTGCCCACTTTCTCAAATAAAGGGCAAACATCCACTAGAAAGGTATGTCCTTCTCTGCTCTTCTATCCTTTACCCCATTAGCTGGCACATAAACCTAATGCAGAGACACCTTTTAATTAGCAGGTCATATGGCCATTTAAATGCGAGTTGCAATCGACCTCATAAAAATAGCCGCAGTGTTTTTTTTTTTTTTTTCTGAATCGTCACATGATCATGGAGTATAGTATGCATGTGGTGTGGGGTTTAATATTCGTCCGAGGATGCCCTCCTACTACTTACTATTGAACACTTTTGTAATCTGCTCCCTGCCCGAGCTGCTCACAAGGGCTTTCCTGTTACACCTGCGGGGCTGTCTGTGCTGGTGTGTGGGAGGAGGTGCAAGAGGTAGACACGAGCGAGGCACTGTGTTCTGGGTTGTTCCAAGAGGTTCAGGCCTTTACAAGTGAGGCTTTGATTCTATTTTTTGCTGAACTAGCTCAGCCACTTCCTGTGTTTGGCGGTGCATAGTGCCTCGCTTCACTGTCGGCTACTTGAGCCTCGCAAGCCAGCCAGCGCGCTCAGCAGCCAGTGAGACTATTTTAGGTCCTCTCACAATGGCCTTCTCATTTCCTAGGCGAAAATGATCAAGTTGGTCTTGCATTGGCCACTTGTCAGCCGATGACAACTTTGACTTGGGCTCCCCTCCCCCTCCCGAAATCCCTAGCTCAGCAAATATTTGAACCTGCCCAAGTTAATCATGAAGCTGCGATCTTTATCTAAGGGAGACGTGCGAGCGCCTGGGCTCCTTTCCTCCCCAGTACAGTAGCGAAATCCAGTTGGCTTCTCAATGAGGAGCCGGCGGTGAGCGGCGGTGGCCCGGACGCCCGGACGTACTGCCGGGCGGGGCGTGGGGCGGAGGGACGAGCCGAGCCGAGCCGAGCGGAGCTGTTCC
Source organism: Macaca nemestrina (assembly GCF_043159975.1). Taxonomy (NCBI): domain Eukaryota; kingdom Metazoa; phylum Chordata; class Mammalia; order Primates; family Cercopithecidae; genus Macaca; species Macaca nemestrina. The sequence goes on along the minus strand of NC_092130.1, from coordinate 107,007,859 downwards.
ACTGTGCGTGCCCGGAGGGTCCTGGCGGCGCCCCCGCTCCTGCGCGCACTCTCGGCGCCGGGCACGAGCACTGCCCGCCGGGAACAGGCTGGGGGGAGGTGCGGGGGCTTGGCCCACTTGGTGGAAGAACAGCTTTGGGGATTTTTTTTTTTTTTTCATTGTCGGATACAGGCATTTCAAAGGGAAACCGTTGAAATGCATAACCTGCAAAGTAAGTTGCCTTGAATTTGTGCACTTCTCTGTTCCTTCCCTGTGGTTTATCTAAGCGGTGCCTCTCTGTAGTTTGTCTTGGAGTACGTGTGTGTGCGTGCGCCCCTGTAAGCGCTGCCTGGGGAGGACAGATGGGAGATTAGGGGAGACACTCCCCCTGTCCTCGAGGGGGACAGTGGCTGGGAAAGATAGGGTTTAGGTTGGAAGTTCAGGAAGAAGGTACTAATTACAACGTGTTTGGCTGGAAGTTGGTGCCAGGCCAGGGCTTGGAGAGACCATGTAAAATCACCTGTCTCCCTGCCTTCTCCCTGGGTTAGTTTGCCACAGCAGATCCAACAGCCAGACTGGTTTGCACCGACGGTTCCCAAATGCACGGACTGGCACTCTGGGCTGTTACACCGGCCACAGCTGCTCGGAGAACTTGTCTCCTTGCTTTGGGGGAGGGTCGACATTTTAATTAAACTAAAAAAGAATGTTTCTCTGAATCTTATCTGAGGGCACAACGCCACTTTTACCATTTTTATTTGAATTTGAGTTCAGGTTTATCTAAACTTAGGCAAATAGAAAAGTGGGAGAGGGTGGGAAGGAACAAGGTGAGCCTGCTTTTCCCAATAATGGGAAAATGAATTAAACTAGACGGGGGACGTCAGAGAACAGAATGCCTTGCCTTTGGTCTGCTTTTTCATATATTTTATGATCCCAAATTTTACAGAAAGTCTCAAGGGTTTCTGTGTTTTTTAAATGGTCACACAAATATGTGACATACGTGTGTACATAGATCACAGAGCCCACTATAGTTTTTTAAATGAGCCACATTTACGTGGGGGAAGAGCCCCCCCCCCCGCCATCGTAATATTGTGAATGTAAAGAGATTGGTTCACAATGAGAATGTACAGTGGGCTCCTATAAGGGTGACAGGATTATATGCAGAATGACTTTGAAGAACTAAAATTGATTTATTTATATTAAGTAGTGCTAAGAAAGAATAATTGTCCTGGAGTGAAGCATTTGAGATAGAGGGGAAAAAGAAAAAAAAAAAAGTGATTACATCATCTTCCCGTTCAAGCAGTATTAGTAGTGAAGATGGGTTCATCAGTGAAACATTTTGCAAAGATAAATATACCTCTACTCTGCATTCTGATCTATAGCCTCTTTCTTTTTGGAAGAAGCATTTTCTTTGCCCAGTTTTTTTAGGCAGTCACATTAAAATTCTCAATAATGTTGACAATTACGTTTAATATTTCTGCTAATAGGCATCTGCATTCCTATTCAGAATTTTCATTGTTCGTCTATAAAGTCTAGTTTTAACTTTGGAATGTTTGGTAGAGGAGGACATTTTATCTGTACATTTTCTTTTAACTGTCCTTTCTAGTATGGTACATTTGTGACAGTGTTTAAATTCTGGGTTTTCAGTGAATTACGGAGGACTGAAATTAAATACCAGGAGTAGTCCGTTCTGCTTCTCTTATACATGAGAGATATCTAAGGACTATAAAATATAGCTTCAGTATACCCTTTTAATGCCTTTGTAAGATTTTTAAACCAAGGAATGACTGGGCTATCTATAAACCCAGATGCACTAAGTGGGGAGAAAAGCTCGGAGCTGCAGCATATAAGCTTTTGTCAACCTGCCAACAGCAGAGCGTACCATGCTGCAAGGAGTAATAAACAAGGAATTAGAAAACTCGCTGCTGGAGGAGAACAGTCAAATTAAACACCTTTTTGAAAGGATGAGCGTGTATATACTGCAATTCTATTAAATGTAGCTTCTCAGTGAGGTTGGCATTATATTAAGGCTGGTATAGAAGAGAACTGATGAAGCAGGAGTGGTCTGGTGACATTTTTCTGACTTGATTGGCTGGGGCGTGTGATGTAATAGGTTTCAGTGCAGCCCCTTATAGGTTTTAAAATGAATTCCAAGACACCATTACAAAGAAAGCCGGACTCTTTTCTTATAACTGAGCTCAGCCAAGGAAACTCTTGCACAAATGTACAATACTGTTTGGAATATGGAAGACCTGGATTTAGAATATGCCAAGACAGATATAAATTGTGGCACAGACTTGATGTTTTATATAGAAATGGACCCACCAGGTAATACTGCGGTATTAGAATTAGTTAATTTCGTGGCTTTTTAATTTGTTGAAAGCTACTGTAAAAAAGATCCTTTTTAGATTTCTGTTTTTATTAATTTGTTTCATTGATAAAAATTAGTTTGCTCATGGCTTAAAAATTAAACAGATTGTTTGACTGTCTGGAAGCAAGCAGCTCAGGCTGTGTGTGGTAAATGCTTATTCTTACTTGAATGGATATGAATTGAACTCCAGTTTTTCACTGGTGTCTTTTGTTAATCGAGATCCTTCCCTGGGTGAGTTATGTTGTGGGATATTGTCCCTGTAATTAAAATGATGCATCCTTTGTGCTGCTTTACTCTGTTGCCAGTGGATGAGAACAGTGTGGCACTTTGCAGTGATAACAGTACTTTAGAAAGCATGTAAAATGTTGCAGTGATTACAACTCAGTTCTAGATGTTGAGACTTTGCTTGTCCTCTCTTGTATTAAGGTATTATAATGAAAAAGGAAGTTGACGTTCCATTATTGTTAGTCTGTAAAATATTCTTGGTAGATAACTGAAATCATTTTTTGCATAAGTTAAAATAGTAACAGTGCTTTAAAAACTTATGACAGAATTTACCTAAAAATCCTAGATTTATTTTGTTTCCTAAGTTGTTTTGTTCCAGTGTTAGCTCCCCTGCCCCCATTTCAGATATTCAGGAATATTGCAGTCTTTTATTTGTCACCAATTGGTATATATGAATACTGATTTGACATTGAGGAAGGGGGATATGGTTTTTAATCATACCTGGCATATAGAGCACAATTTATCCAACAGAATATTAACATAAATACTAAAGAGATTTAGGGCACAGATGAGAGTTTCTTAAAGTGGCTTTTTGCAGAACAGTGCCTGAAATACTAAGATTAGAGAAGCCCAATTCCTCCTCTTAAAACATACTGCTGTGGAAAACGTACTGCTGTAGATGAGCCTTTTTATTACTGCAACAGCGTTTGTGGAGGACAGAGACCAAATTTGTCTTTCATAATTAAATAAGAGGAGGAAATTAAAGCCAACTCATGTTATTTCTGCTACTCATATGTTCATAGTTTCTTACTTTAGATGGATTTGACCAGGCATGAAACTTTAATATAACTAGAATCTAGAAGTGTAGAATGTCATGACTCTGGATTTACTTTGAAATTTATTCACATGGCCAGCCCAATTTATTTGTCAGTTTCTAAGGCTCTCTCTCTTTTCTCCTTTTCAGTTTCATTTCTTTTTGAGCCATGCTCTGAAATTGTTTTTTTTTAAGAAAATTATCTTCCATATTGCATGGAATTGTGAACTAATGCTGTATATTTCAGTTACTCTAATTTTTTGATTTTTTAAAAGTCAAAGTACTTATCTAAAGAAATTTAGTGCTAATGTAGTTGGGATTGCGAACAACTTTTTCTTTTTCATCTGCAGCACTGCCTCCTAAACCACCAAAACCCACTACTGTAGCCAACAACGGTATGAATAACAATATGTCCTTACAAGATGCTGAATGGTACTGGGGAGATATCTCGAGGTAAGGCTACAGAAACTTCGTTTTCACTAGATACAGAGAGTTTTAGATTAAGAGAAAGAAAAGCACCAGCTTGCTAAGTTCCATTTTTAGGATATCATCCAACATAAGCATGAAGCATAGTTGGTTCTCTTCCAAAGACGACCAGAAAAAGTCACTGAGCGCTGGAGAACTGTGGGTGCTGGATGCCACAGGAAATTAAATACCTGGGAAGTTTCATTATTGACAAGAGTGTGAAGGCACTCTATCTGTTAAGCACAACTCTAAGAATTCTTGTCTTAAACACAGTAAGAAAACAATGCCATTTTATGTTAGCTTTGGGAAGGGGGAGTAAGGTTGGAGAAACCTTTTTGAGATCATGAGTTTCTGTGCTCATTTGTCAGAGAGATTGTAATGTTTACTTGAAACAATAAAAACTTAGTACCACAGATACACCAGTAGTGAAAGTGATATGCACCTGTTTGTGATGAGACTGCAATTGCTGACATTTCTATTTAAACAAATTATTAGTAAGCTTTTATTAGTAAGCTCTGAAAATGCAATTCATTTAAATCTATGTGGGCAGGAGGAATATGGGCACTCACTGTACTTTTCACTTGATTTTGCTGTGAACCTAAAACTGCTCTAAAAAATAGTCTATTTGAAAAAATATAAATCTGTGGTCACTGAACCTTAAGATGAGCATGGTTTTGTGTTTTCATTTCAGGGAAGAAGTGAATGAAAAACTTCGAGATACAGCAGATGGGACCTTTTTGGTACGAGATGCGTCTACTAAAATGCATGGTGATTATACTCTTACACTAAGGTAAGCTGAGGAATATAGCTGAAATTAGGGTTTTGGGCTGATATTAAAACATATTTCTTTATTTGAAAATGTTAATACCTTTATTTTTGTATTGTTTTTACAGGAAAGGGGGAAATAACAAATTAATCAAAATATTTCATCGAGATGGGAAATATGGCTTCTCTGACCCATTAACCTTCAATTCTGTGGTTGAATTAATAAACCACTACCGGAATGAATCTCTAGCTCAGTATAATCCCAAGCTGGATGTGAAATTACTTTATCCAGTATCCAAATACCAACAGGTAATAAAAACTGAATGAATTATCCAGTTACGATGTTTAGACAAGATACTTCTAATACTTAGAAAACATTTGAAACAGATGAATTACATGTAATCAAGTCTAAAAAACTTTACATTTGTAATTACATAATTGCAATTTTAAAGATGTTTCCATGTCAGCTATTTTGTTAAACAGTTGTTATTTGATTAAATACCTCATCCATTGAATTTATATTAATCTTTCTAGGATCAAGTTGTCAAAGAAGATAATATTGAAGCTGTAGGGAAAAAATTACATGAATATAACACTCAGTTTCAAGAAAAAAGTAGAGAATATGATAGATTATATGAAGAATATACCCGTACATCCCAGGTGAGTTTTCTATGAAAATCAGATTAAAAGTTTAGAACTCTTAGTTTTTGAAGACTAACATGGAAAAAAGAATTTAAAGGGTTTTTATGAATGAAGTGGGGGTGAGATCATTTATTTGTGAATCATTGTTGATTATTCTAGCATATCTCTAAACCTTTAAACCAAAAATTTTAAGTATCAGAATAATAAATTAAGTTCACGTGATACCTGAAGCAGTCACTGAGTTTCAAGTTGATTTAATTCCTGATAGAAGGATCCTGTTTAGATTGGAAGTTAGTAATAACTGGAAGTTTCACAGACGTGTCTAATCCCTGAAACGGAGATTTAGGCATTAATATATATCCTGCAACCAAAAGGAAGGGCTACATTTACTGCTGTGTTTTTCTAGACCCTTACTCTTCACTGGTCACTCATGTATCTGGGAATGCCAGAGGGAAGAGAAAACAACAGAGATGGTATAGAAACTACAATAGCTTTTAGGAAGATAAAAACTATGGGAAATTGCCAAGCAATCATTTTTCATAGATTGAGAAAATTCTCCAGAGGAAATATTTGTTTCTGGGATACTATTTTAATGGATTTTATGAATTCGAGTCCCACTCTGCTAATAGTACAGATCAAATGTCCTGGTAGTGTCTTGCAGTAAGAAATTGTTCTATGAAAGGTATGACATTATCTTTTTAAAATTATGTTGCAGGAAATCCAAATGAAAAGGACAGCTATTGAAGCATTTAATGAAACCATAAAAATATTTGAAGAACAGTGCCAGACCCAGGAGCGCTACAGCAAAGAATACATAGAAAAGTTTAAACGTGAGGGCAATGAGAAAGAAATACAAAGGTTGGTGAACAAAGGTTGTTTCCCTTGTTCTTGTGCTAGAGATAACCAAAATCCTCTAAAACCGTTTAAAAGTGATCTCGCTTTCTGTGCTTTGAATGATTTAAAAATGACAGGAAGAGAAGCCACGCTTTACCTGAGGAAAACTGCTGGGAAACCATAGTGAAACTTTTCATAAACTTTGGGGACTGTTCATGATGTACCCAGATAATGACAAATGCATTTCTTTTGCCTGCAGGATTATGCATAATTATGATAAGTTGAAGTCTCGAATCAGTGAAATTATTGACAGTAGAAGAAGATTGGAAGAAGACTTGAAGAAGCAGGCAGCTGAGTATCGAGAAATTGACAAACGTATGAACAGCATTAAACCAGACCTTATCCAGCTGAGAAAGACGAGAGACCAATACTTGATGTAAGTATTTGAAATGGAATCCTATACATGAATAACTGGTGATTGCTACAATTCAGGATGAGTTAATGCGTTCTTTTTTCAAAACTGTTTTTCAGGTGGTTGACTCAAAAAGGTGTTCGGCAAAAGAAGTTGAACGAGTGGTTGGGCAATGAAAACACTGAAGAGTAAGTAGTTACTAAAGATGGTGACAGCAGAAGATTTTTCTCATTTTAGGAAAATGCATGCTTGCTTTGTTTTTAGAACAAGTGAGGAATTTTACTGAGTTTGGAACATCTTGTAGGAGAAAATGTATAAACTCAGTGCCATTATCCAGAATTTTAAAAAAAGAAAGCTTAGCTAAGGAGGACTAGGATTTATTTTTACTCATAATGCTGTGAAACAACTCTGTGTCCATAATGATGTCCCCGAACATCTGAAAAATCCCAAAATATTTTTGGAACAGCCAGAGAGAAAATAATTATGCTTAATATATTTTAAAGCTTAAGTATATACTTTGTTTGAATTATTCAAAAACTGGCAATCTTCCTAGTCAATTTCCTGATCTAAACTGGATAAACAAGATTGTTTTAATACCTTCCAGTCTGCCCAGGTACCTCAGTGTGGTTGCCTGAAAACAGAAATAGTACAATTGATTGCTAACTCTTTGTCCTGGGAGGTTGCACTGGAGGCTGAATACCAGGAGAGGAAAACTCAGGTCAGGCAGAGGCAGGCATGTGATGGCCAGTCTGACTGGCTTGGTAGGGGCCAAGAGGGAAGTGAGGGGGGTATGCCTAGGGAAGACAGCAAGGCAGGCTGATGGCTCCGGCACTCTTCATTTAGAAACTTTCTGTCCTGCCTGCCTAGCCAATATTCGCTGGTGGAAGATGATGAAGATTTACCCCATCATGATGAGAAGACGTGGAATGTTGGAAGCAGCAACCGAAACAAAGCTGAAAACCTGTTGCGAGGGAAGCGAGATGGCACTTTTCTTGTCCGGGAGAGCAGTAAACAGGGCTGCTACGCCTGCTCTGTAGTGTATGTATCTCCAGCAAACTATTTACAACATCTCATGAAGAGATGTTTCATTCATTCATTCACTGAGTTTTGAAATAGTCTTGAATAAGCTTATAGTGCAGTAATGTAGAAGAGAAACCAAAGCAGACGTAATACCATTTTAAAGTCTAGCCAGAAGCATATGTTAATACAATCTAATAGAAACATACATATATGTTAATACAGTCTAATAGATACCTACTGTTTAGCTGGAAGACTAGGGTTTGGATTCCCATTCAGTGCTAGTTAATCACGAGACGTCGCTAAACCTTTTTTTCTCGTCTTTAAAATGGAAGCAGCAATGCCTGCCCTTTTTGCCTCTCAAGGCTACTATAGTTAGAATCTGAGGTAATTTATGTGAGAACATCACCCATAGGAAAAACACTCATCAGGAACAGGTCAAAAAAGAGAAAGGATTCTGATCATTATCCTTGAGACAGGTATACCCACATGGGATCACTGACATCACCATTTCAGAGAAATTCATGTCCTCTAGTAGGGAATGGTTCTAAAAGTTTGTTATACTCCATGATCACCTTTCATTTAATGAGGGAAATATTCCTACAGCAAAGAAGGGTCCTTTTGTCCTTACCTTGTCTAAGGGCACATGCAGAGATGGAGAGTTGTGCAGACACCTCAAGGACAGCCAGAAAGAAGGAATCCTATGAATAATCGTCCTGGGAGTAATAGTAACACCGCTAGTCATGGAGCACTACTGATAGTTGTCCTCATCATGGTTGGAAGCTACCATTTGTTGCATGCTTACCGCATGTCAGGCATTTTATCAAGCATATTGCATGCATGATCTCCTTTCATTCCTCAAAGTAACTGTATTACATACATTTTACTATTGTCTTCCCTTTAAACCATTTTAAAGATGAAAATAAAGTAGGTCAGTGAAGCTGGGTTACCTACCCAAGGCACTCAGCCAAGTGTCTACCATGTGACAGGGCCAAGAGTCTACTGTAACCTAGGACCCTTTCCCCAAGTTGAGACTGCACAATGATGCTTTTTATTAAACATGCTCTGTAGAGTTGTGACTTGGCTTGGGCAAGCTCAAAAGACAGTTTTTCTTCTCTCCTCTCTAGGGTGGACGGCGAAGTAAAGCATTGTGTCATAAACAAAACAGCGACTGGCTATGGCTTTGCCGAGCCCTATAACTTGTACAGCTCTCTGAAAGAACTGGTGCTACATTACCAACACACCTCCCTCGTGCAGCACAACGACTCCCTCAATGTCACACTAGCCTACCCAGTATATGCACAGCAGAGGCGATGAAGCGCTTACTCTCTGATCCTTCTCCTGAAGTTCAGCCACCCTGAGGCCTCTGGAAAGCAAAGGGCTCCTCTCCAGTCTGATCTGTGAATTGAGCTGCAGAAACGAAGCCATCTGTCTTCTGATGGGACTAGAGCTTTCTTTCACAAAAAAAGAAGTAGGGGAAGATATGCAGCCTAGGGCTGTATGATGACCACACGTTTCTAAGCTGGAGTGCTTATCCTTTCTTTCTTTTTCTTTTTTTCTTTGGTTTAATTTAAAGCCACAACCACATACAACACAAAGAGAAAAAGAAATGCAAAAATCTCTGCGTGCAGGGACAAAGAGGCCTTTAACCATGGTGCTTGTTAATGCTTTCTGAAGCTTTACCAGCTGAAAGTTGGGACTGTGGAGAGCGGAGGAGAGAGAGGCAGAAGAACCCTGGCCTGAGAAGGTTCGGTCCAGCCTGGTTTAGCCTGGATGTTGCTGTGCACGGTGGACCCAGACACATCGCACTGTGGATTATTTCATTTTCTAACAAATGAACGATATGTAGCAGAAAGGCACTTCCACTCACAAGGGACGCTTTGGGAGAATGTCAGTTCATATATGTTCAGAAGAAATTCTGTCATAGAAAGTGCCAGAAAGTGTTTAAACTTGTCAAAAAAACAAAAACCCAGCAACAGAAAAATGGAGTTTGGAAAACAGGACTTAAAATGACTTTCAGTATATAAAATATGTACATAATATTGGATGACTAACTATCAAATAGATGGATTTGTATCAATACCAAATAGCTTCTGTTTTGTTTTGCTGAAGGCTAAATTCACAGCGCTATGCAATTCTTAATTTTCATTAAGTTGTTATTTCAGTTTTAAATGTACCTTCAGAATAAGCTTCCCCACCCCAGTTTTTGTTGCTTGAAAATATTGTTGTCCCGGATTTTTGTTAATATTCATTTTTGTTATCCTTTTTTAAAAGAAATGTACAGGATGCCAGTAAAAAAAATGGCTTCAGAATTAAAACTATGAAATATTTTACAGTTTTTCTTGTACAGAGTACTTGGCTGTTAGCCCAAGGATAAAAAGTTCGTAACAGATTTTTTTTGGACTGTTTTGTTGGGCAGTGCCTGATAAGCTTCAAAGCTGCTTTATTCAATAAAAAAAAGAAAAAGATATATGAATATGACAAAGTATTGCTGAGTCCAACAATGTTGTTTTAAGACTCTTAAAATACGGTACCTGGCAATGTTTATTTCATAAAGAATTGTGAACTTCTTGAATCTAGGGAGGGGGGAATGTAGTGAAGGGATGTATCAGGTCGGGTGGTGGGAGGGGGAGGCAAGGTTATATGCACTTTGTCTTTCTCATGATTTACAGAGAAGTGAATAACTGCAAAGTGAAGTTGCTTCTACTTCAGTCTTTTCTCACTTTGATTTGCTAGTTATCAATTAATGACAATTACAAACCTACTGTAACTAACACAGTGTGACTGGTCAGGTATTTCAATTCTTAGGAAGGAAGTGCCAAGTTTGTTTTTGGGTTCCTAGAACAGTGCTCACCTTTGTTTAGAACACTGGTTTAAAGGGATGATCTCTGTCACATTGGACTATCCATCACGACCAGCAAATACTCACTCATTTTAGGAAAAAAAAAAGCATGATCTGAAAAAATACTTTTGGTGGGATGTTGATTACTCCTAGCTTTCCATTTGGTTTAGAACATAAAGCAAATGGACACAATCGTACTGTCTCTGCTCTGGATTGTGGAGCTCGCTAAGGTCATGGCCATTGCAGGAATCCAAGTGGCAGTCCTTCTCATTCATCCTAATCATTGTATGTGCTTCACTACGGGGGAAAAGGAAGCATAGTTAGCATAATGTTTCCCATTTAGGGCAGGAGTGAGAGATCTCTCTCCCTGATTTAGATCTGCAAAAGCTGGTATGTTCAGTAGGAACTGTACATGTGTTAGGAGGAATAAAGACTAATTAGCAACCATAATATGGTCACTACCCTAATAGACTTAAATGACATCTTGCAATTTCAAATTTCCCTTTCTCCATATTAGATTTACCCACAGCTCTATTTCTGTTTAAGTACTAGGGTGAGGGTTTTCTGTTCCTTTGTTTTTTAATGTTGTTCCTTTTGAAAGAATCAGTCTTGCAGCTGAGTGAATCATCTGTAGAATGTATTTTTCCTCTTTACATAAAGCTACTCATACTTAAGCAAAAGTCAGTCTTACAGCAAGACTGTTAGCCCTCAAACTTGACTTCACTGATCTGACCATCTCCCTCTCATTGCCAGACAACTGATGATTTCCCTGGTTTAGTCTGTGTCTCTGCTTTAAAGTTATTGTGATATCCTTCTAGATCACACACAAGTCTAACAGTTAATTGGTTAATAGTTTTTAAACTAGGTTTGTGGGTTTTCTTTGGTAGCACATGTATGCTATGATGTACAAATTTTTATTTCTAAAATATAAGATCTGAGATTGAATATTTTTATTAAAAGCTACAGTTTTGTGAATTTTGGCTTCAACAGTCTTTGCAAGATGACATGGTATTTAGGCAGTTGCCTTATTTTTGCATCTCACAAACATAAGTGCAGTAGATCTTTTCACTGAACAGCAAAGTAGGATTCATCATTCCATATGACTGAGTTACACCAGACCTATTCTGCCCGATGCCTTTTGGATTGCGGTGTAGCTTGCTCACTGCATTTGTCTTTTTAGATATTTTGCTAGTCGGGCACTTTGAGTTTCATCAGACAGTCCTCCTAACAATAGTCTGAACGGCTGAGTATGACTAGATACAGCAGAGGCACTCCTGATATGTGATTTTATCCATGCATCAGTTTTTCCCACCCAGTGTAGCATCCTAAAGATAAAGCCAGAAGCTAAGCTGCAGTGAGGCTGTGATAGGGCATAGAAGTGGGAGCACTGGGACCTCACGTTACACACACGAGATCATAACCACATGAAAAAGCAAAAAGCATGTGTTTGCAACATCTGATAACTTCACGGCCTTTTGATATATGTATATATGTATATGTGCATGGACTGTGTTTCCGGTACACCTTTCAGCCAAAACAGATCCACAGTAGTTGAGTTCAAGTACATAACAAGCAAACGTCTAGTACAATTCTTATATATGTGTATGGGATTTTTCCCATTGAGGTTGCTTTGTTTTGTCTTACAAAGGTGAAAATTGTTTGCAAGTGAAGTGAGAAGTTCATATTTCTTTGGCTTTTTTTGTGTTTTTAAAAGTTACTCCTTTTAGGGAGCTGGTCAGATGACTTGCTTAGCTTGGAAATCCTTGTTTTCAGTGTGTCGAGTCAAAATGTGTTTATGTGAGCTGTCACTGTGGGGAACCAATTGCTTTGTCATGTAGCTGGTTATGAACTAGTAACATGTTTGGGAAGTCCTACTGATGTTCCTTTGGAAGAAAAATTCTGCTGGTTTTAACAACTGTGCTTTTGCTATGCATGGTATCCAAGTTAGTTGAATCGCAGACCCTGAGATCTGTTTGAGTTTAGGGTCATTTTTAGAAAGGGGCAGTTTAAAGCACAATGTCTCACATGGGACAAAGTTCCAAAATGCCAAATTCTTATTTTTTAAAAAACTAGTTCTAGAAAATACTGGTGGGGAAGAAATAGAATTGAGTCAATTGGAAAGACTATCCAACTTAACATGAAACTTGTCACCATGAGATAGCATTAACTGCCCAGGATGCTGCTAATATATATATATATATATAAATATATATATATATATTTAAAAAAAAAAGCAAAACAAAAAAAAACTCATTTATACCTGTGTATTTTTTAAAGCTACAATCAGTTCAATGTTTTTACAAATCTGTTTATATGACATTGTTAAAATAAAGTTGGTCTTTTGACGAGAGGGAGGATGTCACGGTCAGTTGTAATTTTGCCTTCACAAGGCAACTGGGGTGGGGGGTGGGGGTAGTGTGCCTCCTTGACATTTCGTTCAAGTTATAGATTCAGTGGAGCTATGTCCTGTTTTAAGTTGCTTTAATGCATTGTATTAGATCTTCAAACAGAATAAAGGTTGTTTTGAAACTTAAGTTTTGGGTTGAAATTTCACTTACCACCTAAGAAATCTTTCTAAAACAGCTGTCTTTTGGCTTATAAATATTGCTGCTATTTCTGTTTCTCCCACCCACCCGCTTTGATCGTTATCACAGTATCTCATTTTTGTAAAGTTGCGAAGGACATTGAGTGTTCACATGTAAGTAATACTGAGCTGTTAATATATTTCACCATTTTTTTTTTTTTTTCTGAGACAGAGTCTTGCTCTGTCACCCAGGCTGGAGTGCAGTGGTGTGATCTTGGCTCACTGCAAGCTCCGCCTCCTGGGTTCACACCATTCTCCTGCCTCAGCCTCCTGAGTAGCTGGGACTACATGCGCCCGCCACCATGCCCCGCTAATTGTATTTTTAGCAGAGACGGGGTTTCACCTAGCCGGGATGGTCTCGATCTCCTGACCTCGTGATCCGCTCCACCTCAGCCTCCCAAAGTACTGGGATTACAGGCATGAGCCACTGCGCTCGGCCAATTTCACCATCTTAAATGAGGAAATACCTCTAGGTGATGTCCTTTCAAGGCATGTTCTTGCTATAGGAAAACTAGAATGTCCATCATCCCTCAATTCTTCTCGCCTCCTCTGCATTCATCCCCAAACCTTGAGAATCATCCTTAAGAACCAAGTGTCTAGTTTTGTCTCTGTTGTATAGTCTGCATATTTTGAACACTCACAGTGCAGGGATGACATGGGGCTGCAGACAGCAGCTAAGCTATACCGCAAATGCAGATTTTACTTTGTATCACCTAGTCAAGATGCACAAGTCTTACTGTAGATAACTTTCCCATTTGTTTTTATTGCTAAGTGGACGTAAGGCAATACCACTTTGCATGTATATGGTGTTTACTTTACATGTAGGCACATGTGAAGGTGAGGGTCTAGACCTGAAGACATAGTCCAGTAGTAGAGGGGAGAGGGACATACAAATAATTACTCTCAGGGCAACAACGATAAATATTTTTTGAGTATGGCAGTAGCTCCAAGACTGATTTTCTGCTTTCCCCCTGCTCTGTTTGGTATCACAGAGAACTATATTCCCTGGATCTCTTGCCCTCCAACTTCTAGGTGTCTCTTCCCTGACTCTAGCTCCTGCCAGATAGACCCTCACTTTCAGGTCTGAGCAAACCCCCTCTGCTCTAGCTCTCAGGAGAAGGCTCTGGAAACATTACCTCCTCCCATTTTTACTCTAGCCCAAGAAGTGGTTGCAGCTTTATGCTGTTGCTAAATGTCTGGTTTCCCTCACCACCCCTATTTGGTTTCCAAGCCCTTCCCTCACCCAAGTAATTATCATCATTCAATTCTTCCAGTAAAAGCTAGGGTAATTCCCACCCCCACCCCCCACTGGTCTCTGACATATCAAGTGATCATCATCTATTAAACTCTTTGTCTTCCTCTTTCCACAATTATGTGGGTAAGATGATTATATTCCCATTTTTTAGATGAGAAAACAGGCATAGATGTGAAACGACTTGCTCAAGATCATGCAGCATCTGAGAGCAGAGTTGAATGCATAGACTTCTCAAGCCAGAGCTCTTTACCCCTATGCTGTAATGTAATAGCCTTTCAATGGAAAATGCACAAGAGAATGCAAAAAAAAAAAAAAAAAAAAAAAAAAACTCACTGGTAACATTTTGCTGGGGAGGTAACCATGTGGCTTTCAATTAGTAGACAGTGCACAGGTGGCCAATGATGAATGGCAGGAAATAGCCTGGGCTTGCTTTAAACCAGTGGTTCCCAAAGTTTGGTTCCCAGATTAACAGCATTCACATCAGCTTCACTTGGAAACCTATTAGAAGTACAAATTCACAGGCCCTACCCCTGACCTACTAACTGACACTGGAGCCTAGCAATCTGTTTCAACAAGCTGAGTGATTTTAATGTATACTAAAGTTTGAAGATCACGACTTTAGATCACCTGCTTACTGAAATAGTACTTCTAGTATGTTAACTAAAAACCATTGCCATTAATGAGTGATATGTTACTTTATAATTTATGTTCATAGTATAGGCCATAGAAAAAAGAAAATAGATTGATTTGCAGTTTAGGAGACCCAGCCTGGTCTTTTTATCTGTCTTTAACCAGCTGTGGGAAGCGGGCCAATTCAAGGCACCTTCCAGGCCTCCAACTCCTTATCTGTGAGATAAAGGTTTGGGCCTCTGGGACTCCTTCTAGAGCATATGCTGTGATTAAATGAGCTGAATGAAGCTTCTCAGTCCCCCAGTTGTCCATTTACAATCTGACCACCAATTTTAACCCACAACTGGTGGTCTTTTATGTTGCCAGTGACTATGGCCAAGTGAAAGCATGCCTAGAATTGGGGTATACTTTTCTTGCTGACATCTTAAACGTGACACTTGAGGTGAATCTAAATTGGCAGCCAAGTTCTTGACAGTGTGGAGTGGAGTGTATTTGGAAATGACACTCTGCCCATCTACCTAAAGCATGAAGTGCTAAGAGAATGTGGCCTACCAAACCCTCTGGGGCATGGTGGGAGGCAGGGAAGTAGAGTCTGTTAAGACCTGATACAGTGTCAGTCAATTTAAGACACCTTTGTTTCCCTGAACTTGTCCCTTAAGAAGTCTATTTAAAAATAAAAATCAATTGCAATATCTTAAATAGATAGAATTGATTACTCACTATCCAAACTTCAGATTATCTTCTCAAAAGATAGCACTTTGTAACCTCCAGTTTGGTATTGCTGTCATAAATCAACTCAACAGAAAACCGCTGAGATGCTTTGGGGGAGGGAGGGTGTGGAGGATAAGTGAGTAATCACCAACATGCTAATCTGCATTTTGCTTTCCAGAAGGAAATGAGAAATTCCCTTCTCTCTGTAGCACTCAATCATAACAGTCTGAAGCATAACCTCAGGCTTAACTTGTTAAATAAAATATTCTAAATCTATACCTGTCTTGACAGGTGTAAAGGTTTGGCCTACAATATGAGAACAGGACAGTCAACCTCTAACTACCACCACTAATCACATTAGGAAGAAAGTTACAAGGGAAGTCTATTCATCAACACGACTGCTCATTAGAATTATAGTTTTGACTGTGAAATATACCATACGTTGTAAGACTAACTCACTGGAACCAATTTATTTATGGAGCTCTCATTTCAGAGCTCAGTGATTTATAGTCCAAGCCCTCAGAAACCAGAAAATATAGATAACTTCATCACAATGGAGACAATGTGCTAGTCACTTTGTGCCATATTTACTGTCCTCTAAAAGAGGCCCAGTGCCATCTTCAAACCTATTTAAAATAGTTTTGTTGACAGTGGTGATGATCTGTTTCTTTGGACGTGCGAGGATAAGACATCCGATGAGATGTCTAATGTACTGATTCATTCAAAGCTTTATTGAGCACCTACTATTTGCTTGACACTGTATTTCCCTCTGAAGATCCAGTGACAAGACAGGTGAAATCAAAGATTACAGTCTGCTGGTGAAAGCAAACTCAAACAACTGCCCTCTATCATAAGAGATACAGAGAGGAATGAACATTAAGTCTCAAGTAGGCCTGCATGAGGAACTAGGCCAAGCTTCAGAGAGGAGTTGACATTTCAAATGTTTCCTACTCTAGTAAAACAGGCCCATGTACTCCTGGTGGTTGCTCCTCCCACCAGCCTTCATGGAAGCTGTTTCTATTGAGCCTAGACCATTGCACTTCTTTAATATAATCACTTTTCAGGTGACATGTTTGGTTTTTCAATACTGTCAAAGGCATCATCTCCATTATAAGTTCTCTAGAGTTGAATGTTCCTATCTAAAGTTCCCATGCTGCAGGTGGTTCAGACTGCTGACATCACACACCTCAGCTTCAGGCAAGCCACTTTTCTCCCTGTCCAGGGGCAGATGCCAGGGCCTCAGTTGGCTCTTTACCTTGGCACATTAGATGTGATCTGCATGCAACTGTACTTTTTCCTTTTATTTTAGATGAGAAATTCTCAACCCTAGTTGAACATTAGGATCACCTGGGTAGGCATTTAATAGAAAACCTAACTTTTGGAGTCTCTAGGAGTGAGCATTAAATAAGATGTACGGAATGCACCTGCAACATGGCTGGCATTTAATCAATGGAAAGCAATACGTATGGTTGTTAGTAAGTCATAAGTCTTGCCTATCAAGATTACATTCCCCAAAACTATCACTTTTGATTTCCTGTCATTTGTAGGATAGGGCTGGCTGATCACATGGTAAACCACCCAAAATGTATAACTTTTAAGATATTTTATATAAGATATTTATGTTTATTCATATCTGTACCTACTTCCAGGAAGTATTTACCTTTTATTGGCTCTTAGGTACACGGCATTGATTTACTCATCATCCAATGGATTAAAAATCACCGATTTATATGTGATTGGCTGTTCTATTATTCTGAAATATTGTATAACATTAAATACATTAAATGTATTTACAACATTAAATACATTAAATGGATTTACAACATTAAATACATTAAATGTATTTATAACATTAAATACATTAAATGTATTTATAACATTAAATACATTGTATACATTAATATATATTGTATAACATTAAACACAAGTATGACAAAAAAGTAAAGCCACGAAATAGACACAAAACAAGTAGGGAAGGAAGAAAGGAAGGGAGATGTTATTGAAAATAAAAACTAATTGTCTCTAAGGAAAATTTAATAATTGAAGGAAAACAAAGCTTCCTATTAGCCAGGCAAAAAAAAGGGGCACACAATGCTTTCATAGTTCCAGTGCTCTGGGAGGAGGAACTTGTCAGTTCAGTGTGAACTGAATGATCCTCTTGCCCTGGACACTTGAGAGGAATCTGTCAAAGAGATCTCTGCAAGCGGTAGCGCCTCTTACACAATGTTTGATTAGAAATGGTTCTTCAGATATATTCTCCATATAGTGCTTTCTTATTCAGTCTGTGGCAGAAGCAGAATATTGTCCTAGAAAGGAGGTTCTGTGACATTGGCTCTAGAACTCTGCTCGAGGTGCATCTTTCCTGTTTCCTAGTACTGTTTGGGCTGCGCCCACTTCAACATGCCTGAGAAAGCTGCCCTGCAAGTTCTACAGAAAGAAAGGCCAACAAAATCAGGGCCGCTGTTTATTTGCTAGACTATTCCAGGCCAGCAGCTCAGTGGTGAATCTCTCTTCGGGAAGTCCTTGTGACATCTCAGGCAGTGCCAAATCTCAGAGCTGTGGGGGACTGGCCACTCCACTCTCTTATCCAGACATCAGCTTCATCTGGTCTGGAGCCCAGCTTCATGTGGCACTATGTTTCATTCATCATTTTCCCCACAGAATATCCTAGTTTCAAGTTCATTTTACTACTTTAAAAATTTTGTCTCTCAAAGATACATTCCAATGATACATTTTAATGACACCCCGTGAAACTGGAAGTTCAAGTTTTCTGGCTTTTTCCCAAGGAGAAAGGTTGTCATCAATATATGGAACTTGAGGAATTTCTGCAAAAGTCGGTAATCACAGTAGAATGAAGGAAGTTTTAACTAGCCTATAACATAAAAGGGAAAGTGTCTCTGGTAAGTGGCTGTAAATCCTTAGCAGAACTGCACAGTATATTCTCCCACATCTCCCTAATTTAGAGAAATTGAGGCTAGGGCTTAGGGTGAACCAGCAAGGGTGCACCGGAAAATGTTCAATCATTAGCTCTTCCGCATGTCACTGAACACAGTTGGGAGGAGGTGCACAGTAGCACACCAATATATAGTATTGCCACCATCCAGAAGCAATCGATGAAAAGTAATCTCAGGAGTATTGATAACAAAGTGAAACAATTAGGAAGTGGTGAGTTTTTAGTATTTGATTGTAAGTTTATGATTTAATTTTTAATGATGCCTGTAATTATAATTTATGTGATATTAAGCTTACATCATTTAATGTTTAATAACAGCTGTGTATCACAACCAGCTCACAAAATGCCCGAAAAATGTAGCCATTGGCTCTCAGGGTTTGGTTTGAGTTGGCCCCAGCACACCCTGGCAGTTGGTAGGGGCAAAATCTTAAGTTTAAGGATGCTTTGGGAGATGCATTAGATGCCAACGTCCACCAGTTGGCTGTGGACCTCACATCCAGCTTCTGCTTGGAAAGATGTTTGCTAAGAAAAGCAGAAGCAGCTCCATATCAGGTTCCTAACAAAATCAGTTAGGAGGAACAGACTATGTCCTAGCATTGCGGTCTATCACAATAAACATACAAAAAAATTTAGTGCAAGTTCTCCCTTATTCCCTTCACAGAAAAATGTTTCCTATCTAGTCTGGAAAAATCAAACCTTTTAGAGTTTAAATATTTTTAAATTAAAAACTTCAAATTATTAAAAACATACATATAATTCCTCACCCCTCTCCAATATCTGGGGTTAAAGGATTTGAACAAAGACTCATATAATCTCAGGCAAAATTCATATGGATTCTCATTACTCAGTCACACAGTAACCTCCTTCCTGCTGCAGAAGCTTTACAGCCAATCACAAGGCATATGAAATGTTTCAGTAATTAAAATGAAGGGTTGGAGCAAATGTCTCCCATACAAAACAAATTGGCTCTAGGAAAAGGGGGAAAAATCAAATCAATGTCTCTGAAACTTGAGAAACTTGTACTTATTAATAGGAAAAAGTTTTGAGCTCAGTTCTAATTGCTATCACATGAAACACTATTAGCACAT
This sequence comes from Macaca nemestrina, assembly GCF_043159975.1. NCBI lineage: Eukaryota > Metazoa > Chordata > Mammalia > Primates > Cercopithecidae > Macaca > Macaca nemestrina. The sequence goes on along the minus strand of NC_092130.1, from coordinate 106,988,275 downwards.
TTAAAAATGGAGGGTTATCAGTAAAAGACAAATTGGATGCTACAGAGACAAATTAGTAAAATAGAATTTACAATTCAAGATATCCTCTCAGAATACAGACACAAGAGAAAAGAGATGACCATGATAAGTAAAGAGACAACCTAGAGAATAGATTGAAAAGATCTAATACATGCACAGTAGGAATTCAGGAGACAACAGAGCAGGTCGAGAAGTACTAATCAAAGAACTGATAGAAGAAAATTTTCTTGAGCTAAATAAGGATTCAGCCTACACATATCAAGGACCCACTGAGTAGCATAAAATAATAAGACCCAAATTGCTTGGTAACTTTTCTTAGGGTTCAAGGAAAAAATTTATAAGTAACCAAACAAAAACAGGCTACTATTACAAAAAAAATTTTTAAGCCAAGTGCAGTGTGGCACATGCCTATAGTCCCAACTACTTGGGAGGCTGAGGTGAGTGGATCACTTGAGCCCAGGATTTCAAGTCTAGCCTGGGCAACAGAGCAAGACCCCATTTCTTAAATTTAAAACTTTTAAAAAGGGTTAATAATGACTTTCATTCATAGCACTTAATGACAGAAAAAGGATTGTGACAACAGCTATATAAGCCAAATAATTGTTTATGTTTGGAGGCAACAAAAATTTAAGACATAACGCTAAAGAGCGACCACTTTTACCTTTTCAGAGAAAAAAAAACCTAAAAATCTTCCAGCCAAATGAAAAGCAAACAAAAAGAACACAAGTAGAAGGAAGTTGTCTTCTAAAAATGGTAGAGAACAATGATAGCAGTAACGGAACCAATATCCAAATAATAGTTAACATATTTATGAAAAATAATGAAAGTATTGAATGAGAATATATGTAAAGATAAATTAAGATTTAAAAAACTAAGATGGATGTAAAAGTTCACATTATTCTAATAATCCTGAGAGCTGGGAGAGAGATTAGGCAAGTGTGTCAATATCAAGGAGCAATGATGCTGATTGGTACATTCCTTTTAATACTGAAATTAATCTAAATGACTTATTGAATAAATAATGGTATAGTATAAGTCAGAAGGATACCATCAGCAATTAAAAAGTTATACATTCATATCCTGTTTATTGGCATGTAAATAAATCTATGTTTATGTATTCAAAATATGTTTTTAAACAATGAAAAAGTATTCCATTTTATTCAACATATGTGTATACATTTATATCTTATAGAGTATGTTTATGACAATTCTGGAAGTCTATTGGGTTTAGTTAATACAATTACATGGTTGATTTTTTTGAATGTATGTTTTTCCTCAGCAAGCATGGAACACTCACAGAATTTGAAAAGTTAAAAGCAAATGTCTAAGAAAGCACAGGAGTGGCAAACTTTAATTGGGAGTGTCAGAAAGTCTTTGATGAGATACCGTAAATAAGTGAGGGAAAAGATTTTGAAAGGCAACCGGACTGCAGCAGGAAGAAAGGTGTGGAGGGGTAGGAATGTGTGTGTATGTGCGCATGTGTGTGTGTGTGTGCTCGCGTGTGCGCATGCACAATTATAGCCTCAGATCCAATCACATACCTGAAGAACCAGTAACTGAGTTACTGTGAGGGAATTTATGAGATCAAGAGCACATTCAGATGGTACCTTCCAGGTTTCTTCCTGACACTATCTTTGTCCTACCTCAACCTTCCCTTCTAGCCCCCATCCTTTGCGGATGGTAGAGACAGCACATAACAAAATGGTCTTACCAGAAAAGAGTTTCCTGCCCTTGAGTTTTCCACAGTGTGCCTTGAAGTCCAAACTTCTTTAGAACTTGCCAAAGTCCAAGCCAGTTTACTCCATACAATGGCAACCCTGAACCCTTCACTGAATCTAAAGGTCATTGTTTAAAGTTTTCATCTTCTTGCCTTACATAATTCTTGTATCTTCTGCTGGGGGTGGGGGGATGGGGGAGATCATAGTGATTTTTAGCTCAAAAATCTGCTGAAAGGGCTTAAAAATAACAAAATACTGTAAGTTATTTACGCACTCCAGGCAAACTTGTTTCGAGGAATCTTTCTTAAGGATCCTCCTTAACAGGTAATGCAGCTTTGAGAGATGACATTCCCATCTGATAGATGTAACGATTGGATTCTAGAGTTAAGCAGGCATCTCTATGGTGCCATGTAAAGATGGATATAATATCTGATCACTATAATGATGATAGTAGTAATTACCACTCAGGCTAGTAAATGCTTACTATACACTAAGCACTTTGCATATGTTACCTTGTTTAATTTTTATTGCCCTCAACTGAAAGATGAGGAAGCTGAAGCTTAAGTAGGTTATGCAGCAGGCTCAAAGTTATGTAGCTGGTCTGTGGCAGAGCTGGGACTCAAACATAGGTCTATCTAGTCCAAGAGCCCTCGATGTGACACATCATGTTGTGCTGCCCCTAATTATACAAAATGGCCCAGCCATGTGTCACATCTTAGGGATCAGGGACCTGTGACAACCTTGTCTTTAGAGATATGGATTCAGTGATAAATTCTTGGTATGTCCACTCTGGAATGCTATTCTTCATCCCATCTGCTACATTTCCATCTATTCAAGCACTCCCCATTGACCCCAATTCCACCAATCAAGCCCTTCCACACCTCTCCAGCTCTTGCTGAATTGACCTCACTGATCTTTCAGTGCATTTACTCTCTAACAGTCTCATTTGGCCTTAGTCTTCAACAGGAATAATCAGTAAATACGAGAAAAGCCACCTAAAAATGGCTTAAATGACTACTACTAAAAGTCTGGAGGTAGACAGTTGCTGGAATTGGTTTGGTAGTACAACAAGGCCATCCAAGACTGTGGTTCCTTTTATGTTTTGCTCTGTGTCGGGGATTTTCAGCCAAATGTTAATTGTTTCATGAGCACAAGGTGACTGCCCCACTTCAGCCATCACATTTATATTCAGGCAGGAGGGAAAAGGAGCAGTGCCAGTGAGCTCTCCTTTCACACCTTTCCCTTTTATAAGGAAAAGGAAACTTTCTGAACTGCTTCCAGGTGACTGTACACCTCATTGACCAGGACTGGGTTATGTAGTCACCTCTAGCTTCCAGTGAGGCCAGGAAAGCAAATAGCTCACTTCTTCTGCGTCTATACTGGGAAGTGGGCGGGGAGAAGGTACTGAATGCCTCTGGGCCAGACTGTCAATAGTATCTGCCATTGTTGTATTTTTCAGCTTTTTCTTTAACACTTTATTACCCCTAATAGACTCTTCATTGTGCCTCTCTGCTTCTCACCATTACCTCAGAGTTCTGGGGCACATTGTTGGTATTGTATAAATATCTGCAAAATTTAATTAAGTACAAAATACACATCCTAGAAATATAAGGAGCATTCTTTTGATGCTTTATTTGATAAAGTTTTGACTGAGACACAACCTTTGAGTTGTGAAAATACATTGAGAAAACCTGTGAGAGATTGCATCATGACTTCATTGTATTTTCCCACTGAGGAAAAAAAAATACAATGAATGGTGCCAAAAGGAGGTTGCTGGGCCCAACACCTTTTGTTTTGGCCACCTTTTCTATCCATTTCTGTGATGGCTGACCCCTTACAGAGGCTGAGCAGGAAAAGGCACAGGAAATTAGGCTTACATTTGCTTTTCATTGGCAAGACTGATTACAGGTCTGCTGGGGTGGAAATTTTAAACTATTGACTTTATTTCTGTCTTGTAACAAGCACAGTGAGGGTTGGCCATGAAGCTGCTGCCTTAGTGCACCTGAAGCTTTTCTGAGCTTCTTTGCTAAATCTTAACTCATTGTTTACAGCATTTCCTTGCCTCCTCACACCTATTACCCGTGCTCATCCTGCTCTTCCAAATGGCCTTTGGAAAGATGCATTTTGACATCCTATATTCAGAGAACAGAATGAGATACTGGGCTGCGAAACAGACTGAATGTTAGCCAAAGTATTTTCCTAAGATAGTACTTCCAACTTACAGCAACATTCTCAGAACAATAAATCTAATGACACCTGCAGTAGCAGCTTATCAAATGGCCTCTAAGATGGCTCCTGATATTCTGATTTCTGGTATTCATGTTCCTGTGTACTGTAAAGGGCCAACTTACATGGCCAAGGGAAGGCCTGCTGAGGGAAGCCTGCTATAAAGTCATGAGAACACCAAAACAGCTCTATGGAGAGGTCCACATGGTAAAGGACTGAGACCTTTTGCCAAAAGCTAGCATCTACCTGCCACCACAAGAGTGTACCATCTTATAAGTGGGCCTTCCAGCCACAGTCAAGCCTTCAGATGACGGCCCTGGAAATCATCTTGACTGCAATCTCATGAGAGTTCTCAAACTAAAGCTCTCAGCTAAACTGTCCTCAAATTTCTGACCTAATGAACCTGTGTGAGATAACATATTTGTTATTTTAAGCCACTAATATGCTTACCATCTCAGTATTCATTATGTCAGTTGATCCTCATCACTGCCTAATATGAAGTAGAAAGAATCAGTATAACAATCTACACTCCACTGATGAGAGCACACTGGCTGATTTCTAATTGGAACATTTTCTACTATGGCCCTCTGCTATACCAGTGAGGTATAAGGAAAATGACAGAGTCCTCATTTAATTCCCTGCCCCAGAGCAATGGATCACTAGCTTAATAGAATGAGTTTTATTCAAGTTGACACCAGCTTGGATCTCTAGGCCCTTACTGGGATCAAAGATATAGTCTTCCTCTGATCATCTTTTTCTCCAAAGAAGGATTTGAAGTAACGAGGGGAAGACAACTACTGTAGATGCTTGGTCTCAGGCCATGGTTACATTTGTGGTATGTCACTCTCCCATGGTTCAAGACCTTCCCAGGTATTTGGAGTGAAGTTTTGGATAGAAAAGAAACTCCCATACTTTCCATAACTCCTCTTCCTATCTTTTCCCCATCATAGCTTTTTTTGAATACCACCTTCCACTTCTAGAAGATCTCTGGTTTCAGGAGATTAAAAATATTATGTGGCCACTAAATTATGTTCACACTTCAAACTCTCTTAGAGGGAAGCTCTCCAGGCTTTAAATGTTAACCATGTTTTCTCAGCACAGACCACATCAAGGAAAGGACCATAGACATAAGAGCTTTAAGCAACCCCTTTCTTCAGGACAATAAAACAGGAATTAAGTTGGGCATATAGGTGATAGCAAACTATTCTGGCCACTTTTCTGCAGTTGAGATCTGCCATTGTGGTAGGGAATGTCCAGCCAAATCCTCCTGGCCAATACCAAGTCAAATCCCCCACTGGCCCACTTTTCCAACAGGCAGGCTTCGTTTCATATTCACACACAGGAGTGGAGCAAATACCTAGGGTCAAATGGGGCTTCAACTTTTCTAATGCACATTGCCTTTGGATAATTACAAGCTGTCACAGTTGGAAAAGTTCTTAGCAGTATAGCTCAACCATTGCATTTTACAGATTAAGAAACCCAGGACTAAAGAGTAAAAAGAAGCACCTAGGGTTGATGACAGAGCAGGACTATAGCTTCCACACATCACATGGCCTCACCTGTAGCCTACTCACCTTGCTAACACACAACTCAGAACACTTCCTCTTCTGCCATCCCTCTGCCTAAAGCTCAGTTTGAAGATTGACTGCATCAGGGGTTTGGAGTAACCTGCCCTTGGTCTCTCCTTAATGGAAATCAGTGTATGGCAGATGCATCTGACCAATAACTTAACGTAAGCCTACCTCAAGAATGACCCTATAGTCAAGAAGAATGTGCCCTTGGAGTTCTAAGCCTAAGGAATCTAGGAGTGGCCAACCCAGGGATTCGTTTCTTGTCTAGGAAGAACATCTGAACCTCCGGCCCATCCCATGGAATGCAGGTCATACAGGGGATTGAGGCTCTTTGTTTCAGGTCCAGTGAAGGTTATCAGGTGGAGTTTGCTAGGGTGAGGGTGCTAAGTGAAAAGCTATATAAACCGCATGCTTTTTACAAAGGGTAGTGGTTCTCCTGTCCAGCCCACTGCTGCTGCACCACCCTGTACATCAGTCCCCCCAACTTATATCTTGTTCACTGGCTCCAGGTCTCTTTTTCAGCCTCTTGAACATGATGCCATCCCTATTGAAGTCAATAAAGGTCTGGCACGAAGATCAGCTACAGTATTCTGGAGTAACACATACTAAACATTTTTACGTAACCCCTCCATGACTCAGTTTCTTCATCTATAAAATGGGTACAATAGTGTGTTGAGGTATTAGAAGGATTAAATGAGAAAAAAATATGTGAAGAGCCTGACGCCAGAAAACTCCCAGTAAATGTTAGCCATCGATAAGAATAGTCACAAAGAACTTCCTAGAGAGTAGCAAATATTTACCATGAGGGAAGGTGGTCTTTTAAGAGGGCATTAGTCTTTCAGGGGGAACAGCAGTTCTCAAACTTTGGCCAAGCATCAGAATCACCCAGATGGCTTGCTATAGACTGATGAGTCCCACCCTCAGAGTTGAAGGTTTGGTAGATCTCAGAGTCCAAGAATCTGACTTTCTAATAAGTTCCCAGGAAACTACACGTTGAGAACCTCTGGTGTAGAACATTAGGAAACAGGAGAGAGGTGTTTTTTGTTTTGAGACAAAATTTCACTCTTTTTGCCCAGGCTCAAATACAATGGCGCGATCTCAGTTCACTGCAACCTCCGCCTCCTGGGATCAAGCGATTCTCCTCAGTCTCCCGAGTAGCTGGGATTACAGGCACCTGCCAATTTTTGTATTTTTAGTAGAGACAGGGTTTCACCGTGTTGGCCAGGCTGGTCTTGAACCCCTGACCTCAAGTGATCCGCCCACCTTGGCCTCCCAAAGTGCTGGTTATAGGTGTAAGCCACTGTGCCCAGCCCATGAGACAATTTTGAAGACATATCAGTATCAGTTCTTTCAGAGCAAACCATACCATACTGCCTTACAAGGGCTTCTGTCACTCAAAAATGAAGCCCTCATCAAAAGTTGAGCTGGCCATGTGATATTACCAGATGGCTGGATCAGGCCAAGGTGAGAAGAGCCAAAGCCATTTTTAGGAGAGGATAGGAGGAAACAGCCAACAAGTGGGAGAAGGTGGGTGGACAGAATGAGCAAGATGAAAAAAGGAAAAGGAGAACTAGACCAACGTGTTACATTGAATTCTCCTGCACAGCTGGTAAAAAGGCTTTACCTTCCCAAGTCTCCAGAGAAAGCAGCCCTAGGTCAGCTCTTTGATAACAAGGTAGACATGAAGGAAACAGATTGCAGCGTCAGTGAGCTCTTTGGGCTACCCACCTATCACCAGCACTCCCTTCAAAGCAGGCACAGGGCTGGGGCAGGCCCTTAGGCCTTGGATTTCCCCATCGCTGTCTTTCAGCCTTAGCTCTTCCACAGGCCTGCTGGACTGCCTCCAGGTACGGCTGTGGGCACCTGCCTAGAAGAAAGGATGCGGGAACCTCCATTATTCCCCTGTCCCCAACTGCAAGCCCCACCCCAGGCTTGCCCACCTCGACTTACCTCAGTAGCATTTTCTCCCAGGAGGATAGCTGAAGCAAGCCGGCCTGAACCCATGACTTTTTGTTGAAAAGCCCCAGGGGCATTTGTGGGTAGTGACCACGTCTTAGCACCAACTGGCTAAGTAACTGTGGCAGGCAAGCTAGCCTCAGATGCCACATCCATAACGTGACGTGAATAAAACCCTCCCCTGCTGTTATCCCAGGGAGGGAGTATGAAGCAGTGAATGGTTCAAAGAAATTGCCTCAGGATAACAGGTGTGAGTTAAATGCCAACCATGAGTGATTCATCCTGGACTCTCCAAGAGAAGTGAAAGAGAGGGAGAGGGGAAGAGAAAAAAACAAGAGAAGGAGAAAGAAATAAATTTTTAAAAATCTAACTCCACCTATACGTGAACATCATTCCCACTCACTCCAGCCTCAAAAATAAGTCTTTGGCTTGCTGTGTGGCAGACACACCTGACAGGAATCACTTAAGCATACCCCGAGAATGACCCTGCACAGCAGACACATCTGAATGTGTGTTTGGAATCCCAAGCTAAGGAATACAGGAGTGGCCAACTCAAAAAGTCATTCCTTATCTTTGAGGAACATCTGAACCATCTTGTCCCATGGCACGTGGGCCTCACAGAGGATTGGGGCCCCGTGTTTTGGGTTAAATGAAGACGGTCAGGTGAAAGTTGTTAAGGGAGGGTGCTAAGTGAAAATGAAATATAAACGGAATGCGGCCGGGCGCGGTGGCTCAAGCCTGTAATCCCAGCACTTTGGGAGGCCGAGACGGGCGGATCACGAGGTCAGGAGATCGAGACCATCCTGGCTAACACGGTGAAACCCCGTCTCTACTAAAAAATACAAAAACCTAGCCGGGCGAGGTGGCAGGCGCCTGTAGTCCCAGCTACTTGGGAGGCTGAGGCAGGAGAATGGCGGAAACCCGGGAGGCGGAGCTTGCAGTGAGCTGAGATCCGGCCACTGCACTCCAGCCCGGGCGACAGAGCGAGACTCCGTCTCAAAAAAAAAAAAAAAAAAATATATATATATATATATATATATATATAAACGGAATGCTTTCTTTTTAAAAATTATTTATTTTAGAGATAGTCTCTCAAGACTGAAAGGGGCAAAAATGATGAGTGGAGTCTGGGATCGCAGGCTGGGTTATCTGTTTTTCAATGAAACCACGGCTCTGTAAATTGTAATGATAGTGATGCAAACTATTTTGTTCATAAAAATGTGAATTGTGTGATGGGACAATTAGTGTCCCATATTGACCAATGTACATCCATCTGCAAATTCTTTCAGCATTCCTGAAGGTCTTTAGGAAGGTCTTTAGCCTGCTCTGTCACCCAGGCTGGAGTGTACTGGCATGATCCGAGCTAACTGTAGCCTCAAATTCCTGGGCTCAGGCAATCCTCTTGCCTCAGCGTTTGAGTAGCTGAAACTACAGGTGTGTGCCATCACACATGGCTTTTTTTTTTTTTTTTTAGTTTTTAGATATGAGGTTTTGCTACATTGCCCAGGGTGGTCTCGTACTCCTGGCCTCAATCAATCTTCCCGCCTTGACCTCCTAAAATGCTGGGGCTACAGGCACGAGCCACTGTGCCCAGCCTCTACGGCATGCTTTCTGCAGGAGGCGGTGGTTCTCCTATCCAGCCCACCACCACTGGATTGCTCTGTAAGTAAGTTCCCCTCCATAAACCCTATGTCTTGCTCGCTGGGTCCAACTCTCTTCTTCAGCCTCTTGCACCTGGTGCCATCCCTAATGAACTTAATAGGGGTCTGGCCCAACCCTTTTGCTCCCAGGAAAGCCTTCCAAAGAGTGAGGGATCCTGAGGGATTTTAGAGGGACAGCCAACTTGATTCTGCCCGAGATGCACTGCACATTCTTGCTCTCAAGACAATCTCCCTGTCTGGCTAAAAGCAACTATTTTTAGGATGGTGCTGAAGAGTTTTGGGTGTGTCAGTCCAGTTATTTTCTTAGAGGACCAACCAGCTCAGTGGAATGGATAAGCCAGCAGTATGGTGTAGTTAGCCCCGAAAGAACTGACGCTTTCTCAAAATTCTCTCACTCTCTAATGTTCTACACCAGTGATTCTCAAAGTGTGGTTTCCTGGGAACTTGTAAGAAAGTCAAATTCTTGGAGGCTACTGAGGCATACTGAATCTGAAATTCTAACAAGCCATCCAGGTGATTCTGATGCTCAGTCAAAGTTTGAGAAGCACTGTTCCACCTGAAAGCCTAGTGCCTTCCAGAAGACCACCCAAAAGGCCCAGTGCTCCTCGAACTTTCACATGTATACAAAGCACCTCAGATCTTGTTAATCTTCAAGATTCAATTCAGAAAGTCTAGGTGGGTCCTGGGACCTGATAGCGCTATCAAGCTGCAGGTGTTGTGCATGTTCCAGTCTCTTGACCTCGTTCTCAGGAGCAAGGGCCACAGCCGTGATTTGCATAAGAATTCACGTGAGACTTATCTGGGGAGACCTTCAGAAGTGATCTAGAATTGCATCTCCGCATTGGCAGGTTCCAAAAAGTTCCCAGGTGATTCTAAGGGGAGTGAAAATTGCCGCCTACACGTTCAGCTTTATCGCACTCAGTTTACAAAGCTTTGATTCCTGCTTTTACAGCCACCCAGGAGTATATGCATTTTAAGTTGCTACCTGATCATTGTAAATGAATATCAATGAAGTAGTTACCTAGTGATGTAGGGGTGGAGAGAACGCAGGTGGTTAAGAAGGGTGGAAACTGTTCTGAGGTGGAAGGCTACAAAGGAGGGGCTCTGAGGATCCAAGGGAATTTTTTCATTGTAGAAGGTATCAGGAAACATTTCAAAAGACTGAAAGGGGCAAATACAATGACTGGAGTCTGTGATCGCAGGCTGGGTTATCTGCTGTTCAATGAAACCATGGCTCTGTAAATTGTAGAGTACTGATGATAGTGACGCAAACTATTTTGTTCAGAAAAATGTGAATTGTGTGATGTACTCAATTAGTGTCCCATATTGACCAATGTACATCCATGTGCAAATTCTTTCAGCATTCCTGAAGGTCTTTAGAAGTGTGGGAATTTTCAGTTTTCCTTTGAAACAGTGGTATCATTTAACTGTTCCTTAATGAGTTAAACTAAATCTGTGATACGTTTATTTTATATTTATATGCAGGTCATGGCTTTAGCACTAAAACAAAGCCCTTAACAAAGAGCATGAAGTTCATTGGGTAGTTGTAGCAGGCTGCATAATGACCCCCCCCCAAAAAAAAAAGATGTCCATGGTCATAATCCCTAGAACCTCTGAATATGGTACTTTTTTTACTAAGAGAGTTTTTTGGATGTAATTAAATTAAGGATCTTTAAATGGAAAGAATATCCTGGCTATTTGGTGGGGGAGGGGGGAGCAGAACGTAATCACAAGAGACTATGTAAGAAACAGGAGGATCATAGTCAGGAGATATGAGGACAAAAGCAGAGGGTAGAGTGATGAGCAGTGGGGCCACAAGCCAAGGGGTACAGGAGGCCTTGAGGAGCTTGAAAAAGCAAGGACACATTCTCCCTGAGAGCCCCCCAGAGGAATGCTGCTCTATTAACACCTTGCATTTAGCTCATAAGAACCATCTTAGACTTCCGACCTTCAGATGTTAAGGTGATAAACTTGTATGGTTGTAACTGGTTGCAGCAGAAACAAAACTATAAGAGTAATCAGAAAGCTGCTTTCCATGCCCCCTGAAGGTGTTGAGTTTGCATGGGCATGTTTGCCATTGTCTTTGACATGGAACGATGCCTCAAGCTGTGCTCCTGCCTCTGGCTTTTGATGGCTGACATAAGTTTTGACTTATCTACTCTCTGACTTTCCCTCTGACTTGGTGTTCCAGGTTCCAGACTGAACCAATAAACGCCAACACACCTCTGATGACCTTAAAGTTAATAACCTCTTCTTTCCCCTCTCAGTCACGCTTACCAAAGTGACACTACAGTACTGAGGTTTAAACTCTCAATTCTTGGAGGCTCTCTGAAGCATTCCTCAGTCTTCTCTCACCTTGTAAAACTATTATTCTTGTCATTTTAAAATAGGGAAATCAAAAGACTACAGTAGAAGTGACTCACCAAAGGTCAGCAAGTGAACCTCACTCATCCTCCCAAGGAGTTCAGCAGCCTTGGACTCCTTATTTAATGACTCTCCACACAGATTTCAATCTTTGAAGGAATGAACTGCAAAATGCTGCTTGGTCCCTGAACTTGACCTTCTTATTCTCATGTCCAAATCCAGAGATTTCTTTTATTTTTCCAAACACTATCGGAGCTTTAGAACCCTTCACTTCTTCCTCACTTATGAAAGCAGCACAGAAACGCCTACATGTTTGTCTTAGTTTCTTAGGGCTGCTATAACAAAACACCTAGATCAGGTAACTTATAAACAGGATACATTTATTACTCACTGTTCTGGAAACTGGAAAGTCCAAGAATGAGACACCAGCAGAGTCAGTGTCCGGTGATGTATCCCTCTTTCTTTGTGTCCTCACTTGACAGAAGTGGGAAACGGGCTTCCTCAAGCCTCTTTTATAAAGTCACTAATCCCATTCACAAGTGTGGACCCTATGACCTAATCACCTCCTAAAAGCCCCACCTCTTAATACTACCACAGTGGGGATTGGGTTTCAACGTGAATTTTGGAAATACATAAACATTCAAAACATAGTATTGCCATAGCAAACACTGCAACAAGAGAATTGCAAAGAAACGTAACCCTTAACCCTTGGGCGTTCACAATTTAAAACATGGACAAGATAGGTCACTGAGCCTAAAATAAACATTCAATGGTGAATAGACACAAAAGAATTTACCCATTTAGGTCATGGATAAGTGCACAAAGGGCAGGGAGCCAGGCTAAGTGAATAGCTGGGGTGGGGAAGGAGGGAGGAGGACCTCAAAGTCCCAAGTCCAGATAAGAACAAGTAAGGAACTAATCTCTGGTGGTCAGTGCTGGGTGCAGTTTTGTGGAGGGAGTGGCATTTCAGGGACATCAATGAACACCTTCTGAGGGGGCAGTAAGTAAGAGAAGCTCTACTCTAGACACCTGGAATTCAGTGGGTCCATAGGAGGACAGCCTAGAGTAGAGAAGTGCTGGCCTGAAAAGCTTCAGAGCAGAACGAGTCAGCAGATGCTGTGTGCTGCTAATAGGAGCCCCACAGACAGCCCTCTCCAGGAGAAACACAATCAAGTTCCAGCTGTATCAGCTATTACGGCTGTTTTTCAGCCAATTGCACCTAGAGTGAGCTGGAAAAGGTACCAATTAGCTATTTTGATTTAGCAACACTCACGAAAGCAACCTGAGTGAGCTCCATGTATCTCCAATCCCAACTTGTGGTTTTCCTCATCTAGATGAATAGAGAGATGACAGGGCTGCAGGAAACCCCATCATCCTCAGGCCTGTAAATCCACACACTCTCACCACAAAGACGCTAAGAGGACCATGCCAAGGCCTGAACAATTCATCAGGAGAAATCCACAGGTTGTCCTCTTGCCCACCTTCAAAGAAACAGGGCTAGAAGGGGGACTATTTTTGCATATCTGAACAAAGGAAAGCCAATGACAGTATAATCGAAACAAACCTATTTTTAATAGCAACATTAACAGGAAGCTTCATTCTCTCTCTCTCGCTCTCTTTCTCTTTCTCTCTCTCTCTCTCTCACACACACACACACATCCTTGTTGCCTTCCTCTTACTTCACAGGAAACACAACTCATTTAGTGTCTTTTTCTAGGCATGGTGAACTGGAATGCAGCTTCAGGGTTGGTGTAGTTAGAAAGCCTCCCGAAAGCTCCCTTGTCAGGGATCTCTCTTTGCCCTACCTGCTTGCTCGCCCTTCCTTCCTTCCTTCCTTCCTTCCTTCCTTCCTTCCTTCCTTCCTTCCTTCCTTCCTTCCTTCCTTCCTTCCTTCCTTCCTTCCTTCCTTCCTTCCTTCCTTCCTTCCTTCCTCCCTGTCTCTTTCTTTTCGTTCCTCCCCTCCCTTCCTTTCCTTCCCTTTCTTTCTTTTTTTGAGACAGGGTCTTTACTCTGTTGCCCAGGCTGGAGTGCAGTGGTGTGATCATGGCTTACTGAAGTCTTGATTGACCCCCTGGCTCAAGTGATCCTTCTGCCTCAGCCTCCTAAGTAGCTGGGATTGCAGGCATGTACCACCATGCTTGACTATGTTTTTACTTTTTTGTAGAGATGGGGTCTTCCTATGTTGCCCAGGCTGGTCTCAAACTCCTAGGTTCAAGTGATCCTTCTACCTTGGCCTCCTAAAGTGCTGGGATTACAGGCATGAGCCACTGCTCCCGGCCCTGCTTTCTTTTAAATTACATTTTTTTCTTATCAAAGTAATACATGAACATAATTTAAAAAGTGAAATGATAATGGATAAGATGCATCAAACGCATCCTATGTGCCAGACACCAAACTAAATGTTTTACAAGGATAGTCTCAGTTAATTCTCAGCACACCCTATGAGTTGAGTACTATCTGTGTCATCCCCACTATATTGATGTTAAAACTGACTGAGGCACACAGAGAGCATCAGTAACTTTCTTAAGGTCACAAGTTACTAAGTTGGTAAGTAGTGGCATTAGAATTTCAACTCTAGCAGTTTTGCTTGGGTGTGGCAGCACACACGTGTGGTTCTAGCTACTCAAGAGGCTGAGGTGGGAGGATCATTTGAGCCCAGGAGTTCTAGGTTGTAGTACACTAAGATCACACCTGTGAAAAGCCACTGCACTCTAGCCTGGACAAAAAATGCTACCAAGTCTCTTCCAAAAAAAAAAAAAAAAAAGACATGGTATTATGATATTCTCCTTCAAGAAACTTTATAATAAAACTATAGATTCCAAGGGCACACACACATACACGACACACACACACACCCTTCACTGTCCTACTCTTCAGAGGCAGCTACTTTCAATTTTCTGAGGTGTATCTTTGGTATGTACTACTCTACTTGTAAACAATATTTGTATACTAACATATCTTGGTTTATAACTTTGGCATAAGCTATTTAATTTTTATTATGGTAAATGAGCATTTTAGCTCTCATATCCTTCTCTATAATTATCACCACAACTTTTTCTTAAATTCATAATCAGTGTTTTTATTATTTTTGATGATGGTTCATTTCTGAGTTAAGTGATGTACACTGTCTACATTTCCCATCTTATATAAGTTTTTGTTTTTCCTGGACTTTTGTTACTTAATTTTGGTTTGCTTAGGTTATTATTTTTTAGTCTACAGCATGTCTTCCTATCGCTATGTACAATGGCTTTCAATAGAACTTTTTACATCTTCAAACTCCTCAGACAACTGTGTTTGAATATCTTTTTCTGAGGATGTTCCTCCCAGGACCCTCTGTTCTGCTCCACTTGAGGCTGACAGGTCCTTTTCTTTTTGGGACAGGGTCTCATTCTGTTGCCCAGGCTGCAGTGTAGTGGCATGATCTTGGCTCACTGCAGCCTTGACCTCCAGGCTCAAGTGGTTCTCTGATTGTTCTTTATTCTTGTTGCACAGCTGTTGTTTGGGGACTTCCCTTTGCCATCATCCTGGGATTTCCCTCTTACCTCCTTCCTGTGTGGTCTCCGGTTTCCTAAAATCCCTGTCTTCCTCTCTGTTAGGTTAGTCCCTGTTTTGGTCAGTACATCATCCAAGAGTTTCCTGACAAAAGAGATGGGAAGGTAACTTGTTTCTCTAGAAGTATATTTTTCTAACTGCAGGATGAGGGTGGAACTCAGGGTGTTTAAGTAGTTTTTATGTAGCTTTTAACCACACCCCCTTCCATTTTTTTTTTCATATCCCCTGCCCCCAGTCTCCTCCTATATTTTACAATACTTGATGTTACCAATTTTGATGCCTTTCTACAGTCCCACAGATGAATTGATTTAATTCAGTTCTTCCTCTATAGATTCCTAGTTTTTTCTTGTACTATTTAGCTAAGTCATTTAGCAATCTTCCATTTGCTTTTTGTCACCATATCTGGTGTTTCAGGGTTTTATTTGGCTTCTAGTATCATGAGAAAGAAAGTGATGCTGATTTTTGTAATTCTTGTTATTAAGGGAGCGAGTTTTGAGATGAAAGTGGGCTTTGCCATCGTTACTCTGCTGCTGGTAAACCCTATGCCCTTTGATCACCAGGTGTTCTACAGAGTTGATATCAGGCAAGGTTGATCCTAAAATGACAAATGTTCTTTACTCAATTTAAATGTCGTATAAAGCCAGCTCATTATTATCTCTCTGGTCAATTGATGTCCTGAAGGCCTAGGAATTGGGATTGTCTTATCAAACCTCAACATGCAGGCCTGCTTTTGTCCAGCTGCAAGTCCACTTTGACCCTAGTGGGATGCTCTTTCTCAGTCCTTGGATAGATGCAAATCAAACTCTCAAGTGCTTAACAGTCACTTAGTGTACTTATTCAAGAAGAAAGCAAGGAAGGAAGGAAGGATGGAAGAGGAAGAGGAAGAAGAAGGAGAGGGAGAGAAAGAGGAAGAGGAAGTAGAAGCAGCAGCAGCAGAAGCAGCAGAAATGGATGATAGAAGAGGAAGAAGAAGAGGAGGAGGAAGAGCAGGAGGAGGAAGAGGAGGAGGAGGAGGAGGAGGAGGAAGAAGAAGAAGAAGAAGAAGAAGAAGAAGAAGAAGAAGAAGAAGAAGAAGAAGAAGAAGAAGAAGGAAAGAAAGAAAGAAAGAAAGAGAGAGAGAAAGAGAGAGAGAGAAAGAAAGAGAGAAAGAAAGAAAGAAAGAAAGAAAGAAAGAAAGAAAGAAAGAAAGAAAGAAAGAAAGAAAGAAAGAAAGAAAGAAAGAAAGAAAGAAAGAAAAAAGAAAAAGAAGAAATCAATTCCCAGGGCTTCTGAATCAGTAGGATTCAGGTATTTACATATTTTAAAGTGCCCAGGCAAGTGGTCCTCAGACTGCACTTTGATCAACACTTCTGACAGCTTTACTCACATGCAAATAATGGGGTGCTGCGCTCTCTCTCTGCAACCCTGTCAGTCCTCCCTTTTGCTTTACTTCCTATTTGATTAAAAAAACTAAAGTTATTGCTTAATGATAACATGGTAGTATGTTTGTAAAATAGTCACTTGCCAGGTGTGGCGGCTCATGCCTGTAATCCCAGCACTTTGGGAGGCTGAGGCAGGAGGATCACTTGAGGTCAGGAGTTTGAGACCAGCCTGACTAACATGGTGAAACCCCATCTCCACTAAAAATACAAAAATTAGCTTGGTGTGGTGGTGCATGTCTGTAATCCCAGCTAGTTAGGAGGCTGAGGCACGAGAATCGCTTGAACTTGGCTACAAGTTCAAGCAGCAGTGAGCTGAGATTGTACCACTGCACTGCAGTCTGGGAGACAGGGTGAGACTGTCTCCAAAAAAAAAAAAAAAAAAAAAAAAAATCACTTGTCGGTCTTGTTCTATAACCATGTTACAATTTCTTCTTATATATAATTATTATTTTTAAGTTGTGGCTTGACTCTAGGGCCCAATATTTCCAACGAACACTTGAGAAGTTCTGGAAACAATAATAAATAAACATCGATTGAGCACTTACTATACGCGCCAGGCATTATTCTAAATGCTTTAACATTACTCACTTAATTTCTCAGCCCTACAAGGTAGGTACTATTATTATTCTGATTTTATAGGTAAGGAAATTGATGATTAGAGGGTTAAACAACTTATCCAGATCACACAGCTAGTAAGATGAAGTGCTGGAAGTGACTGAGTTATAAAGAGCTGCAGAACCTTTTGACAATGATCTAGGAGTGGAGGAAGGCACCAGATCAAAGCAGAAATGCCTCATCAACTTCTTTTTTTTTTTTTTTTTTTTTTTTTTTTGAGGCGGAGTCTCGCTCTGTCGCCCAGGCTGGAGTGCAGTGGCCGGATCTCAGCTCACTGCAAGCTCCGCCTCCCGGTTTCCGCCATTCTCCTGCCTCAGCCTCCCGTGTAGCTGGGACTACAGGTGCCGCCACCACGCCTGGCTAATTTTTTGTATTTTTAGTAGAGACGGGGTTTCACTGTGTTAGCCAGGATGGTCTCTATCTCCTGATTTCGTGATCCGCCGGTCTCGGCCTCCCAAAGTGCTGGGATTACAGGCTTGAGCCACCGCGCCCGGCCATCAACTTCTATAGGCAGTCGGCTTCCTGACCACCACACAGGTGTTCCCTGGCAAAACAGGTGGCCAGGACTGAGGGTAATGGAGGAAGTGCTAGCAGCAGTGGCTGATAGAAATGCTCAAACAATACACGTAGATCAAATCTGGGACAATTACGATGGTGTGAGACACCCAGTACTGAATCTGCGCTGAGTGCCTCTGAACTCCCTCTCAATGGGAGTGTAAGGATCCCAGCAGTCAAAGCTACCTAAACATAAGGCTATCAGTCTCAAAAGGGGGGTGGAAACGGCAACAAAATAAAAGAAATGACAGGTCAGAGTCTAGTCATGGGACAGTAATAATGCTTCCAGCAAAGCCAATCTTTTGAGAAATGAAACAGCCTCTTTCCAAGCCCCTCTTCCCCCATTTGTAAAACGAAGATAATAGAGTGTACCTGATTAACAGCTTGTAAGGATTAAATAAGCTGATGTGTAAATAGTGTACCATAGTACCACACACTAAATAAGTGTTCAAGGAATGTTAATTATTATTAAATATCTTTGCACATTCAAGTCTAATGTGCATAAGAGTTAAAAATATAAATAACATTTTTGAATTTTATTTTTGTAATTTGGTCTCCACTTTAACCAACTACAGGATTTTTTCTCTCTAAAAATAAAAACATCTTAATTTATAATAAAACAAATAACCAAATCAGGCTCCTATAACCACTGTAGCCTGTAGGAACCTCTTTTGGCCTTCCAGTAGCATACTGTATCCACATTATTCACTGGAAACTTACTTAACAACAGGAGGCCACATACTTGGCCTTCTGAACAAACGCCTCTTCCCAAACACTGCCTCTCCCTTCCCCTCAATCTGATTTTGAGATTCTTAGGGACCTTAGATAATGGTCTTTTTTTTTTTTTTTTTAAATTTCTTCTGAATGTCTCCAGCACAAGTAGGTAACAAATATTTTGTGATGAATAACTAATGTCACTCTGAGAATATTCTTGTTCAATAGAAAAAAGTAAGTGCAAGCACTAGTCATTTTATTAAGACCTCTCCTTTCTAGTAACCCAAGCTGGACCTCAGTCTTTGTCCTTCCCTGCACACCAGAAGGTCCCTTGGGATCAGTTAGCACAATTTGATCTGAGTCCTCTCATATCAGGCTGAATCCATAGGAGACTTTCTCTTCTGGCTGCCTCCCGCTAGTCTAGACCCCTACACTTGACCTCTGTTGCAGTGCAAAAGGCTCAGTACAGTTGATCTTCATGGTCTAGGTCATCTTTCCTCCAGGCTGGCAGGTCCCTGCCCAATCTGCTTCCAGGGGTACAACTTACACCAATCCATGAGCTTGTCCTAAAAACCGGA
This sequence comes from Macaca nemestrina, assembly GCF_043159975.1. Lineage (NCBI taxonomy): Eukaryota > Metazoa > Chordata > Mammalia > Primates > Cercopithecidae > Macaca > Macaca nemestrina. The sequence continues at coordinate 106,969,326 of NC_092130.1, read as the reverse complement.
AGTGGCTAAAACCTAAGCTTATCACAAACTAACCCCAAACCACCTCTACCACCTCTCTCCCACTTCTCTCCTGCATGAACCCAATGCTTCAGCCAGAAGGGCTTATTTATTGCACCCCCTTCTCATAAGAACATGAGACACTTGCATCTGGCCTTCCTAAGATGCCCTTAACAAGTGCCTCTCCTTCTCCCTCTATGTTAAGACTCTGGACAAACCCCACTGCTTCTAATTCACAGTGATCTTTCCTCCTGTAATTTGCCAGTTACCATTTCATATTTATGATATGCTACCTGATTTGGGCAGTTGTGTTTTTATCTGAAAATATATTGTTCCCTCCTAACTATAGTATTTGGGTGCTTGCTCTATGCCACTCACTTTGTAAATGCTTTATATGGATTAATTCTCACAACAAACCTATGAAGAAGGTCTTGTTATTAGTCCAACATTAGGTTAGGTAGCTAGGACAGAGAAAGGTAAGTCGGTCATCTGAGTGGAGTAAGTGGTGGAGCTGGTAGATATAATGACCCTATGTTCAACCACTTTGCTGTGCCCTGCACATGATAGCCGTGCAAGAAATATTTGTTCAACCGCTTACACACTGTTGGTGGGAATGTAAATTAGTTTAACCTTTGTGGAAAACAACATGGTGATTCCTCAAAGACCCAAAAACAGAATTACCATTTCACCCAGTAATCCCATTATTAGATATATATCCAAAGGAATATAAATAGTTTTATCATAAAGACACATGCACATATATGTTCATTGCAGCACTATCCACAATGGCAAACACATGGAATCAACCTAAATGTCCATCAATGGCAGATCTGATAAAGAAAATGTGGTACATTATGTACCATGAAATAGTCTGCAGCCATAAAAAATGAATGAGATCATATCTTTTGTAGGAATATGGGTAGGGCTGGAGGCCATTATTCTTAGCAAACTAATGTGACAACAGAAAACCAAATACCATGTTTTCATGTATGAGTGGGAGCGAAATTATGAGAACACATGGATACATAGAGGGGAACAACACACACTGGGACCTTTCAGAGGGTGGAGGGTGGGAGGAGGGAGGGGATTAGGAAAAATAACTAATGGGTACTAGGTTAACAGCTGGGTGATTCAATAATCTGTACAACAAACCCCCGTGTCATGAGTTTACCCACATAACAAACCTGCACATGTACCCCTGAACTAAAAATAAAAGTTAAATTAGAAAAGGAAATATTTGTTTATCAATTGTTGATTTCCCCACCCCTCTTCTGACTCAGTCTTGCCTATACTACCTTCTCAAAGAGAGCCCAGCTTGGGAAGATGATCAAACATCTTTATTATGTTGACCTCCTTGGAAGGAAAGAGTTCAATAAAAACAGTTGAAACTGTTTAATTTTGATTCTGTGTTTTATCACTATGGTTTGTGATTCTATTCTGATATCCTTTGTTGACAGAACCCCCAGATATGCAGCCTGTTGCAAAGTTATTATTTTTGATATCAGAAGGGTTGGGATATTTCTATTTGAAACATTGTCTATTTACATTCTTTAGCTTAAAATAGTCTGAAATGTCATTATTATGTCTTCATGTTTCTAATACAATTTCATGATGTTACATCAATATTCACAAGTCCCACGAAGTATTTTTGCCCTCTCTGGCTTTTGGGAAAGCATATTATGATAATGACTAAGATCATATTTATAAATGATGCCAGTATATCTTTCCTCAATATGTGAAGGAAGATAGAGTGTGTATGGAATTAAGTGTTTGGCATTGTGCAAGAATAATCTGCCCACATTAGAGCACTAGTTCTCACGCTTTCTCCTCACAACTTTCTCATTAGAGTGTCATGGTTCAACCCACTACTTCTGATTTTATACTGGCCCCCAAAAGAAAACCATGCCCTTAGTCAAGGCCATTCCTGTGGGACTATAGGACCCAGAACATGTTATACTACATAAGCTCCTTCATTTTCTCCTCGCATTATTATTGAGATAAATCTTAGTTACAGTAAATAATATCAACGACAATCTGCGGGAGGACAGTCATAAAAACTCATTCTGACAGTGTGTGAAAGGGAAGGAGGGTGGTTTGCTGCCAGCCATGGTCATATCACAACTCTATTGCCTGCTGTGTGTTCATGAATTTATAATAAAGCCAAGGAAAGTATAGAGGGTGGTTTATTTGAGTATTTTTAAAAGCAAACATATCAGAACTTGTACATTTATATCAATGTGTTCTTAAAAGCAGTCACATTAGCAACTTGAGCACTAATCCCAAAATCATATAATTGCTTACATATTTGTTACCTCTTTTTTAGAATTGCCTTCAGGATAGTGTATAATAATGTATCATGCACATAGGGGCATTTTGAGAAAAATAGTGGGTGCTATTAATAAATTATATTGGGATAATCATAAAAAACCCAGACTGGGTGGCAAGGATGGGTGGTCACTTTGCTCTACGGTCATGTAAGAAAATCAGTTTTCGTCCTTTTTTGACCAGAAATGTTGTCATTCAGTTGGTAGCTTCTTTTGTAAGATCTGACTTGTAATTACCTTTGGTTATCTTCAAAATAAACCTGTTCTCAAAAGGTGACTTCCCTGCTCTGATGATAGTCAAAAGAATGTGCTTTTGGTTTTAACATAATTCCAGAAATATTTTCGTCAAAAGCAGCATCTTTGTTATACATCAACTCCAAAGGGAAAGCATTCTGGCTGCACCTGGTCTATTGTACGTGACTTAAACACACACACACACACACACACACACACACACACGACACATATCCTGGACTTGAGCACCTCCAGGCTTATTTTGAGCCAACTGTCAGGGCCACCTCCTTGCTCCCCAGCCCACTCTCCTCCCTGAAGTGATGGTTCTAATTTCCCTTATCCCAGAGACAGCTCTTCTTTTAGCACATAGCCTAGACATCACTGCTTCTAACTCATCCCTGGACTTTTGCAGTGCCTTCTCACCTTTCTCTTAGTTATCACTGTAGATCTTAAAGCTTTCAAACTATTAACTTGTGAGGGAGTACATACAAGGTCCAGGCCTTGCAGGCAGAGGCCAGCTCCTCCATTCATATGCAACCTGAACAAAGCTGGGCTCCCTTAGGGTCAGTCTCAGCAAGGGTTGTATCCAAAATAAAGACAAATCTGACTCCAAAAAGACCTCAAAGAGTAAAGGAGGAAAATAAAACTCTACTGTAGATGTATTGCCAAGAGAGTTCTCACATGAGAGCACCAATAGAAAGATGTATATATATGGATATCAACTGCAACATTGTTTTAGTAACTGTGATAGGCAAAATAATGGCTTCCCCAAAGAAGTCCATATTCTTATCCCCAGAACCTGTGAATGTGTTATGTTACATGACAAAGAGGAGATACAGCTGCAGGGGGAATGAAGCTTACCAAATCAGCTGACCTTAAAAGAGGAAGATTATCTGAGTCAGCCCAAAGTAACCACAATTGTCCAACTTATAAGTGAACAAGGAAAGCAAAAGGGGAGGGTCAGAGAAAAAGCTCTGATGATGGAAATAGAGTCAGGGAGCTGTCATGCTGTTGCCTTTGAAGACGGAGGAAGGGGAGCATGGGCCAAGGAATGAGAACAATCTCTAGAAGTTGGAAAAGATAAAAATAAACAGGATTTTTTCCTAGCACCTCCAGAAAGAAATGTAGCCCTGCCAATACCTTGATTTTAGCCTAGTGAGCCCTATATTGGACTTTGGAACTACAGAGCTGCAAGATAATAAATTTGTGCTGTTTAAGCCACTAAGGTTGTGATAATTGGTTGTGGCAGTAATAGAAAACAAATATAGTATCTTAGCCCAATAGAGGAATAGATAATATGTACGGTATTTATTGAAGACATGCAATATGGCAATTAAGAACAAATAAGCTAAGACGAAAAGTAAAATAGAGGTTACCAGGGGCTAGAGAAATGGAGTAATAGGGAGTTACTTTTTAGTGGATACAGAGTTTCTGTTTAGGGGAAGTGAAAGTTCTCAGAGTAGATAGTGGTGACGGTTACATAATGTGAATGCCTATAATGCCACTGAAATGTACACTTAAAATGATTAAAATGATAAATGTTATGTATCTTATACATAATAAAAATGAGATAAAAAATGTGCTGGAGCCCTATTTCTTGCTATGGATAAATATTAAAAGTATAAATTAATGAATGGTAATTGAGCTCCATGGTGTTGTTGACACTGCTGGTCCGTGGACCATACTTGCAGTAAAGAGGCTTGACAAAGTGAGGGTTGGGTAAGTATGGGAAGGGCTCATAGGAGCCTAAAATTTCAATTTCATGTATTTTCCCTGTATTCCTTCTCACGCACATCATCTGCCACTCAGTGACCCGAACAAATACCTGTTGTGGCCTCTCAGTCTCTGATTTTCATCACTTCCTTGAAACTTACTTTCTATACTTGCAGATTAAATCTAAACATAGCGTTAGACTCTGCATCAAAGGGAAGCAGGTGTTATCAGTAGAACATTTACTGTAATAAACTCAGGTTGTCAGGAGGTTAGATATTATATTCTGATGATATTTATAATGCTGCATCTAAAAAGAAAAGAATTGAAAAGGTGAAAATTATTGCATTAAATAGCATTTTATTAGTATTTTTATAACAGTTAACTGCCATTCATTTAGAGGTGTTATTAAAATAATCTATTTGCCCCATCACTGTTCTTTGCACTAACGCTCTAAGAGAAGAATTTCTTGTTTCCGATGGTCTTAGTACTAAGCCAAAGCCAGGCCCAGAGGAAATGACTTACCAAGTGATTTGGGAAACCCCAGTAAATAGTAACTCATTTCCTTATCTCAACCAACTGAGCTGCGTGACCTGAAGCTGTTGGCCATTTCTGTCCAAAGGATGAAATTTACAGGATGACAGATTTCACCTCACCATGAGGAAAAGCTCTGAAACAATGGCTGCTATATTAATGTAGATACTATTATTATCCCCATTTTATAGATGAAAAAAACCAAGGCACAAAGAGGTTTAAGAAACTTGCCCCGGGTCACAGAGCTAGTGTCAGGAAGTGTATGTCCAAAGTCCACATGCTTACTGACCGCAATGGAATACACTGTATTTTAGTTTGGATTCCCTCAAAGTCAGAGCCTGAGGTAATTAGGGCTTGAATGCAAGCCACTTATTTGGGAAGTGACTCCAAGCAACGAAAAAGAGGGGACAGGGGGAGTAAGACAGGAAAAAAAGGGAAGCCACCATAAGCATGCATTATCCAGAGACCTCTGAGAATCTTGCAGGAAGCCTCCCGGAATCAACCCCCTGGGGGAAGGTAGACTGCCGCACTGCCTCGAAGCCCACAGATGGACGGTTTACGTCCGGGCTACACTTGCATGGTCAGCAGTTTGGTAGAAAGTCTTAAGCAGATGTAGACATAGTTGGGGAACCCAGCAGCTGATGTGAGACACTATCTGCTCAAAGTGAGTCTGGTCTCAGTTGTGATTGAAATCCAAGCTGCGCCAAGGCAATGTGCTGGGGCACTAGCAATACCTGCTACAGATGGCCTGTAGCAGAGCAGCATTCAAGGGTGAAAGACAGTAGTGGAGAATGTTGCCAAGAAAACTGGAGCATGTAGGCTAGAGAATTTCTTCACATGAAATTCTATAATTCTCTAAGTAAAAGTACATAGGGACCATCGCATCTTGTCAACTAATAAATATATTGTTAATATCATAATTATCAGGAATAATGAGAAATATAATTTAAGGAAATACTGTCAATAGCATCCTACTCTTTTCATCCAAGTTAAACATGAGCCCAAGTGAGTAGTACCTAAAAGGAAGAACTGAATTCTTTTGAAATGAGTGTTAAGGTATTCCAACTTTGAGCAGTTGCATGGGCAAAGCTGAAGACTCTTCACCAGAGGTTAGCACGACTAAGAAAGTGAGATTGGCAATCTTCTAATTACAATTTCCAGGTCAACAATACATATTCACACAGGAATATGTATGTATGCTCCCTTGCTAAACAAAAGCAATCAGGTAATAATGGGTTTTTTTGAAAACTGAACCTAATATTCTGTGCCATCCATCTTAGAGATCCTGCTGAATTCCTGAGTTAGTATTTGAGGGATACTTGACAAAGACTCAGTTTTATCCACTGACTCACAGTTGTGGTCAAAGTTGAAGAAATTCTGAGTCTGCCGCCTACAGCCCACTGGCCGTTTCTAAGTGTGGAGGTTCTATTTGGTCAATTCAAGGCACTCTGAAGAAACATGTGTTAGGATGTGTGGGGAGTGGAGGTCAGCCCCCCACTGACCAGGGAGCTGGTCAGAATTTGGCACAGTTGGTTAAAGCATGGAGCTGAGGTCAACTTTGGTGGTTTGACCCCTCTGTGGACCTTTTATCTTGTAATTTTACCACCACAGACTCTAACCTCTTTCCAAAAAGTGGTCTCCTATATGCCTCCTTTTGGGTTCACACAGGGAACAAGAGAGCCACTGTGGATGAGTCAATGAACATTCATCATCTTTTCTGGGGGAAACCTCAAAACCTTTGATCTTTTTCCCAAAGGCCCAAACTAATGGTTGGAAAATGCCTAAAGGCAAATCAATGCCTAGAGAGAGTACTAGAGTGGAATAAGGGCAGGACCAGTTTCTCTGTATTGTTTTTCTTTTCTATTTTCAGAGATAGGGTCTTGCCCTATCACCCACTCTGGAGGGCAGTGGTGTGATCGTGACTCACTGTAGCCTCCATCTCCCAGCCTCAGGCAATCCCCCGACCTCAGCCTCCTGAGTAGCGGGGACCACAGGCACATGCCACCATGCCCATTAATTTAAAAATATTTTTGGTTTTGTTTTTTGGTAGAGATGAGGTCTCACTATGTTGCCCAGGCTGGCATCCAACTCCTGAGCTCAAGGAATCCTCCTGCCTCGGCCTCCCAAAGTGCTCAGATTACAGGCATGAGCCACCACATCCAACCTCTTTATTGTTTTTACTTGCAAGTCAAGATGATCAATATTCATTTTCCCTTTGTTTTATTTTTGATTACTGGTGAAATTTCCCTTGAGTGATTTGGTGATTAAAATAAAACAGGAGCAGTTTCAAGTCCCTGCTGCTGACTGTTAACACACTCTTCCTTCTCAGGAAATGGAAAAGGTGAATGTAATTATACTTCAACAGGGGAACACTGATAAAGAATATAGAAGAATTATAGCCTCTGGGGGAACCAAATGTGTTGAGGACCCCACTCTGATATGCAGGAATCTTGCTTTCCATGGGAACGAGTCCCTGAAAAGAAAAAGATAATTCTAGATTGTCACATGAGTCTGCAGAAAAGGCTATGATTGTGAAGACCTTCAATATTGCAAAGGACAAAACATACTTCAAATTAGCTCAAAAAAAAAAAAAAGGGAATATCTTTACAACATCAGTGAGAGGTTCAAAGGGTCATGCAGCCTTTGTGTTCAAATACATCCAAGGATTCAAATGAGGTCAACGGGATTCTGTTTTCTCTATCCCTTGGTTCTGCTTGCCTCTGAAAGGCTTCATTTTCAGATAGGCCCTCTCCTCATGGAGGCAAGATGGCTACCGGAAGTTCCACGCCCAAAATGTCCCTGGCAGTGCCAGAGAACAAAAGAGGTGGAGTCTTTCCTGAGAGCTCCGGAAAGCCTCAGGAAGCCTTCTTATTGGGCTGGTATGTTAGTCAGAGTCACTGGTTTTGTTGTGGGCACGATGAATCCCAAATCCGAGGCTTACCACTCCAACCTGTTTCTCACTCATGTTACATGCTCAGTGTGTCCTTGGTCATTAGGGACCCGAGATGACAAACACTCCGCCATTTGTAGTTCCACCATCTGCAACTTAATATTTTCTTTATTGCTGTAGTAGAGCAAGAAAAAGACTGTAGAATCAGGCATGGATTTTCACTGCTTCAGTCCAGAAGTGATCCATAGCACTTCCTCTTAGATTTTATTGGCCACAGCTAGCTACACGGCAAGATGACTAGGAATGAGAGGGAGGATTTAGAATGTTAGACGGGGACTACTGTCTCTGCCACAGTTGGCTTGGGTCATACGTTCATCTTTAGGTGAGGACTGTGGCCAGAGGATTGAATGCTTTGATTGTTGGTCCTAAGTCATTTGCTATCCCTAGGACTGGTGGGGGAAGCACAGCTTAACTACTTTAAACTTACCAATAGCCCCTGGACTAGACCTAAGGCTAATAATCTTTTTGGAGCAAACTAAGCAATCAGATGTTTAAAGCCTCGGAAAAAGTTGTTCAGCCATGTTTCCCCCAAGTGCAATTTCCATCTAAGGTAGAGTTTGGTGAACTGGTCACAGGGTGATTACTGAGGACACAGAGCATGTGTCAGCTGAAAGGGAAAGGATGTTAGGATCCCTGGAAGCTGATTCAGACCACATGTCTGGGAAGGCTGCCAAGGGAGGCTGATCACTATCATTTATCAATGACCAGGAGGAGACAGTTCAATGGGTGGGGCTGCTCTAAGTCCAGCATGTGACCAGGACTGCTTTCAGCAATGGTCCTGTACAAGCTCTGCCTCATGGAAAAAGGATGAATGTGTATGGTATACAAAATAATGGCCCCCAAAGGTGTCTACCATCTAATCCCCAGGATCTTTGAATATGTTAGGTTACATGGTAAGATGCATTAAGGTTGCAGATGGAATTGGGGCTGCTCATCTGCTGACCTTGAGATGGAAAGAGTATCCTGGACTAGCCAGGTGAAATCAATGTAATCACAAGGGTCTTTATAAATAGAAGAGAGAGAATAAGAGAGATGGCAGCATAGGGCCTCAGCCTCACCTTGCTAGCTTTGAAATGGAGGAAGGGGGCCATGAAGTACGGAATGTGGGTGGTCTCTAGAAGCTAGAAAAGACAAGAAACTAGATTCTTCCTTAGAGCCTCCAGAAGGAATGCAACTCTGCTGACACCTTGATTTTAGCTGAATCTTTTGTGAGGCTTCTGATCTCCAGAACTATAAGATAATAAATCTATGTTTTATTAGCCTCTAAAGCTAATAAAGCCCCTAAAGTTATTTTAATTTTTCACTACAGCAATAGGAAATTAACATACTGCGGCTCAGGCTTCTAGTACCCTCGCCCCAGCAAGCATAGGCACAGAGGTGTTTAGATATGACTGAGCCTTTCAGGATGAGGACTGGGCTGCAGAGACCTCCTAGGCTGACTCCAAGAGATGAAAGGGGACACTGGCCAGACAAGGCAAGCAGATGTCATGGTTCCTGTGATTGGGGAGTAGACCAAACATGAAGAAGGTGCCAGAGAACAAGGCCTTCTTCATCCCTTAGGTCCTTCCTGGGGTCAAGGCAGCCCAGAGTTTGTGTATCATTTGATTGCCATCCTCACCTGAAATATAGATGTTCAATTAGAACATACTAAAACCAAAGCAAAACACAAACAAATAACTGGATATTTTCTCATCAGGACCAGTTGCATGGGGCATTGCAAGAAATCAAACTTTACAGGCCAAGAAGTCAGGGCCAAATCCACAGACCTAGAAAATGAGCCCAAGTTGAGAGGCATGCACACAGCCTGGACTTAAGAACAGAGACTCTTCTAACAATCTTCACATGAGTTGACTCACGGTATGCTCCATATGGTCGTGTAGAAGGAGACAATTATGAGAACAGTACTCCTTTACAGGTAACTTATGAGCTTGCATAAATACCCATATACACACGAACAGAGAAAGCTAAAACTTTCTAATGTCTTCAGTTACCTTGTCTGCCAAGAAGAAGTGAACACTAGCAGGAAAGGCTTGCCTCCTTAGAATCAGATGGATTCCTCACTCCCATCTTTGGTATAATGCTACCCATGTGCAGGTATCATACCAATAGGGTCAGAAGAATGAGGCTTCGATCATTGTTAATGGGGACCACAACTTGCCATTGCTCTCAGAAGCATAGCAAGTGAATGCTGTGATCCTTTCATAGAGACTTGTAGCCCTCATACTGTGAGCTAATGGTCCCAGTCTTGTTCTTAGGTGACCATGTGTTCACATTAAGCTTGAACTTTAGTGCTCCCACATCTATTAGTTATCAGCATCCAAGTCACTCAGAGCAGACAAACCACTCCAACATTTGGATTGAATTCACACCCTTACTGGCAAACCACTTACAGAGGGAATCAATCTCCCTTCAGAGGCCAGAGTATTCTCAGTGCCCCTTCTAGGAACAGCTCTGCTTCGGACAGCTGAGGCTGAGAACTGCTGAGATGCTTGGCCACCCTGCCAAGTATCCACTGTCTCTAGTTTGTGGGCATGAGAAGGCTTCATGACTCCAGGGCTTTGGTTACTAGACTTTGCCAAGTGCTTACTTGTCAAGCTAAGGCATGAGGTAAAGGAAACCCATATCTATTGAGCATCGATTTGCCAGGTGCACATCTATTATCGAATTCAATCACCACCACAGCAGCACTATGAAGTTGACACTGTTATTCTTAATTCAGAACTTGAGAACTTGAGAAGCTCCAGCCTAATATGGTTAACTTGCCCAAGTTGCACAGCTAGCAAGCAGGAGAGCTCATGCCTTTTCAGCATCCCCTTGGGCATCCTAATTGGTTACGTACTAAAGTCTCCTTCTATAAATTCCAATCCCTCTTGCTCATTTTTTGTATGATCTGAATAAACTCTCTTTCCATCTCTGGGATACAATTTTTCTAAAAATTGGTATGAGAGAAGGCAAGAGTATGAATTTTCATCGGGTGCTTCAAAGAGACGTGATATATAGATTCTAGTGTGGTCAGGTAGAATGAGCTGTGAATACAGTTTCAGAAGACTGGTATGTGTCTCAGCTCTTCTCTTTATAAATTTTAAGGGTAAACCATTTAACTTTGCTAATCTTTAACATGATAATTTTTTAAATTAGGAAAATAATACCCTATTATATACTACAGGACTGTTATAAGGATCAAAAGGATACAGAATTGCTATTTACCTGCAGTATTTTTAGCTCACAGGAGCAGGAATATAGGCATCAAAACTCTATATCATTATTTTTGAAATCACACAGAACAAAAGTCTATACTTTTCATATGGTTCATCTTTAGACATTCCATTACCTTTGGAAATGAATTCTAGAGTAGTTATCATAATATTAGCTACCATTTATTGAGAGCCCCCCCTGCATGCATTATTTCTAATCTTTACATCTCACTCTTTCAAGCAGATATTACCCACAATTAAATCTTAAGAAACTGAGGCACAGAAGTAACTTGCTCAGGGAATTGGAAGAAGCACGATGGGACACCAGGTATGGCTAATCCAAACTCTGTGTTCTCTATCTTACATTTTGTAGAAAAAAAATACTAAGAGGTTATTAATTTATAATAAAATTTACTTATTACTATTCATTTATACATTTACTAATTTATATAGAACAAATAGATAGCCTGTGGGTCTGTCACAAAGAGTTTGCACCAATTCCTAGGAACTGTTGTATTTACTGCTGATTCTTCATTTCTGCTCTCTCCTTTTTTTTTTTTTTAACTTGGACACAGAGGCAAACATTACATACAGGATGACATGGATCAGATCCTGCCAAAACGAACACATCCATGAGGTGGTCTGCACTTGTGTTCCCACTGAAACTTGCCCTGGTCAGCCCTGGTGAGGGGCCGCCTGTGCTCCACTGAGATCATGTTGGGGTACCGGGCAAAGGGCAAATTTCATGGCAGACAGGCAGGCTCATTCAACTTCATTAGTAAATTCTCCAGCTCCCATCCTCCCTATCAGTCTTCCTACTTAACCTTCATTTCAGTCCTTTGAACAAACAGCCAAGGAAGGAAAAAAGTTCCAGCTAGACCACAGGATGGAAATACAGCATAGGTAGAGGACAGAATGTCTTCAGGTGGAGAGAAGCGTTGAGTCGCCCTTACTCCCCAGTCCCAGACCTGTGTGATTTCAATGGGAGAGAGCATAGCAGAGTGGTAAGAGGAGGATGATCTGTGCAACTAGGCCTCTTGGATGCCTATCCCAACACAACCACTTTCACATTGTGTCTAGACAAATTCCTTAGCCTCTCTGGATGTTTATCATCTCTAATAATGAAATAACTTCATCACGTGATTGTGAGGATTATCTGACCCATGTGAAAGCCCCAACACAGTGGCTGACAAATAGAAAGCATTTAATAAATGCTGCTATTAGTAGCTAGTAGATGGAGTGGTTGGCTGGAGGATGGGCCAGAAGCATCATATTCCCATAGAATGGTCCTGGTATGACCCAGAAATGCCTTTCTTAATTGTCTGCTGAAGGGCACCCAGACTGGGTGTGACTTATATTAGAGGTTCCCCCGAGGAATGGTATCCACTGCCCTGCATGCAATTTCTGTTTAACACATTGTTTTCTCAAACTGTGGTTTAAGAGCCTCCTGAATACAATTACCTTGGGTGCCTTTAAAAATACACGTAGCTGTACTCCACCCAGATCTATAGACCCAGTATCTCTTGGGTAGGGGCTGGGTGGGAATTTACCTCCCACCTTTGTCCAGAGCCTAGTGGGATTAACCAGACTGAGGAAGGGCAAGAAGAATGAGGGAATGAGACTCCAGAGCAGTGGTGTAGCTGAGTAGACCTCTGAATGCCTTCTCCACCTCCCAGGGGTGAACTCCTGCCACTGAATTCCCAAGGACAGAGTTAATCCATGGTCTGCAATTTTTTTTCCCCACAAAAGAGCATCCTGGATGATAGGGTACTTTCTGACAAAAAGAGGAATTTCCCAGGCTTTTCTTTTTTTCTTTTCTTTTTGAGACGGAGTCTCGCTCCATTGCCTAGGCTGGAGGGCAGTGGTGTGATCTTGGCTCACTGCAATCTCCTCCTGGGTTCAAGCGATTCTCCTGCCTCGCCTCCTGAGTAGCTGGGATTATAGGTGCACACCACCACACCCAGCTAATTTTTGTATTTTTAGTAGAGACGGGGTTTTGCCACCTTGGCCAGGTTGGTCTTGATCTCCTGACATTGTGATCCACCCGCCTCAGCCCCCAAGAGTGCTGGGATTACAGGTGTGAGCCACCGCGCCCAGTCCAGACTTTTTCTTAATACCCCTGAGTTATTCTAATAATTTTGTCAAACAATGTTTATAGGAGGCCATTGGTTTGGACTGAGCCCCTGCCCTAAACCCCACAGACCAAACTGAAATGGAGTTTCTCCTGCTGAAGTTTCACACTACCGAGCCAAAACTAAGATCTTTATCTGACCTTCAAGAAATGAGAGAGATAGTAGCCAAACCACCAAACAGGGCAACTTTAATCTGCAAAAAGAAGTCCCTTCTGCTTTAACCTTTACAAGATAACTAATTTTGAAATGACGAATTTGTATTTTGTTTTCTGTTTCTGCTTTCCTCAGCCATTTCCTGTCTACAAAACCAAATTCCTCTGCTCCACTCATCAGAACATTCATTCTATTTTTTAGAGTGAGATGCTGTCCCATTCTAGAATCACAAATAAAAGCCAATTTAAGATCTTTAAACTAAATTTGTTGTCATTTTGTTTTTTGACAATTGTAATCAAACACTTACTGTCTAAGGCTCTCCCTTAACATCTTAATGTCTTCTAGGAGCTGCAACTCCATGAATGAATAAAACACAATCCCATATCTGAAATGTTTATGGACAGGTCATCAGTTGGTAAGACAAGGTAGTCCTTATTTAAGCAATTTAGGAGAACACAGATTGTAACCAAGTTGTGATCAGCAAAAATAGCCCCAATGCAAGGTAGAGTACGGTCTCTCTCCCATGTGGTTCATCCCACGCACACTGATAACCCACTTCTTTAACATTTAAACAAAGGAAATGATGATGACCAGGCCAAGGTAAAGTCCTGGGAACCAGAGGTATGGGCTTTTTTGGAAGCAAGGTGTTTCAAAGGTAATGGGCTTTGCACTAGAGAACTCTGTGTCCTTTGAAGAATGAGGGGCCACAGAAGGAAGAGGAAATGGATTGTGGACACTTCCCATAAGCCAGATACACACACCCAGGACTCTTCTAGGAGAACGGGTAAAGACCAGGGAAGAACCACTCTCCATTTTCTCCCCAGTGCCCTGGATACTGTGATGAAGAGAAAAAAACCAATGCCTCAGCTTAATCTCAAATCCACTTCTGAACACCTATTTAACTTTGAAAAAAATATCCTCACCTCTTTGAGGTTCATTTTTCTCATCAACAAAATGCACATTTTATATATATATATATATATATATATATATTCTTGCAGGTTAGTAGTGAGTAACCAAATTGCATAATTTATACGAATGTGCTCTGTAAACTCTAACATGCCATACATGTTTGTTCTGAAGGAGTTTAGAATATACCACCCCAAATATGCTGCTTTGGTGTGCTGATGACTTCAAATTGAGGGCATTCGGGGAACAGCTAATGCAAGAAGGGGCTTTCTCTAAACTTCCCTTATCTGCCTGAAGACAAATCCTTTGAAATAACTCAATCGTCATGAATCCCCCACAACCCCCACTTAGCCTGCCCACTACTGCCCTCGAATCTCATCTACCACCCATTCATCTTTCCCTCAAATCACTTACTCTTCCCTAAGTTACCTACATTCTCCCTCCCCTACAACGAGGCCATGCAGACTTCTAGATCTCATTGGGTTTTGCAATATTCCCTTTTCTCTTTTGGGATGCAGCCATGTACATAACATATTTGTCTGCCTATTCTCCTGTTAATATGATTGCTGTCAGTGTGTTTTATAGACTCAGTTATCAAATTCTCAGAGGGTAAAGGGAAAGTCTTTTCTCCTCTGCGGTTCTTATTATGAAAAAAATCTATTATTTAATAAGCCAGAATATATAACTCCTATTCCACATCCGATAATAAAGGTTTGAGGTGTCATTTTCGTTATTGCTCACAGCTTCTAACACAATGTCATAACCCTAGTGGATCCTCAGAATATGTTACCAGCTAATACTGATAACCCTCTCATATGCTATTCTTTTCAACACTCCAAAGAAACATTCTGCTCTGTTAACAGTTCTAGGCCAGGAGCTTGGTGTTTGAGAATACTTTTCAGAGAAGTAAACATTTCAGAAGACCTGACATCATTAAAAGCCATCTCTAATCACCTACTCTTAGTGTCTTCAGTCAGGAGGAGCCCTACCTTGGAAGAGGTAGCTCTGAATTGGAACGGTCAGAGGAGAACAAAAATGTGTGGTCTGGGGGATGCATTTTCAGCCAAGAAACCTTTTAAGGCATCTGCTTCCAACAGAGAACCCAATCTGGGATTCTGATGCATGGTCCAGCCCTGTGATACCTAGAGTGTGCAAATCTTGACACTGTAGGCCCTCATCCATTTAGCCAAACAGCGAAGTATCCCAGTGAAATGGGTCTTTACCTGGCTTCAGAGACTCATCGATCCTGCCCCCGACTCCCACCCACCAGCCACCACTTTTCCATGCATGGGGCTTGGGCCAGAAGGGGTAGGGACCTGTGACAACCTGATCTAGCTCTTGACCCCCGCAGAAAAGGCCATCCTAGGTGGTGCAGCATAGTTCATTGTGCCACCTGACCCTGAATAACGAGCTCAAGCCAGCTCCTTCCTCAGATCAGAATGTTCTTGAGAAAAGGCTTTCCCTCTGCCAGGGAGTGACTGGCTGCCTGACTAGAGCTAGAGATAACTCCTGGCAACTGTGAAGGCTGATGAGTCACCAGAGAGGTTTCCAACTATTCTTATAACCTGAGAACAGCAGTGATCACTGATTTGCATCAGCACACCTCTATTTTGGGTAGGTCTTTCTTGGAGTTGGGGTTTCCTGTAGTGTGCCGTGAGCTCTCAAGTCTCTCTTGACATCCCCTCCTCTCAGATTTGGCATCTTGGGCCTGTTGAGTTGCTTTAGCAACACTAGTTACTCATGATGTCAGAAAGGGGAGGGACTCACAAACCAAGTTTTAAGTAATCACTTTCTTATTCAAGTTGCTCAGATTCTCATCAATGGGATAATAGAATTAAATGCTGACAACTAGGCGTTGCGCCTGGGGTGTAATAAAGGCTCTATCAGTGGTAGTTCCTTTTCCCTTCCCTATTATGGAGGTCAAACGTTGAAAAAATCCAGTGGCACATGCACTTCTGTTCTCCTGTCTGCTAATGGTGGCAGGTTGTCGTAAAACGATGTGCTCAGCTGGGATCAGCAAGGCTCTTGCTATTCAAGGTGTGGTCCATGAAACAGCGGCGTCTGTTGGAAGTGCAGAATAGGCAGCCCTATCCCAAACCCACTGAATCCAAATCTACATTTTAATAAGATCTAGGGTGATGTATATGAATGTTAATGTTTAGGAAGCACCAAGCTAAGCCACTTAGGTGAGTCTAACCACAGCTCCAAAGGAGCAACCCATGGTTACAGGAGTTGGTGCCAAACTAAGAAAAGTACCAAACACTCTGCCACTAGTGTTCCACAGGGCAAAGAGAAAAGGGCCTCTTAAGGCAAACTTCTCTCATTAGGAGCCTCAGACAAGTAATATGATGCCCCATGCCACTCAACTGACCATCCTTGGCATAACTGATTAAATAAAACAATGAATGCCCATCCAGAGCCCTGCCATGCACCATGGACATCTGGCAGATTCTGTTCAACAAGAGGAGGCTGATCCATTGCACTAACACACCAGATAGAGTTTGGACTCGCTGAGTCATCACAGATGCCTAGAAGCCATGTCCTTGTTTTAATGACACACCTACAGAAACCTCAAAACTGTTTGAAGCAGTATCAACTCAGTGAGAAAATGAACATGGGCCCAAGAAAAGATAAAGGAGAAGTACGGATTGGGAAGAAATAAAGGAAAAGGGTCAAAATATTGTGAGCAAGATTGCCTCTCTTTCTTAAAAACGGAAGATTTAATTTCCTTTTACATTACGACTGCCTTTAATTTGCAGGATGTCACTCCCATTTTCTCAATGGTTTTCCTAATTATCATTCAGCTCATAAGATGCTTTCTCACCCATGCACAGAAACTCAGCCTCATTGTGTGGGGGAAGGCACAGATCTGGCTGCTGATGTCATCAAGCAACACTCTTCAGACAACACTGTGAAGAAAGACTTACTATTGTTCAGATGTGCTAAGATTTCCCATTTTCTTCTGACTGCCTATCTCACAGGAAGACCAAGAATAGAGATTGTATATTGTGAAGTACTCTCAGCCCAGAAAAGAGAAAGTGAAATAGTAAGTGTAACAATGACATTGTCATAAGAGCAGATTTGTGTATTATTCTTCCTGGTAACCTGCCTATTGCCACCAGCAGCTAGCTGAGACTGGGTAGACTGTGGCTCAACAATAAGTAAGCCTCAAGCTTCTGGTGGACATTGTTCACTACAGCTCATGCTAGCAGAGTAACATCTCTGAGGGGAATGCACCGACATCCGTGATTCATCCTCTTGACATCTATGGAAAGATAAAGGGGGATAATGTTATTTTATGGGTGACTGGACTGGTGTCACATTTGCTGAATAACTTCTTCCTCCATCATCATTATCATGACCAGCGTTGCTATCATGAGGACAACACATGATTTTTGAGGGTTGACTGTGCAGATAGAATTCTCATCCTCAAGGAGTTTATATTCTGGAGATCTGAATTATTTCCTAAAATATTTCCTTTATTAATAGATTAGATTGGGTAAAATTCCAGAAGGAAACAAATTATAAAGTATAGCAAAATCTATTTTCTGATAACAGAGTATTTGGCTGGGCCATTTTTTGTTCATATAATTACAAGTCCACAGATAATCAAAGAAACCAAACCTCCCCTTCAAGTCTTATCAGCCTGACTTGAGGCGTGTGTCCTTTCCTGGGACTATCTAACTGCAGTCACATAAGGAGTGTTCCTGGTAGAAACCTACTTTCAGGAAGCAGTCTCATGGTAGGGGAAGAATCAAGTTCCCAAGATGATGGAGCTAGAAACAACCTACTACTATATCCAGACATCCAAGGGAAAGGCTGTCAACGGCTAATTGAGATTGGTCTTTTCCTTTTCCTTCATGTTTATCCAGGGGAATTTCGTTCTTCCCCACCCTGCACGGCACCCCCTAACCACAATTCCTTTTCTTTTTTCTTTCTTTCTTTCTTTTTCTTTTCTTTTTTAAACAATAAGCTTTATTTTTAGGAAAGTTTTAAGCTTATAGAAAAACTGAAAGGAGAAAGTAGATCATTACCACTACCCCTTCTTCCCACTACACATAGTTTGCCCTATTATTAATATCTTGCATTCGTGTGGTACACTTGTTATAGCTCATGAACCAATATCAATATGCTCTTATTAACTAAAGTTCATAGCTTATATTAGGGTTTACTGTTTGTGTCATACAGTTCTCTAGGTTTGGACAAATGTCTAATGTCAGTGTTTTGTCATGACAGTATCATACTGAATAGTTTTACTGCCTTAAAAATCCCCTGGACTCTACCTGTTCATCACACACACCCCTGGCAACCACTGATCTTTTTACCGTCTCCATAAGTTTTACCTTTCTTAGAATGTCATAGTTGGAAGCAGATAGTATGTGGTATTTTCACAATGGCTTCTTTTGCTTAGCCATATGCATTTCAGTTGCCTCCATATCCTTTTGTGACTTGAGAGCTCATTTGTTTTTATCACTGAATAACATTCCATTCATTGTGTGGATATACCAAGGATTGTTTATCCACTGACATATTAAAGGACAGCCTCGTTTTTTTTCTACTTCTCTGTTCTTGGATTAATCCTCAGGACTCTCTTTTACTTCTACTTGGTACCTTTAATAGGCAACCATTAATTTCTCGCTTCTTTGTATTAGCATATTCAACTACTATTTCAACATAAAAATGGCAGGGCTTACAGAGTGTTTGGTTGGCAGCTTCAGTATTCAGGTGGTATAACTGTATTAATTGGCTCACCTGTTTGCCTGGCAAGTGATACTTGAATATGCACCTGAAGTCAGTGGAATATATTTTTAAGATGCCATTCCTGCATTTACACAATAAATTGGCTACTCAGGCTGAGAATGATTTTGTGGATATTCCAAGAAGTAGTAAAACTTTAACAACCTGAATTTAAAATATCTTCAGGAATGGGGTGGAAGTTTTGTCACTATCCATGAAATAAAAACAGGATATGTAACAGCAACTTAAGAGGATATTGCCCAGCAACAGGCCAATGGTATTGGCCACATTTAGTTAGCACGAGGAAAGGTTGAATAGGGTCAAAGATGTCATATGTAGGCAATGTTGGAGATAGATATGCAATTTAACTTATTTATTATTAAAATTTATAAAAATAGTTTTCTTGGGGGCATGTTGTGAATATTATTTTCTTCCATAAACACCCTTCTCTCATCCACATGGCTCTTTTGTGGAGTGAGCTTCATCAGGCATTTTTACGTGACCCTATTGCCCTGACTGCCATTGGATTGATCTAGAAGAGGACACAACTCAAAATGGGTCAATTAAATACAGAGGAAAGATTCAGTCTTTTGAATGTGACTAGATTTCAGTTTTTTGAGTGTGACTAGATTTGGAACAATTAAACTTTCATGCTTTTGCAGGCCATATTTTATGCCCTGGGCATGAAACAAAGTCTGTCTTTAGGATGAAAGACATAAATGTATATGGAAAATAATATGGTTTGGATATTTGTCCCCTCCAAATCTTATGTTGACATGTGACCCCCATTGTTGGAGGTAGAGCTTGATGAGAGGTATTGGGTCATGAGGGCAGATCCCTCATGAATGGCTTGGTGTCCTCCCAGTGATAATGAGTAGTAATGAGTTCACACGAGAGCTGAGTGTTTAAAGGAAACTGGCACCTCCTCCTCTCTCTCTCTCTTGCTCACTCTCACCATGTGACACACCTACTTCCCCTATACCTTCTGCCATGAGTGGAAGTTTTCTAAGGTCCTTGCCTAAAGCAGATGCTGGCACCATGTTTCTTGTACAGTCTGCAGGACCATGAGTCAAATAAACCTCTTTTCAAGTTACCCAGTCTCAGATATTCCTTTATAGCAACACAAAATGGACTAATACAGAAAATTGGTACTGAGGAGTGAGGAGTTGCTATAAAGATACTTGAAAATGTGGAATTGGCTCTGGAACTGGGTAATGGGCAGAGGTTGGAGGAGTTTGGTGGGCTCAGAATAAGACAGGAAGACAAGGGAAAGTTTGGAATTTCTTAGAAAAATTTTAAGTGGTTTTGACCAAAATGCTGATAGAAATATGGATGGTGAAGACTAAGCGGAGGAGGTATCAGATGGAAATGAGGAACGTATTGGGAACTAAAACAAAGGTCACCCTTGTTATGCCCTAGCAAAGAACTTGGCTGTGCTTTGTCCATGTCCTAGGGCTCTGTGTAGGGCTGAACTTATGAGTGATGATTTAAGATATCTGGTGGAAGAAATCTCTAAGCAAAAAAGTATTTCAAGAGGTGGTCTGGCTGCTTTTAACAACCTATGATCAGATGTGGGCAAAAGAATGATGTGAAGTTAGAACTTATAATTAAAAGGGAAGCAGAGGGTAAAAATTTGCAGCTCTCCCTGTGGTAGAGAAATAAAAACTGTTTTCAAGAGAATAATCCAAGTGGGTTGTGGGGAAAACACAAAAGCAAGCCAAGTGCTAATATCTAAGACAGTGTTTGGAAAAGGGCCTTGAACTCATTTCAGAAATCTTTGAGGCAGCCCATCTGATCACAGGCCCAGAGGCCTAGATGGAAAGAATGGTTTCTGGGGCCAGACATGAGGTCCTGCTGCCCTGCCCAGCCTCTGGACACTGCTTTCCATATCCAGGCTGCTCCAGCTCCAACAGCAGCTCAAAGGGCTCCAGGTACAGCTCAGGCTGCTGCTCCAGAGGGCATAAGCCGTAAGCTTTAGCAGTTTCCACATGGTGTTAAGCCTACAGGTATGCAGAATTCAAGAGTGAAGGAGGCTTGGTAGTTTCCACCCAGATTTCAGAGGATGTATGGGAAAACCTGGGTGCCTAGGCAGAAGGCTGCTTCAGGGAAGAAGCCCTCACAGAGAGCCTCTACTAGGGCAGTGCTGAGGGGAAATGTGAGGTTGGAGCCCCCACACAGAGTTCCCACTGGGGTACTGCCTAGTGGAGCTATGGGAACAGGGTCACCACCGTCCAGCCCCCAGAATAGTAGAGCCACCTGCAGCTTGCAGCCTGAGACTGAAAAAGCTGCAGACACTCAACTCCAACCTGTGAGACCAGCCAAGGGTGCTGCACCCTGCAAAGCCACAGGGGCAGAGCTGTGCAATGCTTTGGAGTCCCACCCCTTCCATGAGTATGCCCAGAATGTGGGATATAGGGTCAAGTATTATACTGGATCTTTAAGGTTTGATGTCTGCCCTGCTGGGTGTCAGACTTGCATGAGGCCTGTTGCTCCTCTCTTTTGGCCGATTTCTCCCTTTTGGACTAGGAATGTTTACCTAATGCATATACCACCATTATATTTGGAAGTAAATAGCTTGTTTTGGATTTTTACAGGGAAAGAAGTTACCTCGAGTCTTAAATGAAAATTTAGACTTTTGAGTTAATGTTGGAATGAGTTAAAATTTTGGAGGACTCTTGGGAAGGGATGGCTGTAGTTTGCAATGTGAGAAGGACATGAGATTTGGGAGGCCAGGGGCAGAATGGTATGGTTTGGATATTTGTCCTCTCTAAATCTCAGGTTGAAATGTGACCCCCAATGTTGGAGGTGGGGCCGAGTGGGAGGTGTTGAGTCATGGGGGCAGATCTCTCATGAATTGCTTGGTGCCCCCCCGAGAGTAATGAGTGGTAATGAGCTTACACAAGAGCTGGTTGTTTAAAGAAGCCTAGCATCTTCTCCTCTCTCTTGCTCCCTCTTTCTATGTGACCCACCTGCTCCCTCTTGGCTTTCTGTCATGAATGGACGCTTCATGAGGTCCTCACCTAAAGCAGATGCTGGTACCATGCTTCTTGTGCAGTCTGCAGAATGATGAGCCATGTAAATCTTTTTCCTTTATAAGTTACCCAGTCTCTGATATTCTTTTATAGCAATGCAAAATGAATGAATACAGGGGAGAAACATAGAGTCTTCTTCTCTTTTCTGGGTTCTGTTTCTAAGCATTTTTAAAAGTGAACATTATAGTTGTCTCCTCAACATTTATTCTTCCTTCTTTTGGGAACTGCCTTAGTTTTCATTCTGATATCTACAGCTAGCCAAGCAGCCCTTGGAAATGAGTAAATGACTACAGCCTAAATTTTTCATAATCCTATTCCCTGGGTGCAGGTGTTGGTTCAGAGACAAATGGGGCTACTAGGTAGAGCCAATGAAACAGGGTGTATTACTCTATTCTCACATTGCTATACAGAAATCTCTGGGACTGGGTAATTTATTTTTAAAAAGTTTAATTGGCTTATTGTTCTGCAAGCTGTACAAGCATGACGCCAACACGCTCGGCTTCTGGGAAGGTCTTCGGGAGGTTTTACTTGTGGCAGAAGGTGAATCAGGAGTAGGCATGTCACACGGCAAAAGCAGGAGCAAGAGAGAGCAAGGGAAGAGGTGCCACACACTTTTAAATGACCAGATCTCATGGGAACTCACTATGTGACCCACCTGCTCCCTCTTGGCTTTCTGTCATGAATGGACGCTTCATGAGGTCCTCACCTAAAGCAGATGCTGGTACCATGCTTCTTGTGCAGTCTGCAGAATGATGAGCCATGTAAATCTTTTTCCTTTATAAGTTAAAAGATAAAGGAGGGACCACCCCCATGATTCAGTCACCTCCTACCAGGTCCCATCTCTGACAGTGGGGATTGTATTTCAATATGAGATATGGGTGGGGGCATACACCCAAACTATATTACAGGGTAAGATTATTGTTGGGGGATTCAAGGAAAGAGACTTTCTTTGTCTTCTAGGGCAGCCTCGGGAAAGGATCCTCCACTCCAGATGGGGATGATGTATTGAGCTCAGTTTTGTTTTTTTGTTGTTTGTTTTTTGAGATGGAGTCTGACTCTCTTGCCCAGGCTAGAGTGTGGTGGCGTGATTTCGGCTCACTGCAACCTCCGCCTCCCGGGTTGAAGTGATTCTCCTGCCTCAGCCTTCTGAGTAGCTGGGATTAAAAGTGCCTGCCACCACACCCTACTAATTTTTGTGTTTTTGGTAGAGATAGGGTTTCACCATGTTGGCCAGGATGGTCTCAAACTCCTGACCTCAGGTGATCTGCCTGCCTTGGCCTCACAAAGTGTTGGGATTACAGGCATGAGCCACTACGCCCAGCCTGGGCTCAGTTTATGTGCCATCCCAGATCTATGCACTTGCCTTGCTCATAGCCCAATAAGGCCCCAACAACAGTTTTGCTGTACCCAAGATTACGGATCCCAGTCACTGTTGCTGCCACTGCAACTGGCAGAGGTGGAGAAGTTGGCAGAGAGATTGCTGCACTTCTGTGCTGGCCTCCCTGCTCCTGTAGGGTGACCCCGGCTTTCCCAAAACCTGCCTGGAGAAACCTGGGGATATAACCAGGAAGTCGGTAGGAATTAGCTTCCATTGGATGACTGTAATTCGTGGAAAACCAGGGCCAGGAAGTTTCTGGTGGATAAATTATTTTCCATTTCTGCACCCAAACAGATGGTCCTGGGATACAACAGCTTGTGCACCCTTTCTGCAGGCCCCCTGTTTTATTTGCTGTCTCACCTTTTCTACCTCATTCTCCTTTCCCCTTGTCCTGTGTCTTTGAATCACACTCCAGTCCCTAATAAAGTGTTAACACATCAGTTTTTGCCTCAGTCTCTGAGAACTCAGGCCAAGACAGACAAGGAGGCTTTAACATCACAAACCGTTGGTAACTCTCTTGTGACCATGGGAATATGGAACATAGCGTAAGGAGGAAGCAGGGATTGTGAAAGCCAAGTAGACAGCTGAAGGACACTTGATCACATCACTGACCTGCTCAATCAAAGCAACCTAGGAGCCCTTCCTACCTCTGGTCTTCCAGCCAGGAAGAAGTCCATTATACCTAGTTTACTGTGATTGGCCACGAAATACATTGTAACTGATATCCTTCTCTAGGTTCACCTATGTTTGCACATTCTGGGAGACTCACCTCCCTCCCCCACCAATCCCCATCATAGTCTTATAATAAATTCTCTTTTTGATCTTAAGTTAACATAAGTTGGTTTCTGGTACCTGCAATCAATCTAATCCTAACCAATACGTATACCTTCTCTCCTTTTCGGTACTAATGAAATGCCTTTAGAGCCCTTTGTTGGAATTCTTTCCTTTTTACCTTTTAGAAAACCAAAATCAGTTAAAATGTATGGAGTGTATCTATAGCCATGTATAAAACACAGGTATTCCTATTTTAACTTTAAAAACAAACACATACCCTGTTCTTTAACAATTCTCGAAGTTCTCTCAAATAAAAACTAAACAACAATGCCCCCAAATAAGAATAGTTTAAGGATTAATCTCTAGCAAGCCAGCTTTCCCCCAGATGATGGATTTGTTAGTTAATCATTCTGAAGCCAGGATTAGAGAACAGTCAACAGTTTAATAAACTATTCATTTCCTACAGTACTGAGTAGTTTTGTGGGCTTTTTGTCTTATGCCATAAACAGGACTATAAATTGTATTAGTAATTGTTTTTGAAAAGGATGTCAAGACTTCCGTTCTAAGATGCTGATTTGAGCCTGCATATTTAACTGTTCCCTTTCTTCCCAAGCTCCTATGGAAATGGCCAAAAACATTATTTTAGAATATGGTTAAAAAATTATTCTGAAAAACAGTGAAGAGTGCTATCAATAGGCCAGTAACTGGAAGGAATTTGGCAAAACAGCATACATAGGAGCAGATAGATGGAAGAACCGACTATCCCAAGATTTAGCTAGAATAGTGCAAGGAAAAGCCTACCCGAACTTGAGCAGGAATGTCTAGCAGAATCTTGAGATCTCCTAGAACAGGGGGAAAGGCTGGAGGTAATATTTGGGGCTGCAAAGCAGGATGTTCCCTGAAGCAGTCTTCCCTTGGAAGCCACTCTGATCCTCAGAGGAGGAGATTGAGGCCCAGGTAACTTCAAGTCACCACTGTAAATGCAGGAAATATTAAAACATAAATATAAAACAGGAAAAAGAAGAAATGAACAAGGGCCTGCAGAGAACCTGGCCTTCTCCAGTTGCATTCACTTCCTGTGGTCATTGTTGGAAACAAGAAAACACTTTCTAATCATTTGCCAGGGGTTGCTGAGCAATTTTCTTCAATCAGGAAGCAGTTCGAGCTTTGCTGATTATATGAAAAAGCTAAAACCATACTAGACCTGCAGCTGTCAGGAACAGAGGGGGCCCTTTGGCCATCCAAAGGTTAAAGTAATAGGATCCCAGGGATTGATTGAAGTTTATTGATTTTCAATTGATGAAACATTGACAACTGCATCGGGTGGTGAAATTACACCTTTTAGCTCAGAGAATATTGTTTCTCATCCCAGATTCATTGTCGAGGTTGACAAGTAAATGGGTTTCTGGTAAACATTTATTCTGTTTTTCCATCTGGACACTAAATTGGTATGTAGCAATAATGTGAGGGTAATTATAGGAGTCTGAAGGACCTGAAGTCTTGAAAAAGTCTAAATGTTTTAGAAAGCAGGCTGTTCCTTTTACTTTTTAATTGTCCTTATACTGTTCAAGAGGTAAATTCATACCAAAGGACTGGATTCAACTCAATTAAAAAAAATACGCATGTGGGTTTTCTGTGAGGCAAGGTACGGTGCTTAAGTTCACTCTGGTAAAGTCATCTTTCTCATTATCTCCCTTATCCTCCTGTTTAAATACCTTTTCATTAATTCTATAAAATCCACCAGAGGGTTATCTGCTCCCAGGGGGCTAGCCTTTCTCATTTGAGTTGAAAACAGCTCTTCACAACAGATGATTAAGTTTTATTCCCCCATGCTGTTGGGGTGGGGGTGAGGAGGTAAGGAACTCTTCCTCTGAACTGATGTCTTAGCATCCCACACTGTCTTCCTCCTTCATATTCATGAGCCACCCCTTCCCGTCTCTCCTCAAGAATGTTCTGTAGGGAAAGTCTAATTAGAATGCACCATACAAAGAAGAGTTAGCCTTTGACCTCTGAGGCTCAGTGTCCTTATCTGTAGAATGGGGTTAATAATTCATCCCCAGTGGGGTTATGTGAAAAACTAATCAGATAATGAATATCAAAACATGTGTTAAAGCTAGCATACTGTAGAGGATTCGGAGACAAAATGAAATCACAAGAGACCTCAGACTGGGAATCTGGCAGCCCCATCTATGGGGTGACTCCAGACAGATGACTTAACTGCTCTTTGTCAGCCACCCTATCTGTAAGTGGGGATATAAGAGTGCCCATCCATTTCATACAATCTGTGTGAAAATTAAGTGAGTTACTGTGTGTTAAGTTATTGCTGTAAGCTAGTATAAAATAAAAGGCATTGTTGTCATTTCAGCATAATCTTGTCATACACAAGAGGTTTTCTATGTCCTCTACAAAATGATACTGTTTCATGTCAGCAATGGCCCATCTGGAGGGGGTTAGTATGTGGGAGGAAATGCAGGTCGGATACAGAATGCAGTCTCTGTATTCGGGAGGGATCTGAGTTTCACATGGAGGTGAGGGGAGAGCTCTCAGGTAAAGTATGTGAAATTAAGGAAAAGGTATTTAAACTGAAGAGTGGAACCAACTGAATGTGCACACAAGAGCAGCTCTAGGTGATGGAGAGGTGTATGCCATTTACTGCCCATTTTAGCATCTTCTTTCTTATCCTGAGCTCCTGTTGGCCCCAGGCCCTTATCTTGTGTCTTGAAAATTCTGGTGTCTACTATCATCTCCTATGCTGAGTTAACTACTGAGAGACTGTTACCATCTTAGAGCTACTAGTATAATTTCTTACCCTTTCAAAGAGGGATCTCTATTATCGGGTTTAGGCACAAGGATGGTCCATGGGATTTTATATGAGATGGAGGGCTCCTAGGATAGGATGATCTACAGGTGTTCGGGGCCAGATTAGGACTGCTGGAGGTACCAAATACTGATCTTACCCATCCTCCCCCATATAATTCACAATAAACTTTATGCAAAACCATAATACACAAACACAAAGCTCACGTGTATGCTGAAACTGAAATAAATTCATTTTAGATTTCCTGATTTCAAAATTCTGGGTAAGTTCATCCAAACTGAATCAATCACAGTCTCTCTTTCTCTGGCCCTGCTTTCCGGTGCCATCTGCTGCTGTTGGGCATTTGAGCCCTGCCACCTTCACCTCCCTCTGCTGTGGTCACCAGCCACGTCGCCTCTCCCAGCTTTCTGAGAAGGCTCCTCGGGCCCTTGGCAGGCTCTGCCACCAGTGTCGTCCTACCTCCTTCCCCTCATCCAGAGCTGCTGGCTCTCTGTGCCGCTGACTGTTCTTCACTTTGCAGATGAAGCCTAGCTCCTTGAATTCTCACCCCAGGGAATCGTGACAACACCTCACTCACCAACATATTGTCCAGAGTGTGTTCTTCACTAGGGAAAATAACAACAGACCGGGTTTCTGCCTCTTTTGGAACTGTGCCGGGGCATCACCCTAGCATGGGGGGTGTAATCCCTGCACACCCAGATTCTCCGATAGTGACAGCAGAAAGAGCTGTGTGGTGGCGAACGATATAGGCATTAGAGACCAAAATACCTGGCGACTTCACCTTGCAGGGCCTTGGCCTCTTCCTATGAAAGTGAGCATGATGAGAGACAGGATGATGCAGTTATTCTCATTAAAGAGTAACTGTAGTGATGTAGGTTGGCACAACGCCTGGCTCAGGGCAAGCATTTATAAGTGGCAGCCTTGACTTATAGCAAGGTGGGTTCCTATGACTTTCAGAGGCAGACGCCACTCACCCAGTGCATGTATCCTAGAGGTTTCTGTTTCCCTCTCAATGAACCCCCTGGAGAAACAAAGGTGGGACTGGGGACTGACAGGCACCCTCAGAAAGGGAGCCCCACACTTCAGTTTACCTACCCTTTCTACAATTTGTCACCAAGTCAGGGCTCAATCAGAAGACATACCTGGCCTATAGCTTAGGAGGAAACACAGCCCTGCCCTGCCCCAAGCTCCTAGAGACCACTTGGCTTTCCAGGGCCAAATAACTGCGGAAAGGAGATAATGATGTCCTCGAGCCTTTCGAGCAAGATTTTCCAGCTGAATCCATCGTACATAAAGAATTGCCTGAAAGTGAGAAAGGCTAATTTGACTGTCTGGGAGAGTAGAAATAGCACCTCTGGCAGTTTTGGGTCTGTGGCTTTTGCTTGGCTATTTTTTTAAAGGATGTTTTAAAACTCAGATAATATCCTTCAGCATTTATTTCTACGTACAGTAGTCCCCCGCTTATCCCAAGATCCCCAGTGAGCAGATGCCTGAAACCATAGATAGCACTCAACCAAATATATACCATGTTTTTTCCTACATATTTATACCTATGATAAAGTTTAGTGTATAAATTAGGCACGGTAGATTAACATCAATAATTAATAATAAAATAGAATAATTCTTAAAATATACTGTAATGAAAGTTATGTGAATGCAGTTTTCCTCTCCCAGTCAAAATATCTTATTGTACTCCACCATGGGTAACTGAAACCAAGGAGAGTGAAACCATGCATGAGGTGTTGGGGAGAGCTACTGTAATTGCCAAGTGTAAACTCCACAGTCAAGTGGCTGCTTAAGGAATCTGCATAAATGGATTCTAGAACATTGTGGATCCCATAGGGTCAGAATGCAAGAACTAGTCCGGTCCTTACTTCCTGATTCCTTGAGGACTTTATAACCATAACCCCAGTTAGGGCCTGCTTCAGGTCGAGTGACCTATGCAGTCACATAGGATCCAGTGCTTAGCATGTCCCCTTGCTTATCTTAATGTTCTATTGTCACTTGCTTGACCTTCTGAATTTTTTTTTTTTTGAGACAGAGTCCCACTCTGTCACCCAGGCTGGAGTGCAGGGTGGGATCTCAGCTCACTGCAATCTCCACCTCCTGGGTTCAAGTGATTCACCTGCCTCAGCCTCCTAAGTAGCTGGGATTACAGGTGCACGCCACCATGCCTGACTAATTTTTGCATTTTTAGCAGATATAGGGTTTTATCACATTGGCCAGGCTATTCTGGAACTCCTGACCTCAAATGATCCACCCGCCTCAGCCTCCCAGAGTGCTAGGATTACAAGTGTGAGCCACCACATCTGGCCCCGAATAATTTCTGGACAAGGAACGCTGTGTTTTCATTTTTCACTAGGCCCTGCAAATTATGTAGCCAGTCCCAGCCCCAGTATATGGCTTGGTATCTATTGCATAGTAGATGTTTGTTATTGGAAGAACATTAATTATTAAGGTATAATATACTCTCAAACTCTTCATTAGTAGTACACTCAAGCCACGGTCCATAAAGCATTTCTAATCTTCCTATGCAAGACAACCTGCAATGAAGGCAACATTAAGCCTAAAAATTACTTTACACTTAGAAACCCAATTTGATCCATTAAATACCAACAATCATCAGATTTCCCCCCAAACAGGAGCAATTTACAAATCTTCCTTTTTCCTGATGGTGACAGCTTCTGCTATTGAACATCTCAGGGGAATAACAGGTCAGAAGTGTTGACTACAGACAGCTGTGAAGGCAGTGTGCTAAGGTACTGAGGCAATGCTATTAAATCCTGAGAAACAGATATTCAGACCTCATTCAAATGAGGTTCTCAGGGGGAAGTGCCCTTTATATAACAATTGATTTTTTCTAAACTGAATTATCAGTTGCAGGATATTTACTCTGGTTTGTTATTTGGGGACTTGGGGACGCATCTGAACTACATTTAAGGAGAGAGAGCTGAAAAAGCAGGGCAGCAGGCAGAATGGTAATCAGGAGGTTGATGATAAAGTCATTAAAAGAAATAAAGCAGAATCCAGCTAAAAACACAACAGAAAAACCTGAGAAGTTAATGAGATTGGAGAAGATGTAATGAATTGAACCTCGTCTTCCATTCAAAAGGATTCAATTAGCAAGGACACTACTGGTGTATGTTAAATAAAATATTTTTGTTTGAAAACAAGGTGGTGATGGTGGATGGTGACTGTAATATTCAACAACAAAGAATAAAAGTAAAAGATGTAACGTTCCTTCTAAGCATGTTTTCTTGCATCTATCTACAGACCTTTATCATTGACACTTTCCAGTCTTCTCTCTCTCAGATCCGGGCAGCAACTGGAAGGTTTCAAAGAAAAGGAAGACAAAGGCTCACCAGCAACAGCAAAGTAGGGACTGCAGCATAAATACAACCAGGAAGAGAGGAGCCAAATAGGAAAGGAAATGAAGGTCTAGATTGTAATAACTAATTCAAGAATTATTTTGGATTAAAGTGTGTCCTGTGCTCATGACACCTGTGCAAAGGACGGCAGGCAGGGGAATATGTGATTGTGCTACACCGGAAACATAAAGTCAGTAACTCCTGAAGGAGTCTGTTTCAGGATGGCTTTAACTCGGAGGCTGTTCCCTCCAGCCAAAACCCAAAGCACAGGAGATAATTCCTCTCAGCTAGAGCACGTGCACAACTAAAAGAAAAAAAAAAAAAAACAAACAGAGATATTATCTACAGCAAAATACTACATTTTCTGGAGCTTGAATGATTGCAGATGGAATGACAGAGATCTCTGCAATTGGTGTTACAGTCTTAGAAAAAGGAAACTCTGTGTGACCATTAAGAATAAAAATAGGATAGGAAAGAAGAAAGTCAGACAATGAGAAGGGTAAAACAAAAGAAAGCAGGCCGGACGAGGGCTGAGACAGCTTTTGAAGTCCAGCTTGCTTGGAGTTTTCACCAATTCAGTGGGTAAAGGAAGAGTTTTAAGGGTTAGCATCAAAGCCACATTATTTTATTGGAGTTTGTTGGTGATACTTAGGTTAACAGTTGAACATACTGCATGTGGTTCTCATTTCTGCATAGAAAACAACATAAAGCTTAATATTAGACATTCGTGTCCCAAAGTTCCTTCGGCCCCTCTCGCCATAGGGAAATTCACACTGGCCGGCTTTGTCCCTGGGCCTCACCTGCTCCCATGTAGCCTGCTTCCCTACCTGC
The DNA here is from genome assembly GCF_043159975.1 of Macaca nemestrina. Taxonomy (NCBI): domain Eukaryota; kingdom Metazoa; phylum Chordata; class Mammalia; order Primates; family Cercopithecidae; genus Macaca; species Macaca nemestrina. Next base: position 106,938,251 of record NC_092130.1, on the reverse strand, counting down.
CCAAATGCACTCAACTCTTCTTGTGTTCATACCTCCTCCTACTCCTACTAGGGAGCTGCCAAGGCCCACCCCAAAATCCATTTGCTTTTTAAAGCAGTGGGATAGACCTCTTCTTTGTTCAAATGTCTTCTATCTAACTTATGCCCAGGAGCAAGGCCACAGCTTCCAAAGTGAAACAAGCCCTTTAGGGTGTTTTGCTAAACAACCAGTGAAGCCTCACCCTAAAACTGGTGTCCTGGCCTAACGGTTCAAATACCAGGTGGCTCTTTAAAATGATATTTTTCTACTTTCGAATATCACTGAATATTCTTCTAAAATAATATTTCTAAATGGTAGCATGTAATTCAATCCCATGGATGTGACACTTTTACAATGCAGTGCCCTACTGTTGGAGGTTTAAAATTAATTATTATTGTCAATATTTTACTATTATAAACAAGACTAAGATATATTTGTATTTATATATTTTAATACTTGTGTGATTTATTTTCTTATAAATACACTGAAATGAAATTATTATATAAAAATTACAAATTTAAGGCAAAATTCTGCAAATTTTTGTATGTATTTTTAATGCCATGCAGAAAGCCTTGCAAATGTATAAAATGCCTTAGCTACTCTGGATACTGTAGTTCTTATTTTTTCAGTGATTAAGTTAAAAATACATAGTATTAGAATTATTAGAGACTGTCATAAAAGTAAGTTATCCAATAGTTTAATAGTCATAAATAATATCAACTGCTGAAAGTTGAAGTAAGAAACATTAAAACTCGACAAAAGAAATTTCCCTAAGCTTTCATCAATGAATCATTCCAAATTTATGCCTTGCTGCTGATATCTGTGACTGAGCATTCAGCCTCAAGGTAACTTTGATTTGATATATTTTTTTTTTATTGTTATACTTTAAGTTCTGGGATACATGTGCAGAATGTGCAGGTTTGTTCCATAGGTATACATGTGCCATGGTGGTTTGCTTCACCCATCAACCTGTCATCTACATTAGGTATTTCTCCTAATGCTATGTCTCCCCTAACCCCCCACCCCCTGACAGGCCCTGGTGTATGATGTTCCCCTCCATGTGTCCACATGTTCTCATTGTGATTTGGCACATTTTATAGGTCCAGGTAGAATGGTCTAAAAACTAAAAAACAAAGGTACTGAAAGGGTTTTTATATCAAAAAAGCTCCAATTGAGCTGATGGTCTTATTCATTTGCATCAAGGCATGAGGATTATTTTGAAGAACTATGTGTTAACATTGACAATCTGTAATGACACATATATTTAAAAGGCATACCCATTACTCCCCTATACCCATGTTTTGTTCGAGTCAGGCTGGTCAGGTCATGTTTACCAAATGTTTTGAGTTTTTTCAATTTCACAAAAAAAATGTATGAATACTTTTCTTTAAAGGTACTAAAATGTTACAGATAGGAGACTTTCACTTCCAGTTATGATAAAATAATAAGTATCACATTAACTCTACCTTGAAAATATATAAACCTAGATAAAATTTAAAACCACAAAGTGAAACTCTTTGAAGGAATCAGTAAGCAACCAAGGCCGCTAGGACTTCAAAGACCAAAGTCCTGGATAAAGAGGAAATGCATTGACTTGAATCAATGAGCTTCATTCACTGAAGCTTTATTTCCCTCCAGATATTTGCTGAAGAGCACGTGCTATAACCCAAAGATTGCTACAGTCTTCACTTGCTGGAGAGGTAAAAATTTGGAATTCAGAGCTACCAAGGGCATATGTGCCAAGATCCCAGAGAAAAGGCACACGGAAGTGAGCCCAATATTTTCACTTGGTGTCCATTTGAAACATTTACTGATTTTGAAGCTGATTCCTAGGTACATCTTCAGGGCAAGAGCTGAGAAACCAAAGAGAAAGCAGCCTCTAAGAGACTAAAAAGCTAAGCAGAAGTTTTGAAAGTATCACAATACAGGAGAGAGGAAAGCCTGTTCAGAGCTTGCTGAGGAGGAATGGTCCCAGTAAAAACCACACGTTTTCCATTGTAGTCCTTAAAGAGCTTTGCCCAAGAGTAACACACACTAAGTTAGCCAGGCTTCACAAAGCCTGAAAATGGGCCTTGACCGGATCAGTGTGATCTTTCTGGGATATCCCTGGCTGCCCGAAGAGAAAGGAATTCTTTCTGGAGGAAGATAGCATCATCCGCATCATTCAGATTCCCTGCAATTTTTATATATATAATTTCCAGAATGTGGTAAAATAGACATACCAGTGACAAAAATCATAAGATATGCCAAAAAGGAACAAGACACTGAAATAAAAATACGCAGTAGACACAGACTCTCTGGTGCTACAGCTCTTGAAGTTATCAGACACAGACATTAACATATCTATAATACCGTCAAAAATATTGATGAAAAGAGAACTAGAATTTACAAAGAAAATCACTGCCGTGCATATGGTAATAAGACTACAAGGGATAGGGAGACATAGAGACAGGGAAAAATAGATAGACATACACAGACCCTCTGAGAGAGAGAGAGAGAGAGAGAGAGAGATTCTTTAAAGCAGCAGGAGGAAGAAAAGGAAATAGATGCATTATCTTCAGAGGAATGACAAAAAGACTCACAGTGTAAACCAGGCTATAATGATATGATCTTTTTAAAGGATTAAAAAGAAATAACTGCTAGTCTCAAATTCTATACCCAGCAAAAATATTCTTCAAAAATTAAGATGATATAAAGAGTTAAGATAAAAACCTACACTAGAGGATTAATCACTAGCATACCTACATTAGAAGATATACAAAAGGGAATTCTACAGGCAGAAGAAAATGATTCCAAATGAAATAACTGTAATGAAGAATTCTTCATTACAATGAAGAGCACTCTAAAAGGTAAAAACGTAGGTTAAATCTGAATGAATTTTGACTGTTAAAAGCAAATATAATAATCATATCTTGTGTGATTTAAATTCTGTAGAATTAAAATACATGGCCAAAAGTAGCACAAAAGGCATAAAAAAGGAGTTTTGTGTGTTGAAAGGTCTTTACATTGTCCTGAAAGCAGTAAAAGTACTAAGTCATATTACCTTAAAGTAATTCAAGAAATCATGTTGTAATCTCTAGGCTAATAACTAAAAAGAAGTTAAAAGAATGTATAACAACAAAATAACAAAGGACAAAAATGAAATAATAAAAATGATTAATTCAAAAGGGACAATAATGTAGATTAATAACATGCTAGAACAAATAGAAAACAAAAGGATGGTCAATTTTGACAATTGTATTAATAATTTTATGTAGTTAAATGGCTAAATATTCTAATTAATTGACAAAGACTGTCGATAAAAATACAATTAAATTTTGCTGATAAAAGACACACTTTATTTATAAGGAAAGAGAAAAATTGAAAGGAATTAAAGGAGTAAAGATAAACCAATTAATACCAAATAAATTGGTAGCTATAATTATATCAGATACTGTAGATTTTAAAGGAAAAAAATGAGATAAAGGATACATTTGTATGCATCTAATAACATGTTATTATATATTCACATATAATACATGTGAAAATGATAGAAATAAAAATATAAACAAATTCTAAATTCTCAAAATAAAATATATAACTAGTAATTTAAAATATCAGTGAAGATAAAAATTTTAAAAATGAGATGATACATTTAACCTAATTGACATATAAAGAATCTTGCACCTAATAATTGCAGAATGAGCACCCTCTTCAAGTAAATATATTTACTAAAATTGACTCTATCCTGGACCATAGTAAAAGTCTCAACAAATTTCAAAGAACTGAAGAAAATACAAATTATATTCTCTGATTTTAGGAGAAATTAAGCTAGAAATCAGTCATACAAATACACAAATCACTAAAAATATCTAATGTTTGGAAATTAAGCAATAAACTTCTACATATTGCATTGATCTAAATAAGAAATCACAATGGAAATTAGAACGTGTTTTTAATCAAATGATAATGGGATTATACTTCATATCAGAGCTTCTGCGTTATAGCTAGTTTTAGCTAACTTTTGCTATATAACAAACCATCCCCAGCTTTAATGGCTTAAAGACAACCATTTTACTTATATCAAGATTCTGTGAGTCAGCTGGGTGGTTCTTCTGTTCTGGCTTGGCTGATCTCTGCCAGGCTCTCCTGTGTCTGGGGTCAGCTGAAGAGTGGACTGGAAGCCGGAAAACCTAGGATGGTCTTACTCACGTATCTTGGAGTTGGCTGACTTTCAGCTAGGGTGTCTCAGTGCTTCTCCACTGGGCTCCAGCAAGCTAGCTTGCTCTCCTCCACACGGTGTTTTCAAGCTTCCAAGCACAAACTGAGAAAACAGACTCCAATGTTTAAAAGTTTTCCAAGGTTCTGTTTGCTTTGTATTTACTAATATCACATGGCCAAACCTAGACTCAAGGGTAGACACCTCTACATGAAGGAAACTGAAAAGTTCTATTACAATAAGGAATGCAGACAAAGATAGGAAAAATCTGCAGCTATTTGCAAACTGCTACACAGTTAATATTATGCTCAGAGGGAATCTTATATCCTTAAATACATATATTAGAAAAGAAGAAAGATCTGAGTGTTTATTTCAAGAAGCTAGAAACGAAATAGCAAATTAACCCCAAATAGAAAAAAGGCAATAATGAAGAATAGAAATTATTGATATAGAAAATAAATATACAATAGAAAAATTCAAAAAGTCAAAAGTTTGTTCTTTAAAAATATTGGTAAAATTGATCAACTTTTGTTTAGCAAGACTAGGAAAAAATAGAAAGAAAACACAAGTTTTCAATAAAAAAGATGAAATAGGAATCATTACTACCAAACATGAGAGTATTTATGAACATGTTTATATTCCAGTACATCTGAAAGTTTTGATACAATGAAAAAATTCATTGAAAAATACAATGCATCAAAGCTGACAACAGAAGAAATAGAAAATTTTTTATTTATTACAGCAATGGTATTTGTTGTTGTTGTTGTTTTGAGCCAGTGTTGCTCTGTTGTTCAGGCTGGAGTACAGTGGCATGATCTTGGCTCACTGCAACTTCCACCTCCCGGGTTCAAGCAATTCTCCTGCCTCAGCCAGCCAAGTAGCTGGGATTACAGGTGTGCACCACTGCACCTGGATAATTTTTGTATTTTTAGTAGAGATGGGGCTTCGCCATGTTGGCCAGGCTGGTCTCAAGCTCCTGACTCAGGAGATCCTCCTGTCTTGGCCTCCCAAAGTGCTGAGATTACAAAAGTAATGGTATTTGTAATAAAAAATTTTTCACAAAGAAAGCTAGACCCACATGGCTTCACCAGTGAATTCTTCCAAATAGGTAAGGAATAATACCAATCTTGCACAATCGTTCCTAAAGAATATAGAAAGAGGTAACACTTCCAAACTAGTTTTACACCAAACCCTCATGCCAGACATTCAGGAGGACACTGAATTTATGGCTAATCTCTCTTATGAACACAAAATAAAAATCCTAAATAAAATATCAGCAAATTAAATCCATAAGCCAATTGGGCTTGTTTCAGGAAGGTAAGTTTGGAAAAACTAGACAATCAATCAGTAAAATTCACCATGTTAATGGAATAAAGGAGAAAAATTATGGGACTATAATCTTGCTATACACAAAAAAGAATTTAATAAAACTTAATCCTCGGTCATAATTTAAAAATACTTTTGATAAACTAAGAATAGAAGGCACTTCTTAAATTCATAAAGGATATCTTTTTAAAAACCTACATAATAATAAATACAAAATTACAGCTACATAGAAAGCATGAGTTCTGTTGTTCTGCTGCACTATAGGGTGGACACGGTTAACTGTAATTTACTATATATTCTCAAAAAACTAGAAGACAGAATTTTTTTCTTTCTTTTTTTTTTTTTTTTTTTGTGGCAGAGACAGTGTCTCCCTATGTTGTTCAGGCTGGTCTCAAACTTCTGGGCTCAAGTAATCTCCCACCTTAGCCTCCTAAAATGTTGGGATTACAGGCATGAATCACCATGCCTGGCTTAAATTAACTTTTAGGTTCAATAAATCCCAATAAAAATCCCAGCAGACTTTTTTTGTGTGTGTGGAAATTGACACATGGATTCTAAAATTTAAATGGAAATGAAAGGACTAAAAAGAACAAAAGACAAACTTGAAAAATAGGAAGTCGGAGGACTTAAGTTACCAAATATCAAGGTATTACAAAGCTACAGTTATTTAAAAAGTAAAAGCAACAGCATGGTATTGGTGCAAGCATAAAAAAATAGAGAAAGAAAAACAGTGTTATACGTATATGAAAACCATTTTTACAATAAAGATGCCACAGCACTGAAATGAGAGAAGGAACTTTTTTCAATAAATGATGCTGATCAATTGCATATTCACACAGAGAGAGATGACCCCTGAACTGTATCACACATCATACACAAAAACCAATTCCAGAGAGATTCTAGATCTAAATGTGAAAGGTAAAACGACAACAACAAAACCCTGAAGCTTCTAGAAGGCAACAAAGGAGAATATCTTCACAACCTTGGCAGCAGAAAACTGGACCACAACCCCTATTTGAATATCTGGCTCAGATGTATGTATCTGATCTACTTTACAGTCTTCTCCATTTATTCCAGCCTATTCTGATTTGCTCCTCTCTTCTATTTATTTCTCTTGAAGTCACCATCACACAGTTTAGCACTCACATTGTAGATTGCTCTCAATTTTTGTTATGTGTGGTGCTCTAGCAAGCTTTATCATGACTGATTATTATTTTCTACTTCTATTTTCAGTAATGCCTGAGTTAGTGCTGGAGCTGGACAAATAATAGACCCTCAATTAGCAGTGGCTAACTTCAGATGGTCCCAAATCTCTCTGAATATCTGCTCTGCTCTTTGCCCTTTCGATGGTATTGTGCTCCAATCCCTGCATTCATCCAAACATTTAATAAGTCGAACTAAATGAGGCCTGAAAGCAAAGCACTATGCTGACATCATGCAGACTGCAAGGTTGTGTAGGTCTCATTTTATGCTATAAAAGAGTTTATAGCCTCTTAGAGGAGGTATATGCACAAGATAGTTATTTTATATTTCAAGGAAATATGGGGAGAATGCATGGAAATGGCCATAGTATATAAGTTCCAAGAGAGGAAGTGATTACATCTGCCTAGACTAATCTGGAAAGGCCTTTTGAGTAAGTGGCATCTGAGATGGGTTCTGAAGATTATAATAGGGCATTCCAGGCAAAGCAAAAACCAAATGAAATTTTTTGAATTGAGGCATTATATTTCCTGAATAACTGTGCAAATAGATTTCTCCTGAAATAGTTAAATTGGCTTTGAATAACCAGAGAAGAGGGCTTGTTGAGACCATGAGGCAGGTGCTACTGAAAGAACAGAATAGATGAAGTGGTTGCTTCTGTGTGAATTCTATGGCTTTTAAATCTCCTGGAAGATTATGTTAGCAGAAACGCTTATCTTTCCTATATGTGAGATGTCTCCTTTCTCCTGGTCCCTTCCAGCTCAGGGGAAGAACCTGTGTTAATGATTTTTATGTCTTCTGCATACTTCATGAAATTGAATTAAGAAACTGCATTATATTTTTAAAAGAGTTGAAAGAAGAAGTCAGAGCAATAAGAAATCCAGATTAGCCTTAAGATTCATGTCAGAGATTAGTGGGAATTTAGGAAGAGATGGGAGGGCCTTGAGTTCCTTGGTGTTACTATAATATAGTGCCTGGGTTGCAAACTCAAATGGAGCATGAGGATAAAAGAAGTGGGTGGGTGAGTGGACTAACTGTAAAAGTAGCAACAGCATTAATGTGATGAGAAATGGCAACTAACAGTTGGACTGTGAAAAGACAAATTCTCATACCCTACCAAAACTTACTAAATCAGAAACTCTGGGCTGGGGTCCAGCAATCTCTAGATGGTTCCACTCAACAGTAACATCTGAGAACTACTGCAATAAGGAATAGTGAAAGAGGCAAACTGGTGTGCTCATGCCCCATGCAAAGGGCTGGCAGACATTTCTTAGCTAAGTTGATTTTTACCTCGCAGGATATGGAAACTATGTTGTCGGCCCTTCCGATATTGTAAAGAAAAGTTGCACATCTGAATTTTTATGTTACATCTTCTAATTTTTAAGTATTGGCCACCATTAAAAATAATCTGGGCTGGGTGCACTGGTTCACGCCTGTAATCCCAGCACTTTGGGAGGCCGAGACGGGTGGATCACGAGGTCAGGACTTCGAAACCAGCCTGGCCAACATAGTGAAACCCTGTCTCTACTAAAAATACAAAAGTTAGCTGGGCATGGTGGTGCATGTCCGTAGTCCCAGCTAATTGGGAGACTGAGGCAGGAGAATCACTTGAACCTGGGAGGCAGAGGTTGTGGTGAGCCCAGCTCGTGCCACGGCACTCCAGCCTGGGCAATAGAGCGAGACTCCATCTCAAAAAAATAAAAAATAAAGTAAAATATTCTGGTGGCCAAATGTAACTGTGGCCCACGTTTTACCAGGGGCTATTAATTTGTAATCTCTAATAATATAGTGATTAAAAGCATAAGATCTTGATTCAGTGAGTATTAAGTTCAAATCCCATCTCTTCTTGCTATGTATATGGCCTCAAAGCAACTTGTTTAACTTCTCTAAAGCCTTGATTTCCTCCTGTGTAAATGAGCATAAGCACCTGCTTCATAGGGTCCTGGTGAAGGTGGAGCGGTACGATGCATGCAAAGCACTTATTCAAGGGTCTGGCACATGGCAAGTGCTCAATAAATGATACTTTTATAATTGTCAGTTCAAGCACAGGATATGCTGGGTCTGCTGGGGAAAGGAAGGAATCTGAGCCAGGGAAGTAGGGAAATAGTTGGTTTCTCTAGGCAGAGCTGAGTGGTCCTACACACGGTGTCCAGAGCATGTGGCATGGCAGTCTCACGCAGAGACCAGGCTATGCTAGTAGTATGAAGGAGATTCATTTGATGGATGTGGCCCAGTAGTATAAGATTCACATAATCCTCAATGTCCATGGGCAATGCACTCATATAAGGCCAGAACCCATCCTGGGCCAGGAATAAGGAACCTACCAATTCTTAAAATCCTGGGAGCCACAATAAATAGGTGATTTTCAAAGTACGAATGTAAGAACAGACAGGTAACCTGTGGCAGCAGCTCAGACCTGTCCATGGGTCAGTATGTCTGAGGGTATGAGGAAGGGAGAAGTGAGAAAAAGATTACAAGTTGTGTGACCTGGAGGCTTAAGTTGGCACCCTGGGCTTACGCGAGGCACAGCAGATACCAAGTCTGTGGGCTGCCAAGATAAACTCCAGGCCCCACATCTGGAGGGGTTGAGGCAGCTGATATGCTTCTTGTCCTAGTCTAGACTAGTTCAGCTCCTAGGCATGAAGGAGCCTAAACGTGGAAAACATTGGAGACTCTTGCTGTGAGTAGCAAGAAAGACGAAGCTTGACAGATGCTGGTGCAGGCAACCAGGTATCACTTATTATTTAGGAGGCAAGATGTCATAATGCTATATTAAATGTGTCAAATTTGGGTCATTGTATAGAATGCATTGAAAGAGGAGTCAGGGAAAAAACAAGACTGTTGCATTTATCTTGGCCAGAGATGACAGAATCTCAGCATTTGGACCACGGCTACTCTCTCCTATATCCATGACAGACACCTCTGATTGATGTAAATATTCTCTCCTGCTGATCCCAGACAAGGCATCAGAATCTTTTCAAAACTCTATTCCGCCTAGACAGCCACTCTGACAGATGGAAACTGGCATGCAAAGCTCCTGGTCTAGGTGTCAGCTGCTACGGAGTGATGACAATTGGGAGGGGTGAAAAGGGAGAAAATTCTGTGAAAATAATCAATAGAAGTCAGAGCCTAAATTTTTTTGTGGGGACAAGATAGGGCAAGTTTGAAGAACGTCAGGCTCAAAGATCATAGTAAGGCTTCATTCAAGTCTTAGGATGTAGGAGAATATGTGCCATTAAGAAAAGTACCCTTTCTTGAAAAGCAAAAACATAAACCACTACCCCTCAAGGAATTCAGAAAAACAAGCTGGTTGATCGAGAAAAGATGATTTGTTCACTTTCTGAGGTCCTGGCAACACACGTGGGTAGAGGTGTCAGCCCAGCAGTTCATGTTGGATATTCTTCAAACAGTAACTGCTTTTAAACTTGCTGTCTCAGTGTACGGATGTGTGCTTTGGGAAGACGCAAAGAATGTGTTGGATGCTTTGTCCTTGAGAAGTTCAGAAGATACTAGCAGACAGGGACACCCACACATGACTAATAGGGACATGCAAAACCCAAACAAATCAAACAGAAACCACAGCCACTTACTTAGGGAAGAGAAGAGTGATTGGAGAAAGGGAGGCAAGTCATGGAAGGTGGTAGAACTCGAAGAAGCTCTGAGCACGAGCTCAACACTGGAGCCAGAAAATGACCTGGACTATTCCACGTGCATGTCTAGTTGTCCAAAAAGGCCATTCTCATCTTGAGAATGCAAAACCAGTCACTGATGTCATTATATGATGTTTATTTATTATCAACCATGTTCTAGGCACTATGGCAGTGGTCAGAAACCCTTTGTTCTTAAGGATCTCACAGGCCTGTGGGCGAGAGAAATGTACCAAGTTATTACACTACAGCACAAGAAATGCTGAGATACGAGTATGCAGATGCAGAGAACAATATAGGTGCACATAGCAGGGTCTAATGCAGCCTGTGGGGGCAGGGCAGGCACCCTAGAGAGGAGGAAGCTGGAGGTGTACTTTCAAAGCAAAATAGAAAGATCGATTCATTTATCCATCACTGTCCATTCACATGCCAAGTTTCCCAGGCCTCCTGGGCAGCACCAGCAGAATAGAGACGTGTGTAGGTGTGGAGTACCACTCAAGGTGGGCACTCTGATGAGGCTCCCCAGGCTTGATCCTGGAAACAGGCCAGAGAATTTTGAAACATCTTTTATTTATTTAGTCATTCTTTTTTTTTTTTTTTTTTTTTTGTGAGAGAGAGAAGCATAACAGAGCATTTATGTCTTAACTGTTGTACTTTTTATATGTTGGCTGGCTTCCAGAATAACCTGACTACATAGACTCACCAGCCTTTAGAGCAGGCACTCCAAGGAATCCTTCTCCTGTGCTGATGTTCCTAAAAGTCTTCTCTACCAGGAAAATGAAAGGAAAGTTGATCTCACAAAGTTGTTAAGACAAGGGTTTGTTGTTGTTGTTTGTTTTATCACTGTTAAGGTCTCCTATCTTTAAAAAATTAATTTTTTGTAATTTTTTAAATGTCTGATTATGGTTTAAAAAAACACACACACAGCACAAAATTTACTGTCTTCACCATTTTTAAGTGTACAGTTCAGTGCTGTTAAGGACAGTCACATTGTTGAACATTCCATTTTTAGAACTTTTTTATTTTTCAAAACTGAAACTCCATATATGTTAAACAACTCCCCATTTCTCCCTCCCCCCAGTCCCTGGCAACCACCATTCTACTTTCTGTTTCTACGAATTTGACAATTCTAGTACCTTGTATAAGTAGAATTGTACAGTATTTGTCTTTTGGTGACTGGCTTCTTTCATTTAGCATAATGTTTTCAAGGCTTATCCGTGTTGTAATATTTGTTAGAATTTCCTTCCTTTTTAAATCTTAATAATATTCCATTGTATGCACATGCCCCATTTGGTTTATCCATTCATCTGTTGATGAATGAGTGCCTTTTGCCTCCTGTCTACTGTACATAATGCTGCTGTGAACATGGGAGTGCAGATGTCTTCTCAAGTTCCTGCTTTTAATTCTTCTGGGTGTATAAAATGTAGGATCACTGGATCACATACTTCTCTTTGAATTCTTTGAGGAGCCCCCACAGTGTTTCCAAAGTGGCTACACCATTTTTCATTTAGGGCTCCCTTCTTTTTTTTTTTTTTTTTTTTTTTGAGACGGAGTCTTGCTCTGTTGCCCAGGCTGGACTGCAGTGGCCGGATCTCAGCTCACTGCAAGCTCCGCCTCCCGGGTTTACGCCATTCTCCTGCCTCAGCCTCCCGAGCAGCTGGGACTACAGGCGCCCGCCACCTCGCCCGGCTAGATTTTTGTATTTTTTAGTAGAGACGGGGTTTCACCGTGTTAGCCAGGATGGTCTCGATCTCCTGACCTCGTGATCCGCCCGTCTCGGCCTCCCAAAGTGCTGGGATTACAGGCTTGAGCCACCGCGCCCGGCCGGCTCCCTTCTTTTTAAAGGAGGAGTTCAAAACCTCTGATGTCAGTCAGGGTTGAGCAGACTCTCTGAGCTTCTGAACCCCCTTTGCCTCCAGACCAGGTCAAGGCTTATCTTTCCATTGGTCCTTGGTGGAGAAAGAGGCAGCTATCCTCACATATGGACACCATTAATGGGCAGGGTAACAATCTTGCAGAGCAATTGAACCATAATATGAGGTCCAAGCATAGAATGAACTCACCTATCTGGCAGCATTTCTCCTGTTTGATTGCCAGCTGATATCTGTTTCTGCTGAGGAAGAGTCTGTACCTGTGTCTGGGAACACTGCTCCATTTGAGAGCTTGCTTCAGCTATGTCATGCCCTTAGCACTGATGATACCATGACCCTTGATTTCCAGTAGGATCTTATTAAATTTCCTTTTTGCTGACCCTCCAAGGCTGATCCCTACCTATCTCTACTCCTACTGCCACAGCATCTGTGATGACATTAATGTTCCTGGAGGGAGATTCCTCTTTGCCTTAGAAGTGCCATTTTAGAAACCCTTGAGTTATTCCCTGGGAGGGAGGGAGGAGCTCTGCCATCAGGATGAATTAGGCCTTCTTCACCTGTGGGGAGGGGAGGTAAATGAATTAAAAGCTAGAGAAACATGAAATGTCTTTACCCAACAAATGCCAAAAGGCTGAGAATCTCATAATGCTAGACATCTTTTAGAATGGAACAGAACACGGAATTAAATGTAAACACTCAACCTGGCAACTTCATTTGCATGCTTTATAGGACAATTCAGGGTTTGGGGCCTTTTGAAAATGGCACATTTGCCTATGTAATCTGATCAATGAAAGAGGAAATAGCGGACCTAGAGGTTATGCTGAATGGCCAGAGAATTTTATACCTGGGATGCTCAAAGACATCTCAGTCTGGCCCACCTTTCTGACAAGTCAGACCTGACAGTTTCCAAGACAGCTCATCCTTCAGTTGAGGCCTCGTAAAACCAGGTTAGAAACTGACCCACTCACACAATCTTTTAGAACACACAGCTGCAAGTTTGAAATAGGCAAATTGTTATGTTTTTCCTGATCCTGGGGGCTCTGTACACTATCTCTCATAATGACTGAAAACTCCTAGCATGTGGCTTTCTGCAAAGGGAGGGTGTAGGTCCTAACGTGAGTGTGAGGTGCGGATGTATATCCACCAGTCCTGCCTCAGTTTCAGTTCCCAAGTGCCTCTGACAGGGCAAGCATCTTCCTATAGTAAATGTGCTTATCACATTTAAAGACATGTGTTTTTTATTTAACCTGGTCCCTGAAATGCACTGAGGACAGAGCCATTGGTTCCAGTCCTGGAAGAAAAGCTGTTTGTGCAGGATTTTTCAGAAAGCATGTGTCAGTCTCCAGCATGGAGCCCTGTTAAGGGGATGTAAGCATAAATTTCATGTGATTTCTGCCTGCTGATTGGACTTTCGAACGGATGCTTCATGGTATTTTGACTCTGCTGAAATCAGCTATGTGACTCTCATTGTTATTTAGTTGTCCTGAAGCTCAGTTTTCTAATCTACGGATGGAGAGTTGCACCAGGTGATCTCAGATATTCCTTTAGAATTCTGTGAATCCACTTGAGTAGGAGATGGAGGAGCTATCGGAAATATCATTGCAAGAGCACTGCTGAAGAGTTTCTGCCCTTTCTTTCTTTTATCCCCTCCTTGCATATGCCTTCTAAATAAGCAAAAGGGAGAGTCCTCAATGAGAATACACACTAAATAGTTTTAAATGTGGGGTCAAGGGGTCTTCCAGCATCTGCAGAGTCTCATTGTTAGATGGTTCATTGCTCTTTCTGTTAGAAAAAGTCTTCTTGACATTCATCCCGACTTGCCCCTGGTCCCCTTCACCTCTTCATCTAAATCCTCTCCACAAAGATTCTATGGAACTAACATACTTGCTTAGTGTGCATCTTGGTGTGGTGTTTTGGTACACTGCATGTGTGTTTGTGCACATAGTAGTGCCTTCATATTGCATCCCTGCTTTGTTATGAGGTTGGTCTCAACACCCTGGTGTGTTCTACAACAGCAAAAAGACCATTGTTGTGAGTGAAGCCAATGTAATTTGGTGAACTATGATTTATGCAAACTATTTACAGGTTAAATGGGAGAATGAAGGAAATAGTTAGCAAAGACAAGTTGTCAATGCACACATTCTTCCTTTTTTGATTGACTTATAATAAGCCATGCATTTGTTGCAAAAGAATGTTCATTTTCTCCATAGGAAAATTTCTCCTCAACTTTCTCTTTCTCTCCTTTCTTTCTCCTTGTTCCTCTTCCTATTTTCAGATCAGGCTTTGGCTCAAAGCTAGTCTCAGCCCTACTACCAAGTAGCCATGTAACCTTGGGCAACCTACTCCTCCTCCTTCTTTTTTTTTTTGTTTGTTTTTTTGCTTGTTTGAGACAGAGGCTCGAGTCACCCAGGCTGGAGTGCAATGATGTGATCTCGGCTCACTGCAATGTCCACCTCCGGGGTTCAAACGATTCTGCTGCCTCAGCCTCCTGAGTAGCTGGGATTATAGGCACCCACTACACCTGGCTAATTTTTATATTTTCAGTAGAGACAGGGTTTCACCATGTTGGCCAGGCTGGTCTCGAACTCATGGCCTCAAGTGATCTGCCCACCTCAGCCTCTCAAAGTGCTGGGATTACAGGTGTGAGCCACTGCGCCTAGACTACTCCTCCTTTTCTATCTCTAGAAGCAGAATAATGGTACCTCCAAATATGTCACATTTGGAGACTGAATATGTGAGGCGACATGGCAAGGGGAAATTAAGAGTGCAGATGAAATGAAAGTTGCTAAGCTGCTGGCCTTGAGATGCAGAATTATCCAGATTATTAATGTGGATCCAACTGTAACCAAACAATGTAGGTCCCAATGCTCACCACTTGCAGAGTCCAGTTAACAAGAGTGAAGTCCGGTAGGAAGAAAGTGAATTTATTAACCAAAACTAGTAAAGGGGAAGCAGCTGGATTCCTATCCAAAGTAACTGCTTTGATTTTGGGGTGAAGGCAGGAGTTTAAAATGGGAAAACTTGATAAGGAAGGCATTCAAACATTGGCCTGAGGATAACGTCTGTGTGTCTTGTTCTGGTGGCTGCCTTAGGTCTCAGTCCACCTGGGACCTGGGACCTGGGACCTCAGGCTGACGTCATCACAACAATGGCCAGGTTGTTAATGAGCCACCTTGAAGTAATCTCTGAAACTTTGCAGCTGGGTCTCCAGACTTGGTCTCCCTGTTTCAAGATTAGCCCCTGGAACTTCTAAGAAGACACGCAATTAGATACTAGCACACAGTGTGATAAATATAAAGGGAATATATAAGGTGGGAAAAGCATGCTGTCTATTTTAAGGTTAAGGAAAAAGGCTTCTGCCATTTGCCTCAAGATTATATCTTGAAACCCAAGTGAAAGGAAACAAAAAGTTTAAAATGCGTTTTGAATTAAGCTGCCCAGTTATACAACGTAATCACCCACGTTCTTACAAGTAGAAGAGGGAAGCCGAGTGATGTGATGTGAGAAAAATTCAACCAGCTTTTGCTTGCTTTGAAGATAGAAGAAAGGGGCCACAAGCCAAAGAATGTGAGTGGCCTTGGCCAGGTGCGTTGGTTCATGTCTTTAAACCCAGCACTCTGGGAGGCCAAGGTGGGTGGATCACCTGAGGTCAGGAGTTCAAGACCAGCCTGGCCAACATGGCAAAACCTGTCTCTACTGAAAATACAAAAATTATTTTAAAAATACTAAAAATACAGTGTGGTGATGTGTGCCTGTAGTCCCAGCTATTCGGGAGGCTGAGAACTTCTCAGCTATTCGGGAGGCTGAGGCATGAGAATCACTGGAACCTGGAAGGCAGAGGGTGCAATGAGCCAAGATCGTACCACTGCATTCTAGCCTGGGCGACAGAACAAGACTCAGTCAAAAAAAAAAAAAAAAAAAAAAGAGTGTGAGTGTGAGTGGCCTTTACAAGCTGGAAAAGGTGAGAAAACTCTTCCCTATAGCCTCCAGAAAGGAACGCAGCCCTTCTGGTGCTATGATTTTAGTCCATTGTAGCCAGTGTCAGACTTCCACAGAACCATGAGATAATAAATTTGGTTTAAGTTATTAAGTTTGTAGTAATTTGTTACAGTAGCAATATACAACTAATACAGTATCTATAAAATCCAGTCAATAATAGTTTCACAGAATGATCACTGAGACAATGAAGGTAACATACATTGCTTAATATTTATCAAATACTCAGTATATAGATGCTATTATTTTCAATCCTCCTCCCAACTTTCCATACCTTCTTCCTTCAAAGTCAAGAGTGATGGTACATTGGTGGTCCCACTGCAAATCTTTCTATGAATGAGCCTGCCAGCAGTAACTCTCCCAGAGCCAGTTGACAGCAGGAGAAATCGCAATCCTTTCAGATCCATTTGGCCAGGGCTGAATGTCTGGCAGTTTTCTAAAGGGATTTTCATTTTTAGATTAAAGTGATAGATCTACCTGTCTGTATCTTTATGACTGTGGAAGCAAAAGCTTCTGGCCAAAGAGCCAACTTTGCTTTTTCTATTTTAATTTGTGTATTACAGAACAAGCCATGGGTATCTCAGCTTTAAAGCTATGCCTTGTCTTTAAAACTACATGGGGAGAACAACAGCTCGTATCATGGACAAGTTTAATGAAAAGAGACGGCATTTCCAGGAGGGTGGAGAATAGATCCAACAGTTGCTGGGAAACTTCTCTTTTGGCTCTGAGCCTAACCACCAGGCTCAGTACCCACTCCCCCTCTTTTTGCAGTTACCCCAATATTACAAGAAATTGCCCAATTCTAAGGACTTTCAAAACTTTAATTCCAAGTCTAGTTCCATGTGACTTAGGTTTAAAAAAACAAAAGGACAAATCCTTAGAAGAATAACTTGTCTCCCATGAGTTATACAAAAAAAAAGTTGATGTAACATTTATGGTTAAGACTACGTGCATAAAAGTCAGAAAAGCTTTATTTATGTCCTGCACAGCTGTTGCAAGATACTTGTCTCTCTCTGGTTGTTTGGAGATTATCATATAGGCAGTTAACCTTAATGCTATGCTAGCACTTACTTGGGTGCCTCTAATACCAATTATACCTCACCATTTGCATTTGTTGTCTTTGGCACAGATGATAAAAAGAGAAAGAGAACTATTGTTGATTGTACATTCAAATTAACACAGCATTCACAGGGACTTGGGTGTGGTGGCAGATGCAAATCAAAAAGTCTGGTTCTCATTGGGTTGGGGATAGAAGTGGAGAGCTGCAGGCTAATCTATGTGGGGGGTTTCTTTTTTCTTTTTGGATGGGTCAAGTGTTTCAGTTCCTTTCATGCTACTGATACATGCAGGTGCATGTTCATGCAAGATCAGCATTTCAGAGAGAGGTGATTTTTACATTTTATTCCTATTTTTTTTTTTCTAATAAGGAGAAGCAATTTTAAAAATCTCTCAAGATCATTTGCTTCTTTCCCCCTTCAGCAGCTATTTAGAAGGCTGTCAGAGTCACAAGGGACTCCTCATCTCTAGTCCCAGTCCATGGAATCCTTATTTGCATTTGCATACTGTGTTCCATAACTGGGACCCATAGAGAAGGCAGGATGGAGCCAACTAGGACGAGTCAGGGAAGTAGATAGCAAAAGTGAGGAAAGACTTTGGAAATGAGCCATACCTGGAAGGTATATGAGAATGGGATGCAACTGTATAGAAAGAGAAGAGCTTTTGTGATGAGGGCCTAATTATAAACTGGAGGGAGAAGAGGGTGTTTAGTGTGTGTTGTCTAGGGGCAGAGCACACTCAACACTGACTCTCTCCTCCAGGAGACCTAGCCAGAAGAAAAGGACTTCCATGGCAGGAGAATGGGTAGAGCTGAGAAATATAGACTTTCCTGACCATATGGATTGAGAAAGATTGCCTCAATTCTTTTTCCAGACCATTAATATACTGTGTATTTTAGATGAGCAGTTTTCTTTCCATTCTGTCATAATGCATTTCAAACTAGATATAGGCAATGAATTAGTCTCTCAATAACCCTTCCAAACTTGTCAGCCAGAGCATGCATTCTATCATGTTTAACTTTTAGAAAGATTTTATATATATATTTCTTAACTAAAGGAAAGTGGAACATTTTACCAACACAACATACTGAAATATTTTATTATCTTCATTTTAAGAAAAGGGAAACCAAAACCTTAAAAGCTTAAATATTTTTCCTGTGGTCCCCTACTCCAACATATACACAGAATTAAAAAAAAATGTATGCAGGAATAGAATTTTCTATCATTGACTGAGATTTGAGCTCTGAAAGTGGAGGTAAATATAAAATATAACTTAAAATTTAAAATTACCATACCTAAATCTTTCTTAGTTATAATCACCTCTATATCAAATTATTTTCTTTTGCGAAGAATGAGTCACATTCAAGGCAATCTTATAGCTAACCATTTCCTCTTTTCCAAGACAAATCACAATACCTGAGTGGTAAAATCAATATTGTTCATTTCAATCATGTTGCTGACTATGGAGGGATATAAGATAGAGGGATAGGTTCTGAGATGTTGGGAAGGCTGGCAAAACTCAAGGTGGTCAGAAAAATGATGCACCTAGTGTAAGATAATATAAAGGGTTTGTTTTTAAAAGTGGTTGGGCTTCAAAATCAAGTCAACACTTACTTATTAAGTCCCTATTGTGTATTTTCAGGAAAAAAAAATATAGCTGCTGCTATTAGAAATCTCAGAAATCTGTGAAACAACTGAAGGTCCAGGATTCAATGCAGGGGATAGGTTGGCAGAATTGCCTCTTCTTCCTTCTCTGCACTCATAACTACAGTGTTACAACATTATATAGATTTGCCTCCCTGCCACGAAAATCGGAATGCAGTGGCCCTTTGCTTCCAAAACAAATATGAGTTTAGTTTCCCAGCATTTCCCGTCTTTTCCAGGAGCTCGGTTTTGAACAAGATTAAACATGCACACAGCTGAAATCAAACTGGATACTATGGAAATGTTGAAAGAGTGGACTTAAATCCTAGCTCCTCAGGACAGTCTAGATTCATTCCACAGCAAATATTCCTCACAGCTGCTGCTCTTCTCGTAAACAGAAAAGAGAAGAAGAAATAAGTTATTATCTGCCTGTTTAAACTGTTCCAAACTGAGAGGCTAACAGGTAGTACGGGTGACATGCAGCATAAGTTTTTTTCTACAGATTTTTTGTTTGTTTGCTTGTTTGTTTTTTTAGTATTACCTCACTGGGACTTGCCTTCTGGGGACCTTAAGTTCTAAATGAAGAAAAAATAATTTTATTTATTAAAAATACAATTTTGCTTCCAAGAGTTTAATCAGAGTCTCTTTCTCCAACTTGAATTCCCCATTCACCAAGATTCCTTGTACTGTTAGTAATTGTCATATAAGAGAACCATTTGTATAGCTAGTGAGACCTCTTTGTTATCCTTAAGGATACGATTGATTAAGAGAGAAGAGAACCAGGCAATGTGCATTTGGGAACTTATCGTTACTCTCAAAGTTCTGGTTGTCTAAACCTCTGAAAGATGACTGATGCCCTGATCTCAGCTCAAAATACACAGAGACGTCGTGTTTGGTGGAAGACACCTCAGAGATCTGCTGACTAGCCTCTTCTTTTATTATAATCGAGAAAGCTGAGGTAAAGGGGTCATCATGTTCTTTCAGCATTTTCCTTAGGGTGATTCAGTTTTGCTTCCCACCATGTGACTTAAATGACTCAAGAAGTCTTCCGAACAGATGTGCCCAGGTAACAAATCCATAACTAGCATGGCTACCAGCACTGACCACAGAGCCACAGAGAGGGCAAATGACGTGGTCATCATTGAGTTCAGCTCAGAGGTCAGAATAAGGGCATTCTTAGCATAGATTGCTGCAGGAAAATGATATATCCACAAAGTTACTACTCTGCAATAGGTTATTTTTCAGGCCTCATAGAAAAAGCCCATGATTTAGAAACAAGGCTAGATTGAGAAGTACTCTTATTTTAAGAGGTTCCCAGGAATTTGGTGGTGCTCTTGATCCCTAAATCCTGGGTTTTGAATGATTTTTCCCAAGCAAAAAATTGACTTGCCTACATGTGTGAGCCACCATATTGTTTTTGGCCAACAGTCATATCTACTGTTACCGCAGGGCCAAAGATTCAAGCATAATAAGAGTCTATACTAGGCTGACAGAGAAGGACAAGAAGTGGTAGTCAACAGAGAACCTGCGGCTGCGCTAGCAGGAAGCCACAGAACAGCAAAAGAGTGGGGTCTGATCTGGCCTTGCGATTCACTATGTCTTCTACAAACAGCATCTGCCTCTTCTGGGAGCTCCATAGAAAGGCGGAACTTGCATTTTAACAAGCTCTTCAGGCGATTCTTATGCACATTAAACTTTGAGGGGCAGTGCCTGGTCCCACTCCCAGAGAGTCTGATTTAATAGGTCTGGGTTTGTGGCCTGGGCACAGAGACGTTGAAAGGCTCCCCAGGGGATTCTAAAGTGGAGTCGTGGTTGAGAACCACTGCCCTGGAGCTTGAGGTTATGGCCACAAGCCCTGCATATGAGAAAGCAATGGGCAAATGAGCTTGACCTGAGTAAGGGCAACTTATATTCTTGTTCTGTTTTTGATGCAGAAATCTCCATAGGAGTTTAGAGAAAGGGCTTTTTCAAAAGAAAATAATGGAGAGAAAGCAAACCTAAGAAGAGTTGGGGAAGGAGGCAGGGAAAGGTCTCCGCAAACAACAGTAGCTGGGATTCAATGAATTCATACGTGCAAAGAAGTTAGAACAGTGGCTCACACATAACAAAGCCTTTATAAATGTTGGCATGTTGGCTGGGTGCAGTGGCTCATGCCTAGCAATTTGGGAGGCTGAGGCAGGCAGATTGCCTGAGCTCAGGAGTTCGAGACCAGCCTGGGCAACATGGTGAAACCCTGTCTCTACTAAAATATAAAAAATTAGCCAGGTGTGGTGGCATGCACCTGTAGTCCCAGCCACTTGGGAGAATGAGGAAGGAGAATTGCTTGAACCTGGGAGGCAGAGGTCGCAGTGAGCTGAGATTGCACCACTGCACTCCAGCCCAGGCGACAGAGCAAAACTCCATCTCTAAAAAAAAAAAAAAAGACATGTTTTTGTTACAGGTATTCATGGGAGATATGGGCTTGAATAGATGCTAGACAATACTGGTTTTCATTTAGTATCTCCTAAGTGCCCAGCCCTTTATATTCATTATCTCAGGTAATCCTCATAAGAGTCCTTTCAAGAGAGTATTATTATACCCATTTAGCAGGTAAGAAAACTGAGACTTAGAGAGATAAAACATACTACCCAAGGTCACAGTTCAAACCCAGATCTTCTTGAGTCTAAAGCACCACTTACCTTCAACCAGGAGGAAGGTTATCATTGTCTTCCCCAAGAATGTGGAGACTACCGTGTGCTTGGAGAGTAGAAAATGGAGGGGAAATAGGAATGATCTTGATAAATCCCAAATGCTATGTGTTTACTAGGTCCTGCTTCCTCCCAGTTCCCAGACTCTCATCCAGACTGCTGCCCAAAAAGCAGTTATAAATTATTGCCTTTGGAATAAAGCAAAACTGGGTCATGCCAGCAAAGCTCATCGCTCTATTCAAAGGAGACATCTTGCCCCTCCCTGGCGTAGCACATTAAGGCTGGGCTCCAGCTAGTGAGCCTCCCCAGCCAATTGCAAAGGAGGGTGGAAAGGCTGAGAATTACAAAGGGGTGAATACTGAGCCCAATACATTTTATTACCAAACTGTTAGAATTAGAAGAGGGTGTTTATCAGATGGGCTAAGAAAACACTAGCAAGCACTTGGGCTGCGGAATTGCAAAAGGATTTGCAGTAACAGAGTCTGATAAGACGTAGCTAGTATGGATTTGTGAGGGCAGGCCTAGCTTGAAGGAACTCATTGGGTTTGTTTTAGTTTTATTTTTTTAGAGGAATTACTGTCACAGGAGACAAAAGGAAAAAAAGGCTAGGATTATATTTACCTGAAATGACAAAAAGTTATTTGATAAGGTTGTACCTTAAAGTCAATTGCACCAGGTAAGAAATTCTGGTAGGGGGCAACTTAGCTTAATGGGAAGATAAAATGTTTCCCAAACAGGAAACAAAAAAAGGGAAAATAAAAGGTAACATCTTCAGCTGGAGGAAAAAAAAAAAATCTACTCTCGAGCCTTCTCCTTCCTAATTCTTCCTTAAGTGACTATTTATGGGATGTCTGTGTTGTGCCAGGCATATCTCAGTGTCATAAGCACTGAGATAATCAGTGAACCAAAGAGACAAAAACCTCTGTCCTCCTGGAGTTTGCATTGTAGTGGGCATATGATAACCTGTGCACCCAATGGTCTTCAATTTGGGGCATGAACTTCTATGTCATATATGCAACTGTATCCCTGAAATGTTGTCACCGTTCACTTAAGAAGAATCAAATGCAAACAGTTGGACAAACTCTAGAATTATTTGTCAGAAATGTCTCCTATCCCACCAGAGGCTACATGGCAAGTCTTCTTGAATTCCTTCATTTCCAGGTTATAATTAAGGGATCCTTAAAAATACAGTTGTCCCTTGGTATCCTCGGGGAATTGGTTCTAGGACCTCCCGCAACACCCAAGTCCAATGATGCTCAAGTCCCTGATATAAAATGGTGTAGTATTTGCATATAACCTATACATTCTCTCCTATACTTTAAATCATCTCTAGATTTCTTATAATACCTAATACATTGTAAATGCTATGTAAATACTTGCTATACTATATTGTTTAGGAAATAAGAACAGGAAAAAAAAGCCTGTACGTGTTCAGTAAAGACACAAATGTTTTCATTTTGCATATTTTTGATATGTGGTTGGTTGAATCCTTGGATGAGGAACCCACAGACAGAAAGGACCAATGGTATTCAGTCCTTTACATAGCGTATTCATGCACCTTTGCCCCGGTGGAACTTAAGAGTCCTTGAAGGCAATAATCATGCCACCTCTTTTGTTTCCTACATCTCTGGGCTGTGGGAAACAATTCTCTACCCTGCAAATGTCATTGACTCAGTCACCAGTTTCCATAAACTAGAGGAAACCACAGAAATAGTCACAATAGCATCTCTAAGCACATGAAAGATTATTATGATAAGACTATGGTAAACAGCTCTCCATGTTCATGGAGGTCAGAGATGGAGAAAATGGATGTGAAGGTTGCTCTGTGCCATCAAAGTTCTGTAAGGACATCTGTAGATTTTTTTTTTTCTACAGATGCTTAAAATGGAGACAATTCTCATGAGCCAAAGGAGGTTTGGGGATGGAGGTTCAGGCTCATAAAAACAGATCATGGTAATAATTTCTCATGCCAATTCAAACTTTTGATAACTACTTTAAAAAGGTGATGCTAGCACTAGAAATTTGAGTTTATCGCAGGTTGGTTGGGAAAGTCCTCTAAAAAGGAGCCTTCCAGTGAGGCAGGTATGAAGTCTGTCTGGGAGACGGAGCTTTGGCATGACTAAACCAGACTATGCAGTGGATCAAGCAAGCTTTGATAAACTATGGTGACCCTGAAGCCCTGTTGGCCCACATAGGATGGCAACTATAATGGGATTCTGAAACCATCCTTAAAGTTAGTCCTGAGAACATCCAGTCTTCACTTTGGAAAAAAAAATCCAAAAGAATGCGGATGTGATCCACCATTGCCCTAGAAAAGTAGGCAACAGTACATGGTCTAGCAGCTTAAAGCAAAAAGATGAGTGCCCCCAAAGACAGAGAGGATTTTCCACCTAGCATTTGTATAGGCTGTGATGGTGGAAGACACGCAAGACTTCAAGTGATGCTGCTCAGCTTGAGCCAAGTGTCCAAAGGCATAACAGTCAAATGTATGCCTTTTCTCTCTCCCCTCATCCCTGCTGACCTCCTTGTCCTGCCAAACACCGCACACACTATCAGCCGAGCAGTGGAATTCTTGAGAAACACACTTCTTTGTTCAGTACACTCAAGGAGATTTCCTGACCAGTTATGACACTCTGATATCTGTTTGTATCACACTTCAAAACAGCAAGTCTGTCCACAATGATCTTGTCTTTGAAACTGTCCACTTTAAATATTGCCTTATAATTGTATTGTGTCTACTTTTGCAGACTGAAAACCTCCTAAAACAGGGTATGGGAAGTACATTGCAGTTATGATTGGTACCCTCGCCTAGATTACAAGTGCGGAAGTTACTCCTTGAGGCCTCTCTTCTGGGTATCTCATGTATCATATCTTCAATATATCAGAGGAGGAAATTGGAGCCCAAGTCTTGTAACCCAATGGCTGGCATTTTTATTTTTTTCCAATATCACAGTGCTTTCAAAGTTAGCAACATTCTCCTTAAATTCCCTGCTAAATCATAGTGCATTTGTTAGTTACATCTGTATGAGCTTAACATTCTCCTCCCTGTACATCAATTTTTTTTAAAGTCTACATTGACAAGCCATCTTCTGCCCTCAGCCCTAAGATCCTAGAATCTCATGGTGTTTTGCCTTCACAGGACTTTCCTTGTGCTGTTCTTCCAGGCTAGGAGCAACCATCACTCTGGACCTTTCTGTTCATGAAGTCATGGGATGCCTGGGCTGATGAGGTCCTCAGACATCATCATGCCAAATGACCCCATTTCACATTGGGTGGAAATTGAGTACAAGGAAATACTCAGTTGCACAGGGCCCATGACTCACAACTTACATCCCTTCTGCTTTATCAGGCCGTCTTTTACAACTCCAGTCTCAACTTGAAATTACCCAGAGTACGTTCTGTGCTCTATTCTCTGATTGCCATGATAGAAGTAAAGTATCCAGAGAAAAATTGTAACTGGTACATTTCCTCAATAATATATTGTCACTCTGAAGTGACAATGTTTTAACCCAGTAAAAGTGCTACTGCACAGATGAATAGTGCTATTAATATGAGTGGTAGGAATTCTGGGTCCTGAGGCAGATGGAAGAGAGTCTACAGATTGAGTGACTCTTTTAAATCCTTGGTTCACACCCTTTGGACTTGCAGAGGATTGATAGAGGCCACCTAAACCAGAGGTTTCCATGTTATTTCTTTCTAAATGTAGAGAAGGCATGATGTGCTGGGAAAGGGTAGTGACTCCAAGAATCTCAACCTCTCTTTTGCCAAACATTTTCTGTAGACTTTAGATATGTCTTTTAATTTCTCTAGGACTACATCACTGGACTTCTATAATGAAGTGTTGCCAGATCTTCTATTTTTTTCCCAAGAAAATCCCCCAATTCAGTGTGAACGGTGTTGATTTTTAATGTTGGCAATTCAAATTTCAACAACAACAACAGAATTTGTGGGGACACAAAACATCCCCTGTCCTCAGGCTGTGAGCAGTCCTGACTGGCCACCAGGAGACCCTTCTGTGACTCGAGTAGTCTGGAACTCTGTGTCCAAGGCATGTTGGCAGGTGCTCAGAGGTGTTACAGAGAAAGTCTATGTGCACCTTGGAAGTATGTTTCTGTGCAGGAACAAAGAATACTATACCATAATTTCCCATGCAGAGGCTGGGGATTCCTGGGAGGGCTCAAGAGATTTAAAATTCCTTACCTGGGTGGTCCAGAGATCTCAGACCGATTGGGCTCTGCCATGTGCCCGAAGGCTCCTGGTGCCCACAGTTCAGGAAGCACCTGTTCTTAGATTATAGCTCTGCTTCGAGGAATGTGAAAGTGCCTAGAGGTTACCACTTTACAACCCAGAGAAAGGAAGAGGATGCCATTCCCTCACTGCTTTTTAGGGGAGAAGCTGGCAACAGCCCAGCAGTGAAACCTGGGCACAGAGAAATCTGTTCAGAGAGGCAAAAAGACACTGATGGGGTGGGGCCCATAGATAATTAAGGCAGCAAGGACCAAGCCCAATAATAATAATGACACTAATCACAGCTACAATTTATTGACCACTGGCTCTGAGCCAGATATTGTGAGGAGTATTTTACAAGCATGATCTCATTTAATTCCTACAGAGACTCAACAAGGATTAAGTAATTTGCCCAAGGTTAGCCAGTAAGTGGGAGAGCTCAGGTGCTAAACCAAGTGTGCTTCATTTCAAGCCCAGGTGAAGAGCTAGTGGCCAGTGTAATTTAGAGGCGTAGAGATGGTCCAGGTACAATGAGCTGGTCTCTCCATGAGGAAATAGAGGCTATGTGTTTTCATAATATTCATTTTGCTTTTTTTTCCACAGAAAAAATCCCCATAGATTTCTTTCTGGCCAAGTTGAGGCTGTTCTCTTCCTAAAACTCCCACAGTTCTGTTGCCTCAGAGCATAACATTTAGTGAAACTTTTGAAAACTGAACTTTCTTGTCTGTTTCCCCAGATCTATGAGGTGGCATTTTATTACATGTGTATCTAGTGACATGATTCCAATCATAATAAAAGAGCCATGGACCATAGAATGACCTGATTTTTCGGAAAAGCTTTTGCTGATACAGTAACTGATTTTATTTTCCTATTAAAAATGAAATTGAAAGTCTCCTTTAGCAGCTTGCTGCATGGACAACCACCACCTTGGTTCTACTCAACAGCCATATTGATCAGAGAAAACAGTGCCAGTAATGACTGCAAATGAACCCAGTAGACAGGCCTGGCACCTAATGGTATATTAAATTATTTGACATTGCCAAGGTCACCACTTCCTGCCATGGAATCAATCTTTCACTTAATCAGAAAAGGCATAAAGGGTCACAAGTTCCATTTGAGACAATGGTTAAGGGGGCAAAGGAAGGAAAGGGGCAGATGATTTATCTTTATGTGCATTTATTAGATGGAAATGTCCATGTATCTTGCTGCTATTAATCCACAGTGCAGACAGAGGAAGGGGAGGCTTTGACAGGGAGGAAGAGAATGAGGTAAATGGGACTTACCTAGTAAATACAGCTTAGCCACAGAGGGCAGTAAAATAATTCAGTGAGTCTAGGAACATTATCAATCATCAACCCTACAGTTAGTTTCCAATGTTCTGTGTTTGATTGTTTAAATGTGGGGCCTGGAATCTCAGAGTTTGTACACAATCAGGGCAGGGCACCTTCATCTTGAGTTTGGATGGGCTTACACGTATGGGCTCAGCCCTGGACTGAGCTGATTGCTTGGAAGGAACATTCTCACTATAGTCAATACTGCAAAAGCAAGTTCGTTCATCATTGTAAGTGCTCAGTGACCACTTAGGATGGCGCTAGACTCTGTGTGACACCGCAGTTGAAAGGAAAAGGATTTACAAAACCATTATATCTGATCCCTGCTCTCAAAAAGTTTATACTCAGAAGAGAAATATCAACACAAGAAACAGCCAGAGGAACCCATTTAATAGTCTGAGGATATGGACTGAAGAGTGGTATGTACACAGTAAATGCTACCAGCCAGAGGAAGAAGAGGAAGATGTGTGTGAGCCTGAGCAGTTCCATAGTCCTGTCGGCTCAAGCACTTAATGTTTAGAGAAAAGTTCCACATTCCATCTTTTTTGCCTTTTCCCCCAGGCCTATGATGAGGCATTTTAGTATGTGTGGAAACAGTGTAAAAAGCAAATGGTTCTAAAAATAAAATACTTCTTGTTTTTCTACTGTGAGTTGAGAAGCCAGCAGTTAGTTATTGACCTGTTGCTGTCTGTAGTCATACTAGTTATTTGCAGAGAATGAAAATGTGGGATCCAGACAATACGTGATTGTTTGGGGCTTGTAGTTTTCATTATATTTTTAATAGACTTTATTTTAAAAGTCTTTTAACATACGTTTTGCTTTATTAGAAAAAGGTTAAATAGTACTCTCTATAGAGATTATCTAATCTAAGAGTTGCCAACACCTGCACTTACAGGAGCCAGGCAGTTAATATGAATGAGTCATGATGGTAGGGACAAGTAGGGCAATAGGTGGGGCCTCTAGGGTCCTCGAGAGGAGGGCAGGACCCACCCAAAGAGGCACCCATTACCCAGGAATACCACTGCTGCCATGTAGCGATATGGCCCAGTATTGCCAGTGTCTCTGATTATGAAATGGTAGTTTCTATGTGAAATGTATGGATTACTATGGCTTGAATGTGTCCTCCGAAGATCATGTGTTGGAAACTTAATACCCAATGCAACAGTGTTGACAGGCAGGACCTTTAAGAGGTGATTCGGAATGGATTAATGCCATTATCTCAGGAGTGGGTTAGTTATCATGAGAGTTTGGCCCTATCTTACTTGTCTGCTCTTGTGCCCTCTTGCTCTTTTGTCTTCTGTTACAGAATGATGCACAAAAGCTTTTTCCAGATGCTCTTGGACTTCCCAGCCTCAAGAATCATAAGTCAAATAAACCATTTTTTTAAAATCAATTACCCAGTCTTTCGTATTCCAGTCTGTGGTATTCCAGTCTGTGGTATTCTGTTACAGCAACACAATACAGACTAAGACATTGATATTTAAGTCATTATTATCTCTTATACACACACTTATACACACATATTCAAGCTAAATAACAAAAAAAGACTGACATCTGGATCTGGTCTACACATCACTGAGTTAGAATACCTGATTTACAGCAATTGTACATTTCACAGATGGAAAAACAAGATCTATAAAGGTGAGATGACTTGCCCAAGGTCATACAACTAGCTAGTGAAAGAACTAAGACTAGAACTCAGTTTTCCTGACTGTTGAATCTCAGTTGATTTCACTACACCAAACTGTCTTACAAGAAATGTTTTTGAAGTTATGGAAAGGTTCAAACTACAGAATACCTAAGGTAAAATCATTTTATTCTCCTCTATCCCTCATTTCTCAGAGTTTTAATGATTAGCCACAGCCATCAAATATATGTCTGCATCTCAAGTCCTTTTCAGCTGATTGTACCTATACGATTTTTCTTGACAATGGCAATGAGTGAACATTTGGGCCATCTACAAAGGGGACAAAGTACAGTGCCTTGATTTAACATGTTGGGGAGTTTCAAAAGAAAAATCCCCAGTGCTTAGGCTTGCAGGCTGCTATAGACTGCACTGCAGTGCTCATAGTCCCAGGGCCAGCAAAATCTTGACAATTTATCATTTGGAGAAGGAATCAGCAAGTCCTAGTTTCATTTCCTACCAGGAATAGACAAAGCCTCCACAAGAAAATCATCCTTTGATGGCTGATAAAAATAGAATTGCAATTTATGTTTCCATCTACTCCCTCTATCGTCAGGCTCTTAAGGTGTACTTTCTGCCGTAATGGCTGATTTAGATGGATTCTTGGGGTGCTGGATCACTGCTGATGACATTAATGGTCTTGGGCTCCTTGAATTTTGATTGATTGCTATAATCTGTGAAACTATTTCAGGACATAGATTTATTATTATTAAGCCTATAAAACGGTGTCAGGGTCAAAGCAAACTGACGATGTGTGTTGTGATGCAAACATGGCCAAGGGGTGGATGCCACCATTTAATAGAAGTGAGTGGCAGGAAGGAATAGTGTTTTATCCTCCACTCATAAC
Organism: Macaca nemestrina; assembly: GCF_043159975.1. Classification (NCBI taxonomy): domain Eukaryota; kingdom Metazoa; phylum Chordata; class Mammalia; order Primates; family Cercopithecidae; genus Macaca; species Macaca nemestrina. Next base: position 106,908,520 of record NC_092130.1, on the reverse strand, counting down.
CTGACTCAGGCCCTTTCCAAAAGGGGTACTGAATTTGAGCTCCATTTGCACTGGGCAGGGGTTGAGAAGGGAGATAGAAAGAAGATAAAAGTGTACTATCAATTATTCTCCTACATTTTTGAATTTCTTAAAGAAGTTTTGATAGAATTTTCATTTCAGTCCACTTAAAACTGAAATGAAAATTTAGAAGTGGCTAAAGATTTTCTCCATTTTTCTCTGGCCCCCAGATAGTGCCTAGCTTTCGTAGCTCAAACCTGTTGTTTTTGGACTCTGAGAAAAATATTAATATTCCACTTAACCTCTATCAAGGAGAAAAGAAAAAGCTAAGCAGGGAATTATATTACAGCTATTTTATCCTTCCTTTCTTCTCTCCCTTCAGAAAGCTTCTGGTTCCAGTATTAAAGGCAAGGAAAAGGATTTTATATTAGGCTGAGTTCCAGAAAGATATTCTCAGGATCACCATTTCAAACTCCTCTTTAGATGGGAGGGAAGTATTCAACAAAATAATAATTCATACTTTCAATTTACATGTGGAATGTAGAAAGCTAGCAAGAGCTCCAGTCTCATTCTTACAGCAATATGAAGTCAGACAATTGCATATGTATAACTTTTTACAAATTTCTCAAAGAGCTGAGGTCACAAGTCAACCAACTAACTCACAATTTAAGGAAGACAGGTGACTGCAAGAAGAGGTGGATTGTGAACATTCTTCTTTTTCCTAGGCCTGATACAATGAACACCTACCAGCAAGAAGAATTCAGCTAAAATTACTAATGAATTGATTGACAGTGGCCAATGTAGACTAATGAGAAAATATAGAATTCTGGGGGCCACAGATAGAAGGTGAATTCATGAAGGATTGTCTCCACTGGTCTCAGTGGATGCTCACATAAAGGGCTGAAAGAGTTCTGGGAAAGCATCCCTGGGGGTGCAGGTTGGGAGAGTGGAGGAAGCCTTTCTCCAGAAAGGCTTTCTTTCTGTATGTATAGCAGTTTGCCCAGCTTTTTTCCCCAGAGAACAAAGTTTTAAACTGCTGTAGGGGAGGAGGAGACAACAAACTCTGGAGCCCATTGCAACTGTGCTAAGAAAAAACCCTCCTACCTCTGGGATAAAAGGAGCGTTGCATAATAATAAAGGAGTCAGTTATCTAAAAAGTCAATAGTCCTAAATTTGAATTCACCTAACACCAGAGCATCAAAATACTTGAATCAGAAACAGACAGAAATGAAAGGAGAAATTAACCATTATATCTGAGGACTTCAATACTCCACTCTCAGTAATAAATACAAAAGTAGGCAGAAAATCAGTGAGAATAAAGAAGACCTGAAAAACGTTATCAACCAACTTCACCTAATTGACATTTATTATACTCCACTTAACCGTAGCAGAATAAACATTTTTTGCAAGTATATACGGACCATTCACCAAGAGAGGCAGTATCCTTGATCATAAAACAAATCTTAACAAATTAGGAAGACTAGAAAATTATACCAAGTACATTCCCTGATCATGACAGAATTAAACCAGAAATCAATAACAGAAAGATAGCTTGGAAAACTCGCAAACATTTGAAAATTAAGGAACACATTTCTAAACAATCCAGGGCTCAAAGAGAAATTCTCAAGGGAAATTAAAAATATTTTTAACAGAATGAAATACAAATAAGACATATCCAAATTCATGGGATACAGTTATAGAAGTACTTTGAGGAAAATGTATAGTTTTATATGCTAATACTAGAAAAAAAGAAAGTTCTCAAATTGATAATCAAAGTTTCCACATCCCCTCCCCCAAGAAATTAGAAAAGGAAAAGTAAATTAAACCCAAAGCTAGAAGATGGGAGGAAATAATAAAGAGGAGAAATCAGTGAAATTTAAAACAGAAAAACAATACTGGAGAAGATTGTTTCCCCCATCGCAGTGCTTACTATGCTATATGGGTTCTGTCATTCTAAAATACCCTGAGGAAATCAAGACTAACATTTATTTAGAGTGGCCAATAGATTCCCATGAGACTAATCTTCTTTGGAAGTCAGCCAGGAAATAAGTTTGGATGTCAAAGTCCAGGGCTGGCCCTGTCCTCTGTGGTGGTGCCCAGAAGAGAAGATAGCCAACAGTATAGGTCTTAACCAGGACAACTGCAAGATCTCTTCAATAATCCCAAAAACAATGTACTCTGCCCACAGGAAGGTGTCAATCTGTCATGGGAGACAGGCAAATATTGCCTACTGTTGTGATTCAACTACAAGGTGCTATGATGGGCATTAGCACTGAGTCCATGGGAACCGAAGGGGGAAGCATCATAGGTGACAGGAAGGCAAGATTCCTTTCCAGACACAGTGCCTGAATACAGTGCTGGATAATGTTCTGAAGGTGGAGAAAGCATTCACATGAAAGTAGAAGAACTCATATAAATCAGCCAGAATTACTTTCATGTTTAACACAATAAAAGCAGTTGAATAGAACAAAATAGGTGAAACTGAAACATTTTTTTAGTTTATATCAAATACCTGCTCTAAATTCTGTAAGTAGGATATTGTGCTATTCATTCAAGCCACTGCTACAGGTCTATGCCTTGAGATTTTATGAATGCTAGCTTCTTAATAACTGCTAAATCTATTTAATTTTTCTATTTTTTTGGTAATTGTGTAAGAAAGAGACAAGTATAAATGAATAACAAGAATTATCCCTTTCCAAGGAAGGGGGCTATTGAGGACATAAGGACTCTGAAGCCAAGTTAAGGTAACAATTCATCATGTTTCAGTAAATTGAAGAATGGATACCTGCATAGTGGTATGCACATGTTAATAAACAAAGAAGTTATGTATCCCCATGAAAATTCAGTGTAAAAGACACCTAAACAGTCTGAAATTATCTTGTTGGGCATTATACATACAGCAAACCAGATCCTGATACACTAAATGAGTTCAAATTTCCGTATATCCAAGATTGTTGATGTGAGATGCAGTTCTATTTAGACTTATGCCTATGTTCAAAGCATTGCACAGAAATTGAAGAGTCAGCTTTTATAATAACCCCATGTAAGTGAAAATTCTATGGCTGCGTGTGTGTGTGTGTGTGTGTGTGTGTGTGTGTGTGTGTGTATACGTGTCCTGGAAAGGCTTCACCAAGCAGATGGTTTGTGCCCACAATAAAAATGAGGGACAGTAACAGGAGATGAGACTCAGGGAAGCAAAACACCTACCTTGGGCTGGAACAGGTATTTGTTCTGTCTTAAGAAAAGCCAAAAACAAAAAGCTAATTGAACAATCATTTTGAGCACTCCTAAGGGGAAACTGTATGAGGGTTAAGGAACTTAGGAAAGGAAGAGGGAAGTTAGAGATGAAATTTACTGTTTGAGCACAGGTTATAGTTCAAAAAGGGAATCAAATGCCTTCTGGAAACGAATGTGCCTCCTACTCCATCTCTATCACACCAACATATTCTAAAAGTTTTTGTTTTATTTTTAAATAAGCTTTATTCTTCTCCCTTGAAAAGAAAAGTTTGTTGCCCTTTGATGAGCTCCTGGCTTCCAGGTCAAGTGGCTTTTCTCCTGAGGCCTCTTTAGGGCACAACCTAGCCCCAGATTTGCTGGCCTATGTAGTCAAAATAGAGGATTCAGCAAAGGAGTCTAAGCAAAGTGTGGTGTGTGTGCATTTCCTGAAGAGTCAGGGACATTGTCTCAATCCTAAACCTTATTAAGCACTATCTCCTGATCTCTTCACAACATTTCCAGTGGTGGGGACCAGACACCTGTATTTTAAAACATTTCCTCCCATCATTCTGCGCTGCAGCTCCATGAACACCACTGTATAAGAAGAGATGTTCTGACAGGGCAAAGACTGTGTTGCTCATCTCTGTTTATTTGACTAATATTTATTGAGCATCTGCAATAAGACAAGAACCATTAGGATTTGGCCATAATATAGTGAATAAGAGAGACGTCTTCGCTACCCTCATGGAGCTTTACTGGAGGAGGCAGATGTTAAACAAATAATTATAGTTAATTAAATATTTGCAACTAATTTAAGAATTAAATGTGAAAGAAAAACTTCTATATCTCAAGCGTCTGGCCAAGCACAGTATAAATACACAACAAATATTTGTTGAGTATCTGCTATTTCTGTGGGTTATCCCATGGGCAATAAATGTCCAAGTATATTCTGTTAATAGTTAATAGGCAAGCAAAAGACTATCAGTCAGATAACTTTGAGAAACCTGGTTTAGACCAAGTCAAATAGGCTTCTTTAATGCAGGGATTTCTCCAGACCTTAACACACTAATGTGCATTGACTCTCTAAGTCAGCTCTCAGATTTGCATAGGATGTGTATTAGTTCATTCTCAAATTGCTATAAAAAAACTACCTGATACTGGGTAATTTATAAAGAAAAGAGGTTTAGTTGGCTCACGGTTCTGCAGGTTTTACAGGAAGCAGGGCTGGCGAGGCCTCAGGAAACTTACAATCATGGTGGAAGATGAAGGGGAAGCAGGCACATCTTACATGGCTGGAGCAGGATGAAGAGAGAGAAGGGGGAGGGGCTACACACTTCTAAACAATCAGATCTCATGAGAACTCTCACTAGCACAAGAATAGCATGATTCATCCTTGCCCCCATGATCCAATCACCCCCCCCACCAGGCCCCTCCTCCAGCATTGGGGATTAAAATTCAAAATGAGATTTGGGAGGGGGCACAAATCCAAACCATATCAGGATATCACAAGTACTTCTCTCCTGCAGCATCCCAGGGAGCCTAACCATCTTGAGATTTTTTTTTTTTTTTTGGAAATACTTTCAACGGATTTTCAGGTGGAACTTCAATGCTTCCACCTGAAGGGGGAAAGTGCCTTTCTTTTCCATTGCCAGCAGCTGGGCCCTGGAGAGTCTGATGCTGACCTGGGTTTTCCCTGGTAACACAGTCCTGCCCCTGGCCTAGGAAACACCCTGTTTGTGCCACCCAGATATGGAGAACAAGGAATAGCACACAGCCAGATGATCACTTACTCAGGGAAAATGAAAAGGCCTTGATGCATTCAAGATCTGAAGATGCAGAAATAAGCACTGCAATCTGAGTGCCTGGTGACTTTGCTTGGTACCACCTGGAGTTTAAGGTCAGGGCAAGGGTACACACTCATGTCTGATGACTTCCCATAAGAACTTTTGCATACTTAGTGGTAGGAACAGGAAGTATTGCACAGCTAGACTGTGCAAAGTGACATGAAATTTAGCCACAAAAGCTGAACTCAGGATTTATCCACAGTGAAAACGTAAATCCATTTTTCCTATTTAGGGTTGCATGGGGGCATACTTACACTAAAGAGTTATTTGTTGTTTATCTGAAATTGTGATTTCAATGGCCTTCCTGTATGTTCATTTGCTAAGTCTGGCAACTCTACTTTTGTGCCTGTTTGCTCCGGCTACCATGAGTTCTGCCCATGAGTGTGGACTTTGAATACAAGGGTCTGAGAAGGCTGTGCTGTGGGTGCCAACCTGTCAAGGTAGTACCCAGTCTAGCTGCTGTGCAGATGTGCAGGACAAACTTTGCTGGGAAGCACTCCTGGCACTATCACATTTGGCTAGTTTCTGCTGCTGGTAAGCCGGCAAATTCCACTCTTATTCCAAAACCAAATTAAAAAAAAAAAAGGTGAGTTTTACAAGCAGTCGTTTGTGGTACAGAACAGAGTAGAGCAGTGATTCTCAACTGCGAGCAAGCTGGCAATGTCAGGAGATCGTTTTGGTTATTACAGCTGGAAGGAGAGGGGACAGTGCTACTGGCTTCTAGCTGGTAGAAGACAGGATAAACATCCTACAAGGCACAGGACAGCCCCCTGCATCAAATAATTATGTAGCCAAAATGTTAATAATGCCAAGGATTAGAAATCCGGACCAGAGGAAACTGAGCCATGCCCTAGAAGCAAAGCTAACCCTGAGCAAATTGGTTAAGAAGAGAAAGTTATAGTTTTCTATCCCTAACCTTCTTTCAACAATCCCCACCCTCAAAGAGTCCAGTGTCTCTATGTTGCCCTTGGTTCCTTTAGTTGAGGGAAAACAATATCTGCCTACTATACCCCAATTACGTATTAACAACTTAATATGCTAATCTCCCAAAATATGTTAATTTTCTAAACCATCTCCTGTTCGAAAGATGGTGTGGCTGACATTGCCAGCTCGCTACTTCTGAAAGTTGATCTCTCCTTTTTCCTTGCTAACAGAGCCCCCAACTTTGTCCAGGGAAGCATTGTGTCCAGTTAAAAATACTGACCCTCTTAAACTTTCAAACAAGTGAATATGAGATGGAATTGGAGGTTTTGGGAAGGAAATTTCCTGCCTAATATACAGACAGATTTTGCTGGCTCTGAGCTTTGTTGCTTTTGTTCTTTCTCCCCAGTCTCCTAGAATGCAGAAGTGATGGGTACAAGAGGAGCAGCTGCCATTCACAACCATGAAGCCAAAAGCCACACACAAAAGGTGCTTGAGTAAGAGACTGGAAGGGGCCTGGGTGCTTGGCAACTTCCTCAAAGTGGTGCACCATTCTGCACTAGTTATAACAAGATTCCTCATGACATTAAAAAAAATAAGTAACTTGGTTAATCCTCTGAAGTTGAGTTTCTGTAACATGCAACCAAGCTCAGCCTTAACTGATAAAAGATCTGGAGAGGAATATGCTTAACCCAAGCATTGAATCTAATGGTGAAATCCTAGGAGTATTGGAGATCCTAAGGAGTGATGAAATATTCAAGAACAGAGGATTTTCTCATCTCTCCTTAGCTCACCCAATGTAGACACTTCTGTACTTATATAAATGCCCTTGTTCTGACCCAGGAAGCAGGTTAGATATTAGACTATTACTAGTGCCGGCCATTGCCACAAATAGTAGAGAAAGTTCCAAAGGGATAAATGATTACAGGAAGCATTCTTGGGTGTCCCCCAGGGGGCCCAGCACAAAGGACAGGTGGCCAGCCTTCATTTGGACCATATCTGCTCACAGGAAAGATGTTTTTGACCATACTGACTTCTGAGAGAAAATGGCCAGCATGACTCCAAAAAGAGAGACTCTTAGGTCCACCTTAGAATTGACACAAGGCATTTTATATATAATCAAGGTGAGGATTATGATGAAGAAAAGATCATCCTCAATATTAATGGCCTGTTTGCAAAGAGAAGAAAAGGTCCATGGTCACTCCTACTTTTTGAAGAACTTGCCTAGCCATCTAGCCTCATGGGGATGGAAGCTGTAGTGAGGCACTACTTCATCTGTATATTCTGGACTTAATCAGAGAAATAGCTCCTCACTCCAAATTCATACCTGCTCCTTGGCCTCTTTCCCTTTCTAGGCGCTTGTCAGTGTGCCCCAAATAGGGTAAGGCCAGGCCAATGAGAAAAGTGGGGGTAGCAGTGACACCGGGGACACTTGCAGTGCGGCCAGCCCCCTCTCCTGTCTCTATGTCCTTTCATGACCACTAGCCCTGAAGCTACGCCTTATTAGGATGTGACTTAGACCACGTTTCTTGATCTCTCTGTGCTGTAAGATTCTTTCTCTGCATAAATGCTGTCGATCATAGTACCTACTATTAATTAAGTTTAGCCTAAAGCTGCCGCCTTACATATTTAAGATAGACCTAAAGGTTTTTCCATATATCATGAACTATAACAAGTAGAGGTGTAAACTGACCGTAGCCCACACCTATGCCATTCACTGAGTTTGGGCCAATCAAATGTAGCCAACTGTTCAAACCATGTTCAAATGAGGCAGACACCAAGCTGTAACCAACCTAGTTGTTCCTGTACTTCGCTTTGATTTCTGTACGTCATTTCCCATTTTTTTTTAACCTATACATCTTCTTCCACCACATGGCTGCGATGGAGTCTCTCTGAATCTGCTGTGATTCTGGGTGTTGCCTGATTCTCAAAATGTTCATTGCTCAATTATACTCCTTTAAATTTAATTCGACTGAAGTTTTTCTTTTAGCACTACTTCATAGGGTTCTTGTGAGGATTGATTGGGATTATCCCCATAAAGGGCCAAGCCCTGGCCTTGGCCCTGGGCTGGACAACTCTGAGACCACTCACTGAACGTCAGCTTGCATGATCCTCATATTATCCCACTAGAGTTTCACCATGTGGCAAAGAGGTGAGGGGATTTCCCCCATCGGCGTTAAGGAAGGCAGCTTGCTTGTATTCTCCTGAAGGATACATGAAGAATCAGACAATATATTATTTTGTTATCCGACTGTATTCTTGGGCAATCTGTAGAGAATATGCAACAATCAGTCCTAGCTCTCAAAGAGCTAGAAAGTCACCCCTAGCAGCCACTGAAGCAGTTACTTCCTTGGGGGTGGGAGAGGTGCTGCTCTGGGCTGTTTACTCACCACCCACTCTCCACCCCCCAAACCTCGTGATGCTTGGCTAGACCTGAACCCTGAGAAGGGCCCTGAAGGCTCAAAGTCACAGGAGAAGCCAGTCCAGCTCCAGGGGGAGGAGATAGACAGTGGAAGAATGAGGAAGGGGGAGGGGAAAGGAGGTCTTCTGCACCCAAGTTTTAAGGTCTCCTTGAATTCAGACCATCTGCACAGATGGCCAGAAGCAGCCCTCAGGCTGTTCCCACCTAATGGAATGTGTAGGTTTAAATGGGAGGACTTGGGCATGTAAACCATTAACAGGACTCCCAACCAGGTGACAATGATACAATATGCCCTTGTTTGGGAGCCCTGTCTGAATTATGCCTTTGTGTAACATAATCTGTGCAAACTGCTTCTGGGCCAGAAGCCACTGTAAGCAGGCTGTGTCTCACCTCAGGTTTTTATCTAAAAAGCCTTACCTAAGAAACACAATAGCCCAAGTTGACCTAGAGTGATTTCTTTTAAAGGTGTGCGTGCATGTGTGCATTGAGGGGGAAGGGAAGTAGGTAAATGAACCAAACAACTCACTTGCACATTAAACTCTCATTTGTAAAACTCGCAAAGAATAAAGAAATGGGCATAAAATGTAGCATTGAAATCATACATAGAGGGAGATTTCATCAAACGCTGCCTTCATAAGGCAGTGTTCTGCACACATGTACAGATCGTGTGGTGTTTGGGCAGGGCATTTGTCATACTGGCAAGCACTTGGTTAAAAAGTAATCAAAGTAATCAGGTTCCAGGCCCTCTGTTCTTCCCAGAGAGAAGAGGCCGCTCCTGGATGTGGGCGTACCTGGCTACCTGCACACTAAGGATCCCCAAGCAATCTGTAAACATTACCTCACTGGTTAGGCAAGCTCTTGCCCCCTGCAGTGTTTAAGAATGATGGCAAAGAGCCAACCAGGGATCTACCCTATTTCCTGGTCAGAGAGTGACCTTGGGTCCCCTTATAAGGCTGAATAGAATTCTACTGAAATACTCCCAGACACACAGCACCTCCTTCACGAAGAGATCATCTCCAGTTTAATAACAGCACGGGGCATACCCGAGAGCCTCCCTCAGGTTCCTTTGTGTAATTCTACCCACATGCTGGTCTAAATGAGCCTGCATTTTTCTTAAAGTTTACACCTTTATGAAATTATGTAAGCCATTTCAAATATTTTGACAACCAATTGAAAACCTATAAAAAGAACAAACTAATCTTCCATCAATATGATACTTGTACAATATATTCTTACCAAGAACAACTACGCAGTTGCTTTAAAGAATAGGGCTACAAGTATTGATATAGAATTATCTCCACCGTGGGTTGAATGAAGGCTTCCAAAAAGATATGTTCATGTCCTAACCTCAGAACATGTGAATGTAACCTCATTTGGAAAAAGGGTTTTGGCAGATGTAATTAAGTTAAGAACCTTGAAATCAGATCATCCTAGACAATCTGCATGGGCTCTAAATCCAATGACAAGTGTCCTTATAGGAGACACAAGAGAAGGCATAGCAGAGAGAACACAGAGGACAAGGCCATGTGAAGACAGAGACTGAAATTGGAGTGATGCAGCCACAAGCCAAGGAATGCCTGGAACCACCAGAAGCTGGAAGAGGCAAGAAATAGACTCTCTTCTAGAGTCTGTGGAACTCTGCTAATACCTTGATTTTGGATTTCTGCCCTCCAGAACCATGACAGAATAAATTTCTGTCTTAAGTCACCTAGTTTGTGGTAAATTGTAAAAGCATCCCTAGGAAATGAATGCAATCTCTAAGATGGATTTAAGAATTAAAAAAGATACAAGACACTGGTAACAGCCTTGTCTCTGGGAAGAGGGGTACTTATGTTCTCCTTTGAATGGCACTCCCTAAAGTTGGGCACTGCTATGGACAGAATAATTGCCCCCCCCCAAAGGATATACTCATCATAATCCCCAGAACCTGTGAATGTGGTAGCTTACATGGCAAAGTTGAATGAAGATTACAGATGGAATTAAGATTAGTTAGTTGAGCTTAAGACAGGGAGATTGTCGTGGACTGTCTAGGTGGGCCTGATGTAATCACAAGGGTCTTTAGAAGTAGAAGAGAGATACAATAGAATATTATTTGGCAATTAAAGGGACTTAATAGATGCTACAACATGGATGAATCTTGACAACATTACGCTGAGTGAAAAAGTCTAGTCACAAAGGACCATACGTTGTTTGGTTCCATTTATATGAAATATCTAGAATAGACAAGTCTATAGAGACAGAAAGTAGATTACTGGTTGCCCAAGCCTGGAAATGATGGAGGGCTGGGGATGTGGGTGGTGACTTGGAATAAGGGGTTTCTTTTAAGAGCGATAAAAATTACCTAAAATTGGTTGTGGTGATGAATGAACAATTTTGTGAATATACTAAAGCCACTGGATTATTATACTCTTAAATGGGTGAATTATCAGTATGACAATTATATTTCAATAAAACTTTTTAAAAAGTAGAAAAAAGAGAGGCAGAAAAAGAGAAAGAAGTGAGGCAGAGGTTGGAGTAATTTGACTTGTCATTGATGGCCTTGAAGACAGAAGGGGGCTACAGACTAAGGAAGGCCAGCTACTTCAAGAACCCGAGAGACAGCAAGGAAATGAAGTCTGTCCTAGTGCCTCCAGAGAGGTGCAACCCTGCTGATGTCTTAAGTTTAGCTCTCTGGTATGGTTTGGCTCTATGTCCCCACCCAAATCTCATCTCAAATTGTAATCCCCACGTGTCAAGGGAGGGAGGTAACTGGATCATGGGTACAGTTTCTCCCAGGCTGTTGTCATGATAGTGAGTTCTCCTGAGATCTGACGGTTGTATAAGGGGCTCTTCCCACTTTGTGCACTCCTCTCTCTCCTGCTGCGTTGTGAAAAAGGTGCTTGCTTCCCCTTCCACCATGATTGTAAGTTTCCTGAGGCCTCCCTAGCCATGCACAACTGTGAGTCAATTAAATCTCTTTCCTTTATAAATTACCCAGTCTTGGGCATTTCTTTATACAGTGTGAAGACAGACTAATACACTCCTTGAAACTCATTTTGGACTTCTGATCTCCAGAACTGTAGAGAATATATTCGTATTGTTTTGAGCTGCTAAGTTTATAGTACGTTTTTTGCAGCATCATAGAAAATGACATTTCTTGCACTGTTTTTCCTTTTATATTGTGTGCTCTGTACATATGTTACCTACTCAAAATTTAAAAGAAAGCAAAACAACCTATTCAGACAATGATTCAATGTCACCTGGCAAAAATTTTAAATACCTGTAACATTGCTGTTCAACAGAAATACAGTAGAAGCCACGAATGTGCACCATATATTGTAATTTTATATTTTCTAGCAGCAGAAAGTTTCAAAAAATAAAAAGAAACAGGTGAAATTAATTTTAGAAATACATTTTGTTTAACCTAATATAGCAAAAACATTCCCACATATAATCAATATAAAAATTATTATTTTACATTTTTTTCACATGCTACATCTTTGAAATCTAGTGTGTATTTTACACTTATATTACATTTCCACTCAGACGCACCACATTGCAAGTGCTCAGTAGCCACATATGGCTAAGGGCTACTGTATTAAACAACAAAGATCTAAACATCCAGCAGGAGTGATGGGTAGGGAAAAAGCAATTCAGGTGAGAATGGGAACTGCTAAAATTATTTTGGAAAGGCACTGTCTAGTACTATTTGAAATATATATCATTTTAACTTAGAAATCCATCTTAGAGATTCATGCTACATCATTATACAAGGATGCAGCTACAAAAGTATTTATTGGAGTATTGCTCAAAAGGCAAAACACTGAATACAACCTAAATAATCACAAATATGTTACAGGCACACCATAGATATTATGTAAGTATCACAGAAAATGAGCTGGAGCTTTATGTAATGACTATAGAGTACTGACCATGTCCAGGGTATGCCGCTATGTGAGAAAAGCTTAGGTGAGAAGTGCTTTTTTGTATATATTGTTTTGGGAAAAAGTCAGTTAAGATATAGACATATATAGAATTATTCACACTAAACTTAATATTGGTTACTCTGTGAAGTAGTGTTGAGGTGTTATAAATACTATTGTTGACTTTCTCCTTATACACATTTTGTTATGTATTTCTGTGCAGATTATAAAGAAAATCAACATACACATGTGATATTGATATGGTTTGGAGATTTGTCCCTTCCAAATCTTATGTTGAAATGTGATCCTCAGTGTTAGAGGTGGGGCCTACTAGGAGGTGTTTGGGTCACAATCGTGGATTCCTCATGAACAGCTTGGTGCCCTAGGTAATGAGTGAGTGCTCACTCTGAGTTCACATGACAGCTGATTGTTTAAAAGACCCTAGCACCTCCTCCTCTCTTGCTCTTTCTCTTACCATAGGACACACTGCCCCCACTTCCTTTTCTGCCATAACTGTAGACTTCCTGAGGCCTCACCGGAAGTAGATGCCAGTGCCACGCTTGTACAAGCTTGTATGCTTGTACAGCCTGCAGAACTGTGAGCTAATGAAAGCTCTTTTCTTTATAAATTACATTTATAGCAACACAAAACAGACTAACACATGTGTATATTATATATATTATGTATCTTATACACACACATATATATTACTTGTATGTGTATCGATACTTTAGGAGCCACCCCAATGGTTACACCATCAGTAAAGCATCAGCGACCACATCAAAGACCTCTCCCCAACAATAACCTTAAATGGGACGGACCTTCCTTTGACCAGGTACTTTTTTTTTTACTAATTAGAGGGAGTACCTCAAATATGTTCTATGAAACCGTACTTCTTAAGATGCACACTAAATTGCTATGCCTTCAGAGTCTATCAGTCTGTAATAGAAACCCATATATTCTGCCATTCAGAGAAACATTTCTTGTTTACCCAAGTTCACACCCCCACAATCCTATCCAATATCCAGGTAATAAAGAGTTTTTTAAAAGCTTGAATTTGCAGGAAAAATTAATTATGGGCCAAGGAATTATCATGAACTGAATACTAAATATAAATTGAGAGTTTCCACACTTGGATTTAAAAAGAAACATCTCAGATGGTTTACAAAACATTTCAGACTTCGGTGTTTCTTCCACATTCAGCATTTGGTCAGTATTATTTGTTAGACAGTGTCAGCTCTGGTTAGTATATCTGTTAGATGGTATGTATTAGGCTTTCCTGCACTGCTACAAAGAAATACTTGAGGCTGGGTAATTTATAAAGAAAATGTATTTAATTGGCTCACCGTTCTGCAGGCTTTATGGGAAGTATGGTGCCAACATCGGCTTCTGGTAAGGCCTCAGGACGCCTATAATCATAGCAGAAGGTTACGGGGAGCCAGCATGTCACACGGTGAGAGCAGGAGCAAGAGAGAGAGCGGGAGGTGCCAGGCTCTATTAAACAAGAGATCTTGCGTGAACTGAGCGAAAACTCACCCATCACCAAGGGGATAGTGCTAAGCCATTCATGAGGGATCCACTCCCATGATCCAATCACCTCCCACCAGGCCCTGCCTCCAACACTGGGGATTGTATTTCAACACACGATTTGGAGGGGCAAACATCCAAATCATATCACGGTACCTGAAAGTTTAGCTTTCTCACCCTGGCAGATTGTCCTAGGTTTGTGGTCCCTGTATCAGTGGCATGTAACTGGCAACTTGGGCCCTGCAGCAGCCCTATGCAGCCTTCAAAATCCAAGAAATGAGACTTTTCTAGACTAGGTAATTCAACTGCGAGCTTTGTCCAACAACATAGTGGCTGTGTTAGGTGGGCCCTCAACCTGCTGCCTTGAGAGTCTGTCATTCAAAATACCCAACTCATAAAGCTGCACAAAGGTACTCCTTGGACTGCCTGCATGACTGAGTCCCTCAGAGTATGCTCTCCAGACAAAGGATGACCTGGTAGAGGGTTTGGCCTGAGCCCCCAAAAGCTGTCATAATATTTATGCTTTATGCTGTCATTTTTCCATAGCCGATAACATTCAAAAGTTTAGCATACCATTCTTCTTTAGTCTTCCTCTTCCTGCATTATAAATGTGTGTGTGTGTGTGTGTGTGTGTGTGTAGTGTGTAGTGCGTGTGGTATGTGGTGTGTTGGGGGGAGCCCTTTGAAACAAGCACTCAAAAGTAGATGCTGGCTCTCATAAACATTCTTCCCCTGGCCCTACAGATTAAATTACAGAATGGCAGGGAGGTTGGAGGACATCATAAATCCATTCACTTCAACAAATATTTATTGGGGGGCTATTATGTCTCAGGCATCAGGGATACAAAGATGATATTAGTTGAAACATAAATTTGGTTGCTCTTAAGCCATTTGGAATATTTTAAATCATGCAATAATTGAACATAGTCAAAAAGAGAGAAATAGTCCAATAAACTAAAAAGGTGCATATTTCAGAAATCCTTTTATTTTAATATTGTTTTAAAAATAATACTTTTGAAAGTATGAAGTGCATATTGAAATAGGAGGCAAATATTTGTATAGATAGTGTATTAGTCCATTTGCATTGCTATAAAGGAATGCTTGAGACTGGGTAATTTATAAAGAAGAAAGGTTTAATTGACTCATGGTTCTGCAGGCTGTACAGGAAGCATGACACCAGCAACTGCTTCTGGTGAGGCCTCAGGAAACTTACAATCATAGTGGAAGGTGAAGGAGGAGGAAACGTGTCACATAGCAAGACAAAGCAAGAGAGCGGGGAGGTGCCAGGCTCTTTAAAACAACCAGATCTCATGTGAACTCACAGTGAGAACTCACTCATTATTGTGAGGACAGCATTGAGCCATTTATGAGGGATATGCCCCCATGACCCAAACACCTCCCACGAGGCCCACCTCCAATGTTGAAGTCACATCTCAACCCATGAGATTTGGAGAGGAAAAAAACATCCGAACTGTATTAGTCCATTCTCACACTGCTATAAAGATATACCTGAGACTGGATAATTGACGAAGGAAAGAAGTTTAGTTGAATCACAGTTCCACATAGCAAGGAAGGCCTCAGGAAACTTACAATCATGGCAGAAGGTGAAGCGGAAGCAAGAACCTTCTTCACATGGTGGCAGGGGAGAGAGAGAGCCAGAGGGGAAAATGGCCAAACACTTTTAAACCATCAGATCTTGTGAGAACTCACTTCCTATCACAAGAACAGCATGAGGGAAACTGCCCCCATGATCCAACCACCTGCCACCAGGTCCCTGCCTGGACACATAGGTGTTACAATTTGAGATGAGATTTGGATGGGGACACAATGCCACACCATGTTACAAACCATATGAGATACATAGGTGATTGTCAGCTGTTGCTAATATTAACTTATCAGTAAGACATCTCTACCTTAATTACATGTTTCACAAAATAATCAATTTAGAAACCTCGCTTTCTTCTTTACATCTTATAAAGTAATTTTATTCAAACCTTTTCAATCCACTTTTGATATCCCTGACTTTGTCATTATGTAATCCAATTTGAATCATCTCACACTGTTTCTGGAGGGTATCATGTTCAATTTTGTCCAAATTGTTTGAGATAAATGTATGACGCTGAAACTAGAAATGTTATTGCAAGCCATAGATACCTGTTTCTGTTAACATTAGGGGAGTGTCTTCGTGCATTTATTCTGTGGGTATATCTTCTGCTTACTATTTGACTTTTTCAAGTTATCTTTAAAATATTTTCAATGGCCTAGTACAGTTATTGATGTGAAGTCATATTCCAAGAATAATGACCAAAACTTCTTCAACTTGGCTGGGCACGGTGGCTCACGTCTGTAATCCCAGCACTTTGGGAGACCGAGGTGGGTGGATCACAGTGTCAAGAGTTCGAGACCAGCCTGATTAACATGGTGAAACCCCGTCTCTACTAAAAATACAAAAAAATTAGCCAGGCATGGTGGCAGACACTTGTAATCCCAGGTACTCAGGAGGCTGAGGCAGGAGAATCACTTGAACCCAGGAGGTGGAGGTTGCAGTGAGCCGAGATTGCACCACTGTACTCCAGCCCAGGTGACAGAGTGAGACTCCATCTCAATAAATAAATAAATAAATAACTACTTAAACTTTCTTTACTTCTTTTTCACTGATCATATTAGATGACCTCTCTAAGCATTCTCAAACAGGCAAATATTGAATTTGTTTCAGGTTTATGTCTTACACAAACAATAATAAAGTCATCTATTATATGCAGACTCAAATATAAGGCCACTCTCTTTTTTGAGGACTAATTTTTGGGGGAAATACGTGCTTCTTATATTTAGGCACATACATTCCAGAGCAACTTAAGATTCTAGCTGGCATACAGAATATGTACATTCACATTGTTCTTGAAGCTAAAACACGTTCTTCACAGGACATGTGGCAGATTGTATTTTCCAAAGATGACTGCACCAATATATTCCATTCCACCTGCTCTTCTTAGGATGTGATGTTGACACTCCCCCATTGAGAAGTGGGGGGTTTATATTCCCTTCCTTTGAGTCGAAGCAGGCCTGTGACTATGAAGAAAATGACACTATATAATTTTTAAGGTTAAGTTAAAAAGGTGAGTTCCTGCCTGGGACACTTGCCCTTGGAACCCAGCCATCGCGTCGTGATCACACCAGGCAACCACATGGAGAGTCCACATGTAGGCGTTCTGATTGACAAGCCCCACTAAAGTCCCTCCAACAACCAGCATCAACCTCCAGACATGTGGTGCATGAGCCTGCAGATGATTCCAGCCCCCAGTTTTTAAGCCACCCAGTTGATACCGAGTGGAGCAGAAATGAGCTGTCCCCATCAAGCCCTGCCCAAATTGCAGATTCGTGAGCAAAATAAATGTTGTTTTAAGCCTCTGAATTTTGAGGTGATTTGTCATGTAGCCATAGATAACCAGACACCACAGGTTTCTTGCAACTTGCATAGGCAAAAATTATTTTTACAGACTTAAAAGAAAGACCTTTTACTTATTTCTGATAATGTTCATCTTAGTAGTTTTAGGATGAAAACTGTTGAGATTATGGGAAATTTTTATGATCATCTAATATATTACTTCTCTAGTTTGTATTTTTTGTAGATGTTACATATTTAGAAAGCATGTTAGGCATTCGTACTATGTGGGCAGAAGCCTAAATTGGGGCACTCTTTCTGGAAGGCAATTCATGCTCCCCCCAAAAAGAGGCAAAAAGCATTAAAAATGTATATGTCTTATGTCCAAGAAATTCTGCTTCAGGAATTTATCTTGAGAAAATGCAATGGATATGTGCAAAGAATAGCTCTAAGGATATTTAGATTATTTTTTTAAATATTGGAAATAATCTAAATATCAACATGGAATTAGACAACAAATTATGGAATATTATTTAGCCACAAAAGATGTAGAAGATGAAGATTTACTAACATGGCAACAGGGTGAAAATAGAGTTGTCAGCCGGGCGCGGTGGCTCACGCCTGTTTTCCCAGGCCTTTGGGGGACTGAGACGGGAGCATCACAAGGTCAGGAGATCGAGACCATCCTGGCGAATACAAAGAAACCACATCTCTACTAAAAATACAAAAAATTAGCCAGGCGTGGCGGTGTGCGCCTGTAGTCCCAGCTACTTGTGAAGCTGAGGCAGGAGAATAACGTGAACCCAGGAGGCGGAGCTTGCAGTGAGCCGAGATCACACCACCGCACTCCAGCCTGGGCGACAGAGTGAGACTCTGTCTCAAAAAAATAAAAAAGGAAAATAGAGTTGTCCCTCCACATCCACAGGGGATTAGTTCCAAGACCCACCAGGAATACCAACATCCTTGGATGTTCAAGTCTCTAATATAAAAGAGAGAAGTATTTGCATGTAATTTGTGCACATCCTCCCCTATTCTTTCAACCATCTGTAGATTGCTTATAATACCTAATGCAATGTAAACTCCATGTAAATAGTTGTTACCAAGTATTATTTAGGGAATGACAAGAAAAAAAGTCTATACATGTTCAATATAGACACAACCATTGTAGGCCTAGCTACATTTTCAATCCTTTTGTTGCTTAAATCTGTGGATGTGGAACCCACATGCACAAAAAGCTGACTGTATATAATTAAGTGAAAAAACTAAAACTGCTTATAGAAAAATATAAATTATAATTCCACATTCACAATACTATGTATCTATGAACATATTAATATACACAAAGATCTAGAAGGATATACCTTAAGGTTCTTAAAAGGGGTTAAAGTTGGGAGGATTATGGAGCTTGTTATTTTCTTCCTTCTTTATCCTTTATCTCCCTCCCTTCATTTTTTTATTTCTGGCTTATCACAATCTTCCACTCATTTTTTTTTTTTTTTTTAGACACTCAGGCTGGAGTGCAGTGAGGCAATCACAGCTCACTGCAGTCTTGACCTCCAGGCTCAAGTGATCCTCCCACGTCAGCTTCCTAAGTAGCTAGGACCACAGGCAGGTGCCACTGCACCCAGCTAATTTATTTTTTATTTTATTTTTTTGTGCAGGCACGATCTTTCTATGTTGCCCAGGCTGGTCTTAAACTCCTGGGCTAAAGTGATCTCCCTGCCTTGGCCTCCCAAAGTGCTGGGATTACAGGTGTGAGCAACTGCACCTGGCTTCATTTTTAATAAAGTTACTTTGCTTTTTATAATTAAAAGAACATTAAAATAACTTTAAAACATTTTTATAGCAATGTGTTAGTCAAGGCTTTCCAGAAAAAAATAGAACTGAATGATATGTATTTATATATTCTTAGAAAAAAAGAGAGAGTATAATGAATTGGCTTGTGTGGGTATAGAAGCTGACAAGTGTCAAGATCTGCAGGGTGAGTCAGCAAGTTGAAGTCTCAGGAGAGCCAATGATATCATTCCAGTCCAAAGGCCAGAAGGCTTATGACCTAGGAAGAGCTGATGCTTCAGTTCAAGACCGAAGGCAGGAAAAAGGTGATGTCCCAATTTGAATGCAGTCAGGAAGGAAGAACTCTCTCTTACTCCAGGGAGGGTCAGCCTTTTTGTTCTATTTAGACCTCCAATTGATTGCCTACCGCTATTAAGGAAGGCAATCTACTTTAGTTAGTCTACGGACTTAAACATTAACCTCATTCAAAAATGCCCACCCTAAAATACCCAGAAAAATGTTTGATCAAATATCTGGGCACTCTCTGGCCCAGTTAAATTGACACATAAAATTAGCCATCACAAACAAGAAAACAAAAAGCTATGTAAACCCCATTGAAAAAATCAAGAGAAATCAAGAGAAAAAAAAGAGATTCTTTTTGGGCCAAATCTTTTTCGAACCTCTTACTTCACCTGTCAAGTCAAGCTATTTTCATTTTTGTTTTAGAACATCATTTTATCGTATATGCAATGTTGTCTGTATATACTGGGGATGAGCAAAAATATATGTACATTGTTTCCATCACGCTCATTTTGATTGTATTCATAATTTGTATTTTGGGAGCTTCCCCTAAAAGTTCCCAAAACAGTGCCTGACTGGTCTGCATTGTGAAGAGTGCACGCCTTCTTCTAGCGTACTCCCATGGCCCTGGTGCTGACCTCCGTCACACCATTTAACCTCATCATACTGATTCACATGTTTGGGCTCACCTGATTGTGAACAACCCCAGCCAGAGAATGGGACTCAGCACAAAAACTGTGCTCAATTAACGTGTCGAATGGGAATAAAACGTTTTCATCCAAATAACTGATGAAACTATTCAAGCAGGCAGCGCCGAGTATTGAGCCCTGTCTTGCATCACAAAACACTTCTCTCCTATTTTACAACTATTCTTACAATCAACTGCCTTTGAGCAAGATTTTTCAGTTAGATAATGGACAATATTTCAAAGTTGCAAAATGCAGACTATTATAATCATCAAGCTATCAACTGGCACCACTATCCAGCCCAGTGTTTTCCAAACTGCAGGGCTGCAACTGATTAATAGGTTGTGAAATCAGTTGAGTGGGTTGTTAGTAGCCTTAAAAATGTACAGAAAATATAAAAAGGCTGTGCATGTATTAATTACAAGTATTGTTTCAGGAAACTTTCATTGCAGAGGTATACAGGTGTGTGTGTGTGTACGTGTGTGTGTGTGTGTGTATTCTGAGTCATAATGTAAAATGTACTCATATACTTTTTACTGTGGTTGGAATCTAAAATATTTGAATGCCATTGATCTGGCCCATATTTTTCACAGCAGACAGATGTCTTTCTAAAATTAAGATGAAGCCAGGGCCAGCTTCATGGGTGTGATACCTGTTCCATCTATCAGTGCAGTTGCACAAGGCTCTGCACTTGCAAGGTCCACACTTGGTTTAATGCTCTTCTGTCACCATTGTAGAACTCTTAATCATTCTATCTGAGTACTTATGTGAGCAGAGAAGATCTACCAGATAGCAGTGAGCACTCACAATTGTGATCCAGCAGCAGCTGTGCCGAGCACAGCAAGCTGCATGCTCCAGCAGTTGGCCTACTTGTCCAGCACTTGAGTAGCCTCCAGGCAGTCCAGGGCACCAAGAGGTCAAAGGGGTCGGATGGGGCTCAACCTAAGCCCAGATTCATGTCATCAACAGCAGCAGCAAAAGTATCTGCACAACGGGTCACAGCCCCCAGAGAAAGGAGAAGCTTCACCTGGGGACAGGATGGAGGCCTATGATGGGAGACTAGCTTGTCCGCCTTGCCTACACAAATATTAACTCTTCCACTTCTTAATCCTGAAACAGGAACTGCCAGTGTGAAAGCAGCAAGCTTTGAGAGGAAGTTTTTACAAAACAAAAGTGAACACAGGAACATCAAAATAAAGCACATCAGGGAGTTATAGGAATTCTTCAAAGCATTTAGAATCTTTGCTTTTAAAAACTGCTACAACATTGCAAAGCAAATCTCTACAGGTTTAGAAATAGAATAGAAATACTATAGTGTTAAATGAGAAAAACAAGCAAACAAACCAACCAGCCACTATTTTCACATGACACTTTAGATGAACCAATTATTAATGAAGAAAGCAATTTTAATACTAAACATTTCCTTGTAATTGAAGATACGGCAACAGAATGCATAAGTATGTGTTTTGGTTCATATACAAATCATAAAGTCACTTGTGGTTTCTTATATGACCTCTACAAGTTTACAGGAAATGTCAGAGGAAACGTTAAAAGGCCATTGTATAAATTTACATACATAATTAAATTTAAACTTACACAAAACATATATGAAGAGTTAAATCATTTTAGAAAAATTATTACACAAAATCAGTTCTAGATATGCTAAACAATTTATATTTTGAAATTATCAGAAAGTGATGCTTATGTTATCATAGTTTATAAAGAACTCTTAACAACTCCAGTAAGTTGTATCCACAGATCCTTCTTAAATAAACATTATCAAAAATTCTTTTTAATCTTGAATTTGTCAAGATGACATCATTTTCAATATGCTTTAAAATGAAGTTACTTAAAGTATAAATTTGATGATGTACTAGTCCATTTTCACACAGATATAAAGAATTTCCCAAGATTGGATAATTTATAAAGGAAAGAGGTTAATTGACTCCCAATTCTTAAGGGCTGGGGAGGCCTCAGGAAACTTACAATCATGGTGGAAGGGGAAGCAAACACGTCCTTCTTCGCATGATGGCAGGAAAGTGAAGTGCCCAGTAAAGTGGGGAAAAGCCCCTTATAAAACCATCAGATCTCATGAGAACTCACTCACTATCACAAGAACAGCACTGGGGGACCACCCCCATGATCTAATTATCTCCCACAAGGCCCCTCCCCCAACACGTGGGGCTTATAATTTAGATTACAATTCAAGATGAGATCTGGGTGGGGACACAGAGCCAGACCATATTAGATGACTTAATAAATTTGCAAGGAAGTGAGCCAAAAACATCTTGTAAGCAGTCAAAATATTAATTTATTAAATTACCTTCTAATTCTGATTAATTTCTTGTATTTATTGATTATATAAAATTACGGCACCAAAAATATTTTTTTCAATTTGTAAGTTCGTATTGTTACTCATGTATCACTATTACTCCTATGTTTTGTAAGTAAAATATTTTTTAGGAAAAAGCTGTATACTTCAGAACTTTGGTAGGATTCTCCTCCCCACCTCCTTCAATAAGCTGGTCTTTTTTTTTTTTTGAGATAGGGTTTCACTCTGTCACCCAGGCTGGAGTGCAGTGGTGCAATAATGGCTCCCTGCAGCCTGGAACTCCTGGGCTGAAGTGATTCTCTGACTGCAGCATCCTGAGTAGCTGGGATTATAGTCATGAGCCAGTGTGCTCAGCTGTAATGATACTTCCTGGTTTTTGAATATGAGTCCTACATTTGCATTTTGCATTAAGCCCTGCAAATTGTATAGCTGGCCTTGAATACAAAATTGCATTTAAGTCAACAAATTATACTGAGTTGCTAATTTTACCCAGAAATATGCGAATTGATCAAGAAGAAACAGACAGGATCAACAACTTTCAAGGGTCTCACGTTCTAGGATTCTAAGTAATTTTAATATGTGGCAGAATCTAAGGATCATATAAGAAATGAAGGTTACGGGAGTGTTTACATAGCTTAATTATTTTATGATCTCCTAGGATTATTAAGTACCTTTATGGGATAATTCAACTGTTTATCATCTAAATTCTGACTTCATCAGGAGTTTTAGGCCTGGGTCCCAGTTTCCATTCACCTGCATTCCCAGTCAATTTGCAATTGTATAGTTAGTTGTGCCAGAAAGGACAATGCCCTTATTGAGCCCTTCTCCATTACCAATAGAATGAAGACAAATTGTAGAATAAGTCCAGATCTGGCCTATTCTGTGCTTGTATAATACGTGTATGATATACTATTTGATACCCTTCCATTTAATGTCATCAGAAGTTTGGAAGTGTCCTCAGTCCAGTTCATGCATCACCCTAGGTCTATTCACTTTCCTTGATTTTGGCCTTGAGTGGAGCTTGTGCTCATGGAGCCCAGTCATTGCTGCCTCAGCCTTGACTGCAGGCTGCTACATTGACTGCTCCCCTAGCCTGCAAATGACTCAAGGACACACGCCAACAGCACCATACTTCAGTCTACGCTTCAAGCCTCTTGCCTCATGTTTTAGGAATCGTCTGTTGTTACTGCTGAGACATGAGATGTCTTGGATCCACTTGGCATCCATGTACCCACAACCTAAAACGTATAGGCAAGTTAAATATCCTTTGGAACAACCTTTACCAGTGGGGCCGGGAATTAGCAGATAAATTCTCCCTACCTGCTGTCGAATGAGGTATTCAGAGATGAAGTATCTTTGTACAGTTTTTCTGAAGACATTCTCTGAGACCAAGCAGTTTCCTGGGAGCTATGGGCAGCTCAGTAGGGATTTTACTTCTAAATGAAATGAGTAAAATTGATTACTTAATACGTTTGCAAGAAAGTGAGCCAAAAACATCCTGTAAGCCATCAAAATATTCTATTGATATTAAAAATTATATTAATAGAATTTCTGTTCCACTAATACAGGCTTTTGGCTCGGGCTTGGCTTTTTAGGGAATGTGGGCTGAAATATTAATATGCTACAGTGGTATTTCTGACAGGAACACTTCACAAGCAGCATAGAAACTGACTGAAAGCGAAGACTCAAGTCAGGTCGCCTGCATTTGAATCCCAGCTCCTCCATTCAGCCCCTGTGTGACATGGAGTCCGTCACTCAGTCTCCTTTTCTACGTTTCAATCACCTCACATAAATACATTATACCTTCTTCAATGTGTGTCACAGGCTTGTCTAAGCATTCTCATATATTTACTCTCACCTATATTTGAGAATTAAGTATATAATTCTGAGAGACATGACAGAGAAGATAAAAAGGTAATTAAGATTAAACAATGAAAAGATGTTGAATTCCCAAGTGGTTGGAAATTTCAGCACTAAGTCATTAATGTTGATTTCATCTACTTCCTGCCTACCTGAGCCACGTTCAGTTCCGTGTTCTCCATCCTCATTCTAACTCCCTTTTGCAATCTGCTCATGTCTCTTCTACATTAAGCATTCTTTCCTCCAATAAGCACTCTTTCCTCCAAAATAATTACCTTCTTTCTCCCTAGCCCTACACATTGCCAAACTCCTTTTTATTTCACAGATCTCTGTTTATATATCACTTGGGAACTCTCCTAATCTCCAGAATCAGGAGGCAGTCCCCTTGCACATATTCTCATTGTAACCAACATACTTCTTACTTCTCTATCAGAAAAGCCAGTACACTGTATTTTTTGTTTATCGTTGAATCCCAACATTAATTTTTAGTTCTTGGCCCATAGTAGGTGTTCAATAAAAACTGAGAAATAAATTATAGCTTTCATTTATTTATTTTTTAAAAACAGATTTTTAGAGCAGTTTTGGTTCACTGAAAATTGAGTGAAAGGAACAGATATTTACCATATACGCCATATCTCCACACATGTATGGCTTCTCCCACTACCAACATCTGTGCCAGGGCAGTACATTTGTTAAAACTGATGAACCCACATTGGCATGTCATTATCCCCCGAAGTTCATAGTTTACATCAAGATTCACTCCTGGTGTTGTATATTCTATGGGTTTAGACAAACATATAATGATATGTATCCACCATTATAGTATCAAAGTAGATACAGAATAGCTCCGTTGCCATAACATTCTCTGTGATCTGCCTATTCATCCTTCCCCCAACCGCTGGCAACCACTGATCTTTATACTATCTCCATAGTTTTGTCTTTTCCAGAACGTCATGGTGCTGGAATTATGTAGTATGCAGGATTTCCAGATTGGCTTCTTTCACTCAGTAATATGCATTTAAGTTTCCTCCATGTCTTTTCATGGCTTGATAGCTCATTACTTTTTAGCGCTGAATAATATTCCGGCGTCTGGATGAACCACAGTTTTTTTTTATCCATTCACCTACTGAAGGACACCTTAGTTGCTTCCAAGTTTTGGCAATTATGAATAAAGCTGCTATAAATATTCCTGTGCAGGTTTTTGTGTAGACATAAGTTACCAAGGAGCATGATGCTGGACCATATGGTAAGAGTATGTTCAGTTTTGTAAGAAACTGCCAAACTGCCTTCCAAAGTGGCTGTGCCATTTTGCATCCCCACCAGCAATGAACAAGAGTGCCTCCTGCTTCCTTCCCATCCTCACCGACGTTTGATGTTGGTAATGTTTTGAGTTTTGGCCATTCTAATAGGTGTACAGAGAAAAATTTTTATTTCCCATAATTCCTAATATTTATATTTTCAGAGAAGGCCTATTTTGCTACAGAACAGCATACTAGTACAAGTAGAAAATTCACAAACGTGTCATGAATAGTTCAGGAATCTGCAAGGCAAGGTCTAATGAATGACATAGATAGATGCATATACTGTCACTAATATTAATCACCCACTCAGGATTCTTAAACCAGAGTATTCATTCCCTAGAAAATAATGGGGAACAGGGCAGGCTGAGAGCAAAGGGCCCATTTCTGAAGTCTCTGAACACATATAAATACAGACAGGTCCTCAGACCGCACTGTGATATTAAACTCAGTCCATGGCAGAGTGGCCATTATTAGTGCTTAGGCCATGTGGTCCTCCATTCCAGAATATTTCAAGGAACATTCTAAGTTTTTATCAGATATGAGTTAGCTGTGCATATTGGAAATTTAATTCAAGTAAACAAAGCTTTCATGTACTCTGGCTTTGAACCAAGGTGTCAGTCACTAATGGCAGTTACATTTAAAAAGCTATCAGACCTAAAGATTTGAAACTCAGAACTAAATGTATATACTTGCACTAAGATTTTCTCTTCCTCATTGGCCTTTTATTTTGGAGGGTTTCCTCAATAACATCTTATCTCAAAATAACCTCCCTCCCTAGAATCTTCTCTAAAAAAAAAAGCAGCCCTGGTGTTCGATGTCATTTTAAAAATCACATTATACCCTTAGGATCTTGTCATCACATTTTTTACTGGAATTGAGACATGTTCATCTTCATTATCCATTTCTCACCAGAACATAGAATAACATACAGTTCTCTGAATTAAGTAGAAAATTATTATATGTGATGTAAGCAAGTGCCTTTTTCAAAAACGATGCTTATCGGTGTAAATCAAATTATATAATTCCCCTGCTTAAAACCCTCCAATTAAAAACATTACCAAGAAGTTTTCCAGATTCTTACTAAGTCTATAAGGGCTACATGGACCCACATGATCTGACTTCTGCCCAGCTCTGGCTTCCTTCCTCCCTTTCAGCCCTGCCCTCTGCATCTTCAATCATGCCATCTTTGCAGTTTTTTAAATACACCAAGCTTATCCTTGCTAACCCTATGCTTGGAAAGAGCTACATGGTTAGCTCCTTCTGTATGTTTACATCTCAGTTCCAATCTCCTCTTTACCAGTGAGGTCTTCCATGCTACCCAGTTGAAATAGTGCCCACCTCTCCTGCCAGCACCACTTGCTCTCTATCACAACACCCTGCTTTAAGAAAAATCCCATTTATCATTATCTGAATTCAACTTATGCATTTATTTTTATCTACTTTCCCCTTGGTTTCCATGGATAGACATTATAATCCAGAAGATACAAATAATGTATGGTTTTCGTAAGAGCAGGAATTTTGTCTCTCTCGTTCACATTCCCAGAGCCTAGAACATACATAGTAGACACGTAGGAAATATAAATGAATGGTTGACTCAGTCGAGGCCCAAAGTCCTTCCTGCATCATGGCCCACTATCTTTTCACAGAGACAGATGCAAATGATGCAGCCTCACCAAGCCACAGACTTGCTTTAGTAAAAAGCAACCCCCACCCATACACTTCCAAGAGAACCACTGTGTTACAAAATACTCCTAATGTCCCACAGTCCCAGAAACACTTGGAGACCTGAGATGATAAAAGGCTTAAAGGTACAAAAATCTTCTTCCTTCCATGTCCTGGACAGCGTCATTGCTTTGGGTTTGGAAACTATTCTTGGGAATCTCATTTGGGGTCAAGATTCAGAATGTTCATGGACTTCATGAATATGCTGTGCTTTGGGCTGTACCTGTGGATGACACCAAGAAGTAGAACTGAGATGCAATCCTTCTCTGAAAGGAAGTTACTCACATTTTTTGGGAAACAAGATAAATTGAGGTAAACAATCAGCAGGAAGGTGTCATTACTAACATCTAAAACACTTTTTTCACATGACTTACATTCTGCCTGAAAGCATCATCAGCCTCAACTTGAGAATATTGAGAAGAAAAGCCACACAGAACAAGGTTCAAATCCCAGTTTCTCAACTGGAATGTTCTTCAAGACTCTCTGGCTCCAGAGCCCTTTCTTCTGCATCACAAAAGCCTCATACGAGTTGCTTGAATAGCAGCCATAAAGGGTTCAAGAGAGGGACCCAGGCAATCACACCACTGATCCCTTAACTCTTGACCCAGTCCCAACATATGCTCTATGCAGGTCGTGTTTCAAAGACTCCGTTTCTCTCACTTTATGTCATCGTCTTATCTGATAGGCTTTTGGGCTAAGCCTGGCATCTCGAGGTTTGAAAGATTCAATGAAGACTCCACTGTTTGCAGTAGCATGTTCTTCATTTTAAGAACTGTGACTTTGACCCCCTGCTCTAATTTATATTACTCCTAGTTTAATTTCAAAATTAGGTACATGTTACCGTATCATTGTACTTGTGTTTGCTATGAGCTAACAAAGTCATTGTGAAATAAAGTATAAAGAAATACAATTACATGACACAATATACGCTTATTGTGGTACATGACAAAAATTGCCACAAATTTTTCATGCCTCCCTATATCCATGTCCTTTGCCGTGTGACGTCTCAGCTCCTTCCAGTAAGAGGTGAATCTCTTGATCACCTTTTGAATCTAGGCTAACTTTATGACTCACTTTGGCCAATAAAATACAGCAGAAATGATAATGTGCCAGTTCTGAGTCTAGGCTCCCGTTCTTGCATGTCTTTCTTTCTTTTGGACCCTTGAAATCCCCAGGTGAATAAGCCCAGATTGGCTTGGAGGTTGAGAGACATGTGGGCCATTGGTCCCACTGTCCCAGGCAACAGCCAGCCATATCCCAGAAGCCGAGATACCTAGTTGATCTGCCACTGACTTGTGATTCCTGAGGTAGCCCAGCTAAAACAAGAAGAACCACTATGCTGATTGCAGCCTAAATAAGCTGAATAAATGGCTGTTTTCTCAAACAACTAAGTAAGGGCTTCCCGATACATCTATATTCACGAAAGCTATTTCATATATGCAACACTGTAGTAAGTGACTTACTTATATAATCTCAGCCTTCAAGTTTAATACCATCTTCATTTTATACCTGACCCTTACAGTGGTTTAGTGACTTACATTTTCTCTTCTCCTATATAAAGTAAACATATCTATTGTACTGTCACTATAGGAAATGTTAGTTAGAGCTCCTTAGCCGTGAGATTTATATTTTTGTTGTTATACTAACATATAAACCCCTTCCCATTTGGCCTCCAACTAAGCAGACTAAAAAATGTAAAGCTTGAAAACAATTTTTACAAAATCTTCTTCATATTTTTTGCTTAAAAGGCAACCTTAGAACACTGAAAGGAAGAAAGAAGCTCAAGTTACACAGAAGAGCCAGCTTATCAGGGGAGGTTTGCCCATATCCTGACAGACTTTGATAAAGTGCTGAGGAAACCATGTGCCCTCTGAAAAATCCAACCTGGCCCCGTTTGCCTTAACATCCCCAAAGGTTGCTCTGTAGATCACTCGTCAGAGAGCCTTTGATAATACAAATTACTCGCTTGCAAATTTAAGGGATAGCGTGTCTTGAGAATGTCTTTGAAGGTACACAAATGAATGCTCTGTTTTTCTCACTACAAAACTCAGACAGAACCAAGTCATGGGCCAAATTCTGTTTACTCTACTTGTCTTTGTCAACGAAGCATCCTTCCCCAGGGGACTGATATAAATCAGCCTTCCTAGTGTCAGTGTGTTACAACTTCCTGCAAGGGTGGGAAAAAGGAGTATCCTCTCATGTTGGCTCTGCAATTCACAACCTGTAAGACTCAAGATCTCCAGCAAAAAAGACAGTTCAGGCAGTCCAGCGGTTGGCTGAAGGTTGTATTACTTCAGGATGTTAATAAGGTGAGACAGAAGAGAAAGTTGCTCAACAAGCACATCTGTGTTCCAGAAGGAGAAATGTAAAGTCATGAATTAAAATATGTAATTACAACATTTCTACTTGATATCCAAAGAAAATAAAATGCATTTAATTTTTCTCTCACCTTGACTCCAGTTTTTGTTCTGCTTCTTGTTACTCCCAAGTATTTTATACAGTTTATCAACACCTTCTGTCCCCAAGGGGGGTGTGTGCCTGTGTGTGTGTATGAGTTTAAGTGCACACTTACAGAGGTAATGGGCTTTGGGGACAATAAAGGCAGGAATGGGTGTAGCCAAAGAACGAGAGGAGAATGGACCCATTAAAGTCAAGGAAAATGAAAAGCTGTTTGACAGTAAAATATATTCATAAATGGATAACAAATTAAATTTGTGAGCCTTAGGAAAGATTCAAAATTATAATAGGCCACATTAAATTTGATTATTGGAAACTTTCAAAAGAACCCTTCTTATATGCCCCAGTTCCTACAATGACAGTTCCAATTCAATTTATTAAATGATCACTCTATAGGATTGGCCCTCAGCCCAACTGACACCTGCTTCATCTCTGCTTTCTGGTGTTGAATATGAATTAATGTTCTTCATTTATTGTACCTTGTTTATTAAACTAACCTTCTGACATTTCACCAGTGCTCATTAGGGTAAAAGTCTGTCTCCTACTCAGAAAGGGTAGCTTTGTGTTAGATGAGACTCAGGCTGGTTGGGTTCAGCTGTGGGGCTCCTTAACAATTGTGGGAGGGAAGCAGTGGGTCTGAAAGTTCTGGTGGGAGACAATACTGAAATGTGGGCAAAGGAGACACTAAAAATTACCCTTCTGGTCTGTTTTGCAAACTATTTGTATGGTCTCTTTTAAAAGGAAAAATTTTACATTTTAGGATTTTCAGTGTTTTATCATTTTACTTAATTATAAAAATTCTTATAGGTACTGAACACATGTACACACCTGTAGTACAACTCTAAATCCCAAAGAAATAAGCTATACTAACTATAAATTCAAATTAGCAAAAGTAATCTAATAAGGATGGCTTTGTTTTCCTGAAACAGAGTCATCTAGATTGATTTAATAAGACAAATACATTTGCATGCTTTATGTCTCATTTTTTGGACTTGATTCTTTTGCTTTTGATAAGGTATTATTTAAGACATTATTGTAATTTTTCTTTAAAAAATTAACTCATTTTAAACCAATTAGGTTCATGGGCCATTTAAAACTGTGTTTCAAAATGCAATACTAGCAGGAAAAAACCCATTGAATTCCATTGAATAAGAAGTTTTCTACTGTCTTTTTATAACTACCTGTACTGTCCCCTTATGAACTGCTCCATGTGCTTGAGTGCAAAGATGGGTGCGAACTAACATGTTTGCTAGCCACAGGGTCTTGACGCTGACCACTATGACTGAGTCTTTTTGAACAAGGCATGACTAGGCTGCCAATTGCTGAGGGTATTCAATTTCTTCACTATTCAGTTTCCTCATTTAAATTGTGAATTCTGCTTCTACTCATCATGCTATGATGCCTTTTGGTCTTCAGTAGTGCTAAAGGGATAGAAACACAAATGCAAATTCAGACATAGAAACTGAGTAGCGGAGCTCAATTGCAAGGTAATTGTTTTATGTCCAGAATTGCTTGTAGTAATGTATAAAGTTACAAAGCCAAAACTGCCACAGAAATTCTGCATGTCAGAGAACACATCCATGTTTGCACAACATCTTCCTAGTTTATTGTTTTGCCTGGGACTATTTGACCTTGTTAATAGATTCGTCTAAGCACAGTTAATAAAATAACTTTTTGGCACTCAGAAATGCACTGTAGAGGGCTCTTATAATGGGACTATGGGACTGTGGAGAGATAAGCCTTATAAAAGCATCTGAGCATCAAAGGTAAAAAGATTTTCTTTTTGCTAAGGTGTGCTCCTAATTGAATTTTACTTTTCTGCTTTAGCTAACAAAGTTTTTTTTTTTTTTTAATGTAATGACTTAAAAATATATCATTACTTTTAACTTAACATATGTGCAAACCAACATTCATAGTTTCAAGTTTATGTGTTTCTGGTCAAGCCAGAGGCTGCTCCCTTGCAGCATTTTAATACCTCTGGTGGAAAAAAAAAATATATATATATATCTTTTCTTGTTTGATACAGAAAAGAGAAAAGAACAAGATTAAATAAAAATGTTTTATGCCCCTTTAAAAAAGTTAACCTGAAAACTCAAAAGTTTATTTTGATTTCTGTTGGATAGAGACTATCACCCAAGGGATAGTTTTGCCAACAAGGGCACCAGAAATTTCTATTAAGTACCTTATTTCATGAGGTACTTCATTTAATTCCTGAAGACAGATTTCCAGTCTGTACAAGTACCAACACACATGTATTCATACTTTCCGCACAGCTTGCTGAAACTTAGGTGTCAAAGTCTCCCCCAATAGATTACTCTTCTGTGAGGGAATATGCGGACTTGCTAGTCCATGGGCCATTGTTTCCTAGCACTAAGCTGAAATGATTCTGCCAACCGGGACCCCAAGGATATCAGAGATTTCATCATCTGTTGCCTGGCTGAGCTGCTCAAGGTCATTGACTAACTTAATGGCTCAGAAGATTATTGCAATCCTGAAGGAAACATTCCAGGACAAGTCATTCCTATTTATAGAAATAGTTTAAAAATGTTCCCAATAGAATGGCAATCATTAAAAAGTCAGGAAACAACAGGTGCTAGAGAGGATGTGGAGAAATAGGAACACTTTTACATTGTTGGTGGGATTGTAAACTAGTTCAACCATTGTGGAAAACAGTATGGCGATTCCTCAAGGATCTAGAACTAGATGTACCATATGACCCAGCCATCCCATTACTGGGTATATACCCAAAGGATTATAAATCATGCTGCTATAAAGACACACGCACACGTATGTTTATTGCAGCACTATTCACAATAGCAAAGACTTGAAATCAACCCAAATGTCCATCAGTGACAGACTGGATTAAGAAAATGTGGCACATATACACCATGGAATACTATACAGCTGTAAAAAAGGATGAGTTCGTGTCCTTTGTAGGGACATGGATGCAGCTGGAAACCATCATTCTCAGCGAACTATCACAAGGACAGAAAACCAAACACTGCATGTTCTCACTCATAGGTGGGAATTGAACAATGAGATCACTTGGACACAGGAAGGGGAACATCACACACTGGGGCCTATTGTGGGGAGGGGGGAGGGGGGAGGGATGGCATTGGGAGTTATAACTGATGCAAACGACGAGTTGATGGGTGCTGACAAGTTGCCGGGTACAGCACACCAACATGGCACATGTATACACATGTACGAAACCTGCACGTTGTGCACATGTACCCTAGAACTTAAAGTATAATAAAAATAAATAAAAAAATAAAAATAACAAAATAACAAAAAAAAGAAAATATGCTTCAAAACCAAAAAAAAAAAAAAAAAATAAGTTCCCAATAAACTCTTTACTCTGTCTACTTGACTTAAAATGTAATACTATTGCTCAAGTATTTACATATATATAAATTTGTGTGTTTGTATCTGGATAGGTAATGATTTGCACTTTACGAACAAATCTTTGGTTTGCTTCTTAGAAATACATACTCATCATTCTACCAAAAGCCCCCTAAAATTTATTTTTTAAAAAAATTGTGGCAGAGCCAGCTAGTTGTCCTCTACTACTCATTTTCACCTTTTCTGGTAATATAATTTTTAGCAGACACAAGACTGTCCTAAATAAAGAACATGTTGCCATGTTACCCTGCCTCCCTTGCAGCTAAGTGTAGTCATGTTACTAAGTCCTGGTCAATGAGAAGTAAGCAAAAATGTTAGAGCAATTTCTGGGACCCTCATATGAGAGTTGGCTGACACATGCTCTTTGCCTTTTCAATGCTTCACCCTTCCTGCTGCCTGGAAACAGACGCCACCTTGGACTATGATAATGAGACCACACTATACAGGTAACAACATGGTGAACTATTTTCTGAGGATTTCCAGGAGCAGATCCCCCTTACCCACCCGGTGCTGCTTTTTTCCACTCTTTTACACGAGAGAAACCCACTCATTTTTCTTGAGCTATTTTGTTTAAGATTGTTAATTTTGGATTTTTCTGTTCCTTACATACAAACCTAAAATTACAGAATGCAATTTGGTATGAAGCAAATTACTTAACTCCCCTCTTCCCCCACCCACCGCCCTCACTCTGTCACCCAGGCTGGAGTGCAGCGGCACAATCACAGCTCACTGCAGCCTCGTCCTTCTGGGCTCAAGTGATCCTCCCACCTCAGTCTCCTAAGTACAGGCACGTACCACCACATCTGACTATTTTTTTAAAAAATTTTTATAGAGACAGGATCTCACTATGTTGCCATAGCACTGATATGGATGATCACACAAAGATATACTAACATATAAAAAGAGAGATTACATCTATGCATGAACAATAAAGAATTTATAGCGCATGCATATTAAAGCTAGGTAGATCATTAGATAGAGAACAGAGAAAGAAACTGTGTTCCAAATCTGCACAGGATAGGGTGAGGGAAGGTCAAATGTTAAGAGCTGTTTGAACAGCTTGGTGGACTAAAATGAGATAATCCAGACCCATAGTCTCTTGGGAATAAGCTTAGAGGTTGAAAGGAAAGAGCAGACGGAGGGGGCTTTGAGAAAGTATGTGGATCAGGCTGACAGCAGCCCAGCTCACTTTCCACGGAGCTGACTCAGCCTGCCCTGCTCCACCCTAACCTCTGACCTCCTGTGCAGTCGCACAGGGAGGAAAGCCCTGGGCAACTGTACTTCTTGTTCCTTTAATGCCCTTACTGCAAAAATAACCTCCAGCTGCTCCAGTAGTGCTAGAGGCCGTGGGGAAGAACCCGACTCCACTCTCAGAGCCCTTAGAGGGAAAGGCAGCCCACTCAAGCAAGCATCTGATGCCTGAAGATTCCTCTTCTTTCTCTGAGTGTGGCAGCTGCAGCAAGAAAGGAGACCAACATGAGACTTGGTAAACACATAGGAATGGCAGCAGAGGAGGTAGCCATTCCTGGGGGCCCAGGCTTCCCCCGGGAGGGTGTGAAATTGATATGGGCATCGAGCTAAAAAAGTCCCTGGAAAGCCCCCACCTATGGGGAGGTTGGGATGAAGCTGGAGCAGGCTTCTATCTCTCCCAGAGTCAACACCAGGAAGGGACAGCTGGTGTGACCTGGGCATGATAACAGGAAACAAAGCTGAAACTAAAGAAGGAGGAACTGGAGCCTAGAAATGTCAAATAAGTGTAGAGAAGTCACAGGGTCCACTGGAGACTTCGGTGGGATACAGGAAGGGCTAAGCAATTGTCCAGATAATCCAGACGAAATACAGGTGTTTACAATTCTGAGCTATTTCAAGGTCAAAGAAGTTTATAGAAGTTGATTCAAGTCTCTGTCTCATGATTTTCTTAATGGGGCTCGGATATATTCCTCTCTGCAGGAGTGACACGTGTGTGCTCCAGCATGTCTTTTTAATATGGGAGACTCCTCCAGTTTTGGTTCTCTAGTCTCTCATGCTAAGGACATACATTCTGGCAACTCTTTACGTTTCTCCAGCCGATAGTCCCCTACCCACTAATTTGTGCACTGCTTCTGTGGAAGTGGCCAGTGCGTTTCTGCCTGGTAGGCAGAGGAGTACTCAAAAAGCAGAGGGTGATGCAAGGCCACCCAGCAAGGTGTTGGCAGAGTGCCTGATTCGGGGTTCCTGCGTCAGCCTGATAAGCCCTCCGAAGCACCACGCTGTCACTGGAGGGTAGGGCTGGGGTTGTTGAGGTCAGGGATGATGCTGATGCAAATGCTGTTAACCAGACTCAGCCGGTTTTTACACGAATTCATCTAAGTATCTAGAGACTTGATTGTCTTTTCTCTCCTCTCTCCTCCTCTGTTTGGTCAGCTTGTAGCTTTGAGGCACCAGGCCACCTGAGCACATTCTTTTAGATTCTCTCCAACAAAGATATTGAAGAGATCCCTCATCCAATGCTATACAATATCAGATCATTTATCTGTCCACTCCTTATCCCAAACTAAACTCTCTCAAGTTTTCTGAAATAAATAAAATACATTTACCAAACACATGCATCGTAGGTATCATGAGTGCAATGGGACGAAGAAGATGCAATGGCTATCTTCAAGGAGCTCACATTCTATTCGGAGAGAACACACATGTATGCACATCCACACATGCACAAAGTAACTGTTCAAAGACAACAACCAAAGCGACGCAATCAAGGCTTCGTGTGTCATTTTTCCAAGTGGATGGACAGGGATGGCTGTATTATTTAAACAAGGCAGAGAACTTCAGCCTGTGGCGTAGAGGAGGAAAGACAGCAGTAATCAAAAAGGACTGTGATAGGCTAATGTCGAATTGTATCCCCCCAAATTCATGTTGACGTCCTGACCCCCTGTATCTCAGAACATGCCCTTATTGGGAGACGGGGTCTTTACAGAGGTAATCAAGTTAAAATTGAGTTCATTAAAATGGGCCTAATCCAATATGACTGGTTGGGGAAATCTGCAAAGAGACACATCCAGAAAGAAGATGGCCTTCTACAAGCCAAGAAGAAAGGCCTTGGATGGATCCTTCCCTCACAGCCCTCCATAGAAACCAAACTTGCCGACACCTTCATTTCAGACTTCTAGCTTCCAGACTCCTGAGATGATACCTCATCATTCAAGTTACCCAGTCTGTGATAGATCACAGCAGCCTGAGGAAGCTAATATGGCTTGACACCAGGGTTAGCTCTGAGAAAGCAGAGGAGGATGGGGAAAGGCTTAATGTTGGAGAAACAGGACAAACAAAATAAACCCATCCAAATGCCAAGTATATTCTGAGAAAACCAGTTTACCTGAAGCGAAGCGTTTATGTGGGAAAGTGGTCGAGCATAACGTGTCTGTAAGGAGTCCTCAGGTCTGTGCGAGCTAGGCTGTGTTCCAGGCTGAGGAGTTTACGATGCGTTCTAAAGGCAGAGGGGAACTGTGGTGGCACTCAGAAGCATGTCATAAGACACAGGGTGTGTGAAGATGATGGTGAGCAAGAGGATTGAGAGACGAGCATGCAGAAAGGACGCTCAGTCACAAAACTAGTTCTCAAGCTTGGCTGCCAACTAGAGCCACCTGAGGTGACAGGCTGATACCAGCCCCCATGATTATCCAGGCCTTAATCCTGGGAACCTGTGAATGTTTGTTTATGTGGCCAGAGATTTGCTGATGTCGTTTAGGATCTTGAGAGGAGGAGAGTACCCCAGGTTATCCAGGTGGACCCTAAATGTAATCACAAGTGTCCCTCTAGAGGGAGTCAAAAGGAGATGTGACTTACCCCAGAGGAAGAAGGCCGAGTGACAAGGGAAGTAGGGGGAGAAAAGGCAACAAGATGGGGCTATGAACAAGAATGGGGAAAGAAAGCAAACACATTCTCCACTAGAGCTTCCGGAGGACAACACCTTAATTTCAGCCCAGTGAAACCCATTTTGGACTTCTGGTCTACAGAACTACAACCATAGGAAAATAAATTTGTGTTCTTTTAAGCCAGTGAGTTGGTGGTAAACTGCTACAACAGCCATAGAAAGCTAACACACCTGGGGAGACTTACAAACATCTGTGGCCTCGACCCAATCTTGGAGGGGCTGAATCTGTTCTGAGAGTGAAGTCCAGGCTGTAATGTCTCCCAGGTGTGTGGCAAGGTCAAGGACCTTAGGAGGCTGCAGTCCAAGTGTGAGGCCACAGGAGCCCGACCAGTGGGAACTGCCAGAGAGAGGAAGAAAGGAATGCAAAAGGTATCACGAACAACACACTGGGACCAGGAACTACTCGGTTACTTCATTTAGGGAAAAAAGCAAGAGTCAAAAATGAAATGGACTCAGACTCTGTATCTGGAGAGCACCAGACCTTTCATACCGGGGAGGAAGGGCAGGTAAGCTGAGGTGGAGGTGGGCCTGATTTTAATTGTCTGTCTGGGATTGTCCAGCAGGCAGTTGTAGAAACATGAGGTGAGAGCTGCAGAGAGAGAAAGCAGGCCTGAAGGTAACATTGGAGCATCATCAGCAGAGATGGAAGTTGAAGCTTGACCATGAGTGAGATTTCCAAGGGAGTTTTAAAATGAGAAAATGAGAGTGAGGAAGAACAGAACCAGGCTTCGCATACCATTGTAAAGAATGAGATGAGTAAGCAGACGGAAGCAATAATCAGAGAGGCAGAGAAGTACGACAGAAAAGCTCGGTGGATGTGTGGAGAGGGAGACGACAAAGCCACATGCTACAGAGAAGGTCAAGAGAAGGATGACTAAGAAATGATGGCAGATTAGAGGCCATCGGTGACCTTTGAGAAAGCAGTTTCCCTGTTGTAAAGAGGTGGGGACGGATATCAGATGACTGGTCTATAGGAGAGAGTGGGTGGCGAGAATGTGGAAGCAACAGTAGAGGCTACCTTTTGGGTCCCCGGGAATGAAAGCAAACTGAGGAATGAAGTGACAGCCTAGCAAACTAGACACAGAGCTTAGCGGCATGGGCTTTACAGTCAGACAGACCTGAGCTACCCCCAACTCCTCCACTGTGGTACCTTGAACAACTCTTTAACCTTGCATAGACTCAGTTACCTTGTTCATAAGATGGCACAATAATTAATGCCTACACCAAAGTGTTGTGAGAGTTAGATGAAATACAATAGGTAAATTGCCTATTTTTACTGCCTGGCACATAGTAAGTTCCCCAAACTGATATAGAAATGAATGGATAGATAGAGGCAGGGATGTATAAGAGCTCCGGAATCCCAGTTTCCTATAAAATGGGTTGCCAGGTAAAATACAGTATTCAGTCAAATTTTAACTTCAAAACAGAAATAATTTTTAGGATAAGTGTGTTCCAAATATTGCATGGACCAAACATATTAAAAAATTCTCTGTTACTTGTATCCATTTTCTAATGCTACTGTAGCAAATTATCACAAACTTAGTGGCTTTAACACAACACAGTTATTGCCTTACAGTTCTGTGGTCCAGAAGTCTACTATGCATCTCACTGCATAAAATCAAGGTGTCAACAGGGCAGGCCCCCATTCTTTCCTGGAGGTCCTAGCAGACAATGTGTATTCTTGCCTTTTCCCACTTCTGGGGCCACCCACACTCTTCGGTTCATGCCCTCTTCCTCATCATCAAAGCCAGCAATGTTACATCTCTCTGCTCCTTCTTCCTCAGTCAGATCTCTCTGTGATTGCAGTTGGCAAAGATTGTCCACTTTTAAGACCTTATTTGATTAGATTGGGCCTACCTGGATTATCCAGGCAATTCTCCCCATTTCAAGGTTCATATATTTAATCACATCTGAAAGTCTCTTTTGCCAAGTAACATAATACAGTCACAGGTTCCAAGGATTAGAACGTAAACATCTTTTGTGGAATATTATTCTGCCTACAATATTGTTTATACAAAATTCAAATTTAGCTAGGTAACCAGTTGTCTCTTTGCTAAATCTGGTAACCCTACCTATAAAACTTTGATTATGTGAAAGGAAAAATACTAATTTTCCCTTTCGACAGAGTCTCAACTATACCTTTTATTAATTATTTCCATTCTATGATTCCTCCATATGCATCTTCCTCTATGCTGTGTTATGTGTGTTTGTGTTTCAAATTTTTTTTTTTTAAATAAAATTTGAACCTTGAACTCCCAGGCTCATGTGATCCCCCCACCTCAGCATCTCAAGCCTCAACTATACCTTTTATTAATTCTTATTTCCATTCTCTGATTCCTCCATATGCATCTCCCTTTATGCTGTATTATGTGTATTTGTGTTTCAAATTTCATTTTAAAAAAATAAAATTTGAACCTTGAACGCCCAGGCTCATGTGATCCCCCCACCTCAGCCTCTCAAGCAGCTGGCACTACAGGCATGCACCACTGTGCCTCATTAATTCTTTCTTTTTTTTTGTAGAAATGGGGTTTAGCTATGTTGCCCAGGCTGGTCTCAAATTCCTGGCCTCAAGCAATCCTCCCACTTCAATCTCCCAAAGCACTGGGATTACAAGCATGAGTCACCACACCTGGCCTAACGTTGCACATTTTATGGAGGTCTGTAGCTGTTTGTAAAATGCATATGTGTGTGTAAAGAGAAATTCTGTATCTTGACTTTCGTTAAGTCTAAACGAGATTTAGACATATAATCAGAATTAGGAAGGGAAAACAGAAACCACTCTAGGTATTTCAGGCAGGAAAAGAATTTAATACAAGGAACTGGATGCATACAAAACTCCTGTAAGGACTATGAAAGGTCAAGGGTGAAAGGTCAGGGAAAGAAGTTCAGCGAAAGCCACAAACTTTCAAATTTGCTGCTAGCTTTCAGAGACAGAAGGTCTCAGGGACTACAGGAAACTGCCAGTGATGGTATCATCTGCTTCTAACACTGATGTTGATGATTCACAGGGAGATGTCAGGGAGCCAATACAAAATCTGGTATTTGCTGAAACCCACACGTTTGCTCTCTTCTGCAGAGTAGCATTATGTGGCTTCTACCTCTCTTGTACCTTCTTAATCTCATGTCAATATATGACCTGGAAATCTGTTGGCAAGGATGCTGGAAAATGTGGTTTCCAGGCATCCAGCCCCCAACAATAAAAGGGAAGAAGGTAACAGAGAAGCTGGCAGATACAGCTAAAGAAAGAAATAACTCCAAAGGCTGGAAGGGAGAAAACTTTTGCCAAAGGAAAAGGTAAAAAAATTACCCATGCATAGATTCTTGATTATTGTAAAATATCTCCCACTCTAAGTCTTCTGTACCATATGCAACTTCTCTTTTAAGGTGACACTTTCAGCCGGGCAATCCCAGCACTTTGGGAGGCTGAGGCAGGAGGATAACTTCAGTTCAAGAGTTCAAGATGAGCCTGGGAAATCTGGTGAACCCCCATCTCTATAAAAAATACAAAACTTAACAGGACATGGTAGTGAGTGCCTGCAGTCCCAGCTACTTGGGACACTGAGGCGGGATGATTGCTTGAACCCAGGAGGTTGAGACTGTGGTGAGCTGAGATTCCACCACTGTACTCCAGCCTGGGTGACACAGTGAGATCCTGTCTCAAAAATAAATTTTTTAACATAATACTTTGTTAATTTGTTGTGGCTGCCTCATTGTTTTCTGGGCTTAGCCTAGCCATAAGATTTCATTGACTATATACTCTTGACCATCAGAATTTTGTTTTTCACATTTAAGGTACCATCATGTAAAGACAGAAATCTTGATAAATATGTTTGTCTCCCGGGCTAATTACCAAACTGTAAGAATATGACCGTTTTATTATCTATTGTTGTGAAACAAACCACACTTTAAAACTTAGTGGCTTAAATCAATAATTTACTATTTCTCATAATCAGTGGCATAGCAATTCAGGCAGGGTTCAGCTGGCTCTTCTGTTCCAGTGATAATGGCTGGGTCCCTCACTCAGCTATATTCAGGGGGTAGCTAGCTGGGCTACAAGATCTAAGGAGGATTCCCACACCCATGTGGTGCCTTGGTGCTCCTCCATGTGGCTTCTGTCCATCCGTGTGGCTAACTTAGGCTCTGCACAATACAATCTCAGACAGTCAGGCTTCTTACACTGTGTTTATACACACACACACATTATACACATGTGCTACTGACAATCTGTTAAATGGTAGTAAAGCCCAATATCTTTTATTTTTTAATGAGCATAAACAGAAAGAGAAGATCTTATATTGCTTTTACTACACTCCACTGTGGCGATCATTAATCTACTTTTCCATTCAGTCTCATCATTCCTTTCTTAGTTTTCTTGTTAACTCCCTACGCTGATCCCTTCTACCTCCCACAAGGTGACACAGGGATCTTATTCCATCTTTGTATCCTCTTCCTGTTGGCTGGATTTTTCAAATATATCATAGAACTTGGCTTTGTTCCACACTTCACAGTAGGTATCTAGGAAATATGTATATCATGTACTTAGACCTGAGCATTGTGAGAGCTTGCAGCTTGTAGTTGGGTAAAGTGGATTTGTTCTTTTATTTTGTTTTGTTTTTGTTTGTTTGTTTCGAGACAGGATCTCACTCTGTCACCCAGGCTAGAGCACAGGGGCACAATCAAAGCCCACTGTAACCTTGTTATACTCAACATCCCAGGCCCTCCTATGGCCTCAGCCTCCTGAGTAGCTGGGACCACAGGCGTGCACCACCACACCCAGCTAACTTTTTAATTTTTTGTCTAGAGAGGGTCTTGCTATGTTGCCCAGGCTGGTCTCAAACTCCCAGGCTCAAGCAATCTGCTCACCTTGGCCTCCCAAAGTGCTAAGAGTACAGGCAAGAGCCACTGCACCTAGCCTGTTCTTTTCTAAATGCTGTCAGCTACACATTCAGATCCCTGACACTTGTATAGATGTACACAGATACTCACACATCCTCATTCCTCTAAAAAAATCATTTGGGAATTAAACAATGTTAAGAATCATTTGTGTTCTCACATCAAGTGGAAGTTTGAGGATAATTTTAAACTTTTAGGAGGCGAGTATGTCGTTTTCATCTTTGTGTCTCCACATCTTTGTGTTCTACCACAAGGACTGGCAAATAGTAGGTGCTTAATAAGTGTTTGTTATACTGAAGGCTGGCCATTTCCATTTAACTAACCCAGCACATATTGCCCCCCCTCTTTTTTTTTAGTTTGCAAGCTGAAATGTACAATTTGTTTTGCAAATACTTATTAAGAAATTCAGAGACACACAGTAGATGCTTTTTTTTTTTTTTGAGACAGAGTCTCACTGTGATGCCCAGGCTGGAGTACAGTGGCACAATCTCGGCTCACTGCAACCTCTGCCTCCCAGGTTCAAGGGATTCTCCTGCCTCAGCCTCCTGAGCAGCTGGGATTACAAGCGCCTGCCACCACACTCAGCTGACTTTTGTATTTTTAGTAGAGATGAGGTTTTACCATATTGGCCAGGCTAGTCTCGAACTCCTGACCTCAAGTGATCTGCCTGCCTCCCAAAGTGCTGGGATTACAGGCATGAGCCACCACACGTGGCCTAGTAGATGCTTTTTTATTTATATTTATTTATTTGTTTATTTTGAGACAGTCTTGCTCTGTTGCCCAGGCTGCAGTGCAGTGGCACAATCTCGGCTCACTGCAAGCTCCGCCTCCCGGGTTCATGCCATTCCCCTGCCTCAGCCTCCCGAGTAGCTGGGACTACAGGTGCCCGCCACTACAGCCCTGCTAATTTTTTGTATTTTTAGTAGAGACGGGGTTTCACCATGTTAGCCAGGATGGTCTCGATCTCCT
Organism: Macaca nemestrina; assembly: GCF_043159975.1. Lineage (NCBI taxonomy): Eukaryota > Metazoa > Chordata > Mammalia > Primates > Cercopithecidae > Macaca > Macaca nemestrina. Next base: position 106,865,702 of record NC_092130.1, on the reverse strand, counting down.
GACGTCGTGATCCGCCAGTCTTGGCCTCCCAAAGTGCTGGGATTACAGGCATGAGCGACTGCGCCCAGCCGATGCTTTTCATACTATACAAATAAAACTCAAATTGTCACAGAAAATATTGGATAGAAAATGAGGCAGAAAAAAATACTGACCATTGCACTTAAATGTGCTGTATCCTTTTAGTTATGAATACAAATTAATTTTCTTCTAGTCTTTAAAAAATTGTGCGTGGGCGTGTGGAAACAGAAGGGAAGGACTTGAGGCACAAGCCAGGATGGAGGGATTCTAAGTAACCCATTGTGATCCCCTACACATGTGTTGGCCAGGATGCTCTCCAAACAGGCCTCAGTAGAAAAGAAGGAGCCCAGCTTCCTTTCTAATCAGACCTGGAGCTCCTGTGTGCAAGCCCCAAGGTCCAGGCTGCCTGCAGGCTCCTGATAGCTTAGGCAGAAGCAAGGGAAAAGCTGATAGTGAGGCAGAAACCCTGGGAACCGCTAGGCAGCCTAGGGCCTCCCTTCTGGGCAGTTCTTGTGCCAGATGTGATGCACACCTCAGGGGCCTGAGCCAGGGCCAGGGAGGGCCTCTCCCTTTTTCCATCATGTCTAATTGAACCCAGTCCCTGCCTGGAGCCTCTCAGCTTCAAACGGGGGACTGAACAGTTTGCCGACGTGACAGTCCTGTGGCACTTTCTCAGCAGTATTTTGAAAGAAGCACTGGAGGCAGCGCCTCACGCTGAGAAGCATGAAACAGGCGCAGGGGTGTGTGTGGGTGTGGGCTTGGAAGGGAACCTGGGCTCTGACTGGATGCCATTTGTTTCTTTTATTTCAGGCTGCTGTTCTTGTTGTTTTTATGAAGACATTTTTCTCTCACAAATGCAAAAACTCGAGCTGTGTGGGCCATCAATTTCTGCTCCTTCATACAGACAAATCCGGGCTGCCTGGTGGCTCGGCCTTCCTCTCCTGGGAGGCAGCCCCGACTCACCTCACGGGGTGCCCATGGGCCGGCCGGCAGGGAAGGGAGGCCTGTCGGTGGCAGCTTCTGGGGGTGCTGCCAGAAGGCACTGGGTGCTTACCCTTATTGATATTGGAGAGAAAAAAAATCAGAATATTGCTAAGTAGTTTCAAGCCTGTCTAGCAGTCACAGAAGAGACATTCCTGTTAGATTTTCTGAGCTGAAATCTGTGTTCCCTAAGTCAGGCCCTCCTTCCAAGTCTCAGCCCCTCCACTGCGAAATGAAAAGGCACAGCTAGGGGTCTCTCATGCCCCGGTTGCTCCCACTTTCGATCATCCCATGACCTCCTCTGGACTGGGAATGGCGGAGGTCATTAGAAGCCTGGAAAATCCAAAAGAATGGAAACCTCCAATATGTTCTTTTCGACTTAGAGAATGTATATCTAAATACTGAAGCCCCACACCATCAAGAACTGACCCAGAAGCTTCTCCTGTGTCTCCATCCTGCCCCCTGAAATCCTGAAAATGTCTCTGCTCACCTTTCTAAAGGAATACACATCACTGTTTCTGCATTGGCTGTGCTCCCATCCCACCCCCGACTTCTCTTTCTCATTTGTCTATCTAATCTGTCCTGTCTCTGACTGGGAGAGTGATGCTTGGTTTAAAAGACATCTCTGCAGGAAAGCTCGAGAGGAAACAGAGAGGCTAATCCATCAACCATGTTTCAAAATAACCAAGGTGATACACATAATAACATCATGCCAGCTGGCATTTTGTGGCTCTTACAGCTCCGTGTAGGTAAGACAGGTATTCATATCCCCACTGTACAGATGCAGATACTGACTCCACGAGATAATTGAGTTGCCCACATTTTCAAGACCAGTTAAAGGTAGAATGCGAACTGAAAACCAGATCTTCCGAGTCTTAGTGCCCCGTTCGCAGAGCTGTTTAAAATATGGATCATCTTTCTGGAGGAAACAGCTTTACCTTCTCTGCTCACTAGTTCTTGGATTGAGAGGGTGGAGGAGTGAAAGAAGCGGGGAGAACTCATCCCAGAGTTAAAACTTTTTTCAGAACCATTTGACTCTTGCTCTGCAATGCTTAAAAGCTGCTTCTGCTTCTAGGATTTACCCAGAAACCCGTCATCACAAAACCAGTAGCTCCTTTTGTCGTATGTCCCTACTCGAAAGCATACAAGCAGGGGTGATCATCCAATTACAGGATCAGCTTTCCATTGTCCAAGATAATAAAGCAACAGCATTCATGGGTTATGACTTGGATGGGCACCCGCTAGAGTGGCATCCTCTTGTTGGCCATCTTCCCTGCTCTGATCACATCCTTTAGTACCTGTGGAAATGTTGCAGCTCTTGCTACTGACTAATGGGAATATTTCATCTTGAACATGAACAGAGAGAAACTAAGAACTTGAATATTACAACTGGAGTATGAGTTTGGAAAATATTTAGATGTTCTCATTTATTCTAATTCAATACTTTAAGAAATGGCATGGCTTCAGTTCTGATTCTGCACAATTTACTGGTGGATTTATGGGGAGGAACCCATATGGATTTGTTTCAAAATTTAGCTTAAACTATTGCTGACTGGTTTTATTTGGGGTTCATGTCAAGGTTTTTCTTCACGGTTTTGTTTTGTTGAGGTCCTGGGAAGGTCCATGAATATTTGGAGCATGAAGTAGATCTGTTGAAAACAAAAACAAACCTCAAGAATGCTACTATTTTTTGAAAAATATTAAACAATAGGCTTCTGATGTTCATTATTTAAACAAGATGAACTGAAAGAATGTCAGTCCATTTTGGATTGAAAAATTCCGGGTTCTTCTTTTTTAAAGTTGGAAAAGCATCTCCTTTATAATGGATTTTTAAACCCAAAGCATACCATTTCATCCTCCAAAAATGTAACTGACACCTGAGGTTGGGAGTTCAAGACCAGCCTGACCAACATAGAGAAACCCCGTCTCTACCGAAAATACAAAATTAACCAGGCCTGGTGGTAAGCACCTGTAATCCTAGCTACTCAGGAGACTGAGGCAGGAGAATTGCTTGAACCCAGGAGGTGGAGGTTGCAGTGAGCCAAGATCACACTACTGCACTCCAGCCTGGGCAGCAAGAGCGAAATCCCTTTTCAAAAAACAAACCAAAACAAAATGTAACTAATGTGAACTTGGAACTATTGTGGCAGAAACAGTTTCCGGTTGTGCATTTTGGAGGCACTGGTGGGGGAGGTTTTTAGAGAGGTCACGTTGAAAAGTCCAAAATATCCAAGAGTGCTCAGCAGAGCTTTTCCTGTAACTTGGAGGTACATAAAGCTGAAAGGCAGAACATAAAGAAGAGGTGCCAATGGGAATTCTATTTTAGGGGCATCTCTACCCTTCACCAAATGGGTAATTTTTAGTACACTTACCAGGTTATATTACTTTGCCAAAAGCAGCACGGTGATTTTGAGTATCTTTTTTTTTTTTTTTTTTTCCCACTTGGTTAACTACTTCTAACCTAATGTTTCTAAACTGCAAGAATTCAACCAAATGCTTTAGACTATGAATACCTCTTTACCTTTCTTCATCACACACACACATGCTCATTCCCTAATGGCAACCTTCTCATTCCTTTTAGCCTTCCTTCACCCCAGTAAAGCTGGTCATTTGGATATTATCTTTAACTGAATTGTTTCATTTTGTTAAAAATTATTTAATGCAATCACAGAAGATGTCAATTTATTAGAGATCTATTAAAGCAGCAGCTTTTAAATCAGATGGATTTCAAAGGCTCTCTATGCTTCAGTTTCCTCATCTAAAAAATGCACAACGTAATAAGACCTTCCTTAAAGGAGGCTAAGAGAATTACAACCAGAAGATGCCAGTGAAACCCTTAGTAAGTGTCCAATAAGCAAACGATCTGATTGTCCTAAGTTCAAACAGGCATCTTTCACTGTTTGGACCAGGCTTTGCTGGGGTGGTAGCGGGAGGTGGGGACACTGAGATGTGTGTCCCTGGAGAACTCTGAGAAGGAGTAGGGCAAGAGCTCAGTAGCTCACTCTCAGGGAAGCTTCCAGTCTCCTTCAGCTTGTCATGACTGCAGAACCATGTTTTCACTTTCAGGTCAAGAAACAATGTCTTCAGTCTCCCTTTCTCCTGTGTCTACGCCTTAGCTTCACATTGGCCCAGAGAGTCCTCCTTCAAGTCAATTCAAATAGTTACATTCAAGTAGCAGACAAAAGCAAGCTTTCTCTTCGTTTGTTAAAATTTTTAAATTGTTTCCTTGTGATAAAATACACACAACATAACTGTTACCATCTTAAGTATGAAGAGTACCATTAACAATGTGAGTGTTAAGTATACTCACATTGTTGTACAAGCAATATAATCTGCAAAACTCTTGCATCTTAAAAAACTGAAACTCTGTACCCATTAAACAACTCCTCATTTCCCCCTGCCATATCAGACTCTGACTGTTCTTGATATCTCACGTAAGTGGAATCATACAGTGTTTGTCTTTTTGTGACTGGCCTACTTTACTTAGTATGGTGTCCTCAAGGTTCATCTATGTCGAAGCATATGTCAGAATGTCCTTCCTTGTTAAGTCTGGATAGTATTCCATTGCATGTGTACTTCACATTTTATCTACTCGTCTATCAATGGACACTGGGGTCGCTTCCATTTTTTTGATTACTGTGGATAATGCTCTATCAAAGTGGTGTACAGATATCAGTTGGAGTCCCTGCTTTCTACTGTTTAGGGTATATATTATACCTATAAGTGAAAATGCTGGGTCATATGGTAATTCTCTTCAATTTTTTGAGGAATGCCATAAGTTTTTCCACGGTGGCTGCACCGTTTTACATTCCCACCGACAGTGTTCTCTTCACTTTTATGAGGTGGCCACTCTTTCGGAAGGAGAGGAACTCTGGGTAAGACATGTGTCTAGAAATAGAATAGGATCAATCAGCCTTGATTCACGGAAGTATCCTGTTCCAGCAGCACCTTGCCAGGTGAAGTGAGTCACAAGCTCCCTTTCCGTTTCATTGTCACTGGGGGAAGGAAGTGATAGAGGTGGCTTCCAGCCATGCTGGGATCCCACGTGTGTTTGCTGCTTGAGGAGGGACTTCCCATCTCTCCCTTGCTCTCTTTTCACATACCTACTCTAGGGCGCCTCTGACATAAGCCCACCTGCAACTTCTTCCAGGATCTGCTTCCACTTTGCCCCAGGAGCTACTTTTCCCTTTATCGTTTTCTTTCATAGGATCTGAAAATGGTCTTGCAAAAGGTTGTTTCTTTGTTATTCTCATGTTCTCATGTCCATGTCAAATAGGGAAAATGAGGAAGTTAATTGCTGTCTCTCTCAGGAACTCAGACCAACATAAAAATAAGACTCCTGAACTTAGAGCCTGTTTTGTCCACAAGATTATCCAACCTGCAACAAGCACCAGAGCTTGCCTGAGATCCTGAGATCCTAGCCAGCTGGGCATACACCAAGATCTAGCATGGAAGAAGTGAAGTCTGCGTCAGGATTTCAGAGAAGAAGGATCAATGAACTAACCTTAGCTCCTCCCTTTCAAATATCCACCCAGAAAAACAAAAATCTGTTCTCACCCTAGGCCACAAAGCTTGATGCTTAGGAGGCAGGCAGCTTGGGGGTGTGTTTCGCCACCTGCTGGTTGCATGACTGTGAGCTCGGGACTTCGCCTCTTTGTGCCTCAGTTTCCTTATCTGTAAAAGGAAGACAAGAATTGTATACCTTTTAGCATTCATAGCAGTTTTATCACCTCACAATAAATTCACACTAAAGGCTATTAATCATCCTAGCATGAAAAAAGAGAAGGATCTTCAAAATTCAAATTTGGTTCAGTATTTAGGTTCCTGTAAACAAGTCCAACACATTCTCCTCTGCATCTTTGTTCAAGCTGCTTGCCTCTGCTGGTTCTCTCTCATGGTCCTCCTCCCGATCTTCTGCATCTTTCTTCTCTTTCTTTTTGTGGGTTTAACTCTCCAGGCCCGTAAGGATCTGTCCTGCCACATCTCTTATTTGAGACACTCATTTTTGCTCTTCTTTTTACTGTGTCATTCTCAGAGCTCCAGAACGATTTATTTTGCATTACCCATAAAGGCAGGCACATTGCTAGGCACTCTTTGTGCTTGATGCTTTTTGAAGAATGCAGAATGCCTGGCTTAAAGAAACCTACTTTCTTAGAAAAGTTCCAGCTTAGAGGAAACCACCCCGTGATCACCCGCATGGAATCTCGGGCTGAGCAATGTGGTTTGCAGATCGCGGAGCAGGAGCCTGTGAAATCTGGGAAGCAGGCGTGTGCTGTGTGCAGAGGCATTCCAATAATAGTTTCAGATGCAGAGGACGGGTGAGCTGCTGTGACTCATGTCCCCAGAGCAAGCACGTCTCCAGGCAGAGGGGACGTGGGCGGGGACACTCACCCTTGGCCGAGGGGAATTACCTGGGGAGGCCAGGAAACAGGCCCTGGAGCGCAGACAGGAGCCTGGCGTGCACAAGGGCAGCCACGCTGACTCACACAGGAAGGCAAGAGGGCGATGACCAAATTTGAAAGAAGCAAGTCACCTATGTCAGGGAAGCCCTTAGAGAAACAGGAAGCATGATCAGCTGGTTTCAAGCTCAGAAAAGGAAAATTCAGTGTGTCCCCATGCCTTTGTTCTCACAGAAGTTTATCAAGATGAGAGTCTGCTGAGCCCAGCGCTGTGGTTCTGAGAAGCAAGAGTCAGCTGCCTTCTCCGATGGGGCCTCCACAGCTTCAGAGTTCGTGCAGTTGTCTGTCTGCAAGAACTGCTGGAGGGGAAGAATCCTGGGTTGGAGGGCGCAGCACTGTGAGTCTCCTCCCCACCCTCACGTGTAATTACCATAGCAGACATGTATGGACAGAGCCTCCACCTTCAGTTTTGTGGGTTGTGACCAGCCAAAGGATGGCCAGGTGAGGGAGGAACTGTGCTCCCCAAGACAGGAGCCCAGGCACCAGCCTGAGCCAGCCCAGAGGAAGGGACATCTTTTTGTAATGTGTCTACCCAAATGAGCATACCTTTTCCCAATTACCACAAAGACACCCTGCATGCTAGCTGTGGCCCTGTCTACAGAGCACTTATTACATGCTAGAGTCTGTTAAGAATTTGGCACGCATTGTCTCGTTTAATTCTTACAACGATCCTAAGAGACGGGTTTTTTTTTTTTTTTTTTTTTTTTTTGTGAGACAGTCTTGCTCTGTCACCAGGTTGGAGTGCAGTGGCACCATCTCGGCTCACTGCAACCTCAGCCTCCTGGATTTGAGCGATTCTCCTGCCTCAGCCTCCAGAGTAGCTGGGAACTTCAGTTGTGCACCAACACACCCAGCTAATTTTTGTATTTTTAGTAGAGATGGGGTTTCACCACGTTGGCCAGGATGGTCTCAATCTCTTGACCTCGTGATTCGCCTGCCTCAGCCTCCCAAAGTGCTGGGATTAGGGTTCTTTTAGTACCCCTGTTTTACAGATGAGGAACTGTAAGCACAGAGAGGGAATCTGCCTAATGCCACACAGCTATTTGTATCAGATTTGAAATTTGCACAAGGGCATGCTGCCTCCTAGAATGATTTTGTTTAGAACTAGATAATGATGATGATCATGATTATTTCAGTCTTAGGTAGTTGAAGCTCCCCTGTGTTCTCAGGGATGTCTCAGTCAGCCTAATATGCCTCTGGGGTAAACAGAGAATGGTGGAGTGTTGGCAAGTTCTTGGAGAGGTTGGCTCCACCTGTCCAGGGCCAGGCTGCCCCAGGGCCATGTGCCCTGGCTAAGTAGCCAGCCTCTCGTCTATGCTAGAGCTTGGTGTATGCCCAGCTGGCTAGGATCTCTGGATCTCAGGATCTCAGGCAAGTTCTGGTGCTTTTTGCAGATTGGATGATCTTGTGGATGAAACATAGGCTCTGAGTTCCGGAGTCCTATTTTCACGTTGGTCTGAGCTCCTGAGAAACACAGCAGTGAACTTCCTCATTGCAGCACAGGGCACTTCCTCCGGCAGCACAGGGCAGGGATCCACCTAAATGAACACAGGCTTGCCAGCACCCTATTTCCCCAATGCCCTGAGTGTGGTTAGACTTCTGGCTATGCAGGAGATTTCTGTATAGTTCTCCAGGTAATGACAGACAGGATAACCTGCCACTCAAATGGAGTTGCCACTTCAAGAGAAACAGCAACCTTTATTCCAGAAATTCTGAAACATCAGTCCCCTTAAAATCATATTCTCAGCCCAGGATTGGCATGCTAACAAGTTCCCAGGAAGTTTGATACCCATAGTTCTCTGGATTATTCTCCCTGAAACATCACTTTGGGCCCTTCATGCTGTGAGATGTAGGTCGCCATCCCAGCTAAATGAAATCAGCAGAGCTGACACTGAAAGTCCCTTTGTCCAATGAAAGCTAACAACTCTAGTATCGTGGCTGACCATCACATCATTTAAGGATCATTTTATTTTTAAGAAATAACTGGAGAGTTCACTTGCAGTACCCTCAGGTGAAGGCTCTGGGGGGTGGGGCCACCTGTGACGACATGAATTGCCCTAAGGAAAATCATAGGAAGAAAATATATAGGTTTGAGTGACCTGGGCCATATTTTTGGGGCCCAGTGGTTCTGCAAAGCTAAAGATTTTCATATAGAAACGCAAACATTTGGAAAATGAGAGTAGATAAGGATCTGTGTTTCAGAAGGGCAGCTCACACCTCCAAGTTCAGGGATGAAAGGTTCTTCAGGCCAGAGGGTGCTGTACTTTCTCTAATTTCCCACCCAGACTCCCTCCTTCCTACAAATATAGCAGGCATGACCTGGGTTTTGATCTGAAAAGCATCACACATGCTTGTGGCCCAGAAATGTCTCTCTAATCTTCCCACACTTCATGCTTCTTTGGCTTTCCTTTGGCTCTGGAAGAATTCGGAACTGTGAGACAGCCCACCCAAAGGGCTAACTCCCTGAGAGGGAACCCCTTAATCTATTAGCCCTCTGACATTTTGGGAGGGATTTCTTATCAACCCTGGCAGTTAGCTGAGATAATCAAGGCAGGTAAGGAGGCGGTGCCTGGATAATGGGATGGGAGAGGGTTAATGAGATCTGATAGGACATTGGGAGGGGGCGATGTGGATGCTGTTTCACATGCCAGAGGCCAGGTCTGCTGGTCTGCTTACTTCCTTTACCCTTCTGATTAGAGCTGGAACGGTCCCTGCCCTCCCCACCAAAACCAGGAGTGCCCTCCCCACAACTTGCCCCATTGCTTAGATTCAACACTCTCTAAGAATCCAAACAGCTGACTACATCACATGTTCTGGCTTCTTTCTGTTTTAAAGGAATGAGGGCAAGTGTGTGCGTGTGTGTGTGTGTGTGTGTGTGTGTGTGTGTGTAGAAAGCATGTTGGGCTCTATAGCTGCAGATTTCCTTCCCTTGGGCTCTCTCAGCTTCTACCAGTTTGAACAATCTCAGGAACTGCACACAGAAGAGACAGCTGGCTATAAACGTCCTCCCCATGGGGAGACAGCTCCCAGGTAGAGCTGAAGCCGCAGCTGTCAGCCTCAGAAAGGAGCTGCGTCCCTGCAAGATGTAAATCCCAGACCTTGACCATCTCGCAGCAACCTGAATTTCATTTATTGGGTTAGCTGTGTAACAATGGGCAAAAAGTAAGGAGAACTGGCCTTCCTCTGCTTTCCTCCTAGCTATGAGCAGATACACAGGCTCCCAAACTTGTTGGAAATGAAGGTAGACAGTGAAGTTGGGCAAGGGACAGCCTCTGTGTGCCTCAGTTCTGTCAAATGTAATACAAACCACTTGACCATAGAAGTTCCTGCTGGTTCTAAAGCTGTAAAATTCTGTAAGATGTTACCACTGTTAGTCTGGCACATATTTAGAGGTATGCATATGTAGAGAGACATTATATAGGTGTTTAACTTACATGAATTCAACTATACAAGTTCTGTCTCTTTTGCATACTTAAAAATAAAAATGCTGTAAAATTATATTTTATGTACACACACATGTTATATATTTATACAAACATAATACTGGGCAGGGTTATATGCCCAAAACCTTGTATAACTATACTTTATCAGTGACTTAGGTTTTTTCTCATTTATCTTTGATTGCACTTAACTTTAGAACCTAACCCCACAGAAGGTGAGATTCCACTGTAATTATTACAGTGTTGCTAAGGAGGCAGTGGAGTATAGGGAGAAAGGTGTGGGTTTAGAAGACAGATTGAGCTGGATTTAAGTCCTGGATTTGAATCTCGGCTTTGTTCTGTATTAATTGTGTGATCTTGGATAAGTTACTTCAGCTCTTCCAAGCCCAGTTTATCATCAAATAGGAAGAATAATGCCCATCTCACAGGATTATTGTGAAGGTTAAATGAGATCATGTATGTGACACTTATTACAGTGCCTGGGACAGTGTATCACTCAGCATATGACATTTATTACACATGATTCAGCCCACATACATTTACGTATCTAATGCTATTTTATAAAGCAAAATCAAACACGTCAGTAGCCATTTATGCAGAGCAAAAAACTCTGATGACCTACAGATCACACTTTCCCACGATGTGCTCCAGATTTGACAGATGAGTCTGTGGCCATATAAATTTGAAATATTTTACATGTTACATACTTCTCCTCGAGACTCATGATATATTAATATGTTAAAGAGTCTAAGAAGTACTACAGCAGAAACACTTGCTTAACTTGGTTTGTCTCACCCCTCTAACACTTATTAAGAGCCCTAGGATCAGGTCCCTAGAGTCCAAAATACACTTTGGGAAGTGTTTCCAAGTGACCTAGGTCACTGTGGGCACAGGTTACTCTAGCTTCTAGAAACCCCCGGCTAGGCAGGTGGGGTCATGTGTGGCTGTTGGGTATCTCCACAAAGAAGGTCAGTGTTTCTGAGTTTCACTGGCATCACAATCACCTGGGGAGCTTTACAAAAATGTAGAATTTTTTGGTTCCACCTCAAAGCTGCTGAATCAGACAAGAAGGTCAGAAGCGTGCATTTTAAATAGGTATTACTAGCATCATACTAAATGTTAAGATGCACTGAGTAGGTGCCTGGAGTTAAATTCAAGCAAGTGGTAGGAAGAAGATCTCACATACTTCTCCCTCTCAATCTCCAAGTTTCTAGAGCTAATTTAACATGTGATTCAATGGACTGAAAGGATTCTTTCCCTGCTTCCTCACATGAACAGCACCAACGGGCAGGTTGGAGGGCTGCCATCAGCAGAGTTTAATGTAAGTTCCTTTAATCAGATTGCTTTCTTCTTTCTAGCTTGCTGAGACCCTGGCCCTCAGTAAAGCGGCTTCTTGATCTCTAAAGGAGCTGTTTCTGCCAAAGGAGGGTGTCACTTGGGAAAACCACACTGTGTGACCTGACTCCCAACCACAGACGCTTCTACATAGAAGTATTCAGATAATGGGTGGCATTGAAGGAGAAAGCCATGGAAAGCCACATGCAGCCTCCGGGCTGGAGGTATGAAAAGGGACAGAATGTTTTCTAACTATGGGAGAGGGGTGTATTAGAAGTTGATTCTATGCTTACGAACCTTTCTGTTAGTAAGACTCTCCTTGAAAACCAGTAAGCTTAAGTCCTTGTTCTAACCTTTTGGAATGTAAATGGATCTTTCCAGGGGCGAGATAAGCCCAGTCTCCAGTTTTACAGAGATGTCTTCAAGGTCATGGGTCCCATAACCCAAATGCAAAATGTACCACTGGAGCTAACCTGAGAGCCTGTCCCAAGATGTAATTGTTTGTTTCTTAAGGATGTGGGAGATGTATTATTATTTCTTCTGCTTTGCTGCATACATTGTGTAAGATTTCATCCTGACCTTGTAGCCTCTTGCCAGCTACCATATGTGTGTGCTGTGTTGTGTGAATTCATAAATCAGTGTTGTTGTTGTTGTTGTTGTTGTTGTTGTTGTTCCACAGTGATGTAGAGGTTTCTGTTGTTTGGCTAGACTTTGAATTCCCTAATAGTAGGAATGGTAGGTTGGACTTCCATTGTACTATTCTAAGCAGTAATGTGAGGTTCTAAAAATTATGAAGACAGGGTAAATTCTACCTTTGCTACAGCCAATGGAAGCTATCTGGGGGGAACTGGGGAGGAAGGAAGAAGGAGCTTATGAGCCTGGAGCACACTGAGCAAGAGCATTGAGTCATGGTGGGGAGTTGGGGATATGAAGACCCTCCCAATGTAATTGCCCAGTGATTTCTTCCTGCCCACTGCACACACAGAATCAATTCATTGAGACTGCAGTATTGCAGTAAAAAAAGTGTTTAATTGATGTGCGGCTGGTCACATGGGAGACTGGAGTTACCACTCAAATCAGTCTCCCCAAAGGCTCAGAGGTTACAGATTTTCAAGGATAGTTTGGTGGTCAAGGGACTAGGGAATGGGTATTGCTGATTGGTTGAGGATACAATGATAGGGATGTGGAAAATGGTCCTCCTGTGCTAAATCCATCTCTGGGTAGGGGGCCATTTGACTGGTTGAGTGATGCATTATGATTCTGGGTGAGGTCAGTCTGAAAAACATCTCAAAAGACCAATCTTAAGTTCTACAAAAGTGATGTTGTCTACAGGGGCAATTGGGGAAGTCACAAATCTTGTGACTGCTGGTCACATGACTCCTAAGCAGTAAGAGATTATAGAAATTATACCTACATTTTAGCAGAATTCAGCCCCTTACATAATTCTAATCTTGTGGCCTTTCATTAGTCTTACAAAGACAGTTTCAGCCCCTGAATAAGGTGGAGATCAGTTTTAGGGAGGGACTATTATTATTCTTGCTTCAAACCTAATTTATAAACTAAATTCCTCCCATGGTTAGCTTGGCCTATGCTCATTCCTGGGCATTTTTATGTTTAACAAATTTGGAAAAGTTACTGGAGATTCACAGGAATTTGATTCCCCTCCAGGGATGATCTGCTTTGTAAAATGCAGAGGGAATGGGACAGTGGGAGAGGGTGGGGCTCTCAGACCACTCCCTTGCCGTTCACTTCTGGCCTCTTCAAATGCTCATCAAGCAAAATTTCTGGTTGAACCATATGGCTTTGATTGAAAAAAAGGAGGTTGGTATGTGGGAAAAGAGCAAAATTTTTTTACAATGGCATTGTTACAATCTTGATCAAATATACCACGTAACCTTCCCTTCCAAGGGTAATTGGTCAAACTCTTCTGTGTTTGACCGCCACTTCACTCCCCTACCACACATGCTAGCTGTTGTGTTTCTCCATTTGGCGTGACACAGGACAACTGGTCAGCTTTCTGTATAAAGGAAAGACAATATTTTCTTTTTAGCTAACATTTCCCTTTAAAGAACGAAAGAAAAAAACAACTGGGGTCCCAAGTTCCCATGGCTTCTATCCACTTTCCATTAGGCGCCCCATGCACCTGCTAACCAGAACTCAAGCAGCACTTCTGGATCACCATCGTGTTCCAGCTGCCCCCCACCTGGATAGTTCTGTCTTGAATTTCTTCCTGTTCCTTGACTATCTTTGACATAGTGACCATTTTACCTCTTTCTGGCCAGAAGTGGCTGTTCCTCAGTGGGGATGAATCACTTTGTACCCATAACAATGCTGGCAATCCCCAAACAGCAGACACTTTCCACTTGTTCAAAGTCCCTGAACAGCCTTTGAAGGAAACTTAACAAACAGTTACCCCTGGGTTAACACCTGGTGTGAGGCTGCATAGCTTGAAATATAACTTTACAAACCACTTCAAAGTTGCTGTAGATACAGGATTGGAACAGAAAGACTATTTCCCTCTAACCACTACAGCATATTTCCTTCTAGTCAAGCAGTAAGCCCCAACGTAACAGCAGAATTCCAGAGTCTTCCTGATTTAGCACACTGCCATTTTGTCATGGCTCATTTTGATCCCTCTCATTAGTCAGCCCAGTGTTACCATATCTAATAAATCAGGTATAGACTAGTTGCCTCCCAAAAGAAAGAATTTGCCTTCATTTTCTGTACCACACACAAGCAAGCAGTAATTTATACACTGCCTGGAAACCAGTAGCACAAACACTGATAAGTAAATGTTCAGCTGAAGCCAAGCTCCCCCTACTACTTGTGAAAGGAACTTGGATGCCCACTCTCAAGTGTCAATCATCTTGAATCATGCTGCTGTTGAATTTAGCTTTTTTTTTTTTTTTTTCCCAGAGTAGCATCTCCCATTAAGCCAAATGATGCCTTTGGGCACATTTTTCCTTTAAAATATTTTACTGTATTTGAATGGAAAATAACTGAAATATGAAAAAAATGTAAGTCTATTTGGGTGGTTGGTTATATAGCCAGGGTTAAGTGTTTATATTTTAAGTTACTATTTTTAATCAAAAGTTTCCCAATAATTACAGCCTAAAGGAAACCACAGTAAAAATATTAACCAGAATTTTACTCAATGTAATGGATAATTACCAAAGAATAAATAAATCATATTTAGGAATAGGAAAGAAAGAAGAATGACCTTGTTAAAAGTTGTCAGCTTCACAGAGGTGAACCTCGTCTCCCAGCTCTCCTCCTCCACCCTCCTCGACTCTCCTTCCCACCTCAGCCAGGAGTTCAGTGACCTTCTGCACTTCCCCTCTGTTTCTATCGAAACTTGCCCATGGGAAAGATCCAAAACTCTTTCCATTATGACATAAATGATTGATAACTTACATGTTCCATGTTTTCAGATTATTCATTTATTTTAACAGACTGGAGAATGCTTACAACTAAAGAAAGAAGCTCTAACAGATGTCTCAGCAGTCAGACAATGGGTAAGGGATAGTTTTTGTCAGTAAGGGTGGTGGTACCGGGGCATTGTCTTCCAAACCTAAGTGAGATTGTAATAGAAGTTTTGAAGCTATTAATGAAATATGTCAATAAACATGAGATAAAATTACATGGTTTCACAGGTATATTGTTCTTAAAAAAAATATTGTGTTCTAGGAATTTCAGTGGCTTCACTAAATGGAGTCAGTCTGACATGTAAGATTTGGGCATTTGGGAAAAGGAGCAAGAATGAACATTGAGGAGACACACACACATGAACACTTTAAAAGAGTGTACTATAGTCTTACAGTAAGTGGGTAGGAGAGGAATGGGGCAGAGAAAGCATCTGAGGTTCTTGGAAGACCTTGAAGGACCTGGGAACTATAGGACTATCAGACCCAAGGCCATTGCTCTGGGGTGCTCCAGACATCTGGGGAGGAAGAAACCTGGAGAAAGGCTGTAATATTAGGTAACTGGCAGGACATAGTGACCTTTTGTGAAGATAATTCCAAAAGCTATTATTCTCATGTTAGAGACCAAATATCTCAAGGTTCTGAAGAATCAGCCCCTGCCTTCCTCTCATCTCTCTCTACCACCTCCCATCCCCACACTAGCACTTTGCACTCCAGCCAAAGGTCTTTGTACTCGAATCACCCAATTTGAGACACTCTTACATTTCCCTAACCTTCTCTAGTTAACTCCTGCTAATCCTTCAGGTTTCAGTATGACAGTTACATGCTCGGAGAAGCCACTCTGTCTCCTTGGACAAAAAAGACTTCGTTGCTCTCACAGATCCTGTACTTTGCCTTAAAAACTACTGGTTTATTTGGGAGGCCAAGGCAGGCGGATCACAAGGTCAGGAGATTGAGACCATTCTGACTAACATGGTGAAACCCTGTCTCTACTAAAAATACAAAAAATTAGCCAGGTGTGGTGGCATGGGCCTGTAGTCTCAGCTACTCACGAGGCTGAGGCAGGAGAATCGCTTGAACCCGGGAGGCGGAGGTTGAAGTGAGCCGAGATCATGACACTGCACTTCCAGCCTGAGCAACAGAGTGAGACTCTGTCTCAAAACAAACAAACAAAACCTACTGGTTCTGCTTTGTAATTATGTGTTGATATGACAGTTGATATATGTCTGTCTCCCTCACTGCTCTGCACACACTGCAAAGATGGGACCATATCTTGTTGGTTTACCTTTGTGTTCCCAGTGTGAAGCACAACGTGTGACATATAATATGTGCTCAGTAAATGTTAATTAATTATTTGAATGAATGAATGGTACTTCTCATCAAGGCAGCTCAGGAGAATCAACAAGCTGTTTAGCCTTGAGCAAGTGGCTTAATCTCTCTAAACTTCAGTTTCCCTATCTCTAACACAGCATTAGTGATAGCACCTATTTCCAAGGTTGTTTTGAAAATTAAATGAAATAATGCATGTAAATCACTGAGTACAAATCTAGTATGTAAAACACAATAAATGTTTATTATTATTACTGTTACTACCTGTATCTTTGCACCAGCTTTCTCATCTATAAACTGATTGTTTTAAAGTTTCCTTCAGCTTTAAACAGGCTATGACTCCTACCTAATCCTAAAAGAAAAGTCCTTTGTTCTCTGGATTTGTCAATCTGGCAACTCTAACCATCAATATATTAACATTTTTTTCCAGTTGAAAAAATTCTGCAGGAACGAGCAATGATTCATCAACTTGTAATAACATGCATGAATTTAAGACATGGCCATAATTATTTTATGAACTTGCATTTGATGTACCAGTCTTCACCGTTCTCATAAGATTCCGGGAAGTGGAAAGAGGGTGATTTGGAATGATAAAGCTCCTTTTCATCTACATACCTAAAGAGGGGTGCTTTTCTTTTCCTTTTGATGATCTTACAATAGGGTATCCTTGAAAAAGAAAACGAAAAGTAAGATATTTGCATTATACAGCCAAAATATTCAAGAGACCTGTGTTCCTCTTGGCATTTTCTAACTCTATTCTGTACCTTTCTGGATTTCAACCCACATGAAAGAAGCAATATTTATTACCTAGTAACTGGATAAACTATGTGTGATATTTAACTTCAAGTGCAAAATATTATCTTCTATGATCTTACAGTGTACTGGAGAGCTTTATGTCCATTTTGTGCTAGAGAAAGCTGAGGCTTCATGGAAGAAGATAATGACCTGAAGCCCATGTAGCTGTCCAGAGCTGAAATCAATGCCAAGCAAGCTCAAAGGTTTGGGCCTCATGATTAGACACCCCACTTCGCTTTGCTTACCTGCCAAATCCTGTAAGTGTGAGCTACACTTCATGTTTGTTTCCCATAAATACTTCCTTATTGATAATGTCAATAAAGTAAATTTCATCACCCACTTGGAATGGCTCCGTCCTTGTCCCGGCAGTGTTTTGCCTTCCAGAAGAACAGAACAATGCACCATAGTTTCCAAGTGCCTTTCATTTGCCACTGGAACTTTGCTATTTGGATCATAATTCCGCCTTCTCAGAGCTTAACAAATAAAATATCTTGGTGCAAGCAATTATCTCTGTAATGGAGGGAATTGCAACGATAAGCACCTTTTACACAAATTCCTGTGAGTTTTCAGTGCTTTATTTTAGGTTGACTCATACTGTCTAAAAATGTTTCAATGACATCTGAAGCCAGAGGACAAAAAAGTATCAAGAAAAAAATTTATTAAACCCAACAACCAATGTTTGTATAAAGTAAAAAGTTTATATATAGTTTACCAAGCATCAGTACTATAGAATTACCGGACTTTCAGCAAGCCAGTAAGGTAGCTATGGCAGGTCTCATTATTCCCATTTTACAGATGAAGAAAGTGAGGTCCATTCCTATGTTTTACTCAAAATCCTATGCTAGAGTTACAACCCCTCAAAGTTCTTGAGTACCTTATTTATTACTGTTATTGTTACTCTTACTATTTGAAACCAGAGGGGCATTCACCTACATTTTCATTTGCATGAGCAATCAAAGAAAATCAGAATTGGAATCACCTGCCAACATTTACTTAAAATAAATTTACTTATTATTTTCCAGACATACTTTGGACAAGTTATTTTAAACACAATTGTGCATCAGAAAAAATCCACAGGAACAATGAACACTCCATACGCTTCTGAACCTGAATAGGGAACAGACCTTATTATGGTGTCAGAATGAAACAATGCCTGGGAAGCCTCCATTACCGTTCCACAAACAAAACTAAGGAAATGCGAGAAGAAAGAAGAAAAGTACATTTATGTGCTGCAGGTCTAGTGCTCTAGCAGGAAATTCCGAGTGAGAGCTCTCACCAGTGCCCTAGCCCTTGACCCTGAGGTCGTGGGGCTTTTGCATGACTATTTCCAGCCAGGTGTTGGTTGGCCACATCCACAGACTCCAGAGGCTCAAAGGACTTGGGCCTCACTTGCCTCTCTCATGGGCCCCAAAACCTGGCTGCTCTGTCTGCAGGGTAGCCTCCCTTCTTGCTTTCACAAGCCTGTGGATGGCTGGTTGAAAGCAGGAAGAGCTGCCACTCTCCCTTCACACTTTACATCACCTCTACGCAAGTCATTCACTGATTCGTGCCTTAGGTGTTTAAATGAAGTGTTTGTTGCCTATTGAATGAGAATGGGCAGCTCGAAGAAACACAGATGTGCTTGACACACACTCCAAGTGTTCCCAAACTTTATTACCTAAGAACCACTAGGGATGCTCATTTGCAGTGCAGATTTCTGGATCTTATCTCTGGAGATCTATCTGGTAGGTTTGGAATGGGGCTCCAGCCCAGAACTTTAGTCAAACAGCCCAGGTGATTTTATGTGGGAAATCCAGGCTCATACTTTGAAAAATACCATAGAAATTGTGAAATAATTAAAATAATGAATGAATGGTAGTATTATGAATGTCAATAGTTATTTCCCAAATTTCTCTTACCAAAAGAATCACTGGGACTACTGTCAAAAATACCGATTCCTAGGCCTACCCTAGACAGACCTAGTAATCATAACCTCCAGAGAAGGTACCTGGGAATCTAAGTTATTAAACAACTACCCCCAGATGAGTCTTCTGATCAGACCCATTTGGAGAATACCACTATAGGCTGTGGTCTCTGCAGTTCTCACAGTATTCACTTCTTGTTCTTTGAAGCAGTAACTTGGTATGACCATATTCATGCAGGTACCCAAAGCTCCTATTATCTCAGTAAAACTGCTCCTTTCTGTACAGTACCATTTTAGAAATAATTGGACATCTCAGTCAGACCCCAAATGATAGTTCCAATACATAGCCTGTAACTATGGATCCAAATGAGTTTTAATAAAATCAGGTTTCAAAATATTCAATAATTGATATAGCATGAGCACCAACCAATGTGGATAAACAGTATGTTGTAAACAACCTGTATTTACCTTCTACTATTAGCCCCTAGTATATTTTAAATGACAGTTTTTCAATTGTGTCAGCCTCCTAGAGCTTGGGAATACTGATTTATTTTCAAGATCCCCTTCTACTTTATCTCTCCCATCATCCCTATTATAAGAGCTTGAGATTGGTAAATATCTTCAAAGTAATGCTTTGTAATTGTGCCTGGGTTTGGTTAATATATTTTCCCCTGTTTAATTTGTTGCATACTCCATGCCCTGACATCTTATTCCTTACCAGACCAGAAGTTTTCAAATGTGCAAGCCTATTGTGCCTGGGGAAAAATGTTGAACTTTTGCCTTTGTAATAAGATATGCTCCAATTACCAACTTTAGCAATTTAATATAGTTGAATAATAACTGAATGGGACACTTTGTCACTCAGTCATTATTCAAGCTCCTACTAGGGGTGGAATGAGCAGTTGCTGGAGGTCAGTCTATTCCTGAGGGAGCTCAGCCTCACAAATCAACACTCTGAGAATTTTTTTAAAAGCGACCTTATAAAAAAAAATTCTAGGAAGTACAAATTGAACTATAGATTTGTAAAATGCTATAAGAGCTTGGGTTCCATTTTTAAGAATAGCACAGTGTTTAATGTTAAGATAATTTTATACATGGAATGCATGGTGGAGAGATAAAGCAATCACCCGGATAATTCAATCTAAGAAGCACTTTGTGAGTGGAGATGATACAGATAGATGAGGTCATTTTCACCTGGGCCAGAGATATTATACATTTCCCCTCACCCTACATTGCACGTAACCTCACATTCAGAAGGTATTCCAGTATCCATGACAAGCTTTAAGCACCTATATCTTGCTTTGATGTGCACAAGACATTTCTGCTGAGAATTGCAAGGTCTCTTGTGTATAGCCAAAGATTGAAGAAGCCAAGGGTGTTTGTTTGTTTTTGCCTCAGGTTTGCTTGTGGTTTTTTTTCAGATGTACTGTAGGGCAATATTTTTCCACATTGGGACTAAGACTTACTTGCCCAGTAAAAGACTATTACATGCAGACTTTTAATTTATGTACTTAGTACATATAATGTGTCCTGAAGTCTCAGGAAAGTTAATCAAGAAAAAGTCCAGGGGGCTTGGCAGCCTTCAGGAACTAGAATGTAGTCATTCAGGAAGGCTGCCTCTCCTTCTAGAATGACACTTTGTTGGGACATGGCTGAGCCACAGAGTCTGGGGCCAGTGATGGCCACCTCAGAATCAGAAGAAAAAGCAGCTCTAAGGAAAGATATGGCACTCTTCCAGGACATCCAAGCCCTGACTCCTGCAATCCAACAACCTCGTTTTACTCTCTGTGTGGACATTACTACCAAAGAGGTCATAGAAGATTCCTGACTTCATATCTCTCCAGCAAAGGGAGGATCTCACCTGCTACCTAGACCAGAAACGTCCTTCCTAGGGATGCCTAGAGGACTCACAAGAGTTTCAGAATAAGTTCTGGAAAGAGTTCTGGAAGATGTGGGGGTCCTGAAAGACATGTACCCCTTCAACAGGAGGCTGAAGATCTCATGGTAGTGCCTCCCCATCATTCACCTGCTCTCCTCCCACTAGCCCACTATATGCCATCCCTAGGGTTCTGTAAGTCACAAACCAGGTTGAGGGGCCAACTACAGGTCAAGAGAAGCTCCAGATCAGGGGCTAATAAATTGATTTAGGGACCTCAGAGGGGTTTTACAATTGTTGATATACTCTAGGACAGTGATTCTTCCTCCTCTTCCTCCTCCTCTTCTTCTTCCTCTTCCTCTTCCTCTTTCCTTCTCACATGGATACAGATGTAAATTGAAGAACACTTTCCCTAAATCACTAATTTTCTCATATTGACATTCTGATTAGATATCGCATGGCAGGGACCTTTCTCCAAGCCCTGTGAATGAACAGAAATCTAGATTTTCCTCAGAGTTCAGCTCAGGAGACAGCACTGTTTACCCAGACTCAGTGGCCCTGATCCAAAGAATACTCAGCTTTTGTTCCAATGGAACCAGTATCCCTCTTTTCTTGCCCTGGCCCACCGCATACCAGGTCGTAGAGAAAACAGGTAGATTGATTTCCCCATAGTGGAGCTGCTGAGAGAAACTGTAAGCCATGCTTCAGTGAATGGAAGCCTCCATCAGTACCACATCTCCCTTGGGAAGCATCTGGAATGATCTTAGTTATTGTCTTTAGCTATATCCAAGCTGTGGCCTCACCTGACTCCTCAACTTCTCTCCTTCTGAGCCTAGCCTGGTGGCCATACTCACCTCTACAATCAGCACCAACCCAAGTTCCCCCTTCTGACCCATCCATCCTGCCTTTCATAGGGCCGCTCTCAGCCTTCGCTTCTGATTTCATATACCCAACCAAGACATTGTCGAGCCCACCATAGCTGATTATTCAGGCTCAACATATATCCACTGGCTCAATCCAGGCCTATGCCCATCAGGAAGGCCTAACCCCATCCTAGACCCTTGTGCTGGCGCAGAGCCTCCAGAGTCTGTTGCACAATTTGGGCACCACAGGGAACACATGACTGGCATCCACAAAGACAAAGATGGAAAATATGAGCCATCCATTTGGCAACAATGTTGGCATCTTCCTCATTTCGTGCTGCCAAGCTCTGACCAGAAAGATCTTGGCCTGTTTACTGCCCGATGCAGTCAGTCCAGACTCAGGGTGGCTCAGGTCATGGTGGTAGAGCCAGCTATAATGAGATTTAGACATGCAAGAAAAAGACAGAGAAAGGGATCCAGACTCCGTATCAGATACAAGCTAAAGGGAACACTAGAAAACCTTCATGAAATCAAAGAGGTAAGGCTTTTAAAATCTAGAAATTGGCCAGAAATAAACATTACATTCTACTTTTCTTTTTTATTTGGCTTTCATAGGAGAAACTGTTTTCTGTCAACATAAAGTGTGTACAATCTTTTTTCCAGAATAAGGGAAGCAGGAAAAATAGGTGAAGAATATCAAGTAACTGGAGGATGGTGTGTGTTATAATGGGGGAACAGCTGTGTCATTTGCTGCCTATAAAGTATTATTAATAATTTTGTGGCCCAAATAATTTCAAAAGCACTTTAAAGAGAAGCCAGAAAGAAAAGAACTAGTGCATACATTGATCTCATCTTATGCTCCTCCTAAATCTTTCAAGTTAAATGTTATTTCTCCCACCTTGACAACTGAGGCAGCCTCAGAAAGGCTAAAGGATTGCTCAAGATTACAAAACTAAAAAGTGACTGAGTTAGGAGAGGATTCCAGTCCACCAGACACCAAAGTTCACAACTGTCAAGGATTGTCATTAATTTAGGCAACTGTCTTCTCCCTAAAGTGTATACTAAAAGAGGTTTACCAGCATTCCAAGACGATGTCATCAGGGAGACAGCATGGTCAAGTTACCATTGAAGGAGTCCTTCCAGTCCATTTCCCAAAACTAGGAGTTGAAAGGTGAGTTTTGTAATTGGTTCGCTTTGAATAGATTATTTATTTTAAGCTGCCTGGTCTGATGATGCAATAAGCAGGGGAACAAGCTTGGTTTGAAGATAGATTTCTGATCTTCTGGGAAGTGTTTCCACTTTAATAAGCTTTGATTCCCCAAGGAAATTCCTAAAGGCATTCAGTCACAACCTACTGGGTTGCCAGGTCTCTGTAAATACACACATGCGCATGTGCACACACACATACAGGAATGGATAATTTTGTAGTCACGACAGTGAATGCTGCTGACAGTAAGCAGAGAGGAAACTATTTGGGGAAAATTTTTCTTCTTGCAATTTGAATCCAGTGGTTGGGGGTTCACAAATTAAGAGACAATGGACAGATTAAGAGGAGAAAAGATGGCTGGGCACAGTGGCTTACAGCTGTAATCCCAGTACTTTGGGAGGCTGAGGCAGGTGGATCACCTGAGGTCAGGAGATCGAGACCAGCCTGGCCAACATGGTGAAACCCCATCTCTACAAAAAATTAAAAAAAAAAAAATTAGCTGGGAGTGGTGGCACACACCTGTAATCCCAGCCTCTTGGGAGGCTGAGGCAGGAGAATAGCTTGAACCCAGGAGGCGGAGGTTGCAGTGAGCAAAGATTGCACCATTGCACTACAGCCTGGGTGACAAGAGTGAAACTCTGCCTCAAAAAAAAAAAAAAAAAAAAAAAGAGGGGAGAAGACATGATTTATTTATACTTACAGGCAGGAATACTCAGTAATAAGTAACTCACTCATTAACCAGAGGAAAAAGGTTATATGCCAAACTTAACCAAGAAGGAGGGAGAGTGGTTAGGGAAAGTATGGAAGATTCTATTGGACTTTTTTTTTATGCTAGTGGAAATGGGCCGTCTATTTCCATGGCAGTTGTATTTTCTGAAGACTCTAACTTTATCAGATAAGATAATTTCAGATAAGATTTCTTTCTGAATCTTCTTTAAATCCAACATTTTCATTTAAAAATTATCTTTATATCATGTCTAGGGGTCCAAGTGGGTCCCCACATGTCCTTCATCTGAAACTATTCTGGACATTTCACCAAAAAAGAGAAACAAAGCAAGTTTTATTGCTGTAGAGAGTGATTTATGTTAGAAATTGTGAGGAAAGAGATCAGCAAAGGGACAGAAAAACAAAGATTAAAGGTTGGAACCGAGTAGAACCAATTTCTGAGTATAGAAGGCAGCCAGTCCCGTCAAGAAGGTTTCTAGATGTTGAGTCTGAAGCCTCTTTAGTAAAGATGGTAGTGGGAATGTCATAATAATGGTTATTTGCTGGATCAGGGCATGGAAGATGCACATGTTCTGGTAAACTTTCTGGGTATCCCACATTGTTGTGGTGGTGATCAATCTTTTGAGGTCTATCAAGTTGTCCAGCTTCAGCACCCAGAGCTTCAAGAAATGGCCAGTGCTAGTTCTTAGTGACAACAAGTCAGGAGAGTGGGGGAAAAATGAAAGTGTTAATTACTGACAAAATGTGCAAGATGATAGAATCTAGTTTAGAAGAGACGAAAAATAGCTCAAAGACAATGAACAGAACTAGAATCTGCTAACTCACAAGGGGTGTTATAATTTTCCATTGAAACATAAAATTTCTCTCCACAATCACCTCCATTTTTAGAAAAGATAAAGTAAGATTCCTCTTATTTACAAAATAAGCCTAGCCTCATTAAATATGTCCTGATCATTTAATAAATGAAGCAAGAACGGTAACTGGCCACACAGGCCTTTAGAAGTTTGCTTTGTTGGAACTTTTATAAGGAATCTCAGATTGAACTTTTAAAAGCCTTTCTTGGCTAGGAGGCCAAGCCAAGAACTTGCCATCAGAACTTTATCTGCGGTACCTATAGATTTGGGTGAAATCCTCTCCTGTTGAGGTATCCAAAGCATTCTAAAGCTCCTGGGCCTGCCAGGAAGTGATCTTCATTACTCATTTGTGAGGCTGAGGACACTGTAAGCCAAGTACAAGGCCAGTTTTGCTAAGAGAGCTTTGTGAACACTGGCTCCATAAAGTCAACCTTACTTCCTTAAAACTGCCTGGTCATGTCTGTTTATATGCACATCATTCTCAAATATGACATTTCAGTTAAAGCCTTGGTGATATAACTAATTTCCTCAATTATGTCCTGTTACAAGGAGAATAGGTACTTATGGAACTTATGCAAAAAACTGTATTGCCATAAAAGTAAGAATATTCAATATGAGTTTCTGAATTCTATAGGGATTAGGTAGGGAGAAAAATATAAATCTTTCATTCTTGTTTATAAGATATAATCTACTAAATCGTTGTTCATTATAAATAGGTTAAGAGAAAAGAGAAAGGAATTCCTTATATTCAGAAAATGGAATATTAAAGAACCAGCAATGTTCCAAACAAAAATAAAACCCATAAAAATTATAATCAATCTTCATCAGTTCATTCAGTCCCAGGTAATTTATTTTTGTTCTGCTCAATCTTGGGTTAGCAGTTTTATGAGCCCATCAGCCTCTCCACTAGAATTCTGGAAATTCTTACTCAGTTCAGTGGTATGATCTCAAAGTCATTTATGCAGAGCCATCAGAATCCTTCACCTTGGATAACCAGTCATTTCCATGGGTCTCTGAAATGTTCCTTTTTCTTAAAATGATGCATTCTACCTTACAGTTGATTGTAAGAGCTTTCAAGAAAGCATCAGAATAAAACAATAACTCCCTGTGAATGAAAAAAGACTTAAAATGGCAATGGCTAAAAATTTGATGAGAGTTTGTTATAAAAATAATGCAATTGACAAGGATATGTGGTTGTTCTGATGACATAAAACATTTAAGATAATAATGGGAATTATGACTACTAACATTATGTTAGGACATATTGACAATGAGGGTTTTAACTCATATACTTTCTGAAGTACTTACATTCATAGCATTTACCCATACAAATATAACATAGGGAAGGTTAAGTATATCTTCTCATTTGATAATGCTTTCCTTTTCTAATGTCCTGACTTCTTTAAAGTATCAGCAAGCATCTTGAGATAAATAGGAGAGGCTTTGGGATTGAAAAGAAATACAGGTGGGCTTTGGGTTATCCTTAGAGTCCTATTACTGTCTTTGTAAAGACTTAATTAGTAAGGTGAGCGCAGTATTTTTAATTCTTCAAAGAATTAGGGGACAGTGTGTTAGTATATTTTGTGTTGCTATAACAGAATATCCGAGACTGTAACTGCCCAGTGGGTTCTTCCTACCTGCTGCTGAGATAGAGATGATTTATCAAGACAGCGGAATTGCAAAGGAAAAAGGGTTTAATGCACACAGAGCTAACTAAATGGGAAACCCAAGTTTTATTACCCCAATCAATCTCCCTGCAAATTCAGAGACTAGAGTTTTTTAAGGATTATTTGAAGGGTAAGGGGCTAGGGAGTGGGGAGTGCTGATTGGTTGGGTCAGAGATGAAATCACAGGGGGATCCAAGTGGGTTCTTCTTGCTGTCTTCTGTTTCTGGATGGGATCGCAAAACTGGTTGAACCAGATCACCAGTCTGGGTGGCACCAGCTGGTCCATCAGAATGCAGGGTCTGAAAGATATCTGGAACACTAATCTTAGGTTTTACAATAGTTCTCTTATCCATAAGAGCAACTGGGGAGGTTAGGAATCTTGGCTGCATCCTATCCTGAACCATAATTTTGAATCTTGTGGCAAATTTGTTAGTTTTAAGAAGGTGGTCTGGTCCCCAGACAAGAAGATTTGCTTCAGGAAAGAGCTGTTATCATCTATGTTTCAAAGTTAACCTATAAACTAAATTCCTCCTATAGTTAGCTTGGTCTATGCCCAGGAATGAACAAGGGCAATTTGGAGGTTAAAGGCAAGATGGAATCAGTTAGGTCTGATCTCTTTCACTGTCACAATTTTCTCACTGTTATAATTTTGCAAAGGTGGTCAGAAATGTATTGTCACACATTTCTGGAGGCTGAGAAGTCCAACATCATGCTGCTGGCATCTGACAAGGACCTTCTTGCTGCATTATCCCATGGTGGAAGGTGGAAAAGCAAGAGAGAGGACAAGAGGGGGTCATACTCATGCTTTTATACAGGAACCAATACCACCCATGATGGCTTAATCATCTCTTAAGGGTCCTAACTCTTAATACTGTTACAATGGCAATTACATTTCAACATGAGTTTTGGAAGGAACAAACATTCATACCATAGCAAATAGCCTCAATAATAGCATAAAGGAATTGGCCTGCCTATCCAACTACAGTATTTTTAATTTGTTTCTTTATATTAGAGATAAGATTTCCAACTAAGGTGGAAATCAAAAGATTTTCAATGATCCAGGACTCTGGATTTAGAGCTATGTGTCTTTGGAATGTTTTTTATAAGTCATTCAACAAAGACTTTAGAATGTATTCCTTTCCTCTGAGTACATTGCTCCACTTTAGCCCAATTAACTTTCAGAGTGGGAGGGAAGACCGAAGGGAAAACATCTTTAATAGCTCCTCTCAGGCCCTGAATATCAGCTTCCAACTGGGCCATTTGCAGGAGGAAGGTGATGGTGCAGGGGAGGGGGAGAGTTTATGGTGAGTGTGAGTTTCAAGTTTTGTTCTAGATCTGATTTCTGTTCTTTAGTTTTGTTAAGGGAGTCTTTCAGGCTAGCTGTGACACTTTTTTTTTTTAATGTCCTTTCATTCTGATACTCCCATATTGGTAACAGGATATTTGTTTAGAATGAGAGCTTTCTGAAAATCCTCTCAAACTTAAAAGTTGTTCCAAATCAAAGGATCTGCTGTCTGGCCATTGATGATTTACTATCTCCAAAGGTATACGTTTTCCAAAATGTGACTCATAATGAATAAACCTATTTTATGGCTTAATCGTGGGCACAGGAAACACTCCCATACGGGGTACAGAAGATGCAGCTCCCATGCTCCAAAATCATCTCCAAAGACAGCCAAAGAGAGTGTAGAAGATGCAGCTCCCATGATCCAAAATCATCTCCAAAGACAGCCAAAGAGAAAGAAAGCAAAGACCATCATTGCTATAGGCAGTAAGAATGATACTTGTGAAAACTCCTGTCTCCAATTGCCTATAAAAAATGATATGACTTTGATCATGAACCTGTGAATCCATGACTCTGGGCAGGAATACTGAGATGGGACTTCTGTCCACTAGCAAGACAACAGGAAAAAGAAAATAAGGGCTTTTATGGGCCGAGACCCTTTATTTACACTTAGACAAACACCCTTAGCATTGGCAACAGTCAGCACAATGCCAGCTGAAAATGGGATGCCCAGGATACCCAAATTTCTCTCCAGCCAACTACAAATGCTTGAGTCCCAACCTGAAATTGGCTGTTTCTGAGCAAAGACCAGACAATCCGCACCCCACAGCATGTGGAAAGCCAGAGAGTGAGCACTCTGACTGAATCCAAGCCAAACTATCAGGACACAAAATGAGACAGAAAGGACACAGTAGCTATCCCTGGGAAGGAAAAGATCCATTTTAAAAGGTATTCAGACCAAGTCACAATACAGTAAGAATAAGTTCTGAGTGTTTTCTCCCGCAAATCTAAATCTCGGAAAGAAAAGACAAAAAGATGCTCTTACCACCCTCACCTTACGGCATTCTGAGCAGAGATCTGGGAACCTGGCTGCTAAGAAATTTATCTTTGTCGGCATAGTCAGAGATCCTGAAATCTTAGCTGTAGTTTCTGGAGGAGCAGAGAGTCACAGCCATCCCATCTTTGTCACCAAAACTGTGGGGAGAAAACTTTTCCTTATCCAATTTAGTTCCAGTGGTTGAAGACCCATGAATTAACTGACAATAGACAGATTAGCAGGAGAAAAGACAGGCGATTTACACATATACAGGAGTTCTCAGAGATAATAACTCACTCAATAGCCTGAGATTAAAGGGTTCATATACAAAATTGAACAAGGGGAAAGGGGTTAGGGCTTTAATGAGAAGGCATGGAAAGTTCTGTTGAGGTCTTTGATGCTAATACCAATGGACACTCTGTCTCCCTGGCAGCTAAATTCCAGGAAACTCCCTCAGATGGGGGTTAACGGCAGCAGTATTTTCTGGAGGCCCTGTCTTAGTCAGGTAAGTGCAGTTGAGATAAGACTTCTTTCCATATCTTCTTTAGCTCGAATGTTCTCACTTTAAAAATCTTTATACCAACTCCGGGGATCTGAATGAATCTCCACATGACTCAAGACATGTAGCATCCCAAGAACTTTTAAAAAGGAAAACTTCCTGGTTCCTTTCTAGGGCAAAGTTTGAGATAGACAATATTTCTATGACATGCTTGAGAGCTTCGGGAAGGCTCAGTGAAGTTCCTGGTGACAGAGACATCACTGCATAATACAAATGCCCTGTGGGGTTACGGGTAAGGTCTCTGACCAGGATGACATCATCCTGGGCCTCCTTCCAGCACTGTAAGCTGTGACTTCTGTGCCCAGAGTCAGAACTGCTGTTTAACTTCGTTAGGTTCTCAAGATACAAAGCCTGCTACTTACCTTCAGAAAATCATTGCACAATATTTCAAGAGTGAAGTCATATCAGGTTTCTTTTTTCTGTTTACTTTTGCCTTTCACTCATCACAAACAGGATAAAAGGTAGACCACTTATATTTTTGGGTCACAAATTGATCTTATAACTGCAAACACTGACTTCCAGGGAAATTCTGTTACCAGTGGAAATATCTAGATGAAAAGGTGGAATTCAAAGTGCTAATTTCAAGAGGTAGTATCTTTTATAAGTAATATGAATTAGTGCTGTTTGTCTGTAAGGAAAACATGCTTCTTGTTCAGTAAAGTCATCTTCACAACTTCAGGAACGCTGCCATTATTAAGATAGTTAAGAGTACCTTCTAGAAAAATTGCGGACCCAGGTTCATCATTTCAAACAGCTGATACACAATACAAAATGTAGAAACTAAAGATAACTTGGCTGGGTGCAGTGGCTCACATCTGCAATCCCAGCTACTTGGGAGGCTGAGGTGGGAAGATCACCTGACAGCCAGGAGGTCAAAGCTGCAGTGAGCCATGATTGCACCACGCATTCCAGCATGGGCAACAGAGCAAGACCCTGTCTTAAAAAAAATAACTGAGCCACCAAGTGATCTTCTCTTAGGAGATGGAAAACCCCATAATAAGAAGGGTAGGTAAATGTCTGCAGTCTAGCCTCTGGGAATGAAATTTCTTAAGGATGGGCTTCATGGATTTGGGGCTCATGAACCTGCAAGAACACTGGCAATCAAGAGAGTAAAAACATAACCAGAAGCGTTCAGAATTTGGGAAGCTTCTTCATAGCACTAACTGAGATATTGCTAATTAGTGGCTCTCCAAAATACTATTAAAATAATCTGTTGATTCTGGATGGTCTTTATTGGGGGAGAAGGCTGTTCTGTGCATTATAGGATGTTTAGTAGCATTCCTGACTTCTACCTTCCAGATGCCAGGAGCAGCCCCAGTCGTGACAACAAGAAATGTTACCAGACATGGCCAAATATCCCCTGGGAGGCAAAATCATCCCCTTCAGTTGAGAACTGAAGGCTTGAAGGTAATGGAGAACACTGTTTACAAAGAATCCCAGTAGAGTCTCGGGGTGCAGGTAGGGGATGTAGCAAAGTTGGGAATATTTTTGAGATTGTGAAGTCTGGATTTTTTCCAATGTGTATCTTTTAGCGTGGGAGCCAGGGAGGTCTGGCTAGGGTCAGGTGAGGACCATAATCTAATCACTTAGAATTGGCAAGCAATACAAGGTGAAGATTTTGAGAGCAAAGACTCAGAAAAGCTCAAATTTTAAAACTTTCCTTTGATGCTTTCTATTGATGAGTTGATGCGTCTTTGGGGAAATTCCTGGAATGAACAATACAGTTATTTGTAACTGTTATCTTCCTGAGGAAGAGTCTTCTGGAACAGTAAAGTTATGCTGATGAAGATCCTGGAATAGTGAAGCCATGTTAACATAGACTGTGTGGATATAAATAAGTTTTAGATCTCAGTGAATTCCTTAATTCCTTGATTTTTTTTTTGCCCCTGCCCTTTTGCCCATTATTACCACATTCAGAAAAGCCAATAAAATACAAAAAAAAAAAAAAAAGACTAAAGAGGCAGCAGGAAGGAGGAGGGTCTCAGATGTGCCACCAGGCTCCATCCTGACTTCACCACACTGACTCCTGCATGGCCTGGGCAAGCAACATACTTTCTCCAAACCTCAGCCTCTCCATCAATATATGGAAGTTGATAATAGTGACTCCTTCATCAAGTTGTGGTAGAGTTTGAATGAAATAATACATGACCAGTGCCCTAGACATACTATGCACTCAGTGGGTGTAAATCAACTGTGTAAAACTAGGAAAAAATGCCATCACAATGGTGCTTCTGTGCTCAGACCCACATACCTTTTGGGACCACCTCATCCTTTCTGAAAACTATAAGCAAATACTGGGTTTAAAAGGAAGCAGAAGTGTTCTCTGTGCACCCTAGAAATATTGTGTGTACGGAGAGGTGGCTAACTCTCCTAAATCCTTCACCCATATTCTTAACTGAGCATGCTCTTGGATCACCACTAAAATGCATCGGGGAATTTAGGCTGTAATTTAGTAATGTCACTGCTTATAAAAGTAGAGGAACAATGAGAACACCATGGCACTAGCTTGGAGTAGGTTAAAAACTACTTTTCTGAAGCTTATCTACCAGAAAGTTTATCTAAGCTATTTTTCATGGGATGTTTTAAAGACAATACCTTCCTTTAATAGCCATGACCTTGAATTCATTATGGTGGAATTCTACTGCTTACTCTCACCTAATTCTGAAAACCGGCCATATTCTTCAAGTGGGAGACTCACTTATACAGTGCCAGGTGCTGATCTAGGCACTTCATATGAACTTTCTGCTTTAATCCTCAGTCTGTGAGGCAAATACTGTGATGAGAAATCTGATACTCAGAGTCAAGTAATGTAGTGAGGAGACCCAGCTGACACACGAGTGGAGTCAGAATTTAAGCCTTGTCTAGTGGACTCCAAAGTTGACGGTTCTACTCCATCATGTTACCACCTACATGTCTATTTCTCAAAACAACAACAAACAGAAAAACCCAAAGATAACGCATCAAACATCCTAGTCATGGTTTTACAGAGCTTGGGTCCATGTGTAGTATTTGAACAGATAAACTGGTTTCTAGTATGTTGGCAAGGAAGGGGCAATCTTGCAAGGTGGATAGATCTAATCTGATCGTAAGGTGACTGAAACAACCAGACACCAGCCTCAGGGAGCCACATTGCCAGTCCAGTTGATTGCCTAATTTTAACCAGTGAATGAAGTAGATCCAATCCATTAGTTGACACTTAACTGCTATTGATGGGACTGCGAGGAAGAAAAACAAGTCCGTCGCCTCTCTTATATACCATCCTGTCCCCCAGTGCAACTTGAGTGCTGTGTAAATTTGGCAAAGGGATGTTTAGACAGCAAAAGTTATCAACAAAATGGTTATGGGCCAAGGGAATTTCACTGAATAATCCTGTGGCTGGGAGTGACACTGGAATTAATCGTCTCCTAGTGTCTTGAAGAGTAGGTTTCCTAGGATGGCCTCCTTTTTTATGGTGATGGTAATCTTTTTATTATTTTTAGTGGTGGGTGATTCATTAAAAGAACAACTAAACGCAATTCAACTTCTAGGCCTTTGTAAGGCTTTTGGATTTTGTTTTTGTTTTTTAACATAAACCAGAGGTTTTTTTTTCCTTCTCAGCTCTGTGAAAATGCCAACCGTGTGATTTTTGAGCAAGTCCCCTAATCTCACTGGGGTTCAGTTTCTTCTCTGTAAGAGAGGGATCCACTACATGATCCCTAAGGTCCCTTCTTGCTTTTTAGTCAAACTGATTCAGACGTTATTAACTGACTAGTGCCCTCTACAGGCAACTTCCTCCACCGGGTAAGAATCCAGGAAGAGGATATTAGCAAAATTCTCTTGATGTATTTAGTGTTGTGACTTAGTGTGCAACACAATATCTCGTTATGTAATGAACCATGCTGTGAAGCAAATAAAAATGTTAGACTTTATCTAGACCTAATTTTACAGTTAAAGAATATGAGGACCACCATGCCTGGGAACTTTTCCAATTCCTTTGGGATAAGGCTGGGGCTTGGTTACAAATCCTTGATCTTCAGCTTAATAGTGTCCAGTAGTGACCTTTCTAGCCTTTTACGGTTTTCTTCAAAACTCTCTTGCCTTCACTTCACAGATAACATTGGAACTCAGCATTCTGTAAATTTTCTACATACTTACTAGCCTTAACAGTTGATGAACTGCTGATTTTTCCACTAGAGTGGGAAATGACTGCGTAGAAGTTGCCTGGTAATTATGTGAGCACCTCCTGTAAGGGCTGCTTTCTTGCAACCTTTCCTGCTACTGATGGGAAGGTCCTTTACTGACATTGCCAGTGGAAAATGTATGCATGCTCAATATCTGATTGATTCACTTTTAGTTCAAGGACTGCGAAAATTTTTAATCCTTCATGCGGAGACCTACTCAGAAGTTGGGACACACTCTTCATTTCTAAGGTGGAGGACACAGAAAAAATGTCCTGGACAGCTTTCAATGAAAATCTGGGTCTGCTTAAGCCTACTTTAAAATTTTCTAAAATAAATTCATGTTTTAATTTTTATTATTACAAAAGCAGCATTTGTGCCTTGTCGAAAGTTATAAATTGAGATAAAGAAAAATAAGAAAATGATGCACCATATTCCTACCACCCATAGATTACCACTGTTAACACCTGTGTGTATATCCTTAAAGCTTTTTCTATGCATGTATAAATATACATATACATATTTTTACCAAAATGAGATCATGTTGTACATGCTGTTTGTAACCTGCTTTTTTTAGTTAATGATCTCCATCTTTCCTTGCCAATAAATTTTCATCTTATCTAAAACCCAGTCTGTATTCAAATTCCTCCTGCTCGTCCCCAAAAATGTCCTTTCCAGTTGGTTTGTCCAAACCAAACTCAAACCTAGGGCCCTGCATTGCATCTAGTATTATGTCCCTTAAAGCTCTTTAAGCTAGCATGGCTTCTTTTCTCCTTTTATTATTTTTTTCATGAAACTCCTTGTTGAAGAAAACAGGGAAGCTTTCTTTTGGTTTTTTTTTTTTTTCTCTTTCAGATCTTGTTCTTTACATAAACCAGATTTATTTTTTAAATTGCCCAACTTTTTGCTGTATCTTCACCTGCAAGAGATACTGCCTTAATGGTATAACAGATGGTCAACTGCTGAAATGTAAAGCTTTTCATCTAAAATGAAATCTGTAAACCTGCTCAAAAGCCTGGAAAACATCTCTATTTTTCTTTAAGTTTCCCCTCTGCCTGTCCCTCCAGTCCAGAACAAAGGAAAATCAGTCAATTATGTCAGGCCCCATGATCAGCTATAGTGGTGAACAAAACAGCCATGGTCCCTGTCCTCAGGGAGTTTATAGTCTAGGGAGGGAATCTGACCTTCAGTAAATCATTAAATGCTTAATTAGGTGATGACAACGACAAATGCTGAAAAGGCAAAGAATAGAGTATAAGGGGTCCAGGTGTGAGAGGTGTCTCAGGAAAGAAAGGGGCCTTGTTTGATATATTATGGCAGCCTTTTCCAGAGAAATGGCATTGAAATTGGAATTGGTTAAGAAGAGAGGAAGAAGACTGTTTCAAGCAGTGGGACCAGCATTTGCCAAGGTGCTGAGGTTTAGGAGTAGTTTCTAGCATGGCTGGGATAAAGGGGATTAGGGGAAAAATGGAATGAGATAAAGCTGGGAAGGAAGGCATGGGGCAGCTCATTCAGAACTTACAGGCCATGTGAACAATTTTGGACTTGATTATGTGGGCAAGGAGGAACAATGAAGAACTTTGAGATTTGTATTTTACTAAGATCAGGCTGACTATTGTGTAAAGAGTATGTATTAGTTCATTTTCACACTGCTGATAAAGACATAACAGAGACTGGGTAATTTCCAAAAGAAAGAGTTTTAATTCGACTCACAGTTCCATGTGGGTGGGGAAGCCTTACAATCGTGGTGGAAGGCAAAGAGGAGCAAGTCATGGCTCACATGGATGGCAGCAGGCAAAGAGACAGAGTTTGTGCAGTGGAACCCCTCTGTTTAAAACCATCAGATCTCATGAGACTTATTCATCATCACGAGAACAGCAGGGGACAAACCTGCCCCCATGATTCAATTACCTCCCACCGGGTCCCTCCCACAACATATGGGAATTCAAGATGAGATCTGGAAGGGGTCACAGCCAAACCATATCAGAGGACATGAAAGGGATGGGACTGGGTACGAATTACCAGTTAGAAGGCCACTGTGGTTGCGCAGGTAAGAGATGATAGCTTGGCCTAAAGTAATGGCTGGAATGGATTGAAGAGGAATGATTTCAGAGATATTTAGTGAATCGGCAAGTGGAACCAAAAAGACTTGGGGACTGATTGGACAAGGAGAAATTAGGGAGAGGTAAAGGAAGGAGAGGAGCTAAGGATGATATATCTGTCAGCACTGTCTCTGTACCTGTGGCAACCCCATTCAAACTGGCTGAAGCCTAAATGAAAATTTATTGATTCAAGGGAAGGAAAAGTCCTGGGGGTAGATCAGATACTTCATATGTGGCTGGATCCAGGAGTTCAGATGATGTCTTCAAGAGTAGCTCTCTCTCCAATTCTTTATCTGGTGTGATGGCTTCACTCTCTCTGGAAAGCTCTCCTTCTGGTGGCAAAATAGCTGCCGGCAGCTCTAGGTTCACATCCTCAGAGGTTAGCAACTCCAGAAGAAGGCAACTTCTCAATATTTTTAGAAAACTTCCTAGAATTGAGCCTTATTTGCTAGTCCTGGGTAACATGTTTACCCATGGAGCTTAAAGGGTAGGATTAATCTCACCTGGAGGAAATACACTGTGAGCAGGAAAGGAAATTTGAAGAGCTATTCCCAGTACAAAGGTGAATGGGTGCTAAGTAGGAAAGAATGACAGTACTAATAAGGAGTCCAGGTAACTCCGAGGATGTTTATAGGGGATGCGGGGGTAGGGTCTATTCATCGAAGGAAGAGTAGAGTGTTGAGGGGAAAGATCACAAATTCAGGTGTGCACGTGTTTGTTTTGAGGCCTATTATCACATGGGGATGTCAAGTGGGCAGATGGGTCCATGAGTCTGATACTCAGTAGGAAATTCTTGGCAGTAGTTTGAGTTCCTGGAGTTATCAGTGCACAGGATATGGACAGGATCATCTGAGGAGGGTGTCAGATGAGAAAAGGAAATTTAATATTTGGGTAGAGGAAGAGGCTGCAGAGCTGAGCATAAAAGAAGGTCCGGTCAGCTAGTTAGAAGGAAACCTAGTGGGAATAGTGCCATCAAAGTCAAGCCTCTGTCCCAACAGTGAGTATGGAATGATTGACTATATGCCATGCCTCTGAGAGAGAAAAATCAGATGCAGAAGCATTCTCAAATGTAGCAACATTGAGATTGTTGGTGACCTTAGTCAGTGGAACAGGTGTCCTTACAGCATTGGGGAAGGAAGCCAGGTTTGGTAGGCGGTGGAAGGGTGAGTCAGAGTTGAAAATATGGTAAAGATTAGAAATTTATGATGAAGAAATGGAGATTGACAAAAGAATGGCAAGGGCAGGCAAGGGGGGTCTAGGAGGGGTTTTTGTTTTATGTTTTAAAAGAGACACGAACTTATTGAGAGGAAAGTTGGAAACACACAAGCTAAAAGACAGAAGAAGATGGGATCCACAGCACGGGTGGATGGAAAGATGTTGAAATTGAGAGGGACCATGTCCTCCACTGTAACTGGAAGCGAAAGCATGAACACAAAAGCAGGAAAGTCTGTATAGATCTCATGGCCAGAAATTGACGTTGTTTCCATGTAATGGTTTCTATTATCTCTGTGAAGTAGGAAGTTACATTGTCTCCTTAAAGCCAGCAAGAAATCCAAGATTTGAAGAGAACAGAGAGACTTGAAACAGAGTGTAGAAAAGCAAACCAGAGGTAGAGCAGGATTTCAGAGCAGTTCCTGTGGCCCAGCAGGGGAGGAATTGGCCTCATCAGATCGGTTGGTGATTTCCTGCAGCAGTGCCCAGCAGCCTGAGGGCTGAAGCTGAGAAGATGAACAGTGAGTCCTCCAGATATGATGAAAGAGCACAGGAAAAAGGAGCTGATGGTAGAGTCAAACCCCACCACAACATTATATGTGAGATCCAAAAACTGAATTGCATGAAATGGAGAGCCTTGTTATAACTAGGTTAGTGAAATGAGGATAGGGGTTGGGTGGAAGATGGGGGCCAACTACCAAGTACAGGCTGCTAACTTCACACTGCCACAGGATGTACCATCATGGGGGTTTTACTAAATTTGCAAGGGAAAGATTGAAAGGATGAATCATAGAGTTCATGTTAGGAAGGAAGGGAGTGAGGAAAGGTAGGTGCTAAGGACAGGAAGAAGGAGGAGTTGACAAGAGAAGGTTCCAAAGAGGTGGGGAACAGGCATGGAAAACATAGAGGGCTGGCCAACAGTGACGCAGAATCAGGCTTGGGAAGAAGGGTAGCCGTGGGCCATGGAAGCACACTGACTTAGGTGTTCAAAGATCTAGGTTCTAGTCCCAGCTCCACCACTTATCACCCATGTGGCCCTGACTCTTCAGATTCCTCATTTTAAAACCAGGAATAATGGCATCTTTCCTGTTCACCTCACTGAGCTGTCATCACCAATTATCTGAAGTGCTTTAAAAGTGTGAGCTCTATTAGAAAACAGACCAAACAGTCTCTTGTTTCCTTTGTGACAGAGAGGGGGTGTATGGAAAGGGAGGTGGTTACCACGGACCCACCACCGAAGAGTACTGGCCTCGCATGCGTGCTGTGCTTAGGTTAGGGAAGGAAAAACAGACTTTGCATCCTCTGCCTTTAGCTGCTGCTGTTTACCAACAAGCTATTGCTCAGCAGTGCTGTGGTTCTATTTTAATTTTTAATTGTTTGTTTGTATTCCATAACAATCAGACCTTCCCGATCATTCAAACACATCAAAACATCAGATCAGAGACACACAGCCTGAGGCCCTGATGCTTGTGGTGATACTCTGCAGGAGGCTACCCTATGTCTCCCCAGCATTGGTCCTGTGTTTTTAACCCTTTATTCCTTTTCTCTCCTCCTTATTCTTCTTTTCCTATTAATCCCCCACTCTGGAAAAAAAAAAATCCTTTGCTGTGTCCATCCATGTTTCAGTAAATGGCACCACTACCTACCAAGTTGTTCAAGTCAAAACGTGAGAGTCTTTCATGATTCTGATCTTTCCCTCATATCCAATTCATTGTTACATCTGGCTGACAACTTCCAAGAGAAAGTCACTTTTTACCACCTTTATGGCCATCACCACAGTCCAGCAACCAGCATCTCTCTGTTTTTGTTTGTTTGTTTGTTTTTAAGGGACAGCGTCTCTTGCCCAGGCTGGAACACAGTGTCATGATCACAGCTCACTGGATTCTCGAACTCCTGGGCTCAAACAGTCCTCCCACCTCAGTCTCCCAAGTAGCTGGGACTACAAGCGCACACCACCACATTTGGTTAATTAAAAAAAATTTTTTTTTGTAGATACTGGGTTTTGCTATATTGTTCAGGTTGGTCTCGAACTCCTGGCCTCAAGCAATTGCCCCACCTTGTCCTCTCAAACTGTTGGGATTCCAGGCGTGAGCCACCGCACCCAGCCAGCATCTATTGCATGGACAACTGTGATACCTCTTATCTGGTCTTCCTGTTTTGGTGTTTACCTGCCTACAATCCATTCTTCCCACAATCCATTCTCTAAAGTCGTCTTTTAAAAACACAAGTCAGATGCCACTGAAAATGAAATCTGTCCCTCCCCCACCAACTACTT
Source organism: Macaca nemestrina (assembly GCF_043159975.1). Classification (NCBI taxonomy): domain Eukaryota; kingdom Metazoa; phylum Chordata; class Mammalia; order Primates; family Cercopithecidae; genus Macaca; species Macaca nemestrina. Next base: position 106,827,201 of record NC_092130.1, on the reverse strand, counting down.
CAGTCAAGCCACCTGGGTCCTTTTTTGGGTCCTCGATCTTGCCAAGCTTGTTTTAGCCTTGGGCCCTTTGCCACAGCTGTCCTCTTGCTTTGGAATGTTCTCCCTGATCCCAGTTCTTTCTTGTTATTCAAATCTTAGATTTAATGCTACCTCCCCAGAGAGTCTTTCCCTGGCCACTCAGCCAAAAGTAGGATGGATTATTTCATCTGTCTCCCAGAAACATACACGTCTTTTATCCTGTCCTGTCTTGTCTACCTCTCTTTCCCTGTTACCTTCTTTAAAAGGTTCTCTTTAACCCATTTCTTAAGTTAGCCTGTGATGTATATTAGACGTCAGTTAGAATTCTCTAAGCACCACCCGTGAGGCTAAATTCATGGAGCCACCATATTGGTTTGGGGGTCACACATACTCCTCCCTTCCTACCTCTGTTCCTCTCTTCCTTCCTTTTGCCCTCCTTCTCTCCCTTTTTTCTTCATTCCTTCCCCCCTTTCCTCCCTCTTGTTGACATAATTAATTTGTAGGCTCCGATGAGCAGTTAGACCTGTGTTTCTAAACATCAAGACAGTTATGGTCTAAGGATGGGAGGTCCAAATTTGAAATCCAAAGACTCAGGAGACTCAAGGGAAATTCTGTTTCCCTCCTATTTATTTGTTTCTGAGCCCCAGTTTTCATATACTTGAAAAAACTACTATTTTACAGGTTTTTGTTGAGTGAGACAGTAGATGTATCAGTTATTTACTGCCACAATATGTAACAAACCACCCCAAAGCTTAGTGGCTTAAGCTCGCCATTTGGTGTTTCTCATTCCTCTGTGGGTCAGCTGGGAAGTTTTGCTGATCTGGACTAGGCTCAGTCATGGATCTGCAATCAGCTGCCCACTCACCTGGGGGCTAGCTGGCTTAAGATGGCCTTCAGCTGAAACCACTCATCTCTGTTCCATATGGTCTCATCTCTCCCAGCAAGCTAGTCTGGGTTTGTGTTTCTGGTGGTGGCAAGGTTCCGAGAGAGCAATCAGACACCTTTAAGCACATTTCAAGTTTCTGCTTGCATCAAGTTTGCTATTATCCCATTGTCTAAACAAGTCTCATGGCTAAGCCCACTGCCAAAGGGCATGAATACAGGGATATATGCAAAATCCTTGTCCAATAACACAAACCACCAAAATGGAATTGAATAATAGTGATATGGTGCTTCCTCCTCTGGGAAGTCTTCCTTGATCTTCCTCAGCAGCCTTGAGTACTCTTTCTGAGATGCTTTTGTCATAGAAGTTATTCATAATTCCTAACATTTCCTAGACTCTATGTGCTGGGGCGCTCCAGATACAGCAAGCAGTGAATGTACAAAGTCTATTACATTTTAATGGTGGGGAACAGACAGTGAATAAGTAAAGATTAAAATATACACAATTCCACATACTGATGTTGCTCTAAAAATACTGCTTTATATTTCTTTATGAGTGTGTTTTCCCCACTACACCAGGATTGATCTCCTTTTGGGCAGAGACTAAGTATTCATCTTTACACCTCAAGTCTCTAGCATGGTGCCTGGCTCCATAAGTGTTCAGTAAATAATAAACCTACCAGTGGGCAGGAGAGCTCTGCAGAAGGCTTGGCAGTGAGGGGTGTAGAGCCATGGACGCTGCCCTGGCAGTAGCTATTTGTTTTCAAGAGCTCATTCCTGTCTAGTCTTATGTCTTCCCATGGGAAGGGACTTCCCTTTCTCCCTGACATGCCTCTCTCTCAATAAGTCTCTGTAGGGATGCCCCCTGACTCCAATGTCTATCACAATGGTGATTCTGACCAATGGCTTGGTCAGCATTTACCCAGAACTGCTTCTCTCCTATAACCCGGGTGCGATGTCTCATGCCTGTAATCCCAGCACTTTGGGAGTCCAAGGTGGGCGGGTCAAGATGTCAGGAGTTCGAGACCATCCAGGCCAACATGGTGAAACCCTGTCTCTATGAAAATACAAAACGTTAGCCAGACATGGTGGCACGTGCCTGCAGTCCTAGCTACTCGGGAGGCTGGGGCAGGGGAATCACTTGAACCCGGGAGGAGGAAATCGCAGTGAGCCAAGACGGCCACACTGCACTCCAGCCTGGTGACAGAGCTAGACTTTGCCTCAAATAAATAAATAAATAGAAGAAACTTTTGCTCTCCTCTTCTCAGGCACTTGTATGTCTCATCACAGGTCATTGTGGGAAAGTCAGAGAGGACAAGGGATAGGTAGGCCTAGGTGTTTTCCTCACTTCCATTTGGGATTGTGATGGTGGAAATTAATCATTTTGAGTAGAAAGGCTCCATGTTATCCCACCTCTCTCAATGTGAATGAGAGAAAGACTAAAATGTATGAGTTTTGCCATTAAGCATTAGAGTTCCTTCATCACCTGGCTTGATTCTAGACTCTCTATTTACATGTTATTCAAGGCAAGGCATGGTGGCTCATGCCTGTAATCCCAGCAATTTGGGAGGCCAAGGCGGGAGGACTGCTTGAGTCCAGGAGTTTGAGACCAGCCTGGGCAATATGTGAAACCCTGTGTCTATAAATAAAGTACAAAAATTATCTGGGCATGGTGGTGTGCACCTGTAGTCCCAGCTACTTGGGAGGCTGAGGTGGGAATCACTTGAGCCTGGGAGGTTGAGGCTGCGGTGAGCCAAGATCACACCACTGCACTGCAGCCTGGGCAACGGGAGTGAGACCATGTCTTAATAATAAGTAAATAAATATATTAAAAATTGTGATTCAAGGCCTCTTTCCATAGACTAGTAAGCCTACGTGAAGACATTAACTGGTTTAAAAAGTACAGATGTGGCTGCTTGGTGGGTTTTTGACTGTTTAGCTGCTGAACCTCCTCCTCCACTGGGGGCAATCCCACAGCATGAGTCTCGGTAGAAGACAGAACTGCCTCCCACCCTAGAAACTGAGAAAGCCAGAGTCTAACTTTCCTTCTCCTCACTGGCTGAGTGTGTGTAAGCAGCCTAGCCAATCAGATGCTCCCACCTGGGGCAGTGGAGCATTCTTCTCCCAGTGATCAAAGGGGCAGGGGGTCACAGCACCGGCAGGAAGCAATATCTAACACCCAGCACCCAGGGGGCCTATCTGTTATGGGTTGAATTTTGTCCCTTACCCCCTAAATTCATATGCTGAGTACCTAACCCCAAGTGTCTAAGAATGTGAGCAGATTTGGAGATAGGGCCTTTGCAGAGGTAATCGGGTTACAGTGAGGTTATTGGGGTGAGCCCTGATCCTACAGGACTGATTATAAAAAAGGGAAACTTAGACACGGAGACATCCACAGAGGGAAGACACTGTGAAGAGATGTACAGGGAGGATGCCAAGTGAACATGAAGACGCCACCTCCAAGCCAAGGAGAGCAGCCTGGATCAGATCCCTCACAGCCCTCAGAAGGAACCAACCCTGTGGACACTTTGATCGTGGACTTCCAGCCCCCAGAGCTGTGAGAATGTGTCTCTTATCTAAGCCACGCAGTCTGTGGCACTTTGTGACAGCAGCTCAAGCGAACTAAGACACCATCCTTACCAAAAAATTCTCATGGTATGATTTGAGCTCTGATCCTGCGTGATTCTCCATTTTCAGGCATTTGTGAAGCTATTAAGTATCTTTTCAAGAAATTATGTTTTAGTAAAACCTGACCAAAGTTTGTTGTTTCTCATTAGGAAAACCAACAACTACAAATACCATGTTCTGAAGCATTCTTCCTCTATAGGGACCTCTGAGATCTTTTTTCTTCCTCTTTCACTGAAACAGCACAGGCTTCTGAGCTCCCAGGTTCAGCCAAGGTTTTGTAGGATTGGGATATCTGCACTTCTTCTGTGGTTAGTGGGCTTTTAACTAATTTAGTCCTGCTTCTCCCTTCAAACTTGGCAATAAAAATGCAGTTGTCTTATACGACTCACCTCAGAGTGGATTGATTGTTGACTGTCTTCATTTAAATCATCCAGGATCAGTTATCATTCAAGTTGTACCACAGAGGGTGAATGTGCCTCCTGCAACGTGGTACACTCTGCAAATATCAACAGATTATCCCTGGCCCCAGCCTCTCAGGTTTCCCAACATTAAATGGAACACCGATTTTATTCCTGTGCCAGAATGTGTTTTCTGAGCAATCTACTTTGCTATCTTTACTTTGGGTTTGGCCACATTAACACCATGACTTGAACTCCCCGTTGCTGACACATTTCGATACAATGTCCAGATTAATATTGTTCAACTTCCGGTAAATATTTGACACTGAGGATGTGAAACTGCTCGGTGGCTGGGGTTGTCTTGTGTCATCATTGGGTTGCACAGGCTCAAAACACTGGTGAATTGAAGTTTTATTTTGTTGACTGCTGGGATATCTCACAATTCAAGATATTTTTTAAAGAGAAAAAAGAAACTACAATAGGAGTGGAAATTATTAAGCCCAGTTTCTCTATTTCAAGTTCAAAGGAAAGAAGGAGGAAAGAGGAAAAGACAGAGTGTGGTGCTAGCTTTTCCCCCCACTTTTATTTTCCAAAAAAAAAAAAAATGTAGTAGAGAATTAACCTTCTCCTAACAAGGAAAGAACCACGTGCTAGGCATGATGTTGACTGCTTCACGAATACTATCCCATTTAATTCTTGCAACTGTCCTCCAACAAAGTTACTAGCGTTATCATTCCCGTTTTACAGATGAGCAAACGTGTTCCCACACTGTTAGTTGACCAAGTCAGCATCCTATATTATTCCAAAGCTTGCTCTTTCTACTGCACAGGGTAAAGGGGGACATGTTTTCAGCATCACCCAAGAAACCCTAGAAGTAACAGTAACAGTATTCCTTTTGTTCAGAGTAGCTGGAGATTCAACAGGAAAGGAAAATTGAGTGACTTCTGAGAGAAGCCAACAATGCTGGATCACGTGATCACTCTCTAGACCCTCCCTCTTCTCTCAACTCATCCCTGACAACACAGGTAGAGAGCCATCTTCTGGAGTCCTTTCCTTCCTGTTCAAGCTCCAGGCTTTGATTTGTTTTGTCCATTTTGAGCGTCCAAGCACTTTGCTTCTTTTCCACTCTTCTTTTATCTAGCTGCCTATTTTAGAGTTTATGGTTTAGGAATATTTGGTATCTATTCTATAGCCATTGGTAGCTGTGACCTCCTGTTTTTTCTGGGGGAAAAGACTGCGTGGATGAGTGATCTTGAGCAAGTCACTTAACCCCTTGAAGCCCTGGTGATTTTATCTGTAGAGATGAAGGTCCTGGATGTGGCTGACAGCAGAGGCCACCTAGATTCCCTGTTCCACACCAATGAAGATACGTCACATATCTTGCTTGTGACATGAATAATGATCTACTATTATAAATATATGCCTTCAAGAGAGCCATCTTATAGTGGGAATTCTGAATGGCATTTGTGGTTGGTAAACAGCACCAATTTTGGGAGGTGAGGGAGATCAGACATCACTGCAGGCTCACTATGTACTTGCTACTGGCTACATTCACTCAAATACTATATTTAAAAATTAGTCTCTTGAATCTTATTACATAGGAAGAAAGTTTTGCTTGTAGCACCTTCAACACCAGGACATGAAGTACACTTCGACCTGAAAGTGCAAGCCTGGGTAATTTTATAAGTGGAGTTTGACCTAATCGTTCATTTTTAAATCAAATCCTTCCATTTTAGAGGTTCCAAAAGCATCATGAGATATTCTCTAGGAAATATTCTTGAAATATTTGAACTGACTGTTGAATAAATGAAGCAAGAAGCTATATTAGGCCTCTCTCATACGACTCTCCAGAACACAGGAATAGCCTTCCCAATGGGGCATTTATCTGGATTGTAGATTTGAGCCTATGAACTTGAGAGAGGTCTCTGTTAGGGGTGAGAGGGAGCTGCATCTTTAAGGATGCTGTAAGTTACCACTGTGGTGTGAACTGAAGACTTGTATGTCCCTTCTTTCCATGGAAAAGAAAAGACGCAACCAACTGATGGACAAATATTTCTGTAGGTAGCAAGGGGAAAAACCTACTCTTATGGTTGAAACTTCCTTTTATTACACCCTAAGCAGAATTTTTAGCTTCCAACAATACTAGGTTACCTAGTGAGAAAATGTTATTGTCTTTTTAAGAAAGATTGTGGTCATGGCAGTAGTAGTGCTAATAACAACCATAGCAACAATTATAACACTTTACATTAACTAGGTATTTACATGTTCCAGAAATCTTTAAGTGCTTTATGTATATTAACTTACATAATTCTCACAATAACCATGAGTTAGATGTTATCATTATTTAATTAACAAATGAGAAAACTGAGACACAGAGAAATAAAGTGTCTTCCCCAAGGTCACACGATTGGTGGAGTTGGGATTTGAACCCAGGAAGTACAGTTATGTAGCTCTTTGTGTAGTATTACTTACTACGCAAAGGTCCAATGGTACCCATCTCCTCTGGAGTCTCCCCAGCTCCACCTCTGATCTGTGACTGAGAGTGATTCCTGCCAGGCTCACTGAAGTCACTCCTAGTGGATCCTCTCCTTGGACATAGTTCTATTCCAAGAACCACTCTCAGCAGCTGCTTTATTGAGGTAGTTTCAGCCATTAGAAGTGGCTTCCATCATCACCTCTTGGCTGTTGCCAGTGAATGGTGGCTCTGGTCATCCCCTCCCGCCAACATCAGTTTTAGTGCTCTCTTAGTTTCTGCCACTCCTATAACAATATCCATGTATCTCAGTCCTCAGTGCCATTGCTGGAGAGTAGCTTAACAAAGCTACAATGCCTTAGTGCAGGATCTTAAAGATAGCATGGAGGAAAAACCTCTACCCATCCCCTTACATCCCCTTTGTTCTTTGAGAACAAAGGGCTTACAGGACCTAATACTGATATATACCTGTGTGTATATGACTTTTGAATTTACAAAGTTCATTTAAAATGTATTAGCCCGTCTAGTTCTCAAACTAACCCTGCAAGTGAAACTACTATAATCCCCAGCTTACAGACGAGAAAATTGAGGCTCATAAAGCTTAAGTGGCTTTCCTAAGATTTTATACTAAAGTAAGAATCAGGAGTAAAGCTAATCTTAGAGTGTTCATTTTACCACATGATTACCAAGGCTATTATCAGTCTTTTAACTGACTCTATAGGCAAAACTGTGTTTCCTTGTTTTAGTTTATACTGCTTTGAGTATCTATGAGGCTCTTTTCCAGTTCTTTCTTACCTGTTGCCTATACCTGTCTTTCATTTTTTTTTTTTTTTTTTTTTGGTGGGAAGAATGGTTATCTTTTCTGAGTTGACTAATAAGAACTCTTGCCATAATAGTGATATTATCTATTATACATTTTGCAAATTTATTTTCCACTGAGTCCTGTGTCCTTTTTTTTTTGGAGACACAGTCTCACACTGTTTCCTGGGCTGGAGTACAGTGGCACAATCCCAGCTCACTGCAACCTCTGCCTCCCGGGTTCAAGCAATTCTCCTGCCTCAGCCTCCTGAGTAGCTGGGATAACAGGTGTCCCCCACCATGCCCAGCTAATTTTTTGTATTTTTAGTAGAGACAAGGTTTCACCATGTTGGCCAGGCTGGTGTCGAATTCCTGACCTCTTGATTCACCCACCTCAACCTCCCAAAGCGCTGGGATTACAGGCGTGAGCCACCACGCCCAGCTGTCTTTAAATTTTTGTTGTTTTAGGATGTACAGAAATGTAAAATTTTTATGTTATCAAATCAACCAATCTATTTCTTCATAGTTTCTGCCTTAGAAAAGCCTTCTCAATCTAAAATTACATACATTTTTTAACCTGGTTTACAGTTTTATATTTCTTTAGTCTACCTAGAATGTATTGAAGTGTATAATATGAGCTAAGGTTCAACCTGCAGTTTTTCCAATGTGTAAACAGTTATCCCAACACTATTACTAAATAATGCATTTCTCCCCACCAATTTGTTCTTCATTATGTTTTAAGTACTATAGATATTTGGGTTTGACTCTAGGCTTTCTATTCACCTCCTTTGATATGTGAATACTGATGCTAGTTTGGTTTCTCCCTTCTCTACCCCATGACCATCCCAGGTGCTAAAGGCAGAATCCACATCCATCTCAGCATCACTCTGCTGTGAGCACCCAGGGTCTTGGCAACAGCATCTAATGCTTTGTCAGTTGTGCCCTCTAGGTAGAAGAGACATGGATTCTGGGTCCCAAATCAGGATGAATGAGCTTAAAAAAAAGCATACTTCCTTCAGTTATGAATGTGTGTGTGTGTGTGTGTGTGTGTATGCATGTGTGTGTCTCAGGGCTATGTATCCTATGGCCCATGGCTCTCCAAACCAGAGGGCCATTTTCTACCTGTAACTTGTATTACCAAATAGAATGTCTAGAATCTGGGGCTGACTTTGTGACTGTTTCCATTCAGAAAACTCCTTCTTATTCAAGAAAAGTTTTGCTCCACTTAACATGGGATTTTGTGCAGAACATTTTACAACCTTCATTTTCTTTTAAGGTGTGTAGGTCATAAGGAAAGGTGGAAATACATGAACATTTAAGACCTAAGCAATTGGATGTGTAGAAGTTAAACACTGGTCTGGGAAGTCACAGAACAAACTTCCTGTTCTTTTCAATCTCTATGACATACCTATCTCTGTGCTTCTGACAAAGCCATTTATGGTTTGTTCAAGCCACTTAAAATGAGAAAATTTTACAACTGAAATGGACCCTCGAGATCTTCTAGTCCTACCTCCTCATTTTTACAGATGTAGAAACTAAGCCCAGAAAGCTTACATGGCCTGCTCCACAGGTCAGAGCCAAGGTTAAGAGAGGGTGTCTCAATGTACTACCCTCTGCTCCACCTCCTCAATTAACAGGAAAAAGTTAATTAAATCAAACAATTCAACCTGTAGTAATTGTATTGAAATCCAAAACTCAAATCAGGACGTATGCTAAAAGTAGACTAGTCTTTCAAATGAATTGATTTAAATACATCTTCGATTGAAAAAAAAATCTATACTGTAAATAGTTATGAGCAAACAGTCTCCCCACTGTTTCTTTTTCTGTCTTTGTTACACCTTTCTCCACTCTCTCCCTCACTCCTTTCTTCCTCCCTGCCTTCCCCCACCTCTAGAGCCTCTCCTGCCAGAAATAAAACTTGTGGCACAGGCTTCTCATTGGAGCCCCCACAGTCCCTTTGACTGTAATGAATGTGCCTCTCCTGTGTAGGTTGCAATCATTTTGCAGCCTCTGCTACCAAGCTGTGGTTCTGAGTTCCAGAATTCAGGCAGGAATAGGCAAAGTGGGTTAAAGCAAAGTAGGCCGTGGACAGGACATGCTCACGGGCACAGGGAGTCCAAGTCTGCAACCCAACTAACCAGGACTTCAAACGAACTGGATTCAAAGTCTTCCTCTCCAACCCCCACCACCCTCCTACACATTCTAGTCACCCTTGAAAGGAAAGACAATGATGACTGCAATTATACAGGCAGAAAAGTGGACCGATGCGGCTTCTGGCACAGAGAATGAGAGGAATTAAAATCTTGGGTTCACGCATACTCTCATATTGGTCTTTGCGTGGTCTCCTTTTATTTTGCTGGTTAGTTCTTTAATCAATTATTAGTAACAAGGTAATAAGAACCCAGAACTGGCCATTCAAAACAAAACCTCAGAACTTGATGCTAATCTACATGTAACCCACCCCATACCTGCAGTCACCATCATCCTTTTAAAAATCTTTTTATGGGCTGGGCACAGTGGATCATGCCTGTAATCCCAGCACTTTGGGAAGCTGAGATGGGCGGATCACGAGGTCAAGAGATCGAGACCATCCTGGCCAACATGGTGAAACCCCATCTCTACTAAAAGTACAAAAATCAGCTGGGTGTGATGGCATGCGCCTATAGTTCCAGTTACTTGAGAGGCTGAGGCAGGAGAATCGCTGGAACCCAGGTGGCGGAGGTTGCAGTGAGCCGAGGTCATGCCACTCCACTCCAACCTGGCAATAAAGCAAGACTCTGTCTCAAAAAATACAATAAAATAAAATAAATAAAAAGCTTTTTATATGCTGTAATGGCATCTATGCATTAATGAAAGTATTTCTTAATTTTTAACTGTTTTTAATATTATGCAAATGTTATTCCATCATGTCTGAGATTTTCTTCAAAATAACAAGGGAGGGGAAAAGTGGGTAAGAGGTATGTATGGATGAAACAAGATCGGCCAAGAAGGAAGCTGGATGCAGGATGCCTGAGGGAGGTGACAGTATTCTCTTTCGTATGTGTTTTAAATTGTCCATATAAAAGTTTTTAAAGGGTGTCATGCTGTATGTAATACCTCAGGAGGTTTTTAACTGAATATTATATTGCTAAGATTCCTGCCTATTCTGTGTTTTGATTTCGTATACAACAGTCCCTATTGCAAATAGATCACTGTTTATTTTTTACTATAAGGATTGAAGCAAAGGAGATTTTTGGTTAACCTAAAAACTTAATGTAGCAATATTTTCCCTTTTCACACGACTGCAGTTTCCTCAATTTTTTTCATGCTCCTCTCCAATTCCGCCTGCTCCTGAATATATCCATCCCCTCCACCACCCCACGCCAGGATTCCAGGAGGCAGATGTAACTCCAGTTGAACTTTGGCCCGAGAACTTTGGCATTTCAACTTTTTCCCATTGGATTTGGCTCTCAGTCACCACTTGGCTTCCCTGAGGTGTAGCCCTCCCACTGGGAGGCCTTCCTCCCTTCCCTCCCTATGTGGCCTCTGGCCTGGCCACAGTGGACTCAGCAGAGCTCTAAGGGAGGGCTGCGAGGGGTGCCTCCTTTGTGCTTTTGAGTCTCTGCAGTTGCACTCTACCTCTTTGGCCCTTCTGCAGCAGGACAGATGCACTCTTCCAGGGACCATCTCTGAGGGCTTTCTTCCAAGTGCATGGGCCTTAGCTGGAGCTACACTTGCAGTCTTTCATACAAAGTCTGCTTTAGAGTCAAACCCAGAGACAAGAGTGTGTCTCTGTTTTGCCTTGCTTAATGACGTTCTCATCCTTTTGATTTTTCATCCTTGTGACATAGAATGCCACGTTCAAAGTACTTCTAAGCTGCACAGAGATTGACTTGCTTGAAGCCTTAGCAAAAGCCCTCTTTCCAGGGCTTGTTGCATGTGACTTAAAACGCTAATCATTTCTTTCATTCATCAAATATGTATTTGTTGCCTATGATATGCCAGGCACTGTGCTAGGCTCTGTGTGTACAATGGTAAATAGGATGCAATCTTCTGCTTTCAAAGGGCTCCCCATTCAGTTAGGAACACAGAAAACGACGTGAACAAATACAACAGAGGCACTTGCAGTCTGGGTTACGTTATAACTTCCTAATATTTTGCCTTTGCTGCCCCTTCTTCCATAAAAATATTAAAAACTGCATTCCATGTTCATACAAAGTGCCTAAAGACAAATGTATTAATATTATGTATTAAAACACTTTATTCAATCTACAAGTTAATTTTTTTTCTTCCAGTTTTAAAGGAAATTAAAACATGCTCACGGGCCTCTAAAAGTATTGTGGGCCCTAGATTCTCTGCCTACTTTGCCTGATAGAGAAGTTAGCCCTGCTTGCCATATATATTTTCTTCCCTATTTTAGGATAACTCAGTCCCCCTGTTTTATTTCTTTCACTCGTTTCTGAGAATGAGGACTCCTCTGTGATGACAATTCTGTGTTTGGTTTCCATCCACCGAAACTGTGCATATTGATAAAGAGTAACAATGAAATCACATTTAAATGAACGTATTTTAATTTATCATACAGCAGCTTCAAATATGTCCGTCAAACAATAAGGATGGTTAAAGTGCACCGAGTCCTAACTGTGTGAGCAGCACTGTTCCACAGATATTAACTCATTTAAGACAACAACCCTATGAGGTGATATCATCACCATTATCTCCATTTTACAGATGAAGAAACTGAAGTATTCAGAGATTTTTTTTTTAAATTTATTTATTATTATTATACTTTAAGTTGTAGGGTACATGTGCATAACGTGCAGGTTTGTTACATATGTATACTTGTGCCCTGTTGGTGTGCTGCACCCATCAACTCATCATTTACATCAGGTATAACTCCCAATGCAATCCCTCCCCCCTCCCCCCTCCCCATGATAGGCCCCGGTGTGTGATGTTCCCCTTCCTGAGTCCAAGTGATCTCATTGTTCAGTTCCCACCTATGAGTGAGAACATGCGCTGTTTGGTTTTCTGTTCTTGTGATAGTTTGCTAAGAATGATGGTTTCCAGCTGCATCCATGTCCCTACAAAGGACACAAACTCATCCTTTTTGATGGCTGCATAGTATTCCATGGTGTATATGTGCCACATTTTCTTAATCCAATCTGTCACTGATGGACATTTGGGTTGATTCCAAGTCTTTGCTATTGTGAATAGTGCTGCAATAAACATACGTGTGCATGTGTCTTTATAGCAGCATAATTTATAATCCTTTGGGTATATACCCAGTAATGGGATGGCTGGGTCATATGGTACATCTAGTTCTAGATCCTTGAGGAATCGCCATACTGTTTTCCATAATGGTTGAACTAGTTTACAATCCCACCAACAGTGTAAAAGTGTTCCTATTTCTCCACATCCTCTCCAGCACCTGTTGTTTCCTGACTTTTTAATGATCGCCATTCTAACTGGTGTGAGATGGTATCTCATTGTGGTTTTGATTTGCATTTCTCTGATGGCCAGTGATGATGAGCATTTTTTCATGTGTCTGTTGGCTGTATGAATGTCTTCTTTTCAGAAATGTCTGTTCATATCCTTTGCCCACTTTTTGATGGGGTTGTTTGTTTTTTTCTTGTAAATGTGTTTGAGTTCTTTGTAGGTTCTGGATATTAGCCCTTTGTCAGATGAGTAGATTGCAAAAGTTTTCTCCCATTCTGTAGGTTGCCTGTTCACTCTGATGGTAGTTTCTTTTGCTGTGCAGAAGCTCTTTAGTTTAATGAGATCCCATTTGTCAATTTTGGCTTTTGCTGCCGTTGCTTTTGGTGTTTTAGACATGAAGTCTTTGCCCATGCCTATGTCCTGAATGGTACTACCTAGGTTTTCCTCTAGGATTTTTATGGTATTAGGTCTAACATTTAAGTCTCTAATCCATCTTGAATTAATTTTCATATAAGGAGTAAGGAAAGGATCCAGTTTCAGCTTTCTACTTATGGCTAGCCAATTTTCCCAGCACCATTTATTAAATAGGGAATCCTTTCCCCATTTCTTGTTTCTCTCAGGTTTGTCAAAGATCAGATGGCTGTAGATGTGTGGTATTATTTCTGAGGACTCTGTTCTGTTCCATTGGTCTATATCTCTGTTTTGGTACCAGTACCATGCTGTTTTGGTTACTGTAGCCTTGTAGTATAGTTTGAAGTCAGGTAGCGTGATGCCTCCAGCTTTGTTCTTTTGACTTAGGATTGTCTTGGAGATGTGGGCTCTTTTTTGGTTCCATATGAACTTTAAAGCAGTTTTTTCCAATTCTGTGAAGAAACTCATTGGTAGCTTGATGCGGATGGCATTGAATCTATAAATTACCTTGGGCAGTATGGCCATTTTCACGATATTGATTCTTCCTATCCATGAGCATGGTATGTTCTTCCATTTGTTTGTGTCCTCTTTTATTTCACTGAGCAGTGGTTTATAGTTCTCCTTGAGATTAAATAACTTGTTCAGGGCCACACACCTAGTAAGAGACACAGCCAGAATTTGAACCTAAAATGTTAGTCTCCAGAGCCCTCCTTGCTGTGTTACATGACCTAGGACACAATTGTATGAAACCTTACCCAGGCTGTTTTCTACCCAGCTGTGAATTTCTCGCTCTTTACAGAGCTGCAGCTGCCAGGGACCCACGGTCCACAGGCTGGGAACCTGTACTTAGGGTAAAGGTTCTAACCCTTCTCATGGCATTAAGCTGTCATGGGACTCTGTTAGTACCTGAAATGTTTCTATTTCAGGGAGCCTATTCTGGGTGCCCTAGAGCTCCCTCTGGTAGCTGTACGTGGGCCAACTGAACAAGAAGCTTGTCTCTTGCACCTCAGTTCTCTCTACCCACAGAATGATCTAGGAGCTCTGGACTGCCCTAGACCCTTGCATTGTCCATAGACTGGAAGACTGGAATTACAGCGACTACCTCCCTGGGTTGCTTCCTCACCAACAATGTAGATTCACAGAAAAGGAATTTAGGTTAAAAAGATGATGTCTTAAATTCTAGGTCCACAATGCCAGAACGATCCTTGTTTGCCAAGTAGAAATTTATGTAATCACAAGACTGAAGACACTTTTTATTTCCAAAATGTTTTTGCAACCAACGTAATAATTCCCCCTAAGTAAGTGCCAAAATACTTTTCCCTGAGTCCTCTTAAGTGCTTTGAGTTGCTAGAAAAATATGTTTTTGAAATTTTACAGTTAACTCTGGAGCTGAAGCTGTGCAACATAAGAAAGAAAGAGATGAAGGGAACATTTAAAGAGTGATAGACATCATGGGCGAAGGGGAGATAATGGTCTGACTCGTATATACAGTTATCTGGTCCACAAATATCATTCGCTCAACAAGACTTTCAATACAGAATCAAAAGCAGTGGGAGAAAACTACGATGGTTTTTCTATATTGGAGAGACAAAACTTCAGAGCTTGTTATATTTTTTTTCATTCATATGGTTTGGAGCCAACACACATGCTGTGCCTAAATAATAACATATACAATTAATGGAGGGAAATACATGAGAGCTGGCCCAGAATAGTCCTTTAGACTGTGACATTTGGCCAATGGGCTGACAGATTAAAAAGATCATGTGGCGGTCTAATACAACATTGCCTCCTTTCTTAAAAATAACCAAAAAATGATGTTTTTAAAAATAAGCTTAAATACCATGGGAGTCTATCCCTAAGTCCCCAGACTCTGTATGAAGAAGTGTCTAATCACTGAGCTGGAGTTTCTGGAATGGGATTCCAGGCAGAAGCAAATGCTTCCATCAGGGCCTGTGGACAGGTGACAGATGGTGGATTTTCGCCTTTCAGCACATAACTGTAACCTCATGCACTGTCTGAGTTTATTTTCAACCCCTACACAAGGGCTTATTGTTTATAATAAGCTGTCCTCTAAACCCATTTCCAGGAAAAGATTCCCCATGTGTGTCATCCTGCATCACTTCCCAGGCTAAACAGTGACCATGAAGACTCCAGGCCAAATGTCAAGAGCCAACCCAGGGGAGGGGGCAGTGAATGTTCCAGTCTTTGTTATAATTTATATTAGTGCCCAGTCAGTCTCAGGTGCATCTTAGGAACACATTACTTAGAATTTGCAGCCTCACTTCTACTTTCTCACCCGGAATGAAAACCAACACACATTTCACCAAGCCATTTCTACTTGTTATAAAAAGAGGGAAGAAAAGAAAATTTTGTCTCACAAGTCAGGTTTCTATCTCAAGGTGGGAAAACTTGGTAATTTATACTCAGAAAGTAAACAAGCTACACCCATCCCCAGCCTACGAGGTATATAAACATTAAACGGGTAATTCTAATTTTATTCTCAGAACTGTGTTTGTGTTCTGAGTCAACTCTTGCCTTCTCTTTATTTTGAAGCTAGAGAATGTAGGCCTCTGATTTTATCTAAGACCCTGTAATTCCACTGGGCTTTTCAGAAGGACTGGGGTCAACACAGGGACACGAATCTGAATGAGCACAAACTCTAGCTATACAGCCCCACCTAAAATGTGAGGCAAAGAACAGCTCTGAGATCCATGAACATCAATTTACTTCAGGGAGAAGCTGGATAAAACTTTGAGTTTGGTCTCAAAATAGCCTGAACAATTTTAGTTTTCTGACAGCATTTGGTGGCAAGCCTGTTAGAGAACAGCATCTTGAAATTTCCCATTTGTGTGCTGTAGATAGCATATCATCTGGGCACACCCAGAGCTTCAGAAGCATTAATCACCGAGGTACACCTGCCGTGGAACACAGGTCTCAGGAGAGAAAGGGAGAGAGTTTTCTACGGACCCCCATCCCTTGTGTTGCCTACATTTTTGCCTACTTGATTAAATAACAACTCACCTAATTGCTAACCCAGGGAGCCACTGGGGTGCAGTGGTTAAAAGCATGGACACTTGAGTGAGGTCTTGATTCAAATCTCAGCTCTGCCCTGTACTGGCTGTATGATCAGAGACAAGTTTCTTCTCTGAGCCTTAGCTGTCTAAGGAAACGCAGCCTGGTGGGACCTAGCACAGTACCTGCACATTTAGGGACTCAAGTCTCTTTCTCTCCCACCCTTTTCTTTCCCTGAGTATTAATAAGAAGGATAAGTACGAAAGTACTCAGCATCTATGTAGTCAGAGTAGCTCACTAGATATAAATGTGGCAGATATGCTTGTGATGGGACAGGAAGAGGTCAAGAGTATAGAGCTTCATCCTCACTTGGCTTAATATAGGCTCAGAGGTCCAATATAAATGGACTGGTTGTAGTACAAATTTGTCACATTTGGTATAACTTGAAATATATGGCCCAAAGCAGGAAAAAACTTTCTCCTTATATAGAGGTGTTTATGGTAATAGAATCGGCCATTTTATAATCTGATCCATATTAGCATGTTTTACTTGATAATCTCAAAGAAATTCTTAGCATCAACACTGACCTTTTATAATATTGCCAGTGGCTAAAGAAGACAACAAAACATTTGCTCACCAGTCATGCACCTCAGCTTCCAGCATCAGCTGTGTGAGTGAATCAAAAGGGCAGTTGCAGAGCCTGAATGTAGACTCCCATCTCTTACTCTAGCATTCCCACCAGCAGGCCTTATGTCATCCTTGCTGGGCAGTTGGGTGGATGGGGTATAGGGGAGCGTGTGAATTCAGGTGACCTGCTTGATTTGTTCATAGAATTTGGCCTGGCTAGAGCTTTAATTTTAAGGAACACCTTCCTTCTGTGGGCTTGAGGAGCTACAGCGTATTTAAGCGCTAGTCTGCTGGACTTGAATGAGCCCAGTGGAAAGGAATGGCTAATGTGATCATAGAGCCTTTAAAACATTGGACACTCACTCACTCACCTATTAAGGGAGGAACAAGTCTTAGAAATCATGCTTCCTTGGTGCCCATTCACTCACTAAGCTCTTTAGGAAATTTAGGTTAGGCACATAGATCTTAGCAGTCCTCCAAACCGAACACCTTGTTTTACCGATGAACCAGCCTAAAGTCACACAGATCATAAGTGGCAGATCCATGACCAAGATCACGGTTTGATGATTTCTAATTCTCTAACACCCTACCCTTCCTTATGTAAAGACAAATTAGACGAGACTTTGTCCTGAAGGAGTTCACGGTCATGGAGGGGAAATGAGACTGTACAAATGAACAATGGTTATCTCAGCATGAAAGCGTGATAGGGAGGGGGCAGAGAATTAACATATGCTGAACACCTACCATGTGCAAAGGGTTTATTATACATTTTCTCATTTAATTCTCACATCAAACGTATGAGGAATACAGTATGATCCCATTTTATTGATAAGGAAATGGAGGCTCAGCGATTCTGCTGTAGCCTGTCTACATATCCACTGCTCTGGAGACCCAGGTTGAGTGGACTCCTGAGGAAGGGTGGTTCAGGAGGAGAAGGCTGCTCGGAAAGATGAGGCTCGAGTTGGTGCATTGCACTCGATTAGGTGCAGAGAAGCCTCAACAGATGGAGGAAACACAGATGGCCTCCCCATGATTGCATCACCACCCAGAGAAGATTGGAAGCAGTTACACGCCCACTGCTTTGCAGTCTCAAATGTAAACTGCCTAGAAAACTGAGCATGCTGATGAGAAGTTTTGTCTTAAACCTACAGTGCCCCTATTTACAGATGGTCTATTTTGAGCAAGGAGTAACACAATATATAGTGGGGAGTTCCTGAGGACGCAGAGGACCCTAATGCCTCTTTCGTGAGTTTATCATTTCATGAAGAACCAGAACTGACATCAGTGAAGGGCAGAGGGGTGGGTAGTTGGACATAGCCACATACAAGTGCTGAGGGAGAGTCAGGGAGAACAGAATAACAACAGGTAGCATGGTGTGGTGTGGTGTGTGGCGAGTTTAAGAAGGAGGAATAGCCTGAGCAATGGTTTGAAGAACTGGCTTGGCAGAGAGCAGGGGGAAGCACCTGAGGGAAGGTTTTGAGGAGAAGAAGGAAAATTCCATGCTTCGCTGGAGCAGAGAACACAAGACAGAGTATGGCAGCTGGAGATGAGGCAGTTTGGTAAGGAATTTATGTTGGGAAGTTTAGAAACTCATAGATTCAACCACATTACCCGTGATCACCTGTACACAGAACCTCGAAGACCTCATCCACTTCAAATACCTTTGGGTATCACTCTGGTGTCGTCATATCCCTTGTATACATGGGGGTACTGACTCAGAAAGAGAAACAGAAAGGCCTTCCCAGAACTGAGATTTTTGTTATCCCCTTTCCCTAACAAAAGTAGAGGCTTAATGCAAGAGATTAACTAGATTCAAGCAAACACTTAATTTATGTTTTATAAAGGGGCTTCAGAATGCACATAGACCTCCAGTTGAAATGTGCAGGGAAATTAAGTCACTAACCATCAATGGGCATGTGTTGCTCTTTGAGGAATCTCTATTATACATGAGCTTAAGTAGATGCTCAAATACACTGGGTGCCAAAGTTTCTGAACTCTTTGTGGCTGTAAAGGTGAAAACTGGAATTTGTGTTTAGCAAAGCCTCTCATGCAGTAAGAAAGTAAAAACATTCTTCTTGAGGAAACACTGGACAAATGGAAATACCTAAAGGCAGGAAATACCTTCAGACTGAGATGATAAACATACTGTTTGACAATAAAAGACTCGGAATAGGTCATTGTGTTTATTTCTGCAAAAATAATATTTGTTGCCTGAGTTTTTAAACTTCTAATGGAGAGAGAGACAGAAGACTAGAACCTTGGTCTCTGGGGAATGGCCACGGTCACCATAAACAGTGGTGGAGGGAGTGCCCTGCAAAAGGTACCTGCTGAGGGGATAATTGGGGGCTGAAGTCCAGTTACATCCATTAGAATGTGAGTTCCATGTAAGGTAAGGGTCTTGAGATCTTGGTTTCTTTCATATCCCCAATGTCTAAAACAGTACTGAATGCATAGAAAATGATCAAAAAGTATGTATTAATTGAACGAATAAAGAAAAAAACCATGATCTCAGCAATAAGGTATTGGAGTGGAGGATCAGGAAGAAGGTACCCATGAGGCTACTCCTCCCAGGAAGAGGCAAGGCCACTACTGGGGTATTCATGTCTGAGATCTAGTTTTAGATTTTTCCTATCTCATAGCTAGGAGATGACCAGAGATGGCCAGTGTGGAGTGGTTCAGGATGAGAGCTGAGAAGAGTGGCAGATACTCCTGGGTACTCAGCAGCCCAACGCCCCTTTTCCTTACCAGCCATATTCATATTTTGTTTTAGATGGGAGTGCACTTTGCTATAATCCTTGCCTTCCCAGGCTTCAGAAAATGCACTGACACTCATTTCAGGTCACTGAGATATAATTGAAACTCGCCTAGGAATTTCTGGGAAAGTTTTGCTTTTCCTGTTCAGGGGTTGCCCCTTGGTCCTTTGCCTCTTCTTTCTGCTGAGAGCAAGGACATGAGCCTGTAAAAAAGGCAGCCATTTTGGGACCACAAGGCGACAAGCATGAGGCAAGAAGTCACATGTTAAGGATAGAGGGAAAAAATGTCGATAGGGCATGGAGCACCTAGGACTTTACAGAGCCCTTGTACTGCTCACGTCCAGACTTTGAGTACATGAGAAAATCAGCCCTCCTCCTGTTTGGCTAAACCACAGCAGTTAAGCTTCTGTTACATGCAGCTGGACCTAATTTCTAACTGACACAATAAGCAACCACCAGGAATGTAAACCGTACTGGGATGCTTAGAAATACTTGAGCAGGATGCAGGACTTCTTGTATCCAAAATGGAGACTTGGACTAAGATTGATGGACTTTCAAGGACATAGTGGCTCCTCAGGAGGTTGGAGAACTTGGATTACAAAGTAAAGAATTTCACAATAGTGAAGGCTTTTGAATTACTGAAATATACTATGAAGGCAGCCTGCAGACTCTAAGGTATGTGTTTTGGGGATTTCCAGTCTGACAACAGCAGAAATGACCCCTTAGTTGAACAATGCGTGAAAGAGCCATCTGTCTAGAACTGCAACAAGCTTGAACTGCAGTTCTCATACCAGTTTGAGAACTTCACATTCTTTCTATTGCCTAATGCCACTGAGTTGAAATGACCCAATTTACTTTGAATGGTTGCTGTTAATTTGATCTCCAAATTAGTGGTTGGTAATTTTAGTGTCCATGATCTGAAAGTACCCTGTGATTGTAAGGAGGAACAGTTGATATAATCACTATCATCAAAATAACAACCTCATTTCACATGCTAACACCTTGAGTTTGTTGACATCGTTGGTAACTGTGGTACACATCTCTTCTGCTTTACACAATACTGGTGTGAATTAGTGTCCTGGAGAACTGTGGGCTCTTTGAAGTATATTTGGAGACTACCCTTAGCATCCATGCAGCTAGAAACAACAGAAAGGTGTTGATTGGTAGGTATATTTTTAGTCAGATTACTTCAGCCCCAAACAGAAAGTGCTTAAGGCAGTAAACACTGAGGTACATCTGATTAGGGCTCATAAACTTTATTCAGAACTACTTCTATAGTTAAGTGGCTGGTGTGACATAGTGTGTCTATATGTATGTGTATTTTGGTGAATGCCTTTAGGTGATCCACTCTCATATTAAAAAAAAAAAAATAGATTCCCACTTTTATTCTATAGGGCTTCAAAATTTACTTTAAAAAATAGCTTTCTCCATTCACCACAGCTATGTGAGCTAGTTAGATGTCTTAAGCAAAATACCTCCACCCCTTTCAAATGAACAAACTGAAAGTAAGCTTTGATATGAGGCCAATTCTCAATTATTTCTGAGAAAGGTCAACAACTTAGATATTATATTCAGATGTACAAAAGTAAACATAGATTTTCTCTTTCATATTTCATCTTGTTTGGGAGCTCTTCATTTCCAAAGACAGCAAAGAAAAGTTAACATTTTCACATTGCCACTCAGGGTTACTCTGTTTCTGCTGTTCCTTGAACTGTTCCAGACCTCTTTGGCTCTTGCCTCTGTTGCTTTCACTTGTCTCCAGTGTGATGCAGCTCGTCTCATTTGCCCTGGCATTTGGGGTAGAAGTTTATAGTTTCTGTCATATTCTCCTGTCCTGAAGACCTGGCATCATGAAATGACCTTCTCATCTCCCCTCTCAGACTGTTCTCTGTCCCTCTCTGGTCCAGCGCCTTTCGGCACTTCTTGATTCCTTTATTGAGGAGCATGGGGACACTGAATGTCTGTCCAGGCCACAAAGGCTACCTCCTTTCTAAACTCCCTCCTGGGGGGCACCGTGTTGCTCCCATGCCAGGAAGAAAACAGGAAGCTCCCCTAAAGGGAACCAATATTATAATATTTATGTTAAAATGTTTGGAATATGTCAACCTCCCCTCAGAGTTTCTCAAAACTTTATCCCCCCAGGGATTTTGATCCAGACAATGAAGTTATGCTCCTCAATTCTAACATCTTGCTTCTTTTTCTTCTCTTTCCTGGGTTCCTCTCTTTGGAATCTGAAGGGCTTTTTTACTTTCCCTTTCAGACAAGTAAAATTTTTTCTTACACCATATCCTCCTTCCCCTTTTTACTACAGTTTACAAATAAAGCTCTGGAGGTCTAATCTACCAGGCTTGACTCTTCTCCCCCATCCCCCACAAGTTCTATTGAAGTATAATTACAAATAAAAATTATATCTATTTATGGTATACAACATGATGTTTTTATATATGTAAACATTGTGAAATTAGTAAATCAAGCTAGTTAACATATCTACCACTTCACTACTTATCATTTTTTGTGGTAAGAACGTTTAAGATCCATGGCAATTTTCAAGTATACAACATATGACCATTAACTATAGTTAACATGCTGTAAAATAGATCTCCAGAACTTACTCATCCTGTCTAACTGAAACTTTGTACCCTCTGACCAACATCTCTCCATATTCTCCCTTTCCCACCCACAGCCCCTGGCAACCACCATTCTACTCTCTGCTTCTGAGTTTGACCTTTTCAAGATTCCACATATCAGTGAGATCATGCATTATTTGTCTTTCTGTGCTTGGCTTATTTCACTTAGCATAATGTCCTCCAGATCCATCCACACTGTAGCAAATAATAGGACTTCTTTCTTTTTTAAAGGCGAAATAGTATTACATTGCATACATATACCACATTTTCTTTATTCATTCATCTGTTGATGGCCACTTCAGGTTGATTCCATATCTTGGCTATTGTGATAATGCTGCAATCAACATGGGAGTGCATATATATTTCAACATGGTGATTTCATTTCCTTTGGATATATACCCACAAGTGGAATTGCTGGAGCATATGGTATTTCTATTTTTAATTTTTTTAGAAATCTCCATACTGTTTTCTATAATAGCTGTACTAATTTACATTCCTACTAATAGTGTACAAGAGTTCCCTTTTCTCCACATTCTCACCAACACTTGTTGTCTTTTGACTTTTTGATACTAGCTATCTAACAGATATGAGGTGATATCAAACTGTGGTTTTGATTTGCATTTCTCTGATGATTAGTGATATTGAGCACCTTTTCTTATTCCTATTGGCCATTTTTATGCCTTCTTTTGAGAACTATCTATTCAGGTCCTTCGCCATTTTTAAATAGGGTCGTTGTGTTTTTGCTATTGAATTGTGCAAATTTCTTATCTAATTTTAGATATTAGTCCTTGATCAGGTTTACAGTTTGCAAATATTTTCTCTTATTCCATAGGTTTCCTTTTTATTCTGTTGCTCCCTCTGCTGTGCAGATGCTTTTTAGTTTTATGTAGTTCAACTTGTCTACTTTTGCTTTTTTTTTCCTGTATTTTTGAAACCATCTCCCAGAAATTATTGCCAAGACCCATGTCAAAGTTTTCTCCTATATTTCTTCTAGGATATTTACAATTTCAGGTCTTATATTTTAGTCTTTAAGTCTAGATTGAAGAGACTGTACTTCTCCATTGTGTAATCTTGACACCTGTGTCAAAGATTAGTTGGACTACGTGTGTGAGTTTTTTTCTGGGCTCTCTATTCTGTTCCATTGGTCTTTATGTCTATCTTTATGGTAGTGCCATACTATTTTAGTTACCATACCTTTGTAATATATTTTGAATCAGGAAGTGTGATGGCCACAGCTTTGTTCTTCTTTTTCTAAATCACTTTGGCTATTGGGTCTTTTGTGATTCCATATGAATTTTAGAATCATTTTTTTTTGTATCTGTAAAAAATTTCACTGGGATATTGATGGGGTAGCATTGAATGTGCAGATTAGTTTAGGTAGTATGGGTATTTTAACAACATTAACTCTTGTTATCAATGAACATAGAATGTCTTTTCATTTATTTGTGTCTTTCTTTCATCAATGTTTTAAAGTTTTCAGTGCAGAAGTCTTTCACCTCTTTGGTTAAGTTTATTCCTAAGTATTTTATTCTTTTTTGTGCTACTGTAAATGGAATTTTTTAAATTTCTTTTTAAAATAGTTCACTGTTAGTGTTCAGAAACACAGTTGATTTTTGTACTTTGATGTCATGTCCTGCAACTTTACTGAATTCATTTTTTAGCTCTAAAAGTTTTTTTTTGTTTTGGAGTCTTTACAGTTTTCTACATAAAAGATTATGTCATGTGTAAACAGAGATGATTTTACTTATGCCGTTCCAATTTAGGTTTCTTTTATTTCTTTTTCTTACCTGATTGCTCTGGATAGCACTTCCAGAATTATGTTGAATATAAGTGGCAAGAGTGGGCATCTTTCCCTTGTTCCTGATCTTAAAGGAAATTGTTTTCAGTTTTTCACTACTGAGTATGATGTTAGCTGTGGGCTTATGATACATGGTCTTTATTATGTTATGGTATATTCCTTCTATATCCAGTTTGTTGAGTGTCTTTTTCATGAAAGGGTATTGAAGTTTGTCAAATGCTTTTTCTGCTTCTACTGAGGTGATCATGTGATTTTTATCCTTATTCTATTAATGTGGTATATCAGACTTGACTCTTAATAAGTAAAGGGAAGTTTTACTGTGTAGAAGATTCCTATCTTTTTCAAAAGCTTGGCTTTCAAGGTTATTGTGCCCACCATCCCTTTCCCCGTGGCAACCAACTTTAAAAACGAACCCAGGTAAATAGGATTTGTCAGGGAATTTCTTGAAAGGAAGAATAAGAAAAACTCATTTAATATTTTTAAAATATCCTCCACTGAGTTTATGGAGAACAAACTATTGTGTGCTAACCATACGCCAGGCACTATGTGCTTCTCAGGCTTTTTCTCATTTAATTCTCACAGTTCCCAATGAGTTCTTCACTTATGAGGACACCAAGTCCCAGAGAGGTTATAAATCTTGCTGAAAATCATATAACTAATCAAAAATGGAGCCAGGATTTGAGCCGACACGTTCAACTTGACCTTGAAAGAATCAAGACAACTTGTAAGAGTACTGACACGTGTCACAGTGTTGTAGAAAAGATAGACGGACACGGACAAGAAAATTCATGTCATGATCAAGAGTGTGTACCACAAATCTCATTATACCCTGTTTTCCCATGCTTTTCACTACAATTTTCATGCCTCATGAAACACAAATCCAAGTACTGCTCACAGGAAGGGTGTTCCACAAAGAAGAACCAGCCAAAAGTTTGGCAGGAGGAGATAGAAGGAGGAAGGCATGGAATGTTTACAAAGTATCAATTTCTAGGAAAAAAACCTGCTGGGTAAGTTCATTAATTTTTCACCTACAGCACTTTGAAGAGAATTTTAATGAGCAATTATTGGAAATTTGTAAGGGGCCTATATTTTGGGTGCTATATTTTTATTGGTTTCCTTTTTATAAAGAGGCAAGAGACCAAAGTACACAGTGTTCAGATGACTTGCTTAAAATGGGAGGCATCTGAGTCACAGAAGTAAAGTTAAATTCTCTAAGCTTCCGGTCCCATAATATCTTTCCTTAAATATATTTTTTCCTCCAGCTTCACTTTTTCAATATCACAGGATGATTCTGTAGGAAGAAGAAAATCCATCTGACCTGCCTACACTCTAGTGAAGCAACCTCCTTGAAACCCATTTCTTTTCATACTCCAGAGAAATTATGTTTGAAACAACAGAGGTGGTAGAACTTTGGAAAAAGTGAAAATCCATTGATCTTTTAAAGATCCAGAAAGCAATGTTTCTTAAAATACAGATCGATAGCATAAGACCATATTTTAATATTGTCATGTTTACCCACTCATGCTATTTATACCTTAGTATGTGCTATTAGGAGTGAAGAAAAGCAAATAGTCAAACTTGTCTAAAGAGAAATGACAGTAGATTCCAGAATAGCAGTAAAAACAATTAAGATTAGTAGCTGATACAAATGAAAACATCTTAGGTTATTTAAGAAGGGTTCTTTTACATAATCAAAGGTAGTAAGAAGAGACGGAATTAAGACTCCAAACAGAAACAAATTGGGGGAAGCATGAAAAAAATGGAGCAAGAATAGTTTTGAATACATAAAGAGGAGGAAGACGTAGGAGTTCAACATGCCTGTTGAGAGAGAACTCAAGTAAATTTTCACAAAAGTGGGAGAAATGGCTTGAGAAATGAAATGACTTTTTTGTCTAGGTGTGTGATGCAGGATCAGTGGGGATGGATGCCAGATACAGGCACATTTCCCAAGGGAGGAAGAAATAGAAAACAAAGTGGGTTTCCTGCCAGAACAGGTGGTGTGTTGACATGTACACATCTGACAGCCAGGCTTCTGAAGCTTTCCAAGGGTCTGACCAGGCCAGTCTGAGTTGTCTGTAAGACTTCAGGGGAAAGCAACACAGGGGAGTCTCAGTGATTGGTTTCAAATGTCTTTGGACACATGAGACATAGCAGTTGTGGGAAAGGAAAGTAATGGGGCATCCTGCTATTGAGCACAAGGCTGAAAGCTGGGTTAGACTCAGTCACAGCTCATGGTTTGATATTCTCAGCCATCCATTATAAGAAAGGAGCCAAATGTCTGCTTAAATCGAGGTGCGGGCAGATATTAACTCACTAAGCTCCCCTTGACCTTCTTAAATACTGGAAAAGCTTTATCAGGACTTTTTCTTTCTTCTTCTTTTCTTTTTAGGGGGTGGTAGTGGTAGGTAGTAAGTAGGAGGGTGGGCCCGAAATTAGGAATGAATACAGAAGGTGGGAGTAGAAGACTAATGTACAATGTTTCTGCAAAGTTTAGAATCTTGTATGCTCTGTGATTGGGATCTGTAAGTGACGTATTTAAGCAATCATAAAAATGACAGTTTTGGGCTAGATTTGGGATGAAACTATCAAACCAAAAAATGATGACTTGAGAACAATGTTTTTCTCCCTGAATTATAGTTGAGGAGCAGTAGTCATGGTATAAGCATAGGCTAAGGATAAGATTGCTTGTTGCTTGAATCCCTATCCTACTTCTTGATTGGGTGATACTGGGTATCAAACTGTGTGATCTTGTATAGTGGTCCCTTAGTTTCCTCCATTATAGGGCATGGATAATAGTAGTACCTATCTGTTGCAGAAACATTGTTTGTGCCTACTCTCCTGGTTCTTTTCTTTCCTGGAACAATGGAAAATCATGTTTCCCATTCTTTCTCTGCATCTATGTGGGATCATGTGACTAGCTCTGCCCACTGGGATGGGGGCAGACATGGCTAGCTACATTAGTACTAGTTTGACCCCTAAAACTTCCCACAAGGTTTTCCATGCCTTTTCTCTCCTCTCATTGTCCGCTGGCCAGTTGTAGAAGACCCAGGGGAGGAAGATTTAGGACCCCGAAGCTGTTGCTGCCTTCCTGAAATATGGCGTGAACATTTGTCTTCCAATCATCAGATTTACTGCGATGTAAGCAAGAAATAAATCTTTTCTTATAGGAAGGCACTAAGATGTTGGGGACTTTTGTTATAGAAGTTAGCCTACTCTAATACTATTTCAAAGTATTAGTCACTATTGACTAAAACCTGTATCTTGGGGTTGTAGTGAAGATTAAATGAGCTACTGTATATAGAGTACTATTATAGAACGGTATCTGGCATATGATAAGCTCTTGATAAATGTTATCTTGCATGTTATAAGTGTAGAATTGTCCGGTTGGGTCAATCCAAGAACCCCACTTGGTCCATTAACTTGAAGAAATGCTATTTGTATCTTTTTAGCAAATTTGAACACAGACTGGGCCACCCATCCCTCATAGTTACTACTGGGTTCTATGATAAGCTTCATATAATCATTTTGGGTCAAATTGAGCATGGTACTATGTTCGAATGGTTGGAAATCTGTGAGGACTTCTAAGTATCAGACCTTCTACTTTTCATAGGGTCCTAAGATTCAGATGGACAACAACAGGTCTTTTAGGTTCTGTTTAGTAATTTTATGGAAGTCATCACATAAACTGAATACTTATGTTGAAGGGCTCTGCGAAGGCTTAAAAATGCTATATGCAAAGGGCTTAGCACCAAATCTAACCCAGTTTTAAACTCATGCTAGGAATGTAATGAATGGTAGCTGTAACAATAATAATAAACACATAAACCATCACCACCATCATCATCACCATCATTTGAATACCTCTTTTCTTCTGAGAACTTCAAGACTGTATCTATATCATACTTTCTACCTCTGGCATGCCATTTTATATTCTGACACAGTTATGGCCTTGCTTATTACATAATACCATCTTTTCTAATATTTTATCTACCTCTTGCCTACTTTGACCAGAGGCCATTACTTGCTCTTATATTTGCTTGACCTAATGAGGCTAACTTGTCCTTGCCCTCTTTAAAACAACCTTTATGTATTTGCAAACTCCACACTGGTCTGTTATTAGATATCATGCATTAGATATTCAATATTACACATTGAGATCTCAGCAATGATTAGTCAGGGGAAGGTTTTTTTTTTTTTTGGAAGAAATGTTAGTTTCAACTCTGAAATTCTCTTTTCTTTAGTAGGTACAGGTCAATAGGTAAAGACCTTAATGTTTCTTTAATATATAGATGAGCAAATCTAACTACTTTTAGGTTTGGCAAACTTTATCTGGCTATTTTTCAAGAATTATATGGCTGGCAACTCCTCTGATGTATTCTGCCAAATGCTTTCTCTCCTTAACCTGTGTGTGTGTATATTTCAAAGAGAATTTAAGCCACAAATTTCTGATTTATTAATACTTAGCTGATCAAATATGTGGTATTTGTCTTAGTCAACACTTACAGGTTCCAAATTCTGTTTCTCTGACCCAGGAAACCCTGAGAGATTGGCAGCAGCCACCCCTAAAGAACAAACCAAACTGGTTGTCCGAGCCTGAGAAGAAGCTAGCCCACATCTTTCCTTTAGACAGGGTTTTAAATGATATTTTTTTCTCTTGGAATTCTCAGAGGTGAAGAAAAAGATATGTCTCCAAATGTCTGTTAGTTGATATCAACCTGAAATGGAAACAGTCCCAGGCATTCTAAATGGAAGAGGTTTGGGAGCAGCAATGTAATTGAAGAGTGTCGATGTGTCTTGTCCTGGAGCCCAGTTTACATAACTCTTTATATAAGATGGAAAAAACATCTACTGTCCATATCAAGGAATGGGTAGAGGTAATGGAGTGGGGAACTGGGAAGGAGTGGACTATGGCAGTCATGGGAAATCTTGGCTGCCACTACTCACTGCTTTTGACCTGACGATACTACACTTTGGATCTAATATCTTGAGGGCTGAAGTCTCCAGAATCAACAGGAACCACTCAAATACTGGGTAGGCAAAGAGTGACAATTAAAGACAAACCTTTGCTAAAAGGTGTAAATCAAAAATAAAATTCTAAGCCCCTCAACCAACTGAATAGACCCCTCCTGTCAGCCACGGGCATTCTAAAGTAAACCCAAAACATGAATTTGGGCCATGATGGGAATGGGTGGTGGGACGTGCCTCATCATAGCTTTCTCTCTTTGGAATTCAGACACGGCTGACCAGCATTAACATTAAAACAGAGACCTTACAACGGACAGAATAGACTCTGTAAGACTGATTAAAAAAACAACAACAACAACAAAAAAAAAACATTTGTAATCTATTGTCTCTGAAACAGCTACCTGGAGGCTTCATCTGCATAATAAAAACTTGGGTCTCCACAACCCCTTATCTTAACCCAGACACTCCATTATATTGATTCCAGGCCTTCAGGTAAATTATTTTGACCAATTGCCAATCAGAAAACCTTCGAATCCACCTGTGACCCAGAAGTGCCCCACCCCACCCTTTGGGTTGTCCTGCCTTTCCAGATCAAACCAATGCATTTCTTACATGTATTGATTGATGTCTTATGTCTCCCTAAAGTGTATAAAACTAAGCTGTAGTCCAACCACCTTGGGCACCTATTGTCAGCACCTCCTGAGGCTGTCCTTGGGCATGTCCTTAACCTTAGGAAAATAAACTTCTAAATTGATTGAGACTTGTCTCAGATGCTTTTAGGTTTACAAGAGATATGGACATCATACCATACTCATGGACTAGTTAAATGCCCAGGTTATTTTTTTGTGATTCATTTTTTCTTTTTTGGTAATTTTTATAATATTGGCTTTCTTCTGAAAGATGACAGAGCACTTTGTGTGTGTGTGTATAGGACATCCACTCTGCAAATATTCCAGGGGCAGGCTTGTCTCCTAGAAAGGTAGGTTGGAAAATTCAGTAGATTTATTTTGACTATATACTACAGAACGGCATGATCTTACCTGAAAAAAATAGGAAGTAGCCTTGGGACTGTTGTCAAAACTAACAATGGTGCAATTATTTTTGAGTTTAAAAGCCAGTTTTCAACTAGTGTTTTAAATGATGCGCCTCCCTTTCTACCTCCAGAAGATATCCATGGAGAGCAAAGTAAATGTATAAAAGAAAAATGTATGAGACCTGCTTATCAGCAACCACTGAATTTTGTTACATTAGTAGACTGTAACTTCCAAAGACAAATACCTTTTCTTTAATAAAACCAAGTATAGACAGACTCTAAGCTGGCACCATGATTCCTGCCTCTTGGCATTCACACCCTGGTGTAAGCCCCTTCCTTTAAGTATGGGTGGGACCTGTTAGCTGCTTCCAACCCAGTAGAATATGGCAAAGGTGATGGGTTGTCACTTCCATGATGGTGTTGCATTACCTGAGACACCATCTAGCTAGCCGACTGGCCCACAGGTTAAGGGGCTGAGGGCAGCTTCTAGGTCTGAGGGTGGCCTTTAGCTGAGAGCTGGCAAGTAACTGGAGCCCTCAGTCCTACAATTGCAAGGAGATGAAGTTTGCCAACAACTTGAGTGATCTCAGAAGCAGATTCTTCCCTAGTGAAGCCTTGAGACACTGATTGTGACCTTGTGAGACCCTGAGCTGGGGACTCAGCTAAGTGGTACAGGGACTTCTGACTCACAGAATCCGTGAGGTAATAAGTGTGTATTATTTTAAGCTGCTACACTAGTGGGAGTTTGTTATGCAGCAATAGAAAACTAATACACCATGTAGCTATCAAAATTGTTTCTGCTACTTATGAGTTTTACACTGATGTGTGAAAAAGAAAGCTGAGTTATAGTCAACTGATATTATTAAACAGTACAATAAGCCACAACTTTACTAGTGCCAAGTTACTACCAGAGTAAAATGAGAAACATTAAATTGGGGTTTGCCTTTCCCCTCTTTCAGCATAGTTAGAAAAAACATCTGTCCCTCAGGCATTGGATGCTGCATCAAGGGACATGTTTTGTTACAACAAGTAGAACCCAATACACTGCACCTTTCTCTACCCTAAAGTCACTATCAGAATTGTCTTAAGGCCTCCATCCAAATGCATGAAATAATTAGGGCAGCCTATATGCATTTGCATTTGCATCGACAATTGACTGTGATTTGCAATTGGGTACATGCCGTTTTCAAAAGCTCATGCTCATAATGAGATCCATACTTCTTATTGTGACTTACAAGGCCTACAGAATCCAACACACCCTTTGTCTCTGGACCCCTCACTGTCCTCCTTGTTGAGTATGTTTTCCCTACCTGACACACAGACCGAGATCTTATGCCTACTTCCAGGGCTTCTGCCTAGAATGTTCTCCAGAATTCTCACAGCTGACTCCTCTGATTTCAGTCTCAAACATTTCCTCCCTCAGCAAGGCCTTCCCCAACTTCCCTGAAGTCTCCTTTCCTCCCAGTCACTCTCTTCCACATTAACTTCTTATGTTTCCTTCCAGATCCTTATAGTATCTGAAATGACTTAGTTGTACATTTATTTATGTGAGAAATCAATGTCCCTCTCACTAGAATATAAGCAACATGACAGCAAGGACTATCTGGCATCTGCAGCAAATTAAACAAGATTACCACTTAGGTGATGCTCAACAAGTATGATGTAAATAAAATGTGATTATAACAACAAGACTGCCATACTTGACTTATTTTTCTTCTTTGCCCCTTGCACACCCTCTCACAGGTTCAAAATCCACAGCAGTTTTGCCACCAACTCAGCCAGAATTTTTTTGTATATCTGCACTCCCAGCACCATGGAGGGTAAAGTTTAAGGAAGACAGAAGTTGTAGAAGACATAGTTCTTCCCTTAAAGACTATACAAATTAACTGGGTCGGATGATGCAGCTGCATAAATCGATCAAAATCTAACTACAAGGCATTTACTACAGCAGTATCTGGGTGAAACTAAATATGAAATTGCTTAGGGAATATAAGAAGAGAGTGATTAGAAAATTTCATATAGGAGCTGATTCTTGAAACAAGTGTGTCAAAGGGAGATGTGTCATGAGTATTCAAAGTAAGGTAAAACAAAATAAGGAAAAGCTATGAAACTCTCAGAGTTTGTGTCCATCTCCCAGAACAATGTATTTCTAATCCAGCGTTTGCCTGTGCTTTAGAATCACTTATTTGAAGACCAACTCTGGTCTCTATTTAACTTTTGTTAACTTTTGTTAACTTTTATTTTCATGTTCAGTCTCAAATCAGAATCTCTAAGAGGTGGGCTTGGAACTGGTATATTTTCCAAGATCCCCAGTGAGTCTGATGTGCATCTAGGTTTGAGATCCTCTACACATAGCCTGAAATGGCATCACAGGGTTAAACAAAGGAGAAATGCCTCATAACAATAAGGTAACACACAGTGGTTAAGGCTCTAGCCTAGGTTTAAATCTAGACTCTGCAAGTTGCCTGATAGGTGACCTTGGGCAAGTGATTCAACCTCTCTGAGTGATGTGGTTTGACTCTGTGTCTCCACCCAGATCTGATCTTGTAGCTCCCATAATTCCCGTGTGCTGTGGGACGGACCCAGTGGGAGATGATTGAATCATGGGGATAGGTCTTTCCTGTGCTGTTCTCATAATAGTGAATTGGTCTTATGAGACCTGACAGTTTTAAAAACAGTAGTTTTCCTGCATAAGCTCTCTTTGCTTGCTGCCATCCACATAAGATGTGACT
The DNA here is from genome assembly GCF_043159975.1 of Macaca nemestrina. Classification (NCBI taxonomy): domain Eukaryota; kingdom Metazoa; phylum Chordata; class Mammalia; order Primates; family Cercopithecidae; genus Macaca; species Macaca nemestrina. The sequence goes on along the minus strand of NC_092130.1, from coordinate 106,794,631 downwards.
TGCTCCTCCTTGCCTTCCACCATGATTGTGAGGCCTCCCCAGCCATGTGGAACTATAAGTCCAATAAACCTCTTTCTTTTGTAAATTGCCCAGTCCCTGCTATGTCTTTATCAGCAGCATGAAAAAGACTAATTCAGTAAATTGGTACCAGTAGAGTGGGGCACTGCTGATGAGATAACTGAAAATGTGGAAGCGACTTTGGAACTGGGTAACAGGCAGAGGTTGGAACAGTTTTGAGGGCTCAGAAGAAGACAAGAAAATGTGGGAAAGTTTGGAACTTCCTAGATACTTGTTGAATGACTTTGACAAAAATGGTGATAATGATATGAACAATAAGGTCCAGGCTGAGGTGGTCTCAGGTGGAGATGAGGAACTTGTTGGAACTGGAGCAAAGATGGCTCTTGTTATGTTTTAGCAAAGAGACTGGCGGCATTTTCCCCCTGCCCTAGAGATTTGTGGAACTTTGAACTTCAGAGAGATGATTTAGGGTATCAGTCAGAAGAAATGTATAAGCAGCAAAGCATTCAAGAGGTGACTGGGGTGCTGTTAAAGGTATTTAGTTTTATAAGGGAAACAGGGCATAAAATCTTAGAAAATTTCCAGCCTGACAATGCAATAGAAAGGAAAATCCCATTTTCTGAGAAGAAATTCAAGCAGCCTGCAGGAATCTGCAAAAGTAATGAAGAGCCAAATGTTAATCCCCAAGACAATGGAGAAAATATCTCCAAGGCATATCAGAGGACTTCATGGCAGCCCCACTGCCCAACACAGGCCTGGAGGCCTAGGAGGAAAAAGTAGTTTCATGGGCCAGGCCGAAGATCTCCGCGCTATGTGCAACCTAGGGACTTGATGCCTTGCTTCCCAGTTGCTCTAGCTGTGGCTAACAGGGGCCACTGTAGGGCTTGGGCCATGGCTTCAGAGGGTGCACAACCCAAGCCTTGACAACTTCCACATGGTGTTGAGCCTGTGAGTACACAGAAGTCAAGGATTGGGGTTTGGGAACCTCTGCCTAGATTTCAGAAGATGTATGGAAGTGCCTGGATGCCCAGGTAGAAGTTTGCTGCAGCAGCAGGACCCTCATGGAGAACCTCTGCTAGGGCCGTGCAGAAGGGAAATGTCAGAACCCCCACGTAGAATCCCTACTGGGGCACCGCCTAGTGGATCTGTGAGAACAGGGCCACCATCCTCCAGATCCCAGAATGGGAGATCCACTGACAGCTTGCACCATGTGCCTGGAAAAGCCACAGACAATCAACCCAGCCTGTGAAGGCAGCCAGGAGGGAGGCTGTACCCTGCAAAGCCACAGAGGCAGAGCTGCCCAAGACCATGGGAACCCAACTCTTGCATCAGTGCGATCTGGATTTGAGACGTGGAGTCAAAGGAGATCATTTTGGACCTTTAAGATTTGACTGCCCTGCTGGATTTTGGACTTGCATCAGGCCTGTAGCCCTTTGTTTTGGCCAATTTCTCCCATTTGGAATGGCTGTATTTACCCAAGGACTCTACCCACATTGTATCTAGGAAGTAACTAACTTGCTTTTGACTTTACAGGCTCATAAGCAGAAGGGACTTGCCTTGTATCTGATGAGACTTTGGACTGTGGACTTTTGAGTTAATGCTGGAATGAATTGAGACTTCGAGGGACTGTTGGGAAGGCATGATTGGTTTTGAAATGTGAAGATACGAGATTTGAGAGGGGACAGAGGAGAATGATACAGTTTGGCTCTGTGTTCCCACCCAAATCTGATCTTGTAGCTCCCATAATTCCCACGTGTTATGGGACAGACCTGGTGGGAGATGATTGAATCATGGGGGTGGGTCTTTTCCATGCTGTTCTCGAGATAGTGAATGGATCTCATGAGATCTGATGGTTTTAAAAACAGGAGTTTCCCTGCACAAGCTCTCTCTTTGCCTGCTGCCATCCACATAAGATGTGACTTGCTCCTTGCCTTCTGCCATGATTGTGAGGTCTATCCAGCCATGTGGAACTGTAAGTCCAATAAGCCTCTTTCTTTTGTAAATTGCCCAGTCTCAGGTATGTCTTTATCAGAAGCATGAAAATGGACTAATACACTGAGCCTCTGTTTACACATCTTTAGACTAGCAATAATAAATGTAGTTACTGCATAAGAACAATGGAGAATTCAATAAGGCACAAAAGGCACTTGATACAATGTGCCTTTGTGATACATGGTCAGAGCTCCAGTTTTTTTCATTATCATTATCTTTCTACATTAAAAAATTTCTAATCTTCATAAAGGCACTGGAAAGTCCAGTGTACATTTCTAAAGTTTTTGCATCCATCAACTTCACAAATTATCATAACTTTGAAGCACAGCCTTAGCCAAGCACATTGAAGAATTCAAGCACCTTTAAGAAAGGCCCCAGAGAAACAAGGCTGAGGCTGAGACTAGTCAATATGGGAGCAAATGAGCATTTTAATAGATATTAAAATCATATACAGAAGCAGAAAATGGGCCAGGTGCAGTGACTTACGCCTGTAATCCCAGCACTTAGGAAGGCTGAGGCAGGCAGATTTCTTCAGTCCAGGAGTTCAAGACGAGCCTGGTCAACATGGCAAAACCCCATCTCTACTAATACAAAAATTAGCCAGGCATGGTGGTGCACACCTGTAATCTCAGCTACTACTGCTGAGGCAGGAAAATGAGGAGAATGGCTTGAACCTGGGAGGTGCAGGTTGCAGTGAGCCGAGATCATGCCACTGCATTCCAGCCTGGGCGACAGAGTGAGACTCTGTCTCAAAAAAAAAAAAAAGTAGAAAATTCATCTGTAAAATCTGACAAAATTAAAAGAACAACAATAACAAAAAGAAATTAAAATAATGACTGATGGGTTTAGCAGCCTCACCTGACAAGGCAACAAGCAAGGAGTGTACAACATCAGAACAACCCTTTCTGTAAAACTTTACAGAGCATTTCAATAAAACATAGTGAAGCTTTTTTCACATCATTTGGATTAACAGTACCATCTTTCTCCCTCATTAATGTGGACCCAGCCTGAGAATAAACTGAAAATCATAAACTGAATCACTCTACCTCACCCTGATCACTTCACTCTATAGTTTTCTAATATACATCCTGCCAAATATTTTTAGGACAAGTCATTTGAAAGTTTTCTAAATGTCTCAAAAATTAGCAATGTGCCAAGAATGAGACCAATTAGGTCATCTATGCTTATCAGAAAAGCAATTTATTCCTGTGCATAAGTACAGAGAATTCACTGTGCAATTTTAACTTTGCTGTATTATGATTTTTAAGATGCATGCCTTGTATATTGCTAAATGCATGGAAAATAAAGTCTGGAAGAATATCCTCCAATCTTTTGACAGTGGTTGTCTCTGGAGTAAAATTAAGGATGACTTTGTATTTCTGCATTGTTCTCTTTACTGCCATTTGAAATTTGTATAATGAGCATTTATTATTTTCATACTACTAAAAGGTAAGTTTTTAGATGAAATAAAATGCATGTTTTATAAAAAGACTAGCCTTTTTGAAAATAAGTGGGTTTTGAAAATACCAAAAAGCTTCAACTTAGTAAAGAAAGAGCTGTCACTGAATATGAATCTTAAATATTTAGTGGGGTGGAAAAAACCTTCTGCAATGGAAAGAGATGATGAGCAAGGCTCCTAGTTAGAAAAGGATAGACTTTTTGGCTCCCACTGGGTGGCTTTGAGCATCCCTACTCACCTTTCAAAGACTAACCCACCAGGTGATAGCAAATACTCCATTGCACATGTTTGTGGAGAACAGAGTCCAGACCTCCGAGACTGGCCTAGAAACATTCTCCCTAGCAAAGACTTAAGTCTCCGTTCACAAACTGAATCAGTGCTTTTCATGATTCTAAAGGACTACCGTTCAGCATTTTTTCCCCTTTCGTCATTCGACTCGGAAACATTGCTTTTTGTGGATTTTCATGAACTCCAGCCCAACACCAGGTGCAAATTGAAAAAATCCCACTGGCCAAATTTAGCATAGGGAGGCCTACTGTTCTTTCAACAGAGCCCCTCTTTCAGGCCAGGAGTTCAGATCTTAGCCCCTGGGTACACCAGTCAGGGGTTTTTCTTTCATCCACAAGCATCACTCATGAAAAACTCCTTCTCTACGGTGCCTGCCTCTCCAGACCCCCCAGCCTAGAGGCTCAGATGCATGTGCCTGCGTGAATCTGGGGATTTGTGGGAGAGGAAAGCCAGAGGGATTCCTCATTGATCTTGACCTCTAAATATTCAACTGTCCCCAGCTCAGACATGTAATTTTCCACACACTGCAGTTTCTGTGTGGTCGCCGTTATCATTTAGCAAATACAGTTGGCCCTCCATATCTGTGGGTTCTGCATTCATGGATTCAACCAACTGCAGATAGAAAATATTTGGGGAGGTAATCCTAGCACTTTGGGAGGGTGAGGCAGGCAGATTAACTGAGGTCAGGAGTTCGAAACCAGCCTGGCCAACCTGGTAAACCCGTCTCTACTAAAAATACAAAAATTAGCCAGGCATGGTGTCACACACCTGTAATCCCATCTACTCGGGAGGCTGAGGCATGAGAATCGCTTGAACCCACGAGGTGGAAGTTGAAGTGAGCTGAGGTCATGCCACTGCACTCCAGCCTGGGCAACAGGGTGAGGCTCCATTTCAAAAATAAAATAAGAAAATATTCGGGGGAAAAAATTGCATCTGTACTTAACATGTACAGACATCTTTTGGTCATCGTTCCCTAAACAATATAGTAGAACAACTATTTACATAGCATTTACATTGTATTAGGTGTTATATGTAATCTAGGGATGATTTAAAGTATATAGGAGGATGTGGTTAGGTTACATGCAAGTACTATGCTATTTTATACCAGGGACTTGAGCATCCATGGATTTTGGTATCTGCTGGAGTTCTGGAACCAATCTCCCATGGATACTGGGGGATGACTGTAATTTACATTGAGTTGCTCTCCTGCAATTTGCAATTAAGAGACCGTTACATGGCATTCCCCACTTGGGGCACTCCACCAACCTCCAAAGAAGGACATGGTGCCTTCAGAAACTCTGGCTGGTTCAAACAGGAATTCAATTCTGCTTTCAAGTCAGTGCTCCACAGAGCTTATGGCTCAAGCAATAATCTGATTATATTCCATTTTACAAGCATTTATTGAGCATCTAATTTGTGACTTGGTTTGCCATAGATAACTAATCTAACTGCCTGTTATTTAATTGAACTGCTGCCTTCTTATCCTGTGGTGGGATTGGACTACCAGGATTGCTTCTCTACATTTGCTGCCACATTTGCCTTATAAATGTTTCATCCTCTGCTAATAAGCCTGAGGGACACCCAGCTACTGAAGTTCTAATGTTAGAGTTTTCCTGATCTGATTGATTAGATTTGTCTCTATGGACTTGGTGAGTGGCATTCAAACACTCCATCTGAGGTACAGTGGTGGGGGGCTTGGAATAATGTTTTCTGGTGTTATCATTGGGCTTGGTCTACCCATTTGACAGCTCACAGAAGCAGTGCAGACAGCATCTTGGAAGAAAGACACAAAATTATCAGACTATAAACATTACAAGTTCTTGATCTACTCTGCAAACTAGGTGTACCAGTCAGTCTTATAGGACGTGGATGGTCCACTCATATTGAGCAATTCATGAAACAAATTAGTGACTCTTCAGAAAGGCACGTCCAGGGTTTCAGGAAACAAGGGCAGTGAAGTAAGGGCTAGCAGCAATTGAGAACTGCTGCTACCACCAGAGGCCCAAGAAAACAAGGAGGGGAGGATATACCAGAACAAAAGCAGGCAGCTACAGAGGGCTGCCTAAAAGTAATTGTAGCTCCTGGTATAAAGATCTAGACAAACCAAAGCAAGGGAGACAGGAAGAGAGAAAAGGAAGGGAGACAGCCAGCAAATAAATACCATAACTCTCTCCTCCTCTTTTATGAACTCCTGCTGGTATTTCACATTGGCCGAACCCCACTGGGAGCTGGAGAACAAGACAGCCAAAAGTCCATATGGAACAGCCTCCCGGGGCACAAAGGAGGACGTAGAAGGGTGAAGAGTGAACCTGCAGAGACAAACAAACAGACCTGGCATATTGAGTTTTTTAAGGGAAGTGAGGACACAATGAAGCATGCAATAAATTTATTCTTTCTGGAAGCTAAACACAAATGTGTAATTAGAGATTTGATATTTGAGCTGATTCTAGCACAGGTAAAAGTCTGATATAGATAGAAGTGGAAGACATTGTGGGCTGAGAAAGCCTATAGGGAAAAGAGCTTTAGAAAACAACTATGTGGCCAGAGCCGGGGTGTAAACAGCAGCAGCAGCAAGACAGCAGCCTGGAGAGACAGAGGGGCTGGCCTGTGGAATCCCCATATGCCAGGTAAAGGCATGCGAGCGTCTGATGGACGTAGCTTTAGATCCACATTTTAGAAAGTCTATCAGCTCCCTAGAGACGGGATTAATGATGCTGTGGAGCTTCAAACCCCTTTCCAGAAACAGGTAGGACAAAAAAACTAGGTAATCAACATAAATAAAATAATTCTTCTTGACCATGATCGTCCCAAAGGCTTTGGTTTTGGTAACATCTGAGAAGGAGTCAGTACAATCATCCTCCTTTATAACCTAGACAGTGATTTTGCTTAATTATCTTCTCTATGAGATAGTCTTCCTCTAGGTTCTTTGTATTCTTTCACAGAATCTATGGATATTCTTTGGCTGCATCTGGAACACACTGAACATATTGCATAGGAGGGCCAAGTTCTTTTTTGTCTTAAACTTCTAAGGAGCCTTCCTTGGCACGAGAAGACTGACTCTTCTGCTGAACTCCTACACTACTTTAAATAGCTGCCACATTACTTCACACGCAATTATGTACACATTGTAATTTTCTCTGAGTTTGTTAATTTTGATTAATTAGATTTCAACCTCCTTGAATGCACCATTCCTAATCCCACTGTGTGTTCCTTACCACCACCTCCAGTGCTAAACATGCTCTGAACACAGACAGTATTTGTTTCTTCAAGAGCAGGTAGTCACTCTCTACCCAGGAACCGATTTGTGCTTTGGAAGGAGAATTTCCTTACAATTCACTGGAGCGTCTTTCTATAAAATAGCCTATGCCTTGAAGCACCCATGGTTCATACTTTCTGAACCCACAACAAGTATTTATTCAATCAGAAAAAAAGTATGTGGAGCACTTACAGTACACAAGAGCTAGCAAATAGTTAAATAAATATGATTATTTGGAACATAAAAGAAGTAAATTTGGGCTAATGCATTAGTCACTAAAAATGGCCTACTGTGTTACCCTTTGCAGATCATATTTACCATTTTGCAGAGTCCTACAAAGCCTTCTCAAAGATTAAATAATGTAGGAGTGTTAAACACTATAGCAGGATTCACAAGGGAAGTATTTTTGGTTAGGGAAGTCCTTTAGCATTTGTCATCTTATACCAATGACAACATGTCAGAAGCCTGGATTTGGGAGCTCCTACTCTTCTTTCGAAGCCTTGTGGAACTGTGGAGCTCTCTGGAGGCCTCTCCACACAGTCCCAGGGAGTCATTCCAAGCTAGTTATTCCTACAGCAAGTGTTTCTTAAAATGTTGTTCTCAGTCCTATTCTTTAGAATAATCTGGGTGATCTTGTTAAGCCTGCACTCCATCACAGATCTGCTAAGTCAGAGTCTTTGGACATATGGCCCTGGGGTATTCCATTTCTAACCCACTCCTTAGTTGATTCTTACACACACTGATGTTTGAGAATTACTGCTATGGCCCTTTGTAGCATCCTTAGTTTAAATCTTGAAGTTTCATGTACATGTCTATTCTTTCCATTAGACTGTGAATTTCTTGCAAACAGGAGCCATATATGAATAGCCATATTCTCCAAACTGGGCACAATTCCTGGAACATGGCAGATTTTTGCTAAATATGAGATCCATTTCTCACAACTATAAGAGTTCCTTATATATGACCATATCCAGATGAATATGTTGGTTGAAACCAACCAACATATTCTATTTCTCTATTGCCATATAACTACTTACCACAAAAACTGGCACAATGTCACTTCCAATTAATTCCATTGGTCAAACAGTCATAGAGCATGTCCAGATTCAAGGCTGGGGGGACAAAGACTCTACCTCTCACTGAAGGAATGTTGAATTTGTGGCCATCTTTAATCTACCACACAGCCCCTGCCAAAGTCTATTAAAAACAGACTGGGTATAATTCTTTAATCTGACTTTATGAGCCTTTCAAAGAGGCAAATAAACCAATCTTGTTTTGTGGCCTAGGAAATAGAGCTCACAAGACATGAGACAAAGTATTAAAAAAAAGAAAGAAAGAAAAATCCAAGGATATTTCTAGTGACTGTGGCCCTTCATAGCTTAGTCCAATTAACTTGGTCACAGGTCTTTTGAACTACATTTGAATCCCATTGTGGCCTCCAGTAGTTCCTTCCCCAGAAGGTAAATGGACATGTCAATAGTGGTGAATGAAATAATTGATACCCTTTATCAGTTTTAAGACAAGGTCAGAAATTGGAGCTGCGAAAGTTTTAGAAAGTTCTAGGAATCGGCCCAGGGTATTTAGCCCAGGAAACTTCTACTATAGGAATACCCTTAGTTTGCCTTCTTGGGGTTTGCAACTCTGGATGTCTCTTAATTGCAAATTCTTCTCTCTCTCTCTTCTCCACCGCCCCCAACCCCCACCCCTTTTCCCTTTTTTTCTATTATATCCATATGGCTAAATAAGACACCTGGTCTTTTCCTCACCCATCCAATTCTATGGCTGGAAAAATAATATGGCCTAGAAAATCGACACAAAATCAATCAAGATGGTAAACTATAAGGTAGTCAAAAGTAAAGAACTTCACTTGGTCAACACAGAAACTGAAATAAGTAGTCCTTGTGAAGCTAGGTTAACAAATGGCAATTCAGCTAAAAGCTCTTTTGTTGAGCTTGAAAATTCTTGACTAAGGGGTAGGAGTCATAAAGTGCTTTATGAGTCATGAGAAGGTCAAAGATCACCTTTCAACTTTTCAAACTAGCCCTGGCTACTTGTGGTAGCTTTTCTTTTTTTCCTCCACACACCCGCCCGCACCCACCAGTTTCATCGTCTATGTCCACTTCACAGTGTATCTGTAATGAATTTGGATCCAGTTCAAAGAATACATAGAAAATCTTCAGCTCCCAAAGCAGGCTGCTCTGTAGGAGGGAGAGAGTAAAGAAAACACCCTGGGGCAGTTCTTTATTTCCAAAAGATTAAAAATAATTAAACATTAAGATATTCAACATGGATTATTGCAGACAGTGATGAATGGCTCTTCTCCCCCTAATGATGCCCTCCTCTAAGCTAATCTTACCCAACCTCATTTCAAAGAAAATGTTGGTTAACACTTTATTTGTTTCATTCCATGTACTCTTAAGTAAATCAGGGTTATAATGGCCCTGAATTCATAACCATCAACTGTCTCCCTCTTTGTCTTCTTGGAATAACTGAATGTGAAAGAAAGGAGATATTTTCAGAGGCATTAGTACTTATCTGAGAATTATCTATCTACTCAAGTCAGTAAAGCAAAGGCCAGCCACTATGCCACTGTTGGAAGCCAGAGGTCAGAGCATGAGTCTCTCCCAGGCAGTATATCTAGCACTGTCTCCACCACAAAATAGGCACTCAAGAAGTATTGGCTGCCTGTAGAAACAATTTATTTCCTCTTTCAAAGTGGGAAAGTGAATCCTGCTCATAGGGACAAAGACTAAGATAAAGCAGAGGCAATATTGTTGCTACTGCTCCCATGAGATTACTCAGATTTCATAGGAGCTTGTACATTTATTCAACAAGCATTTACTGAACTCCTACTATGTGCTAGACTCTGGATTCCATTGTTCTAGTGGCAGTAGCAGCAAACTGTAAATAAATAATTATTCCATTAGATAGTAAATAGCAGTTTTGTCTCACTTAGATAGTACTTAGAATATTGAGGTACTCCAGAAATACTAGTTGGATGGATAATAATACTAAAACAACAACAGCTACAGACTATTTAGAGCATGACACCTCCAAAACTCATGACCTTTAATTTTAATGCAGTAGTCTCTTGGAAGACCAAGGCATTTTGAAGGAATGGTGAGTATCCTTGGGTCATTTAATTTCAACTGTAGAAATGCAACAAAAGCATGAATCTTAGCCCTATGTCTTTCTTTCTCTTAAGGTGGCCATGCAGATAACTTTTTGCACTGGGAAAGTCAGGAGGTTTATTTGAAAGATGGCAATTTACCAAAACCATATAGAAGTTTTCCTAAGTTCATGATAAATTTCATTTGAAATAAACCTTGATCCTTGACTTAATGATGAGATTAACATTAAACAACTTTCACTGCATATTTTATGCTATTTCCCTAACTTATCAGCTTCCAATTTGAATTTCCCAGCACGAAGAAACTTAGGTTTTATTCCACAGCCCCACCAGTGGAGCTGCAAAAATAGGGGTTCATCCTTAATCAAATCTACTTGGTTACATCTTCCTTTATTCACTCAAGCTAGAAGTTTTTCATTTGGGTAATTGTGATTTCCCTTTCTACCTTGTAGGAATAGAGAAAGCCCTTGCAATGATGGGCTCAAAAAGGCTGAATGGCCAGAGTGTATGTAAGTTAAACACACACACACACACACACACACACACACACACACACACACACACACTTCTATCCTGTTCAGTTGCTATCAAAAAGCAACTAAATGCAGACTCCATGTAAGTTGGAGCTGGGCCCCTGAGCATCCCATCCGGAAATTAACTCCCTGACCCTCTGACTAAAGTCCCTGTCCCTACATAAGCAAGAAGTTGATCCTACAACCCAAGGAACACTCTGAGGAGCAAAAGAAAGATCTACTCCAAAGACTCCCATGGAACTGTCTTCTTAATATCTAAGAAGCACTAGGGCAAGTGTCTGTTGACAATATTATCAGTATTTTCATTGATCACACAAACCAGATTTTGTAAAGGATCAAGCTTCTATAAAAAGTAATCTTTGTATGTCTACCCAAGTGCCTACTTTATTGGCTGCTACCAGTGCTTACCCAATTTTTGGAATTCAGTAGGTGGGTCAATAAGGGAAAATGAATACTTCTATAACAAACAACCCCAAACTGCAATGGCTTAACGTAATCAATGTTTAATTCCCACTCATGCCACTGTCTATGAAGGTTGGATGACTCTCCTGAGTAGTTCTCCTACATATGATGACTCAGGGATTGAGGCTTCTTATAGCCTGTGTCACTATCATTCCAGCATATGAACTCCTTATCTACAAGGAAGGAGAAGAAAGACCAAAGAAAATCACCTAGAGAAATTTACGTGAGACTTGGAAGTAGCATATATCACGTTTGTCCCCATGTCATTGGCCAGTACCCAGCAAATATCTCCAACCTAACTGCAAGGAAGGGTAGGAAATTTAGATTTCCAGTGTGCCTAGCAAGATGAAAGGAACTGGTGAGCATTTCCCTAGTCTCTGCGATCAGGTTTATACCTTAATTAACAGTACATGGAGGCCAGGCATGGTGGCTCATGCCTGTAATCTCAGCACTTCGGGAGGCCAAGGTGGGCAAATCACTTGAGGCCAGCAGTTCAAAACCAGTCTAGCCAACATGGTGAAACCCCCTCTCTACTAAAAATATAAAAATTAACTGGGCACGGTGGTGCATGCCTGTAATCCCAGCTACTCGGGAGGCTGAGGCAGGAGAATCACTTGAACATGGGAGGTGGAGGTTGCAGTGAGCCAAGATTGCCCCACGGCACTCCAGCCTGGGAGAGAGCAAGACTCTGTCTCAAACAAACAAACAAACAAACTGTACATGGAATAGCAGAAACAGAAATATTGTAACATGTTAAAGAAAAGATCATCCTATGTAATGTTTCCTGTAGTATACTAGCAGAATAAAAATAAAAAAGAGGGAGGGTAGTTTAGTGGTTAGGAGTAAGCATTCAGGAATCACCCTGACTCAGTTCACGTCATGGCTCTACCACTTATTAGACATGTGATGTTGGGAAAATTGTCCCATTTCTTTTTGTGTCAGATTTATCTGTGAAATGGAGATAACAGAATCTACCTCATAGGAACTTATTATAAGGATTCCACAAAATAAAATCTTTGAAGCACTGGTACTCTGGAAGTGGAAAGAGAGGGCACTAAGGGTGTTTTGGAAGGACCCAGCCTCTGGGATGACATGAGATAGGAGGTGCTAGTACACACATGGCCGGGGAAAGGGGTATTAGGAAAGCATCCTCAACTTGAACCAGGAATTTCCTGGATTTCCAATAACACAGGCCTGTCAAGTCAACAATGTCAACTCAACTTGTAAAATATGAAATTGCTTTCTTCAGAAGCAGGCAGAAGTGCACTCTTGTACGGATGCAGTAATGTCTCATGCACCTCAAGGACAGGGAGGAAACTGAATCTCAGAACTACTGAACCTAGGGACTAGAGCCCATTAGGGAACCAGAGAGTCTCTTCTTTCCTTCTCCTATCTTTGCTTCTCTCTTCACATTTGATTCATTTATTTTTTTCCTTTCTGCAACTGACCTTCTTTGCTTTGTCATGGTAGAAAATGGTCACTACCAATATTTACATCTATTTTATAGAGGAGGAAAACCAAACCAAACTGGAACTTACACAAATTCCAAGTTCCTATGGGAGGATCTGATTGGCCAAGCTTGGTCAGGTGCCACCCTGGGTCCATTCAACTTTGGCCAGGCAGGCAGGTTTATGTCCTAGGAACGTGACTTATACAGTAATCCTGTATATCAGGACTGGATGTGATATTTCTCAAAAGACAGACTGGGTAGACCCTTTCTTCAGGTTTGTGATCACATGTTGCCTTCTGACATCTTTTTCGTATTGTTATTTCCATGATTTTTTACCTTAGTTTTTTGAGTGCTTTTATATTTTTTCTCTGCAATTAGGTTATAAGTAACTTAAAGATAAGAACTGTGTGCTACAATTTTTCTTTTTCTTTTTTTTTTTGTTTGTTTGTTTTTGAGACAGAATCTTGCTCTGCAGTGGAGGGATCTCAGCTCACTGAAACCTCCACCTCCCGGGTTCAAGTGATTCTCTTGCTTCAGTCTCCCCAGTAGCTGGGACTACAGGCGCCCACCACCACACCCAGCTAAGTTTTGTATTTTCAGTAGAGACAGGGTTTTACCATGTTGGCCAGGATGGTCTCAATCTCTTGACCTCATGATCCGCCCACCTCGGCCTCCCAAACTGCTAGAATTACAGGCATGAGCCACTGCACCTGACTGTGCTACAATTTTTCTATTCCACCTAGTATAATGCCCTATACTAGATAGAAGAAAAGTTATTGAAGGAATAAATGATTGATCTCAGGGGAGTGACTTGCCAAATCAACAGCTTTAAGGGTTAGTGTAACGCCTATGGATGTCTGACTTCCTTAAAGAAAGTGGTGGTGTCATAAAGAGACGGGGCAGAAGAGAATCTGACACTTCCCAGCTGATTTTTTTTTAGCCCTCCTTGCAAATGACTGTTTTGAGTCCCTAAAAACTACTAACTACTGCCACTAACTACTAATTACTTTTGCTCATCAGTCCTTGATATTGGCAACTTCACTGAACACTTTGACACTTACTTCTTCTTGTCATCCCTCACTCCTAAAACTGAACTTCAACTGTAAACCGTAAAAAGAGTATTTCTTTTACCTGCATGTCACCATTATGGATACATGTAGTAATAAAACTTACAGCTCACTTAGTGCATTTGTTGCTATAGCACTCACTTCTTATCTCTTCAATCCTCCTTGCTGCTAATTCATTCATTCACTCACTCATTAACTATCTGAGCATGTCTCATGCACACTGGGTATTCAGCAGTGGTTAAACCCATTGCCTCCCTCAAGGAGCTTACAATTAGGAGAAGCAAACAAGTCAGCAGGCAGTTACTGAGAAATATCCACCTTTTCCACATTTGTGGTTCTGCAGACATCATCCGGGAAAAGAAGAAATTTACAAAAAAAAAAAAAAAAAAAAAAAAAATCCTTTCCTTCCATAGCGTCTAAGTAAAGAGAATCATTTGGAAGGCTACAAGTATGTCATGGTAAAAATGTGTACCTAATTTAACGAATGCAATTTTATGCATTCTCTATTTGTAGTAACCACAGTCTATATTTCTTTCCATCTGTTTTCAAGTTGAAGTGTGACCACTGCTAAAGTGAAGGCCCACTTCTTTTTTGTTCTTTCTAGTCTTTTTCCTCCATTTGATTTACTCTCATTGACCCAGAGTTCACTTCCCAAAGGGCATATTAATGAAAGTGGGCTCCCCATAGGACTGGGGAGTGGTGAGCATGGCAATGAGAGATAACAGCAGTCTCAGAGGTTAGCAAAAGAGGGATGCACAATTAATTCCACTCCCTTCCCTCATTACAGTGAAAAGTCTGAACACCTTGGAGAATACCACTTGTGGAAGAGAGAAGCTGGCCCTTTACCTTGGCTATTAGCACTTGTTCCTATACCATCATTGAGAGAAAGAGAAGTCAATTACTAATTCTGTTTGCTCCCTCCACCCCCAATAATTGATAAGAGATCTCTTTGGAAACTCAACATGATACAGCTAGATTCAGGTGAAAGACAGAGGTAGGTGTCAACCTTTTTCCTACAAATCTATGCAAATACTCTATTGCCCCATCCCTTCTTTAAAATGTAACTGGAAGACACACCAACCAAGCAAAAAACAATACAACACCCTAAGTGCAAATGGAACAAAGACTTTTGGTGTTAGTTAGATGAAGAATTCCAGCCTGAGGGGTTTTCAAGCTTCTTGCTGGACTTCGAGATCTCCTAGTGCATATAAGCACAAACTCTGGGTTTTGCAGTAACTTAGGGATCTCAGAAGGCTGCAGAATTAGCAGGCCTTGCGTGAGAATGTTGTTCCATTATTTACTCACAGTAGTCACATAGAAGCCCACAGGAGCTGTCAAGGCCAGCATTAGACCGAGCTTGCAAGCAGAACTATTCTTTCTTACATCTTCTTCAGAGGCCATTTCTAAAGAAAGCATCACCACATATTTAAAATATGATGGGCTTGGTCTGACTTCATTTTGGGTGGTGCAAAACTATGTCCATTTTTTTCCAACTTGGGAAAATTATAGTACTGGCATTGCAGTTAACCCTGGGAGGCTCGCTGTTTACTTCCCTCCCACATTTATAGATTGTTCCATTCATACTTAGTTTCCTCTTCCAAAGAAGCGTGGATTCATTGTTCCACCATTATACTATTCAGTTTCTGCCAGTTAAGTGGTAACACATTTCAGCTGTTTCAGTAATGGTTCTTTTCTTTTTAACTTGTAGAGCCATATACCACAATTCTGAGGTTGATCATCATCGGATTACAGCTGGGATCTGTCTGGTCTGGACTTAGGTGTCAAATACATGGAGAATAAAGAGCGGCAATAGCCAAGGGCATTCGTGACATCTTTGTACACTTCTAAACCTCAGTAACTTAGGTTGTAACTCTGTTAGAAATAATCTGCAAGTGGTTTTCAGAAAAATATTTATTAAATTTTAAGCAACTACATTTGCTAAGTTTAAGACAAGCATACATGATGTGCTTTTTTCCCCAGAATCTATGACAAATAACAAAGGATGCCATAGATGACAAGGTAAACTTCTGTCCTATCATTAGCAAGACTAAACTCCATATCTGTTGTGAGAAAAGAATGTTATTTGTGTTTAAGTGCCATTTATAACTTGTTTCTTTCATACTTGCAGCCAAAGTTGCAAAACTTTGAAAGTTAAATGTTTAAAAGCTGCTCAAGGATTTTATAACTTCTGAATTTTAGAAGAGTATGTACTTTTTTCACAGTTACATTTAAGATATCACTTAAAAAATAAAAAAGGACATGTAAAAGGAGTTCTTCATATACCCCAGGTAAGGTAAAGGTCATTTAATGGCTGGGGACACTGAGTCAGAGGTCTCAGTGGACAATTATCTCTGTTTTCCTTTGAGACTCTGTTTCTGGCATTGTCCTGGCCTTCCCAGCATCTCTACTATCAAGCCTGGGGACAAGTCCTACAATTCAGGAATTAGGTTTTTGGCCACCAAACACCTAGACCTATTCTGTATACCATCTGGACCTCAGTTGAACAGCATTCAGGGGAAGCTTTTGAAAATGGGAAATGAATGTTGCTTTGTCTGTTCTAAATCAAAGAACTGAAGAGACCGGGTGCAGTGTCTCATGCCTGCAACCCCAGCACTTTGGGAGGCCAGGGCGGGCAGATCATGAGGTCAGGTGATCAAGACCATCCTGGCTAATATAGTGAAACCCCGTTTCTACTAAAACTACAAAAAATTAGCTGGGTGTGGTGGCACGCATCTGTAGTCCCAACTAGTCAGGAGGCGTAGGCAGGAGAATTGCTTGAACCCGGGAGGTGGAGATTGCAGTGAGCCGAAATCATGACACTGCACTCTAGCCTGTGTGACAGAGCGAGACTCCATCTCAAAAAAAAAAAAAAAAAAAAAAAAATCTGAAGAGGCCACCTTCATCAGAGGGTAAGAGTCTCCCTGCAGAAATGATGCACCCTAACCCCAGGGGGTATTTACTCTTTGATGCTGTCTGGATCTCCTGCCCAAGGTATAGATGAGGACACACCCAGCTCACTCTACAGGTCCCTGAATTCTCTTTTGAGTGGTTCCTCATGCACTCAGTGACTGATATCAGACAGACCTGAGTTCTAATTGCAACGCTACCACTTACTAGCTGTGTGACCTTATGCAGATCCCTTCTTTCTGAGCCTCTGTTCCCTTATCTGTAAATAAGGATGATAATAATGGCACTTAACTCGTGGAGTTATTGCAAGGATTATTGAGATGATACATAGAAAGTACTTTGTAGAGCATCTAGCATACAATAAAAGCCCAACAATCGTCAGCAGTTATTATAGTAATCAATATGCATCTGGGAAAGAGTCCATTTGCTTTGCAGGAGAAATCATTAAAGTCATAGATTCCCTCATTTTGACACAAAACACCTAGGGATGTTGTGAATGGCAAAGTATTTGTCAGGACTAAAATTCGCTTCTATGATTGAACTTAGATTGAATTCGCTTCTTTGACTGATTCCTGAACTGAGAAACAAACCCTCAGTGCACGTAGGGTTGGAATATTGTAGCTTTCTGATTCAAAGCAAATGTCCTCAAGATCAAGGTAGCTTGGAAATCTAATTGTTCTCTCCTATGAGACCCTCATCAGCTCTTCCTCTGAAAGGGCTCTTGACTCCATTCCTTCACCTTCCTCACTGCCTTCATAGAAGTGTGATGGTCTCTTCCTCATCTCCTTGACTGACGGACAGCTCTACCTCCAGGCAGCTGAGAAGAAAATATTCAATGGACTCAAGAATATAGCAATTTGAAAATTCACATTTAAAATTTTTCATTGCTGAGATTTTTTTTGGTCAAAATACTCACTGCGTTTGTTATTTCAAATAACTGTGAAATAACAAAGGAGGAAAGAGATTTGTGTGTTTGTCAAAAGATGGGAGAGTAGGTTAAGAAAGGACTAGAAGCTCTGCCTTAGCAGACACACAGGGCTACCACTAAACTGCCTTGTCAGACTCATCTGTTGAAATTTCCTCTACGCAGCCCATCATCAGCCTCACTGAATTATGAATTGAGTGGCCCAGCCCTACTCTTTTCATCCTTTCTGCCTTTACAAGCTTAGTTGCAACTATCTCTGGAATGATCTGCCTTTAGCCTCCTATCCAATTATAAAACCTCGATTCAAACATCATCTCACAAGAGGAATAAATTTGCGGACAGAAGAATCTGGGTTTGAACACTGGCTCTGCTTTTTCCTGGTTCTTTGGCCTTGAGCAATAACTTTCAGTTTTCTCATCTGTATGGAGTCCGAAGAGCTCAAGCTCCATGTTGCTGGGAGTTAAAATCTAGGCACTTAACATAAATTTCTGACTTGATTGCCTTTACCCTGTCCCTCTCTGAATCAGTGTAGGGGCTATTTAGTTTGTTGCTGTTGTTGTTGTTGTTTCTAACAGATTCTCCCTCTGCAACCATTGTTGGGAACTTCTAAGGGAGATTGTTGAACAGACTCTAAGTCCAGACCCGGCTCATCCACAAAGTTCACTTGGAGTCTGGGATCTTTCCCTTATTGTTACTGCTACCATTATTTCAGTCACCTGAAAGCAACTGACTTTCATTGCCAGTTAGAGCAACTGTCTGCCAGTCAGGAGAAAATTCTACTACCATCCTTGTCGCCATCTGGTTCCTCCATGCTCAGACCTTTGGGCAATATCATCACTGTTTCTTAACAGTTCTTTTAGAAACAAAATAGAAAGCTCTCTTCTTTCGGTCTGTGAAGGATTGCCTCCAAACAATGCTTATTGAGCTTCAAAGTTTTGCAGCTTTTCTTTTTCTCCAGATTGTGGTTGATTATAAATACCGAGTACACCTGTATGCAAAAATCCCACGTACTCTCTAAGCCTTACACCTTGGTCAAACTTTAACTGAGTCAACTCAGTGGGCTAGACACCTGTTCCCCTTTTGGCAGGTTTCCTCCTAAGGGCTCTCCAACTGTTCCCACCTGAGAGTTCGTTGTTCCCACCTGAGTTTAAGTCCTTCTTACATCTCAGCACTTCAGGGCCTCCTCTGCAAATCAGTGTATGCGAATACTTGCTTGGGGGTTGCAGGGACAGTATTTTGTCTCTTCTCAACATCAAGCATCACCTACCATCAAGGGAGAATCTATGTAACATGTAAAACTATGGTAATAATGCGTACCTAATGAGGGTCTGGGAATGAGAAATTAGATTATATTAAGTGAGGTAACATATTCAAAGTGCCTGGTGCAGTCGCTAGTACAAATTATAGCTTATGTATTATATAGTCCATATTATAGTGCATTCGCTAGTACGTATTATAGTTTATTCTTGGGCAGATCCAAACAACCCGTTTCCTGAACTTCACAGTCAAAGAGCTCACTTCTCTGTGCTCCCACAGGAATTAGTAGGTTTCTCTGGCCCTGATCATATTGTGTGTAATGTATCTCTCTCTGTTACAGAGGCCCATGTCCTCTCATTTCTGTATTCTTACCACTCTCCCTACCCTTGGCTCAGCACAGTGCCTGGTATATCACAGTCCCTTAGGAAACTCTGGAGTGAATGAGTTGAGAAAAATAAGCCAAAAACAACTAAATTCCAATTTTTCTTAGAAAATAACAATGTCAGCACATCTTTAGAAGCCTGTGCGATCTTTCCCAGGTAGCTTGTAAGTGATTCCAGGTGAAGGTGTTTAATTATGTTTGAGTCTCTATTACTAAGCCCCAGCGTCCTATACAAGGTACACTCAATGGCTGTTTGTTGATGATGATAATTAAGTTAATGCTTCCTCAACTGTCTAACCCATGACACCATTCTAGGCATTATCATTAACCGAAATCCCTAGACACCTAGCCCTCAAATAAACAAACACAAATGTCTGCAGCACGTTATTGCTGACCCCACCAAATGGCAGTGAAGAGTATGTGGACCTGTGGTCTGGCTTGCAGGTGAATCTCCTCTCCCACTCTGTTTCCCCAGGGAACTGTATTAGCCCAGAGCCTGAAGGAGGCCTTGGTTCCCAACTTAACCCTCCATGACATGAATGTTTTCAACATGGGAATCCAGGCAGCCATATGGAACCAGCGGCTACAAGAGAACTTGAGAGGCACCCAGCCAGTGCGTCCCACACCTGGATCAGCAGGATCGCCTGAGAAGTGTACTAAAACAAACTTAGACTCTCTCCCCAACCTCTTCCCCCTAGGCTTTAGTTCAGTAGTCAGAACATGGGCCCAGGAGTCTGCCTTTTTTTTTATTGATATGGAGTCTTGCTCTGTCGCTCAGGCTGGAATGCGGTAGTACAATCTCAGCTCACTGCAACCTCTCTGCCTCCCAGGTTCAAACGATTCTCCTGCCTCAGCCTCCTTAGTACTGGGATTACAGGTGTGTGCCACCATGCCTGGCTAATTTTTGAATTTTTAGTAGAGATGGGGTTTTACCATGTTGGCCAGGCTGGTCTCAAACTCCTGACCTCAAGTGACCCACCCGCCTCAGCCTCCCAAACTGCTGGGATTACAGGTGTGAGCCACTGCACCCGGCTGAGTGTGCCTTTTTCAGAAACTCCCCAGGTAGTTCTGATACAGATCAGAATCTAGTGGGTAGACTGGCCTTTGGAAACTTTGACCTGGGTCATCCATCAGGGCTCAGTTAAGACTTTTCTAAACGGATTGGTCTATTGTGTTACAGGGGATGTGGAACCAAGGAAGCGGGAAGGACACCCAAGGGAGTGGTGAGGCAGCACTCTTAGGAATGGGATCTGTTGGTGGGAGGGGGATCTGATAGGCAGAGATGAGTGGGGTTGAGGAACACAGAAGGTGAAGGTGAGAGCACACCCCTTACCACTGAATTCAGGAAACTCGGGAGGACTGTGAGGTATGACGTGAATAACCACGGAAAAGGTGACTGCAGAAACAAGGCTTTGGGGAGAAAGGATGGCGGCGGGGGGCGGGGGGGTGGGGCAGGCAGGAAGTCTGAGGAAGCTACAGAGCAATTCAGGAAAGGCTGCTGCGGAGGTTCAGCCCTGGGGGTTTCCAATGTGCACGGGAGGAGGGACTTCCCAGCCAGGGTAAGTAGTTCCTGCCTGAATCCACGGGGTCCTCGCTGGGTGCTTTCTTGTTTCAATAGGAAAGTTATGACTATCACCAGGAGGCAGAAAAAGTGAGGTGGCACAGGTGCAGTATCGGCCACCTTGGACACTTAACTCTGAGAGTGCAGGAATAGTTCGAGTTAATTTAAACAAAAGCAAAATAAGAGAATGCAACTCAGAATGTCTATTAACAGGAAAGAGATTTGATGCTGATGGATGTTTGCCATGGTTTCGTTAGATGTTTTTACAGGAGTGGAGGAAAAAATACCAAAGCCAAATTGTACCTTGGCCTTTGATTCTGCACAGAGGGCTGGGGTGAAGCCCTGAAGGTACTGGCCATGCCAGATGGGTGTTCTCCAAATGGGGCAAAAAGCAAGGACTCAGGTTTGGGCAAACGTAGTCTCCTGACACAATGGAGTCTTCATAGGGATGGGCAAAGCTCAGTTCCAGGCTGTAGAAAAGAGAAAGGAGCTGGGAATATTTCTAGAAAGAGGAAGAAGACTCATGACATTCTACTCCAAACTCTGTGGTGGTCCACTGGACTGCACAGCCCCTCTTTGACCTCTTGCCAGGGCATGTGGGAACCTCTGGGTGTCTGTGTGCCCTGCCCAGGCCATGAGGAATTGGGGATGCCACAGCAGGCCCATCAGCAGGAGTCCACCAACACTCTGAGTCCCAAAATACACTGGGTGTGGCACTGAGCTGAACGTGGGACTTCCCTAGAGACTTAGAGCCACACACGGCCATGCTACTAGAAGGAGGCCACTAACCCTGATAACCTCCAGGTTGCTTTTACCGAATTGAATGTTTCACAGCTCCCCCATCCCAAACACCCTGTGGGGGTTAGTCCTGGGGTATACACTGGTTACCTCCTTCTTTCTTTCCTTCTAACAGAACCCCAATGTTATTCAGGTATTCCCCCACTGTTTAACACAGCCCATGTACCTGCAAAAAGCTGACCTTACTCCCAGCCCCAGGAGTGGCTGGGTATAAGAAAAGTCTTATTTTCCTTGTCTTTTTGTTCAGGAATGGTCAGGTGACCTAATTCCAGCCAGAGACACATGAGGGGAAATCATCTGAGTACTTTTGGAGAAACTTGCCTCTCTTCCAAGAAAGATCTGCAGAAAGGCATATTCTCCCTCCTTCCTCTGCAGCACTGCCATGTCTGGTATATTTCCAGAACTTCTGCAGCCATCTTGCTACCGGCATGAGGATGAAGCCAACATTAAAAGTGGGAGAAAGATAGTAAGAGGATGGGCCTTTTAAGATATTGCTGAGCAATTGAATCAACTAACTCTGAAGTCCACTCCACTCCTGGATTTTCAATTACCTGAAATAATACACTTCTTTATTGTTTAAGTCAAGCCAGAGTTTCTTCTACTCGTAGTCAAAAGTGTTCTAATTGTTAAAATTCCCAACAGGAAGGGGAAGCATCTGAAGAGATCTTTTTCATTCATTTCTCCAAACCCTCAATGAATGGAAGAGTGGTTTTCACTTGCTATTTCAGTCTCTCAGGGGTTCTTCCTGAATTGGAATTTGTTCCTCTTTGTATCTCCAGTACTTGCACCATGGTTAGGACTTCTGTTTAGTTGACGTAAATCCGAAAGGAAGAAGTTGATTGATGCTGTGTAATACAGGAAAGGGAAGCAGAGGGAAGGAAAGATTGTGGATGACAACTGTACACAATCAAAGATGAGAATTCTGCACAACTCAAGATGCTGAATGTGCGGGAGAGCCATGACACAGATTCCACAGTGAAAATCCAAGGCACCTTTCAAACCTAATGTCCCAAAATCCAAGGCACCTTTCAAACCTAATGTCCCATTGTTTTTTGGGATTCTTTCTATGAAGCTATGCTGTCCTATATGGTAGCCACCAGAAATCAGCCACTTGTCCCAGCCACTAGCCATAGGTGGCTATTTATATTTTTAATTAAAATTAAATAAAACTTAAAATTTAGTTCTGCAGTCACACTAGCCATACTTCAATTCTCAGGAGCCACATGTACCTACCATATTGGACAGGATAAATAGAGAACATTTCTATTGCTGCATAAAGTTTATTGGGCAGCACTGTTACAGAGGCACCTCTTTATTCAAAGAGAAATTATAACTAGAAGAACCAATCCCAGGCTTAGGAATCATAAAAGATGAATGTATAGTGGCAAGGACACAATTTCGTAGTGAGTCTTGGGTTTGAGTCCTGGCTTTTCCATTTACCTAAACTCTGTGAACCTTAGTTTCTTTATAAAGTGAGGCAAATAAATTGTATTTATTTTGGAGGAGTATTCTGAGGACTACAGTGATATATATGAAATACTTAAGGGAGATTCTTATCACATTGTAGATGCTCAATGACAGTAAGTGCTATCCCTGGTTTCCTTCCTTGGGGATGAGTTATGCAAAATTTTGCTATGTCCACACAATCTTCTACACCTATGATAGTCTAAGTGTGGTTCACAGACTTGTAGCTTCAGCATCACCTGGGAATTAGAAAAGCAGGATCTCAGACTCCACCCCAAAGCTATTACAGCAGAACTTACATTTTAACAAGACCCCAGGTGATTTGTATACACATTACAGGTCGAGGAGCACTTATTTATTCAACATGATGATCAAAAATTCAAAGTAAGTAAACTATGTGACGTACCAAAAATGATTTTGATAGTGGACTATGGAAGTCTAACCATATCTGAGATGCCTCAGTTTGAAGATGGTGGCTGAGCCTGGCAATGATGGGACCTGGGTCAAGAAGGAGCACCAGGACAGAGACCTCTTGCATCATTCCAGCAAGATATCTCTACAAGAAGTGGAAGCTCTTGCCTCCCAGGATGGGGGAATCTGGTGCATCCCCAAATCCTCCCAGGAGATAAGCCATTGCTGCATAGCAAATTACCCCCAAAAGTTAATGGCTTAAACAATAATAAGTTCCTTCAGTAAGAAATTCAGACAGGGCACTGGACCTGAGTCCTCAGCTGGAAGACTTGCAAGTTGAGGGCTGGAAGGGCTGGAATTATCTGAAGGCTCATTTAATCACATGTGTGGCCACTGATGCTTGCTGTCATTTGGGGGCCTAGTTAGCACTGCCAGCTGGAACACCCACCCATGGCCTCGCCTTGTGGCCTAGCCTTCCTCAGATCATGGTGGTTGGGCTCCAAGGACAAGCATTGAGAAAGGGAGAAAGAAAGAGAAACAGAAGAGAGAAAAAAGGGGAGAGAGGGAGAAGAATGGAGAGAGAGAAGAAAGGGAGAGAGAAAAGGAGAGAGGATAAGAGAGAGAGACGACCAAATTGTAGCCATATTGCATTCCATGACCTAGCCTTGGCAGTCATGCAGCATCATTTCTTCCATCTTCCATTGGCCAAGACAGTTACAAAGTTCTGCTTAGGTTGAGAAGAAGAAAACATAGACCCAACCTCTCAATAAAGGTGGGTCAATGTCACATTGTAAAAACATTATGTGGAAAGAGATATTTTTGTGATGGCCATATAATTGTGGCCACCTTTGGAAAATCAAATCTACCACACAAATATTCTTTTGAGTTCAAGTTATTCCAGATCTGAAGTTGCTACTCCCACCACTATCACTATTAACAACTTCTTACTTACTGTCTTCCACGTGCAGGGCATCATATTCTGATTCATATTTATTTAACAGCAAGAATGCAGGGAATTCATCTCCCTTTGGTGTACCATGTTCTTGGGAATTCTTACAATTTTTTTCCAGAAAAAATAGCTTCAAAGCTAGTTTCACTTTTCATTCTATTTTGTTCTTTTGCATTATTTCATTACAGTCAAACTCTTTGAATGTGACATCAAAGGACTTTGGGAATAAGTGAATAGGTAAAGATAGTGGCTCATTCACTGGTACTAAGTCCCCAAACAGATTTTTGGTTGCTCAACAGCTTGAGATTCATTGCTAATAGCAAATTAAATAATTACAACAAAATGTGTCCATGCATTAAAATTTCTGATTTCTACTTTTGGTAGATATCTAACTACCTTACATTTTCAGACTAAAACATTCCTCTGTGCATTTTCATCTTTATAGTAAAACTTTCTTGGCAAGATTGATCTCAATCTGTTTGGTGGTTCTTATATTAGAGCAGAATCAAGAAAGGGGGAAGAAGAGATATAGTTTTCTACATATGACAAAATAAAAAATACTAGTGTTTGTTTCTCATTAAAAAAAAAAAGTCAGAGGCAAAAACTACAATTGGATCTGGCCTATAGCCACTCATGCTAAATAATGAAGGAAGGGAAGCATAAGGCAACCGGATATAGACTTGGCACAGACTTGTAGGTTTCTAATTTTGTAGAATCTTCTGTGTTCCCTTTCACCAGAAAGTCACATTCTAGCTTTGTGTGGTTAGATGCTTTGCCCCTGTGATAGTCTTTTCTCCCCACCCACCTCCTAACTGCTGTTAACATCTCAATGTTCTCATTATTTCCTTCTCCCAGAAACTTCACACATGCTAGTTCACTGCATATGTACACAGTCACACACACACACACACACACACACACACACACACACAGCTTATACACAGTCATTCACGCACACATACACCATCACTCCTAAGCACATACACATATACTCATGTTAACCTAGCACAATCCACTTCCTGACTCTGAACACCTGTGCAACTACTTGGCCATCTCTTCCTTCCCTTGAACAACCCAGCTTCACCCCTAAGCAGGAGGAAAACCTTTCATTTTGGGGGACCTATATAATAATAGTGACATTCACATTCAAGACAATCCCAAAACTCAGAGTCCTGACTTTTCCAGTGTCAGAGTATATGACTCCACTCCATTCTTTTCACTAATCAAGATTATCAGGAAGCAATTAAGAGTGAAATCTGCATAAGGTTAACCTTGAATTTGTTTTAGTTTCTTTTTAATTTCACAAAATTCTATAAGTGTTTTGAATTGAATTGTGCTCTTTAGAAAGATATGTTGAAGTCCTAACCCCCCATACCTGGGAATGTGATCTTACTTGGAATTACAGCCTTTGTAGATGTAATCAAGTTAAGATGAAGTTATTCGAGTAGGGCCTAAACCAGTATGGCTGGTCTTCTTATAAGGAGGGGAGAAGACACACAGGCAGGGAAAACATCACATTACAGTGGAGGCAAAGACTTAAAGGGATGCAACTACAAGCCAAGGAATACCCAGGATTGCCAGTGACCACCAGAAGGCAGGCAGCAGCAAGGAAGGATCCCCCTTAGGGTGTCTCAGAGGGAACATAACCCTGATGACATCTTGATTTCAGACTTACAGATTCCAGAACTGTGAGAGAATAAATGTCTACTGTTTTAAGCCACCTAGTTTATGGAACGTTTTTATGGCAGCCGTAGAAAACAACTGCAGTATAAATATACTCCTCCTAGTGAACCTCATGACTGATGAGAAACAAAAATGGAATGTTAGCAAGGGCAAGAGTCGAGAGAAATCATGGGGGCCAGGCTGGGCGCCTGACGGCTGGTCCTCTGTCCATCTAGACCTCCTGAAGTCTGCAGTGTGCAACTAGTTTAGAGACCATATTTGCTTCAGCTCTTCCAGGAAATTTAAGGTTCAGCTATGACGATCTGTTGCTTATAAAAATATAAATGCTTATGCCTCTGCTCATTTGCATGTATATTAAAGTCTTTGATATAGCTGTGTATGTTTTGCATGTTTCTTGTTGAACACTAGTCCATAGAATGTTTTCCTGGTTATAGTGAATTTCCTGTTTTTGATATCAGCATAGCAATTGCTATAGTTGGTGGTATACCTTGGGTATGCTGGTACTACCCCTTTATGTGAACTGGGTGATAAAGATCCACATCAGAAAGAAAAAGACTTCTTGGAAAGACCTAGTCAGCGAGCAGAAAAGCAGCTTCCAAATGAGAAAGGATAATACGTATTAAAAGAGAAGGGAACAGAAGAAAGTTCTTATTAATTGTATTAACTATACTTACATGCCAAGTATTTCACATATGTATTGCTGTCTAGTCCTAACAGTATCCTTAGGCATAGATGTCATGCTCATTGTGGGGATGAAATTGAGGCTTGGAGAGCTTAATTGATCTGCTCAGTCACACAGCTAGTAAATGGGGGAGCCAGGATTTCAATCCAGTTATGCCTGTCTCTTACTCCAATTTGTAGTGGAAACTCAGTAACTATTAGGTCACCCTTGAGAAGAACTGTTCAGACTTATCAGAATCATGGAAGGAAGCTGGATTCTTTGATTACCCACCTGAAATTGTAAGTAGTCACGTCTTTTTACATTGCATATAATGGCAGTTTTACTTTGATACTTAAGAAGGCTATACCAGTATGCATTGTTGACACATTCTTCTATTGAAAGCTAAGATTTAGGAAATTACAATGGCAATTTTATCACCTTCTTTCACAGTAATGGAACCCAAATTTCTAGCTGGGCTCATGGCCATGTTTCCTGGTTTTCTTTGCAACTAGATGTGTCCATATCACTAATTTCTGACCACTGGGAAATAGAGGGGAGTGTCATGCAGGTTCAGTAACTTTCCTAAAAGAAAGCTGAAGCATACCCTTTGCCCCTTTCCTCTCCATCCCTTCCTTCATTATGTTACTGGTAACTTGGATGTGATGACTTGAGCTCTAACCACCATATTGCATGACAAATGTCTTACTCTAAAGATAGCAGAGCAGCAAGTTGAAGAGCCCAAGTCTCTGAGGACTTTGTGAGGCAGAGTTGTTATTTCAGTCCTGGACTGCCCACCTTCGACTTGCACACAACAGAAAAATAAACTAACTTGTTTAAACTACTAGAACTGGGGCCTTTGTTACTTGCAGCCAATGCTAATTCTAACCGATACAGGTTTATCATAGAGGCACTCAGCTAATAGCAGAAGATAGAACAGGGATTGCCATGTTTGAGCAGCTTCCCATATTATGGTGGTTTCTGTCCCTTTAAAACACACACACACACAGACATCTCTGTGTTTTTAGTTGTGTTTTCATAGACTTATCCTCCTCTTCAAAAAGTCTAAAACCCTCAAGTGAAGGACTGGGCACCCAATTCCCATCTTTCCCCAATAAACTCAATAATACTTAAGTTTTGTTTTTCTTCATTCTTTCACTTTATTTTTCTCAGTCACTATTACTTTTACTTGCACATGCTCTTAATTTGGTTTGTCAAACTCTTCTCTCTACCTGCTCTTTCAAAGCCTTCATTATGTTCCACATGTTCAGAGATGATATAATGCAATACTCCACTGCTTACTTTTACCTGCTCCTCATTCTTACTGATGTAAGGCTGACGGATTAGAGGAACAGAAATGAAATGCTCTTAAAAACTCACTGGGAAGGTTTGTCTAACCCTACCTGATGCGTCTGTTTGTTACAGCTCTGCATTGTCTTTTTTTTTTTTTTTTTGAGACAGTCTTGCTCTGTCACCCAGGCTGGAGTGCAGTGGTGTGACCTTGGCTCACTGCAACCTCCGCCTCCTGGGTTCAAGCAATTCTTCTGCCTCGGCCTCCCTAGAAGCAATTCTCCTGCCTCAGCCTCCCTAGAAGCTGGATTACGGGCGCACGCCACTTCGCCCAGCTAATTTTTGTATTTTTAGTAGAGATGGGGTTTCACCATGCTGGCCAGGCTGGTCTTGAACTCCTGACCTCAGGTTATCTGCCTGCCTCGGCCTCCCAAAGTGCTGGGGTTACAGGCATGAGGCACTGCGCCCAGCTGTTCTGTCATTTTTGATAAGAATATAAATCCACTGACCAGGAAACCTCCCTACATCTTCCATATGCTGCCAACACCTCATGGGTGTTTAATAAGCAATTAAATAGTCCCAACAATAAGAGAGAAACCCAAACTCTAAAACTCTAATCTTCACAAAAACCACCATGGCACACATTTACCTATGTAACAAACCTGTATATCCTACACATGTACCCTGGAATTTTAAAATAAAGAAGCAGATGAAATTAATGTTAATAAAGACTCTATTCAACTACCCCCACAACCAAAAAAAAAACCAAAAATCAAAAACCTCTAATCTTCATTTATGACATTTTATAATTCTTCTAAAGCTATTCTTTAATTCATTTGATAGGGGCTAAAGGAAGCTTGCTACTCAAGCAGGAGGTGGCCCAGAGGGGAGAACTAGAGAGATGTTGGGGTGGGGACGATGGTGAAGGATGCATTACATTACACACTCTCAGGGCCACCATTACTACCACCCTGGACTCACACACAACTCACTCTTTACTGTGAACCAAACTCCACACAAACTTCACCTAGAAGCTCCTGTGCAGTGTCACTGCCTCTGTGAGTCCCATAGCAGTGTGGATGGTGGCACCTACAGCACTTGATAGGCAAGGAGAGAGGGGATTCTCCAGAGGTCTTCCCCAAGAGGGAACCGCTTCTAAAAGATGGGCCCCAGAACTTCAGAGAGAGAGAAATTTAGACTTTGTAAAGCCAACTCTTCCAGATATGGGAGTGGACAGGGAAAGGAAGTGTTTCCCTAGAATTGTACTGTTTCCAAGTTTGGTTTAGTCAGTTCTCCACAGCCCACTCTACACTCCACAGCCCACTCCACAGCCCACTCTGCCCCAGAGGGGGCAGAGCCATGTCTACTCCCTGAGGGTTGCACCTACTGTCATTAACCCCACCCAATTTTCTCACTGAGGAGGCAATAGAGTGAAGTGAGCCTGTAAGCTAGTGGCTCTTCTTGCTCCTACCTCCAATATGCCCAACAGCAGATGGCCTTCAGGGCCCTGTAGCATGACCCCAGGTTCAGCAAACACATTTCCTCTGTGTCATCAAGGCTTGTCTGGAAGATGAACTCAATAAACTCTTGATGAAATCTGCCAGCCGACTATCAAGATTTGACTGAGAAATACTTAACTAGCATAAACCAACTGCTACTAACAAAATATTAGATGATGAAAAGTGATGGAAATGAAGGGACTCTGAAGAAATATGAACTAGCGATAGTCAACTAATAGTAATAGCTAACGTTTAGTGAGCACTAACTGGGTCAAACATTGTGCTATAAGCTTTGTATATTTTAGATAACAGTCCTTTATCTAATACATATTTTGCAATATTTTTTCCTAGTCATGGTTTGTCTTCTTATTCTCTTGTATTTGCAGAGCAAAAGCTTTTAATTTTAATGGAGGATCAGTTGTTTCTTTCATGGGCAGTGCCTTCAGTATTGTATCTAAAAAGTCATTGCCAAAACCAAGGTTGTCAGACTTTCTCCTATGTTATCTTCTAGGAGTTTCATAATTGTGTATTTTATGTTTAGGTGTATGATCCATTTTGCATGGCTGTCCAGTTATTCCAGCACCTTTGTTGAAAGACTGTCTTCTCCATTGTATTGCCTTTGCTCCTTTGTAAAAGATCGGTTGACAATTTTCTTTTTTTTTTTGAGATGGAGTTTCGCTGTTGTTGCCCAGGCTGGAGTGCAATGGCGCGATCTTAACTCACTGCAACCTCTGCCTCCTGGGCTCAAGCAATTCTCCTGCCTTAGCCTCCTAAGTAGCTGGGACTACAGGTGCCCGCCACCATGCCTGGCTAACTTTTTGTATTTTTTTTAGTAGAGACAAGATTTTACTGTGCTGGTAAGGCTGGTCTTGAACTCCTGATTTAAGGTGATCCACCCACCTCAGCCTCCCAAAGTGTTGGGATCATAGGTGTGAGCCACTGTGCCCAGCCAGTTGACAATATTTATGTGTGTCTATTTCTGTGCTCTTTATTCTGTGCCATTAATCTATTTATCTGGTTTTGTTTGTTTGTTTGTTTGTTTGTTTTTCACTACTACTACTCTGTCTTCATTACTGTAGCTTTATAGTAAGGCTTGAAATAAGGTAATTAGGAAATTAGGTAATGTCAGTCCTCTGATTTTGTTCTTCTAAACTTCAATATTGTGTTGGCTATTCTTGGTGTTTTGCTTCTCCATATACACTTTAGTATCAGTTTGTCAATGTCCACAAAAAAATTTGCTGGGATTTTGCTGAATCTATGAATCAAGTTGGGAAGAACTAATACTTGACAATATTGTGTCTTCCTACCCATGAACATGAACTATCTCTCAATTTATTTAGTTGTTCTTTGGTTTCTTTCATCAGAATTTTGTATTTTCCCTCATATAGATATTGTATGTATTTTATTATATTTATACCTATTTCATTTTGGGGAGTGCTAATATAAATGGTATGTTTTTAATTTCACATTTAACTTGTTCATTGCTGATATATAGAAGAGCGATTGACCACTCTGCAATCTTGCTCTAATTGCTTATTAGTTACAGGAGGTTTTGTTTTGTTTTGTTTTGGTTTTGTCAATTCTTTCTGATTTTCTACATATAAAACCATGTCATCAGAGAACTGAGACAGTTTTATATCTTCTTTCCTAATCTGTGTATCTTTTATTTCCTTTTCTTGTCTTATTGCATTAGCTGGAACTTCCAACAAGTTCCAACATGAACTACTGAGAGAGGACATCCTTATCTGTGCCTTTTCTTAGTGGGAGATATTATGCTATATACATGCATATCTCAGAGCATCCTTACAAAAACACTGTGAGATAAGAACTATTATAATTCTCATTTTTTATGTGAGGATACTGAAACCCAAGAAGTCATGCCCAAGGTTACATGGCTTGCAGTGGTAGAGATAAAATTTGAACTCACATATTCTGCCCCCAGAGCCTGGTTTCCTATTCACAGTTTCCAAGGATTAGGACCTAATGTCTTTGGGGGGCTATTATTCATCCTATTACAAAGACATAAGTCAGCAAGGTGCCCATGAGGAAACAGTCTCCTGACCAGGTCCCTAGAAACTTATACTATCATCCTAGGGAGAGAATGCTGCTAAACAATGGCTCAAATTAGAGTGTTATATGTAAAACTGCTATTTAAATGTAATTTATTAAGGTTGTTAATATATCTAAGGAAATATAGATTTACTCATCATTCAGCTACTTTGCATCATATAATCATGATTTGTTTTTTTGCCTTGAGCAAATAATTTGCCTCAAGCATAATTTCAATTTAATTAATGCCGTAAAAATGAATGTGAGCATATTTATGGGGAATTAAGTTACAAAATGCTAAATTTAGTATACATTTTCTGAGGTGTGGTTCATTCGTGATTTCCATTCCTATCATCTTATGTTTGCACAGCTGGTAACTGTAAATTCAACATGAAAACTGTATTTGAAAATCAGCAGACATTTCACTGAGGTTGGGGGTGAATTTGTCATTGCTGCATTCTGTGATGATCTACATTCTTAGTTTGCTGACTTTGGGGGGTGATAATGGCAATATTACTCACATAGGTGTCCAGTATTGACCCAGCTTGTCATAGTATGAGATACTTGAACCATGTCCAAAAATTTGTTTCTGTTCTAACCACAGAGAAGAACACTGAACCATACCATTTGCTTAAGGAATGGGTATAACCCCTGGCATGGGAGAGGGGCCCTCTGAAAGTTTATAGTTCAGCTACAGCTCTGGTTAACCTCAAGCTTAGAGGTCTGGGGAATGGGGAGGCAAAGGATATTACAGAAAGCATCAGACCGACCCTCTTTCTGACTATTTTAGTGTTAACGAAGGCTCCAGTTCCCTTCCCTCTCACCCCTTTGCAGCAGTACTAACTTGGCACACTTTTTTCTAATGGCCCAAATGAGGGATTTCAGCTGTAAGAGTGGTCATGTGCACAGACAGAAAAGCCTTACAATGAAAAAGCCTGACTGAGTACCTCCTTCTTGGTTTCTGAAAGGCTCAGAATGGCTTGCAACAGAAAATGGATCTTCAGCAGCTGCCCACGAGGTCACCGACAACAGCAACGAGTTCTCTTCATCAGCCCCTGCCAATCCCACAAAAAGTATATATTCTCCTTCAGAAGGATCCATGAGGCTGCCATTCAATGGCTGACAGAAATGGAAAATCGATTCCAGATTCATCTCCGCTGGGAATTAAGTATATTCCTCGGAAATAATGAGTTATGAAGTCATTGAGGGCTTGTTCTTTTCCTGCTTTCAGAGACATTTTAATTTTAGAAGAAAGAGTGACTAATGAACAGGACATTCTAATTCCGGTGATGTGCTTTTTCCCATTTTAATGTCAGCTGAACCACAAAAATGTTGGTATTTCTCTCTTCATTACTCCTCATGGTTCAGGAAGAACATTGTCACCAAAGGGGAAAAAAACTGGGTAACTCCTGATCCCTCCACCCCGTTTCAAAAAACAAAATAAGGTGCAGCTCTGGTGGCAGCCAGCCTGTTTTCACTGCTCTCAGTGGGGGTCATTCTATACACCAGCAGGGTCCCCACAAAATAACAGTTCCACACTTCGTCGATAGTAGTGAGATACAAGGAAGACAAGGTCATTCAGAACCCAGGACCTTCAACAAGGTGGACAGAAGTTTGAAATGCAAAAATAAGAAATTCCTTTAGTAAGTCTGTCATCAAGCAGACTCACAGCTCATTTCCTCCCCCAAGTTTATAAGTACCATCTATGGAGTGCCAGCTATAATTCTGATGTTGTTAAAATCCTGTTTACAGGGATTTTCTCATTTACTACTTGTAACAGCCCTGTGATGTCACACAATTAGTAAATTGCAGAGCTGACATTAGAAACCAGGTAACATAGTCTGTATTCTTACACCTTGTGCTCTAATTCATTGGCTCTCAAACTGAAGCCTGCATCAGAATCACCTAGAGGACTTGTCGAAACAAGGATTGCTGGGCCCCACCCCAGAATTTCTAATTCTGTAGATCAGGGGCTCAAACTCTGAGAACCATTGCTCTCATGCCTCAGTATGATCACCCACAATCACACTCTTAAAAGGCTACTTATTCAGGGAAGAACTTCAAATACAGAACACTATTCTGACTCCTCCCTTCCCTACTTCCTAAAAGAGAATCTGAGAACACTGACTGACGTGCCCAAGGCCAGGTAAGAAAACAGAAAAAATGGAGAGTTAGAGGTATTTCTTGTGTAACAATGTCCCAGTTTAGATAAAACTCCTCTACAGTGGCCCAGAACATCCAAGACACACATCCTTAATTGTGGCTCTCCAGTTTAAAGTGAATGCCTCCTTTGTGTGGGCAGGACTTGATCTTACTGGGGTGGTTCTCTCCACCATCACAGTCCTAGGGCAGGTTCTCAGAATTTAGAATACTTTGCATTTCTGTGTCTTTTGAGAAACCCTGGCCCTACCATTTCAACCTTACAGTGAACTTAGCCACCAAAACAGCTACAACCTCCCTACCTGAGTTTGAGTTTTTCTTTCTCTGTGAGGGTGTGTCTCTCTATCTTTCTCTGTCTCTCCCTGTCTTATGTTATTGCTCACAATTTTCTTATGGATTAGCTGACAATAGGTTGATTCAGTAGTAAAGCTGATGCAGTGCAATAAAATGAAATCTAGTCATGTGTCACTTAATGATAGGGATACATTTGGAGAAATGCCTCGTTGGGTGATTTCGTCACCATGTGAACATCACAGAGTGAATCTACAAAAACCTAGCCTACTACACACCCAGGCTATATGGTATAGCCTGTTGTTACTTATCTGTATACCATGTTACTGTACAGAATACTACAGACAATTGTTACACAATGGTAAGTATTTGTGTATCTGATATGGCTTGGCTCTGTGTCCCCACCCTAATCCTATCTTGAATTGGACTTCCATAATTCCCACATGTTGTGGGAGGGACATGTGAGAGAGAATTTGAATCATAGGGGTGGTTTTCCCCATACTGTTCTCGTGATAGTGAATACGTCTCAAGAGATTTGATGGGTTTATCAGGGGTTTCCACCTTTACATCCTTCTCATTTTTCTCTTGCTGCTGCCATGTAAGAAATTGCTTTTGCCTCTCGCCATGATTCTGAGGCCTCCCCAGCGATGTGGAACTATAAATCCAATTAAAAACTCTTTTTCTTCCCAGTCTCGGGTTTGTCTTTGTCAGCATCATGAAAACAGACTAATACAATTCTAAATAAACATACCTAAACATAGAAAAGGTGATGGGTTGTGCTATGATGTTACAATGGCTATGATGTCATTCAGTAGTACGAATCTTTCAGCTCCATTATCACCTTATAGGACCACCTCATATATGCAGTCTGTCATTGACTGAATGTCATTATGCGGCACATGACTATACTTGAAATAGACACAACCGGCACTTTGATTACACTGGGCAAGGAGCTAACAAGACTCCTCTTCCCCACTCTTCTTCCCTTAATAATGGCCATGTCTTGGACCTTAAACAGCCACTCCTCTCTTCTTTCCCATTCACTTGGGACCGTAAGGACTTTCAGAATGGGGTACAACCACACCCAGTGCTGGAGCAGACATCTGTGGTTTGCCTGAGCCTCTATAACACAAGGGTTCTCATGCCTCCAAAGCCCTTATGGAGCTATTGTGAGGAGCTGTGCTCCTCAAAGAGGAAGTTGGAAGTGACCAAAGCCTACTTTACTGATAAACCAAGAATTTTTTTGTTTCAATACTGGAAAGTCAGAAGATAACAAAACTGGGAAACGAGGCTTCAGGTTCTACCTGTCTATATTGAAAGACTCATAGAAAGTCATTTCTTATTAAGAAATTATAAAACGAACAGGGTTGGCCTAAAACAGTAAAGGGAACCTAACATTTGTGGTTGAATATACCTATAATACACCAGGCACTGAGTTAGGGGCTTCAGCTATGCTATTCAATTTAATCATCATAACACCTCCAATAACTTGGCTTTGCAATTTCCGTTTCATAGTTGAGGAGGCTGAGGCTAAGAGGTTATGTAATTTGCTTTAGATCTAATTGAGTCAAGGTTGGAACCCAGAATTACTTTTCTTTCATGGTATATGGCCTTTTTGGAAAGGCACATGGCAAATAAAGATGGCAAAGTGGAGGAGAAGGATAAGCAACTTAGAAAGGAAAATTAAGAAAGGGTGTATGATGGAAAAATAACAAAGGCATTTACATGGATTATAGAACCAGGGCCTTTAAACCCATTAACCAAAAAAATAAAAAATAAAAACATAAAAAAACCATTAGCCACAAGGAAATATGTTTAAATGAAGACAGATTTGAGAAGTAATGAGAAACACATAAAAAGTTTTAGGGTAGATCAGAGTACAACCTAAAGAAGGGTAGGAAAGGAGAACAGGCAACAAATGCCTGTCCATGAACACACTGTTAACAGAGATATTCAGGGACACCTGATCAAGATGATAGAGTATAGGGATGTGGACAAATGTAACTCAAATGGAGTATTTCTTTAGTCTTGTTAACAATGAATGGGAAAAGGAAGTGCAAATAAGCATGAAATTATGTAAATGGTAAAAACCTTAGATATGTATAAAAGAATTAAAAAAATAAATTGCCAAAAGCAGAGAGAAAGGAGGGGAGAGAGAAGGAGTTGGGGAAAGAGGAAGTAGGGAATGGGGAGGAGGAGGAGGAGGTGACAAGAGAGTGAAGAGGGGAAGGGGAAAAGGAGAGGGGAGAGGAGAACAGCAAGACACTGGAGGAAGAACAAAAATGTTTTAAATGTTTCCAAGGAACAAGCATGCAACTATTCTGATGTCTGCAGAAATGCTGATTTTATGCTAATAAGGGAAAATACAAATACGACATATCTTTAAAAATTTCAAAATAAAACCACAGAGATGGGTTAGTGACAATATCAGGAAGGGGTTCTTCAGAGAAAGGATCTGTATGAATTGAAAAGCTGGGCTCAACACTCCTTCAAGACACTTGCAATAACGCTGGCAAATTCATCTGCCTTTCCTTCCTTTTCTCTGGCTCATTACTGAGGTGCCACAAAATGCTGTCACATGCCCAGGCAATAAAGGGTTCGTTGGGAGGCACACCTGCTACTCTTCCTTTTATCGCTGGAAGCAAACAATGCCAGTCAGGATTTACAGCATGTCTGAAAATGCCCCAAACACAGTCACTGTCTTGGAGAACTGTGAGTAGAGACCAGACCTAGATACGGATCCCTCACGGACCCTGTTCCAGGCCACTGTTTTTATGGACTATAGGATAATAATTGAGGTTAATTGCCACTGAAAGACACACACCATATGATCTTTTTACGTCCAGTTAGTAAGATGGTTCCAGCCTAGAGAGATGTTCCCAGGGGCATGGCAGTGATTTGCTCCCACCATTTCCCTGTATGTTACATTTATGGATTATGCACAAGCTAATGGGGCTAATTGTTACTGCTCCAGGAGAAGCCCCTTTTGCATTTCCCCCACCTCCTGCCTACATGTCATGTACATTGTCTTTTTGTGCTTTGACTTGTACACATTTTGCAGTGCACATATTTTTTTTAACTGCTGTTTAAAAAAAAAAAAAAAAGTTACCGCAAGTGGAGTTTGGCAGCCTTGACTGTTGCTCTCTGCTCAAGCGGGATTTTGTTTTTCGAGTCATAGAATAAAATGATTTAAGAAAAAGAATCCTCAGCGTTCAGGCCTTGCCTTCTAGCTTCAAAGCCTTTTACAAGCTGCAATTCATTAAACACAATAATCATTTGAGGCCAATGGACCGACCTCTGCAGGGAGAGAGGCCAAGCCCTCCCACCCCACCCTCTTTCCCTTTGTGTTCCCAGCCACAGAAAGCAGGAGAGGGGGCGGAATAATGATGTTCCCACCAGGCAGGCCACCCATGGCCTCCAGCCCAGGCTGCGTTTCTCTCTCCTCCTTGCCAGGGCTCCACGCTCCACTTAGCCATCGGGTACAGGCTCTTTTCTCCTCTGGGCTGCGTTTGTCTGCCTTTCACAAATACACAGGCTGCCCACATTTTTATTTTCTTTAGATAAATGAAGAGAAGTTCCCAGCCACAGGGCCAGCAAAGCCTGATTTTTGCCCCATGGGACAGATTCCTCCCTGCCCAGCATCTCCAGGCTGAGCCAGGAGGTATCGCACTCCTTTGTCACCAAGAGACAAAGCCAGGGCACCCCCATAGCATGCAGAGCTCCTTGTCCCAGCCAAGTCTGGTTACCCCTTGGAAATTCTTCATTCACCACTGCTCAGGTGTTGCCTCTCCAGGGAGGGGGTGCGCATGGCTGTGGGTCTGTGGTATTGGGGTCACTGGAATGAGAGGTATGTGGGCCACTGAGCTCCCCTGGGTCATTCCACCATTCGGAGTCCCTGTTTCTTTTGCTTTCTGTTCTTCCACATGGACCATACCCAGACCTTTTCTTAGAGACAGGGA
Source organism: Macaca nemestrina (assembly GCF_043159975.1). Taxonomy (NCBI): domain Eukaryota; kingdom Metazoa; phylum Chordata; class Mammalia; order Primates; family Cercopithecidae; genus Macaca; species Macaca nemestrina. Next base: position 106,756,733 of record NC_092130.1, on the reverse strand, counting down.
GAAAACAAAGCACCCACAAGGCCCAACTGTGGCCTATGACATTTCATATGGCAATGCCGAATTAATTTTTAGAGTTCTTCTTTCTTTCCAACTCCCTTTGCTCTCCTCTTGTCTGCCTACTAGTTTAAGAAAACAACAAGCATAACATCCCCTTAAAACACTAATGAGTAATTATACTGTAAGAAAGCAGATTTGGCATTTAATAGCTAATCATTTCCTAATGGTACTGACAGCTTTCGGGAGTTTCATCCACAGAACAACCTTAAAAGCAGAAACTTGTGCCAGGATCTTCATGGACGGGAGTTCATGTGGGTGAAAGATGTGGAACCACCCTCTACCCCACCACGCCTTCCCCAGCCCCGGGCTTTTATTCTCCACTGTCTCTACCTCTCACTCCAACCCGCAGCCTTTTCTCAAAGTCTTCCCCCGAGGCACCTGTTTCCTCTCCCAGCTACTCCTTGATGGCTTTTCTACCAGCTCCAAATCAAATGGATCTCTCTTTCCTTCAGGTTCTTAAAACATCCACACTCAGTGGTGTCAAAATTATAACTTGAAGCTTGGAAGGAAACTGAGATGCCAGGCTCTTCATTTATGGAACAGGAAATCCAGTTATTGTGAACTTAAGAGACTGTCTCAGTGTCACACAGCTGGTTTGCAGAAGGGATAAGACAAGAATCTAGGTCTCCTGGCAACGACTTGCCTTCTTACCTCCCTACACAAATGATTGCTAGAACCAGGAATGTCTGTAGATCACCAAAGGCCATCACTCATGGCACATGTTGTCTCACCCCTGAAACAAAAAATGAGGCAAAGGGGTCACTGCTTTCTGCAGAATTCATTCTATTCCATTGTGAACCATATTTCAGCCTCCAACTGCAACCTGGGGACTCTCAATATTTCCTTGCTCTGAGTGTCTCCAGGAAGTTCTGTTACAAGCCCTTGCTGCTTCCTCTCCCCACTTCTCCCAATTTTGCACTACTTCACTGCTTAGATTGCTAGCTGAGCCCCTCTGGACACAGAGCACTCAAATATGTTTACTAACACATTCAAAAGCCAAACACCACCACTTATAGTGATGCTAATTGGCACCAATGGCAATAAAGACAAACTATAGGCAAGATTTGCACTAAGGAGGAGGTCCAGATGACTCAGAATTTATTCATGTTAATTTAATATTTTTTAAATAATTTCAAACATATAGGAAAGCTTCAAAAGTACCAAGAACTCTTTTTTCCCTAAACCTTTTGGGAGTAAGTTGCTGACATGATGTACCACCCCCCACCCCCCACAAATACTTTAGTTTGTAATTTCTACAAGACAAAGGATATTTTCCTACATAACCACAATACCAACATCAACACGGAGACATGCATGTTGATACATTACTACCATCTAATCCACAGACCTCATTCAAGTTTCACCAATTGTCCCAATAGTGTTCTTAATGGTAAAAGGATCCAATTCAGGATGGTGTGTTAGATTAATTGTCATGTCTTTTAATCCCTATCAGTCTGGCATAATTTCTCAGTCTTTCCTTGACCTTAGTGACTTTAAGGGTGGTGATCTTAAGATTACAAGCAAATTATTTTACAGAATATCCCTCAACTTAAGGTTCATCTGGTATTTCCTCATGATGATATCAGATTATATATTTTGGCAGAAACAACACAGAATCGATGCTCCAATTGCATCTTATCAGATGGTACATAATTCGCCCCATTACTGGTGATATTTTTCTTAGATACAGTAACATGTCAGTAACAGAATAACACAGCATCAAAATACATAAAGCAAAAGCCTAGAACATATGAAAGATTGTACAGAAGAACAATAGTTGGGAAAAACTTTAATAAATTTTTGACAGATTGGGGGCAAAAAAGCAAATAAGGAGAAAGAGAATTTGATAAATATAACTGATATGGCTCATCTTATATCATTTGACTTCTGGACCCCATTGACAGATCATTGGCATGCTTTACATCACAGAGAAAACAGCAATAAGTTTTCCAAGCAAGATATCTTACATTTTGTTTGAATAATAAAAGTATAAAAATTTCAAACTACTACTTGATTATCCAAAGGTGCTTTTAAAGATACCTCTTGGGACAAAGAAAAAGTCAAAACTATAACTAAAGAATACTTAGGAAAAAATAATAATTAGGATATTATATTTTAAAACCTATAGTGTGGAAGCGATGTTGTAATCAGAAACAAATTTATAATATTAAATGTATTTTTAAATAAAGGGGAAAGGGAACGTATACTAAGAATTCTCTGAACACATTATAAAGAAAGCTAAAATACCAAAATAAAGAGAAAAAGGATTCACTAAAAGAGAAGCAAGCACTAACAAACTGACTTTGAGAGGGAAAAAAGGATACATAAATATAAGGGTAGGATAAATCTATGATCCTTAAAGTCATGTAGTATTGCTTCAGAATTGAATAGATAGATCAATTAAATTATATAAAGCATCCAGAAATAGCCTTCATGCATAAGTACTTAATATATCAACAAGGTAGCATTTTATATCGATGAAGGATGACTCTATTATTCAATAAATGATACTGGAAAATAGAGTAACCTCTGGGGGAAGATAAAGGAAGTAAAATTTCCTACTTTAGACCATGCGTCCCCAAAGTATAAATGGGTTAGAGTTACTTGTAAAATTAAAATACTATTTCTAAATTTTAGGCAAAAAAATGACCATTATATCCCATGATGGAAAAAATCTTCCTAAATAGCATCAAGTATCTACACTCTAAAGTAAAAAGATCAATACATTTGACTATATGACATTCAAATAATTATAAAACAAAAGTAAAAGGAAAAGACAAATTAGAAATATATTTGCATTATACAAAACAAAAAGAAGACATTCCAATATATAAATAGCTCTTCTAGAGCAATTAAAATTAGAAAGACCCCACTTAATGGCAATATACCAAATCACATTAATAAGGAAAAAGGTTGTTAAAATAAAGAGATAGAACTCTGTGTTTCTTACCTTGACAAAGATTCACAAAGATAGAGTCTACCCAGTGTTAGGCTTCAAGGACAAAGATACATTTCATATACTGCTGGTGGAAATATCAATTAGAACAGTCTTTTTGGAAGAAAATAGTATGTATAAAAATTTAATGTGCATATTCCTCTCTAGAAATGTATTTTAAGGATTAGAATTATGAAGGTGAGCAAAGACTTATGTGCAAAATGTATAATTAGGAAAAATTAGAGACAATGTAAATGTCCAACAATAGGTGTTTGATTGAGTAAATTGTGGTACAGGAAAAAGATGGAATAATGTTCAGCAATTAAAACCACGTCATAGAAAAATATATAATGCTGAGTGGAAAAGGCAGGATGTAATAAAATATGATTCCTCCTTTAGTTAAAACAGTATGTATATATGCATATATGATTTCTATATGTATAAGGAAAAAAAGAGCTCAGAAAATGCATACCAAATGTTAACAGATTAACAGCAGTTATCCCTGTTTGGGTAATTTTTGTCTTTTCATTGGTAATTTTTGTGTTTTCTATGTTTGCTACAGTAAACGTTGATGTTTTATAATCAGGGGAAAGTACACTATTTTCAAAGGTTATTTGAGTCTTTTCCTGACAGTTGCTAAATGTTTTGTTTGTTTGTTTCCAGAAATTGCTGGTAATGAGTTTGGCTCACAAGCCAAAGCCAGGTCTACTCAGACTTCCTTGGCCTTACCCCATCCCTGCCCATCCACCCCATCATGCCTTGTGTCGCCACAGGGCTCCTCTGTATATTTTTTCCACAACCAACTCTTCCCTCAAGTCCTTTCTTGGATCCCTGGGGTAAGGAAAGGACTGGGAAGCCCCACCAGGACCTGGGGTCTGACAGCAGCTCCACTCCTCCTCCCTAGATCCTGCAAGCAGCCTGCCCTCCAGCACAGCTCTCATCCTGCACAGCTCTCATCCTGCACAGCTTTCCTGAGTCCCAACCAGCCCCAGCACAATGAGCACTTCACAGTTTCCATGGAACAGAAGCCAAGCTGGGGGCCCAGCATGGTCCGAACAAAGTATCTGAGCCACAGAGCAGAAGGCGGCCAGTGGCAGTTGTTGTCACTGTGTGTCCAGGACTGACAAGAGCCCCGTGGCACGGCAATGACTCACCAAAGCATCTGAGGCCAGCTTGGGATGATTTTTTTTCACAATCAGACAAGAGTCTCACTGCAATAACCTCAATTAATTGTGCAGAACACGGCTAAGAAGGCATCAGGATTGTTCCCCCATGCGTGTGGCCTGGGCCGGCCTGGCTTCTCTGGGCTTCTGCAAGGAGAGACAGAGAGGCTATGGCGTGTAGGTGGAGGGGGTTCCAGGCCACAAAGCTGTGTGATTTTGAAAGCCCTTGTTAGCCTCTAAATCCTTCTCCAACAAGCTTCTGTCAACTAAAATCACTTCTGTAGTGATTTAGAGACTTGCCCATTAGAATCCTTAACACAGTCAGTCCTTAGCTGCCTGCATGAGTGGCTTGCTGCCTTCTCCTTGGAGAGCCCATTAGAACAGGTGGATGGGTTTGTTTTGAGGAAGAGGTAGCAATGAGGAAGGTGTTTTCTGAGTGTACAGATCTAGAAGGAGACCCTAAGTGAAAAAGCAGCCACTGCAGGGCTCTAGGTGCAGCAAGCAAGAGAGGAAAACAAAAAGAGGGAGTGTCTAAAGCAGGTAAATGGGTGTGGAGACACAGGTTCCCCCATCTTTTGTCCTGTGCCAGCCCTGGGCTTGGGGTTTCTGCCTGTCTTCCAGCACCTGTCTTGGTGGTATGGTATAAGGGGAGGAAGGGACTTCTTGTTTGATTGGCATGTGAGTCAGATTCAGGACAGTAGTACTCAGCTGAGATCCACCAAATCCCTGTTCAGTACTCAGGGTGATAGTTGGTATAGCTTGGTTATGTGGAAGGAAATTTAATATAAAATCCATATGGGTTACCATTCTGAAAGGTCAACTCATTTTCACATGTTGAGATCTGAAGCTTTTGCATAAGTGCTGTGCACTCCACCCTGTTCGTGTCTCCTTTGCCATTCATCAGAACTTACCTGTCCCATGTCCTAGTTCTACTGAAAGTACCCTTCTTCAGGGAGTGGAAGATGGAGAGTGGTCGGTGTGATACAGAAGCCAAAATGATTGAACATCACCCGGTACCAATGTGTTGTCACATGCTCATTGTAACATGTTCCTGACTCTAGAGGTCATATTATTTTTAGTTAACCTAGTAGAGTGAGAAAGGGACTTGGATTACAGTGTTTGGCAATGTGGAATTCATTTCACCCACAAATAAGGAAGGCTCCCAAAGTAATTATAACTCATTTTTATCCTTCAAGAAGTCCCAGGGATCCCAGGCTACTCCAGGCAAGGTACATTAGGAGTTATGGCCACATCTTCTCAACAGGATTTCAGAAAAAGCACTTTTATTCGATATAGTCAGCTTATATTTCTTCCATGAGCTTCTCCTCTTATTCGTCTCTGAGAAGTTAAAAACACAGTACTCCCTTTGAGGAAGCAATCTCAATACTCATATTCTACAACACATAATTTGGTAAAGGGGACCTTTCAGGAAACATCTCAAGGGACTTCAGTAATGTCCAGATGTCTTCCTTATCCTTTGCATGTTGTGCTAAATCATGTCAGAAATCGGGCTTGCTGTATTGTTGTCATTTTAAATAGCAATTGTGTTGTTGATACTATATCCATTTTAGAAAGAATCATAGAGGCTGGTTCTGTCTGTATCTAGGGCAAAATGACAGATCCCTGACATATTATAAATTAGAGAAAGAATGGAAAGAGTGAGAAGACAAGAAAGCTAGAAGCCAGTCTCCTTTATCAAAGTAGCTTTGTTTTTGCCTTTTTCTTCCCCCTAGGAAAACAAGGAGTGTATTTTTTTTTCTTCTTTATAAATCACAATCTTTTAGAGACTTTTTCGTTTAAAAAATTCGAGGTTCTTACTAAATAAGTTCCAAGTTGACATTCTTTGACAGGTAAGGGAGACAGATATTTTCCCTAACTGACCACCTGGCTCAGTTCTCCCACACTCCATTCCCCTCCCCCAAGCGCTCCCTTGTTTAATACAAGTCTCCCATTTTCTTTGGTCTTTCACTTGATACAGCAGGGCTTCTCTGTAAGACAGCCATCGTAGCCCCACAAACAGGGTTCTCCTCTCACGCATATAATTTCTTAGAATACCACATTTTTTCCATTTCTGTTTGTGGGGAGGAATTGTTTTTAAAAAATACAGTTCAATGCCTTGAGCCCATTTGCACTGATTCTCTTTAGACAATCAGAATATCAGAAGAATCAAAATCAGTAGTAACCATTGGCATAAGGATAGATATAAAGATAGAATCAAATTAAGATAAATCAACCCTTATATTTATGGTCAGCTGATTTTCAGCAATGATGTCAAGGAAATGTAACAGAAGAAATAACGGTATTTTTAACAAACAATACTGAGAAAATTGGATCTCCACATGCAAAAAGGTGAACTCAGACCTCACGTCATACATAAAAATTGCCTTAAAATGGATGAGAGACCTAAATGTAAAAGCTAAAATATAAAACTTTTAGGAGAAAATCTTCAAAACCTTAGGTTAAGCAAAGATTTCCTAGATACAACACCAAAAGTATGACTCATAAAAGAAAAGAACTTTTAGTTTGGACTTCATCAAATTCAACACTTTTGTGCTTCAAAACACATCATTAAGAAAATAAAAAGACACACCACAGGCTGGGAGAAAATAGTTGCAAATTATATAACTGATAAAGGACCTGTATCCTGAATATACAAAAATATCTTACAATTCAGTAAGACAACCCAATTAAAAAAGGATTAAAGATAGGAATAAACATTTTACCAAAAAAAAGTCAGTGACTAGCTAATAACCACACAAAAAAGATGGTCCCTATCATTAGTTATTAGAGAAATGCAAATCAAAAGCATAAGGAGATTTACATCATACACACTAGAATGTCCATAATAAAAAAGACGTAATAGCCAATGTTATCCAGGTTGTGAAGAATTAGGAAACTTTTCAGTGCTGGTGGGAATGTAAAATAGTATAAATGCTTTGGAAAAAAGTTTGATAATTTCTTAAATGTTAAACATAAATTTACCGTATGACAAAGCAAGTTCAGTCCTATGTATCTAACCAAGAGAAATGACAACATGTCCACACAAAGATTTGCACACAAATGTTCATAGCAGCATGATTCATAATAGCCTAAAAGTGAACATAATCCAAGTGTGAATAAATAAAATGTGGTATATACATACAGTAGAATACGCTCAGCAATAAAAAAGAATGAATTGTTGATACATGCTACAACATTAATGAACCTCAAAAACATTATTTTAAGTGAAAGAAGCAAGACACAAAAGACTACATACTGAATGGTTCCATTTATATGAAACGTACAGAAAAGGCAAATCTACAGATACAGAAAGTGGATTAGTCATTGCCTGGGGCTAGGGATAGAAACAGGGATTAACTAAATGAATAGGAGGGATCTTATTGGGGTGATGAAATATTTTTAAACTGGGTTATTGTGAAGTTGCACAACTCAATCTACCAAAAAATAAATCATTGAATTGTATACTTAAAGTAGGTGAATTTCATTATATGTAAATTACACCTCAATAAATTTGTTAAAAGTCAGTAGCTATCAAAAGAAACTCAATGATAGAAGATCTCAATTTCAATTTAAAATATATTTTATTCTTCATTAACCTATTCCCCTAAGAGAAAAAGAGGAGAATAGTTCTCTAACTGTAAACAATATAATAGAGAATGTCTTTTCTGGAAGCATAAAATAGTCTATTAGTTATACCTAACCATACCCAAAAGGAAAGCTAGATTTCTTTTACACATTTTCTCTGTAGAAGGTATTCCATCTAAATAAAACTTGATCCCATCTTATAAAGAATTGGTCCTGAATGAGATATTTTAAAGTCAGATGTTAGGACAGTTATCCACCATATTTTCCCAAATAGAAGAAAATCTTTTTCCAAATGGAAGAAAAAGAAGAAAAGAAAGAAGAGGTGGGTGTGGGGGGAGAAAGGGAGAGAGGAAGAATGAAAAGCAAAAAAGCTAGAAGAAGAAACAAAGCATTTGAGATTTGGAGACCCTCAAGCCAATCTTCAAGGTTGGAAACATTTCACAAAATTGGTGAACCAAATTCCCATAGCACCCAACTCATAGAGACAATTTTCAGGGAGAAAGACCCACTGCTATTCCCCTCATTACCATACCTGCTCCTTTACATTCTACACTTGAATAAATACACAACATGCAAGTTATATAGGAAAACACTAGCCAGCTGCCCCTAAGTTTGATTAACTTTAAAAGCCACTGAAGTAACCAAGTGCCTCACCCTCTGATAGCCAGGGCCATCTGCAAACCACTACCCACTTATGGAAGTCCTGATCCTGAGCAGAGGGCAGCTTGTCCTGTGCCTTCGGTGTCTGAACCTCATGCAGATTATGCTTCAGACGGTGGTGTGATTTAACATTTCCTGTTTCATTTTCTTCTTTTGGCTGAGTTGCTGCTGATCACTAGACAGTCAAAATTTTTCTAAAGACAAAATGTGAGTTGCGAGTTTTCAGAACATGTGTCTGCAAAACCAAAATCTATGGCTGCTTCTGTCCAGGGTTAGCCCAGAAATATGGAACGATAAAGCATGTCTGTGTTTAACTTATGGTCAACTCCTGTGGCAGGATCCTCATCGATGCTTTCTTTCTTTTTTTTTTTTTTTGAGATGGAGTCTCACTCTTGCTGCTTAGGCTGGAGTGCAATGGCACAATCTGGGCTCACTGCAACCTCCGCCTCCTGGGTTCAAGCGATTCTCCTGCCTCAGTCTCCAGAGTAGCTGGAATCACAGGCATGAGCCACCACGCCAGGTGAATTTTGTATTTTTAGTAGAGACGGGGTTTCTCCATGTTGGTCAGGCTGGTCTCGAACTCCTGACCTCAGGTAATCTGCCCGCCTCAGCCTCCCAAAGTGCTAGGATTACAGGTGTGAGCCATCGCGCCCAGCCATCAGTGCTACTTTCTTTTGCATTCAGTTAGAAGAATTCAAGTCAGGCAGGACTTACAGAAAAATGATATTGGGGAGAAGACATGGGTCTAGTTGTCTTTTAAGAACTGAGGTCTTTTGTCTGGTAGGGCTGGAGAAGAAGTGTGAGAAATGAACCTCCTGCTGACACAAAGGAAAGGGTTCTGGTCACTGTTCATTTTACCCACAAAAGCTCAGAATGTCTATGAGACAAAAGGTGGCTTGTTCCTTTGCAGACTCAGTGATACTATGGAATGGAGGCCGAGGTGGTTCCAACAGGTATTTAGCCAGTGCAAATGCGTGAGCTTGGAGAAGGGCTTGCCAAAACCTGTTAAGGTTTATAGAAGTCAAGCAGCCATGGAATGCCAGCTCTGATCATATTTCTTGAATTCGGCTTAAGTTTTGTGCTTGCAGTTGACTAGCTTTTTTGTATTTTGATTTTCATTAACACAGAAGGCTTGCTGTTGGCAATCATGCCTTGGAACGTCCTTGCTACAGCTTAACGTTTCAGCACATTTTGCCTTGCCTAATGATGGAGTTGCAGTTTGCCAGGAAGGTACTTTTAACGCTTTCTTCCTAGAACTGGGTAGAACTATCCCCATGCAAACCTCAGCTAGTTCAAACAAAGCTTCTGTAATGGCAAAGGGAGAGAAAAGCTGCTATAAATACTTTTATAGGCTGCATAGGTGATTTACAACCCGCTTTATTAATCCTATAAAAAGGCACAGCTGAACGCCTTTAAGTTACATGCATACAGATGACTAATTAAATACACAGTTAAAAGTCTTGACCTAGCACAATTCTGACCATTAAAGAAATAAGTCTTGGATTTTCCTCTAGGCAAAAGTTTTTGGATGAATTTGTGGGTGGAAGCGGGTGGGAGCAAGGTGGAGGGGAAAGGTTGACATGGATGACGGTGGCAGGTAAAGAGCAGAGGGAGGCCGTTCGTTTCTGCTGGCTCATGCTTTCCCATCTTTACTACACACACTGACGACGACACAGCAGTCACATGAATGCCCCACACCGCCAGAGGCCGCTTCCTCTGACCTCTAACAATGACAAGGCCATGGTTAGCTTGCGTGGGGATGAATTCAAGTGCCTTTGGAAACAGAAAGAATAGGAGAATCCCAGCATTCATGCTGGGAGAGATCTTAGCAGTTGATCACCACCCTACCCCGGGCCTCCCCCACCCCTGCCCTTGGTTTGCACTCTCAGCAACTGAGACTCAGGGATGAGAGGTGATGTTTTTCCAGTCACAGGACTAGTTAAAAGGAAAACCCGGACGAGGACCCAGAAGCGACCTCTAGAACATTAACCTTTCAGAGACACATTCATTGCTCAGGCTGTGTTGCCAGGAGACACAACATATTTAGATGGGGCGGCGGGGGGCCGGGGGTGGGGAGGAGGAAGAGGCGATTAGTGGAAGGCGAGTCAGGTAGGATATGATTCCAAAACCGAAAATGTTTGCCAAACCATTTATCAGAAACATAAAAGGCCCTTTCAGTTTTCAGGTTCTTGGAAGGGTTTGGAAGAGGAGGGAGTGGCCTTTCCCATCAGGGGACAAGCCCCAACAATTCCTCCATCCGCTCAGTGGGATTTTCTTTGTTGGTTGGCCCCCTCACAAAACATTTTTAGAAGCTCCCAAATCAGACTGTGAATGTGTGATATGAGAATGCTGGATCAGGAGGATTGGGTAGTGAGCCTAGGGGGCCGTTTAAGGCAGCCAATATTATTTCTCCTGCATTTAGCTCTTGATGTGACCCACAATGTCAAGGCCACCTCCACACCTCCAGGGGGCCCGAACAGGGATTGCAGCTGAGCATTTTTTTCCATTGGAACAGCTGTACCTGCTTTGTTTGGCTCCCTTATAAGTCTGGGGCTATTTCCTCAGCTCCAAAATGGAAGACACATTTTCTTCCCTCTGTATATGGGAAGCACCAGCCCAGCCATTGCCTCTGCTTGGAAACATTGCCCTCACTGTCTTTCATTAATTTTCCACCCCCTTCTCCAGCAAATTCGGATTCATTATTCAAGCTTCAGCTTAGATGTCACTTCTAATCAGGGAAGTGTTTCTGGATCCCAAGAACAAGTTGAGGGCCCTCTCTTCTGTTTCCACAGAAGCCTACACATACCCTGTCACATAAAGCTCTCATCACACTGTCTTACAGTTGGGTTGAGGCTGATTTTTCCTGCCAGACCATAGGCTCCATGAAGAACACAGGCTCCATGAAGTCACATTGCTTTATTCACCATTGCGTCTCCAGCACACACCACGGTGCCTGACATCCAGAGGGGTGATTGAACAATGCAAATGTTTGTTAAACACTCTCACCATCTCTCTATCATTTTCTATATCTGAAAACACTTTTGTAGGATATAATTTTTTGAGTTAGAATTTAAAAATTGGCCTGGCATGATGACTCACACCTATAATCCCAACACTTTGGGAAGCTGAAGCCAGAGGATTGCTTGAGGCCAGGACTTTGAAACCAGCGTAGGCAACATAGCAAGATCCTATCTCTACAAAAAATTTAAAATTTACCAAGCATGGTAGTGTACACCAGTAGTTCCAGCTACTTGGGAGGCTGAGGTGGCAGGATCGCTTGAACCCAGGAGTTTGAAGCTGCAGTGAGCTATAATCGTACCACTGCACTATAGCCTGGGTGACAGAGTGAGACCCTATGTCAAATATATATATTTTTCTATACAAAAGTGTATATATATATTTGTATGTAATATATTTAGATATACATTAAACATTATATATTAAACATTTATATTGTATATTAAACATATTTATATTGTATATTAAATATACATATTTTTTGAAAAGTTTGTTTTAATACAATTGAACATTTCATTTTCCCCACCACAGTAATCAAAGCAAGCATTTTATTATTATTTTTATCATTATTATTCTTGGTATATCAAACTAAATTCCAGGAACGTATTATATATAAAAAACATATTTGTTATATATAAGTATATATCTTAATATATACATATTTATATATAATTTTACTCTAGACACAGGGGTGTGGAAGAAAATTACTGAATATGAGGACTGAACTCATTTGCTAGGACTGCCGCAGACTAGGTGGCTTAAACAACAGAAATTGATTGTCCCACAGTTCTGTAAGTTAAAAGCCAAAATCAAGGCATCACAGGTTGGTTCCTTCTGAAGGCTGTGAGGAAAGCATCTGTTTCGAGGCCTGTCTCCTTAGCTTGTAAATGTCTGGCTTCATGTTCACATGGGGTTCTCCCTGTATGCCTGTATTTCTCCCCTTTTTATAAGTCAGTCATATTGAATTAAGGCCGACTCTCATGACCTCATTTTAACCTAATTAGTTCTGCAAAGACCGTATCTCCAAATAAAGTCAGGGTTCAAGGTACTAGGAGTTGGGACTTCAATATATGAATTTTGGGGGACACAATTCAACACATAACAGGAATAGCAAAAGTTATTACAACTCTAGGTGGCCACTTGAAAGGCTAAAATCAAAACAAAATAAAAATGTCTCTTTTTCTGGAAACAATCTTCTCATAGGGCTTGGAAAGCCAGACTGGGTAACATATTCTAGGAATGTAATCATCTCCAGATTGGGAGGCTTAGGATTTTTAAGATCCTTCAGCAGAGTGTTCTATCTGAATAGAAGGTGTTCTAGAAATGCCTTGAATACAGAAATCCCCTTCTTTACCTGTCATATGAAGAACTATACTCCCTCTCCCCACCAGTGGTTCCTACGATGATGACAAGAAGCAAAGAGAGATTGAGATTCCTAAGCTCGTGATGGGAGTTTCCAGAATAGCTGTGAAATTAGAATTTGACCATAAACCTGGTGAGCAATGATTTAAGATCACCTAGAGCTAAACTGTGCCCCTGCTTGCTGTTCAGTGTTTCTTCTCTGTGTCTCTTTCCCCTCCCAGCAAGGCCAGAAACAGACTGATCTCTAAGGCAACCTCCTGCTTCCTTCTGTTTCAATTTGCACTTGCCTAATTGTCAGTGGTTTGAGCATCTTTCTGTAAGTTGATAAGGCTGTTGTATTTTCTCTTTTGTAAGTGCTCTTTATATATGAAGGAATGCTTCTCTTAATGTGGCCTATTTTCTCCATGTTTCCAAGTTTCAGCTTTGCTTATGAATTTTTCCCTGCCAAAATTTTAAATCCTTATGTAATCAAGTAACAACTCTTTTGCTTTTTATCTTTTACATTTTTTAAATATTTTCCTCAGGAATTTCACTGATTCCTGGTGGCATTTTCTGTCCCTGTCTCTTACCCCAAGAGTTGTATATATCTGACTTATTTACAAGTCTTGAGAAACTTCACAGGCTCCTTAAGTGATCGGTTTTATTTTCTCAAGAGTGGCTTTGCAATATCCTGCATTAGACACATTTAATACCATCAAATAACACTTCCATTATAGTGTTTATCATATTCTATATTTTTGTCCGGGTAGATATCTGTGTCTCCCACCAGACTGACCTTCAATGAAGGCACAGATTGTGTCTCATTCACTGCTGTAGCCCTGAAGCCTAGCAAAGTGACTGGCAAACAATGAGTGTTCAATAAGTGTTCTCTTGAATGCCATCCCTAGTTGGCCCTTACCCTTTAAGTGCCATGTCTTGAATGGTAAGTTCCATCAGGTTGTTCAGAGCTCAGCATCTGATAACATCATCAGCCCACTGGTCACAGGGTGTTATGACGATCAAGTATGACCTCACTCCAAAAACATTTTTTATCATTAAAAAATACGAGGGACTGAATCCTTTGGAGCCACTCAAATTCTCTCTCTATGCCTATTCTGTCTACATATAATGGTGAACCAGATTAAATGACTTTTTCACCCCAAACTTTTGCGATTTCTTAAGTTAATCTTTGTTTTTTCTTCCTTCTCAGAGTCCTACAATCAACAAAAGCCAATCGGTGGCTTCCATTTTTCTGTTACTGTTCATAAAAAGGCAAAGCTTGACCTCCTTTGAGAAACTGATGCTATAAAAAAGATTTTAGACACTTTTTCATGTGGCCAATAAATGGAATAATAATGGAACCTGTTTCTTTGAGTATGCATGTGGCAGGCAACCCCTACTCTTCGCCACTTCTTTTTTCCACTCCACTTGCCACTGTTGAAAAAAGGGAAGACACATGCTTGTTGAACTCTCTAAAGCTAGGAAGCCAAATGTCATGATTTTGTCCAAGGAAAAACCCTGCTTTGTGTTTTTCAGTTCCACCTTAGCAAAGTTAGGGCTGCTACTCAGGACTGAGTGAGCACATGAAGGGAGAGAATGGGAAGAATGAAGTGGGATGCGTCTGTCGAATCCTGCACAAGTCTGCTTTTGGATTTGCTATGAAAGTGACTCATTTCATAAACAATACAGCCGCTGTAGGAGGCAGGCCTGTCAGATTTGATGGATGGCTGTGTATCTCTGGATCTTCTGCAGTTGTTGGGCGGATAGGCTTCAGGGCCAAGCAACCATATCAAATCTATCTTGAGTCAATAAGAAATATGAGAACTCTTCCCACCAATGGTAAAAATAAGGCAATGTTCTGTGAATTCTGGGACTTTGGACCTACTTGACACGCTGACCCCTGCCTGCCTTTTGACTGCAGCTTCACATCTGACCGATCTGAGTGCCTGTGCTATGCAAGGGGAATTCTGGAGCATCGTTCTCCCTTTCAGAGAGCAATGTCAATCTCAGGTGGTCCCCAAACAGCAGAGGCTGGATGGGAGAATGGACACATGATAGTTGCTTTGAAGAAAGAACGGATTTCTGGCAAATGTGAATTTAAGAGGACAAATGCATGAGTTGGATAATGACCATCTTGCATATTTAGCATGGATCTAGCCCCTTGACCCATTTCTAGCAAAATCACTGTCAACAAAACAGCTTCTGGAAATCTCAAGCAAAGAGAGCCAAGAATAATCATCATGGGCTGTTTGCAGATAAGAGGGCATGACCAGTGGTGAGCTGAGCTCTACCTCCACACAGGCCTAAGGGATACTAGGCCTGCTCTGACCTCCCAACTCGTAGAAAGCGTGAATCCCGGTTAGGAAAAGCACTAATTTTGACAGAGGAAATATGATTGGAAGAACTCTGGAAAAGTCTTCTCAGTTATTTACATCTAAATCTCTCTCCCACCTCTCATGGTCTCTGAAAGCTCCATCACAAGATATTTCTTTGTGTTAACACATGAAGGTACCTGGGTAAATGCAGTCATAAAGGGGTAAACATTAACCTTGATCCCCCATGCATACTTTAGTTCTAAATAGTTTATCACACTGCCCAGGTATTTTTAAATACCTCCAGGCTAGAAAAACAGAAGAAGTAAGTGTTGACACCAAGTTTGGAATAGAAATCTGGAAAAAGAGTGCACAGACCAATAGGGTGACTTCTAGCCAGACAAATATCAATGGGTGATCCTAAGTAAAGAAAAAAATGACATAAAGGAATGACTCAAAGTGGCAATGGAAGTAAAAGGAGATTCAAGGCCAGGCGTGGTGGTTCACTTGTAATCCCAGCGCTTTGAGAGGACAAGGCCAGCAGATTACTTGAGGTTGGAAGCTTGAGACCAGCCTGGACAACATGGTGAAATCCCATCTACAAAAATACAAAAATTAGCTGGGCATGGTGGCATACAACTGTAATCCCAGCTACTTGGGAAGCTGAGGCTGGAGAATCACCTGAACCTGGCAGGCAGAGGTTGCAGTGAGTCGAGATCACACCACTACACTCCAGCCTGGTGACGAGCGAGATTCAAGATGAGTGGAATTAACATTCCCCAAGGCAGCCATGAACAGAAAGCTTTCCCAGATGAATTGCCCATCAGTGGCAGGTAACTTTTCACTTCTACAGTGTAGGAATTCCCTCATTCATACACCCATTTAACAAGCATGTTCACAGTGCTTAGTATAAGCCCTGAGAGAAGTGTATGAGACAGAGCACAGGGTGGTTCTTGACTCCATAGAGGCTCCTTCACGCTCCAGCTTTTCCCTAACGCCTGCCCCTCAGGTCATCTTCCTCACCTGGTCCTCCTCCTGCCCAGGTCACATAGCACCTCTGAGCACATCCCCTTCTACTACAGTGTGAGGAAATTTCTTGAGCAACAGGCTCTTCGCTGTTGAGGGAAACTACAAGTTCCATTTCACATGGCCCCTGAAGCAGTCCAGGGCTGAAGGATCACACTGTCCTGAGGGCCCCCACCTCCAGTGTTTAACCACCCAGGCTAAATCCCAGGCCTCTCTTCTAGGCTTTAGCTCTGAAATTCACAAACTCTTCTTCCTTCTTTTCCCAGGCTTGAGCCCAGCTCTCTCTTGCAGCCTGTTTTTCCTAGAGAATTAGGCATCTCTATTTCCTGTTCTGATTCCAGGCCCTTTCCGCTCTTGGCCTCATGTCAAAACTCTTCCATCAACAATCACCTGCTCTGCTGATTTGGCTTGGGCCTCCGGGCAGGATGTTGCCAAATAAACTCCCAGCTGAACTGCCCTGAGGAAGGTACCTACCTCCAAAGTGCTGTCTCTCCCCTCTGTTCTCCCATCCTCCTTTCTATTGCATATTTACTTCTTTGACAAACCTGACTCTTAAGGCTGTGGCTCATTTAGACCCTCGTGACTCAGTGTCTGGCTTAGCAGGACTGGCCTCACCCAGAAGCTTTTTAGAAATATAGAACTCTAGGGCCGCACTGGAGACCTGTTGAATCAGAATGTGCATTTTAGCAGGTGACTGGTATGCATACAAACGTTTTGATAGTCCAGTTTTAGACCTCTTTTCCCAGACACCCCACTCAGGGATGTACATCCTCTTTTCCCCTCAAGCTGAAACCTTCCTCCATCCCTGAGAGCTCTGGGCCTATCTGACCAGCCTGGCAGTGTTGTCAGCCATGAGGTACCAGATGGCTTTTCTCAGCAACTTGCATTGACTCACCACTCCAACCGTGGGAGGCATCCTTTATCTTGCCCTTCAAGGTGTTATAGGGGCTGGCAATTCCCCTCAGCCTGGGCTCCCCCTCCTCAACCAAGGAATTGTACCAAGTATTCTTTTAAAGAGACTTCCCTTTAAAAAACCCAATATGGAATATTCTTTACAAAATCCCATTTATGATGTCAATATGCCAGGGAGAAGGGGCATCTCAAGGGCTTACTCTACCTTTTAAAAAACTTTTTGAGACAATTGTAGATTCACATGCGATTATAAAAAATAGTACAGAGAGATCCTCTATACCCTTCACCCAGTTTCCCCTGATGGCAACATCCTGTATGACTAGAGTTTAATATCATAACTAGGCTATTGACATTGATACAATACTTCAATCTTATTCAGATTTCACCAGTTTTACCTGCACTTATTTATGTATTTTCTTTAATGTGATTTTTATCATATGAGTGGACCCATGTGACCACCACAATCACAATATAGAAGAGTTTCATCATAAGGTTCTCTGATGACACTCATTTACAGCCACAACCACTTCTCTCCCCACCCCAGCAACCACTAATCTGTTTTCCATCTCTATAATTGTTATTTCAGTAAATACACACACACACACACACACACACACACAACCCTTGACCCTTGAACACCATGGGGGTTGGGAGCATCAACCCCCTACACAGTAAAAAAAATTCTACCTATAACTTTTGGCTCCCCAAAACTTTAAGTACTAATGGTCTACTGTTGACCAGAAGCCTTACCCATAACAACATAATCAATTAAAACACATGTTTTGTATGTTATCTGTGTTATATACTGTATTCTTACAACAAAGTAAGCTAGAGAAGAGAAAGTGTTAAGAAAATAATAAGGAAGAGAAAATATATTTACTATTAATTAAGTGGAAGTAGATCGAAATAAAGGTCTTTATCCTTGTCCTCTTCACACTGAATAGGCTGAGGAGGAGGGGTTGAACTTTCTGTCTCAGGGGTGGTGGAGGCAGAAGTAAATCTGTGTATAATTGAAACCACACAGTTCAAACCAGTGTTATTCAAGGGTCAACTGTGTGTGTGTACACACACACCTACACAAAATATATATACACAGGTATTGTGGGTTTTGTTCCAGACCACCACAATAAAACAAATATCACAATAAATAAAGTGAATCACACAAATATTTTGATTTTCCAGTGCAATTAAAGTTATGTTTATACTATACTGTAGTCTATTAAGTGTCCAATCATGTCTAAAAAACAATGTAACATTATGATTTTAAAATACTTTATTGCTAAAATATGCTAACAATCATCTTAGCCTTCCACAAGTTGTAATTGTTTTGCTGGTGGAGGGTCTTGCTTCAGTGTTAATGGCTGCTGACTGATCAGGGTGGTGGTTGCTAAAGATCAAGGTGGCTGTGGTAATTTCTTAAAATAAGACAATGAAGTAGTTTGCCACACTGATGTACTCTTCCTTTCACAGAGATTTTTCTGTGTATGTGGTGCTGTTTGATAGCATTTTTCCCGCAGTAGACCTTTCATAACTGGAGTCAATCCTTTCAAACCCTGCCATTGTTTTATCAATGAAGTTTATGGAATATTCAAAATTCTTTGTTGTCATTTCAACAACATTTATATCACCTTCACCAGGAGTAGATTCCATCTCAAGAAACAACTTTCTTTGCTGACCCATAAGAAGCAACTCCTCTTCCACTAAAGTTTGATCATGAGATTGTAGTAATGGTCACATCTTCAGGCTCCACTTCTAATTCTGTTTTTTAAAATATTCCCACCAAATCTGCAGATGCTTCTACCATTGAAATCTTGAACCCCTCCGAGTCATCCATGAGGGTGGGAATCAATTTCTTTCACATTCCTGTTAATGTTGATATTTTGACCTCCTCCCATAAATCATGAATGTTCTTAATGGCATCTAGAATGGTGAATGCTTTCCAAAAGGTTGTCAATTTACTTTTCCAAGCTCCATCAGAGGAATCACTATCTAGGGCAGCTGTAGCCTTACAAAATACATTTCTTAAATAATAAGACTTGAAGGTCAAAATTACTCCTTGATCCATGGGCTGCAGAATGGATGTTGTGTTAGCAGGCATGAAAACAACATTAGTCTCCTGTACCTCTCCATCAGAGCCCTTGAGTGACCAGGTGCATTGTCAATGAGCAGTAATATTTTGAAAGGAATCTTTTTTCTGAGCATTAGTTCTCAACAGCAGGCTTAAAATATTCAGTAAGCCATGCTATAAACAGATGTGCTATGATCCAGGCTCTGTTGATCCATTTATAGAGCCCAGGCCGAGTAGATTTGGCATAATTCTTAAGGGTCCTAAGATTTTCAGAATTACAAATGAACATTATATATGTTCATTTGTGTATAACATACTATGTATATTATGTACAATGTATATATAATATATATACACTATATGTGTATATATAACATATGTGTGTATACTATATATATAATCATAAGGTATGTAATCTTTTGATATTAGTTTTTTTAATGCAGCATAATTCTCTAGAGATTCATCTAGCTGTTGTGTGTGCCAGTAGTTCATTCTTTTATATTTCTAAGTAGTATTCCATGGTATGAATATACCACCATTGGCTTAACTGCTCACCTATTGAAGGACATTTGGCTTATTTCTAGTTTTTGGCCATTACAAACAAAGCTGCTATGAATACTCCTATAAAGGTTTTTGTCTTAACATAAGTTTTCATAATTCTGGCATAAATGCCCAAAAGTACAATTTGCTAAGTTACATGGTAGTTGCACATTTAGTTTTGTAAGAAATTGCCATACTCATTTCCAGAGTGGCCATACCATTTTACATTTCTGCCCACAATGTATGACTGATCCTTTGCTCTACATTTCAAATGTTTTTCTTTTTAAATTTTTCATTATACTTTAATTTCTAGGGTACATGTGCACAACGTGCAGGTTTGTTCCACATGTATACATGTGCCATGTTGGTGTGCTGCACCCATTAACTCATCATTTACATGAGGCATATCTTCTAATGCTACCTCTCCCCCCTCCCCCCACCCCACGACAGGCCCCGTGTGTGATGTTCCCCTTCCTGTGTCCAAGTGTTCTCATTGTTCATTTCCCACCTATGAGTGAGAACATGCGGTATTTGGTTTTCTGTTCTTGCAATAGTTTGCTGAGAATGATGGTTTCCAGTTGCATCCATATCCCTACAAAGGACATGAACTCGTCCTTTTTTATGGTTGCATAGTATTCCATGGTGTATATGTGCCACATTTTCTTAATCCAGTCTGTCATTGATGGACATTTGGGTTGGTTCCAAGTCTTTGCTATTGTGAATAGTGCTGCAATAAACATATGTGTGCATGTGTCTTTATAGCAGCATGATTTATAATCCTTTGGGTATATACCCAGTAATAGGGTAGCTGGGTCAAATGGTATTTCTAGTTCTAGATCCTCGAGGAATCGCCACACTGTCTTCGACAATAGTTGAACTAGTTTACAGTCCCACCAACAGTGTAAAAGTGTTCCTATTTCTCCACATCCTCTCCAGCATCTGTTGTTTCCTGACTTTTTAATGATCGCTATTCTAACTGGCATGAGATGGTATCTCATTGTGGTTTTGATTTGCATTTCTCTGATGGCTAGTGATGATGAGCATTTTTTCATGTGTCTGTTGGCTGCATAAATATCTTCTTTTGAGAAGTGTCTGTTCATATCCTTTGCCCACTTTTTGATGGGGTTGTTTGTTTTTTTCTTGTAAATGTGTTTGAGTTCTTTGTAGGTTCTGGATATTAGCCCTTTGTTAGATGAATAGACTGCAAAAATATTTTCCCATTCTATAGGTTTCCTGTTCACTCTGATGGTAGTTTCTTTTGCTGTGCAGAAGCTCTTTAGTTTAATGAGATCCCATTTGTCAATTTTGGCTTTTGTTGCTATTGCTTTAGATGTTTTAGACATGAAGTCCTTGCCCATGCCTAAGTCCTGAATGGTATTGCCTAGGTTTTATTCTAGGGTTTTGATGGTTTTAGGTCTAACATTTAAGTCTCTAATCCATCTTGAATTAATTTTCATATAAGGTATAAGGAAGGGATCCAGTTTCAGCTTTCTACCTATGGCTAGCCAATTTTCCCAGCACTATTTATTAAATAGGGAATCCTTTCCCCATTTCTTGTTTTTCTAAGGATTGTCAAAGATCAGATGGTTGTAGATGTGTGGTATTATTTCTGAGGGTTCTGTTTTGTGGTATTATTTCTGTTCCATTGGTCTATATCTCTGTTTTGGTACCAGTACCATGCTGTTTTGGTTACTGTAGCCTTGTACTATAGTTTGAAGTCAGGTAGCATGATGCCTGCAGCTTTATTCTTTTGACTTAGGATTGTCTTGGCAATGCAGGCTCTTTTTTTGGTTCCATATGAACTTTAAAGTATTTTTTTCCAATTCTGTGAAGAAAGTCATTGGTAGTTTAATGGGGATGGCATTGAATCTATAAATTACCTTGGGCAGTATGGCCATTTTCACAATATTGACTCTTCCTATCCATGAGCATGGAATGTTCTTCCATTTGTTTGTGTCCTCTTTTATTTCATTGAGCAGTGGTTTGTAGTTCTCCTTGAAGAGGTCCTTCACATCCCTTGTAAGTTGGATTCCCAGGTATTTTATTCTCTTTGAAGCAATTGTGATTGGGAGTTCACTCATGATTTGGCTCTCTGTCTGTTATTGCTGTATAAGAATGCTTGTGATTTTTGCACATTGATTTTGCATCCTGAGACTTTGCTGAAGTTGCTTATCAGCCTAAAAAGATTTTGGGCTGAGACGATGGGGTTTTCTAAATATACAATCATGTCATCTGCAAACAGGGACAATTTGACTTCCTCTTTTCCTAATTGAATACCCTTTATTTCTTTCTCCTGCCTGATCTTGCTGACCAGAACTTCCAACACTATGTTGAATAGGAGTGGTGAGAGAGGGCATTCCTGTCTTGTGCCAGTTTTCAAGGGGAATGCTTCCAGTGTTTGCCCATTCAGTATGATATTGGCTGTGGGTTTGTCATAAAGAGCTCTTATTATTTTGAGGTACGTTCCATCAATACCGAATTTATTGAGAGTTTTTAGAATGAAGGGCTGTTGGATTTTGTCAAAGGCCTTTTCTACATCTATTGAGATAATCATATGGTTTTTGTCTTTGGTTTTGTTTATATGCTGGATTACGTTTATTGATTTGTGTATGTTGAACCAGCCTTGCATCACAGGTATGAAGCCCACTTGATCATGGTGGATAAGCTTTTTGATGTGCTGCTGGATTCAGTTTGCAAGTATTTTATTTTTGCATCGATGTTCATCAGGGATATTGGTCTAAAATTCTCTTTGTGTGTGTGTGTCTCTGCCAGGCTTTGGTATCAGAATGATGTTGGCCTCATAAAATGAGTTAGGGAGGATTCCCTCTTTTTCTATTGATTGGAATAGTATCAGAAGGAATGGTACCAGCTCCTCCTTGTACCTCTGGTAGAATTCAGTTGTGAATCCATCTGGTCCTGGACTTTTTTTGGTCGGTAGGCTATTAATTATTGCCTCAATTTCAGAGCCTGTTATTGGTCTATTCAGGGATTCAACTTCTTCCTAGTTTAGTCTTTGGAGTGTGTAAGTGTCCAGGAATTTATCCATTTCTTCTAGGTTTTCTAGTTTATTTGCATAGAGGTGTTTATAGTATTCTCTGATGGTAGTTTGTATTTCTGTGGGGTCAGTGGTGATATCCCCTTTATCATTTTTTATTGTGTGTATTTAATTATTTTCTTTTCTTCTTTATTAGTCTTGCTAGCGGTCTATCAATTTTGTGGATCTTTTCAAAAAACCAGCTCCTGGATTCATTGATTTTTTGAAGGGTTTTTTTTGTGTCTCTATCTGCTTCAGTTCTGCTCTGATCTTAGTTATTTCTTGCTGTCTGCTAATTTTTGAATGTGTTTGCTCTTGCTTCTCTAGTGCTTTTAATTGTGATGTTAGGGTGTCAAATTTAGATCTTTCCTGCTTTCTCTTGTGGGCATTTAGTGCTATAAATTTCCCTCCACATACTGCTTTAAATGTGTCCCAGAGATTCTGGTGTGTTGTATCTTTGTTCTCATTGGTTCCAAAGAACATCTTTATTTCTGCCTTCATTTCGTTATGTACCCAGTAGTCATTCAGGAGCAGGTTGTTCAGTTTCCGTGTAGTTGAGCAGTTTTGAGTGAGTTTCTTAATCCTGAGTTCTAGTTTAATTGCACTGTGGTCTGAGAGACAGTTTGTTATAATTTCTGTTCTTTTACATTTGCTGAGGAATGCTTTACTTCCAACTATGTGGTCAATTTTGGAATAAGTGTGATGTGATGCTGAGAAGAATGTATATTATATTGATTTGCGGTTCGGAGTTCTGTAGATGTCTATTAGGTCTGCCTGGTGCACAGCAGAGTTCAATTCCTGGATATCCTTCTTAACCTCTGTCTCATTGATCTTCTAATGTTGACAGTGGGGTGTTAAAGTCTCCCATTCTTATTTTATGGGAGTCTAAGTCTCTTTGTAAGTCTCTAAGGACTTGCTTTATCAATCTGGGTGCTCCAGTATTGGGTGCATATATATTTAGGATAGTTAACTCTTCTTGTTGAATTGATCCCTTTACCATTATGCAAGGCCTTCTTTGTCTCTTTTGACCTCTGTTGGTTTAAAGTCCATTTTATAAGAGACTAGGATTGCAACCCCTGCCTTTTTTTGTTTTCCATTTGCTTGGTAGATCTTCCTCCATCCCTTTATTTTGAGCCTATGTGTGTCTCTGCAGGTGAGATGGGTCTCCTGAATACAGCACACTGATGGGCCTTGACTCTTTATCCAATTTTCCAGTCTGTGTCTTTTAATTGGAGCATTTAGCCCATTTACATTTAAGGTTAATATTGTTATGTGTGAATTTGATCCTGTCATTATGATGTTAGCTGGTTATTTTGCTCATTAGTTGATGCAGTTTCTTCCTAGCATCAATGGTCTTTACAATTTGGCATGTTTTTGCAGTGGCTGGTATCGGTTGTTCCTTTCCATGTTTAGTGCTTCCTTCAGGAGCTCTTGTAGGGCAGGCCTGGTGGTGACACAATCTCCCAGCATTTGCTTGTCTGTAAAGGATTTTATTTCTCCTTCACTTATGAAACTTAGTTTGGCTGAATATGAAATTCTGGGTTGAAAATTCTTTTCTTTAAAAACGTTGAATATTGGTCCCCACTCTCTTCTGGCTTGGAGAGTTTCTGCTGAGAGATCCACTGTTAGTCTGATGGGCTTCCCTTTGTGGGTAACCCGACCTTTCTCTCTGGCTTCCCTTAACATTTTTTCCTTCATTTCAACTTTGGTGAATCTGACAATTATGTGTCTTGGAGTTGCTCTTCTCGAGGAGTATCTTTGTGGCGTTCTCTGTATTTCCTGAATTTGAATGTTGGCCTGCCTTGCTAGGTTGGGGAAGTTCTCCTGCATAATATCCTGCAGAGTGTTTTCCAATTTGGTTCCATTCTTCCCGTCACTTTCAGGTACACCAATCAGACATAGAATTGTTCTTTTCACATAGTCCCATATTTCTTGGAGGCTTTGCTTGTTTCTTTTTACTGTTTTTTCTCTAAACTTCTCTTCTTGCTTCATTTCATTCACTTGATCTTCAATCACTGATACCCTTTCTTCCAGGTGATCAGTTCAGTTACTGAAGCCTGTGCATTTGTCACATAATTCTTGTGCCATGGTTTTCAGCTCTATCAGGTCATTTAAGGACTTCTCTACATTGGTTATTCTAGTTAGCCATTCGTCCAATCTTTTTTCAAGGTTTTTAACTTCTTTGCAATGGGTTCGAACTTCTTCCTTTAGCTCGGAGAAGTTTGATCGTCTGAAGCCTTCTTCTCTCAACTCGTCAAACTCATTCTCTGTCCAGCTTTGTTCTGTTGTTGGCAAGAAGTTGCATTCCTTTGGAGGGGGAGAGGCCCTCTGATTTTTAGAATTTTCAGCTTTTCTGCTCTGTTTTTTCCCCATCTTTGTGGTTCTATCTACCTTTGGTCTTTGTTGATGGTGACGTACAGATGGGGTTTTGATGTGGCTGTCCTTTCTGTTTGCTAGTTTTCCTTCTAACAGTGAGGACCCT
This sequence comes from Macaca nemestrina, assembly GCF_043159975.1. Taxonomy (NCBI): domain Eukaryota; kingdom Metazoa; phylum Chordata; class Mammalia; order Primates; family Cercopithecidae; genus Macaca; species Macaca nemestrina. Next base: position 106,731,600 of record NC_092130.1, on the reverse strand, counting down.
CAGCTGCAGGTCTGTTGGAGTTTGCTCGAGGTCCACTCCAGACACTGTTTGCCTGGGTGTCAGCAATGGAGGCTGCAGAAGAGTGAATATTGCTGAACAGCAAAAGTTGCTGCCTGATTGTTCCTCTGGAAGCTTCGTCTCAGAGGGGTACCCAGCCGTGTGAGGGGTCAGTCTGCCCCTACTGGGGGTGCCTCCCAGTTAGGCTACTCGGGGATCAGGGACCCACTTGAGGAGGTAGTCTGTCCGTTCTCAGATCTCAAACTCCTTGCTGGGAGAACCACTACTCTCTTCAAAACTGTCAGACAGGGACTTTTAAATCTGCAGAAGTTTCTGCTGCCTTTTGTTTGGCTATGCCCTGTTCCCAGAGGTGGAGTCTACAGAGGCAGGCAGGCCTCCTTGAGCAGAGGTGGGCTCCACCCAACTCGAGCTTCCCGGCCACTTTGTTTACTTACTCAAGTCTCAGCCATGGCGGGCACCCCTCCCCCAGCCTCACTGCCGCCTTGCAGTTAGATATTAGATTGCTGTGCTAGCAACGAGGGAGGCCCCGTGGGCATGGGACCCTCTGAGCCAGGCATGGGATATAATCTCCTGGTGTGCCATTTGCTAAGACTCTTGGAAAAGCACAGTATTAGGGTGGGAGTGACCCGATTTTCCAGGTGCTGTGTGTCACAGTTTCTCTTGGCTAGGAAAGGGAATTCCCTTACCCCTTGCGCTTCCCAGGTGAGGTGATGCCTTGCCCTGCTTCAGCTCTCACTCGGTGGGCTGCACCCACTGTCCTGCACCTACTGTCCGACACGCCCCAGTGAGATGAACCTGGTACCTCAGTTGGAAATGCAGAAATCACCCGTCTTCTGTGTCACTCACGCTGGGAGCTGTAGCCTAGAGCTGTTCCTATTCAGCCATCTTGGATGAGAATCATTTTAAATGTTTTTATCTGGTTAATGTCAAAATCCAATTACCATCCATAGTTTCCTTTAAGCACCCAAAGAAACAATAACAGAAAAAGAAACATTTGCCCTCTCTGAGTTGCATGATTTATGCCTCTGCCCCCTAAAATGCACTGTCTGCCCACGCTCACTTTGATTTTGCAGTCTGCCTTCATGTTTTTCCCTCCTTTGGGTGCCTTCCAAATTGCTTATCAACATTGGCTGCAATTTCTTTGTGTCTTGTTCTGATCATAATCTGCTAATCCTCCCCAGATGCCACGCCAAGTCCCAGCGGTGCAGTCAGGCCTGCAACCACTGCTCATGACTCAGCACCTTGGACAGAAGAGCTGAGGCTCTGGCCCCAGGCGCCCAGGCCGGCACTAGTCACTCACTGTTTCCAAGCCCAAGGTACATCTCTGCCTCCATTTCTATTTTGCCAGGAGCAAAGCAGAATTGTGGGAAGGGTGAAGAGTCCAGGCAGAAATTGAGCAAGACTCGGGCAGCAACATATTGACAAGGATGTCCAAGCAGGAAATGGGCAGAACCTTAGCACTGGGGACTTTGCCATTTAAGCCAGGTCTTTCCTCAGTTCTGAACATCATAATCATAACAATGCTAGTTATCATTTATTGAATATTTCATGTGGGCCAGGAACTTTTAAAATACACTTTCCATGTACTCTTTTTACTAAACCCTCACTGCCACTCTATAAAGAACAGATATTTTCTGTTCTCATTTCACAAGTGAGGAATCTCAGGCCTGAGATCACACAAGAATTTAAATCCAGACAACTTCAGAGCCCACAGATTTAACCCCATTGCTCTATTACCTCCCAAAGGCATGAGTCTCTAAAACACAATATTCTACAAACCTTAAGAAAGAGTCCACAGGTCCTGGGTTCTCTTCCTACTAATTCATACCCAAATATTCGCATGCCAGGAAGGAGGGCCCATGTGAAGGTGGAGAAGTATGTCACAGACAACAGCTTGTGCAGCCTGCCAATAAACCTTTAGTTCTTGTCTTAAGAATCAAGTGACAGTGTCCAGTTCACATAAACAAACGTTTTCTGGCAATTCACAAATTCTTAGATAAACAAAGACAACTAAAAAGTTGCTGCCCATCTAAAAATGTTTGAAGGGATGTGGTATGCAGCAAGCTTCAGGCGAGAGATGCAAGCAAGCGTGTCTCTCGTCCACCTGCTCATGACCCTGCGGCATTCCACAAACTAGCAAGGACACAGTGCAGCTTCATGGAATACCAGTGCTCCAAATGCATATTTGTCACATACCATTCACTCTGGCAACATGCATTCCACATGCCCCAGAATTCTGCAACTTGTGCTGTTTTGCCTTCTGATGAGAAAGCTTGCTGATAGTAAACACTTCTTGATAGAGGACCTTTGCCCCCAAGCTGAATGTTATTTGACCTGTGTGTTAAATTCCTTTCCCCCCTTACTATTAAGCCACACCTCTGTATTCTCCACACATCCCATCTTGCATAGCCTGCTAAATATTCTGTCTTGTCCCAAAGAGGATTGCCTTCTAGATAATTTCCTGTCTCCTTAACACAGGTTTGTCATGGGACCTCCTGACGCTTAAGGCTGCCAAGAACAACTTGCAGTTCTTGCAGTCAACACACTCCGTGCTCGTCCTGGCCTTCCCTGACACTCAGGGAGCCCCACCTTTCCTGGGCACATTCCATCCCTACTCATCCCACCTACTCCTTTTTTACTCCTTCATTGGGTGGTGCCACTGAAGCTTGCAAACTGCTCTTTTCCCTTAGGCAAGGGATTTGGGCTTCACAGTGTCATCTGTCCTATGTAGTCTAGGGCAGAAAGTTAGGATTTAAGAATCCAAAAGTTGTGGCTTCCAGTCTTGACATTCCCAGATACCAGTAGTGTTCAAAATCCCCAAGTTACCAACAACCCATGTGTAACATAAAAATCCCTGGCTCTATCTTCATTACTAGGAACACCCCTCAGCATCAACTTTACCTCTCAACACCTTATTTCACTGCCTCAAAACAACAGATGTCTCCTTTTTATTTAATGCCCCCGCCTTTCCTTCTTTCATTCTGCCTTTTATAGCTGCTGTTTTGTATGTTTCACGTATCTTCAGAAATTGGTTTCAATTATTTCTGATTACAAATGGTGGAAAGAATAAAGGGAGAAAGTGAAGAAGAAAGGAAAAATGGAAGGAAGGAGGGAAGGAAGGAACAAAGGAAGAAAAGAAAGAGAGGAGAGGAAAGGAAAGGAGAGGAGGGAGGAAAGGAGGGCAAAAGGAAGAAAGGAAGAAGGGAGGCAGGGAGGGAAGAATGACAAAAATGCAAACAAAATTAAGAAATTTCAGACAGAACTTTGTCCATAGCAGATAAGCTCAGAATACCTTAGCAAATTTAGTTTTTCTTTCTAAGCAAAGCAAGGAGCAACCAGAGGGAGGAAGCACCTGATATTCATACATAAGGAATTTAATAGCTCAAATTTCTTGCATTCTATGCATAACTTCATAGGTGAGTTAAACTTTCTGATTCTCTCTTTCTCAATCTGTAAAATGAAGTGGTAATTAAGTAACTAGACCACTACAACTAAAATAGGACATTCTCTTATAAAATACTGATGTTACAAATAAAAAGTAGCACTATTGAGATACATTAAAAACTCTCTTCCAAGCAATATGCTAATTACAGAAATGAAAGAATCATTTCTCACTGCTATTTATCTAGGCAGATTCACAAATTTTTATTTCAGTTTAAAAACGTATCCTTTTTATTTCTGATCAAAAAACACTTCATAATTATGGGAGTGAGTGCAAATAGCCCAAAGCACGCCAGCAGCTTTCCTCACCGTTGCCCTGCTCAGTTCCCATAGAAAAGCACCGACACTGGGCAATCTACTTTACATTTCAGGACTTGCTCTACAAGGCCTCTTAACCTCTCTGTCTTTGATACTGCTGAGTCTTCCTGAAACTCTCTCCTTTCCTTGGCTTCTAGGCCACTACTTGTTGCCTATTTTTCCTCAATCTTCTCACTTTCTGTTCCTAGGTCCTCTCCTGTCCTAACTGTGGCCTCTTTTCTGCTCACCCTGCACCCTCTCCCTTCCAAGGCTCCAGTGTTTCCCAATGGCGACATAATTGGTTGGCATTTTGAGTGGGACAATTCACTGTTTAGGACTGCCCTTTTATTTCAGAACATTTAGCATCCTGGTCCCCTCTCATACATGTCAGCAATGCCACACCCAGTCATTGTGACAACAAAAAACAGCTCATATATTTCAAAATGCCCCTTCTAGGGGCAGCACCACTCACAGTGTGTGAGAAATTCTGTGCCATTTTACCATACCCAGCCCAAATATCTCCCCTATGCTTTAGTCCATTGTCGACTAGATATCCTCAGTGGGATGATGCAAAAAAAACCTTCACACTTCTGTCTGAAGCAAAGCCCATCTCCCCAAATCTGATTTTCCTCTTGAATTCCTATCTCTGTTGGTCATGCATAACCACCAGAGCCAGAAACATAGATGTCAACTTTGACTCCTTCCTCTTCTTCAAATCCCAGATCAATTTATCTCCAGGTCTTTTCAATTGTACCTCATGAATAACTTTCACATCTGTCATTTCCCCTCTATTTCCACATAATAACTATCTCTTTTCCAACCCACTGATTCTCAATATGGGATGTTCAGCCTGTTGGTTGGCCATGAAAGATCTCCCAATAAGCTACAAAATGATTATACACATGTCTAAATCTCTAAACTCACATTCTTCTCTTATTGAGTAAAACTTGGTTCTATTCAGAGTCTTTGTTCTCTAAATTCATTTAGTACTAGAGACTGAAATTCCTGAAGTATGTTAAGGTAGTTTTTGTCCCACCTATGTGGGTCAGGGTCAAAAGAGTCTGTGCACCACTGTCCTAGACAATAAGCTCCTCAATGTTCAAACTCTAATCTCATTTTTCTCCCACCAGTTTTCTCCTTATCAAGTCCATAGTCCCCAGCATTTTCAGAATTATCTTTCTAAAATATTAATTTGACATTATCACTCCTCTGCTTAAATTTATTCAATAGTTGTTTATTACCTATAACACACACCTCAGGCAACCATATGTGAAATCTCAAGCTATGGTCTCTCTCTCTCTCTCTCTCTCTCTCTCTCTCTCTCTTCAACTCAGTCCCCAAACTTTACACAAAGGTCTACCAATCCCAAACTCTTATAGTTTCCCAAGGACACCTTGCTGCTCAGTGCCCTTCTGCTGTTGCACATGTGTCTCTCTTGGCCTAGAGTTATCTGCCATTGACTTGACTTGAGTTGTATTTTAAAAGTATCAACCCCGGTATTGTGTAGAGTAGGGGTCCCCAGCCCCCATACCATGGACTGGTACCAGTCTGTGGCCTGTTAGGAGCCAGGCTGCACAGCAGGAGATGAGTGGCAGGTGAGCAAGCATTACTGCCTGAGCTCTGCCTTCAGGAAGATTATCAGTGGCATTAGATTCTCATAAGAGCATGAACCCTATTATAAACTGCTCATGCAAGGAAACTAGGTTGCACCCTCCTCATGACAATTTAATGCCTGATGATCTGAGGTGGAACAATCTCACCCCAAAACCATCTCCCCGACCCTGGTCCATAGAAAAATTGTCTTCCATGAAACTGGTCCTTGGTGCCAAAATGGTTGGGAGACCGCTGGTATAGAGAACAGACTTCAAGGGCACAGGGAAGAAGCAGTGATACAAAAGCTGATGGTGGTTTGCCCCATGGTGATAGCACTGAAAGGGGAGAATAATGCTCAATTCTTAGATATTTATATTCATTTTATATATTTCATTTAAATGCCTACCAAAATGTTTTTCCTAGTTGACAGGTAGCAAAACTGAGCCATCAAGTCATTGCCTTAGTGCATTCAGACTGCTGAAACAAAATTCCATAACTGGGTGGCTTATAAACAACAGAAATGCATTTCTCGCAGTTCTAGAGGCTGGGAAGTTCAAGATTAAGGTACTTGCAGATTCAGTGTCTGGTGAGGGCTCACCTCCCAGACAACCATCTCTTCACTATAACATTACATGGCAGAAAGGACAAGGGATCTCTTGGGACTTCTTTTTTAAGAATACTAATCTCATTCATGAGGGCTTCACCCTTATGACCTAATTACCTCCTAAAGTCCCATCTACTAATATTAATTAGTATTAGGATTTCACCATATGAATGTGGGAGGAGGGGTACAAGCATTCAGTCTACAGCAGTCATATGGCATCTCATCAGTATTGTATTGTATATCAGTATTGTATTGTATATAGTACCTGAAAGGCCTAGAATTCATTTCCTCACTTAAAGAGTTATTTTCCACTCAAAAATCCTCTTTGTAAACTGAGCAGGGATGTGATTTCTGTCTCTCTTAAGAATTTTAAAAGTTAAGTGCATACCTCAATTATCTTGAAAAGAATTCCTCATTCCCCAGTTTGAGGTTTTTTTTGTTGTGTTGTTTTATTTTCAGCAATGCTGGTAAGAAAAGTCGTGACATTAGTAATGCTTCAATCTTGCTTTTGCTCCCCTTTCAACCCTCTTCTCTTAATCTTATCATGTACCCATGCTTCATAAGGTCCTTTATCCTAATTGTTTTATTGGTAATAGTAGTAGTTGTTGTTGTCACTAGGAGTAAAAATAATTATAATACTACAGTGCATTAACTCAGACTCACAGAATCTTGTCATGCTAAGAGTTTAAATGAATTACTTCATTTAATTCTTACAGGAACCATAAAAAGGTGAGCAGCATCTTTATACCAATTTTGCAGTTAAGACAATAGAGACTCAAAGAAGTTATGAAATGTATTCAAGATCATTCATCTAGCCAACTGTACAACAGAATTTAAATCCAGATTTCATAGCCTGTACTCTTACCTACTACTCTATGTTGGCTCTCTTACTGCCATTTATCTAGATTCCAACTATCATGTAACTGTGAACTAATCTAATGAAGCATTTAAAAATAAATATTTTAAAATTTAAAAAGTAATTTTATGTTTGTTGTCAAAAGTTCAGAAAACCTAGAAAAGCACAAAGAATAAAGTATTTATAGAATTACATCATACAGGGACTAATATTTTTGTATTCTCTACATCATACTCATAATAGATTAATATTGTTATGATTAAACTGAACAACTTTTTTTGTAATCTGATTTTCTAAAGCATTAAAATTATTAAAGCATTTTCCCATATCATTAAGTTATATTTTCCAAGATCATTGTAGTCATATAGCATGCTATTATGTGGATGCATGAACAAATTTATTCAATCAGTTTTATACTGTTGAATGTTTTGGTTAATTTTTTTTTTTTTTTTAGGTTAAAAATTTCCTTACTGATTCTGCAGTTAAGAAGAAATCACTTAGGCAGATAGCAAGGGTATGGGAATCCCTGGTAAAGCTTTTCTTTTTAATGAAAAGCAGCCCCAAATCATTTTCTAACAAAGATCAGCCTGTAAAGGTGAGCTGCAGACGTAGAGGAGCAAGCTGGGAGCTTGCCTGAGTGAATGCTGGCAGGAACTACGGACTAGGCCTGGCGCAGTGGCTCACGCCTGTAATCCCAGCACTTTGGGAGGCCGAGACGGGCGGATCACAAGGTCAGGAGATTGAAACCATCCTGGCTAACACGTTGAAACCCTGCCTCTACCAAAAATACAAAAAATTAGCTGGGCGTGGTGGCGGGCGCCTGTAGTCCCAGCTACTCAGGAGGCTGAGGCAGGAGAATGGCGTGAACTGGGGAGGCGGAGCCTGCAGTGAGCCAGGATTGCGCCACTGTCCTCCAGCCTGGGCGACAGAGCAAGACTCTGTCTCAAAAACAAAGGAGCTAAGGACTAGACATTTTCAAGATGGTGGCTCCATCTTCCTGTCTTTGCCAGCCACATGTACTATAAGGGCAGACAAGATGGGCAGATCAACTAGAAAGTCTATTTGCCGGCCGGGCGCGGTGGCTCAAGCCTGTAATCCCAGCACTTTGGGAGGCCGAGACGGGTGGATCACGAGGTCAGGAGATCGAGACCATCCTGGATAACACGGTGAAACCCCGTCTCTACTAAGAAATACAAAAAAAAACTAGCCGGGCGAGGTGGCGGGCGCCTGTAGTCCCAGCTACTCGGGAGGCTGAGGCCGGAGAATGGCGTGAACCCGGGAGGCGGAGCTTGCAGTGAGCTGAGATCCGGCCACTGCACTCCAGCCTGGGCTACAGAGCGAGACTCCGTCTCAAAAAAAAAAAAAAAGAAAGTCTATTTGCCTCATAAGATTAAGGTGGGACAACCAGCCTTCCCAGCAAGCTAAGTAAACTTCATACCTTACCTGATCGAACCGATCTGTGAGCGCTCTGTAAATCAGATACTGCCTCCTCAAAGTGGACTATAAAATTCAATGTATTCACCACCAGCCGGTCCTTTCCCTTGGAGACCCCTCTCTCTATGGAGAGAGCTGTCTCTTTTTCTTCTCTTCCATTTATTATACCTCTGCTCCTAAACTCCTAGCGTGTGTCTGTGTCCTAAATTTTCCTGGCATGCAACAATTACCCAGACAACGTAGCCACTTCATTACTATCATTATTTAATTAAAACTTTCATATATGTCTGATTATTTCTTCTGGATAAATACCTAGAAGAAGAATTTCCAGTTCAAAAGTAAAAAAAAAAAAAAAAAAAAAAAAAATTTAAGCTTTTTATTCTTTTTTTGCCAAAATACACTTCTAAAGATTGTTCTAATCTAAATTTTAACCAGTAGTTTTTTAATGTGGCCTGGTTTTATACACTCTAGCTAATACTATTTTTATTATTTGGAATTGTTTTCTTTTCCTTTTAATACTTCTTCCCATTTATTTTATTATTTTATTTTATTTATTTTTTTGAGACAGGATCTCACTCTGTCACGCAGGCTGGAGTGCAGTGGTGTGATCTCAGCTCACTGCAACCTCCACCACTGGCTCAAGGGATCCTCCCACCTCAGCCCCCCAAGTAGCCATGTATTTTAAAATCAAGAGGGGAAAGACTTTTGCTTCCTTCCATGAAGGAATAGTAATTGCATGGTCTTTGCACTTTTACCTCCATAACCCATAAACAACTAGAAAACTAAATGAAATATATAAAATGTCTGTTTTCCAGCGTTAGACAAGAGGCAGTGTAGGTCTATGATCCCTGAAAGCATGACTTGCAGCCTGGAAGCAATTTCCTAACCTCAGGGCAGGAAAGGGGGCCCATGCAGAGCTTGGCAGTTTCTCTGAATTGAGGAGAGACAGGAGCTCAGAAAGGCTGAGGCAGCTGGAAATTACAGGGCAGCATTCCAGAGAGGGAGGAGCCACACAAAGGAAGAATGCCAGAAACCTGCATAGGAGTCCCATTGAGTGGCTGAAGCCAAAACTGCACATGTGTAAGTGAACTCCACAAATCCAGGCAAAGAACAACTGCCAGGGTTTTCTATCTGAACAGTTCTCTGAGCTCATTCAGGGCAGAATGACATTCGACTTGTTATTCCTTGGAGTGTAAAGACTCCATTTGAATACCTAGGTATTCAATAAAGACTATAGAAAAGCCAAGCCTTAGTAGTAGAAATAAACTAGCTCTACAATAAGGCCACTCTAGACCTATCCTAACAAAGCTTAACAACAAGCCTCAAAAGGATAAAAGAGATATGCAAGTAACTGCCTGCCAAAGCAAACATCAATACTCTAAGACAACAAAATCCAAGCAGTCAATAATGTAACATTCCTAACATCTAACATTCAATAAAAAATTGTTAGATATGCCAAGAAGTATCAAGATGTGACCCTTAATCATGAGAAAAATAAGTGAGTGGAAATAAACACAAAAGTGGCTGAGAAGTACAATTAGCAGACAAGGACTTTAGAAGAACTACTATCAAAACTCAGCAATTTAAGAGAAAGCAAGGACATAAATAAAGAAGTTGAATATATGAAAAGGAGCCACACAATGTTCTAGAGTTCAAAAATAACATATCTGAAGTGAAAGAAGATTCACTTAATGAACTTAACAGCAGCTTAGACACTGCAAAAAAAAGATGAGTAAAATTGAAGATATAGCAATAGAAACTATCCTAAATCAAGCAAAGCGAGCAAAAAGGCTGGAAAAAAATGAATGAAACCTTAGTAAGATATCAGACAAGCAGTCTAATGTACATGTAATTGGAGTCTCAGATTGAGAGATAAGAGAGGAAGAAGTAGAAAAAAAATTTAAAGAAATAATAGTCGAATATATTCTAAAATTGATAAAAATAATAAGCCTACATGTTCAAAAAGCATGAAAAATGCAGGACAAACACAAAAAAATACCACACCAAGTCAAACAGCCAGCCTTCAAGATGGCTCCCAGTGACCCTCATCTGCTGGTATTCATGCCCTTGTATGGTTCCCTCCCATACAAAATAATGCTGACCTGTGTGACCAACTGGATATTGTGGAGATAATGACATGTGACTTCTGAGTGTAGATCACAAGAGGCACTACAGCTTCTGCCTTGCTTTCTTTTGAATCACTTGTTCTGGGAGAAGGCAGCTACAATGTCATGAAAACACTCAAGCAGCTCTATGAAGAAGTTCATATGTAAAGAAATTGAGGACTTCTATCCAAATCGCCATCAACTTGCCAGACACATGAGTGAGCCATCTTGGAAGCAGACCCTGCAGCCCCAGTCAAGCTTTCAGATGACTCCAGGCCCAGTCAACATCTTGACTGAACCTTCATGAGAGACCCACAACAAAACCAAGTAAGCTACACCTGAATATCAAACCCACAGAAATGGCAAGAGATAAGTGCTCATTGTTGTTTTAAGCCACTTGAATTTGGGGCATAATACTTTACACCGAAATAATTAGTTGTGTTTCTATTTGCTAGCAAAAAAAAAAAAAAGGAAAATAAAATCTTAAAACAAAAAACCCTTAACAATAGCAATGAAACAGCATCTACTGAAAATTACAGAACATTACTAAGAGAAATTAAAGTAGACCTAAATAAATGGAGCTATCTACCATGTTCACAGAGTACAGGACACAAGACTATTAAATATTACTTTTTTCCAAATTAATCTATATGTTCTTGACAAGCTAATTTTAAAATGTATATGGAAATGCAATGAACCTAAAATAGTAAAATAAATCTTGAAGTAAGAACAAAGCTGTAGCCGGGCGCGGTGGCTCACGCCTGTAATCCCAGCACTTTGGGAGGCCGAGACGGGCGGATCACGAGGTCAGGAGATCGAGACCATCCTGGCTAACACGGTGAAACCCCGTCTCTACTAAAAAATACAAAAAAAAAAAAAAAAAAAAAACTAGCCGGGCGAGGTGGCGGGCGCCTATAGTCCCAGCTACTCGGGAGGCTGAGGCAGGAGAATGGCGTGAACCCGGGAGGCGGAGCTTGCAGTGAGCTGAGATCCGGCCACCGCACTCCAGCCTGGGTGACAGAGCGAGACTCCGTCTCAAAAAAAAAAAAAAAAAAAAAAAGAACAAAGCTGGAGGTCTTATATACCTTACATCAAGAATTATTACAAAACGACAGAGTTCAAGATAATGTAGTGTTAGCATAAAAGTAAACATGTAGAAAAATAGAATGGAATACAAAGTCCAGATATGGATCACACACTTGTGATCAATTGACTTTAGCAAGGGTACAAAGACATTTCAGTGGTAAAAGGAAAATTTTCTAACATATGGTGTTGAAATTACTGGATATATATGAGGGGAAAAATGAACATCAACTTTTATCACACACAGCATAAAACAGTCATAGAACTAAATGTAAAAGCTAAAACTGTAAAATTTCTAGACAAAATTTTCACAAAGAAAAACTTTTTGTTCACAAGAGAAAATCTTTGTGACCTTGAGATAGGCAAAGATTTCTTACATAGTACATCAAAATCACAAATTATAAATGAAAAAAATGATAAATTAGACATCATCAAAATTTCAAATTATTATTCTTCAAAAATCACTATTAAGGAAACAAAAAGGCAAATCATTAAACAGAAAAAATATTTGCATACATGTATAGCAAGGTGCCTAAATCTGGAAATTAAAAAGAAATAATAACTCAATAATAAAAAGGTAAACAAATTAAAAATGAGCAATGGATTTGAATAATAATTTCATAAAAGAAGGTATATGAATGGCCAGTAAGCACATGAAAAAGTGTTCAACTTTGAGTAATGAATTGTATACCTTAACTGGGTGAATTGGATGATATGTGAATGATATCTTGATAACACTTACATAAAAAATGAAACAATGAAGCTAGGAGTGGAGGAAGGAGTAAATTGCAAAGGTATGTGATACAGAAAAAGTGACAGATAGGAGGCAGGGCTAACTTGCAGCTGCCACCTGGACAGATAAAGCAGTGTGTGGAGACTCACACTGTGAACTCTTGCTCCAAGAACTCCTACAGGAACATACAGGGAAAGCCGAGAGAATCCACAAACCCTTTGAAGGAGGTGGAATGCAACTGCAGGTTCTGTTAAGACAGCCAAGAAACTGTGAGTCCACTTTCTTTCTCAGCTGGGAGTCTCGTAACCTGGGACAAGTTCTCAGACTTGCTCACTGGTTGCCTGGAAATAAATTCAGTGCTGTTTGAGGGGGCATGGTGGGAGTGAGACTGGACTTTTGGGCTGCATGGGAGACGGATGAGGCCTGTGGCTGCTGGCTTTCCCCCACTTTCCTGGCAACTGGTGTGATGCAGCAGTGGCAGCCATAATCCCTCTGGGACCATAACTCCATTGGCCTGGAAACCACACCCCCATCCCCCACAGCAGGTGCAGCAAGCTCCACCCAAGGAGAGTCTGAGCTCAGACAACCCAACCCCACCTCAACATGATGATCTTTCTCCACCTACCCTGGTAGCTGGAGACAAAGGACATAATCTCTTGGGAGCTCTATAGCCCTGCCCACCACCTGATACTTGGGCAAGCTTGTATCCTCCCTATACTACTGCAGCTGATGCACTTTTGAAGGTGCTATCTTTTGGCTGGAGGCCAGCCAACACAAAATCAGTGCACTTAAAAATACAACCAAGGACCCTCACAGAGTCTACTTCACTTCCCTGCTACCTCCACCAGAGCAGGTGCTTGTATCCATGGCTGAAAGACCTGAAGATGGATAACATTACAGGACTCTGCAGATATTCCCCAGGACCAGCCTGGAGCCCAGTAGCTCTGCTGGGTGGCTAAATCCAGAAGAGAAATAACAATCACGGCAGTTTGGCTCTCAGGAAGCCTCATCCCTAGAAGAAGGGGGAAAGCACCAAATCAAGGAAGCACTTCATGGGACAAAAGAATCTGAACAGCAGCCCTTGAGTCCCAGATCTTTTCTCTGACATAGTCTACCCAAAACAGAAGGAACCAGAAAAACAATTCTGGTAATATGATGAAACAAGATTATTTAATACCCCCAAAAGATTATACCAGCTCACCAGCAAAGATAAAATCTCTGAATTGCCAGAAGAATTCAGAAGGTCGATTATTAAGCTAATCAAGGAGGCACCAGAGAAACATGAAGTTCAACTTAACAAAGTAAAAACAATGATACAGGATATGAATGGAAAAATCTCCAGTGAAATAGATAACATAAACAAAAGACAATCACAAATTCTGGAAATGAAGGACACACTTAGAGAAATGCAAAATGCACTGGAAAGTCTCAGCAATAGAATTGAACAAGTAGAAGAAAAAATTTCAGAGCTCAGAAGCTCTTTAGTTTAATTAGATCCCATTGGTCAATTTTGGCTTTTGTTGCCGTTGCTTTTGGTGTTTTAGACATGAAGTCCTTGCCCATGCCTATGTCCTGAATGGTATTACCTAGGTTTTATTCTAGGGTTTTTGTGGTTTTAGGTCTAACATTTAAGTCTCTAATCCATCTTGAATTAATTTTCATATAAGGAGTAAGGAAAGGATCCAGTTTCAGCTTTCTACTTATGGCTAGCCAATTTTCCCAGCACCACTTATTAAATAGGGAATCCTTTCCCCATTTCTTGTTTTTGTCAGGTTTGTCAAAGATCAGATGGCTGTAGATGTGTGGTATTATTTCTGAGGGCTCTGTTCTGTTCCATTGGTCTATATCTCTGTTTTGGTACCAGTACCATGCTGTTTTGGTTACTGTAGCCTTGTAGTCAGGTAGCATGATGCTGTACAGCAAAAGAAACTACCATCAGAGTGAACAGGAAACCTACAGAATGGGAGAAAATTTTTGCAATCTACTCATCTGACAAAGGGCTAACATCCAGAACCTATAAAGAACTCAATCAAATTTACAAGAAAAAAAACAAACAATCCCATCAAAAAGTGGGCAAAGGATATGAACAGACACTTCTCAAAAGAAGACACTTATACAGCCAACAGACACATGAAAAAATGCTCATCATCACTGGCCATCAGAGAAATGCAAATCAAAACCACAATGAGATACCATCTCACACCAGTTAGAATGGCAATCATTAAAAAATCAGGAAACAACAGGTGCTGGAGAGGATGTGGAGAAATAGGAACACTTTTGCACTGTTGGTGGGACCGTAAACTAGTTCAACCATTGTGGAAAACAGTATGGCGATTCCTCAAGGATCTAGAGCTAGAAATACCATTTGACCCAGCCATCCCATTACTGGGTATATAACCAAAGGATTATAAATCATGCTGCTATAAAGACACATGCACACATATATTTACTGTGGCACTATTCACAATAGCAAAGACTTGGAACCAACCCAAATGTCCATCAATGACAGACTGGATTAAGAAAATGTGGCACATATACACCATGGAATACTGTGCAGCCATAAAAAAGGATGAGTTCGTATCCTTTGTAGGGACATGTTGATGCAGCTGGAAACCATCATTCTCAGCAAACTATTGCAAGAACAGAAAACCAAATACCGCATGTTCTCACTCATAGGTGGGAATTGAACAATGAGATCACTTGGACACAGGAAGGGGATCATCACACACTGTGTCCTATTGTGGGGAGAGGGAGGGAGGGATAGCATTAGGAGATATACCTAATGTAAATGACGAGTTAATGGGTGCAGCACACCAACATGGCACATGTATACATATGTAACAAACCTGCATGTTGTGCACATGTACCCTAGAACGTAATTAAAAAAAAAAAAAAAAGAAAAGAAAAATCAGAGCTCAAATACAAGGCTTTAAAATTAACCCAATCCAACAAAAACAAAGAAAAAAAATCTAAATGAACAAAGCCTCCAAGAAGTTTGAGATTGTGTTAAATGACCACACCTAATAATACTAAGCGTTCCCAAGGAATAAGAGAACTCTACAAGTTTGGAAAACATATTTGAGGGAATAATCAAGGAAAACTTCCCTGGCCTTGTAGATCTAGACATCCAAATACAAGAAGCTCAAAGAACAACTGGGAAATTCATTGCAAAAAGATCATCAGGTTATCTAAAGTCAAGACAAAGAATCTTAAGAGCTGTGAGGCAAAAGCATCAGGTAACCTATAAAGGAAAACCTTTCAGATTAATAGCAGATTTATCAGCAGAAATCCTACCAGCTAGAAGGGATTGCGATCCTATCTTCAATCTCCTTAAACAAAACAAGTAACAGCCAAGAATCTTGTATCCAGTGAAACTAAGCTTCATAAATGAAGGAAAGATACAGTCAAACAAATGCTGAGAATTCACCACTACCAAGCCAGCACTACAAGAACTGCTAAAAGAAGCTCTAAATGTTGAAATGAATCCTCAAAATACACCAAAGTAGAATCTCTTTAAAGCATAAATCTAATAGGACCTATAAAGCAATAATAAAATGAAAAAAAACCCACAAGGTATTCAGGCAACAAATAGTATGATTAATAGAATAGTGCCTCACATCTCAACACTAATATTGAATGTAAATGGACTAAATGTTCCACTTAAAAGATATGGAATGGCAGAATGGATAAGAATTTACCAACTAACTATCTCCTGTCTTGGAGAGACTCACCTAACACATAAGTATTCACATAAACTTAAGGTAAAGGGGTGGAAAAAGATATTCCATGCAAATGGACACCAGAAGCAAACAGGAGTAGCTACTCTTACATTAGACAAAACAAACTTTAAAGCAACAGCAGTTAAACAAGACAAAGAGGGACATTATATAATGATAAAAGGACAAGTTCAACAGGAAAATATCACAATCCTAAATATATATGCACCTAACACTAGAGCTCCCAAATTTATAAAACAATTACTACTAGACCTAAGAAATGGGATGGATGGCAACACAATAATAGTAGGAGACTTCAGTACTCCACTGACAGCACTAGACAGGACATCAGGATAGAAAGTCAACAAAGAAACAACGGACTTAAACTATACTCTAGATATTTACAGAACATTCTACCCAACAACTGCAGAATATACATTCTATTCATCAGCACATGAAACATTTTCCAAGATAGACCATATGATAGGCCACAAAACAAGTCTCAACAAATTTCAGAAAATTGAAATTATAGCACATACTCTCTCAGACCACAGTGGAATAAAACTGGAAATCAACTCCAAAAGGAAACCTCAAAACCATGCACATACATGGAAGTTAAATAACCTAGTCTTGAGTGGTTGCTGGATCAACAATGAAATCAAGATGGAAATTTAAAAATTCTTTGAACTGAATGATAATAGTAACACAACCTACTGAAACCTCTGGGATACAGCAAAGGCAGTGCTAAGAGGAAAGTTCATAGCATTAAATGCCAACATCAAAAAGTCTGAAAGAGTACAAACAGATAATCTTAGGTCACATCTCAAGGAACTAGAGAAATAAGAACAAACCAAACCCAAACCCAGCAGAAGAAAAGAAATAAAGATCAGACCAGAACTAAATGAAATTGAAACTATATATATATACACATATGTATATGTATATACATATATACACACATATGTATATGTATATACATATATACACGTATATATACACGTATGTATACATAGACTTCTATGTGTATATATACATATATTTATATATGTGTATATATAGTATGTGTATATATACATATATTTATATATGTGTATATATAGTATGTGTATATATACATATATATGTGTATATATACATATATGTGTATACATATATGTGTATATATATGTATATGTGTATATACATATATATGTGTATATATACGTATGTATATGTATATGTAAATGGCCTAAATGTTCCACTTAAAAGATACGGAATAGCAGGATGGATAAGAATTTACCAACCGACTATCTCCTGTCTTCAAGAGACTCACCTAACACATAGGTATTTACCAACATATATATATACACATATATGTATATATACACATACTATATATAGATATATACATATATACACATACTATATATACACACATATATATACATATATACATATGTATGAGATAAATGAAACAAAAAACTGGTTCTTTGAAAAGGTAAATAACATTGGTAGATTATTAGTGAGATTAATTACGAAAAGAAGAAGATCCAAATAAGCTCAATTAGAAATGAAACAGGAGATATTACAACCAATACCACAGAAATACAAAAGATCATTCAAGGCTACTATGAACACCTTTATGCACATAAACTAGAAAACATAGAGGAGATGGATAAATTGCTGAAAATATACAACCCTCCTAGATTAAACCAGGTAGAAATAGAAGCTCTGAACGGGTCAATAATAAGCAGTGAGACTGAAAATTGGTAATTAAAAAGTTACCAACAAAAAAGGTCCAGGACCAGACAGATTCACAGCTGAATTGTATCAGACATCCAAAGAATAATTGGTACCAATCCTAAGATGGAGAAAAAGGAAATCCTCCCTAAATCATTCTGTGAAGCTAGTATCACCCTAATACCAAAACTAGGAAAGGAAATAACAAAAAGAGAAAACTACAGACCAATTTCCCTGATGAACACAACGCAAAAATCCTCAACAAAATACTAGCTAATGGAATCCAACAGCATATCAAAGAGTATCCACTATGATCAAGTGGATTTCATACCAGGATGTAGGGATGGTTTAACATACCCAGATCAATAAATGTAATACACCACATAAACAGAATTAAAAACAAAAATCACATGATCATCTCAATCAATGCCAAAAAAGCATTTGACAAAATCCAACAATGCTTTATGACTAAAACCCTCAGCAAAATCATCATAGAAGGGACATATCTTAAGGTAATAAAAGTCATCTGTGACAAACCCACATCCAACATTATACTGAACAGGGAAAATTGAAAGCATTCCCCCTGAGAACTGGAACAAGACAAGGATGCCCACTTTCACCACTTCTATTCAACATAATACTGAAATTCCTAGCCAGAGCAATCCAACAAGAGAAAGAAACAAAGGGCATCCAAATCAGTAAAGAGGAGGTCAAACTGTCAAACTGTCACTGTTTGCTGATGACATGATTGTATACCTAGAAAACTCTAAAGACTCATCCAAAAAACCCTGAGGACTGGTAAATGAATTCAGCAAAGTTTCAGAATACAAAATTAATGTACACAAATTAGTAGCTCTGCTATACACCAACAGCAGCCAAGCTGGATCAAATCAAGAACTCAACTCCTTTTACAATAGCTGCAAAAAAATAAAATACTTAGGAATATACCTAACCAAGGAGGTGAAAGACCTTACAAAGAAAACTTCAAAACACCACTGAAAGAAATTGTAGACGACACAAACAAATGGAAACACCCTCTATGCTCATGAATGAGCAGAATCAATATTGTGAAAATGACCATACTGCCAAAAGCAATCTACAAGATCAATGCAATTCCTCTCAAAATGCCACCATCATTCTTCACAGAACTAGAAAAAAAAATCCTAAAATTCATATGGGAACTAAAAAGGAACCTGCATAGCCAAAGCAAGACTAAACAAAAAGAACAAATCTGGAGGCATCACATTACCTGACTTCATACTATAAGGCCATAGTCACCAAAACAGTGTGGTACTAGTATAAAAATAAGCACATAGACCAATGGAACTGAATAGAGAAAATAGAAATAAAGCCAAATACTTACTGATATAAATAAAACTGATCTTCGACAAAGCAAACAAAAACATAAAGTGAAGAAAGGACTCCCTATTCAACTAATGGTGCTGGGATATTATCAAGTCACATGTGGAAAAATGAAACTGGATCCTCCTATCTCACCTTGTACAAAAACCAACTCAAGACAGATCAAAGACTTAAATCTAAGATCTGAAACCATAAAAATTCTAGAAGATAACATCAGAAAATCCCTTCTAGACATTGGCTTAGGCACAGATTTCATGACCAAGAACCCAAAAGCAAACGCAACAAAAACAAAGATAAATAGATGGAACTTAATTAAACTAAAAAGCTTCTGCACAGTAAAAGAAATAATCAGCAGAGTAAACAGACAACCCATAGAGTGGGAGAAAATCTTCACAATCTATGCTTCCGACAAAGGAAAAATATCCAAAATCTACAAGGAATTCAAACAAATCAGCAAGAAAAAACAAGCAATCCCATCAAAAGGTGGGCTAAAGAAATGAATAGACAATTCTCAAAAGAAGATATACTAATGGCCAACAAACCTATGAAAAAAATGCTCAACATCACTAATGATCAGGGAAATCAAATCAAAACCACAATGTGATATAACTTTACTCCCACAAGAATGGCCATAATCAAAAAGTCAAAAAACAATAGATGTTGGCGTGAATGTGGTGAAAAAGGAGCACTTTTACACTGCTGGTGGGAATGTAAACCAGTACAATCACTTTCAAAAACAGTGTTGAAATTCCTTAAAGAACTAAAAGTAGATCAACCAGTTGCTTTTGTTGTTTGTGTTTTGAGACAGAGTCTCACTCTGTCGCCCAGGCTGGAGTGCTGTGGTGCAATCTCAGTTCACTGCAACCTCCATCTCCCAGATTCAAGTGATTCTCATGCCTCAGCTCCCCAAGTAGCTGGGATTACAGGTGTGTGCTACCACACCTGGCTAATTTTTGTATTTTTAGTAGAGATGGAGTTTCACCATGTTGGCCAGGCTGGTCCCAAACTCCTGACCTCAGGTGATCAGCCTTCCTTGACCTCCCAAAGTACTGGGATTACAGGCGTGAGCCACCATGCTCGGCTAGATCTACCATTTGATCCAGCAATACAACTCCTGGGTATCTACCCAAAGGAAGAAAAGTCATTATAAGAAAAAGATGCTTGCACACGCATGTTTGTAGCAGCACATTTCACAATTGCAAAAATATGGAACCAGCCCAAATGCCCATCAATTAATGACTGGATAATGTTGGGGGGGGGGTGTGTGTGACATATTTATATTTGAAATACTACTCAGCCACAAAAAGAAATAAATTAATGGTATTTGTGGCAGCCTGGATGGAATTGGAGACCATTATTCTAGGTGAAGTAACTCAGGAATAGAAAATCAAACATTGTATGTTCCCACTTGTAAGTGTGAGCTAAGCTACAAGGACACAAAGGCATAAGAATGATACAATGGACTTTGGGGACTCGGGAAAGTGTGGGAGGCTTGTGAGGGATAAAAGACTGCACATTGAGTACAGTGTACACTGCTCAGGTGATGGGCACACCAACATCTCAGAAATCACCACTGGAGAACTTATTCATGTACAAATAATAATAATTAAATAAATAAATATTAGGGCTTGGTGATGGGGCCAATGTAAGAGATGCAATCACAAAAAATTAATTAAATCATTCAATTTTAAAAAAGGTATGTGAGGTGATGAAATGATGAAAATGTTCAGTATCTTGATTGTAGCAGTAGTCTCATGGGTGTATGCAACTCTAAAAATTAATCAAATTGTACACTTTAACTGAATTCAGCTTATTGTATGTAAGTAATCAGGTTGCTTTTATTTTTTATTTGTTTTTATTTTTATTTTTTTTTTGAGACGGAGTCTCGCTCTGTCGCCCAGACTGGAGTGCAGTGGCCGGATCTCAGCTCACTACAAGCTCCGCCTCCCGGGTTTACGCCATTCTCCTGCCTCAGCCTCCCGAGTAGAGTAGCTGGGACTACAGGCACCCGCCACCTCGCCCGGCTAGTTTTTTGTATTTTTTAGTAGAGACGGGGTTTCATCGTGTTAGCGAGGATGGTCTCGATCTCCTGACCTCGTGATCCGCCCGTCTTGGCCTCCCAAAGTGCTGGGATTACAGGCTTGAGCCACCGCGCCAGGCCATCAGGTTGCTTTTATGAGATGTGTAAACTGAAAAGTGTCCAGCATTTATTTCCCATCCCCAGATGCAATTAACATTGTTATACACTTGTATATTCTGTAGACATTTTATGCATGTGGCAAATTTTTTTTTCCTTTTTTTTCCTTTTTTTTTTTTTTGAGACGGAGGTTCACTCTTGTTGCCCAGGCTGGAGTGCAATGGCACAATCTTGGCTCACTGCAGCCTCCACCTCCCAGGTTCAGCAATTCTCCTGCCTTAGCCTCCCAAGTAGATAGGATTACAGGCATGCACCACCATACCTGGCTAATTTTTCTGTATTTTTAGTAGAGACGGGGTTTCTCCATGTTAGTGAGGCTGGTCTCGAACTTCCGACCTCAGGTGATCCACCCACCTCGGCCTCCCAAAGTGGTGGGGTTACAGGCGTGAGCCACCACACCCAGCCCTTGGAAATGCATTCTTATATACATTGTTTTCCCTTTCTTAAAACAAATGGTACCATACTATGCACACTTTTATACATCTTGTGTTTTTTACACTAAATATATTTTGAAGATAATTCTCTATCAGAATATAAGGAACTCCATTATCCTTTTTTACATCTGCTTAGAATTAGGTGGCATGGATGTAGTATGCTTAATCAGTATTTTAATTTATGTTATTTTCACTCTTGATATTACATACAGTGTCAAAGTGAATACACTTGTATATATGTAATTTCATACATTTATCTATCCAGAGAGTAAATATGCATCCAAAAGAAGACTAGAACAAAAAAATAGACCTTTCTAATTTCGATAAATGTAGCAAATTTCCCTTCATGTGTATTGTATAAATTTATACTATCACCAGCAGTTATCAAGTTTTTTAATCTTTGACAATATCATAGGTGAAAAACAGTATCTCGTTACTTGAATTTATGTTTCTCTAATTGTGAATAGGATTGAGTAACTGCTCGGTTTCCAGAATCATGAGTATTTCATTTTCTGTGAACCAGTGTTTATAATCTTTAACTATTTTTCTATTATATTCTTAAATTGGACTTATCTATTGGTAGAAGGTCTTTCTATATAAGCAAAGTATTTTTCACCTCTATTGTGAGGTACAAATATTTATTTGTTTGTTATATTTTGACTTGATAAGAATGAACTTTATCAAATATTTTTATTTTATAAAATTCTACCACACATTTCTTCTTGACTACTGAGTTTTGTGTTAGACTTAGATTTTTTCCATCTTATGACCATAAAAAATAATTCCCCAGAATTTTCTAAGGCATTTTTATGGTTTTACATTTTATGCTCAAACCTTTAATCAATTGAGAATATATTTTGCTGTAGCATGCTAATTACTCAAATATTTCCCAGATGGCTACTCAATTGTTCCAATACCATTTATTGAATAATCCATCTTTTCTCCATTGATTTGAAATGCCACCTTTATCATAGGCTATATTCCCATATGTATTTGAATCTATGTCTACACTTCTGTTCTGTTCTACTGATCCACCTGTCTATTCATGTAACTATACCAGAATGTTCTAATTGTTATAGCTTTATAACAAGAGTCCATAGCTAGTAGGGCTAATTTCCCCTCCTTTCATCTTTTTTTATCAAAATTTTTTCTGGCTCTCCTTGTTTGCGTTTTTTTCTGTTTGAGCTTCAGAACCAGTTTGTATAATTCCACAGACTAAATCCTTTTGATATTTTTATTGGGATTATTTAAAGTTTATAGATTGTAGAATATTGACATATTTCTGATTTTGATGCTTTCTATCCAAAATCAATTACAGTATACCTTTTCATTTGTAAGTCTTCTTTTACTAGTCTTCTACTAGTATTTACATTTTTTCTTTATAGAAATCATGCATATTCTCTTTCCAGTTGTTTTAACCTAATTGCATTGACTAGAATCTCTTAGAACTTGCTAAGTAAGAGCAAGGACATCTTGGTCTTGTTCTTAATTTTAATGGAAAGGTTTATAACATTTTCCTGTTAAGAATCATGCTGTGTTTGTGGCATACATGTATATAGTTACACTACCACCAGCAGCTGTCAGTTTTTTAATCTTTGGCAATATTATGGGCAAAATCCAGTATCTCATTTACTTGAATTTGTGTTTTTCTACATAAATCGATGTAAACTCTACATAGAAAGAAACATAAATCTATCCATTGAGAGGTTTTTTTTTTTTTTTTTTTTTTTTTTTGAGATGGAGTCTCGCCCTGTCGCCCAGGCTGGAGTGCAGTGGCCCAATCTCGGCTCACTGCAAGCTCCGCCTCCTAGTTTCATGCCATTCTCCTGCCTCAGTCTCCCGAGTAGCTGGGACTACAGGCGCCCGCCACCACACCCGGCTAATTTTTTGTATTTTTAGTACAGGCGAGGTTTCACTGTGTTAGTCATGATGGTCTTGATCTCCTGACCTCGTGATCTGCCCACCTCGGCCTCCCAAAGTGCTGGAATTACAGGCGTGAGCCACTGCACCGAGCCCATTGAGAGATTTTTTTAAAATCAGAAATGAAAATTGAACTTTAATATTTTTTAGTTTCTATGAACACTATATTATTTTTTAATTTTACCAATTAATGTAGCAACTTTTAGTAACATATTTTTGTAACAATGAATAATTCTTACATTCCTGGAATGAATTTCATCATGCTGCATTCATTTCATATAGATAGAGAGTGTGAGAGAGAGATGGGGTTTCACTATGTTGCTCAGGTTGGTCTCACACACCTGGGCTCAAGCAATCCTCCTGCCTTGGCCCCGCAAAGTGCTGGGATTAGAGGCATGAGCTACCATGCTCGGCATGTATTAATTTTTTAATATGCTGCTGAATGCCATTTGCTAGTTTTTAATTTGGGATTTTACATCAGTATTCATAAATGAAACTGATAGTCCAAACTTTTTGTTCAATCTTTGCTGGATTTTGAAATCAGTGCTAGTTTCATTCTAAAATGTTTTGGAAACTTACATGTGTGTGTGCGTGCATGGGTGTGTGCGTGTGTGTGTGTGCGTGTGTGTGTGTGTGTGTGTAAGAATAGTTTAAATTGTATTGCAGTTCTCTCACCCTTAAAGATTTCATAGAATTCCCCTGTGACTCCATCAAACCTAGTGATTCTTAGGAGGAAATTGTTTTATCCATTTATTTTTCCTATCACAAATGATAAGATGACATTTTTATCTCTCTGGGTCAATTCTGGTCATTTATATTTTTCTATAAAATTATACATTGTATCTGGATTCTCAAATTTATTTCTATAAATGTGAACACAAAGTCATGTGAATTCCTTTCTTTCCTGTATATGAGGCTCTTTTACTATTATAATTGCTTTTTTTCTATATATGCTTTCTTGCTTTGTGTCTTATTTAAGTAAGCTAGATTATCTCTAAAAAATTTTTCCCCACAGAACCAGCTGTTGGACTTCTTATATATACGTTATCTACTTTAAAATTTATTAATTTGTTTTATCCTTATTTTTATTTTTCTGCTTTCTTTAGCTTTGTTTTGCTTTTATATTTTTAATCTATTAAAACTGGATGCTTTACTCAGCTGTTTTCATCCTTTATTGTTTATTATTATAAATTTTCCTCTAAGTACTATATAAGAAAACCTGTATCCTGATGAACTCTTTATGTTTTGTTTTCATTATCATTATTTTCTAGATAACTGGCACTTTCAGTTTTGATAACCTCTTTGACTTAAAAAGTTAATTTTTTGTGTGTTTTTTTTTTTTTTTGAGGCATTCTTACTCTGTCACTCAGGCTGAAGTGCAGTGGCACAATCATGACTCACTAAAGCCTCAATCTTCCCAGACTCTGATGATCCTCACACCTCAGCCTCCCAAGTAGCTGAGATTACAGGTGCACACTGCCACACATGGCTAAATTTTGTATTTTTTTGTAGAAATGGGATTTCTCCATGTTGCCCACGCTGGTCTTGAACTCCTGGGCTCATGTGACCCTCTACCTTGGCCTTCCAAAGTGCTGGGATTATAGGCATGAGCCACGGCACCCAGTCAAAAAGTTAGTGTTTAAGAGAAGGTTATTCTTTCTCAGCTGTTATTTTGTTTAGTTTCATGATTTTAATTTATGCACAGTGAATAGAATACATTAAAACTGTTTCTACTTTTTTTTTTTTTTTTTTTTTTTGGAGACAGAGTCTCACTCTGTCATCCAGGCTGGAGTGCAGTGGTGTGATCTCATGCACTGCAACCTCCACACTTCCCAGCTTCAAGCGATTCTCGTGCCTCAGCCTCCTGAGTGGCTGAGATTACAGGTACACACCACCATGCCCAGCTAAGTTTTGTATTTTTAGTAGAGACAGGGTTTCACCATGTTGGCCAGGCTGGTCTCAAACTCCTGACCTCATGTGATCCACTCACCTCCGCCTCCCAAAGTGCTGGGATTACAAGCGTTAGCCACCGTGGCTCACCTATTTCTACTTTTTGAAATGTATTCAGGTGTACCTTATACCCTGAAATTTGGTCAATTTTTTAAATGTTTCATTGGTACACAAGAATGAATTTATCCTCAGTTTTCATTATATAGAGGTTAGATACATATATCAGTATAATCTCCCTCAATACTTTAATATAGATTTTATTTCCTTATTTATTTTGACCATTTGTTCTTTCATAAATAACTAAACTTCCTCCTCCCCACTGAATTGTATGAATAATTTTTCTGTTTTTCCTAATGTTTGCCTTAATACCTTTATAATTCTATTTATATTACTTGAGCTACTAGCTTTTTAAATGATCTCTATTTTTTCATGAGAAAATTTGACACAACTTTACTATCTGCAGTTTTTTAATCCCCTTTCTCCACCAATTATTATTATGTACATTATTTCTACATTTTCAGGTTTTATATCTATATTCTATTGATCATCTCCATTTATTTTTATTTCTTCATTCACCTACTGGTTAGCTAAAATTCTTCCACCAATATCTTCAAAAAGGGGTCATATGAAGAAAATTCTCTTATTTTTTCATGTTAAGAAACATTTTGTTGTTGCTGCTCTTGTTGTTTTTATATGTAAATGACAATATGTCCAGATATAATATTCCTTACTCACACATTCTTTCCTTCAGTGTTTTAAAAGTATTACTCCACTTTCTCCCAATATTGAATATTGCTGTGAAGAAGTCTAAGGCCACCACTGTTTCTCCTTTTATAGCGCCTTTATCTTTTTACCTAGGTGCCCCTAAAATTCTTTAGCTTTAAATCTAGAAACTTTATAAGGAGATTTTAGTATGACTGTTCTATGCCAATTTTTTCCTGAAACATGCCCTTATAATTTCTGGAATCCAGATTTGAAAGTTTTCTTGAATTATATTTTTATCTTGTTCTCTGTGTAAGGGGCATCAATTATACATATTTTGGATCTCCTTTGCCTTTCTTCCATGTCTATCTTTCTTCCTTTACTTTATAGCAATATGCTGAATCACAGTTTTAATTGGTACTGTAATAATATTTTGATGACAAGTATTTTTCCTATCCAACATTACTTTTTCTTGTTTCTTTCCAACTGTTTTCCTTATTGTATATCTATATAGACCCTGTGGTCATTCCTCTATTATTATTTATTTTTATTATTACTGCAATTCACCTTTGGGTAAGATGAGTAATTCTTGGAACAGCTGTTCATAGTCAGTTTGTTTTAAGAAATGGCTTATAACCTTGTTCCAAGGTAAATAATTCTCACAATACAGGGCTGTGTATATGAATGTGATTGCTGAATCATTTCTTCATCTCAGCTAACAAAAACGTCACACTGTATTACTTACCAAGTAAACCAAGAATGGCTTCTTTCCAGTCTCAACAATAGACGACTTACAGTAAATATGAGTTATTTGTTTGATTCCTTTTCAATCTTGACTTCTCAGCTTCTCAATATCTCATTCCACATGTAATCAGGAAACCTTTATCTGCCAGCTCCTCACCCTAACACCATTGTTACAGATAAAGAATTATTGGTTTATGCCTCAGGCTGTACCACTTATTTTAAAGATGTGTGCTTTGCTAGCTTTTTGTGAAATACACAGCTCTAAGCATCTCCTCTCTATGTCTTCTTGATCTCCTGTTTGACCTTCACTGTTTTTGGCAGGGCTTCCTCTTATTTTCATGGTTTTGGGTTTCAGACGCCTTTTTATTTCATGGCAATGGAGCTTTTGTTTTTGTTGCTCGTGATCTTTGTTGCTTTTAGATGATTCCCGAGAAAGAAAAGAGAAGTTCTGATTTTGCTCCATACTTTAAAAGTATATATACAGCTGAAAAGTTTTAAAAGTATTGATCACACCCTCTACTGGGGAGTGTTTAATTTATTTCAGACTCTTGAAAAATCAACAAAGTTTATGTTATCTCTGCAGCCATCTAAGCTGGCTGCAAGATCACAAATAGGTAAACAGATTACCAATGTGTGTGTTAATCTTTTTGTCATTCTCATACACTCCCTACTTCTCATCATCCACTAAAGATCAAGCACACACCCCCTACTTATCCCCTAAAGATCAAGCACTTGATGATAATAGCAAAAGTACCAGCGAGGAAATAGGCTCACTGCCCCTAAAAATAGATAAATAAGTCCCCAGCAACTTCTTTCTACTCTTAATATTAGAATAAATCTATGCTCATTTCAATTGTATGAGAAAGACTTTTTTTTTTTTTTTTTTTTTTTGAGATGGAGTCTCGCTCTGTCACCCAGGCTGGAGTGCAGTGGCATGATCTTGGCTCACTGCAACGGCTGCTTCCCAGGTTCAAGCGATTCTCATGCCTCAGCCTCCCAAGTGGCTGGGATTACAGGCACCTGCCACCACGCCCGACTAATTTTCATATTTTTAGTAGAGATGGAGTTTCACCATGTTGGCCAGGTTGGTCTCAAACTCCTGGCCTTAGGTTATCCACCCACCTTGGCCTCCCAAAGTGCTGAGATTACAGGAATGAGCCACCGTGCCTGGCCAAGAAAGAATATTCTTTTCAGTTAAATTGCATATCAGAAACTGAGCACACATACATGAAACCACTCTGATAAAATATTTTGAACACTGAAATTGTCAATATATAGACTTCATGGGAAACAAGAATTTCACCAAACTAAATAATCTTTGGAGGCTCCAACTTTGTTAGATAGCTTCTATAGAGCAGCTAAAAGTGTCTCTGTTTTTAGATACTAGTAAGATCTAGTTTTATTGAATTATAATCAGAAAATGTTAATTGTAATATTCTAATTTGAAGAACTTATCAAGACTAATATTTGATTAATATGAAATTAGTAATTGTGAAATTTTCATCAATGTTCCATGGGCATTTAAAAAGAAGCTATATTCTCAATCATTGGTTCCCACATATAGGTCTTATTTACCATATTATTTGTGTTACATTGGTCTCCTTTATCCTTACTTTTTCCCTCTTGCTTTAGTCCTTTTTCCCTATATTTCCTGTTATTTCTGCATCATCAATCCTGTTGATGTGTTAATTAGAGATAGATTTTTCTAGCTGATATCTTTCTTGTGAATTGCATCTTGTAGCATTAAGTGAACTTCTTCTTTGAAATGACTTGGGTCCCTAAATTTCACATTGTGTAAAATTAATATCACAACCCACCGCTTTTTTTTCCCTCCTAATTTGCTCCATTATGGTGTCCCTTGGCTCACTCTTTTAGTTTCAAACAGCCTTATAGCATTATTTTAGCTGTTTCTCCTCTATATAATGTCGTATTGGGTTTGGCTATATAATTTGGTTAAAAATATTTTTCAATTAATAGGCCAAGCTTGCTTACATTTATTGATATGGCAGATATGTTTACATTTAATACTGTCATTGCTATTTTATTTTTTGTTCTCTGTTTTCTACAGTTATTTAAAACTTATTTTATTATGTGGCCTGTTAATATCTATATGCTAATCTTAAATCACACTACTAAACTAGTCTTTAGTTAGTTCTCCTGAACTTCTAAATATGTCATTTTAAACAAAATTATTCTAAAATAATCATAAGTGAAGACAGCCTAAACATTACAAAATATGTTTGCATTTTAGCCCCAGGGTCATGTCATGTTCTATGGGGAAACCCTACCTACATTTCCACACTGGTTAAGAATAATAAAAGTATGCCCATTATCACCACTAGCACAATGCAATTATACAAGGAAATATAATAAATGCCATAAAAATTATATTCAAGGAGATAAAACTGTATCCCTGGAAACCCCAAGAGAATAAAATGAATCAGTTGAAAAACTACTACAAACAATTAGAAAATTCATTAAATTAAAATATATAAATTAATTGATCTCCTATGTACAAATAATCAGAAGATATATTGTAATAGAAGGCCTTGTTTGCAATAGCAATTATTACCACAACAAAATGCCTGTGAGAAAATGGAACAAGAATTTTCAAAAATCCATGGGAGGAAAAAATAAAATAAATTTAACTTCCATAAAAGGCACAAAAGAACATTGGAACAAGTGAAAAAAATAAAACACTTTTCTAAGAAAGGAAGAACCCAACAATGTCAAGTGATTTTATGAATTAGTGATACAACATGAATTTATAACATATCAGCAAGTTTTTATTATAACGTACCAACACTTTCTTCTTTCAAACTAGGTAAACTGATTGTAAATCTCATGCGAAAAAAAAATAAGCAGAAATATTCAGTAAAAACTCTGAGGAGGAGGAGGAGCAATGAAGGGGTAACAAGCCCAAGTCCATGTGAATATTAAAACGCATTATAAAGCCATAACTCAAATTGTGTGATACTGACTGTGAACAGATAGACAAGTCGAACAGAATAGAAAGTAAAAAAATAGCCTAAATCCATAAGGAAATTTATTATGTGACAAAAACAACATTTCAAATTAATGGTGTAAGGAGAATAGAGTTGCAATCTAGAAAAAAATGTGATGTCAACTACTTACAATTTTAAACCATAAGAGTACTAGGGGAAAAAAAAAATGAGCAAATTTCTTTTTAATTTTGAAGTGGGAATGTCCTTTCAGATTATTGCACAAAATCTAAAGCCATAAAAAAGGGACAAATAAATGTAAGTACATTTTTAAAACCTTCTGCATGGCAAAATTATCATGAGCAATGTCAAAAGATAAATTGAAAATCAGAAAAAAGCTGCCGGATACGGTGGCTCATGCCTGTAGTCCTAGCACTTTGGAAGGCTGAGGTGGGCGGATCACAAGGTCAGGAGATGAAGACCATCCTGGCTAACATGGTGAAACCCCATCTCTACTAAAACTACAAAAAAAATCAGCCAGTCATGGTGTCATGCGCCTGTAGTCCCAGCTACTCGGGAGGCTGAGGAAGGAGAATCACTTGAACCTGGGAGGCAGATGTTGCAGTGAGCCAAGATCGCACCACTGCACTCCAGCCTGGGCAACACGGCAAGACTCTGTCTCAAAACAAAACAAAACAAAACAAAACAAAAAACCAAAAAAATTAGAAAACAGCAATTACAACATGTGTCATAGAAAAAGTGCCAATTTCTCAAATGTTTACAGAGCACCTAGAAATTGATGACAACCAACCATTGAACAGAAAAATTGGCAAATAATATGAATGGAAGTTCACAGAATATGAAATACAAAAACATTTGAAAATGAAAAGCTGTTCGATATCAGTTAAAGGAATGCACACTATCACTACACTAAGTTATATTTTTTAAACATATCACAGTGGCAGAAAATGTTTAAAAAGTCGTTCTGTTGGCAACATCTACTAAAAAGTACAAAAGCATATAAATGTATAGGCATCTTGACCCACCAATCTGACATTGGGGAATTTATTTTATAGATATATCAGCACAGTGAAAATGTTATATTCAGTATTATTTCTGCAGCATCGTAATAGCAAAATTACCCAAGAATATCTATGACAGGTTAAATAAGCAACAGCACATCCACTCAGAGGAATACTATGTATGAAGCTTTAAAAAGTGAGGAGGCTTTGAATTGATATGAGAATATTTCTATGACATAGTAAATAAAAATAAGATAGAAAACAGTATATAAGAATGATAACTTTGCAGTAAGGGTAGGAGACTATAAATACTGAATATGTATTAATAGTTACTCATATAAAGAGAGTCTAGAAGGACACATTAAAAATGAATAATAGGGGTTATATTGGTAGAGGGTGCTGTATGAATTAAGAACAGGGTAAGAAGAATATTGTTAACTTTGCGTATTTAAAAAAGATTTTTTGAACTAAATGAATTTTATTACCTCATAAAAAGATTGAATTTAAGTATCCTTTCTCTCTTTTTGTTGTTATGAGTAGAATTTATAGTTTATGAGAAAATTATCTTCAATGAGCCTTTCTATGTACAAACAAGGTATTCTTTTTAATTCTATTCAAGTTTGCTTTCATGTCCATCTTTAGGATTTCAAATTTTTCTTGCATTGATCTTAAACATTTCTTACTACATTTCTTACTAAATATTTTATTTTTGATTGCCTTATAAATTATACTTTTTTCCATTATAGCTTTTAAAGAATTATTGTTCACATATAGAAACATCACTGATTTTATTATGCTAATTTTATACTCAGACATCTTTCTAAATTCTGTAGTTTTACGATAATTTTTCAGTTGAACTTTTTGGATTTTTTTCTCTTGTTCATTTGCATCAATTTGTACTTCTGAAACAGTGAGCATTAAATTATTAAAGTAATAGGGGACATCCTTTTTTTTAATAACTTTGATGGGGAATGTTACTTAAGTTTCAACAAAAAAAAGTCATTTTAATGAGCTTTTAGAGCAAAGAACATAATACTTTGAAGCTATATGGTCAGAATATGATAGATCAGGCATTCACAAACTACATTCACAGGCCAAATCCAGCTTATGTCTGTTTTTATAAATAAAGTCTTATTGAAACACAGCCACACATGTATGTTTATATACTGTCTATGGCTGCTTTCACTGAAAATATTTACTATCTGGTTATTTACAGAAAAATGTTATCCTCCCCAGTGCAAGAGACTATGCTTCAGTACCAATTCCAAAATATTGGTTGCTAAACACAACAAAAGTTTATGTCTTGCTTACACTATATCCAACATATGCTGACAGGGGCGTGTTTCAACATCACATCAGGACTTGGCCAACAAACTCTCACCATCTTGTAGCTCTACCATCTGAAACACACCCTCTTCTAGGACACACATCACTTCCATCCATGTCCCATTGGCCTAACATGTCATATAGTATCACACTTGGAACTGTAAGGATTAGACAAATAAAACGAGCTGTTATCTTTACTCTTGGGAGTTTATAGTCTAATAACAAAGAAATTAGGGGAATGACTGACAAATAATCAGCTAAGTCTTAGTGAGTTTCATCGAAGGGAGCAAAGTTCCATGAGGAGGCAACAGCAGGAAGGGAGTGATCATATCTGTTTCAGAATATGAGCAAGGGCTTGAGGAGAAGTGGTACTCAAGACCTACAAAATAGAGATTTAAGGTGGAGGGTGTCTAAAGAGAAGGGGGGGTGCTGTGAATAAAGGGACAGAGGCCAGAATGCTAGAGGTGCTCAGGCAATAACAGTCTAGTTTGATTAAAATATACAGTATATTTAGGAGAATAGTAGAAAGTATGGCTGCAAGGATGGGGCCATATTGGGAGGATCTTGAATATGTTGAATATGAAGTCTTCTTCCCAGAGGTTACACGTGTGAAGATGTAGACTCTTCAGTCTAAATAGTTTTATCCTGAGCACTCAGCATAGTGCTTGGCATGCGCATGTGTCTAGTAAATGTTCATTAAGCAGATAAAAGAATAGATGAATTTCCAAATTTTCTTTTATTATGTTAGAATGTGCTGATAATGCACAACAAAAATATCAGTGAAGATTGATAATGCTGATGACTGTCTGATCTTACAAAGAAACATTTTCAAT
Organism: Macaca nemestrina; assembly: GCF_043159975.1. Lineage (NCBI taxonomy): Eukaryota > Metazoa > Chordata > Mammalia > Primates > Cercopithecidae > Macaca > Macaca nemestrina. The sequence continues at coordinate 106,698,569 of NC_092130.1, read as the reverse complement.
AAACAATCTAGGCATGTTGGCATTCTGCAAATAAATAGGGCAAAAGTAACGATTTTGTCTGTCTTCCTGCCTTCAATCAAGTTTCAGCCTTCAGTTCCACAGTCCTCCCCACATAACTCCTGTATTCCCTTAACTCCCTGCTCCAATTATTACAAACTGACAAGATCTCATCCCATTGACTTTCTACTAGGTAGTCTTATATTTAGTTATTAAACTTAAAATTACTTTTTCTGAAAGGAAATTCTAAATCATGAAAGAATCCCTTAAGCTGATGTTTAAAAATCATTTCTTATAGCATAGACCAAAATAAATTCCAGATAGATTAAGAGTAAACTGCTTAAAAATTCAAATCATAGAAAAAATGAAATCAGAGAGCTATGAAACATCTGATGAGAGATGACTATGTAAGCTTAGAAGCATTAGAAGATGCTTGAAAAGGGAAAATTCAACAGACCTACTACTAAATCCTAATGACAATAAATGAATAAAAAACAAATAAATATGTTAAAAGAACTCATGGGCTAAAATAAATTTGTAACATATATAATGTACAGAGTTAATATTTTTAAAGTAAAAAAGAGTTTAAACCAATTGTTACAAGAAATACTAAGCTATCCCAATGGACAAAGGAAAGGACCATCCATGATAGACAACAACTACAAAAAATCTAGAAAGATGGTCAATCTCACTAGTAATAAAGTGAAAATTAAAAATAAATTAAGAGACTACTGGGTAAGTTATCAGAACAAAAACTATAAACTCTCCAGTGCTGGAGAAGATATTGTAATAGTTGTATTTATTTCTGTAGCTGTCAGGATTGTAATCAGCGCAACTCTTTAGGAAAGCAATTTGGCAATAGGTATTAAGAAGCATAAAAATGTAGTTAGTGTTTTATTCAGTAATTTTACTCCTGGGAACCTGTCCTAAGGAAACAATCCAAAATATGGGGAAAATTTTATTTACCAAGACATTTATCATGGCATTATTTGTAATTACAAAAATAAAAACTATCCCAATGTCCAAAAAGGGAATAGTTAGGTAAATTATAATGTGTCATTTGAGAGATTTTATGTGGCCATTAAAATTATAGTTGAAATGAATCTAAATGGAAAAATGCTTATGCTATAAGAAATATTCAACATATCATGTATACTAAGATAGCAAGTAACCAGAGTCATTGCATAAATGGTAATACAAGGGTGTTTTAAAATCCCCTACCCCCACCACTGTGAGAAAAATTATTGGTCATGACAGTTACCCACCTTAAATGGCCAAGTGATCAATTCCTCTCTTAGTGTAGACAGGGCAGAAAACTTTCGTTCACATGACACTGTATCACTCTTGGATTGTTTTAAAGCACCATCCACCCTGTCCACTGATCCTGAAATTCTTCTCCCCAATGTAGCACAAGCCGTTCTCTCACTGTTATGCTTTAGATTCATGTGAAGGAAGGTCAGAATCAGTCTGCCCTTGTGTCAGACTCGGATTCTTACCTGGCCACAGTGAGGTGGTGGAGAAGCAATTGGCTCAGGATAGGAAAGGAACTAACTAGAGAGCCTCTCCCCTTTATGATGAGCTTCTCACAACACCACTACCACAGAGGAAAGAAGCTGAATGCCTGCACCCAAATTATCCTAAGTACTAAGAATGTATCTGAGACACGTCACCTATGTTGTGAGCTACACATTACACCATGCAAAGGCTAAGGTAAGGTAGGCAGTCCCTGGCCTTCCCTAAGAAGACCACACTCTATAGGCAGTATGTCTATGGCATAGTTCTACTGCTATGTAATTATCTTGAAAATGAACTAGAATAAATAATTTAGCTAAGCTTAAAGTGTTTACCTTGGGCCTGGCCCTATGTGCTTAATATGTATTAACTCATTGAACAACAGTCCTACAAAGTATGTGCTGTTATCATTCTAATTTTACAGGTGAGAAAACTGAGATACAAAGAGGTTACATACCTTTCCCAAGGGCGCTCAGCTAGTAGTTGGGGAGATCGGGAATGCAATCAGCACTGTAACACCACAGCCTGTATCCTCAACCACTGTTTAATAAATGCCTCTGATAGCCTAGTTTCTACTACTTAATTCATTTTGATGCTCATTTCCTAGGCTTCTATGAGTTCTAATTATTGACCAGTAAAGAAAACCATGAATCCCACTTGCATCCTCTCATTATGAAAGGTATCTGTTATGAATTGAATTGTGTTCCCCAAAAATTCCTGCGTTGAAGCCTTAATTCTCAGTTCCTTAGAATGTGACCTTACTTGGAGGTCAAATCTTTACAAACATAATTAAGCTAAAATGAGGTTATTAGAGTGAGCTCTAATCCAATATGACTGTTGTTCTTATAAAAAGGGAAAAATTGGAGACAGACACACACATGCAGGAAGAATACCATGTGAAGATGAAGGCAGAGATCAAGGTGATGGGTCTACAAGCCAAGGAACAGCAAAGAGTGCCAGGAAACCAGCAGAAGCTAGGTGAGAGGCCTATTCTCTCTCTCAGTCCTCAGAGGGAACCACCCCTGCTGACACCTTGATCTTGGACTTCTAGTTTGTGGTTGGAGGAGCCCTAGGAAATCAGTACAGTATCTTTTTCCTCTTCCTGTTATTGTTGTCTGTCTACACAATAAAAATTATTTTGTCCAACCAAACAGATGAAACTAAAATGGATGGTAGGGATCAGTAAAAAGTAGAGATCTGGGATGGAATAGTTTAGGGGAGCATTTTAAAATGTTTAAACATTTTAAAACAGTTGATGAAGCCTTAAGATTCCACATAGTTACCTGAAAAGCTTCCACAAAGCCAAAGAAGGCACAGAGAGCAGGGTTCTGGAGCCCATCCCCTCCAGATAAACCCCGCCTTTAGTGAGAGCCAGTCTACTTTTCTCTGTTGTACAATTTGTGTTTAAATTAAGATTTCTGTTTGAAGAAAAATTTCCATTGCATTTTTGAAGGTTAAGAATGTTTATTTAAAAACTGAACTTGTTGCATTTCTTCACTTAATTTTATTGAGCCACTACTATGTATCAGGCAATGTTTTATCTCCCATGGACTACCCTTTTTTTTCTTTTTGAGACAGGGAGTCTTGCTCTGTTGCCCAGGCTAGAGTGCAGTGGCACGATCTCAACTCACAGCAACCTCTGCCTCCCAGGTTCAAGCGATTCTCATGCCTCAGCCTCCCAAGTAGCTGGGATTATAGGCGCGTACCACCATGACCAGCTAATTTTTGTAATTTTAGTAGAGGCACGATTTTGCCATGTTGGCCAGGCTGGTCTTGAACTCCTGGCCTCAAGTGGTCCATCCGCCTTGGCCTCCCAAAGTGCTGGGATTACAGGTGTGAACCACTCACCCAGCCACCCATGGACTAACTTTATGGCCCCCAGGTAGCCTGTGTTTTAAAACATTGGGTCAACAACAACAACAAAAAGAAATTATTAGGTAATCATTTACTAATTCGCTCATTATTATTAATCAAAACATGTAATAGCCAATCAAAATATATTTATCAGGAAAGCTATAAACATCCCCTAAGAATGCCATTGTCCAAAGATGACTTTTGGAATTGCCCTCAGCATCTGCAACATTTTCTTTTGAACATCCTCAAAGGCAGTAAATCACTTTGGGCAAGTTACTTAATTTATTTGTGCTGAAATTTCCTCATAGTAAAATGGTGATAATAATAGTATCTACCTCAGTGGGTTTTTGTGAGGATTAAATGAGAAAATCTATCAGTAGTTCTTAGCACAGTGATTGTACCCAGCAAATGTTCAGTAAATGATATTAGTATTATTAGTAATATAACTAGAATTGTCACAATTCTTGGAGGACGTGTAGTTTTATTGGAGTATTGAAAAGCTTTTGAAGATAAGCCTTAAATCAGATGGGTGATACAACTGGGTAAAAAAAAAAAAAAAAAAACTTTATATCAGCAGCAAGAGGGGACTACAGGGCAAGGAATAGTATTTGTGTAGTCTATAAACTGGTATTTTTCTTTACTCTCAAATACGTGTGAAATAATCTCTGCATCCTTAAAATAAGCACTGTCTTCCTAACGTGACTACTTTGAAAGGAAAAAAAAAAAAAAAACAGAGTCTACTTTCAATGGAAGCTCCATGGAAATGAGTGGTTTCACCATCAGTCATTGTTTTCAGCATCATGCCTGGTTCAATCTCATGGGAGCTGACAAACACAAAGATGGCATATGCAAATGGAAATAATACAAACACACACCTGTGCACTCATGCTCTGTAAATCTCTCTAATTTTATCTCCTCCATGTGCTACTTGTCTGTCTTTGAACCTTTGTGGAGAGGGAAAAGGGGAATTTTTAGAATGTTCATACATCTGTGTTATTTATGTTTGTGTTATTACACGTTTAAAATTAAGACTCTAAATTATTTACTGTAACATAGAACATGGATAGGGTTTTTTTTTTTTTTCCACTCTTTAACCTGCTACTGGTGGTACAAGTTTCAACTCTTCAATTCTAGTTAAATTCTAGAAGCACTTATGGAGTGTCTGTTACATGTAGGGCCCTGTCCTTGTAAACATGGTTCACATCACCAAGAAGCTTCCTGTCAAATGGGACAGGTGAGATTTTAAACCCACATGAACCAAATCATGATACCAGGCAACTAGTGGTTAACGGCAAAATCTCAGGAACAGGTAAGCGTTTTAGGATATCAGAGGAAGAGTCTGGGAAAATATCATGGGAAAAGTAGGATTAGATGAGGTTTAAATTTAATTTTCTGATTGCAATAGGGGGACAGTTATCCATTCATTCAACACTTGTTCTTGAGTGGCCATTATTTGCCAAGAAGATCTTGATGCAAAAATGAAAAAGCACCTTCCCTAACCTGAAGAAAATTTAGAGCCTGGCTATACTATATTAAAAAATTGACACAAAAATAACTGTGCTACAGAGTAAGATGTAAAATTTGCTATGTGTTGAAATTGTTAGAAGATAAAAGTAATTTTATATACATGTATCATAGCCGAAGGTCCAAACAGATAGACACCAAACTGTTAACTGAGAAATGTTTACCTTTTAATCTAAATGCTGTGAATTATTTAACTATTTTTCCAATGGACATATATTAATGTATTATGTAGATTGTCTTCATAAGGTAATATAGGAAGTACTTTGAAAAAAAAGAAAATTCTGACTTTGTGAATTCTGGGAGGTTGCATAGGGAGACAGCTTTTGAGTTTCATCCTGAAGGATGGCTGAGGTTAGAATAGTAACAATGGCTGAATATATGTTGTAGACTGGACTTTATCCTAAAAGATTTATAAATATCTCAGGTAAACATTAAAAACAAAATCATTTAAGTTATTTTATCCTTATTTCTACAGATCACAAATCTGAGACATAAGAGAATTCCCACATTAAGTGACAGAGCTGAAGTTTAAACACAGGTTGTCTAGCTCCAGAATCAATGCATATAACTACACTAAAGAGCTTCAGGTGAAAATGTAGGACAAAATTCTCTAGCTTCAGAGAATGGAATCAACTAAAGACAAGGATGTGAAATAGCAAGATATGTGTGGGGAACACTGAGCATCTTTGTGTATGAACTATTTTTCATTTGTAAACCTTTCCTTATACGGAGTAGAGTTCCTCCATAAACGGCTGGGAATATCTTGATAAGTTACAATTGTTCTTCACTAGCCTCCCTGCCTCTAATATTTTACCCTTCTAAGATGTCTTGCACAATAATGCCAAATAAATATTCCTGGCTGGCAATTATTTGTCCAGTTAAATATATCAACGAATCCCCATAATGTGTAGAATCATTTCCAAACTCTTTAATATGTGGATCAAATTACTGTAGTACCTGAGCCCAACAGATTTAGTAAGTTCCCACCATCCTTTATACTACAAATAGGAAGTTCCAGGTTTATTTTTTAAGCCACAATGGTTAAGGGTTATATTTATTTTCCTGTTGAAGAAGAATAGAAGATCAATATCAGAACTGGAGCTTTTATAACCAAATAACCAAGTACAGCAACCAATTGAGTTTTTCTTTTTTTTTGAGACAGAGTTTTCCTCTTGTTGCCCAGGCTGGAATGCAATGGCGCAATCTCAGCTCACCTCCGCCTCCCGGGTTCAAGCGATTCTCCTGCCTCAGCCTCCTGAGTAGCTGGGAATACAGGCATGTGCCACCACGCCCAGCTAATTTGTATATTTTTTAGTAGAGATGGGGTTTCTCCATGTTGGTAAGGCTGGTCTCGAACTCCCTACCTCAGGTGATCCGCTCACCTTGGCCTCCCAAAATGCTGAGATTACAGGAGGGAGCCACCACGCCCAGCCCCAATTGAGTTTTTCTATGATAAGTACAAACTTATATTTTCAAAACCAAAATTGATACTTTTAGTGTCAAAGACAGAGAAAAGATCAAAATTACAGACAATATTCTCTAAAAGTTGTGCTCATCATAAGAAAAAGAGGCTCAAAGTCTTATTTCCAAGCTTATACAACAAGCTACAAAGTTGATGGCAATTCTTATACTCAGTGACAAGTTTTTGCAAATTCCTATACAAATATACCAGCAACAACCAGCTCAGTGGTTGGACTGAGAAGAAACTCCAAAGCACTTCCCAAGGCCAAACTTGGGCCAAAAAAAGTCATGGCCACTGTTTGGTGGTCTGCTCTCAGTTTGATTTACTACAGCTTTCTGAATCCTGCCGAAACCATTACATCTAAGAAGCATGCTCAGCAAACCAATGAGATGCACCAAAACTGCAATGCCCACAGCCGGCACTGGTCAACAGAAAGGGCCCAATTCTTCTCCACAACAGTGCCCAACTGCATGTCATACTACCAATGGTTCAAAAGTTGAACAAATTGGGCTATGAAGTTTTGCCTCATCCACCATATTCACCTGACCTCTCACCAACTACCACTTCTTCAAGTATCTCAGCAGCTCTTTGCAGGGAAAATGCTTCCACAGCTAGCAGGGTGCAGAAAATGCTTTCCAAGAGTTCATGGAATCCCAAAGCATGGATTTTTATGCTACAGGAATAAACAAACTTATTTCTCATTGGCAAAAATATGTTCATTGTAATGGTTTCTATTTTGATTAATAAAGATGTGTTTGAGTCTAGTTATAATTAGTTAAAATTCATGGTCCAAAACCACAATTACATTTGCACCAACCTAATATATATGTATGATATTTGGTAAAAACAAAAGTATGAGTGAACCTAAAATAAGACTTGGCTCACACACAGTATATTTGTAAGCAACAAGTACTTAATAAATCTTTACATTTTGTTATTGAAAACCCAGGCTACCGGAGAAAGTGTTTGTTTGCTTGGTTTTATTTATTACCACTTTTCAGGGGGAGTTATATGGTGTAGACTGACAAATGTGCACTTAGAGTAACAATAATTAAATACCAGCTGACTGAACAGCAAGGAATGGTTTTTCCATGAATAAAAGATGTTACACCCGAATATAGGTCCACACACTGGCTGATTTATAGAGAGCAGCTAATGGTCAGCAACATACCTCTGGCTCTCGATTCCAAGTAGAGGGTCCTAGTGAAAATACTTAATACAATCAAGTCATGACTTTAGGCAAGAAACGGGAAGAAAGTTCAAGATTCTGCTTTCCCATTTGAAATGTTCTATTCTATGAAAGGAAGGATGCTTACACTGATTTTTTTAGGTGAAGGATGAGAAAAAAATATTTCTATACGACACTGACCTTAAATGGTGTGTATCAATGATATATGCAGCATCTTAATGGTAGAACCCATTACTTTAGGGTCAAATTTTCAGTTTTTAATGCTGTGGGTAAAATATTAGATTTTCTGTGACGTAAATGGCTCAATTTCTGAGTTTGACTGTTTTCAGTATTTGATCGTTTTCTCCACCCAGCAAAGAAAAAAATCTATGAACACATCATTGAGCATATTTTTCAAAAACACATCCAAATTCTACCATAGAACTTGAACAAATTCTTTACAGAGACTGATACCACCAAAGATGTATTCAGAATCCATTCACCACCATCTTCTAAGTTAAGTCATTTAACATTCAACTGTCCTACTTTTGAGTTTAATATACTCACTAACTCAACATATGATGGGAAACTCAAAGTAGTCTTCAGTGAGAAACTGTTCCATAATATTTCAATCTAAATACCAAGAGCTACCTTGATGCCATTTTCAAGGATCTGTAATTTTGCATTAGGGTTTTTTAATCAAGTGGAAAGGAAAAGATAAGCCACCCAGACGTAAAATCTGGCCTAAAGCTTCAGCAATCTGATGTTTACATAAAGCTACTCTTCTTATTATTAATTTAAAATATATTTTAGTTTTAAAGCATCATGATTTCTTAAAAATTTGTCTGACACCAGTAATCTATTCCTTAAGTAATTTCCAGATGTCAAGGATTTTAAAAACTATGCCTTATAGCATGTTGTTTTCTGTGCCTTATAGAATGCTGTCTTACTAAGGCTGATTTCTCTGCTTCAAATTACACCTTACCTATACTTTCCGTTCGTAATTTCAAAATTGCTCTGTAAGCGGCTTGCTCAGCATTTCCCAGGCCCAAGTGGGAACTCTGTCTATCCCCAAGTAAATGCTGCCAAGCAATAGTAATATCACTAGAACATTAAAATCGATAATCCTGAAACATTAGGGATTTTTTTTTTTTTTTTTTACTTAAAAACCATGTCTTTTCTGGTTATTTTGTTTCTTCCCTTGGAAGCTAGAGTCTATTAGAAGTTCATTAGCAATAGCAAAACAGAAAATAAGGGAAAAGGATGAAATAAGAAAGAGCAGAGTTCCTTGGTAATGAAGCCCATTATGAGACACCCAGAAGGGTGTGGCCGCCCTTAGTGCTTGCCTACCATAGCAACTGCTCCCACAAGGATATGCAGATTCTCAGGCTCTGTGTTTGGTTTTCCAAGGGCCAGTGTTTGCCTTTGATGGCAGCAAGTTTAGCAGACTCTATTAGTAACTCTAAGAATAACGCATTGGTACGTCCCCTTTCAAAAAGAGGAACGTCTGTATCCTAGCTTCCTAGGTATATTGTGAATAAGGAAGATTCTGAGAAGATGTGAAATAGCCAGTGGGCACTAATTGCATTTTCCTTCTGAGCCTTGCAACTTATTTCCCAAGTGAGTTAAATCACAAGCTAGAAGAATCTTAGAGCTGTGAGAGACTTGAGGATTTTCCTTTATCATACAGTTGAGGAAACTAAGGCCCACACAGGGCATGCCACTAACTCAGAGTCAAACTAGAGTTTATTTCTGGGTTCAGGTAAGGACAAGATTCACTTGCAGACCACTACATTGCCTTCAGTCTCTGCTTTTGACTTCTCAGTTTCCCTATGAAGCAGAGGCATCTCACGACCTGCCCATGCCCACTTCCCAAATCTCATAATCAGCTTCATTAGAGAATTGCCCTACTTTAGAGAGATACAGAACACTTCGCAAGGAGTTTGTAAGTCTCTCTCTAGAGAGTTTGAAGAAAGAGAAGGAGCTTTCTATTAAGGGAATATTTTAAGTGCAGTCTTTACTGAAGGCACAGAGTAGCGGTCTTTTAAAGTTCCTTTTATGTCCTGAGATTCTTCTCTCCTGCTCTGAGAAAAAAAAAGCATTGAGAAGCCTCCTTGCAAGTTGACATCAAAATGAGAATTACATCTTAGATAAGAGGCAGAACTAATCTTTGATTTAATCTTACTAAGCCATGTGCCCAGTTTCTTCGGGTTGGTTTGAGTCCAAGTAGACAGAGGTTAAACAAATTAGAACACACATTGACAATGGGAGCAGGGTTTTCAGAGCTATTTGAAGATTATGTCTACCTTGCCAGACCAGGCTTGCAGCAAGTGAGTAAACTTAGATTAACCCTAGATTAATCTATAGACAAAAGAACCTTTGGCCAAGGGACTAAGATAGGGCTGAGGGAGAGGGGGAAGAAAAATATGCTATATCCTAATCATCAGGAAAGAACAGGCTGTTCAAGCCAATTCTGTTCTGATGTATAATGAGATCAATTGCATCTGGAGCTCCTTGGGCACTGCCAGGAGGCGCAGGGACAGCAGGGCAGCACGGAGGAAGGATTACCTCATTGAAGAGAGCAGCCAAGGCTGCCAATTCCCTTTCTGACCCGTCTTTTTCTGAGTCTGCCCTCCCTTGCCTCAGCCACCACTGAATTGCCAGTTGCCCAGTGAAGCACAGCTAGTCTGCAAAGTAAATGTAGCAATATATTGTACCAACAGTCTCTTTTCCCATTAGCCAACTAAGTGTCTTCCTGTTGAAATTCACCTTAAACTTTAAATGAATAGAAATTACACAGCTGCTTTCAGATGGTTGCTCCTCTTTTTTTCCCCAAACTATCTGTATAGATGGTATTTAGGGGAAACTTTTAACCATCTCTCTTATTCTCCTTCAACATGGAATGAAACCATATAAATGTGGGAAGATGGCTCTTCAATCAACCATTCCACAGGCATAGAAACTTAAGTTATTACAGCTTAAGTCTAGGTCACTAGGCTCCCCAACAAAGGAAAAGCTAGAGCAGGGGTCCCTAACCACCATGCCGTAGACAGGTACCCATCTGTGCCTGTTAGGAACTAGGCCGCACAGCAGGAGGTGAGCTGAGAGGAGTGAGCATTACCGTCTGAGCTCCACCTCCCATCAGACCAGCAGAGGCATTAGATTCTCGTAGGAGCAGGAACCCTATTGTGAACTGTGCCTGTGAGGGAACTGGGTTGCCACTCTTCATGAGAATTTAATGCCTGATGATCCGAGGTGGAACAATTTCATCTGGAAACCATCCCTCCCACCCCCATCTGTGGAAAAATTGTCTTCCATGAAACCAGTTCCTGGTGCCATGAAGGTTGGGGACCACTGAACTGGAGTGTCTTTCTTTGTTCTCGTCCTCCATTGTACTTCTTTTCTACTTCAGGCAGCATAGAAAAGCAAAATGGATGATGTCTTTATGAACCACTTCAATTAGTGATCACATCAGAGTGGGACTGGTATGGACAGGGAGTCAGAGAAACAATACAGATAAGGTTTGAGTCAGATAGGGGCTGGGACAGCAGAACTTGCCAATTAACTAATGTTGCTAAAAAAAAAAAGAAAAGAAAAAGAAAAAGAAAAATGTTGGGGGAGAAAAGGCTATGCTGGCTTATTTAAGAAAAAAAAAATGGCATCGGAAGCCCCTTGGACTTCAGATAACTCTTACAAAACATTTTGATGGATTAAGTGCAAAAAGTGAATCAAACATATGGATTAAATTTTCATTAAAATATAAATGGGGGTGTTTTCCTATTAAATTAAGTAAAATGTTTGGCAAAGTAGACTTGGTTTTGGCCAATCCCAGAGCCTTTGAAAAATGGTTTTGAGATATTCAGTGAACTGAACACAAAGCCAGGTTTACCCATCTCTAGAGTTTGGAAAAATAAAATTTGGCTCATCAAGGTTGGATTCAGTGTCAAATGTATTTGTGTGGAAATAAGTTTCTGAAACACCAAAATTGCCTACGTGCCTTGGAAGTGCAGTTGAAATGCCTAGTAGTTATTGAGTAACTCAGTCTGCCCAGCACCATAAAAGGCAGAATCCACTGACCTGACATAAAGATGAGCAGCTCCCCTCCTCCCCAACCAAGGTATTAAGAACTGAACCGGCCAGGCACGGTGGCTCATGCCTGTAATCCCAGCACTTTGGGAGGCCAGGGTAGGCGGATCACAAGGTCAGGAGATTGAGACTACCCAAGCTAACATGGTGAAACTCCATCTCTACTAAAAATACAAAAAAAAAAAAAAATTAGCTGGGCGTGGTGGCGGATGCCTGTAGTCCCAGCTACTTGGGAGGCTGAGGCAGGAGAATGGCATGAACCTGGGGGACGGAGGTTGCAGTGAGCTGAGACTGCACCACTGCACTCCAGCCTGGGCAACAGAGCGAGACTGTGTCTCAAAAAAAAAAAAAAAAAAAAACTGAACCAAAGAAGTCAGTCTATCCTGCATTTTCAACAATACTGTCTAGCCCAGAAAATTAACACAAGGCAGCAAATGAATAGGAAATGCTCATTTGTGAGAAAGGTGATCAGCATAGTTGGATGGCTGACAAGGAGTTTTATTATCTGCATTGTCCAGAGAATTTTAAAAAGCAAAAGACAATAAGAGTATTGACGAAAGGTGAGTAGAATGTTTGGAAATATTTTCCAGGTATTAAGGACTTCATTTTACTTATTTGTAAAAAAAAATATCCAAAGAAATGCATGGAAATTGTTAGCACTCTAATGCCAGTCCATTTGAATATCTTTCCATCAACCCATGGGTTACTGGAATTTCTTTTAATCCATCTATCAGCAGCCCATCTGAACATGACTACACATGAAATTTCAAGTTTAGTAATCTTTTGTTCCTGCACATAGCCATTATGAAACTCCATTCTACCCATGGTAAAACTTCATCTTTCTGCCAGTGTTTTGGGGAAATGGGATCACAAAGAGCCAAAATTTCTGGGTAACTAAACAAGTATCAAGACATCAGCATCAAACCATAAGAGGGTTATATTTAAGCCACTTTGAGTAAAAATATTTGGAAATCTTTGATCTACTTCTGTTTGTATTCTTAAATAAAGGATCACATAGTATTGCAAGAATACTCCAAAGGTGGTTGACGTGGATAGAGCTATTTGCCTCCAAACTACATGATCTCAGCTTGCAATACCATTTCAACACTTGTATTTTCTCTGTACAGCATATAAGTCAAGAAAACAGAATTACTCTAAGTATTTAAAGCAAGAAGGGATTTAAAATAGGGATTTAGAAATTTATGCAACCATTGGAAGGGCTGGTGGTGTAAAGATCAGGGATACTGCTGCCTGCTAGCATTTCATAATCCAGGAAATGCAGGCTTCATAGGACACTTCTATCCAGGACCTTAGCTGACTGTGGTACCAGAGGAAGTGATTCTCAGTGGGGGTTACTGGAAGTCCTCGGAAAAATCGTATGCCTGAAGATGTCCATATGCCTGCCCACAGCTGCAGCCAGAAGATGCTCTCTCCCTCTTTTCCACATTCCACACCTTGTATGAGCATCTCTCCTTGATAAAATCAAAACTTAAACCCTCCTAGTAAAAGGAAATGTAATTTCCACACTTCCAGTCCCTGCACACAGGAGAGAGTTTGGAAGGGAGAAGTGATGTTGAGCAGCAGTTCCCAACCTTTTTGGTACCAGGAACTGGTGTCGTGGAAGACAGGTTTTCCACAGATGGGTTGCAGGGTGAGGGGATGGATTCAGGATGAAACTGTTCTACCTCAGATCATCAGGCATTAGATTCTCATAAGGAGCACATAACCTAGGTCCCTTGCATGCACAGTTCACAATAGAGTTCATACTCCTATGAGACTCTAATGCTGCTGCTGATCTGATAGGAGTTGGAGCTCCGGTGGTAATGCTCACTCATCTGCCACTCCCCTCCTGCTGTATGGCCCGGTTCCTAACAGGCCACAGACCAGTACAGGTCCACAGCCCAGGGACTGGGGACCCTATTAAGTATCATCAGCAGACATTATTGACATATGAAGTTGTCCTGCTTTTTGTCTGTTGCTGAGTACCATTTATTTAGTGGATTTTCCTTACCTATTCCTCTTCATTCCTTTCCATCTTTTATTTTTGTGGCACTTGATATTAGTAACAGCCAAAAAATCTAATGCCTAATTTATTGAGAATAAATTGTCCCAGGTGAAGACCTTGAGACCATAAAAAACAAACAGTACAGTAGAGTGGTAGGTGCTGGAACAGATGTATTAGCCCAGCTCTGCCAATTACCAGCTACATTATACTAATATTTCTGACTATAGATTTTCTTATCTGTAAAATGGAAATAGTAACAACTGCCATTCCTACCTTTCCCAAAGATGTTGCAAGTATAAAATGACTTATACCTATGAAAGGTCTTCACAGATTGTAGAGTATTATGAAATATAATTCATTCTCTCACTCACTCAACACATTTATTTAGTACTTAGTCTAAGACATAGAATTGGACATTTCGAGGGTATAATATAAAGACAAACAACAGTCTCTGTGCCCTAGAAATCTACCACTTAGTAGCAGAACAAAATACATAAATATAAAACCAAAATACAAAACAGAAAGTTAGAAGGGCAGTAAGGAAGAAACAAAGGATGACACTTTTGCCTAGGAAGGAACTATTATTTGCATGTGAAGAAATTAGGAAGGCTTTATGACCCAGATCATTCATCTACTTAACCTGTTCTCCTATCTGATTCTTGAACTCTCACTCTCACATGCTATACTCACAATCTTCAGTAGATGTCATTGCCTTAGTTCCATTAACCATCCATCTAATTCCTTTTTCTCCATTCTCATTGTAATTGTTTTAGCTTGGGGTCTTATCACCACTGTAATACCTTCCTCATTAATCTATCTGCCCCCCAGCCTGCCCTCACCATACTCCCCACCCTACCCTACCCAATCCACAATCCTATATAAAATTAATTGATCCTCTGCACTGCTCTCAAAATAATCTATCCAAAATAAAAATCTAGTCGTATAATAACCTGCTTAAAATCCCTTCAAAAAGTAACCCTTACTTTTAGGATAAAGGTAGCACACAAGGCCCTCCGTGGTCTGGTCTCAGTTTCCCTCTTGACTTACATAGGGTGTGCCTTTGTGCACAAACTTCATGACACCTATCTATAACATTCAAGACGGTTTTCTCTTTTTTCCTTCCTGGTCCATGACAGTGTTAAGAGTAATATAGCTGTGGTCCCTAAAGTGAAGGAATGGAATTAAGAGATTGGTAGGCTGAGGAACAAAGGAACTGGCTGAAGAGAATAAAAGAGGAAAAAGTATGACTAAGGATAAGGGAGAAAGGTAAAAATATGTAGTTGGTGACATCTGCCTTACATGATACTGAATGTGGGAGCCCGGACTTAAGCTGATTGTCAGATAAGGAAGGATTCACTGGGCAGGGGCACTCAAAACTGTGGCCAAGAAGATGAGATTCTTCTCTATAGAAGGGTCTGAAGCCAAGAACTCTCTGAACCTTTTTATGGAGGAGGAATTGGTTTAGGGGGAGGTCTTACTGACCATAAGAAGTTCCACTATATATACTGTTCTCCAGATATTTTCTAGTGGGATGCATTGCTGCAATTATGATAAAGGTTATCTAACATTTACATAGCACTTTACAGTTTCCCAAATGCTGCCACAAATATCCCATTTAAAGACCAAATTATAGGCTTTCCAAATTAAAGCAGTGTTTCCAAAGGGTTTCCAGACTACTTGCTTGGCCAACTAAAATGGTTATTACATGCTATGTTTTTATGGAGTCTTTGAATTCTCTATTGACTCTTGGCAAAACTAATGTGTTTGAGTGTTTTCCAACATTAACATGATAACATGGTAGAGTCTAAAAAACACTTGAATGAATAATCACAATCATTTGTGCTAAGAACTCAGATCATCTCTGCAAAAACAAACGAAAAAACAAACAAAAATCAGCTAGTGCAGTATAGAAGATTAAAGAGAGGAGGTAGTGTAAGAAGACATAAAGGCAGGTCTTGACTGCCAACTTGCCTCTATCTGTTCTTTTTAGCCATCAGACTGGTCTCAGTGCACTCATGTGTCCAAGGGAGAAGGTGGGAAAGAGGTGTGCAGAAGGAAAAGCTCCTTTTATTTTGTAGTTAACAGATTGATTAACTTTTTCTGAATATTTTGCTTAAAGAGTTAAAGGCCTAGAGTTTAATCTTGTGTTGCTGAACTACTGATTGGTTTATATCAAAGATATTAAAAATTAACCTTTCCCCAAATCCTTTCTCCTTCCTGACTCCAACACCAAAGTCTTGTCACATCTACTTGGAGAAACTGACCCAGACTAAATGTGTTTTAGCTCCCAAATTGAAACTTGAAAGGATAAGACATTGTAAATATAAACAATGCTTTTCAATTACTTCACAAATAATTGCTCCTTCCTTTTTCCACTCTTCTGAAGTTCTCTTCTGTAATAACTAGATCGATGTATCCCTTAGCTGCTGAAGTTTCTGGCAGGAGTCCTAAGACTTGATGCAATTCCGATGACAGGATTAATACCCTGCTGGGGCAAACTGAAAGCAAGAGGCACTTTCATTTAGAACATCTGGTCACCTAGTCTTAGGACTTTTTCGTAAGTGCATTGTAGTCCCCAAATTTCACATTCTTTTGGAGAACCACGAGGATTTGTTCATTTGTATTACACCCTTATAGACAAGGAGAGAATATTCATGGCTCTAGGCTTCTCCATGGAAAACTGGGGCTGTTACAGTGGCCTTAACTTAGCAATCTCTCATGCTAGTGATGGCTCTCTAATTAGGAAAAAGATACAAAATAACATTTGTGAAGTGCTCCACAGATGATTTTTGTATTTTTTTTCCCTGTGGTTGCTGTAATAAGTTACCACAAAGTTGGTAGCTTAAAACAATGTACATTTACTCTCTTACAGTTCTGAAGGACAGAAGTCTGGGGAAAAATTAAAGTATCAGCAAGACCATACTCCCTCTGGAGCCCTAGAGGAGAATCTCTCTCCTTGACATCTCTACCTTTTACACCTGTGGTTTTTTGTTTTGTTTGTTTGTTTTTTTTGGAGACGGAGTCTTGCTCTTTGGCCCAGGCTGGAGTGCGGTGGCAAGCTCCGCCTCCCGGGTTCACGCCATTCTCCTGCCTCAGCCTCCCAAGTAGCTAGGACTACAGGCGCCCACCACCACACCCGGCTAATTTTTTGTATTTTTAGTAGAGACAGGGTTTCACCGTGTTAGCCAGGATGGTCTCGATCACCTGATCTCGTGATCTGCCTGCCTTAGCCTCCCAAAGTGCTGGGATTACAGGCGTGAGCCACTGTGCCCGGCTATACCTATATTTCTTGCACACCTTGGCTCATGGCCCTTTTTCCCAACTTCAAAGCAAGCCATCTGGCCTCTTGCATCAGTGGTCACATTGCCTTCTTCTGTGTCAGACTGCTTTCTGCCTCCCTCTTACAGGGGCAGCTGTGATTGTATTGGGTCCACCCAGATAATACCAGATAGTCTCGCTATTGAAACATCCTTCACTTAATCAGAGCTGCAAAGTCTCTTTTGCCATCTAAGGGAACATCCACAGTTCCCAGGAATTAGAACCTGGATAACTTTTCGGGGGCCATTATGCTGCCTACCACACTTTTGCTTTTAATTTTCACACCGCCACCACCACCATCATCACGCAGACATTGTTACCTCCATTTTACAGATGAAGTTACCGAGGCAAAGACTGATTATGAAATGTATTATTTTAGGAAATAAGTGGCAGAGCCAAAGTTCAAACCCAGTTTTTCTGGGTTTATGAAAGAAAAAAAAAGAGGAAAAACCAGGGATATAAGGAAAAACTGATGACAAATTTTTCAAATCTTTTTTCTCAAATTCCCTTCTAGTTCTCCTGTACAGCACAGGTAACCCAAGAGTGACCCTCTACATCTGCCTGACCTTGGCAGAAAAAAAAACAAAATCTCCATTTTTAAACTTGGGATGAGAAAGAAATGGTGACTGACAATTGGTTGAAATTCATTTGTATAATGTTTCACCTAAACCCCTTTTTTCATCTGAGATGTGGAGATTTGAAAAATAAATGAACCCCTTTTATGATTTTTCTTACTTTCAAGTTGTCTAATAAGAACAACTTTTCAGTTGTTTCTATGTGTTTTTACAAGTATCACCTCATTTAACCCTCACAATACCCATACGCTGCAGGTGCTATCGTTCTTCTCATTTGTTTTCATTTCACAGATGAGTGTATTGAAGCACACAGTACTGAAGTAATTGTGGTCAACTTTTCACAGACCGGGATTCAAGCCCAGGGATCTTTAACCAGTAGGAATCTTACTACACTACTTATAGTCTAATGCTTTGCATATATTTTAACCTCCCTCTAGTTTGTAAGTTCCATAAGAGGAGGCTTTATTCTAATTCTCCCTTTTCTCTGCATCATTGAACATGTGTATTATCCATAACAGACTTTTAGGTGCTGAATAAATGAGTGAATATTTATTATGATTGAATTTCTCTTTTCCCCATATGTTTACTCTTAAATATATTCCTTTAGAAGCTTGCTATTCAAAGTGTAGTCCCCAAGCCAGCAGCATAGGCATCACCTGGGACGCTATGAGGAATGCAGAACCTCAGACCCCACCCAAGACCTGCTGAATGAGAATCTGCATTTCAACACATTTCTCAGATGATCTGCATGCACATTAAAGTTTGAAAAGCACTCTTGAAAGCACATGGTTAAATTTAACAAACTTAATCCACTATATCCACATGCTTCTCTCACCTACCGACATACTTGAGCACCTTGGCTCTGGTCTCTTCAAGTTTATTCTAGGTCTAAGGTTCTGTGAATTGGCCAGTTCCACAAAAGCTGTTCCTTTTGTAAGCACTTGTTTCAATATGACAAGAGCAACATTACTCAAGGGAAGCATTAGTGGGTAGCTAGTACTTTTTTTTTTTTTTTTTTCTTTTGCTTCAAAGTTCTCAACAGCAAGCACACAAGAAGTTCCCCTGTCCCTGGACACACACACAGACTGCACTTCAGTGGACTGCATGGCAGGTGAGCCGGGAAGCTGCAGCCCAGATGGAGAAAAGACTAGCAACCTGTCCCTGGCACAGGGAAGGAAGCTGCTCATCATGGTGACATAAAGTAAAGCTTCTAAAGTAGCTCATATGTCTCGACCATCAGGAGGGTTTTGTAACAACACATCTCATCTTCCCACTCTCATCTCTAGACCCTGTGGCACCTGGCTGTGAAAACTTTTAAATAAAGGAAGCATTGATATGGTGCATCCAAGGCAATGCTTTTGAGAGAATCTAAAGAGCAGTTTGTGATCCCAAGATCAGGGCATCTCTTTTTAAGAGCTGATATTACCATATGAATAATAAAAAGAAAGTACTCACTTAGCATAAAAGAAGATGAGATCACCACAGATCCCCACTTCAGAAAATGAATATCAGACTCATTCCGAAAATGGTATAGGAAAATTGAACTGTAAAGAAACCAACAACTTTCAGGTGATGTAATCTAGTGCACCTTCAGAATGCGACAAATCTAGATTAGAGTTTGTACTAGACTTTTTGTTTTAAGATTTTAATTTCTACCTACATAAAAATATATTGGTGGGGGATTGCTATAATTAACATGCAATCCTCAATCTGTAATATAACCAGAGGATGCTGATACCACATTAGTAGAGGGCATTTTTGAGTATTTTAAACCTCAAACTTTGGTTTTAAACAGTACTTGATTCTGATCACATTTAACTGAGGGCTTTTGCTTCTGGCCAAGATAGAGTAACAGGGATAGAATGTATCATCCTTCCTGAAACAACCACAAACTAGACAAAATATGTAAAACAATGGTTCTCAAGATGTAGGATGTGAGGCAGCAAAGGACAGAAATCCCTGAGAAATATAAAACAAGTGAAGTGAGCCCTACCGTCACCAGCTTACTTCCTGGAAGGAGACTTTCGGCTGCAGCACATGAAGAGAGAATCCAGGTAGAGCTTGGTAGTCTCCCTGAGTTGAGGTGACAAGGCTAAAATTATGGGGAGGCTGCTTTCCAGGGCAGAGTGCCAGAAAAGAGAGCTGTGTATGGGGAAGACTCTGAAGGTCTTCAGAAGGACCCCTTTGCATATTCAACTGAGTACTGACCAATACAGGTATAAGAGGAAACTACCAGAGGCCAGGGAAAGAACCATCCAAAAGAATTAGAGAACAGAAAACTCACAGCTTACACAGGACAGGGAAAAGTGCCTGTTTCCATTAGACAGAATGGAAAATCCCATAACACACAGGATATAGGATAGACTACCATATTAGTTTTCTATTGCTGTGTAACGATGTACCATGAATTTAGCAGCTTAAAAACAATACCCATTTATTATTTCACAGTTCTGCAGATCAATAGTTCAAGCAGGTTTGACAAGATTCTCTGTTCAAGGTCTCATAAGGCCAAAATCAAGCTGTCAGTAAAGTTGGGCTCTTATCTGGAGACTCTGGAGAAGACTCTGTTTCCGCATTCATTCTTGTTATTGACAGAACTCAATTTCTTGTGGCTGTAAGAATGAAGTCCCTATTTTCTTCTGGCCATTGCTCATGGATTGCTCTTGCTCCTAGAGGCCACTCTCAGCTCTCAGATTCTTTCCCGGTGACCCCTTTCATATTCAAGGTAATGACACATCAAGTCTCCCTGGTGTTTAGAGTATTTGACCTACTCTTCTGCAATCATCCAGAGAACAGAATCTGCTTTTTAAAATACAGGCTAGGCCCACAAGATAATCTACTTATCTTAAAGTCAACTGATTAATAATATTAGTTACATGTGCAAAATCTCTTTTTCCAGCCATGTGGAAAAAAAGTCATTAAAAAAAAATCATGTTAATACCCAGGGGAAAAATACAGGGATTAACTTAGAACTCTACCAACTAAAAGTACTCAGAAGAGTCTTGCCTCAGTAGTTGGATTAAAATTGCCCTCCATGAAATATGGTCCTGAACTATATTAACAAAGTTTAAAAGCAAGACCCAAAAAAATCAAACTATTTCCAAATAACTTAACCACCATAACTTAACCATACCAGGACAAAACTCTAGAACACCTACAGGAATGCAAAAATAACTAGCAGCCAAAAAAGTCAAATTCACAATGTCAGGTATTTAATAAAAAATTCCTCCCAGGCATGCAAAGCAGCAGGAATAGGTGACCCACAATGAGGAGATAAATAAAACAATAAAACTCAACTCAGAACTGACAGCAGTGACAGAATTAGTAGACAAAGATCTTACCATAAATATTACATTTATAATATTTCATATGGTGAAAAAGATAGAGGAAACACTAATCTTGTTAAGTGGAAACACGGCAGATTTTTTAAAAGATATACAATGATCTTTTAGAGATGAAAATACATTATGTGGGATTGATGTCAGATTTGACATTGCAGAAGAAAAGGTAAGTGAACTAAAAGACGCACCAACAGAAACTATCTAAAATAAAACACACAGAGAGTAGGGAATTAAAATAAATAAACAAACAGAACACGCACAAGTTGTGGGCAAATTCAAACGTCTACTATATGTATAATTGAAATCCAATCCTCAAAGGGAGATAGAAGTAATATAAGAATTAATCACTGAAAAATTTCCAAATTTGTTGAAAACTATAGACCCATAGGCCCAGGAAGCTCAACCAACCCCAAGGACAAGAAGCATAAAGAAAATTATACCATGGAACATTATTATGAAATGCTCAAAATCTGTGTTTTAAAAAATCTTAAAATCAGCCAAGAAAAAAATTATGATATACACAGGAACAAATATTAGGATGAAAGCATATTTTTCATCAGAAATAATGCAAATGAGAAGATAATGGAGCAACATATCTGAAGTACTGAAAAAATAATTGTCAACATAGAATTTTACACAACAGTAAAAAATATTTCTGAGAAATGAAGATGAAATACTCTTTTAGATATACAACAACTGATCCATTGCTATCAGATCTGCACTACAAGAAATGTTAAGAAAATCTTTCAATCAAAAGGAAAATGATACCAGATAGAAATATGTATCTACACAAAATAATGAAAAACATTTGAAATAACTAAATGGGTAAATATGATTTATTTCTTTTTTTATATTTATTTTTATTTTTTAAATTTATTTCTAGAGGCAGGGTCTCACTCTGTCATCCAGGCTAGAGTGCAGCGGTGATCATAGCCTCAAACTCCTGGGCTCAAGCAATCTTACATCCTCAGTTTCTCAAGTAGCTGTGACTACAGGTATGTACCACCACATCTGGCTAATTTTTCATTTTTTTGTAGAAATGGGATCTTGCTATGTTGCTCAGGCTGGTCTCAAACTCCTGGCCTCAAGCAATCCCTTTGCCTCTGTCTCCCAATACAGTGGGATTATAGACATGAGTAACAGAGACTGGCTTATGATTTATTTCTTATTATTGAGATGGCTTTTAAAAATAATTGGCTATTTAGAACAGAGATAAACAAAGTTTTTTTCTAGGAAGAGCCAGATTGTAAATATTTCATGCATTGTGGTTCACACAGTTTTTGTGACAACTACTCAACTCTACTGTTATATCATAAAAGCATTCATTAAAATATGTGAATAAATTGATATAGCTGTGTTACAGTAAAATCTTATTTACCAAAACAGTTGGCAGGCAGGTTTGGTCACTGGGCCTTAATTTGCCAATCTCAGAGTTAAAGAAAAAACAATAATAAATATAGCATGAGAATTATAATATAGGTAGAAGAAAAGGTATGACAAATAAAGCATAAAGTCCAGAAGGTGAAAACTGGTACCTACTGTTCTCATACCATATGTAAAGCAAAACAATGTTACTTGAAGGTAAACTGTGCTAAGTTAACTATTTAAGTATATTATAAATCCTAAAGCAACTGCTAACAAATAATTATAGTTAATACACAATTAAGGAAATTAAAAATGAAAATGTAGAATCATAAGTAAAATTCAAAAGAAAGCAACAAAAAGCAAGAGGGAACAAAGAACAAGTGAAACAAACAGGAAACAAATATCAAGAAAATACAACGCACGGATTAAAACGTCAATGACGATAAGGGAAGAGGGGATAATACACAAGGTCAGATGGGTAATGTTAGTGGAGAGATGAAAACTGTAAAAAAAGAATCAAGTAGAAATGCTGGAAATAGAAACACAATCATAGATGAAGAATGCCTCCCATATGCTCATCAGTAGACTTGACACAACTGAGACAAAGAAAAAAGAAAACCAAGGTAAGTCCATATAAATAACTCAAACAAAAACACAAAGAAAAAATAGAGAAAACAGGAGCTATAGAATATTATCAAATAATCTAATTAAAATTAATGATAGACTCTAAATCACATATCCAAAAAGCTTGGAAAATACCAAGTAGAACACCAAACTGCTGAAAAACCATGACAAAGAAAAAAAATCTTGAAAGCAGCTAAAGGAAAAAAAGCAACACATAAAGTATAGACAAACAAAGACAAGAATTAGAGCAGACTTTTCATCAGAAACCATGGAAGCCAAAAGATAACACACTGATGTCTTTAAAGGGCTGGAAAACAAAACAAACAAAAACAAATTTAAAAACCCACTGTCAATTCAGAATTCTAAACTCAGAGAAAGAAGAAAAGAGAAAATAGGAAATAAAGGTATTTTCATACAAACAAAAGCTGAGCCAAATTATTGCCATTTGATCTTCACTAAAACAAATGTTAAAGGAAATTTTTTAGTAGAAAATGTATAACACCAGACAGAAATTTGGATCTACACAAAGAAATGATGCACACTGGATGTGGAATAAATGAAGAAAATATAAATTTTATTTGCATTACTTATAATTAGAACAGAGATTAATAAACATTTATTCTAGGAAGACCCAGATTGTAAATATTTTATGTATTGTGGTCACACAGTCTTTGTGACAACTACCCAACTGTAGTACTCTAAAATGTAACTACAAAAAGGAAAAATAATAGTAACATTTTGTGCATTTAAAGCACACACAAAAGTAAAATATATGACAACAAAAAAGCACATATACAAGTAAAATATGTGACAACAATGATACAAAAAATAAGATGAGGAATTGGAAATACTGTTATAAGATCCTTATACCACAGGTAAAATGGTATAATACTACTTTAACTCTGATTAATTAAATACGTATATTGTAAATCCACGGCAACAACTAAAACAGATTTTTTTTTTTAAGACGGAATCT
This sequence comes from Macaca nemestrina, assembly GCF_043159975.1. NCBI lineage: Eukaryota > Metazoa > Chordata > Mammalia > Primates > Cercopithecidae > Macaca > Macaca nemestrina. The sequence continues at coordinate 106,674,762 of NC_092130.1, read as the reverse complement.
CACTCTGTCGCCCAGGCTGGAGTGCAGTGGTGCGATCTGGGCTCACTGCAAGCTCTGCCTCCCACGTTCACGCCATTCTCCTGCCTCAGCCTCCGGAGTAACTGGGACTACAGGCGCCCGCCAACAAGTCTGGCCAATTTCTTGTATTTTTTAGTAGAGACGGGGTTTCACGGTGCTAGCCAGGACGGTCTCGATCTCCTGACCTCATGATCCGCCCACCTCGGCCTCCCAAAGTGCTGGGATTACAGGAGTGAGCCACCGCACCTGGCCAAAAAGGATTCTTAAAAGTGATATAAATAACAAACCAATAGTAGAGATGAAAGGGAGTCATAAAATGCAATCAATCAAAAATAAGAGAAAAATAATAAATGATACAAACAAGAAACATTTCACAAAATGGTAGATTTAAAATTAGCCATATTGGCAATGACATTAAATGTGAACTATCTAAACACACCAATAAAAAGGCAGAGATTATTCAACTAGATAAAAGTCAAAGCAAGACCCAACTACATGATGTCTATGATAAACCAACTTTAAATATAAATTAACTGATAGGTTAAAAGAATGGAAATAAAAATGGCATACAAACACTAATAATAAGAAAGCTGGGAAAGCCATATTGATACCGAGAAAAGTAGACTTAAGGATAAGGACTATTATAGCAGATAAAGTGGAAGAATACAAAAGGATAAAATGGTCAATTTTCTACACAGACATAACAATCCTAAAGACATATTTACCTAAAAATATGATTTAAAAATACCTAGACCAGATGTAGTGGCTTGCACCTGTAATCTCAGCACTTTGGGAGGCCAAGGTGGGAAGATTGCTTAAGACCAGGTGTTTGAGACCAACCTGGGCAACATAGCCAGACCCTGTCTCTACAAAAAAATTCTTCAAAATTAGCCAGGCATGGTGTCACGCACCTGTATTTTTAGCTACTTGGGAGGCTGAGGCAGGAGGACTGCCAGAGCCCAGGAATTTGAGGTTGCCGTGAGATATGATTGTGCCACTACACTCCAGCCTGAGTGACAAAGTGAGAACCTGTCTCTTAAAAAAATAAAAATGTGCAAATAAGATAAAAATAACTAAAGGAGAAACAGACAAGTCCACAATTATATTTGAAGTCGCCAACACTCTTCTTTCAGAAATTGGTAGAAAAAGTAGACAAAAAGTAAGTAAGGATATAGAAGAGTTGAACAATACAGTTAACCAATTTGACCTAACTGACATTTATAGATCAATCCAAGAACAGCAGGATACACACTTTTCTCAAGTACACATGGAATATTCATCAAGACAGACTATCTTCTGTGCCAAAAATCAAACCTTGACAAATCTGAAGGAAACAGAAATTATGCAATATATGTTCTCTGAACATAGCTCAATTAAACTAGAAATGAAAAACAGAATAACATCCAGAAAATTCTCAAATATTTGGAAATTAAACAATATACTTCTAAATAATCCATGAATCAAAGAAGAAGTTTCTTTGAGCATTACATCCAGGGTCCTGAGAATCAATCCACCCCACCCACTGCAGCCTGTACCTATGTGTACCATAGGGAAGCCTGAGAACAGGCTAATGCCATTCACAGCCTTCAGCAGTGGTGACCATGCATGCCATCCAGGGGCCTGAGGATAGACTTGCCTGGTTCATTGCCACCACCACTGGAACCCCAGCATACCATCTGAGGGCCTGGGGATTGATTCATTCTGCCACTGAAGCTGGCACCCACACACACCATCAGGGAGCATGATGACAAGCATGCCTCATCCACTACCACCACTGCCACTGCCCATGCATGTTATTCAGGGCCCTTAGGATCTATCCATCCCACTTACCACCACAAGTACCTACATGCACCATCAGAAGGCCAGAGAACAGGCCTATTCCACCTGCAACCACTGGTACCAGCACATACCTTCTGGGGGCCTGAGAATGTACCTATCCCATCTGATGCCACCAACTAGGTGCACATCCCTAGAGCCCAAGAACTAGCTTTCACAGCCTGCCACCACCACTGCCACCAGCACTCCCTCACATGCACCTCACATGGACCTGGGGACTGGCCTGCCCACCCTACCAGTGCCACTGCTGGCACCCACACATGTCACTCAGGGCATGAAGTCTGGCCTACTGCCACTCCTGCCATAGCCAACACCATGAACACCACCCAAGGGCCAAGAACCCACTCATTTGCCTGCCTGGCCCACTGCTGTCACTGGCAGCACCCAAGCAACCTGCCTAGAAGTCCAAGAACTGGCCTACTCAAATCTGCTACCACTGATACCAGCATACACTGGCCAGGAAAACAAAGACCAGCACGCCTGGCCTGCCACCACTACTAGTGCTCAAACATTAGCCAACCTGGCATCCCCATCCCACCAAAATGCCATCACAGCCTCCATTAACATGCACAGCCTAAACCACTAAGGAGCTCAAACACCACTGATGCTGATTACAGTTGAAGAAGTCATATGGAGACTACACTACTGCTACCCAGAATCAAAGCCAAAATACCTATAGATATATCTATAGGAAAAGTCTTTTCCTGAAAAAGCCAATCCATAAAATTCAAAAAAGTGATTATTATATCAGATGCATAGATATCTCGTGTAAGGGCAAAAGAAACATGAAAAAGCAAGGAAACATGACACCTTCAAAGGGACATAGTAATTCTCCAATAATAGATCCCAAAGAAAAGGAAATCTATGAAATATCTGAAAAAGAATTCAAAATAATGATATTAAAGAAATTCAGTTATACGTAAAAGAACAAGATAAATAATACAAAGAAATCAGGAAAACAATTTAGGATATGAATGAGAAATTTACCAAAGAGCTAGGTATCACAAAAAAGAACCAAACAGAAATTCTGGAACTGAAGAACTCATTGAATGAAATAAAAATACATTCAAAAGTTTCAACAATAGACTAGATAAAGCAGAAGAAAGAATTTCTGAACTCAAAGGTCTTTTGAAATAATACAGTCAGACAAAAATAAAGAATAAAAAAGAATGAAGCCTATGTCTTTTATGGGACACCACAAAGTGACCACATATTCAATTTTTTCGTGTCCCAGACGGGAAAGAGAACAACCAAAGGGATAGAAAACTGATTTTACAAAACAGTAGCTGAAAAGTTACATAGTCTTGCAAGAGATTTCAACATCTAGATACAGGGAAGCTCAGAGATCCTCAAATAGATGCAATTCAAAAAGATCGTCCCAATGGCACATTATAACCAAACTGTCAAAAGTCAAAGACAAAGTGAGAATTCTAAATACAGCAAAATAAAAGTGTCTAGTCACTTATAAAGGAACCCCATCAGAATAACAGTGGTTTTCTCAGCAGAAACTTTACAAGCCAGAAGAGAATGATATATATTCAAAATGCTGAAAGAAAAAAAGAAGCTGCCAGGGAAGAAGACTATACTCAGAATAAATAAAGTATTTCCCAGACAAGAAAAAGCTGAATTCATCACCACTAGACCAGCCCTACAAGAAATGTTTAATAGAGTCCTACACCTTGAAGTAAAAGGACAAATTCCACTATCATGAAAACACACAAAAGTATAAAACCCACTCACTGGTAGAGCAAACACACAAATAAGGAAAAGAAAAGATTCAAATGGTATCACTGTGGAAAATGACCAAAACACAATAATAAACAATAAGATTGGAAAAAAAAAGAAAAAAAATGATATATAAAACAGCCAGAAATCAATTAATAAAATGACAGGAATAAGCCTTCACATATCAATAACCTTGAATGTAAACAGATTAAACTCATAACAATTCTACATACCCAATACTAGACCACCCAGGTACATTGAGGAAGTATTATTAGATTTATGGGGAGAGATTCACCCCAATACAAAAATAGCTGCAGACTTCGACACCCTACTCTCAGCAATAGACAGATCATCTAGACAGAAAATTAACAAGGAAACATTGGATTTAAATTGAACCTTAGACCAAAAGACCTGGCAGACATTTACGGAATAGTTTTATCTAACTGCCACAGAATACATATTCTTCTCATCAGCACACAGAGCATTCCCTAGGGCAGACCATATGTTAAGCCACAAAACAAGTCTCAAAAAATTTTTTAAATTTGAAATCATATCAAGTATCTTCTCAGACCACAATGAAATAAAACTAGAAATCAATAACAAGAGAAACTTCAGAAACTGTGCAAAATACACGGAAACTAAACATACTTCTGAACAACCACTGGGTCAATGAAGAAAGTGATGAGGAAATTAAAAAAAATTTCTTCAAACAAATGAAAATAGAAGCACAACATACCAAAATCTATGGAAGACAGCAAAAGCAGTGCTAAAAGAGAACTTTATAGCAATAAACACCTACCCAAAAAGGTAGAAAGATTTCAAATAAATAACCCAATGATGTACCTTAAGGAACTAGAAAAGCTAGAAAAAACCAAACCCAAAATTAGTAGAAGGAAAGAAAGAAGATCAGAGCAGAACTACACAAAATACAGACTTAAAAAAATAAAAAAACACAAAGGATCAACAAAATGAAAAGTTGGTTTTCTGAAAGATAAACAAAATCAATAAACCACTACTAGATTCACAAAGAGAAGACTGAAATAAACAAAATAAAAAATAGAAATACAAAAGATCATCAGAGACTATCTGAACAACTACAAACTACATACACTAACAAACTGGAAACCCTAGAAGAAATAGATAAATTACTGGACACATACAACCTACCAAGATGAAACCAGAAAGAAATAGAAAACCTGAACAGACCAACTTGAAAAATCAAGGAAACATGACATCATCAAAGGAACACAATAATTATTCAGTAAAAGATCTCCAAGAGAGAGGAAAGTAAAAGTGTCCTAACAAAGAAAAGCCCAGCACCAGATGACTTCACTGACAAATTCTGCCAAACTTCCAGAAAGAACTAAAACCAATTCTCTTCAAACTATTCCAAACAATAGAAGAGGAGGGAATTCGCCCTAACTCATTCTATGAGACCAGCATTACCCTGATATCAAAAATAAGCAAGGATAAAACAAAAAGAGAAAACTACAGGCAAATAACCCTGATGAACATAGAGGAAAAGAATCCTAAACAAAATACTAGCAAACCAAATCCAATAGCACATCAAAAGTATAATACACCATAATCAAGTGGGATTTACCTCAAGGATGCAAGGATAGGTCAACATATACAAATCCATAAAAACAGATCGCATCAAGAGAATGAAGGACAAAAACTACATGATCATCTCAATTGGTACAGAAAAATCATTTGATAAGATTCAACATCCCTTTATGATAAAAAATCTCAACAGATAAGGCATAGATGGAGCATACTTTAACATAATAAAGGTCATATATGAAATATCCCAGTCTAGCCAACATGGTAAAACCCTGTCTCTTCTAAAAATACAAAAATTAGCTGGGGGTGGTGGCACATGCCTATAACCCTAGCTACTCGGGAAGTTGAGGTGTGAGAATCGCTTGAACCCTGGAGGCGAGGTTGCAGTGAGCCAAGATTGCACCACTGCACTCCGGCCTGGGTGACATAGCGAGACCCTGTCTCAGAAGAGAAGAAAAGAACAGAAAAACCCATAGCTAACGTCATACTGAATGAGGGAAAGCTGAAAGCCTTTCCTCTAAGAACTGGAACAAGACAAGGATGCCCACTTTCACCACTCCTATTCACATAGTATTGGAAGTCCTAGCCAGAGCAATCAGGAAAGAGAAAGACATAAAAAAGCATTCAAATTGGAAAAAAGAAACTCAAACTGTCCCTTTTTGCAGATGTTCCTTTTCTAGATCTTCCATCTAGAAAAACTGAAGATTCCACCAAAAAGCTCTTAGATATGATAAATTCAATAAAGTTGCAGAATATAAAATCAACATACAAAATCAGTAGCATTTCTATACATCAATAATGAACTAGCTGAAGAAGAAATAAAGAAGGTAATTCCATTTACAATAGCTATCAACAAATAATACCTAGGAATAAGTTTAACAATGAGGTAAAAAACCTCTCAAGAAAAACTACAAAACACTGATGAAATAAATTGAAACAACAAACAATGGAAAGACTTCTCATGATCACGAATGGGAAGAATATTGCTAAAATGTCCATACTCCCTAAAGGAATCTACATATTTAATGCAATCCCTATCAAAAGGCCAGTGTCAGTTTTTTACAGAAATAGAAAAATAATCCTACAATATGTATGGAACCAAGAAAGAGCCCCAAAAGCCAAAGCAATCCTGAGCAAAAAGAACAAAGTTGGAGGCAGCACACTCGCTGACTTTAAAATATGTTACAAGGCTATAGTAACTAAAATAACATAATATTGGTATAAAAAGACACATACACCAGTGGAACAAAACAGAGAATCCAGAATTAAATTTATGCGTTTACAGCAAACCGATTTTCAACAAAGTTACCAAGAATATACCTTGGGGAAAAGATGGTCTCTTTAATAAATAGTACTGGGGAAATTAGGTATCCTTATGCAGGAGAATGAAACTGGACCCTTTTCTCTCACCATATACAAAATTCTGCTCAAAATGGATTAAAGACTTAAACATAAGACCCAAAACTATAAAACTACTGCAAGAAAACATAGGGTAAATGCTTCAAGAAACTGGTCTAAGGAAAGATTTTATGGCTAAGACTTTAAAAGCACAGGTAACCAAAACAGAAATAGACAAATGGGACTATATTAAACTAAAAAGTTTCTGCACAGCAAACGAAACAATCAACAGAGTGAAGAGACAACTTGTTGAATTGGAGAAAATGTTTGCAAATTATTCAGTTGACAAGGGACTAATGTCTAGAATATGCAAGGAACTGAAACAACTCAACAGTTGTTGAAAACAATCCGATTTTTAATGATCAAAGGATATGAACAGACATTTCTCAAAAAAAGGCAAAGAAGTGGCCAACAGGTATATAAAAGAATGTTCAGGCCGGGCGCAGTGACTCACGCCTGTAATCCCAGCACTTTGGGAGGCCGAGGTGGGCAGATCACGGGGTCAGGAGATCAACACCATCCTGGCTAACAGGGTGAAACCCCATCTCTACTAAAAATACAAAAAATTAGCCGGGTGTCCTGGCGGGCGCCTGTAGTCCCAGCTACTCGGGAGGCTGAGGCAGGAGAACGGCGTGAACCCGGGAGGTGGAGCTTGCAGTGAGCCGAGATCGCACCACTGCACTCCAGCCTGGGCGACAGAGCCAGACTCCATTTCAAAAAAAAAAAAAAAAAGAATGTTCAATGTCACTAATCATCAGGGAAATGCAAATCAAAACCATGATTAGATTTCATCTTACCCAAGTTAGAATGCTTGTTATTAAAAAGATTAAAAATAACGGTGCTGGCAAGAATGTGGAGAAAAGCAAATTCTTATACACTATTGGTGAGAATGTAAATCAGTTCGGCCACTATAGAAAATAACATAGCGATTTCTCAAAAAAAAAAAAAGCACTACCATATGATTTAACAATTCCACTACTGGATGTTCATCCAAAGGAAAGGAAGTCAGCATTATCAAAGGGATACCTGTACCCCCATGTTTATTGCATTGCAACACTATTCACAATAGCAAAGACATAGAATCCACCTGTGTCTATCAACCGACAAACAGATAAAAAAAAATGTGATACATTTACACAATGGAATACTGTTCTTCCATAAAAAAATGAAATCATGTTATTTACAGCAATGTGGATGGAACCAGAGATCATTATGTTAACTGAAATAAGCCAAGCACAGAAAAACAAATATTGCATATTCTCACTCATATGTGGGAGTTGATCTCATGGAGATAGAGTAAAATGATGGTTACCAGATGCTGGGGAGGGGGATGGAGAGATGGAGAACAGTTGGTTAATAGGTATAAACACATAGTTAGACAGAAGAAATAAGTTTCAGTGTTTAACAGAATAGTAAGGCAACTATAGTTAACAATATATCATATATTTCCAAATAGCTAGAAGATTTGAAATGGTTGCAACACAAAGAAATTACAAATCTCTTAAGTGATAGATATCCTAATTACCCTGATTTGATCATTATACATCATATGCATGTATCAAAATATTACATGTACCCCATAAATATGTATATTTTATGTATCAATAAAAATTATATGCATATGTGCACACACACAATACAAGTCTCAAGGAAAATATTAACATATTCTGAACTCGATGAAAAGAAAAATATTACATATCATCATTTTAAAATTAAGCATATACCTACCATATGATCCAGCCATTCCACTCAGATATTTACCTGCAAGAAAAAAAGAAAAAAGAAAATATGTTTATACAATGACCTGTACATGAATGTCCTTAGGCTCTTTATTTGTAATTGCCAAAAATAGAAGCAACCCAAATGTCTATCAACAGGTGAATAAATCAACAAATTTTGGTATAGTCACACAATGGAATACTACCTACAATGAAAAGGGATACACATATTTTAGTATATTCATTAAATGTAATAGAAAGGAATGAACTATTAATATATACAACAATATAGGTGAATTTCAAAACTATTATGCTGAGGGAAATAAACCAGGCAAAAAGGAGTAAATATTATTCCATCTTATAAAATTCTAGAAAATGCAAATTAATCTGTAGTGACAGATCAGTGGTTGCCTGGGAATGAAGGGTGGGGTGAGGAGGGATTACAAAATGACTCAAACTTTTAGGGGTGATGGCTATGTTCACTGTCTTGATTATGATGATAGTTTCATGGGTATGTGAATATATCAAAATGTATCGAAACTATGTATTTTTAGATATATGCAGTTATTGTATATGTCAACCTACACAAAGTTGTTAAAAATGAATCAGCAACATTCATGTGAACTTGCACAATCTGAGTTGGTTTCGAGTAAATATCTTGCCGAACTCGGGATCTGACCATGAGCAACCTCTCTACCCTCCATCCACTCCACTCCTCTGTAGAACACACGAGAAAAAATATGAGAATTTTATCAGAGCTAGAGTCTTTCACAAAATTTTGACGGAAGGGCTAAAGCTTAAATTGATAATACCAGCTTCGAAAAAAAATCCCAGAGGGAACAGCCTAAAAGAGAAATATAATCCAAAAAATAACTGTCATCCCTAACCTTTACATGTAGCATCTTTCAGCCTATTCAATTATTTCCCTCTCTGGACCATGATTACCATCAATGGCATCAAGTTCTCCATTATGCCATAGGGTCATTTTTTAAAAATTGCCTGGATCCTCTATTAAAATGCTGGGTTGCCTCATGATTAAGTAGTTTTCACTTTTTATTCACAATAAAAAGCTCAGACTGGGCGGTTTTATCACTGCTTATTCTACATCTAGGGAAAAATCATCCCCTATTTGGCAGCAAAAAAAGCCAGTAACTCATTTCAATGCTGCAACAGGCCTTGCCTGCTAGTGGGCACACCCTGGCTTCAAGAAGGCTTTGGATGTGTGAAGACCATACATTGCCATGATTTACTCAAATAAAATAATAAACCAGGCCATGAAAACTTAGAGAGAAACGTATAATTCTGCAGCCTATCTGCATCCGTTCAATTATGTTAGCATTCATGACCGATGTATTCAATTGAACATCATAATGATATTTGCTGTTCCTGGTTTTGAGTTAATTTCCTTACAGAATTAGCATTTTGTTTTTCTAATTTCAGAGCATATTGAAAACTGTTCACTACTTAACTAAATCCAGCATTATGAATGTTTTTCCTAATAAGGCAGCCCCTTATGCCCCTTCCCACATTTGATAATTCAGTTTTAAGAAAATAAATGCTTTTCAACTTAGTGATGGGGCTCAGGCCTCATGAGCATTTGAGCATTGCAATCTCACCTTTCACACAGGATGAATCTCTGAGGCCCTTATGATCCTCAGCTCTTGCTGGATGAGGAATAGTTGTGGCTAATAGTCACACGATAATCTTTGGCAAGTGATTATTGCCATTTAGAACCCCAACTCTCAAAGGTGCATTTCTTCTCTTTATTGTTTCTCCTGGAGCTTTATCTCATAGTGTGTTGTGGTTATTATTACTTTTTAAAGCAATGGGAAGTTGCTATTATCTGCAACTTTGATTGAATTTCTTGAGCTTGTTCTTTCTATTGCCACGTTAGTAAAGGCACCAGGAAACACTTTGTATTTATCCTCTCTTCAACGTCAGCTTCCCCTGGATCCTGGCTGCTCAGGTAAGTGAAATTTTCCAGTACCAATGTCCCCCCAGTCTTCTCATTTTTTATCTCTCAGCTAATTGATCTGTCATCCTTCACTCTTCTTATTTGCAATGTCTGGAACATTCCTGAAAAGTAAAACAACAAGGCCTAAAATGAACACTTAAGAGAAATTATAAGTCATCCTCTCAATTTTACTGGAAAGGCAGTATGGAAGGATTTGATGGCAAACTGTGTTTCCGTTCTTCTTAGAGAAAGAATCAAATCCCTTCAGATGACTATCTTAGCTATAAATTTAGGTATCTTCTTCAGAATGTTCCCTCAGGTTCTCCTGTGGTTTTCCTATTGGTATTGATAAATTCAATCACAGATTACTCGGTCAGCAGTTTATTAGGCATTTGTAGAACTCTGATTTGAAATTTGCTACTTTATATATTTGGCCAGTAACTTAAGGACTATCAGAACAAGAGACACCTCTATGATTTTCTGAAATCTCTATTTCTTTTAGGGATTCAGTAACCACATGGAGGGCAGAGTCATTTGCTGACCTAGGAGCATCTCAGACTGAAATTGTACCGGATGGATGCAGAATCAAGTCTGCGTATCTGTACCCCTGAAACAAGTAAAGAAAGACAGTTGGACATTTCCAAAAAACAGGGTCAAGCAGTCATTTGTTAAGAGAGGGTTGCTCTGGGAGATAGTTGCAGGGGTTGGAATAACACATCCCAAACCTCCCTTTCCCTTCCAAAACACAAGTCAATAGACCTGCCTTACATTAATTTATCTAAACACTTCCTAACCATATTTATATTTTCAGTCTGTATGAACTCCTGGGGTAATGGATCTGAGAACCACTGTTTAAGAGGATTGATTGTGTTACCTTGTAGGAAAGTAGAAATGGAGTGAGATGAATCATTCAGGCAGAATCATTGTGCTGCAGGACAGATGGAAAGGCTCGGCGAGCACTCGTGCCCCTCCCTGTTACAGAGCATCTGGCCGTGCCTAGCCTTGGTGGGCTAAAGAAAAAAATACAACTCTCGCCCTGCCAGCTGTGTTTTCCATCTTAATTGAAAACTTACACTGAAGCTATAGCTAATATGCTCAGTTAGGCAGTGCAAGCCCTTAGCCTTTCTTTTGGCACAAGCAGCTGTTGACATCTTTCTGGAAAAAATATTTACTACTACCTGTGAAGTTGCTTTGTACGACTAGGTGATATTCAGGGTAAATAAAACAGGTATGGCTCTTGACCCTTGGGGAACTTAGTGGGGAGAAGAAGCAAACTCAGACGGACAAATAGAAGTTTACAATAGATGTAAGAGATCAAGTAGCTATGTAGAGATATCAGTAAATTAAAAAGAGATGATTATATATTTACTATATATACCAGAGGTGCCCTTCCTTGCAAGTATCATAGTTAGATGGATGGGGGGTGGAGAGAGAGAGAGAGAGAGATGCTCTCCACATATATTCAAAAACTGGAAGAAAATTTAAAGAGACTTGCTTCTAAATCTGTTAATACAAATGAAGAGATGAACAGTGTTCAGTAGATTTGTTACAAGAGGAAAGTACATATTGGGCACCATATTTTTAAGAGAATGAGTGTGATATGGAGAAATAGGCAAAATCAGATAAAAATAACTGTAATGGAAATAGAAGAGGTGGAGGGAACTTCTATTAGGGCTGTGTGTATATGGGAGAGGAGGAGATGGAAAGATCTGAGGTAACAGAGATTTCTAGTAAAGTTCTTGGAAACTGGAGTACATACAGTCTGGGCATCAGGACTTTTCAAAATCCTCCAGGCAATTCTAATGTGCAGCCAAGTTTGAGAAGCACTGATCTGTATCATCCTACAAATGGCCACCAGATCAAGTTTTCGATTGCTTTCATTTTATTATTTCCTTTAACAGAAGATTTTTTTTAACAATTATTGGCTAGGTATCATCTATTCTTTCGTTTTTGTTTTTTTTTTTTTAACAAATAAATGGTAATAGCCATAGATAATTGCTTTACTGCTTTGAATCTTGGGCTTTGACCTGTATATTGAAAATAATAACTACTTATAGCTTTGCTTTAAAGATAAAAGGAGGCAATGTTTATAAATAAAGCATTTAACCAGTGTTTGCTACAGAAAATATGCAAGAATAGCGGCAATTACTGCTACTAACTCTCAACATTCTGACAGATGATCTTGCCACAGTCTCCACTCCACCCCATGAAGGCATCTAGCTAACTTCCTCCATATCTTTGTTCATGTTGCTCTTTTCCCTGATAATAGGTCTTGTTCCTCTTGATTTAAGCCCTGCCTTTCTGAAGTTCTACCTCCTTGAAATCTTTTTAGGACATATCCCCATATACTTGGTCCTAAACAATCTCACCTCATTTTAGTATCCCTAAAGACAAATTATCCTCAGTTAAGTTGATCTTGAATTGTCTCTTCATTTTACTATGCATGCTAAGCATTGTCTCTGCAATTATGTTACAAATTTCTTGAGAGCCGGTATTTGGTTGTGTCATCCATGGCTGGACGTGGGGAAGCCTGTTTATTGTGTTTAATGAAATAGTCATTCACATATAAGAGACACTCAGCAGATTGTAATTTCCAAATAGGCAGGAACCTTATATGCAGGATTCATCTATATCTCCCCATGACCTGGAATAATACCTGATACATAATAGGTGCTGGTATTAGTTTGCTAGGGCTGCCATAAAAAGTACCAAAGATGGGGGACTTAAACAACAGAAATTTATTTTCTCGTAGTTCAAGAGGCTAGAAGCCTGAGATCAAGGTATCAGTAGGGTTGCTTTCTTCTGGGACCTGTCTCCTTGGCTTATAGATGGCATTCTTTCCTTGTGTTTGTGTCTTAATTTTCTCTTCTTATAAAGACACCAGTAATGTTGGATTAGGTCTCACTGCAATGGTCACATTTTAATTTCATTACCTCTTTAAAGACCCTATCTCCAAATATACATTCTGAAGCATTGGGATTTAGGACTTCAAAACATTGAATGGGAGGGGGGAGTGCACAATTCTGCCCATAAAAGTGCCCAATAAATATTTGTTGAATGAATGAATGCCCAACATGTCCTCATTGCCTAATCCAGCATTACTGCTTAGTGCAGTCTGACATTTATTAAGCATCTATTATGTTACTATCTTAGGAGTTTGTGCTAGGAAGATGAGTAAGCTATGGTTTCTGCCTGAAGGAACTTACATGTTAATGGAAAAAAAACACTGCACACAATTTCAATAAATGGGAAATTAATTTAAAAGTATGCACAGGGAATATGTAGGACAGAAGGAAGCCATCTAGTCAAGCTGGGGGTTCAAGGAATGCTTCCTTGAGGAGGTAATTTCTCAAGTGAGTTTTAAAAGATGAATGAGAATTTCACAGGAAAGAAGGGCAAGAGGCCATTGATTTTAGTATTAGGCGATCACACTGTCTGCAGAGTGGTAGATGGATTTAAGGCGGGGCAGTATTAGAGGCATGGAAGAAAACAGACACAATTAACAACAGTTCAGGTGAGAGATGAAGGGATTTGGCCAATGGTGGTGGTGCAAAGAAGTCAGTAGGCATGAGAAACATTTACAGGATAAAATCTGCAGGTCTTATTGGTAATTGAATATGGGAGGGGTACAGAAGCAGAGGCATAAGGACAGAGTAGCTCAAAGAAGTACTGAAGAATTTGTGGCCATAGTTTAAAACCACCACAATCTGCAGCACATGGGAATGTGTGAGAAATGCAAATTCATAGAGTCCACCTAGACCCACCAAACCAAAATCTCTAGCGGTAAGGCCCAGCAATCCGTGTTTTAATAAGCTCTCCAGGTGATTCTGACACTGCTCAGAGGTCCTGCTCTCATAATGAGAAACTTTTTCTATGTGTTCAGGAAAAAAATATTTTCTTACTGTTGCTTCTAATAACTCTCATTGAATTATTCATGTCCCAGTTCTTGCTGAATATCTCCAAACCAATTAGTTGAGTGAAAGGAGACATTATGGGGGTGGTTGGGGTATGCGTGCATGCGTGCGTGTGTGTGTGTGCTGGGAAAAGAAGTGGAGAGAATACCCAAACACAAATGATCTCTATGCATCAAAAGATTTTCCAAAATCTGTTTTTCATCATTTATTACTTAAATTTAATTTGTGGCCAAGCTTTTCTAGTAAGGTTTTTCTAGTAAGGTTGCAATTAAAATAAAATGTAAGCAGATCACAGAAAACGTTATACTTTGGGGGCAGGATTTGGAAAGCACAAATTTATTTACTTATTTATTTGTTTATTTATTGTCACTCACTGTGCTACCCAGGCCTACTAAAAAGAGGATGCATTAAAATAACTAGCTAGTCAATATCCCGATCGATGTTTCAGCATAACCCCATGGTGACCCTAATGCAATGACCTTTGAAGTCCAAACTCTTCTGCCTCACAGGTTATTTCCAATTGACTTAATACAAAAGGTTCAGGTGCAAAACCAAATCATTCAATTCCTGGAAAATCATTAGTAGTTAAGTAATTAAACAATCACTCACTTATTAACTTTTCTAGGTACTTTGGTCACGCTTGACAATACCAAGATTGCCTGGTAATTATATAAATTATTCCTATTCCTGGTTTAGTAGCTACCCAAAAAATATATTTTCATAAAGAATATATAATAGGCAGGGACATAACCTTCAAAGTGGGGTTTGGGGGAATAGAAATAAGGTGACAAATTCTCCTAAAGAAGAATTGCTAATTCAGAAAACATGTTTGGAGCAAGTGGCGTGAAATGGTAGAAACAACAGTGATTTGTTTCCTGTATTGTTTGAAATTTTAATAATAAGCATGAGCATTTCATATTAGAATAACAAAGGTGTTGTCATTTAAAATTAAAATAAAAAGGAAGGAAAAAATCTGGATGAAGGAAAAAGCACAGGGATCAAAGTCAGAATGTCCTGGTTCAATTCCTGATTCTACAACTTATTACTTGTGTGACCTTGTGTCAAAGGTGTTTGAACCAGAGCAACTCCATCTTGAATAGAAGCTGGGTAAAATAAGACTGAGACCCATTGGGCTCCATTCCCAGGAGGACAGGCATTCTAAGTCACAGAATGAGATAGGAGGTAGTTACAAGATACAGGTCATAAAGACCTTGCTAATAAAACAGGTTGCAGAAAAGAAGCCAGCCAAAACCCACCAAAATCAAGATGGTGATGAGAGTGACCTCTGGTCATCTTCAAGCCTCATTATATATTAACTTTAATGCATTAGCATGCTAAAAGACACACCCACCAGTGCCATGACACTTTACAGATGGCATGGCAACATTCAGAAGTTACCCCATATGGTCTAAAAAGGGGAGGAACCCTCAGCTCCAGGAATTGTCTACCCTTTTCCCAGAAAACTCATGAATAATCCACCCCTTGTTTAGCATATAATCAAGAAATAACCATAGAAATGGGCAACCGGCAACCCTTGGGGCTGCTCTGGCTGTGGAGTAGCCATTCTTTATTACTTTACTTTCCTAATAAACTTGCTTTCACTTTACTTTATGCCCCAAATTCTTTCTTGCATGAGACTCAAGAAGCCTCTCTTGAGGGTCTGAATCGAGACCCCTTTCTGGTAATGCTTGGACATGCTACTTAGCTGCTCTGGGCTTCAGCGTTCTTATCTTTAAAAGAGAAATGTGTACCTCCAATGGTTGGTATAATATTACAGGAGCTGGGCCAGGTGCCATGGCTCATGCCTGTAATCCCAACTCTTTGGGAGGCCAAGGCGGGCGGATCACGAGGTCAGGAGATCAAGACCATCCTGGCTAACTCGGTGAAACCCCGCCTCTACTGAAAATACAAAAAATTAGCCGGGCGTGGTGGCGGGCACCTGTAGTCCCAACTACTCGGGAGGCTGAGGCAGGAGAATGGCGTAAACCTGGGAGGCGAAGCTTGCAGTGAGCTGAGATTGTGCCACTGCACTCCAGCCTAGGCAAGAGAGCAAGACTCCGTCTCAAAACAAAACAAAACAAAAAACAAATATATATATATATATATATATATATATATATATATATATATATATGGAGTTATTAATAATATATGTAAAGCACTCAGCACAAGCCTGTCAAGGTGTGTACTCAACAATAGTAGCTTTTTGCTGTATTAGTAGCTTTTGGCTCAGCTCAGATCAGAATTTAAATCCCAGTTCTCCTACGTACTAACTATATGTACTTGGTCCAATCATTTCACCTCTATAAGTCTTGTTTGTTGGTTGGTTTTTTGAGATATATAAAACGAGACAAGATTATCTATCATTCAAGGCTTCAGAGAACACAGAGCAGATATTTAAGAAATGATGGCTATTCTATGTTAGTTCTTTAGAACGGATTTTAACGTTCACATCAATTTGCCTTTGCCTGTTACTTGGGCTCAGTTCAGTCCTTACTACTGTCCTGTCCACACTGGCACTGGCAGGGAACTCTCTTCTTAAAGAAGAGATGGTTTTCTTCATTTTGTGTTTGTGGGAAGGCCCTCTTACATACGCCTGCCCTCAGATTGTCCCAGAACCAGAGCATGGAGACCCCACAAACCATGGGGAAAAAGATAAAATCATGCCTTTTAATAAGTGAATAAAGATGATCCCAGACATATTCTGTAGATGTTTTCCCATTTTTACCAAACAGTCCCTGTCTTATTAGAATGTATTCTTAGCCATCTGGCTTCCATCGAAGCCTAAAATTCAGTCAGGCACAATAAGACAATATGATAATGAAAGAAAACAAATATTTTACCCCAAAATATAATTCTTGGACATATTTTGAGATGGCTGTTCAGAGAGCCAGCAAACAGAATTAGCCCTGGAAAGCTGTCTTTTTTAGGGGCAGATTTGCATCTGTAGAGAAAATCTGCATTGAGGAAGCCAGGCTTTCTCTGAGAGCCTTCTCTCATCCAGACCTAGGAAAGATGAACTGAGAGTCTGACATCTTTCAAGATCTGAAAGAAACATTCACCATCTATCCTCTCTGAGAGCTTCTACCTGTGACGTTTCATCTACATAACAAGACCACCTTCGCTAGCAAGGATTCCTCTTCTCCTGGTCCCATCCGTGTTTTACCACTCACCAAACCCCTATTCTTTCTGGAACTTCAAGATGGCATAAAAGCATCAACCACCTGCCATTTTTTTACGTTCTATTTTGTATGACTCCCACACACATTAATAGCTTTGTGTGCCCTTTCTTCTATTAATCTGTCTTTTGTCAGTTGATTTTTAGCAAACCTTCCGACGGCAAGGGGGAAGTTTTCCATTTGCCCCTACGAAAAGAACTGGATGAACAAGATGACATAAAAATACAAAACCATAAAAGAAAAAGTGGTTAGATGTGACTACATTAATTTTGTTTGTTTATTTTAGCATCTCCAAGGCAAAAAGACAATATAAAAATAAAATGTCAAATGATACATGAAAAAAATTATGACATGTATGGCAGTCTAAGCATTAATGCTCTTAATACCATATACAAAGAGCATTTGCAAATCATTAATATGAAAAGGACCAGTGTCTCATTAGAAAAAAAAAATAGGCAAAGGAGATAAAGAGGACATTCACAAAAAAAGACATACAAAGGATGAATAAACAAAGGAAAAATGGTCAACTTAGTTAGTAAACAAATAAAAATAAAGTTTCATCAGATGGTCAAAGGTTTTATAAACGGAGGATTTTTGGTGTTTGAAAGGACGTGGAAAATGGTATTTTGTATACTGTTGATAGAAATTTTCAGAAGGGCAGCATATATCTGGTAACATGTACCAAAAACTTAATGTGCACATCATTTGATCTCATAATTCCATTTTTAGGAATTCATCCTAAGATAAATATATATAAAAGGGTATTTGCTACAGAATTGCTTATAATAGAAAAAAGTAAAACAAGCTAAAAATCTAACAATATGTCATTGATTAAAAACAATAATTAATCAATGCCTTATCTATACAGCAGAAAACGTACTTTCATTAATTATATATATCATAGAATTATACCTATTGGGAATAGGTAGCTATCCAGGCAGAGAAACCAGCTTGTGCAAACGCCCTATAATGGGAAGGGCTCCAGCTCCACATGGGGTTTTGCAATCAGCTTTACCTTTGCGGGAGTCTGCCCTAAGTTAAGCCTGAATGTGAAACTTCACTAATCAGGGCCCCTATCTTTTGTGTTCACTGCTATTTGCCAAGTGCTTTGCACAGCCCCAGCACAATACACCTGTTAAACTGCCCTGCATGCCATTTCTATAGAAGTGTTTCTCTGTGGGTATACGGAAGAATGCTCAGCAAATGTTAACAGTGGTGACCTCTCAGTTGAAGGGCTTGGGGGATGCTTTCTTCTTTCTACTTTTATGTGTTGCTTGAAATGTTAATGATAACCATGAGTTGGCTTCATAATTAGAAATAATTGTGTTATTGTTCTTTTAAAAGTTTATGAAGAAAAAAAAGATCTGGATATAACAGAAAGTACCTACTAGCCATTGAATTCAGATATTTTTGGTTTATTTCTTGAACATAGCCTCTTACTCTTCTATCAAAGGCTACAAACAAGGCAGCCACACTTGACTGTCAGTGGCTGAAAAGACACCTGACACTGACACAGTCTGGGGACAGTCAACAGTATTTGGCTCACATTCAGAGAGAAGCCGCCCCCAACCCCAGACCTGCAGTGCTGGTTGCCCCTCCATGGAAAGGAATGTTCTTCCCTTCCTTCCACCACCTGGCAGCAACACACCACTTATCCTTTTACTCCCAACTCAGCCTCACCTCCTCTGGAAGCTTCCTCAATCCTGGCGCTTTTCCTCTATGTCCCTGCAATGTTCTCTTCATTGCTCTTGTATCACCATCTCTCTAGAGTTCTAAGTGATCCATTTACTTACCTGTCTCATTCATTCTCATGAGCTCCTTGAAAGCAGGAAGGCTGTTTTACTCTATAGTTAATAGTTTTATGCTATTTGCAGGCCCAGCCTATCACCCAATACATAGCAGAAGCTCAATAAGTACTTGTGAATGAACAAGCAGACAGTAGCAACTTTATCCTGGGCTTTGCCATACAGTTATTACTATGCCCTAAGAAACTTTCCCACACTTCAAGTTCTTTTGCAGCTGGCTTGGCCTGGCCCCCCAGCTGCGTCAGGTACTCTGCAGATACCAATTCACATGACTACATTCCTGGTCTGAGGGATGGAGGTGGTTTACCTTCCAAACATCAGGGAGGTCAAAGGATGCCACCCTTATGTATCCTCTGACTGCCTCAAACTCTGTTCAAATAAAAACAAGATGGGAGACCAGTTTAAAGTCAGATCAAAGCTTCTGAGGCTTGTCGTGTGTCCAGACACCAAAGCATTCTGAAGGAAAAGGCAATATTTCTCCAATCCACGTTTTACCAGTGGATAGAAAACACACACTGATCCTGATCCTTGCCACCCTGCAAGCAGAACTTTCTCACGCATGAAAGGGCTCTGGGCAACCCAGCAGTCACATTTTCTTACTCTGAACCCCTCTACCCATGAGCTTCCGGGTGGGTTTACACCAAGCAAGCCCGGGCAGCCCAAGTTATAGAAATGTTACTAGAACAAAGAGGAAGAACAAAAACTGTGAAGTTACGTGTGTTGACAGACCAGCGATGTTTTTATCTGATTCAGTGAGTTTTTCTCTGAGGTTTAGCAGGAATTGCAAATGCTGAGCTGTTCCACCTGAGCTGAGCTTTTAAAATGCTGCTGCTTTGGAATCAGAACTGTAGGAAAGAATAATGCTTCCATTAACAACAAGAAAGAGTGTTAGAACAGTATCTTTCTAGTACTTCAAAAGCAGGACAGGGTCCAGGGACGAGACTCTTGGGAAGCACACTGGCAACATTAGCTTCCAGGGCGTTCTCACCCTGCCCTCTTCATGCCTAACAGTGACTTCCGTCTAGGAATATATTTCATGGGAAAATCCAAAATACAGGGAGGATCTTCCACTGTTTATATTAGGAAGAAAGGAAGGGAGGGAGGAAGTAAAAAAGAAAGGAGGGAGAGAGGGAAGGAAGAAAGGAGGGAAGGAAGGAAGGAAAAAAGGAAGGATTAGTCTAAAAACCTACCATTTACAGATATTTAAGAAATTAATGTAATTCTAGTGACTAGTTTATTGTGACTCCATTAAAATGATTTTGAAGAGTATGCAACAACACGGAAAATGCTTACTATATGACTTTACGAGAAAATACAGAATATGAATACATTATAATCACATAATTTTGGGAAAGACAGAAAAGTATAAAGACAAAAGTAAACAAAAATTAACAATTCAATCACCCAGGGAACTATTATTAACAGAATGTTTTCATCCAGTCATTTTTCACTTCATGTAGGTACATATATACACAAACACGTATTTTAATGAAATAAAATTGAGATCTCATGATGTATACTTACCTTTATATCCTACCTTTTTTTACACATTTTATTTATCGGCTTTATACATTCTTTAAAAATATGATTGTCAATACTTGCATAGAAGTCTATCATATGAACATCCCATGATATATTATGTTGAACCATATAAAAATGCTGCTTTGTAAATCAACATTTTATATGATTCAATAATTTTATATCAGCAGTTTTAAATGATTTTACTCAGTATTTACCTAATTCTCATTTGGAGGACTTGGGTTACATTAATTACAATGCAATCATTATCAATAAATATTTAGTACCTTTGCACTTATTTCTACAAGGAGAATTTGTAGATAAGCATATTTTTAAGATCCCTCAAATGTTTTTTCATATTGCCCTTCAGAAAACTTGTACCTATCCACATTCCCATAGTAGTCCTTCTCATATTGTTTTTACTGCACTCCAAATGCAAGAAACTGCTTATATTTTCTATTTAACACATGATGTTCTAGAAAAAAATGCCATTTTTTCATACTTGCCATTTAAGACAATAGTTTCCCCAGAATAGGGCCTGTTCCGGGGTGGGGAGGGGGGCGCGGAAGGGAAGAGATAGCATTAGGACAAACACCTAATGCATGCGAGACTTAAACCCTAGATGATGGGTTGATGGATGCAGCAAATCACCATGGCACATGTATACCTATGTAACAAACCTGCATGTTCTGCACATATATCCCAGAATTTACAGCATAACAACAATTTTTGAAGAAAATGTTTTCCTGGAATAGTTGTGAATAATTTATCTCATCAAAGCTTGTTTATGTCAGGAGAAAGGACTTTCTGTTGAAGTCTTCTATCTGGACAGATCAAAATTGGAAATCAGTTCTGAAGTTTAGGGTAAAAAACAAACAGGATATGTTCTGGGGCAAAGTAAATACAGCAATGGGAAAAAACACAGGGAATTCGAAATTCCAGGGTTAAGTTGAGATTTTTCAAGGTTAGAATCTAGTGAGGTTATGGAAGCCCACTAGTTCAGACTGAAACAGAATGAAGCATGAAAGGATGATCACCAATAAAAGGATGTTATGGAAGCCCACTAATTCAGACTGAAACAGAATGAAGCATGAAAGGATGATCACCAATAAAAGAGAGCTCTTGGATGTCTTTGTTGTTTGGTGATGTCTCCATCTCTGCCAGCATAACACCTGCATCCCAATCAGCATTCACTTCTCTACGGTGACCTGTCACCCAGCTGTCACAACCTCACATGGTGGCACAGTGTTGGTTGATGGGTAAAGTCTGAGGGGATAGAAATTATAAAAAGATGGAAGGGAGATAATTTAGAGAGTGCCCTCTTAGGGGAATTTCTACTAGCTCCTTTTAATGCAAATCACCACTGGTTCAGATAAATAGCCTCACAAGGGTAGTAAGTAAATCTTTGGCCATTCTGGCCATCTTCTCCACAAAAGACAAAGGAGAATTTTGGAAGGGTTACAGAGGCTTCCAGGGCCCACTACAGCCAGGGGCCTGCCTGGGACTTCTTTAAAGAGAGCTTAAAGGGTGACTTTGTTCTCCAGAAAACAATCTAAAGAAAAGGCAGAAACTCTCTAGCCAAAGTGACCCCAGGCCAATTAAAACATGAAACTGAATAAAAATATGGAGACCTTTCAAGGGAAGGCTCCATAATGAGCAGGTGCAAAAGCTTCTTTGAGCCATGGCAAGTCCCTGCTTCCCAATAAAACTTCGGATCCCCCAAGTTTGCTTGGCTGGGGACTCCTCTAGGAACAGAGCACAGAGCTCTCCTGGAGTCTTTGAAAGACATTTTCACAGATTGCTATAAGCCCACCAGCACCAGGTACACTATCAGCAGAGATGCTTAAACCAGGAAATCAGCTTGATCTAGCTCATGAATGCAACCACATCTAATTTTCCTTCTCCCAGATCACTGGCTCTAAAGACATTCAAGCTGCAATAACTTAGTTTCACACATCACAAGCCACTAAGTTTCACACTTGTCAAAGATTAATGAATTACATTTGAGCTGTGGGTCCAGGTCTGGACCTGACCCTCGTCTCTGTACAGTTTCCCTTCCTTTCAGTTTCTCAGATGCCTGTCCTATGGGGCAACCAGTCATAAAAACAGATAGGAGACAGAAAGTGGGCCCTGAAGTTTCCACATTTCAGAAAAGATCAAGAAACTCAGCTTTCAATCCTCTTAAAAATGTTCCTCCTCCTACGTCTGATTCAGAAGGCATGCATGCAGAACTAACCCCACACAGAACTTCTTAATTATATATAATAACTTTTCCTCTCATAGGGTGTAAACCTCATATAGAGGTTTACACCAGTGGCTCTAATATTCTTTCCATAAATACTTATTTGGGACATATCTCCATACATAACCATTTCCCACTGCCAACGTTGGATATTGCGTACATTAATATTACTTTCCCTCTTCTCAATCTATGACCAGTACTTGAAAACTTCATCTAAAATATGCTTTGGGGATTTAGGGTTTCTGGAAGACCCACTTAAAGCCTTAGAGAACATCTCTGGGGTTAGTATCTATTTTCAGGAGCCTTGGACAAATGTTTTGTCTCCTATTCTTAAATGTTACATCACAGAATTAAGACGAGGCCCCTCCTATATTGTGAATGAATTTGAAGTAGAATTATATCTGAAGGGGTTTATAAAAATATATTTTATGTTTTTGTCTAGCCTGTTTACATAATGGTAATATTTACAAGTGAAACCCAATGTGGCACTTAATTGAGTTTGTATTTTTTCCAAATATATTCTTAGCCCCCAATTATTTAACTCCCATGGGAAATGGTCAGATCACACTTTTTCCATTTCAGAAGAGAAGAAACTGATTATATTTTAAACCATTTTTTCACTTCTAGTATAATCAAGAAAGTTTCTACCAGACTCTAGCATCCAACAGATAACAACTACAAAGCATGGACAAATTATACAAAGAAAATTATACAAATTATACAAAGAAAAATGAAATATCCAAAGGTACTAGAGAGTAAACTCTAGTAGGAAAATTCTGAAAGGAAACTGAGATTTGATAGAAGGGATTGGTGCAGGTGAGTTAAGAGTATTTATGTCTTCTGCTGAAAGGCAGGTCAAAGTCAGTGCCACACAGAGTAACTAAAATTCTAATAGAAAAACCAAGTCTTTCTAGACTAAAGAATCAAAGGTCATAATTTGGGGCAACCACAGCTACTGGAAAATAGGCAGGAAAATCCCTGAAAAAGTGAACTAGTGAGAAGGAGCTCCAAATTTTCTACATATATTTTTTCTAAGTATCTGAATCACCCCTGAATCACATATGTATTTGGTAGACTCAATGCACCTCAGCAAAGAAGAAAGAAAGAAACAACAAGAAAAGCTAAACTGGTCAGGTGCAGTGGCTCACACCTGTTATCTCAGTACTTTGGGAGGCTGAGGCAGGAGGATCACTTGAGCTCAGGGGTTTGAGATCAGCCTGAGCAGTATAGTGAGACCCTGTCTCTATTTTAATGATAACAACAACAACAACAACAACAAAGAGAGAGTATGCTATATAGTTTGAGCTACAAAGGTAATTGCCTGCTGAAATAAAACATCAATAGTCTTCAGAGGGAAGTAATACAAATCAGAATACCTACAACCAATCATTCACAATGTCCAGAGTATAATATGAAATTTATTACCATATGAAGAAACTATCCCCAGTAAAATAAAGAAATATATTCTTACAATGAATTCAAAGATAATAAATCTCTATTGAGAAACAGAAACTATTAAAAAAAAGAATTAAATTGAAATTTTACCACTGAAAATCACCATATCTAAAAGTTAAAATTCACTCATTGTGCTTCATAGAATGGAAAATACAGAAGAGTCAGTAAGCTTGAAAACAGATAAATGGAAATGATCACTCTGAAAGACAGAGGGAAATAGATTGAGGAAAATAGAATATATCCTCTTGAGCTCATGGACCTATGAAGCAATAACTAAAGATCTAACATATGTGTCATAGGAGTCTCAGGAGGAGAGAGGAGAGGAGAGTTGAGAGTGAGCATTAAAAAATATGTAAAGGTATAATGACTGAAAAGTTTCCAGATTTGTTAAAAGACTTAAATTTACAGATCCAAGAAGCTTAATGAACTTCAAACAGGAAAACTGTATGTAGTTTCATCATAGTTAAACTGCTAAAAAACAAAGATAAGGAAAAAAGTCTTGAAAGCAGTCAGATAAAACCACACATTACACACAGTAGAACAATGGTTGAAAAATACTAACTTCTCATTTAAAATTTTGGAGCCAGAAGACAGTGGAACAATATCTTTTAAATAACTAAAAACAGAACAAATAAAAATCTGTTACACCTGAATTCAATATGCAGTGAAAAGATCTTTCAAGAATGAGGCAAAATAAAGACCATTTTCATATAAAATAAAACTAAAAGAATTTATGATTAGTTATCTGCACCAGAAGAAAAGCTAAAGGAAATTCTGCAGGCTGGAAGGAAACAATACCAAATAGAAACACAGATTTATAGAAAAGAATGTAAAACATCAAAAATGGTAAATATCTTGGTAGACATAAAAGACCTTTTCATCTTTATTTCTTTTAAATTCAGAAGGCTATTTACAAAAAAGCATAACATTGCCTCATGGAATTCACAATGTATGTTAGCATACTACATGTAATAACTACAGCACAAAGGACAGAGGTAGCATGGACTCATACAGCTGAAACCCCTAGAATAACCTTTAAAAATAATGCACAAAGGTGTATCTAAAAATACAATAGGCATTTTTGGTTGGTTGGTTGGTTTGTTTGTTTGTTTGTTTGTTTTTGAGAAACAGGGTCTTGCTCTGTCACCCACGTTTCAGTGCAGTGGCAATGATCATAGCTCACTGGGCTCAAGTAACTCTCCTGCCTCAGCCTCATGAGTAGCTGGGACTACAGGCATGCACCACCATGCCAGGCTAATTATTTTATTTTCTGTGGAGGCAGGATTTCGCTTTGTTGCCCAGGCTGGTCTCAACTCCTGGCCTCAAGAATCCTCCTGCCTTGGCCTCCCAAAGTGCTGGGATTACAGGTGTGAGCCACCACACACAGCCTACAATAGACATTTTTAGAAAGCAATCCTAGAGGAGAAAAAAGGAAAAGCAGAAAAATAACAAAAAAAATTAATAAAACAGTAGACCTAAATCCAACCATATCAGTAATTTTATTAATTGTTTATAGACCAAACAGAAATTGTCAGAATTAATTTTTAAAAAAAAAAGACAAGACCCAGTCACCAGAAATGCACTTTAAATCCTATAAGGAAGCCAAGAAGCGTATAAGCAGTCCAAGCTATAACACAAAAACAAAACAAAAAGCAAATTTATGGAAAAAACTTGACAAATCTCCACAAAAGTCTATGCTTGAGAAAATAGCCTCTATGACTTTTCAAACCTTATGCTTCAGAACCAAGTACACAATTTACTGATTTTAGCCAGACAGCAAGATCATTTTCTATATTCAACTTTATCTCCATTAACATATAAAGAATTATTCCACATGTAAGTGAGACATCATCAAATTTTTTATTTGAACATTACATTCTTACTTGCATTTTGAGAGGGGGTAGGAAATGTGGGCTCTGATTGAGTTTTGAGGAATATTGGTTAGGTATTTTGTAGAATGACTCTCATTTTGGGTTTGTATGGTGTTTTTCTCACAATTACATTAGAGTTACGAGTTTTTCTTTTTCCATTCTCCATTCTTTAGAAGCAGGTCACTAACTCTAGCCCACACTCATGGTGGAGGGAATTAATTAGGTTCCATCTCCTGGAGAGGGTGGCATCTACATAAATTATTTGAAATTCTTCTAAAGGGAAAAATATTTTAATTTCTTTTTTCCTCCATTTTCAACCATTTATGTATATCAGTATGAACTCATATATATTTATTTTGTCTTTTGAGTTATAGTATAACACCATGCCATCTCTTTTTAATTTAAGTGAAATCATTTTCTGTGCATAGAATTTTTTTTTAAGAGACTTTAAGTTTTGGAGCAGTTTTAGGTTCACAGTAAAACAGAACAGAAGGTACATAGCTTTGTCCATAACCAACAACCCCTACAGATGGGTAATAGACAAAGCTGTGTACCTTCTGATATTGACACATCATTATACGGTAATGACATATCATTATATCCAGAGTCCATAATTTACATTATGCTCTTGGCATTGTACATTCTATGGTTTGGGACAAATGAATAATTTGTCCATGAATCCACTATCATAATATCTTAGAGTACTTTACCCTAAAAATCCTCTGTGCTGCACCTATTCAGTTCTCCCTTCCCTCTAGTCCCTGGCAACTACTGATCTTTTAACCATCTCCATAGTTTTCTTTTTCAGGATGTCATATAATTGAAATCATAAGGTGTGTAGCCTTTTCAGATTTACTTCTTTCACTTAGTAACACACATTTAAGTCTCTTCCATGTTCTTTTGTGGCTTGATAACTCATTTCTTTTTAGCACGGAATAATATTCCAGTGTCTGGATGCACTACAGTTTACCCAGTCACCTACTGAAGGACATCTTGATTTGCTTCCAAGTTTTGGTAATTATGAATAAAGGTGCTATAATTATTTGTGTGCAGGTTTTTGTGTGGACATAAGTTTTCAACTCCTTTGGGTAAATACTTAGCAGCACAAGCTGTGGATTTTATGGTAAGAGTATATTTAGTTGTGTAAGAAATTGACAAACTGTCTTCTAAATTGGATTTTTGCATTCCCATCAGCAAAGAGCAAGTGTTCCTGTTGCTCTACATCCTCTCCAGCATTTGTTTTTGTCAATGTTCCAGATTTTGACTATTCTAATAAATCTGTAGTGGTAGCTCATTGTCATTTTAATAGGCATTTTGATGATGACATATGATGTGGAGCATTTTTTCATATGCTTATTTTCCATCTTTATATCTCCATTGGTGAAGTGTCAAAGTCTTTGGCCCATTTTTTAAAAAATGAGGTTGTTTGTTTTCTTATTGTTGAGTTTTAAGGGATCTTTGTATATTTTGGATAACAGTTCTTTATCAGATAATGTCTTCCACAAATAATTTCTCCCAATCTTTAGCTAGTTTCTTAGTCTCTTGACAGTATCTTTCATGTAGCAGAAATTTTCTATTTTAATGATGTTAGCTTATTAATTCTTCCTTTCATGAACTGTACCTTTGGTGTTGCAACTAAAAAATTACCCCAAACCCAAGGTTGTCTAGATTTTTTCCTATACTATCTTCTAAATGTTTTATAGGTTTACGCATAGGTCTGTATCCATTTTTAGTTAATTTTCATAAAGGGTATAAGTTCTGTGTCTAGATTTATTTACTTTTTTGCATTTGGACATCCAGTTGTTCCAGCACCATTTCTGTCTTGATTATTGACTGTAGCTTTATAGTATGACATGAAGTCAAGTAGTGACTATCCTCCAGCTTTGTTCTTCTCCTTCAATATTGTGCTGACTATTCTGGATCTTTTGTGTCTCCATATAAACTTTAATATAAGTTTGTCAATATCCACACAAATAACTTGCTGGGATTTTTATTGAGATCACACTGAATCTATAGATCAATTGAGCCGTCCTATCCATGAACACAGAATATCTCTCCATTTATTTAGTTGCCCTTTGGTTTATTTCATCAGAGTTTTGTCATTTCCCTCATATAGATCTTGTACATATTTTGTTATACATATACCTAAGTATTTCATTTTGAGGTATGCTAATGTAAATGGTATTATGTTTTTAATTTCAAATTATATTTATTGTTGATATATAGAAAAGTGACTGACTTTTGTGTATTAACTTTGTATCCTGCAAGTACCAGGAGGTTGGTTTGGTTTTTTTGTTTGTTTGTTTGTTTTTGGTCAATTCTCTTAGATTTTCTACGCGATCATGTTATCTGAGAACAAAGACAGGTGTGTTTTTCCCCCCCTTCTCCATCTGTGCACCTTTTATTTCCTTTCTTGTCTTATATTAGCCAGGACTTTCAGCACAATGTTGAAAAGCAGTGCTGAGAGGGGACGTCTTTGTCTTGTTCCTGATCTTGGTAAGAAAGTTTCAAGTTTCCAACTTGAAGAAACTTGAAGTATGATGTTAGCTGTAGGGCTTTTGTAGACATTTTTAAATCAAGTTGAGGAAGTTCCCCTCTATTCTAGTTTACTGAGTTTTTCATTATGAATACGTGTTGGATTTTGTCAGATGCTTTTTCTGTCCATATTGATATAATCATGTGATTTTTCTTCTTTAGCCTGTTGATGTGATGGATTACATTAATTGATTCTCAAATGTTGAACTAGCCTTGCACACCTGGGATAAATTCTGCTTCATTGTGGTGTATAATTCTTTTTATACATTGTTGGATTCAATTTGCTAAAATTTTGTTGAGGATTTTTGATCTATGTTCATGACAGATACTGGTCTGTAGTTTTCTTTTCTTGTCTTTGTTTGGTTTTGGTATTAGGGTAATGCTGGCCTCAAAGAATGAGCTAGAAAATATTCCCTCTCAACTTTTATTTTGAAGAAATTATAGGTAACTAGTATAATTTCTTCCTTAAATATTGGTAGAATTTACCAGTGAACCTATCTAGGCCTGGCATTTTCTGTTTTGGAAAGTTATTAATTATTGCTTCAATTTCTTTAAGAGATATAGGCCTATTCAGAGTGTCTACTTCTTCTCGTGTGGGTTTGGCAGATAAGGTTTTCCAAGGGATTCATTCATTTCATCTAGGTTATTAAATTTGTGGGCATAGAGTTGTTCATATTATGCCTTTATAATCTTTTTAACGTTCATAGGATCTGTGGTGATGTCCCCTTTTTATTTCTGATACTAATATTTTGTGTTCTCTTTTTTGTAATTAGTTTGACTAGAGGCTTAATAATTTTAATAATCTTTTCAAATAATCAGCTTTTGGTTTTGCTGATTCTATTGATTTCCCACTTTTAATTTAGTTAATTTCTGCACAAATTTTTTATTCCTTTTTTCTACTTTGGATTTAATTTGGTCTTCTTTTTCTAGTTTCCTATAGTGAAAGCTTAGATGATTGATTTTAGATCTTTTCTTCTATTATAATATATGCATTTATGCTACAAATTTCCCTCTAAGCATCACTTTTGCTACATCCCACAAATTTTGATTTTTTTTTCATTTTCATTCTGAACCTTTTTGATTCACGTAATCTGTAATGTACATTTCTATATCACCCTACGTAGATCTATTCCACTTTAACTGGTATATAATATTACATTATATGGCTATTTCATATTTTACTTATTTAGTGCTATTTTATAAGATCCTTAAGTTGTTTTAATTTTTATTCTTATTCAAACAATGCTCAATAAAATATCTGTGTATATCTTTATATATTGCAGGATTATATCAATAAGATAAATTCCTAACGTTGGAATTGCTTAGTCAACTGATACATATATTTTCCAATGTGATAAATATTATCTAATTGTTTTGCAAAAGTGTTGCACCAGTTAATACTCATGATGAGCTTTCAATAGGTCATTGCTTTTGTAGGAGGAGATCCACTCTCCTTTTTTAATTGCAAAGCATAGTCACCTTACCTAATTACAGCAGGATGTCATACCTGTATATTTTGCTAGAAACACATTAACCTAGAGATGTGTGACTTAAATGTTAATCTTAGGTGTTGATATGCTCTGATGAGTAAGAAATTGATAAAAGCTAGAGACAAAATGGGAGAAATAACTTGAGGCTTGCTGTAACAGTAACAGAAAATAAAAATCAAGAGAAAAACAGTTAGAGGGGGGATAAAGCAAAACATAAACCAAAAAGGGGGAAGGGGAGAGTGAAGACCACAGAGATGTGGTTAATCAACAACAGGATGTGACAAACTGGGGAGCTGACCAATATCCTTAACATAAGATTTCGAGAAAAATAGAGCTCACAGGGTAGACTTAAACCTGGGAATCATTCTTCATATTTACCCAAAGAGACCTATGGCACTAGCGAGTATTTGTTTTCTCAGGTACTAGTGATTCAAAGACAGGGAGATTAAAAAGGGGAAAATTAAGATCAAAAGCCTAACTTATTTTATGCAAGAGATAGTTGAATTCTAAAATTTTTGTTTTTTGTTTTTTTACCCTCTCATAGGCCTAGCTTTAGGATTTCTTTCACCATAAATTCTTTCATAGATGGGATCCCTGTCTGCTACAGCAGATGCTACCCCTGAGAGACTTGAAGTGACCTCTACCTCACACATGAGAGGAAAGACTCTTCTGTTTACTTCTTGGGGAATGTAGTGATTCAGGACTGTAGTGTTTCCTCTTGGAGTCTCTCTTAGAGGTTTTCCTATTGTTTTTGCTCTAAGCAGAGTCCCCACATTCACACTCCGCCAACCCCCTGCACAGCACAATCAATATTAACTCATTCGTAACAGAGGAGCAGCCTCTTTTCCAATCACAGTTCTGCTGACTTGTTTGGGATTGGTTTGGGTTGAGTCACTAAGAGACATATTAGATTAAGGCACTGGTCTTTTTAATAATAATATAGAATCTCCACACTTCTCAAATAGACCTCAAGTTTAGGAGTCATTTATTTTCATTACCCTCTCTTCATGGGAAAAATTGAGGATCCTGTTTATTTATTTAGAACAACAATAAGCTGAATCACTCTTGCTATTTAACATCTGACTTTTTAGAAAATATTCTTTGTTGTGCCTGAAGGCAATGCTGCAAAGGAAACAACCATTTTAAAAATAGGAAAGATAAATTAAATAATACCAATTTACAAACAAATTTAAAATCAAAACAACCCCCGCTACACTCTCTTCTTGGTCAGCTCTGCCTCAGCCTAAGAGATCAGTAGGTAAACGTTTTGTTACCTCTGTTTGCACACATGGATCATCAGGTGAGAGGGTGGGTGTTTGGGAGGAGTTGGGGAGAGGGGTGAAACAATATTTTTGCACCAAATAACTCGGACTCTCCAGTTTGTAGTTAGTTTATAATAAGTTTGTGATCCATGGATCTTTGTAACTTAAGGAACCATAATGACAATTCCAAAGGCTACATTAATTCCTTTTTAAAATAAAAGAAGGAGGGTCTGCTGAGAGTGGATGTTAGGAACTAAGCTATTTCCATTACCCTATTTTAAGTAAATTGCTAGCTAGAAGGCCCATGTACCAGCTACTACTAACTCCCAACTTCAGAAAGTCATTTGCAATGAGCTTTCCATACCTCTTTGGGTGGGAAATGTACTATTGCTTCTCTTCTTAGCGAGGCTATCAAGAAACACACTTCAAAAAATTCCCGTGGGACACATAATCATTCTTTCAAAATAGCAATTTGGCTGTAGCAGCCTTCTTCCCATTCAGCTAAGCAAGTGTGTGAATGGTAATGGAGACAGCTAATGCCTTTTGGTTTTGCTGTGGGCAGGGGAATCTTACCATCATATGTAATTAGTAAGAACTACAAGAAAAAGACAATTGTTATAGAAGTCACACTGAAAATACTCTAACAAGTAGTCTAAGCAACATTCATGGAGCTCCTTTGGGGGTGGGGAAAGGGGGGTAATTTTCTGGTGTTAAGAATGTCATAAGATTGCCAAGGTAGCAAATGAGTGGGACTTTACAAAGGCCTTTGGAAGGAGAGGGGGCAATCCCACGAGAAAATGACAGGTGATGTTTTATTTCCATGGTCCTTTTTTACTTGCCAGTTCTTTCTTCTCAGTAACACAACTGATATTCCCCTTCCCCCAACAACGACGACAATAAAATACATTTTTCAAAGATTCTCAATATGAGTCATGGAATTACCCGCTGTGGACCAGGAAGTTCTCTTCAGGCTCTCACCTGCTAAACTATGGCAGAAGTTTGGAACCTTTGATTGTGCAAAGGTTTCAAAAATCCACAGCACAGCTCTCCTCCTGCTGGGCTATGAATGGGGAGACAAGGGACCAGTACCAGTGAAGGACATCCGGAAGAGGAAGTGGATGAAGGCTCTGCCACTGGCCAAAATCGGGTTGCACCTCTTCTCCCATGCTCCCCATACAAGCCCCTACAACGACATTCTCCTGGAAGCCCATTTTCATTGCTGCCTCCAGGCCTTTGCTCTCCTGTTTGTCTGGGACTACCTGGGAGCCCTTCTTCTAAACCCATCCTAGTCTGATTTGAACTCATTTTTCAAGGACCCACCTCTTCCCGGTTTATAGGCCATTTTCTCTAATTTCAGCCCACACTGCACTCTCCTTTCTCTGAATTCTTGTAGCACTTATAAGCTCTCTATAATTATAATAACAACAATATTTTAGTTATTTATCAAGTACTCACTAAATGTCAGGTCCTATGCTAAGTAGTTTACATTATCTTTTATTTAATTTTCACAGCTATCCCAACCCATGTTACATTTGAGAAAACCATGGTCATGTAGCTAGTAAGTGGCAGCATGGGATTTGAACCCAGGTCCATCACTGGTAAAGCCTGTGTCCTTCCCCGTGGTCCGTATTTCATTTTTTGGGCTACCTCACAATATACTTGCACTGCATCCTTTTTATATATTTTATATTTCATTCCATGTGCTTGTGCCTCATCTTCACAACAGAATTTATGCCTCTGATGAACGGGGTTACTTATTAGATGTGTGTTTACTGTCCATTTTGTCAAGCATGGGATCAAGCATTTAGTAGGTGCCTAATATTTGTGACTGGATATAGCATGAATAGACATGCATCATTCTTCGAAGCTCTCAACGGGCTGTATAAGAACAATCACACCAGACGATGGTGCATGGAGGAGGGGAGCAGTGTAGTGGTCGCATGTAAAAAGGGTCCCTGAATAGCCAATAAACCATCTTACTCAGGTTCACTGTGATCCCCTTAACCTCTCAGAAATAGGCAAGGCCATGTGAAGCCTGGCACAGATAGAGTATCAGAGAAATCCCAAGAGATGCAGCACTCCTGCCACAAAAGCAGTGTGGCTGTGGCAATCATTGTTCCTGAAGCTTCTCTGAGGATCCAAGATCACTTCAGCCAATCAGCTCCAGGATAGAAAGAACTTCAGGGTTTTTCTGGGCTTCCTTGCCAAGCTTTAAATAGCTTAGTTACATCATTGAGAACCAGTGCCAAATGAAAGTCTTTCTGATTGACCTGCTATTAGGAGGCCACTGCATTATAAACCATCAAACTTTAGCCATAAAATAATTTCAAATGCAGTGTCAAGAGAAGAGTACCAATATGTAATAAATAAAACTTAGAAGATGTGTAAAAATTAAAGGGTGGGTCAACTGGTTCAAATGGCATACAAATTTAATGTGAGTGTCACAGTCTAATGGAAAAAACAGCATCTCAGGATCCAAGGGGGTTCACATCAGTTTCAGCTTTGCCCTTCATGTAACCTCAGCCATGCTACTTCATCTTACTGTGCCTCAGTCTCCTCAGCTGCATAACAAAGACTGCGAATTCATTGATTCTCAAATTACATGCTAGACATCATCTGAGGTTCACATGACGGCATAAGCTTCGTTTCCCAAACCTCATGTAAATACACACCATATGTTTCTAAAAAGTTCTCTGTATACACACCTCTATTACAAAAGTATATCACTTAGCAAGTTCTGTCAAGGTAACGAGCCCCATTTTAAAGAAAAAGAAAGGGAGGGAAGAATCATGTTCAGGGTCACAGAAAATAAGGCCAGAAACACACAGAAACAGGTTCCAGATACGCAATCTGCTGCTTATCCATGGAGCCATGCTACTTTCCTTTAAGAAGAGAGCACTTAAAAGAATAAGGTTCTACCTCTGTTCTCATCAAGGAGAGCAACACCTTTGTAATGACTTCTCAAGTGACTTGAGAAAAATACTTTCTTATCACAATTTCCATGTATATTCAAAATTACCATAATTCCCATGTCAATTCAAAATTAGAAAAAATATTAACACCTTTTCTTAACTGTACAGATGCCAGGGGAACAGAGTCCAAGACTCATTGTAGAGGGAAAAAACCCAAGGTTCTCACAGAATCTCCATCCCCAGCCCGTTTGGCCAGAGTTTCCTTTTTAAATTCTTATGTCTCTATCTCTCACGGGTCTCCTCTTCCTCTTTTCCTCTTGTCACACTATCTGCTATCTTTCCTGGCCACCTCTAAAAGCCAACACCCTCATCCTTTCCCCTTTGTTTGCTTGTTGCATCTACCTGTTAAGGGGCTCAGAAACAAGAGGCCAAAGCCTGTTAAAATCAGAAATAAAGCTACATAACTAGAGAAGACCTGAGCTGCCTCCCTGAGAGAAGCACACAAGTGTGACATCTGCTAGTTGCTAAGTCCGTGTCTGTCACAGACAGTGGTAGAGGTCTCTCTTTCAGAGTAAAGAAGCCTAGCTGGATTTAGAAAGCAGCATCATTTGGGCTCTTGACTTTGGGAGAAGGAGTCCCTCTGATGTGACACACCAGTTAATTCTTATTCCACAAAAACTGTAACCATAGCACAGTTAAAGCACGATAGTGGGAACAGGTAATGAATAGGGTCACTTTCCTGAGTGACATCTCCACTAAGATCTTTCATCATATCAGCCATCTGTGACCCAGCCAAGCAGCATTTACCAGGTCAGTCCTATATAAGAAATAATAGGAGGTGGGGATGGGCATTTGAGCTTGGCAAAGTTGTAATTCAATCTTTTGGACTTTGAACATAAATGGGACAAAGTCCTACAGAGACCACAATGGGTGTTAGGGAATAAAATGGCACCTTTCTCAAAGAAACAGCTAGAAAGGAAGCATCCCAAGCTACGTCCTGAAAGACTCTACCCTCTGGGACTAAATTACAGTCATCAGAACCTTTATCTTAGAAGCAAATTGTTCATTGTACTTACTCTACGAGGACCCTCATTGGTATCTGTTTCTCAACTTCACCCATGAGTTACTCCCTTCAGGAAGGCTTCCATACACTCCTTCCCACCTTGTACTAGATGCCTCTCTTCTGACGCACAACACCCTGTCACACTTCTGACCAACTTACACACACACACTGTACTATAATTGTATGCTTTTCTTCATCTGTAGGCTCCAGGTCCAGTAGGACAAGGCCTGCATCTTTTGGCTCATAACTTTAGCACCCTTATATGTGCCTTGTGCATAGTACATGTTCACTATATGTTTGAATGAATGAGTACATGAATCTTTGTATCTTCTATAATACAGTTCTCCTTCCACCAAAGCATTCATCTTGGTACCTTCCCATCATGAGGCCAGGGTAGGGCTTTGTGACATCACTCTAAGATAAGATAAAAGCACAAGAATAGGTTGTACTTAGCAGAGGCAAAACAAGCTGTCCTCAAGCAGGGTGTGACACAGGTTTCTTCTTGTCTTGAGGATGAGTGAAGAAGCCCACAGCCACATGGGTATTTTCGCAGCTTCCCGTGGGGGAAAGACTGACCCTGGATAGGTAGGTGATACATGACCTTGGAAACACATGGTTTCATTGTGGCCGGGGCCTAAAAGAAACAGGACTGGGCCTTGTGGCAGGTCTGGCCTCCAAAGCCTGGAAGGATGAGGTTGGTGCTCCATGCTGTGGCCCAGAGAACTGTGTGAGTTGTTTCTTGAACACATAGTGACATGTCCATGCCCTAGACACCAGCACAAGAATTCAAGCCCTGTACAGTGGAGCTCTCTTATACCTTTCCTGGGCAACTAATTCAATTTTCAGGAGAAGGGGAAAAAAACAAAAAAGGAACAGCTGGCATTTTCCATTGAAGGTTCTGAATAAAACCAGAAATACTTCGTGCTTTTGGGATTGGGAGGTGGAGTAATGTGAGCTGCCAAGCTGCAACGTGTTCTTAAACAAACAGGCTGTGCAACCACAGGAAAAGCCATCTAGGAAGGTATATTTTTATTAGTCCTTCTTTCAAAGACTTACAAGATTTTAAAAGAACCACATGAATTCTGTTTTTAACTTGCATAAAAGCCTGAAGTTAATTTTTATGAGCAGATTTCAAATCCCTGAAAAACAGGTTTGGTAATATCTCTGACAGGGCTTGAACTGCGAGGTTTAAGGAGGCCTCAGAAAAAAAAAAAAAAAAAAAAGACAGTTTAATGTCCTCTGTACGTTTTCACTGAAAAGCTGTGTCACATTTTGGTAAATAATATTTAAAGGACAACAAATCTTGCTTAACAACACTCCATGGAAAAAGCCGGCAATGAATGACTTCTACTGACTTTTAATGGTTGGGTGCAAATCATCAAAGCTAAGGCTAATGACTTTCAGAAAACTATGAGTTTTCTTGGTTTCTGATAAGTGATGTTGAAAGAATAGTCCATAAAACAGACCACCAACTCCCACCTCTCTCCCATCCCTAAAATGCCTCATCCAGTCAGAGTTTCTACTTATAGTTCTCAAGTAAGCAGAAGACATGAGAAGGTCACTGCACTCCCTGTGCATCTGCTGAGCCCTGACTTGATCTATGTCCACACGTGTAAGCTAATTAGAGCAAACATATTTAAATTTTTACTTTCTTTTTTTTTTTTTTTGAGATGGCGTTTCACTTCCCAGGTGGGAGTGCAATGGTACAATTTTGGCTCACTGCAACCTCCGCTTACTGGGTTCAAGCAATTCTCCTGCCTCAGCCTCCCCAGTAGCTGGGATTATAGGCATGTGCCACCACACCCAACTAATTTTTATATTTTTAGTAGAGACGAGGTTTTGCCATGTTGGTCAGGCTGGTGTCGAACTCCTGACCTTAGGTGATCCACCCTCCTTGGCCTCCCAAAGTTCTGGGATTACAGGCGGGAGCCACTGTGCCCGGCCTTAATTTTTTTTTTTCCTAATTCAGCCATATAATTGATTAGTATCCTTAAAGTCAATTTGGTTAACTAATAGTAATTTTCCTTAATAATTTACAGTTTATTGAAATTATTGATATGAATCAATAATACTTCTGACAGGTTAATGTCTGTATAAGCACAACATAAAGCTACTAGTCCTAGAAACTGAAGGCAGACAATTTTTTCTCTCACTTTTTCTTTAGCCTCAACCCAAATAGAATGGAAGGTCAAAATGTGGCAATGTCTTGGTCACTTTGGAAGAGCCAACCCAGCAGACATAATATTTCCGCATGTCACATGACCAAGATAAATAGCAGGTCAGGAAGCCAGGACCAGAACCCAGCAGAGAGCTGTGCTCAAGAGGTGGAAATGAGAGCACAGAGTCAGGGCACTGTGTCTATGTCTTGCCACTAGACCCCAGCAGCAGGGGGTCAGGAAATGACCTGGGCTTGGTTCCAACCAAAAGGAGAGGTTCAGAATCCCTTCTATCCCCTCTAGACCCTTCCATTCACCAGCCACTTCTTCCTACCTTTGCCCACCATCTCCACCCCAGAAGCCAAGCCTCAAAACAGACTAT
This sequence comes from Macaca nemestrina, assembly GCF_043159975.1. NCBI lineage: Eukaryota > Metazoa > Chordata > Mammalia > Primates > Cercopithecidae > Macaca > Macaca nemestrina. Next base: position 106,636,766 of record NC_092130.1, on the reverse strand, counting down.
ATCTGGAAACTGCTTACCTTGTGGACAGGATGTGAAATATTTTAAACATCCTAATGCTACAACAACAGTGATCAGTGGTTTTATTTTATGTCAACACCGAAGTGTGAGGACCAAATGTAAATAGATTTTTAATCACAACATTATTTCCAGAATGGCAGGAGAATTTAATTTTAGGATTTGGGAAGAAGGAGTTATTGTTAACTATCTGAGAAGAATCAAGATTTGGGAGCAGGAAGTGAAGATTATCCAAATTAAAGATTGTGCTAATTTATTACAACCATATATACTGAAAACAAGCATGTTGGGGTAAGTGGACTGCTTCCTCCATAGCAGAGTTATGATGGCTTGGGAAGAAAGAATTAAGCCATTATAAAAAGTACAGCAACCTTCCTCCTTCCAGCCTGCCTGCGCAAAGTGACCATGCAGAACAAGCCGTACCTGTACACTATCTCCATTTCAAACATGTATAAAATCCTATTTACACAGTTCTAAACTTTCTTGAGAACTACTGATTCCACTACAATCCTGGAGTCCTAAAATGTCTTATGTAATCCACTCCAACTTTTTCAATTTGCAGATGAAAAGACCGAGGTGCAGAGAGATAGAGTGACTTTCCCCAAATTTTAGAGTTTTCTGTTCCTCTCAGGGTGTAACAGGACAAAAAGTGATAATCTATGTGACTTGGGGTTGGGAGATCAGTGTAATGTAGTGTGTTTTGATCTTGGCCAACTGTGCGATCTTAAGCAATTTTATTTCTCTGAGCCTCAATTTTCTTATTTCTAACAACTGGTTTAATAATGGCACCAACTTCAGAGGTTTTGTGGTAATTAAATGAGAAAACATATTTAAAGCATTGAGTACAGTGTCTGGTACCTAGTGGGTATCAACAAAAGGTATCTATAATAGGTATTTTTGTTATTGGTATTATTACTGTGCTAATAGCATAATGGTTGACAGAATAATGAAGTCAGGAGTCAAAATAAATTATAATAATGATGATTATTATCATAATAATATGAGTAACATTTCTTAAATATGTATCCGGGCACTTTAATGATTGCTTTAACTACATTATCTCACTCAGTTCTCCTAATTCTATAGATAAGGAAACTTTCCCTTAGAGAAGCTTAAAATTTTGCTCAACAGCTGACAAATGATGCTCCTAGGATATGAACCTAGGTCTCACAGACTCTAGAATTCCTGCCATTAAGCTGAATTAAGGAAAACCATCGATAGATTAAGGAAAAATAAAGAAAAGGAAAGTGTTTAATTGCATGAGTGAGGTCCTTTACTCTTTTCCCAACTAAAACAGATGAAAGCCTACATTTTAGAACAAGATGGGCCAATATCAATCACTTCACTTAACCATGTCAGACTTTTATGATAAATGTTATGGCTGAGGGTGAGGTCACTCAATGTCAGCTCAATATCCCTTTAACAGGGAGCTATAAGTCAATCCTGCCATCTTAAGATTTATCTCTGGTGTACAATAAAATTGGTTGTTTTTCTATTGATTGAGCATTTGAGATACCAAAGCTTGAGAATTCGCTGCTATTTATTTGATATGTTCCTGTGTCTGTCAAACTTGTAGGAGTGTTATCTGCTGTTTTAATGTGGCTTGAAGCTTCCCAAATCCGTCTTCCATAATTGTTTGGGTAATGTCATTTGTTTGAAAAATGGGGGTAAATTGAGGGCCTCTCTTTTCGTATTTACAGATATTAAAAGATTTTATTTATGCAAGCTGTTAACCAGGTTAATGTTGCCCACCCCATCCCGAGGGGTTAGAGTGTGGGTGAGGCATACTTCTTAAGGGTGCTCAAAGCCTCTGAAAAAGTTACATCTTCAGTAAAAAGCCCACATATTGCAAAATGTTGGAAGGACGGTGCCTTAAATTGTGAAATCTTCTGTGAGGGATCTCATTTTTCTGGAACTCCCTGACATCTGATCCCTCATGTTGCTGGAAGGATTCCAAGAGCACCATAAAATTAGGGCTGGTCCTGTCTGAACTGAGTCCAGATCATTTCAAAGTGACTCAAGGCAGGGAAATAAATATTGAACCTAGTTAAATGTTGCTTGAGATTATGCTTGGCACTGGGTGTCCAGTCACTGATTTACTCCTAGGTTACAGGGGTTATTTTGAGCCCAAATGGATGTGCCAGGGCGGATTCATTCAATGGCAGCAATTATTTGCAAGCACAGTTGCATTTCTGACATGTTTAGCGGAATGTAATGTAGAGATTTATGTGATAGTACTGGGTGGGTGTAACAGACATTAAAGTCCTCAGTTTCATGCTACTTTACTCAACCCTGGATCACATTTGGCTTTTCCCCATTCTTTTTCTCCTTTTTCTTGTCTTGCTTGAAAAAAAAAAAAACCTGACTTTTTTTCTGTCTTTCTTTCTCTTTCTTTCTCTCTCTCTCTTTCTTTCTTTCCTTTCTTTCTCGTCCCTTTCCTTTCCTTTTAGACAATAACTTATAAGTTATGAATGAACAATACGAAATTAGAATCAAAGAGGTCAAAAGAAAGAGTTGTAATGATATTCAGCTCACCCCACTCCCACTTTAAACCACCCTAAAAATGTGGGGATAGCTACTTGGAAAAGAAATGTTTTAAATGGCCAGTTACAACTTTAAAGAAGAGATTTTGAAGCACAAGTACCCATCGTACACATGCACTATGTACAGCCACATGATTTAAGCCCTGTTGAGTTGGCCTGTGACATGTTTCATTTACGACTGATGTCGGGTCTTGTAACTCAATGCCACAAGATGGAAGTCACATGCAGTTCCAGTCCTCTGCCTCTTTTCCCTTTAGCAAGAGGAGGATACTCCCTAGTGCCACGTTTCATCTCACTGTTTGATCTGAGGCTTTGGCTGCTGTCAAGTCCCAGCTGGGCAAGACACTGGAGCAGCATTCTGGGATAAGAGCAACCTTTGGGATCACACAGACCCACATGGGACTCCTGATCTGCACTCTATTAACTGTCGACCTTCAGCAATTGACTTAAACTCTCTGAGCTCAGTTTCCTTATCTATAAGATGGAGATGATAATAGCTCCTACCTTGCAGTACTGTTGTGAAGATTTAATGGGGTAATGCACATAAAGTGCTTGGGTCAGCACCTGGCATATAGCAACACTTACTACATGGTAGACAGCAGAACAATTCCTCAGATGTCAAACCACCTTTCTTTCTGACAGACCTGCAGACTCTGGCCACAGATGTGACCCTAGCCTCAAACCTCTACAGACCTGGTCAGAGAGATGAGGTGGCTCAAAAGCTTGGCGGGGGTGGACAATAGGGACAGGTCAGAGGTCCAGCATGGCAATCAGGCAGGAACCACCTTCCCAGGACACACCGCCACTTATTGGGTTACACCGCCTGTGCTTGGTCTCCAACCCATACCTACATTGGCATGGCAAGGTACAGGGCCTTGCCAAACACAATGCCAAGCACAGGCTTTGTTAACTTGCCTACATCTTGAAAAAATAGACACAAAACCACAGAGTACAGATTAAATCCTGTTAGGAGAAAAATCAGTAAGAAATATCTGTTTAACAAAGCCCCATACTTAGACCATTTTCTTTCAAGAACTATTTGATCACACTTAAGATTAGAAGCCATAATTTTCACAAATGTAAGACTGTATAGTTCCCAAAGCCTTTCCCCATACCTTATCTTATGTGAGCCTTCCCAGCAACTTTCAAGGTAAGTATTATCTCCACTTTACAGATAAGAAGCTGATGTTCAGAAAGTTTTAAGTCAAATCCAAGGTCACTCAGCTAATACCTGTTTGAGTTATTTCTTGATTCCAGATCTTCTGACCCCAGCATTCCCAGCACTACACTGTTAACCTTTTTCTACCCACTGAGGACTGTTCGCCAAAACCCCTACTACCCTCACATCCCAACACTCACCTGTGCTCTCTGGCTGTGATTAGAAACCTGACCAATGTATAGGCTCCAAAAAGGGACACAAGTTAAACGAGGCATGAAAAAAATCTGATTTAAAATATGATCATGAATATGCACCATATACAAAAGAACTTAATGGAAAGAAACAGAGTCCAAGAATTTCAGGGGGACTCTTCACTCTTCTAGCTTTAAGAAGCAAACTGGACCTGATGGGTGATGTACTTTGTGAGCCAGTTAAATATCATGAAACTTTTAATCATGATACATCCCATAGACCTCAGGGAGAAAGTAGTATTCTCACCAAAGGTACAGATGAATGGGGATTTTATGAACAGAGGCAGATCAGTTCCTCTACACAGACTCTATGCTCCCGGCTACAGTGATTTATTTCTGTCCCTTCCAACCCAACATTTCCTGAGAACCCCCATGGCCCCTCTCTTTGCTAGGTGGGGAAGAAAGACCTGATCTGGTCACAGGAGCAGTGTTGGTGAGGAGAGGACGACAGACCTAGTGATGTTTCTTTCACCCTCCCCACTTCCCACCACCTGGAAAATGAAGACTGACAACTATTAATGACTCCTGGTAACCACATATGGATTATTCATGAGATAAAGCATGATTTAAACCATAGCTATGAAATGATTATTTCGTGTCCCACAGAGCCTTTCCCCAGCCAGGCCTGAAGCTATGGGGATGGAGGTGGGTGTTTGGGATGAACCAGGACTGCCACACAGAACATCCAAAGAACCCAACTTCTTGACTGTGGGGAGCACAGGCAGAGCTGATTGGACATCAGCTACTCTGGGGAACACAGGAGATTGCCTATTTTTTAGGAAATGTTCCAAAAAATTGTTTCCCCTCCTCTTTAGCCCAGAGTGAAGTAGGGTGTTTCCTATGCGGAAAGTGCAACCTCCTCCGGCCCCTTAACACAGTGAGAGAAGGCTCAGCACCACATACTCGCTGAGCTAACTGAACCGATGGCGCTCTCCGTAAGTGGCCACTAGACTACAACTGGGGTCAACCGGAGCATGCCCAGTGACATCTGCAGATCCCAAGATATGATTTCATTAACTGCTGTGGATAAATCAGTTGGGCATTTGCTGGCAGTGTTTAAAATGCCATGACGGGTCAGATTAGAAAGTTGCTAGCACTATAAGTCCAAAGGAGACCCGAGGAGGGTTCTTGGCTTCTGCCAAGGGTAAGATCCCACAGCTGCTTGAGTTGACTCCACCAGAACAAAGTGAGACCTCTGCCAGCAGGCCCATCGTTCCGTCTAGACAGGTGTGGCCTCCTGCCACCACCAGGACACACATCTGTAATACAACCAGAGACAACCAAGGTACCCTGGGCTGGAGGCAGGGCAGGGGTAACTGCAGCCTCAGAACCTACTTCCCAGGATGCTTGACAAAGTTCTCCCCCACAGGTGCTTCTCCTCTCTGGAGTAGTGTAATGATGAAAGACAGGTATTGGAAGTTGAACTACCAAGGTTTGAGTCCCAGCTCTGCCCACCAACTACTTAATCATGAGAAAGTCAACCCCTCTGAATCTCAGGTTCCTCCTCTGCAAAAGGGAATAATAAAGCTCCTATTTGGTCCTGTAATGTTGTTGTAAGGATTAAAAGACATGATTGGTGCAAAGAGTTAGAATAGTGAGTCAACACGAAGTCATGTTTCATATTATTTTTCATTTAGGGTCCTCCATCTTCCCCTTACCCTGGAGACCCATCCTGTCTGCTCTAGTGGGGTAGTGCCTTGTTCTCTGGGATGCTCCTCTCTTTACTCTGAAAGAGACCAAATCACCAGTCCACACAAAGCTTAATGTGTTGTTCTCAGGAGCATTTGTATTCAATAAGAGGGTGGAACTTTAGCTACAAGGACCAAACTCCTAGAAGGAAATTTCCAGTTTTATTGGTCTGCAAGTAGAAAAGGGTTATTTGCATCACATAGGAGAGTATTGAAAAGGAGGCGAGGAAGTAGGCTAAGGCCTCATAACCTGGACATTGATTTCAGGATAAGAAGTGCATATATAAGAGGTTTCATAGGTAGAGTCGAGAGCAAGAATAGGAGAAAGTTTTTAAGAAAAAATAGGATTGAAGGGGAACAAGTGTTGCCATGTGGAGATCCTGCTTGGAGCACTCACTAGCCTAGAGCCACCTTGCCATGGGATGGACCCGCAGCCTCTGGAGTCCTTGGTAAGGGATGGCTGAGCTGAGCTGAGTGTTCACTTTCCTGTGCTTCTTACATTTCCTAAGGTGTAGGCAACCAGGAGATGCCTTGTTCTCTACAATTTTCTGGGACCAACACAGCCACATCTATTATCCCTTTGTCCCTCCTCACCTTCCTTGCATCTCTTCATACACATTCACATACACACACACACACACACACACACACACACACACACACAACCATTTCCAGGTCTGAGAAAAAGGTAATAGACAACACACAAACTCTAAGAATCAAATGCAGACATGTGAAGCTGGCCAGGTGCAATCATACATGCCCTCAGGTAAGGCATGATTTATCACCAAAGTCCCCACCTCCTTTGCTCTCTGAAAACACTCTGCCTTCTTGCAGATGGATGGTGACAGTCCCAGTCCCACTCCTTTCTACCTCATACTGAAGCCACCTTGAGCATGTGGCTGGCCATGCAGCCTTGAAAAGTACAAATGACCCCAAGGGACTAAAATAGAATGGGGAAAGTCAGGCACTCCAAAGCTGCAACATCACCCTCTGGCAGTTATAATTGCTCCCCTGCAGTGAGGGAATGTCCCTGCCCACTACTCATCAACCAGGTAGCTCCTGGAGGGCTCAAGTTCCTGGTGGAAGGGGCTTGGCCTGTTTCAACTAACTTCACGCAGCACAAAGTCCAGCCCATCTCTCTGTAGCTCTGGACATTTAACAAATGTTTTAATGATGATGATGCAACCCTTTCAGCTTAGGTCTGTCAGGGTCCCCTGAGAAACATATATTATCTGAAGCTTTCCCTTTTGCTTAATTACATTGTACTAATGTTTTTTCCACTAGATTTCTCCTCCCCCAACTCTCCCATCCAAATCCTGCTTCACTGTGGGTTGGATTTACATAAAAGGCCAGCACATTATAATTGTGATGATTGATCACTGAAGTTTCTTTGGGTTCAGATTGTTTCCTAATGTGGCTCATTTTTCATCATAAAGAGTTGGCTGATAATGATGTCATTTCCATTGCTTGAATTTTGAGGCAGTGGCCACATATCACAGAGTTTAAATGACTGTCTATAGGGCAGCAAAATCATGTCGTTATCAGTTTAAAGCAGTTGCTGCTTTACTCCTGGGGACAAAACAAGAATTGGAGCCTCCTAAAACTCATCAAACAAGAGCAGGATGCCAGGAATACAAATCTGCAACTGGGCCTGGGAAAGGAGCAGCAGGAAGGAGGGGTGGTGGTGAAGCAAACCTGTTTTTGCATGAGGCTGTGTGGTAAGTATCAGATAAAAATGACAAAGTCATACTTGACAGAAAATAAGCTGTATTGCTGATCACTGGATACCTTAGATGTGCTCTCCTACAATCCTTTAACTGTGATTTCACAGCAAGATTAACGAGCAAGAATTGAAATCACGCACGAAGAGAAGCTTTGGACTAAAACCCATCTGCCGGATAAGTCAATAAATGTCCCTGTCATCAACTGCTTGGGACTGGGATGGAGCTGGAATATGGCCCTAATGTTGCATGTGTAAAGTATGGATATAAAATGAAATGATGTTACATGTGTGTTTAAAACAAATAACTGCATTGTTAAAATCCCAAGGCTTGCAGACCCTAAATCACTGTGAATGAGCTGCTGCCCCAGATGCTCTGTTTTCTGCTATTTTCCTCCAGCCACCTTCCCATGTGGCATGTCCTTCTGAACCCGCTAGGATGCCCTGCAGATGTTAAAAGTGTATAGTACAGCCCCAGCCCTGTCTTCCACAGTCTTTCTCATGCAACCCAGCATCCCTTCTGCAACTTCTTTTCCAATACTGTAACTTGGAGAAAATTGCAAGAACAGTAAAATGAACACCCATATATTGTTCACCTACATTCACTGTTCATTGTCCCAGATATGCTTTATCTCTATATATATATATATGCACACACTTTTTTTTTGTTTAATCATTTGAGAATTCATTGTGTTAGCTTCCCATGCTTCAGGACACTTTCCTCCTACATACTTAGGTAAGTATCTCAACAGAAAATTTTCCTCAGTTCATATCATACTCCAGAAATTTCACATTGATATAATACTCTTCTCTAATATGGTCTTTTTAAAGTTCAATTGTCCCTACACAGTTTTATGCAGCTGATTTAAGTACATACATAAACACACACACCCACACACACCTGCACACGCACACACACGCCTCCAGGGTTTAATCAAAGATCTTAGATTGCGTTTAGCTGACATGTTTGCTTTTTCATTTGTTTATTTTGTGTTGTGGTGTTGAATTGGTCCCAGCAGTATCAATATAAACTTATTTGTATTTCAAAAATTTATTTCTTAGGAAGATGGAGATATGTCAAGAAGACATAGGATTCATCCTGAAAGGATTCCCACTAGGAAAACTGGGATAATTTAAACATCAAAATGACAAATGACAGAAGTGGTTATAACATATTAGAGGAAACAAATATATATTCTGATATTTTGAAAAATCAAGGTGGGAAGAAGAATGAAACACTCCTCTTTACAAAAGAATACCAACTAATAAATGAGTAGGAAATTTAGAAATAGAAAATTGTCATTTTGTAACCATCATAGTGATAATTAATTCAGGCAGGGGCCATTATATCCCAGTCCGCATTTGTATCTTTCTTTTTCCACAGTGAGAATACAGGTTCCCAACAACCTTGTTACATTTACCCATTTGCCGGGTCCTGCAAATGGAGTTAAGTGCAGTTCAAGATTTCCATACAGTTTCATTTTTATTCTTAGAAAATGTTATGTTAGGTTGTGCAATCAGCACACTCTGTTCGAAAGTGACTTGAGTAATTTTTCTAATGTGTGATTTTTATCTATTTCATATAATTTTGATTTTTTTCTGTTTGAATTCAATTTTCATCTTTTTCTCATTTCTTAATTTTATTTTTTGGAAATGTAAACCTTTAACACACTTTGAAACACAAAACCAAATCAAAAGGGATCACCAGAGAAGTTCTGTCTTCTTCCCTACATGTTGCATTTGGTTCTCACTGATTCCTGGAGATAACAAATTTCATTCATTTCTAGCTTAATTTCCTTCTGTTTCTTTCTTTCTTTTTTTTTTTTAAGAAAAATAAGCAGATTCACAGACAACTTTTTAAGCCATTAATATTTGTGTCCCTTTTGTAACAATTGCTTTGGAATTTTGGAAAAATATATGAGAAAATTCCAAAAGATGAAGTCACCCCAAGAACATACATTTTCATTTCCTGCTTAGAGTTAAGGGAAGATTTTTTGTTTAAGGGAGGAGGATAGAGGCCAACCTAGTCACTGGATTTAGGGGACTAACCACTATCAAATTCCCCAAAATCTGTATTTTTTGGTCTCAGTAACAAATAAAAAAGCAACCAATTTGACCCCATACTGATTCTCTTGTTGATATGATCAAATTAACCAGCCCAGAAATAGCACTTCCTAGACTCAGCATAATTCTGACCACTTTGCCCTGTAGCTTAATACCCTTCCATGGCTTCCTATTGTCCTCAGGATAAATTCCAAACTTGTAAAGCCCACAGTAGGCTGCCCTCTGCATTTGACGCACGCACATGCACACACACATGGGCTCCTGAGTCCCAAAAATTCACTTCTTTTCTCACCCTGTGCTGTTTGCTTTGCTCACACTGAGCCCAACATTTGAACTGCTCTTCCCATAAAGGGCGAGGAAGTTGGGTAGATGGGTGTCACCTTCACCAGCCCCTCGAGGCAAGTCCATTTGTTGAGCTCTAAAGATGTATCTTACTTTGCAGTTTCCCATGTCTGAAACTTGGGAGTTGGGTTTATAACAGGACCTCCTGTGCCTGCAACCACTTGGAAAGGCATGATGAGAAACTGGGCTTTCCAGTTTAGCTTTGGAGCCAAGGACAGAAGCAGGAAGGCTTATTACTGTTCCAGGACAAAACCTGGGACACAGTAGCTCCTTTAGCCCCAGCCTCTGGGTCCTGCACTGTGGTGAGGACTGCACCCCGACCCTGTGCCTTTCATGCCTCAGGCCTTCCAAGTTCTGACCCTGCAATTGGATGGCTCTGTCTGCCTCACCTCCCATGCATTGTATTTCCTACCAGGCTAGCAAATTAACAGTCTCCTAGGAGATCTCTATTTTGACTCTCTTGCATTTCTGCTTCCCGTATCCTACATCAGATCCTACGTGACTCTATAACAATCCCATAAAACCCAGCATTTAATCTTGGTTTAGTTCCTTCTATTGTCTTCAACTCCATACTTCCACTTGAAGAGAAGCTAACACAGCAGTGATTTTCAGGCTTGACTGTGAAAAAGAATCACCTGAGAGATTTCTGACTCAGTAATCTACGGTTAGGGCACTAGGATCTGCATTTCCAGCGTGTGCCTCAGGGACTGCCAGGACCTCTTTAAGAAACCCAGTAGGTAGGCAGTCTGGGCACTTCCTATCACCCTTCACCCTAACTGGGCCCTGTTAATGCTAGAGATACTCTTTCTCCTAATTACTCAGAATGACCATTCACCAGACATCCTTAGTAAACTAGGCCTCTAAGCCGACAATTGCTCTCACCAGAACCACTGCCCTCAGCTGGCCCAGACAGGAACTACAGCTCTAAGACACATTCCCTGCTCTTTACCCCAATTACATTCTTGCCTTAAAACAAATTTATCTTTGAACTGTGAATAATAGTATTTTTGCACTTAAAAAAATAGACATTATTATGCTGCCTACTCATACTCTGTTTATTCACACCAATGTAATTTTTATTAAAATGTTTGGATATTTCATTTGTAAAGGTGTTTTACATAGTAGGCATACTTAGAATTCTCTTTCCATCACCCAACTTGTAGAAAATAATTTCACTGACACCCAGATAATCAATATTTCTTTCCTGAAAAACATAATAAAATGCAATTGGACTTGACATCTATGAAGCTGGTAAAATTAGTGAGAACTACCACCACCTGGCAGAAGAGTGGCTAATAGACGTGGTGGAAGGTGTCCCGGCCATTTATACGCAGAGTCTGGTGGAGGCGGCCACATAGAACCAAGTCCAGTGGAGACACATGATGGCTGGTTTGGGAGGGGTGCTGGGGGACTGTTTTCTTCCAGCCCTTGAGACACAGGCATGCTTGTCTTCACTTCTGAGGATATCAGCAGCTGCTTTGGCTGAGAGTGCATGTGGTCTTACCTGCAAACCTTTCCCCCCAACCCCCAAAGAGCCTTGAAAGAAACCAGAAGAGATTCTGAGGAGGTAGCTAAGGAATCCCAGATCACCCTAAGAGTTTGGAAAGAAGAAAGAGGGTATGGCACACCCAGGGAAATGACGCCTGTGCACCCCAGCCTGGCCCACCTCACAAGCATAGTAGTGGTTATGTATGAGGATCTGGGGGCTTTCTGCTAGAATCCTCCTCCTGCTCTGCCATGACCGGTTGTGATTCTGGATAATGTACTTAGTCTCTGTCAGCCTTCCCCATCTACTTGAGGACAGACAGTTTTAACCCACGTCACTGTGATGATAACAGCGCTGATGACATCAGGTATTTGACACAAAATAAGCATTCAATAAACATGCCTCCTTTTTTGTTGTGGTAAAATAGACATAACAAAATTTACCATTTTGGCCATTTTTAAGGGTATGGTTCAGTGGCATTGAGTACATTCACATTGCTGTGCAACCATCACTACCCTCCATCTCCAGAACGTTTTCATCATCTCCAACTGAAACTTTGTTAGTTTTTTCAATCCATTAGCTGGATTTAGTCACATTTCTAAATTTCTTAATATAGTATCTAACACGTTAACTGTAAGTATAACATCAGGAAACACAGGATCCCATTTTAGCTTTTGGATTCTATTTTTGAGCAATTTATGTGTAGGGATTGATATTTCATTGCTTTTACTTTTTCTTAGGAGTCTTACAAATAACAAGAGAAAATTTCCCGTTTAAAAAATAGAATAAAAGTCAATGTTGCAATTTTTGTAAATCCAAGCTATGTTATGGAATCTTAGTGATTTTCTTTTTCCTATATCTTGAAACATTTTGCTATTCATCATTCTAGTCATTATTTGATCATTACTCACCAATTATTCCCAACTATGTTTAAAAACACTGAAATAATGTGAAATGGAAAAATGATATAATTTCATAAAAGGCTGATGCAATAATGAACTAAACTATGGCTATTACATCACCTTTCAGTTTCCCTGCTGTCCTGCCCCAAGTATTGTAGAATCATTCAAGAAGGTTTAGGAGAACAGTAAAGACACCATCTTTGTAGTTTCTTTTCATCTTTTATACACAATTGAGCATCCACAATTTTTATTTTCCAACCACAATGGCAAAGATAAGCAAATTTACAGAGGAAGATGTTTCATTTTATTAAACAAATCATAAGATTAATGCAAAGAGGTTTCATATAAGCAAAAGTTTAGACTGTGAGTTTTCAGATGACAATATCCTAAATGAATTTTTCCAAAGTCTAGAATCAATAAATGGACACTATATTTTTAAGGACAAAAATGAAATATGGAGTTCTCAATGAGTTAGTAACTCAACAGGAAGAACTTCATCATGCAGTGTTTTGTGATCAGAACTTAGACCATCTGTTTTGGGGAAAAAAAAAAAGTAACGACATTCTTTTGCCTCTTATGTGGTTGCGCACCAAAATTTTCTGGATATGGGTCATAAGTGGACTAGGTGGGTGTGTACTGAAAGGGGAATGGAAGAAAATAAATAATGTGGAAACCAAAACAATCAGTTGAATTAATCATTCTAATTGATGAAACATGAAAATGTTTTGCAATTATAGAATAAAGAAGATGTGAGTCCTCTTTTAAGCAAATTATGAGCCACAGTTTTTAAAAATATTTTATTTTGATGATATAACTGTAAGAAAATACAATTAGAAGAAACGATAAGCTAAACTTTTAGAGATGGACTTGAAGTCTGGAATCAATGCTATATTTATAAGACTGACATGTTCCAGAATTATGCATGACAATTGATCACCAGTTAATGGCATTCAAAGGAAGTTGCCCCAAAATTGTAGGCATCAGTACCTTCTACACCGGGAAAATATGGTAAGAAAAACTGGAGTTTGCTATGTTTAAATTTTTATTAAAATTTGTAATAAAGTTGTTTTTCATAATATCTCTGGTCTTCTGTAAATTACTCATAAAATGACTCAAAAATATAAAAACACAAAAAAAGATCCATTGGACACAAATGGTAAGTGGTGAGAACTATTCTTGGTATACCAAGGATTAAGCACTCAATAAAAGGTCATTGTTATCACTGCTACCATCATCAGAGTTCACAAAGTTTTATCCGGTCCTAGACTTATTCTGAAAAAGAAACCACATCCTATGTTCCATGGAACAAAAAGGATTCCTAAGCACCAGTGGGTTTGAGGTATCCTGTTACCACGGCCAGGAAAGGGTGTCCCGCATGCCTTTCCATTGCAGCATGAGACAGGAAGACACATGGCCTGATGTGGCCAGTCACGAGGTGAGCCTTCTTCCTGGTGTGTACGCACAGCCTACAGGATGTATCACTGACCACTCTCCCCAGCTACTACCCGCCTCTGCTGATTTACGTGGGACAGGGCAGGCTTCCCTGCCTTTTAAGAGCTCAAACTTTTAAAAAGAGTAGAAGAAAAATTTGTAGCCCAGTGGTTCCTTTATTCCTTCTGATGTTTATGCTGTGACTTTGAAAGATGGAGACTATGGGAAGAGACCATCTGGCTAGAGGAGGGAGTAGCCATTAAAAAATCATACAACTGGGCCAGATGTGGTGGCTCCATGCCTGTAATCCCAGCACTTTGGGAGACAAAGGCAGGCATATCAGTTGAGGCCAGGAGTTCAAGACTAACCTGGGCAACGTGGCAAAACCCCATCTCTATAAAAAGTATAAAAATTAGCTGGGTGTGGTAGTATGTGCCTGTAGTCCGCTTGGGAGGCAGAGATGGGAGGATCACTTGAGCTTGGGAGGTCAAGGCTACAGTGAGCCATGATTGTGCCACTGCACTCTGTCCTGGGTGACAACTGAAAATCTGTCTCAAAAAAAAAAAAAAAAAGAAAAAGAAAAAAAACTGAATACAAAAAGGACATCCGGGGCTCAAAGACAGAAAAATAGTAACAGAGGAATCTCCCTACTAGTTCTGAAGAGTAAAATCTGAGAAAATGAGTGAAGAAGAAAACAGAGCTTCAGATTTCTATGTATCAATTAAAAATACATTTGATTTTTTAAATTAGTAAACATTACCCCCTGGGTTTGTCCAATCTAAGAGAAAGCTTCCCAGCCATAAGAGTAATCCCCCCAGTGGAGACAAAAACGACCACAAGACAGTCACTGATACCCATGTAGGCAGATATTCAAGTATTAGCCAAAGGATCATGTGAAAATATGCTGCAAAAGCTATTCCTAAGTGGAGAGGGAGGAAACCTGGATCCCCTTAAGGTCTCTTCCATCTCAGTGCAGGGTAACATAATAGTTAAAACAAAGGGTCTTGGAATCAGAGTGTCCCAGCTCAGCGTGTACTGAGCGACACTGTTTAACCTTACTAAACCTAGCTTTGACCATTTGTAAAACAGTAGGCCAGCTGGGGTTGGGAGGAGAATGCTGATGACAGTGGTACCCACCTGTGCTGGTTTGCCCACCAGATCTCCTTACACCCTTCACTATCCTTTCTGCCCCAGGGAGACTGACCTGGATGAAACTCCTCAGCAGCCTCCTCTTTGAGTCCAACAGCCTGCCCTGGTTGTATCCAACAGACTCCTGCCTCAGAAAGAGACTGAAGGGGAAGAGGAGTGAGTGCAGGCTGCTGATGGCCTCGGCTCGTTGTGCGGTCCTGTCTGACTGCCTGTGTCCTCCAACTGAAGGTCACTGCTGCTCTCAAGGCAGCTCCATCTGCATAACTCTTAACTTCTGGATTCTGGAACCTCCTCTCTTCCCTCAACGCTTCAGGCCTGGGGGTGGTAACCGCTCCTTTGTCGCTAGCCTGGGCCACTGCACTATCTCTTATGGATCCCTACCGCTGGTTTTATTCTATAAACACTCCAGTTACTAAACCCCCTTCCAGTTATCCTAATTGAAGTGGGCATCTGTGCTTGGCTGGGACCCTGACTCTACCTCAAGGATCATTGAGAGGATTAAAAGTGGTATTGCACATAAAATACCTGGCACTTGGCAAGTAACCATTACAATGATACTATTATCCTCCTTTCTCTGATCTCTCACTTGCCTTTTTCAACCAATGGTTAATCCTTCTAGTCAGCTCCTCCTCTGATTCTTTAACACAGGAGTCAGCACACTTTTTTCTATAAAGGACTAGATAGTAAATAATTTAGGCTTTGTGGGCTACACAGCATCTGTCGCAATTGCTCAGCTCTGTCACTGAAGAACTAAAGTAGCCATCGGCCAGCAATGCGTAAATGAATAAGCATGACTGTGTTTCAATAACATTTTATTTATGAGCACTGAAATCTGAATTTCATATCATTTTCATGGATCATGAAATATTATTTTTCTTTTGATTATTTTTCAGTCATTTGAAAATGTAAAAACCATTCTCAGCTCACAAGTTGAGCAGTAACAAGTGGTGGGCAGGACTTGGCCTACAGGCCAGAGTTTACCAACCCCTGCTTGAACAGAGTTGTAAGATTTAGCATTCCTGCTGCACCAGAGAGCTTTTATGCCCCAAATTATGATTCTATATTTTTCCTATTTTCCTTGTTTATAAAAACAAAGACTCTAAAAATTCATTCTTTGAAGCCAAAGCTTGCTTGCCCTTTCCAACTGGCTTTTGAAATCCCCTTCCATAGCACATTCAAACCATCCCCTCTATCATACCTTCCAGGGGCAATGTCCTTGAAGCTGTTCCCACACTAGAAACCCGTTCCAGCACTTTTCATCTAGGAAAGGGCACATCCAAGACTAGCCCAGTGTGATTTACTCCATGGAAATAATAACAAGAACTCTGCTGTGTTTGGGCAAAGACTGGCCTGGGCAATGCTGGAGAGAAGGTGAGGTTTGTCTCCGCAGGACTCCACCTGACTGTGCCCACCCTGGGCTTGCACACATGTGGGGCCTTTACCGCCTTGTGATGATGCCCCTTCATCCCTTTCTCACAGGACCAATCTGAACACTCTGCAAAAATGCAGATCAGATGCTAAGACGTATTAACCTATTCCAACAGACATACAATGCTGTGTAAGAGTCCTGAATTTTAACATGTCTTTTCAAAATAACCTAAGGCAGTGGTTCTCGATCTGGTTACGTGTTAGAATCACCTTTTCCAGCATTTAAAAATGCCAGTGCCACCAGACCATGATTGAAATTTTATCTGCAGTTTTAAAAAGCTACCCAGATGATTCTAGAGCAAGGTGAAGGTTGAGGGTCATGGACTTTGACGAATGGCTGAGGGAGTTATTTTCAGACAACTGAAGGGGGCCAGGATGCATCCATTCAAATCATGATTTATTTTAATTTTCCTTACTGTCCCAGGCAAAACTTTAGAAAAGAAGGCAACTGGGAGGACAGATTGATAATAAACATTTTTGTGCATCTAGTTTGCGTTTGAATTTTATTCATTACCTTTCATTTGTGTATTCATTCATATAACATCATTCATTAAGCTACTCCCATGTGCCAAGCACTTTGCTGAACACTGCAGATACAAAGATAAAGAAAATTTCTGTCCACATGGAGCTTATATTTGTATGGTGGAAACAGTAGGGGGAATTGAACAACTCATTACACAATTATTATTTAATGGCAATTGTGTGAAGTCTTATAGAGTTCAAAATGCACCTTCTGAGGAATTCTCACTTAACTGGAGAAGATCAGGGAATGCTTCCTTGAGGAAGTGGTGCTCTGGCTGAGCTCTAATATGATTGTGAGTCAACTAGACAAGAATGGGGAAGGCAGTGGGAACTACATAGGCAAAGGTCCTGTGATGGGCGTACAGGAGCTTGAAGCTTTTGAAGAGCTAAAAGGCAGCAGTGTGGGTGAAATTCAGAGAGCAAGGGGAGAATTCTAGGGTGGATTAGGACTGGGTCAGACAAGGCATTGGAGGCCTTATTAAGATACATGTTATCTCCTCTTCTTCATTAACACCCTCATTTTATTGACTTGAGCATTAGTGACATGCTCAAGGTTCCATCACTGGAAAGAGGTAAGGCCAGCACTCAAACCCACTTCTGCCTAACACCATGTGTGGTTCCATCCGTCTCTGTAGTTCCCGCCACCTCCAGGGGTGAGATGTTTCACCAGAAACAGAAATTATAAATCAAAGTTGGGTTTCTATATAGAATCTTTCCATACAGAAATCGATTATCTATGCTTGCGTATATATAGGGAGGAACAAAAGGAACAAACTAGAAAGGATGAAAGATACTAACTTTAGGGAAAGTGACCTTCCTTCAAAAAGGAAAAGATTTGCCTGCATCTCCTACCCAGTCCTTTGCAGAATTCAAAAGGGCTCCTATTGCTGGACCTTAGTACAGGTCAGTGAGATAAAGTCATTCACTGATTACCTAGATTTATTGAGTATTTATATGTCAAGTACAAGAGACACCAATGAAAATACCAGATCCTGCTGATCCTTTGGGGAATTTAGTCTTTTCTAGGAGAGAGTAGAGATGCAATAAACTTAGCCAAATTCAAAATCAGAAATTCCTAAAGGTTAATAGGAGGTTAGAGAAGAGAGTAGTAATCTCTTATGCTTAATATTTATGTCTATCAGAGTTAATCTATTTCTCCCTAACTGCATCATCCCAATGTTTTTCAAAGATGACCACACAAAAATGGCAAGATCAATAAAAATTACCAGTTTTTAGTAGCTAGGAATATCACATTATGAATAAGATTTAAGCAATGGGCTAGGACATTCTGGAACATGATCAATGAGGGAAAATTGAATAAATCTTCAAAAAAAAAAGTCTGACTCTGTTCCAAAATCAAAGATGTACGTGAGATTGATCCAGCCCTCTTCCAGATGGTTTGAGGAAATCTGAGCTGAGTCTTTGAAGTAATGGTTAGTCTAAGATATATAAAATGAGCAAATAAAAAACTTCATTAAAATCCTAAAATAAAACTGAAAACTCTGCAGCAGATGGTATGGATCATAGATAGTTAAATGTCTGACAAAGGCAGTAATGATTATTTCTTATCAGCAACAAGGATTTGGGACAGAGACAAGGAGATTGAGTTATAGGAAATACAGTACTGATTTTTGAAAATGAAAGTAAGATTGATTCTGTCTGGTACTTCAGGTAAACTTCGATCTCTATTAAAATATTCAGTTGGATTCTAACAATCACAGACTCACCTCAGCAGACTTTCTTGACACTCAGGGCAGATGGTGGGAAAAGAAGTGTCCATCTTCCCATTTTTCCTCAAGAATCCCTAAGAGCCAGTCAACAATGTGCCCAGAGCACTCCCACCTCATGAGGCTGAAGGACCAGCACACTTGCTCCCGAGTGAAATCTCCAACATTCTCTAGGCTCCAACACATGGTTAGGGGAGATAGCTGAGTGAGAAACTCCTGCTAAATGCCACACATCAGTATCCCAGCCACCAAAAGCACACTACAGTTGTGGGTGTGTGCATGCATGTGCACACATATGTGTGTGCACACATGTGCAATGTTCACATCATCAGCTATCCTCCTTTCTTTTAGGATTTCTCCTGCCCTTCATTGCAGCCAGAAGTTGGCAAAAGAGAGCAAGAAACTCTAGCCATCATAGCTCATCAGAGGCATCTTCCAATATAGCTCCCAAACCAAGATCTGGAATTTCTGCCTGGTCATCTTTGGAGATTCCTAAGTCAGAGCTGAGTCTAAGAACAGACTTCTCTTTCTCCCTTTCCAGAACCTTTCAGAGGCCATTGCCCCCATATTCGTGCATTCACCCTTCCCTCAAGTAAGATGTTAAACCGTCGGGAGACCAGAAGAACTGCTTTAAAGGAAAACAAATCTTTCCCATACAATATTTAATGCCAGCCCCATCTCCACCAACTTACTCTTACTAATATAACATAAAATAAATCCTTTTCTCCTCTTCCCCTTTGTGTGATCTGCCAATGTGTCAGCTCCCTAGTTTTGAGGGCATTGTAACTATATCTTCATCACGTCCATTGTGATGAATGTGCTGGGTAGCTGTCAGCTGCCTTTGATGTGTAACTCTGTGTTCTAGACCCACGACTCAAAGCTTGGTTCCTGGATTAACAACATCAGCATCACCTGAGAGTTTGCTGGAGAAATAGAATCCCAGGCCCCACTCCAGACCTGCTGAATCAAAATTTGTATTTTAACAGTATTCTCTAGGTGATACTAATGCACATTAAAGGGAGTTCTGACTAAATTGCAAGACACTTATCACATCCCTGAAAACGGGTTGGCAGTAAGTCACTAAAGATTAACTCTGTCACTAGAGTGGGATTTTATAAAGAGATAGAGGGAAAATATAAGGGAGAATTGTTGTTACTATTTACCGCTTACCAGAATTTATGTCCCTTATATGAAGCACTTAGACTCAATGAGACCATGCATATACATGGTCAAGCATCAGAGAAGCTCAAAGAAAGGAGAGCCTGATGTGGGATTGCCAGGTAGGGGCGAATATCATGGAGAAAATAGAAACTGAACCAAAGATAAGTGGGTAAGATCTTGTGACAATCACTACACGGGAAATATCTAAATCTAAAACAGATAGCTGTCAGGTAGCACTTACTAGAAATGGAAAGCTCTGGTAGCACTTATTAAAACTTTAATAAATTATGTTATTATTTTCATTTCACTTTAATAAATCATTATTATCATGTATTTTCTCTGAGCATTAATAAAACCAGGAGGGTGATGGTGATGGGTGTCATGGAAATAACAGGGTTTGGTGTCAGATGGATCTGGCTCTAACTCAGCCAGACTGTGTCATCTTGAAACAGTTACTTTCCCTTGCTGAGCCTCATTATCCTACTGAAACATTAAAATAATACCCGAGGATTAAGTAAGAGAAGGTATACGAAGTTCCCAGTATAGTGTCTGTGTCTGTAGCATAGTAGGCAGTCAACCAGTATCAATCTACCTTTTCTCCTCTCTCCCCTCTGGCACAGAGTTGGCCCCAGACAAATGTTAACTAAACTTGGACCTAAGTCAGCAAGTGCAATCCAGATTCATAAAGTCCTGAAGAGTTTAGGCTTGATGAAGCAGGAAGCAGGAGTCATGTGCAAAGACAAAAACAGTATTTCACGAAGACCATCATAGCAGTGGTATTCAGAATAGAAGAGAGAGGCAGATGATGGTTAACAGTGAATTGGTAAGCTCACTGAAAAGACAACCATGTAAAGGACTTTGGGCCAGGTCTTTGAGGCACACCTGACTGCAACTGTGTTGGTCATTTGTCCTTTTGCTCTCAGTTCCACTGTCCTCACTTCCCCTGCTCTAATCTGTACTTTCAGGAACTGGATTTCTTGTCAAGTGGTTTCCAGGTAAGATCAGCCAGTGGGAGGCTCACCATCTCATCAGTGGAAGAGGGGAGAGGCTAAGATTTGCATCTTTTCCTCTCCCTGCCTGGGTAGCATCTTAGGCAGTGCTGTTTCTCTTGAGACCTTCAACTCCAACAGGCAATCCACTCCTCTGTTCTCCCAGTTCCCAGCTCTGCCCAGTAACTTGTGCTGGGCTGTGGAACACTTCCCCCTCTTGTGCTTCAACCATGCTAGAGTGGAAGGAGCTTCCAGCCATTGCCAACCTCTGGGACACTTCACCATCTCCTCTTTGGCTTCTCAGTTTTAGCATCACCTGAGTAACCAGTTTCCTGTATTATATTTCCCCTACTGAAAGACCAAAAGTGGCTTATATTCCCTGACTAGACCTTAAATGACAATATCTAAATCAAAATATATTTCAGATTATTTCTGTATGACTATGTAGGTTTCTAAATCTTGGAAGATATACAAAATAAAAGCCTCACAATGATTTATCTGCCAGTGAAGAGGAGGAGAGGAACTGGGCTTAGAATTCTCCAACCAAAAAATTCTAGTAGATCCATTAGTGCAGGGTAATCATTAATCTGTGAATGTAGTGATGTCCATAGGCATGTCATTTAATTCAGCATTTGCATTGGTGATCTGGAAGGGTGAATAACAAATGCAGAAATTATTGGGAAGTATTGCAAATACCCAAAAGGAGAAGGAAATCATGTTTTAAAACCCAAACTGGCAGTTACAGAAGTATGTGCAGGATACAGTCGTGGAATTCATAAAAATGCATAGCTGGATCAAACAGCAAAATGAGATGATGCCTGAAAAAATATATGGTTGGATAGGTAAGAGAAAGTAATCAAAAACACAGATACTCCACAGGAAGGAAAAAAAACAAGAAATGAATATAGGGAAGAAGACTGAGGAGAGACAGTGCAAACTTAGATCTAATTTGGAAATATGATGGAAAGAGCCTGGTTATTTTGAGTTTTAAGCATAGACACTTTATGTTGTTATTTTTGTTCTGAATGATGTTCTTTCTCTCTCCAACCTCCAATCATGCCCCCCAATTTATACAGTATTCATTAGGCCATACCTACCATACCTTACCCAATTTTGCATACCTCAATAACAAAAATGAGAAAAATAGTAAGTTGCAAGAATCTGGGGAAATCAAATCTGAAAGATAATGGGCTGGAGGGCATGACTGATACAGGAAGTAAAAAGAGCCACATTAGCTGAGTAATCATATTTCTAGCACAGACAGAACCACAGAAAATTGGGCATATTGTGTGGGAGAAACAAATTCCAATTAAAGAATAGATTTCAGTGTTGACCTAATTATCTAATGTCCAGCTCTCATTTTTATGGAATGAATCCAGGCAAGTAAAATAAATTCTTGGAGATAAATCTACTCTTTCTAACAAAGAAAATTACTTCTCCGTGAAACTCCAGATGATCAGAAAACAATACCCTAGTATATTATTTTTGCTCAGTTTGAACCTCAACTATCACTTATATAAGGATAATATTGACTTCTAGGGGTTCAGCCAATGTATTTCTATGTGGTCAAGAAGGGTTTCCTTTTGGGAAAACAGAAGTTCAAAAGGAGAACAAGAACTCTCAACTCTGAAAGGACACAGCCACCAGTAAAAATCACTTGCTCCCAAGTAAATTATTAGGTGAAAGAAAAGTAAAGGATTAAAGCTAAATACTTACAGCTCCTTGTTAAACTGGGGCTGTTATAATCTAAGAATTCATGAGAAACCATTTTCAAATTTAGAAGGGGGTGGGAGAGAAGCAACTATAGTCGACTGTAATATAGTAAGGATCTGTCACATGATCTAATTACAGAAATGAAAGCAACCCAGGAATTATGTGGTCTATTCAAGCCTGCAAGGAGTACGAACAAAGAATATAATTATACATCAAGCCTGTTGATTAAACAATTACTATTTAAAGCAGATATAGATTTAAAATTAATTTGCTTCTGCATTCTGAGGATTTGGGGACTGAGATAAACAGTGTTTGAAGTTTAATTATCCGTGCGTTAAGATGAAGGGCTCATTTCAATTTGGTTAGCTCTGCAGAGCATTTTGGATGGTGTCAAAGAATGAATCCGACTCTGCTGCAAGTCTCGGCACTGCTGAAATGTGTGATTAAAGTGAGCAAGAAGGCTCGCTCAGCCTAATTCCCACAGAATGTGGTAATATCACAGGAGGGATTGTGCAATTGCAAATTAATATTTAAATGAACACTAGTTTGAAGTTTACCTGGAGGGTGAAACACACTATCTCCAAAAGAACAGAAGAAGGCCAACCAAACAGTTCCAGGTTCCACAGCAGTGAAATCTGAGGAGTGGAGACCTTCACGCATGTTTGAGCAACTAGGACACCTACCTGCCAGCGACTCTGAATGGAGCGATTCTTATCAGAGGCCACATGTACAGTGTCCCACAGCAGAATTGCAGGGCTGAGGGGTGTGCAGGGTGAAAGGGTGAATTGGGGTTGGAGTAAAAGACAATAAACAGAGACTAGAAAACTCCAAAAGTTAAGGAGTGATTGTCGAGATGCAAGGAAATGTGTCTGTGTTCCCACAACGAGATCAGAACGTATGGGGACAGAATTCCCAGACCTCAAAGCCAACTCAACCGCTTCCGTGAAGGGAAGGTGTGCTTCTGACCTGGCTGTGCTCGAAAGAACGGGAGGATGCCACAGAGTGTCCTGGTTCAGAGAATGGACTTCAGAATGAGAAAACTGAGTTTCATTCCCAGCTCCACCACTTCTCAGTTTTGCGACCTCAGCAAAGCATTCTCAGCTCTCTCAGAGCCCTCTGTTTCTTCAGTAAAATAGCTTTCAGTCCTTCCTCATTGGGTAGTTGCAAATATTAAATATGGTAATGAGGGTGGCCTAAGAGTGTCCTTTCCCTACTGAAAACCCCTCTGTGGCTCATCATTGCTTTTTGGGTAAAAATCAATCTCTTTAGCATGGCCTGTAAGGCCCTGAAATGGGGTGACGCCCACTCACCTCACCTGCCTCTCTTGTGTTCTCTTCCCCAGCATTTTCTCCACCCCAGCCCCACTGGCCTTTTTCTTTTTTCAGTCCTTTATTGTCTCTTCTGCTTTCAAGGCCTATTCATTTCTTTCCCTCTGCCTTGGAACATTTATCCCTCCCCTCTTCATCCAGTTGACATCTCTTCATTCTTTAGATCCCACTGCTAGCTGTCTAAGGTGGTAGTTAAAAGCTCAGGCCCTGAAGACAACATGTTGTGTTCAAAACTCAAACTCCACCACTTACTCTCTGTATGACTTTTGCCCATGGAAGATTCAGCTTCCTTCTCTGCAAAACAAGGTTGATTACTAGTACTTACATCATGAGTTTGCCATAAGGGCCACATGAGTTAATGCAGGCTATGGTCTCAGAAGTGAGTCCAGTTCAAAGGAAGCATTGGAAAACTGCTTTTGTAGTCCTCCAAAAGATCTCCCTTCCCCAGCACCTAGCACACTTGCAATGTTATGTTTGCGTGATTGTTCTAATACACCTCTCTCCACCAGAACAAAGGCTGTACGGGGGCAGGAGTTTGCCAGTGTTTAGCCCACGTTATAGACTCTGTTCCTAGTAGAACAGATACTCAAATATTTGCTAAGGACTAAATCAGTGAAAATGCTGAGCATAGTGCCTGGCACATAGTGGGCCTCAATAAATACTAGCTTTTAAATAGCAACCCACTGACAATGCCAATTGTTAAATGAAAAAAATTCTGACTATTATTGTTTACTTTGCCCAGTGGTTCTCAACTGGGAATGATTCTGTCCCCCAGGCAATGTCTCAGGGTGGTGGGAGTGCTACTGGCATCTAGTGGATAGACACCAGGGAGGCTCTACACATCCTACAATGCAAAGCACAGTCCTCCCACAAGAAATGATCTGGCACAAAATGGCAATAGTGCCAAGCTTAAGAAACTCTGAATTTTGCCATCTGTTATTTTTCTCTGATGGCACAATTTACCAGTTGAGTTATAGCAACAGATCAGCCTAAGGTAATCATTCTTCCCCTTTAGCCTGTTATTCCTATGAGTGCAAGGTCACTCCTGCTTCTCTCTCACTCCCCTAAACTCTACTGTCTTATCTCTCTCATTCCTCCTCATCCCTTTGCCAGGTCTGAGATGAAAATGCGGGAACATGAGTAAGGCTGAAGGAAACTGCACACTCAAGACACCCTTCCCCGTTTGTTCACTCTTCTCTGTCATCCATGCATTCCTATTTTCCAAAGAACCTTCAGCGGGAACAGAATGTGAGCACCACTACTTGGCTTTCCAGACAGTGCTCTATTTCAAACATTACGTTTTTTAAAAAGTTTATGTAGCCCCCAAAAATAGGTCAGGGGCCAACATGTACAACCCTTGTGTCTAATGCAGAGATCACTCTAAGGCAAAAGAGAATTCCACCAATAAACATAGTGTTCAAAAATTATCAAAATGTAACATTACAGGAATGAGTTACAGGATCTGAGAAAAAGCAGAGTAATAGAGCAAAATTATTCCAAAGTGGCAAGCCAGATAATGTCAAATGCTCCAGAACATGCAAACGTTAGAGGTTAATATCAAATTTAAAACCTAATATTTAATCAATTGCATAAAATGATGTGCACAATGGTTAAAAGTATGTCAAATGGAAATTACAAGTGTTGGCTAAGATGTGGAGAAATTGGAACTGTCCTATACTGTTGGAGTGAAAATTGGTTCTGCCACCATGAAAAACATTTTGTTGGTTTCTCAAAAAGCTAAAAATAGAACCACTCTACAAACCAGCAATTCACCTCCTAGGTCTATACTCCAAAGATCTGAAAACAGATACTCAAATAAGAACATGTACATGAACATTCTTAGCAACACTATTCACAATAGCCAAAATGTGGAAACAGCCCAAAGGTCCATCAACAGATGAATGGATAAACAAAACGTGGTATATCCATACAATGGAACATTATTCAGAATATTATTCAGCTATAAAAAGGAAGGAAGTACTGATACATACCACAGCCTAGATGAACCTCAAAAAACAGTATGCTAAGCAAAAGCTCATATACTGTATAATTCCACTTATATTAAATATCTAGAACCAATAAATCCATAGAGATAGAATGCAGATTGATGGTTGTAGGTGCTGGGGGAAGGGGAAAATGCATAGAAGTGCAGAGAAACTGTTTAATGGGTAAGAGGTTTTACTTTGGAGTGATGAAAATGTTTTGAAACTAGAAAGAGGTACTGGTCGCAAAACACTGTGAATGTACTAAATGCCACTAAATCGTTCACTTTAAAATGGTTAGTTTTATGTTATGTAAATTTGATCTCAATAATTTTTTTTAAGTATATCAAAACTATGCACACAAAATTGACAAACACCAAAAGAGAGGATGCCTCAAAATGGAAATAAATGTTGTAGCCTGGGGGAGTTATAAGTGATTTATTTTTACAGTTTTAATCTGACCTTATTTTTCTGAAGTAATACATATTAGTTATAAACATTTTTAAAAATACATAAAAGCACTAAAAAGGATATAGAAGTCACCACCAATAGTATTTCCAGTTTTAAAAAATATTTTTGGAGAGGGTACCTGGATATGAACCCAAAATATTTTTTAATGTCAATGTTAACTTTCCTTTGAAATTAAAAAACCACCAAAAAGAACAAAACCAAGACCTTATGCATTAAGGAAGATAAACCCATGCAGTTGAACATTGATTTCTGCCAAGGTTTTTGCTGTAAGCCTATTTCTCTCTGTGGGCAGAAGCGAGGTTGGGAAATCGAGGGTTGTAGGGGAGATGGTGGGGAAGCAGATAAGTCTGTGACTTTATGGCTAAAGCCTTTCTTCCATCCTCCCATCCATCCCAGACCAGCATGTCTGGTATTCATCAGGCTGGCAAAGCCTGGTCTCTGTGGGACAGAATTTGAGAAGTCTCCTTCTCCCTGTCTGTGCTGTCAACTCTCCATGAAAGAAACTAGAATGTCCATTCCTCTTGCCTGCATAGCCTCTTCCCCTGCACACAGCAATGGTCTCCACTAATTATTACCACTATAAAGCTCTAGGAATGAGGAGATGGGGGTTTAGTACCCTTGACCTCCTGACGATCATTATTTCCAAAAGATTTGCAAATGATAGTGTAACTGTAAGTCCCGTCTCCAATTTTTCTAAAGCTTTTTGAGCATAAACATAAATAAAATAATAAGAAACAAAAATAGGAACAGAAATTTGGGGTTTAGCTCAGTGTAGAACAGATAAGTAAGCAGTGAGTCAACCACTTTCTATCAAGGGCCTATGTTATAACCAACTACTATGGACTAAATGTTTGTGTCCCCCCGGAATTCATATGTCAAAACTTAATCACCAGTGTGATAGTATTTGTAATGTGATTAGGTCATGAAGGTGGAGTCCTCATGAATGAGATTAGTACCTTTATAAAAGAGACCCTGGAGAGGTCTCTCACCCCTTCTGCCATGTGAGGACACAGTGAGAAGACAGCCGTCTAGGAACCAGGAAGTAGGCCCTGACCAGACATCAAATCTGTAGCATCTTGATCTTGGACTTCTCAGCCTCCAGAACTGTGAGAAATAATTTTCTGTTGTGTGTAAGCCACCCAGTCTACGGCATTTTGTTACAGCAGCCCCAACAGACTAAGACATCAGCACTAGGGTGGTGTTGTCGCTAAGAAGATACTCAAGAACACCATCCTGATTCACAGATTCAGAGCTTTTGTGTTTAAATAGTCACTCTTCCTTAACCTATCAATGGTCTTTTTTGAAATTGAGTTTAATCATCCAAGCTTCAGTTGCAATATCCTCCTCTTCTTTGAGTAGTTGCTTCTCTTGTTCTTGCAACACTACCCTGAGTGAGGCATCTCACTTCTTGAAAAGAAGACCAGAAGATGTTAAAGATATGTAAGCACCCTAAAAAGATTCCCTCCCTAAAGAAACTTGTAGAATCAAAAGAGCTCCAGAAAAATAAAAAAGATAAAAGCATCAACTGTCAGAATTATTGATGTTCAAAACAAAGCCTAGTGTATTTTCTATGTATGGAGCATACTACAGCTGATCTATCTGACATGGGAAGGCTATCCCATAACTGATGAAAGGTACTGATTCCTTTCCACTTCCTTAGGGAATTTTGCATTAATGGTCTCCCCGAAAAGAGATGCTTAAGGAAAAATGACCACAAGCAAGTATATAGAAAATGCCTAGCCATCTGGCCTTGCCTTAACTTCTTGCTGTGCATTTTATGCAGACACACAAAATGCCCTCAGCAAGATTCATCAGAGTAGCACAATCAAGAGAGGTAGTGGGAAGGAGAGGAGAGACAAATAGTCAAATGACTCGTATTCTCTTGTTCTGTCTTGCCACAAACATATAGGCATGAGATATCAATAGAAACATAAAAAGAAATGAGTTCTGCTGCTTACACCAAGCATAACACTTCAGGTTCTACTTTTCTTCAGATTTTATGGTTTCTGTCTCAACCCAAGACCTGCCCTGGCCAAGACTTTGGAGCTCGGTTCCCTAAAATGGGCCCTGATTCTTCTCTGGGGTATACAGAACCAGCTGTGGGTCCGAAGTAAAGATGCTGCAGAGGTGGAATTTCAGGTCCTCAAAAAGGTATATTTCCATAGAAACCAAAGCAAGTGGCCACCAGCTATGAAGGACTCATATCTCAAGCTCTGAGAAAACAAAAGTCAAAATGACCTCATGAAAACTTTGGTATCATTGAACCAGAATACTTGGCCCTGCCTGCAAATATTACCAAATCCAATTCTAGGTGGCTTCTTCTGAAACAAGGCAAATAATCAGGATTTATTCAGATCAACATCTGGAAGCATACATGTTCCACACAGTTAACTCTAAAAAAAGGGACGGGCCGGGTGCGGTGGCTCAAGCCTGTAATCCCAGCACTTTGGGAGGCCGAGACGGGCGGATCACGAGGTCAGGAGATCGAGACCATCCTGGCGAACACGGTGAAACCCCGTCTCTACTAAAGAAATACAAAAAACTAGCCGGGCGAGGTGGCGGGCGCCTGTAGTCCCAGCTACTCTGGAGGCTGAGGCCGGAGAATGGCGTGAACCAGGGAGGCGGAGCTTGCAGTGAGCTGAGATCCGGCCACTGCACTCCAGCCTGGGCTACAGAGCAAGACTCCGTCTCAAAAAAAAAAAAAAAAAAAAAAAAGGGACGCTGTGCCCCAGGACTTTACCCCACCCTCCCCTCCTCTACCAGCCTAAAAACCTTCATGGTGCAATATGTCTCTAAAATTCCTTAAGATAGCATCACAAAATTAGACAATGACTGGCAGCAATTGTCTCCCAAACTTGCCAAACTTGGGGGGTTTTTAGGGCAGAAAGCAGCTAATGGCCATGAATACTTCATTTAGCGCTTCTTTTTTCTAATGCATTGCAAGACGTTCACTCTCCAGCGCTGGACTCTGCCAAGTATCCCATCTCAACATCCCATTCAATTTCTAGAGAAATTCCATCCAAATCTTTTATAAGCCCTTCTCAAATGTTCAGAGTTTGCAAAGTACTTTCCAATAATTCAGTAATCCAGTACCCTTCCCCCAAGTCACAATCTAAACAAAGATAGTTGTCCTCTCACTATTAACACTTACTTTGCAGAAAAAGACCCTCGAGGCCCTAGGGAGGTTTATAGCTACTTACCAGGATCTTTCTGAAGTCAGAAATGAAGTGCAAATGTAGACTTTTAGATCTACACCCCAGGGCTTGTCCCACACAAACACAGAACGGACAGCTGACTCCACCGGCAAGGTGAGCAGTGACAGTACTATGTCTCCTTTTGACCTGTGATAGTTCTTGAGTGTCCTGTCAGCGTTACTCCTTGGGAGTCCTTCCTATACAGACAAAGCCTATATTGAAATGCTTTAAGCGGCAGTCAACAATATTTTTGGCACTAGGGACCAGTTTCATGGAAGACAATTTTTCCATGGACTGGGGAGGGAGTTGGGGATGGGGAAATGGCTTGGGATGAAACTGTTCCACCTCAGAACATCAGGCATTAGATTCTCATGAGTGTGCAACCTATATCCCTCACATGCACAGTTCGCAATAGGGTTCACGCTCCTATGAGAATCTAATGGTGCCGCCGGTCCGACAGGAGGAGGAGCTCAGGTGGTAATTCTTGCTCAATGGCCACTCACCTCCTGCTGTGCAGCCCAATTCCTAACAGGCCACGGACCGGTAGCAGTCCGCGGCCCAGGGTTTGAGAATCCTGCTTTGAGGTTTTGCCCAACAGGGTAAAGTAATGTAAGTTTTAGGTGGTAGACTGATACATGTTTCTTTATCTGGAAAACCTGTTGTCACCGACAAAGAGAACAGGTCTGGAACAATGGGATGCAGGACAAGTAAGTTTGGATAAGTAGGCTGAAAAGGAAGAGGAAAACAATCCAAAGTATGAGGTTATCTAGGACCGAAATACATGAAACAGTAAAGGGAATAGCAATGGGGGTGAGAGAAAGGGAATTAGAGTAGCAGACACTTGGCTGGCTTTGAAATAGAGCAAAAGGAACAGAGGAAATGAAAACCAGACTTGGCTGAATTTACACAACTGCCTGAGGCCAGCATTGCTTCCCAGGGGAGGAGAGACCAGTGGAAAGGGTGATCTGGCTGTTTGTAGGGTAATGTCTTTGATACCCTAACCTCATTGGCACCACTCCTCAAGGAATGATAAGGCCTCAAAGAGCCATGAGACTGGGAGTGTCAGGAGCAGAGCAGGAGCAGGAGAAAAACGTAGGAAACGTCAGAATTTCTCCAGGCTGGGAGGAGTGGCGTGGGGCAAAGGTCTTGGAGTTTCCCATTGTGTAACTATGCCCAGGCCCATCTCCTGGGGAGGCAGGTGTGCCTCGCACAGTTCAAGCTGTGGCCGAGCATCTGTAAGTGCTCTAAGACCATCTGGGATCTCTGATCTCCTAGGGAAAGAAGCATGTGACCAAGAACTGGCAACATCAGATGGACCCGTCCTGACTCAGACATGAGAAATATGTTCATCAATTTCACCGACCCGTCCTGCTGCTCGTCTCTCTCCCCCATCTCCTCCTTGGTGCCTTCTAGGACTGTGAAGAGATATGGTTTACTTCTTTGATAAAATGTAGTTATTTAGTAATCTATTAATACACCTTACCTCAAAAAAGATTTTTAAATTAAATATGAAAAGATGTCAGTGAGTTTTCCTCTACCTCCAAATACTTCTCCAATTTTAGCTTCACAATTTCCCATGGTCTCACCCTTACTTTCTGATGCCCAAACCTTTGTGCCGATCTCTGGCTGCTTTAGTTTATATCAGGATCCACCTACAAGGGACAGGGATGGATAATCCTGACCTTTCTTGACAAGCTCTTCTTATCACCAACACTTACCTGTTCTCTGGTCCATTCCCTGAGGGCTTTGTCCAGTGCCATCTATTCTGATAAATCAACCCATGCCAAGAGGAAACAGTTGCTTAGACAAGCAACTGTTTGTCTCTCTCGTAGAGAGAATCAAATGAGAGAAATCAATACACACAGGTGAAGTTTTAATATTATTTCTATCAGTACATTAGTCCTCACAGTTAATAAACTGATGTTAGTAGGGACTCTCAGAACATTAATCTAAATGAGAGTCTCTGTTCTAGGGAATTTCAAGCATCAGGGCAGGCTGGAGTTGGGGAGAGGAAGAAAGGGGAGAGGCAGAAAGGGGAGAGGCTACAGCTTTGGGCTCTTCTCCACTCACATTTTCTAAACCAGCTGCCCACTCTCCCTGAGGTTGCAGCCCATCCTATGGCCAGACCACATTTTGCTTCATTCACTTGCATCTGCAAAAAGCCTAGGTTGATCTATAGTTAATAAAATAAACTGTTCAGAGGATACAAGAGCAGTAATGAAAAGGTAATGCCCAATTATGAAAAATAGCGTTTCTTTGGGCCAAATATCCTACAAAATCTCCCACAGTTGGGAAGAAATCTTTCTTTAGGGACTCATTCCCCTAGACAGGGGCAAAATTGCTTTTGTTCTGGGAAGTCAGCACTGCCACTGTCCAGCTCTGTGAGATGAGACAAACTGTTTGGTCTCTCTGAGCCTCAGGTGCTTTATTTATAAAATGAGGACAAATACACCTATCTCATCAGATTGTGAGAATTCAATTTAATATTATGTAATATGTGCAAACCACGTAACTCAAAGCTTGTTACACAGTAAACAAGTGAAAATTATAGCAACCACAGCAACTATTCCTACACATTTTGAGAGGGGGAATATTTGGCCTTCCAAAGGTACTTGAAGATAACTTTGAAGATAACTATGTGATACTCATATTATTAAAAAAAATTAAAAGGCACAAAACTAGGAAAATAATTTGGGCTTGAGAATTTCACATTGCCCTTTGAGACAGCTGGCAAAACCTTGAAATGTCTTAACCTCAGAGATAGGAATTTCTACCCTAGAGATAGACGTTACCTGTCTGGCCGCTCCCAGAGACAGAACAGAGGTCCTGGCCACCCCGGGAGCAGACTTCTCCCTCCCACTAAGCTGAGGGCATCCCATTCCCTGTCCTTTCCCTCACCTTACCCTTTTCCACCCACCAGCTCCCCTCCCAGCTGTGAGAGCCTGCAAGAGCCTGCCTAATCTGAACTTGGAGACTGCTCTTTTGCCTTTAAAATGCCTTTCCCAGCTTAATCAGTAACCAGTGATCTCTAACTGCCAGTTAGTCTCCTGCCCTGACATGAGTTCCTTCTCCTGCCAGTCGGTAGATGTGACTTTTTTAGGAAGATTCAATTCCCAGCCTTCTCCCTTCCTGCCAATGACAGCTTCCCTCTTTGAAGGTTACCTGTCGCTAGCATTCTTGCGCATGAATGCAAACTAAAGTGGGTTCTTGTCCTGACCTTGGAGAAGCACATCATTCAGTATATGAGTTCTAAAAAAGCACATTTGACATTTGCTGTCTTATGTGTGTCAGGACTGAGAAAAGGAAGCCCCACATGGTGGGATACCCTCTTAGGTCCACAGCTCTGGCTTGTGAATGGCACTTGTCAACTAAATCTTGCAATGATATTCAGCAGGCATGATGTGGAGGAAATGTTAATGAAATCCTGCCTAACTGAAGGAACACATTTGAATAGAATCAAAGTCATATGTGGGATTTTTTTTCTCATATACTGTCTTCTCTGCATACATTAACCTTTTGCCAGCTTTAAAAAAAATAAAAAGGCATAAAACTGGAATGATTCACTCATTCAATCATTCTTCAAACACTTATGGAACACCCATTATGTACCAGACCCTGGTACATGGAATAAAATATTGAATGAGACACAGATTATTTTAGGCAAATAATCTATTATTCAGCATTTTATGGTGGGAACCCAACTTCTCAGTTTGTTAAAAAACAAAGTATTTCAAATGACCCTTTGCTTCATTTTAAAACAGGCAAAGGGAAAGGCGGGGCTCTCAGAGCAAACAGAGTGTTGCATTAGCTAAGTCATGCTGTGGACTTGTGGAAATTTTTTGAGAGGCAATAGCATGTTGGGTTATGGGAAACAGACATGCAAGCAACCAGGATGGACGGGATGATCTTGGACAGTCTTTCAGGAGAGTGCCTAGACATGCCATTGTTTGTGAAATTGTCTTTCAAGCAAGAAGAACCTATAATGGCAAAGCTAGGCGAGCCCTCCCTTGTCCAGTCTCTTCCTCACTGCCTGACACCACTGATAGAGAAATTCAGCTGAGCACTGCTCTGCTGATAATGGTGTGAAGCACTCCATTTAGCAGAAGCTTCCTAATGCAGAGCTTTTAGAGAACTCAAGGACTTGCTCTGTCATCATCCTAAGTGCATGTTTCCATTGCTGAGTCAGAAGAATGAAATTGGAGCTGGACCAGAAACAAATGAGTGAGTCAAAAGAAAGACTTGCCGCAGAGCAAGCCCCACTGCTGCTAAGATTGCTAAGGTGTGGTGTGGAGTAGCTCAGCAAATGCCTAGGGCCCATTCATTCATGCAACAAATGGATATGAAACACCTGGTGTGTTTTGAGAACTGTCCTAGGTACTAGGGACAGAGCATTGAACCAAACAGACAAGGCCACACCTTCAGGAGGCTTATATTGTAGTGGAGAGTGACAATAAATTAATGGTATCATTTAAAATATTAAAAGAGTGAGAAAAAAAATAAAAGATGAGCTAAAGAGTAACTTACCAAAAGGATTTACATTGGTCCAGACTGTATTGCAGACAACAGAATCCACTCTAGTTAGGTTAAGCAGAAAGAATTCTATACAGGGAATTTAGTGATTATAAAATTGTTATAAGGGCTAGAGGACGAGGCTCTAGACTGATCTCTCAAGAACAATCCCCCGTCTAGGCAATTCTGTTATAAGAAACTGTTGTACGGTGACTTCTATTGGTATCTGGGGTGGGGTGGGGGAAGCTGTTGTATTAGGCAAGGTGCTACGCCCCTGTTGACTGCAGAACCATATTAGCCCCCAGTGCAGTAAAAATAGCAGACACTGAATCAAGAAGCTGCCTCCTCCTGCTACAAGTCACAGCCACAGCAATGACTACTTGCTCCAGACTCACACCACTTCTGCCACAATCCATGCCAACACAATGACACTTGGTCCCATCAAAATGGAGATCCTGTGAGCCACAAAATCGATGTCTTGCATTTTGTTGGGGGAAACTAAATCATTTCTAGTACCCAAGCTTCAAGACAGTCTGGAAAATGCGGGTTTTAGCTTTGCATTCTTGACATGGGATAAGGGAGTTTAAAGGGATATTAGACTACCCAATCCATAGTAGCTACCAAACCACTTTGAGAAGGATAGTCAGGGCATGCCTCTGTGGAAAGTGACATTTAAGCTAAGACCACATGAAGGACTGACAAAGAAACAGTCCAGGAGATGCAACAGTAACCACTCTGGACTTAGTAATTGGGGGCAATAGAGAACTTAGGGAAGAAGTTAGCAGAAGCTAAATCAAGCAAGGCTTTGAAGATCATATTTAGGAGTCTAGAGTTTATTCAGAGTGCAAGAGAAAAGTTTCATGAAGGATACTAGCAAAATCTGATTTGTATTTTTAAAAGAAAATTTCATCTGCAAGGTGAAGAATGAATTATCAAAGGGCAAAAATTGAGCCAAGGAGGAAAGACAGAAAATTCTTGAAGATTAGAGATGATGGTGCCTTGGGCTAGATGTTGTCTGCAGAGATAAAGCTGACGCTTTCTCTGTGTGTTTTTTGGGGAGAATTACAGGGTTTCAAAATAAATTAGATGTGAGGAGTTACAGAAAGAAACATTCAGGATTGCTCTCGTATTTCTAATCTAAACAAAGGGTGGGTGACATTTCATTTGCTGGGTTGAGGGAAAGTGGGTAGAACATGTCTACAACTGACCAAAACACACGGTTCTTGATGTTTAAAAGGGATCTGTCATGTAGACAGGATGGAGGTAGACACAACCGGAAAGCTTCAGGTTTTGCTCTCCCAAGTGGCCGCTAATTTAATTCTTCAGAGTAGTCTTGAGGTTCTGGAGAAGTGGGTCTCCAACTCTATGTACGTAAGATTCTGACACAGGTGGGATCCATACTTAAAGACATGTGGAGCAGTGTAGAATTGTTTGGGGGGCTGGTGTCTAATCTTCATGAGGAATAAAAGTCATAAAATAAAGAATCATTTGGAGATAAAAAGCTGAGTTCTGAAAAGTGCTATAAATTTAGAACAGTGGCAAGTCAAACCCTCGTGCCGCCAATTTGGCACAGCAAAATGATCCTCAGGTCACCTGCCCCCATGCCCTTCCCTTTCTTACCTCTATTCATTTCCACCACTAAAATATTTGCTAGAATCACTAGCATAGGATGCTTACTGGGTTTTTAGGAACTAATAATTAAATGATGAAAAGATGTCAAAAACCAAAATGTAGATTACTATCTCTTTATAAATATAAATGCTATAAGTGATCAGCCTGGGAGTCACTCTTTACTTGGAAAAATCACAGCTCTAGACTATACTATAATCTCTTCAACAAATAAATAAACCAACAAGAATTTAAAAGTCTCAGCAAAAG
Organism: Macaca nemestrina; assembly: GCF_043159975.1. Taxonomy (NCBI): domain Eukaryota; kingdom Metazoa; phylum Chordata; class Mammalia; order Primates; family Cercopithecidae; genus Macaca; species Macaca nemestrina. The sequence goes on along the minus strand of NC_092130.1, from coordinate 106,601,114 downwards.
ACAGAAGGAGAGGCCATGTCTGGGCCCTGCCTCTCTGAAGCAATCAGAGCTCTTCGAATAGCTCTGTTGCTGGGGCAGAAGCAAATCACCTTTTCCTCTCCCTGAGCATTAAATCTTCCATGTCTTTAATACTCTCCACGAGCGGACCGGTGCCAAAGGAGAAAAAGATTTAATTTCACGTTGCTAGGTTTTTACAGTTCTGCAATTAATAAAGAGGTAGGTTCAGTCAGCTGGCCTGTTCGAAAAGTAAAAGGAGAGGGTTAAAATTATTTATTTGACCCGCTTCAAATCATGCAAAACTACAGAATAAAACAATTCCTAACTTGTTCCCGGCTCCCACACCTCAATCACTTTCAAGGAAAATGCTTCTGAAGGTATTTCACACTTACAAATGAAAATATTTTGGCACACTGAGGTCTGCATGAAAGATTTTTTGGGCCCTTCTCCTACCCTATAGAAGATGTAGGTGTATAATAGAATAAGCCCAAGAGTAAAGTTGCCAGCTGTCAAACTGATGATTTGTGGGTGACAGAGATACATGCCCAGTGCTCTCAAGAGTTAAAGGTTAAGTCAGTGTAATATATCACTTGATAAAGGGAGATTGGTATATATAAAAAGAAAGATTGACTTTTTGAAGGATTCGATTTAATAAAATAGTTGGTTAGTAACTACATGGTTGACTGAATTTGGCCAGTTTCCTTGTTTTGGAGCCATCAATTTGGGCTCAGTTTCCATCGTTAGTCCTCTCCCTGGCTGTGTTGGGGTTTCTGTCAAGTGCTTATACCAAAGGATGGGGAGGGGACTGCAGAAGGGGCCTGAGCCACAATTTGTTATTTCTGTCACCTATTAGGAAAACAGATTCGTGTGGAACTTTTCTTTAGAATCTCCTGGTTCTGAGCAGATGGCAGATATTTAATACATGTCTCTTGGCTGTGTCAATGAATCATTGTATCCATCTGGTGTGGGTAAATTCTACACTGGGCATTGTGGTTGCCTCTGTAACACACATTCCACTTCTCTCTTACTGAGAAAAAGCAGTGGTGTCACAGGAAAGACCCTCAGTTAAAGAGATGGGCCTGGACCGTTATGGGGAACCTCAACCTCTTTTCCAGAGACTGATTTAAAAACTGGGCATGTGATCCTTGATTCTGGCCAGGGAGACAGAAAGAGAAGCTTCTGGGAATGTTCGTCTTGGTTCTTCAGAGAGAGAGAGAGAGAGCAATAGGAGGCTGGTTTTCTCTTCCTTGCTGTATGGGAATTAGGAGGCCTGCACCCCACAAAAGCTGCTGGAAGCCATTTTATGAACACGAGGAAACTAGCCTGAGAATGAAGCCAAAGATTAAGACAACAGAATGTCGAAACTGAGAGAACCTGGCCCTTTGATGATGTTTTTTTAACTCATCGAATCAAACACAAAGCTTCCTCTACCTCTGAATTGCCTGGTATAAGACCTAATACATATCCTTGTTGTTTAAGCCAGTTTGAATTTAACATTTTGTTTCTTGCAGATGAATTTAAATGATGTGAAGACTGCCCCATTTTCACAAGCAGATTTTGTAAAGTAGCTATTTCAAATATCCAGCGTACCTTTCTTTGAAATGGATAATCAGTAATTATATTTCTAGAATGTCTTTAACAGTCCATTCTTGCTATAAAGCTGATTTTTAAGAACGAAAAAGTTTACAAAAGTCATAGGAAGTCGGGGCTGACAGTATAGAGCTTCTTCAGAAGTTATACTCTCATTTATGTGAGTGTCTGAAAGCAAATCTTACAGTTTAAGTGCAGTTTTTAGGTCATGTCATTTGGTTATATTTAGATGAGTCTTTTTATATATATATTTTATAATCAAAGCCTATACAAAAGCAACTTAAGCCAGGTTGTAAAATGGAAAGCCCCACCCAGGCATATCTCCCTGCTCTGTAATCAATTACTCCTTCTTCCACACATCTAATATAACACCCATTCTCTAATTGGGTAGAAGTTGGGTATGAGATTGTACATTGCAAGACAGGATAGCTCATAAGACCGTGCACTCAAATCTTCACTCTGTCATTCATTAGCTGTGTGCCTCTGGGTGAAATACTTAACCTCTACGAACCTCCATTTATCCCTTTGTACTGTTTTGCGTTTTAAAATAGTAATTGTATTTATCTCATTATTACCATTACCATTATTATGTGCATTATATAGGTTAACGTGTGTGAAGCACTTAGCATAGGGCCTGCCATATAGAAACTGCTCAAGAAATGTTATTAATACTCACTTTGTGTTATAAGCAATCAATGAGTTTTACCTGAAGAGAAGATGCTGGAATTTTTTAAGTGCAGATTGACAAACCAAAGTATTAACTAAATAAGTGGGGTTTAGGAGAGTGCTGTCTGGGGCACAGCAGGCGGTGTGGGCTCGTCTTCTCCAGGTACCTTCTTAACACTGCCCTCCTCCCTTTCTCTCATGAACTTAGCCTGCAGCCCTCACCCTCCACAACACTCAAGAGTTAACTCTGATTCCTTCACATGCAGCTCAGTGTAGTAAAAAAAAATTATAACAGAGCATGATGATGATATCATGGCTTGATATAGAAACTCTCAAAGTTGTCTTTTTTAAAATCTGGAATATAAAGAATGACTAAATTAACAAACAAAGGAAAAGGGAAAAAGCAATAGAACCTGCTCATACTGGCTCAATTCTAAGAAATTTAAGAAACTGCTTAAGGATGTGGTGGAAACAGCACTGCTGTCTCCAGCTCAGTGTGACCTTGTGCAGGTCATAGCATCACCCAGGACCTCAAAAACCTTATCTCTCAGATGAAGAGCTTGGACAGGAGCCAGTGTTTTCAACATGTGCTTCCTAGAACCTCTTCAGGGGCTGTCGGGGGTGTGAGTGAGATGGGAGGGATGCAGAGGGGGACACAGGGGCTTACAGAGCTAGTCTTTGTGGTCCCCTCATTGGCTCTAACCACAGCAGTTTCATGGTCACCTGTTTTATCTACTGCTTTTCAATAAAAAGTTTGAACAAACACACAAGAAAGTTTAACTCAATAGTTTTCCAGGTCCCTCCCAACTCTGACTCCCCAAGAGTTCCCTCCCATGGCTCTGATCCTCAGCACTCCCACCCCAGCCCAATCTTTCCTTTCCACCCAACAGACAAGGGGGTGTTACCAGCTGCGCTGCCTGCACGCTCTTTCTGTACCAGGAGGACCTGGAAGACCACAACTTCATTCTCCTTGACCGGGAAACCTAGAACAGGTATTAATGAACCCCACAGAGCCCCTGGATGAGGAGGGGTTGTGAGAACAGTAGGAACCTGATCCTGAGAGCAGAAACAGAGAGGTGACAGGCTTAGACTGGGTGCTGCACATGGGATTGAATCTTTGAGGTTCCTGAACTGAGCTTTTCCTGAACCAATTTTCTTTTCTCCATTCCACCCCCAAAGTGCCCAGAGAAGAAAGGCTAAAGAGATCATATCTGATCACTCTCCATACATTTAATTTATGTGTGTTCACCTAACCCCTTTCAAAGCCCTTGTAGAGTCTGAGTGGGAGCTCACAATTCTAAATGCTATGTGTGTGTGTGTGTGTACGCGTGTGTGTGTGTGTGTATATATATATTTATATATATACACATATATATAAATATTTATATATTTATATAAATATATACACACACACACAAATACAACATTATACTGTAACTTGGTTTTTTTTTGGGGGGGGGTTTCAAGATTTTGCTTTTAAGATCCATTTATGTTGAGACATATAGTTCTAGAAGGGTGTCCCTGGGCTTTTGGCTTCCCTGGGCCACACTGAAATAAGAATTGTCTTGGGCCACACATAAAATACACCAAACACTAATGATAACTGACAAGCTGAAAAAAAAATAAAAAAATAAAAAACACAAAATAACAAACAAAAACCACACACACACACAATTCTCATGTTTTAAGAAAGTTTACAAATTCAAAGCTGTGCCATGCTCAAAGCCATGCTGGGCCACAGGTTGGACAAGGTTGCTCTAAAGATCATGTTAACTTCAGTAGAATATGTCCTGGCATGAAGAGACCTCACCTTATCTAATCTTCAGTAAATGGAAATTAAAGCTGTTTCCAATTTCTCTCCATTACAAATGATGCTACACTGAACACATCCACATGTGAATGCATTACACTAGAGTAGTAGAGAAGTGGTGGAGTGAAAACTAACCTTATTTTAAATTTTATTTTATATTACCAAATTGTTTTCCAAAGTGGTGGCTCCAATTTACACTCCCACCAGCAAAGTATGAATATTTCCTTGCACCAAATCCTCACAATCACTTGAAATTGGTAGACTTCTCCATTTGTACAAACCTGATGGATGTGAAAAATTATTTTACTGTAATTTTAATTAACTTTTCCATAATCACTGAAGTTTTACAGTTTTTCAAATGCTTATTAGTCATTCATGTTTCAACTTCTGTGAATTGCCTGTTCTTCTCTCTTGCCTATTTTTGTCTTTTTCTTACGTTTTATGTGTATTCTTTAAGTATTCCAGATATTATTCCTCTGTCAGCTACACATATTACAAATATCTTCTCTCATACTGTGACTTGTCCTAGTATTTTGTTTATTTACGTTGTCTTTGTCATACAAAACTTTTCATGGACTCAAAGTTACCACTATTTTCCTTTATGATATGTGGTTTTCAGGACTTGCTTAAGGAACCCTTCCCTACCTCAAAGTCATAAAGATATTTCTGTACATATTATTGTAAAGTTTAATGTTTTATAATTTAAATATATCCAGTCTAATTGAAATTGAATTTTTATACATGGAATGTGACAGAAATATAATTTTATCTTTTTTTATCTTTTTCCATTGTGCCTTACCTAAGGTCACATACTTTTCCTGGAAAATCCCATATATAAAGACTGATTGACAAGGAATAAAGATTCAGCCTCATTCCACCAACTTGGGCCAAATCTGAAGGGTCATCCTAGTTCTAGAGCTCCCCTACTAAGGTCTTCATTGAGACTACATCTCAACCAATCTTCTCCTCCATTCATTCCTGCTCTTTTCAGTCTTGTCCACAAATATCAACCTCAAGAACATGCTCTAATAAACTTCCAGCACATGAATCTCTATGTCAAAGTCTGTTCCTTGGAACTGACACAATTAGTCCATGAAAACAAGTGCTAAAGAGATTTTAAAGTCAGGTCATTCTATGCCTGACCAACAACCAGGGCCCATTACTGGCACAAGGTACTGGTAAAGTTGCTAAAACTTCTGTCAGTGGTAAACCAAGAAGGTATCCTGATGAAAGAGAATGCACAAAAGGATGTGATTTATCAGGCATTTGAGAAATATTGGACAAATAATAACTAGAGAAACAGTGGAAAGGGTGGCTATAGCTAAGATTAATCCTTTGAAAAAGATAGCAAAAGGCTAATAGAAATTAATTGGTAACTAACAACTAAATTGAAAGCCAAAGGATCTTTATGGTATCATATAAAGTGGCTCTTACATCTTAGAATCTGAGGAAAAGGTGAAGAAAGAATGCTGAATCGCGAAGGCCCGCGGCGGGTGTTGACGCGATGTGATTTCTGCCCAGTGCTCTGAATGTCAAAGTGAAGAAATTCAATGAAGCGCGGGTAAACGGCGGGAGTAACTATGACTCTCTTAAGGTAGCCAAATGCCTCCTCATCTAATTAGTGACGCGCATGAATGGATGAACGAGATTCCCACTGTCCCTACCTACTATCCAGCGAAACCACAGCCAAGGGAACGGGCTTGGCGGAATCAGCGGGGAAAGAAGACCCTGTTGAGCTTGACTCTAGTCTGGCACGGTGAAGAGACATGAGAGGTGTAGAATAAGTGGGAGGCCCCCGGTGCCCCTCCGTCCCCGCGAGGGGGCGGGGCGGGGTCCACCGGCCTTGCGGGCCGCCGGTGAAATACCACTACTCTGATCGTTTTTTCACTGACCCGGTGAGGCGGGGGGGCGAGCCCCGAGGGGCTCTCGCAGACATTTCTCAAAAGAAGACATTCATACAGCCAACAGACACATGAAAAAATGCTCATCATCACTGGCCATCAGAGAAATGCAAATCAAAACCACAATGAGATACCATCTCACAGCAGTTAGAATGGCGATCATTAAAAAGTCAGGAAACAACAGGTGCTGGAGAGGATGTGGAGAAATAGGAACACTTTTACACTGTTGGTGGGATTGTAAACTAGTTCAACCATTATGGAAAACAGTATGGCGATTCCTCAAGGATCTAGAACTAGATGTACCATATGACCCAGCCATCCCATTACTGGGTATATACCCAAAGGATTATAAATTATGCTGCTATAAAGACACATGCACACGTATGTTTATTGCAGCACTATTCACAATAGCAAAGACTTGGAATCAACCCAAATGTCCATCAGTGACAGATTGGATTAAGAAAATGTGGCACATATACACCATGGAATACTATGCAGCCATAAAAAAGGATGAGTTTGTGTCCTTTGTAGGGACTTGGATGCAGCTGGAATCCATCATTCTTAGCAAACTATCACAAGAACAGAAAACCAAACACCGCATGTTCTCACTCATAGGTGGGAACTGAACAATGAGATCACTCGGACTCAGGAAGGGGAACATCACACACCGGGGCCTATCATGGGGAGGGGGGAGGGGGGAGGGATTGCACTGGGAGTTATACCTGATGTAAATGACGAGTTGATGGGTGCAGCACAGCAACATAGCACAAGTATACATATGTAACAAACCTGCACGTTATGCACATGTACCCTACAACTTAAAGTATAATAATAATAAATAAATTTAAAAAAAAAAAGAAAATATTAATACATGCCATCTCATAGGAGAGCAGAGTTCAGAAGCATAAAAATATCTGTATTTCAATGTGTTTGGAGACTTCTCTTTTCCATCACTTAAAATCAAGCTGTCTTCCATTTCCAGTCATCATTAACAGTTATTTATTCAATGATAGTTAGAAAAAAAGTATAGCATCGGACTATTCTATTTCATTTTAACAACTCCCTGCAAGTTTCTTTTTCTAACTCATTTCTACATGATAGTCTTTACATAAATAATCCATAAACTATTGTATCTTCTCTCATAATTCTCAGTTCAATCTAAGGCAAATTCTACTATGGAGGAATAATAAAGTAATGTAATAATAAAAAAAAAAATCCCATTGGCTAGGGAAGACAGCAAACTTCTTCAATGTCGGCAATAAAACTTTATTGAATAATGAAAAAAAAAAAAAAAAAAGAATGCTGAAGACCAGACCCAGGACTTAACCATAAGAGTAGCAGAACTCCAAAGATTAAGTTTTCAACTTGCACAGGTCACCTATGTAAGTTCAGAACCCTTCTTGGGAAAGAATGAACCTTATCACAAGGATGCAGACATATGAGTTAATGTTACTGAAACTCTTAAGCCACACCCCATGCCTCTGAACCCTCTGAGCTTGCAGAAGTAGCCCACCCTCCCTGTTAAAGTTTACTTCTTTCTCTCTTACTTGCAAAGATGGAAGACATCTCCCTTCCACAGTACAGCATGCATCCCTCTTGGGATCTGCCTCTACTTAATCTCCTGGCAACTAGTATAATAATTAAGATTAAGTCACAAAATAGCCCATGGAGGTACAATGCTGAGCCTGATCAAGAAGGAAAGAGAAAATGCCAAAAATGAGCTGCAGGACCTAGCAAACATGTCCCAGCAAGAACCCAGGAGAGTGTATGCATTGGACTGGATTCTGAGGATGCTGGCTCAAGGGAGGCAGAATACAAAGTTGAAGAAGCAGAAATTTATTGATTTGGGAGCACTCTGGCAGGACACAGGATTTAACATAGGTTCTGTTTAGGACCCTGGGAGATTGTGCAAACACCCTGCTAGGATGGCTCCCAGAGCATGAAAAAGTGATGGCCCAGCGGGGGTTCACAAACTATAGTTCACTGGCCAAATCTAGCCTGTGGCTTATTTTCATACACCCCACAAGCTAAGCATGAGCTTAACATTTTTAAAGGGTTGTAAAAGATAAAGAAGGTAGGCAAACAAGGCTGTTTGTGGCCGACAAAGCCTAAAATATTTACTATCTGGGCCTTTATAGAAAAAATTTACAAAACCCTGGCCCACACTAAGTGAAGGCAGAAATGCCTGGATTGCCAAGGTAAAAAGTAGAAGGAATTATTCAAAAACTCAGAGAAGTGGGCATACAAGAGTGGACATACCATGTAAGACTGAAAAATCCTCAGAATGATTATCCTCCACAGGAGGGCCCAAAGCAATAAAGAATGTGCTGGTGAGAGGGGTACCAGCCTCCCTAATTTCAGTGGTGGCTCCCCTCTGCAGGCCAGGGATGACAGTAGTAAAGGCCATAACAGAACTGGGCTCATTGATAGGAATGGGAATACCAGGACCCTGAAATAATGGATGGTGGCACTTAACTGTTAAAAACCCAGGGTATGCAATTCTCATAATAAGTAGCAAGTTGGGAGTGGCAGAAGTATTAATGATGATTATCCGGAGAAGACAGGGTTGCTGTTCCACAATCTAGATAGGGAAAAACATAATTGGCATCCTAGTAATGTACTTGGGTACCTCTTGGTAATTTCTTGTTCATTTTGATGGTAAATTATAGCAATCCTGGCCTGAGAAAGTCACAAGTGACCAGGATCTCAGGCCTCTCAGTCATGAGGATCTGGGTCATTCACCAGGTAGGCCACTGAGACTAGCAGAGGTGCTAGCTAAGGGGTAGAAGGATCTAGAATGCATAGTAGAGCAGGGATCTGTGAGTATCAAAGGATATTAATGTCTATCCATTGTGACCCCAAGACCAACTACAACAATGAAAGCTGTAGTCCATCCTACTAATCTTCCTCTTATAACTTTCCCCCATGACTCCCTCTGGAATCCTGAAAGAATGGCTCCCAGAATAAGTAGATCCCAATGCCTCCAAGGTCCCACTTTAGGACTGAAAAACTTATTCCTCTACATGCATGAAGTAGTGCCAGCAGTCAGACCTCATCTGTCAGCCCTCTGAAAGAAGTATCTTAGCAGAAGAGAGCTGCCAAGCCCAAAATCACATTCCTTCCCCAGGCATTCTCACGCAATGACTGGTCAACATGGGCATAAAAGGTCTGACCACCTCACCCCAACTTGTGACAATTCTGAAGGGACTTGCCAGCTTCAGATCTCCCCATGGGGTTTTCTAGGGCCTACTTTAGAATTGCATTATAACTCAACTTCTCCCTCTGCCCGATTCTGCTTTGTTCCCTTTCTTTTCACAGGTGTTGATATTAAGAGCACTACCTAATAAGCTCTGCACACTAATCTCCATCTTAGAGTCAGCTTCCCAGGGAACACAACCTACAACAATCTTTTATCCAACAATGGCATTACTTGAATTATTTGACAGTTTCTCCTGTATATGTACATTGTCAAAAAAATAATCAAAAGCATTTTCTTGCTTTTCCAATTCTTGTATCTTTCATTTCTTTTTCTTGTCTAACACCATTGTCTAGTATCTCCAGTACCTTGGTGAATAAATGTCATGATGACTGGCATTTTTGTTTTCTTTCTCTTCAAAGGTAATACATTAAGGTAAGTATGCATATTAAGACTTTAAGGATAAGTATAATGTTTGCTCTTAAATTTTGGTAGCTATCCTTTATCAAATACTCCCACTTTTTTCTGTTTTGCTAAAAGTTTTTTATTATCAAAATATGTTAAATTTTTCAAGTGCTGTTTACCCTTCTATTGAGATGATTATGATATTTCTTCCTTCGTTAATATACTTAATTACATTAAAAGAGGCCCACTGTTATATCATCTTTATATTACGTAATAAGCCCTATTTGGTTTACACAACACACGTGCACACACACACACATAATGCTCATAAAGATATAACTGGATTCTGACTTGCAAATATTTTATTTATGATTTTTGGTCCCATGTTCATTACTGATTATCGGTCTGCAAGTTTTCTTTTTTATATTGACGTTTTCTGTTTCTAGCATCAGGTTTATCTGATTTTTTTATACTAGTCCCATAAAATGCATAGAAGAGCATTCACTCTTTTTATTATTTGGAACATTTGTATGTTTAACAGAATTCATCTGTAAATGAGGAATTTGAGATGTGTATATGTGTGTACATAAACGATATGTATAAATTTTTATAAAATATTGATTATTGTTAGTGATTATAACTACTTATCTGTTTCCTCGAGTCAGTTTTGAGATATTTTTATTTGCCTATGAAATTGTCTACTTATTCAAAGTTTTTAAGCTTATTGGTATTTGAGGAGTCATGGTATGCTCTTTTGATTTTTTAATATCTATTGTATCTTACCAACATTTCCTTATTCATTTCTAAAAAGATTTGTGCTTTGCCTCTTTCCTGCCCAAGTTATAAACAAATTGAGAAAACAAAGGAATGTCTTTATTACTGATAAAGTCTAGGTGGAGGTGTTAGCTTAATACGAGAGCCAGAATTAGACTGTTTTGCTGACTGATTAAGGAGGATTTCCCAAAAGGGCTGCTCTGGTAAGATCTATGGCATGGAGGAGCAGAGAAGACTGTCCTGACTCCAGGCAGGTTTCCTCTGGAAAAAGAAAAAGGGCAGGCTGAGTTGAGTAACCTCAATTTATTCTTCTCAGATTTACCAATCAGATGCCTTTCTAGAGACAACATGCATAAAGGAGCACAAGGAGGTCAGTTCTTGGATTTTGGTGAACCTTCCTATTTCTGAGCTTTTTATTTTATTGGTTTATGTTCCCAGCCTCATGATTTTCTTCCTTTTAATTCCTGTGGGTTACTATGTTCTTTTACTAGATCTTTAATTCACAAATTTCTAATTTTCTTCATTTCGAATGGAATGTAATTGATAGCTGTAAAGTCTTTCATTAGAAGAGTTTTCTTTATTCTTTGTCTTTCTCTGCTACACATTTAATTTCTATTCTTTTAGTATTTATCCTTAAAGTCTTAATATGCATACTTACCTTAACTAAGTCTAAAGTTAATCAATATCTCTATCTTCCTCCAAAACAATACAAGAACATAGAATACTTTAAATCCAACCAGTGCCTGTTTTGCATATTGCCTTCATACGGCTTTTAATTATTCCTTGTCTTTTTACCTCTAAATCATGCCATTGTTGAAATTCTTATTTTATAGAGTCAATTTTAACTTAAATTTATCCCATGCTTACTAATTCATTTGTTCATCATTCCTACTTGTATCTCACTCCAAATTTCTGGATTTAATATGTCAATGTAAAATTCTATATTCAGCCAAATTATCGTTTAAGAGTGAAAGTAAAATAAACAACATTTTATCCTGGCATTTTAAAAATATTCTTCTTTTTATTATTGAAATGTTTGTTGTCAGTTCTTATAAGTAATATACTGTTTCTTTGTTATTGTTTCTGAGATTTCCTCTCTGTCTTTTGAGTTCTGAAATTTCCTTTCAGCAAGCCTATTGGTTTTTTTTCTTTTATTTAATCTACTTGGGATTTGTTGTACTTTCTGAATATGAGGACATAGGTCTACCCTAATTCTGGAAATTTTTTAATCATTATCTCTTCAAGTATTACCATTCTCCTACTCTCTTTATTCTTTCCTTCAGGAACTATGATTAACATACATAAGCCTTTCAATTTTATTCTACAATGATTTTTACCCATCTTACATATTTCCCATTTTTTATCTCTCAATGTTAGTTTCTGGATAATTATTTTAGATCTACTTTTCAGTTTACTACTTCTCATCTCAATTTCATCCAATTACATTCCATTTTAGAAGTTCTATGATGTTTTAGTTACTTTCAAATTTACCTTCTTTTTTTTTATAATTGCTTGTTTTTTTCCTCATATTTTAAATTCCCAGTTATATGTCTTTAATCATTTAAAACATTATTGTAATAGCTTCTACACAATGGCCCTAATATCTTAAATTATTGGCAACTATCTAATTCTAAATTGCTTTTTAATATCTGGTAAAGATAGGGCTCATGTTCAGCAGGTATTTATCTGTGAGAATCCTATGAGACCCAAATTAAGGGTTTATCCCACCATATCAGTTTTATGTTTGTTTCTTCCAAGCACCTTGGAAATAGCTCTTTTTGTAAAGATTTCTCATCTTGAGAGCTTCCCGATAATGTAGGCACAATAAAATCAAATGTCAGACGCAGATCTTCTTTCTTGTCTTTCCAGTAGTATCTCACTAACACATAGAAAATAAGTGGATCATAGGAATCTTTTTCCATTTTCATTCATGGTGGATAAATTATCCTCTTTCTTACCCCTTTCCCAATCCTCAGGTGCAGTCAAAATAAGTCCCTAAATAGTGGGTTGGGTGGGTTTTTTTTTTTTCTTCTAGTAATCCTCAGAATGCTTTCCACCAAAGGGAACTGTATTAGTATATTTTCACACTGCTGTAAATAAATACCCGAGACTGGGTAATTTATAAAGGAAAGAGGTTTAATTGACTCACACACAGTTCAGCATGGCTGGGGAGGCTTCAGAAAACTTACAATCATGGTAGAAGGCAAAGGGGAAGCAAGGACCTGCTTCATATGGCAGCAGGAGAGAGAAGTGCAACAGGGAAAATGTTAGTGCTTATAAAACCATCAGATCTCGTGAGAACTCACTTACTATCATGAGAACAGCATAGGGGAAACTGTCCCCATGACCCATTCACCTCCCACAAGATTCTGCCTTCAATATATGGGGATTATGGGGATTATAATTCGAGATGAGATTTGAATGGGGACACAGCCAAACCATACCAGGAACTAACTGGCTAAGGCAGAGTTTCCAGAAAGAGCAGACCCATAGCCTACTTTAAAAACAAAATGTTTTATCAGCTTCAAGGTTGACATCTACTAGCATATTAAAGAGGAAAGTCAACAGGGAAAGAAAAAAGAGAGGAGGAAAATAGAGGGAATCAGAGAGTCTATGTTTCTTGGCCACTGATAATACATCAGTCCTTAAAACGACTTTTGTGGCAGATTTTCCCTCAATGTTAAGATGCTGCACAGCCAGGACTAGGATCTCACCAATGTCTCCCTGAATCCCTTCCTCAGAAGGGAAGTCCATGAGCCAGAAAACAGGACCCATGGTAAACATCAAGAAAACAACCTCAAGTAAAAGACTGCTTAAGGTAGGTAAAAGTCCTATTTCTAAGTAGACCAGAGAGCTTGCTCTTTTTGTAAATCCTGCTTTTGCCCATTAGTTCCTTCTGGACATACTGCCCCATTTCAGTTTTTCATTTCCTATCCTCTCTAACCACACCTTTTCCATCCCCAAGTTTCCTATTGTAATTGTGCTGATTCTCTAGGCCAGAAGGCTAAGACCACAATAAGGAGGGAGCAAATACTGCAGGAAAGGCTCCCAACCTCCCAAAGTCAAAATATCTGCAGCATTCCCCTCTGGAGAAGGCCCTCTTTCCTTGAAGGCCAGATATACTGGTGACATACGACTGCAAGATAATGTGATTCCAGGATTCAGGCCTTCTTGTGCTCCAGGACATTTTTAAAAATCATGTAGTCATCAAAAAGCTCTACTCCCAGCTGTGCAGAAAGTGACTCTGCAGCTCTCACTTAATTTTGGTTGCATTACCTCATTCTATACATCATTCATAACAAGCAAGGAACCACAGGGCTCCCTTTGCTGAATCTTCATGTCCTTGACCCAGCTCTAATTTATTTGTCCATTTACTTCATAAATGTGGTAAATCCTGTAGCTAAAAGAGGTTGTGGAGAAGTTTAATGCAGTGGGTTCTCGCCTAGTTGTCACAACAAGCAAAAGAAGCCAAGACAAGTAGGAATCCTGACCTACTACCATTTTCTCATCCTTCCCATGTGATTCACATTGCCATCACTCTGGCAGCTAGGATGGAAAGGGTGAGAAGAGAGGAGATTTTTTAAAATTGTCTTTGGATGGGCTATTTATGTCTTCCAACCTGGTACTTTTCCTTGAACTCAAAGAGAGCACCAAGACAGACTGCAGCGTGACTCCTCTACCCCACATAAATGAATATATTTACACTTCATCAGCTGTATTGGGAAGGAACTAGGAGTCTCCATGTGCTTCCTGGTCCCATATAGGTTTCTTACATGTCAAGGCAGAGGCTTAGGAGCACATGGCCTCAGGCCTGAAAGTGAGGCAGACCCAGTCATTCCCAGGAGAATCGTTCTGTAAGGATTTTATCTGGTTTGTAAACACAGCTCTTCTACCAATCTTCATCATCAGGACTTTATAACTCTCTTACAATGAGATAATATGGAAGCAGAGGATTCACTCTGGACCTGCTAGAAGAGTAGCAGTGTTTGGAACTGGAGTCTGCAGATATCTTGAACTGAACCAGGAACTCCAGTCTGTCTCAGGATTCAGACACAATTAGATAAAGGAAACTTCTCAGCCAAAGCCTAGACCCATTACAACCTTCTGTACCCTTTACCCCTACAATAAAACATTGTTAGAACTGAGGGGCTAAAAGACGCTGAATCATCAGAGCAAGATTAGATCATGATCACGTACTGTGCCGAGACCAAAGAGCTAATGTAGACATTTTAGAAAGGGTTTCAACATCAAAAGTCAAAGCAAAAGGGGTTTTATATTTAACTATGAATTAAGCAAAAATTCTATTTCCCCAGAATCCCAATAACAAAGGTTTTATTTCTGAAGTGTTTGGGTACACTGTATAGTCTTTGCTTGAGAGCTGCCACAGGAGGATAAATGGCAATACACAAAGGCACTAAGATTGACTGGAATTTCTCCCAAATTATGCAATGCTCTTTGAAAACCAAAAGAACAGACTAGCAAAAAGATACATATTACTCTGTTTTAAAAGGACTATTTTTACATTTGTTTAAAGAAAAGGAAGCCAGAAGAGAAGTTCACTCAACTAGATTATCTCTTGAGTCCTCTTCTCATAGAGGCCAGCGAATCTGGTAAATCAGACTTGCTTTCCTACCCATGGGTCCTGCTGAGCTCTTTAATTCTTGTATTATGGAGATTTGAAAACCAATCGTTAAAGAATGTATCAAAGAAAGTCTCAAAGTCAGCTTAAGGTTAATTTCCCTCAAGAAATTCTTGGCTTTTCTTCTTTTGGTGCCTCCCTGTCCCCACTTCTTAATTGCCTCTGTCTTCCTCCAGCCTAACCCCAGCTTGATCTTACCACGGTTTGCCCCAGGACTGGCAGAACAGACAGGATAGCTCTTTAAGAATATAGAGTTGACTATTAATAGCAGTGACACAGGCCATTGAGAGCCAAGGCAGCCAAGCAAGGAAATCTGTCAGCCTGGATTAGCTTTCCAGCACCTGGGAGGTAGGACTAATTTATAAGTAAAAATAGACAGCAAAAATGTCTGGCCCTTCATAGGCCCCTGATGTCTGAGAAGGCTTGCATGGATCCAAGTCCAAGGGCTTTTTCCAGCTGTCCTCCAAACCTAGCAGCAAACTTTTTCTAAAAACCTGGAATTAACAAAAAGAAGGCTTGTTTCAGTCTGAATCAAAATCCATGTCTATATGAACAATGTACCTTTTTCCATGGATTTCTAACCATTTAACCAGTTCCTCAATAACCTATAAGAGGAGTCATGTATGCCATAGTATCCTGCAGGATTCACTTATCAAGGTTATTAACGAGTTATTTAGTAGAGTATGGTCTTGCCTTCTTCTTTCCTCTCCAGGCCTCCGTGCATCCCCCGTGGGAGGGCTACACTTCCTGTACATGAGGTCTAAGCCTCTACTTCTCCAAGCCCTGGTAGAGTTCCTTTGCTCATCACCGAATGGACTACAAGAATCAAATCAAAATCTTTTGAAAGAAGTTTATATTTTAGAGGAGCATTTTGGGGTTAGTTTACTAAGTCTCTGTTTTCTATAAGCCAAAATTCGGGCTGCCAGGTTTAGAGGTTAGGTGACCTCATATAATTTATTTTGATTCAGTAATGAATTTATAAAATGAAATTATAAAATATTCACATAGGCCCTATTCTTAGGGCCCTATAGATTAGGTCACTTTGTGCTGTGATAGTCTCTGTCCCAGAGAAATTTATAGTGCCGTTTTACTGAAAATCTTTTTTCAGATATCTCAAGTAATTGGGTACACACACACACACACACACACACACACACACACACACACCAGATACCCCTGAGAAGTGGCAGTCCTGTTGTGTAAGCTAATATAATTGGCCAGAGCATTTTCTTATGCTATCCAGCCTTTCAATTCCCATCTCTTACCTTCTAATTATACCACCTACTATTATAAATAAGTCTTTTTTTTTTTTTTTGTAGGGTGTCAGGAACTAGTAGACTCTTGCCAGCCCCGTTAGCCATCCATATTTAGATGCTCTAATCTTTCCTCTAATCCAATTCCCTGAGTCCCCCTCCCCTTCGACTACCCCATCTCCTTGTCCTTCTCCAAATTCCTTAAGATTCTATGCCCCTAACTCAAGCTTTATGAAATCAAAGTGATATTCCAGATGCTTGCTCACTGAGGAACCGAGAGACCAGCTGTCACCTCTGCTCTCTGTTACTCTGTGACTCAGGGTACGGTCCTAAAATAGGTCTGGCCTTTCATGCCACCTTCTCTCATTGCAGTCTGGCTTCACGTTACCTGTCCACCATCACCCCAGTTCCCCTTTGGCATTCCTGCTTTCCAGGTTTCTCTTCCCCATGAAGTGTACACGTTTCAGATTATTTCCATTCAAATGTGAATATGCCACTGGTCAGCACTCTCAGAAAGAATGTGTCTTACTTTCATCCTGGTTTGAAATTAGCCCAAAAGTCTCCATGAACATTTCTACCAAAGGAGCTCTTATTTATAAGGCCTTCCAATCTGGAAGGAAAAGGCAAGAACAAAATTATGATTTTAGACTCCATTAGTACTTCTACCAATTTTCTGGAGAAAGTAACCTAGCATTCCAGGCAAGATCTGCCTCAGAAAAAAATTTGATGGGCTTATGAAGGGTGACTGTGTACCACCCTGGAGCTAAGGAGAGGAAGTTTTTCCCTACTAAAGTAATTCCCCCGGCCTTACATGGAACGGCCACGGGCTTCATGGTGCTTTGTTGCTTGGGAACCCTGCTTTCTTCTCTCCTCCTCCCCCAGAATCTGTCCTACTCTCCCTTCCAGGAGCTCAGCTACAGCAGGTGGCAGGAAGGGTGTCCATGGGGACTGAGGAGCTCCACCCTCCTCCAGGAAAGTGCAGGGGCCCACGCTGTGCCCTGGGGAAGTCCAAGAGGCCCTCATCTCAGGAACTCCCAAGCCCACAGCACTAATCCCCACAGCTTCAAGAGGAGAGAACATTCCTATTTTAAGAGCTCCTGGGTAACGTTGTGTTCACCGAGGTCTGAGTCACTGCTCTTCTGTAAAGTTTTTGAAAGAAATCTATTTCTCAGCCATTAGCTCCGCATTTTTTTTTATTCTGCCTCAGTGATGAATTGGTTTGCCACAAAATGTAATGAGTTAGTGAAGCAATGGTAACCAAGGAAGCTATGGTGTCTAGAAGTGCAATAACAGACAAGGGCAGAGTTAAGACTTAAATAAGTTCTAAAAATAAGTCACTAACCATATCCCACTTCCTGTAACATACATACACAGGTACCTAGAAGAGAAAATGACTCACAGTTCAAAAGAACCCATGAAGAACACTGCAATTAAACACAGCCCACCCTGGCCCAAGAAGTATCCCTATCCCCTTAACAATCTTGTAAGCAATGAGGATATTTCATTGTAAGCTTATTTGTCATTATGATGCTTGAGAACATAGAACCACCATATCAGCCATTACAGTAATTATAAGAGAAGGTCATATCACAACCATGGCATTTGTTACCCATTGTATAAACCACTGCAAGGGGAATGTGAGTTCTTCCACAGAGTTTGCCTACAAGAAAACCACGTATTTCTTCCTTATAAGCAAGCTATGGTTTAAACAATTTAATGTTTTCACATTACCATCAATAATGAATCAGCTAATATTTATTGTACCTTTATACAATAACCCAGTATTACCTCATTTAATCATTACAACAACCACAAGCAGCATCCCCTTTTTACAAACAGGAAAACAGAGGCATAAAGAGATAAAGTAACTTGACCAAACCACACCCCATTAATAAGTGAAGTTTAATTTCAGATCTTCCTAGCTAGTCACCTCAAGAAATTAATCACATTTTATACCATTGTTTACAATTCAAAATTGGAATGCCATGGGTTCAAACTTTATTTTAATGGCCAACTTTATCTTTCCCCCAGCTAGTTAAGCTGATTTTTCACATATGTAAATGACTTCTATTAAAACCCAGTTTGTACTCTTTTCTCAGACTTCTATATTTAATATCACATTTTGGGTGTGGCTCAGCAACAAATGAAAGTAACCGGTTCAGAAAATAAATACCTAGTTTCCTCTCCATTCTTTTTCCTTTGAGAAAAAGAGTAGCTGGATCTAAATAGAATGACCCTGGCCCCAAGTTATAAGTTTCCAATTCCTTGGGACTCCCTTGGTGTCCACATTAGTTTGCTAGGACTGCCATTAATAAAGTACCACCTACTTGGTGGCTTCAACAACAAAAATTTACTTTCTGACTTCTGGAGGCTTAGAAGTTCGACAGTGTTGGTTATTTCTGAGGCCTCCCTCCTTGGCTTGTAGATGGTTTTCTTCTCCCTGTGTCTTCACATGGTCTTCCGTCTATATGTATCTGTCTTAATTTCCTTTTATTTTGAGGACAACAGTCACATTGAATTAGAGCCCACCCATGTGACCTTATTTAATCTTACTTCCCTCTTTAAAGACCCCATCTCCAAATACAGTCACGTTCTGGGATACTGGAGGTTAAAACTTCAACATGTAAATTAGGGGAAGCAACAATTCATCTTATAGCACTATCCTATCAATTTTCCTTTACAAGGTTGTCTACGTAGCATAACATAAATGTCTTTGACCCTGACAACCAGGAGGTTAAATCACTGCTCTTTCTACATGCTTTTGTGTTACCCCCCGTGATGATACACACAAGTTTTCCATGATCAAACCATAGTTTTTGTTCAAATACTGTTATCAGCAATACCAACCGTATTATAGTTTTCATCTTAAAAGATACCATTAATCTCATGTGTAAAGAAAATGCATAAAAGATGTATTTACCAATTATGAATTACCAATTGCCAATTAATAAACAAATTCTATATTTAAAAAAATTTTGAGGTAAATAACATCTTAAATTGCTATTGTTATACACATGGCACTTAAAACTGTATCACCTCTAGTCAAGACAGTGCCCAGAATAACTCACCCTGGGCCTCAGCATATGTCTCAATTCCTGGTCATCCCTCATGAAGATTCAGAATGACCTGATAAGAGATGATTCAGATGTGTATGTCACATCAGTGTAGAAGCTACCACTTATGGGGTACCTCCTGCTTTCACATGCTGTGCTAGATGTGTTATGTACATTAAATCATTTATCTTCAAAATCTCTGTGGGATTATTGTGTCTGCTGTACCAGTGAGTAAACAGAACATTAGAGAGATTAAGGAAATTGGCCAAGGTCACACAGTTGGTCAAGACAGGTCTTAAATGTGAGCCTAGTCCCATCTGACTACAGAATTTTCTTTTTTTTTTTCTTTTTTTTTTTTTTTTACCACCACAGGTTTCTTCTTTGACTTCTTCAGAGAGAGAGCGGTGGAGTCTATGTGGCTCAGTGACTCAGTGATGCAGAACTCTTCCTAGGCCATAAAAATATCTAATCTAGTTTCACCAACTGTTAGTTTGGATAAATAAACTGACAACAGTATCTTTGTTTCTATGTTTTAGCTGAAAAATAAATCATGAGGTATTCACCATCAGAAATAAAATCTACATCTGTCTTTGGGAGATGATGAATAAGGTTATGTAAAACAATGGATACATCTATTTTTCAAGAAAAAGTTAATTATATTGAGCAAACCCAATTAGTAATCACAAGCTGCTGTGTGGCATCTCTGGGACTGTGGTATTGCATTCCTACAAAATACTTATTTCATTGTTTAATTTTATCTGTTTTGTGTTCTGGCTTCCTAGTCAAAATATGTTGAGGGCAGGCAGGAGCCCTTTCTTCTTTCTTTCTATTGTCTTGCAATGCTGAGCACTGTGCCTTGCACAGAGCAAGTGCTCATTAACATTTCATTATCAGTTTTGAAGTCTCTACTAAGTGACCATCAAGAGAATCACCTGAGGGCTTGGTGATAAACCTCAGTCACACAACAAGGTGTGTAAGAATCCCTAAAACCACTCCCCAAACATTTTATTTATAAACCCAAAATGTCTGAGGGATGGCTGATGGTGCTGGTGAAGAGTGCTTTTGTAGTAATTGTGCAATTCTATTTATTTATATAAAGTAGCAGCGTCAGAAATCTTAACAGGTCTTAATTGGGGGCCCTGAAGGCAGTTCCAAATAAAGCAGGATTTTGTGTGGGGTGCTCATTAATGCACCTGAGCGATCCCAATTGAGGAGTGAGTCAGGCCAAGCCTACCAGCAGAACTCAAAGTGCCTTCCTCCTTCCCCTGTTGATCCTGTGTCTTCTTTCTTAGAGGACCTCTTCATCTTTACCAAAAAGTAGGTTATTGAAGTTATGCGAACAGGCAAAAAAGCAGAGTAATTATTTATAAAGTTTTACTCTAAGAACTACATAACTAGCCACATTATACTTCTTTATCTAGCAGTAAAAATTAACAATAACCCAAAGAAACATATAAGTAAGCTGAATACTTAACACTGAGCCACAACGGCCTTTGGCAACTGTCATGGAAACCCTGATGCCAGAGATAAAGAGGGCTGTCTCAAAGGAAAGCCTTGTGCTCAAAAGACAAACTAACTGTGAGAACATGATTGGATGGATAACAGTAGATCTCGTCCCCAGGAAAAAAAGGCATTCTCAGGAAGCCTGCTATGATGAACAGAACCTTTCTTTAGTCTGGCATTTCCTTTCGATTCAGTATACCTGTCTTCAAGTCTGCCTTAGACCCTTATATTTGTCCCAGAGTGACTCTGGGCACCTCTTCTAGAGCTTTCTATACCTCCAAGAACTAAGAAAACTATAAAATTATTCAGCCTATGGAGAGCAGGCTTTGAGAATGGCGAACTGATGGAGATGAGCTTCTGGATTTACTGATCCTTTAAGAGGGCAGTGATATTTTCATATCCCTGGAATTTGAGGCAATTTGAAGCCAAATATGCTCCAGGGATTGAGGTGGCTCCCCTTAAGATTTTCAGTAGCTTGGGATATCTCAAGACCGGTATGAAGCTCCTACTTCTCTGCCTAGGGAGGCTTTCGCTGCATCACAGCCTCAGGTAGGTTAGAAATGGATTGGCATGTAGCAGCAGGAGCAGAGTTGAAGGGCAATTAGCTACTATACCCCACCAAATAGGTCTTTCTGCTAAAACTCCTCTAAATCTGAGTTATCCTTCCTCAGAAGACACAGATATGCATAAGACACTGATTTAGATTAGGGAAGGAGGCCGTGAGTTTGGATAAGCAAAACAAGCATAAATAAGAAGAAAATGAAATCTGAGGTGCAAAGTGTGATAGAAGAAAAAACCTGGACTACCCAAGCCACCACTAGTAATGCTTGTGAATACATTATCTTTGTGTGGACTTATTCTACAGCCTAGTACCAAGCATTCCTCCTAAACGATTCTAGAAATTGAAAGAGGACAGTAGGGCCCCAGAAGTGAGTCACATCAAAGCCATCACTACACAGCTAACCCACCCCTTTCATCAAGCAGAAATGATTCCATATTAGCCACAGCTTCCATGATCTCATTAGCAAAGATATTAAAAATCTGCTATTCCTCTAGGAGGGAAGATTGAAGCATTGCCACAAATTATTTCACCCAGAACATTTTGACTTGATTGGATGAATGGGGATGGGGAAAAAGTCTCTCTCTGCATGGCAGTTTTCCTTAATCCTTTTGGGAGGGTACTTATGTGATGGAAAATGAGATACCTCCTGATGTGTGTGAGTCCAGGGAAAGGCCTAAACTTAGACTTGGGACACGTTCATTGCAAGTAAGCAGTTTGGGCAAAAGGCAATTACGGGCTTACACAGACTAAACTTTACTTACACTGAAGTTCAGGGGTGGATCTGGTTTAGTGCATAAATGAACTCAGGACTCAAATAATATGATTAGGACATGGCTTTTTTCTCTTCAATTAGTCCTGCCTTCCTTGGTCTCAATTCCCATATGGCTGCATGATGACATTGGCACCATGGACCTCTCGGCCTCTCAGGGTACAGACCCTGCACACAGAAACAAGAGTGCTATTCACAGTAAAAGTGTCAGAGCAGACCAGGCCAGGCGTGGTGGCTCTCGCCTGTAATCCCAGCACTTTGGGAGGCCAGGGTAGGCAGATCACCTGAGGTCAGGTGTTTGAGACCAGCCTGGCAAACATGGCAAAACCTCGCTTCTACTAAAAAATACAAAAATTAGCCAGGCATGGTGGTGGGTGCCTGTAATCCCAGCTGCTTGGGAGGTGAGGCAGGAGAATCACCTGAAACCAGGAGGTGGAGGTTGCAGTGAGCTGAGATCGCACCACTGCACTCCAGTCTGGGCAACACAGTGACATTCCATCTCAGGGAAAAAAAAAAAAAAAAAGTCTCAGAGCATTTGATTGGGTCACATGTTCACCTCCAAACCCAGACTGTGACCTGAGTCATATAGCATCAGGGAATGGAATCAGGTATACCCCAAAGCCACATAAACTGAATTAGAAAAGGGGACATCAGGCTACGGTAATCGTAAAAAGAAAGTGGTGCTGAGAAGAATGTATAATCTGTTGATTTGCATTGGAGAGTTCTGTAGATGTCTATTAGGTCCCCTTGGTCCAGAGCTGAGTTCAAGTTCTAAATATCCTTGTTAATTTTCTGTCTCGTTGACCTAATATTGACAGTGGGTTGTTAAAGTCTCCCACTACTATTGTGTGGGAGTCTATGCCTCTTTGTAGGTCTCTAAGAATGTGCTTTATGAATCTGGGTGCTCCTGTATTAGGTGTATATATTTTGGATAGTTAGCTCTTCTTGTTGCATTGATCCCTTTACCATTAGGTAATGCCCTTCTTTGTCTTTTTTGATCTTTGTGTGGGAGTCAACACCTCTTTGTAGGTCTCTAAGAATGTGCTTTATGAATCTGGGTGCTCCTGTATTAGGTGTATATATTATGGATAGTTAGCTCTTCTTATTGCATTGATCCCTTTACCATTATGTAATGCCCTTCTTTGTCTTTTTTGATCTTTGTTGGTTTAAAGTCTGTTTTATCAAAGACTAGGATTGCAACCCCTGCCTTTTTTTTTTTTTTTTTTTTTTTTTTTTGCTTTTCATTTGCTTGATAAATCTTCCTCCATCCCTTTATTTTGAGCCTATGTGTGTCTTTCCACATGAGATGTGTCTTCCGAATACAGTACACCAACGGGTCTTGACTCTAACCAATTTGCCAGTCTGTGTCTTTTAATTGAGGCATTTAACCCATTTACATTTAAGGTTAATAATTGTTATATGTGAATTTGATCCTGTCATTATGATGCTAGTTGGTTATTTTGCCCGTTAGTTGATGCAATTTCTTCATAATGTCAATGGTCTTTACAATTTGGTATGTTTTTGCAGTGGCTGGTACTGGTTTTTCCTTTCCACACTTAGTGCTTCCTTCAGGAGCTCTTGTAAGGCAGGCCTGATGGTGACAAAATCTCTCAGCATTGCTTGTCTGTAAAGGATTTTATTTCTTCTTCACTTATGCAACTTAATTTGGCTGGATATGAAACTCTGGGTTGAAAATGCTTTTCTTTAAGAATGTTGAATATTAGCCCCCACTGTTCTGGCTTATAGGGTTAATGCAGAGAGATCCACCATTAGTCTGATGGGCTTCCCTTTATGGTAACCCAAAGGGTTTCTTTCTCTCTCGAAGGACCTCCTCAAGGAGAAATACAAACCACTGCTCAAGGAAATAAGAGAGGACACAAACAAATGGAAAAACATTCCATGCTCATGGATAGGAAGAATACCATGAAAATGGTCATACTGCCTAAAGTAATTTATAGATATAGTGCTATCCCCATCAAGCTACCATTGAATTTCTTCACAGAATTAGGAAAACCTACTTTATATTTCATATGGAACCAAAAAAGAACCCATATAGTCAAGACAATCCTAAGCAAAAAGAACAAAGCTGGAGGTATCACGCTACCTGACTTCAAACTATACAAAAAGGCTACAGTAACCAAAACAGCATGGTACTGGTACCAAAACAGATATATAAACCAATGGAACAGAACACAGGCCTCAGAAATAATGCCACACATCTCTGATCTTCGACAAACCTTACAAAAGCAATGGGGAAAGGATTTCCTATTTAATAAATGGTGTTGGGAAAACTGGCTAGCCATATGCAGAAAACTGAGATTGAACCCCTTCCTTATACCTTATACAAAAATTAACTCAAGATGGATTAAAGACTTAAACATAAGACCTAAAACCTTAAAAACCATAGAAGAAAATCTAGGCAATACCATTCAGGACATAGGCATGGGCAAAGACTTCATGACTAAAACACCAAAAGCAATGGAAACCAAAGCTAAAATTGACAAATGGGATCTAATAAAACTAAAGAGCTTCTCCACAGTGAAAGAAACTATCATCCGAGTGAACAGGCAACCTGTAGAACAGGAGAAAATTTTTGCAATTTGTTCCACCTGACAAAGGGCTAATACCCAGAATCTACAAAGAACTTAAACAATTTTACAAAAAAAAGAAAACCACCAAAAAGTGGGCAAAGGATACGAAGAGACACTTCTCACAAAGAAGACATTTATGCAGCCAACAAACATGAAAAAAAGCTCATCATCACTGGTCATTAGAGAAGTGCAAATCAAAACCACAATGAGATACCATCTCACACCAGTTAGAATGCTGGTCATTAAAAAGTCATGAGACAAGAGATGCTGGAGAGGATGTGGAGAAATAGGAACACTTTTACACATTGGTGAGAGCGTAAATTAGTTCAACCATTGTGGAAGACACTGTGGTGATTCCTCAAGGATCTAGAACTAGAAATAACATTTGACCCAGCAATCCCATTACTGGGTATATACCCAAAGGATTATATATCATTCTACTATAAAGACACATGCACACGTATGTTTATTGCAGCCCTATTCACAATAGCAAAGACTTGGAACCAACCCTAATGCCCATCAATGATAGACTGGCTAAAGAAAATGTGGCACATATATACCATGGAATACTATGCAGCCGTAAAAAAGGATGAGTTCATGTCCTTTGCAGGGACATGGATGAAGCTGGAAAACATCATTCTCAGCAAACTAACACAGGAACAGAAAACCAAACACCGCATGTTCTCACTTATAAGTGGGAGTTGAACAATGAGAACACACGGACACAGGGAGGGGAACATCACACACCAGGGCCTGTTGGGGAGTGGGGGCTAGGGGAGGGATATATTAGGAGAAATACCTAATGTAGATGACGGGTTGATGGGTGCAGCAAACCACCATGGCACGTGTACACCTATGTAACAAACCTGCACGTTCTGCACATGTACCCCAGAACTTAAAGTATTAAAAAAAAGAAAGTGAATACTGAGTGCCAGAAACAACAAATGCCCACTGTAATCAGTGAATAGCCTTACAGCTGGTGTTGCAGAAACTTTTTGTCTTAGCTTAGGTTTTTTCCTAGAAAATAGGACCTGAGATCAAGGCTTACATGTGAATCATTTATTTATGGAAATGAACCAGGAAATGGCTGAGAACTGGAAAGAATGAAACAAGAAAGAAGGAAAATCAAAACAAGGTATACTGTGAAGATTTATAAAAGAAATCAGAAACGGAGCATTTATTGACCAGCTATCACCGTGTGTTAGTCAAAGATTGCCCATGGATGTTAGTTCTCATTTCTAGACTTATGCAAGCATGAGAATGAACTAGAGGATGCCTTCAGGTTTCCCACACTGCAAAGTCAGAAAATCCTGGAGACAGAAAGCAGAAGATAAATGGTGTATCTGATTTCCATGGCAATAACCAGGGTAAAAGGTAAGGCAAGAGGATGTGAGGGGGGCACAAGAACTGTCCCATGTACTCTTCCTCCTGAATACTTCATTGTTTTTGCTTTGTTTATTGTTTCTGGTTAATTCTTAACAAAGAATAACTGTAAAGAGAGAACACCACAGGACTGGATTTGGAATTATATGAGGAACAGTAGGAAAAGACTTGGACTTGAGTCCTTACTCAGCTTCCAGCAGTGTCATTTAGTCATTTAGTCAATTAATCTCTCAACATTAGAACATAGATGCAAAAATTGCCTACATTATGTGATTGTTAGGAGTATTATTAGTAGGTAAAGTCATACTGTCACCTTATTAAAAATATTATTTTCATTGCTGTCATTCTTAATAACAAAGAAGCCTCCATAAATTTTAAATTGCGCATGCAAACGCAACAGACTTTTATAAGTGACCTTTCTAACCACTTCCACTTCCCCTCAGTTTATGAAGTTTGCAATTCATGGTGTTTAAAACAACATCCAGCTCATTGTAGAACCATCACCAACAGAAAATAAAAGCTGCCAAATGTCATTGAAATCGCTGCAGGATACATCATCAAAATTTCCCCCAAATTCTAATCTTACGAAGAAAATGTATCACCCATCATCTTTTAAAACCCACTTAATGTAACACAAGGAAGGGGTTATTTTATACCCCACCATGTGCTAAGGCAGTTTCCAGGAATTTAGAAAAAATATATACAATACATTTGTTATCATTGACAGCAGCTCGATGTCCAAGAAATTACTTTCTACATTTTATGAGAAATACGCCGGGAAAAAAAAATGCCGAACTCAAACAAAATTCCAGATTATTGGCATCATACTACACTGTAGATATAGCCAGGGCATCTAGCCATGCAGTCCACCCTTCAGTCCCTGAGACAACAGTTCCAGCCCCAAGCCTCTATTTAATCCCACATGGTTTGGTCTCCCTGAATCTCCTCAAAGTCTCCTTTCTGTGAGCTCATGGAAGCCCAGGGACTGAGTATTATTAAATCAGTCATGCTGTCCTTTGACTGTGGAAGAGTCTAGCTGCTTAGGAACCAAATGTAGGAAGCCTCTTCTCTCTCTTTAATTTTATTCTTCTATCTGGCTTTAATCCTAAAGTGATTCAAATGTTTTCAGCAGAAAACCAAACCATCCCTGGTTGAGGGTGGGCAGAGATGGCTCCTACCAGACTCCTGTGACAGAAACACATAAATGCTCAATTCTCCTTTAGTTCCCAAATAACCTCAACCTCTACATCAAATTACAGCATTCAAGACAGCTAGAGCCAATTGCCCAAAAGCAACTTGATTACAAATCAATATCAGCAGGTGTTTAGGAAACGTCTAAAATTCCTCTTTGAGCTATCCTCATGTATCCCAAAAAGGTAAATTTCATATTTCATGGATTTCACACAGCCTGTATTTTAAGTCAGACCATCTAAATTTACTCTTTGAAAATGCGATGAAAATCCATCCAGCCGTTCCTCCATCATGTACTAGTAGACAAACAGACAATTTTTTTTATAGATGGGAAAGAAACCAACAGGTAGGTCATACGTGTAAGAATTTCTCAGTTCAAATTTCAGGAAAAGAGAAATGAGAGGGATGATAAAAGTTTGGGCAAAAGCATAATTGAAGTATTAAGGAGCAAACTCTAATGCATGGAGGAGGAGGAAGGTGATTCTCAGACAAGCCGCATACATGAGGACAGGGGGGCACTAGAGAGCACATGTCTTTAGAATGAGAGCAGCAACCACGCCATTCCTGCTGCTTCTGGCCACATGCATATACTAACCCAGTGTTGCCAGGTCTGTCTCTACAGTCTCAAGCATGTTTAATTCTGAGTCTGGTAGTTCAAATTCTTGAGAAAAAAATATCACTGATCAGCTCAGCCTAAGTACTTGTTCTCCTGGGGGCAGATGTCTACTCCTGTTCCAATTAGCTGTGGCTAGGGGACCTGAGCCAGGTCACACAATCTACTGCCTGCATTGGAGGAACTTGGGAATGAGGAGTCGATGTATGAGAAAGGGGCTGTGGGAGAAACTGGTACAGCAAAGCCTCCCTTTATAGACCTAAAGGGCAAATGTAGACTTATGATAGCCATGTAATGATTTCTACTGGAGAAGATATTCTTTCCCACAATTCCCCAATACACAAACAAGTACTATATTTGCCTCTCTGATCTTGTGTTGCTTATTTGGGCCAAGGTGGGTGTATTAGGCCATTCTTGCATTGCTATAAAGAAATACCTAGGCAGGGCATGGTAACTCACATCTGTAATCCCAACACTTTGGGAGGCCAAGGTAGGTGTATCTCTTGAGCTCAGGACTTTGAGACCAGCCTGGGCAACATGGCAAAATCTCCTCTCAAAATAATATAAATAAATAAATAGCTGGGCATGGTGGCTCATGCCTGTGGTCCCAGCTACTCAAGAGGCTAAGGTGGGAGGATTAAGCCTGGGAGACAGAGGTTACAGCGAGCTGAGATCACACCACTGCACTCCAGCCTGAGCAACAGAGCAAGACTCTGTCCCAAAGAGAGAGACGAGAAAGATAGAAAAAAAAAGAGACAGAGAGAGAGACCTGAGACTTGGTAATTTATTAAGAAAAGAGGTTTAATAGGCTCATGATTCTGCAGGCTTTATAGGAAGCATGGTGCAAACATCTGCTCAGCTTCTGGAGAGGCCTCAGGAAACTTACAATCATGGCAAATGCAAAGAGGAAGCAGGCATGTCACATGGCCAGAGCAGAAAGAAGAGAAAGAGTGGGTGGGAGGGGGTGCCACACACTTTTAAATGACCAGAATTCACTCACTATAGCGAGGACAGCAAGAAGGGGGTTGTGCTAAACCATGCATGAGAAATCCACCCCCATGATCCAATCACCCCCCACCAGCCCCCACCTCCACTGGGGGTTGCATTTCAACATGAGATATGCATGGGGACTAATACCCAAACTGCATCAGTAGGGATGGGGTGTAAATAGCAAGGCTTCACTCCTTGTTTCTCTACACTGTTATTAAAGGCTAAGCATACTTGGCCAAGGAGGAAGCTGCCTAAGAAGTATGATTGAAGATGGCTCCAAATATGCCTGTCATTGAAACACTATTGCCACCTTCAGAATATGACATTTGCATCAGGAGTAATATATTCTTTGAAATATGGCAGCATATATTTAAGAGTGTTTTGCTGCAAAGAGAAAAATCTCCAAGAAAATAACGAAGCTATATGAATACCTAACCTACTGCAGCTTGGGAAGCTGAGGTGGGTAAATTTTGGTCTGCAGAAGGATGGAGAAACCTTTGGTGGTGTGCCTCCCAAAACAGTATAATCAGGATCTCACTTCACAGACAAGAAATTGAAGCCCAGAGGGGTTTAGACCCTGGTGTCTTCAAATAGAATATGAGCCTTACATCCAGTCAGGGCTTTTCAAATGTTTGTAGCAGGCTCTGGATTTGAGGGGGAAGAACCAGAGAGAATATGACACAACTCTAAAAGCTACATTTTTCTATAGTAAACACCAAACTAAAGGCATTTGTCACTTGTCAAAAGTAGACGGTGTCTTGAAATACAATGATTGAAGGGCAAATGCTCCTTGACTTGACAACAGTCTGTTTATAATTACAGCATTAGGATAGACATACTTTAATTAAAAATCATGAAAATGACCTTAGCTGTACTGTGAAGCCTCCATTAACATCCTGGCAGAGGAGTCACTTTCTGGCCAAGCTTCTATTTTCAGATACCTGCCCTTTATTAAAGGATTTCCTTTAGTCTAAAATTTCTTAGACTTATTCTTCGACTGTTGATGACTTTTTGGCACTATCCAAAAAAGAAGAAACCAAAAAAGTATATCCCTCAAACCTGAACAGATAACATTATTCTATCCCTAGTCCAAGCAGCTATGGTTGGGGGCAGAGTAGTTGAGTCCCAGGACTACTGTCCACCTTGCGGGAACTTGGGGAGGGTGTATAATAAGTGGTCCTACAGGCCATTCAGCCCAGCTCTCTAATTTTATACATGAAGTAACTGAGGCTCAGGGAGGACAAGTGACTGTCCAGGGCCACCACCCAGTGGTGGGAGACCTGGAACATACCAGTATCCAGTCTAGATGATCACTTTCAGGAAGCTGAGCTGCTCAGTCAACTGAAAGAGAAAGAATTCTGAAATTTCAAACACCATCACCTATTACTTCCCAGGCTGCACTCCCCAAAACACCAATCCTCTAGATACTTGGTTTAATAAATAGAAAAATAGAGGAAGGAAGGAAAGAAGGCCATCCAGGGCCAATAAACCTGGGACATGTTACATACCATATTTCCTTCTTGAAGATTCACATCACACACTAGGAAACCTGAGAAAGAAGCCCAGCAGAAAAAAAATCTGTTTAACTCAAAACTCTTTTTCCAAGTGACATCTATTAACATCCTGCAGACCTGGTGTTCTAGGAAACATACACTGGGATATGCTGGCTTAGTCAGAAGACAAATGAATTTCAAAATAATTGGGCTGGAAAGTAAAGAAATTGAAACAGTCTGGCTCATGTCAAGCAAGATTTCAGAAATGCTACCATGTCATCTTTATTTTCTTCCCCTGGGTCTTTTTATCCTGGGAACTTGGAAAGAAATGGAGGATACGGGTGCCCTTGAATAGCAAAGATAAAGAGAATAAACTTTTTAGTTTGCCATTAAAGGTATGTGTAAAAAAGTACACACACAGACCCTACCTCTGCCACTCTTCTCCATGGGTATTTAAATTCCTACCAGAAATATAATGCTTAGAATAGTATTCCCACCTATTTATAACTTCTTTTCGGTGAACTACCATGACTCCATGACTGTTCCCCCTCAAAGCTGGTAAAGTTCCATTTCTACCTCAGAAACTGTGAGGAAATCAAATTTGGCCTTTAAATAAACTAATTTGAAGGGTTTGAAAAAATATTAGAGATTTTTAAAAAGGAATAGGGGACTTGAATATCCCAAAGTGTGAAAATGCCACATTTTTATACTCAAATGATTCAAAATAGATGAACAGAATGCTTCCAAACTTTCCAAAAATATGCACCTTCAGGCAATAAAAAAATCAATCTAAAGGGTCATTTATTTCCAGAGCCTAAAAGCCCAATTTAGCACCCCAATGAGCCCCCACAGCTGACTGGATATGGGAGAGAGGGCTGAAGGAAGGTCATTCACACTCCTCCCTAACTCCTTAATGATATGTTTAGCCAGGCTAATTTTAGACCTGTCGGAAGCTTTTGATTCAGTTAACCATAAGGTGTTGGTAACAAGACTGTGGTCAACAGCAGGCATGGGCTGCACTCCTTTTGAAGTCAGTGGTGAGTTCATTCCTGGAAGGAGGGTGCCGGTAGGTAGTCACAGAGAACTGCTCATGATCCACGTGTATCTCCTGGGTGGTCTTTTCTCCCTGCCCTATTTACCCAGCATGGGCAGAAGACTCTGGGACCCATCTGTGGAAGCAACATCTTCTTGATGGCACCCATCTCGTTATCATCTTTTCTACTGATCAGTTCAAAACTATCTTATCCTTTGACCTGGCTCATGGTTATTTTGGTTTAGGCAGGAAGTAGTAGGCTTCAAGTCAACCTGAATAGTCTGAGTTTGTGATCTTCAGTCAGAGGAAATGCTTTAAGGATGTCAGAGGTGGAGTTGCATCATAGCTATTCAGAGATGGAGGCTCACTAACGGGTCTTTTAACAGGAGCTTCAGCATGGACAAGAAAAGCCTTTTTTTTTTTCTTGAATTCAGAGATGCATGTGCCTACATCAACTTCCAGAAAAGGCTACCCCTTCAGTTCCTATGTTTCACCTAATAATAGCCACCCTTTTCTCTACTTTGCTAGATTTTACAGGGGAGTTTTATTACCCTAATTTCTTTAGCCTTGTTACTTTTTGTACCAATAAATTCATATCCTTTCTACCCTCTCAAGGTTTACCACGAATGGATTTTATTTGGTGCTGTGCAATTTTGTTCTATATATGCTCTGTAAAGGTATCTGTAGCAAAGAAAATGTCAATGTTCTACTCAAAAACTCACCAGCCCAAGTAAGGGAAAAAATGCTTTTAGTACTGTCTCTTACTAGATTTCAACAGATTCTTATGCTATAAGGAAAAGTAGGGTTAATCCATCATCACCCTTTCATTTTATAAAATGAGAAAACAAGACTTTAATTTCCTTAACTCACATAATAATTCAGGAGAACAAAAAAAAAAATTTCCATGGAGCAAGCAATCTAATACTATCTTTCCAAATTCTGTCAATCACTCGTGGCCCTCACTATGGGTCAAAAAGTGTGGAGAACAAGAGGAAGGCAAGAGGGGTGGGAAAGAAACACAAAAAAGGTAAAATAAAATAAAATAAAATAAAATAAATAAAAATTAAAAAATGATAAGACAAAGCCAATTAGAAACTGGTTTCCTGTCATCCTTTATAATCACCCTTTTCTTTCCAACTATATATTATGTTATTTTTGGCCTCCTCAGATAAACCAGATATCCTTGGTCATCCATATCCAAGGGGTAGAAAGAGGCAGAGACAGGAACATCTAAATGAGCCCCATTTTCCAGCTTTGGGACTATAAATGCTTCCATAGTTAATATTGCAACTGAGGATTTTAATGCTCATTTCATTGATTTGAACATCTGCCATGTGCTAAGAACTATGCTGTATACTCTAAGGGACATAAATATGAAGGAGACATAGTCTTGCCTCTAGAAATGTACCATTTAATAAGGGAGAAGAAAAATATGCCTCCTGGTTACAAAATTCTAAGACTGTGACATTGCACATCAACAACTGTGCCATTGGGAGGAGTCAACTAGGTGCCTAAAGACAGGCTCAGCCTGAGTATTGTGGGGTCCAGAGAGGGAGTCTGTCACTTCCAGTTGGAAGGATACAAGAAATACTTATCAAAGAGGTGGCTTCTTGAGCGGGGACTTGAAGGGTGGAAAGGACTTAAACACAGTAAGAGGTCACGGAAGAGTGAGCTTTCTGGAAAAGGAAATTGAAAAAAAAGGCATAAAAATAAAAGGTCTGCTTAGGAACTAGCAAGTGGAATGGTTTGGCTAATATGTGGGATACATAAATGAAGGAAGACATAGTTGGAAGCGTGTTTTGGAAGCCAAGTTGCAGAGTATCAAGAAGAAGCCAGAAAGCTTGTGGTAAATTCTTTAAGTGACGGGCAGCCACTGACCATTCTTCAGAGGGCCTGTCTTTAGGCAGATTCATTGGGCCTTGATGAATTAGAGCCCAGAGATGAGAGACGCTAGAGGAAGGAATCCGCTTATGATCATCAGAGTGAGAGATAAAGAGCACTCCAGCGAGAACGGAGAGGAGACAGCATCACCAGGCACCACTCATACAGGAAGAGCAGGAATAATCTGGTGTGAAGGCTGGAGGAGCAGTTCCTAGGGTGTTTGTGATGAAAATAAAATTCCACCATGTCAAGCAGACACTTGAAAGTGTGAGATTTTGAACTTACCAATATTGATTGATGAATGATTTTGTTATAGGTTAAGGATGCTTCATTTGCTATGAGTTTTTGAACTGTATTGTCTCTTCCATACGTTTTCAGAGGGTAGAAGGATAGAATAAGCAAGTAGACATTAGATATCACAGATATGCTGAAAAAGAGCACAGGAGGTCTCAATCTCTTCTGTTGTGTACTCATTTTGCACATAATCATATAGTGGTGGGCCCATAGCTGTTGAATGTAAAAAAGATAATATATTACAAACTGCCCAAATCAATTATTCTGCTATACTATATTCTTTCTGTCTGTCAAATATATGCTCCTGTCCCCATTCATTTTTATTATGGACTTATTTATTTATTTATTTTGTAGAGATGGGATCTCATTATGTTGCCCAGGCTGGACTCAAATTGATCCTCTTGCCTCAAGTGATCCTCTTGCCTCAGCCTCCTGAGTATCTGGGACTACATGCATGCACCACTGCACCCAGTTCCCCATTCCTTTTTATATCAGTGATTTTGTTTAAAATTGACATTATTGAATTAGCAAGAACCTATCCATGAATGGTCCTTATTAATAAAGAATTCAATCTTCACGTATCTGTAACACCTATTCACTGAGCAGCCTTAATCACCTAGTCAGATGCTAAAGAATTTGGAAACAAAAAGCAATAGCCCTTTCATCTTATTTAGCTGTGAATGCAGACACATTGTTGATCATCTTCCTCAGGTAGTCTTCTCTGATAAACTAGAAGCAACCTGACTCCATGTCATTCTCACTGAGCTCTCTATTTGATTTAGACTTTATTTCTTTGTGCACTTATTCTCTGCCTCTTTCTCCCTCTCCTCCTCCTCTAATATTCAGCAAACATTTAGTGAGTACTTGGTACATACCCAAAAGGGGCCTAGTGATGCAATACAAAGATAAAAGGCAAAAATCCTTTGTTTTATGCAAATATTAACGTGACAAATTCATTTGCCCCATGGAATACCTGGCTTAAAGACAGGGATCATCTCTACCTAAACCTTGTGGCATCTGAAAACTAGTGCTCCATGGTGGTTATGCCAAGAATGCTAGTGCCAGCTGGGCCACGTACTAGGTGTGCAAACATAACAAGTTATTTAAACCTTCTGAGCCTCAGTTTTCCTCTTCTGTAAAATGGAAAGGATCATACTAGTACCTATCTCAGAGGGTCCTGGTAAAAATTAAATGAGACAATTAATACAAAGACCTTAGGATAACACCTGCTATACACTAAAAAAACACTGGCTAAAAATTATCATCATCGTTAATAGTATTAATAGTATCAATATTTGACCCATGATTACTCTGCAAATGACCACCAGTGGCTCTGATGGTGACCATCCTTTTAGTGGGTAAGAATAAAAGACTGGCTGGCACTTCACAGAAAGGTCTAGAAAGCAATGCCATTTCAGTTTGCATGTCATAGAAGCAACTTCTCTTCAGCCTGTATGACATGTTTTCTGTTTCATTTCTCTCGTTTTCTTATACCAGAAAATTTTCATCTGCTCCTGATGTTTATCCCCTCTTTAAAGACACAGTAGCAGTTTGTGAAGCCAGCAGTTCTCTGCCAATGCTGCCACACACACTCCCGCTCCCCCCGGGTCTGTGGCTCTGAAGGCCTGATCTTCAGCAAGCAGTGACACAAAACCACTACTATTCCATCCAGAGGGAGTTGCTGCTATGTGTTGCAGGATCAAGCCCCAAGTGAGGAACATAAGAGAAATCATAGAAGGCAAGTAAAATAGAAATGTGTTCCTCATGCAAACACTCCAAGCAATTAAAAATAAAATGAAGGAAAGCATGAACTAAAATAGAAAGCTGTAGTGAGGATGGAACACTTCTGAAATCAAAGATCGTGCTTCTTTCCTTATTCTCTGGAACTCTAGATCATTATTTAGGTGAATTTATATCTGTTTTCAACATTTCTGTTAAACAGGACAAAGAGCTGGACCCTAGTTGCTGGTTGCCAGGCAAGCTACACCCCAGGAGGTCAGAATGCATAATTAATCCACGGGAGGCTACAGGAGATTTGTTATCTGGGAGCCTTTAGGTTCCCCACGCACAGACTTCTGCATGCCAGAGCAAGTTGCACCTAATAAAGTTTTCAAGGTGATTCTGACTTTCTTCACCACTCCTCACCCCCAGCTTCCTCCTAAGCATTTCCAGCCTACTTATCCCAACATTTCAGGAAAGGCACGATCTCCTTCAAACACCACACCCTCTCCTCAAACATTATCTGCAGAAACAAATTTGAAATTACATTATAAATTACATCACCACTTTGTGCAGATTACAGACCCAGACAACAATTTCCCACATGGGCCAAGGTGATCCAGGCAGCCTGGAGTACCAGCCTGTCCAAATTGGAAGGGGGCAAGGCCTCTTGGTGAGCAGATGCTCTTGCGCCCAGCAAATCTAGGAATTCTGTTTCATTTTTAATTTTTTTGCCTTTAAAAATGCAGATAGGAATATCAGACCTAGAAGTTTTCTGTGCTGCACAATTTATGCTAGCTCATTACCTCCTGCTAGACTCCAAGGCTTTGTAACGGAAATTGGCTCTGATTTCTGAGATGGGCATTACATCATAGTCTTCTTTTAGCACATTATGTCATCCCTGCTGAGACGCATTATCTAGGGTTGGCTCAGCAGTAGCGATTTTTGTGGGCTGACTGCAGTGTTCCCAAAGAA
This sequence comes from Macaca nemestrina, assembly GCF_043159975.1. NCBI lineage: Eukaryota > Metazoa > Chordata > Mammalia > Primates > Cercopithecidae > Macaca > Macaca nemestrina. Next base: position 106,564,833 of record NC_092130.1, on the reverse strand, counting down.
CTGCTGGGAACCACAGATTGAAATCTGAAACATTTATCTTCTAAAAAGCTGAAAAGGGGGGAAAGATGTTCACACTGGACCCCATTTATTTTCCTTAACCCTCTCCTGTCTCAGCTCCCTTTATATTACATTGCAGCAAATGCCCATAAACAATATGCTGAGTCTGTGCAGGAATGATCATTTTGAGGTAACCACCATTAAGGATGCCTGAAATATTGCTCCCGGCAAAGGCTGATATACCTGACACTTGCCATGGTTGTATCTTAGGGCATGTAACAAAATGCTTAAAAGAAATCACCTGGCACTCATATTGATAACAGAACTGCTTAAATCGTGGGTAAAGAACTTCTTTTCATGATCAGTCTATAAATGCATGTGAATGAAAACTGTATGTACACATATATACAAGGTTATCCTTCTGACAGTGTTGCAGCGACAAAGACAAACTTCTAGAAGGTTTGTATGAGAAATAATTTTTATGCAGGGAACTGAGATGATATTATCTCTTCTCACTTCAACCATGAAATTAGAAGCCCATTTTGTATCTCTCCATCCTAGGCAGGATTAGAAACCATTGCACCGAGGGAATAGACAGGTGCTTTTAGGATAAAGCAAAGATATTCCCAAACCCCAGAGAATCCCAATACCTCTCTCATCACAAAAGCATAATTATATATTTTTAAAAAAAGTCTCGAAATACCGAAAGGAAATGGGATACATTCAACCATGACTAAAGTACAATTCATCCCTTATGTACCAACTAATGAGATTCATTGGGTGGGGAATAAGTGCTGGGGGAGGGGCTAGAATAAAGAGCATGATGTTCCTTTCCTCCACCCATCTATGTGCAACTTTTTCACTCATTTTTAAATACTGAGTATTTTTATGCTCTTTTTGTAGCTCCAGTAGCCACATCCAAGCAAACAACCTCATAAATTAGAGGCAAGTAAAGTTATCATTTGACCCAGCCCAAGAACCTAGCCTTGTTCCTAAACCAATTTAAATGGTATTTCATCATGTTGAATTCTAGTGTAAACCTGCCATGGGTCATAAAGCAAGATGGCGGGCTTCATTCTTTTACTCAGTCCACGGCAAGGCCCTGTGAGCAGTCCCTGCATTCAAAAAGGAATTGGGACCACCGGCCCCACGCTCACAGTAAAAAGCTACTTGAGTGACATTTGGCATCCTACTGACTCCCCAACTTCTTTCATATTTCATACCTATTGCCAGCTGCCTTTATTCCTGCAAGGGGACAGTGTGAGGATTGAGGGTACGACCCTCAGAGCGCTCCAAGACTTTCAGATGGACAGTGCTATATAAAATAATGTTAGCAGCTGAGGGTATTTGCAAGGATCCTCTTACCCTTCTTCCTTTCCTTTGTCCCTTCATCTCCACCCCTTCCCCCTGGCTCTAGGAATTTTATGATCTCAAGGCCAAAATGCTTTAAATCTTAATAACTACATGTGCCACTGGGGATACTGAAAGGACACTATATAGACTCTTTACTTGACTCATTCCAAGCTTTTACAGCAGCCAAAGTAATTGCTCCACCATTTAAAAATTCCAATGAAAAAGCAAGCAGCCTTCAACACGTTAAGCTGATTTTCATATAAGTTGTAAAATATTAAATGATCAGAACTTCTATCCAATACTAAAATTACCTGACCCAATCACCCCTTTTCCCCTTGTAGGAAGAAAGAAGGTGGATTCATAAGCCCCGAAGGATATACACCTGCCCCTGGATGTTGGCTGCCTGGCCACCAGCTTCTGAAGATGCACTGGGGCAGAGGACTGAGCATACGACTTCATCTTCCTCCAAGTGACCTGTGTGTTCCAGTAGGCCATGTCCAATCCTACAAAAAAGGCCTTCAGGATGCCATCAGCCCTCAGTCCACTCCCCAAGTAGGACAACTGTGGAACAGAGCTGCTGTGTTCCTGGACCTGTGAAAAAACAGCTGGCTATGAGAGCCTATGGGAGGAGCTCTTCCTGCCACCCTCCTATAGGGAAGAAGAAACCACGCCCAGTATCTGTACGTACTTTCTAAGAGTAAGTATATAATGGGGGGACTAGACTGTACAGTGAGAAATCAATTATTCCCTGATGGATAGGTGGAGGGCAGGGGCAGCCAAATCAGAATGGAAGATCATGCACCCTACTTACTGGCTCTTGACATTACAATAAAACCAGGGCTTGGAGTGCGGAGGGAATTCTGGGCCTGGCTCCATCCTCCTTCACTAGTTGCCTTAGCACCAGTCATTACACTTATGAGATTGACAAGAGGAGAACAAGACACTGGTCCTTCCAGGCTGTACTGTGCCGAGGGTACATGGAGAATTCGGATAGCCTCCCTTGCCCCACCTTCCTGCCCAGTGTCACTATCAAGACCATCTAATGCATTAAAAAAATTTTCTATCAATGAAGGCCTCTATCCTGTCTACTAGGCAATGCCAGGATACCAGCTGTCCTCACCACTTGTTTCTCTGGGTGTCACCCCAGAGTCTCATTGCCAATCCTCTGGGGCCTGTGGCATTTCCTGGGCTACAGAGACATCCCTGCTTCTTGGAGTAAGTCCTCAACAGTGTACTTTCAGGCCTGTCTTCGCAAGAGTAACAGAATACTTCTTTTCTACAAACGCAAGCATGTCATGAAGATACAGACCAAAAACACATCAAGGATTGTAAACCAGAACATCAAGGCTTATAGAGAGGTAAGCTTTATCTGGTTTATGGGGGTAAAAAAAGAAATCACACAGGTTCCCTAACAATGCAAGTCCAGACTGTTTCTGGTCAGCATCCTCTCAACATCTAGGACGTTTACATTCCCTTTACCTCTATTTCTAGTCCAGGCTCGGTACCCTGCCTTCTCCCTAAGAAGGTTTTGCCTTCTCAGACATCAAGTTCCTACTCCATTTCTCCTCCATGACCTGAGTGGAGGCTCTTGTCTATCCCGAACAAAACTACTAGATCCTCACTAGTCCTGAACAGTAGAACTAGGTAGGGTTCATTCATTCATTATCTATTGAGCAGTGGCAACTATGTCACAATATTACAATACGTTTTGTGGGGATGGGTCAGACATGGATTCAGCCTTTCGGGAACAGAAAGGATCTTAGAAAAAGCGATGCAGTCAGCCATTCACATCCATGGGTTCCGCATCTATGACTTCAACCGACCATGGATCAAAAGTTTTTGGGAAAAAAAAAATTGCATCTGTCCTGAACATGTACAGACTTTATGTTTCTCACCATTGTTCCCTAAACAACAAAATATAGCACGTAGTTTACATTTTATTAGGTATGATAAGCAATCTAGAGCTGATTTAAAGTATTTAGAAGGAGGTGCATAGGTTACATGCAAATACAGTATCATTTTGTATCAGAGACTTGAGCATCCATGGATTTTGGTATCCAAGGGAGATCCTAGAACCAATTCCCCTTAGATATCAAGAGATGACTGTATTAATAATATGTGGCAGAAACTCCTAGTTTTTCACTCACTTTTTCTTTTCTTTTTTTTTTTTTTCTCTCAAGATGGAGATTTCCTCTTGGTGTCCAGGCTGGAGTGCAGTGGCGTAATCTCAGCTCACTGCAACCTCTACCTCCTGGGTTGAAGCGATTCTCCTGCCTCAGCCTCCATAGGAGCTGGGCTTACAGGCACCCACCACCACACCCAGCTAATTTTTTGTATTTTTTGTAGAGATGGGGTTTCACCATGTTGGCCAGGTTGGTCTCAAACTACTGACCTCAGGTGATCCACCCACCTCAGCCTCCCAAAGTGCTGGGATTACAGGTGTGAGCCACTGTGCCCAGTCCAAATTCTTTTTCTTATTCCTGTGTCTAATACACAGCTAGACACACTTCCCAACTTCCTCTACAGTTAGGCCATGCACCTGAGTCCCACCCAATAAAACTGGATGGAAATGGTACACACCACTTCCCGGCCCAGCCTGTGAGATCCTACATGCACTTTCCCTCTTCAGGCTAGCTGGGATAGGTGTGATCACTGACATTTGGAAGCCACATGTTGAACAGATTAGCCTCAGATGACCTGAGCCCCTGAATACCCACTTGGAGAAAAGCTGCCCTTCTGGCTATGCATGTTCAGGATTGGTACAAGGGCAAGAAATAAACTTCTGTGTGGGTTCATCACAGATTGAGTTTATTTATAATAGCAGCCAGGTTACTCTAATTAATACAAACTATAAGATAAGGCAGCTCAAATTGTTGAAATGATTATTTATTAAAATGGAAAGCTATTCACTGAATAGTAGAGAGGAACAGATTGAAAAACTTATAGTGTGATCCTATTTTTTAAAAGAGTATATATGCATATGTATACATACACACAAAGAGAAAGTTCTAGTATAGAACAAAGTATAGGTGTTTATCTCTGGATAGTGGTAATATGGGTAGGGCTTATCTACATTTTCTTATATGTCAAGCATGAATGTATTCTGATATTATAATGAAAAAGTAAAAGCTATGTTTAACATTAAAAAGGAAAAAATATCTTAAAACATATATATATATAAAAGCATAGCATCTCAAAGTGAGTAGATTTCCTGAGGGAAATTAGAAAAGGTTTCTCAAACTAAACATCTATTAAAGACTCTTCCAACACTGAAAATCTATAAATTAGCTACAGCCTGAAAAATAGATCAGTTCAATTATACAACGCACCTGGCTCCCAGCCTTTACATATCAAGTCCTCATCAATGGAAATCAATCCACCAGAAAACAATGGGAGAGATACATTTTTCATCTTTAAAAAGAAAGTGCCAAGAAGCTAGTCTCAGTAGTTGTTTGCAGCGGAGTTGTTTATAGAAATAAAGAGAAAGGGATGTTTTGGGGGTTGGAGGCAGGAAAAGTAGCACAGTTAGACTCTTTTTTATCTTCTGAATATTGCTATATGCATTTAATGCCTATTCAAAACATTCTTAGTTCTAAAACCTTTGTAAATAATAAGTCAGAGATTCTCGTTGAATCGGTTAAGAGCAGAGACAAATGCGAAGCAAACAATTCATAATTTCCAGGTGGAATTTTACTGACCCGTAAATCTAATTGGTTATTGCAGCAAAGTTTCCCCTTTTCTTTGGGAAGAGCCTAAATTTATTCTTCCCATATACTGAAGGACAAGGGACAATTAGTGAAGACACCTCCACCCTCCTCCACACAATCTTGAGTGGTCTGGAGATGGATTTTGTTGTACGATAAGAATCAGAAACTGCAAAACATGGTGTGTCGAAGTCTCAATCCCCGTTCCACTGTCATGAAGGCTTGGAGGAATAGAGTTGACCTGAGAGAGGTGGGACAGGCCTCCAACTCTCTGGATTGAGGAAGAGTGTTGTAGGTTGAGGTTCCTGTGAAACAGACTCTGAGACGGTGATTTGGCTATAGGTGGCTTAATAGGGAGGACTCCTGGGTATAACATAAGCGAGGGAGTAAAGGAAGCAGAATGAGGCAAAAGGAGGAGTTGAGCTGTGAAGCAGTCACGACAAAGGTGTCAGGGGATGCCACAGGGCACTCCGGGGCTGGGAGGACCCTTCAGAGTAGTTCCAAGTTGGGGGAAGGGCACCAAGCCTTTACATGCCCTCATGGTCTTGGAAAAGCAGGTCTCTTCAGCCAATTTTCTAAGAGGGATTCAGCTGTGAAATATCAGGAAGCAATATTCACAGCATCTGAAAGGACAAGTGCCCAGGATTGGGGTCACACCATAGCTCCACTACAGAGCAGCAGGAGGGGCTCACCTCTTCTCCCGATCACTTCATATCCAGTTGTCAAACAGATCACACCAAAATTTACTCCTGCCAGTGCTCTTTGAAATTCCTCAGCAGCTTTCCATTATCCCTGGAAGCAAATAAACCCTCATAAGCCAGCCCATCGGCCCCTCTCAGGCCCAGCGGCCCAGCCTCATGTGGCAGTTCCCCCATGGAGCCGAGACTCCAGCCACACGAGGCTATTTATTCATCAGTCCCAGGAGTTACCATTCTCTTTCATGGCTCTGAGCCTTCATGTATGCTGCTAGAATGCTTTCTCCACTCTTATCTTTCTCGAAAATCCCTAATTATCTGTCAACCCCCACGGTAGTTTCCACTGAGAAACTTCCCTGGCTCTCCTGGACCACTCGGACTCACTCTCCTTCACATTCCCACCCACACTATGTGTGTCTACACTACCACCCACACCAGCCGCTGTAGGACGCAGCAATTTTGCATACCCCATCTTCACTGGAACGGGGGTTCTTGAAAAGAGAGCCAGGCCTTTCATCTTGATTCCCCTGATACATAGGAACTGCTGGATTAAATGTGCATTGAATGGATAAACAACTCAATGTGAAAGACATGTTGCTGGCAAGGAAAAGAGGATGAATTCTGATCAACTGGTAGGAGAGGGATAGTAACTAGAAACTGGGGTAGAAGGTGTTTATAACGAGCCATGCGCCAGAAAAATGTGGCCGTTTGCCATCTTTGGTCCTTGGTATCTACCACCAAAGCTTCAGTTTCACAGAATGCAGAGTATATCAGGGCCTTTTATGTGGACAGCAAAATCACTGTAAGGGTGCAAACACCAGAAAGTCTCCCAAAGGTAACCTTAAGAAAGGAGGATTGAGCTGCATAGATCCCTGGCTGAGGCTATTTATAAATGAAATGGTGGGATGAGTAAGCAGCCCCCTCTCTGTGTTCTCTATAGAATCTCTGCCAAGAACAAGAGGATCCACTACACGTGCATAGCACACTACACTCATCACTATTCTATGTGATGCTGACCAGCTATTCTTAACAAGGTAATGAGCACTGGGGCTGTATGAACCAAGACTGTTTAGGACAAAGATCCCAGGTAACAGAGAGAAGGAAAGAAGGAACTTGGGTCGTCCTGGAGCTCCCTTGGAAGGGGAAAGTGAAAATGCAGGCTCCCATTTTTCTTTGCCTCTTATCTCATACCTATCCTCATCTCATACTTCTATTCTTAGGAGGAATAGAACTAGCCCAAACCTTGATGAAAAGTGATCATATCTCAGTCATATCTTAAGCAAGTAACATCGTTTTAGAACCCCTGATGCAAACATTAATACTCTGAGTAATGAATCAAAATTATCCAAGGTCACTGTAAGCAGGCATCAAACCAAGTGTGGCTTCAATTGAGATGAATTTTAGGTATATAGGTTTTTATTTTCAAATCTTACTGTCTCATTATAGAACCGGGGAACTGTCTGGGAGGGAAGAAAAAAAAAATCCTATTTCTTCAGAAAATGCCAAGGGGCCACAAGTCTTAATCTGCTGCAGCCAGACTGGAGGCCAGGGACTTATTCAAGCATACAAAGTGTACCTTCTCAAGTTTCCTTCTGCTGACACCCAAGGTCCTCCTTGACCAAAGTTCAGAAGGAGATATTCCCATATCCAAAAGGAAGACTGCCTGGCCGAGCAACTGCTCCACCCACCTGAAAGCCTGATTATGATTCCATTGGAACGTGGGAGTCAATCTCTAAATATAGCCCTGAGAGCGGCCTCCGCCATCATCCTTGTGCTGTAGCTTCTCTCCTTCCAAAATAATAAAAAGGGGTGGGTGGGCCCCAGGCTTTTTTCCTGGGAGGGCAGCTTGGGGTAAGGAGACAAAGGGACCAGCCCTGTGCTTATGGCAGCCTTCTACCCCGGAGTTGCCCCAAGTCCCACCCCTTTCCACTTCCCCACTGGGTCCCTCTCCAAGTAGCTGTGCCCTGAGATTGGTCAGCTGCCCCAGGGCACTGATTAACCTCACGTAAATCCTTGGAGGTGTGCCTCCTCCCGTCCCTGACCCAAGGCCCCTGCTGTAAAATTCTGAATCTCATTACCTTGAGTGCCGCTCCTCCATGCTTCAACACACTCCGTTCCTAGCTATGATCATGCTTATCTCACTGGATGGCATTCTAATAACCAATCAATACCTGCTCCACCATTAGTCTTTCTCACTCACCCTGAGATCCCCGAAGGCAGTACCGTGTCTTTCCTCATCCATGGACCTTCAGCCCCCATCACAGTGCCAGACACAGAATAGATGACCAATAAATGCTGAATGAATGAGGAATCGCCCCAGCATCGCACTTGGTACATACAAGGAATGATAGGAACACAGTGCAGGAAGCTTGACTGCAGCTCTGCATTGCAACTCAGGCCATGATACTTGAACCCCCACGGGGAGCTCTGGGGGCTCAGAGTCCAGCACAATGGTGCCACGTCTCCCACACTCTGGGTCATCCTGCCCAAAACTAAATCCAGCTGGGGATGAAGGTAGGCGCTCCCTAGCAGGCCTAGAAAGGAATCCAGTTGGAATCACCTGTGGAACACAGGGACCCTAACAAAACCCCAGGCAGGCTTTCCTTTTCTTCACCTGCTGCTCCCCTCTGGAGGATCGAGGGGTGGAGGCACAGTTCCTTCCCTGGTCCCCAGCCTTCTGAGAGCGAGCGGGCAGGAGCTCATGGCAGCCCCTACTGCATCACTGACAGCTCATCCCAGATATGGCTGAGGCGGGCCTGCAGCCAGGTGCAGCCCATGGGTTGTGAGGGGCTACAAATGTTTCCTTGCTGCAGGTGACCTCTCTCCCCCTGGGTGAAGCCTAAGGGGCCATACGCCTTTGTGTGGATGGTAGTTGGTTTTGTGGCAATGCCATTTCACTGTCTGACTTGTTTCCCAGGAAAGGAGGGCCTTATGATCAAATCAAGACTGCTGAGCCCTTCAAGCATTGGCAGGTCTGCTGTGGCCAGGAAGAAAGAGGCACCAGCACCAGGGTACCCTGAGGTGCAGAGGGATGAAATTAAGCAAAGGAAAAATCAGGCTGGTGCCAACTACTACTCACGGCCAGAAGTCTGCTTTCATTAAGACCCACCTTCTGAGAAGAAAGGGGCCGCCACTTCTTTACCCACCCTGGACCACCCTTCCCACCGAGCCCTCCCCGACAGGTAAGGATCTAACCAGCCCTACCCATCTAACAGAGAGTGTCTCTGTCCCGCCGCGGTTTCTCTTCTGGCTTCTGCTTGGGGAAATGAACAGTTAAGAGCCTAATAGAAACCAAAGAAACCACCCTTCACAGAGGCTGAGGCCTGAGGCTTCCTGGCAACACCTGCCACTCTGTTTTGCTTTAATGACTAATTTTGATTAAAGCCAAAGCCAGAGGTTTTGCTCTCTTTGTTTTTGAGTCTTTTAATTGACTGTGAGATAAAGAACTACATTTCTATCATGATTTTATAGAAAATTATCCTGGTTCCACATAAGTAGAAAATGTTTCTACAACAGTAAAGTCAAGAAGGGCAGGCTCTTGACATCTTTTGAATAAATCTTAAGGTGCCTGCTATAAGGTGTTTCATTTTATTTAATTTCACTTGATCTTCCCAGCAACCGCATGAGGTAAGTATTAACCTTCTTCAATGTATGAGGAAACCACAGTTCATAGAAGCTGACCGACGCACCCACAGCAAACAAGGGGGGAATCTTCCCTTTCTGCTCTGCCTGTGGGTTCCAGCCCTGGACGCAGAATAGAATCCCCTAGGGAGCTTTAAAAACAACAGGTGCCCAAGTCCCATGCCCAGAGCATCTGATTTAATTCATTAGGAATGGGTCCCAAATCTTATTTGTGGGCTACACCATATTCAAACAGAGGGCACCTAGATCCTGGGAGAAAGAAAATGCCTTAGAGTTTTCATTTCATCTTTACTCCAACTCTGGGAAGTCAAGCCATGTGACTGTCACTTGGCTATGTAAGTGATGCCAGTAACTCTCAGCTAGGGTGGAAAAATCAGGCTGACAACTGAGCATTTTCATAGCTCATAAGTGCTTTTAGCCTATCTACGAAGTTATACCAAGTCTCCTAGGTAACTGGGACTATTTTCATTAAACTAGGAAATATTGAGCAGAGTGGATGGTGAAACTCGCATTGAGACTTTCATCTCCTGGCAGCTCCTTTGTTGGGGGGTTGGAGGTAACTTACCTCTCTGTGACTCAGCATGCTTCCCCAGTCACCAAAGGAGGAGGAAAGAAGAGAGCACTGAGTGGCCTTACAGGGAAAATTGGGAGGCATTAGTCCATTAGTCCATGTTGATAAAGTACATCGTGCTCCTTGAGTAATAGTGGAGTGTCAGGGCCTGGTATTATTAGTTTTCATACAAGTCCCAAGATTAATTGCTCCTCTCAACCTCACTCCCCAACTCACGAGTTCTGCTTTGTGTCCATCCTAAGTTACCTTCCTGGCAGAAAGCAACATCGGGGCTGGAGCTCTCCCTGTGGAGAGGCGAGAGGGCCTCGTGTATCCTAAAGCAACCCTTCTACCCAAGGTGGACTCCTCTGAGCTGGAATTCACCTGCTGCTAACTCCTTGGCATTTGTTTAACACAGGCCAAGTAACCAGATCAAAAACTGATGCTGCTGTCGGGTCCATGCTGTTTATAACGAGGCAGATTCTTTTTATAAAGCACAAATAATTTCAAAACATAAGGCAATCAAGGCCTCAACTTAACAGGTGGGAAGGGTCTGCACTTTACAACCGCATGCCTCTTTAGTATCATCTTCCCTTGCTCTATTTCAGCACAAAATCAACACAGAATCAGTTGCTTTTCATAAGTGAAGCCATTCCTTTCTTGAGGTGCCATTTCCTGAACAAAGAATGTAGCAATAATCAGCTTCTCACAATCAAGTGAGTCTTGAATATACCTGGCCTTATGACAGATTGCTGTTTTGTTAGGGAAACCATTGTTGAATGTGTTTGACTTTGACAATATATAGTTTTAAATTCAAATCCAGATGATTTATGTGTTTGCCCTTGTTTCTATTATAGAATCTAAGGATATTAAGGTGAGAGGGAAGCTTAGGGACCTAATCAAAGTCCCTCATTTTAAGAGAAAACTGAAATTCAGGAAAATGAAGTGACCCCTCCAAGGTCAGTCTGAGTGTCCTTGGTTCTCCTCTTTTCCTTATTCCACTTTCTCTCTCTATAAATTTCATCTGGTCCCAAGTTTAAATGACTCTCACCTTTTACTAAGTCCCAGACCTCTCCACGGAACTGTTGGTTTTCTATCCCAAGCTTTCTCCATCCCAATATTTTGCATCACTACTTCATACTTTCTCAGGTCCAAAGACTTTCCATTATTCTTTAATGTTCCATTTTTCATACACCCTATATCTAGGTTGGCGTTTGTCCTAAATTAATTTAGGATGTGGGGTGTATGAGGAATGGAACCTCTACTCCCAAAACAAATTACAAATTCAACCCTTTTCTTTATCCCTCTGCTACAACCCTAGTTCATACTACAGTCAGCTCCTGCCTATTTTAATAGTTCTGAAAGGGTCTCCCTCTTTTCACTCTTTCCCTTTCCAGTACGTCTACCATGTGGTAATAAGAATGGTCTTTCTAAAGCATCGATGCATTGTCTCACACCCCTGCTTAAAACCCCTGACACTTCAAATGCAACTTGAACTCCTTTTTTTTCTTTTTTTTTTTTTTTTTTTTTTTGACTGAAACTTACAGTCATGGCAGAAGGCACCCCTTCTCAGGGTGACAGGAGAGAGAATGAGTGTCGAGTAAAGGAGGAAGCCCCTTATAAAACCATCAGATCTCGTGAGAACTCACTCACTATCATGAGAACAGCATGGCGGAAATCATCCCCATGATTCAATTATTTCCACCTGGTCCTACCCTTGACACATGGGGATTATTACAATTCAAGGCGAGATTTGGGTGGGGACACAGAACCAAACCACATCACTGGGAGAGACCACAACAAGCAAAAAATGCACTGTAGCATCAGCTCCACATGTGAGTACATTCTATATACAAGGTCCTTTACTGAGGCCCTTCTGTGTGTCAAGCATCATACTAAACATAGTATATTTAAGCCTTGAAAAAACCTGTAAGATGTACATACTCTTATATAGAGTATATAGATGAGGAAACTTCAGGCCAGAGAACTAAACAACTTTCTGAAGATCATACAACCAGGAATTGCCAAACCAGGATTCAAGTTCAGATCTTAAAGTCTCAAAGTCTCCCACAAATCTAGGTCCTGGGGGGACACTGAACACTCAGAAACTTCCACTGAAGTTAGTGAGATAGGCAGAAATATGCTCATTGACAAGAAGAGGAAAATCAGTAGGGAAGTTGGTTTCGAGGAGGAAGCGTTGTGTTCAGCCCAGCACATGCTGGGTTTGAGATGAGGATGGAGTGTCCAGGTGGGGATAGCCATGAACCAGAGAGAAATAAGGATATTTATGGTTAAGGGAATAAAGAGGGGGAGGAATTTGCTAAAGAGAGTGCAGTCAGAAAGGTTGACGTAACCAATGCATGCTGGGCTCTTCTTGCTGTGAGTTTGGGGCTGGGAATTCAGGTAGAAGGCATTGAAAGGAGAAGTCTCCATCAGAGATGGCTGTGAGGAAAGTAGAACCATCAGATAAAACCTGGATTTCCATTAGAGCCAGGCAGGGAAAGGAACTTTGTGGAAAGATGAAAGACAGAACAATTGGAAGATACCAATAGTTATACCCACAAGAAGGCCTGAGACTAGAGAGGGGCTGGGCTGAGTGGGAAGGAGATTGCAGGAAGGCTTGCTTTTCTAACTGGGGAGAAGGGCGGATCGCAATGGCATGGAGGAAGGAGCCAGGCTTGGACCCTTGGCCTTGAATTTTGTCCCCTTCACTCAATAGCTGCATAAATTTGGGCAAATACTTTCCCCTCTCTGAGATTCAATATCTTCTACTGTAAAACAGAGATAATGATATCCACGACCTTGCAATCCTAGAAATAGGATTGCAGTTAGGTCTAGGTAACAGTTAGTGATAATGTACAAAGCAGGCCATCAATAAAAGGTTTCATTGCTGGGTTATCAAAAAAATTTTTTTAACTAATATTGAGAGATTTGTCAGGGGCAACATATAAACATCAGAAGAAATTAACTAGGCAGAATTCTGTTGTTGGAGTTTCAGGCCTCGTGTTTCTGCTTAAATATCACCAGGCTGACTGTGATGGAACCGTGAGGCACCCGGCTGATCATTTCTTAGAAGCTCAGTATAAGGGCAGATGGCAAGACAGGTCTAACTTTCAATGTCAAATGATCTCATCATTAGAGTTAAACAGTCTGGATATGCTTGGGGAGGTTAACTCTACTTCCTATACTCTGCACACCCTAGAGCTAAGTGCCTAGAGCTGAAAGTGCTGCCAGCAAAGTGAAGCTGCTCTCGAGGGGAATACACTTGGCAAAAGGGGCGCTCATCAGGAGCAGGTGGTGAAAACTCCACCAAGTTAGTGAGAACATCTCAAAGCCCAGAATCTAGGCTTTAAATATTAATCTGACTTCAGTAAGAAAGAGCTAGTTTTTACCCATTAGCTGAGAAGCACTTCAGCTCCGACTTGTTATTTTTAAGCAGTAATGTTTTTTTAAAGAGTCCAATTCTGCTCCCCATAAGGGAGAGGACTAGCTTGAGCAAACCCCAGTGGTCTTTGTTTCTTCAGAGTGTGGTAACAGAGAAGCAGTCGGCTATCATTCAGCTTGTGCCTTCCCGAGGTCACCAAGCCTGACGCTGGTTTAGAGATGAGATTAAGCACAGTTTAAGAACAAACTCTCTCCACAACGCGGGCTGGAATGGCTCCACGAGCCAAACCACTTGACCGAATTTTAAGAAACAGAAATCTATTGCTGTTTCCTTTCTACACTGGAAATATACAAGATATTGAGGCTACTCACCCCCCCAGGCCACCAAAAATACGTGTATGTTCTGTGGCCATCTGATGCCATCCTACCCCATATGCACAATGCCAGTGTGGGGGCCATAAAGTACCTCGGTGCCTATTTTAGTCCATTTAGGCCACTCTAACAAAAATATCATAGGGTGGCTTACAAGCAACAGAAATTTATTTCTCACAGTTCTGGAGACTGGGAAGTCCAAAGTCAAGGCATTAATCTTGGTTTCTGGGGACAGCCCACTTCCTGGTTCATAAGGCAGCAGTCCCTTTGCTATGTTCTCACATGGCAGAATGGGTGAGCGACCTCTCTAGGGGCTCTTTTCTAAGGGCATTAATCTTATTCCTGAGGGCTTCACCCTCATGACCTAATCACCTCCCAAAGGCCCCACCTACAAATACCCTTACATTGAGGATTAGGTTTCAGCATCTGATTTGAAGGAGACATAAACATTCAGTCTATAGCAGTGCCCCAATTCTGAATTTTTTTCCTCTCACTTTCAGAGCAGAACTCATCTGAGTGAGAATGATTACCTTTTCAACTAGATGTTAGTTTCATTCTAATCAGGGCTTTGGAAGAGAATCAGGGAGAGTCTTCTCAGAAAAGGAGTCTGAAGGAAGAAGTTGGCAGAATTCCAGCAAACATAGGAGTTTAAAAAAATCTAACATCATGAATCTGCTCTCTAGCAGGAAAGAAAATATATTGTATTTTCAAGGCAGGGTAACAATGTTGCATAACTTAGGGTTGGGGGGGTTGCCATTCACTTTACAGTCTATGTGAAGGGTGCCCCCTAGAGTTGTATAGTGCGCAGCCTGTGCACCCAAATTTGAAAAGCCCTGGTTCAGGGTATCTAAGTCAGAAAACTACCTACACTCATTCCACACAGGCATGAAAGCTTTAGTCTATGGAAAAATTTAAGTTGTGATAGACTATTCTGTGGAAAATTCTTAATGCATACAGTGGAACCCAAATTTCCCACCAAAGAGTGTCCTAAATTATAACCCTGGGCGGGGGGGCTTGGAGGTCATTTAGACCATCACTTCATTTTGTAGATGAGGCAACTGAAGCCCAGAGACATATGTCTTGCCCAAGGCCAGCAATGCTATGCTAAAAAAGTGAAACAGACTTCCCCTGCTTTCCATAGATGGCAAAATAGGCCACTTTGCTGGAAATGGCATTCAGTCACCCAGACCCCAAACTGAGTCTAATTCATCATTATCATCACTCAGCACTTACGGAGCACCTTCTAAATACTAAGCCTTTCTTGAGAATACTCAAAGAGTCTCTCCAAAGGTGCCAGCCCATGAGGCAACAGTAGGGCAGAGCTGTACATCAATCACACATCCTTTGGCCCAGGAAATGAAGACTCTGATAGAAACGTTTCCAGGCACAAAAGTAGTATACCCTTCTTTGAGCCATGAATGGTTATGGTCTGTTGAACAAATCCCTATTTAGGCTTTTCTTTCTGAAGAATGTCCCCGTTGGAGCTGACTAACTTCTTTGAAGCTGCCTTGGTTTATTGGTTAAATATTTACTCATCAATATATTTAAAAGCCATATTATTTACACAATAGATTTGGAACCATTCTGGACTATTGGGTAATTATTACCTATTTAAAATCAGGCTATACAAAGCAAGAACACCGATGGTCATTTGTAGGGAGAATGGGGAAATTTACAGGTTACTGAGGTTGACCTTTAATTTAAATTTTATTTTTAACCCATTCATTCTATTCTTTCTGACGGGAGTTTTATGCGTGTTTGAATGTGTGTGGTGAAAGTGAGGTGGGAGGAGAGAGAAGCCCTTTTACCAAAACCCAGTGCAATTAAACTGCTTTATGGACAAGCTCTCTGCCAAATTTCTTGTTGAAATCAAAGACACCTTTGAGTTTGTTATCCAAGAGCAGGGCAAAAAGCACCTGCAGTCATGTCTGTTTCTCATTTTGTACT
Source organism: Macaca nemestrina (assembly GCF_043159975.1). NCBI lineage: Eukaryota > Metazoa > Chordata > Mammalia > Primates > Cercopithecidae > Macaca > Macaca nemestrina. Next base: position 106,549,189 of record NC_092130.1, on the reverse strand, counting down.
CGTGTAACTCAGATGCCCTGTGGATTAAGTGGAATCTGCTCCTGAGTCGAAATCATGTACACCACGTGTCAGCTCAGCTTGAATTTGGAAACAGGAGCTCAGAAGGTGCCATTCAAACATGTGGCTCTGGTTTTCCCCGAGTGTAACTTGAACACGGGAGTCATATTATGGGGCCCCTGCCCCCAGCTTCTCTCTAAGTAAGAGATACAGCAGCACCTTGTTTCCATTTGATAGTGCTGCACCCCACCCCTCACCCCTATATGAGTGCCCATTTAGGCTTTCATGAGAGAAGGTGGAACACGAGTGCTGTGAATGTGCACGTTGACAGTTCATGACCTGTGCATGAATTTACAACCATGTCCTGACACAGAGAAAGGAAGACAACCACAATGCGTGACCAAACGTCCCCAGGTAGCCAACATAGGTCACTTCTCTGTGCAGATACTGTTTGTGCCCTACTTAAATGTAAAAAGGATTCTCTGGGTCTAGAGAGGTTGTGTTAGGGTATAATAAGTACTCAGCTTTTATGTTAAGACTCCAACCAAATTCTTTCCAGTTTTAACCCAAAGAGGCCTCTTTTAAATATCACACTCATAAGGAATTCTAAATCTTGTCTCTTTGATCTCATAAGGAATTCTAAATCTTGTCTCTTTGATCACGTTTTAAAATATTAGCTTCTTGTCTGCCTCTTCATTCGCTCCATGGATTCGACAAATATTTAATGAGTACCTGCTATGTGCTGTCGAGTATCAGCAGCTCATAAAACACCAAGGACTTTGCTTTCATGGAGTTTCCTTTCTATCTGGGGAGGGGAAGTATTGGCTTTGAACTAGCTTGGTGAATATGTGTTCCAGTTAAAGTCAAGTCTCCATGTGGCATTCCAGATTTACACAGGATAAATTGGGATGTGATAATTTGCTTCAAAAAAAGATTCAATATTTTACTAAAAAAAAAAAATCACAGAAGGATTCCCTTTAAATCTAAAACTCCTGTAGCGCCCCCTCCCAAGCCAGTCATTTTATTTATTCTGCATTTTTGAGGACTCCGTGTATTATTAAATCGAGTGCCCTGTGCTGTTCTGAAGTACATCCCCTAATCACCACCATAGGTAGACAGTCCCTTCCCCAGGAGGATTTGACTGCATAAAAGAAGTGCCGTATGAAAGCAGTACTTATTCCAAAATAAAAACCCAACCTATTCGGCAACAGGCTACCGGCAGGCCCAGAGAGGAAAAACTCTTAGGGACTTCACTGTCGGTGGTTTCCCCAGAGCCTCTGTGCACCCTCAGTATTTAAGAACCGAGTCAAGGGGGAAAAAAAAAATCTAGAGTCAAGTGGAGGTGTTCCTTAAAGTTTTTCCAGATTTTTCTCATTAACAAAAATGAGGTAAAAGAAAAACAAGCTTAACCAATACAGTTTAAAAAATGAACCCGGCAAGGTGAATACATCACTTTTCTCTCCTGACACTTTCAACCACTTGGATACTTCATTATCTGTCACCAGCATCTCTCCTTGTAAGCACCAGCAATTTGGCCCATTAGCAGTTAGTGAGAACAGTGACTCCACTAAGCTTTTGTGTGAGAAAATAGAGAGCTGCCACACACAAACACACAGACTTAGCAGAAATGAGAGAGAAAGTGAAATGAACACTCCTAATATTACAGTGGTCCCCTGTTATTTTCCCCATGTTGGGATTTTACTGATCAGTGACCACATTGCTCCTCGGGACCATCACACTGCCAGGAAGTTTCCCGGTCCAGCTGCAAGGTGGTTAGTTGGCATTTAAAAATAAAAAATAAAAAATAAAAAAACAGGGTTTTTATTGTTTCTTTTTTTTTTTTAGAAAAGTGACTGCCGTATTATAAATTTCAGTCTTATGAGTTGGAAGCCCATCCCACTTAAATCAGGGAAGGAAAGTGAAGCCAACCTTGGGCAGTGGTGATCACCTGTTTAAGAAGGATTCATACTAAAAAGGCATCATATTAATTAAATAAGTTTAGCAGATATGGGTACAAAAAGGTATGCAGAAGTCAAATGAGCCATTCTTCAATTTAAGAGCTTTGCTTTAGAATAATCATGCTCAGTGCAGTCATTGTCACTTAAATTAGCCCAGGAGGAAAAGTTTTCTTACGGAAGAGAGGAACATATGTACAAATAAAATGAGATCGAGGTAGGAAGAAATTGAGTGTTTTTTCTGTCCCAAGGTTAGATCAATCTAAACAGACTATAGCAAAAGCCAAGCCTCATACACGTGCTACAACCATCATTCTTCAAGGTCTCTCCTGGCCTCAGCGTTTGGGTCTTCCCTGTCCCAGAAGCCAGGTCCAACACCCACTCTGTTACTTTTCCAGATAGACTTTCTGATTCCTCCAGGAGAGCCTGTGATAGCTGCCATCTGACACATTGCAGAATTATACTTGACTTTCTGAAGAGAACCCGATTCTTTTTGCTGCTGCTTAGACACAGCACTTAGAGTTTGTCTTTGGCTGGGATTTGAACTAAATAGCAACTATGCGGCTTCCTAGGCAGAATGGGAGGTGTGGAATCAGTGTGCAGGTGAAGCAGAGAAACTCGGTTTTCCTTTGTCTATCACGGGCCGCCCTTCCTGGTGGAAGCACTGAGCAAAAGTATGCCCGGACTTCTCATTACAAGTCACTTGTCCAGGCACATCCTTCATTCATGCCACCATTTTCCTCTACAGATTTATTTAAATGAAAAGAACTGAGGAATATTTTCATGGACAAAGAAAATGTTTCCTCAAGCGTACCCAAGTTACTGACAACTCCCAACATGAAAGTCAAGCCTGGAACTCTTGGTATCCAGGCTTTAGACCACATGGAAACAGATACAAATCTTTGAAAAATCACTCACAAAAGTCATCAATATCTTGAAGCCTATACATTAAAATGCAATTCCTTCTAAGGCATTTACCACACAACAAGAAGTTAAACCAATGGATTTCTAATGACACCATGGCTATTAAGAACTCCCTGCCAAGTGGCTGGTGTGATACCCAGCACTGTGTTGCAACACCCTCTATTCCAAGTAACCACTTAGATCTTAGAGTAAGATAAAACCTCAAAACAGACACATCGAAAGGGAGAAGGTAGACATTTGGCTTCAGCTCCATTTTCCAATTAAAACCTGTCAAATGAATGGTGGAGAAGAGTACAGAAAGACCAACTGCACTCAATGGTAACAGTCATCTGAAATTCTTAAGAGAAGTACAAGAAGATAATGAGAAGATTGAGGTTTAGAGTAGAATACATAGTTGTGTGCTTCAGAAATGTGGCTTATTTATTTACTTTTTCTGTGTCTCAGTCTCTTCTGTGTGGACTAGTGGAAGTTGATGATTCAAATTTCCTGAGGTTTCCCTGGAGATCATTTTTAAGACCTTGGGCTTACTGCCCCTATTCATGGTTCCATGTTCCTCTATTGCTTCAGCACAGTTTTTCAGTGCCTGCTTTTCCAAGACATCAGCATCAATTAATTCACTCTGAAATGCAAAGGTTATTGAAGAGCTAGGGTTGGGTTTCTTCTGTAATAAAGGTATATGAGGGCTTTTTTATTTCATGAACTGTCCCAATGGAGTATAACTATAGAACCCTGTTCCAAAAATCCTTAGAGGTTTAGAATACACTGCTCAGAGATTCTTGAGAATAAAATTCTGCCATCTAATTGATTCTAATTACCAAACATTTTTGAAAGTTTATCAACTCTATTATCCATATATATATACTAATCCAAATCTAAAGTATTCCTAGCTCTAGAATTCCATGATTCTGTAATTCTGGTCATAAGTTATTTCCTCCCTCTATGCTTTTAAGAAGATCATATCAGTGAGGAGCTTCATTTACTATCTCCGTCTCTAATTCCTTCTCTTTAGTCCTCTGTGTGTCCATTAGAAATAAGGACCAACACATTCTTTTTTATGGTCATTTTCACTTTCATGGAAAACTCCATTTACAGAAAACTCCATTTTCACAGCAGACATTATTTTTAACAACTATGAAATAGTTGCCATCGGTACATGTGATCACCTCATTAAAGAGCTACTGCTTCGAAAGCAGGTCTATCAGAAGGGACTCCTGGCTTAACCTAGAGACAGCCTAAGGAAACAGTTACCTGTCCACTCTACAAACATCCTGATGTTCACTAAATATTATTAATGCCTACTTCAGAATTTTATTGGTATTAATGTCAATAATTTTAGACCAACTTCACATGTTTGCTAGTGTTGCTTAAAGATTTTGGCAGATTATAAAGATAGCACGAATTCTGAGGTGTACTTGCTTGACAATTTTGCTGCTTTTGTCCTAGAATGCCGAATGTGATATGATTTTTCATGAATAATTCTGAAAGATTTAAACCTGCAGAAATTCCACACACAGTGCTAAAAGGCTCATAACAGTCTTGGATTCAATTTAGCCAAATCACAATCAGATTTGACATTCGTTGACTGACAGACCGACAAACCAATATTCAGAAGCTTCTTTCTTTTTCATAGTTCATTAACAGCAGGGGAGTTTTCATTCCTTTGTCTCAGTCATGGAAACATTTGGTGAATTTAACTGATGCAGAGAATCGCACTAAAAATCCAAGTCTCAAAGGTAATGTGCTCATATTTGTGGGTTTCTGTGAGGAAAATGGCCACTTTCATGGAGCAGCCTACGAAGCACAATGCTTAAGTTACTGGTGCATGGCGTGGGATCTCCAGGCCCTGGTTCCGGGATCAGCCTTCCCACCAGCGATCTATACAACCTTGCTACGGAAGATCGCACCTATCATTACCCCATACATCAGTTTACTCATTTGGTCAATGACAATGAAAACATCAACTGTTATTTCTTTTGCAACTCTGGTGATTTATTTATATAAATAACAATCATTGGTTTGTCTCCGGACCTGTGCTAGGCATTGGGATCCTTTATGTACATGACTAGCTCTAACGTAGTGAATGGGAATCAGAGAAAGAAGAGAGGAGGGGGGTAGTTAGTGCACCGTGTGGGCTGGAAATATAATTAACCAGCTTGAGATTTCCACTGTGCCATAATGCAAATGCAACCCACCAGATTCTGTCAATCTCCAGTTACACCCTTATTTAGAGAGAAAAAAGATCTGGTTGAATAGGGGACAAATGCTGACATAGCTCGTTGATTTGTAAATGTAGAAATGACAGTCATAGTGATGAAAACTATATACATTTATATACAGATTATGAAGCAAAAATTTTCCCCCGAAATATCCTATTTAATCAAGGAAAAGAGCTCTTACACCATTTTATACTTTCCTGCCCACCACTTCTCTCAAAATTCTTTTAAGCCTAAATATTCTCATCCTTTCATTTCACCAATGTCTAGGATACAGCTAAGATAGCTCAACAGTAATAATGCATCCAAAATTCAACTTAATAGGCATTTATAGCATGACACTATATGCCAGTATTCTTACCTAAGTTTAATAGCTTCAATTTCAGATGGCACTCTTAACTTGGAAGGATTTTATTAGTTTATATAAAGTTTCAGGGATATTCCCTCCTTATTGGGAAAGTGTATGAGAACATTTATTTTTGAGAGTCTTTCATTTTTACACTAAATAAAAGACCATTTAGATAAGGAAACAATATTCCTGGTCATAACAAAATTGTAAATATTTATGCTGAAACCAAAAAGCTTAAGGTTAAGGAAAATATATTCAATAAATTCTTAAATGAAAATTATACATCCCCAAAGACAAGTGTTAGTTTGGATTCTTTCATCCCACTGAATGTAAGTCAAGTAGACACTGATTAAATACCTACTATGTGCAAGGCACATAATTACTAGAAGAAAAAAGAAATGAATTCTCCCTTACAGAATAACATTTAACAACCAAGTTAACCAGCTGAACTTTCAAGCAGAGTGCTATTCATGCTTTTGAATAAATGAGTCTGAATATTACCATAAGAATAAAAAAAGAGTTTGACTTCACTATTTCCCAATGGAGCAGAGACTTGTTGTATCATATACTAAATGCAAAGTCAAAACATGAATCCCAGGAAACATATATCCTACATGATAGATTAGCCTGTATATGGAAAGATACATTCAAAATGGAACTTTTACTTCAATTACATTGATCACTATCTAATAAAAGGTCTTAGAATATGATTACACTTTCATTTTCATAAGCAGATATCCATAATGATAGAACAAATCAAAAAGGAAAACAATTGCATAAGTGATTGAGCTAATTAAAATTACTGCCAAAAAAAGAGTTCAGTCACTGTGGAACAAATCAATCAATATCAAGTCTAAACCAGAAAACTATGCCAAGAAATGGTATAACATTTCGCCTTTCCGTCTTGAATTTTGAAGGGAATGATGTGCATTTGAAGAAATTTTCAAGTGAGTAATATCAAAAATACAAAGAAAGAGGGGAAGAACAAAGAGATGTCTGCAACTATCATTTCTAAAATAACAGTGTACAATCTGTTTTGTATAAGAAATATTTAATGAAGTTTTCTAGTGGTGATTTCAATACAATTAGAGTATTTTTGAATTTAGACTGATGTCACCCAGTGCTTAAGTAAGTATATCTGAGGCTTGTTCATTATTATTAGGCTACGTTATAGACTCTATAAATAAGTATCTAATATTTTAGGAGGCTGAAAATCAACTATGTAATATGTTCCTAACTACATATGAAAATGCTATTAAATGAAAATATTTCTCCAAGAAAAATGCTCTGACAGTTTAACTAATAGAACATTAAGTACAAAAAAAATTCAGCAGGCTTACATTATGTTCGTGGTTCAAAGTTACTTAACCAGCACTATGTATACTGTTCCCATGTTTTGAATCTATTAAGATAGTTCAAATCCCATCATAGCCAACTCCACAAGATTGCCCCAGTTCTTTTGTTAGACTGACAATTTTCCATGTCAAATATAACTTGAAATAAATGAGCCATTATACCACCCTTGGAATTAACTTTATTATAAAGAGATAATTATAATAATTCCTGGAACTGACTTTGCTGTTTTGAATATGAAGATATAAGAAGATTTTAACTACTTAGACTTCTAAGAAGGGTCCAGAAAAGGTGCATGTTTAGTTTGAACACCACAGTCAGATTTATGCTGACATATGTGTTGATGGTGAACAAAAAAGTCCTCTATTTTATTCACTTAGGGAGGAGTAGTGTACAGTAACTAAGTCAAAGAATAACTGACCAGTGGTGCATCTATAGAGTTGGAAAAGAAGTGTTCCCTTTCAGAGCCCTACTTCTTCCAATTTTATCAAAGGCTCAAAAATAATCCAAATGGCCCAAAAAGCTCCCAACAGTCTAAGTCTCTGACAGGTAACAACTATAAATTCTGGATGAAAACAAAAACAAAAAACCAGTTCCTTGAAGACACAGAAGCAGGCAGATTCTGGAAGTTGACACTGACAGAAGAAAACAGCACTGGGTGGAGTTCCTATTTTCATGGCTTCTGGCACGAGGGCAGAATCCCAAGATGTGGAGATCCAGAGATGGGAAGCTCTAAATTCCATGTACAAACTCTTCCCAAACCTCTGGCTGACCACCGAACCACACATGTGAGGGCAAGCTTCCAAGAAGCCTCAATAAGAATAAAACAACCACACTGAGGTTGGAGCTGCTGCCCAAGAGGCAGCAGTCACAGTTTTTGTCTAGTTAAGTTAATTGCCTATTGTAACAAAAGAAATCAACTCTATTCAAAGAAATATGCAATATCCAGAGGTTCCTCAATCATCAATCTTCAGGAAATGATACAGAAGTTTTCAGCATACAGAAAATGTCAACTATTCTCAAGAGAAAAAGAACCCTGAGAGGCCAACCACAGGATGGCCAAGATGACGGAATTATCAGAAAAGGACGGTAAAGCAGCTATTGTAACTGTGCTCAATGGCATAAAGAAAAATGTGTTTTTCATAAATTTAAGATAGGAAATATCAACACACAGCCAGAAATTATTAAAAAGAACCAAATGGAAATTTTAGAATGGAAAAATAAAATGTCTGAAAAAAATTTAGGCACAGGGTTAACAAAACAGAGGTGACAGAGAGAGCAGAGTCAGTGAATTTGAAGACAGAGCAATAGAAATTTTCTAATCTTAAAGAAAAGAGAAAACAGATTGGAAAACAATGAACAGGGACATACGGGACAATATCAAAAGGGCAAACACACAGGTAACTGGAGTTCTAGAGGAAAAAGAAAACGGAACAGAAAAAATTTTTGAAAAATTAAAAGCCAAACATTTTATAAATTCAGTGAAAGACATAAATTCACAAGTTCAAGAACCTTAATGATCCCAAGCAGACTTAATACAAATAACACCACGGCTAAACATCATAGTTAAACTGCTAAAAACCAAAGATAAAGAAAAAATCTCGAAAAAGCATTACAGAGAGGGAAACAAAGATTCAAATGATAATTAACGTCTCGTCACAAACAAGTCAGAAAATAGGAGAACAACATATTCAAAGTTCTGAAAAAAAACTGTAAACACAGAATTCCAGGTTCAGTGAAAATATCCTTCAAGAATGAAGATTAAATAAAGACATTTTCAGATCAAAGGAACAGAGAGAATTTATCATAGTAGACCTACCTGTACTATAAGAAATGGTAAAGAAAGTTCTTCAGGCAGACAAAAGCTTCAATCTTTAGGAAGGAATGAAGAACATCAGAAATAGTTTGGAGCTGTTCGTGATTAAATGATGGACAAAAAATAAGTAAAACATATGTCCCTGAAACTTTACAAATCTCAACATTCTAGTCTAAAAGTCAGAATAATAAAGCTATGAGATTTAAAAGATAAATGAACATACTTTGTTAAATAGTTAATTATTATTAAAAATATATGGTATGCTTATACACATGCCCAGAACCAGGGAAAAGTCACAAGACTTTAGTGTTCAGCTTGGCATTTATGTAACCGGCATTTATTGAATGGCCATTATTTGCACATAATATGCTATGTATGTCAGATTTTCTGCTTTTAAAAAAAGTGGTTTTAATTTCCCAACTAATTTGATAAAAAGTCTGGCCAAACAAGGATTTTAGGGGAGTTAGGAACAAAATGTAAAATAGCCAAAAATGTTGAATAATCTGCACCTTTATTCTAAAAGCCATCTCTAAAAAACCCAGTTATAAAGAATGAATCTATGTTTGTATAATGCCTACCTTAAAGTTTTACTTAATTTTTCCTTGCAAAACAATGCAAACAATGTTAAGTCACCAAATTTCCATTTTGCCAACCTGGTTTCCCTTCAAGGTACCCAAAGTTTACATATCTCAGTATAACCTAAATTACACAGTGAGTAAGATCAAAGAAATCAAAGTGTTTTATTTCTGACACCTAGAAATTTGCATCGACTGCAAACCCATGGAAAGGCAAATGGCTACCCAATTACCTATCTTTCTGATATTACAAATGGAGAAGATTTATATGTACATAAACGTAATGTAGAGAAATATTATAAGCATAAAGTTCTGAGTATCTTCAGAAATGCTGATTCTGGGGAAAACTTCCAACGTCATGTTCCTTAACTAGTTCTAAAAATCCCTAACTTTTAGAGATTTCCCTTTTCCTTCTTATTCAGCGTCACAAGCTATTTCTACTTTACTTGACTCCACACCCTGACAGATTAGGGTCAGAAATTGCACATGTTCCATCGGAGATTTCTCTATCACACATCACTGCAATGTCATTTAAAGAAAAAAATCATAAACGAATGTCAGAGTTTTATCCTAAAGTCCTCTTTTGCTTCCCCATATTTCTGTTCTTCATTCTGTTTCTGCACCTTCTTCCAAACCACCTTCTGAGACAGAAACAAATTTTTGCCTCAGATTTGCAGAGATACCTTGCTGTCCTAATTGAAAGAGGAACTGGGGACCAGTTTGGTGTGTGTGATGATCTGGCTAACCAGCTATTATCTTTTCACTTGACTCTGCTGTGTGGAATGATGCCTTTTTCATTTGTAGGTGGAAGTTCATGTGTTACAAGAGGAAGGAAAAGGAGAATTCAGTATAAACACAGGTGCCCCTGTCAAGATTAGATTGTCATTCTCACTTATTCATATACTTGGCAAGCAGAAAAAGGATATTTATGGGTCATGTGGTCGTTGAGTGAACTAATTTTGCAAAGCAGTGATTAGGACCCATTCAAGACAGGGCAAACTATCTGTCTTAGGATTCTATTTTGCCTACAAATTCAGTGAAAATCTGACCCGCCCAAATCTTTTGTGCCTTTTATATAAATGATTTTCATACAGTACTATTCTATGAATGCACTCTACTTTCCCAAGGCAACCCTTTTGGATTTCTTAACTTTAGAAAATTCAATCTTTCTATAATATATTTCATTTTTGCATTTTAAAGAGCCAGCAAAGCTGACTGTTCATCATCCAAGGGGCAGTCCACTTTGCTTGCTGTTACACTCAACTAGAAGTATATTAGTGGTGGTAATTGCCCAATGGATTGGGACTGAAAGGATGGATTGCAGTGAGGGAACCTGCTTAACAAACATTGCAATTAATGCCACCTAAGTGTTGGAGGGTGAGCAAGGTAATAAACCAAAGAGTAAATTAATATGCATGTTCATTCTCCAAAGATAGCCAGATGGCTGGCTGCAACATCAGATGTTTCCTCTTTGCCTTTGCAGAGAGAATCACTCCTTTGTGCAGTGAGAGGTACAGTTGACATTTTCTGTGAGCATGGGCATCTGATGGTGGATGACAGGAGCCGTGAAGCAGCCTAGCTGGGATGCCCTGAGGACCTTGAGCTCAAAGCCATGCCAGGTGTCCCCAGGGACCAGGAAACACAAGGAACAGCAGTCATAAATTGAATAAAGAGCAGATTTCACAAGCATAGTGCTGACCCTGTCACTACAGACCCACACTGCCCAGGGAAGAAAAGAGGGAATAGAAGAGTTGGAGAACTAGAAAGGTTTATTTTCTCTCTGCCTCAGAAGCTCAGAGTGTCCAAAGTTTCCCATTCTGTGTGGTCAGGCTGTGACTAAAGCCACGTATGTAAAGTCCTTCTGTTCCCACTTCACTGTTAGAAAACAAACGGTCCCTTATTTTTCTCTAATGTAAGCAACCATGTCCACAGCTTTTGTCATATTCCAAAACCAAAAATTGGTCACCTAAACAAAGCCCTGGGGTGGTCTCAGTGCTCAAGACTGGGCCCACTGGACACAAGTGCCACCAAAAAAGCCTTCCCAATGCCCCCCTCACTTTTTCCTCCTGCTTATTTTGTCCTTCGGTCTTTCCAACTGCTCCATTTGTGTTTTACCAAAATTTTTCCAAGTAACAAATAACTAAGCAGCCCAAAACAAAAAGTCCAGGGAACAGCACATGGTATCATAACAGAAGGGAGCATCTCTATTGCTCTCTCCCCTCTCCCCAAGGATTGGAAGACAAATAAACAGCACACTGCCCTGTTGACTACCAAGGCTACCCACACCTCCATTCCACACCTTGTACTTGATGCCTTTCTGTGGGCTTGGGAGGAATGCTGTCCTCATTCTGCAGAATTCCTCAAGAGGCCTTCTTAGGCAATAGAGGCAAAACACATTGGAGCTTGAAAAACTAAAACACTGTGGGTGTTCTTGGTTCACTCAGTAAGCATGGACCTTTCCAGTTTTGAATAAATCTTGATTTTGTAAATCAAATTCTATCTTAAAACCCTAGAAGAGCTCAAAACTTAGAGTAACACTGTGGTATATTAATTTGCTAACCCCTGTTCTCTAAAGGAGTTCTTAACTGGAGTCCATGACTCCCAAGGCATGTGTAGATAGATTTTACAGAATACATTAATTTGGATGGGAATAAAACATTCATCTTTATTTTCAATAATTACTCAAACTTTGTACTTTCTTTCATTATGATGGTAGGTACCAAACCGTAGTATTAGCCGTCCTAGTCAGTAATTGTACCACCAATTGAGATCTTAGATATTTTCATATTACATGACTGTTATTGCAGATATCTCAAAATATCACTTAAGCTCATCAACTTGGAGATTATAGTCATGATTAGATTGCCACTAGACCTCGTTGTTTATTCTAGTACTAACGAAATACTTATATTATTATATCATAAATTTGTGTATTTTATCGATGACTTTATTTCAGTACAATTGCTTTCTCCTGCAATCCTATTATTTTGATTTATGCACTAAAATATTATACTAGGGATTCTATAGGCTTCACCAGACTGTCAGACAGGGCCACAGCACGACAAAAGGTTCAGAACCCCCTGCTGTAAACTCAATGGACCTCTCACTCTTTCCCCAAACACATTCTACACTTTAAGCCAAGGCAACTTCTACTTTCAGAATATCTCACTGACTTCTTTCATTACCACAAATTAAAACTTTACCTTACCTGCCCCTCAATGTATAGGCCAAATGCCACTTCTTTTAGAAAGCTTCCCCTGATTCCCTTCAACTGGTCAGATGGCATTTTCAATCTCTCTTTTCCCGTTATCACATTCTACCTTGTAACTATTTGTGTACACATTTTATTTGACTTGATTAAAATTTCCTGGTGGGCAGGCACCTGGTGTTCTTCATTGCTGAGTGGCCAAAAACAGTAGCCTTTGCACAGGTCTGCTGCCCTTGCTGCCCCGTTCTCTACACTGCCCTCATTTCTCGGCCGCAGTTCTCTTCATGACACTCCCCTTTTATTTTACAGGATAAAATCAAATTCCTCGGTCTGGCAGTCAAGGCCCTTCCCAATGCCACCTACAGTTTAGGTCTTCATCCCTTCAATCTCTGAGCCCTACGTTCTAGTCATTCCTCAAATTCCCACACTGTTTCATACTTCCACACTTTCATGTCTGATAATCTGTCTTCCCAGAATATTCTATCTTTTTTCACAGAGAAGAGAAAATGACAGCCCCATTTCCAAAAGAGCATTTATTTTCATGGGGTTCCTACTCAGATGTGCACAGACAGACACTTTGCAAAGCTGGCTGCAGCAATAGCACTCCATTACCTGAGTTTCATTACGAAAAACTTGGTCACAAAATTCCATTCTAAAGTGCCATATTTATGATTTATCACTTTATGACAGAGCTCCAAATGTTCCAGAACCATGGGACAGGTTGAAACTACTAGTACATCCCTCTCACCTGTTGCCACCTGAACTTCAAAGCCGTTGCCAAACCCTCACCCTCTTTTGCTCTGGGCCTGCTGCATGACAGCCTAGCCTCCAAAGTTGACCAACCACCCCATTCTTTCCTTATCCCTGTAGAATTTCCTTAGCTAACAGATGGCTCCATTACCATGGAACCACATCGTGGAATGTTAACCCTACCTAGATCCCTTACAGTCATCTCTGGGAGATACTGTGAAGGCAGATAGTAATGTAGGCATTCTCCCAGCTCACCACTGATCCTTCCTGCATTTGATGAAGCTCATGCCATTTAGCTTTCCCAACTTCTACCTTTGCCTTATTTCAGCCCCCATCTACCTCCAATGGATGTTTAATGATGCCTGGTAAGGATGAAGGCACCTGCTTCACAGACTCCACCACAACTGATGCCATCTTCTGGGATGGCTTGGGTCTCCCATCCCCTGGTCTTACAGTTCCTAAACCTTCTAGACTCCATTGGTCACTTGATCTGCACATCAGCAATTATTCAGATGGTTCACACAGGACCTTATCTCCACCTCCTAAATCATTAAGCCTGATGTCCCATTCTCTGAGCATCACCATCCATCCTACCCATACTAACAGTTAGTCATTCCATCTAAATATTCTCTCCTATCTCATAGAATCCTCTTGGCCCTTTATTTATTTACTTTCTTTGAATCTAGAAAACAAACAAAAACAACACACTTTTTTAAGATTCATTCTTCCCTCCAGAACATAATTTTGTGCTCCCATCCCTCTCCCTGAATCCCACATAAATCATAAGACTCTTTGACCACATAGACTTCTCACTCTACAAGGAGGACTAACACAGGGCTTTGAAAGGCAGGGCCCAGGGCAGGAAACCCAATCCTAGGGTCTAGGGTTGATGTTGCCACTCTGCCTGGAGTAGAGGCATTGTACCCTTGCCTATGTTCCCAATAGATTGTCAGCTCCCTGAGGTGTAGGAATTTTCTATCCTACTTCCCAGAAAATGAGAGAAAGGGTGCTCTTATTAGGCTTCTAACCACACAAAAGTACTGACTTCACCCAGGAGAGCTTGCTCATAAGAAATGCTGAATAAATAGTTGTTTTGTGAATGAATTAACAAAGACTCCTTTTATACTTGGAACAATTAACAATTCTATCATTTGGGTTATTTATTATTAACTCTTACATTGTTATTCAACCTTATGGTCCTTCATGCCTTGTCTCCCCTAAAAGATTTTAAGTTCTTAACAGGTTTTCTCTCTCCCATAAAAATCCCAGTGTCCTAAACAAAACCTGCACTCAATAAATATTTGTTGGATTTTTCACAAGTCCTTTTCATTAACATATTGAGGTTTTTATTTTTCCCAGCATCTCAGTAGTTATATTGTGAGTCATCAAGGCCAAATGGTAATAGTATTATAACAGAAAGCTTCTGAGAGTCACTTCAACTGGTTGTCAGTAATAATTTATTTTTAATTTTAAAAATAAACTGTAGCTGTAGCTATTTTACTAGTAAAACACAATAACTGCCGTTAATCATGCTCAGGCAATTGCAAACTAACAATTGAACCTGTGCTAATGAGTCAGAGAAAAAAGTGAAAGAAAAAATGATAGGTTTAGAAGACAGAATTTGAGAAATTGAATTTGTGTGGAATTATTGCCAAAAAATTGGCTGAAGAAAGAATGATGATCCCCAGAGCCAGGACTTTTCACAACTCTAGGAGCAATTTGGCAACTCCATCAAAATTAAAGTAGCCTCTGATTCATAAATGAGTCTTTTGAGAAGATCATTTTAAGGAAGCAGGGAGACCTGTATAAAGCTTCTTGAATGTGACATTCTATAGCCACAGAAAAATGAACTCCTCAGGAGCGTTCATTCCATTGATACTATCTTGCAAATTTCCTTGAACTTTAATCAATCTAAGGGACCTGACCAGAATGAGTGTTTTTGCCCAGGAGAATCAGGAACAATCTAGGCAGAAGAGTGAACAAGACCCTTCTGTTCATTAATAAGAGTTTTTTTTTTAATAACAACTTTATTGTGACATAATTTACATACTATAAAATTCACCCTCTTAAAGTGCATTTCAATGGATTGTACTAGATTCACCAGGTTGTGCACATCATCTAATTCTAGAACACTTTGTTTCTGCAAAAGAAACCCCATACCCATTTGTAGTCACTCCCTAATCCTCCTATCCCCTTACCCCTAGGCAAACATTAATCTGCTTTCTGTCTCTATGGATTTATCTGTTCTGGACATTTCAGATAAGTGGAATCACACAATATATGGTCTTTTATGACTGGATACTTTTAGCATAATGTTTTCAAGGTTCAACTATGCGGTAGCATGTATCAGTACTGCATTCCTTTTTATAGACAAATAACATTTCATTGTAAGGATGGACCACATTGAAATTATGTTTAGAAAACAGCAATTCTGTGTCTGTTGGTGCTTCTACCTAAACCCACCTTATAAGATCTCCAGTTTCTAAATACAAGGATACATGACCAAATAAGTTCTAGCAGTGTATGAACTTCACAGGTTACTTCTCTAAGCTTCAATTTCCTTACTTGTAAGGTAGAAATAATACTAGTACCACTTTGTAGAGTTATCAGGATTATTATAATTTATTAAAGACTGGTCCAGTGATTTCCCATGGGAATAACTTAATAATCATTAGATGTCATAAGAACATAAAAATGTTAACATCTTTCTTTTAAATTTGATTCGATTTTTAATTACAAAAGGAAATATATATTGATTATAACCAATAAAAAACACAGAGATGAGTTTTTAGGTTCATAATCTTTCTCTCAGCTCTCTATCCAACCGCAGACATTGCCAGTGTAAAGTGTGGTATGTATCTTTTCACACCACTCTCTGTGCTCATACAAACTCACAAAATCAAAATGCACATGCAGAGAGGTTTTTCCCTTTTACTTTAATATATACTATACACACTACTTTGCAATTGACCTTTTTTAAAACTAAAAAATCTGATTTTTTTTCCAGGCCAATATGTGTCTATCTTTTTCTCTTTAAAAGCCATGCCATATTCTCAAAATATATTCAACTCATCTACTACTGATGCACATTCAAATCACTTTCACTTGCCATTACAAAAATTCTGTGATAAACATTCTGTTAATGAACTATCGTAACCACAATTTTGATGTCATCATTATATCCATATCTTCGCATTCTCAAGGCCAATCTAGGCCCATTCTCTACCTCACGAACACCATGGAACAGGACTTTTATGAACCAACAATGGAGAACCAAATTATCTATAATAAGGAATTTCAAACAGAAGGAATTTCAGGAAAAAGAAACTAATTCAGCCAATGGAAAACTACAGAGACCTAGACCTGCACAGAAGATACTACGGGGCATTCTGAACAAGAGAAGAAGAACCGAGGAGAAGGCAGAAGAAAAGATGATCAAACCAGAAGAGGCAGGACCAGTAAGCTTCCTAAGAAAACTCTGCTCCTCCCTCTGGGCAGAAAGTGAATTTCTGGCCCTCTCCTCAACCTAGTTATTTTCCTTAGTATTAGAGATAGCATCCTCCTTTAGATTACTGCTTTCTGGAAATGATTTTCTAAATTTTAATTAAAACGAAAACCTTTACAATGAAACCTTGCTACTATATTCTAAATTAAATAAATAAAAACATATCCAAACATATTTAAAATGGGGCAATGGAAGGATATGGTAAAGCTATGTTACAGGCTGAATGAATTTTAATGTCATCCTGGAACTTGACTGTATGTAGTGCTTTTGTCCATTTCATGGGAGAACCTGCCATTGGGCATATATGCTTATAAAGCCTCTTGATGATCTTCCTTCAATGGGTTTTAGTCACTAATGTACTAAAATAAGATCTGAAAATGATTAAATTGCAAGGTATTTCAACCATGGTTTTCTCATGACACAGGCTCTGCTTTACCTTACAGCTGGTTCCAGTGTCCATGAATGAATTTACTATGAACCTCACATATGTTACCCCCTTCCTAAGAGCCAAACCAATTTAGAGAGAACACAGGGAAAATGATCTTTTTCTTTATTTCTGGAAATACATGCTATGTGGAAAAAGTTTCTATCCAGAGGGAAAACTTCTGGATTTTACTGGCTCACTGAAATATAAACCATTTAGTGGCTTTTTTTTTAAACCCAAGATTAAGCTTTCTTTCATGTGTTTGCACATGTCAACCAAAAATAGCAGAGTATATATAAGAAAAACACTGTTTGTATAAAAATGAAAATTTATACCCCAAAAGCCATGATCTCCTTTTGCTGAAGTGTTGTTTCACGATTTTTTTTTATTCACGTGGTTTATTAGATTTCTGTAATAACATGAAAGAGAATAGTGATTGCCTATCAACCCTAAAAATTCTCACAAAATTTGCAAGGGGATCACTAAAGATAAGTGACTGCTGACAGCTCAGGGCTAGCAATTGCACAGAAACCCAGCCAGGTAAACAAATATGTTCACTGAGATTTAATATTCTGTTACAGTATAGAAAAATTAATAACTCTTTTAATTGATGGATTCTTTATTTCCTTTTACCACGGTATAGATGGCCCCTTAAATAACCTCTAGATGTATTAAATCTTGGCAGCATACAGCTATTTCCTCTGTGGTCTTCAAGGTCCTGACACCCTTCATCTTACACAAGGCAGCATATTTAAATCTTTCAAGGGGCCTTTTATAACTGGGCCACCCTGTTTCTCTTCACAGGAGATACTGAAAGCCTATTTGTCAGGAGCAATAAGGGACTTATCAAGGCCTGCTGTCAGGCCAAGAGGAGGCCCACCTGCTCAACTCCTAATGCAAGGATTATGTTTCTGTTGGTTGTGGTCTTTCCAACAATTTTGGAGTCAACATTTCACACCTTATCCTTGATAATCTATTTCAGACATAAGTAGGTAGCCATTTAGCATGAAGAAGTTGTCGATTTGATACAAATTCACATTTCACACATGATATCTAATAGAGCCCCTGTCATTAGCTGAATACCATTGCATTATTCGTACAAGTCAGGAGTTCGAGGCAGTGTACCTTTACATTGATCTAGCTCTCTGGGTCCCTAAGACTTAAAGCAGTACACCCAGAAAACAGTTGTTCTCTCTACCTCATCTCCTGCTCCCTCAATCCCTCCCAATCAGCCCTGCCTATTCGAGTTCCCTTCCTGACTTCACTATTCTTCTTACATCCACACCTACAAACCTGATGTTTCCCTTACTGATTAAGGTCTCCCAGAATGAATCCACACACAACCTACCTGAGCTGGGTAATTTTCCCAAATAAAGGCTCTTGAATACCTTTTTGCCATAGGTCACGAACTCTTTGATGGCAGGGACTGGATTTAATTTATCTAGGGCCTGGCACTAGTATATATTAAGTGCTTAATTTTAAAAAATTGTTAACAGTAGCAGTATTAATAATAAAGATAGATAGCAAACATTTCTTGAGCACTTATTTTGCACCAAGAACTCTGTTGACCTTATTTGCATTGTCTCATTCAGTCTTCACAACTGTAGTGTAAGAGAAGCATGATTATCCCCACCTTACAGATAAACAAACAGGTTTGGATAAGTACTTTGCTCAAGATCACACACATAAGTGGGAGAAAAGAGGTTGAAATCCAGGTTCATCTGACCCCAGAGCCCAGCCTCTTTAACCCAACCATTATTGCATTTTGATAAATGAATTTAATTATATGTCCAGCTACATTAACCTTTAGATGCTGTTAACAGGGATCCTGCAGGCAAAAAGAAACAGTCAAGTCCTTAGAAACTTTTTGAGCTATTAAGATTTCTCTTTATCACTGATAATTTGTGGTACCAAAGAACTACGCTACCAGGAGATAATGTTTATGAGATCAGCACTTATCTATTTTAGGGCCATGTAGGAGTGTACCAAACAGCGCACATGTAATTTTATACTTTGCTCTTCTTATGGTGGGCTCCAAATTAACCAATGCTTGACAAAGGAGAACTGAACAGGATCCAGGCAAGGAACATGAAGTTGCAACTCGGTTCTAATTCATCCAATAATCAGGACACCTTTCACGTGGTGTTTATTCTGCTCCCATTTACCTCTCTTGCATAATCACCACCAATTTAGTTTCCAGCGGTTCTGCATGCTGAGCAGGTGATGAACAACTTCCAGGCACTAACTTCAACCTGCAAATAGTCCCATCATCACTTCCCCACACATAGTCTCTTATGTCCCCAGGTGTTAGGCAAGTTCAGTTACGAAGCTTTCTGGTCTGTGAGCTGCTTGTCTTCCTGGAACTACATAAGCAGGTGGAGAGAACTATAAGCCATTAGCTTGCTTCTCAGATTTGGAGACATAAAGTTTACTTAACTGAGGTTTACTGGCAACTAGGTTTGTCTTTATTCCAGACCCTTCCAGCTCTGGCCCCTGTTAAGTTCTTTGAGCACACTCGCTTCTTTTCCCATTTCCCAATCCACTGAAATTTCATTTCTGGGACAGAATCATAAATTACAAGGTGTAATCTAAAGGAAAACATTTATTTTGGAGTCTCATTAACAACTCAGAGGAGAGTAATAGTGTTTATTCCCAGCATGATGGCGTAGACTCCTGCAGATGCAAAAAAAAGCTCAAGCCCTCTTCCTAATCCTTACACACACACACACACACACACACACACTGGGTCAATATTCACAATAGTGAAAGTACCACAGATAGGCAGAGGTAAGAAACACTCCACCAGAGACAGTCTCTTAATATTCTGTTCAAACATCAAGTTTGAAGCTCCTTTTAGTTAGTGATTTACTGGCAACACTACATCATTATTCACCCTACCTGCCAGTTTTTATGATATTGTCTCTCAGCCCCAAAACTCAGCCTTCTACACTCTGTGATTCTAAGGCTGAGGCTCTGCAAACCACATCTCTCCTTTGCGAGGTGACTCTATATTTGACTGCCAATGAGGCACACCAGGGGGAAACTGCAAGGTAGAAGCCGGAGAAGCCACGTGGTCCTTCCTGCTTGCTCCCTACTCCTGTCAGCATCACTGAAACACTGGCCCTTCATTCTGGAAGTGACCACTGGTTTTAGTCTTCTACTTCTTTCTGCCCCTTCAAAAGCACCCTCATCACACCTCACTCCCATTGACCTCTCCCCCAAGCTGCTGAGGTATCTGCACCAGCTGGTTGGTGCCCTTCCCTCAGAGGTCTGAGTCTTAGCTCTGTGAGACCCTCCTCTGAGCTTCCCAACCTCTTCCTTGGGGTCCTCAGCCAGCTGTGTGGTTGGTAGCTGTGTCATGTAATTATTACCTCCATGTTACCTCAGTGTTCCCTTTTTGCTCTATCTGAAACATGTTTAACCAATTCCCTGTATTCAATCTTCTCTGTTGGAAGACCTGCAGTGGCTTCTATTCTTCTGACTACCAACGAGGGGTACTCCCTGTTTTAGCCATACCTCATTTTAACCCTACCTGCCTGGCCCCCAATCCTAATCATTTTGCTCCTGCAAAACTTTTCTAACTATAATATTTTCTGGTTTTCACACTCTAATACCTGGGTAGTAATTGATGTTAGTGGATGGCATGGAGGAGAGCGCAAGGCATCAGGAATCCTATAACTCAAGAACTGGAAGCAATCTCAGAGCATAAACTATTAATGGGTCACTTATGGGATGGGGCTTAGGGAGGTCAAATGAGAGCAAACCACCCTGTCAGCTTGCTTCAAAGTGGCAGCAGTAAAGATTTCTTACTAAACTACTTGGAAAAGAGGCTCAGAAACTAATGAACAATACTCACATTTGAATAATTCCAGGAATTTGAAATGACACAATAAATAGGCAAGTTACATGTATCACCACTGAGTGATTAAAAGAATACCAGAAATAAATTACTGCCCAATGTTACCCTCTACTCTACCCATTCTTTTCTACAGTCAGTGAAATCCCACCTTCTGAGATTCACTTTCTTGGTTTGCTTCTCTTAGCCTTCTCTGAGATTCTCTTCTAGAATTGTAGGAAGAGGGGTGACTTAGTAGGAGATGTTCAGTCTCTACCTTTCTACTGAGAATTGGCCTATGAGCTATCCTTCACTCAGGATTGCTAGCTGAGATAAGAGCTTTGGGAAAGTTGGAAGTATTCATGAAAACAAATGAAGAAAGTTATGTAGCACCAGGGCAAAACGCATTATACATGTTACATCAGACACTCTTGAGTACAAATCCTGGATTTACCACTTTCTAGCCTGAGACTAGGTCAAGTAACTCAGTTTCTGACCCTGAGCCTCAGTTTCTCCAGCAGCAAAGTGAGGGTAATGACCTTTCGGTACCTTTATAAGGATAAGATCTAAGATATAGAACACCTTTGGTGTAATGTGCTGGCAGGGCATCACTTGGTAGTGAAAGTTTGTGATTAAGCCTGTCTGGAGGGGGGTCACATGTTGTCTCAGACTCTAGCAAGCTCTCATCTTTTCTTTTACTCCTTGAAACAAGCCCAAAGCCTCAGCCTCAGCTTTTCATTTTCTCTCAAAGGTCTCTACTGCTTACCCTGCTTCTAAGGGCTTTTCTCCCCCTTCTCCAAGATGTAAAGGGAAGCATTCACCCCAGCTCTTTTGCTTTCTTGTAGCCTCGGAAAATGTTGACATGGTATTTGTTTTCCTTGTAGAAGTTTACCGCTAAGCACCACTGGGATGGGAGGAAACAAAATTAACAAGATGGGTAAGGCTCAAAGACCACAGAATCCTCACTGTGGTGGTTTGTAGTTTCTAACTCATCTGGGAAGGTGACCCTGGGCTTTTGTCCTCCTGTCACATCTACGGGTGAAGAATGGAATAACCGATGCTTTCTCTTCAGCGCCTCTCCTCTCAGACTGAAGAGAAAGAGAAACATACATGTCTTTGGTCTCCAGAATGCAGCTGGCATCTCCAAGGCTCTGCTCCAGGATGACCCAAAAAAAAAAAAAAAAAGTCATTCTCCAGACCTCTGCCCTGCCCAGGCCAGAACCCCTCGGGCCATTACTTTCTGGTGGTACCACCTGTGTGCCTCCGGGTAGCCTGAACAAGAGGAATTTGTATTTGGGAGAGGAAAATAAAAGTGTGGCCATCAATGAAGAGAGAGAGAGACCCTTAAAAGATACTCTTGAGTTACTTCCCAATTCACCTTCAGGCTGCCACCTGCAAAAGGTCAGATCCCTCCCTCCTTCCCCTGCCACCTTCTCATTTATGATTCTGTTTTAACAACCACAAAACCAAGAAAAAGTCCAACACTTACTATGTTCCAGGCACTGTTCTAAATGCTTACTTGCATTCATTCCCACAACAACCCATAAAGTAGTTGTTATTGCCCATTTTACAGGTAAAGGAATTTAGGCCACAAGAAGACAATTCATCTGTGATCCCACCCTGAGGAAAGGGCAGAGCTGGGATTTGAACCAAGGCCTGTCTGACTCCAGAGCTTGAGTCTTTATAATATTATGCTTTTCCAATAAATCCCTCTCCCCATCTCCCTTAGCAAGGCCCTTCCTAATCCTTTACAGGATCTCCTAATCCTTGGCAGAATACTCCTAGAATGTTTGCCGTGCAGTGAGAAAAGAGTGAGCGCTACCAAACAAATTCCCCAGATTTCTTCTTCTCACTGTAGCTGGAGCAAGATTTCAACAGATATGCCTAGGTTTTAAATGTAGCATTTGGATCTCAACAATGGAATATGACACACAAAGACCCATGTACTTTGGAACAGGAATTAAAACTGGCCTAGGGAGATGTAGGCAGAAGGCAAGCTGAGGGTGAGGTCGTTGACTCAAGTACTCTCAGCCCTTTATTTGATGCCTGGTGGGCTCAGACCTTGGAACTAATCTCCCTTCTCCTCTAAGCTGATGAGCTTTGTGGGAATCTGTGCATTGCCTTGGAAAGAGGAGTGGTAATAGGAGGTTGGGATGAAGGGGGCTGAAATTTTTTGGAAATTTTATTTTTTCTCCCTTTGTCCACACACTTTTTAACTAGTTTGCTGTCTTTGGGGCCTTGATATTTTTAACAGACAACCATTTTATTTGGCTTTAATTCCCTTCAAGATTGGGTCACCTCTGAGCAAATGGATCAGAGGCTTCTTGAACGCCTTGCAATCTGTAATTCTGGGAAAGAAAATGGTTTTTCTGTATTAGTCGGTGTCTTGTCTTTCTCCCTCCCATAATCCATGCTAAAATAACACTGGGGAGAAGGATGTTTTAACAGACTGGGCCGCAGTGGCCCTGACTACCAGGCTTTTGCTTCCCAGCCCCATTTTAACCTGCCTTTGTTTTCAGCATCTACCTGTACCCAAGCAGGGACAGGCCCCCAGTTGCAGCTGGTGGGGAAAATCTTGCCAGCCACTCCTGTGGAAATAAGCGGCCCTGCTGAGACCATTTTGGCACCACAGTCAGGTCAGAAACAATGCTCTACTCCTGGCTTCATCTCACCTCATGTCCCTTCTCTCCCAGCTGGCTGCTTGGACAGGTCACCTCTCAGCTCACTGTTTACCCAATTCCACTTCAAAGAGAAAATACCTGTTCCTTCTGGTCTAATAAAATTTCATCTGCTTTTCCAGGCCCCAAGACAGGACAAACTTTGGTAAAATTTGCCCAACAGCATGAATCTAAAGCAAAAGAAAAAAAAATTAACATTCTGAATTTTTTAAGCATTTCCTCACCTTATTCAATTAATACTATCAGCACTTCTTTTCTCTTCTTAATTCTAGAAATATTTACTGAGCCACTACAACAAATTGGGTACCATGCTAGGCACTGAAAGGGCACCCATGAATACGGCACAGACCCTAGCCTGAGTGAAGAAATCAACTCAAAGTGGGGGAAAAAAATGCATGGCTAAATAATCTTCACCATATGTAGCTTGCCTGTCATCAGTAATAGTCACCAGACGTTTTCTGCTAAAACACTAAAATAGTCCTACAGTAAGGCATTAATCTCATCTCATAGGCCATATTCAGTCGGCCCTGATCTTGGCTGTTGATTTTCTCACATATCCAGAATCAGAGTAGAGCTGATAATAATGTCTATTAAGATATAGCACGGCAAAGTGCCTCTTCTAGCAGGCAAGTGTGGAAGAGTTTCCATTACCCTTTGCACGCACTGACAGTTTTTCTGATCCAAAGCAGCTGGGGGCCTGAAAAGA
Organism: Macaca nemestrina; assembly: GCF_043159975.1. NCBI lineage: Eukaryota > Metazoa > Chordata > Mammalia > Primates > Cercopithecidae > Macaca > Macaca nemestrina. Next base: position 106,524,901 of record NC_092130.1, on the reverse strand, counting down.
CTGAGGGCTGTGTTTCGATTCTTCTTCAATGCCAATGAAGAGCCTTGCCTTTGTGATGCCAGTGCTGGCACCTTCTTCTGTGTCCCTCATTGGCACCTTCTTACGTGCCCTTTTTCTGTTTGTTTATGTACATCCTCCTGACAGCAGAAGGGGCTTGAAGACAAAAATCAAATCCACATGGTCTGGGGAAGCAAATATTAGCACAGAGGCCCTCCAGCCCCTGGTCTTCATTGCAGTGGGTGTCCCACAGTGGCTTCAGAGCAATCCTCCATCATGTATGCAGATAATTAATAAAATTTTTTGGAAGGGGTGGGTGTCTCAACAACTGTCAAGGAACTCAGTGAAACAGAGGGAAGGCAGAGCCCCAGCACCTCAAGGAACTTATGGATGTACAGCTGAAGGACCTGCATGCATGAATGCATTCAAGCTCTAAGGCAGAGAGAGAGGGAACTATGCTTTGAGGAGATGAAGGGAAATTATACTTTGGGAATAATGATCACCTACCCACCCCTACCTAATGAGGTAAATACACAGCAGTGCACACAAATTATGTTGGAAAAGATAGAGTAGAATTAAAAAAAAAAAAAAACCATAGAGATTTGCCACATGCTTTCACTTGCACTGTATTTAATTCTCCTAGCTACCATATGCAGTAGGCCTTTCTATCACCACCATTGTTATGGATGAGAAAACAGAGAGTCAGAAATAGTAACTAATTCACCTGAGAGGCCACAGTGCACAGGGTGAGCATTGCGGCCTGGCATGCACAGCCTCCCGCTGTGCCTGCTGCCTGGGGAGCACAGGCCTGGAGGGTCTGCAGAACAGGACTTCGTGCCCTGAAAGTCACATGGAAGACCCCGGCGAGACGGTCAATGAAACGTACATGGACTGGCAGAGGGAGGATTTACTTGACCCAAATGGAAGAAGACAAGGAAAAGGGCAAGAAAAAGAATATAGAGAAAAGATAGCCAAGGGGTGATCAAAGAACACCTGGTTTTATTTCAGACTTGGTTGCACTTGTGACTGAGACTCTCACCTTTGTTCTCTTGTCCTCATTCATCCTCTCTCCCTCCTTTCTCCTCCCCCCACCCCATATCTGTGTCTGTCTGTCTGTCTGTCTCTCTCTCTCTCTCTCTTCCCTAGAGCTACCTCTGACCTCTCTAGCACCATATACTCACATAGCAGGGCGTATAATTATAGTCAGATTTAAATGTAAATCTTCATTTTTTCCTATGGTCTCAGACTTTTAGTAGAGGACCTCAAAAAATTAAAGCCATGGTTCTAAAGATGCTGGACCATCCTTGCAAAATTTACAAGGAAGTGGGGATGTGGATAGGGCCCTAAACCTACCTCTAGTCCATTAAAAAAAAATAGCTCAAGTTGAGGGGTTAGGAGAGGGGATGTCTTTGGAGAGAGTTAGTGCCCTGTGCATTTCCCACACCCACCCATCCTAACAGAAGAGGCTTGAAGGGGAACCATGTGAGAGCTTGACCTGTGTTCTCTGGAGTTTGAAGGGCATAGAGACTGGTCTGTGGTTCACACTTTCTCTGTTAGAATACACTCCATGCATATATTAAAAGTCTAGTAAATATGTATTAAATGATGGACTAGATGATGAAAGAATGAGTAAGCGAATGAATGAATACTGAAAAGAGTAAAAGTGAGAAGCTGTGACTAGAACTAAAGAGAAGAGATAGGTTTATTAGCTACACAACAGTGACAGAAAGTATATTCGCACACATTGTACACAAGTTTATGGAATGAATGAATACAATGAAGAAACCAAGGCTATGTTGGCTAAATATACCTTTCATCATATTAGACATCCTGGCTAGCAGAAAAGCCCACCATGGCCCAGGTCTTATCCATATTGTCCTTCAAGGGCCCTGGCCTCAAGTCAATCCCTAAAAATGAGACTAGAAAAAATACAGGCAATATCCCATATGAAAGAAATCTCTAGAGTTAAAAGCTATTTGGGTTCTATATCTGGCTGATAAGAGATTCTGATTCCTGAGTCTATTTCTTTGCTTCTGTCCTTCATGTCATTCTTTCTTCTCCTCTAAATTCTTCCTCTTAACCTTAGTCCAGTCTTTGCTTGATAATAACATTTGACAATAGAAGGGAAAGGAAATACCGTCCCACTCATTTCTCTAATCAGCACAGTGAGTGCTTTCTCCATGTGCTGATCTCAGTGTCTCAGCCCGGAGACCCAGGTAAAGTGCCCACTGCTATTCCAGTGATGAGCATCACTTGCCTGTACACTTCAGGACTTCTAACATGGTAAAAATCCTCCGTGTAATTAGGTGGTAAAACTGCATTTATGGTCTATCCTAATGCTCCAGCACAAGTTCCTGAATTACAGACCCTATCTGTGCTCCGCTACTCCCCATAAAAGACAGCATGTGATATGATTTGGCTGTGTCCCCACCTAAATCTTATCTTGAATTGTAGCTCCCATAATGCCTGCATATTGTGAGAGGGACCCAGTGGGAGATAATTGAATCACAGCGGCAGTTTCCCCCATACTGTTCTCATGGTAGTGAATAAGTCTCATGAGATATGATGGTTTTATAAGGGGAAAACCCTTTTGCTTGGCTCTCATTCTCTCTTTTCTGCCGCCATGTAAAACATGCCTTTCACCTTCTACCATGATTATGAGGCCTCCCCAGCCACATGGAGCTGTGAGTCCATTAAATCTCTTTTTCTTTGTAAATTACCCCGTTTCAGATATGTCTTTATCAGCAGCGTGAAAACGGACTAATAGAGCTTACTTCTGGAAACACACTTAACACAGCCACAGCAATGAGAGAGAAGTGTTCAAATGAACACATACATTTGAAAGACCAGATGCAAAGCAGAATCATCACAGCAGACCTTGAACGCCCTTCCCCAGGATGGATTCCCTAAGCCTCCTGATGCTCTTGTGAAGGAGGAAGATCAAGTCAGGTTCTGAGCAGTGACCAAAACCAAATCCCACCATACTTCCAAGATCCAAGTTATCAAATGAAAGCAGCCAGGGTCACCAAGCATGGCAGTGTGATATGCCGGATCTATTTATCCTGTCCTCTTTGGAATAGGGTGGGATTCCAGGGCAAGGAAATTCCAGAAGGCTCTATATGAGAATCCAAGCCTTTGATACAAATCTGTCACTCCTTGCTTCCCAATGCAAATCTCTCATTAGTCCGTCCAAATAACTTTCAAAACCACACAGCTTCCTCTGTGTCTTGCCATAAGAAAATCTGTGAACTGGTACTGGAATAAGCAGTGTACTGAGTACCTTCTCTCTCTATCATTTGGAGAGAAGGAGGCTTGAGCTCATCAATGGCTCAGTTCCAGGTGTCCCTGAATAGGAAAGGGAGGATCAAAGGGCCAAAAATATTCATTTATGAGGGAAAAGTAGAAGAATTAAATGTGTAGAATATGCCAAATGATGCCTGAAGGGGGATAAGCATACATATAAGCATTTAAGGGTATAATTAAACACCACAAGAAGGGACTTTTTTTTTTTCAGACGCAGTCTTATTCTGCTGCCAGGCTGGAGTGCAGTGGCACGATCTTGGCTCACTGCAACCTCCACCTCCTGGGTTCAAGCAATTCTGTTGCCTCAGCCTCCTGAGTAGCTGGGACTACAGGTGCATGCCACCACACCTGGCTAATTTTTGTACTTTTAGTAGAGATGGGGTTTCAACATGTTGGCCAGGATGGTCTCGATCTCTTGACCTTGTGATCCACCTGCCTCAGTCTCCCAGAGTACTGGGATTACAGGTGTGAGCCACCGTTCCTGGCCGGCTTTTTGTTTTAAAGGTGGTTCAACTGGCTTAACTGGGAGAGACTGAAGGAAAGCAAAGGAAAATCTGAACCAGGTGTTAGGAAAATTCTGCCCTCGACAAGGGCTGCTATACAGAGGGAACAGGCAACAACACAAACTCTAGATGGAAACGTCTATGCTCTAGAATGTGTGTCATGTCTCATTTCCAATCCATTTCTCAGATGCATTTGTTTGGACTTAGAAATATATGCAGTCCCGCGTGTCTATATTTTCTACGTACGTTGTTGCCTTTCATGTCTTTGTTCTCTATGTACTTTTTGGCATGTACTCTCCACGGCACAATCTGTAAATGCCCTGGTCTTGCGGTCCTATAGGGCAGCAGGTATGCATCATTTAACAGATCAAACAATCTTAGTAATGGTGATTTTAGGAATAAAATGCCAAACAAAGAATCCCTCCATTTTAGTGACTTCAGTGCCTCAAATAGATTTGAAGTTCTGGAACAGGCCTAAGTGCTTCTCAGTCTTCTCCAAGTACTCTGGAGGGAAGAGGGATCAAGTCAGCTGAATATAGTCAGAAAATATATGTTGACAGTTTTCTCCGGAGATGCACTATATGGCAAGTCCTTCTGGAATTTCTAGATGGAAAGAAATATGTATGGTGAGAACAGCTTTTCTGAGAGTCTTTCGACACATTTATTCCCAGATGGGTTCAGTGCAAAAGTGAAAATCATTTTTTTAAGGAGTGAAGAAATTTCAACAAAGGTTTGGTTTGAATTTAAACTAGAGAGCTAGGCCTCTCCATCATACGAGTGGTTTATGAGGGGCTCTAAGCTTCATTTACAGCTCTTACTAGGCTCATGTTCTACCAGAGAAGGGGCCCTGACCTGGTGGTCTGTAGAGTTTATATCCTTCCCTTATCATTTAAATATCTAGATGACCTTGGATAAATCAACTTTCTACTCTGGATCAGCTTCCTGACATATAAAAGAGGGAATTGGACTAAACTGGTGGGTTTTTTTTTTTTAAACCTTTTTTTTAGGCAGCAGAGGCCCTTTTTAAATATAATATTACATAAAAATCCAATAATAGAAGATAAAAATGCAACCTTTCTGATTAAGGCAAATGGAATACCCAGAGCTTTGACCCCCACCCCCATACCCCCCACTGTAGATCCTAACCCTCAGTCCCCTCTCAGGAACCCCTGGGGCACCTCCAGGGGACAGTATCCCTCTCCAAAAAGAATATTTTGGAAGCCACTGGATTCCATGCTCCCTCAGAACTTTTTCAACTCTAGTTCCTTATGAGTTTAAATGACAGCAAGCAAAGAAACAAGCCAGGCAGGAGTGACACAGCTGATCATAAGGCAACAAATTAAAATGACTGCAAAGTTGGTGGTTCAAAATCTCCTTGAAGATTCAAAATCTAAGAAAAACAAACCCAGAAGAGCACTGTGTGAGCGTGAACAGAAACAAGGAAGTCAGCATCCTCAGTCTCTCTCTCTCTCTCCCCCCTTCCCTTCCCATCCCCTGCTTCCCCTTCTCTCTTCCTCCTTCCTCCTTTCTCCCTCCTTCTCCCCTCAGCCCAGTGAGACTCCAAAGGCCTGAAGTCATGTCTCATGAGAAATAACCAAACGAAATATACATTCAGGAACTGGAGCCAGGTAAGCCAAGGACTTAGAGAGTAGAGACACGGGGAGGCTTTAAACCAAGCACAGAGGATGAACCAGGAGGGAGTTCAGCTGCCCTCTGGATTTCTGGTGCCTGCAGCCTCAGGTGTGAATGTGCTGGGAAGAGGAGGATGCCCAGGGGAACCCCGAGCAGAGAAGTCTGAAGGCTTCTCCTCAAGGCCCCACCCCATCAATTTAGGCTGGCTTCACAGGAAGAGACTGCTCATTAATCAGTCACTCAGCCTGAAGATGATTCTCCTACACACATTTGTTGGGCATGTCCAACCCCTCAGAAGACAATTTGGTAGCATCTATCAAAGTCCAAAATATGCAAACCATATGACACAGCCATTCTACTTCAAGTGGACTGTCTTACAGGTAGACTGGCATATGTGCACAAAAATATCTCCACAACAACTTTCATTGCAGCATGTTTGCAATCACAAAAGACTGGAAACTGCCTAAGTATTGATTGACTGAGATGAGATCAATATATTTAGGTTTGCTCATACAATGAAATACTCTGTAGCCATTAAAAAGAATGAGTCAACTTTATACTGATGACAAGGAAAGAGCTGTAATATCAAATGTTAAGGAAAAAAAGCCAAGTGTACATATTGTGTACAATGTGGTATTTTGTGTCCTATGTAAAAAAAGATATGTACACATATATGCGTGCATTTTCAGAGATTATTTGTAAAAGAATATACACAAAATGATAACAATGAATACTTTTAGGGAAAGAACTCGAGGTGGGTGATGGGGAGCTATGTCTGGAAGCAAAAAAGCTTTCTTTAAATGCCCATTCATATACTGATTCAATTTCTTTCTAATATGCATATTGCATTTAAAACAAAACAAAAACAAAAATGTGTGCTAGAACAAATCCTGTCAAACTGATTTAGCATTCAACAAACCATTGTATACTTTAAGAGTCCAAAAGTCAACCAACTGTTCATCGGAAACTAGAATCAAATTGTGAAACTGGCTGGATCATTAAAACCTTTACTGAAAACCAGTTTGACAGTGGTGTGCAATGAAAAGTCCTGGACTCAAGGGCAGGACATCTGGTTTCTGGCGGTGTCCTCATCACCTTGAACAAATTACATATGCTCTCTTGACCTATTTTTTCATCCATAGAATGACTGCATTGGCTGGGTGATCTTGTAGCTTCCTTTCTTCCTGTAAGATGCGCAATGTCTGACATGTTATAAACTTCTAAGATGTGCAGTGTCTGATGTATTAGGCCCTTCTTGCATTGCCATAAAGAAATACCTGAGGCTGGTTAATTCATAAAGAAAAGAGGTTTAATTGACTCATAGTTCTGCAGGCTGCACAAGCATTGTACCAGCATCTGCTCAGCTTCAGGGGAGGTCATTTTACTCATGGCATAAGGCAAGCAGGAGCAAGCACTTCACATAGCAAAAGCAGGAGCAAGAGACACAGGGTAGCAAGGCCACACTTTTAAACAAGGAGATCTGATAAGAACTCACTCACTGTGGTTAGGACAGCACCAAGCTATTAGGGATCCACCCCCTTGACCCAAACATCTCCCACCAGGCCCCCCCTTCAACTCTGAGAATTACATCTCAACATGAGATTTCAAGGAGACATCCAAACTATATCATCTGTTCATAAATTTGAGCTTTGGAATTCTAATTTCAGCCCCACCAACCTATTACTTGTGTGACAGTGGGCAACATATTCAATCTTTCAAACTTAAATTTCCTGGCCAGGCATGGTGTCTCATGCCTGTAATCCCAGCATTTTGGGAGGCCAAGGTAGATGGATCACCTGAGGTCAGGAGTTCAAGACTAGCCTGGCCAACATGGTGAAAAATACAAAAATTAGCTGGGTATGGGGGTACACGCCTGTACTTCCAGCTACTTAGGAGGCTGAGGCAGGAAAATCCCTTGAACCTGGGAGGTGGAAGTTGTAGTGAGATGAGATCACGACATTGCACTCCAGCCTGGGCGACAGAGAGAGACTCCGCCTCAAAAAAATTTGTTCTTATTTGGAAAACACAGATATTTCTGCTTCATTGAGCTTTGGGGAATTGAACAGGAGACAGCTCTAAAGCACTTAGCACAGGGACACTCTCTGTCTGGTATGCTCATCCCAGATATCTTCAACTGAGAGTTCCTAGCTCAAATGTCACCTTCCGTGACCACCTGATGGAAATCGGCCTCCCTGGTTATTCTCTATCACACCACCTTGTTTTCTTCCTTTATTATAAAAGTCACAATTTTTAATTACCTTGAATGTTTGTTTATTTTTCTCACTCCAACCAGAATGTAAGGTCCATGAGGTTAGTGATTTTATTTGTTGTGCTCACCACTCTGTCTCACCCCTAACACAGTGGCAAGCTCACAAAAATTTGTTGAATGAATAAATTTTAAAACTACTGTGTTAGCTACTAGCTGCTGTTGATCCTCTCAATAGCTCCATGCCGGGGAGACTAATGATATCACTCTCCTAGAGTGGTTGTGAGGATTACTAATCCCACTTTATGGAAGCTCAGAGCACTTAAGCAGGATGCCCAAAGTTATCTAGTTCATAAGTGGCAGAGCCAACATAGAAACCCATCCATTTTTTTACCCCAAATTCTGTTCCCTTAAACAGTGGACTATTCTAAGACAGAAATCTCTCGACTGGAGTTCATACTTACAACTCCTGCCTGGTTCCTAATGACATGCCTCAAACGACAATCATGTTCAACCTTTCAATTCTACATTGCCTGAAACAGCACTAATGGGAAATCCTGTAATGAATGGGAAATCTCACTAATCTACGCCATAACACATTTCTCCCCTGCAGTCCCCTCCTGCCAACACTTTAAAGATCTTTGCTGGAGGCAGAAAACCGAAGATATTCTTGAGCCATTCAACAACACTTTGAAACATCCCCATTGAAACTCAGAATTATTCACAATCACCAAAGAGCAAAAGTGGCTAGTTGTCATCTGAATATCACCAAAGTCAAAAGAAGTGGTCACACAGAAAGTCTTATTACATTTGGAGAAGGCAACAGAAGCAACTGAAAAGAAACATTAACATCTTAGAGGCTGATTAATGGCTCACTATGTTGTCATTTTGAGGTTATGTAAAGTTTATGAGCAATGCTTGCCTTAATGCTGTTATTGTTATTGAGCTATTCAGCAATTGTAAAATTCCTGGCTATAAAGCACACAAAAATACAAGTAGCTGTAAATAACTCCTTTGTTTTTAGATAGAAGCTCTACCATTGTTAAGCAGAAAAAATCTTTTAGACACAAAGCTTTGGAGAGAAAGAGAGAGATGTAAACATTGTCTTGGCCAAGGCACCAGTAATAGGTAGCATTGCCCCGAGAAGAGCCAATCACAGAATAAGGAAGCACCTGTTTTTGATTAACCAGTTACACACATGTTCAGAGGTAGATGGCTTTGAATCCTAGGTTGAAACCATTCAGTTAGAAAAAGCTTCCACATTTCTGTTTTGCTCTTTTACAAGGGAATGGGAAAATAATCATGTCTGTATGTGTATATATAGATAGGTTGGTGCACAAGTAACTGCAGTTTTTGCCGTTACTTTCATGGCAAAAACCGCAATTACTTGGGCACCAACCTAATACTTTCATTCTCCAGTGAACAAGAACTATGGCTTTGTCTTTACAAGTCAATTCATTCAAAATCTGTACTTAGGCCAAACGTGGTAGCTCATGCCTGTAATCTCAACACTTTGAGAAGCTGAGGCAGGACGATCACTTGAGCCCAGGCATTCGAGGCTACAGGGAGCCATGATTGCACCACTGCACTCCAGCTAGGTGACAGAGTGAGACCCCATCTCTAAAAAAATAAACTCACACACACACAATAAGAACAGCCAAATCTGTACTTAATTCCATCTCCAAAGAAATCAAACTGGTTTTGATTTTTTTTTTTTTTTTTTCCAGACAGGGTCTGGCTCTGTCATCAAGGCTGGAGTACAATGGCACAATCTCAGCTCACTGCAACTGCCACCTCCTGGGCTCAAGAGATCCTCCCACCGCAGCCTCCTAAGTAGCTGTGACCACAAGCACACATCACCATGCCTGGCTAACTTTTTGTATTTTTGGTAGAGATAGGGCTTTGCCATGTCGCCCAGGCTGGTCTTGAACTCCTGAGCTTAAGCAAGCCACCTGCCTCGGCCTCCCAAAATGTTGGGATTACAGGCATAAGCCACCACACCCAGCTTGGTTTTTACTTCTGTAGATTTTTCGTCCTATAAAAAAAAAACACAGTTCAATAGGATGTTATTTTGTACACATATAAATATGGTCACCAGTAGGAGCCATACATACAAATTATACAGATTCAAGCCACAAAATACACTGGCATCTCAATTAAATGGGTCTTTCAAGGACAGAGATCTTTCGTAACTAAAGAAAATGTCAAACAGCAACTAGTAGCTAAAATATACTATGATAGTGTTTTTCAAAATGTGGTCTGTGAACCACTTTTCTCACAAATGTCTGGAAAACATCTGAAAGCACAAATTTCCAAGCCACGCCCTAGTCCTAGAATTCCATGAAAGGCATCCATTACTACTACGGTACAAAAACAGGAACAAACAAAAACCCCTTCCCAGAGGGTGAATCTTTTACCCTCTAAGGTTTGAGAACTATGGGATTGTAAAAATGAGGATACCTGTTCAGGCCAAGGGAACTAGGCTTTTCACATCACACAATGTAAAGCAGGTTGTAGACGAAACCAAAGAAGGGGATTATTTCTACTTTGGTGAAAGCAAAAAGAGAAAATTACATGGAGAATTATCAAAACTATAGCTTAAAGACATCTCATTCCACCTTTTGTTTCTCTTTCTTCAATAACACAGAGGGAGATTTTTTCAAAAGAGCAGAAAGCCTCACACCTTATGCTATAGGAAATACATGGTCATTTCATGTACATAAAAACTAGTAAACAGTACAAAAAAAAAAAGCAGAATTGAATACATAGAAAAACAAACAAGTTCTGGACATTGATTTATAAAACAATAATTTATTAATAATCATTTTCAGTTTGAGCCGTATAGGGTCATCCAAGTAGAGTTTTCCTGTGGGCAGCTAAATATCCTGATCTCAAGCTCAAGGAGTAGTCTGGAGTAAACAGCATGAAAGTGACACTAGAAGCCTTGAATATAGAGGATATAGAATGGCAGAAGAATGAGCACAGAACCTTTGGAAACATCAGAAAGAAAAGTCTGCAAGTTCAAATAACGGATAATGAAGATGACTTAGGAAGAAGAGCTGAGAAAGTGACATGATGAAAACCAAAGAAAAAATGTAAATAAAAAGGAATGGTCAACAGTGTAAAATACAAAAGAGAGAACATGTAATATAAATCCAAAACGTCACTGCTGCATTTGACAACTGGGTCACTGGTAATCTCTGTAAGAGATGCTTTCATATACTACTATACTATGAAGCCACATTGCAGAGAATTGAGGAGCAGCAGAGAGATGAAAGAGTCAAGACAGCTGGTGGGAACAATACTTTGAAGATGTTTGGCTGGAAAGGAAGAAGGTGTAGTGTTAGGAGAGGGATTTTTAAGAAAAAATAGAAAGGCACTTATACACCAAGAGAAACAATTAGGGAAGAGGAAAAAAAAAAGATATAGAATGAAATGAGAATCATTTGTGGACAAGCTCTTAGAGAAAAAAGAAGTGTATTAGCCAGCTTGGGCTACTAACAAAAATCCAGAGACGATGTGGTTTAAACAATAGATGTTTATTTCTCACAGTTCTGGAAGATGGCAAGTCCAAGATCAAGTTGCTGGCAGATTCAGTTCCTGGTGAGGGCTCTCTTTCTGGCTTTCAAATGGCTGGCTTCTTGCTGTATCCTCACATGAAGAAGAAAAAGAGGGCTTTGGCCTCCTCCTGTTCTTAAAAGGATACTAATCACAACTACCCAAAGTGATCTACAGATTCGATGTAATTCTTATCAAAATATCTATGACATTCTTCACAGAAGTAGAAAAAAAAAATCTAAAATTCATACGGAACCACAAAAAAAAAAAAAAACCAAATAGCCAAAGTTATCCTGAGCAAAAGGAACAAAGCTAGAGGCATCACACTACCTGACTTCAAAATACACTACAAATTAGAGTAACCAAAGCAGTACAATGTTGACATAAAGACACATAGACCAATGGAACAGAATAGAAAACTCAGATACAAATCCACATATTTACAGCCGACTGATTTTCAATGCAGGCACCAAAAACATACATTGGAGAAAGAACAGTGTCCTCAATAAATGGTGATGGCAAAACTAAATGTTCATATGCAGAAGAATGAAACTAGATCCTGTATCTTTCATGTATACAAAGGTTAACTCAAAGTGGATTACATACTCAAATGTAAGACCCAAAACTATGAAACTACTAGAACAGAGGAAATTCTTCAGAACATTGTTCTGGACAAAGATTTTTTTGATAAGACCTCAAATGCATAGGCAACAAAAGCAAAAATAAACAGGATTATATCAAGCTAAAAATCTCCTGCACAGCAAAGGAAACAATCAACAGATCGAAAAGACAGCCTACAGAATGGGAGAAAATATTTGCAGACTATCCACTCAACAAGGGATTAAAATCCAGAATATGCAAGAAACACAAACAACTCAACAGCAAAACACACACACACACACACACACAAATAATTTGATTTAAAAATGGGCAAAAGACCTGAATAGACATTTCTCAAGAGAAGACATACAAATGGCCAACAGGTATATGAAAAAATTTTCAACATCACTAATCATCAGGGAAATGCACATCAAAATCATAATAAGATATCATCTCACCCCAGTTAAAATAGTTATTATCAAAAAGAAAAAATAAATTCTGGTAAGAATGCAGAGAAAATTCTTACATTCTGTTGATGGGAATGCAAATTAGTACAGCCATTATGGAAAAATACATGGGGGTTTCTAAAAGTACATCTATCATATTAACCAACTATTCTACTACTGGGTGTATATCCAAAGGAAAGTAAATCTGTATGTAGAAGACATATTTACACTCCCATATTTATATTGCAGCGCTATTCACAATAATGAAGATATGAAATCAACATAACTGTCCATCAACAAATGAATGCATAAAGAAAATGTGGTACGTATACACAATGGAATTCTATTCAGCCACTAAAAAGAAAGAAATCCTGTCGTTTGCAACAACATGGATGGAACTGTACATCATTATGTTAAGTGAAATAAGCCAGCCACAAAAAAACAAATACTACATATGTTCAATCATATGTGGGAGCTAAAAGAGTTAATCTCATAGAATTAGAGAGTAGAGTAGCGGCTACCAGAGACTGGGAAGGGTGGGGGGAAGGAGAATAGGGAAATGTTTGTTAACAGGTACAAAATTACAATTAGACTGGAGAAATAAATTCTAATGTTCTCTAGCATGATGGCATGACTATAGTTCACAATAATTTATTATGTTTCAAATAGCAGAAGAGAAGATTTCAAATGTTTCCAACACCAAAAAATGATAAATACTTGAGGTGGTGAATATCCCAATTACTCTAATTTGATCATTACACATTGTATGCATGTATCAAATTATCTCATGTATACCATAAATATGCACATTTATGTATCAATTAAATTTTTTAATAAAAAATCTTTTAAAAGGACACTAATTTCATCATGGAGGCGCCACCCTCATCATCTCTTCTAAACCTAATCACCTCGCTAAGGTCCCATCTCCAAATACACTGGAGATGCATGCTGAAGCCCTAAACATTAGGGTTTAGGGATTCAACAAATGAATTTTGGAGGAGCACAAACATTAGTCCATAACAAGGAGGATGTGTGATATGAAGCATGAGGGAAGAATTGCCTTTAAACAGGAAAGGCAAATTTTGCTTGTATACTAGATTCAAGGCTACAGGAAAGTCAGGCACAAATAACTGCAGGTTAAGAGGGAAGGAGAGAAATGGGTAAGGTCACAATTAATAATGTCAATGTCCCCTATGAAATAGAAAAAATAAGGTGTCTATTTAGACATAAAGTGGTGGGATTAGAATAGAACTGCTTGAGCAGATTAGAGGACTGAGAATGGCTATCATAGGACATGGAAACAAAAACTTACCTGGGCAAGAGAAAGGACTGATAAGCTGAGTTGAGATCCACTTAAAGTCTGAGATCACAAACTATTAGCAGGACCAAATGACAAGGTTATTCAATTTTCTCCAGCAGTACTTAGTATCCTGGCAATAGAAGTAGAGAAGGTTCTGACAGCAAGCACCTTAAGTAGGATAGAGGTGAAGGTCATAGAATACAAAAAGACTAAATAATTCTAGGAGGCAATGTTAAATAGAAATTGAAATAAATCAAGACTTGGAGCAAAAAATAACTCATAAGCCAAGTTGCACAGTCCTCATAAGTGTTTGATACAAAGTCTTCATAAAACCAACATTTATGATAAGGAGTGGGGAAAGTGGAATAGCTAGGTTGCATAAAATCCAAAGGAAAAGAAATGTTTGCATGGGGATCTAAGAGAAATGGTTTAGTACAACACATAGAAATACAAACCCCTTCCTTGGCCCAGTAATGTGCAGAATATGAAGGAATGGCCTTCCTGGCCTCAAAAGGGCCACTAGGAATCAGGTTCCAAGGAGGAATAAATTTTGGTTAAAGCAAGGAGTGAAGAAAATGTTCTGTAAGAAACCTGGAATATAGGAAAGTTAATTTAAAATACAGTGAGGCTCAGCTGGGGCAGTAGAGGGCTAGGGAGGGAAGAAACAAAATGGGTCAGTGAGGAAGGAGTCCATGACAATGGGCAAGTGGGTGAAAGTTCAAAAGGATGTTCTTGTTCTCAGCCCCCACTCCATTTGATTCTGGCCAACTTTTAAGCCTATGGTGTGCCCCTCCCTATCTGGCTTTAGCCCTACCATTGCCCCTTCATCATGACTGACCTCAGCTTCGTAGCTTAGATGGTAAGGCTTTTTTTCCTGCATGTTCCTGGCTACCCAGTCCAGCCTCGACCCACCAGGGTCCCCTGTTTCCAACAATCTCAGGATCTGAGTCCTGTTCTTTGTCCACCATCCTTCCTTGACTTTTTTTTAATTATTATTACAATCTACGCTCCAAATGTTATCTTGTCCTTGTCCCTGAAATATAATCCTGATCTCTGACCAAATTTCCCTGGAACAAACCACATTCAACTCAACAGAGGCCTGCCTCAGAATGGCTTCCCACAAATGTATCCTTAGGACTGTTGGCACAACCTCACACACATTCAAAGGACCATAAATGATGCCCTTTCCTGTATCCTGTTGAGCTGTAGCTCATTGCCTTACATCCAATACCCTTCAAGGATTTTTTTTTCTCTCCTTTATTCGGCCTTCTAGCACCCATGGGGCAAAGATGTGAATCCCATGCTAACTATGGCATTGAAGGAACCAGAGTAAGTCACTGCAATATAATCAATCAGGTATTGGAGACAAAATGAAACTCAAGAGATGTGGCCAGGACATTGAACTGTGTCAGGAATTGGGTAAGGAAGGTAATAAGTGGGTATAGTCAGATATGTGCCACAGGCTCTAGGAAGGCAGATTTCAAATCCTAAGATACCAACGTGATCACATTGTCTGAGACTCTTGATAGACAAGAATGAGCAAGAGGATTAGGAAACTTCTAAAAAACTAAATTCCAACAAGATAATTACAGATGCATGTCAACACACAAACAAGCAACTTGTGAAAGAAAAATACAAATGGCCACAAACATGAAAAGTGTTAAAAATTATTAGCAAAGAAAAAAATGCAGATTATAACAAGACATGATTTTTTTTTACCTAGACAATTGACTGAACATTTTAAATTGTTGTGTTGAGAAGAATGCCAGGAAATCAGCAATGGTACTCTTAAATACTACTGATGGAAGTGTGCACTGTCATCTCCTTTTTGGAAAGCAAATTAGTGCCAGGCACGGTGGCTCACACCTGTAATCCCAGCACTTTGGGAGGCTGAGTCAGGTGGATCACTTGAGATCAGGAGTTCGAGACCATCCTGGCCAGTATGGTGAAACCCCATCTTTATTTAAAATACAAAAAATAAAAAAAATCAGCCAGGCATGGTGGCATGCACCCGTAGTCCCAGCTACTTGGGAGGCTGAGGCAGGAAAACACTTGAGCCCGGGGGGCAGAGGTTGCAGTGAGCCGAGATCGTGCCATTGCACTCCAGCCTGGGCAACAGAGCAAGACTCCATCAAAGAAAAGAAAAGAAGAAAAGAAAAAAAAGAGGAAGGAAGGAAGGAAGGAAGGAAGGAAGGAAGGAAGGAAGGAAGGAAGGAAGGAAGGAAGGAAGGAAGGAAGGAAGGAAGGAAGGAAGGAGGGAGGGAGGGAGGGAGGGAGCAAGCAAATTAGCAATATCTGTCAAAAGCTTGAAAATAATTTGTAGTCATTAAGAATAATGTTCTAAAAGAAAAAACAACATGAGAAACAATCATAGTATATTTATAGGTGAAAAAAGTTTACAAAATGTCATATGTGGTATGATCCCAAATTGGTAATGACAGTGTATACTTACATAGATCCATGCACACATATACATAAACACATACAATGTTTGTACAGATATGCATAGAAAAATGACTGAAAGACACCAAGCAAAGTGTTAATATTAATTATCTCTGAATCATGGAATTTTGGTAATTTTTTTCTCCTGGATGAGTCTCTCTACTTTCAAATTTTCTACAATGTAAATTGAATACCTTTGCATTCAGAGGAAAAAAATGTTTAAGTTGATATTTTAGTAAAGAAAGAATAAGAAAGACAAGTTTACATCCTGATAGAAAAAAGCAGGGGCAGGGGAGAGAAAAGATACCTCCAGAGGACAATACGGATACGAAGGGAACTTACTAATATACTGAGGCCTTTAAAAATAATTCAAAAGTTGAAGGAAAGAGGACACACCCAGAGATGATTATAAAATGCTGAAACACAGGGTCAGGAGGTGGAAGCCCAAAGTAAGCTCAGGCTTGCACTGAATGGAATGACAACAAAAAGGACCATTTTACTTACGTTTAGTCTAAGAAGAACAAAAATGGTCTAAGTGCTGTTGGGACAAATGGAGTGAAACTAATAACAACTTGTATTTCCCACCCCATGCAAACATGATAATAACAATAAACACAAAATAGTATTCCCTTGGCTTCAACTCTACCCATTCCGCAGAATTTCTAACATATGCGCACACACACACACACACACACACACACACACACACCCTTCACAAAGTTCCTTTCATATGGCTTTAGGAATGAATCCCTAAGGGTAAATAAAGATAATACCAAATCATCCAGGTTTCCTTGCTGTACATTTTTTTCTTTCTTATTCTAACTCCATGTTTAGAATACCAAATCATCCAGGTTTCCTTGCTGTACATTTTTTTCTTTCTTATTCTAACTCCATGTTTAGAATTCTCAAGTTATGGTCAACAACACCCAAGGTGAAAGCTACTACTGTTGCTGAAAGAGCAACCACCACTGTCGAGCTCTCTCCTGACAACACTAATGCCTACTCGCAGTTTGCATTCTCAAAGTCCCACAAAATCTACTGAGAAATAGTCCTTTAGGCATTTACCTGCTTTTGTAATGGCCTCCTCACCCCTGGATGCTGGTGTGATCTCCCGGGGTCTAGATCAGAGGACAGTTGCAGTGACACATATTAGGCTGTGCTCAGAATCGCCGTTCCTTCTGATAACTGGCCGTTCTCCTGGACCAACTTCTTGGCCTCCACTCTCATTTCTTCCTGTTCTTTCTGGTAATTCTATCCCTGAAAAGTCCTCAGACCTTCAAGTCAAACAGCCCTGTCAGACTGGCCCCACGTTACTCTGGGCAAACAGGCTCACCTCTGACTTCTAGGACAACTGCTCTTTGGGCTACAGCCGGGATTCTTGCTATGCTAATGGAGAACAGCAGAAACAATGACATTTCTGCTCCAATTTTGCTTCTAGCTTCTTTGTCAAAAAAGAGCTTCTGTAATTGGTGGGATAAATCTCACTCAGAGGGAATTAAAACCCAAGGTAAGTGAAGAGATCATGAGATGTTACCTAGCTGTTCAGAATCAGTTATGGACCCTGGCTCCGACACATCACAAACTTCTTTTGTGAAAATCTGCAGATAAAATGACCATGATCAATAACCAGTGAGGAACCTCAGAGAACCACAGAAGAGGTGCTAGGGATAGCCAGTCCCATTTCTGACCAGGGAAAAGAAAAAGAATCTAAAAATGAGAAACGGTGAATTTGTTCACCACACAGGCAATCGTCTAGATTTTTTTTTTAATGTAGTAGCTATGCATCTCAATCCACTGACTAAAGAGCACAAGAAATATAACTTCCTTGATTTTCTATAACAACTTAATTTCTCAGTCTGCACCCTTATTTCCAGGCTAATGGAAAACCTTAACCTCAGTCCCTCTGGGGACTGCTCCATGATCCCTGAATCTTCTGCAGAGCCAAGATGTGAGCAACAGGGGAATCAGATCCTCTAGTTTCCTCTGAGACATCCCTTGTCCCTGTCCTTGTGGCTTCTTTGTATCCAAAAATGCTCATCTCTCAAGAGAAAAAAAAAAGCATTGGTCACCAAAAATTACTCCTGCTGCACTAGCTTCATTGCATGTTTTCTAATAGGATTATAATCATGGTATCTCCAGTGTACCAAGATTTCAACAGAATAATTTAAAAGGTTATTTTGATGTTTCTGAAAAAAATGGATAAATGATATCTGGATGCTGGTATAGTCAATATATTTATAACCTAGTGAACCATGATAAAAGATAAGACACAGTCTAGTGCAGTTGCTAAGAGCCCAGATTCTAAAGCCTGACTGTCTAGATTCAAATACCATCTATTTCACTGCTAGATAGCCCCAAGGAAAAGTGCTTAAACTTTCTGCACCTCAGTTTTCTTATATATAAAAGTGGGGATAATGATTTTAACATAGTGACAGGGATTATTAGTGTTCAGTAAATATTTAGTGCTCTATCGGCTCTGGTACATTTAGATGAGGTCATGTGACTCATACAGGCCAATGGAATGTGCGTTGAAGTGATAGGAGCCAGTTCCCATCTTGGTCCTTAAAAACATCCACCAGGTTCTTCCTCCATCTCTCTCTCTCTCTCTCTGTCTCTCCCTCTCACTCACACACACTTTGCAAAGGCAGCCTTGCCAGCCACATGTACAAGATGGAAGCAGCCTAGATTCCCACAGCACCACTTGGAGGACACTGCCACACTGGAAAGCCAACCGACCCTGAAATATGATGTGAATGAGAAATAAATGTTTATTGTGTGAAGCCATTGAGATTCTGAGGTTTATCTACTGAGGTTGGTAGAGCTAATTATTCTGCCCAATAGGATAGTACAGAACTCAATCAATGCCTGCCACATGAAGTACACTCAATAAATGCAAGTAATATTTGGCATCATCTTCATCATCATTATTGGAAAGAACATTTAGGTTTCAGAATATTTGGGATTAAATGCTAATTTGTGTTGATGAAAAGAGTCAAACTCTGTAAAATATTTGCAGAGATTTATTCTGGGCCAAATGTGAGTGACCATGGCCCGTAAACACGACCCCCAGGAGGTCCTGAGAACACGTGCCCAAGGCGATCAGGGTGCAGCTTGGATTTATATACATTTGGGAGACATGAGACTTCAATCAAATACATTTAAAACAAACATTGGTTAGGTCCAGAAAGGCGGGACAACTCAAAGCTGGTGGGGGTATGGGGGCACAGCGGAAGTTCTTTAAAGTTATATTTCAGGTTATAGGTATATTTAAATTTTTTCTGGTTGGCAATTGGTTGAGTTTATCTAAAGACCTGAGCTCAATAGAAAGGAAATGTCTGGGTTGCAATAAGAGGCTGTGGAGACCAAAGTCTTATCATGCGGATGAAGCCTCCAGGCAGCAGGCTTCAGCAAAAATAGATTATAAAGGTTTCTTATCAAACTTAAGGTCTATGTTGATGTTAACGCCAGAGAGGTGTGATGTGGCATGTTCAACCCCCACTTCCCAACATGGCCTGAACCAATCTCTCAGGTTAAATTTTAAGAGCTCCCTGGCCAAGGAGGAGGAAGTTCATTCAGATGGCTGGGGGACCTTAGAATTTTATTTGTGGTTTATACTTGCCACTTGCTAGTGATGAGATGACACTTCATGTCTCAGGATTTAATTTGGTAAATAGAGAAAGCAACACTTTTCTCTCAAGGTTGTGGCAATTGACACAGAGAGATGTGAAGACACTTTGGGAACTGTTACACAAATGATAAATACTTTTACAACATGACTTAGTGTTTCTAATTATTCACTGCCACTCATTCCATGTGAGTTCTGGAGTGTTCCTGCACGAGTATGCACCCTCCTCCCATTGATGCTGGGATGGGTCACGTGATTTGCTTTGGCCAACAGGGGGTGAGGGGACTTGCATATTTGAGCAGAAGCTTACGAACCATTGTGTGTGTATGAATTAGTGAAACAGGAGAGTTCCCTGACCCCCTCGCAGGACATGTGATGGGGTGTGGCTCATATGTTCAGCTGCTGCACACTCAAACCCCTTATGGGAAGGGGAGCACACAGACAGGCAGATGCAGGAGCCAGGGTGAGCACTTTTGGGCTCCGGCCCTATGGTAGCATCTACAGGTGGGTGCCTGCAACTCCTGAAGCCCCAGTGGGAATGTTACAGTCCTCCTTTAGCTCTCCCGATGGCTAAAATGTTAATCAGTTTAGTGCCTTCTTCTACCCAGGCCCTTGTCCAGTGTCCGGAAAGAATCCGGTCACACACAGACTCAAAGGATGGTAAATGCAGGGGTTTTATTGAGTGGTAGAGGTAGCTCTCAGTGGGATGGACTGGGGATCTGGAAAGGGGATGCAGTGGAAACATAATCTTCTCCTGGAGTTTGGCTATCCCACGACCAATCTCCTCTCTGACCGTTTCTAGTCCAACTCCTCTCAACGTTCAGATGCTCCTTCTCTTCTCTCCTTCTCTATTGTGCCCTTCTTCTGCTCTTCTGCTCTTCTGTTCATCTGCTCATCTGCTCACAGCACCTGAGGTTTGGGGTTTAAATGGGTACAGGATAGAGGGGTGTGGTGGGCCAAACATTCGGATGCAAAAACAGGAATGCCTGTTCCCGTTTAGGGCCATGGGTTTCCAGGCTTGAGGGTGGGCCCTTTGCTGGTGAACCACCCTCTTCTACTCAGTATTTCCTTGCCTCCTGTCCATACCATTAGCAACATCTCTTTTTCTCCCTTTAACATGAGGAAAGCATATCCCAGATTGGGACCTCTCCTTGCTGGCCCTGAAATGAAGACAAATGGAGCAGAGTGACAGCAGAACCACAGTCAGCACAAATTGTAAGAAATAAACTCTTGTTGTTGGAAGCCACTAAGATGTGGCAATTGTTTGTTACTGCAGCATAATGTAACTTAACTTTAGCTACGTTACATATTAACCAAATGAAATTGACTAATAGAATAATGTTAATGTAGACATAGGCACTTGGCAATTTGCTCCAGTTTTCCTTCCTCAACATTTTTTTCTAAACAGCTTTTATTAAATATGAAGAGGAAATCGTGCTAAGGTGTGCATATGACAAGCTCTTGAGGTTAATAGCTAATAGTTTGCATAACAGAATCGAGAGCCAAAAAGAGAGAAACAAACTGGAACAATGGTTTCCCAAGATGCCATCTAACTGGGAGAAATATAACGTCTTCCACAGAACTGCAGGATAAGGAAGACAGCAGTTCTCATGAAAATAATGTAAATTTTATTTTATAGTCAACAGAATATAAGGCAAGAGCATGAAGTTGTTGCCCCCCCCAAAAAAATGGACTTCAGGCTATATTCACAGAAATGTGGTACCCCAAATAGTTAGTTTTAAGTATCTTCACAACTGCAGTCACTTTAATTTGTTGAATTCCCTCTTGGTTATAGAACCTAAAGTGAAAATAATCGGATTTGGTTTAACTCCAAAAAAACAATGACTAAGTTGTATAAGGTATGTGTAAATCCTGTAGGAGAGGAAAGTAGGAAAACTTAAGAGAAGAGAGGAGAGGAAAAAGAGGAGGCTACCACCTTAGGAGAGTTTAAATAAATGAATTTAAGCATTTGAAAGCCTGTCTTTTAGAATAAGTATTAGAATTAGTCTGCATGACTTTGAAGTACAAAACAGACATGGCAGGGAAAAGAAAGGGATTTTCAACAAATAGATCCCAAATTGAAAGGGCTGCTTGGGATGTGTTGGAGAGGAGACCCACGTGTGAGTACAAATAACAATTAAGTCTCAATGAGAGCAGAAGTCTCTTCTAAATGTGAAGAATCCAAACCAATTTGCAGAGGGCAAGACTGGATTAGGCCAGTGGAATACCTTGGGGAGGCTATTAATAATTCACAATTTGCAGTTCATCTTGGAAAATGAACTTCACTTACGAAGGAGAAGTGCAAAATTGGTATTATTTAAGATAGTTCTACCCTCACAAAGCGGGGAATCACCTTCACTCCCCCACAGCCAGGACAGCCAATGTGCATTCGATTTAGAAATGGGCTGGTCTGTCACACGGGCACTTTCTTCCTCTTGTCAGCAAAAGAAAGACACATCTTTGGCAAACCTTCTGTTTTAAACCTGGCATTTCCATTTTTCATTTGTCTAAAACAGAGGGAGGGAAAATAGCTATGAGAATACAACTAGTCCCAACTGGTAAAAAGAAAGGCAAGTAGCCAACATAAATATTATAGCATAAGGCTGAAGCAGAGAAGAAATGAGAAGAAAAGATCAGCCCCTCTGAAAAGGTTCTCTCAAAATAAAAGGCCATGCCAAGAAAAGCCACAGGGGCAACACCACAAGCCCAAGGAGAGCTTTAATCAGGAAAACCTGGCCTCAGGCACACGCATGCAGCTTCCTACTCGCCTTTCTGTGTGCCATTTTCTGAAAATTAGGAGACAGGAGGTTTGTTCATGGCCAGATGAAAAAGCAATGCACGCTTTCAATGGCAGCACTGGTAGGAATCATGTTTCTACAGGTTGTTTTCCTCTACCTCCCATATATCTCATGCTATATAATCTCCCAGGGCCATCTCACCTGATCTTACAGTTTCAGTGGTAAGCTATCCACCCCTAAATCTAAACCTGCAGATTGAATCGACCAAAGGAATCAAAGATATTTATATCCTGTTGTTTATTAAGTAACTGTCGCTTGGATTTCCTACTGACACTCCACATTTACAAGGTCCCAAACTCCCACATTTATCCTCCTACTGAGGCAAGATTTTTCCTTGACCCCCTTGCAGAATAGGTGTGCCCTGTTTACTCAGCCCATCATGCCCAGCCCCTCGCAGGAGGGAGCATGCAAGTGAGTGAGTGCAGGAACCTGCTGGCCACTTTGGTGCCAGCAGAAACAAACTCTGTGCAGGCCCCATGGCAGTGCCCAGGTGGGGGTGCCTGTGACCCCAAGGCCTCAGAGAGCGTGTTACAATGTTCTCTTAGCTCAACCATCCATGGACGGCAGTGTGCTATCAGCTCAGTGGCCCCTTTGCCTCATCAAAGTGGGTGGCTACCTCCCGCCAGCAAGAGCAACAAGCCAATGTGACAGCCTTTTTGGGTATCCCAAACTCTTGTCCAGTACCCAAGAAGAATGAGGTCATGCAGATAAATTGGAGGATGGTGAATGTGCAGAATTTTATTGAGTGATAAAGGCAGCTCTCAGCAGAGAGGGGAGCTGGAACGGGGACGGGAAGGGTAGATTGCTCTCCCCTGAAGCCAAGTTGCCTCTCTGTCTGTTCCTCCGAAGTCAAGTTGCCTCTCTCTGATGTCCCCTATCTGCCTAGAGTTTCTCCTCCTCCTGCCTCTATCTCTACTCTAATAGACAGTAGGGTCAGGAGCATGGAAGTAATATTCCTTATTTTCCTCTCTGCCTCATCATCTCCCCCATTTATATTCCACCTTTCCTCACCTCCCACCTCCTCATTCCCATGCAAGTCCTGTTAATTACAACTCCCAAGCATTTCTTCCATCCTGGTGAGCGCTCTCTTGGTTCACCACCATCATCTCTAACCTGGATTGCTGAGACAATCTCCTGGCTGGTTTTCATGATTCTAATCTTACCACCCTCTAATCTGTTTTTCACATAACATCCACAATAATCTTCCTAAAAGTGTAAATTGATACTACTCTCCTATTTAAACCCCTTCAAAAATTCCCTTTGGCCATCAGGATAAAGTTCAGAATTGCTAATGTTGAATAGAAGACCTTTGTATTTCATCCCATGTGTCTTCCCTGACCTCTCTCTAGCCTTTTAGCCCTCTTCCCACACACACCCAAAACAGCTTCATCATGTCACTGAATTTATCATACTCTCTTTTAATCTTCATACATTCTACTCCTTTTGTCTGGAAAGGTCTATCTCTTTAGTGGTCACACGCAACCAGTAAACTCTTACTCAAACTTCAGCTCCATTGAAAAGCCTAGCAGACCTTGTTAATGCTCCCCTCTTCCCCTACCCCCAAACAGTACCATTATCATCTGAGCCCTCTGCAGACTGTCCCTCCACAGACACACCAATAGTTTCTTGCCTGTCTCACTGCCTAAAGGAACATTCTGATCAGGAGGTGGTGCTCCACCCACTTGTCAGGTAGCTACCCCAGGAGTGACCCTCAACTAATGAGGGTTAGAAGTTGCTGGATAACTTGCTCACCCCTCCATAGGACAGCTCTGAGATGTGCTCTATATGGTTTCTTAAAGGGTCACTAGTTGGGCCAAGTCCTTTTTACCCATAGCAGAAACCTGCTCATTAATTCACCCAGTATTGGCTTCTCTTCCTTTCCCCTCTTACTTTCCCATTCACTCAATCATGCTTTTTGGACTCTTCCCTCAAATAAATTCCCATAACATTAGGGGAAACTGGATGAGAAGTCTACAGGAATGCCCTGTACTTACTATCTTTGAAACTCTTCTGTTAGTCTATAATTGTTTCAATATCAAAAATAAAAAGAAAAATAAAGTCACCTTTTTCCTGTAAATACCAGAATTGTAGTAGCATGCACCCCTGCTGGTTTTATTTGAAAACTCTAGCCCCTGGCCAGGCACAGGTGTTCATACCTGCTTTGGGAGGCCAAGGTGGGAGGATTGCTGGAGCCCAGAAGTTCAAAATTTGCTTGGCAACATAGCAAGACCCTGTCTCTACAAATAAAAAATAAAAAGTTAGGACATGGCAGCATGTGACCATAATCCAAACTACTTAGGAGGCTGAGGCAGGAGGATCAGTAGAGCCCGGGAGTTTGAGGTTACAGTAAGCTATGATCATACCACTGCACTCCAGCCTGGACGACAGAGAGAGACTGTGTCTCTCAATATACATATTAGGTCCCCAAAAATGTCCTCCAGCTTTTTCCAGGAGTTCCTTCAGTTTTCTCTCACATGTACTCAGCACTGCTGCTGCCTCTACTATAAATAATTCTTATTAAGTCTTTGCTTCACCGGACGCAACTACCATTCACCATCATCTGTTGCTACCACACTGTCGACCCTGTAAGAAAGAGAAGCTCTCCCATTGGCTACTCCATCTCAAGGGTGCCACAAGATTTTCCCTTAATTTATCACAGCAAATTAGAGAGTAGGCTGTTTTCTTCTGGAAGACTTATGGCCTTGAGTTTTATTTTTCACTAAATTTTTTCCCACTTCATATATTAACAATAATTTTTTAACGGGTCATAGGCCTAAATATAAAGTCCAGAACCATTAGTCTTCCAGAAAAAAAAATAATAATAAGAGAATATCTTTGTGACCTTTGCACAGGCAAAGGTTTGTGGACAGAATGCAAAAAGTCATACAAGAAAAAATGGATATGTTGGACTTCAACAAGATGGAAAATTTCTACTCATTAAAGTATGCCATTAAGAAAATGAATTAAGCCATAGACCAAGAAATAATATTTGCAGCACGCATATGTGACAAAGGCCTTGTATACAGAATATGTTTTAAAATATCCTGCAAATCAACAATAAAATCATGTACAATTTAATAAAAAGTTGGCAAAAGACATAACAGACATTTCACAAAAGAAGATATACGAATGGTCAATAACCACATGAAAAGGTGCTCAACATCATTAGTCATCAGATAGATGCAAATTAACATAAGTAAAATACCATTTCAAACCCCACTAGAATACCTACAATTTAAAAAAATACTTGAAACACAAAATGTTGATAAAGATGGAGAGCAACAGGAACTTTGATAAGAAGGTAGAGTGGTACGGGTTTGGAGAACTGTTTGATAGTTTCCAATAAAATGAAGTGCATGTCTTAACTTTATTAGTAGTAGACAATTCTACTCCTAGGTATTTACTCTGGGTTGGTGGGTCAGGGAGGGACATGTCCACAGAAAGATTTGTGAAAGAATATTCATTCATAATAGCCCAAATTAGAAACAACTCAATGTCCATCAAGAAGAAAATGAACAAACAAATTGTGGCATATTCATGCATTGGACTCCTACTCAGCAATAAAAAAGAATAAACTACAGGGCAGGCGCAGTGGCTCACGCTTTAATGCCAGCACTTTGGGAGGCTGAGGTAGGTGGATCACTTAAGGTCAGGAGTTCGAGACCAGCCTGGCCAACACGGCGAAACCCTGTCTCTACTAAAAATACAAAAATTAGCCCGGGTATGGTGGTGCACAGTCGCTGTAGTCCCAGCTACTTGGGAAGTCCCAACTACTCAGGGGACTGAGGCAGGAGAATCGCTTGGACCCAGGAGGCAGAGGTTGTAGTGAGCCGAGATTGCACCACTGCATTCCAGCCTGGGCAACAGAGCAAGACTCGCCCTCAACAACAACAACAACAAAAATGAACTACTGATTCATGCAACAACACGGATGAACCTCAAATATATTATGCTAAATGAAACAAGAAGAAAGAAAGACAATCAGTTGTGGGAGGCAGTGTTACGGCACACTTTATTTCTGAGCTTCTATCCTTGATTAACCCCAAGGCCAAAATAAGTGAAGCGAATTCATTAGCAAGCATGGCTAACACCCAACCAATACCATGTGTTCCACCCATTCAGAGCTTTGGACTGTCAGGAATTAACCCCCAGTGGGCATCATTTATCAAGTATTAATTACAATTGCTGCTTGCTCAGATTTTTCTGGAGATAGGATAGGACAGTCCAGATTTCATTCAAATCCCAGAGGAACATTTCCTCTAGAAACTGGACCCTGCCACATCAGACATGACAAGACTTCCAAGCAGGGGACAAGGCAACCATCCAGGAGACTGGCAGTCACTGGCTGGCTCTGCCAACACCCCACGCGGCTGTCAGCATGACAGGACAGAAAGGGGCAGCCCTCCCACAGCCCCCAGCAGAAGCCACACATTGTATGGTGGGGCAGGAGCCACTGGAAGCAGGAGAGGACTATTTCAAACTATGAAGTGGGAGCAAACATGGCAAATTGTGACCTCATTCCTAAGCAGGAGCAAAGTCATTCTGGCTACCAACAGAGCCCAGCCCCACTGCCAAGACTGCATAGGCTTTCAGTGGGAAGAGCCTTCTGCTTGGGGTTTTAATGGCCCCTAAGAAGGAGAAGGAAATACGCTAAGAGAATGGTCAGCAGGTTTTTTTCCTGGCTGTCCAGGGAACACAAACAATGCCATTACTAGACTTCTTGAAAGGGAAATGGCCACCCAGGCACCCCTTCCTGAACCCAGGCCTGGGGCCTCAGGCCTGCCGGCCAGTGGGCGGCCTGCTCAGTGTGCTGCTTCCAAAGCAGTTTCCAAAAGCAACTGAAAGCTACAGCATGAGTGAGCCTGGAAGACACAGGACTCAGTGAAACGTGCTAGTCACAGAAAAGGACACATGCTGCATGATTCCACTTATACAAGGTACCGAGGATAGTCCAATTCTTAGAGACAGAAAACAGCATAGTGCTTGCCAGGGATTAGGGGTAAGGGTGGAAGGGCATGGGGAGTTATAGTTTATTGCCTATGGGGTTTCAGTTGGGAAGATGAAAAAAATTCCCAGAGATGGGTGTTGGTTGTATAATAATGTGAATATATTTTATGCCACTCAACTGTATCCTTAAGAATAGTTTAAATAGTAAATTTTATGTTATATATATTTTACCATAATTTTCTTTTAAAAAGTAGCTGGGGAAGGGATGTTCCCAATCATGTCTCCCATGCTATGAAGTCATCCTGTCCATCAGCTCTGCTCCTTGGACTATGTCCTGACTCAGGTCTACCAATAAGCACAACTCTTAATTTTTCCAGAATGTGCATTTGGGCTTAGAAAGGCCTTTCCTCCTCATCCTTCCCCCAGCATACCGCCTCACCACATACCTATCAGGGAGGTGAGTTGGTCAGTAGAATTATACTGAAGGATCAAGTCAAAATATTAAAAAAAAAAAAAAAATTCAGAGAGATGATCCTGACCAAGATGGCAGGAAGAGGGAGGTAGGAAGCCGTCCCTGGGTGGTATAGCCAATAATGTTTTCTTACAGGACTCCTCATTCCACTACCTCCTTTCCTCACCAGATACCTCTTCCCCAAACCTGGCCTCAGGTCTCCTGCTCAAGAAAAACAAATCCTATTTTTAGGAAAGAAGCTCAAGACTCATTCCGTGGAAATATAAAGTAAAAGTTTTAACTTGTTACCTCTAGCAGGGCTATTGTATCTGTGAACATGGTGTTGGTAGGAGAAATCTAGCTGTGGGATTTTAGGGAGTAAACAAGAGGGTGGTAGGGCAGGAGGTACAAGAAGGTCTTCAGAAACTCCTGAAGGAGTATTTAAAGGCCGTCTACTCATCAACTACAGGCAGCCTTCAGCTTTTCCTCTGTAAAGATTTATCTCTATTAGGGCCCACTCCCAGATTCCTGCATAGGAAGAAGAAAAAGCAAAAACTCAGGAAAAGTAAATATGATAGCTACTTTTTGTTAAGCATTTACTATATAAAATACATTATCTTATTTAATCCTTCCAGCTGCCTTGTGAGAAGGTTATTATTCACATTTGACAGATATGGAAACAGACTTTGAAAGAGAAAACAACTGCCTTTTTAAAATATCTATATAAACACATGGACAGTCTTGGAATTGTTTATTTTCATTTTGGGGGGGTTTGCCACATTTTCACATTTCCCTTTTCCTCCATTGACAACTCCTTCTCTTGGACCCAAAATACCAGCACCACAGGCAGGAGACTATAGAAGTCAAGAGCACAGTTTGGAGTGAGAGAACCCCATGTTTGAACTCATTACTTACTGTTGAATTGTGTGTGTGTGTGTGTGTGTGTGCGCGCGCGCTCACACGCGCGCAACATCAGCTCATGTCTGAGAGAGCATGCATATGTGTAAATCAACCCTATCTAAGGACCAGTCTTTATGTAACAAAACTGATCATCTTTAGAATAAAAATCTTTAAAAAGATGTCTGAAAACATACATCAGAACTGAGCACTATGAACACACCCGATCTGGTTAGGTCTTCATCAAAGAACATGTTTTTGCAATCCAGTTGTATATACCCCTCCAATATTTATGATTCTGTAAGCATTCATTTAACAACAAATATGTTAGGCACCCCCGTGGGAGAGCAGATAAAAAAATGAATAAGATTCCACCCTCATCCTCAAGTAGTCCATAGTCCCATAAAGGATATAGACAGGAGACATGTAAATGAATGGCACAATAATTGATAACACAGAGATGGACGCAGTGCTGTCAGGTCACAAAGAAAGGGATGCCTCAAATAAGTAGGAATATGCCAAGGGAAAAAGATGGGAGAAGCACTCCAAGCAGGAGGAAGATTGTGTGCAAGGATACAAAGGCTTCAAAAATATGTCACTCCCAGAGAGCTGCAAGTAGTTCACAGCTGGGACACAGGTAAGGGCTGGGGCAGGCGACAGGACCCGTCCAGTAGGCCAGGGCAGCTGGAGTGCCTCTTCAGTCTCGAATGAGTTTGAATTTCACCCTACAGGCGACAGGAGGCTGTTGAAGATTTTTAACCCAGTGGTAACATGATGAAATGTTCACATCACAAAGATAGCTTAGGCCATCGCTGTGTGGAAAATGGACTGGAAAGAAGTGGAAACATGGAGACCCATGAAATCTCCTGCAGTGATTCAAGTGAGAGAATATTGGAGCTTGAACAACAAATTCAAGAGGCTCTGTCAGGGACATTGGACAGAATTTGGTGGAGAGGGGTATTAAACAGGAAATTATTTAAAATGATTCCAGTGTTTTGGGCTCATACATTAGTCAACTGTCCGGCAAAGAGAGGGACACACCTTCTCCACTGAGCTTAAGAGCACATCATGGAGGCACACAGATCACCTAAAGCCCCATGAGTCCCCCTCTACCAGGTTAGGGCACCACATAAAAGCAAACTTTCATTCCTGTCATCTGCTCCCCTTGCCACCTTGTCTCCCATCCTGCTTACAAGGGTTCATATACAAAAACCCATCTTGAAAGCTGGTCCTTCTGCACACCCTGCTGCCCATGCCAACCTGCAGGCACAGACACAAGTTTGGCCCAATTCATTTTTGTGTGCTTCTGTAGAATTCTTTTCTTTGGGTTTCTAAAATATAATTTCAAGCCACCTGTCATCATGGAGCAGCACACCTTTATTTTTAAAGCCACAGTGAGTGCATCTGGGCCTCTAAAGAATCCTGAAACCCATACATGTCCTTAATTGATCCAGCAATCAAGTGCTGCCAGGCAGCCCACATGGGTCAACTGAAACACCCACATGTGGTTTGCCTGCCCCAACCTAAGCCGTGCAGTCAGCCAAGTCTGTCAGTGATACCCTCTGGGCTCAAGTGTCTTTGGGACTAATTGCCTGCCAGTCACAGTCAGACAGAGCACATTTATTCCTCCTACCTGGGGGAACATTGAGTTTTATGAATTTTTCATTACAACCTTTATCTCTAATAAAGATGTACATGAATATTAGCTATAAAAATGTTCAGCATATCATTGTAATAGCAAAAAGTTGCAACTCATCCTGTTAGAAACAATAGGATACAATTAAATTAAAACCTATCAATACTAGGGAATAGTATGTGACTCCTAAAAACGTTGTTTCATAAAATGATCTACTAATATGAAAAGATGCTCACTACAGAATGCTTTTACTAGAACATAAGTTCCATGCAGGCAAGAGCTTTGTTTCCATCAGTGTACTCTCTGTGCCCAGAACAGGGCCAGGTACATCAT
Organism: Macaca nemestrina; assembly: GCF_043159975.1. NCBI lineage: Eukaryota > Metazoa > Chordata > Mammalia > Primates > Cercopithecidae > Macaca > Macaca nemestrina. The sequence goes on along the minus strand of NC_092130.1, from coordinate 106,494,227 downwards.
AGGCATTCGTTAAATATCTACTGACTGAATCAATATAAGTGGAAAAGCAGATGACAAAAGAATATGGTTTCATTTCTGTAAAAAGAAATATACATGCACAGAAAAAAATCTAGAAACAGATACATCAAAATGTTAGCAGTAGTTTTCTCTGCGTGGGTGGGCCATTTTATCCTGTTTTGTCTCTTCTTTCCCCCTGTGAGCAGTACAAGGTATTATTACAGCAAGGGTCAAAACACAAAAGAAACTATCTGGGGGGTTAAAATGCCATTACAAACTCAATGCTAACTTTCCAAGGTCATCTATGAACCCATTGCTCCTTGCATGCCCTATTAACATTACATTATCTATCCATAATCCCACATGTAACCCAAAGCACTAATTTGCACTCACACAGAACAGAATCCCTGTATCCTGCATCTGAGTTGACCCCTTAGCTTTAGCCTCATTCTTAACCTGGGTTCCACCCACTGCCCTCAGGACTCCCATCACTCTTGCTAGAGCCCCATCCTAGCCTCTCCTTACTGAGCTCTGCAAAAGCATCCAATTCCTCTCAAACAGGAAAAGGACATTTTACCACTCTCTTCATATAAACAGCTTGCCCATGTTTGCAGTTGGACTCCTCTCCTTACTACACCAAGCATGAGAGTGTGAACACTTTTCACCCAGTTTCTCCACAGGCAATTTTAAAAGTACCCGAAGACGTCACCTGCTGGGGCCTAGCCCCAGTTAAACTGTGACTGCCCTGGAGGAAAATAGGGCAGGCAAAAACACTGCAACTTCATAAAATCAGCTTATATCAATTGCTTGGTACCAACACCAGTGCACATAATCCTCTTCTGGCTGCGCTAATTGGCTTAGCTTGCTGATGATTTTACAGCACCAGAAGCTGTTCTCTGATTCTAGGAATGAAAGTTGCCAAATGATCTTAAACCACAGCCCAGACGGCCCAGCGCCACCAGAGGCATATCTGGGAAAAGAGCTATTTTAAACGAATGCTCCTGTGGGTATAAGGATCCTTTTCTGTCTAGACTCCTGCTAACACCTGTTGCTCACTCATCCTGCCCCAGTTCACCTCCTTTTCAACAGCCGTGTGGCCAAGACAAGCCATGGCCACCTGACAGGGCCTGAAATGCGGCCACGTGAACAGCAGATCCAGGCAGCCCAGGCACCACATGCTCTGGCATGATCTGCTGGGCCCCAACAGCTCTGCTGCCAGGTGTCAAGGAGCCATTTGCAGGCAGAGAGCAGACCTGGCAAGGCAATATTTTAAACTTTCAGTGTGGCCAGGGAAAGGAGACTTCTTCCAGAGACTCTGCCATGCAAATCAGCATCAAGCAAGCAGAAGGAGAGGATGGCTGCATTTTGGTTCAACCAAACCCTTCATACCTAAGGCCCCTTTACCACGTCCCCAGTAGGTAGTTGTCTAGCCTATCCTTGAATCCGCCTGGTAACCAAGAAGCTCAGTACCTCATAAATAGCTCATGAGGCAGTCTTCCTTACACAGTGCTGAATTCCTTCCTGTGGCCTTTGCTCCTCTTGTTACACTTTAGAAAGTTATATAGAATGAACCTCATATGTCACTCATGCAATTCCATTCAAATCAATCTATGTTTCTGCATAAAACAGTTCAGATTCATAGGAGTAAATGAGCACTGGAACCCTGGGGGAGTTTTTCAATTCCTGGAAGCTCATAGCCTGGGTTTTAATAAGACCTAGGGATAAGAGACTAAGCCTGGGCAGGGTTGGAGGTCAGATCTGAGATCACTGCATAAAGGCAGGATTCCAAAAGGGCAGTCCTCAGAGGGATGAAAAAACAGTTTCATATCAAAAGTCAGTAAAGATCCTGTTTGATCCAACCTAGATTCTGGACAGAACAGGGAAAAAAATATTTTCCCAAGCTTCCTAAACACAAGTTCATATTCTTTGAAGAAAGTATTCACACTACATATGTAGACTGAAAAACTCAAGCTGAATCTTCATTTAAAATGGTCCTGAGCTGGCCATGGAAAAGCAAAGCAAATCCACTCTGAAGGAACACACTTTAATCCCAAGCCTTAAAGAATTATGAAAGATAAAGTTTCAAGTAACATCAGCTCAAAATCAAAAACCACTAAACATACAAGGAATGTTAAAGAGTAAAAAGTATCTACCATGATACAGAGTAAAAAAAAAAGAAAAAAAAGTAGAATCAGAACCATACAGATTTCAGACATTATAATTATCAGATACAGAGAATAAAATGCGCTTAATGTGTTTCTTTTTAAGTTTTTTAAAGTTTTGGGTGTATGACAAAGGAAAAAAGAATGCTCATCAAAATTAACAATTCAAACTGGAAAAATAACAAAATAGAACTTCTACAAATTTTTTTAACGTAAGAATTGAAATTATAAACTCAGTTGATGAGTGAGACTACAAAACTGGAAAGAGAATGAGTAAATCGGAAGACAGGTTTGAAAAAATCCACAAAATGAAGCACAGAGACCAAAAAAAATTGCAAAAGATGTTAAGAGATATGGATAAAATGAGAAGGTCCAACATATGTCCTATCTGAAATCTATAAAGAGATCACAGAAATAATGAGGTAGAAGCAATATGACTGGGAATGTTTCCAAGGAGAAATTCACAGATTCGAGAAGCCCAATAAACACCAAGGAACGTAAGAAAGAAAGGAGAAAAAACAAACAATCTCAACCCATCATAGTGGAACTGCAGAACATCAAAAGCAAAGAGATATTTAAAACAACTAGAGACAAATGAAAACAGATTATCTATAAATAATTTATATTACACTGAGAGCTAATTTCTCAGTAACAACAATGTAAGCCAGAAACCAGTAAAATAAGCTTAAAACACTGAGGGGAAAAAAAAAAAAAGTCAACCTTGTACTGTATTTTCTACCAAATGAAATTCACTTTAATGAATGATGGTAAAATAAAGATATTTACAAATAAATCAAAACTAAGAGAGTATGGCATGAGCAAAAACTTACTAATGAATATTCTAAAGGAGGTACTTAAGAAAGAAAATTATCCTAGGAAGTGGCTCTTATATACAAGAAGTGGTGGGCAAAGAAAATGGTAAACACAGAGGTAAGCCTAAACAGCAACTATGTAAATAATAACAATTATAGTAACTAGAGGAACTAAAAATCAATGCATAACTAAATTTATGACAATAATAATTTATGATTAAAGAAAAAGAAGGAAATTAAAGGCATTTGATTTCTTATATAGAAAAAGAATGAAAATATTAATTACCTTTAGACATTGTTAAATTAAATGTACCTCTTAAAATTTCTAGGCTAACCATTAAAACTATTGAAATAGTATATGAATTTCCAAACTAGGGTTAAACAATTTTGATCACTAGTGTTAATACAAAATAAAAGTCAATAAAGGAGAAATAAACATTGAAAAAGTGGGGGGAAGTATGAAATAAGATAACATGAATTCAAATCAAGCAGTAATCATTATTTAATGTATACAGATTAAATTCACCCACTAAAAACAAATATTGTCAGTTTTTTTAAGCCCAGCTATATGTGAACTATAAAAATAGAAAAGCATAAGGATGCAGAAATATAGAAAGTAAAAAGATAAAATATGCCAGCAAATAATTAAAAGAAACCTGAGATTGCCAAAATACATTTTAAGCTAAAAAAAATTATTTAGAAGCTAAAATGATCATTGCATATTGACACAAAGTTCTATTCACTAGAAAGATATAACAATTTTAAACCTGGAAACCCAGGATTATCATATTTATACCACATGAAATATATTTTGAGGCAAAAGGTACTATTTAGAAGCTAAAATGATTGTTGCATATTGATACAAGGTTCTATTCACTAAGAAGACACAACAATTATGAACCTGCATGCCCCTAAAAGGCAAAGGTTTGAAGGAAATACAAGAAGAAATTGATAGGTTCGCTATCATAGAAGGAAATTTTAATACATCCCTCTCAGTGACTGGTAGAGCAAATGGACAAAATTGTCTCTAAGGACATGTGGATTTTCTCACTGAACATCTACTCTAACCTCTCTCTGGTATGTCCTTGTGTACTGTGGGGCAAGAACACTCAGAAACTACATTTTCCAGTCTTCTTTGGACAACCCAGTTTTTCTGAGACAATCCTGGTTGATGTTCATTGCCCTGCCATAATTATTAACAGCATTCCCCTTTACCTTTGAAAATGTCTGGTATAGATAATAAATTTTATTGTTACTCTACCTGTATGTAGAAACACCATAAATGCAAAAGGTTCTTGCAAGTGTGCCATATTGGTGGTTCAAATATCAAAGCCACATTACCTTCAGTGGTGTAATTTTTCCAAACAAGCGAACAACCTTTCAAAACAAAACAAACTAGACTTCTCTTGGATTTACATGAGAGTGACATTCCTGGAAAATTCAGTGTATGTTAAAAATATGCAAAAAATACTCAAGGTTTATACAGAAAAAGGAGATCAAGTCTGGTCTTAGATTATTTTAAACAGGTTTTCCACCTAAGTTTAGGTTCCACCTCGGTTTAGGTTTTCTAAAGTATAGAAACACTTTAGGAAATCATGCAGGCTGGGTGCAGTGGCTCACTCCTGTAATCCAGCACTTTGGGTGGCCAAGGCAGGCAGACCACTTGACCTCAGGAGTTTGAGACAAGCCTGGCCAACACGGTGAAACCCCCGCCTCTACTAAAAATACAAAGATTATCCAAGTGTGGTAGCATGCACTTGTAGTTCCTGCTACTTGGGAGCTAAGGTGGGAGAATCACTTGAGCCTGGGAAGCAGAGTTTGCAGTGAGCCAAGATGGCACCACTGCACTCCAGCCCGGGCAACAGAGGGAGAACTTGTTGAAAGGAAAGGAAGGGGAAGGGGAAGGGAAAAGGGAAGGGGAAGGGAAAGAGGAAGGGAAAAGGGGAAGGGAAGGGGAGCGGGAAGGGAAGGGAGGGGGAAGGGAAGGGGAAAAGAAGGGAAGAAGTGGAAGGGAGAGAGGGAAAGAAGGAAGGAAGGAAGGGAGGAAGGGAGGGAGGGAGGAAGGAAGGGAGAGAGGGAGAAAGAAAGAACATCACACAGGATGAAGGCATAAGGGTGATATAATGGACTTTGGGGACTTGGGGTGGGAGAAGTTGGGAGGGGGTGATGGATAGAAGACTACATATTGGGTGCAGTGTGCATTGTACCCAGCGTGCACACAGTGACAGGTGCACTAAAATCTCAGAAGTCACCCTGAAGAACTTATCCATGTAGCAAAAAAACCACCCATATCCCTAAAACTATTGAAATAAAAAGAAAGAAAATCATGCAGGATGTGGGACATGCCTTCACTGGATGCTGCTGTTCCACACCTTGCAGGACACTGAGCATTTGCTGCTGTTTGCCCACAAGGCCCATTATGCATCCCCCAGTTGTTCTGACAAAACCAAAACACCGCCTATATTTCATATTATAGGTGAACATCAAGAACCTGAATAATAACATGCCAGGGGCTCTTAGGCCTTTCAGTACATACTGTCTTCCTACGAGTAAACTGCCTCCCCTCAGGCTCCAAAGTAAGTTAGACAGTGTCTGTGGGCCTGGATTTACCATATCTCAACCCCAACAGGCACTTCCAAAAGTTTCCTTGCTAAAATAAAAATACACTTTATTTTAGAACCATTTTAGGTTGATAGAAAAACATGGTAAAGGTGGTTCAGAAAGTTCCCATAAACACCATGCCAAATTTTCCCTATTACTAACTTCTCACATGAGTGTGGTACATTTCTTGCAATTGATGAGCCCATACTGGCATATTATCATTAACCAAAGTGCACAATTTCTTCAGATTTCTTTAGTTTTACCTAATGTCCTTTTTCTGTCCCAGGATGCCACATTATATTTCATAGTTATGCCTTCTTAGGCTTCTCTTGTTGATGAATTTCTTAGAACGTCCTTGTTTTTGACGACCTTAACAGCTTTGTAGAGTCCTAGTCAGGTATTTTGTACTGAATCCCTCAACTGGGATTTGTCTGATTATTAGACTGGAGTTCTAAGATTTGGAAGGAAGACCCCGGAGGTAAAGCACCATTGTCAACGCCTTATATGAAGGATACGCACCATCAGCATGAATGAGTGTTGTTGATGTTCATCTTGATCACCTGGCTGAGGTAGTGTTTGTCAGGTGTCTCTGCTAGAAAGTTACTCTTTACTCCCCTTTTCTATGCTGTGCTTCTTTTTCTACTCTCACCCATTTGTTTATTTAGCCAATTATTTATTTTTTATATCAGTATGACGTCACACTCATGGATATTCATTTTATATTGTGTGTTCATCCAATGCTGTTTTGTTGTTATTGTTGTGTGGTTTTCGTTTGGTTAATTGGTTGGGTTTTTTGTTTTGGGGGCTTGAGTATTTCCTTACTTTCTGGCACTACAAGATGTTCCAATATCATATATCCCGCCCCAGTCCTGGAATCAGCTATTTTTCTTTTTTTTTAATAGAAGATGGTGTTAGAAACCAAGACCTGGGTGCTACATGTGCTTGTTGCTATAGGGGTGTTGTTTCCAGGTCCCTTCAATTAACAGAGTGAGGAAATATGTGTGTGTGTACTAACCCATGTATACAAACATATCTAAAAAATGTCTACATGTATGCATCTGTGTCTATATTAGGCTAAACATGAGTTCATACTGATATCCTCAACTCTAATCTGTAACTACAAAGAATCATTCTAGCCTCTTCCCCTTGCTTATCAAAAATGTCCCACTGCAGAAGGGAGAAACCTGGCTCCCACCAGCCATCATTCGTTTACTTAATTATTCCATGTCAGCCGGGTGTGGCAGCTCATCCCTGTAATCCCAGCACTTTGGGAGCCCAAGATAAGAGGATCACTTGAGCCCAAGAGTTCGAGACCAGCCTGGAAAACTTGGTGAAACCCCGTATCCACAAAAAATACAAAAATTAGCTGGACATGGTGAAACGTGCCTGCGATCCCAGCTATTTGAGACACAGAGGTGGGAGGACTACTTGAGACTGGGAGGTTGAGGCTGCAGTGAACTATGACCATGCCACTGCACTCCAGCCTAGGTGACAGAGTAAGATCCTGTTTCAAAAAAAAATTATTCCTTTTCAGTATACATGTGTTTTAATCATTGTTAAGCCATGCTCCTACAGGAAACACCTTTCTTAACTGGAGTACAGTGCTTATGTACACTTCCATTTGTCTTTACTTCTGCAGACTCATTTCTAGCATTACTTAGGTCAGTACCTTTTTTCTCCATCTCATTCACTGAGGTTGTTTCATACTTTCATAATGCAGCTAGTTTTATCACATCTGCATTGCATCTGGGGATCCTCTGACTTTCTAAATGATGTTTTTATTTGGACACATTGAGGTTCACTCCTTGTACTATAAAGTACTGTGGATTTTGACAAATGCCTAATGTCATGTATTCACCATTACATGATTACAGTATCCTACAGAATAATTCAACCACTCAAAAAAAAAAAAAATTCCCCGTGCTTCACCTAGTCAACCCTCTCTCCACCTATAAATCCTTAGCAACCCCTGATCTTTCACCATCTGTATAGTTTTGCCTCTTCCAGAATGTCATATAATAGGAATTACAGTGTGTAGCCTTTTCAGACTGGCTTCTTTCATGGCAATATATATAAGATTCATGCATGGCTTTTTGTGACTTGATAGCCCATTTATTTTTATCATTGAATAATATTATACTGTGTGGCTATACCACAGTCTCCTTATCCATTCATCTATTAAGGACATCTTGGTTATTTCCAGTTTGGGGTGATTATGAATAAAGCTGTTATAAACATTCACACATAGGTTTTTGTGTGAGTATAAATTTTCAAATCAGTTGTGTAAATACCTAGATGCATGCTTATTGGATCATATGGCATGACTATCACTAGATCAGTAAGAAATTATCATTCCAGCCTGGTGCCATGGCTCATGCCTGTAATCCTAGCACTTTGGGAGGCCAAGGCGTGCGGATCACCTGAAGTCAGGAGTTCAAGGCCAGCCTGGCCAACATGGTGAAGCCCCCATCTCTAAAAAAATACAAAACTTAGCCAGGCATGATGGCAGGTGCCTGTAATCCCAGCTACTCGGGAGGCTGAAGCAGGAGAATTGCTTGAACCCAGGAGCCGAAGGTTACAGTGAGCTGAGATTGCGCCACTGCACTCCATCCTGGGCGACAGATTGAGACTCCATCTCAAAAATAAATAAATAAAATAGAAAACATCATTCTATCTTCTAAAGTAGCTGTATCATTTTGTATCGTTTATCTTTCCAAAGTAGCTATATCAAGTGGAATAAGAGTTACCCTTGCTCTGCATCCTTGCCAGCAACTGTTATTGTTCATTTTTTTTTATTCTGTCTATTCTATTAGGTGTGGAGTGCTATCTGGTTGTTGTTTTAATTTGCAATTCCCTCAGGACAAATGTTTACCATATTTTCATATGCTTATTTGCCATCTGTATATCTTTTTTGGTGAGATGGCTGTTCAGATCTTTTTTCCATTTTTTTGGTTGAGTTGTTTTTTTATTGTTGGTTTTGAACAGTTTTTTGTATATTTTGGATACAAATCCTTTATCTGATATGTGTTTTGCAAGACATGTTTCATCAGGTATGTGTTCTGCCAGTCTGGTTTGTCTTGTCTTTCTCTTAATAGTATCCCTTTCACAGAGCAGAATTATTGATAAAAAGTTCATGTCTTAGTCTATTTTCTGCTGCTTTAACAGTATTACAGGCTGGATAATTTATAAAGAATAAAGTATTATTCAGCTCACATTTCTGGGAGCTGAGAAGTCCAAGATTAAGGGGCTGTATCCTGTGTGGACTTTCTTACTAAATCATAACATGGCAAAAGACAGATGGGTAAGCACGTATGCAAGACAGAGAACACACACTCCCAAAGCCCCTTTTTAAAGCCATTAAACCCAGCCGTTAGTACAGAGCCCTCACAGACTAATCACCTCTTAAAGGTGCCACATCTTAATGCTGTTACAACAGCAATTAAATTTCTTATGAGGCCGGGCACGGTGGCTCATGCTTGTAATCCCAGCACTTCGGGAGGCCGAGGCAAGTGGATCACCTGAGGTTAAAAGTCCGAGACAAACCTGGTCAACATGGTGACACCCCACCTCTACTAAAAACACAAAAATTAGGTGGGCATGGTGGCACATGCCTGTAGTCCAGGCTACTCAGGAAACTGAGGCAGGAGAATTGCTTGAACCCTGAGGCAGAGGTTGCAGTGAGCTGAGATTGTGCCATTGCACTCCAGCCCGGGTGAAAAGACCGAAACTCCGTCTCAAAAATAAATAAATACATACATTTTATATAAGTTTTGGAAGGGACATTTAAACCATAGCAGTTCAATTTATCAATTTTTTTCTTTAATTGTGCTTTTGATGTTGTATTAAAAACTTATAACCAAAGACAAGGTCATCTAGATTTTCTCCCATTTTTCTTCTAGAAGTTTTACCATTTTGTGCTTTAAAATTAGGTATACAATACATTTCAAGTTAATTGTTGTGAAAGGTGTAAGGTCTGTGTCTAGGTTCAGGTTTTTGCATTTGGATATCCAGTTGTTCCAGCACTGTTTGTTGAAAAGATTATCCTTTCTCCATTAAATTGTCTTTGCTTCTTTGTGAGAAATCAGTTGACTATATTTGTGTTGTTCTATTTCAGGGCTCCAATTTATTGATCTCTGTGTCAACCTTTTAGTATCATGTTAGCTATTCTATACAAATTCTAGAATCGGTTTGGCAATATATACAAAATAGCTTGCTGGAGTTTTGATTGAGTCTGCTTTGAGTCTATAGATCAAGTTGGGAAAAATTGATGTCTTAACAATACTGAATCTTCCAATTCGCAAACACACAGTATCTCTCCACTCATTCAGATCTTTTTTTATATCAGTCTTACAGTTTTCTGAATATAGTTCCTGTATGTATTTTGTTCAATTTATGCCTTAGTATTTATTTTTGTGCTTTTGTAAGTGGTATTTTTATATTTTAAATTCAAATTGTTTTTATGTATGTAGGAGTACAGATACCTCGTAACAAAGAATTTCTAATTGCTCCCTTTTATCCCTTATGACATTGCAGCCATTCATTTTACTTATCCATGCTATGATCATCCAATACATTGTTACCACTAATACTTTAAATAGGTGGATATTTTAAATCAATTAAGAAAAATAAAAATATTATCTTTATTTCTTTTCCAGCACTCTTTATTTCTTTATATAGATCTGGGTTTCTGACCTATAGCACTTTCTGCCTGAAGAACTTAATATTTTTGGCAAAGAAGATCCAGCAGTCATAAATTTCCTCAGTTTTTATTTATAATGACTTTATTTCTTCTTCACTTTTGAAGGATAATTTCAGTGTATATAGAATTCTAGGTTTGTGGGGTTTTATTTTCTTTCAACACTTGGATATTTCATTCCACATTCTTCTTGCTTGCATTATTTCTGATGAGAAGTCCACTGCAATTCTTATCCTTGTTCCTCTCTACGTAAGGTGTTTTGACCTCTGCTTTCTTTCAAGACTTTATCCTTGCCTTTTGTTTTCTGCAATTTAAATATGATATGCAAAGCAAGTATTCATCCTGCTTGGCATTTTCTGAGCTTCCTGGATCTGTTCTTAGGTGTCTGTCATTAATTGTGGGAAGTTCTTGGCCATTATTACTTCAAATTTTTTTTTCTCTTCTGATTTTTTTTCTCTTCCTGGTATTCCAATTATACACATGTTATACCTTTTGAAATTTTACCTACAGATCTTGAGTAATCAGTTCTAGGTTTTGTGTGAGTTTTTCTTTTCTTTGTTTTTTCACTTTGCTCTTCAGTTTGGAAAGTTTCTATTGAGCTATCTTCAAATTCAATGATTCTTTCCTTGGTTATGTCCAGCCCACTGATGAGCCCATTGAAGCCATTCTTCATCGCTGTAACATCTCTGTTACAGTGTTTTTAGTTTCTAGCATTTCCTTTGATTCTTAGAACTTCTATTTCTCTTGTTATATTATCCATATGTACATGCATGCTGTCTACTTTTTCCCTTAGAGTCCTTAATTATAATCATATTTATTCTTTTAAATTCTGTATCTGATAACTCTTAACATCTGTGTCATATCTGAGTCTGGTCCTGATGCTTGCTTTTTGTCTTCAGACTATTTTATTCTTGCCTTTGGCAAGCTTTGTAATTTTCTGCTTAAAGCTGGACATGCTGTATTAGGTAACAGAAACTGGAGGAAATAGGCTTTTAATGTGAGGATTTATGTTACTATGACTGGGAGTTGGATTGTGTTTAATGCTTGGTACAACTGTAGGAGCCAGAAGCTTCAATTTCTCCAGTGTCCTTGTTTTTGCCTCCCCTCTAGACTTGGGTCTTCCCTAGGTATTACTCTCAGAGGAGTACGTGAATCTTGCATTTATTTCAGCTGTAGTCCATTCTTATTATACTGGAGCCCTATTGGTGTAGTAGCAAGGTATGGAGGGAAGGGGTATATGGTTAAATCTCAGTCCTTCAATTGACCTGTGTCTTTAGGCTGTGACCTTCACAAGCTCCAGTGGTATAGCTTCACCACCCCTACTTAGACAAGAAAGGAAGGCTGGAAAAGGCTAGAGTGGGAAGGATGTCCTTTCACTAGTGAGATAAGGTTCTGGTATTTTCCCTGGACAGTGGGCCTTTGTTAGAGAGAACGCTCTTGGTGTATATCACAATGAGTACGCTTCCCCTCCCCCTGCCAAGGCCACAGAGAATCTTTCTTGGATCTTTACCATGAGAACCTGGTGGACTTCCTGGAGGTAAAACCCACAAAAGTGTGAGTGTCCCCTGTAATGGTTAATACTGACTATCAACTTGATTGGATTGAAGGATGAAAAGTATTCATCCTGGCTGTATCTGTGAAGATGTTGCCAAAGATTAACATTTGAGTCAGCGGGCTGGGAAAGGCAGACCCACTCTTAATCTGGGTGGCCACTATCAGCTGCTAGTGCAGCTAGAATATAAAGCAGGCAGAAAAATGTGAAAAGACGAGACTGGCCTAGACTCCCAGCCTACATCTTTCTCTTAGGCTGGATGCTTCCTGCCCTTGAACATCAGACTCCAAGTTCTTCAGTTTTGGGACTCTGACTGGCTCTCCTTGCTGCTTAGCTTGCAGATGGCCTATTGTGGGACCTTGTGATCATGTGAGTTAACACTTAATAAACCCCCCTTTATTAATATATATAAACTTTTTTTCTTCTATTAGTTCTGTCCCTCTAGAGAACCCTGACTAATACATCCCCTAAGACAACATAATACTGTGGCCTTACAGGTTACTCACTCTTGGCTAGCCCACAGTCCACCTCTAGCACTTCATCAAAATTATCATTTAATTACCAAAGTTATCAGTGGCTTCTAATCCAGGTAAGCAGGTTTCAGCTGCGGCTCTTTGCATTCACCTGTCTCTCTAGATTTCAGGGTGGTGATCTGTCCTGCAACTTCATTTCTCTAATGGGTCTGAGAAAAGTCCTTGATTTTCCATTTTTTCAGGTTTTTTCTTGTTGTAAGAATCGGGGTGATGACTTCCAATCTAAAGAATTTTCAGAGCTGAAATTGAAAGTCCAAAAATTATCTATTTTAATTAGAAAAATTTAAAAACAAGACTGGAAATAGCTGGGTAATAAACTCATAGGGGTACTTTATAAAACGTCTACTTTTAGGTATATTTGAAATTTTCTATAATAAAAAATTATGGTTAAGAATCTGAAACAGGGTAGCTTTAAACAATAGGGACAGCAGAGAAAAAAATTAGTCAGCAATATTTGAATATCTAATATGGACCAGGGACTTTGCCAAGATAATTTGGATATAAGAATGAACACTACTATTTCCTGCCCTCATGGAGCTGTCAGCTTTTGGGGAGAGAATGACATTCAATAAATAGTTATGACTTAATTACTTAGGCTAAGGACTACAGCAGAGGCAAAAATGGTGCTGTGGGAGCAGATAACAGAGACTAGAGAATCTAACCTCATCTGGAGAGTTGGGGGAAGACAATCAAAGACCACCAGGGGACTGAGTACAGAAGGCCTGCTGTGCCTATTTCCAGGAGACCCAGCAGCCTGGATCAATGGTAATACCTGAACTTAGTCAGGCTGGACCCAGAGGCTGGCCTCCAAAGTTTACACATAATAACAATAATGTTAAAGGTAAGAAGAGAGAGAATGTTTCAGAAGAAAGCAAGTCTACGGAATCCCCCGTAGGCTCTTAAAACCCTGACCACCTGAATTTAGGTGAAACAACCAAGTGGGATTTTCACAATTCATTCTTACTTTCTATAATATTGACCATTTTCATGAATCCTTCTTCCCCACTCATTCGAATTCTCTCTGGATACCAGTAAACTCTGCACTTGTCATTTTGCTCCTGGAGTGACACCATAGGAGAAGGATTGTAATTTATTGACAGAGCAAAAGAAACAGGGACCAGGCAGAAGGAAAAAAAGATGATCTTTTGGAGGTCTGCACTCAGATATGCCATGATTTCAACGTATCAGTTAATGCAAATCACATGACTCTTGTAACATGTTTGCCATCAGGAAAACAGAAATGCCACTTACCAACTCTAGTGCAGATTGTTACTAAGCAAATTTCACAGCTATATCTACATAAATGTTTACTACTGATTTATTACACAGCTAATGATAATTAATGATGGTAATTATTAAAATACAGATTGATATTAGCATTTAGAGCAACATCTAAACTTTCCAAATTATCATCAATTTATAATTTTTAAAATAACAGCAATTAATCATTATGGTTAAATGATAACACTTTGTAATATATTATCATGTTTTCTACAAATAAGAAAAGCACTAGTCTATTATGGTGAAGATAATAACACTAACAATGGTAGAGTAATGATTGCTAATCATTTCCCATTATTGTCATTAAGATGTACAAATCACTCAAAATCACTGAAAATCTGTGAAATAAAAACCTAGTGAAGGCATATGATAAAATAAGCAATCTACAGTTACCAAGCCTACCAAATCAAGATTCTGGGTCCTGGTCACAATAGTGGCTGCCCATCAGAAAAGACTGGGGAATGTTCAAAAAATCCCAAAGCCCACCACCCTACCCAGAAAATCTGATTTAATCAGACTGGGTGTGTCTGATTTTGTTCTGAAAGTTCTCTAAGTCTAATGTGCATCCAGAGTTGAGAACCACTGCTCCAGGTGTCTCATTTTTATGCTTGAGAATAAAGACGTATTCGGTCCTGGGGCAAAACTGAATTGGGAAACCCACTTGCCCAGCCTCTGTCAATCAGTGCTGTGTGTAGCAGAGGAAAGAGTTGTTAGTTTTCGTTGTCAGGGAATTTTCTTCATAGAAAAGTACATTAAAATACCAAATTACAGTATTTACATATTTCATGTATTTTTCCCAACTGCGTTCCCATAGCAACTAAATCCATTTGCTCCCTACTTTCCTCTGAGTTATTTTCCATCATGAGCCATGCTTTATTAGTGAGGCAAGCAGTTTGCCCTCTGAAATGACTGTTTTGCTCTTTACTATTTCTTTGCCAGGGAATGCAACTCTGTTGTGTCTAACTCCTGTACTCCCTGAATTTGATAAAGTTGGCTTTGCTAGTTTGGGCAGAGACAGTGTCCCTGACTACTTTCCTCAGTCTGGAGCAGTCCCTGATTTTTCCAATGAGCTTACCAAAACCAAAAAGCAAATGGCAAGGAAAGGTTCCCTCAAGGAACCTGTGACTGGGAAAGGATGCAAGGAAGGGAATTGCTGAAATCCCAAACCGTGATGAGTTCACCTAAATCAGCAGTGGACAAAGGATAACCCGGCTCTCTGGGACCTCATTAGGCTTATCAGGTAGGGTCAGTGGTTAGACATCACGGCTTTGGAGATAGTCATCCACTAGCAAGCAGGAAGAAAGTCAGTCCTCTTGCAGCCTCTGAATCCCCAGAGAGCCCAAAAGAGCCACAGGACACTGAGATTTCTTTGTGATTTCACCCAGACAACTTGGCAGACTTTAGGGCTTGTTTGTTTGTTTGAAACTATGACATTTCACTTGCTAATGAGCCTCTGCCTTGCAAGGGGGACAGGGATGCCAAAGAAGACTGCGGGAGGGAGGCAGCAGGCCCAGTGCTTCAGGGCAGCTCTCCTTGTGGCTGCCTGACGCCAGGATGGACTCGGGCCGCCAGTGCCAGAGGAGAGAGAAGCGGCACCAGAGACAAGGCAATGCTTCAAAATCATCTGTTCTCAGTTGCTGACTCAGACGCCTCCTTCTGTGCCAGCAGCACTAATGAAGAGGACTTGCTTCCTCCTCCCTCTCAGGCTCCAAATAAAAACCAGAGCTATGGTGCAACGGCTCCCAGGCCAGGGGGCAAGTGACCCAGGCAGTATCTCAGAATGCAGCAACAGAAACCACACGCAGCGAGAGTGTGCCTCCCATCTGCAAGATCCGGTGCAACTTACATAGGTACATCTGTGGCACTGCTTGCTGCTGGGTTCTGGGGGTCATGGTGAAGTCCTTCAGTACTCTTCCACCAATAGCATTTATTCAAGAACAACGTCTATCAGTTAGGGTTCCAGCAGGAAACAGATGGTACTCTCAAATTGGGTTATTTGAGGAGAGTTCAATTAAGGGACTATTTACAAAGGTATGGGCAGGATGTAGGAAAGACCATAAGACATAGTGTATTATCTCGGAGCTAGGAAAGCAGGGCACTGCTCCTACACTAGGCCTAAGCAGTGGAATCCAGAGACAAAACTGTGTGGAATGACAGGAGCTGAGACCTTCAGTTGTGGGAGATAGCCAGCACACCACCACCACGCAGGGAGGAAGCCAGGAAATAAACACCTGGACCTCATTCTCCTCCCCGCCTTCGATCTGCTGCCAGTGCTTCCTGGTGCCAAACTCAACCAGAAACTGACGGCCTGAGAGCCCTCACTGCTGCAGTCCATACAGGTCAGCCTCCTGGGGCACAAAACAAGATGGAGAAGTGGGGACCTAGGAAGGCAGATAAAGACATCAAGCACCCTCTCTTACACATCAGAGCAGGTGAGATACTTCATGACTAAGGATATATTTATTCTGCCACTGCCAGAGCCCTCCCAGATGCAGCAAATTCTGAGATAATAGTGTCCAGGGGTTGGAAGATAACATTGAGAGCTTGCAATATGTTTAACCACAGAGAAGGCAAGTAGAAGCCCAACCTCCTCAAGAGCAGAGAAGTGATACTGAGGACACAGACAAACAACAAACATCCTAGCTCTGATTCAATGATACATCCCAGCCATGGATCACACGGTTGCTCTCCTGCTCAAAAGGAAATCGTGAGCACCATGAAATGCTCCCTTCACATGGAACATTTTGCCTGGTTACCTATTTGCACAGGCGAGTGGAAAAGGAAGCCTCCGTTATTCCGCAGTTTGGCATCATTTGTGCTGAGAATGTGCAGAATTAGACATAGACATACTGGCCAGGTGTGGTGGCTCACACCTGTAATCCTAAAGCTTTGGAAGGCCAAGGTAGGAAGATCACTTGGGGTCAGGAGTTCAAGACCAGCCTTGGCAACATAGTGAGACCCTATCTCAAGGAAGGCAAAAAAAATTAGCTGGGTATTACGGTTCTCAACTATAGTCATATCTACTCAAGAGGCTGAGGCAGGAGGATTGCTTGATCCCAGAAGTTCAAGGTTGCAGTGAGCCATGATCATGCCACTGCACTGCAGCCTGGGCAGCAGAGCAAGAATCTGAGAAGGAAGGAAGGAAGGAAGGAAGGAAGGAAGGAAGGAAGGAAGGAAGGAAGGAAGGAAGGAAGGAAGGAAGGAAGGAAGGAAGGAAGGAAGGAAGGAAGGAAGGAAGGAGAGGAAGAAAGAAAGAAAGAAAGAAAGAAAGAAAGAAAGAAAGAAAGAAAGAAAGAAAGAAAGAAAGAAAGAAAGAAAGAAAGAAAGAAAGAAAGAAAGAAGAAAGAAAGAAAAAGAAAGAAAGAAAGAAAGAAAAAGAAAGAAAGAAAGAGAAAGAAAGAAAGAAAGAAAGAAAGAAAGAGAAAGAAAGAAAGAAAGAAAGAAAGAAAGAAAGAAAGAAAGAAAGAAAGAAAGAAAGAAAGAGAAAGAAAGAAAGAGTTTTAAGAGTCTGACAGGATATACTTGGTTATCAAAAGTTCAATGTTTGAGGAAAATCAGCAGGGTTGGTTTTCATTCTGATGGAGCTGGGAGAAGAGCAGATATTTGAAATGGATGCACAGAAGGCTAGGTGAGATAATAGCAAGATGCTCTTCTGCTACCTTTATGGGGTGGTGGAAGTTGAGAGGCAATACTAATTATAACATCTGTCCTACCTAATTTAAGAGTCTCTGTCACTTGGGAGGCCAAGATGGGCGGATCACGAGGTCAGGAGATTGAGACCATCCTGGCTAACACGGTGAAACCCCGTCTCTACTAAAAAATACAAAAAAGTAGCCGAGCGAGGTGGCGGGCGCCTGTAGTCCCAGCTACCTGGGAGGCTGAGGCAGGAGAATGGCGGGAACCCGGGAGGCAGAGCTTGCAGTGAGCTGAGATCCGACCACTGCACTCCAGCCTGGGCAACAGAGAGAGACTCCACCTCAAAAAAAAAAAAAAAAAAAAAGAGTCTCTGTCACACATTCTATATGTGGCATCTGCTTGTATTATAAAGAACCTGAAGAGTAAGTGCTACGTACAACTCAAAAAAAAGATCTGACCAAATATTTATGGTGATGGTGGGAAGTATCACAGATTTTTAATCTAAGTTCATATGTAAACTTGATGGATCATTCTCTACTGCAATTTGTTCATAAAAATTCAAAATTTCATATTCTAGATTCTAAAACTAGCCCAAAGATTTATGCTTATATCAGTTCAACTCTAGAATTGTTCCACTCTAAGGTTATTAAAAAGAAGACAAAATTTACCAAACTGCTCAAAAGAACTGAGGTGGTAGCATTAATTTAACATCTCTGTGCTTTGCACTGTCTTTATTCAGTATATTAAATTTTTCCTAATTGTTTGATTAATAAGGTACCCCATGCACTTGAATAACTTCCTTTAAGAATCATTTTCTTTGTAGTCTATAGCTATGGTGATCATGCCAATATTTTCCCAAATCAACATTAAGTATTTTACCAAGTAAATATTACAACTTATCACCTTGACACATGTGAACCTTGAAAGCATATGGTCACTGTGGTTATAATACACATAGTGGCATGCTAGGGGTAACAACATCCACAATAATAGCCAAAAATAGTCTCTGAAAAGCCTTTCTTTCACCCATGAACCTGTTCTCCACGAAACTTGATTCTTCTGATTATAGCGGTTCAGAGTAAATTTAGACAAATGGAGGCATTTGTCATTTTCCTTGCACTTTCACCCTTTTGCCTCCTCATATCCAACAACCACCCCCTCCTGCCGCAAAAACAACATAGTAAACATGCAGAACACAAGCCAGTATGCTCCACTTTGCTCTTGAGCCATGGAATTTCTCCACTGTGCTCACTGTACACAAGCAACAGTATTCTTTTCAGTGTGATACAACACTTTGCCCAGACAGCTGAGGCCACAATTTCTCAGAAAGGCCCTTCAGTTTTCAATCTTTCATTTGTTCTCTACAATAATTGATGTGCAGGTCTTCAGAGCTATAGTCTCTTTCTAAGACCCAAATTAGTAATAGGGGGCACTTGGAGAGCTCCCTGTTGTCTCCTGTGGCTGTAGAGCAGGTTTCAGGAAGGAAAAATAAGACTGGTCCCAGTTGAGGGGGAGAGAATCGATCATCCTCCATCCACTGGGTTTGTGGTTGATTCAAAGTCAAGAATTTTTTAACCTCTCCTATAGAAAATAGGGAGCTATCACAGTTTTGTAAGCGGGATGCGAATTAATCAATAATAACTGTGTTGACAATGTGAATGATTAAATGGGAAGGGTAGAGAGATAAAACTGCAGTAGAGACAGCACATAACAGGAGTTTAGCTCAGGCAACTAAAGCAGTGGTAGTAGTGAAGAAGACAAAAATAGAGAATATCTAAAAAGAAAGCCTTTCAACATAGTCAAATGCTATGGAGAAGTTAAAGGGAGTAAAGGATTAATAAGATTTCTTTGAATTTGGCTATTTGTCTTTGTGGTTGCTATTATGAAAGCTCCAAGGACATAACCCCTTTTCTCAGAAAACCTTCACTCTAATTGAGGGGCCCAAAATGTCATTGAAAAGTTAAAGTATCTAGAACACAGTTTATGCCCACGAAATATTTGTTAAGTGACTAAGAAGGTATTCTTCCATCTTTTCCTTCCACCTTTCCTCTCCTCTCTTCTTTACTTCCTAGAGAGTTGTTTTTTCCCAGATGACAAAATGTTGCCACAAAAACAGTATTTTAGCTTATGGGTTCCTCATTTAAAGTTATTTTTCTTTCTTTGAGCTAGTTCTGACCTCACCTGCCATGTTAAGTAGTGGGTTTGATTGTATTTCTTAAACAGATCATTCCACTAGAGAAAAGATGATGGACTAGAGGCAAAAGGATAAGGTAAGAGAGATTCTTCTTTCTGGTCATTCGAGATGGCATCCCATCTTCCAGGTGCCAAAGGATAAATATTATTCCTTACAAGGCAAACTCAAACTCCACTGGGTCAAAAACACAAATATGCAGCTACAGACAAAATCCTTTCCCCAAAATACAAGGCTTAGAACCAGGCAGTCAGCTTAATTCTTAGAAGGACAGAGTTCCTCAAAGGTGATCCCAAGGCTGCCACAGAAAGCAATAATAAAGCTCAACACATGCTCTGGCTTAAACAATTTGCAATTAAGTTCAAAATTCAGGTGCTCAGAGTGCAAAGACATTAAACCTCAATATTGATTCTACAGAACACACAGGAACAATGAAGAAAGAAACAAATCCTTTGTAATATTATGAAATAACTATCCCAATCTCATAAAATCCTCACAGTCTTCTGTTTTCTGCCATGAGCTTCATTTTACTAAAATACACCCCCAACCACTTTGTGGACATGTTTTACATGTCAACAAAGGAGCAAACAGTAACTAGAGCAGACAAAGACACATTTATCTCAGACTTACAGGTTTATATATAGTGTGGCCAGACATTCTTTTATTTTGCCCTTTGCACTTGCATTCTCTAGATGGTGTGTCTAATTGCTATGTTGCATGCTCAAGTGCCTCTGAACACAATATATTACCTTCTGTTGAAACCCACATTGTTGTCCCCCTGGTGTTTTTGTCATCTCCCATCCTCTATGACTAGTGTAGTGGTGGGGTTTGCTTTAAAATTCCAATCGGCTACATACCCTAAATTCCATCCAGAGAACTTATTGGCCTGGCTTTTTGGCATCTTCCCATGTGCGTCTGCATTCCTTTAAGGGTAACATCTTCATCCTTTTCCATTTCCCCTCTTTTCCATTTCCTATGGTTTTCTCTGTTTCTGTTCTTTGGCCAACCCTCCCTGCAGCTACATGTGTTTTTGAATCTTCCCTGTGTTTTTAAATTATCTTGGTATTCTTAGCCTTTGGGCTTTCAGGACTTATTCAAACTCTCTCATCTTTCCTCTGCCGCCTTTCCAATTATTTCTGGGTCTCATTTTGCCTGGCCTACCCATAGCTTCTTTGTAAGTAAAATTTACTTTGTAGGCAGTGAAATGCTTTACTAGGGTAGGTTTCTGTAACCTCTCCTTGCAACACAAACTTCAAAGTCTTTGAGATGAGTGATTCACATACCCATCTTGCTTCCAGTCTCACTTGTTCAGAGTTCTAGCTCCTCCTCTGCCATTCCTCTATTAGAAAAAGTCCCAGGATTGGGAAACATGCTAAGAGTGAGATGGTGCCAACGGCCTATAACTTGAATGTCTTCTCCTAATGTCCTACATAATCTCATTATCCTTCCTCAAAGGATTTTCTAAACCTTGCACTAGGCACAGACACACACTACACAGATTCACATTAGAAGCTTGTTAATAAAAATTGCTGCTATAAAGACACATGCACACGTATGTTTATTGCGGCACTATTCACAATAGCAAAGACTTGGAACCAACCCAAACGTCCATTAATGATAGACTGGATTAAGAAAATGTGGCACATATACATATGGAATACTATGCAGCCATAAAAAAGGATGAGTTCATGTCCTTCGTAGGGACATGGATGCAGCTGGAAACCATCATTCTCAGCAAACTATTGCAAGAACAGAAAACCAAACACCGCATGTTCTCACTCATAGGTAGGAATTGAACAATGAGAACACTTAGACACAGGAAGGGGAACATCACACACCAGGGCCTGTCATGGGGTAGGGGAATGGGGGAGGGATAGCATTAGGAGATATACCTAATGTAAATGACGAGTTAATGGGTGCAGCACACCAACATGGCACATGTATACATATGTAACAAACCTGCACGTTGTGCACATGTACCCTAGAACTTGAAGTATAATAAAAAAAGGAAGATTTTAATGAAAATTAACCAGTAATTCTCCTACAATCCACGTGGTTTTCATTGTCTTCCTATTAGACTTGCTGATCATTAGTCAGTTATGTGAGTCAGCTACTTAGGATTCATCTTCCTTCTCCCCTTTGTGGGCTGACACATCTTAGGATTCATCTTCCTTCTCCCCTTTGTGGGCTGACACATCTTGATGAAGGGCCTCATTTAGAAGGGACAGTCTACACATTTCTATGAGTACAAGATCATATTTATTTTTAGTCCAAAACACGATTTTTAAATGCCACAAAAAGCAGATGTATGGATCATTCCGCCTAATGCTCTGCTTATGATAATGAACTATGGGCATATTCTAGGATATTCCTACTTAAAAAGAGACTGAGAAAATTCATTGTAAGATGCCAATTTGCATGTATGCATTAAATTTTCTTCCCTCCCACATTCCCTCTGAAATGCCCAAAATATTAAAATGGGGGAGAAAACATTCACATCAGCCCATGAAAACAGGAAAGTTATACAAATAGTCTGAAAACAGAAAGGAAGTTTTTCAAGATATGGCATAGGTGGACTGGATTTAAATACCAATATAGAATTATGGTTAATATTCTGAGAGGATAATAGTATTAGTCTTATGCTAAGAAATACATGCTGAAGTATTTAGGAGTGAAGTGTCGTGATATCAACATACTCTCAAATAATTCAGGGTGAAAGAAGATGTATGTAGAGAGAGATAAGCCGAGTAGAGCAAAATGCTGATTTTTTGAAACTTGGGTATATATGGATGTTTAATATACTACTCATTCTCTTTTCTGTATACTTGAAATTTTTCATAATTAAAATTTGCATAAAAAGTTAAAGGAAGTACTGACATTCCTGAGACTCAATCCATGCCAAAGGAAAGCTACTCTGACAATATTTAGGCATGATCTATCCCGAAAACTATCACTCTCTCTCCCCGAATAAATAAACAAACAAACTCAAGGAGTCTGGAAGTTTGGGGAGGGACATATCGCAAATACAAAGACCTGGATCAAATGAGAACAGGTAACGAAAAAAAAATCCGTTTTCCATCCTACTTTTACATATATGTTAAATATGAAAGATAATGAAGCAATTTATATAGAATTTTGAGGATAAGTTAAACATTGAAGACCACAATTATATAAGGAGCTAATCATATAAGAACTCAGAAAGAAAATTAATCACATGGTCTTTTGACAAATTTATTTGGAAGAATATTCCAGCATGCTAGGAAATAAATTCAATAAACAGAATTCAAATATAAGTATGTTCCAATATAAAAATTGTGACAGTGGACAATGAAGCCAATTTCTATTAATTTACCATTAATATCTACTTAACCAATTTGCAGAAGATTTTGAAACTTAATACAAATGCTAAAAATAATTATTTTAGAAAGATTTGTTAATGTAGAAAAGAAGTTAATAAAATAATCTGCATCTAAAGGGTTTAACATAGTCAAATGCTATGGAGAAATTAAAGAGAATAAAGGATTAACAAGATTTATTTGAATTTGGCTGTTTGGATCTAAAGGGTTGCTGGGGTGAAAGCAAGAAGGAAGAAGGAATAAAGATGTGATGAATCATTCATTTTACATGGGGAATGTCATTTCACTCCTGATAGACAAATACGAGTTTATACTCTTTAAATAATTAAGAATAACTACTGGGAGACTAGAAATAAGTAACTTTCAGACAATATACAGGAGGGGGGCAGGAAAAAGACCAGGGTTAAGTAGAACAATGTTAGGGAAAAAGAAAAAGAGAGCAGGAGAGAAAAAAGTCAAAAAATATATAAAATAAAATGACAGAAATAAGACCAATACATGTGAATGGGATAAAATCTACTGATAAAAGATAAAGACATACTGGATCAACAAATAAAATTCAACTATATACTGTTTGCAAGGTGCACATTTGAAGCAAAATGATATGAAACAGTTAAAAAAAAAAGAGAGATGAGCAAGGATAGGCCAGGGAAATGCAAACAAAACAAGAATAATATTAATGAACAAAACAGCATTGAAGCCAAGAAGAATGATTAAATTAGACAAATTTGTCAAACAGAAAAAAGTAAAATCTACAATGAATATATAAAAGCTAAGTATAGCACTGAAATATTTTAAAACTATTAAAAATGCAAGAGAAAATTAACAGAACTATCACCAGAGCAGAAGATTTTACATTCCACTGGAAGATCAAATAGTCAAAAGTAAATAAGAATATTTTTAAAAATTGAATAATACAATTATAATTCCAGAAATTAAAAACAAAATAATAGACCAAAAAATCAAGATACTTAGAAATTAAAAAGTACTCTTCTGAACTCTTTGGTCAGCAAAACAGTACAAATTCGAAAGAAAATACTATTAGTATGACATCATTTTTCCATGGTTTATGTGATGTTTGGTCAAAGATACACTCAGTGGAAAATCTATAACACAAATATTTTCTTATTAAGCAAGAAACAGTAACACTTAAGCATTAAAAATTAAGATGTAAAAAACTGAGCATTATATAGAACTCTAAGCTATTTAATTTGAAAACTTTTTTAAATTGACTTTTTTTACTAGAAAAAAAATAAAATAACAAAATTGACTTAAGAAGTTTCCAAACCTTTTTTGGGGGATATGTGGAACAGAGTCTCACTCTGTTGAGGGAGTAGACTGGAGTGGAGTGCAGTGGCACTATCTCAGCTCACTGCAACCTCCACCTCCCAGGTTCAGGTATTTCTCATGCCTCAGCCCCCCAAGTAGCTGGGATTACAGGCGTGCACCACCACACCCAGTTAATTTTTGTATTTTTAGTAGAGACAAGGTTTTGCCATGTTGCCCAGGCTGGTCTCTAACCCCAGGCTTCAAGGAATCTGCCCACCTCGGCCTCCCAAAGCACTGGGATTATAGGTGTGAGCCACCGTGCCTGGCAATTACAAATATTATACCTAAAGATATAATAATAAAGTCATCCCCATTAGAATGAGAAACAAGACAGGCATACACACCTAATATATAGCATCATTCTAGAAATGTGTGACAATTAAAATGTACCCAGAAACAAAATAAGAGTATCAATATTGAAAAAGAAGAGGAAAATTATCATTATTTCTTGATGATTTTATTGGTTAAACTTGAAAACCTAAGAGAAACAACTGAAAAAAAGCTAGAATCAGTAAGAAAGTTTGTCAGGGAGGCCGCTTAAAACAATAAAATATTTTAAAAGCAATAATTTTCTTATATGCCCTAAATAAGCAGCTAGAATAATGGGAGAAACCATTCACAATAGGAATAAAAACTAATAATAATAATGCTGTGAACATAATCAAGTTAATAAGAAATATGCAGAACAAATATTCATAAAATAAGAAAATTTTAATGAGACACATAAAGACTTGAAAAATGAAAAGATACACTGTTTCTAGATAAAATCACTGCCTATTGTAAAGATTTTCTCCAAATTAATCTATAAACTTAATGTAATTACATTTAAGATCCAATGGGACATTTTTAAGTTGAGAAAAGTATTATAAACATAGAAGATAAACATATAGAAAAACACAGAATTCTTTTAGCAGTATGGAATTGGTCAAGGAAATTATAGCACATCAATACAAAGCAACATGTAGCAGTCATTTGAAACGTTTGTATAGCTCTAAATTTACAGACATGGAAAGAATATCACGAAATATCAAGTTGAAAAAGCAAATTGTAACTTTGCTTGTCTTAGTTTGAGCCCATTTGGATATGTTAAATACATAAACAAAAAAAATAAAGGCTCGAAGATATACATCAAAATATCAAAAGTTATTTTTAAAAAATTATAGGTTTTTAAACTATTTAAGATTTTGCTTATATAATTTTTCTAATTTTTCTACAATTAATATATGTTATTATTCTGATTTAAAACAAAAAGTATGGCCTATTTCTTACACATGCCCCCTACGAGTCCTACACCCTTGAGTTTATCTAAGCCCTTCTTAAATTCTACCATATTTTGACCTATCTCTTGGAATAATATATAAAGCCACACTTTTTCTTTTGTCTTAAAACTACCTTCAGTATGTGTCCTTTGCTCTTATTTTTCTGAGCTGTTTTTTACTAGGAAAATATTCTCACCTGATTCATTTCCTTCATGACACTGTAAATTTTTATCACATCCTACTCCACCTTCATCCTTCCAGATTGAGAGCATTAAGTAGTCAGCCCATCCTCATAAAGAAGCACTCATTTGCTCCATCTCTATTTTTACTACATCATTAAAATGACCACATGGCCAGAACTGTGCAGTACATTCCCAATTTATTTTTCCCTAACTTCCACTGTGTAAGAGTTATTCTCCCAAATGTAAAATACCATCTTCAATACTATTTATAACAATATTCATTGAGTCAATTATGTCTATGGATTACTTCTGACTGTCCACTGGGAAAGCAGAATCTCTTAGGTCAATTTCAGTGACAACATCTATAATACTATAGCTTTTTACCTCCCAAATAGACATAGATTTGTCTAGACTACACAGATGAATTTGCATCCACATTCACAAGGAAGGCCTTCTGTGAATCAATAAGTGCTATCCTCATGTCATTTTTCTTGCTGTCAAAATGCTACAGTAAAGGAAAAAAGGTCCCAACTCAGCCTGTGCAAATTGTTAGTTTTAGGCTCTTCCCAAATTACTCTGTGTGGCCGTGTACTCACAGAATGTCTGAAATGGTCTGATTAAATGTGCAGCATCACCAGGAAGAAATGGAAAAACTGCTGTTTAAATTTGGATAAAAGAGACTGGGAGTGGGAAGGGAAAAAGGTAAGACCAGGTAGTGGGCAAACATGGAGAGCTGAGGGAAGGAGTAGAGGCCACGATTCATCTGCTCATCAAGTCAATATAACAGCGCACCTGTATGGAGGAGGTCAGCTACGCAGCAGTGAGCCATTTTGATTATCATTATGAGGCTGCTCACACAGACCATTTATATGTTCACTCTTTTGCGTCCACCATTTATTGTCACACGGAAAGGGAATATTGATATCACACTTCCCCTTCATTTCTTCTCACCCAAACTGTCACAGCCTCCCAGTACAGTTCCATTCCTCTCCACTTCATCTTACACATTGGTGTCAGAGTGATATGTTTAAAGAAAGTTCTTAGGTTGTCACTTTTCTGGTTAAAAAAAAGAAAAGAAAAAAAAGCTGTCTCTTGGTCCCTATTGCTTCCTCTGAAAACCTTTCTGAATAGAGGAAAATCCCATCATGTGGAACATGAAGCTCCTCTAAGCCAAGCCCAACCTCTTTTCCGAAATGCACCTTATCCCAGCTCCCAAATTCTTCCCTCCCCAGTGAAGCCCTCCCATTTGCCTTTGCTGGCCAGTCCTTCTGTACGGATTCTCTGGCTTCCACTTCTACCTGTCCAAATATCACCCCTTTTCAAGATCCTCCACAATCACACCAGCTGGCGACTACATCATTACCTTCTTCCTCCTTTCCTTTCTATTCTCCAAGGACTTTTGGTGAATCTCAATAAACCCCTTAGCACAATAAGAAAATAACAAGCCCATGAAGAGAACTCACTAAATACTGGGAAGGGTGCTAAGTGTTTGAAATAGCGGATCCTTTGATTGTAAGAAATAGAAATTTTCTGGAAACAAGCAAAAGGGATTTTATTATTAAAACTCAAGGAACCCTGGGCAAAATGTATAATCAGGAAATCAAGGAGGCACTGTCTTCTCTCTCTCTTTCTCCCTTTCACTCCCTTGCTGTCTTCCAGCAGTGCCTCTTCCTTGTTGCTAGACAGTACAGCGGAGACACGGTGAAGACACTCCCTCCCTTCCTCCGCCAGCCACTACAAAACCATAGAAATGACTCAACCTCTAATTTATGAATGTTGAGTGGATATTCTTTATATGTGCAGATTACTATGTATAAAAATGATTACTAGCAAAAGAACAAAAGAAGATCATTTGTATTAGGTAAATATACCCTATTTAATCAAGTCTAAGACCCCACTGATTGTGGGATACCTCTCTATTTTAGGTACCATCAAGAAAGAAAAAAAAATGCCACCTTTCATAGTGGTTAAGAAGCTGTCAATTGTAAGATATATCTTTATTTTTAGAGATGTTAAAATGTAAAACAATATGATTTTTTTTTACATTTCCCATTTAATTATATTTTATAGGTCTCCCCAATTTTTCTCCCTATCAAACATGCAGATAACCCATCATTCTCCAATTTCTTTTAATCTCTAGCTGTTTTGTCTTGATCAACTAACTGTGTTTTTTTCTTTTTTTATTAATATATAATAGTTGTACATATTTTGGGGTACATGTCACATTTTGATACAATGTATAATGATCAAGTCAGTGTAACTGGGATATCCATCATCACAAGCATTTTTGCTTTGTGTTGAGAGCATGACAATTCTTCTCAAATACTAGAACTTATTCTTTCCATTTAACTGTATTTTGTACTCCTTAACCAACTTCTCTTCGTCCCCTTCCACAATGTGATACTTGATGAAATGTTAAATGTTGAAAATAAATTCTAAACTTGCCTTTGTGCTTTACCTAAGATCACAAAAGGAGAGGTTGTTTAAACCACTTTCCAATGAGAAGCCCAAAATGACCAGCTTGCTACTACACAGACCCCCAAATGGACCCAGCAGGGAGGGCTCCTACCAGAAGCTCTCAGGAACTACTTTAACTCATCTCAAAGATGATATCAATGACAGTAAATCAGTCATTAAAAGCCTTTTGGGTCAGACCATATACACTACACAGATAAGAACTGCAAATAGCTGGTCATAGGTTTCCAGTCCTGAAGCAAAATAAAAATTCCTCACTGTCTACTCCCTAGCCCTCTGAGCCAACTCAGTTCAGGAGTCCAGATGTTCAGGCAAAGCGTAGCTCTCAACCTTATCACCAAGATGAATATTTTTATTCTGCACTGCTCTCCCTTCCCTAGGGTGACTAATATGGTGGGTCTGGAATAGTGACTACTACTGCCCAGCTCAGTTTCTGCTCCCTGCTTGTACAATGGCCTAAAAGTGGGCTGCTGTCAGGGCCAGTTATTGATCTAAAGTCCAAGAGGACAGCATACAAAACTCTCCACAGAGTCCAACTGTTCCTGAAAATAATTTATTCTTCCTCAATATTGCCTCTAAAATCTGTTCCCACTGTTGAATGTACCTGTGGCTCCTCCATATCCACTCCTGCATACTACTCTGCCATGTGAATGCACAACATAGTCACCTATCCCCCCATCAATAACACTTGGCTTACTTTCTTTTTTTACCTTCCTCATCAAGAGAGACTCTGCAAGTCATTGTAAACGTCTGCACAGTACGTGAGCAAATGTTTTTCCAGTGCATATACCTAGACATGGAATTGCAAAATCTTAGGCTACATTCATATTCAGCTTGGCAAGATAATGCCAGATTAATTATCCAGAGTGTTCTCTTAATTTACATTTCTATAGGAGATATGAGTTCCCATTACTTCAGACTTCACCAACAACTTGAGGTAGTCAGAATTCTTAATTTTTTTGTCCATGTAGTGGAATGAAGAAGACAACATAGAGTATATTGTTTATAAAGTTCAAAAAACTGCTCAAAAATAAGTTGTTGAGGTATATCTATACTTGTGATAAGAAATGATAAACACAAAATTCAGGATAGTAATCACCTCTAAAGAATGGTCAAGGAATGGGGTTATTGTGTTTATACATAGACATGTACATATATATTGATTTTATCATTTCAAATAATGCATAATAAAATATTTTTCAACTGCTTTATTCTCTGTTCCCGTGACACTGAAACAATGGCTGCAGTCACCCTTGAAATTATTTGCTTAAAGCCTCATCATCCAAAAGAAAAAAAATTCTTCCCTTCTAGCTCCAGATAGAAAAAGATAAAATCTCAGAGAAGGAATCTGATTGGCCCAGATTAGATTCTGTGTCCCTCTCTGAACCAATCACTGTGACCAGAGATAATAAACACTAACTGACCTATCTTGGGCCCACTTCTGTGGCCAGAGGGATAGAATCTGTTGCCATAAAGTGTGAGGTGGCATGGAGCAGTGTGAAAAGGCAACGCATGACAAAATCTTATGAAGTGTCATTATCATCATCTTCTAAAGATCATGGAAATGATAGGTGGCAGGGCTGGATTCAAACCCAGATCTGCATGACTCCAAAGCCTAGGCACTAGTCACTTCAGTTCCAGCTTCTGCTGGATGAAAATATTGAGTTTTCCTTAGTGTTATGCCAAGATTTCCTTAAAGGCTGGGATCCTGTCTTATTTATCTGTGTCCTTCCACCTGGCACTTTTTAGGTGTCTTGTAGAATTAATTAAATCACCAAACCACAGATTGCTTACTCGAACATATTCTTATATCAATGTGGATGTGACCATGTCTGAGACCAGCTGTGTGGGTCTTGTGCTCACAAGAGAACAGATGGGGATTTGAAGAGTGGGAAGGGGTGGAACATTTTAATTTCAAGAACATTTTAGCATCACAAAATTCAAAAGAGAAATAGCAATACTAGAAATTTTATATTCAAAGTTGCCTGATAATCAAAAGTGAGCATAATAAGAGTAGCAAGGCATAACTAGCATATATTTTTCTTATGGAGAAAATTATGACCTTCCAGATTTGTTATTTCCAGTATGTTTTTTGATTAACTCTTTGGACAGGAAAGTGGAATTTGGTGGGGCCAAAGGAGGAACTTTTTCTTTGACTGCATCATTTCAATTGTTATTTTTAAAAAATGTATTCATGAGGTACTTGCAAAATTAAAAATAAAGAAATAAAATAATAAAAAGTTTACTGCCTAAATACGTATTTTAAATCTGTTGGCAATAATTACCAGTTTTCCGTCTCTTTCCACTTTGCCCAGCCATGATGTGAAGATATTGTTCAAGAAATGATCTTTATCGTCATCTGTTTTCATTTGGGTAATGTTAGTTTCTATCTTTTTTCTTCCATAGAATTACATCTTTTCCTGAGACTTGTCTTTTACATTCGTTGTGAAGCCTAAAATAAGACAAACAAACACAAAAACATTTCTTTAAGTGCATTCTTCTCACTTCTCGTTGCTCATTCTGTCTTGCTTTGGAATGCTTCTAGCCTCCTCAGGATTTTGGATGCACATATCTAAACTTTTTATCTTCATTTTAGTCTTTCAACCCTTTTGTTCTCTTTTCTTTGTTCCAGAATAAATTATGCCTTATTTTAAGTGACTCACCATTGTATTGCTTCCTTGGCTTGCATAGCCATTAAGTTGAACATAGTCTATTAATTCAGAGTTGTGTGTTGTGTTGGTTCAGGCTGCTTCTAATTTTGCTAAAGGATCTGTTATGTGGCTGCAATTAATTTATTTTTAAACATTTTCTTTCTTTCCTTCTGTCCTCTTCTCTGTATTATCCAATCTGATATCTACCAGAACATTATACTCTGATCCAAATTTTGGCCCATTCCAAATTTCAAATTTTCCTTTTTTTCCCCTCCCATTAGACTCATTTTGTTTCTAATTATAATCCGACTACCCACAGGCTTGTTTCACCAGAGGCCATAACACTAGTGTTTATTCAAGGAATTTCTGAAGTGAGTTTTATCCTGCATTTACTAGGAAAAAGGAGAGGGGAAGGGAGTATAAAAATAGAAAATAATAATTGTTTCAATCTTGAATTCAAATATCCCCTATTGACTGTGTACACTGCTAGGATTCTCTGAGCCCTTATGTAATCCTACTATTGCTTTGCCTTTATTGACTTGTACATCTAGTGGGCTCAAAATAAGCAACGAAGACCCAAGAACCCTGACTCAAGACTTCTCATCCTTCCCCTAGTCCTTTTCCCTTACCTCTCATTTAACAAACACTAGGTCCAAATCTACCCTTGTTCTCTGGACAAAAGAAATGTTTCCTTTCAACTTCCTCTCCAGTCTAGAAGTGGTAGGCAAAAACGGTATGGTCTAGCTGGACCCAGGACAATTTTTGACATAACATTACTGTGATGGCCCAAGAGCGAGATCTTAGCATACTTAACTCATGGAAAGCCATCATGCAGGGAACAGAAGATAGTTATTTTGTGGGGTTAATTAAATCTCCAAACTACAGATTGCTTATTTGAACACATTCTTATATCAACATGGATGTGATCATGTCTGAGACCAGCTGTGTTGGTCTTGTGCTCACATAGAACAGATGGGAATGAGAGCTCCTTTCCTGGAATATCAGAAAGAATGGGACCTTCAGTAGAGTCCATGCTCACCATGGTCCTCTCAGGGCTACCTGCCAGATGTGGGGTTCATGTGACTACAGTCATGGGCAAAATGACTCTGCCTCCAAGATGAGATTGGTAGCACTGTGCATCTACCCTAACTATGAATCCAGTACGGTGCCTTCTCTGCTTCAGGTATCAGACTAAGAGAAAATTTGGGATTAAAAGCTTGCACAAATGTTTCTCTCATGTCTTGTGGAGACATACAAAGGCCTGTGGAAAAACAGAAACTTGACATCAGAGAGAAGTTGGGTCCTAATGAAAGGGCTCCGGCCATGTAGGCCTGGTGCACTGAGAGAGCCCCGACTGCGACACACATCTGCCTGTCTTGCTGGGCACCAGACATCAGTGGAGGCTGGAGTAAGCAGATGCACTCAGTCTGTCTCCTAGTCATGAAAGTTTCCACCATCACCCCCACCATGATTCACTGACCCAAGTCTGGAAACCCCCAGTACAGGACCAAACCTCACAGAAAAGCATGAAGATGTCCCCAAGTCTTTTCCAGGCAAAGTTAACGCTTCCTGTTGGTTAGAACAGATGCCAGTGAGGCCAAGACTTAAGCAACACATGAAACAGTTCCTCACAGGGAAACATTCCGCTCCAGAGTCAGAAACTAAACCTGTAAGCCTAGCCAGCCAAACGTTTTGCAACCATGACCATAATGAAGTCAGTTAATTTTCTTTTCAATTTTCTACTGTTTGAAGGTATATTGTCACTTTAAATTCTATGTCAGAGGCAGTCTCTAAAGAAGTTGGTTCCTGGAAAAAAGTAGCCAAGGGCTGTAGATGAAGAGCAAGATGGAAAAAGATTCCTTCTGAGAAAGCAGAAAAAAATATAAGTAGCAGAATCAGAAAAGCCTCCTATGATTACAGCAAGCCAGACACAGACGTATTTGAATATTGTTCTATAGATGTAAAGGAAAATATATGTGCTTCGTGGTAGATTCTAAATTCAGAAATGAGAAACTGAATTAAAGATATACCAAAAACGATTGATTGTTCTCCTCTCACGGGAAACCATCTCCCTCACAACCAGCTCAGGACATCTTCGCATGGATAAAGAAAGTAGGATACATAAGAGAAACTACCAGTGAGTTGAAGCCAAGATAAGGAGGGGCGACGGGTTAAGAATAGAAAATGCTCTCATTCACTGTTGATGGGAGGGTAAATTGGTACATTTCTGGAAAACAGTTTGGTAACATATTTATCAAAATCCTTCAAAATATATATCACCTTTGACTTAGTATCCCTACTCCCAGGCATCTGCCCTAAGAAAATCATAAGAAAGGTAAGGAAATATGCATGTCACAGAATTATTTACAATGGTGAATAGTTAGACATCTATATACACAACAGGAGAATTCACACTATAGAAAATTACGCAGGTATTTAAATTGCCACCTTTTAGAGTAGTCAGTAATCTGTAACATGTTATGAATAACATGCTCATAACATTTTAATGGAAAAGAATAGATGCAAAATAAAACAAGTAGAACTATCACAGGTTTTTACATATTTTTGGAAGGAAATGCAATATTAATAGTGGCTATCTCTAGGCAGCAGAATCACAGTTCATATTACCAATTTGCAGCATCAAACCAGTACTACTTTTACAATCACTGAAAACTTATTTTTAAAAGAAAATTTAAAGGTTTATGCTATAAACTTTTAGGGTAGGAAAGGGAGGCAGAATATAAAATTCTATAGAAAAAAAGGCCTGAAAAAAATACTTAAAATATTAATGTTTGTTTTTTTTACATTATAGGTCACTGTATAACTTTTCGCTTTCTACTTTTTCATATTTTCACATTTTTCCTTGAAGAGAATATACCCCTTTTATACTGAAAGAAATTTTTTAAAGAAAACATAATATAATAAACAAGAGCATGTAGAGATTCTCATTAAGAAGAACTAAACATCTAAGAAGTATAGAAGCGACTTGTTCTTTTATTGAAAGATAAATAGGATGAGAGGACCTTTTCATGTTGCTCCAAAAATTGGTTACCAAACCCAAAGCTAGTAACAAAGAACCATAATGACACCACATTTTAAAGAAAGCCAAAAATAAGGTGAGGGGGGTGCCTCTGATGAGAGAGGCTGAACTTGCTCAGCTACCCCATCAAGCCCTCCACCTCTCTCCAGTTTAAATACATAGACAACTATGAGATATAGGGGTTTTAAGGAGAATCTTTATAATCATGAGTCATTGGTGTAGCCCATGGAAGAGCCCTAGAGTTTGCAGGTGTGGTGGCCATGAAAATGTGCTCTCAGATCTCCTACTGCAGAGAACATAACAGCCCATTTGCTGCAGAGTGCCATCTACCACCGCACTGGAACCAAGATCATGCTTTCCTTTGGCTGAGGGACACGAAGGCGGGCTCATTCCTGGCAGCCTTGATGGAACTATCTTAGAACCACACTGTTGTCTAATACCGTGCTTCTTTTTTCTTCCCTGTCTCCTTCACAGGGTTCTGATCAACATCACGACCTGGTAGTGCTCTCAACCTCCTCCATCTCCTGCTCCTTCTCCTTCACAAGCATTTTTCCCCCAATAAATCCCTTGCACATCTAATCCCATTTTGGCATCTGTGTCTCTAAAGACCTGGATGAATACAGGAGTACTCCACTGGCTAATATAGAGCCGACTGCAACAGAGAGTTTTCTCTGACTGGCAACAGAAGAGGAAGTCAGATTTCAGCATAATGGGGATGTACACTAAGGAATTCTGCTGCCAGCTTCGATGTTGCAAATGGGTCTGTGGATAGCCTGTGAGAAGGCCCTTGGCAATAGACCGTGAGAAGCTTCTAGAAGATGACAACACCCCCCACTGACAACTAGGAAACTGGAACCTCAGTCCTACAGCCACAAGGTTGTCCTGCCCACAGCCTGAATGATCTTGGAGGTAGGCTCTTCCAAGATCCTTTGGTAAGTACCCAGTTAGCTGACTCCTAGAGTGTGAGACCCTTAGCAGAGAACCCATTTAAGCCATGCCAGACTTCTGACCTACAGAAACTGTGATGTCAGAAATGGGTATTGTTTTAAGCT
This sequence comes from Macaca nemestrina, assembly GCF_043159975.1. Classification (NCBI taxonomy): domain Eukaryota; kingdom Metazoa; phylum Chordata; class Mammalia; order Primates; family Cercopithecidae; genus Macaca; species Macaca nemestrina. The sequence goes on along the minus strand of NC_092130.1, from coordinate 106,459,422 downwards.
GATAATGTGTGGTAATTTGTAACACAGCAATAGAGAAGTAATACAAGGAGATTTGACAGCATGTATTTGATAACAGTAACTGAAAAAGAGTAAACCACTTGTGCCACCAGCAAGTTAAGAATGCTTAATAAACTGAGGACAAAGTTTTATTATTAATCTTGTATTGTTAAATGAATACATTCAAGTGTTTCATAAACAAATTATATCAATCATTGTATAATGCAGTGGCTTTAAAACTCATCGTAATCTCTTTCCTCAGGTCATAACTGTTTAGAACCAACCTGATCATTCCCTATTGTGTTACTTTTAAATTACCATGTACATGCTACATACCTAAATTAATGGCATGATATTTAAAGTAATCCGCAATCTCCATACCACTGAATCTAAAATCTCTGTCCGTATCACATCATGGCATGCGATATTGTATGGATTGCTCACTGAAGGCATACCCATTCCCGTGAGGGGGAAAGCAGGATTAGTAGCTCCACTGTGATATATAAGGAGCTGAAAAAGATTCTTGTCTTACCCCGGGTTTCTTAGAAAATCAAGCCTGTGAAGCAGAGCTTGTGTGCTGATGCTTTATTAAGGAGTGCAGTCTCAAGACAGCAAGAGTAAGGGGGAAAGGGAAGGGAGGCAAGAAAGGAGGGAAAACATGTAAGTGTGGTTCATCACTGGGCTGGCCACAGCATCACTAGAAAACACAGCTGGGGCCGGGCGCGGTGGCTCACGCCTGTAATCCCAGCACTTTGGGAGGCCGAGGCGGGCGGATCACAAGGTCAGGAGATCGAGACCACGGTGAAACCCCGTCTCTACTAAAAATACAAAAAAATGAGCCGGGCGCAGTGGCGGGCGCCTGTAGTCCCAGCTACTCGGGAGGCTGGGGCAGGAGAATGGCGTGAACCCAGGAGGCGGAGCTTGCAGTGAGCCAGGATCGCGCCACTGCACTCCAGCTTGGGCGACAGAGCGAGACTCCGTCTCAAAAAAAAAAAAAAAAAAAAAAGAAAACACAGCTGGTTCCTTTCTTATGCAGGACATCTCCAGAGAGGCCATGTGCTTTTCACAATAGTCCATTGTGGGGACAGAGGGAACAGAATGTATCTGCCAGGTCTTTCCTGTCTCCTATCTGTCACTGCTCAAAGGATGCCTGACACTTCTAGAAGCATGAACCCCCAACACTTCTGGGAGTGTCAGTCGTGAGCTCTCCAGTCAGCCACTAGGGAGGTCAGATCTCATGCCACTTCCCAACACTCCTGAGCCTAGGCGTTGTTGAAAGGTCAGGGGTGGGCTTGCTACAGTTCTGCCCAGTGAGCATAGTGAAGTCATACAGAAGCAGGGTCCTGGCTGGACACGGTTGCTCAGGTCTCTAATTCCAGCACTTTGGGAAGCCAAGGCAGGTGGATCACTTGAGGTCAGGAGTTTGAGAGCAGCCTGGGCAACATGGCGAAACCCCATCTCTACCAAAAATACAAAACTTAGCCAGGTGTGGTGGTGCATACCTATAGTCCCAGCCACTTGGGAGGCTGAGGTGGGAGGATCACTTGAACCTGGGAGGCAGAGGTTTCAGTGAGCCAAGATCACACCACTATACTCCAGCCTAAGTGACAGGGCGAGACTTTGTCTCAAAAAAAAAAAAAAAAGTCAGGATCCCCACCTTGGGGAGGCTGGCACAGCTGACAATGTTAAGAGACGGGGGAAAGGGAGTGGTCAAGGCTTCTCTGCTGAGCAAGTGGCCAGCACCCAGAGGCAGCTGGAGCAAGCAAATCTGGAGAAGAACAGTAACACAGATCACACAGTCCCAAATCTTATGTCGTTTGCACTGCACCACCCTTCCTCTCATACTAGTATCTTGACAACTAGGTAACAGAGAATGGACGCATCTTCCCCCACCTCCCTGCCCCACTGCTTCTAAGAAACAACTACTTCTTTCCTTTCATCATCATTCTTAATTTTGGGTTCTTCCATCTGGTTCACATTTCTTCCCAGAAAGCTCTTGATGCCCTTATTTCCAAATCCTTTTCTGTACATGAAGCTATTTCTTTCCCACCAATTTTTGTAATCCATTCTGGAAAACACACCCAAAGCCCCTGGGCTTCTGCCCATTCTGCTTTTCATTATTGCAATTGCAATGTGGTTAGACCAGTAATGTCAAAACCGTGTGTGTGTGTGCGTGTGTGTGTGTGTTTGCAAAGAAGTCTCCTCCAAAGCTGATAAGAGTGGACTTAAACACACACACACAGGCACACACACACACACTTTTCTCCTGGGTAGTGCCCTATTTGGACAGAGATAAGATTACATCTCTTGGAATGGAGAAAGGCCTTGGTCTGAGGGATAAGTCTTCCAATTTTAAAATGGGAAATATTTCAAAACTGGTTGCATTAAGCCCTTACGTTCAGGAGACCAAAACCTTACGAAGGGCATGAAAAATTTTAAAATAGTCCATTAATAAAGAAAAGCATTTTCCCCACAGATTAATTGGGCTTTGAGTTCTTTATCCAAGGCCTTCTTTTGACGTTTCAGGGATTCTTGTCTTTATATTCCAGCTCATCAGAAATGGTCTTCAGGTGACCAATCACTCCTTGTGGTTTTTCTTCCTTCCTCTTGTTTAGTTTTTCTCTTCTTCGGACCTTTGGCTGACTTCTTTGCTACTGTTACCAGGACTGAAGTTCCTAGCAGGGTTAAAAGAAAGACCCATGAGTAGCAATGCTGTGTTCTCACATTTTTTCATCCAGAGCAGGAAAGGACCATTTATGGATTGATCTTCAATCAGAGAACCACGTCACCCAATCTCCCTGCTCTGCAACTTGCCACAAGATTGATGGTAAATATAATACATATGAAAATGAAGGAGAAAAATGTATGCAAAGCCTCGGTGCTGGTGCAGGGGCTGGAAACGATGTCGTGCAGTACATCATTTCATCGGAATTTCTCATTTTCAGGACATTGACTCTAAAATTACTGCAGCCGTAGTGTTTAATGTTCCTGTATTGAGATTCCAGGGTTTAAAAAAAAAGATTTGAAGCCAGAAAAGCAAGCCTGACTTATTTGGACCCATGATGTAGTGTGACCAGAAAAATTGCAAGGAAATTTTTAAATGCTATAAACACAGATACACACATACGGACACACAAAGATTGATGGGGGGGCGGGGGCTCAGTGAACGTAATACTGTGTCCAATACAGCATCAAGCAGGTTGCCATAAAAGAAGGAACACAACATAATAGTAAACTAATGAAACTTAAATTCATGTCCCTGAGAGGGGACCCAGCAATGGCCTAGCAACATGGTCAATATTTTTACAAGTTTTTGTAAAATTTAAGCTATTTTAACCAAAATGCTTAAGATTGCTGTCTCTCTCCACTCCAATTTTCCTTCTATATTGGGTGACGTTAGACAGGCCATGAGCATTTGGGGGATCCAGCTAACAGAAGGTGAGTTGAGGATATTTCATTAGGATTTAGTGGAAATCTAGGCTATATTTAGGTGGATCTCAGTCGCTTCTGTGTCAGTTACATGATTACCAGCGTTCTGGTAGAACACTGGCTTCTAGGAGTGCTCCTCCGGCTCCTGAGCCACACAGAGGTGCAGGGCAAGAGTCCACATCTCAGCATGAATATGAACTTCAGGGCCCAGCACCAGGAGTATGTTACGTAGTGGAGGAGAAACCAGAAGACAGCCAGAAGCTAATCATCTATGGGAAATTCTTGTAATCATCAGAGCCATTAATCTAGAGAATTCAAGTTTCACTGATGCCTCAAAAAGACAGAAGTTTTCTCCTCAATAAAGGCTTTTCCAAATTTGACATCAATCCTAAAAATTTATGTGATATTAATCTAACTTGGGACACTGGAAAAAAAATTACTGTAAACTATCAGTAGTTTTTTAAAACTTCAATCAACCATGCTAGAACAACTGAGTTATCTCTCTATTCTCTCTATGAAAAACGTATTACAAAATTGTTGTCCTCTGAAGGGGCAATCAAAGATTATGAAACCAAAGAATGTATTTTTAATGTTTGTGATATTTGTTAGCTTTTTCAGATTTGTAATTGGTTGCAACTGTTTTCTCATTCTAAATACATATTCTTTCATAACTTATTTAGTATTCATAACTGGTTACATATAATCTCTTATATTTTCTTCTGAAATATTTATTATCTTCTTGTTTACATTTAAATCTTCAGGGCATCTGGAATACATATATATATATATATATATATATATATATATTTTTTTTTTTTTTTTTTTTTTTTTTTTGGAGACAGTCTCACTCTGTCACCCAGGCTAGAGTGCAGTGGCACCATCTTAGCTCACTGCAACCTTCGCCTCCCAGGTTCAAGCAATTCTCATGTTTCAGCCTCCTGAGTAGCTAGGACAACAGGCCTGTGCCACTCTGCCCAGCCTGGAATTTATATTTGCATGTTTTGTGTAGTAGGTCCATCTTCACTTTCTTCAAGAAAGATAGTTATACTGGCACTATTTATTAATGATTTATAATGTTACTGTTTATTAATGAAATATTTAATAACTATATAATTTATTTCCTACTGCACTGAGGTACTACCTTTATCATATAGTTTTTAATATATACTGAGATATATTCTTTTATTATAATTTTAACTTTTATTTTAGATTCAGGGAGTACATGTACATGTTTGTTATCTGGGTATCTTGTGTGATGCTGAGGTTTGAGGTACAATAGATCCTGTCATCCAGGTACTTAGCATAGTAACCAATACTTAGTTTTTCAATCCTTGCCCCACTCCCTCTCCCTCTACTCTAGTAATCCTCAGTGTCTATTGTTGCCATTGAGATATATTCTTGATTCTATATTCTATTCTACTGATTTGTTTATTCTGTGTCTATAACATATTGATTTTTATCATAGTAGTTTCGTTGAATATACTGATCTAATAAGAAAAGTATCTATTTTTAGATACTTTTATCATTATTTTGAGGTGTTTACTTTTCTATATGAAATTTGAGATTATTTTATCCACTTAAAAATGGCTGAGAGTCTATTGGCATTATACTAAACATATGTAATAGTTTGGGGTAATTTGACATTTTTATGATATAATGTCTCCCCTTCTAAGAATGTGGTATGACCTTCTAGTTGTTGAGATTTATTTCAGGTTTCTTCATATAGCTTCTTCACTTTTTTTGCTAAATTTATTTCTAAATATTTCATAGTTTTATGTCATTATCTTGAATTGAATACTTTTCCCACTTTCATTTCCACATTGTATTGATAGTATGAAAAACGTGCTTATGTTTTTAAATTATTATTGATCCAATTATCTTTCAAAAATTATATTCTTATACATTTTTATTAGTGTCTCCTGGGTTTTCTGGGAATACTATTATATCATCAGCAAAAAAAGAGATAGCGTCATTTATCTCAATTTCTCTAGCACTGAGCACAGCGTCTACTACTGCTCAGGCACACCATAAATGTTAAGAATGAATGAACAAATGAATTAATGAATGAACAAAAACGTGGGTCAGAGATTATTCACATGGAACATCAAGTTCCTCACCATTGTAGTTCTCCAGTGAATTCTCCATCTTCCTTTTGAATGCCAGCACCATTTCTTTGATTGAAACTGCAGAAGTTTCCAAATCTAGTAAAGTAGAAGATGAATAAATATGATGACCAAAGGGAACACGTTCCTGAAGAGTGAAGGATCTTCCTGAGTGAATTGCAGGATGTGTTCTTTGAGTTTCCCTATTCATTCGAGCTGAGACAGAGAACACAAGGGAGGTTTTTTATTCCGTCCAGGAAAAAAGCAATGGACTGTCACTGCACTTTTGAATGAATTAGAAGGCATAAGGAGGAAAACAAAAAAACCATTTCTTTTAAAAAGAAAATGAGGCCGGGTGCGGTGGCTCACACCTGTAATCCCAACACTTAGGAGGCCGAAGCAGGTGGATCAACTGAGGTCAGGAGTTCGAGACCAGCCTGGCCAACATAGTGAAACCCCATCTCTACGAAAAATATGAAAATCAGCCAGGTGTGGTGGCATGCACCTGTAGTCCCAGCTACTCAGGAGGCTGAGGCAGGAGAAGTGGCTTGAACCAGGGAGGAGGAGGTTACAGTGAGCGGAGATCACGCTACTGCACTCCAGGCCTGAGCAATAGAGTGAGACTCCATCTAAAAAAAATAATTAAAAAAAGGAACAGGGAGCCAGTCAGAGGTTTGCCAGCAGAAACATTTCAGAGAAGGGTCCAGGAGCACAGATAACAAAAATCAAGGCAGCCTGGGTAGCTTTCTAAAGCTCAGAGGAGAGTTTTCTTTTAAAAAGTCTGTAGGTGGTGATGAGGAGAAAGCCAAAGTAATGCCAACTTATACATAGGTATTCATGTCCATTTTGGTCTTGATCCATATATTATATCCATACTTAAGCCGCACAAATGCTGCATAATTGAACTAAAAGCATGTGCTCACCAATCTAACCTCTCTAAGTCTCACATATGGTTATATGTGAGAAGAGCCAAGCCACTAGGCCTAAAATTACAACCACGGCCATTCACCTTATGGGAGCTATTAGAGTTTGTAGAATTGTAGGCATAATTTATTGCTGAGGGAATTAGCTATTATGTTGCATACTTGAAATTCCAACTCAACTAAGTGTCAATCTGAGTCATAATAAATAATAAATAGGCCCCAAATGCTAGAAGCTTCTGACTTGGCGTCATAAGAGTATCACTTAATCCTGCAAGAGGTTTTCCAACAAACCACAATAGCTCCCTGCTTTTCTGCAAAATTAAAATACACATTTACAACAAATTTATGAGTGCACATGAAGAATTTTCCACTGTAAGAAACACCTTTGTTTTCAAAAACAGAAAATGATGATCGCCAAGCTGGAGAGCATGATGCAAAGTGCTCCCCATAAATTAGCAGCAAGAACACCACATCCTAAGACAACCAGGAGAAAAGGGTTATGTTCGAGTTGTGGAAATAAATCCAAACTCTGGCACAGATTACAAAGGATTTTCTTCTAGGGAAAACAAAATGTTTCTATTAGGGAGTCCCTAATAGGGAAATCACTTGAGAAGGCAGCTAGAACACCAGCGTAGTAATTGGCTAGATAATCCCAAATACTGCACTTGAGCTGACAGCACAAGGCCAAATGAGGAGTAGCAGCTTTCACGCACACACCAGGCTACTAGGTAGGCTGATGCTTTGAAGCATCTCTTCGTGTTTTTTGTTGGTGAAAGGTTTGTAAAGAAAATGTGTCCCTCTAAATAAGCCTAGCCCTGCAAACACATTGAGTGCATTGGTGATGTGAGTGCATTGGTGATGTGAGTGCATTGGTGATGTGGCTTGGGTCTTTAATTTGTCTTGGATAGCAGCTGGCACCCTGCTGTTAGGCCTTTGCTCACAGCCTGGTCCTGATGGAAGTGCTCTTGCCCTTCCTCTCTGAGGATCTGCATGTTTCTCATCTACTGTGCATCTGCCAGACTTAGAATCACTCCCTTCCCTGAGACAGGCCATACTTCAATTCTTTTGATCACAAGATAGACTTTGAAGACATTAAGAGACAGACTTCTGAAAGAGTTTCCTATGACCTTAATTCCCTATCAAAGGCAATGCTAGGAAGATCCTGAGTGTTACCCATATTGTCACGCAGCCTGTGCCCAGCAGTGAAAATCTTCAATCATCCAAGTGGCCGTGATCCCTGGAGCCGGCCTTCTTCACTCAGTGGTTGGGATAGACAATAATGAGATTTTTCCCTGCAGCCCAAAACAGGGCCCCTGAAGATGACCAGAAAGGTAGACTCAGCAAGCAGAAGGAGTGCTCTTTATTTTCTCTGAGGCAGAATTATAAGTTTAGATTAATTGAAACCAATTATAACATCACTTAATTTGTCTATAGAGTGACCATTAAGTCATGTTGCCTCCAACAATCCTGATTTATACCTATTGTCCCTGAGTCATTATTTATGATGCTCTCCCTTGCACTCTCAAAATTGTTCCACTTTGGAAAATAAATGATATTGTCAACCCACTTATTTAGAATACCAAGGGCAAGTTCCTCCTTGATCCATACAAGGTAACATATGTATCAACAAGGACAAGTAAGCAGGATGCCAAAGTCAAGGGACTTTAAGCAGATTTAGAAACTGGGGATTTAGAAACGTTACTCATTCTCCTTTGGCACAGATATCAAGTTTATCTTTCTGTAAAGGGTGCAGCAACTTTGCATATCTTGCTGGAGAAAAACAATCATAATCTGTTGGTCTCATCTCTTCCATTAAAATGAAAATGTGTTACACAGCTGTGTTGTAGCTTCCCAACAGAGAGCAGATGACCCACCTGAACGAGCATAATTCAAAGAGGACTTGTTTACAATAGTGTGGATGTAAGGGGACCACAATGAATAGTGGAGAAACCTGATGGTTAGTGCCAACCAAACTGATATCACCACAGGCCAAAGCAAGGAGGAGATGCAAGGCATCTTGTGAATTGGCTTCTGGAGAAGAGGACAGTCTCCTCTCATGATACAACTCAAGTTTCCCTTCTTTTATAAACCAAACCCCACAATCTCAGCCCATAAGGATCCTACCCTAAAGCTCTATCACTAACTGCACTATGCATCTGGCACTCACACAGACGAACTTGTGTTCTTATACCTTTTCACAGTACAGGTTGAGTATCCCTTATCCAAACCACTTGGGACCAGAAGTGTTTTACATGTCAGATTTATTTAAACTTTGGGATATTTGCACTATACTTACCAGTTGAGCATCCCAAATCCAAAAATCTGAAATCCAAAATGCTCCAATGAACATTTTATTTGAGCATCATGTCCGCACTTAAAAACTTCTTATTCTGGAGCATTTCAGCTTTCAGATTTTCAGGTTTGGGATGCTCAGCCTGTATTGTCTTTTAACTGAGATCATAAATGCCATGAAGGAAGGTAGAGACCACATTTCTTACCTCTAGATCTCAAGCATCACAGCACCAGTGTTTCTAAACCATTTGTTTTCTGGCTACAACACATGAAACCAATGACATTCACATGCAAGACGTTCCCCAAAGGCATCCACTGGGTTATGCATCATTCCTACCATGCTCCCTCATTTATCTCCCACTCAAGAAGGCATACCAGAATGCAGATGAGTGAGGTCAGGTTATTGTATAGGTAATGTCGAATCTACTCCAACTTTTTAATGTAAATTGTATACAAACTATGTTGTTACTATTAACTGGTGTCTGGCAACACATCTCACAACCTCCCCTGCACACTGTGTGTCATAATGGCACAAACACATAAAGTACTTGATGATAAGGAAAAAGGATTCACAAAGTGGATAAGAAATGTGGAGGAAAAGGCTGTCTCGGTCACTGTGGACACAGGCGTAGACCTATAGAAGAGACCCCAAGAACCAGCATCCCAGCATGCTATTGCTGGATCTCAGAAGATATTCCACTTTTACAGTCCCAGAAGAATGCAGCCAACTTGCCTTACACGCTACCTAGCGCAACTCTGAGTTTTATAGATGAAGAAATTGGGATATGGGATCTGACCCTCATCATACAAAGTACTGATCAAAGTGATGTTGGAGCCCATAACTAAATCAAAGACATTCAAGGAAAAATAACAACAACAACACTTTTTTCTTACCTGGAAACTAATGAATTCATTTGTATTTACTGGTTCCAAATATTTTCTGATTGTTACCTTGTCCAAAGTAATGACACTGTTCTAGGTAATGATGATACACAGTAAACAAAAACAAAAATGGTCTGCTCTCATTTCTGTGGGTCAGGAAAAGCTTTCTAATGTGGTCACATTTGAACCGAGAGGTAAAGGGAGTGAGGGAGTCACATGGTTCTTTAGGGTAAGAGTGTCCCAGGCAGACAAACGAACCAGAGCAGCATGTACTTGGCATGTTCCAAGTGAGGAGACCATGGTGGCCAGACTGGAAGGAGAATAAGGGGAGAGTGGCTGCAGGTAAGATCAGAGATATGGAAGGGGGTAGATCATGTAGGGTTTTGGGTTTTACCCTGGGTAAGATGGGAAATCACTGAAGGATTTTCATCAGAGGAGACCCATGACAATATGTTTTTAAAACATCACTCTGGCTAGCTTGTGGAGAAGAGACCGGGAGAGCAAGAGAAGAACCAAGTGGGAAACTATTGCACAAATCTAGGAGAGAGATAGGCAGTTTGGACAAGGAAAATGGGCCTGAAGCAGAGTGGTCAGATTCTTAACATATTGTAAAGGAATCACTGACGTTTGAGGATTGATTGGATTTGAGCTGTGAGAGGAAGACGGGAGTGAAAATGAGGCCTAGGCTTTTGACCTAGGAAACTGAAAAATTAAAGTGGACATTTACCAAGAGAGAGGAGAATGAGGGAAGAGCGGGTTTGGAGAGGAAAGTCAGGAGTCTGGTTGTTTTGCCAAGTTAGATCTGCCTTTTACAAGACTAAATGGAATGTCCAGCAGGCAACTGCACACAGAGTGTACAGTTCACAAGAGAGGCTGGGGTTGTCTGCACAGAGGTGGTATTTTAACTCATAAGCCAGGATATGAGGGCAGACAGAGAAGAGGGCCCAGGACCAAGCTCAAGTTCAAAAATTGTGTTGCCCTTCCCATACATCACATTTGCACTTTAACTTAGATTTTCTGCCGATGTTGCCTCTTACTCTCCTTCAACAATCAGCTGAAGGACGATTTACTGCTAGAATGTCAATGAGCGTCACCGTCCTATTCAAGGAAGCAGCACTTCCCTTTTGGGCTGTTCACCCTTAGCAAGCAGCCAGTGGCCTTTCACAGAAGCGACACCAGCAGAAGGAGTTGTGAAGGGGCGAAAGAAACCACCCTGGATGTGGGGGTGCTGGGAATGCAGGGAAAGAGAACAGGAGCACTGCCACTGTCAGAAGGTACATAAAAGAGAGAGATGGCACCTCATGGGCCCCTCCCAGACATCGCTCATGAAGCCATCCCAAAACAGAATGGGCAAGGAGAGAAATGGGCAAACCAAGTGGACAGCTGAGCAAGCTTTTGATGAATGGCACATCCGGGTGAGGGTGGGACTCTGACCACAGCCCTGAGTTGTGGTGATTATGTCCTTTGGGCTAGAAGGAACGAAGACTGGCTATGAGTAGAATGCGGGGCTGGGAGTCACAGACCTTGTGGGATTGAATCATTTTTGTGGCCAAGGACAGAGGGAGGACAGCAGGTCCTACCATTCAGCTGAGGCAGGAGCTTGGCACTGGGAAACCTCTTAAAGATTATTTGACTTATCTGAGACTCGGTTTCTCTCCACCATGAATTGGGACTGGTGAACTAGACCACCTTTACAGGGAAAGTTTTTCAGAAATAACTTATGGAGAATTATTTTCCAAGTAAAAATAGCAAGCACCACCACATTAAGTTTTAGACAGTTAAAAATAGGTAAACTCCCATTGTGTTGAACTCAGGGAACTTGCCAATTATTTTAATGAAGTAAAATGGTTCTAAAATTAACACATTGTTAGAAACCATGTTCCAAGATGAGGAATCTGGAAAAGAAAGAACGCCAGCATCCGGCTTCTGCTTAATAAATCCATGAGCTAACGAAACTCAGGCCAGCAGGAGGAAACAAAGGTCACAGATGCACAAGCACGTATATTCCCCCTTACCCTCCTTAGGTACGGGACTTTTATGATATGTGGGGTTTTTTAATCAATCATTTGAAACATGAGATGGCACCAAATTAGATGGCTAGCTCTTCCATGTGAAAAATGAGAGTTACTGAAAAAAGTCTTTATGTTTTTTTGAGACAGAATCTTGCTCTGTCGCCCAAGCTGGAGTGCAGTGGCACAATCTAGGCTCACTGCAACCTCCGCCTTCCATGTTCAAACAATTCTCCTGCCTCCGCCTCCTGAGTAGCTGAGATGACTGGCACATACCACCATGTCCAGGTAACTTGCAAAATGACTTCTACTGAAAAAACTAACCTACTAGGAAGAGCTGAGCTATCTTCTCTAACCCACAATGCAGGAAACATACAATCATTTCTTTTTCTATTGGAGTGGCTACAATGTAGACAGGCATTCCATCAGATTGTTATTACCCTTAATTGACTGAAGCCAGGCCAACAAAGCTTTGTTTGCAGAGTATAACACAATGACCATGAGCAATAATTTTGGAATCAGACAGAGATATGGGTCCATATCCCAGCTCTATAAATTTTCAGCTATGTGACCTTAGGCAAGTTACTTTGCCTCCCCCATGTGTTGGTTCTCTGTTCTGTAAAATGGAAATTACTCACCATCTCATATGGGTATAAGGGTTGAATAAGTGTGCATCACTTAGCACATTCCTAAATGTGGCTATTAACCATCAATATTCATATAATGGATAATTTAGAACATGGACTTGACTTTATTGTCCAGAAAGCTTTCCTATAATAGTATTTCTTGTGATGGGATTTAAATGAAAAGGACAAGCAAGAAACATCTAAAAAGCCAATGCGGCTACCCAGGGAGTTCTCTGATAAGTGCTATTCTCTAACAGGCTTTTAGAAAAGGAAAGAATGATACAGAACTACAGCAAGCTGATTTTAGTAGCATTAACCTAGTGCTTGGCAAGATAACATAAAAATGAACTGAGGTTTATAAGGGAAAAGTGACAAAGACAACAGAAAAATCATGTTTAAAATTCTCTCTTTGAGAGAAAGAAGTATATGAGATTAATGAAGTACTCTAAGACACTATTAATATTCTAATTAAAGCTTACAACTTGAAATTTCCGAGATAAAATGATATAAAAGTACACACAACAAGAATTGGAAAAAAATGGTTCAGTGGCAGAAGTTGGACACATTTGTCCTCAAAATCCTGGAGAACAGGCTGAGGTCTTCCAGCCTAGAAAGGCTTGGCGGTGCCTGTTTCTTTTTCACGTTCCAGCAAAGAAGGTCTGCTGGCTGCTGGGGAGAGGCTTGCATGGCAGGCAAAAGGATCAATGCACTATGATGCATGCAGCTAAGATATGAGGATTTTTTTTTTTTTTTTTTTTTTTTTTGGTCATTGTGCGGCAAAATCATTATAGTGGAGAATCCATTCACTATTTTGTTATGAATTCTGTGTTGATTAGATTTGCCATATTTAGCAAATAAAAATAGAGGACAACCAGCTAAATTTGAATTTCAGATAATCAGGGAAATAACTTTTAGTTTAAGTATATCCCATGCAATATTTGGCAATCCTAACTTTGGGCTATCAGTAATTTGTCACTTCAGCAAGGCTTGAATTTAGGAAAGAAGTGACTCTATTCAACTTTTGCAAAAAGCACATGTTCTCTTTCCCCCTTGCTTCTGAGAAAGATATTCATCATTGATCATTTTTATTAATCTAATCCAGTGGTTTTTAAACATACACACGTACAAAAAAAAAAACCGCTCTTTTTTTGAGAATTTGTCAGAAAACAAATTCTCAAGTGGAATCCTAATACAGTTGACTGTTGAATAACATGGATTTAAATTTCTTGGGTCCACTTATAGGCAGAGTTTTTTCAATAAGTATATTGGAAATTTTTTTGGAGATTTGTAACAATTTGGAAAAACTCACGCATGAACCACATAGCCTAGAAATATCAAAAAAAATTAAGAAAAAGTCATGTCGTTCATGCGTAAAATATATCCATATACTAGCCTATTTTATCATTTACTACCATATAATATACACAAATCTACTATAAAAAGCTAAAATTTATCAAAACTTAAACATAAAAACACCATATATGGTGCCATTAGCAGTCAAGAGAAATGTAAACAAATGTAAAAATGAAGGATTAAATCATAAACTGCATAAAATGAACTATAATACATACTGTACTACTGTAATAATTTTGTAGCCACCTTCATTGCTATTGCAGTGAGCTCAAGTGTTGCAAAATGTCTGCTTAAAATGCTGTGTGATGCTAATCATCTCCACATGAGCAGTTCCTCTCTCTAGTAAATTGCGTATCACAGTAAAAAGTGATCTCTTGCAGTTCTCACATATTTTTCATCATGTTTGGTGCAATACCGTAAACCCTGAAAAACACCATGGGACCCATTTGAAGTGCTGCTAGGGATGCTGGAAGTGCTCCCAGGAAGCAGAGAAAAGTCATGACATTACAAGAGAAAGTTAAATTGCTTGATATGTTCCATAGATTGAGGTCTGCAGCTGTGGTTGCCCACCATTTCAAGATAAATGAATCAATCGTAAGGACCACTGTTAAAAAAAATAACATGAAATAAAATAAGAAGAAAATTCATGAAGCTGTCACTGCAGCTACACCATCAGGTGCAAAAAGATTACAGTTTTTTTGTTATTATACTTTAAGTTCTAGGGTACACGTGTACAATGTGCAGGTTTGTCACATAGGTATACATGTGCCATGTTGGATTGCTGCACCCATTAACTCATCATTTACATTAGGTAATTCTCCTAATGCTATCCCTTCTCTTGCCCCCCACCCCACGACAGGCCCCCATGTGATGTTCCCGCCCTGTCTCCAAGTATTCTCATTGTTCAATTCCCACCTATGAGTGAGAACATGCAGTGTTTAAACCTTACACTTTTTGTGAAATATCTTTTATCTCAGACTGAAAATGTGGGTGTAAGATTGCTATAAGGAAAGCATGCCTATAGACTCTAATACAATTCAAGAAAAATAAAAAAGGTCATTATGTGACAACTTAAAGGAAAAGGGAGGTGGAGGATCTAAAGTTGGAGAATTTAATGCCAGCAAAGGATGGTTTGATAATTTTAGAAAGAGGTTTGGCTTTTAAATTGTCAGGATAACAGGAGAAGCAGCTTCTGCTGACCAAGAGACAGCAGATACCATTAGTTCTGAGTTCAAGAGTTCCCAGACACCATTAAGAAAATAATTGAGGAGAAAGGGTATCTGGCTGAACAGATATTTAATGCAGAAGTGCCCTATTCTGGGAAGGAAAATGCCACCAAGGACATTTATTAGTAAGGAATAAAAGTAAGCACCAGGATTAAGGCAGAAAGGGATAGGTTAACTCTTACTACTTTGTACAAATGCAGTTGGATTTGTGATCAGGACTGACATTATCTATAAAACCACTAACCTCTGAGCTTTGAAGAGAAAAGATAAACACTAGTCTTTTGGTGTTTATCTGGTGCCAGTCTTTTGGTTTACAACAAGAAGGCCTGGACAATGAAAACTCCTTTTCTGGATTGGTTCCATCGGTGGCTTTGTCTCTCAAGTCAGGAAGTACCTTGCCAATAAGGGACTGCCTTTTAGTGTTCTTTTGATGTTGGACAATGCCCCTGTCCACTCAGAACCCCATTAGTTCAACACCAAAGACAAAAAGTGGCCTATTTTTCTCCAAACAGAAAGTCTCTAATTCAACCTTTGTATCAGGAGGTTAAGGAGCTTTAAAGCTCATGACACACAGCATTCTGTGGAAAGGATTGTCAATACCATGGAAGAAAACCCCAATAGGGACAACATCATGAAAGTCTGGAAGGATTACACCACTGAAGATGATATCATTGTTATAGAAAGGGCCATGAAAGCCATCCAACCCAAAACAATAAATTCCTGCTGAAGAAACTGTGTCCAGATGTTGTGCATGACTTCTCAAGATTTATGACAGTGTCAATCAAGGAAATCATGAAGAGATTGTGGATATGGAAAAAACAGGTAGAGGTGAAGGGTTTCAAGATAGAGATCTTGGAGAAATTCAGGAGCTAACGACACCACATCCAAGGAATTTACAGAAGGCAACTTGATGGAGATGAGTGTTTCCAAACCAGTGCCAGGGGATGAGGAAGATGTAGAAGAGGCAGTGCCAGGAAACAAATTGACATGAGACAGTCTGGCAGAAGGGCTCCAATTATTCAAGACTGCTTTTAACTTATTTTACAACATGGACCTTTCTATGATATAAGCACCGAAACTAAAGCAAAGGCGGATGAAAGATTAGTACCATATAGAAACATTTTTAGAGAAATGAAAAAGCAAGAAAGTCAGACAGAAATTATAATGTATTTCCATAAAGTTATACCAAGTGTGCCTGCCTCCACCTCTTCCACATCTTCCACCTCTGCCATCCCTGAGACAGCAAGACCAACCCCTTCCTCCTCTTCCTCCTCCTCAGCCTACTCAAGTTGAAGACAATAATAAAGACCTTATGATGATCCACTTATACTTACTGAATAGTAAATACATTTTCTCTTGCTTATAATTTTCTTAATAATTTTTGTCTAGCTTACTTTACTGTAAGAATACAGTATATAATAAATATGACATATAAAATACATGTTAATCAACTGTTCATGTTATCAGTAAGGCTTCCATCAACAGAAGGCTATTAGTAGTTAAGTTTTGGAGGAGTCACAAGTTATACATGGATTTGTGATGGTGTGGAGCATTGGTGCTCTTAATCTCCATATTGTTCAAGAGTCAACTGTATATAATGGAATTGTATTGCAGTTCAGAGATATTATGACTCAGTTTTAGACCACCATAATAAAATGAATATTGCAATAAAGCAGGTCACACTAATTTTTTTGTTTTCCCAGTGCAAATGAAAGTTTTGCTTATACTGTACTGTAGCCTATTAAGTGTGCAATAACGTGTCTGAAAAAATGCACATACCTTAATTTAAATTTTTTTATCACTAAAAAATGCTAATGATCATCTGAAGCTTCAGTGAGTTGTAATCTTTTTGCTGATGGAAGGCCTAGCCTCGATGGTGAAAGCTGCTGACTAATCAAAGTGGTGGTTGCTGAAGGTTGATGTGACTGTGGTCATTTTTTTAAACTTTTATTTTAGGTTCAGGGGTACATGTGTAGGTTTGTTACATGGGTAAACTCATGTCACGGGGGGTTGTTGTACAGATTATTTCATCACGTAGGTACTAAGCCTATTACCCATTAGTTATTTTTCCTGATCTTCTCCCTTCTCCCACCATCACCTCTACAGTAGGCCCCTATGTCTGTTGTTCCCCTCCTTGTGTCCATGTGTTCTCATTATTTAGCTCTCACTTATAAGAAAGAACATGTGGGATTTGGTTTTCTCTTCCTGCATTAGTTTGCTAAGGATAATAGCCTCCTGCTCCATCCATGTTTCCACAAAGGACATGATCTAATTCTTTTTGATGACTGCACAATATTCCATGGTGTACATGTACCACATTTTATTTATCCAATCAGCCATTGATGGGCATTTAGGTTAATTACATGTCTTTGTGATTGTGAATAGTGCTGCAATGAACATATGCATGCATGTGTGTTTATGTTAGAATGATTTATATTCCTTTGAGTATATACCCAATAATGGGATTGCTAGGTCAAATGGTAATTCTGTTTTTGGCTCTTTGAGGAATTGCCACACTCCTTCCACAATGGTTGAACTAATTTACACTCTCACCAACAGTGTATAAGCATTCTGTTTTTCTCTGCAACCTTGCCGGTATCTAGTTTGTGTGTGTGTGTGTGTGTGTGTGTGTGTGTGTCTTTTTCATTATAGTAATCCTGACTAGTTAGATGGTATCTCATTGTGGTTTTGATTTGCATTTTTCTTTTTTTTTCCCTGAGTATCTACTTTATTTTATTTTATTTTATTATACTTTAAGTTCTAGGGTACATGTGCACAACGTGCAGGTTTGTTACACATGTATACATGTGCCATGTTGGTGTGCTGCACCCATTTACTCATCATTTACATTAGGTATATCTCCTAATGCTATCTCTCCCCCCTCCCCCCACCCCACGACAGGCCCCGATGTGTGATGTTCCACTTCCTGTGTCCAAGTGTTCTCATTCTTCAATTCCCACCTATGAGTGAGAACATGAGGTATTTGGTTTTTTTGTCCTTGTGATAGTTTGCTGAGAATGATGGTTTCCAGCATCATCCATGTCCCTACAAAGGACATGAACTCATCCTTTTTCATGGTTGCATAGTATTCCATGGTGTATATGTGCCACATTTTCTTAATCCAGTCTGTCATTGATGGACATTTGGGTTGATCCGAAGTCTTTGCTTTTGTGAATAGTGCCGCAATAAACATACGTGTGCATGTGTCTTTATAGCAACATGATTTATAATCCTTTGGGTATATATCCAGTAATGGGATGGCTGGGTCAAATGGTATTTCTAGTACTAGATCCTTGAGGAATCACCACACTGTCTTCTACAACGGTTGAACTAGTTTACAGTCCCACCAACAGTATAAAAGTGTTCCTATTTCTCCACATCCTCTCCAGCACCTGTTGTTTCCTGACTTTTTAATGATCGTCATTCTAACTGGTGTGAGATGGTATCTCATTGTGGTTTTGATTTGCATTTCTCTGATGGCCAGTGATGATGAGCATTTCTTCATGTGTCTGTTGGCTGCATAAATGTCTTCTTTTGAGAAATGTCTGTTCATATCCTTCGCCCACTTTTTGATGGGGTTGTTTGTTTTTTTCTTGTAAATGTGTTTGAGTTCTTTGTAGATTCTGGATATTAGCCCTTTGTCAGATGAGTAGATTGCAAAAATGTTCTCCCATTCTGTAGGTTGCCTGTTCACTCTTATGGTAGTCTCCTTTGCTGTGTAGAAGATCTTTAGCTTAATTAGATCCCATTTGTCGATTTTGGCTTTTGTTGTCATTGCTTTTGGTGTTTTAGACATGAAGTCCTTGCCCATGCCTATGTCCTGAATGGTATTGCCTAGGTTTTCTTCTAGGGTTTTTATGGTTTTAGGTCTAACATTTAAGTATTTAATTAATTTTTGTATAAGGTGTAAGGAAGGCATCCAGTTTCAGCTTTCTACATATGGCTAGCCAGTTTTCGCAGCACCATTTATTAAATAGGGAATCCTTTCCCCATTTCTTGTTTTTCTCAGGATTGTCAAAGATCAGATGGTTGTAGATGTGTGGTATTATTTCTGAGGGCTCTGTTCTGTTCCATTGGTCTGTATTTCTGTTTTGGTAATAGTACCATCCTGTTTTGGCTACTGTAGCCTTGTAGTATAGTTTGAAGTCAGGTAGCATGATGCCTCCAGCTTTGTTCTTTTGGCTTAGGATTGACTTGGCAATGCAGGTTCTTGTTTGGTTCCATATGAACTTTGAAGCATTTTTTTCCAATTCTGTGAAGAAAGTCATTGGTAGCTTGATGGGGATGGCATTGAATCTATAAATTACCTTGGGCAGTATGGCCATTTTCATGATATTGATTCTTCCTATCCATGAGCATGGTATGTTCTTCCATTTGTTTGTGTCCTCTTTTATTTCATTGAGCAGTGGTTGTAGTTCTCCTTGAAGAGGTCCTTCACATCCCTTGTAAGTTGGATTCCTAGGTATTTTATTGTCTTTGAAGCAATTGTGAACGGAAGTTCACTCATGATTTGGCTCTCTGTTTGTCTGTTATTGGTGTATAAGAATGCTTGTGATTTTTGCACATTGATTTTGTATCCTGAGACTTTGCTGAAGTTGTTTATCAGCTTAAGGAGATTTTGGGTTGAGACAATGGGGTTTTCTAAATATACAATCATGTCATCTGCAAACAGGGACAATTTGACTTCTTCTTTTCCTAATTGAATACCCTTTATTTCTTTCTCCTGCCTGATTGCCCTGGCCAGAACTTCCAACACTATGTTGAATAGGAGTGGTGAGAGAGGGCATCCCTGTCTTGTGCCAGTTTTCAAAGGGAATGCCACCAGTTTTTGCCCATTCAGTATGATATTGGCTGTGGGTTTGTCATAAAGAGCTCTTATCATTTTGAGATATGTCCCATCAATACCTAATTTATTAGAGATTTTAGCATGAAGGACTGTTGAATTTTGTCAAAAGCCTTTTCTGCATCTATGGAGATAACCATGTGGTTTTTGTCTTTGGTTCTGTTTATATGCTGGGTTACGTTTATTGATTTGCATATGTTGAATCAGCCTTGCATCCCAGGGATGAAGCCCACTTGATCATGGTGGATAAGCTTTTTGATGTGCTGCTGGATTCGGTTTGCCAGTATTTTATTGAGGATTTTTGCATCAACATTCATCAAGGATATTGGCCTGAAATTCTCTTTTTTTGTTGTGTCTCTGACAGTCTTTGGTAACAGGATGATGCTGGCCTCATAAAATGAGTCAGGGAGGATTCCCTCTTTTTCTGTGGATTGGAACAGTTTTAGAAGAATGGTACCAGCTCCTCCTGTATCTCTGGTAGAATTCAGCTGTGAATCCGTCTGGTCCTGGACTTTTTTTGGTTGGTAGGCTATTAATAATTGCCTCAATTTCAGAGCCTGTTATTGGTCTATTCAGGGATTCAACTTCTTCCTGGTTTAGTCTTCGGAGGTTATATGTGTCCAGGAATTTATCCATTTCTTCTAGATGTTCTAGTTTATTTGTGTAGAGGTGTTTATAGTATTCTCTGATGGTAGTTTGTATTTCTGTGGGATCAGTGGTGATATACCCTTTATCATTTTTTATTGCATCTATTTGATTCTTCTCTCTTTTCTTCTTTATTAGTCTTGCTAGTGGTCTATCAATTTTGTTGATCTTTTAAAAAAACAGCTCCTGGATTCATTGATTTTTTGATGGGTTTTTTGTGTCTCTATCTGCTTCAGTTCTGCTCTGATCTTAGTTATTTCTTGCCTTCTGCTAGCTTTTGAATATGTTTGCTCTTGCTTCTCTAGTTCTTTTAATTGTGATGTTACGGTGTCAATTTTAGATCTTTCCTGTTTTCTTCTGTGGGCATTTAGTGCTATAAATTTCCCTCTACACACTGCTTTAAATGTGTCCCAGAGATTCTGGTATGTTGTGTCTTTGTTCTCATTGGTTTCAAAGAACATCTTTATTTCTGCCTTCATTTCGTTATGTACCCAGTAGTCATTCAGGAACAGGTTGTTCAGTTTCCATGTAGTTGAGCGGTTTTGAGTGAATTTCTTAATCCTGAGTTCTAGTTTGATTGCACTGTGGTCTGAGAGACAGTTTGAATGGACAGACTGCCTCCTCATTAGGTCTCTGACTCCCAAGTAGCCTAACTGGGAGCCACCCCCCAGTAGGGGCAGACTGACACCTCACATGGCCGGGTACCCCTCTGAGATGAAGCTTCCAGAGGAACGATCAGGCAGCAACATTTGCTGTTCAGCAATATTCGCTGTTCTGCAGCCTCTGCTTTGGATACCCAGGCAAGCAGGTCTGGAGTGGACCTCCAGCAAACTCCAACAGACCTGCAGCTGAGGGTCCTGACTGGTAAAAGGAAAACTAACAAACAGAAAGGACATCCACACCAAAACCCCATCTGTACGTCACCATCATCAAAGATCAAAGGTACATAGAACCACAAAGATGGGGAAAAAACAGAGCAGAAAAGCTGAAAATTCTAAAAATCAGAGCGTCTCTCCCCCTCCAAAGGAACGCAGCTCCTCACCAGCAGTGGAACAAAGCTGGATGGAGAATGACTTTGATGAGTTGAGAGAAGGCTTCAGCCAACCAAACTTCTCCGAGCTAAAGGAGGAAGTTCGAACCCATCACAAAGAAGCTAAAAACCTTGAAAAAAGATTAGACGAATGGCTAACTAGAATAACCAGTGTAGAGAAGTCCTTAATTGACCTGATGGAGCTGAAAACCATGGCACGAGAACTACATGATGAATGCACAAGCTTCAGTAGCCAATTCGATCAACTGGAAGAAAGGGTATCAGTGACTGAAGATCAAATGAATGAAATGAAGCGAGAAGAGAAGTTTAGAGAAAAAAGAGTAAAAAGAAATGAACAAAGCCTCCAAGAAATATAGGACTAGGTGAAAAGACCAAATCTATGTCTGATTGGTGTACCTGAAAGTGACGGGGAGAATGGAACCAAGTTGGAAAACATTCTGCAGGATATTATCTAGGAGAACTTCCCCAATCTAGCAAGGCAGGCCAACATTCAAATTCAAGAAATGCAGAGAACACCACAAAGATACTCCTCAAGAAGAGCAACTCCAAGACACATAATTGTCAGATTCACCAAAGTTGAAATGGAGAAAAAAGTGTTAAGGGCAGCCAGAGAGAAAGGTCGGGTTACCCACAAAGGGAAGCCCATCAGACTAACAGCGGATCTCTTAGCAGAAACTCTGCAAGCCAGAAGAGAGTGGGGGCCAATATTCAACATTCTTAAAGAAAAGAATTTTCAACCCAGAATTTCATATCCAGCCAAACTAAGCTTCATAAGTGAAGGAGAAATAAAATCCTTTACAGACAAGCAAAATGCTGAGAGATTTTGTCACTACCAGGCCTGCCCTACAAGAGATCCTGAAGGAAGCACTAAACATGGAAAGGAACAACCAGTACCAGCCACTGCAAAAACATGCCAAATTGTAAAGACCATCGAGGCTAGGAAGAAACTGCATCAACTAATGAGCAAAATAACCAGCTAACATCAGAATGACAGGATCAAATTCACACATAACAATATTAACGTTAAATGTAAATGGGCTAAATACCCCAATTAAAAGACACAGACTGGCAAATTGGATAAAGAGTCAAGACCCATCAGTGTGCTGTATTCAGGAGACCCATCTCACATGCAGAGACATACATAGGCTCAAAATAAAGGGATGGAGGAAGATCTACCAAGCAAATGGAAAACAAAAAAAGGCAGGGGTTGCAATCCTAGTCTCTGATAAAACAGACTTTAAACCAACAAAGATCAAAAGAAACAAAGAAAGCCATTACATAATGGTAAAGGGATCAATTCAACAAGAAGAGCTAACTATACTAAATATATATGCACCCAATACTGGAGCACCCACATTCATAAAGCAAGTCCTTAGAGACCTAAAAAGAGAGATTTAGACTCCCATACAATAATAATGGGAGACTTCAACACCCCACTGTCAACATTAGACAGATCAATGAGACAGAAAGTTAACAAGGATATCCAGGAATTGAACTCAGCTCTGCACCAAGCAGACCTAATAGATATCTACAGAACTCCCCACCCCAAATCAACAGAATGTACATTCTTCTCAGCACCACATCACACTTATTCCAAAACTGACCACATAGTTGGAAGTAAAGCACTCCTCAGCAAATGTAAAAGAACAGAAATGATTTGAATTTCCCTAATGATCAGTTATATTGAGCTTGTTTTCATATGACTGTTGACCATGTGTATGTCTTCCTTTGAAAAGTGTCTGTTCATGTCCTTTGCCCACTTTTTAATGGAGTTGTTTTCTTCTTGTAAATTTGTACAAATTCTTTATAGATGCTGGATATTAGACCTTTTTCAGATGCATATTTTGCAAATATTGTCTCCCATTCTGTAGGTTGGAATGTGCACCTCTAAGAGATAAGGTGAATTCAAATGGTACCTGCATATTTCTATCATCTTTTCCAATCATGTTTCTCCATTCCATGAGTGATCACTGCAGATGTTCAAGTCCAGTTTCTCAAAGCCTGATGTGACCTCCCATATCAACAGTAACAACACCGCTTTTGTCCCACTCAGCTAGCAGCACATCTGTGTCTGAAGTGGTAGACAGCCATGTGGTATATGGTGAGAGAGATTCTGATCTGGAAAAAGGAATCCAAGTGAAGCTAAGAGACCATAAAAATAAAGCAGGAGGGATGACACTGCCCACTGTAATGTTCTTTACTGTTGAAAAAGTACGCTCACTCTACTCATTCTTTTATACCTGCTGTTACCTATGTCACCACATAGGAAGGTTATGAGGATATGCTATAAGCAAAAGTTCTTAGACAAACATGACCACGGTTGATAGTTTCTTTTGCTGTGCAGAAGCTCTTAAGTCTAATTATACCCCATTTGTCAATTTTTGCTTTTGTTGCAATTGCTTTCAGTGTCTTCATCATGAAGTATTTGCCAGTTCCTATGTCCAGAATGGTATTGCCCAGGTTGTCCTCCAGGGTTTTTATAGTTTTGGATTTTACATTTAAGACTTTAATCCATCTAAAGTTTATTTTTTATATGGTATAAGGAAAGAGTCCAGTTTCAATATTTTGCATACAGCTTGCCAGTTATCCCAGCACCATTTATTGAATAGTGAGTCCTTTCCCCATTGCTTGTTTTTTTCAGCTTTGTTGAAGATCAGATGGCTCTGGTGTATGGCCTTACTTCTGAGTTCTCTATTGTGTTCCATTGGTCTGTGTGTCTGTTTTTTTATGCCAGTACCATGTTGTTTTCATCACTGTAGCCCTGTAGTGTAATTTGAAGTCAAGTAGTGTGATGCCTCCAGTTTTGTTCTTTTTGGCTTAGGATTGCTTTGGCTGTTCACGCTCTTTTTTGGTTCCATGTAAATTTTAAATGTTTTTTTTCTAGTTATTTGAAGAATGTCTTTAGTAGTTTGATAGGAATAGCATTGAATCTGTAAATTGTTTTGGACAGCATATGGCCATATTAACAATACTGATTCTTCCTATCCATGAACATGAAATGTTTTTCCATTTGTTTATGCCATCTCTGACATGAGCGGTGTTTTGTAATTCTCCTTGTAGAGATCTCTCACTTCCCTGGTTATCTGTATTCCTAGGTATTTTATTCCTTTTGTGGTACTTGTGAATGGGATTGTGTCCCTGATTTGGGTCTCGGCTTGGCTGCTGTTGCTGTATAGGAATGCTAGTGATTGTTGTACATTGATTTTGTATCCTGAAACTTTGCTGAAGTAGTTTATCTGTTGAAGTAGCTATAGACCAAGACTATCAGATTTTCTAGATATAGAATCATATTGTCTGCAAACAGGGATAGTTTGACTTCCTCTCTTCCTATTTGTATGCCCTTTATTTCTTTCTCTTGCCTGATTGCTCTGGCCAGGACTTCCAACACTATGCTGAATTGGAGTGGCGAAAGAAGGCATCCTTGTCCTGTGCTGGTTTTCAAGGGGAATTTTTCCAGCTTTTGACCACTCAATATGATGTTGGCTGTGGATTTCTCATAGATGGCTGTTATTATTTTGAGGTACGTTTTTTCAACACCTAGTGCATTGAGAGTTTTTAACATGAAGGGACACTGAATTTTATCAGAAGCCTTTTCTGCATATTTTGAGATAATCATGTGATTTCTGGCTTTAGTTATGTTTGGGTGATGAATTACATTTATTGATTTGCATATTGTTGAACCAATCTTGCATCCAAGAGATAAAGCCTACTTCATCATGGTGGATTAGCTTTTTGATGTGCTGCTGGGTTCAGTTTGCAAGTATTTTGTTGAGGATTTTTGTATAAATGTTCATCAAGGATATTGACCTGAAGTTTTCTTTTTTTTTTTTTTTTTTTTTTTTGTTATGCCTCTGACTGTGGCATTTTCTTAAAATAAGAAATAAAGTTTGCAGTATCAATTGGCTCTTCTAATACAAAACAAAATCTGTAGTATGCAATGTTATTTGATAGCATTTTACCCACAGTAGAAGTTCTTTCAAAATTGAAGTCAATGCTCTCAAACCCTGCTGCTGCTTTATCAACTAGTTTTATGTAATATTCTAAATCCTTTGTTGTCATTTCAACAATGTTCACCGCATCTTCACTGGAAGTAGATTCCATCTTAAAAAACCACTTTCTTTGCTCATTAATGAAAAGCAACCTCTCATTCATTCAAGTTGGATCATAAGATTACAGGAATTCAGTCACATCTTCAGTCTTCATTTCTAATTCTGGTTTGCTTGCTATTTCTACCACATCTGCGTTACTTCCTCCACTGAAGCCTTGAACCCCTCCAAGTCATCCATGAGGGTGGGAATCAACTTCTTCCAACCTCCTGTTAATGTTGGTATTTTGACCTCCTCCCATGAATCGCAAATGTTCTTAATGGTATTTATAATGCTGAATCCTTTCCAGAAGGTTTTTTCAATTTACTTTGCCAAGATCCATCAGAGAAATCACTATCTATGGCAGCTATAGCCTTACGAAATGTGTTTCTCAAATAACAAGACTTGAAAGTTGAAATTGCTCCTTGATCCACGGGCTACTGAATGCATGTTGTGTTAGCAGGCATGAAAACAATATTGACCTCTTTGTACATTTCCAACAGAACTCTTGGGTGACCAGGTACATTGTCAATGATCAGTAATATTTTGAAAGGAATCTTTTTCTCTGAGCAATAGGCCTCAACAGTAGGCTTAAAATCGTCAGCAAACCATGCTATAAACAAATTTGCTGTCATCCAGTCTTTGTTCTTTCACTTATAGAGCACAGGCAGCATGAATTTAGCATAATTCTTAAGGGCCCTAAGATTTTCAGAATAGATGAGCTTCAACTTAAAGCCACCAGCTGCATTAGCCCCTAACAAGACTCAGCCTGTCCTTTTAAGTTTTGAAACAAGACTTCTCTCTAGCTATAAAAGTCTTAGATGTCATCTTACTCTAATATAAAGTTATTCCATCTACATTGAAAGTCTGTTGTTTAGTATAGCTCTCTTCATCAATGATCTTAACTCGATTTTCTAGATAACTTGCGGCAGCTTCTCCATCAGCACTTGCTGTTTCCCCTTGCATTGTTATGTTGTAGAGACAGTTTCTTTCCTTAAACCTCAAGAACCAACTTCTGCTAGATTCCAACTTTTCTTCTATAGGTTCCTTATCTCTCTCATCCTTCAAAGAATTGAAGAGAGTTAGGCTCTTGCCCTAGATTAGGCTTTGGTTTAAGAGAAGGTTATCGCTGGATCTTCTATCTAGACCACTAAAACTTTCTCCATATCAGCAATAAAGCTCTTTTTGCTTATCATTCATGCATTCACAGGAAAAGCTCTTTTAATTTTCCTCAACAATTTTTCCTTTGCATTCAGGATTTGGCTATTTGGCACAAGAGGCCTAGCTTTCAGCTTCTCTCAGCTGTTGACATGCCTTCTTCACCAAGCTTAATTATTTCTAATTTTTGAATTAAAATGAGATGTGAGAGTTTTCCTTTCACTTGAACATGTAGAGGTGATTGTAGGGTTATTAACTGTACTAATTCTAATATTGGTGTATCTCAAGGAATAGGGAGGCTTGAGGAGGGGGACAGAGATGGAGGAATAGCCAGTTGGTGGAGCAGTCAGAACATTCACACCAGTTATAGACTAAGTTTGCTATCCTACATGGACATGTCTCATAGTGCCCCAGAACAATTACAATAGTAACATCAAAGATCACTAATTACAGACCACCATAACAGATATAATAATGAAAAGTTTGAAATATTGCAAGAATTACCAAAATGTGACACACACACAAAGTGAGCACACACTTTTGAAAAAATGGCCCTAATGGACTTGTTCAATGCCGTGTTGCCACAAATCTTCAATTTGGAAAAACACAATATCTATAAGATGCAATAAAGTAAAATGCAATAAAATGAGGTATGCCTCATTTTAGATTTTTTTCTCAAAGGAGAGGAAGGTCTTCTGGTTGACCGGAGAAATTAGGGTAAGATGGAGGAAGATGGAGAGCCTAGACCTCTGCCCACTTCGTTTATCTATCATCTTTGCCCTCGATAGTACCCCCACAGGATCTTCTTGGAACAAAGGGACTCTATAGAGGAGACATGAGACATCAATCATTTGATCACTCTCTTTGCCTATGCCAGGCTTTTTGTCACAGCAAACAGTATCATCCAATTCCCATTAAAGAAACACTGATATTCTATTTGACTCATTTCAATCCTTCCTTTACCATAATCAATCTGTTACTGCAGCATGCTGTTTTTTATTTTACAGCTGCACTTCTGTGATATAAAACAAGCAGCTAAAAACAGACAAAGCCACCCCCAACAACTCATCTATATGAGAACAATAATCCAAGAATTGAAATAAATTTCTAGATGCTTTGACTAAATTTTCCAGTTATCATCTAGACATCACTATCATATAGATATAGCCAACACTCTTCCATGTCAGCCCTTCCTCTCCGGGTTGGTTCAGAAGAATGTTCTCACCACTGGGAATAAGAACCACTGCTGTGACTCATAAGCCTTCTCCCTGCCCCATCACTATGACTATCTGTAAGGGTGCACAGCACCTCCTGTAACCATACCTCCATTTGGTATGTGAGGAGTGTCCTTGGATAGACTTTTCATATTAATTCAAATTCTCATAATTCTTGCCCACCAGTGGATATCTCTGACATACTCCCTAGCTTCTATCTGGGAGTAATGACTTACTATGACTTTGCCCCCAACTATTCCCCATGAAAGACCCTTTATTTTGGAAGGGTCACCACAGAGCCATTCCCAGAGCACATGGAGGACATCACTGATAAGAGGGGGAAAAAAAAACAAAAACAAAAACCTCTAGACCAGTGCTGACAAAAGCTATATTTCACCCATAAACATAATCCTGACAAGTATTCTCATCAAAAGTTATTCACCTTTATAAATGCTACCAAAACTAATAAGTGAGTTAAGCAAGGCAACAGGTTTCAAGATCAACATACAAAAATCAATTATATTTCTATATGCTGACAACAAAAAATCACAAATTGAAAAAAAGTATCATTTGTAAACCATCCAAACAAATGAAATACTTAAGGATAATTCTGACAAAAGATTGTGCAAGGCCTGCACCAAAAATGATAAAACATTGCTAGGCTAATTTTAAAAGAGCTAAATAAAAACCATACCCATGAGTTGGAAGACTCAATAATGTTAGGGGGCTAATTCTCTCCAAATGATCTAGAGTCAATGCAATTCCTATCCAAACCCCAGAAATTAGCAAACTAAAATTCATATGAAAGTGCAAAGAACAGAATAGCCAAAACAATTTGACAAAAAAAGAACAAAGTTGGAGGATTAACAGCACCTATTTTCAAGGCTTACCCTAAGCTAGTAATCAAAACACTCTGTTATTCGTGCAAAGATAGACAAATTGATCAATGGAACAGAATAAAGAGTCCAGAAATTTGCCCATAAATATATGGATTTTTTATGGGCAAAGGCAATTTGGTAGAGAAAAAATAGTCTTTTCAACAAAGGGCACTGGAATTATTGAATTACTATATGGAAGAGGAGGAGGAGGAGGAGAAGGAAGAGGAAGAACTTTAGTCCATGCTTCACACTATATACAATAATGGTTCATATACCTAAAACTATATGAAAATAAACCTACTACTATAAAACTTTTGGAAGAAACCATATAAATTTTTTGTGATCTTGAGTTAGATAAAGATTTCTTAAATATGACACCAAAAGCACTATTCATAAAAGGAAAACAAATCAATAAAGTAGACTTCATCAAAACTAAAAACATCTGCTCTTTAAAGGACACCATTACCTGGGTGACAAAATAATATGTACAAACCCCCATGGCACATATTTCCCTGTGTAGCAAACCTTCACCTGTACCTCCAAACCTAAAATAAAAACTAAATAAATAAATAAAAGACACTGTTAGGTAATTAAAAGACAAATCACAGGCTGGAAGAAAATATTTACAGTCTGTTAAAAGACTTTTAACCAAAATATGTAAAGAACTCTTAAAATCAATAAGAATACAAGCAATCAATAAAAGGGGACAAAAGATTTGAACAAAGAAGATATATGGGTGGCAAATAAGCACATATTCAACATCATTAATCATTAAGGACATAAACATTAAACCCACACTGATGTGCCACTACGTACCTATTTGAATGGCTAAAATTTAAAAAGCTGAGCATACCAAGTGCTAGTGAGGATGTGGAGCATATGGAACATACATACACTTCAAGTGGGAGTGTGAGATAGTACAATCACTTTGGAAAACAGTTTGGCACCTTCATAAATAAACATATACCTACCAGATCATCCAGCAATTATGTTCCTAAGTATTTACCCAAAAGCACATGTCAATAAAAAGGCATGAACATGAATGTTCCTAGCAGCTTTATTTAAATAGTCAAAGACTGGAAACAACTCAAATATCTACCAACAGATAAACACTCTGTGGTATATCCACACAATAGAATACTACTCAGCAGTAAAAAGGGATAAATGATCTATGGAAAAAAAAGGGATATTGATCTATGAAAAACCACGAATTTCAAAATAATTATTCCAAGTAAAAGGAGCCCAGCCCCTACTCCTCAAAAAAGAGTACATACTGAATGATTCCATTTACATAAAATTCTAAAAAAATACTAACTAATCTATAACAACAGAAATCAGATCAACTGTTGCCTGGGGACAATGCAACAAGGTAAGGGATTTAAAAGATTCAAAAAAACTTTTGAAAGTGCTGGATCTGCTCATCATAGTGATTGTGATAATGTCTCAGAGGTGCATACATGTCAAAATGCACCCAACTGTATACTTTAAATATGGGTACTTTATCTGCCAGTGCTACTGTGTCAACTATACTTTGATAAAGTTGTTCATATAAAACTGAAAAAGTTCAAAAGGAAGTATTTAGGAAGGATAATTAATTTTATTTGGTCTAGTCTCTGCAGTGTCATATGTAAACAGTTGTTTGATAGCTGAGAATTAAAAGACAACAGTCTTAATCTTTAGTGAGGCTGTTGAAAAACATCGAATGGAACCCAACTCATAACCTATAGCAAAACACCTTCAATTCACCATCTCCTCATCTTATTTATCTTTCATAGATGCCCAGGGCTGCCCCTAAAAGACTCTCTTTCCTTCTCTAAACACCTCAAATTCTCTCTTCCTCAGTCTTGCCCTGGAAACTGACTGTGGTCATTTTCCCCATCTTTCCCCTGCCTTCCTAGAGGTATTCTCCAGTCACTCTGTCGCTATGTCCCCCAGCAACTTTATTCTTCTTAACCCTTATCTCCTACTCCTTCTAGCTCAGCATTTTTTATCCATTATCCTAAGCAGCATAACTGAAACCCCAGAGGCCAAAAAGTAAAAATAATCTTCTTTGGAAGCAGAATGAGTAGAGGTAGAGAGGAATGCCAAGAATTAACAGCTGGGTGGTGGAGGGAAATCTCTTCTTTTAAAAAGAAAAGATTGGTCCCAATATCCTGGTCTCCTCTCTGCTCAGAGATCATCCTTCTGCTCACATCCCTTCTCATTGATTCTCACAGCCAAAGAGACTCGGTTTTGCTCCATTCAGTCTTCCCATTCCAACTCTAAATTGCATCCCTATCTCTGAAACACGTTGCCCCTTTCCAGCACACCCTGACCATTCTCTTTCTGCTGCTGTTTGGTTTTTTTGTTTGTTTGTTTGTTCTGTTTTGTTTGTTTTGTTTTGGTTTGGTTTGGTTTGGTTTGGTTTGGTTTTTAGCCTCTTCTCAACCCCTCCCAAGCCACTAGAAGAGAAATGACCCATTTCATCATTTTAAATCGCTCTCTCTTCACATGTATCTTTGGACTTGTAGATGATGTAAATTCTTTACGAATTTAAAGGCTCTGTTTGTTAAATGTTTGTCCATTTGTTTGCATTGAGTTAATATAATTAACCTGTCTCTCTGCAGCACTGCTCTCCATAGAAGACTGTAAAGTCTGTTGCATCACTTCTTCCAGGCTTCTCATCACGGTGGCTACAGGGTTTGCCCACACTGAACACACAACGGTCTGCCACCACTTCACCCTCTCCTCCCACTTGTCTCACTCTCCTCCTCCTGCTTCATGTTCCAACAGTATCAAACCACCCATTATCCCCAACTTTACGTCCCTGGAACACCATCACCTGGGAATTACTCTCTGCCTAAAGCAGAGGTCAGCAAACTTTTTCTGTAAAGGACCATATACAAATATTTCAGACTTCACAGCCCTTGTGGTCTCTGTGCCAACTACTCCATTCTGCCATCATCGCACAAATGCAACCACAGGCTATACATAAATGAATAGGTGTGGCTGAGTTACAATAAATCTTTATTTCCAAAAACAGCCAACAGATTTGGCCTGTGGGTTGTATTTTGCCAAACCCTGATCTAAAACATCCTCCCTTCCCAATCTCCACCTGGCTACCTCCTAGTTCTCCTACAAGACTAAGCACCTTACCTTCTGGAGAGTGCTTTCTCCTATGACTGGTCAGGTTCATCCTTTCTTTGTAGTCTCATAGGAATATATATGGAATATATTCTGTAGAGGCAGGAAAAGTTTCTTCCCAAAGACTTACGGTTTCTTCCATGAGGAAGGAGCTCTGCTATCATAACACTACTGGCCCTTCTCTACTCCTACTTACTCCTCCCCATGGGAGATGAAGCAACCTGGAGGAGTCTAGCTCCTTCTCTCACTCATGGGAGCAAACTGGCCACAGGGAATATGTGTTTCTCCTGCTTTTCCATGCCACAGAGGGTACTCTCTGCCACTCCCGGGAAAAGCTTATCTGCCAGTGCTACTGTGCCCAGACACATAAGTCTGTCTTATTCCAGAGTTCTCCATTATCAGTTTAACCAGTAACAACAGTAATATTTTTATCTCCCTCTATCTTACTTCCTGATAATTTCTTAATTGGTTCAGAACTCTAGAGGGAAATAGAAATGCTATTTATAAGACCCCACTGAACCCCAACATACACCAGTAGCCACAGTATTCAGCATGTTGCTTAGGAATTTTCTTTGTGTATCTTCTCTCACCTCAGTTCAGTGATTCCTCAAGTGGATTTCAGTTATCTGGAGAGTCTTTTCAATTGTCACAAACAGATCCAGAAATGCAAATCTTTCTTTCATACTGACAGCAAATGACACCATTCTGTTAGCTTTTATTTTTACCTACAATCAAACATTGCTTACTAATAACCTATTGAGTACTATAGTTTGGATATGTTTGTTCCCCAAACCTCATGTGGAAATTTGATCCCCAATGTTGGAGGTAGAGCTTAATGAGAGGTACTTGGGTTTTGGGTGTGGAGCCCTCATGAATGGCTTTGTTCATCCCGAAGATAATGAGTGAGTGAGTTCTCACTCTCATTCCTGCAGGAGTTGGTTGTTAAAAAGAGCCAGCACCTCCTCTTTCTCTCTTTCTAGCCATGTGATCTCTGCACATACCAGCTACCCTTTTTCTGCTGCCATGTGTGGAAGCTGCCTGAGTCCCTCACCAGGAAAAGATGATGACTCCATGCTTCTTGTACAGCTTGCGGAACCCTGAGCTAAATAAACCACTTTTCTTTATAAATTACCCAGCCTCAAGTATTCCTCTATAGCAACACAAATGGACTAAGACAGTGAGTTAGCAGTAGTTTCTAAGTTGAAAGTACTAATAGAGTTTACTAAATATTTAATTACATATTCAGTTAAGAAATCTGGCAGCCATACTTTTGGAAATCCTGTAAAACTTTTATTAAGCATGAGTATATAAGACAGAATTTCAGTAGTTTTCAAGAGAGACAATTTGTGAATAGTGTTATCATTGATGCTGTCTTCAATTGGTCATGGTTTTCAACCACAGTTATTCAAAATTATCCCACCTGTTCTCAGTAGAAAACCACTCAGTAATAGCAAGTTGAAAATTCAAAAATATTTTAAATGACCCAGCAGTTCCAATTCTGTGGATATGCTCCAAAAAAAAGTTGGCAATGTTCATCAAAAGACATATATAAGAATGTTCATAACATTCTTATAACACATATATTCTTACAACGTATATTCTAACTAAGAATAACATATTCTATATAACATATATTCTTATAACAAAGCTTCATAACACAGCTTTGTTTTATAACAGCTAAAAATAGGTAAAACCCAAATACCCATCATAGAATAATAAACACATGGTGGAATATTTATGAAATTGACTATTACACAGCAATGAAAAAGAACAAACTACTTTTACATACTTTTGTATGGAGCAACATGGGTGGATCTCACATACATGAAGATGAGCAATGGATTGCCAGCAAGATGGCAGAAGAGGAACAGCTCCAGGCTGCAGTTCCCAGCGAGACCAACAAAGAAGGCAGGTGATTTCTGCGTTTCCAACTAAGGTACCAGGTTCAGCTCACTGGGACTGGGTAGACAGTGGGTGTAGCCCACGGAGAGTGGGCAGAGGCAGGGTGAGGAGCTGCTTCACCTGGGAAATGCAAGGGGTTGGGGAACTCCCTCCCCTAGCCAAGGGAAGCAGTGAGGAACTGTGCTGTGAGGAATGGTGAATTCCAGCCCAGATAGTATGCTTTCCCATGGTCTTCACAACCCAGACCAGGAGATTCCCTCGGGTGCCTACACCACCAGGGTCCAGGGTTTCAAGCACAAAACCGGGCGGCCATTTGGGCAGACACCAAGCTAGCTGGAGGAGTTTTTTTGTACCCCAGTGGCACCTGAAACGCCAGCAAGACAGAACTGTTCACTCCCCTGGAAAGGGGGCTGAAGCCAGGGAGCCGAGTGGTCTAGCTCAGCGGATCCCACCCCGACAGAGCCCAGCAAGCTAAGATTCACTGGCTTGAAATTCTTGCTGCCAGCACAGCAGTCTGAAGTCAACCTGGGATGCTCGAGCTTCATAGGGGGAGGAGCATCCACCATTACTGAGGCTTGAGTAGGCGGTTTTCCCCTCACAGTGTAAACAAAACCACTGGAAAGTTTGAACTGGTCGGAGCCCACCACAGCACCACAAACCAACTGTAGCCAGACTACCTCTCTAGATTCCTCCTCTCTGGACAGGGCATCTCTGAAAGAAAGGCAGCAGTGCCAGTCAGGGGCTTATAGATAAAACTCCCATATCTCTGGGATAGAGCACCTGGGGAAAGGGGCAGCTGTGGGCGCAGCTTCAGCAGACTTAAACTTTTCTGCCTGACGGCTTTGAAGAGAGCAGCGGATCTCCCAGCACAGTGCTTGGGCTCTGCTAAAGGACTGACTGCCTCCTAAAGTGGGTCCCTGACCCCCCATGCCTCCTGACTGAGAGACACCTCCCAGCAGAGGTCAACAGACACCTCATACAGGAGTGGTCCGGCTGGCATCTAGTGGGTGCCCCTCTGAGACAACGCTTCCAGAGGAAGAAGCAGGAAGCAATCTTTGCTGTTCTGCAGCCTGCCCTGGTGATACCCTGACAAACGGTGTGGAGTGGACCTCCAGCAAACTCCATCAGACCTGCAGAAGAGGGGCTTGAGTGTTAGAAGAAAACTAACAAAAAGAAAGCAATAGCATCGACATCAACAAAAAGGACACTCATGCAAAAACCCCATCCGAAGGTCACCAACATCAAAGAGCAAAAGTAGATAAATCCACAAAGATAAGGAAAAAACAGCGCAAAAAAAAAAAAAAAAAAAAAAACCTGAAAGTTCCAAAATCCAGAAACGACTCTTCTCCTCCAAAGGATCACAACTCCTCGCCAGCAAGGGCACAAAACTGGACAGAGAATAAGTTTGATGAATTGACAGAAGTAGGCTTCAGAAGGTGGGTAATAACAAACTCCTCCGAGCTAAAGGAGCATGTTCTAACCCAATGCAAGGAAGCTAAGAACCTTGATAAAATGTTACAGGAATTGTTAACTAGAATAACCAGTTTAGAGAAGAATATAAACAACCTGATGGAGCTGAAAAACACAGCATGAGAACTTCATGAAGTATACATACGTATCAATAGCTGAATCAATCAAGTGGAAGAAAGGATATCAGAGACTGAAGATCAACTTAATGAAATAAAACATGAAGACAAGGTTAAAGAAAAAAGGATGAAAAGGAATGAACGAAATCTCCAAGAAATATGGGACTATGTGAAGAGATGAAACCTAAGTTTGATTGGTGAACCTGAAAGTGATGGGGAGAATGGAACCAAGTTGGAAAACACTCTTCAGGATATTATCCAGGAGAACTTCCCCAAACTAGCAAGACAGGCCAGCATTCAAATTCAGGAAATACAGAGAACACCACTAAGATACTCCTCAAGAAGAGCAACCCCAAGGCACATAATCGTCAGATTCACTAAGGCTGAAATGAAGGAAAAAATGTTAAGGAAAGCCAGAGAGAAAGGTCGGGTTACCCACAAAGGGAAGCCCATCAGACTAACAGCAGAACTCTCTGCAGAAACCCCACAAGCCAGAAGAGAGTGGGGGCCAATATTCAATATTCTTAAAGAACAGAATTTTCAACCCAGAATTTCATATCCAGCCAAACTAAGCTTCATACATGAAGGAGAAATAAAATCCTTTACAGACAAGTGACTGTTGAGGGATTTTTGTCACCACCAGGCCTGTCTTACAAGAGCTCCTGAAGGAAGCACTAAATATGGAAAGGAAAAACCAGTACCAGTCACTGCAAAAACATACTAAATTGTAAAGAATACCACCGACACTATGAAGAAACTGCATCAACTAATGGGCAAAATAACCAGCTAGCATAATAGTGACAGGATCGAATTCTCACAGAACAACATTAACTTTAAATGTAAACGAGCCAAATGCTCCAGTTAAAAGACACAGACAGGCAAATTGGCTGAAGAGTCAAGACCCATCAGTGTGCTGTATTCAGAAGACCCATCTCACATGCAAAGACACACATAGGCTCAAAATAAAGGGATGGAGGAATAGTTACCAAGCAAACGAAAAGCAAAAAAAAAAAAAAAAGCAGGAGTAGCAATCCTAGTCTCTGATAAAACGGATCTTAAACCAACAAAGATCAAAAAGGACACAGAAGGGTATTACATAATGGTAAAGGGATCAATGCATCAAGATGAGCTAACTACCCTAAATATATATGCACCCAATACAGGAGCACCCAGATTCATAAAGCAAGTTCTTAGAGACCTACAAAGAGACTTAGACTCCCACACAATAATAGTGGGAGACTTTAACACCCCACTCTCAATATTAGACAGATCAACGAGACAGAAAATTAACAAGGATATCCAGGACTTGAACTCAGCTCTGGACCAAGCAGACCTAATAGACATCTACAGAACTCTCCACCCCAAATCAACAGAATATACATTCTTCTCAGCACCACATCGCCCTTATTCTAAAATTGACCACGTAATTGGAAGTAAAACACTCCTCAGCAAATGCAAAAGAACAGAAATCATAAAAAACAGTCTCTCAGACCACAGAGCAATCAAATTAGAACTCAGGATTAAGAAACTCACTCAAAACGGCACAACTACATGGAAACTGAACAACCTGCTCCTGAATGACTACTGGGTAAATAAAAAAATTAAGGCAGAAATAATTAGTTCTTTGAAACCAATGAGAAGAAACACACAATGTACCAGACTCTCTGGGACACAGCTAAAGCAATGTTTAGGGGAAATTTGTAGCACTAAATGCCCACAGGAGAAAGAGGGAAAGATCTAAAATTAACACCCTAACATCATAATTAAAAGAACCAGAGAAGTAAGAGCAAACACATTCAAAAGCCACCAGAAGACCAGAAATAACTAAGATCAGAGCAGAACTGAAAGAGATAGAGACACAAAAAACCCTTCAAAAAATCAATGAATCCAGGAGCCAGTTTTTTTAAAAGATTAACAAAATAGACTGCTAGCCAGACTAATAAAGAAGAAAAGAGAGAAGAATCAAATAGACACAATAAAAAATAATAAAGGGGATATCACCACTGATCCCACAGAAATACAAACTACCATTGGATAATACTATAAACACCTCTACGCAAATACACTAGAAAATCTAGAAGAAATGGATAAATTCCTGGACACATACACCCTCCCAAGACTAAACCAGGAAGAAGTTGAATCCCTGAATAGGCCAATAACAAGTTCTGAAATTGAGGCAGTAATAGCCTACCAACCAATAAAAGCCCAGGACCAGACAGATTCACATCCAAATTCTACCACAGGTACAAAGAAGAGCTGGTACCATTCCTTCTGAAACTACTCCAAACAATAGAGAAAGAGGGACTCCTCCATAAGACATTTTATGAGGCCAGCATCATCCCGATACCAAAACCTGCCAGAGACACACAAAAAAAAGAATATTTCAGGCCAATATCCCTGATGAACATCGATGCAAAAATCTTCAATAAAATACTGGCAAACTGAATCCAACAGCACATCAAAAAGCTTATCCACCAAGATTAAGTGGGCTTCATCATGGGTTGCAAGGCTGGTTCAACATACACAAATCAATAAACGTAATCCATCACATAAACAGAATCAATGACTTAAAGTAGAATAATAATAAAAAGATAAGCAAAAGAAGCCAGACACAAGAGATATAATATCATGTGATTCCATTTACAAGAAGATTCAACTTATATTAATTTATATGAAGTGTATTAGTTATCGACAAAAGTAGTCTATCGCTGTAGAAGTCAAACTAGTGATTATCTCTGCTGTGGAAATGTAAAATGGCAAGAGAGAGCCTTCTGAGATAAGGGAAATTGTCTACAACCTGATTTGAGTGATGATTCAACAGTGTGCACGTGTTTGTGCTGTGTGTGTAAATTAATTGAATTGTACAGTTAAAATCAATGCACTTTAATCCATATATGTGTGTACTTATATGTATATTTAAAGAGAGAGAGAATAATTTCTGCATGCCTGACATTTAGCTAGGCCTTAGAGATATGTTGATTAACAAAACACACAGTTTTATTCCCCTTGCTGTAGTGTATTCCTGGTATCAGTTCAGTCTCTATACTCAGTAAATGGTTGGTAATCTGAACTGAGCTTTCTTTTTTTATACTAACCATTTAAACTTTTAAAAATATATACTATTGCTGATGCTAATGGCAACAGTAGAGCTTCACTTTTCCTTGACAAACATGTTTTGTTTCACTTCAGGTTTTTTTAATCCAAGGTCATCCTGATGCCTTATTATGGAAAAATCCCAGAACCTGTCCTCCCTCCAGCAAGGAGCTACATGCACTTTAATCCTGCAGATTTCAGAATTGATTATTTGTGCTGCTAGCCTTCTCCATATCCCATGGAGTTGTGCGCTGAAATCCAGAGCAATGAATACACCTCTGAAAAATGATGCTTTCGAACCTGCCTCATGGTGCAGTAAATTTAAAAGTACTCTTAATAATAATAAGGATCAACATTGACTTTAATAGTCCTCAAGCCCATCACGTAATTTCATTAGCCACCCAGCACAGATGCAAGCAGGGGTGATGTCATACTTTTTCCCCTTGCTCTGAAACCTGAGTCAGGCGCCAGAGATGGAAACCAGTTTTACAGACTCTAATCGGATTAAAGCTCCTGGCAGCCTCTAATCAATAGGTGGTAGCTGGAGGAATCTCAAAATGTTCAAAGCCCCCTCTGGCCCCTTCATGGGCACGACCTCACTCAAGCAGAAAGGAGGTTCAGGTGATCTCTTTCTACAAGTGGGGCAAGTCTAAATGGTATGTCCTAGGGCACTGTGTTAGTTGCAGTTTTCCCCAGGACTCAGGTCCGTACAGGAGAGGGGGATTGTCACTAATGCAGCAGCCTCAGGTTTTCCTTTCTGATCTTACCTAAAGGAAACCTCTAACTGTTCACACAACCATCATATAGTAAACTAGCAGTTATGATCACAGACTTTGGAGTCAGGCACAGTTTGATCTAAAACCTGGCTCTTCCACTGACTCTAGCAAGCTAGCCTACCTCTGTTAGACTCAATTTCTCATCTGTAAAGTGGGGAATAATAACACCTACTTCACAGAAGTGTGGTGAGGAAAAAGAGAGTTAATGTGTACACAAAGGGCTTATGACATAGTCCTTGCCCTGTGTAGTTACATGCTCAACAAATGATTGCTAATAAAAAGAAACAAGCTACGATTAAAAGCTACCAATTATCACGATGATTCTTAAAACTCTGAAATTCCCTCTCACAATCAGAGAGAATTCTTTTTTGCCTTTATCATTTTACTTACCTGAACTTTCCCACCTCTCCAACTTAGCACAAGTGGGAAGCCAGTGCCTAGACATGCTCATAACCTCCAGGTTGCTTTAGCAAGAACTTCAATAACACAGCAAAATGCAATGACCTCATCATCCCAATGTTGCAGAAGTAAAAATCAATGCTACTTAAAAAGCCTGACAATCAATCAAAGTCTAGCCAGATATCCGTGGAAGTCAAACAGACCATATAAAACTCGGATTCACCTAGGGATCTCATTAAAGCTGGGAGTTTTCACTTGGCTTTTTTTTTTTCTTTTCAAATATGGAGTCCCGGTGAGATCAGGGCTACATGTCTCCCCAGCAGCTGGCTCAGGAGCACTATTATTGGCTGGATGCCCTCACTGGAATTACCAGTGCAAACGGTCATTCATACGTCAATGTCATCCCACCCTCCCATGGTGACACAGACCTTCTCCTACTGAAACCACATGCTGCTTTAGTCCAAAATAAGCTCTTGAAAAAGTAATAAACACACTTTTTATTTTATTTTGTTTTGTTTTATTTTATGACGGAGTCTTGCTCTGTCACTAGGCTGGAGTGCAGTGGTGTGATCTCAGCTCACTGCAACCTCCGTCTCCTGGGTTCAAGTGATTCTCCTGCCTCAGCCTCCCAAGTAACTGGGATTACAGGCACATGCCACCACACCCAGCTAATTTTTGTATTTTTAGTAGAGATGGGATTTCGCCATGTTGGCCAGGATGGTCGTGATCTCTTGACCTCGTGATCTGCCCACCTCAACCTCCCAAAGTGCTGGGATAATCCTTACCTGTTCCTCCTTTGCAGGGCAGATAGAACATAACTGGAGATGCATGAAACGTGATTAACATCTCTGTGTAATCGGGACTTGGAACACACTTAATTTCTTTTTAATAGTGAAAATTTTATTGGAGATCATTGAAGCTAAGACTGATAAACACTTGCCCTGGGTGGATTACAACCACCTTTTTTTTTTTTTTTTTTTTTTACTAGACTTTGAGTTCTTGGATACATGTGTAGAACGTGCA
Organism: Macaca nemestrina; assembly: GCF_043159975.1. Classification (NCBI taxonomy): domain Eukaryota; kingdom Metazoa; phylum Chordata; class Mammalia; order Primates; family Cercopithecidae; genus Macaca; species Macaca nemestrina. The sequence continues at coordinate 106,418,807 of NC_092130.1, read as the reverse complement.
GGTTCATTACACAGGTATACATGTGCCATGGTGGTTTGCTGCACCCATCACCCCGTCATCTACATTAGGTATTTCTCCTAATGCTATCCCTCCGCTAACAACCCCACTCCCCAACAGGCCCCAGTGTGTGATGTTCCATTCCCAGCGTCCATGCAACACACTTAATTTCTATTGCATAGTACTATAGGGGTTACAGAAAGTATAATGTTCAGATAATGCATTTATATTCTATGGACTTCTTTCTAAAACCTTATAATTCAAATATGAATGTAAGACAAATCCCCTCCCCAAGCTCAGGTCATTTTAAGAGATAACACCTACTATGGACCACATAATTCTTCAAGGCACTAGAGATACAAAGATGGATAAAGCATGAGCCTGCCTTTCTTCAGATTCTGTGAGACCAGCAGGCACAGATCCCCCTAACTCCAGACCCAGTATCCAAAAAAGACCAACAGGATTAAATATACACCATTGAGTTAATGGGACACACCACTGAGTTAAAACTTTTTTTTTTACTCTAGCAGTAAAGAAAATGACTAAACTCTGGATTATCCACTCCAGAACAATCAACTTAGCGTGGAAACTTACACTACCATGAAAAAAAAAATGGTTGAACCAGAATAAGAAGGCCCAACGTTCCCAACAGCATTGGCAACCAATTCATTTAGAAACTCAGTAAAAGTCAACTCAGAAGCCCACTTCTTAGCCAACTTCATGTTCCATGCATACGTGGAGGTGAAGGGAACGAGTTTATACATTACAAATTATGTCTTTCAGCTGGGCACAATGGCTCACGCCTGTAATCCTAGCACTTTGGCAAGCAGAGGCGGATGGATCACTTGAGGTCAGGAGTTTAAGAGCAGCCTGGCCAACATGGTGAAACCCAGTCTCTATTAAAAATACAAAAATTGGCCAGGCATGGTGGTGGGTGCTGTGATCCCAGCTACTTGGGAGGCTGAGGCAGGAGAATCGCTAGAATCCAGGAGGCAGAGATTGCAGTGAGCCGGGATCATGCCACTGCACTCCAATCTTGGTGACAGAGTGAGATTCCATCTGGAAAAAACAAATTTTGTCTTCTTCGGTCCCTCAGGAACACACTCTCATTTCTTTAATTCACCTCCCTATTTATAAGTTTAATATTAATACCCCCCTCCTCAGGTTGTTGTGAGGGTTAAATGAAGCAATATTTTTTTTTTCAGTCTAAAAAAGCACCTGGCTTATACTAGGGACTCACTGAATGATAGCTAATAGAAAATTCAGTACCAGGATCCCCAAAACAGCATGCCCCCGGCTAGCTTCTGGTTTTTCTTACTTTGAAGCAGGAGAAGCAGACTTCTTTCTGTCCGCACCAGCTAGAAAGATCTAAGCTGAGCTACTAGTGCAAGAATATCATGGGGCAACGATTCAACCTTGACAAAAGATCTAGAAACATATCCAACAGAAAACACAAAGATGACAGGAATATCAATAATCTCAACAACTGTAAACAGGTTACATTCCCTTATTAAAAGAACTTTTTTTAAGGCAAGCTCCAGCTATATGCTATTTACAAGAGATGTGTGTAACACAAAATAATGCTGAAAGGTTGAAAACATGCACATGCCCAAAGAGAGACCAAGTGCTATGGTCTGAATGTTTGTGTCCCCCCAAAATTCATATGTTAAAATCATAACCCCCCAAGGTGATGGTATTAGGAGGTGAGGGCCTTTCAGAGCTGATTAGAGCATGAGAGTGAAACCCTCATGCATGGGGTTAGGGCTCTTATAAAAGCAAGCCAAGGCAGACCCCTTTCCACCTCTACCATGTGAGGACGCAGTGAGAAAGCATTGTCTATGAACCAAGAAGCAGACCATTACAGACACTGAATCTGCCAGCACCTTGATCTTGGAATTCCCAGACTTCAGATATGTGAGAAATAAATTTCTGCTGTTTATAAGCCACCTAGTTTATGGCATTTTGTTGTAGCAGCCTGAAGGGACTAAGACAGCAGGCAAATATAGACAAAAAGAAAACAATATAGCAATATTAATATCACCTCAAATAGAATTCAAGGCAAAAAGCTCTATATGGAACAAAGAAAATTGTTTTATATTAAGAAACAGTAGATTCATCAGAATATATAGCAACCATGAACATTTTCACTCTGAATATCATGGCAGCAGATACATAGAGAGTAATTATAACACGTCAAGCACAATTCCAAGGTCATTGCATATAGCAACTCACAATCCTCCCAAGAACCCAGTAAAGTAGATGATGTGATTTTACAGTTGAGGAAATATGTCCAAGGTCTGTCAACTCATGAGAGTGAAGCTGGTATTCAAACCAGGCAGCCTGGTGTTAGCATCAATGCTCTTAATTTTTTTACTATATTCTCTCCAAAAAGTAAAAAGAAGTGTTAGAAATTTTTTTAAAAATTGGCCAGGTGTGGTGGCTCACACCTGTAATACCAGCACTTTGGGAGGCCAAGGCAGGAAGATCGCTGCAGCCCAGCAGTTCAAGACCAGCCTGGGCAACACAGTGAGATCCTGTCTTTTTTAAAAGGAAAAAGAAATTTTTTTAAAAAATTGTCAAACCCATAGGTAGAGTGGAAAAAGTTAGAAAACTATTCCCAAAATTTGTTGTGTCAAGATGACAAAAATAAATATATGAAAGATGTTAATAATACATATTATAAGCTTGAACTCATAGCAAATTATGATCTCTCTAAAAATGAGACACATTCTTTCTAAATGTTTATGAAACATTCATTTAAAATTTAAAATACATAAGGAGAGGCCGGACATGGTGGCTCACGCCCGTAATCCCAGCAGTTTGGGAAGCCAAGGCGGGAAGATCACGAGGTCAGGAGATCGAGACCATCCTGGCTAACATGGCGAAACCCCATCTCTACTAAAAATACAAAAAAATTAGCTGGGCAGGCTGAGGCAGGAGAATGGCGTGAACCCGGGAGGCAGAGCTTGCAGTGAGCTGAGATCACGCCACTGCACTACAGCCTGGGCGACAGAGAGAGACTCCATCTCAAAAAAAAAAAATACATACATAAAGAGAAATCACTTACTAGGCCACAGAAAAATGTCTCCGTAAGTTTCTGAAGGTAGAGTTCTTATAGGGTTCATTTACTGATTAAAATGGAATAAATTCAAAACGTCATTGTTCTAAATAAGTCTGTGTCAAAGAATAAATAAAAACTTAATTTATACATTATTTGAAAATTAACATATGTCGAAACACCAAATAGAAAATTCCATGGGAAGTAGCCAAAGTTTACTCAGGAAAAAAATAATCATATCCCTAAATAGGTTTTTTTCTAAAACAAGAAATGTCTAAAATAAATATTTTTGGCACATTAGACTCAGAAGCTAGAAAAAGAACAACAAAATAAACAAAAGAAACCAATGAATTAGGAAGTTTAAAACAACTAGAATTGTTGAGTAAAACCTAGAGCTAGCTCTTTGGGGGAAAAAAAGGATTAAGGGATGTCTGACAAATCTGACAACACGGAAAAAAGTTTGAGAACACATACACTACATTCGCAATGAAAATATATGTCTAACTACAGATAGGGAAGAGACTACTTTTATTAAAATAATACTATTTATACCCTTATGACAATAATGTCATAAGTCATAAAGTCATAAAGTCAAAAAAACTATTTTCTAAGTTACCACTACTGAAAAAAATTGAAATTGAAATGATCAGTGAAATCAACTCTCCTCAAAACTTCCAGATGTTGGGTTTATTTAAAAAGTCATATAATGCTTTCAAGAACTCATTTCACAAGGCTATTGCAACCCTGATAGCAAAAACTGAGAAAGTGAAAAAAGAACCAAAAGTCAAATTCATTTATTAATACATATATATGCAAACACCCTAAATATAATATTTACAAATAGAACCAACAACACATTAAAAGTACAATGCAACACCTTTAGGATTTATTTTAGCAATTCAAGGATAGGTAGTTAGAAAAAAATATGTCAATGTAATTCACTAGATTAATAGATTAAAAACCAGATGGTCATTTTGATAAATGCAGAAAATGCAGTTGATAAAATTCTAAATCCATTCTGGATTAAGCTTATGGGTAAACTAGAAATAGAAGGAAACTTTAATATGATACAGATCTTTTTTTTTTTTTTTTTGAGACAGAGTCTCACTCTGTTGTCCAGGCTGCAGTGCAGTGGTGCAATCTCAGCTCACTGCAACCTCCACCTCATGGGTTCAAAGTGGTTCTCCTGCCTCAACCTACCAAGTAGCTGGAACCACAGGTGTCCCCACCACGCCTGGCTAATTTTTTGTATTTTTAGTAGAGACAAGGTTTCACCATGTTGGCCAGGCTGGTCTCAAACTCCTGACCTCAGGTGATCCGGCCAGCTTTGGACTCCCAAGTGCTGGGATTACAGGCGTGAGCCACTGCACCCAGACAGTAACAGTCTCTTTAAAAAGTCACTATTATCTGGGGAAAAAAATTAAGGGGCCCTTCTTTATTAAAAAGAAAGTAGAGATCTAAACACCAAAAGCAATGGGTGAAACTTCATTGAACCTTTGATTTTAAAAAAATAAAAGCAGCAACAAAATATATTTTGAGGAGAAAATATGTACCACAAAGAGCAGTAAAAAGGTTAATATCTCTATCTGATGAAGAGTTCTTATAAATCAGTATTATTTATTTATTCATTCATTTATTTTGATACAGGGTCTCACTCTGTCACCCAGGCTGGAGTACACTGATGTCATCACGTCTCACTCAACCTCGACCTCCCCAGACCCAGGTGATCCTCCCACCTCAGCCTCCTGAGTAGCTGGGACTACAGGAACACCACTACATCTGGCTAATTTACATATTTTTTGTAGAGACGGGGTTTCACCATGTTGCCCAGGTCTCGAACTCCTGGGCTTAAGCAATCTTCCTACCTCCGCCTCCCAAAATGCTAGGATTACAGGCACGAGCCACCATGCCCAGTCATAAATCCGTATTTTAAAAAGACAAGTTATCTCCTCTTGCCCCCAAATAAGTAAAGAATCATGAACAGGACAATTTCAAAAAAAAAGAAATACAAATTGCCACAAAAAAAAATATTTTAAAAGTACTTGGCCTGATTAATAGCCAAAGAAATTTAAATTAGAAAAACAATGAAATATTTTTTTCAGTCTCAGATTAGCAAAGATTAAACAGAACAATAATATTCAAAGCTGGCAAAGGTGTAAAAATACTGTGCTGATGAAGTGCAAACTAGTTCAACTTTTGGAGGTCATGAATTAGATAATGTGCAACCAAATTTTTAAATTAAACATAAATATTCCTTTTGATCTAGCTGTTAAACTTCTAGAATATGTGTAAGAGAAATAAGCAAGTAGGTAAAAATGAATCTATATTATTTCTTATTGCAGTATTGTTTATAATTTTTTTAATTAAATCTAAATGACCAATTAAATAAGTTGTGCCAGAGCCATATAACCACATACCCTTAAGCACTTGGAAAGAACAAACACTGTAACTCTATGTATTAGCATAGAAAGAAGTCTGAAAAATATTTTAAATTAAAACAGCTTATAGAAGAGCAGGTATGATTTTATTTTAAAAAAAGATACATATGTGCTAATACATGATGTGTTTATAGATGCATAGAAAAACTGCTGGAAAAGTATACAACAAACTATAACAGTGGTTTTATCTGTGGGGGTACAATTAAGGGGACTTTCTACTATATGTCTAAAATTTTAGTGTTTTATAATCAGTATATATTATGTTTACAATCAGAAAACTAATACTAGTACATTGCAGAGAGAGAGAAAGAGGGATCCTGCGTTCTCTTTAATGAAGACAAAGTCTTGGCTCCATCTTAATGGGCTCCTCAAGACATACCCAGGCACAGCCACTGGACTTGGGGCAAAAACTCAGCCAGCACTGTGAAAATAAATCTTGCAGTGTAAAGTTCCACACACCTGAGGCTTGAGTCATGTCAGAGATTGGGCCCTCTTTAAGTCATCCTTGTTGCTACTGAAATAACTACTCCACATCTGGGAATGAGAGTACATTCCCCCAAGGAAGCCCCTGTTTCCAAATCTCCACCCTGGTTTACCATCAGCTGAGACTCTTGGCCCCTCCTGGACCATCTGCTCAGCAGACCTCTGATCTGGCTAACAGCTTCATTATTTTTAAACTGTCTCTAAGCACAGATTCAGAAGCAAGGGCAGCAAGAATCTCTCCTAAGTCTCCGAAATAAATCAGTCCCTGTAATCTGCTTCCTGTGGCCCTCTGTGACTACAGCATGATAGGAGGTGTCGTAATCATCATAACATCTTTGCCCTGAGCATCAGTACATAAAAGCAGGTGCTTAGCACGGGGCAGCTGCCAGGTCAATCCAAGCCAGAGGCTAAGGGAGGGCTTTGCCAAAATGACTCTGAGTGGCACAGAGCTATATCTGGGGGCTTCACCACCTGAGGGTGATTCAAGAAACAGGTCCAAGATGCTGGGTTAGCAAGGAAAGACAGACTCTGAGTAATTACGTTCACAACTTGAATGCCGTGTGTAAGTAATTAATAATCTATAAATGTCCTGAGTGAGTGCACATATTGAGTTATTCCATCATTCAACACGTGCCAATGTGAATGCAGTTCCTCTGGAGGGTTCATTAACTGGACAGAGTGTCAAGTCAGAGTGAATTTATTTTTTCATTTCTTCCATTTACTTTTACTTTGTTCCCTTCCGTTGTTCATAAATAGAAGTGGTAATTATGGGGGATGGAGGGGCAGCATTTTTCAATTCTTTTGCTGGATATTGTAGGGAAAGGTGGGAGTTACCTGTAATCATCTTGCCAAGTCTGAAAGAAAACTAAGTGAAAGTAAACAATTAGCTGGGAGATTTTGGATTTTCAGGTACTTTGAAAAGCCTAATTTCTAAATACTAGAAAGCTGTTGTTTTCATCGTGCACTGTGTAGATCTGACGCAAAGTGGTCTTTAGGCTGGAGAAATCACTGTGCAGGAAAATTCAAAAGACATAAAACTCCCATATTGCCATGGAGGGCTGCAAGTGCCTGGAGAAAAGTTATCCATATGTAAGCCTCACCTCAGAACACCACCTACTGCCCCAGCATCTCTGAGGATGAGCAGTCAGAAGGACCAGGGAAATGAGACTGGGTTCTAAGAAAAATGGAACATTAGAGAGATGAATAGATGGAGGGAAAGATGGATGGGTGAACAGATGGATGGGTGAATAGATGGATGGATGACTAGACAAATAGAAAGACACAGACACATGGATGGATAGGTATGTAGGTGGCTTCCTCCCTCCCTCCCTCCCTCTCTCCATGCCTGTCCAAGCAAAGACCAGGGAATGTCTCCTACCTCAGAGAAAGAGGGAGCCATACTGCTTCCCAGGACCAGTTCTCCTGTTGGCTTGATCACACTCCTTCTGCCTCCTCCCAAATCTTATTCCTCATCTATCCCATCTCAATTAATCTCTCTCTCCACTAAAAATTCATCTTACAAATACCTTCAGTTTTCCTGCAGGCTGATAGGTAGGTAGGTAGGTAGGTAGGTAGGTAGGTAGAGAGAGAGAGAGAGAGAGAGAGAGAGATTCCCCCAACCAGCTTCTTGTCAGGCTAACTTCAATTTCATTCCCTCACAGGCTTCTTCTGGACAGAGTTCTCCACATCCTACTATCTATGCTCAGTCACCTCCACCCACTGCAACTTGGGGCCCATCCTCCACTCCATGCTCCTCAAAGGTCTCCAGCCCCTTTTCCCATCCTAAATCCCATGGTTTCCTCTCCTTGAAATATCTGAACCACATTATCTGCCTTGAAGCTTTACTCTTCTGTTTCTTTCTTTCCACATCTCCAGCAATCTTTCCTGATTCACTCATTCTTCAATTTATTCAATAAATATTTATTGAGAACTTATTTTGTTCCAGGCACTGAGCTAGAGATGTAGGGAACACAAAATGACCAATTCCTAGACCTTACTCTCAAGAGCTTAGAAAGAGAGCTAGTTATGTATGCAAGTGAGTCACGATAACACAGGATCAATGTAAACATTCATTCATTGATTCAAAAGGATTGCTGAGCACCTACTAGGTGCCAAGCACAGTTCCGAGAACTAAGGATACAACAATTAACAAAACTGATAAAGATTCTTCCTTTATTAAGTATATACTAATGGAGGAGAAAAACACTATATGAGTAAGATATAGAGTGGGTCAAAATATAATGTGTTATGGAGAAAAATAAAGTATGAAAGGAGCATAGGGAGAGGCCTGGTGGAGGGAGGGTTTGCAGTTTGCAATGGATTGATCACAGAAAAGCTTGCTAAGACAGAGACATTTGCACAAAAACTTTGCTGGGCATGGTGGCTCACGCCTGTAATCCAGGCACTTTGGGAGGCCAAGGCAGGCAGATTACCTGAGGTCAGGAGTTCAAGACTAGCCTGGCCAAAATGGCAAAACTCTGTCTCTACTAAAAATACCAAAAAAATTAGCTGGGCATGGTGGTGGACACCTGTATTCCCAGCTACTCGGGAGGCTCAGGCAGGATGAATCGCTTGAACCCAGGAGGTGGAGGTTGCAGTGAGGCAAGATCACGCCACTGCATTCCAGCCTGGGCAACAGAGCAAGACTCTGTCTCAAAAAAAGGAAAAAAAAAAAAAAAAAAAAAAAAACAACTAGACAAGGTAAGGGAATAACCCTTGTACATATCTGAGGGAAAGATTTCTGGCCAGAAGGAGCAGCAAATGCGAAGGCCCTGAGGCAGGGGGGTGTCCAGTGTCCTGGGACAGTGAGGAAGGTGAGAGTGGTGAAAGGCGAGGTCAGATGTGTAGGGCGGGGGAAAGGCAAGAGTGTAGGGCCTGTGGTCCCTCAGAGGTCTGGGAGTTCCGCTCTGCATGAGACAGGAAACCACCAGACAGTCGGAACAAAGGAATAACATGATCTGAACTACACGCTGAAAAGATACCTGTCCTGCGTGTAAAACAGACTCCTGGAACACAGGCAGAAGCAAGGAAACCCACCACAGTCATGCAGGATAGAGTTGGGGGTGGCTCGGAGCAGGGGAAGTGGTGGAAGAGATACAAAATGGTTGAATTTGGGGGACATTTCAAAGGCAGAACTAACAGATTTAGTGCTGGATTCCAAGTGAGAGCTCCGCGGAGGTAGGAGCCAAAGAACCCACCAAAGTGCCCCCGAGACAATCGGCTTCAAATGCCTGCCAGCCCAGGTTCCACCGCCAGATGACAACATCGCTAGTCAACTAAGGCCTTCCCTGGCTGGACCCCTCTCTCCCTAGCCCGTCCCACCTTCTCCCTGAAAGATGATCCAAAATCGTGGCCTCATTCTGCAGATGAGGGAGGAGGGGTATGATGCACGTTGGAGAAAAAGAGAAGAGGCCAACCAGGCCTCCTTTTGCACAGTGCCAATGGCCAACCTTCAGTTGGCCCAAGCTGGGGGAAGAGGAGAAGCATTAACATTGAATGAAATTACTGATTATATTTTTACACTGGCCTGGACATGCTAACAGGAAGACCTACTGTTAACTAAAAGTGGCCAGAGGCATTCAATGATTTGCCCTAAATTTTCTTTCAATTAGGATCAGGAAAAAAACTAGGTCCATGGAATAAATGTCAAGGGACAGAAGACAAAAATACAGTTTTTATTATAATAAAGTCATGCTAACTCAATGAAACATTTACTTTGGGAAGTCAAGACCGAAATAGGCAACAAAAGCTCTTATGGAAAGGCTGGTTTTAAAAAAAAAAAAAAAAAAAAAAAAAGGCAACCTTATATCTAATTGATGATATATACTGCCAACCCTAAGCTGAGCTTGCAGGAGCCCTTCTTTTAGGGTTAAATCTTCAGTAAAAGACACAGTCCACAGAAGAAGCCTCTCTCTCTCTGTCTCTGAAACGAAACTGCTAGAAGCTGGCAGGAAAACAAAGGGTTCTGTTGTTTTTGTTGTGGTTGCTGCTGGTGCAGTGCTGTTGTTCAGTAGAAGTCCTTAGGTTTTAGGAAGCAGAAATCCTGCGCTGAATTTATGATTTGAATAGATACTTCCAGAGTGAAGGTAATCCTTCATTTGACATTTCTTCACTTAGTTGTTTTTTCCATATTGTTCACATCGAGCCTTGCCATTTGATTTATTCTGACCATAATGCACTTGTACATTTGCTGTTTTGATTATTATCTCATACTTAAAGCTGAGTTGGCACTTTCTTCCAGGGCCTTCATTTCCAGGGGCTTATAAATTTCATGAACAAATTACTTTTTATTTATCAACCCCTTCCTCTGCCCAGCAGTGAATTTTTTGGAAGGTTGGCAAGGAATGCACACATACTATTTTTTTAAATGAAACATCCTAACGAAAAAGGCTGTGGTATTTTAGGAGGAATAAGCCAAGATAGTCCTTTCTTTTAAATTATTGCATTACTCTAAAATAAAGAAATAAATATAATTTAGGAAACATAATATAAAGCAAATACATGTGCTAGTCTCCAAAAGCAGAATGAATTCCTTGGAGGAGGTACTGTGTCAGGATCTCATTTGTTCTGGTATATAGCTTCTAGGCTGGAATGTTTCCAAAACAGTTATAATTCCATAACCCCATCAAGTTATGCAAAAAAAAGTTGATAAGTTTATTATGATTTCAAGAATGACATTTGACTTACATAGGAGCGAGAGGCTGTCAGACTCTGGATTGACAGCATCCTCCATCAGCAGCACTGTAAAAAGATATTAAAGTCACCACAAGGGGGATAGGGTTGGTGCACATGAATAAACTCCAAAGAAGAACGGATTCAACATTTACTTAGGCTATACAAAACAAGCATTATTATCCCCACTTTGCAGAGAAAGATATTGAAATTCAGAGAGGCTGAATACCTTGCCCAGGTTCACACAGTCGGTGTTACAGCCTGGATCTAAACCAAAGATCTCTCTCTCCAAAATATTGCATTTTAATTTTAGATAATATTTTTTAACCTTCTCATCCTTCCCACCAAAATACACTATCCATCCTTCTAAAAATCAGAAAACTGGCCAATTTGGGGCGTACAGTAAATACTAAAAAGGCTGAAAGTCAAGAGTGTAGATGGTTTGATTTCTGGATGATGATTTTGGAGGTAAAAAGCACAACAGAGTCCAGGAGTCAGGAAATTCTGGGATCCCCCCCCATTCCACCTCTCCCCTCTGCCGGTCATCTCAGCCACTCGCCAAACACCTGAGAGTCCAGCCTGAGAAGAATCACTTCCATTCGTTAAAAAAGGAAACCGAGAAACATCGATTGCCCAGATTTACACAGTAAATGCTATTCTGACTTCTTAATAACTAGACAATGGTAAATTTGAATTAACCTATATCCAGAATTCTAGATCTCATAATTATCTGGTGCTAAGGAAATTCAGCCAAAGAGAGAATCCCCAATGATGTCTGTAGTCACAAAAAAAGCAGCACCCATCTTTAATGGTATATATCCTGAAATTCTACCAGATAACCAAAAAAAAAAAAAAAAAATCCCATAAAGCTAAAACAAGTAGCTCTAGGCACTAAAATAAGAAAATCTTTTTAACAGTGCTATGAAGCCAAACTTCAATTATAAGAATATTGAAGATTTTTATTGAGGAAAAGAAAATACCCTAGGAGATTTCAGTTTTTACTCAGTATCACTTCTGCAAAAAGGCAACTACATTATGCTGTTAGCAATTGCACAGGCTGCACTCCACTTCCTTGAGGAAAAAATGAGGAATTGGGCTCATATAAAAACATATGCAAGAAAGTAAGTGTCAAGATTTGTCTGGGAATATTACACATTTAACCTAAAGTGGGAGTCTAATGTTCACCTTAGCTTCCCAATAGGAACCCCTTTCTTTTTTTTTTCTTCAGCTTTTAAGTTCTGGGGTACATGCACACAAGATGTGCAGGTGACATAGGTAAATGTGTGCCATGGTGGTTTGCTGCACAGATCAACTCATCACCCGGGTATTAAGTCCATCATTCATTAGCTATTCTTACTGATGCTCTCCCTCCCCCTACCTCTTCCCCAGAGGCCCCAGTGTGTGTTGTTTCCCCCAACCCCCTGTCCATGTGCTCTCATCATTCACCTCCCACTTATAAGTGAGAGCATGCCATGTTTGGTTTTCTGTTATTGAATTTGTTTGCTGAGGATAACAGCTTCTAGCTCCATCCATGTTCCTGTAAAAGACATGATCTTGTTCCTTTTCACGGCTGCATAGTATTTCATGGTGTACATGTGCCACATTTTCTTTATCCAGTCTATCATTGATATGCATTTGGGTTGATTCCATATCATTGCTATTGTGAATAGTTCTGCAATGAACATACATGTGCATGGGTCTTTATAATAGAATGACTTATATTCCTTTGGGCATATACTCAGTAATGGTATTGCTGGTTCAAATGGTATTTCTGCCTCTAGGTCTTTGGGAATTGCCACAAGGTATTCCACAATGGTTGAACTAATTTACACTCCCAGCAACAGTGTAAAAGCATTCTTTTTTCTCCATAACCTTACCAGCATCTGTTGTTTCTTGACTTTTTAATTATCACCATTTCGACTGGCATGAGATGGTATCTCACTGTGGTTTGGATTTGCATTTCTGTAATCATCAGTGATGTCGAGCTTTTTTTCATGTTTCTTGGCTGCATAAATGTCTTCTTTTGAGAAGTGTCTGAGGAACCCCTTTCTTTGGGGAATTCCATACTGTTTGAGTTTTGATGTGGGGAAAAGATGGACAGTCTCCCCTAGAGGAGCTGAAAATGTCATAGTCCCTTGCCACGTGGGCACATTCGAAGCAAAGGTTCTGCCGATCAGAGAACCGCACGAGACTTGGTACAGAAAATTCTCTCGCACTAAGCGATTTTAATCTTTCTTTTCTTCCTCTCTGTGTCTTCCTCTCTCTCTTCCTCCCTCTCTCATACTAGCAGCAGCAGCAGTAGCTGCAAGGCAAAGCTCCTTTGATATATATATATATATATATCTCAAACAACTCAATAGCAAGAAAACAACCTGATTACAAAATAGACAAAGAAGATGAATAGACATTTCTCAAAAGAAGACATACAAATAACTAGCAGGTATATTTTAAAATGCACAACATCACTAATGATAAAAGAAAAATGTCAGCTGAATTAAATTTAAAGAAGTTTAACTGAGCAACAAATGAGTCACAAATTGGGCAGCCTTCTTTGCCAGAGTGGACCCAGAGACTCCAGCACAGCCATGTGGTGGGAGATTTATGGACAGAAAAAGGAAAGTGAGGTACAGAAACAGCTGGATTGGGCCAGGCGCTGTGGCTCACACCTGTAATCCCAGCACTTTGGGAGGCCAAGGCGGGCGGATCACAAGGTCAGGAGATTGAGACCATCCTGGCTAACGCGGTGAAACCCCGTCTCTACGAAAAATACAAAAAATTAGCTGGGCGAGGTGGCGGGTGCCTGTGGTCCCAGCTACTACGGAGGCTGAGGCAGGAGAATGGCGTGAATCCGGGAGGCAGAGCTTGCAGTGAGCCAAGATCCCACCACTGCACTCCAACCTGGGCGACAGAGCGAGGCTTCATCTCAAAAAAAAAAAAAAAAAAGAAAAAAGAAAAGAAACAGCTGGATTGATTTCAGTTTGGCATTGCCTTGTTTGAACATGGTTTGAACAGTTGGCTACATTTGATTGACCAAAACTCAGTGATTGGCACAAGTGTAGGTTACAGCATGGTTACACCTCCACTTGTTATAGTTCTTGGTGTACAGAAAACCCTTTAGGCTGAACTTAAAATATGTAAGGAGGCGGCTTCAGGCTAAACTTGATTTAACACTCATCATCAGACAAATGCAAATTAAAACTACAAGAAGATATTCCCTCACACCTGTTAGATTGGCTATTATCACAAAGATGGAAAATAAGTGTTGGCAAGCATGTAGAAAAAAGAGAACCCTCGTATACTCTTGGTGGGAATGTAAATTAGTACAGCCATTATGGAAAACAATGTGGAGGTTCCTCAAAAAAATTAAAATAGAGCCACCATATGATCCAGCAACCCCACTTCTGAGTATAGATCCAAAGGAAATGAAATCAGTGTGTTGAAGAGATATCTGTACTTGCATATTCATTGCAGCATTATTCACAACAGCCAAAATAGAGAATCAACATGAATGTCCATTGACAGATGAATGGATAAAGAAAATGTGGCATATGTATGCAATGGAATATAATTCAGCCTTAAAAAGGAAGAAAATCCTGTCATTTGCAACAACACGGATAAACCTGAAGGACATTATCCTAAGTAAAATAAGCCAGGCACAAAAAGACAAATACTGCATGATCTCACTTATATGTGGAATCTAAAAAAATTTGAACTCACAGAAGCAGAAAGTAGAACAGCAGTTGCCAGGAACTGGGAGCGGGACAGGGAGGAAATGGAAAGATGTTGGTCAAAGGGTACAAAGTTTCAGCCAGAAAGGATGAATAAGTTCTGGAGCTCTATTGTACATGATAATTATAGTTAATAATAATGTATTGTATATTTGAATATTACTAAGAGAACAGATCTTAAATGTTCTCACCACAAAAACACAAGTATGTAAGGTGACAGATACGTTAATTAGCTTGATTTAATAATTTCAGTGTATACATAGAGCAAAATATCACGTTGTACACACCATAAATATATATAATTTGTATTTGTCAATTATATATTAATATAGCTGAGAAAGGATTTAAAATTTTAAAAAACAAAACTGTACTGCCCAGTGCTCCGTGGCTGCAGTGGTTGTACTTTTCTTATAGGACCAGGCCTATGGCTAGTATTTAGACATTTTTTTCTGGAAGATCAGCCTCAAGACTGGGTGCCTCCAGTCCTCTATATATTTCTGTGAGCACCCTCTATCCTTAATAAACCAAAGTCCATTTCTGCTGTGTGCAACTAAGAATTCTGACAGAATCAAAACCCAGCTCGGACAGCACTTGCCTGTACAGTCCACCAACATTCTTTTAATGGATGACCTACATCATTAAGGAAAGTTTCAATTATACTTCCTACATTCCAATTACTAGGATATAGAGTGTGGACTATCATTTTGGAAATTTCCTTTTAAAAAAGAAAGTTGGAAGAAATGGTTTTGCTAATTAAAACAAATCATCCAAAACAGCAGTGCTATGGTCTGAGTATCTGTGTTCCTCTAAAATTTATATGTTGACATCTAATCACCAGTATGATGGTATTAGGAGGTGGGGCTTTGGGAGGTGATTAGGTCATAAGGATAGAGACATCACAAATTTAGAATTAGTGCCCTTACAAGAGACCCCGGAAAGCCAGCCCACCCTTTTCCCCATGTGAGCATGCAATGAGAAGCCACCATCTATGAACCAGAAAATGGGTCCTTAGTCGACACCGAATCTGCTGTTCCCTTGATCTTGTGCTTCCCAGCCTCCAGAACTATGAGAAATGAATTTCTATTGTTTATAAGCCACCCAGTCTGTGGTATTTTTGTCATAGCAGCCTGAACAGACTAAAACAAACAATCATCCAAACACTTTATGCCCAATCATAGTAGGCTCCTATAGTGTTACTGTGCCATGATGTTTGGTACAGCGCATAACACATTCCACACTAAAGAAATGCTTAAGAATGCCCAGAAAGTATCTGGGGCATGCGTTTTTTGTTTGTTTCTGGGATGGGGGTGGGGGGTGTAAGAAGCAGAGGCAAGGAAATGCTTATAAACATCACCACTGTTGATTTGAGTTCATTTGAACAATTTTTAATAATTCCAAACTCAAAATGTGCTACTACATTGTGACTTGTAATTGCTAATAACTAACTTGAGGGCCAAAGTAAGATGGGAGTTGAGGGAAAGATTATGTCATTAATGTCTCTCTCTACAATTCATACTCTGGTTTTTAAAAAGAGATAAAGAAAAACATCTATTGACAGTAAATTATGTAAGTCTAACTGGAACATCAACCTTAACTTGATTATATGAAAAACAACTGGAGATCAAGTGTATTAAAAAAAAAACATGTTTTATGAATGTACACGTATATAGCATATATTAGGTTGGTGCAAAAGTAATTACAGTTTTGCCATTGAAAGTAATAGCAAAAACCACAATTACTTTTGCACCAATCTAATATAAATTACTTGTAATGGCAAAACTGCAATTACTATTGCACCAACCTAATATAAATACATTTAAGATTTTTTTCATTTCAGCACATGCAATTCTACTAGACAGAGGGCTAGAAACAAACAAAAAACCTCACTGTCCCTTCAAGTAGCAGGAGTCTATAATGTAATGTAGAACATATAAACTGCTACATTATCAAAGAAAAGGCCATAGCTCAAAGAAGCTCGATCAGTTTGAAACAAAAGAAAAGGGAAGAAATTGAATCAAAAGAAAATGAAGGAAAGTCAGGAGAAAAGGTAAACTTCCTTAAGACAATACAAGGCAGGTCACCACTGATGGTTGTTAAAAGACTGTTTTGACAGAATTCATTAATTAAATCGATCAAACAGTTCAATGTCATCTAAAAAACAGATTTAATGCTTTTGATGAAATTGAATAGATAATTAATTACATAGACAGACAAAATAGTTCATGCAGGTGTGTGCTGATACAGCAAGAAGTCTTAAAGAAAAAGATCCTAAGAGTAGGACAAAACCAAATGAATTTATTCCTGAAAAAACAATGCTGAGAAACAGAAAGAGGCAAGCGATAGAGCAATCGCCCCTCAAAGGCTGTAAATTGTATCGGGTAAATGAAGACTTCTGATTAGCTCCTGGCTGTGCTGCTAATAAAGGAAAATTCTTCAGATTACCGATGATTGCAGCAATTTTCAAAGCATTAGAATGTACAAGAGACAAGTGAATGATGGGTTCGAGGGGGTGAATGAAGAAAAAGAGTTAATACATTTTTAATAAAAAATGAAGGTGGAAACCAGCCATGGGATAATGTCATGAAATAAAAAATGTGGTGGCAGAAGGGGTACCCTGCAGCCCAAAAAGGAAACACTTCCAGTAGCAAGAAATAGACTCATAAAGAAAAGCCTTCCCCCCACTCTTTTCCAGCTATGTTTCAGAACAAACACTTTAAGATAGTCAATTTGATTTTTTTAAATAAAACATGCCACACGGTTATTTTCTGATGGCGATGTTTAATTATATGACATCGCGAGATCACGGTGAGACTGATACTGCTTTTCCCTACCTTTCTTTTGCTGTGTCCTTAACAGGTGGCAAGATCCCCTTCATAGATCCACACAAAATTTACCAGTCTGCAGTCAGTCAATACACATGCACTGAGCGCCTACTACGTGGCAGGCATTCCTCTAGATGCTGGGATTTCAGCAGTAAACAAAACAAAAATCCCTGTTCTTACAGAGTGAATATTCTAGTTGAGAGGGGAGAAAGACAGGCAAATAAATAAATAATACACACAGGAGGTCGGATTGTCATAAATCCTCTGCAGAATGATAGAGCAAGGTCAAGAGAACCAGAATGGTTGGAGTAAGAAGCTGCCTGATAGTCATACACATGAACAGGAATGAGTGACTAGGGCCTGAGAGAAGACCTTGGGTCCTGGACTTTGTTGTTGTTCTTTTTTAATAGTGTTAAAATACATATAACATAAAATGTACCATCTTAACCATTTTTAAGCATACAGTTCAGTGGTGTTAAGTACATTCACATTGCTGTGCAACCGATCTTCAGAACTCTTTTTATCTTGCAAAACTAAAACTCCACTCCCATTAAGAAACTCCCCATTTCCCACTCACCAACTCCCCAGACCCTGGTGACCACATTGCACTGCACTAGGTGCCTCACAGAAGTGAAATCAGACAGAATTCGTTGGGTTCTGGGCTTCTTGTGGTGGCCACTGGAAAGTGCAACACAGTGCCTACAGAGATCAGTCCTGAGATGCTCAAGATGAAAAGAAATGAGATTAATTCCAGCTCTTTAGGAGGCCAAAGCAGGAGGATAGCTTGAGCCCAAGAGTTTGAAATCAGCCTGGACAACATAGTGAGACCCTGTCTCTACAAAAAAAATTTAAAAATTAGTGGGGCCTCATGCCGTGCACCTATCATCCCACCTACTCAGGAGGCCGAGGCAGGAAGGTCACTTGAGCCTGAGGTTGAGGCTGCGGTAAGCTGTGATCATGCCACTGCACCCCCTCCTGGGTTACAGAACAAGACCCTGTCTCAAAAATAAAACAAAACAGAACAAAACCATAGTGAGGCTCTATAGGTTAGAACTGACAGGAGACTTTTCCAGGCGCACTCAGAATTCTAGGACCTTTCTACACTCCTGCCTACGTGGCAGACTCCCAGCTCTCGGGCTCTTCCTTGGCCCCTGCAGAATAAAATGTGAAAAGTCAAGCATCTTCTTCCCTGAAGCAGGTGAAACTCCTGGGCTCCCTCTTGACTGCCCAGAAATCTGGCTATTGCAGTGCAGGCAAAACACTCCCATGGTGCCCAACACATGAAGTGCACCCTCCGGAATGTTCTACGCAAGGCTTACTTTAGTGTGAGTACTCTGACCTTCCTTCCAAAAGGAAGCCCTGGGAATCACTCTGCTCAACTGCCAAGGGGCAGATCTCCTTATATCTGCTCCTCAGAAAACCCAATGTGCCCCCTCGCATGAAGAGCACAGGCCAGTGCACTGAGGCCATATGCTCCCACTCCAGGATCCTGCTGCCTGGGCTCAGCTCTGCTCCTTCTCACTCTTGGGCCACAGTCATTGCAGCATAGACCCCTCAGCCACTCAGAGCAGGGCAGGCCGCCTCTAACCTAACCTAACCTAACACCCAACCCTAACACAGACACACCTCCCTTAGCATTCTCACTCACGCAAGACTTTGGTCAGACACTCCCCTAGCCTCCTGAGCCACGTGTCGGCACACCATCAGTGACACTGGAGCCACCAATATTAATAAGTTTCTTACTGGTGGAGGACAAGGACAAATGAATTGGGATCAATTTCAGATAAGTTGCCTTTGTTCATCACCCCCTTTTGGTTTGTTTTTGTATCTTTAATAATTCTATAAAATGTAAATAAATAATGTCTTTATTTTTATTTCATAATTCATATTTGTTATAGTAAAATTAGAACATATAGGTAGATGAAAGGAAAAAGAACCACACCATTCAGAGTTAATCATCATAAATATTTTGACATTTAGCCTTTTAGATTCTGCCTGTGTTAATTACACAAACTGTAAAATAAAAGCAGATTCAACCTGTTTTTCATCATTGTATTGTGACCACCTTCATATATCCCTAATTTTAATTTTACAATATCCTCTTTCATTAATAGCTGTATCATATTGCATCAAATGGTTACAACACAATTTATCCCAATTTCCCATTGTTGACTTTTCAAGTTGCTTCCAGAATTATTCTTAATGTTGCTGTGAAAAGACTTTCTCAAAAGTTCAGCTTCAGGCATGCTTAATACAGGTATTTAAATGATGTCATCTGGAATCAGTCTCTCTCCAAATTCTTTGGTTTCTAAGGGGCACACTTTATTATTAGTCAGGCTCTCCCCACATGGTAGCAAGATGGCCACCAGCAGCTCCAGCCCTGATTATCTTTGACAAACAAGTCTCAGAAGACACACCCATTGGAGTGGGCGCCTTCGCCACATGCCTAGGCCTCACTCAGTCTGTGTGGTCAGAGAAATAGAACACCGATTGGCCAGCCCTCAGTCACAAACTCATCCCTGTGTTCTGGAGGTGGGGGTCAGTCCCATCCAAACCACAAGAACAAAGAATTGGGGAGAAAGTGAGGAATGGAAGCTGAATAGCAAAACAACAGATATCCACTACAACCAGCTAGCTGAAAAGCACTCTCTTCTCCTCCCAGGAGCCACATCCTTCCACTGGGTCTCTGAGTGCTGAGGAACCACCTTGTGAGGGCTCTTACCCCCGTCACTGGCCCTCTCCCACCTCCCAGAACTGCACTGGGGTGATAAAACTGTTCACCTCCTCTGCCCTCTGAAGGTGTTGTTCATACCTCATGTAATAATCAATTTGCACTCCCAGAGGAAGCCTTGCCAAAGCTCCCAATTGACTGTGACCTTTCTTCCTCTGTACTAGAGTTTCTATTTAGCAATTAATTATGTAACACTCTGTCCATGTCTTATATTTTTATTTAACTGTATCTGTATGAATCTTGTCTCTCTCCAGTTAGTCTTTAAAAGTGAATTTTTTTAAGAAAACACACACAATTTTTAAGGCCCACCTCCAAACTACACATTTTGCCTAATTAGACATATATTTAATCTTTACAGTCCCCTCAGTGTGTCTCTTTTTTCCTTTCAGTTCCTTCCAGTAGAGTGAGCCACATTTGATTCATACTGGCTCACAAGAACTGATGTTAAATTTTCAGGAACTTTGCAAGCAGATTGTTAAATCACTGGCAGTTCAAAATCTGCCATGGCAGGACTATTTACACCACAGAAATTGGCAAATATTATAAATTTTTTTCGGAGAGTCGGTTGTTAAACATTTGCCAATACCCCACCAGTCCCTTCTAACAGTTGCCTTGCATTCAAATGATGTTTTAGATTTTGCAAAGCCCCACATGTCACTCCCATCAGATCCTGTGGGTTATGAAACACACAAGCTGAATGAGATTATAGCCAAAAACTAGCCAAAGCTCAGAGTAACAAGAATTCACACACACATATATGAGACATCTCCTTAGGCAATCTGTGGGTGAGGCTAGAAATCTAGATTTCTTGGTTAAAGCAGGTCTTCACATTCCAGTGTCCAGAGCAGGTCTTTGATGACTTGATAAGCCGAACCTCCAAAGCTGCAGAAGCAAGGCCTGACTTTACATTTAGCTTTTATTCTGAAGCAGTCTTCTGTAACCTATCCTTCCTGTTACTGCTGATGTATCTTTTGATCTTTCTAGAGCCAGGCTTTGCTCCCAAGCTGCACATGTGGAATGTGATTACTTGGTGACTCTAAATCACTCTGGATTATCTGTATACTCCCTTCACTTTAGGTACAAATCTGTCTCTTTGGTATAAATCTGTCCCTTTCCCAAATCTTTTCTTAGTAACCCCAATCTTTAACATGTTTCCATGCCCTCATCTTTGACCTTTACATTTGTTCATGCAGAGTCACATCACACCCCTGTGAAATATGTAAGGCAGATTTACTAAGCCCATTTTACAGGTGGGGAAACTGACACCCAGAGATTTACTCAGGCTCACATAACTAGTTTACGGCAGAGCTGGGACTAAAATTCAGGATTCCAATGCCTTCAAGTCATTCATTAACCTATTCGTTGATTTACTTATTCAGTAATATTTAATAATGTTATTAGAATGGCTATTACTCCTCAGTTGGGCTAATGAGATTCTTGGCTTTATTATTACAGTCTGACTCTTTCCCACTAAGAATTGTTTCAAAATTACATTCCATTCCTATACTCTGTATGGGAATTTTCCCCCTCATGGAGCTGACCTCTCCACCCCCGAGTGCTCCACATCTCAGAAAATCTCACTTGGAACCTGCGACCTAACCAAAAAAAGCGGCAGGCAATAATGCCATAGTGGTGCCAGTCTCTCTCTAAATCCCAATCCCCTGTAAATTTCCCAAGTATCTCTTTTAGAGCAGCGTGGCTATAAGCAACAGAAAGCAACTCTAGCATCTTTCATAAAAACTGACTCCATTGGGAGGATGTGAGGTAATTTATACAATCAAAGAGACCTAGAAACCCAGGCCTCAGAAAGAACTCGAATCAGGTCCAGGGATACAGATGGCAGGTACCCTCACCACCACAACTGGACTCTAACCATCTTTAGTCATGATTTCACAAAACTCAGTATCCAAATCCCAAAGCAATTAGTTTGCATATCTTTCTATGGGGGAAGGGAGCTCTCTAGTCTAGAGCAAAATAGGGATGTTGTCAATCCAAAGAAGGAAAGAATCCAGCATAGCTAATAACCACAGAGGTTAACATGTGTATAGTATGTTAGAGCCTACAAAATATTTCCCCAAACAATAGCTTTTATAAGGGCTCTGTGAGATTGGCTGGACAGGTGGTGCTTTCCCAATTCCAGAAGACAAGAAACTCTCAGGGAGGTGAAGCGGTTTTGCCAAATCACTTCTCGTTCCTGTTCTCTTTCTCCAAAGACTTCAATCCAATAACTATCCACCAGGCCACAAAAATACACAAGTATTCTCTAAGCCCTCATCTCTCTCCCAGACCTCTGCAATAAGCTCCTTATTGTTCTCCCTGCTGTCTCCCTTTTTCTCCCAGTGGCATTGTCTTTACACAGCAACCAGAGTAATCCTTTTAAAAGACATCAAATTATGTCACTTCCAAGCTCAAAACTTTCTAATGGCTTTCTATCACAGAATAAAACTCAGAGTCTTACGTGGCCTATAATGTCTCGCATGGTCTGACCCACAGGTATCTCTTCTACTTTATCCCCTACCATCCTACCATTTTCTTTCATCCTCACTGCACTCCAGTCACATTAGACTCCTTTCTGGACTTCAGCAGGCAGCAGACATGATCATTTGAAGAATGACTCCTGCCTCAGGACCTTCGCACATGCGGTTCCTGCCGCCTGGAACACAACTACTTCCAGACATCCAAATGGCTCTATGCCCACCCAACAGAAGCCCTTCTGACTACACTACTGAAAATGCGTATCTTATGCTCTCTGGTCTCTTATGAGATAATTAATTTCTAAACCCAAATGCTTTTGAGAGTAAAAGGAGATGTTATTAATAATTACCCCCAAGTTGACATAGGATTACCTAAACCAATTTATTTCTCTTCATGGCATCTATCAGTATCTGTAATTACATTATGTATCCATGTCTTTATGTTTTCATTGTCCATCTTCTCCACTAAAATGTAAGTTCTTGAACATCAGGGCCTCTGCCTTGGTAATTGCTCTATCTCATAACCTAGAATAGTACCTGGTATATAACAGGCACTCAATAAATATTTATTGAAGGAATTAATGAACAAATGACCCTCGTTTTCTGCTTAATAATGTTTTAAGTGCTGTGGTAAAAATATCTAGACATCTGAAACATTTAGGAAACAATACAATTCCAGACTGGATGGTACTGACCACAGGTCTTATTTACGACAACGCTGGTGGCTATTATTGAGACACAACTGGTAATTTTGATAAGGGAGGATTAAACGTAGCTATTTCATAAAGACATTACAGAAAGAAGAGATTTGAACTGGGCTCTAACAGGTGGGTAGGTTTTAAGCAAGAAAGAGGAAAAAGAATGTCCTCTCAGTCTGTTAAAAATCTTAAAAAGCATGGCATGAACAAATGACCATGAAAAGCCCTTCCCAAAGGTCTTCTTTTACCTCTATACTTTCTCCCTAGGAGTTTGATTTCGGACATGTTGGGTTTGAGATGCCTGCAGGAGATGTCTAGCTTGTGTTTAGAAATCTGAGTTTGGAGCTTGGCCTAGAGATTCTAGAATTGGAAGTCATCCACATAAAGGTAATAACTGCCATGGATGCCATCCAAAAAATCTCAGCTCTCCTTAAGACTTATTCTAATACCCTACAGCTTTGGAGAGTTCAAACAGAAGATGGTATTCATGTTGAGAAACAATCCACACATTCAATCTCAAATCCAGCCAAGTAGCCATATTGCAAAAGCAAGCAGATCCAGAATGTTCCTCAGGTTTGTGCCTGCCCAATCTTACACAAACACAGACACCAGAGACTAGTTTAGACTAGGGGGCAGGGAGGCAGATGATCTCACAGCTCAGTGTGCCCGGGACCATTTTAGTTTATACCTATTTTCCCAGTATAATTATTAATAGCACTCCTTTCCTGCTCAAAACCATCCCAGTTTAGATGATAAATTATATGCTCAATCTATTAATTCTACAAATGACAAATTGCCCAAATAACTAATTTCTTGAATGACCCATTCCCTAAAGAACAAATTTGCCTAATGTAATTGTTTCTTGTAACTTTCTAGTTTAGTTACTTGGTTTTCATTTTGCTTTCATAATACCACTTTGAGAAAGTCTATGTTTAGACTGCTTCTTCCCCAGCTCCCTAACACTTTAGCTGGAAGCTTAACTATATCTGTGCCTCAGTTTCCCCTTGCTGCCTCTGATTCTGTCCCTCAGCCTCCAGCAACAACAGCTGGGAGCTGGGGTAGAGAAAAATTAAATATGTTCTTCTTATGAATATATTATCCTCATGAATATATTGTTTTATGAATATATTCAATGAAAATATTCTTTTTATGAATATACTCTTTATAAATACTGCCTTCTTGCATATATTCTTAAATATGAAGAGTTCATATGAATGTATTATCCTAATGAATAATAATAACCTAATGAAAAATATATTTATAACAATTCTCCCTATTCAAGAATATATCCTTATGAATATATTTTTATCATGGTCCTCAAGGCCCCTCACTCTGCCTCTCAATTTCCCCTGCTTCTATCCCTCAGGTTCTTGAGCCTGACTAATAAAAAAACTGTTGAAAAGTTCTCAAAATGCTATCAGAAAATCAAAATGAAAACCAAAACTAAATAGTGTAGATACCATAAACAAGCTTGGTGAATTTGTCTTTCAATGAATTGGGCCAGGTAACAAACTAGCTTTCAGCAAATTGACTTTCCTTTAGTTGGCTTTTAGCAACCTGATCCATGGCCTTCATGACCAGTCCCTCTAAAACAGATCTGTCATTACCCTACCCATCACCTCAACCCCACCAAAATTCTCTACCAGAGGATTTTTTCATAAATAAAACTATTTCTTTCATAGTTTTATCAAAACCCAAAATAATTGTGATTCTTTATTATTTTCCATTATCCCCACTTGGAATATCCTCATGAGGACCAGGGGCCTATTCAGTTCTGTTCCCCAGTTATTCCACAGCCCAATCACAATCTCTGGCACTAAGTAGAGGGGCTCAATAAATATTTGTTGAATAAATCAGCAATGAGTCAATGAGTGAAGGAATGCACAGGGAATCCCAAGAGGGTCCCTAGATTCATGATAAAAACAAGACGGGGAGGATCAACCATGTACTAATCCCTACCTCAGTTCTGACCAGCCTCCTTTCAGCCTTAGTTTCAACCACCCTCCTTATCCACTGAAAAATAAACAGAAGTAGTAAGCAAAACTTTTTTTAAATTGGGCATGAAAGGAAGGGGAGGAAAGTGACTCAAGAGATGAGCAAGCTTTAAACCATTTTTTAATCAAACTGAACCTGCTTGACCATCTCAAATCAGAATATACTGGAGAAAATTTCTCCCCCAGATGTTACGACATTGCCCATTTAGTGCAGCGCTACTTGAGAGCAGATGGCGATGAGTCAGGATTTAACAAAGACCTTAATGGCTCTTCTGCCAGCCCTGGGCCATCATTTGCATAGGAAGCAGATTTGGCTCGGCTGCTGATGGTGATCGCCTCTTACCCACTTGGGCGTGACCTCATTTTCACATCTCCATTTTCCATCTCTGCCATATGCACTCATAACCTTCTGGGAAATACTGTGCCACAAAATATAAAATAAAAGCAAACCTTAATCATTTGAAGCACTATTTTAATTATTATTTTACTGACATGCCTCCTCATTAGAAATTCATTTTTAATCAGTCTAACACATTTGAGTTAGTATGACATGGTTTCCCTTTCACCGATTTAATGTCGCAAGTCCAAAGTTTATAGCATTGCATCAGGGTAATTATATGAAGGGAGCCAGTTTTAAAGATGCATATAATTTTATTGTGGATTCACACTGTTTATGAACTAGGTTTATAGGCCTCACCTCATCTCTAGACACACTTACAATCATCAAAAGAAGAGAAAGAAGACATTTCACACATGAAAGCATAACCTCTTTCCCATTTGGAAACAAATCACCCAACCCTAACAAACACAAAGGCGTTTATTTACAGTTAGACAATTTACCTGGGGGAGGGTGGATGGGAACAAGGTCTTCATTTATCTGCCATTTCAACTCACTGAGGTTCAGCCAACAATGTATTTCCTCAGGAAAGGACAGGAGACAGAGGGGCTGGAGAGTGATATTATTCATTGTACTTTCTGAGAGCGGGAGTTCAAGGGACACAGCAGGAATCTTGGAAAGTCTGGCTTGTTTTCTTTCAAGTCGCTCAGAATTCCCCAGCCCAAAGTTCCAATAACTAAGTCCCATCATTTTCCAGCTTTCAAATACCCAGTGTTCCATACCAAGCCCTTAAGCTTTAGCCTATCTCCTCCTCTGAGTCTAGAAATCTTAAATAGTTAATTTACCAGGGATAAAGACTAAAATAAAAAATCGAACAATGTCCCCATTGCTGACTGCTGTCCAAAAGACTATAAGATGCTAATGAATATATTCTGAAATTGTATATATTTCAATTCAATATATATTGAATATATTTTGAAATTGTAATTGAAAACCCAGGTAAGGTATATGTTTTTAATGAAATAGAATATAATAATAGAACATATTAGCATGTATTACACATAATAAATTTCTGTTTCAAATACTATGTGTGTGGAAGTATATGTGTACTGAGTCAAATATAAAAATATTATTAGCACACTCATGTAATGTTTAATATGTGCCAGGGACTGCGCCAAGTGCATTTACATGTATTAACTCATTTAATCTTCAAGATCATCCATGAGATGGGACTATTTTTAGCCTAGTTTTACAGTTGAATGAACTAGGCACTGAGAATTTAAGTAACATAGCCAAGATCATCCAGCTGGCAAGTGGCAGAGACAGGATTCAGACCTAAGCAGTTGGGTGCTAGAGTCTATTCTCTTAACCACTGCACCAGTCTGCCTCACCTAAATGTATTCTTTGCTATGAGTTTTAGCTTTTTTTAAAAAAAAAGTTTGATAA
Source organism: Macaca nemestrina (assembly GCF_043159975.1). NCBI lineage: Eukaryota > Metazoa > Chordata > Mammalia > Primates > Cercopithecidae > Macaca > Macaca nemestrina. The sequence goes on along the minus strand of NC_092130.1, from coordinate 106,391,930 downwards.
ATACCAATTTAAGGGGATTAGACATAATGCATATCCTAGGTTCATTCCAATCTCAAATACTCCATACAACTGTCCCGATACCATCAGGCCATATGAGGTACTGTTTTGCTCAGGAAATGTGGTCCCTGTGTCATATATTCTAGTGTCACTGATGATACCAGTCTTGCCACTAATCATAAACCAGAGGTCTTCTGCCTTGATCACCTGTCCCTGGGATAGTGCCAGTTCTTATGTTCAATGGTCCCAAGCCCTATGGCATTAGAGTTAATTAAAAAAAAAAAAAACACCCAGTTGCTTATATTATGGCAAAACTATTACTCCATCAGCAGTGAAAGCTGAGTTTTTGAGAGACTAGTCTTTGGAGGTGGGGGTGGAGGAACTATAGAATTATGTCATAAAATAACCACTGCAAAGTTTATTTTCCTTATCCTAGTTCACAAAGAACTGTGCTAACTACAAGCAGATCACATAATCCAACAAATTTACAGGCACAAAATCTGACCTCTACTCTGCCACAGTTATATAACTCAGGCAAATCACTTATTAACAACTGCTTACATGAGTTAGAATTTTATGCTTTCCATAGCATGCTCACATTCATGGTTTTCAGGCCCCAACAACCACTCTCTGAGGAAGGCAGAGATGGCGTTTGGAGACAGGGGTGTCTCTATCCTCCCTCCCCATGCTTCTGCCTCCCTCTCTTTCTTCCCTCCCATCCATCGAACTCCCTCCCCAAGAAGAGAAACAGTCACACAGGTCAGAACACAGCACAGTCACTGATGACAGCCAACACCACATGAGGCACACTCTTTCGCACTCCTTGCTCTGCGCAGGCAGTCCATGCGAAACATCCTCTTCTCCTGACGACTCCTCTCCATCCAGATCACCTTGGGTCCCCTGTATCAGTTCTGCGCCCCATCCTCCAGTTTCTCTGTGCTGCTTTGCTCCTGGGGTGGAGTCCACCACCTTCTTCAGAGGATTAGCCTGGAGCCACTCCACCCAGATGTACATAGAGCCATGAGTGCCCAAGAGTTGATGTCCCACCCACCACCCCTGCCCCCGAGTCGCCGCCTAACCAGTGACTTGAACACACACATTGAAAACCACAAGGTCCACACCTCAGGTGAAAACAACCTGAGATGTCAGTGACACTCCACAGCTCCCCCACAATATCAGGCTGAGTCTGGGAGCTTATCTGCAATGTGCCCTTGCTTGGCTCTGCCCCTTCCCTAGTCTCTCCCTCCACACCTTTGCCGGTCTGCCCTGGGGGCCCTTCCTTAATAAGTCACTTGCACCTGTATCGTAGCCCAAGAGTCTGCTTCTGGAATCCTCACCTAAACTGTCCCTCTGTTGTAGGCCTAAGCCTGAGAAGATGGCCTCACCAGGCTTTCTACATCTCTGTGTGGTCTTATCATCATCTAACCAGGTTAAGGTAGGGACCCCTCTGCAGAAATGGCAGCCATATCAGAATTGAGAAGGAGGGCATAGCAGCCTCGCTTAAGTCCTCATGCCTTAGACGGATTCTCCAACTCAGCTTCCACCAGATGCATGCTTTGGAGGTCAGTGTTCACTGGTTAGCTATTAATATAGCAGAGATTTCATATCCATTTAGCTACGGTTCTTAAACAGCTCCTCACCTAGAAAACTGAGGGGAGGAGTGCTAAGTGGATTCAGGTATTCCTGTTTCCCTGGTCCTAAAACTAACATAATAGCAATGGAAAACTCACCTCTAACTTCCTATAACTATGTTGCCCTGGGGATTCACTTCTGGATAGTAAAAGTCATCCTGTATAACTTAAGAGCTGGAAGAGACCTTTGAAATCTATCCTTTAGTGTACAGATAAAGGAACTGGAGCTAAAACTAGGCATTTTCCTAACATCACAAAACTGACAGTAAAGCTCTTCACTGAATCTGAGTCGCTGGGCTTAGAACAGAGTGGTGGGTACTGACACCTGAATGAGGCTGCAGAGGGAGGTGAGGATAGGTCAGCTGACCATTGTCCTCCCAACTCTTACCCCCTGAAAGTATCTCTGGGTATCTGTAAACATAGTCACAGCAACTGACTGGTTTGAACTGCTTAATCTTTTGCCCATTAAGATATATAGCTTGAAACACAGAGTAACTCTCATCATCGGACTTGAAGAAAACTTAATCCATATATGCTTATCCCTCCATATCCACAGGGGATTTGTTCCAAGACCCCTGAGGATACCAGAACCAGGGAATGCTCAAGTCTCTTATATAAAATGGCACAGAGTTTGCATATAACATATACACATCCTCCCATATACTTTAAATCATCTCAATTACTTATAATACCTACTGCAATGTAAATGATCAATAAATAGTTGTTATACTGTATTTTTGTATTATTTTATTGGGGCTTTTCTGTATTTTTGTATTATTTTATTGGGGCTTCTTAAAAACATTTTTAATCCTTGGTACATTGAATCCAAGGATGCAACCCCTGCAGATACAAAGAGTGAACTGTAGTCAGTTCAGTAAGGAGACTCAGACTATAAGGAATTACTCCAAATTTACTAACATATTATTATTTACATTTGACAGATAATTGAGGCTTAGAAAAGTTAAATACTTTGAGTATGTTTCAAAGTTATCAAATGAAAGAACTAGCATTCTACCTACCTTAGGACCTACCTAAGATCAAAGTCTAATGTTTTCCCTACTTCCTGCAACCTCCTTATGTAGTCATGTGCTGTCTGCATAATACTTTGGCCCTCTTAGATCCTCCAGAGGACAACACGGAGACTATGTCATTCTCTCTGACTTATGGTCAAAGTCTGGATTGAGAAAAGGGGCCATGAAACCCCAAAGGAGGTACTTACGTCACGTTTGGGGTTTCATGCTCAGAGGATTCTGAAACCCTGAAACACCATCTTCCTAAATGCTCCTAAAGCAATGAACAGGCCTTAAAGCCTCGGGCTCCCACAGTGGGACACGTTTCAGGTGGCTCTTATGCTGGCTTGAGCTGGGACACTTGGAGGATCCAAAGAGCTAAAGGGAAAAAAGGGTGTGGGCTAATAGTCCTGCTGTTGAATGAGGACCAGGATCTGTTAAGGTCCATGGGTGTCAGGGTTCCTAGTTTATGAAATCAGTCTTTTAGTTTTTGCTTATAAACTTCTTTCTATACAGCCTCTATGAGGCTGAGTTAGGGAAAAATTCGAGACAGCTTCTTCACCGGATAATGTTCATTGTCTCATTGCACACCAACTCTGTGGTAGGCCCTCTTCTAGCCATGGGGCCTAGAGTAGAAATAAAGAAGAAAGAAGTCCCTGATGTTGTGAAACCTCCTTTCTAGTCAAGGAGAGAAAAGATGATAAATAAGCAAACAAAGCAATAAGTAAGATCATTTCAGATAATAAACGCCACAGAGAAAAATGTTAAAGCGTGACAGAGTATCTTTTTATAAGAGATATGGGGTAGGGAGAGCATCAGTTCACATAAGATGATCTGAGAAGGTCTCTCTGAGGAGGGAACTTTGATTAGAGACACAAATCACCATCCCCTTTGGAGATCTAAGATTGGTTATCATGCCCGGTTGCTCCTGTCTTCCTAAAGAATCCCTTCCCCAAAGAATCCTTAATTTATAACAATCTTTTGGCAAGCCTGCCCTACCAATTCAACATATAAGCCCAGACCTGTTCAGATTCCTCTTAGACAAAAGCTGGCATCTCTTTTACAGCAGCAACCGCATCAATATTATAACTACTACTATTACTGCAGGGCTCCTACAGGACATCTGCCTCCCAACTACAATGAAGAAAGAAAAGGAATAAACCAGGAACAGCACATGGATGTGGGCTTCCTACAGCAAAATAAATAGTAATAAAAGCAGGTTTGGTCAAATAACTCAAGGTCAGCAAGAAAAGATCCACTCTTTTTGCATGAGAACCAAGATCTATGCTAGCAAATGATTCTTCAAGGAGATCCAGTAAGAAAATTCTCACAGTGTAAAATCTGGGTTTTTTTTTTTTTTTTTAATATCTGGAGGAAATATTTTTAAAAAGCAGAAAAGGGAAAAGGTAAGCTGCCCCTGAAGTCAAGACCATCTATCATCCTTCCTCTCCCGCTCTCTCCCCAGGTCTTAGAGCTTCTACTCTCTCTACCCAGCAAAAGGAGGGCTTTGGAGAGACTAGCTGGACTCACACCCTGTGATAAGGGAATGAGGATGTTTGGGGCATACGAGGAGCAGGGACAAAGAGAGATGGAGACTTCTGGAGACAAAAGAGAGAAGAGGGTCTGGCTGAAATCTCTAGCCTAAGAGAGTACCCTTGTGGGAGCATTCCAAATGTCTGGTCAGGGAAGCCCTCCTTGTTTGTATAGCACAAAGATAATTTAACCAAAATAAAGCTGCAACCCCTCACATTTTGTTCTCATCCCTACGACGCCCTTTCTTTGTACTCTGGATACTCTATTATCATGAACTTGGAGTAAGGAACTGAAAGAAATTTCTTCAGGGTTTTGTGTGTTTGTGTTAGCTCACCAGGGAGAGGGATGTAGTCCACGCCCCATGATTCCCCACAGCCCCCAATCCCAGAAGCACCTGGAATATCTTCAGTAGCAAAGAGAGTCATTCACAGCCGTCACCTGACCAGGGTAAACGGGATTTTCATGATCCACTTCTTCTTTCCACCCAGAAAAGACCCACAGATTACCACCCCTTCCCACTCCACTCTGCCTCACCCACTCCCACTCCCACTCCAGTCCAGAATAGACCAGTGACAGGTAACATCATCTTTATTATTTTAATTCTTTGGCATCATCCTTTCTTTTTCCTGTTGCTTTTCCCATTTTACAGATTAACAGTGATTAGGGCATTTTCTCAAGTTCACAGTGCCAGCAGACAGTTGAACTGAAACACAAACTCCAATCATTCAATAATTCTTTTTCCAACTTCCTTATGATGACTATTTATATCAGATTTAAATCCATTAACATAATAGAGTCTCTTTATGTGGTTATGTTGAACTGAGCAGCAGTCTTGAGCAATTATTCTACTACTTTATCTGCTATAACTCTGTAATACAATTTGTAGTATTTTTTATTTTGGTAATATATGCCATCATAAAATTTGTCATTTTAACTATTTTGAAGTATAAAGTTCAGTGGCATTAAGTATATTCACATTGTGGCTGGGCATGGTGGCTCATGCCTGTAATCCCAGCACTTTGGGCAGCCGAAATGGGCAAATCTCTTGAGGCCAGGAGTTCGAGACCAGCCTCCCCAACATGGCGAAATCGTATCTCTACTAAAAATACAAAAAAAAAAAAAAAGTATATTCACATTGTTGTGAAATCACTGCCACCATCAGTCTCTAGAATTTTTTCATCTTCCCATTCTTCCCAAATTGAAACTCTGTACCTATTAAACAATAACTCCTCATTTCCCAATTTCCCAACCTCTGCTCCGTTCTACTATCTGTCTCTATGGATTTGATTATTCTAGGTACCTCATACAGGTGGAGTTAAATAATATATGCCCTTTTGTGTCTGGTTTATTTCAACTTAGCATGAGGTCTTCACGGTTCACTCATGTTGTAGCATGTGTCAGAATGTCCTTCCTCTTTAAGGCTGAATAATATTCCATTGCATGTATATACCACATTTTGTTTATTCATTAATCTGTCAATGGACATGAGTTATTTCTACCTTTCAACTGTTGTGAATAATGTTGCTATGAACATGGATGTGCAAACATTTGTTCAAGTCTTTGCTTTCAGTTCTTTTGTGTATATACCCAGAAGTGTCATTGCTGGGTCAAATGGTAAATCTATGTTTAATTTTTTAAGAAGGGAAGAAAATAGCTGGCAAAATATTCTTCTGTTTGAGCACTACACTATTTTTAGTCATTCTGGTCCTCAATTTTCCACTGTAAAAAATGGGAGGGACAATATTTACTTTCTATTGTAAATTGAGAAAAAATATATATATGTAAAGCAAAAAAAAAATTCTTTTATTAGGAATTGCCATACTGTTTTCCAGAGCTGCTGCACCATTTGACATTTCCACCAGCGATACACAAGGGTTCGGATTCCTCCACATTCTCACTGACACATGTTTTCTGTTTTATGATAATAGCCATTATAATGGGTGTGAAGTTGTATAATACATTTTAACCCAGTTAAAATACAGCTGCTCCTCGTTATAATTCTTTGTCAAAAAATATTTTGGCCGTTCTCTATTTTTTTCTCCAAGAACAATTTTGCTATTATGTGTAAGTCCCGAAAATACCTTACACAAATAATAATTAGAATTCTACTAAACATGTTTTTAAAAGTATGAACAGAATTCACACCTTTAAAACTTTTAACCCCAATCCCACCAAAGAACATAAGGTCTTCTCTCATTTCCCTTAGTAAAGTTTACAATTTTTTTCATATTGAACCTAAACATTTCTGTTTGTGCTATTGCAAATGGAATAATCAGTCTCATTTTAGAAAATAATTTTTGGAGGGAGAAGCCTCATAATCAACAATAACACTCGCTTATGAAACATCTGCTATTTTAAGGTCAGTGATAAAGGTCAACAGTGCCTGTCTTCTACGTGGAAATTTACTGTAAGAGAAAAAGAAAACATAGGTTAAAATTTCATTGGCTTACCTCTGTTAAAAGCCCAGGGTGTTTAAATTACTCCTAAGGAGGCATGCAAAATTGTAGATAATTTAATGTTTAATCAATATTTGTTACAGCTATCATTAATTTGGGGTCAAATTCATGATGCATGCGTTTTCTTGTCTCTTACATGTACCTTACATTACACTGGCCTCTCCTTGTGGATTTATACTCATTTTATTACTTTATTAATTTATCATCTATTACAGAAGTCTACACCTATAATCTCTCCCTTACAATATATTGATATAGCTGTGATTTTCTTACTGTCAACTCTTCAGTCAGAAAAGCAATCTTTTATTTTACTACATCTCCTAGGGGCAAATGTGAGTCACTTTATAATTTACGTAAGACACTCTAATTTACTATATAGTTTTTTTTGCTCATTACATAGAAAAGCTTCTATTGGCAAAATTCCTTCCTTGGCAAGGGAAAAAAATCATCAACTCTGCTCTAGGCATTGAGTGCAGAGTGAGTATATACTAATACCCATCAAAAATATAGAGTTTATGTCTTTGCATATCCATATCCTCAGGAAATGTATGAAAATTTTCCTGTCCCTTTCTAAAAACAGCCTAAGAACGTTAAAAAAGAACAAAGTTACCACCTAATACATCTTCCTCCCTGACATTTTTCCCCTTCATGAAGGCATAATTTTGTCAATAGAAGCAAAAGAAGCAAACAGCCCACAACATTTTGAGTTCTGATGAGGTTGCACACCAACCCTATTTGCCCCCATCCTCCCCTGACCACCACTACTGGAGGGCCCATGAAAAGCACATTCGTTGTGGCTCCTCTGTTTTTTAAGATTCATGCTTTGGCCAACAAGAGCAACAAAGGGTATTTTTGTATTATCCTACCAGAAACAAAAAAGGAAACAGACGCCCATCCAGGTGAACAGTGGGCCTCAGTCAACTCATTATACACCTTTTGGCTAATGCCACCGATTTTAATATACTTGTTCTCCTCCCCACCAGTAACTCCACTTACTTTCCAAGCCTTCATTTATGCACACAAATAGGCCAGGTAACAATAACATAAACTCCTCAAAGTTGGACGGAAAAATGTCATAACCACTGTGGGCAATTCACAGCCTTTTTCCATGCTGCTACTGGGTCTCTTCTGACTACTAAAATCTCTGTCCTCAGAAGCAGACTCATGGTATGTGAGACATGCATTCCAATTTTGGGTCTGGTATATGATACGTTTTGTTTATCAGATGTCATACCATTATTTACTGCTCTGAGGAAACAGATAGTATACTTATTACTGGTTTGGTAAATGAAAAAAATATCCAAGTCAAGCATTAACTTGTTTTTATTGCTCAATTCTTTCCAAAAATTACTACCAAAATTCTATCTATTGGTATTAGAAGGGTAATCTCAAACTAATGACCACTCAATGGAATAAACCAGGGAAGAAAGTCATATGAAAGATGTGATCCCATCTTCTCAATTTCTGACAATTCTAGTGAACAGAAAAATCTTGTCTCTGCTAAATTATGTTTCCATGCTCTGTTCTTGCTACCCAAATCCAATCAGACAGTATTCTCATGAAATGATCTTGGCTCTACATAATTTGATTTGTCTAAGAGCATAAACTAAATAGTAAAAATAATCTTAACTTGGAAAAAAAGAATTATTGTTGTATAAAGACAAGCAAACAGTATAACTCTACCTTCAGGCTTGGAATCACCCACGAGCTTTAGCCATTTTAAGTCAACATCTCTCTAATAGACATTTTATACAGCCAAGGCCTCTATGCAAGTATCCTGCACCATCTCTGTGCCAATATGGATAAGCTAAGTTCTGCCGTGCTAACAAATAATCCTAAAATCTTGACAATAATACCTGCTAATTTCTTGCTCACATGGTATGTCCACCACAAGAGGCTGCAGCGCTGCCCACACTGTCTGAACTCTGGGAAAACTGAGTATCACAAAGCAGGAACTGACTTTTAGAGCTTCTGCCCCACATTTCATTGGCCCAAGCAAGTAACATACCACCACCTGAGTTCAAGAGGGCAAGGATATGTAGTTGTCCTCCCACAGCCTCTTAGCTGGTCTCTTTACCTCTAGTCTATGTCCTGTCAAAGCCGTTTCCTATCCACTGCTCTCACTGCTCCCTGGGATCCCTCTTCAAATGGGACCATATTCCTCCTCTGCCCAGAAATCTCCACAGCTGGGCTTCTGTCGGTATGCGTATCAACACTGGAATGTATAGCAATGTGCCAGGAGAGTTCCAGAATAAACACGGTGACTTTCCCAGAATGCTGGTTTTACTTGAAGACATGGAAATATAGATACTTGTTTAATAACATAAACTTGAATATATTATTAGACAAAATAAAAATGTCTTTCTCTCAAGAAACTTGGTGCTTGAATTAGGTCTCATTAGCTACCCTACATCTACTGATGCCACGGGTGCAGGTTCATCTACTCTCAAGGGTACTTCAGTGGAAGAGGTTGAGAAGTCCTGGGGCCTACCTTATCTGGCAGCGCCCACCTTCTAGAGCAGTACTGTCCAATACAGTAGCCAGTAACCACATGTGGCTACTGACCACGTGAACTACGGCTAGGGTGACTGAGAGACTGAATGTTTAGTTTTATTTATTTTAATTGGTTTAAATTTAAATAGCCACATGTGGCTAGTGTCTACTATATTAGACAGCACAGATATAGAATGTTTCTATCTGTGGTAGGCAGCGTAACGGCTGTCCAAAGATGTCCATGTCCTAATCCCCAGAACATGTGAATATGTGGATACACGGCAAGAGGAATTAAGGTAGTGGGCAGCATTAAGATTGCTAATCAAGTAACCTGAAAATAGATTATCCCGGGCTACCAGCCTGGGCCCAGTATAATCACAAAAATCCTTAAATGTGAGGGAGGGAAGCAGAAGAGTCAGCGTCGGAGTGACTCAGTGTGAGGAAGACTCGGCCAGCATTGCTGGCTTTGAAACTGGAAGAAAAGGGTTCAGGCCAAGGAACTCAGGCAGCCTCCTGGAACTTGGAAAAGCAGCAGAATTGATTTTCCATGAGAATTTCCCGAAAGAAACACATCCCAGGTGGCACCTTGATTCTAGCCCAGCACAGCGAGACCCATTTTGGACTTCTGACCTCCAGAATTGTGAGAGAATAAATTTGTGTTATTTTAAGTCGCTGATTTTATGGTAATTTGTTACAGCCTCAAGAGAAAGCAAATACACCATTGTTGCAGAAACTTCTAACAGACAGTGCTAGTCTAGAATCATTTCCCAACATCCTCAATGCAGTTAGTTACATGCAGCAACTCTAAATTATCTGTTGTTCTCCACACAAATCATGCAATCTCATGCTGTTCCGTCTGCCTAGAACTCCTTTCTCCCAACCCCTCTCCATGGATAACCCTCATTCATCATTTGGGATTTAACTCAGGTGTCAGCTCTTTAAGGAACTCTTTCACTACACCCTGGCCTAGGTCGGGTGTGCCTTTTCCATACTCTTGAAATCCGTGCATAGCTCTGTAATATGTGTGAATTTCAACCAAAATCAAGTATACAAAAATATCTCTATCTTCATTTTACCTACATGAAATGAAGCCTAACTCTGAGCACGCACCCTAGTGGGCTGGCAGAAGCCTCAGCCTTTGTTCTGGCCAGGAATTGCCCTCCACAGTGTTAGCAAACCGTCAAGAGACCCTTCTCATTATCTTCAGTATACCCATATGGGTGTTGTCCCAGTCCTCATGGCCCCTCTTCCAAGCCATGTTTGGGGTCCTGAAATCTGCAGCCAGACTGGATGGACATCCTGATGCCTCAAGCCCAAGGCCCAGGCATCCCCAGGTGCACCACTCAGCCCAGACTCTGAGACACCCATCCTCCACATGGGAGCTGCCTCCAAGCCAAGCTCTGCTACCTGCTGTTCCAGGACCCACCCTCCTCCTCCCATTCCCAGTGTCTTCGAAGACTTCTCTGTGTGACCCTTCCTTCCCAGGTCTCCTTATTCAGAGTCTCACGAAAAATAGGACCGTTCCTGAGACAAAGGGACAAAAAAAGGGCTCAGTTTTCTGTTTGAAAGAGTCAGGGAATAGAGAGAAAAACACCATTTAAATCTAAGTATCTTGCCGCATCTTCATTACAAATGGCATTTAAAGCATTGAATTGAAAATGTATCCACGCAGGAATCACAGGAACATTAACACCAAGGTCAGCACCAACACACCAACCACCTTGCTTGAGTACTCACTACATTATCTCATTTCATGTAGCATCAGTTTCATGAGGCAAGTATTATTATCTCCATTATACAGATGAGAAAACTGAGATGCTGAGTTTTAGTGATTTTGCTCAAAGTCACACAGTTATAAAGTGACAGCACAGGGCTTCAAATCCAGATCAAAAACCCAGTACTGCCTCGCACCTGCATCTACAGCAAGCAGGGCAGGTGCTCAGTCGATTGAAAAGGGCCACTTGGACCCACATCTACAGCCCCCGGGTCTTCTGCCATCATTCTTCTCTGAGTCCAAGTCCAGAAACAACACCCTTTCCTTATTTGCCTTAATATAGCTGAGATAAGCAGTTGGGTTCAAGCAGCATTTCTTAAAAAAACAAAAACAAAAAAAACAAGATACTGGTGAAAATGAGTAAAGAAAATGCAAATAGGATCAGACAGAGACATAAACAACTCTAATCTCAAGAATCTCAGTAAAAGCTTGAGACCTCTTTACTGAACCCCAAATCTCCTGCCAGTAACTGCTCTCGAACCACAGACCACTTAGTGCAATGTGCACCGTGTTATTTAGGGTACTTCTCTCTGACTTCCCTATCTTAGGTCAAAATTGCAGCTTATTTTTATTTCTCAATATGTGAGGGCTATCTATGGAAGTCCTCCATCTAAGGACACCATCTTCTCAATTACAGAGGAGCAAACCTGATTTGGGTTTCTCCCTTGGGACACAGGGCACCCCAAGGAATGATCCTACACGGGCTGGTCAGTTATCAACTCCACCCACCACTCCCTGGCTCTGTGACTCATCCCTCAGGGCCGCACCCTTCCCCCTTCCCCACATGGTCCGCACCCCAGGGAAGTGGTCTTTTATAATTAGAGTTTTAATATTTAAAATTAGCTTATGCGTACGGTGACCATAACACAAATAGACTGCAGCAGGTTATTCTCTTACAAGGCCTTTCCTGAGTATTTATCCAAATCTTCCTAATATAACAGCCTGTTCTAACAAGGGTGGACCAAATATCTTTTAACCCCTTAAGACCTAGAAGTGTGCTTGGTACAAAGGCAAACACTCACTCTTACCCGTTATCTACAGAGATCCCCATCGGGCCTTACTTCAAATGAAATTTTTCAAATAAAATCTTTAGCAAAATATCATGAGGCACTATTCTTATTTTTGCATATAAAAATATGTTTAGCTTTTTCTTACATTCCAAATTGACTAATTTTCCTCCATAGTAAAAAAAAAAATCAGACTATTAGATCATACAGATCAGAAATTACTGGGTTTAGAAAAGAATATAATTTTTAAAAGAGCTAATAATATGCACTAACCCTTAATGTCAAAGCCAAAGATTGAGATCCCATATGAATGCATGAATCCATTAAGCAGAAGTCATTTTCAGTTATCAAGAAGAGATCTGTATTCTTTGCAGAAATTAGAAATGGCAGAAAATAACATAAACATTCATAACTGCTACAATTAGAACCAATAAAATGTTTAAATCAAATTAAAATCAGAGTGATGATAATAAGAGTAATGAAATTTATGTACCACCATGTGGCCCTGTTTCCTCAGAGAAACCCCCCAGTCTATTATTTTGCAGGGATGAAAGGAATCAGTAGTCACTGCTTGCTTTTTCCAGAAGACTGGACTAAGGATTCACCCACTCCAATAGGGAAATGTACCAAATGGCATCACACAGCTGTGGCTACTGCCTCTCCAGCTCCCCCCATGACACCCAGTCCCCTCAGCTTCACTTGATTTATGCAGTTCTACCAGGAGCCAGGGCAGGTTGTTTTTTGTTTTGTTTTGTTTTGGGTTTTTTTATATACATGTAAGGGGTACAAGTGGAGGGAGTTTTCGGGTTGTTTTGAAACAGAGTTTTGCTCTGTTGCTCAGGCTGGAGTGCCGTGGCACCACCTCAGCTCACTGCAACCTCCATCTCCTAGGTTCAAGCAATTCTCCTGCTTCAGCCTCCCAAGTGGCTGGGATTACAAGCATGTGCCACCATGACTGGCTAATTTTTTGTATTTTGGTAGAGGTGGAGTTTTATCATGTTGGCCAGGTTGGTCTCAAACTCCTGACCTCAAGCGGTCTGCCTGCCTCGGCCTCCCAAAGTGCTGGGATGACAGGCACGGGCCACCACGCCCGGCTCGAGTTGTTTTTACATAGAGATATTGTATGATGGTGAAGTCTGAGTGTTTAGTGTCACCATCACCTAAATAATGCACATTGTACTCATTAAGTTCTCATCTCTCATCTCCTCCCACCCTTCCAACTCTCCAATGTTTATTATTCCACACTCTATGTCCATATCTATATATTATTTAGCTCCCACTTATAAGTGGGAACATGTGGTATTTTACTGTTTCTGTGTTGTTTCATGTAAGTTAATGGCCCTCAGTTCTATCCATGTTGCTGCAAAATACATGATTTCCTTTTTTTATGGCTGAATAGTGTTCCATTGTACATACATTTTCTTTATCTAATCATCCACTGATGAACACTTAGGTTGATTCCATATCTTTGCTATTGTAAATAGTCCTGTGATAAACATACAGGTATCTTTTTGATATGATTTCTTTTCCTTTGGGTAGATACCCAGGGGAGGGATTGTTGGATCAAATGGTAGCTGTATTTTTAGTTCTTTGAGAAATCACCATACTTTTTTTGATAGAGGTTGTACTAATTTACAGTATAAGCATTCTCTTTTCTCCTCCCTGTCAACATCTGTTATTTTTTGACTTTTTAATAATAGCCATTCAGATGGGCATAAGATGATATCTCATTATGGTTATAATGTGTATGTCTCTGATGATTAGTGATGTTGAGCATTTTTTCATATGCTTGCTGGTCATTTGTGTGTCTTCTTTTAAAAAAATGTTTTTTTCATTTCCTTTGAAGCCAAGGCAGACTGAACCTAGGAAATGCCCGATCCTATGGTTCCACATATGCCCTGCATTCATTTGGCACTTGTGGATCCCTATCCTGGGTAACCTGACACATAAGGGAACGAGAATCAGAAGGGGCTTTAGAACTGAGAAGTCAGGCTGGGTGCAGTGGCTCACACCTATAATCCCAGCACTTTGGGAGGCCGAGGTGGGAGGATTGCTTGAGCTCAGGAGTTTGAGACCAGACTGGGCAACATGGCAAAACCCCGTCTACAAAAAATATGAAAATTAGCCTGGCGTGGTGGCACAAACCTGTATTCCCAGCTACTCAGGAGGCTGAGGTGGGAGGATTGCTTGAGCCTGGGAAGCAGAGGTTACGCTGAACCAAGATTGTGCCATGGCACTCCAGCCTGGGTCAGAGTGAGACCCTGTCTCAAAGAAAAAGAACTGAGAAGTCAGATTTGTATAATTTAGCACACCCATGGTGGCTATATTTGTTTTTAAGGACTTATCTTGAAGATCCCACCCTATCAACATAATGCACATTTTTCATAATCCAAAATCAATAATAGGTATTAATGTATTTAAGCCCATAAATCACCTTGAGAATCTGATAGATGCCTCAAACCCTCTCACCAAAGAAAGTATACAAAAAGTATACAAAATACAAAAAAGAAAGCTATAAATGTTTTTAAGGACTTACCCTGAAGATCCCACCCTATCAATATAGTGTACATTTTTCATAATCCTAAAATCCAGAATCAATGATAGGTATTAATCTATTTAAGCCCACAAATCACCTTGAGAATCTGATAGATGTCTCAAACCCTCTCACCAAAAAAAAAAAAGTACACAAAATTCACTCAAATTTTTTCATTCAATTTCAGCAGTTTCACAAGCCTAGTAAAGCCCAGCCAGACCCTCAGGGGACCTATGAATTAATCCCAAGCTAAGAAACTTGCTTTAGGGTCTTTTTGCATTTCCTTAATACCCAGGATTAAAATTAACTGGCTTAATTTGAAGTAAGAAATTAAAATGCTAAACTCGTAAGGTTGTTGCTTATTAATGTTATTATGTATTTGAGGCCATGTCAAGACAGTCAGATATCTGGCCCCTAGTCTGGGATCACTCTTGAACAAATAGGATCTTGAAGAGAAACAAAATAGCTCTATGGAATTGTCACTGAACTGAGCATTTAAGTTTTATTGTAATGAAGTAGGATGCACTGTCCTGATGCCTTTTCCTAAAACTAGTCTTAAGCAAACCTAGCAGAGAGAGGAGAAAACACATATATAGAGAACATGTTCTCTAAGATGTCCTCTCACTCTAGAATCAGAAGCATGATATGACACCCTGACAGTTTCTTCTTGCCTGATGCCCAGGAGAGCCAATGCACTGAGAATACCAGGTTTTGCAGCAAAGAGGAGTTTCATAATCACAAGGCCAGCCAAGCAGAAGGATGAGAGATAATTCTCAAATCCACCTCCCTGAGAGCTCAGAGTCTAGGGTTTTGAAGGATAATTTTGTGGCCGGAAGGCTATAGAATGGGTGCTGCTGATTGGTTAGAGATGAAATCATAGGAATGTCCCAAATGTCTTCCTGTGCTAAGTCAATTTCTGGGGGGCGGGGGGCAGGAGGGTGGTCACAAGACCAGATGAGTCATGGGTCCAGGTGGAGTCAGTCAGTTGCCAGAATGCAAAAGCCTGAAAAATATTTCAAAGACCAACCTCAGGTATGTTATTGATAGGAACAATTAGGACAGTTAAAAATCTTGTGATCTCTGGCTACATGACTCTTGACAGCAAACAATTTTAGAAAAGCAAGCTAGGGAAAAATAGCTGGTTATTGTTTACACCTACATCTCAGCAGAATTCAGGCCCCTCCCATAATGCTAATCTTATTGCCTTTCATTAGTATCACAAAAGCAATTTTGGTCCCCAAGCAAGGAGGGAGTTAGTTTTGGGAAGAAACTGTTACCATATTTGTTTTAAAGTTAACAAAGGCAGTTAGCTTGTGAGTTTAGAAACAAGATGGAATCAGTAAGGTCAGATTTCTCTGTTACAATTTTTGCAAGGCAGTTTCAATGACAAGAGTACTTTATGAAGAACTGGATACACTACAAGCTCTTAAAAAATAAATATAATAAGCCATGTCTAATTTGATGTTAAAAATATAAAGAAAAATGCCTTTTTATTGCACCTGAGTGTCATGGAGCCAATTCATACACAAGTTAGGCACTTTTCACCTAGGGCCTCTTTCTGAACTAAGAAATCATGGAAAACCATGAATTGAGATTCTCCCTTCTTTGTGGGCCTTGGTTTTGCACACATCTTTCAGCAGTCCACTTTAGTTCTCTTCCTCTTGTCCTGACACAGACATAAGCTACTGACAAAGAAATCATGAGTGATGGAATCACACAGAGGGTAGAGTGAGAAGATATGACTATGGTGCCCATTCTCTACAGCAATTTCTCAGCCCAGGCTAAAACTGTGAAAAGAGGAGGAAGAGAGGGTCCTCGGGAAAAGCACATTAGCAGTGGCGAATATACAAGTCACGGGCAGCACATCCATATGGGTCTACAGCAACCTCAATTCTTGCCTCCTCAGTAGAAAGAATTTGACTGAGAGGCATAAGGCAGAAAAAAGAGACTGAGGCAAGTTTTAGAACAGAAGTGAAAGTTTATTAAAAAGCTTTAGAACAGGAATGAAAAGAAAGTAAACAACACTTGGAAAAGGGCCAAGCAGCCATCTTGGAGGACAAGTGCAAGGTTTGACCTTTTGACTTGGGGTTTTATATGTTGCCACTCTTTCAGAGTCTTACATCCCTTCTCTCTTGATTATTCCCTTGGGGTGAGCTGCCCACATGTGCAGTAGCCTGCTAGCATTTGGGAGGTGAGCATGCACCGTGTGTTTACTGGAGTTGTATGCATGCCTACCTGAGGTGTTCTTCCCTTTATGGCCTCTGGAAGGTCATAATATACCAGTTAAACTCCACCATTTTGCCTCTTAATGCTCATGCTTGAGCCCATTTGCCCAACTCCTGAGATCTTATTGGGAAGTTGCTGATCACCAGTTTCAGGTGATTGAAAAGCAGTTTCTCAATTGCTGAAAATACTGAAAATGGACAGATTAATAGGAGAAAAGGCATACTAATTTATTGAATGTACATAAACCTGAAAGGACACAAAGATAGATGTGTACCCGCCCCCCTCGCTACACCCTTTGTTCTGCTCTCTAATCTTTGCACATACCAGAGATTTTGTTTTGCACATACCAGAGATTTCGTAAGTTCTGTGAGTATCTGTTTTTCTGCACGTACCAGAGATTTTGTAAGCTCTGAGGCAAGGTCACAAGACGTGTTTAAGTAAGATAAACTCTTGCTGCCATAAACCTACTCTCCCGCCTCAAAGGTTGAACCGAAATATCAGAAATGGCGGGAACCAATCATAGTTAGCCAAATCGCCTTGTTCAAACACTAGCCAATCATATATCTGATTTGTATAATAACTCTATGCCCACTTTTCTTAGACTATATAACACTGCTCGGAGCTCAGTGGGGGAGCTCTCCTGCCCGTCTCGTTTCGCGAGCGAGTGAGAGTTCCAGGTTCGAACCTGTAATAAAGATCCTTGCTGCTTAGCTTTGACTCTGGACTCTGGTGGTCTTCTTCGGGGAATAAACGGTCTGGGCATAACAAATGGGGGCTCGTCCGGGATTTCCCCCAAGCCCACCAGACCCCCAAGTCAATGGATCTTAATCTGTAGGTAAGCCGGCTTTGTCACTGTCTCTGTCTCTGTCTGTCTCCCTGAAATTCCGCGAAATCCGTAATCTGTAATCTGTATTGGTCTGTTTTGTAAGTGGCACGGTCTTGGCGGACGCGCTAAAAGACAGCCACTCGGGACTGGTGGGAGACGTCCCCCAGTGCCCATCTGGGGGCCTCCATCCTTGGTTGCCCCGTCTGACTCAGGTCGGAAGTCCGACACGCGCTCGCGAAGGCTCATCGTTTCTCACTGTCTGTCCGTTATTGTTAAGTGTTAAGTGTAAGTCCAAAACGAAACATAAAACCTTTTCTTCCCCTTCCAGGACCAGACCTGTCGGATACTCCCCTCTGCTTCACACTCATTTTTGTCCCTCTTTCTCTTTGTAGGAGCAGTCCAAAGATGGGCAACAACCAGAGCACGCCGCTCTCACTCCTTGTTACCAATTTTAAGGATGTGAAGGCTCGGGGGCGTAACTTAAGCATAGAACTAAAGAAGGGAAAGCTAGTTACTTTCTGCCGTTCGGAGTGGCCCTCTTTCGGCGTAGGGTGGCCCTCCGAAGGAACTTTCTGTCTCTCTATTATTACTAAGGTAAAAACTAAGATTTTCCTGCCAGGGCAGTCAGGACATCCTGATCAAATTCCTTATATTCTAGTGTGGCAGGATCTTGTGGAAAACCCACCACCCTGGATAACTCCATTCATCCTTGAGCCCTGCAAAGTCCTAGTAACGCGACCTACAAGACAAAGGACTCCCTCTGCTCCCTCGGCCCCTGTGCTGCTGGACGGCCAGGACCCCCTAACGTTAGAACCCACTCCTCCCCCACCATATCCACAGGACCCAGTCCCCCAGGGTGGTGCTTCCGTAGAAGGGAACCGAGAAGCGGAAGCAGCCGAGAGCGAAAGCAACCTGGGGGGGCCGGCTGGCCGAACGCGAGGCCGAGTACAGCGGGACCAAGCTTCCCGACTCCCTGACTCCACTGTAGCCCTGCCTCTCAGAGAAATAGGATCGTTTGATGATACCAGGCTCTCCCGTCTCATGTATTGGCCTTTTTCCACCAGTGATTTATACAATTGGAAGTCCCAAAATGCTCGGTTCTCAGATAATCCCAAAGATCTAACCTCGTTGTTAGACAGTGTCATGTTTACTCACCAGCCGACCTGGGATGACTGTCAACAGCTCCTCCGAATCCTGTTCACAACGGAGGAGCGGGAAAGAATCCAAGTTGAGGCCAGAAAACTGGTTCCAGGAGATGACGGCCAGCCAACTGCAAATCCTGACCTCATTAATGCGGCTTTCCCTTTGACCCGGCCCAGATGGGACTACAACACGGCAGAAGGTAGGGGACCACTGCTCATTTATCGCCAGACTCTAATGGCGGGTCTCCGGGCTGCAGCTCGCAAGCCCACCAATTTGGCTAAAGTATATTCTGTATTACAAGGTAAGACAGAAAGCCCCGCTATATATTTAGAGAGATTAATGGAAGCCTTCAGACAGTTTACCCCTATGGACCTGGAATCACCGGAAAATCAGGCAGCAGTAGTAATGTCCTTTATAAACCAGGCAGCACCAGATATAAAGAGAAAACTCCAGAAATTAGAGGGTTTAGAAGGAAAGCAGATACAGGACCTCCTTCAGATGGCACAGCGAGTTTATAATAATAGAGATACTCCAGAAGAAAAACAGTTCAAGGCAACCAAAGAAATGACCAAAGTCTTAGTAGCAGCTTTCCCCCAGGCAGGAAATGGCCAAAACAGAAAGCAGAAAAAGCAAGGCCCTAGGCAAGGATTAGAAAAAGATCAGTGTGCTTATTGCAAGGAACGTGGCCACTGGATTAAAGACTGCCCAAAGAAACGGAGACCAGCTAACCCTACCTCTGTACTCGTCACCCAGGACTCTGACTAGGGAGGACGGGGTTCAGACCCCCTCCCTGAACCCAGGGTAACTTTGCAAGTGGAGGGGTCCCCAGTTCGCTTCTTGGTCGATACCGGGGCGGAACGCTCAGTCCTAACCAAGCCAATTGGAAAAATGTCTAAGAAAACATCCTGGGTACACGGGGCCACAGGCATCAAAAAATACCCCTGGACAACCCAGAGGACTGTAGACTTAGGAACGGGAAAAGTCTCCCATTCCTTCCTAGTCATCCCAGAGAGCCCCTGCCCTCTACGAGGGAGGGACTTGCTGACAAAAATGGGGGCCCAAATCCACTTTGAGCCAGAAGGGCCCAAGATAACTGATTCCCAAAACAGGCCAATATCTATCCTGACTGTCACCTTAGAAGATGAGTACAGACTCCATCAAGAGCAAAAGCCCCCCGATCAGGAAATTGACTCTTGGCTCCAGCGTTTCCCTGAAGCGTGGGCAGAAACTGGGGGCTTAGGGCTAGCTAAACATCGACCTGCCATATTTGTGGAAGTTAAGCCAGGGACGGACCCAGTTCGGGTTCGGCAATATCCTATGCCCCTGGAGGCAAGAGAAGGAATCACGCCCCATATCCGCGGACTCCTAGACCAAGGAGTCCTACGGGCTTGCCACTCATCCTGGAATACTCCACTGTTACCTGTTCGTAAACACAACAGTACGGACTACAGGCCAGTACAGGATTTAAGAGAAGTTAATAAAAGGGTCATGGACATACATCCCACTGTGCCCAATCCATACACCCTTCTGAGTGCCTTACATCCTGAAAAACAGTGGTATACCGTTCTTGATCTAAAAGACGCTTTCTTCAGCCTTCCTCTGGCTCCCAAAAGTCAAGAACTCTTTGCATTTCAATGGACAGATCCTGAGAGGGGCATCAACGGTCAGCTAACATGGACCAGGCTGCCACAAGGGTTCAAGAACTCGCCAACCCTGTTCGATGAAGCCCTTCATGAAGATCTGGGTGAGTACCGGCAGCAACACCCTGAAATAAGTCTTTTGCAATATGTTGATGATCTCTTAATAGCAGCCAGATCCCCGGAAACTTGTGTTCAAGGGACTGAGGACCTCTTGAAGACTCTGGGGGAGCTAGGCTACCGAGCCTCAGCAACAAAGGCTCAGATCTGCAAGTCGGAGGTAACTTATCTGGGGTACCTATTAAAAGGGGGGCAACGCTGGCTAACCAAAGCCCGAAAGGAAACAGTCCTACGCATCCCTAGACCCCAGTTGACACGGCAAGTGAGAGAATTCCTGGGGTCGGCAGGGTTCTGTAGGTTATGGATACCCGGATTTGCTGAGTTAGCCAAGCCCCTATACCAGGCAACAAAGGAACGGCAGCCCTTCAATTGGACGGAAGAGGCTGAGCTGGCCTTTCAACAAATCAAAACTGCCTTGTTATCAGCCCCCGCGCTGGGGCTCCCTGATGTCTCCAAGCCCTTCCACTTATACGTGGATGAAAGTAAGGGTGTTGCAAAAGCCGTGTTAACACAGTACCTAGGCCCCTGGCAGAGGCCAGTTGCCTATTTGTCAAAAAAATTAGATTCAGTGGCTGCTGGCTGGCCACCCTGCCTGCGGATAATCGCGGCAACCGCCCTAATGGTCCAAGACGCTGATAAACTTATCATGGGGCAAGAGTTGCGCGTTATAACCCCGCATACCATTGAAGGCGTCCTCCGGCAGCCGCCGGACCAATGGATGAGTAACGCCCGGCTCACCCACTATCAAGGACTGCTGTTAAACCCCCTCAGAATAACTTTTCTGCCCCCAACCTCTTTAAACCCTGCTGCACTGCTGCCAAATCCAGACTTGGATGCCCCGTCCCATGAGTGCACTGAGATACTGGCTCAGGTGCATGGGGTGCGGGAGGACCTGCAAGATCGTCCGCTCCCCGACACAGAACTCATCTGGTTCACTGATGGCAGCAGCTACGTCCACCAAGGCCAGCGGTATGCAGGAGCGGCGGTAACGTCAGAGACTGAGGTAATCTGGGCGGAACCCTTGCCTCCAGGGACATCGGCCCAAAGAGCCGAGCTGATAGCACTCACACAGGCCCTCACCCTAGGGGCAGAGAAAAAACTAACAGTATACACGGATAGCCGCTATGCTTTTGCTACTGCGCACATACATGAGGCCATCTACAGAGAGAGGGGACTATTAACAGCTAAAGGCAAAGAAATAAAAAACAAGCAAGAGATCCTAACTCTATTAACTGCTTTGTGGAAACCAAAAAAAATTGGCTATTGTACATTGCCCTGGGCATCAGAAACCAACTACGCCAATTGCTCGAGGCAACTTCTTAGCCGACCAAACCTCAAAGAGCATAGCAAAAGCTCCCAGTCAGCTCCTCGTGCTCCAGCTCCCTGATCCTGGCCCGCGAAATTTGCCATGTTTTCCCGACTATACCGAACAGGATCGCGAATGGATGGACACGCTTCCCCTAAAACAGGTTCAAAATAAGTGGTGGACTGATATAAATGACCAAACCATCCTACCAGAAAAATTAGGATGGCAGGTGTTGGAACATATCCACGGGACAACCCACCTGGGTGCCCGGCGAATGATAGACTTAATCAGGCACTCCAAGTTCAGAATCAGACGCATAGCTGAACTGGCCAGCAATGTCACAACAAATTGCAAAGCCTGCCAACTGAACAATGCTTGCCCCCAAACCCAGACCGCCACAGGAATCAGGTGTAGAGGAACTAGGCCTGGTGTCTATTGGAAAATAGACTTTACTGAGATAAAGCCTGGAAAATATGGGTATCAGTACTTACTTGTCTTTGTAGATACTTTTTCAGGATGGACAGAAGCGTTCCCAACTAAGAGAGAAACTGCTCAGGTTGTAACAAAAAAAATTTTGAAAGAAATCCTCCCCAGGTATGGCTTTCCCATCCAAATAAGGTCAGACAATGGACCAGCCTTCGTTGCTAAGGTAAGTCAGGATTTGGCTTCCATTCTTGGGGCAAATTGGAAATTACATTGTGCTTATAGGCCCCAAAGCTCAGGACAGGTAGAAAGGATAAATCGTACTCTAAAGGAGACCTTAACTAAATTGACCATGGAGACTGGCGCTAATTGGGTAGTACTTCTCCCCTACGCTCTGTTCCGGGCCCGAAATACCCCTTACAGACTGGGCCTCACACCATATGAAATCATGTATGGCAGACCCCCACCCCTGGTCCCCAGTCTAAAAGATGACTTACTCAAACCTGAAACTGAAAATGTCTCTGAGCTCTTGTTCTCCTTACAAGCCTTACAGAAAATTCACCAGGAAATTTGGCCCAGACTACGAGAACTGTACGAGGCAGGACCTCCACCGACGCCTCATCCGTTCCAGCCGGGAGACTGGGTCCTGGTCAAGCGCCACCGGCAAGAAACTCTCCAACCCAGGTGGAAAGGACCACTGCAAGTACTCCTGACTACTCCCACTGCTCTCAAAGTAGAAGGCATCGCTTCGTGGATCCACTACACACACGTCAAACCGGTGGACCCATCATCCGACCTTCTCAAGCCATCTGGAGCACCGGTTACATGGACTGTGGACAAAGCTAAGAACAATCCCTTAAAGCTAACCCAGCACCGTCATCCCCATGGCCGTAACCATGTTTAGCTCACCTATGCTTTTATGCCTTATGCATCTGACTCTCCTCACTGCTGCGCCGTCTAATCCCTATGTCTGGAGGTTCTGGCTCTATGAAAACAAAACTCATCCTGGGGAAACCCCCCAGGCGGGTAAACTGCTGGCTAGTGCAGACTGCCCCCCCTCAGGGTGTAATACTATAGTTTACCTCAATTTCACTAGGTTCCAGATTGCCCAACCAGCAATACCCATGATCTGTTTTGAATATGATCAAACTGAATATAATTGTAAAAATTATTGGTGGCACCAGAGTGCAGGTTGCCCATATAGCTACTGTAAGACGCACTCTGTCCGATACTGGAGAGAACAACAAGGGTGGTATTTTTACCAAACTGAGTCTCCCGTCACTTACACTTGGATAATTAGAGACCCATGGGACTCTCGGTGGACAACCCCACAACATGGGGGAGTATATTACTCATCAACTAGTACCTGGCCCAGTAGCCATTTATATCTGTGGAGAAGTCTAGTCCAGATTCAACCCTTAATCCATACACAAATCCACAGTCAAGAAACCAAGCTATCACAAGACTTGCAGCCCTTCTCCTGGCTAACCCTACTACAGGAAGGGCTAGCATTCGCCAACCTTACCGGTTTAGGCGACCTGTCCTCTTGCTTTATGTGTGCAACCCTAGGAAGACCACCATTAACGGCTGTTCCTCTATCCTCCCCTCCCACAAACTATACAGGTTTTAACTCGTCAATAGTCACGATACCCGATGTGGCCCTGTACCGTGACCCATACCAAGAGAAATACCCCTATTGTTATTCGGCATTTAGCAACAGCCTCTGTAACCAATCGGCTACATACCCTAATAGTCCCATATATGCTCCCCCTGGTGTGTTCTTCTGGTGTAATATGACTCTGTTAAAGACTCTGTCCAAAAGCATCTCTGACGGACAGTTGTGTATCCCTGTCACCCTAGTTCCCCGACTGACACTGCTAACCCCGGCAGAGTTCATAGGCTGGGCAACCGCCCCAACTAAAACTGCGCGACATAGACGAGCAGTTTTTCTACCACTAATTGCCGGAATATCCTTAACCACCTCTGTCGTTGCAGCGGGGTTAGCAGGAGGGGCCCTACAACACTCCATGATAGAAAACGACAAGCTGTTACACCAATTCTCTGTTGCTATGGAAGACTCCGCCTATTCCCTAGCCTCCCTTCAGCGGCAGCTCACCTCCCTAGCACAGGTCACCCTTCAAAACCGCAGAGCCTTAGACTTACTCACGGCTGAGAAAGGAGGTACCTGTATGTTCCTCAAAGAAGAATGCTGTTTCTATATAAATGAGTCAGGGTTAGTTGAGGAAAGAGTCCAACACCTACACAAACTAAGCTTAGAAATGAAAAAGCAACAATTCACTACAGCCGCTAACAATTGGTGGAGCTCTTCAATGTTTTCCCTTCTGGCACCCCTTTTAGGCCCCCTAATGTCTTTACTACTTCTATTTACTATAGGCCCCTATGTGGTAAATAAAATTTTACAATTTGTCAGAGAAAGGTTTGATACCATCCAACTAATGGTCCTCCGTAGCCATCACCAGCCTCTCCTGCACCCAGAAAGTGAGGCTACATTATAAGACTCTGGAAATCCAAGATTGGACATCCAGTTACTTATGGGAGGGGGAAATGAAAGGACACAAAGATAGATGTGTACCCGCCCCCCTCGCTACACCCTTTGTTCTGCTCTCTAATCTTTGCACATACCAGAGATTTTGTTTTGCACATACCAGAGATTTCGTAAGTTCTGTGAGTATCTGTTTTTCTGCACGTACCAGAGATTTTGTAAGCTCTGAGGCAAGGTCACAAGACGTGTTTAAGTAAGATAAACTCTTGCTGCCATAAACCTACTCTCCCGCCTCAAAGGTTGAACCGAAATATCAGAAATGGCGGGAACCAATCATAGTTAGCCAAATCGCCTTGTTCAAACACTAGCCAATCATATATCTGATTTGTATAATAACTCTATGCCCACTTTTCTTAGACTATATAACACTGCTCGGAGCTCAGTGGGGGAGCTCTCCTGCCCGTCTCGTTTCGCGAGCGAGTGAGAGTTCCAGGTTCGAACCTGTAATAAAGATCCTTGCTGCTTAGCTTTGACTCTGGACTCTGGTGGTCTTCTTCGGGGAATAAACGGTCTGGGCATAACAAACCCAGCATGATTTCCCCAACAATCCAATGGGGCACAGATGCTTATATACCCTTCTTCACAGGGGATGGAGAAGTTGGGGAATGTAGGCAGTTCTTTAAAGGAGTAGTAAATGATTATTAGGGAGAATGAAAGGACTAGGGAGACAAAAATTATTGGGAAACTGCCTTTTCCTGGCACTGGCTGTGACCGATTGCTATTTTAGAGAGACAGCTTAACAACTGCCTGACCATCACCTGATGTTTGCCTGCCATTCCTGGTCGGGGCAAGGGCCCTCTCCTGCTCTACTCATGTCTATCTACCTACTGTAGCAAGCATAGCTACCAACAAGATTGCTTAATACTGCATCCTGGCTAATGTCTCCCTTTTTAACCATTAGATCTCTCCAAATAACTCCAGCTATTTACATTACTTTTTTGTAGCATTTCAAGTTGTTTGCAAGGAAACACTATATGTATAGGTGAAGTAGCCCAGGGAATTCCACTCCAAAATATAGCACCCTGGTACACTGATATTTTAAATTAAAGGCCCTTGAAGGTCAGCAGATGCTGAAAGAGGTTCTCCTCTGATATTTTTCCACCTTAAGACTCGATCTGACAAAGAGAATGCAATTGCCTTCCATCCCCAGCTCTGAAATCTCCCTGTCCATCACAGAAAAGAAGACTGAGGAATGCAACCACACCTGGATGGACTTTTCCACAAGATAATGCATGCCTCTTGGGCTCATTCAAATTGCAAAAAGAATCATTTATAAGTTAATTTCTGTCTCTCTGCTTCATTCATTCTCCCTAATAGTCAGTTACTACCTCTTAAAAGAATTGCCTACATTCCCCAACTTCCCCATCCCCTGTGAAGAACGGTATGTAAACATTTGTGCCCCACTGGGTTGTTAGGGAATCATTCTCAGGCAATTCCCCGGGCTTCTGCACCCCCGGGCTTCTGCACATTAAAAAAATTGGTACACCTTTTCTCCTGTTGATCTGTCCATTGTCAGTATTTTCAGCAAAACTTCAGAGGATGGAGGGAAAGCTTTCCTTACCTCCTACAGCATAAGTCTAAGGCATAAAACAAGAGAAAAAAGCAACAAGAGAGCTCAAAGGGGAAACGCAGGTGAGACCAACAGGATTGCAGGAAGCAACCTGCTCCTCTTAGGTTCAGGTGATATTAAGAAAGTCCTGCTGTGAATGTTGCTTTGAGGGTTGGATTTAAAGTGAAGTCACTTGTGAAAGAATAAGACCTGCCCTCATTTCAATAAGTCCCCTAACCAGAATTGATGATCCTTATGTATGGACTCCAATTACTTCCAGCCACATATTAAATTTCACCCCAAATTGTCAAAAGTGAATTCATTGCTTAATTTTAATAAGAATAGATTTTCAAGTTTTACATACTTTCATTTAGATGATGTCCAAACACAAAACAAAAAAAAAAAAAGGGGGTATTGCCACACCCAAAGATTTTAGAATTCCAGGTCTAGAAAGCCCTTGAGAGAAGTAGTTCACAACCCTGGCTGCACACTGGAACCTCCTGGGACTCACTCCTAGAAAGTTTTATTGAATTTTTATGCCGTATACTCAGGCATTAGTATTGTTAGGGTTCAGAACCAGTTCTAGAAACTTGTTATAACAAATATGTACTTTTTTTTTAATATCCCAAGAACGGATCCCACATTCTTTTTGCTCTTGACTCCTTATAGCAGGTGTCTACATCCTGAAATTATCAGTATGAGAGAAAAAATAAGAAGTATAGCCTTCCCAGATTGGTGAGGCAGGAGAAGACCTAGGGGCAGAGAATAAAATGCATGATTTGGTCCTATAGAGTAGAAACACCTGTCAACAATAACTTAAGCATACCCTGAGAATGACCCTTATGGCAGATGCACCTGACAGCAACAATTTAAGAAATTAGGGCTGCCACCAGGAGGTTGCTAGGAAGAGGGTGCTAAGTGAAGGTGCTACATAAACTGCGTGTTTTTCACAAGTGGTTGTTTCTCCTGTGCAGCCCACTCCCTCTGGACCGTCCCTATATATTCCCTGTATGTAAGTTCCCACAAATAAAACCTTATGTCTTGTTTGCTGGCTCCAAGTCTCTTCTTCAGCCTCTTGAAGTTGGTGCCATCCCTAGTAAAGTTAGGAGTCTGGGCATCTGGGATGACAGGTTCCTCCCCCACTCACATTCCTGCTCACACCTGTCCATAGTCTCAAAAAAGGATGTGATGACTGAAACTCATTTACATCCCCATTATTCCTGCATTATCATTGTTTGTAAATGCCATTTTTCTTTACCCCTGCCTAACAGAGAAATGAAAGCAAGAGGAGACAAAAAGGCTAATGCAACATTCCAGTAGAATCACAAAAGCAGGGCATGGGACTGCCTTATTAACTTCATTGTAGGGATGTGTTATAAAATGCAAATTGCAGAAAAGGGGCAGTAATTTGTTAATAAATATGTTAATTAGGGAGAGTAAATGCCATACTGCATGGAGGGGGGAAGAAAATCACTGATTGTAAACTCCATGCACAGCAGATTTCAGAGGGCAAGATGTAGTTAATAAAACTACCTTTATGTTTTATATTGCTGCTCTTTAGCATAAATAGCTAATAAGCAATTTACATTAATGGTGTGGGCACAAATGTAAATTAGCCTGTCTTTGGTTTATATTACTGCAAGGCGGTCCTAATGCCAAAGTGTTGCATTTGGCGATTTCATTAGGGGAAAGATCTGAGAACCCCAAACAGTCTTAGGGCCCACTTCAAGGGATTTTAATATGAAACCAAAATTACACTGCACATTCTTGTTCACCACGTGGGAATTTCCAGAAAGGGCTCTGCTATCAAATATTTTCCCTGTCCATGGCTATGTCCACAACTCTGAGCTCCTGTGGGTGTTCAAAATATCTTGCAGGCCAAAAATGTCTCACAACCCTGAGGCTGCAACAATATGGTCTTGTGCAATTGCAGTCTGGACTTCTGCTCAACTCTCTGCTTGCCGACTGTTAGCAGCCCTGACTCAACTACAAACAAAGAGACCCTTGTTATCAAAGGGACTTTCACAGGTCCAGGTGGCTGGAGGAAGGAACTGAGGAGGACCTGCAGGGCCTTCTGAGTGTATATTCCTACTAGCCACAAAGATCGAATGCAAATGCTAGCAAATTCCAACAACACACATTTGTGCTGCTTGAACCCATGGAAGTTTTCCATTTCTGGCCACATTCATCTGTGACCTCTCCTACTCATAGGGTCTTTCTTTAGTCATGCTGTGCAAGCAGCTACTGTATATACCAAAAGTTAATTTTACTACACACTTCATTGTGTCGCCAGAGGTGCAATAAATCACGAACCAATTTCCAATTTTGTTATGCCCTACTTGATAAGGATGTGAAGCATTCTTTCCCCCAGTATACATGTTTTTAAACATGAGGATTCGAAGTAGGAACACATCTCTCGATGCACAGTGAAATTTTAGCCTTCCTTTACAAGAGAAGTTGGCCCCTGCAGGTTGTATTAGAATAAAACATCAACTTGGGTCCAGAAGCTGCCTACAGGCCTTTAGAACACCTGTAGGAGAAGTTTTTATTTTGGTTTTGGTTTTGGTTTTTTTTCCCCCAACTTTAGCAGATAGATTCCCTTAGATGAAATACAAGTTGTTGGGGCAGTTTTATTTTGAATTGTGTTGCCTTTTTTTAAAGGTATAGAATAAGGTATTGAAAAGTTCATAGAATCCTGTTCTTGGAGATGGATAAAGAGACTTTAGTATTCCTTCTACAAGTTTAACTTTTTTTAATTTGCAAGTAAAAATTGCTTACACATTTATGGTATATAATATGATGTTTTGACATACTTTATGGAATGGCTAAATCAAGCTATTTAACGTATGGTAACATATGACAATCAACCCTTTATATTAATTCCCCTGCTGCTGTCTATACTCACAATGACAATAAAGCATATTTCTTGAGGTTATTCTGAGGTTTAAATAAGATTGTACATCACTAGTTGGCAACCACCACAGTAATAACTGTGTTCAGTGGTAATCATCAATGGATGCTAAAACTAGTGGGTAACACTTGGATGAGAAATAGGGTATTACATAGTCTTTAAAAATGTCCCTACAAGAAAGGTACCCACAAAATGTTACTGGGTAGTTAATCTAGTGAGCAAAATGAGACTGGAGTGGAGAGAGTAGAACAGGAGACACGTATTACTTGGGTCTCAAAAAAAAATGGAGTTAAGATTTAGAAGAAGAAAGAGGAAAACGAAAAGAAATGCTCCATTACAGTGCAGGAGGAAAGAAATATGTTTTCTCCTCTATCACTAGATTCGTGGCTAAGCCCCCTATAGCAAAAGAGATTAACAAGAAAAAAGCATAGAAATCAATTTAATGTAAGTTTTCCGTGACATGGGGGCCTTCATAAGGAAATGAAGACCTGAAGAAATGGGTAAACCCATGTGTTTTTTATGCTTGGTTTGATGAAGTGGACAGTTGTAGAGAAATACAATTGGACAAAGGGTATGATCTAATGGTAACAAACTGGGGGAAACTTAGCAAGACCTAGGGGTTAGATTCTTCTGTGTCCCTGTGTCTTTAAAAATAAGGGGGCTCCCTTCCTCTGGATATAGGGAGGCTGCCTCTCACATGACGGTCTTATGACTTGTTTCAGGGAAAGGTCAGAGAATCCTTACCAGGTTTATGATTTGTTTCAGAAGAGAAGGGAAGGGGAAGGTGAGAGTGACCCTCTGGCTTCTGCTGTTTTGTCAAATGCCAAAATGCCATATTTTGGTGTAGTATGTCCCGAACCCCATCACCAGCAAAAGAAAGGGAGCCAAGGATTAGGGTCTCCTCCACAATCACATAAACAAAGTACCACCCGAGCTACACATGAACTCATACTTTCACTTAGGCTCAAATCTCATATGCAAGGACGGAGAATGCCTTCAGGTAGAGGAGATAAAATATGAAGCAACAGAAAGTGCACAGAGTTTGAAGTAGAAGTCCTGTTTTCAAATCCCAGCCCCACCTCTTGCCAGAATCACACCTTTGGAAAGAAAAGGACATTGATAAATAAATCAATACAATTCCAAAACCTAACTATTATACATACATACCACTCTCGGTCAATAAATAAATTTTGAAAGGATACATACAATCACTTTAGAGAACAGTTTGGCAATATCTAGAGAAGTTTGAAATACACATCCTATGACTAAGCGATTTTCTTCCTAGGTAAATACCTTAGAGAAATTCACACACTTACATCAGGAGGCACATATAAGACTGTTCATTACAGTATTGTTTATGGTAGCAAAAACTGAAAGCAACATAATCATCCATCAGAAAGAAAATTAATGTATAGATTATGATATATTCATATAATTAAATACCATATAACTATGCAAACGAATGCAGTAAAAGGCTGTATATACCTATGAAATGGAAGAATTCTCTGACCCCTTCACAGGACTTACGATAAAGGTGGCTCATTTACTCTGCCACCACATTCAATTCCGTATTGAATGGAGCACACAACTGGACAAGTGCGAGAACCAGAGTGAACCAACGCTGGAACCGGCCGCTTCTCTGGTGGGAGCAGGCTCTATGTGGGCCCCGTGGCAACCTCCAGGCATGTTATGATGCTCTTTTAGGAGGGGGTGTCTGCAACCCCCAGAGCCCCAGAGGGCATGTGTTACAATCAGTGCTCTTTTAACATTTGCTGTCTGCAGATGGCTAAGTGTTAACCAGCTCAGTGGAGTTCAGGGTGACGGCCTTTTACACCCTGCCCTCTTGGTACCTGAGTTCTTGTCCAGCATCCAGGAAAAACCAGATCACATGAATGAATTGAACTGTTGTGAATGTGGAGGACTTTATTGATGGTGGAATTGGCTCTCAGTGGAAAGGGAAGCTGAAAAGGGGGTGGAGTAGGAAGATAATCTTTTCCTAGAGTCTAGCCCTCCCTGGCCAAACTCCCCTCCAACCATAGTCTCTGACATCCAGCTGCTGCTTCTCCTCTCAACATTCAGACCCTTCTCTCCTCTGTGTGAGTCTCCTGAGTCTGGGGTCTGGGGCTCTTAAGGGCACAGGATAGGGGGCGGGGCAGGGTAGGCCAAAAGGCAACATTCAGGTGGAAAAACAGGGATAGTTCTTACTTTGGGCCACAGTTCCAGGCTTGAGAGTGGGGCCCTCGCTGGCAAATCACCCTCCTGCCTCTATCATGGTGTCATCTACATGAATGACTCTTATAATGCTAAATGAAAAATCATGATTTTCCATGCCACATGCAGTATGATTAGAATATGTACAATATGTATAATATATAATATGATTCCATAAATATATTATTTTAAAACATTACAGTTATGCACCACAAAGACATTTTGGTCAATGACAGACCACATATACAATGGTGGTCCCATAAGATTAAAATACAGATAAAAATTTCCTATCACCTAGTGACTTCTTCATCATCTTGACCCTATGTAGTCCTAGGCTAATGTGTATGTCTGTGTCTAACTTTTTAACAACAAAAAAAAAAGCTTAAAAAGTTAAAATAAAACATTTTTAAATAGAAAAAAAAGCTGGCCTAGCATGGTGGCTCACGCCTGTAATCCCAGCACTTTGGGAGGCTGAGGCGGGTGGATCACGAGGTCAGGAGATTGAGACCATCCGGGCTAACATGGTGAAACCCAGTCTCTACTAAAAATACAATAACTTAGCCAGGCGTGGTGGCACACACCTGTAGTCCCAGCTACTCGGAAGGCTGAGTCAGAAGAATCTCTTGAACCCAGGAGGCAAAGGTTGCAGTCAGCCAAGGTCATGCCACTGCACTCCAGCCTGGGCAACTGAGCGAGACTCTGTCTCAAAAAAAAAAAAAAAAGAAAAAGAAAAAAACTGATGGAATAAAGGTATAAAGAAAATATTTTCATACAGTTATACAATGTGTGCTTTAAGGTAAGTGCTATTCTAAGAATCAAAAGTTAAAAATTAAGTTTATAAAGTAAAAATATTGCAGAGCTAAGTTAAATTTATTACTGAATAAATATTTTTATAAATTTAGTGTAGCCTAAGTGTACAGTGTTTACTGTAGTAGTGTACAATAATGTCCTAGGCTTTTACACTCACTCACCACTCACTCACTGACTCACCTAGAGCAACCTCCAGTCCTGCAAGCTCCTTTGATGGTAAGTGCCATATACAAGTGTTTCATTATTTTTCATACCATATTTTTACTGTACATTTTCTATGTTTAGATACACACACATTTACCATTTTGTTACAATTGTAGTATTCAGTACAGTAACATGCTGCACAGTTGTATAGCCTAGGACCGATAGGCTCTACCATGTAGTCTAGGTGTGAAGTAGGCTATACCATCCAGGTTTGTGTAAGTACACTCTATGACATTTGCACAACGATAAAATCACCTAACGATACATTTCTCAGAGCGTACTCCCATTGTTAAGCAACTCATGACCTTCTACATATTGTGTAGGACACATAACTATATCATAAAAGTATCAGGAGTGAGCATCGGAACCAAATTCAGAAGAACAATTACCTCTTGGAGGAAGATAGAATCAGGAAGGGGCTTCAACCGTATTGGCTTTAATTATTAGAGGGTGAGAACACATATGTTTGTGACATTATTCTTCATACTTTTGCCTTAAATATTACTTAATAATTACCTAATTTTCAAACAAAACTATTTATAAAGAAACCAATATATTCATAGAAGATTTCTGCAAGGAATCAAAAAGAAACTAAGGAAAATACTTGCCCCAGAAGAGTGAACTGGGGGTCTGGGGTGGAAGAGAGAATCACCCTTCACTATTACACAGTTTGAATTATACTGTTTGAATTTACACCACGTGAAATGTTATTTTCAAAACAATAACAATTTTTCTAATAGCTTAGCAAACAGGAGTCACTTGACACTATCCCTACAAGGGCTTTTGTGCTAATCGTGGTCTAGTTCATTGCCTCGTGTATCTAAGCAGTTAATGAGCTCAACTCCCCTTCTCAGGAAATGAGACATTAACTCTATAGAGTGATATGGGCCACAGATGTCATGAACTCAAGGCACATTAGTACCGCATTTCATTCTATGTGTAATATTTTGCCTCCATAAAATCCTATGTATGTGATCTTACAAATCTTCAGAAGAGCAAAAGGAGTAATTTCAGTATACAGTCATATTTCACTTAATGATGGGATATGCTCTGAGAAACACTTTGTTAAGTGATTTTGTCATTGTCTTCTCACACCAACCTGAATAGTGTAGCCTATTACACACCTAGGTTATATGGTGTCATGCCAAGTATCAGGTTCCAACTAAGGTCCAAGGGGAGTCAGTGGAGTAGTGGGTAGCTGGAAAAATACTCAAAGAATCGTAGAGAGTTTTGACATGGCTTTACTCTATCTCTAGGTGCAAGTAAGTCTGGGCACAAGCAAGCCATGGGCACAAGGTGTATGTACAGTATCAGCAGGGTAATTATATCTTTTACAGACAATAGTGACTCCAAGCCAAGCATAAGCTCATGTGAGTCATCACCCAATGCACCTTATGTGGTAAAGTTACATGACATGCCTCATGTGGCATGGTTACATAACATGTGGAGTTGTGCCCCTGCACTCCAGAAAGCCACCTCAGACTACTCCTGACTAAAGCACAGCCATCCCCCTTACACTCCACCCGCTAGGCCAAGGGCATCCTCCAGACAGGGACACATGCCCATAGGGTAGAGTCCTGAATTCATAACCCACAACAATACAGACAGCAACAGCTCCAGGTTATGGCAGGCAACCACTTCATGGTGATGTTACCCCAATGTTGCTTTATACATTAAGCCAGGTTTTTATTTCCCTACCTTAGAAGCCCTGGGGCAGGCAACAACAGGTTACGGTTCATTCCCATACCTGGTCAGAGGAAGTCATTCCTCCCATAGGTTTTGCCACATGGCTTGACCCCACATAGACCAGTGGCCAACTAGCCACTTTTGTAACTTCTAGGTAGTTAATCACAAGGTTAAGCCTTGATAAACTGCCCAGCTATTGGTGCAGATCATTATAGGTGTCACCTCCTTAGTAATCACCATCATACTGCTCTAAATTCAGCCCATTGGCTACTTTGCCCACCCCTGGTTTCAAACCATATGGTGTCAGTACTAGGTTGGATGGCAATAGTGGTCCAGGCAGCGGTAGCACCTTGGCTAGACCCATCTGTGTACCACATCCCATTGGGAATGGGAGAACACTTCTTAAATGGTGAAGACTCAGGGTCTAGGGGTGCCTCAGGCCCCATGGCCTTATCTTGCATTAGGACTACAGGTCCCAAGACCTCTTGCAACTGTTCTGCTAAGGGACTTTGT
This sequence comes from Macaca nemestrina, assembly GCF_043159975.1. Taxonomy (NCBI): domain Eukaryota; kingdom Metazoa; phylum Chordata; class Mammalia; order Primates; family Cercopithecidae; genus Macaca; species Macaca nemestrina. The sequence goes on along the minus strand of NC_092130.1, from coordinate 106,357,368 downwards.
ACTCAGCGTACTCTGCTGCTCTAAGTAGGCGCCCCACTTTGCTAAAGTGGAATGCCTGAGGTGTCCCAGTCTCAGGGGTCATTATCCATGAATACACCCAACCCACGATCGATGACTATAGCCCATCCCATCATGCTCCCATGAGTATGAAGGGCAGCATATGCAGTTACTAACTGCTTTCTCCATCCAAGAGGTCGTTATCCATGAATGCACCCATCCTGCTATTGGGTAAGTCATCCACACAACAACTGTAGCCTGTCCTGCCATGCCCTCAGGTGCCTGAAGGACAGCATATGCAGTTACCAACTGCTTCTCTATCAAAGAATATCAGAGATCAGCTCCCTTCCATAGCTGGGACCAAAAGCCCACTGGCATTCTCAAGCACCCCATGCACTATAGGCTCCAACCAAAACTATCTGTGGTCACATGCACATCCAGCTTGGGCTCCCCTGGTCAACTACCTGTAGGGCTTATGCCTGCTAAATAGCCCACTTGGCTGCCAGGAAGGTGGTCTCAGCCACACCATCTTAATTCTAGGTAAGGGGAGCATTGCCACTTCTAAATCTGCAAGAGAATCAGAGGTTAGCATAATGTCATTAACAAGACCATGACATATGGTGGGGTTACGCATATAGCCCTGTGGCAACACTGTGAAAGTCCGTTGTTACCCTCCCATGAAGGCAAACTGTTACTGGCTCTCTGGAAAAGAATGTATTGGCCAAGTCCACTACACAGTGGCACTGTCCCAGTTCTGTCAAGTGGTCCATCAAGTCCATGATAGATGGCACAGCTGCCAAGCCATGTAAAATATCCAGCCCCAGAATGTATTTACACACCCAAAATGTATTTACGCGTATTTGCAAAGATAAAGATTTCACTTTCATTGACCTGCTTTCATACCTGTCTATGCAGCCTTGCCCGGAAACTTATCCAGGTTCCCATAGACAAGGCTACAATCTGCGCTGGTACCTACCAGCGCCAGTGCCTGCTGTACAAATTAAACAGAAAAGCTCTACATCCCCACCTGGCTGCAGCATGTAGCCTTTGAGCTGAAGCACCTGGGTGGGACCAGATCAGGCAGCAATGTCCTTTTCCTCCTTGGGCATTTTCTGGAATTGCTGCTCCTGAGACAGCTGTCTCCACAAAGTTTAGAGTACTTCATTGGGCTGCTTATCAATTTTCTCTCAGTCAACCCCAGCCAAAATCAAATCTATCCACATTTGGGAGCATGTCACTCATTGGGGCCCCTTTTCTCCCATGGACGAGGCCCCCTGCAGGTGGGGCATCTTCCCCTTCTTTACAGCACAGACTCCTTTGTCCTGCCAATGGCTTCCTCAACATCACACCAAGTGGGGATCTCCGGCCAAGACGACAGACCCAGGCCTGCATTCACAGCAGCCTCTAATTCCTTTTCCAAGCTCTGTAGCCAGGCATCCAGGAGCCCTGCCCGCACCTGAAGGTCCCCGTTCATGGCAGCTTCTAACTTTTTCTGAACTGTGTAGCCAGGCCTCCAGGGACCCAGCTGTTCCTGGAGGGCCCCTATCTCTGCTGCATGCCTCAGAGAATGGGCTCATAGCATAGTGAAAAATACCCATCCAGCTCTGCCGGCAAAGGCTTGCTCCTTCTCAGTGCTCTGTGCTTCCAGCTACTTCAGTGCCTTCTCTGTGCTCATGGAGCACCCACCTACCACTGCCCAGGTTTCCACTGGAGCCCATCTGAGCAGCACAGCTCGGGATCCTGTTTGTGATGCCAACTGTTAGGTTGTAACTAAGGTCAAGGGGAGTCAGTGGCGTGGTGGTAGCTGGAAAAACACTCGAGGAATCATAAAGAGTTTCAACATGGCTTTACTCTATCTCTGGACGTGAGCAAGCCTGGTCACAAGCCTGGGCACAAGCCACGGGTGCAAGCTGTGTGTACAACATCAGCAGGGTAATTATGGTGTGGATACATATTACGTGGAGTTGTGCACTTGCACTCCAAACCTACTGAGTCACGCTGTGCTGGAAAGCTGCCTCAGCCTACTCCTGACTAAAGTGTAGCTATCTCCCTTACATATGATATAGTCTGTTGCTCCAACCACCATTGTATATGTGGCCCATCGTTGACTGAAATGTCATTATGCAAAGCATGAGTATTATTTTGGGATAGTGACCATTAATATTTTTGACCATACAATGTAGCCTACTGCCATTTCAAATTTAGTGCAATTTAATTCAAAAAATGGTTATTGAGTTCCTACAGTATTAGAGACTAAGGTAGAAACATGAATAAGACATAAGCCCTGATCTCTAGAACAGAAACTTGTATTCTAATGAAGTACAATTGGCCATACTTTATCTTCAAAACTAATAATCTGAACTTGTTTTGAAAGCAGATTCATCACCATTGCCTACATTTATCTTTCTTCAACCTATCAATGAATAGCAAGTGTCTTCTAATATTACCTCCTTGTTTTCAAGGTGTGAGAAAATGTTCATACTATGTGAGCAACTCACAAAGGCTGAGCAGATGTGCACATTGATTAGCATTGCAATCAAATCTTACAACCAAGTTGATCTGCCACACATTTGATGATATGCATAATTGTTATCATGCCGCCTGGTAATTAAGGATAATTGGTAAATAATTCATGTAAATTACTGTAATTGTTTCAGCTCTGCAGTTAAGTCAAGCATTTCTAGGGTCAGCTGAGTGGAGTAAGAAGCAGTAAGTTGGCCCAAATGAAAACCCCCTGGATCAGCTAACACAGAGGAACCCATCCATGCCTTTACTTGCCCCACAAAGGCCTCCCACTATCTTGTTTCCCAGAAGCCCCAAGCTGATGGCTGCACCCACCCCACTTCCCACCACAGCTTCCCAACTCTGACACTTCCAAAGTTTACAGTTGAACTTGGTTGCCTTTAGTAATGAAGTTTTCTCCTATTTATGAAGGAAAAAAGTCAACAAGATTAACTCAGACCTCAGGCTTTGAACTAGAAGCTTGGACAGAAGGCAAAGGAGAGGATTAACTCCTTTCTCCAGCATTTTGAGGACCAAACATGGGTTTTCTAAGGGCTATGGCTGCAGCTTCCTTTTACCACTCTCTTTTTTCTTCAAATTTTAAGTTCCAGGGTACATGTACAGGATGTGCAGGTTTGTTACACAAGTAAATGCATGCCATGGTGGTTTCCTGCACAAATCAACCCATCACACCTAGGTATAAAGCCCAGCATCCATTAGCTATTCTTCCTGATGCTCTCCCCACCCCGTGACAGGCCACAGTATATGTTGTTTCCCCAACCCCATGTGTCCAAGTGTTCTCATTGTTCAGCTCCCACTTAGGAGAATATGCAGTGTTTGATTTTCTGTTCCCACATTAGTTTGCTGAGGATAACAGCTTCCAGCTCCTTTCGTGTTCCTGCAAAGGACATGATCTTATTCCTTTTTATGGCTGCTTAGTATTCCATGGTACTACTTCCTTCTTAAGGACAGGCCCTCAATAGGGAAAACTGTCAAAGAACAGGACAAAAAAAAAAAAAAAGGCTTCTGCCTAAAGTTTCTCCTCTGAAATTCTCCAATTTGGGAAGCATGCAGACTAGTACTCTGGAAGTATAAAGGGGGCCCTCAGTCATTTGCACCTCACACCTCTGGGTGCTTTTGTTTACTCGGCTTGGTGTCCCTACCCAGCTAGGAGTAGAACAGTAGTGGGAACTCTGATGGGTTTCTTGTTTATGAATCATAAGTGGGAAATCATCCTGAAGGAAAGGAATGTGGCAGAGAATAGGACCTAGGTGAGAGCAAAGTGGTGACTGGGTGCCTTAGCAGCAGAGAAGCAAAGAGACTAAAAAGTAAAAGAGAAACTGAAACACACACACTCCTTGAAAAGAATATACATATTGCTACACACAAGCAGTAACAGAGTATGACTTCTGTCTTAATTGCATAGACTGAGCTTGTCTGCCTGCTCAGCTCACCATACAACAGAAAGCCATAAGTGTGTCCTGTTTGCTGAAAAAGAAAGGCCCTCAGCAGGCCTGGGCCCCAGCAGCACTGAGGTGAGTGCAGGTCTTTCAGGTCTGTCCCAGTGCTCATCTGCTAACCCTTGTTATTATCCCACACTGGGAAAGTCTCTGTATGGTTAATCCATCTATGTATATGGACAGGGTTCTAGGAATATATTTCAAGTGCCTATTGCCTCTGGGCTCACGTCATTGATTATGCCAAGGAACATGCCTGTGTTTTTGATGCCTAACGGAAGAACTGCAGTGATCTAGAAGCCCATGGAAAGCCCTAAGGAAAGAATAACCTTTCCAGGAATGTTGGAAAGCACAATCCAAGAATGCTGGAAAGGCAGTGAGATTGAGGGCAAAAGAGGATTCAGATGAGTTGAGCTTATAGGACAGAAACAAGCATTGTCCCTCCATGAGAAGACACCAGAACCTGGTCTTATGGTCTCCTAGGCATGGACAGTAATGTGTTCACACAGAGCTACCAAAGATTTCCTAAAGAGCATTCACAAGAACACTAGTTCTATGGGATGTTAGTAGGTTCAGTGATCAAATAAATTTGGGAGCCTCTGGTTTAAACCAATTTAAACTGTTTTTCTTATTACAGGATGATATACTTTGGATTTGTGTCCCCACCAAATTTCATGCCAATTTGTAATTCCTAATGTTGGAGGTGGGGCCTAATAGGAGGTGACTGGATCATGGGGGCAGGTTTCTCATAAATGGTTTAGCACCATCCTCTTGGTACCATCCTTGTGATTATGAATTCTTGAGAGATCTGGTTGTTTATAAGTGGGTGACACCTCCCCCTTCTCTCTCTTGCTCCTGCTCCTACCATGTGAGATTGCTCACTTCCTCTTTGCCTTCTGCCGTGATTGGAAACTTTCTGAGGCCTCCCCAGAAGCAAAAGCTGCTATGCTTTCTGTACAGCCCGCAGAACCGTGAGCCCATTAATCCTCTTTTCTTTATAAATTACCAAGTCTCAGGTATTTCTTTACAGCAATGTGAGAATGGACTAACACACAGGACTTCTCAGTGCCTTTCCTCTGTCAATATACGTACACTGTGGAAATCCAAGAGAGGAATAGAATAGGCACTGTTTCACAAACTCATGTGATAAGATAATTTTGTGAGATATTAGTGCATATTTTCTCCCTATGCTTTTCATTTTCCCTTTCACCATTAGAGAAAAAGGAAGACTCTACTCTGTCTTGCCTCAGGGAGAGGGTTAGCAGGGCTTCTCGATTCTTATTCCCAAATCAAATAAGTTTGGAAGAGAGAGAAGGTTAGAGGTTTTAAGAGCAGAGACACATGCTCCCTATTCCCTAGTTTTTCCCAAAGGCAAATCTTTGGGGCTTCTAACCTCATCAGACACCCTGTGCCCCAAGCACAGGACAGAGGCAGCAGCAAGCCCAGCTGGAGGGACTCTGCAGGTTGGTAGAGTGAGCATCTCCACAACAAGCACTGTGGGTAGCATTTCTCCATTCCTTGGCAAGTGGTAAGACCACAGAATCTTGACACAACTCTTTGGAAGGAAAAGTTTGCCCAAGTTTGTCTGAGTTGAAATTTCCCATCAATCTGGAGGGATGGCAGATCAGAGCTAAAAATCAGGTTGATTCATGAAAATAAAAGAATGTGATATTTCCCTGTATAATTAAGTTTGTGCACCGAGAGTCATATCTGCAATGAGCATTGTCCATGGAGCCTTTTTGTTGTTGTTATCTCACTAGTTTTTTGCAGAACATACATAAGAAAAATGCTGAGGTAGATTATCCCATCTGAAAAGAGACAACCACTGATCGATATTCGTGACTCAAGAACTGTTGCCTCTACAGAAAAGCTGTGATCTCTGAGTAAATCAGGAAGAGAATACCCAGAAGACCCAGAGGAAAGCAGGAGACCCTTCAAGGAAATGTGTTGATGGAAATTGTGATGTTTGAGACCCCACTCTTTGAAGAAATAATTTTGAATGCCTACAGAACAGCCGAATTTTTTAACAAAACTCCTAGGAGACACCAAGTAGATGCATACTGTAAATAAAGGGAACCTTCAAGGTCAAAAGTTGCTCCTCCTAACTACCCACTGAACCAGCTCTGCTCAAGCCCATGAGTACCAGACAAGGAGCAGAGCTCACTCCCTACATGCACCGGGGCCTTTTGGCTGTGGCCTTCCCTCAGTCAAAATACGAAGATTGAATGTTGATGATCTTGAACACAGAATCTCTCTCCATTTGTTTGTCTATTGCAGCATTCTTCACAATAGCCAAGATAGAGAGTTGACCTAAGCGTCCATTCACAGATGAAAGAATAAAGAAAAAGTGGTGTATGTACATAATGAAATACTATTCAGCCTTTGAAAAGCAGGAAATCCTGTCATTTGTGACAACATGGATAAACCTGGAGGACATTATGCTAAGTGAAATAAGCCAAGTAGAGAGAGACAAATACTACATGCTCTCCCTTACATGTATTATAGAATCTAAAAAGGTTAAACTTTCAAAAGCAAAGAGTACAATGGCGGTTGCTAGAGGCTGGCTAATGGTGGATGGGGGAATACAGACATGTTGGCCAAAGGGTACAAAGCTTCAGTTAGACAGGAGGAATATATTTTTGACATCAATTGCACAGCATGGTGACTATTGTTAATAACAATGCATTATATACCTCAAAATTGCTAAGAAAGTAGGTTTCTCATAGCAAAAAATCGTAAGTATTTGAGGTGATAGACACGTTAATTGGATAGATTTAATCACTCCACACTGAATAAACATTACATTATAATCTGTAAATATATACAATTATAATTTATCATTAAGAATTTTTTATTTAACTGTTATGTTCAGGTATACATATGCAGGTTTGTTATATAGGTAAGCTTGTGTTATGGGGTTTTGTTGTACAGATTATTTCATCACCCAGGTATTAAGCCTAGTACCAATTACTTTTTCTGATCCTTTCCCTCTTCCCACCCCACCTCAACAGGCCCCAGTATGTGTGGTTCCCCACCATGTGTCCATGTGTTCTCATCGTTTAGCTCCCACTTGTAAGTGAAAACATGTAGTGTTTGGTTTTCTGTACCTACATTAGTTTGCTAAGGATAATGGCCTCCAGCTCCACCCATGTTCCTGTAAAGGACATCATCTCATTCTTTATGGCTGCACAGTATTCCATGGTGTATATGTACATTTTCTTTATCCAGTCTACCATTCATGGGCATTTAGATTGATTCCGTGTCTTTGTGATTGTGAATAGTGATGCAATGAACATATATATGCATGTAATAAACATGCAACAAACACATGCATGCATGCTTTATGATAGAATTATTTATATTCCTTTGGGTATACACCCAGTAATGGGATAGCTGGGTCAAATGGTTATTTCTGTTTTTAAGTCTTTGAGGAATCACCACACTGTCTTCCAGAATGACTGAACTAACTTACATTCTCAACAACAGTGTATAAGCATCCATTTTTCTCTACAACCTTGCCAGCATTTGTTATCTTTTGGCTTTTTAATAACCATTCTGACTGGTGTGAAATGGTATCTCCCTATGGTTTTGATTTGTATTTCTCTAATGATCAGTGATATTGAGCTCTTTTTCATATGATTGTTGAACAGATGCTTTGCAAAACAAGATATACATGTGCCCATGTCCTTTGCCCACTTTTTGTTTATTTGTTTTTGGTATTGCCAGACTGACCCATTGGTAGACAGTTTGCCCACTTTTTAATGAGGCTGTTTGTTTTTTTCTTGTAGATTTAAGTTCCTTATAAATGCTGGATATTAGACCTTTGTCAGAAGCATATTTTGCAAAAATTTTCTTCCATTCTGTAGTTGTCTATATATAAAAAATACTTTTTTAAAAAATGTTAATGTGATGATCCTAAGGCATTTAGCAGAGTACTTTGTCTATAGTAAACATATCAGGGTGGTAGTGGTGGTAATGGTGGTAGTGGTAATGGTGAAACCACATATAATCAAAAAATAGATGGACGTTCTCTTGTAGCAAACTCCCCAGGGGAGCTAGTTATACTTAAGATGTGTTAAAGCAGGAGTGTCATTATCATTATAAGACGAGAGGGGAGTGATATCAGAGCTGGCAGCCCACCATCCCAACTCAGGCTCTGACTACAGAAGAAAGGGCACATAATGAAATTCCTCTTTTCCAAGAAGCATTTCAGGGTGAAAGACTGTAATTACTAATGACCTTAGATATTATCATTCATTTGTCAGAAATAAATCTTCCCTTGAGGACATAGAAACTACAAATGGATTCAAATAGGGATTCTAATAGGATGAATTCCTACACTTCTAGATGACATATCAAGCCTGCATGAGCTGTGACCACATAAACATTTCTGATCCAATGGCTGTATAACTTTTTAAAATTAACTTTTTGTTCTTTGAAATCCCCCAAGAGTACAATGTCTTGCCTTTTTCCAGATTCATATGACCGTGAGGAAATAGCCCCATTACTAAAGAGTCACTAAGTATTAATATTATTTTTTGATATGCATGTTCCCTATTTTCCACCTTCCCTTACTCCTCCCAATGGTTTTTCTTGCCACAACAAGCCACCATTACCTACTCATTTCCATACAGGGAAGCCATCTGGAATGGAGTGCTAAGGGAAGATATTGCTCTTTCAGAAATGTCCCTCCCACACAAGATATGTGAAATGCAGAACTGATATTTTTAGCTTTTAAATCTCTTTATCAGGAGTCTTTCATTATCTAAGTCATCTGTTCCGAAAAATGTGCAGCCACATCAATAATTTTATGGCTTCCTTTGGAACTCAAAATATGTTTTAAACCCATAAATTTTATTTTGTGAATCTTTCTCCTCAAAACTAACAGCCTCAGAGTCATGTATGGATTATTTAAAAAGCAGTTCAACTAGCTTTTCCTTTGCAAAATTTCAGCCACAATACTAGGCTTAATTTAGCCTTGTCTATGCCTTGTTCCCTTGAGCAATGGCTACTTCGTTGAAAATCAAACATGTAAGAAAGTAATGGATGAATACTTAACAAGAGGCAATCGAACATTGTGGTCAAGAGATCAAACCAGGTCTGGCCATATCCCAGCTCTGCTACCTACCAATTCAAAGACCTCAGCGAGTTACTTTATCCCCTGGACTTCACTCTCTTTATCTACAAAATGGGGCTATAAAATAACCCATTTCATACCTAATGTAGGTGATGAGTTGATGGGTGCAGCAAACCACCATGTCACATGTATACCCATGTAACAAAACTGTACATTCTGCACAGGTACCCCAGAACTTAAAGAATAATTTTAAAAAAAAGAAAGAAGAGAACACATTTCAAAAGATTGCTTCCAGGGTTAAACAAGTGCTAACTAAAGCACTTAGAACAGTGCCTGACACATAGTAACACTCAAATTTTAGAACTGGAAAAAGCTATTTTAAAGTTTATAGAAACCCAAAAAACAGTCCAAATAGCCAAAACAAGTCATGCTCTGGCTTTACTCTTTTTGCTTAAGATTATCTTCTGACTTAGATAATGAGACTTAGACAACCTGACTTCAAACTATATTCTAAGGTTATAGGAACCAAACAGCATGGTACTATACAAAAACAGACACGTAGACCAATGGAACAGAATAGAGAACCTAGAAATAAAGCTGCACACCTACAGTCATCTGATCTTTGACAAAGCTGACAAAAATAAGCAACAGGGAAAGGACTCAGTATTCAATAAATGGTGCTGGGATAGCTGGCAAGCCATATGTAGAAGAATGAAATTGGATCCCTATAATTCACGATATACAAAATTTAACCTAAGATAGATTAAAAATTTAAATGTAAGACCTCAAACTATAAGAATCCTACAAGAAAACCTAAGAAACACCATTCTGGACATCGGCCTTGGGGAAGAATTTATGACTAAGTGCTCAAAAGCAATTGCAACAAAAACAAAAATTGGCAAGTGAGACTTAATTAAACTGAAGAGTTTCTGCACAGTAAAAGAAACTATCACCCGAGTAAAAAGACAACTTACAGAATGGAAGAAACTATGCATCTGACAAAGGTGTAATATTAGAATCTATAAGAAACATCAAGTAAAAAACAAATAATCTCATTAAAAATGGGCAAAAGGCATGAACAGAAGATATACAAAAGAAGACATACAAGCAGCCAAAAAACATATGAAAAAAAATGTTCCACATCACTAATCATCAGAGAAACACAAATTAAAACCACAATGAGAAACCATCTCACACCAGTCAGAATGGCTATTATTAAAAAGAAAAAAAACCACAGATGTTGGCAAGGCTGCAGAGAAAAAGGAATGCTTATACACTGTTGGTGGGAACATAAATTAGTTCAGCCACTGTGGAAAGCAGTTTAGAGATTTCTTAAAGAACTTAAAACACAACTACCATTCAACTCAGCAATCCCATTACAGAGTGTATGCCCAAAAGAAAACAAATTGTTCTACCAAAAAGACACATGCACATGCATGTTCATCACAGCATTATTCACAATAGCAAAGATATGGAATCAACCTAGCTGCTCATAAACAGCAGACTGGATAAAGAAAATGTGGTACATATACACCATAGAATACTATGCAGCCATTAAAAAGAACAAAATTATGCCCTTTGCAGCAACATGGAGGCAGCTGGAGACCATTATCCTAAGTGAATTAACACATGAACAGAAAACCAAATAGCACATGTTCTCACTTATGAGTGGGAGCTAAACATTAGGTACTTGTGGATACGAAGATGGCAACGATAGACACTGGGGACTACTAGATGAGGGAGGTAGGAATGGGGGAAATGATTGAAAAGCTAACTTGAGTACCATGCTCAGCCTGGGTGATGGGATCATTCATACATTCATACCCCAAACCTCAGCACCATGCAATATACCCAGGTAATAAACCTGCATATGTACCCCCGAATCTGAAATAAAAGTTGGAAAAAATTTAAAAAGTTAAAATCCAGGATTATAATACACATTTCTCAAATTCTAACAAGAAATAGAAATATGAACATGTTCTTTTATGTTAGGTTTTTCAAAAAATAAACTGGGGTTAATTGTGGTACTCTAATACTTAATCAACTTGTGAAAATTAAACTGTACCCTTTGTAAATATTTGTTAGTGAATGGAAGGAGAGAATGCACACAATAGTCACATATCAGCCTCTGGCACAGACTGGAAGTTCAATAAATATGGTCTAAGGATATTCCGACGTCAGAGTCTGCCCCCTTGAGATCTTGTCAACTTGGGTAGAACCACCGAGACCTATGAAAACCTGAAGTCCTCACCTGCTTTCTGCAAATTCCCAAGAGCTTTCATCCTCATGATCTCTGTCTCCTGGCAACTTGTGTCATCTCAACAATTGACTTCCACCCACTTCCACTTATAACACACACACAAAACCTAACTTTCTTGAAACACTGGTAAGCTTAGCAGACTTTATCAAAGACTGGGCCAGGAGCAGAGGAAGTCAAGTAGACGCTCTCAGGACATAAAAAACGAAGGTGAGTTCCCCTCACAGCAACACATACAATTTTAATAAATCAGGAATAAATCAAGGAGCACCACATTTCTTAAACTGCCCTTTATCCCACAACCACCACCTTGCCAATTCATTGGCCTCATCGCCCTCCTGCTTTCCTCCTTTTGACTGACTCCTCTTGCCTCTCTCCTCCCTTCTCTTCTCCTCACCCCATTCTTCTTCTTCTTCTAAAAAGAATGGAACTCTCCCAGTACCCACCTACCCCTCAACTCCTCTTGCTAGATTTTCACAACCAAACCCAAGGCACTAAATAGGAAAGGGACATTCCCTTTAACCAGACCCAGCCTCTTTCAAAAACGAATTTTCATTAAAACAATGAAATTTCTGTTCCTATAACATTGTATGTATAAATCCCAATGAGGATGGATTACCACCTTCATTTTACATACAAGAAAATTGAGACTAAAAGAGGTTAAATCCCTTGTCCAAGTCAAAGGGTAGAGTTAGAATTCGAACCCAGGTCTGCATAATTCCACAGACAGCACTCTCAAACACTGCACTACCAAAAAAAATCCCCAAGAGGCCATTTGGCAATATTCAAGTCTGTGGCAACAGTCTGTCCCATAATCTCAGCCAGCTGTCCCTCAGAGAGATGCCAGCACTTTCAAGGGGCTTGGGCAAATAGCATGAATTATTCAGCACAAACTAAGAGTCCCATTACAGAAACAATGCAACAAACATAATCCGCCATCTTCTATGAAGGGAGATTTTCATAATCATTTGAGATGCCATATTCTTTTGATGTTATTTCTTTAGACAAGTTATTTGTGAATACAAGTTCTTACAGTCTCTTCTACTTGGAATTATAGAATGTAATAATTAAGTGCATAATGGAGTATGTGTTCAATGGGAGTTTGATGATTAACCAAATGAATGACAGTATTTCCATCATGTGCAGCAGATGCGGGTAGTAGGGGGTGTAGAGGCCGTGGAGTGGGTAGATATCTATTATTGAAGGGATTTTCATCTCAATTTCACTTCAGCCCAAAGAAGATGAATTCAATCTTCATTACTTAATAATGGTTCCACAGATCCAAACTCGTGTTCATTTTACCACTCTTCTGTAAGGATTCATTTATTCCAAAAGACAAAGTATTTGTTTCGCTTCTGTCTTTTTTCTGAATGAAATTCCTTAGTCACTGAGTTATTTCAGGCCCTAACAGAAAAAAAGAAGGAACATTCAAATGACAGTGAACTGAAGGCTTCAGTAACATTGATCTAAGACCACTGCCTCTGAAAACATCAAGAAAGCAGCATTCCTGCCTTGAAAAATAAGATCTTGGGGTCAACATCAATTCTTACCACACATAAGTACTTTGCTCTGTGTTTAAAAGCAATCAACACAATTCTGGAAACATTTGCAAAGGAAGAAACACTCAGTGGGAAATTTTTAAATTTGGAGAGCCTAAAGTAAATTTTTGCAAAAGTACTTTTTTCTAAGGCCACTGTTCCCTAAAATATCTTCATCAGCCCCTCTACTTTGGTGAATTTCCCATTGTCTTCATCAGACACCCACCCCCTTTGGTAAACTTCCTGAGAATTATAACAACCTTTTAGACAGTTAGTGGCTTAAAAGAATTTTTCCACGATATTCAGTCTGCTCTTATCCCACATGTGCCACAAATCAGTAGCATGACTTTAAATAAGCCATTAAATGGCTGCAGGCCTCAGTCTCCTGGGTAAGATGAGAGATTGGCACTCATGCTCTCTAGAGCTGTCTTAGTCCATGCAGGCTGCTACAACAAAACTGTCAAAAACTAGGTAGCCTATAAACAACAGAAATTTCTTTCTAACAGTTTTAGAGGCTGAGAAGTCCAAGATCAAGGTGCCAATAAATTCTGTGTCTGGCCAGGGCCCATTTCCCTGTTCATAAATGGCATCTTTGTGCTCCATCCACACATTTCTCAGAGGTTAGAAATGTTAGTGGTGGGGATGCCACACCTCCATCTCTTGACTCAGATTACCTCCTAAGTTAGAGAAGTTGGTCCTGCACAGGAGAAAGAGCCGGGGCTGCCATCTGGACCTTGCACATGCACAGGCAGGCCACCTCCACTCAGAAGGACAGTCTCTTCTTAATTCACTTAAAAAAAATTGTGTTCTGGGCTCTTTTAAAAAGAAAAACAACAACTAGATAAAAACATACCTTTACTGCCTATTTGATAAGAGAATAGAACACACGAGTACAAGAAGGACTGTAATTTCTTCTTCATTTCTCTTAAACAATAACAACAAAAGCCAACTTTAAACAAATGGAAGATACCCCTTACAAAGATTCATGAGAGAAATCAACACAGGATTTTAAGGACATTTGTTGAATGGACCTCAGAAGATACTGAGAATTGAATTTAGAGGATATCTCCTTAATTTCAAGGCTTTCTCTGATGCGTGTCAGACCTTCTGAGTACCCGGCCTCCATGTCTCTCCCCTCAGACCTGCCATCACTCTTTCCTATTTTAAGCTTTATTCGTAAACATGAGAGTACTCATTGTAGTCCCAACTGCACAGCGAATGGACCCAACCTAACCCAGCATAGGCAGGAGATATGGAGAAAGCAGGAAGCCAAAAGGGAAGGCAGGAGGCAGCTGTCACTCCACCATCCACACTGCTCTGTTTAGGACCAAAGTAAGAGGAGTCTGATTCCCTCCTCCAAAACCATGCTCTCTTTTACAGGGTATCAGGGAAGGCCTCTGGAGGAGGCAGCATTTAAGCTGCAAATAAACTGATAAGGAGTCGGGCCTGGGAAGTAAAGGAACAGAACATTCAGGCAAAAGGAACAGCATGATGTACAAAGCAGCCTAGAATGTTTAGAAGCATAAAGAAGAGCAGTGCAGCTAGAAAGCAGTCTATGGGGTACAGTGGCTCTAGAGGAGCTGGAGAGGTAGGCAGCCGAGACCAGACAAGACCAGACCTCTGGCTTATGTTGGGTTCCCTGAATCAGATGATGGACAAGGATTTGAACACAAGTAGTATATTTTCGAGGAAGTACAGAAAAGGCACAGTAAAGTGAGGCAGGGTGGGATGGAAGGCAACACACGGTGTGCTAGCAAGCAGTTTACCACTGTGGGCAGCTGGGGCTCAATCCCATGGGAGACCGCTGGAGCCTGCACCAAGCACACCTCAGAGTTCTACCACCTGAGCGACAAGACAGTGGGGTTATTTATCCACCAGTTCTCGTCCATCACTGATTGAGACCTGCTCCTGGGGCATTAACTCCCAGAGACTTTTGTCTGCTACTAGCCAGAAAACCTCAGGTGGGGAGTTTTGAGTGGTCACAGTAGAAAGCTGTTACGTATTCACATACAACGAGCCCTGAGAGGAATATGGGTGGGGCATCGGCAGTCTTGCAGCAGCCTTGTAGACAAAGGGAAGGATTTTGAATTGTATTCTAAGTGCAATAGGAAGCAACTGAAGGGTGTCAAAGCAGGCATAACACTTTCTAGTATACATGTAAGATGATTGTTACTGCTGCGTAGAGAAAGGTTGGAGGGAGGGTAGCAGCACAAGAGTGGAGAGGTCATTCATTCCAAAATGCCGTATTGTTTAAGGTTAAATAGTTTTCCCAGACCTCTCTCATACAGGCAAACCCCAAGCATCTCCTGACCTTCTTCCTTTCAGCCATCCCCTCCTGAAGCCCCTCTTCCCTTTTCTTTCAGACAATCTGGGTTCAAATCCTGACTTTCCCACTTAATTCCTATGTGACCTGTGGCAAATTACTTAACATTGCCAAGGTTATAAAATGGGATAAAATTCTTTCCATAGAGAGTTTGAGCAATAAATGAGATATTAAAGGCATAGCTCAAGTACCAGCACACAATAAACAGTCAACTAATATATGTACAGTTCAAAATATTGTTAATACGCTGTGAATATTCTAGTATGCCCTTACCACGGAGTGGTCCCTTATGGAGTCAGAAAGAAAATAAAGCTGAAACACACATGCACACACATGCACACACATGCGCGCACACACACACACACACACACACACACACCCCTTTGTTTATTCTGATGATCTGCCTGGTTTGAAGTAATCTAAGCCAAGGTTTTCTCCCATTATCCTGAAAACGTGTGTACTGGCGCTGTATGCATTGTTCCCTGAACACCTAAGAAATCATCTGACTTACTGTCTAGGCACTTCAGAATGTCAGCATGAAGAATGTCAAGCAAAATTTAAGGAATATTAAGCAACCACCTGATATTCCTAGTTCCAAAGCCAAAGAGGAACATTTTGTTCCTACTTTAAAGCTATCTTATAGGGAGAAAATAGTGATTTTCTCTAGAAATTCAAGTGCTATGAGGAAATAATATGATGTCAAGGACTGGGTCCCACCCACTCTTCCCCATGTAAGTGAACAGCATGACTTTGGCAGCAATTAAAAGCTAATGGTTTGCCAATAATGAGCTCTTCATCAAAAAGACAAACTAGAAGCTATTTGGAACTTTTTCTGTTTTGACTTACACCCATTCCCTAGTGCCCACAATTTAAAATGGACCAAATACCACATTCCTCATGTATTTAAATGAAAGTGGAGAATTACAATACTGACCCACATATAGACTGATCTTTTTTAACAGGTATTACATCTGAAAAACTAGGAATGAAGGGAAGGCGCCTTAGTCCATGCCTCCCCGTTTCCCTGCCATACCCTGTTGATTACTAAGCATGCAGACTCTGTGGAGACACTTCTATTAGAGAATAATTTAAGAGCATCAAACCTGGAATCAGGAGACTCCATCTCTGGGCTTCAATTTTGTCATCAGTAAAATGAGAGTGTTGAATTACAGACTGATAAGAAATCTTTCTGGACTTAAATATTCTACGCTGTCAGGCTCTGGTAAGGCAACTAAACCAATGTTTCCCCCCGGGAAAATGCAGGTGGCGGGAGGTGGTTCCAAACTTTTCCAGAGAGGTTTAAAAGTGGTGGAAAAGGTGCAGAATCAAGGCACAAAGGAAGGAGGAAATAGTAGATATTGTTGCTAAGAGGATCTCCGGAACCCCCTGTGAAGAAGTATATGGTATAAATGAGGAATCAGTCATGAGACACAACCTCCTACCACCTATTGGAAATATGAAAAGTTGATCTTCTCTACAATTCTAAAATATCCAAACTTTACAGTGCATATTCAGCTTTCAAAGTAGTTTCAAAATCATTTCAATCCTTGTCAACACTCTAAGCATCCTTCTGAATATCTAATACATTTAGCAGCTTCTCCCAGAGTTTATATGTCTAAGCACATACCTCCCTTAGTGTTTTAGTTCAAGATGTGTTCTGTCTCTGCACACCCCTACATTACAAGGACTGTGTTCTTTTAGATTGTATTTGACAGTTTCTTCTATCAGCTCCATGCTCATGTAGACCCACGATATTCTTTTGCCAATTCCATCCCCTGTAGGAGGAAACACAGGACGTCTTAAAAATTCAGAGGGCCGGTCAGCTTTAGCAAATACTCTTTTCTCTCCTCTCATCAAATCCACAAAGACATGACAGATGTAGAGGTACCACCAATATAGGCCTAAGACCAAGCTGTCAAAGAAAGAGCTGTAGCAGCCACGTTGCAACAATAACTATGCCTGATGTTTCCATAGCTGTTTTGTTCCCGCCACTTTGAAGTTAATATTTAGGTCGATGACTCTCAAACTTAAGTGTGGATCAGAATCACCTGGAGGACTGTTTTTTTCCTTCAGCTTTTAAGTTCAGGGGTACATGTGCAGGATGTGCAGGTTTGTTACATAGGTAACATGTGTCATCGTGATTTGCTGCAGATCATCCCATCACCTAGGTATGAAGGCCAGCATCCATTAGCTATTCTTCCTGATGCTCTCCCTCCCTCACCCTTTGACTCCAACAGGCCCCAGTGTGTGTTCCCCCTCCATATGTCCATGTGTTCTCATTATTCAGTTCCCACTTATAAGTGAGAACATGCACTGTTGGATTTCTAGAGGACTTTTTGAAACATAGATTGCTACCCTTCACCACCCACTAAGTCCAGGATGGGACCTAAGAAGTCGCATTTCTCACAGGTTCCTAGGTGCCTGATACCGGGTGGGCCAGCACCTACACTTTGAGAGTCACAGGTATGGAGAAATCTGTGAGCCATCAGTCTGTTGGAACCTGCTCTTTCCTCAGCTCAAAAGAAGTCAGAGAAGGAAATCTGAGCTCATTTTATGTCTTCATTAAATTCAGATCCAATTAACATTTACTGAGTTACACAAGGCACTGGGTTAAATGCTTACCAACACTTTTAATTCTCGTAAATTGAAAGTGCTGTAGCTATTGTCATCCTCATTCTAAAGAGGAGCAAATTGAGGCTGCAGAGAGATTAAGTAACTTGCCCAAGACCACCGAGCTCATAAGTAGAACAGCCGGAATTCACAGTCAAGTCTATGGATTCCAAGTCTCTCAGGTAACCTCAGTGATGCTGTAAATTCCCACTCTCTATGAGGCAGCCATGGGGCTTGGAGTAGGAGTTGTAAATGGCATTGATGGAGGATGGGGACATTCCTGTAGGAACTGCTGAGAGTCATTAAAGGAACTCTCTTCACATGCACATCTGGCTAAGTGGGCTAAGACACACCAATTCCTTTCCCTGTACCTCAGCTCTGCCAACTGTGAAACAGAAGACCAAAATAGTTGCCACCTACCCCCCAGCTTGTTCTCAAGAATGAGATAAGAGCTCCTAGCTATTACATAAGAAACACTTTTCTCTCCAAACTCTAGGTTCACTGAGTAGTCTGAAAGGCTGCAAGCGTCCTGAAGGACGGGGCTCACCCTCACCCTCTTGAACCTACTACAGTGGTCACCCTTTTCTCCCATCCTGTGACCTCCACCCCTCCCCTCTAGCCCTGTCATTGACAGGCTGGGAACTCAGAGTTCAAAACGTGTTCCCAAAATGATGCATGTATTTCAGAACCTCCACTTGTTCCTGCAGAGTGACTGTCAGAGAATTTCTCTGACAGCCCAGTTGGATGCATTTTTAGGTGTTCTCCAGATTCTTCCCCTAGTCTGTACCTTGCAGGCCCCTAAGGCATAGTATGCTGGAGGCTTTGCCTGCTGGGGAACTGGCAGGAGGCATGTCACACCTATTTTGTAAGCTTAGAAGGGCCCCTGTCAAGAGCCTCATCCTCTCAGAATTAAGAATCCTTTGCTGTGCTTCACCAGTCCCGTCTAATGAACTGAGAGAAACACTCAGGTTCCGCATTACTCAACGACAGAACCATCCAGAGAATGCATAAGTGTTCTGGAGTCAAAGTGAGCAAACAAAAGATTGATTTCTTTTTGTTTCCTTTTCCTGGCTTCGTGTCTCGAAGGGATGGCCAACCTCCCTTCTCCCAAATCCTACCTTGTGGGTGTTTGTTTATTAATGGAGTGGAGCGAGACCCTGAAAGCTGTGCCCTTGCTCTGAAGTTCTGATTGTAATGGAAACAGTCGCCAGGGGGGTGAAGTGCCACCATGGTTATCTACTGATCAAGGACAGCATGCCTGAGAGAGAGAGCAGCCAGAGCCTCTGCCTGTCAAGACATGCCTCATTCCGCCTCCACTCGCTGTGCCCTGCCAGTGGCTAATTGATTTGTGAAAACGCTTGGAGGTAGTCTGAGTGAGAAAGACACTTTATATCTGCTTACAACAAATCCTCGGAGGAACAAAAAATCCATTTCATGCACACATTCCCCTGCTTGAGTCTTTCTTCCATTCAATTCCCAATTAGCTAAATCTTCAGCACCCAAAGAACTAAGTAGATGAAAAAAATCTTCTGATGGCCAGCTCCTGCCAAACAGAGAGAATAGTACATACAGAAAAGAAATCTGCATCAATGGTAATAAAATAAAATAAAAATGAGGAACAGAAAAGCAGGCAGTAAGGAAGGAAAATGGCCCTCTGGCCTTTAAGCTACAATTTAAGATAATAACTAAATCCAAAAGTCAAGTTCTAACAGTGACCAGTAACAAGAATAACTCATGAAAAGCCAGAATCCTGTAGTGCAACCTCCTGGCAAACTCATTTAACACAAGTAAATTCTAGTACACTGATTTTCTGTTGATGTCCAGCAATCAGTCTAGTGTCTCTATGCATAGAATCAGAAGTACTATCGGTCTTTTACAAACCCATTCCCCGCAAAATGGACCAAAGCGTTGATTTGGGATTTCCTGCTGCCCAACTGGGGATGGGACTTGACTTCTGACTTTACAGTTTAGCTTCTGCCTACAGCTTTTCAAAAAGAGTTTGCCAGGGTTGCTGAAAAAGTTGAAGGAATCTTGATAACAGAACTGAGATTTTATCAAAAGCTGCTTCTTGTAAGTGAACTTGGCTCAAACTCAAAGTTCTTCCCCTGTTGCCAATTGATCCTTGGGTACCCTTGGGTAAAAACCAGTAAAGTCATTCCTGGGCCTTTTTTATGTGCTAGTGTTAAATTTTTTTGAACAGCTGGGATAATGAGGCTAACTTCACTCACTTCATTCACTTATTGACTCAGTCAGTATTTATTAATTACCAGAAATGTGCCAGACTCGTAAGTAAAACTTATTCTTTAATCACTAATTGTAATGTTTGTTCTGCAGAAATAACCACTCCATTGTTTTGGAGCAGCATACCATGAGAAAGTAGATGGAGAGAGAAAATAAACGAATCTACTTTTTCCCCTTCTTCACAGCCTCTAAATTTCAAAGGGCAAGGACAGTAGAGAGAGTTCCAGAGCATGGAGCTATTTTCAAACTACTAACTACATTGGATTACTTTGGCAACTCCTGTTCCAATGGTTTAAATCTGATACAACACAGCACAATACCTAGCTTTCCAGAACCATCTACATCCAGAACTCATTAAATACAACCTCACTAAGACATTTTCTAAAATACCCACTTATGCAGCTGAGATTTTTTTTTTTTTTTTTTTCCCAGACAGAGTCTCGCTCAACCACCCAGGCTGGTGTATAGTGGTACAATCACAACTTATTGCAGCCTCAACTTCCTGGGCTCACATGATCCTCCCACCTCAGCCTCCCAAGTAGCTGGAACTACAGGCATGCCACCACACCAGGCTAATTTTTTATTTTTATTTTTTTGTAGCAATGAGGTCTCACTATGCTGCCCAGGCTAGTCTCGAACTCCTGAGCTCAAGCGATCCTCCCGTCTCAGCCTCCCGAAGTGCTGGGATTACAAGTGTGAGCCCCTGCACCTGGCTGAGAATTATTTTAGTGAATTTTAGAGATACTTGAAGGCTATTCTCCCACCCATTGTTGGGCTCTCTCAATCCCCACAGGTGTCCAGGCAAGACATCAAAAATGAGTCAAAAAAAAAAAAAAAAACAACCACCATGACTGATCTTTTTAATCTCTTCCAAATTCAGTCTAATTGCCATCATTCTTGTTCTATAAAATTGATAGATCAAGTATTTCTTGTCCAGTCTCATAGGATTTAAATCTTTCATTGCTTTAAAGACAAAGTAATACAATTATAATTAAAGAAGTTGTACTTGTTTAATTACTTACTTATTTAATTATTGTACTGGTTTTTAAAACATTTTTTATGGTTTACAGAGCACTTTTCATTTAATTAAAAGAACATTCAATATTCATTCAACAAACACTTTTTGACACCTCCCCCCATAGATATACCCAGTGCGTAGCACAGTACTTGACAAATAAAGAATAAAATACATTCTCTGCCCTCAGGAAGTCAGAGTCAAGTGGATGAGAAAAACAAGTCAACAATAATTACAATAAGATATAAGTGCAATTGAGAAATGTTAAAGTATAGTGGTAGGCAGAAGAAGGAAAATAGCCATATTAAGAATTCAAAGTTCAAAATGGTATTGGGGGTCCAATTTACTTATAAGTGTCTAGGCTACAAGGATGTCTAAGTACATATGCATAAATAGAAACATAATAAAATGGTTTTGATGGTGGTGACAAGGCTGAGGGTGGCCACTATTGTGGGGGAAGGGCTGCTGGTGATAAAGGTGATGATGATGCTGGGTTTCAGAAGACATGGATATTTATTGGGTGATGGGAATTGATATCCTTTCTTGCTACAGTACCAATTCTCAACTATCCCTGAGACCTCTCTCTTCGTACATTCTAGTGGTTCACCATAGAGCCAATATCCATCCAGCCACAGCAACAACAGCCACAAAATGTTAGCAGCAACAGCCTATTTGGTAACAAACCATGTGCTGAATTGCTGACAGCCTGTGGTCACTTAGAGATGCACCCAAATGCCAAGAAATCAAAAAACAAAGCCCTCTGCTCAAACCTGCCTTAGATTAGTTGAGCGCCATTTGCATGACCAGGAGAAACAACAATAACTTTGAGGAGGATGAGAAAGCCAGGAAGGGGAGGAAGAAACTAAACATGAATTGAAAGCAGATGACACAAGCCCCTGGCTCACGTAACCCTGCAAGAAAGAGCATGAAACACGTTTCTTGCAGAACGATGACTATCAGAAAGAAAAAAAAAAAATGACTGCAATAAATCCTAACCAAAGCCAACAAAAGAAAATGTTGGACAATGTGTTGGATAAATATTCAGTAAGGCTGATCCACCTCACTGAGTTGTTATAAAGAACAGCTAACAAAAAAAGATTGTCAAGGACACTGCAAACATAGAAGAACTAACCAATAATAAGAACATTAATAATAAGGGAGGACCTAGGAATGAAACCAATTCAATCAAGACCTACAATGTTGAGCAACTAGCACAGAAATAAAGAAAATAGATATGACTGTCTGGAGGTGGTCCAAACAAACTAAGAACCAAAACTACATTTTTGCTCTTAATTTTTAAAAGAAGACAAGTTTACAGGGTATACGACTATAAATAAATATTGGCCAATGGGCTCTTGCTTTTCCCTGGAGACAGCTCCCTTTGAAATGACTTCCTGGATGGAGAGGGTAAGGAAGTTGAAGGCTCCTACTCTCCTCCCCAGAGCTCATGGTCCATGACAGGAAGACTTCCCTCCCTAGTCTGACAATTTGGGATTGGAAAAAAATGCTGGAAGGAATCCAAAGCTGTGGTTCATTTCGTTCTTTCATTCCCTGCTTTTGCCAAATGCTGACAATTACAAACAAATGTTTTCTTCACAAATACTTTCTTCTAGATGAACATTCTGCTCATTTTGGTTGCTTATGTATAAGTGGCTTGAGAAACACTTTCTAAATCCCCAAGGTGACAGGATTTCCACGTAATGATAATGATTATTTAATGTCATCATCACAATGGGCTGCCTGGGCAAATGAAATGCTTGCTGGGTCTAAAGCATTCACTCAAGTGAGGTAAATTAACGCTTTCCAGGGTACCAGATTTCCCATTGGGGCCCTAAAGAAGATAATTCATTACCCAGGCATTCTCCGCCCCCAACACTGCTGTCTACCAGCAAGTTCTTCAGTTGCTTTAAACTGTCAGCCTTCTCAGCCAGTGCAGGGAAGCCCAAGAGAGACAAGAATACGCTAAGAAGGTCCACACTAGGTGGATATTTTTAGTCATCTGAAGATAGTCCAGGAGTGATAATCATCATAATAACCCATGTGACGTAGCCCATCTTCCTTCTCAAAGCACTTACATCATGTAAATCATCCCCTTTGATCCTCACAATAATCCCTGAGGTATGCAAAGCAGGTATTATTATAGTCAGCACCTGGCTATAGCAGCGAGAAGGACATAGACAAATGGTATGGAGGTAAGCCTCAAAGACACAGAAAAGCAAGACAGGGTGTAGCAGGAAGAGGGAGTAGGCCCCAAAACCACTAGCATCAAAAGTAGTGAGGGTCTGGGACCAGGGTCCCTGTGGAGGGAAAATGCACAATTAGCACATGGAGACAGAAACATGAAGAGGCTTAAGGGTCTGATTGGGTAGACTGAGTTTAAAAGATGATCTAGTGATTATTTACTGTTTAGAAGATTGTTTCTAGGGCCAAAATCAAGAAAAATGGAAATGAAAAATGGACTATGCATCCATTTTACTATTTGTACTATATATCAGGTGTTTTTCTATAAAATACTAACTGGTTCAGTCTACACAACTAATCTATGCAAGACAGATATTATCAACCTATTTTATATTACAGATGAGAAGACTGAGGCCCAAAGAAGTTATGCTATTTGCCCAAGGTCACATATCTGCTAAGTGGTGCAGATGAGATTTAGGGACTAGGAGAAAGAAAGCAACAGAAGGTTGGAGGCACTGGCCGGGAATAACTGAGCCATAAGCTACAGGCAGCAATGATAAGAGCATCCAGATAAGCATTTAAGAATAAGGAATGAATGCTTCCTGAGCTCTGGGCTCTATGTCCTTCCTGCCCAGAGCATCACCTGCTCTTCAAGCGTATCAGAGGCTGGGCTCACAGAGCCTGGTGAGAGGGCCCTCCGACTGAGGTGGAAGAGAGAGGATAACAGGCAAGATGATTCCTGGCCATTGGCCCGCTTTTACAGAGGGGGAAACTAAGTCCTAGAGAGGAAAGTTCACAAAACAGTTGGGGAGAAGTTGCTTTGCTCCTGCAGTAGCAAGGGGAAGGTATAATGTCTGAAAACACAGAAATCTAGGAGGATCATGGTAGCCAGCAAGAAGTTTGCCTAAAGGATTAGGTTAATGTTGGTGAGAGCCAGAGATGGTGGAAGGAAGTAGAACAACCAGAGCCAAAGGAACATAAGAGAAGGCGTAGAGTAGTGGAAAAAAAGCCTCTACTTTGGATTCCTTTGCTAGGACACCTCGGACAAGATACTTCTCCAAGTTCCATCCGCAAAACTGAATCAATAAAATCCACCTCATCGTGACTCTATATATACGCATTATCGTAATAATACATATAGTCTGGGTGACCGTTGTTATTCTTAAACTTTTGAAAGAAGTTTTGATGTCGAGGTAGATGGTCTCCAGGGAAGGTAATGGCACAGGCAAGAATTTGGACTTGGAGTGATCCTCTTCTTTGCAGTTAATAAAATGTTTCTATTGAAAACCTACTTTCACCAATTCTTATGAATTTCAGCCTATGTCATTAGCAAGACTTGATTCTAAGAAGCACATAGAAGGCTATTTCAGTGACCTTTTCCTTCTTCGAGATTTATAGAACATGTTTCTTCTGACAAGCCATGAACCATCATATTTTAAATAAAGAGATTCCTCCTGGAGGGAGAATTAATCAAGGGCAATAACATTCTGCCCAACCTTCTTAGCATGTAAGGGTCGCCTCCAGTAAGAGACAGCGAAGACTTCAAACAAATTACCTTCAGTCTCTCTAAAAGATCTGTCCAACAGAGCCCATTCGTGCTTATTTCTGCAGAAACTTCAGGCACCAAGAGAGCAGTTACCAAGAAGGAGATATGGCAATTGTAAGCAATGTTATTTACAGAATTATCTGCGAAGGTGCTTAGAAAGGCGCATCTTACAAGCCTGGAATAATTCAGAGAATCTTAGAGGTGACAAGAACCTCATAGACCACTAGGCCTAACCCCCAGTCTAATCCCACTGTTCAGTGTCCTTCCAGAGCTAACATGAGGCTTCTTTGTATAGACCTGGGTTTGGGGAACTTATTTCTAGAAGTGCTCAGGGGACTCTTGGAGCTGAATATAACAGTACCAGATAGGCCACCATGTGCAAAAACATGGATGAACCTAGATGACATTAGGCTAAGTGAAACAAGCCAGACGCAGGAAGAAAAGTACTTCATGAGCTCACTTATATGTGGAAATGGAAAAAAGACATCAAGTGTATAAAAACAGCAGAAAAGTGGTTACCAGGGCTGGGAAAAATAAGGAGATGTAACATGATGGATACAAAGTTGTAGTTATGCAGGATAAATAAGTCTAGAGGTCTAATGTACAGCATGAAGACAATACTTAATAATATTGTATTATATACTGGAAATTTCCTAAGAGAGATTTGAGGTACTCTTATTACCCAAAAAAGTACCTGTGAGATAAGGGATACGTTAATTTGCTTAATTGTAGTAATCACTTCACTATGTTTATGTGTATCAAAGCATCATGTTGTACAACTTTATACAATTTTTAAAATATATAAATGCAATAGTACCAGGAGCCACTAAATGACTCATGCTCTAATCCTCTTACTCTAGTATTATTTCTGAACATTTATATTTTATATTAATACAGTCTTTTTTTTTTTTTTTTTTGAAACAGAGTTTCACTCTTCTTGCCCAGGCTGGAGTGCAATGGCGTGATCTCGGCTAACTACAACCTCTGCCTCCCAGGTTCAAGCAATTCTCCTGCCTCAGCCTCCCAAGTAGCTGGATTATAGGCACCTGCCACCATGCCTGGCTAATTTTTGTATTTTCAGTAAAGATGGGGTTTCACCATGTTGGCCAGGCTGGTCTCAAACTCCCGACCTGAGGTGATCCACCCGCCTCGGCCTCCCAAAGTGCTGGGATTACAGGGGTGAGCCACCATGCCTGGCCCAATATAGTCTTATAATATGCACACAGCCTTGCAGTGCTTAGCGCCTCTGTGAATAGGCCCAGCATATCCTCTTCATCATTTCCCCCTCTGCCAAGTCCCCTCCACAGGCCACAACACTGGCTCACCCTCCAAACACAGACCTAGCATGAGCTGAACTGAGCTGAGCACAATGGCCATGAGATGATCCTCCCTCCACACCCTCCCCTCTGCCAAGTGAGGACAGCGTAGGGCTGATGCCTAAAACCAGACCAGTCAGACTCCAACTCAGCCCTGTCCCTGTCCTTTGTCATCTGGAAACATTCTGTCACAAAGCATTGCAAGTGGACCTCAGTTTACTTAGGGTTCAGCATGGGAGGCCACCTGGCCACCAAAAGCTGGCAAAGAAATGAGGACTCCCGGCAGGTTATAACCAGACTGCAGCAACTCCCGAGGACCTGAAAGGGGCTGCAAAATAAACTTGGGCTTCCCTCTTTACAACATGATGTGGGATGCATGGTGCTTCTGTCATGGAGTCAGGCAAACTTTATGTGTGGCTGTTAAAGTAGGGAGCAAGCCTTGTGCTCCAATCCATCTGATAGATTGGCCAGGAAAATATCACTAAAAACATTCCATGGAATTTATTTTAAGGTTCCCAGTCAGCACAAGCTATTAAAATGAAACAAAGTCATAGCTTGCTCCTCAGTAAGTCTCATCTTTCTGTTGTCTGAGGATTTCCCATGATATTAGGATAAGGTTTGTATAATGTTTGCTTCAGGTGACTTAGTCATCACTAGAAGTGGAGAAGGGGGAAAAACTCAGTGGGTTATTTCTGCCTAAATGCCCCCCAAAGCCGCCAACTGCTTGGCCTGGCTTAATCGAACAACTAGAACAGCGGTTTTCTTTTTCTTTTACAGAATGGGTGGCTCTCCAAACTTGAAATGGGGAGAGGGGCCTGAAGATGCAGTGGTGTGACTGAAGCTACCAAAACTGTCAGCCAATACCATCCTCCTCTGCTTCAACACAAAAGAGAATGAGTTTTGAGAGCACAACCTTAGAATAAACTGTGTTAGACCTCAAGGTTGCAGGGAACTGGAAAGCCGAGCTGAACTCTCCCCAGCAGAACAAGCAGCTGGCTAAATCGTTAACTAGCAGTTCTCTCCTGCCCCCCAGTGCCCTTGGCTGCCCAAAGGCCCCCTGAGCCCGAGACTCCAGATCTTTCCTTTCCTCCAAGTCAGCTTCTTCTGTGTCCTGTTCCCTCAGGGCAAAGCACTGTATTTTCCAAGGTAACACCTAGTTAATCTAATACAATCTAATCTGAAAGACTTAGTATTATTGGATTATTCTGCTATTACTCCTAGAGAACACAATTTGCATTCTAGAGACACAGAGGCTTAAACTGAAGGAGTGGGAATTTCCATTACACTGGCAGAAGAGGAAGGGATGCAATTTTACAAGGGGTGGGAATTTCAAGACCAAATGTTAAAACTTAAAACAGCCTTGCCTGTTCCTACAGCTGGGAAGGTTTTGAGTTTCATTATTTAAAAGCTACCAACCTGTGCCTCTGTGTAATCTTTTTTCTAAAATTTTCCCCCATCTCTTCAGTATTGATGTGTTCAGAGGCTCTGGGCTTTCTTTTGACCTGAGTAATAGCAACGATTGGTCATGCCAGAGCTGTACTTCATCAGTGGGTTTTTTTTCAATAATATTTTAAAATAATGCTACCTCCCCAGTTATTTAAAAGTAACCATGCCTTACATTTAATTATTTTAATTTTGGTCTATTTTTTAATAAACCTAAAAAGCTACTTCAAAGATATGCAAGAACTCTTAGAAATAAATACCACTGGCTGAGTGCGGTGGCTCACACCTGTCATCCCAGCACTCTGGGAGGCAAGGCGGGCGGATCATGAGGTCAGCAGATCGAGACCACCCTGGCTAACATGGTGAAACTCCATCTCTACTAAAAATACAAAAAAATTAGCCAGGCATGGTGGCGGGCACCTGTAGTCCCAGCTACTCGGGAGGCTGAGGCAGGAGAATGGCGTGAACCCGGGAGGTGGAGGTTGCAGTGAGCTGAGATCGCGCCACTGCACTCCAGCCTGGGAGACAGAGCGAGACTCTGTCTTAAAAAAAAAAAAGAAAAGAAAAGAAGTAACTACCACTTATTGTATACATACTAGATGTCAACATAGTATCCAATAGATGCTAGGCCAATTATATGTGTTGTCTCATGACACACAACCCTATGAACTAAATGCGACTATTTCTATTCTTTAGGCCTGAAAACTGATGTTCTGAGAATTTAAACAAATGTAGCCAAGATCACAGTAGTTGACGGGGTGGAGGAAGAATTCAAACACAGTTCTGTCTGCTTTCAGAGCCTGCCCTCTTAATTACCACCTTTTCCTACCAGCTAAGGGGAAGGCACGATAGGGACAAACAACAATACTTCTATCTTGAGCTGAACAATCTTACAGTAACTGAGGTAGTAACTCCCAGGTATGGTCGCTGAAACAGCAGCATCATCATCCCCCAGCAAACTTGTTTAAACTGCAAAATTTAGGGCCCACCTCAGACTTTAAAAATCAGAAACTCTGGAGATGGAACCCAGCAATCCGTGTTTTAAGACACACACTTAAGTTTGAGAACCAATAAACTAAGCGTCTATATTAGTCCATTCTCACACTGCTATAAAGAACTACCTGAGCTTGGGTGATTTATGAAGAAAAGGGATTTAATTGACTCACAGTTCCACAGTTTTAACAGGAAGCATGACTGGGAGGCCTCAGGAAACTTATAATCATGGTGGAAGGTAAAGCAGAAGCAAGCAGCTTCTTCATGGGAGAGAGAGAGAAAAGCGGAAGCTCCACACACTTTTAAACCCTCAGATCTCTTGATAACGCACTCACTATTACAGCAAGGGAGAAATCCACCCCCATGATCCAATCACCTCCCACGAAGCCCCTCCTCCAATTTCACTGAGATTTGGGCGGGGATACAAATTCAGACCATATCACCATCAGTGTGAATTGTAACTCCAGAGAGATTTGAACAAACATTGTTGCCACATGCTTGACAGGTGTATAACATTGTGAGCAAAAAAGAAGTAATCAAGAGAAAACTATTTCTCAAACTCCTGTGAGGTAACCTAGTAAGACTGACTTTAAAAGCAGTATAACAGGTGTTTCTGAGTTTTAAAAGAAGATGAAGAGTTATCTAAGTTAGTTATATAATACCTAGTCAGTTCCCAGTAGTCTGCTCCCTGTCTCTGCGAAATTACAAGGAAGAGTGTTAAAAAGCACCTGTAGGGCTCATTTGATGAGCATCTAAACAGCCTGCCTCTCTTCGCTCTGTGCTGCTTCTTTCTCTAATCAAATAAGAAGGGGCCGGGCATGGCGGCTCACGCCTGTAATCCTAACACTTTGAGATGCCGAGGCAAGTGGATTGCTTGAGCCCAGGAGTTCAAGACCAGCTTGAGTAACATGGCAAAATACTGCCTCTATAAAAAATACAAAAAAAATTAGCTGGGTGTGGTGCTGTGTACCTGTAGTCCCAGCTACTCAGGAGGCTGAGGTGCGATGATCACTTGACCTGGGGAAGTCAAGTCTGCAGTGAGCCATGATCATGCCATTGCACTCTAGCCTGGGAGACAGAGTGAGACCCCATCTCAAAAAATAAAACATAAAAAAAATAAGACTGAGAGGCCAGCTTTGGCCTGGGTGACACCACCAGTTTGGGGTCTTCCAGTCCCCCTAGCTGGAGAACCTCTGGGCAATAGCCCAGTGTGCAGGTGCTCCGTGCACCTGCCCTAATGACTCAGGTCTGGGAACGGATCATTTTCCAAGAGGCAGGCTCTACATTCAGTTTCTCAAACCCCTTGTGTCTTTCATTTCCTTGAAGTTTGTTCAATATTAGCCTAGGTGTGCCCTGAATAAAAGAAAATAGAAATTCATGGCATCATTTTATCTTTACCTGAAAAAGAAAGACGATTTGAGTTGGTTTTCAAACAGGGTCAGAGGTCAGAAGTCGAAGGACAACTTCCTTGCTGGGGCTGAGTCAGTGACTTCATCAACCTTCTCAGACCATGGTTCAGCCGTGAGCACCCTGCTTCCTGCAGGGAAGGAGTTGTTCCGGTAGAAAACAGTTTGGATTCTGCAGTCCCATTGACCAGTTGTGCAATTCCAGCTCAGGAATGTGCTAGCTTCAAAGCAGTTGTTCCTTCGTGTCTGACTTTGGGCGATATACTTCACGTTCTTCAGCCTGGTTTCCTGAACTGCACTGTTTGGGATGGAAAGGGCAGGAGTAACATCAACCCAATGAGAATGGAGAGAAGTAGGACACAGTGGCCTAACCTCATTAGACTACCTCAGGAAATGCTAAATTAATGTCAGTACTACTGGCCAGGCATGGTGGCTCACAGCTGTAATCTCAACACTCTGGGAGGCTGAGGCAGGTGGATCGCTTGAGCCCAGGAGTCCGAGAGCAACCTGGGCAACATACTGAAATCCTGCCTCTGCAGAAAATACAAAAATAGCCAGGCACGGTGGCATGTGCCTGTAGTCGCAGCTACTCAGGAGGCTGGGGTGGGAGGATTGCTTGAGGTAGAGGTTGCAGTAAGGTGAGATGGCGCCCATGCACTCCAGCCTGGGTAACAGAGTGAGACTCTGTCCTTAAAGAAAGGGGGAGTGGGGGTAGTCAGTGCTTTTCCTCTTCCCTTTTAAAGTAATGAGATAGATTTTCACCTGACTTTTTGGGAGCACTAACCCGAAAGAGCAGTCACCAGGAGTCATATAAACAGGGGTTGAGGGCCCAATCATCTCACAAGCATATCCCAGGAAACTGGGACATATGTGTGTGGTTTCTAATCCTAAAACACAGGACAAGGCCAGGATGCCTCATACCCTGAAGAAGGGAAAAACTGTAATCCCTGATTCTGGGTCAAATCACAGGCTTTTTCCTCAGACCTCTGGGGAATGCTGGACTCTCTTCCTCCCCTACAACACCTCACACATAAACACACTCAAAACACAGACAAATGCAGTATTCAGCTAATCCCTAAATATGCAAGGGAGTGACAGACCAATGCACTGCAGAGAAGAGAAACACCACACTGGGTGTCCGGGTGTGAAGTTTAAAACCTTTCCTGGAGACATTTGTATTTTTCCCAAAAGGAGAGAGCCCTCTGCTGGTGAGTGGACACCGTGCTGGGGATGGGCCTGACCGGACTGTCCACGTTAGTCACACTTACCGGCTGTTTGCTCCTTTTCAGGCAGCAAATGTGTAAGTTATTACCAACTGGCTAAGTTTTCATCCGTGGCAGGAAAAAATTCCAGTATTATTTAATGAATGTTGATGGTACAAAGCCCAAATCCCATAAAACCCTCTTGCCTGGACTGATTACAGTTGACTACAGCAAAAAGCGGGGATAAAGAGAGGATACAAGAACTTTTTTCGGCTCCTCCATAGTGCATGGATAATCTCCTAGAAATGTTTCATGCAGACGGCTCTGCCCAGTATTTGGGCTGTAAAAACATCGTGTCAGACAGTTTGGAAGACTTTGTAAACAACCTAAATGTCCGCCAAAAAAAATGAGTAGGTAAGTTATGATGCATCCAAACAACGGAATACTATGCAGCTTTAAAAAAAAATAGTGAGGAAGTTCATTCTATAAGAATATAGAAAGATCGCCACATCTTTATGTTTGCGAAGGAAAAGTATAGAAACAATATGCATAATATACTGTCATTTGTGTAAGAAGGAGGAGATATGTTTGTGTTCGCTTCTACGTGCATAAAGTATTTCTTTTTTTTTTTTTTCTTTGAGACAGAGTCTCACTCTGTCCCTCAGGCTGGAGTGCAGTGGGGCGATCACTCATTGCAAGCTCCGCCTCCTGGGTTCTCGCCATTCTCCTGCCTTAGCCTCCCAAGTAGCTGGGACTACAGGCGCCCGCCACCACGCCTGGCTAATTTTTTTTTCTTTTTTTTTTTTTTCTTTTTTTTTTTTTTTTTTTTTTAGTAGAGACGGGGTTTCACCATATTAGCCAAGATGGTGTCGATCTCCTGACCTTGTGATCCGCCCGCCTCAGCCTCCCAAAGTGCTGGGATTACAGCATGAAGTATTTCTAAAAGTTTGCCCAAAGAATTAATTCCAGTGGTTACATGTTTATAGGGGTGTGAGGACTGCAGGGGGGACACAGGTGAGAAGAAACGTTTCAACTTGTTACATATTTTGACCTTTGATGTGACTATTTTAATCAAACATTAAGTGGTTTTTAAATGACAGCCAGAATGGACTTGAAGTTTGCCTTTACCCAACACTTTGATAACGGTTAACTTTTATTTAGCACTTACTATGTGCCAGGCAACATGCTAAATGCCTTAGGTGCATTAACTCATTTATTTAACCCTCACAACTACCCTATAAGGTAGGAACTAATCTTGTCATCCACATTCCAGAGACAAGGAAACTAAGGGACAGAGGGGTTATTTGCCCAGGTTCACACAGAGAAGGCCTCTCAGCAGGCTGACTCCAGATTTCTGCACAAACGCCGTTCTATGCAGCTGCTCCAGAGAAAGTGTTTCCAACACGGAAAAGCTGATATCAGAGAATATTGTCGGCTAAAATTCCAGGATTCCTAAAGTTTGGAGAAATCCTTTACTAGTGGTCCTCAAACATGAGATTTCCTTTGATTAGACAAACACGTACACCATTACTCACAAACATACACTCATAGATTCTCACACACTCAAACATGCATACATTCTCACATTCACACATACTCACACATCCTACAACACTCACACACACACATCCTCTCACGCACTCACACTCATATATCTCACACACATTCACACTCACATCCTCTCACACACACACATCCTCACACACACTCATACATCCTATCACACACTCACACTCATACAACCTCTCACATACTCACACACACATCCTCACGCACACACACATCATCTCACACAACTCATACATCCTCTCTCACACACATCCTCACACACTCACACACACGTCCTCTCACACACACTCATACATCCTCGCACACACACATCCCCTCACACACACATCCTCACGCACACACACATCATCTCACACAGCTCATACATCCTCTCTCATACACATCCTCACACACACACACATCCTCTCACACACACTCATACATCCTCACACACACACATCCCCTCACACACACATCCTCTCTCACACACATATCCTCTCACAGACTCACAGATACATCCTCTCACACACTCACACTCATACATCCTCTCACACACATCCTATCACACACTCACACATCCTCTCACGCACTCACACTCATATACCTCACACACATTCACACTCACATCCTCTCACACACACACATCCTCACACACACTCATACATCCTATCACACATACACAACTCATACATCCTCTCTCACACACACATCCTCACACACTCACACACACACATCCTCTCACACACACTCATACATCCTCACACACACACATCCCCTCACACATACATCCTCTCTCACACACACATCCTCTCACAGACTCACACATACATCCTCTCACACACTCACCCTCATACATACACACACACACATCCTCTCACACACACATCCTCTCACACATACACACATCCTCACACATACACACACACACCTCTCTCATGCACACATGCATCCTCTCACACACTCACACTCATACATCCTCACACACACATCCCCTCACACACTCATACATCCTCTCTCACACACACATCCTCTCACACACTCACACTCATACATCCTCTCACACACTCACAAACATCCTCTCACACACTCACACATACATCCTCTCATGCACACATACATCCTTTCACACACGCTCATACATCCTCACACACTCATACATCCTCACAAACACATCCCCTCACACACTCATACATCCTCTCTCACACACACATCCTCTCACACACTCACACATCTTCTCACACACATCCTCTCACACACTCACACATCCTCTCACACACTCACACATCCTCTCACTCACACACATCCTCTCACACACTCACATACATATCCTCTCACTCACACACACATCTTTTCACACACAGACACATCCTCTCACACACACACACACATCCTCACACACTGACACCCATACATCCTGTCACACACACATCCCCACACACATCCTCTCACACACACATCCTCTCACGCACTCACACACACACATCCTCTCACACACTCACATACATATCCTCTCACACACACATCCTCTCACACACTCACATACATGTCCTCTCACACACACATCCTCTCACACACTCACACATCTTCTCACACACATCCTCTCACACACACATCCTCTCACACACTCACACATCCTCTCACTCACACACATCCTCTCACACACTCACATACATATCCTCTCACTCACACACATCCTCTCACACACTCACATACATATCCTCTCACACACACAGCCTCTCACACACTCACATACATATCCTCTCACACACACACATCCTCTCACACACTCACATACATGTCCTCTCACGCACACATCCTCTCACACACTCACATACATATCCTCTCATACACACACATCCTCTCACACACTCACATACATATCCTCTCACACACACACATCCTCTCACACACTCACATACATATCCTCTCACACACACACATCCTCTCACACACTCACATACATGTCCTCTCACGCACACATCCTCTCACACACTCACATACATATCCTCTCATACACACACATCCTCTCACACACTCACATACATATCCTCTCACACACACAGCCTCTCACACACTCACATACATATCCTCTCACACACACATACTCTCACACACTCACATACATATCCTCTCACACACATCCTCTCACACATTCACATACATTTCCTCTCACACACACATCCTCTCACACACTCACACACACATCCTCTCACACACTCACATACATATCCTCTCACACACACATCCTCTCACACATTCACGTACATATCCTCTCACACACACATCCTCTCACACACTCACACATCCTCTCTCACACACACACACATCCCCTCACACACTCACACACATCCTGTCACTCACATTCATATCCTCTCACTCACACACACACATCATCTCACACACACACATCCTCTAACTCACACACACATCCTCTCACACACTGACGCATTCCCACATACACTCATACCCACTCCCACACCCACTTGCCATCTCAAACACACCCTCACACCATCTCTGGCTCCAGCCTACCCTCTCCTCTGTCCTGCCCCGCACAGCCCCAGAGTGTTGGTCCTGGTACACTCCAGCCCAAGGATTCCTGGGCCTCTCTCAGGCCCACTCTCCCTTTGCCAATCTCAGGATCTCTTCTCCATGCATCAGCCTCTCCTGACTAAAATGTGTGCGTCCATATTTCTGTTCCACACAACCCACTTCTATCTCCTAAACGTGCTTCACACACATTTGCACAAAGAACTAATAACACTGGTTACTATCATTAGTGCTCCATGCTATCCAATTCCAGCTTTATTTCTCCCGACAACAAGGACTTTCTCTTCCTCAGGACCGTAAGAAGGAAAGATTGTTTTTCCATTCTACTTATACTTCCAGCTTCTCTGCTTGCACAGTGAATGAAGAATTTCATGCAATTTCATTTTTGACAAGAAAGAGGTACCACCTTCCATCTATCTTAGGACAAGCTGCTGCGCATCTCCTCCCGGTGCTGGAGGACGCACAAGCACTGTGAGACCAACATTTTGTTCTGCCAACAAGCCATTTATTGTCCCTGGAGCACTGACCTGCAAATATGCTAGATGCAAAACCATTTAAAAGGGAGAATGAGATACAGCATTTGACACATGCACTTTTCATTTTGGGGGGGTTGGCTTCCACTTTAGAACATAACAGTTCTTGAACATTTTACTGCAGCCCCAAACTCCCCGTTGCTCTGCTGTTCCAAATTCTGAAGGCCAAAAGTCTATGTCTATGTCTATGTCTGTGCTGTACATTATTTTATTATATAGTGACTGTAAAAGGATATCAAGGTCAGGCATAGAGGCTCCCGCCTGTTTTCTCAGCACTTTGGGAGGCCAAGGCAGGCAGATGGCTTGAGATGGCTGGGACCCAGGAGTTTGAGACCAGCCTGGGCAACACAGCAAGACCCTGTCTCTAATTTCTCTAATTTTTTTTTTTTTTTTTGAGATGGAGTTTCACTCTTGTTGCCCAGGCTGGAGTGCAGTGGCACAATCTCAGCTCACCACAACCTCCACCTCCTGGTTTCAAGCGATTCTCCTGCCTCAGCCTCCCGAGTAGCTGGAATTGCAGGTATGTTGACCATGCCTGGCTAATTTTATTTATTTTTTTTTTCTTTAGTAGAGGTGGGGTTTCTCCATATTTGTCAGGCTGGTTTCAAACTCCTGACCTCAGGTGATCTGCCTGCCCAGCCTCCCACAGTGCTGTGATTACAAGCATGAGCCACCACGCCCGGCCCTGACTCTAATTTTTTAAAAAAAGAAGAATATCAAAATGTCAGAATGCCAGGCATTCATCTGGAATTCTTCCATTTATAATAATTATTAACCTTAAAAAGTACTCTAGAGTCCATTAAAAGTTCATCATCTCATTTAATTTCCCTCTGTAACATTGAGGTTATTGTTCCCATTTCACAGATAAGAAAGCTGAGGTCACAAGAAGGAAAGTGATTGGTCCAAGTTGAAATTGATAGTAATTAGCAGAGCTAGAAGTTGAAACCAGTTCTGTTTTATTATAAATCCACACCAGACTTTGGATCACACATCCTCAGTGGCCCAAACTCTCAGCTCTTGCAAATGAAAATAAATCAACAGTTTTTAGTGTCAAGTCTCTGTACAACATGTGCTGGTCCCCATTTCATGCCTTGGGGCTAGTTATTGCCTTGTATTAATTATTATCTTTCGTGTAGACTTCGCCTCCTAAGTAGTAACTAAATTGCTAGCTCTTTATAGTCAAAACTATGTCTTTTCCACCTTTGTGCCCCACACTTAGAAGAGCTTTTTGCACATTTAGGTGATTTTTAGATCACCACAATAATGATAGTAGCTTTCTGCCTCTCTAGACTGCCCAACAATCTCTGGACAAATCAGGCCTCTCTGCCTACAAAGATGTGATGCAGGTTGACTGCAGTGGTTCATGTGTATAATCCCAGCATTTTGGGAGGCCAAGGCAGAAGGATCTTGGGGCCAGGAGTTCAAGATCAGCCTGGGCAAGATAGTGAGACCCTATCTCTACAAAAAATGTTTAATTAGCCGGAGTTCAAGGCTGCAGTGAGCTGTGATCACTGGCCACCGCACTCCAACTTGGGTGACACAGTAAGAGAAGGAAGGAAGGAAGGAAGGAAGGAAGGAAGGAAGGAAGGAAGGAAGGAAGGAAGGAAGGAAGGAAGGAGGGAGGGAGGGAGGGAGGGAGGGAGGGAAGGAAGGGAGAGAGAGAAAGAAAGAGAAAGAAAGAAGGAAAGAAAGAAAGAAAGGAAGAAAGAAAGAAAGAAAGAAAGAAAAAAGAAAGAAAGAAAGAAAGAAAGAAAGAAAGAAAGAAAGAAAGAAAGAAAGAAAGAAAGAGAGAGAAAGGGAGAGAAAGAAAGAAAAAGAAGGAAGGGAGGAAGGAAGGAAGGAAGGAAGGGAGAGAAGGAAGGAAGGAAGGAAGAAAGAAAGAAAAGAATGGAGAAAGGATGGAAGGAGGGAAGGAAGGGAGGGACGGAGGGAGAGAGGGAAGGAAAGGAAAGAAGGGGCAAACATGTTTCTCACAGAATTCTTTACACAGGCAAATACGAAGCAGCTCAAATACCCCACAGGAAAAGAGAAGTTAAATGAACTATGAACTATGGGACAACTGCACGAGAGAATGTTACACAACTACTTAAAATCATGTTTTCAGAAACTACTGAATGAGAGGAAAATGTTTACCAAATATTGTGATGACTTTTGCATTTATAGCAAAGGAAAAAAAATGCTTAGAGAAAAATACAACAAAATGTCAATTTTTATTATCTGTGGGAGGGGAAGTAAAACACAGAGAACTTTTATTTTCTCTTTCCAAACATTAACTTCTTTTCTGGTAATCCTTGGGGCCACTCATTTCAACCTGTGAGCTTCATTTCTCTTCACCTATAAAAGCAGGAGCAATATTAGTTTCCTTATAAGGCTCTTATAAATAGTTAAAACTTTTCCAATAAGAATCGGTTTGTAAATGAAAAACAATAGTATTAAATTATACAGTAAAATAATGGTATAATTGTATGCAGTTTTCATAACAAAGTCTTTAGATAGAGTAATGCCCTGTCAACCAAGAGTAGAAATTTTACTGGAATTTTTCTTTTAAAACCCTACAAATGTATCCATTCTTTTAAAAAACTACACCTGTGCCAGTCCTAGAGTCAGTGCATTATTAGAAAATGATTCTCCATTAATAATCCAAGGAAAACAGCAACCCACCTGCATCCCTAACCTAAATAGTTCAGCATCTCTTTGTATGGGATGGAGGCTAGACTTATCAGTATTATAACCTGGGGATCCCGTTGCTTTTCTGTTCACACAGTTGCATGATCTAGATAGGGCGGACATGACCAGGAGCTTCTCCCCAGCCTGCTCAGGGTCCACTGCAGGCCCTACACAGAGCAGGGGCAGACCACACAGCATGACTATGGGGCCAGCCAGGCTTCTCATCTAGTGGGACCCCGTCCAGGACCAATTGCCACACAAAATAGCCATTACCCAGGCGGCCCAGCTACCACCAGCAGGTTCCACTGCAGGAGCCCTTCCCTTGCAGCCTCCCCAGAAAGACTTTTCCCTCTTCTCCCTCCCCCACCCTCCATCACATTCAGCTCTAGGTGTAACAGTCAGAGCACTGGGTGGGAGAGAATCAGTCTGGAAAGCAGTTCCCTTCAGTGCTATGAATATGCATTCAGCACCCACTCTGCACCCAGGACCAAGCACACCTGCTCTTCTCTTTAAACTCAATAAATTAGCCAGGCGCGATGGCACGTACCTGTAATCCTAGCTACTTGGGAGGCTGAAGCAGGAGGATCCCTTGAGCCCAGGAGTTTGAGGTTACAATAAGCTATTATTGTGCCACTGCACTCTAGCCTGGGTGGCAGGGTGAGACCCTGTCTCAAAAAAAAAAAAAATTAGAAAGAAAAACCTCAAGTCATTTTTACAACAGCTTTTCCTCTTCTCTATTTCATCCCCTTTCCACACAATCCAGCCATATTACTTCATTGGTAAGTAGCCAATATCCCCATATCTCATCAACCTTAGTGATTTCAGTTCTATAAACCCAGAGAAAAAACCAACCTTAATCAGCCTCACAGAATCCTTTGGGAAAAACCAAGCTTTCTAGATGATCACAGGTCTTTCAAGCATCAAAACTTCTATGACATCCACGGTTTTGAATGGAAATCCTTCTCCACGACAGCCTGTGCTCTCTGCTTTTTTCCACAGATTGCACTAAACTGAACTTCTCCCTGATGGTGCGTCCTCAGGCCCACCAGTGACTGCCTTCACAGGGGCTGTGGATGGGTAGGGCCCTTTGCCTTTAGGTTCATTAGCCCCACACTGCTGTCTTCTGAGATTTCAGTGTTTCTGTCTCTTTCATTCAGGGGCTCACTGTTTCTGCTTCCTTCCACCTTCCCAGCTCCCTTTTCTAATCCATTGCTAATTATGTGCTGGATATTTGGACCTTGAGAGCTTGTTTGGAGGTTCTAGCAAGCAGGCATAGCTACTTGTATACCCTTGACCAAAGACTGGTCCTCTTCTATCCAGGATGGTCATCTTCGACCAAGTGCAAAGATTCAGGAGGGACACACATGGAACAGTAAGGGGGGAAAGGGACGCCCACCTAGCCAGCCAGATCAACCGAATCAACCCTGGCAATCAAGTGGGTGACAGATGTCACAGCCAGGTCACCCTCACAGGTATCTGCTGGGTGTTTGGAACCCACTGATCACACTTGTTGTTTTCAGTGCATACTCAGCGTGGGCTCCGAGGGCCTTTCCCGTGAGTAAAATGCCCACAACCTCAGTTCATCAGCTTGATGCTGCCTCTTTTGCTCAGGCTTGTCAGCTCGTTTCCTGGTTCTTGCTGTGTTCTAGGCAGATGATTCAAGAGACGTTTTAGACAGTCTCAGTAGAAGCTTTCACTGCATTTAAAGTCATACCTGGGAACTAGACTTAAAATAATAACTCTCCAATGACCCCTGGAGGAATGAGTGGGTGATTCGAGAGGAACACACTGCCGTAGCAAAGATTGGAAATTTTAAAAAAGAAAGAGAAACATAAAGAAAACAGGGAATAAGAGGAAGATTTTTTATACTTTCTCCTTTTTTTTTTTTCCTAGCTGGCTGGTTGCTCCAATTTTTCAAATATTTACCTCCTCGCCTCAACCCTGTTCCATAACCTCAAGAGAGGATAAAGTAGACCACCAGAATATATGATGGAAAGTGTAATAAAGAGAGATAAAGATGATTCCAGACATAACAGTAAGCATTATATATTCTAATTCATTCAATCACTTGGACCTAAAAAAAAAAAAATCTATTTTGTTTCAGTAACTAAACTGGATGAAAGGGCGAGATTTGTTGCTTATGAAACATAGTGCCAGTTTTCAGTTTCACAGGACCCTGCTTTATGAACACAAAGTTATGTTTCCAAGTTGTCTCCTCAGAGTCTTCAGAGCTGTTTTTTCATCCATGTTACCAAAACTCCTCATGCCAACTTTGACCTTTGTTCACTTAATAACATTTACCCAGGTCCTGCTACATGCCTGGCACTTCCCAGGGCATGGTCCCAATAGGGCTTCCCTCAGCTTTTTGTCTCCTCTTTGATTAAAGACAACGAAAAGGCCTCTAGAACTTTGTTGTTAGAATTCTTCCTAACAAATGAACATAAATATGCATAAGCATGTTCACTGCAACACTGTTTAAATAGCAAAATGTTGACAAGAATCTAAATGCTCTAAAATGGGTAATTGATACAATGGAACATGCTGGGCTGCCATAGTTATGGACCCAGGAATACAGTCACCTTGTATTAATAAGTGAGAAAAGATACATTTTACAGAAAGACCAGTAACTACAGCATAATCGTTTTTATAGAACCCCATATTACTTATAAACGTAGAGTTGCATTTTTTAGTTAGAAGAATATACACCAAAATAGATGACAGAACTGTGAATGATTTCCTCCCATTTTTGCTTGTCTTTATTTTCTAATGTTGTTCTAAGCAATTATGCATTTTTTAAAAATCAACCAAAATTTTTTTTAAAATTTTCCCTGATCAAGAGAAACAACTCCATTGCCTTGTCAGTCACTGCAAACCTTACTAAAGTATGAGAAAGCCTCTCCTTAAAACCAAGTGCATTAAATCCAAGAGACAGAAGCAGAGGTGTCAATAATCTGCATCAGGAAAATCCCAAATGTTATGGCACAGAACTACTGGAACTGGTGGGCAGAGAGGATGCAGGCAGAAATACAATAAGAGACACTTTGCCAACAAAGCAAAATAAAGAGGCTCAGGTCCCAGGTACACCAGTGGGCAGGGATGAGATACAAAACAGAAAAGAGACGAATGAGGGTAAGGTGGAAGTTTCTGTAAGAGCAGTTGCTCTGCCTCTTCTCTTCCCACTCTCAGGACATAAGGCTCTGTACAGTACAAGTCAAGGCTCAGGGGTGAACCCACCGAAATTAATTGAAAGTATACACAGAAAATGATCTCACTCCAAATCTTTCCCTCCACTCCTTAGAACACGTCCAATCAGGCCAGGCACAGGGGCTCACGCCTGTAATCCCAGCACTCTGGGAGGCCGAGGCAGGCAGACAACCTGATGTCAGGAGTTCAAGAGCAACCTGACCAACATGGTGAAACCCTGTTTCTACTAAAAACACAAAATTAACCGGGCATGGTGGCGCAAGCCTGTAATCTCAGCTATTTGGGAGGCTGAGGCAGAAGAATCGCTTGAACCTGGGAGGCAGAGGTTGCAATGAGCTGAGATTGCGCCATTGCACTCCAGCCTGGGCAACAAGAGCAAAACTCCATCTCAAAAAACAAGAAAAAAAAAGAACATGTCTAATCAAAGGGCTATCTCCAGCTAGGCATGGTGCCTCATGCCTCTAATCACAGCACTTTGGGAGGCTGAGGCAGGTGGATCAGGAATTTGAGACCAGTCTGGCCAACATGGTGAAACTCCATCTCTACTAAAAATACAAAATTAGTCTAGCAGCCAAGCATGGTGACAGGTACCTGTAATCCCAGCTGATTGGGAGGCTGAGGCAAGAGAATCACTTGAACCCAGGAGGCAGAGGTTGCAGTGAGCTGAGAGTGTGCCACTGCACTGTAGCTCTCCAGCCTGGGCAACAGAGCAAGACTCCAAAGACTTTGTCTAAAAAAAAAAAAAAAAAAAAAAAACTATCTCCCAAGTCAGGAGATCAGAAGACTCTTCTCTGAAGTACCAGTGGAAAGAATTCTTCTCACTGATGTGAGGGGAATCTCCTATAAAATAAGTCTCCTGGTACAATGATGTAGAAGCAAATCCGTCATTCAACAAGCTTTACAAGACTGCATGACTTCCAATTCACTTTTTAGTGCCTCATTCTTAATATGAAATGGTAACCTAGGATCACCAGACCTTAGGAGAAAACTCCTAAAATGAAAGGGTAGTACCTAAAATAAATGAAGTGAATAGCAACTCAGAAGAAACCAAAATGAGGCATGGGACGGGAACACTTTTTTAACACCCACTAATACCCTCCAAGAGACTTCATAGAGCAGAGAGGCAGGGCAAGATGGCAGAATAGAAGGCTTCATCAATTGTCTCCCAACCCCCACAAGGACACCAATTTGGCAACATTCTACACAGAAAAAATACCTGCATAAGAACCAAAAATCAGGTGAGCACTCATGGTAGCTAGTTTTCACTTCATATCACCGAAAGAGGCACTGAAGAGATAGAAAAAACAGTCCTGAATCACTGATGCCACCCCTCTCCATCCCAGGCATCAGCTGTGTAGTGCAGAGACTATCTCTGAGCACTGCAGGAGGGAGAGCACAGCAATTGTGGGGCACTGAACTCTGTGCTGTCCTGTTAGAGAAGAAAGGAAAACCAGACCAAACTCAGCTGACACCTGCCCACAGGGAGAGCATTTAAACCAGACCTAGACAGAGGGGAATCGCCAATCCCAGCAGTCTGAGCTTGAGTAAACTTGAAAGGCAGTCTAGGCTATATGAACTGAAACTCTTAGGAAAGTTCAAGTGCTGAACTAGGCCCAGAGACAGTGGAATCAGGGGACACACAACATGCTAAGACACTAGCTGCGGCAGCCAAAGGAGTGATGGCATCAATCCTCCCCTAACCCAAGCTGCACAACTCACCCCTTCCTTCCACTTGAGGAGAGGAGAGAGAAGAGTGGGGAAGACTTTGTCTTGTACTTTGGATACCAGCTCAGCCACAGCAGTACAGGGGACTGGTCAGAGTCATGAGGCCCCTGTTCCAGGCCCTAGCTCCCAGATGACATTTCTAGACATACCCTGGGCCAGAAGAGAATCTGCTGCCTTAAAGGAAAGGACCCAGTGCTGGCAGCATTCATCACCTGCTAAATGA
Organism: Macaca nemestrina; assembly: GCF_043159975.1. Taxonomy (NCBI): domain Eukaryota; kingdom Metazoa; phylum Chordata; class Mammalia; order Primates; family Cercopithecidae; genus Macaca; species Macaca nemestrina. Next base: position 106,313,817 of record NC_092130.1, on the reverse strand, counting down.
AGAGGGGCCCCTGAATAACCAGTGGCAATACCCAGGTACTACATCGAGGGCCTTGGGTAAGACTTTGAGACTTGCTGGCTTCAGGTGACACTCAGCACATTACCAGCTGTGGTGCATATGGGGCAAAACTCCTTCTGCTTGAGAAAATCAGAGGGGAAAGTAAAGGGGACTTTGTCTGGCACCTTAGGTACCAGCACACTCAGAGTGGGGTAGAACACCAAGTGGGCTCTTGGGGTCTCCAATTCCAGGACTTGGTTCTTGGATGGCATTTCTGGACCTGCCCTGGGCCAGAGGGGAACCCTCTGCCCTACAGGTTGAGTTCCAGGCCAGGCATCATTCACCATAAGCTGACTTATGGGTCTTTGGGTCATCCTTATGAGGTAGTCTGGCAGTACTCCTGATGGCCAGGGGTAGTGGTGGCTACAGGATGAGGCTCCTCTGCCTTTGGAAAGGGGAGGGAACAGTGGGAAGTATGGCATCTTGTGTTTTGACTGCCAATTCAGAAGCAGTACAATAGAATACCAGATAGGCTTCTAGTCCCTGACTTCCAGACAGTACCTCTGGACCCACCAAGGGCCTGGAGTACCTCCCCGCCATGAAGGACAAGACACAGGAATGGCTGGCTTTGCCACTGACTGATTGTAGAGCACCAGGACCTAGAGTGAACATAGGCAGTAACCAGGGAGTGGTTACAGCAGGCCTTGAGCAAGATCCAGTTGTGTGCTGGCTTCAGGTCTGACCCAGAGCAGTCATCGTTTTAGTGGCCACAGGGTGCTTGTGTCATTCCATCCCCAGCTTTAGATGGCTCAGAACAGAAAGAGAGAGACTCTATTTGTTTGGAAGAAAGTAAGCAAAAAGAACAAGAGTCTCTGCCTGGTAATCCAGAGAATTCTCCAGTATCTTGTTCAAGACCAAAACAGTACCTCTACGAGTCTACAAGAACCACAGCATTGCTGGGGCTAGGGTGTTCCCTACAGCAACTACAGCTTAGGTCAAAACAGCCAAGTCTTTTCAAATATCTGCAGAGCTTTCCCAAAAAGGATGGGTACAAATAAGCCCAGACAGTGAAGTCTACAATAAATATCTAACTCTTCACTGCCTAGACACTGAAGAACATCTACCAGCCTCAGCACCATCCGGTAAAACCTTATTTAGTTCACCAAATGAACTAAATAAGATACCACAGACCAATCCTAGAGAAACAGACATCTGTGATCTTTCAGACAGAGAATTCAAAATAGCTGTATTGAGGAAACTCAAATAAATTCAAGATGACATAGAGAAGGAATTCATAATTCTTTTTGGGGGGATTCACAATTCTATCAGATAAATTTAACAAAGAGATTGAAATAATCAAAAAGTATCAAGCAGAAATTCTGGCACTGAAAAATTCCATTGGCGTAGTGAAGAATGCATCAGAGTCCTTTAATAGCAGAATTGATCAAGCAGAAGAGATACTTAGTGAGCTTGGAGACAGACTCTTTTTGAAATATACAGTCAGAGGAGATAAAATAAAAAAAATAAAAAACAACAAATCATGCCTACAGGATCTAGAAAATAACCTCAAAAAAGCAAATCTAAAAGTTTTGGCCTCAAAGAAGGGATAAAGAGATAGGAGTAGAAAGTCTATTGAAAGGGATAATAACAAAGAACTTCCCAAACCTAAAGAAAGATATCAATATTCCAAGTAGAAGAGAATTGTACAACACAAAGGAGATTTAGACTACCTCAAGGCATTTAATAGTCAGACTCCCAAAAGTCAAGGATAAAAAATGAATCCTAAAAGCAGCAAGAGAAAAGAAACAAATAACATACCATGGAACTTCAACACATCTGGCAGCAGACTTTTCAGCAGAAACCTTACAGGCCAGGAGACAGTGGTATAGCATATTTAAAGTGCTGAGGGAAAAAAATGTCTAACCTAGAGTAGTATATCCAGCAAAACTATCCTTCAAACATGAAGGAGAAATAAAGACTTTCCCAGACAAACAAAAGTTGAGGGATTTCGTCAACACCAGATCTGTCCTACAAGAAATGCTAAAGTGAGTTCTTCAATCAGAAAGAAAAAGACGTCAATGAGCAAGAAGAAACCACCTGAAGATACAAAACTTACTGGTAATAGTAAGCATACAAAAAAATATATATATGATAACACTGTAGCTATGGTGTGTAAACTACTCTTATCCTACATAGAAAGAATAAATGATGAACTAACCTAAAACAATAACACAACAACTTTTCAAGACATAGTACAATAAGATACAAATAGAAACAACAAAAAGTTAAAAAGTGGGAGGATGAAGTTAAGGCATAGTTTTTATTGGTTTTCTTTTTGCTTATTTGTGTGTTTATGCAAAGTGTTAAGTTGTTATCAGGTTAAAATAATGGGTTATAAGATAGTATTTGCAAGACTCATGGTAACCTCAAACCAAAAAACATCCAATGGATACACAAAAAATTAAAAGCAAGAAACTAAATCATGTCAATATTGTTATTGATAAGTAAGAACTTACATAATGTTATGTCATTTACATAACATTGAATGTAAATGGACTAACTTATCCAATCAAAAGACATAGAGTGGATGAATAGATGAAAAAACAAGACCTATTCATCTGTTGCACACAAGAAACACACTTAACCTATAAAGACACACATACACTTCATGCCAACAGAAACCAAAAAAAAAGTATGAGTAGCTATACTTGTATCAGACTAAAACAGATTTCAAGACAAAAACTGTAGGAGACAAAGAAGGTCACTATATAATGATAAAGGGATCAATTCAACAAGAGGCTACAACAATTATATATGCACCCATCACTGGAGCACCCAAATATATAAAGCAAATATTATTAGAGCTAAAGAGAGAGAGAGGCCCCAATACAGTAATAGCTGGAGACTTAACACCCCACTTTCAGCATTGGACAAATCTTCCAGACAGAAAATCAACAAAGAAACATCAGACTTAATCTTCACTATAGACCAAATGGATTTAATAGATATTTACAGGACATTTCATCCAATGGCTACAGAATACACATTCTTTTCCTGAGCACAGGGATCATTCTCAAAGTCCATATGTTATGTCACAAAGCACACCTTAAAACACTCAAAAATTGAAATAATATCAGGCATCCTCTCTGACTACAATGGAATAAAACTAGAAATTAATAATAATAAGAGGAATTTTGGAAACCATACAAATACATGGAAATTAAAAAATATGCTCCTCAATGATCAGTAGATCAATGAAGAAATTTAGAAGAAAATTGAAATTTTTCTTGGAACAAATGATAATGGAAACACAACATACCAACACCTATGGGATACAGCAAAAGCAGTACTCAGAGGGAAGTTTATAGCTAGCTATAAGTGCCTACAATAAAAAAGAGGAAAATCTTCAAATAATCTAATGAAGCATCTTAAAAAACTAGAAAAGCAAGACCAAACCAAACCCAAAATTAGTAGAAGAAAAAAAAAAGATCATAGCAGAAACAAATGAAATTGAAATGAAAAATAAAAAACAATACAAGGCCAGCACGGTGGCTCACACCTGTAATTCCAGCACTTTGGGAAGCCAAGGCCAGCAGACCATCTGAGGTCAGGAATTCAAGACCAGCCTGGCCAATATAGTGAAACACCATCTCTACCAAAAATACAAAAATTAGCTGTGCATGGTGGTATGCACTGGTAGTCCCAGCTACTTGGGAGGCTGAGGCAGGAGAATCACTTGAACCCAGGAGACAGAGGTTGCAGTAAGCCAAGATTATGTCACTGCACTGAGCCTGGGTGACAGAGCGAGACTCTCAAAAGAAAAAAAAAAAAAGATCAATGAAACAAAAAGTTGTTTTTTTGAAAAGTTAAACAAAAGTGACAAACCTTTAGCCAGACTAACAAAGGAAAAAAAAAAAGAAGATACAAATAAATAAAATCAGAAATGAAATAGGAGATATTACAACTGATACTGAAGAAATTCAGAGGATCATTTGTGGCTACTATGAGCAACTATATGCCAATACATTGAAAACCCTAGAAGAAATTAACAAATTCCTAGACACATACAACCTACCAAGATTGAATCAGGAATAAATCCAAAACCTGAACAGACCAATAACAAGTCACAAGACAGAAGCCATAATAAGAAGTCTCCGAGTAAAGAAAAGCCTGAGACTTGATGGCTTCATTGCTGAATTTTTTTTTTTTTTTTTTTTTTTTTTTTTTTTTTTTTTGAGACGGAGTCCAGCTCTGTCGCCCATGCTGGAGTGCAGTGGCGCAATCTCGGGATGGTCTCGATCTCCTGACCTTGTGATCCTCCCGCCTCAGCCTCCCAAAGTGCTGGGATTACAGGCGTGAGCCACCATGCCCGGCTTTCACTGCTGAATTCTACCAAACATTTAAAAATGAACTAATACCAATCCTACCCAAACTATTGCAAAAAATACAGGAGGAAGGAATACTTTCAAACTCATTCTATGAGGCCAGTGTTACCCTGATACCAAAACCAGACAAAGACATATCAAAAAAAGAAAACTATAAGCCAATATCCAATTGAATATTGATTAATATTGATGCAAAATTCCTCCACCAAATACTAGCAAACCAAATTCAACAATACATTAGAAAGATCATGCAACATGACCAAGAGGGATTTATCCCTGGGATGCAAGGATGGTTCAATATATGCAAATCAATCAATGTGATACACTATATCAAAGGAATGAAGGATAAAAACCATATGATCATTTCAATTGGTGCTGAAAAGCATTTGATGAAAGTCAACTTCCCTTCATGATAAAAACTCCCAAAAGACAGGATAGAAGGAACATACCTCAACATAATATAAGCCATATAAGACAGACCCACAGTCAATAATATAAGGAATGGGGAAAAACTGAAAGCCTTTCCTCTAAGATCTAGAACATGACAAGGATGCCCACTGTCACCACTGTTATTCAACATGGTACTGGAAATCCTAGCTAGAGCAATCAGACAAAAGAAAGATATAAAGAGCATCCAAATTGGAAAGGGGAATGTCAAATTATCCTTGTTTGCAGGTAATATAATCCTATACTTGGAAAACCCTAAAGACTACACAAGAAAACTGTTAGAACTGATAAACAAATTCAGTAAAGTTGCAGGATACAAAATCAACATACAAAAATCAGTAGCATTTTTATATGTGAACAGTGAACAATGCGAAAAAGAAATCAAAAAAGTAATCCCATTTACAATAGCCACACATAAAACTAAATACCTAGGAATTAACCAAAGAAGTGAAATATCTCTATAATGAAAACTATAAAACACTGATGAAAGAAATTGAAGAGGACACCAAAAAAATGGAAAAATATTCCATTTTCACAAATTGGAAAAATCTGTACTGTTAAAAATGTCCATACTACCCAAAGCTATATACAATCTACAGATTCAATGCAATCCCTATCAAAATACTAATGACATTCTTCACAGAAATACAAAAAAAAAAAAAAAAAACCCTAAAATTTGTACAAAACCACAAAAGGCCCAGACCAGCCAAAGTCATCCTAAGCAAAAAGAACAAAATTGGAGGAATCATATTACCTGACTTCAAATTATACTACAGAGCTATAGTAAGCAAAACAGCATAGTACTGGCATAAAAACAGACACATAGGCCAGGCGAGATGGCTCACACCTGTAATCCCTGCACTTTGGGAGGCCAAGGTGGGCGGATCACAAGGTCAGGAGATCAAGACCATCCTGGCTAACACGGTGAAACCCCGTCTCTACTAAAAATACAAAAAATTAGCCAGGGGTGGTGGCAGGCACCTGTAGTCCCAGCTACTTGGGAGGCTGAGGCAGGAGAATGGCATGAACCCAGGAAGTGGAGTTTGCAGTGAGCCAAGATCACACCACTGCACTCCAGCCTGAGAGACACAGTGAGACTCCGTCTCAAAAAAATAAAAAAAAGAAAAAAAAAAAACAGACATATAGACCAATGGAATAGAATAGAGAACCCAGAAACAAATCCATACATCTACAGTGAACTGATTTCGACAAGGTGCCAAGAACAGACACAGTGGGAAAGATAGTCTCTTCAATAAAAAGTACTGGGAAAACTGGATATCCATATGCAGAAGAATGAAACTAGACCTGTATCTCTTACCATATAAAAAATCAAATCAAAATGGATTGCAGACTTAAATCTAAGACCTCAGACTATGAAACTACTAAGAGAAAACACTGGGGAAAGTCTCCAGGATATTGAACTGGGCGAAGATTTCTCAACCAATACTCCACAAGCACAGGCAACCAAAGCAAAAATGGACAAATGAGATCATATCAAGTGAAAAGCTTATGCACAGCAAATAAAGTGAAGCAATCAACAAAGTGAAGAGACAACCCACAGAATGGGAGAAAATATTTGCAAATGACTCATCTGACAAAGGATTAATAACCAGAATATATAAAGAGCTCAAACAACTCTATAGGAAAAAAAAATCTAATAATCTGATTTTTAAATGGGCAAAAGTTCTGAATAAACATTTCTCAAAAGAGGACATACAAATGGCAAACAGGCATATGAAAAAGTGCTCAACATCATTGATCATCAGAGAAATGCAAATCAAAACTACAATGAGATATTATCTCACCTCTGTTAAAATGGCTTACACCCAAAAGACAGGCAATAACAAACGCTAGAGAGGATGTGGAGAAAAGGGAACACTTGTACACTGTTGGTGGGAATGTAATTTAGTACAACCACTATGGAGAACATTTTGGAGGTTCCTCACAAAACTAAAAATAGAGCTACTATGTGATGCAGCAATTCACTGCTGGGTATATACCCAAAAGAAAGGAAATAAGTATATCAATGAGATACCTGCAGTCCTGTGTTTGTTGCAGCACTGTTTACAATAGCTAAAATTTGGAAGTAACCTAAGTGTCCATCAACAGATGAATGGATAAAGAAAATGTGGTACATATACTCAGTGGAGTACAATTCAGCCATAAAAATTAATGAGATCCCATCATTTGCACAAGGATGGAACTGGAGATCATTTTGTTAAGTGAAATAAACCAGGCACAGAGACAAATATCACATGTTCTCACTTATTTGTGGGATATAAAAATCAAAACAATTGAACTCATGAACATGCAGAGTAGAAGGATGATTACTAGAGACTGGGAAGGGTAGTAGGGGGCTGAGAAGGAGGTAGAGATGGTTGCAGAGTACAAAAAAAAAAAAATAGAAAGAATGAATAAGACCTACTATTTGATAGCACAATAGGGTGACTATAGTCAATAATAACTTTTTTTTTTTAATTGAGACAGAGTTTCACTCTTCTTGCCCAGGCTGGAGTGCAATGGCGTGATCTCAGATCACTGCAACCCCTGCCCCCTGAGTTCAAGTGATTCTCCTGCCTCAGCCTCCCAAATAGCTGCAATTATGGGCAAGTGCCACCACGCCCAGCTAATTTTTCTATTTTTAGTAGAGACGGGGTTTCACTGTGTTAGCCAGGCTGTTCTCGAACTCCTGACCTCAGGTGATCCATCTGCCTCAACCTCCCAAAGTGCTGAGATTATAGGCATGAGCCACCAAGCCAGGCCAATAGTGACTTAATTATACATTTTAAAATAACTTAAAGAGTGTAATTGAATTGTTTGTAACTCAAAGGATAAATGCTTGAGGGAATGGATACCCCATTCTCCATGATCTGTTTATTTGACATTGCATGTTTGTATCAAAACATCTCATGTATTCCATAAATAAATATACCTACTATGTACTCAGAAAAATTTTTTTAATTTTTTAAAGGCAAAAAAATAGAGACTTCATAAAGATGGTGCACAATAACATAAGAACAGGGATCTATGAAAAAAGAAAAGTAAAAAATTAAGAAAAACACCTGGAAATTAAAAATAAAATAGTCAAAATAAATAAATACATAAATAACCAAAAGAAATATTTCAATACAAAGTTTGAGAGAGAGGCTGGGCGCAGTGGCTCATGCCTCTAATCCCAGCACTTTGGAAGGCTGAAGCAGGCAGATCACCTGAGGGCAGGAGTTCGAGACCAGCCTACCCAACATGGCAAAACCCCGTCTCTACTAAAACTACGAAAAATTAGCTGGGCATGCTGGCAGGTGCCTGTAAGCCCAGCTACTCGGGAGGCTGAGGCAAGAGACTCGCTTGAACCCGGGTAGCAGAGGTTGCAGTGAGCCGAGATCGCATCATTGCACTCCAGCCTAGGCGAAAAGTGCGAAACTCTTTCTAAATAAATAAATTTGGAAGAGAAAGTCAAGAAATTCTCAGAAAAATAAAAGCTTAAAAACCAGAGGGGAAACATGAGAAAAAATACAATAATTGATATTTATTGAGTGTTTATCTTATGTCAGTTCTAAGAATTTTACATGTATTCATACATTTAATGCTTCACAGTTTTATGAGATAGGAGTTATTCTTATTATAATCAACCCATTTTACATATGAGAAAACTGAGGCATGGTGAGATTAAATAACTTGCCCAAGGCAAACAGCTAGTAAATAAATGGCACAGCTAGAATTTGCAACCAGAGCAGTCTGCCCCTTAACCAGTATGCCATACTGCCAGATGAAACATGAAGATTGAAATGTCATGCTATCGTGATTGAAACAATGGAAGGACTCGAAGTATAATTGCAAATGTTGTCAAAGAATGCATTGAATGATACTTTAGAGAAATTCAGCCATAAGAGGTTGTAGTGAGCCAAGATCACACCACTGCACTCCAGCCTGGGCAACAGAGCGAGACTCTATCTCAAAAAAAAAAAGAAAGAAAGAAGAAAAGAAAAGAAAAGAAAAGAAAAGAAAAGAAATTTAGCCATAAATTTCCAGCTGCAAAAGCCAAAACCTCTCATTGAAGATGGCACCACTAAAGAGGATCTACATTATTTAGTAACCTCAAAAATCCAAAGCTAGGAAGTAAACACAAATAATGATTGAATTTAATTGATATCTAATAGCTGGATATTCCTGTATTGTAAGTCATAAAAGTTAAGAAAAAAAAAGTGTAAAGGCATTAGAATAGTAGTTGGTAAATAACATAATAGATACTGATTTCCAGTCAAGAGTGGGCAATGAGTTCATGCTTTGATTTTCCCTTTGTTATCCAAATATGTGAAAACATGGGCTAAAATATACAAAAGGAGAAAACGTGTCATATTCAAAAAAAGATAAACATCTCCGTGGAACAGAGGTGCAAAACTGAGAGCCAGGCTAAAGCTGTGGCTGTGGTGGCCAGAAACTCAGCTCCATGAGAGTCAACGAGTTTTCAAAGTTCCATAGATAAGGCGGAAACCAGGCTTGCTGCTTAAGGAAGCAGACTGAACAAAACATAGACAACTTCTGCTTAGAGCTGTTGCAGTCTTTCTCAAGTTTTATTTTCATGATTATCCCTCTAAAAAGATAAATGTTATTTAAATTTTTCCTAGTGAGAGAAATTAAATGCTAGGGAATATAATTTTTAGGAGGTAGGGTTGTGCTTTGAAGAGCCACAAACCATTGTAATATCTAAGATTATTTACCTTCTAAGAATCAAATGTTAAATGATGAGGAGCAACATTGTCCCTGTGGAGAATGCATACATTATAGCTTTAAAACCCACAGCCTTGCCACTAAGAACTGAGCCAAACTGCTCATTGGCCATATGACTGGCTCTTGGGTACTCTACCATCACTATAGTGCAGGAACTCCAACCAGCAATTAATTTAAAGCCTCATTATAGATTTAGGGTTCTGAAGGACATTGTAAGAGAGAACTGCAAAAATGTTGAACAGAGAGGCAGATGGGCAAAGATGGAAGAAGGAGAGACAAATGAAAAACAAAACAAAAAAAAGGCTTATTCAAAATTAGTGGTAAACGAAAATTCCAAAAAACAAAAATAGGTTGCTACAAAAGAAAGCCAACAAAATTAACAATCATGCATTCACTCTGGAAAATTAATTTTATTGGACAGCTGAACAAAGACTTTAAATTATAAACAGTAAGCATTTACAGAAAAGAGAAAACAAAAGAAAACAAAATTATTCAACAAAAACATGTTTTAAAATGCCACAAGAATAAGTGAACGTTTAAAAGAAACAATTAGAAATTTAGAAAATGATATATATTGATTGAATTTTAAAATACAAAAACAGGACCAGACACCATGGCTTACACCTGTAATCTCACTACTTTGGGATGCCAAGGTGGGAGGAGCACTTTAAGCCAGGAGTTTGAGATCAGCCTGGGCAACATAGTGAGACCCCTATCTATACGAAAAAAAAATTTTTAATTAGCCAGGCATGGTGGCACGTGCCTGTAGTCCAGCTATCAGGAGGCTTAGGCAGGAGGATGGCTTGAGTCCAGGAGTTTAAAGTTACCATGAGCTATGATCATGCCACTGCATTCCAGCCTGGTCAACAGAGAAAGGCCTTGTCTCTTAAAAATAAATAAATAAATACAATAAACAGAACTATACTGCTCTCCCTTTTATAGATTAGATAGATAGATAGATAGATAGATAGATAGATAGATAGATAGATAGAGGATAGAGATAGAATTTAAGTAGCAGTGTATGAAACGTGAAAGATAGACTGAGAGAGTCCAAATATTTTAATGAATAGAATTTCCAAAAGAAGAAACTAAAATGAATGATAAGGAATAAATATCTGAAAAAATTGTTGCAGAACAGGCATGGTGGTTCACGTTCCAGCACTTTGTGAGACCAAGGCGGGCAGATCACTTGAGGCCAGGAGTTTGAGATCAGCCTGGCCAACATGACAAAACCCTATTTCTACTAAAAATATAAAAATTAGCCAGGTATGGTGGCACATGCCTGTCATCCCAGCTACGTGGGAGGCTGAGGCACAAGAATCACTTGAATCCAAGGAGGCAGAGGTTGCAGTGAACCAAAATCACACCACTGCACTCCAGCCTGGGCAACAGAGTAAAACTCTGCCTCTAAAAAGAAAAAAAAATAGTTGCTGATCATTTTCCAGAATTAAAGAAAGAAACCTGATTAATTGCCGGATCAGTATGACCAAATACTAAATAGAATAAATACAAATAAAACCAAGCTTGGACACACTGAAGTGAAAAGCTGAAATCAAGGGTAAAGAGACAGTCTTAAAATTCATCAGCGAGAAAAGACAAACAACCTAAAACAGTGTGACAATTGATTCCTGACAACAGATTCCTTGTTAGCAAAAGTAGATATAAGAAGTTAATGAAACACTATTTTAAAAGTGCAGAGAGGTGGTCATCTAAGATGTTAATATAAGGGCAAATATGGGTGAGGAGCACACAAAAACTCTGTATTATCTTTGCTACTTTTCTGTCAATCTAAAATAATTCCCTTAAAAGGTTTTTTTTTTTTTATGTAGTGAAAAGGAAAAAAAAAAAACAGTTAAGCTAGAATTTTATAGCCAGCTAATCCATCTGCCAAAGACATGAAAATAATTATATGAGAATATAGAAAAGCAAGAAGTGCATCAAACACAGTGAAAAGTTGTAACATTACAAAAAAAAAAAAAAAAAAGATGACTAGCCTAGAAACTGATTCCTGTTTCCCTTTCTTCCTCCTTCCTTCATGAATAATTCAGTCCAAAATCAACTAGGTAGGGCCAAGCAAGGTAGGTCTCTGGAGGCTGTGGGGAGAAAAGTAGCAGCAGCAGCTCAGCATGGGGTATCAAAGCTGGAGCAAAATGAGATCATCTGTGCACCCATTTAGCACCATGCTAAATCTGAACAACCCAGATTTAGCATGGGTTGTCCAAGCTAAATCAAAGGAAGAGGGTGTCTACTCAGTAGAGAGGTGGTCATAGCCCAGCACAAAGGGTCAAAAGTCAAGTAGAGTGAGATCATCTGTGCAGGGGGGAACAGTGGTGGTGGATGAAATGCTCATGGGAGCATTTCAGGTTTTGGATTTTTGGATTTGGAAAGCTCAAGCAGTAAGTATAATGCGAATATTCCAAAGTCAACAAAAATGTAAAAAAATTGAAACAAAATGCTTCTCAGTCCCAAGCATTTCAGATAAGAGTTACTCAGCCTGTAATAAATAAATACGTTGAGAATAATGAAAGCCAGGTTTTTTACTTCAGAGATGAGTTATAAATAAAAGGAGAAAAGTAGAATGAACTCCATGATGTTTGCTTGAAATTGGAAGCATGGGTGGGAACTCATGGTTTTCAATATGCGTGTGCAGGTGTATTGTGTATAGAGCTTTGACAATTGAGAGAGCCTAAGAAGATCAGCCCCCAAAAGGTTTGAACACACCTAGTGCCCAAATCTTCATTTCTGAATATCATTATTTGCTAAAAAGAATCAGTGTTCTTGGCCGGGCATGGTGGCTTATGCCTATAATCCCAGCACTTTGGGAGGTCAAGGCAGGTGGATCACCTGAGGTCAGGAGTTCAAGACCAGCCTGATCAACATCGTAAAACCTGTCTTTACTAAAAATACAAAATTAGCCATGCATGATGGTGCATGCCTGTAATCTCAGCTACTCAGGAAGCTGAGGCAGGAGATTCGCTTGAACCCGGGAGGCAGAGGTTGCAGTGAGCCGAGATCACGCCATTGCACTCCAGCCTGGGCAACAAGAGTGAAACTCTGTCTAAAAAAAACAAAAGAGAGAATCAGGGTTTCTTGGGAAAATGCCTGTTTCCAAAGCTGGCAGGGGAAAGCTCAGAATATTGGTTTAGTCTACATTTAAGAAGTGCTCAAAAAAATGATGACAAGGGCAGGCTAACAATCTCTTCAACAAATGATGCTAGGAGAACTGGATATTCATTTGCAAAAGAATGAAGCTGGATTCTTATTTCACACCATATACAAAAAATTAATTTAAAATGGATCAAATATCAAAATGTATGCGCTAAAACTATAAAACTCTTAGAAGATAAGGGTAAATCTTTATGACTTTGGATTTATCAATGGTTTCTTAGGTATGACACCAAAAGCACAGCAATGAAAAAAAAAATAGATAAATTGGACTTCATCAAAATTTAAAACGCTTTGTGCATCAAAGAGAGAATCAAGAGTGAAACTGCAACCTTTAGAATGGGACAAAATATTTGCAAGCCATCTATCTGACAAGGCTCTGGTATCCCGAATACATAAGGAACTCCTATAATTCAACAACAAATAAAGAAACAACCCTATTTAAAATGAGTTGAGTATTCATTTCTTCAAAGTTATATAAATGGCCAAAAAGCACATGAAAACAGTCTCAACATCATTAGTTATTAAAGAAATGCAAATCAAAACCACAATGAGATACCACTTCACACTCACTAGGATAGCAATTAAAAAGAGGGAAGGGGAATCAGTGTTTGTCAGGAAGTGAAGACATTGAATTGAAACCCTTGTATATTGCTGGTGGGAATGTAAAATAATGCAGCCACTGTGGAAAACAGTTTGGATGTTCCTCAATGTGGTAAACATAGAATTATCACATGATCCAGCAATCCCACTCCTAGGTATATATCAAAAATAACTGGAAACAGCATTTGAACAAAGCATGTCTGTAAATTTTTATAGCAGCACTATTCACAATAGCCAAAAGATGGAAACAGCCCAAATATTCATCAATAGATGAATAGATAAACAAAATGTGGTATACCCACGCAATGGAATATTATTAAACTATAAAAAGAAATGAAGTACTGATACAAACTACAACATGGATGAACCATGAAGGCATTACAGTAAGTGAAGGAAGACACAAAAGACCACATATTGTATTACTCTATTTATGTGAAATATCCAGAATAGGCAAATCCATTGAGACAGAAAGCAGATTTGTGATTGCCAGGAGGGCAGAAATGGCGAATGAATGCTTAATTATTAATAGTATGGGGTTTCCATTCGGGGTGACAAAAATGTCTCAAATTAGATATTAGTAGTGATGATTTCACAATATCAGCTGGGCACAGTGGCTCACGCCTGTAATCCCAGCACTTTGGGAGGCCGAGGAAGGTGAATCACCTGAGGTTGGGAGTTCGAGACCAGCCTGGCCAACATGGTGAAACGCCTGTCTCTACTAAAAATACAAAAAAAAACAGAAAAGAAAAAAGTTAGCCAGGTGTGGTGGCACATGCCTGTAATCTCAGCTACTCAGGAGGCTGAGGTAGGACCCAGGAGGCAGAGGTTGCAGTGAGCCAAGATCGCGCCATTGCACTCAGCCTGGCCAGCAAGAGCTAACCTCTGTCATTCTACCTCAAAAAAAAAAAAAAAAAAAAAAAAATGAAGGTACTTAATGCCACTGAGCTGTCGAAACAGTTTAAATAACAAAAATTAGAATTAAAAAAATAAAATGGTTATAATGGTAAATTGTACATTATATGTATTTTGTCACAATAAAAAAAATTAAATTATCAAAATAAAATTATGGAGCCATGTCAAAGGACATAGAAACCAGCTTGAAGCACTTCCCACTAGCCTGTCTGGGAAAATCTGAACATCAATAAGTAGCAATAGAAATAGATTCATTGAATAAAATAGAAATCCATGAAATTCAATATAAGAGTCCAAAAGAGGAAAGATAAAAATTTTCCTTACAGTACAATTCAAAATAATATTTGTAAAAGGAATGACGAAACTCACCATTTGGTAAACATCATCATGAAAATTAATTCAACCAAGAAGCATCAATGGATAAGAGTCAATAAAAGTTTGATGAGGAAAGAAATATATACAGAGTCTCAAAGTGCCACCTCACAAAACATTTTATAATTACAAAAGGAAAAAGAATAACTTTATAGGAACAAAACCTGACAACACCACCTTAATCAAGTGATCAAACTTAACATCATCAGTAGTGGGACAAACCAAAATCATGTACCACCTGACAGGCTGCAGTGAGAACATAGCATCTCTGCCATCAATCAGGTGTATGAACTTGGGCAAATAACTCACGTCTTTAGACCTCTGTTTCTTCGTCTGAAAAAGGAAGTAAGTAGAATTGATAATATCTAACATCCTCTCCAGCTCTAAATTTCTACTATTCTAACACTTATTAAACTCATCTAAATATATGTCTTCATGTTCAGAACTTGGCAGGGGGAGGTAGAAACCTTTCTCTCAGTGTAAGTGGTTGATGTTCTTATATAAGCGAATTGGGTGTAAAGTGCACAAAATGGCATACACAGTAAAACTTTCAAACTTGAATAGTTTAAATGACAAAAAAAAAATCCCTAATTTCATAGAGACTACTGGAAAAGTCAAAATATAAGAGTTTTGAAAGCAATAATAATTATTCCTTTCAAAGGAATACCTGCGTTTAAACCAGTGTAGGAAAACAATTATATGGAAATAAGTGTTTATATAAATAAGTGCTTGAAATGCTTTTCTTCCCTTAAGAAAGGTGAACATGGCTACTCCAATTGGTCAACCCCATTAAGAAGCTTGGCAAAGTCTCTGAGGCATGGAAAAAGCTCCAGACCTTTCAAGCAAGGCACTCACACATCCCAATCACTAAGAGCATCTTCAATACAGGGAAGAACTCTCTACTTGGCTGAAAGTCACTGCTTTCTGAAGGGTAAGATTAATGTCATTTAGTTAAGCAGAAGAGAATGGTTCTGTAAAATAACTCAAGCCCTCACAGGGCAATTCAAATGATCAACAACCTCATAAATAAATGCAGTCATATCAATATTCAACTGGCAAACCATCAAAATGTGAAGTCTGAACCGATCTTATACCATTTGGCTTCAGCTCTCAGTTTTTCTGCAAACAGAAACACATTAATTGGTAATTACTAACCTTTTAAGGTTGGAAGAGCCAACTGATTATAATTATTTTTACTAAATTTTTATTATCCCTTCCACATACAGAACAAAGTATATAAATTGAAACTATCAGAGTTTGAATGGTTCTGGCAAAGAACAAGTTATTTTAACTCATGTTTGTTATTTTTTAATTATTCTTAATATTCACACACTAAAAACATAAACTAATTATAGTGCACTTGGATCATTTGGGCCTCTTTCCTCTCTGTCATCACCTATATCCAATCCATTCACAAAATTATGCCAACTCTTCCTTCTCAAGTGTTTCTAGAATTCAATCCTCCACTCCCACGGCCACCCTTCTAGACCAGGCCCTCATCACACCAAGCATGGTTTAGTACAACAGACTTCTACATGGCTTGCCAGGTCTTTCAAATCAATCTGGTCGACTAATCAATCTGACATAAGAACTATCTCTCCATCTTTGTATCACTGCAAATCTGAACAAATTCTTTCTACTCAGAATTTTTTTTTTTTTTTAGATGAAGTTTCGCTCTTGTCGCCCAGGCTGGAGTGCAGTAGCACAATCTCAGCTCACTGCAACCTCCACCTCCCAAGTTCAAGCGATTCTCCTGCCTCAGCCTCCTGAGTAGCTAGAATTACAGGTGCCTGCCACCACACCTGGCTAATTTTTGTATTTTTAGTAGAGATGGGGTTTCACCATGTTGGCCAGGCTGGTCTTGAACTCCTGACCTCAGGTAATCTGCCCACCTTGGCCTCCCAAAGGCTGGGATTACAGGCATGAGCCACCGCGCCCGACCTACTCAGAATATTTTTAACCAGGTTCATGGGACAGGTGCAAGGCTTGAGGTACTCTCCTACAGATCTTCAAGTTCCCACCAATCCATTCTTTGACACTACTTTGGTACACACAGTTCTAACCCACCTACCTGTCCTACTATCCAACCCACATTCTTCCATATTCTGTTCTTCCATTATAAATTATCCTATCAAATTACTTGCTAAGACCTCAGAAACCTACATTTTCAGAATACTCCCCAGTAATAACTTCTGAGCCTCATTTGCAAGCACCCTCTCATCTGCCAGTCCTCCAAAAGATGGAGTACTCTAGACAGGACTCAGCCTTCTTCTCCTTTCTATTTTCATCCCATCCCTAGATGAGCTCATCCAGTCCCATAAATATCTTTATACTGACAACTCCCAAATTTACATCTCCAGGCTTGCTCTCTTTCCTGAGCTTCAGACTCAAATATCCAACTGTACACTCAGAATTTTTCCTGGGTATGTCAAACATAGCATATCCAAAGACTTCCACATCTCAGTACATGGGGAACCATCCACTCAATTAATTAAGAAGTTTGGATTCACCCATTGCCCTTCCATTCATTTATCTCCCAACATCCATCCGACAATATATCTCTCTATCTCTGCGAAATACATCCCAAATTCAACCTATTGCTGTCACCATAGTCCAATTCATTACATTTCTCTTCCGGATTATTGCAATAGACTCCCAACTGGTGATGAGGTCTTGTCATTCATTCAGACACTCAGTCAGAACAACAGGACTTCTCAAAAAGCAAGATGTACATTTAATTAAACAAATTGCTGTTGGAAATGACCACCTTGTTTCTTCTTTTTCTCATTCTCTCTCTCTCTACTTTCCTATCATTCTTATTCTCTTCTTAACTCCTTCTCTTTCTCTCTCCCTCATCTTGGTTTTGTCTTTCTCTCTTCCTCTCCCTGTTGTTTTACTGATCAACCAGGTACATAGTATAGTAGAAAAACGCTAGGAGTTAGAAGTAAAAGGTTTATTCCTGTGGGCTGTTATGGTCAAGGAAGGTAATTATGATGAAGTCAGTTTCTATTTCTGGCCCTCAGCTGTCTCATCTATTAAATGAAGAAATTATACTGGATGGTCTCTGAGGTCCCTTAAAGTTCTAGAAATCTATTCAAGGTATTTATTGAGTAAAGTGCTATGTTCCTTGTTCTTTAAAGTAGGTAAATTCAATATTTTATATTTCCCTGAAGGAAAAAAGCAAATTAGGTTTTTTTTACAAGGCCTTTAATTGATCCTTTTCTATCAGGGGTCAGTGACTCTTGATAGAAAAAATGCACCTTTCCCTTGGTATCGTCTGAATATTCAATACCTCTGTAGTTACTTCTGTCTTTGGGCCCTTCTTGGAACAAGCAGTTTCCAAGAAGAGGCCAACAGTCCACTTAATATGAAGGCTATCACTTATAATTGGGCACTTTTTCTGTTCCAGGCTCTGTGCTAAGCCTTTTGTTTGTTTGTTTTTTCATTTAATCCTCAAGAAAAGTCTACGAAAGGTAGATATAATATTATCACTCCTATTTTACAGAAGAGGAAACTAAGGTACAAAAAGGTTAAGAAATTTGCCTAAGGGCACCCAGTCAATAGATGGTAGAGCCAAAATTTGGACCAAGATCTGACTTAAAAGCCCATGCTCTCAAAGATGACACTGTACTTCCTCTTCCTGAAATGCTGGATCCCTGCAGCCTAACCTTCAGGTCTCTGTTACCTCCAGGACTGACAAAGCATATGGCCTCTGATGTCCTGGAGTTCACACCCTAGCCTCTGTAACTACAGTACAAAGGCTTTGAGAACAGAGACTCATAATTTCTCATGGTATCTGGTGCCAGCCATGTGAGCACTCAATACTCTTGACTGAAGAAAATCATAATGAGAATCAACTTATACAGCTAGGACTGCCTAATGCGAACTCTGGTGATACAAAGTAAAATGTCTGGATAGGGGAGAGACTATGGTGACACTAGCAATATGGTCAGGCAGCCAATAAAGTCTAATTTCTATAATCTCATTACCATTCGCAGAAATTTCAGAGAGCTATTGATACACCTAGAGAATTGCTTTAATTAAGCAATTGGTTTAATTAAGACTGAAGGTATTTCAGTGAAATATCAGGTCAGAGCATTTATGAAAAAACTTCCCTTTTGAAAAGGCTTTAAAAAGTCTTCAGAATTGGGGTTTAATTTGCATCATCATCTTCTGAGCAGCATCAAAGCAGAATTCATTCTCAGGGAGTCTTTGTACCTGAGGTATTTATGGGTTCTCTGGCCGAGAGGACCAATTGGCAATGCCTCTAAAACTCTACCCCAATCTCTCCTAGAAGCATCTTTAGTATAGATAGAAAACCCTCCCTGAAGTATGAGACTATTGAACACCGGATATCTTCCTGAGACAGTGGTTTGGTGTTGATAAATAGGAAAGCCATTTAAATATCCTCAGCCCTGGGACTGGTCATCTAAAGCTTCCCAAAAGTTTAGAAGGACACAAAGATCCAGACTATTGTTTGGGGTGTTCTGCATTTAGAGGACAATAACTGGAGGAAAGAGAGTGAGGGGGTTCAGGACACAGGCACCGTAAGGCCTTCAAGGTGAAAGACATGAACTTCCACTGAGGCCACCAATCCTCAAGGCAAAGAGCAGCATTGGTAACGCAGGACAGATGTTTGAGAGGCTGAGAGTCTCCAGGGAAAACATGTGCATCACCCAGGACCAGGCCAGAGAAAGGGAAAGAGCCTGGGAAGTGGACGGGAAAGAGAAGGATTAATGTCCCAAGGATTCTGTCTAGTAAGTTCTCAAGGTCAAATCCATTTGTGGCCATCACCCTCACCCTAGTTTTCCAAGCCTGTCCCCTCAGATTGGTGTGACTTGGAAACAGCAAGTTAGAAACATTGTCAAGTAACAGTATTTTTTTTTTTTTTTTTTTGAGACACAGTTTTGCTCTTGTCGCCCAGGCTGGAGTGCACTGACGCAATCTCGGCTCACTGCGACCTCTGCCTCCCAAGTTCAAGCAATTCTCCTGCCTCAGCCTCCCGAGCAGCTGAGATTACAGACATGCACCACCACACCCGGCTAATTTTTGTATTTTTAGTAAAGACAGGGTTTCATCATGTTGGCCAGGCCAGTCTCAAACTCTTCACCTCAAGTGATCTGCCTGCCTTAGCCTGCTAAACTGCTGGGATTACAGGTGTGAGCCACCAAGCCCAGCCAAGTAACAGTATTATATTTGCAGGAAAAAAATGTTGGTTATGGATATTTCTTCCTTCTTTTTTTTTTTTTTTTTTTTTTTTTTTTTTTTTTTTTAGATAGGGTCTTATCCTGTCGCCCAAGCTGGAGTGCAGTGGTGCGATCATGGCTCACTGCAGCCTCGACCTCCTGGGCTCAAGCAATCCTCCCACCTCAGCCTCCCAAGCAGCTGGGATGCCACAGGAGCACACCACACCCAGCAAATTTCTTTTTCTTTGGAGAGACGGGGTCTCCCTATGTTACACAGGCTGGTCTCAAACTCCTGAGCTCAAGTGATTCTCCTGCCTCAGCCTCGTAAGTGCTGGAATTACAGACATGAGCCACTGAGCCAGCTTCTTCCTTCTCTGATACTTCCTTGGTAAGAACATTTTTTTCCCAACCTATCTAAGAGTCTGCTTCTGATTTATCTTTGCTAGTTAACTGCAATACACAGCTGAAATAAAAACATTCAACCAAAAAAATGACAACAGACATTAAATTCAGGTAAACAAACATAGTTTTCCTTTCTCTTTACTCAAAAAAGGTAATATTATTGACTCGACCCACCAAAAGAACATTAAGCACTTTATCCGTCCCACAGAACTCTCATTTTCCCTTCCTTCTTTTCAAAATGGACTTTTAAATTCCAACATGACATTCTAAGCAATCACTGAGAAGTGTAAAGGAGAGTGTAATCGCCATAATTAACACTGTTTATACCAGACAGACTTACATTTTGCTATAAATATTCCACACGAAAATCTTTGAAAGAGGAACAATTATGCTGAGAGGTTTATCTGTATGGCATTTGTCAAAAGGAGAAAAAAACAGACTGCATTTCCTATTTGGAAAAAAGGATTGCCTGGAATAATGCAAGATTGTACACTCACCAAAGGGGAAAAATGAGTCGTCATCTTGAGTTAAAATGATAAAGCACATCCACTTTTTAAAGCTGTAGGCCTCTGCCCCTGCACGCCAAACTATCATTAAAACGCACAGCACACACAAGGGGATATAAGCTCATCTCATCTTCCGTTCCACACTAGTACTGGTTACTGAGAGAACAGGCAGAAACAGAAATCTCACTTTCACGTGTGCTCTGCTATAGAAAAAGTCCATTTTGCTCCTCACATTTTGCTCATTACAGCTCAAAATGAAATTACCATTTGAAACTAAAATCTTTCTTGCCTTTATAGTTCTTACTTAGAATATATTACATTCATTTTGTTCTTCCTATGCCACTTGTCACATAACTGTTTATCTTAGTTTTGACGGGGAGAAAAACAAAATGTTTCAGTGTTCCTGTTTGCTTTTCTGTCTCTTTTGCCCCCAAGGCTCTTGATTACAAATGTGGCCTTCAATCTAATTTAACAGAAGTTTGCATACATTTTGCAGATCGAGTTACAACTTCTAGGATGTGGTCCTTTGGGGGTCCTGAAGTCCTATTAATCCAATCTGGAAAATCAGTCCTTTTTTTTTTTTTAGACAGCATCTCAATCTGTTGCCCAAGCTGGACTGCAGTGGTATGATCTCAGCTCACTGCAACCTCTGCCTCCCAGGCTCAAGCAATTCTCATGCCTCAGCCTGTAGCTGGGACTCATGCCCATAGCTGGGACTACAGACATGAGCCACCATGCTCCACTAGTTTTTGTTTTTTAGTAGAGACAGGGTTTCACAGTGTTGGCCAGGCTGTTCTTGAACTCTTGGCCTCAAGTGATCTGCCTGCCTCGGCCTCCCAAAGTGCTGGGATTACAGACATGAGCCACTGCGCCCAGCAAATTTTTGTATATTTAGTAGAGACGGGGTGTCACCACGTTGGGTCAGGCTTGCCCTTTCTGTCTTTATCTCGATTGATTTATCTGCAACATTTCCCCCTGTTGACCATTTCCTCCTCCTTGAAACTCTCTCTCACCATGTCTTACAACATTTTCTCTTGATTTTTCTCACATTTCTCTTTTTCAACCTAATAACCTTTCCCTTTTTCCATGAACCTCTAAAACATTGTTAGCTACCAGATCAATGCCTGTCAACACTCTCATTTAGGGTGATCACATCCATTTCTGTCTATATCAATGTACAGTACTGTAAATGTGCAAAACTAAACTCAACTTTTCCTTTAAATCTGATACTCATCCTGTTTCCAATTTCAGCAATGATGCCAGGAAACAGTCACCCAAACCAGAAAACTCACAATTGTTCCTGACTTCTAATTCCCCACTAATCCCCATAATCAATAGCTCAACAAATAATTCCAGCCTGTTTTACCTTCTTGGTGTGTCCTGAATCTTTCACATCCACTCCCTCTTCACTGACACAGCTTCAGTTCAATCTCTAATGTTTCTCCCATTTCTCTACCAGCTTCCCAACTGGTCTCTGTTTTGTCTTTATTCCTCACACTGATGCCAGAATTACCTTCCTGAAATGACTGCACACACACATACACACACACACACACACAAAATCTAGGACTTGCTTTCTCCTATAAACACTCACAGCCCTCTGTGCATACCATTATCATGACACTTAAACAGTAGTCTAATGCAGAGGTCCCCAACCCCCAGGCCACACACCAGGAGGTGAGCAGCGGATGAGTGAGCATTACCACTTGAGCTCCATCTCCTGTCAGATCAGCGGGGGCATTAGATTCTCATAGGAACGTGAACCCTATTGTGAACTGCGCATGTAAGGAATCTAGTTTGCACGCTCCTTATGAGAATCTATTGTCTGATGATCTGTCACTGTATATATTACATGTAATGACATATGCATATATACAGGTATACATTATATATTATAATACAATGTAATAATAATAGAAATCAAGTACACAATAAATGTAATGTGCTTGAATCATCCCAAAACCATTCCCCCAATCCACATCCATGGAAAAATTGTCTTCCACAAAACCAATACCCAGTGCTGAAAAAGTTGGGGGCTGATGGTCTAATGTATTACATTGTTTGTGGTCTTCCCAACTAGACTATCAGCTGGTGGAGTGCAGCTTCCAGGTCTTAGCGAGCTTTGCTGATACGAAGCCTAATGTAGCAGATGCTCACTTAACATTTGTTGAGTGAATTAACTGGAAAGCACTACTAATATTAAATGAGACTTGAATAATTGAAAAGGGGAGTTTGGAAAGAAACGTAGAAACAAGGCTGCCTCTCTGGTACTCTCTGATGGAGGGTGGGGGAGAGAATGTAACGCACATCTGCCTAACCTTTGTTGCATCATGCATCCTTCTGAAAATCTGATGAAAATTAAGGGATCTTCCCACAGGGAAAAACAAAATGCATCTAAACACATCACACAAAAATCTGTGCACAATTTCAGGGAATTCTCTCTACAGACGTTCTAAGGATCTATAATTCCAAGATTTCACACAGGGTGTATGGGATATATCAGAGGTTGAGTGCGTCTGAAATGATCATTTCTTCTAGAAAAAAGGAAAGTTTCACTCTATCACACATTATACAAAACTATATATTGAATACATTAAAGGATTAAGTAATTTTTTTACCAACAAAGTCTTAGGGAAAATATTTTTTATAATCTGGGAGCAGGAAAACTAAGCCATAAAAGAAAAAGGATGGGCAGGTTTGACTACACACACTTCTTTACAATATAAAACGCCAGGGACAAAGAAAAATGGCTCAGTTGGTCGGGCATAATGGCTCATGTCTGTAATCCTAGTACTTTGGGAGGCTGAGGTGGACCGCTTGAGCTCAGGAGTTGGAGACCAGCCTGGGCACCATGGCGAAACTCTCATGTCTACAAAAAAATATAAAAATTAGTCAGATATGGTGGCACACCCCTGTGATCTCAGCTACTTGGGAGGCTGAAGTGGGATGATTGCTTGAGCCCAGGAGATGGAGGCTGCAGTGAGCCAAGATCACACCACTGCACTACAGCCCTGTCTCAAAAAAAAAAAAAAGAAAAGAAAAGAAAAATGACAAATGTCTAAAGTGTATAAAATATGTGAAATACATAAAATCCAAGTAATTTGTATTTAGAAAATAGTGACTCTAAGTCAATAAAACAAAAAACAATAGAAAAAATGTGCAATAAACAAGAATAGACATTTCACAAACAAATGCAAATGGTCAATTAGTAAGGAAAATATGTTCAACATTTACTCATCAAGGAAATATAAAACAATTAAGTCACTCTTCTTTATCCTCCATATTGACAAAAATTATCAAGATTAAACATATCCAGGGTTGTCAAGGATGTAGAAAAAATAGATACTCCTATACACTGATGGTGGAAATAAAAATGACTATTTTTTTAGATGACCATTTGGCAGTATCTGTCAATATTGTAAATATACATACAGTTCTACCCAGAAATTTCACTGCCAAGCCTCTCTTCTAGAGAAATGCTTACACCTGTTCACAAAGAAGCACAAACAAGGTTCTTCACTGCAGTACTGTTTACAGTAGAGAATGTTAAATGTCCACCTAAAGGAGAATAACACTGTAGTTTAAAGAATGAAGCTGATCTATTTGTACTAAGACATTGCTAAATAACAAGTGTGCGTTATCATCCCAGTTACTTTCCACACTTAAATGCATACATATATTTGGGTGTGAAAGTTCGATGTACACAGAAAACAGAAAGCAGTTGTTACCTCTGGGGAGGGGAGTAAAATTCAGGGGAGATGAGAAATTAGACAATGTTTACTTTTTTGGCGGGGGGAGACAGAGTCTTGCTCTGTCACCCAGGGTGAAGTGCAGTGCCATGATCTCGGCTCACTGCAGCCTCCACCTAACAGGTTCAAGCAATTCTCCTGCCTCAGTCTTCCTAGTAGGAGGTATTACAGGCGCACGCCACCACATCCAGCTAATTTTTTGTATTTTTAGTACAGATGGGGTTTCGCCATGTTAGCCAGTCTGGTCTTGAACTCCTGACCTCAAGTGATCCACCCACCTCGGCCTCCCAAAGTGCTGGGATTACAGGCGTGAACCACCACACCTGACCCAGAAAATGTTCACTTTTTATTCTATATTCTGTTGTGTTGTTTGAACATTTTGCAGCCAAGCTAGATGGGGGTGAAGCAATTGTTTAAGGGGAACATTACACCATATTGACCAATTTCTCATTCATCCTGGCCTCTGAAATTCCTCACAGTTTTGTCTAACTTCTATTGTTCACTGACATTTCCTGTAATCCACAAATTGTGTGTGCCCTCTCTTGGTTCACACTAGAGCCTGCAGGCTCATGTGGGCAGCCATCTCTGCCTTGGGGTCGGAGAGCCACATCACTGGCCAACTGCAGAGTCCTGGTGGCCTCATCAAGAAGCAGGAGACTTCAATGACACCTGAGAAAGCCCTATGTCCTGCTTCTGCCATCTATGTTGTTCTCTTTGAGGATTTTTCAGAAGAATCCATGATTCTATAAAACTGGGAAAGGTCAGCAATGGATCTATATTTGGTTGTAAATTAAATGGCATTACTTCATGACTTGGCATGTGGGTGTGAAATAGGTATGTTTATGAGAATGTTCTCTAAACTAATGGGAAACAGAAATGATAAAACAAACCAAATGATAAAATAAACTACAGGAGAGCACTGTGGTCATCTGCCATTAATCCTCAGCATCCTAGGAATCAGCCATGATCTTCATCTCTGGACTTCCTCAGGATAATCAGCTTCTAATCCGTGGGAGTTTTTCCCTCACACTTACTACTGCCAGGTTGAGTTTATGACTCTTAGGATACATTTTACAGAGAATGCTTTAAATGCCTAAATAAATGACATTGTCCTGGTCCACCCCACCTACTAATCAGTTAACACTGCAGCCTCCTAATAAGTTTAAATATATGTATATCTGCCCTGGTTTGTTCCTGTGATCAGACAGTTAGATAAGTGTTTCTGATCTACTATCTTTTTCAGTCAGCCAGATATCCTTAAATATTAATGCTTTTTTTTTTTTTTTTTTTTTTTTTTTTGAGACAGAGTTTTGCTTTTATTGCCCAGGCTGGAGAGCAATGACGCAATCTCGGCTCACTGCAAACTCCACCTCCCGGGTTCAAGCGATTCTCCTGTCTCAGCCTCCCAAGTAGCTGGGATTACAGGCGCATGCCACCACGCCTGGCTAATTTTTGTATTTTTAGTAGAGACGGGGTTTCATCATATTGGTGACGCTAGTCTCGAACTCCTGACCTCAGGTGATCTGCCCACCTCGGCATCCCAAAATGCTGTGATTACAGGTGTGAGCCACCACACCTGGCCAATGCTTCTTTTTTAAAATCGTATTTCAATGTTTATTATTTTCAAAAACCCAGATATGTTTCATGTAAACAAAAAGTATTACAGTAATATATGTTGGGGGTGATGTCCCAGCATTTAGAGTAATATCAATGTTGGCATCTTCACTTTATGAAAAGAAGACAGACATGGAAAGGCTTAGGTTCCTGAAATTCACAGGAAAATGAACTTGGAAATCTTACCAGGTTCATTATTCCCTTTGCCATGTATAGAAATGTTGGTCACACAGGCCTCAAGTATATTTCCATGGTAATCAACCCAGATAGCCCACAGGCTCAAGCCAGGCCCTGCACCCATACATAGGTATTCACCAAGATATTTGTTGGATGTTGGTAAAGTACAGCTGATGCCCCAGGCTAGGAAAAACAGAACTCTAGGCCTTTCACCTTTGTTTCTTCTCCCAGACCTGGGCCCTTTCGGGGCAGAACACTGAAGGCAGTGCATTAACATAAAGGCAAACAGAAATTTCCCTTTTTCCATGTTTAATGCCAGTTGAACAATGTGTTCCCCCAGTCTACCCCCATAAACACAGCTAAACTGTGCCCTGTGGAGAGGCACCTGTGGGTCAGATGAGCACTCTGAGTCCTATGTCACGTGTATCCAGGGCTTTCGGGCTACAGAGTGATTCATTCGAATCAGGATCCATTTTGCATGGTGCAGCTTTATGTATGCCTCATTGAAGAGGGCTTCTCTGCGCAGTGTATGTTATTATAAGTAATGCACCCACACACCACAGATTTTAATGCATCCTAGAAAGCAAATTACTGGCAATGATAAGTTATAAGACATCCCTGACCAAATTCGTTGGTTATTCATCTGAAGACCAACAAACTCAGCCTCTATTGAGCCATGAAGGAAAGAGAAAAACATCGAACAATTATATAGATATTCTATAATTGCGGGTTGGAAAGTGACTATATTGAAATACTTTCCTTAGCATGGCTTAACTGCAAAAGGTCTGGGGAGGTCATTTGCTCCAGCTACTGCCTCATCCTGCTGCAGACTCCAGGGATCCATTAGCATAGTCCAGCAGAAAGAAAAAGATACTAAGAAAATGTGTGTCTTGTTGCACATTTGACAGCTACGTTTTTCCTAGGGCTACTTCACTGGAAGTAGAACAAGATGTCAAGAATAACTTAGGAGAAGTTTTTTTAAAAACTGTCCTAGGGATATGTAAGAAAGTTGGCTAAGCCACAAAAAAAAAAGAAGGAAAACAACAGAAGGGCCCCCCTCAACCAGCTCAGATCACCCCTCACCTGGCCAATGCAGGCTGCTCAGCCAGCAGATTCCAATGCAGTAGCTGGCAGATGAAGGAGAAAATGGGGACTGGGAGCTATTTTTCTATTTCCATACTTTTAATTACTCTTAATCCATACTCCCTAGATGGCTTAATCACTAACAGGCTGAAGCTATGGTCTGGCATAACACTGGGTTAATTATGCTCTTTGGGTTACAAAGGACAGAAATAAATTCACTTAGGCTACCTCAGGTAATGAGGGTTCACTGGTCAGTTACACATGACAACATATGTGACTTCTTCCCTCTCTACCTACACACGCCCCCCGCCACTATCACCAACCCCTAATCCCCAATCTAGCTGGCTGATCCTCTCCATATTTCTCAGCTCAAATTCCAGAGTGTCTGTTTCACCAACGTAATCACCTAATTCCCACTGGCCAGAGCTTTCCCTGCCAGACCACCCTTCAAGCTACTTGCCAGCCTATGAACTGGTTGCCCGTGGGTCAGGTGGCTGCCTCTGGTCCAATCAGCAGGTACCCTCTGCACAACGTACAGTTTAGGGCTACTTCCTTCGGCAAGGCGCTGTGTACCAAGGCAGCTTTCCTTAAAAAAAGGATGTTGGGAATTTCAGGTGCATCTCTATGTCAAAGTGGCCACCAAATACTTAAGTACAGATAAACTACTGATTTAGAGGCAAGAGTCTTCATAGGAGCAGGACCAGCTTTGCAGACTCACCATCTGTGCAGTTACAAAGGGTCCCTGTGCTCAAAAGGGCCCACACTTGGGTAAATGCTGTGGCCATCTTTAAATATTACATAACTTTTGATCAGAGGACCTGCATTTTCATTTTGCACAGGGATTTGCAAGTTATGCAACTATTTCTGTATAGGACTTTTTATTACATTATAAAAAGTGAAAGGATTTTCATAGAATCAAATAATTTTGAATCCAATGATTCTTCTAAGATCATCTGCTACAAATATTCATTTGACAAATAAGAAAACTGAGATCAAAGAAAGGATAATTTGCTAAAATCCAACAGTGAGTACTAGCAATGTCAGACCAGAAACAGATTCTTACCCCTCCAAGTCCAGACTTCTCATTCTTTCACGAGACAGGCTTTCTTCTGGTGAGGACTACATGATGCTAGTCCATTTTGCCAGGATATTTGGTAGACTACTTAGAAATTTCATAAAATAAAGGCTGATGGGCCGGGCACGGTGGCTCACACCTGTAATCCCACCACTTTGGGAGGCTGAGGCAGGCAGATGATGAGGTCAAGAGATCGAGACTATCCTGGCCAACACGCTGAAACCCCATTTCTACTAAAAATACAAAAATTAGCTGGGCATGGTGGTGCGCACCTCTAGTCCCAGCTACTCGGGAGGCTGAGGCAGGAGAATCGCTTGAACCTGGGAGGTAGAGGTTGCAGTGAGCCAAGATCACGCCACTGCACTCCAGCCTGGCAACAGAGCAAGACTCCATCTCAAATATAAATAAATAAATAAATAAATAAATAAATAAATAAATAAATAAGACTGATGTTAAAACACAAATGTGGATCTTTTCTTGTTCAATCTTACAGCTTGTTTCTTAACCTTTGACTCCCTCAGAACAAATTCCACTGACAATCACCAGAATCTAAAACAAAAGCTGAGTGGCAGAATGTAAACTAATAGAATCTCTATGGAGGATCATTTGTAATAGATATCAAAATTACAATGTTCATACTCCTCAATCCCACAATCCCATCCTAGATATAGTTGCACATATGCAAAGATATGCGTGCCTAAGACTAATCATTTTGATGTTATTCATAACAGCAAAAGATTGGAAACAACCTAGATAACCAGATAACCATCAATCAGAGACTAGTTTTTTTCTTTGTTTGTTTGTTTGTTTGTTTTTGAGACAGAGTCTCACTCTGTCACCAGGCTGGAGTGCAGTGGTGCAATCTCAGCTCACTGCAACCTCTGCCTCTCAGGTTCAAGCGATTCTCCTGCCTCAACCTCCCGAGTAGCTGGGACTACAAGCACATGCCACCACACCTGGCTAATTTTTGTATTTTTAGTAGAGACAGGGTTTTACCATTTTGGCCAGGATGGTCTGCATCTCTTGGTCTCGATCTCTTGACCTCATGATCTGCCGCGTTGGCCTCCCAAAGTACTGGGATTGCAGGCATGAGCCACCGCGCCTGGTCATTTTTGTTTGTTTGTTTTGTTTTGTTTAAAAAAGAGGATGATGCAATAAAATACTATGTAGCTCTTGAGAAAAAAGAAGTTAATCTAGATTTACTGATACAGAACAATTTCCAATACATCATTTCATGAAAAAGCAAAGTGCAAACCATATACAGTATGCTTCTCTTTGTGAGGGAAAGGGATATATAACCAAATATCCTACAATTATACATACACACAGAGAGAGTGGATATTTGTATATGTATAGAATTTGTCTGGAAGGACGGGAGATGGTGGCTACACCTGTAATCCCAGCACTTTGGGAG
Organism: Macaca nemestrina; assembly: GCF_043159975.1. Lineage (NCBI taxonomy): Eukaryota > Metazoa > Chordata > Mammalia > Primates > Cercopithecidae > Macaca > Macaca nemestrina. Next base: position 106,284,002 of record NC_092130.1, on the reverse strand, counting down.
GCCAAGGTGGGCAGATCACCTGAGGTCAGGAGTTCAAGATCAGCCTGGCCAACATGGCAAAACCCCATCTCTACTAAAAATACAAAAATCAGCCAGGCATGGTGGCATGTGCCTGTAGTCCCAGCTACTTGGGAAACTGAGGCAGGAGAATCACTTGAACCTGGGAGGCAGAGGTTACAGTGAACCAACATTGTGCCACTGCACTCCAGCCTGGGCAACAGAGTGAGACTCCATCTCAAAAAAAGAAAAAAAAGAGAATTTGTCCAGAAGGATATACAATAAAGAGCAACTGTCTCTGAGGAAGGGATATGAGGGACTCAGGAATGGGAATTGGGCGGGGGACGGATTTGTATTTGGTGTCCTATTGTTCCTTTAAAATTTGTACTATGTGCACAAATTATCTCTTCAAAAACTGGTTAAATTAGTGCCTGAAAGAGGACCCCATGATGCTGCCAGTATTGTATCATATCTACAATAATAAGCAACACACTATTGCTATCATTTTTGCTAAAGCTTTTGTTGAAATCGTGCATATCAAACTTAGAGACAAAGGAAATTAAACGTAGTTAAATTAGACTTTAAAAACCAAGTCTCTCCCCCTCCCTGCTCTGCTGTAGACAAAAGGAAAAACCTGAAAAGTTTTCAAAACCTGAATAATCCATTGCTTGTTTAGTCATTGGCACAGCTGCGTGATACAATGGAGAAAACGAGAAACGTTCCCAACTCTTCCTTTGGAAATTTGCCAATATCATCTCCAAAGTATCCTTCAGACATTACCCACTTACGTTTTTACAGTGCACCTACCAGCAGAGTTCCTAAGCACTTTAACAAGAGCTGTATCTTAAACCAAAAGCATGAAGGGGGGACACAAACCTCAATATTGCCCTAGTTTTGCAAAACATTTGCCTCGGGTGACAGCAGAAAAGGAAGCTTAGTCCTTCTGATTCCTAGCTAGGAAAGACAGGAAATGTGTTTCTCCCACATATTTTCTTTGTTGCTTCAATTCCACACATTCTATAGTTATGCAACCCCCATGTGGTGGATCAAAGATGGCTACAAATTCTTTGACACTCCTCTCCTATGGAGAAGGGATCTGTTTCCATTAGTCTTGATTCTGGGCTGTCCTGTGACTACTTTGACCAATGGAGTATCACAGAATTGGTGCTATGCCAATTCCAACCCTAGTCTCTAAAATAACCAGCAGAGTTCTGAGTGAACCGCTATGTGAGAGTCCAACTGGCCTTCTAAAGAGAACATATAGAGATACTCTAAGACTACATCAAGAGGGAGAAGGGCCCAAAGCCTGTCAGCCATTTCTGTCAAGACAGTAGGCATGTGAGGGAAGCCATCTTGGATGCTTCAGCTCACACCAGACCGTTAAGTGACTCCAGTCAATGCCATGTGAAGCAGAAGAATCACCCAGCCAAGCACTGACCAAATTCCTGACCAAGGAACTTGTGAGATAATTAAAATGTGGTTTTAAGACACTAAGTTTTCGGGTAGTATGCTATGCTGCAGTACATAACCAAGACACCACACTATCAAAACTTAAACACTAGCGGCCGGGCGCAGTGCCTCAAGCCTGTAATCCCAGCACTTTGGGAGGCCGAAACGGGCGGATCACGAGGTCAGGAGATCGAGACCATCCTGGCTAACACGGTGAAACCCCGTCTCTACTAAAAAATACAAAAAACAAGCCAGGCGAGGTGGCGGGCGCCTGTAGTCCCAGCTACTCGGGAGGCTGAGGCAGGAGAATGGCGTGAACCTGGGAGGCGGAGCTTGCAGTGAGCTGAGATCCGGCCACTGCACTCCAGCCCGGGCGACAGAGCGAGACTCCATCTCAAAAAAAAAAATTAAACACTAACATCTGCAAAACCTTTTTTACTCAAAATTCAATCTTTCCTGAATTACCTTAGATTATTGATAGAACAATCTCATGCCAGGCAGCCACAGCTACTCAGAGAAGGGGCCAGTTTTAAGTTAAGACAACAGAAGAATTTTCTAGCACCTCCTTTCCAGCCAGAGATAAGTCTCCATTGGCCAGAACTGCCAGACAGAACTCCAGAGATCATGGCCAGGGAGCCTGGAGTTTCTCAGCTCACACAGGACCACCATTTCTCAGGGTGTCGTTTGACCAGCCCCAACCACTCCAGTACTCTGTGCACGTCCACCAACACCATGTCCACCACCTCATAGGTGTCACATGTGATTATTCCTGGAGGTAGGTTAAGAACCAGACCCTCAGCCAGGGGAGGTAGCTCATGCCTGGAATCCCAGGACTTTGGGAGGCCGAGGCAGGCAGATCACTTGAGGTCAGGAGTTTGAAGTCAGCCTGGCCAACATGGTGAAACCCCATCTCTACTAAAAATACAAAAAATTAGCCAGGCATGGTGGCCTGCACCTGTAATCTCAGTACTTGGGAGGTTGAGGCAAGAGAATAGCTTGAACCCAGGAGGTAGAGGTTGCAATGAGCCGAGATCGAGCCACTGCACTCTAGCCTGGGTTACAGAGCAAAACTCTGTCTCAAAAAAAAAAAGAACCAGACCCTCTACTCCAGCCCTTGCCCTTTCAGGCTGGGCTGAGAGAAGGAGGGCTAAGTCTTGGAAGGAGAGATTCCTGGATTAACTTCCTCAGCCCACAACGACTGGCAGTTGCCACCCACTCCAGCCATGTGCCTGTTCTCACCCACCCACAGGGTTGCCAAGGCCTGAGGGAGGTGGCACTGGCAGAAACCATAATTAGGGATTTCATCATATACTTTAGCTAGAATTGAGAACAAATTCTTCCTTACAACATGCAAATCTATTGTTCGACTTTCAAATATCCAACTAACTTTCAAACACATTTTTGGGAACCCATTAGATACGTAAGTAAGACACTACCTCTTCTGAACTGTAGACATGGCCTTGAAATTCAGACAAGAGCATTTCCAGGGTTGACACAATAATGGAAGATTCAAAAAACACATGATGAAAGAGAACAAGGAGGTCAGCAAACATGGTCCAGCAAGGTCCAGGTTGCGCCAAGGCAACCATAGACCCAGAAGCCATGAGGGAAGGAAAAGGGGAAGTACAAAGAGGGTCTTCATCCCTCCTGTGTCCCTGGCTTCAAAGGAGTGAATTCCCATTCAATTTCATAAAAGACTTTTCACCATTGCCTATATAGACAAATTAAAGCAGCAAGTTGACCATCTGAATAATCTATTGTGATAGATCAATGTCTGGATATTACTGGGGGAGAAAGGTGTTTGAGCTCTGAGCTTTTTCAAATTTTAGGATTTTCCCAAATTATCTCAATGATTTTTTCAACCCTTCACTTCAAACAAAATATTTAAGGAAATGCTATTTCCATAGGATTCTTGGGTCATATCTATACAGCCACAGCCAAGGGAGGGGCACAGGAGGGAAGAAGGAGGGGTAGAGTCACCCAGATTACCTGTCTGGTTGCTTAGACTGGTCCAGTTTCACTAAGAATCACACAAACCTCTTCATTCCTTCTGCTTTGTTCACCTGACCTTTTTCAATTTCTTTTTCCTTTCTCCATTACCCTAAGGGAGTAATCTAGCCACTCTGGCTTTCTTTGCATGCAAAATCTAACAGTTCCTTCTTTCTTCTTTCAGATAAAGGCAGTCTTGGGGAGGGGAAGAGAAAAGCGCCTGGCTTCTTCAAATTAGCTCTGAAATAAAAGTCACTGCCAGATGTTATATAAAAGGTGACGTAATCCTAAAGTACTTCATTACATATGCAGCTCTGCTCTTCAGCCCAGGAGGAGTTTATTACATTTTGTCGATCCCATTTTCTATACCCACATCATTTTTACATAATTTTTCCTGCCTGACAGACATCTTCACATTTTCACGGCAACCCATCAAGATAGCGTTACAACAGCACAGGGAACCAGGTTAGCAGTTTCAATTCTTTTCGTTTTCCTAATAAATTCTTGGCTCATAGTGAAATAGATGGCCATGGCAAATGCATTAAGATCAAACTTCCTGCCTTTTTGTATTGCACAAAATTTAGAAGAAAATACACCATTTGTACCAATGAAGTATCTAGCTACTGAGATGCTTTAAGTGCAAACACTGAGAGACACTTCCTCCCACTTGCCAGGTGCTAAGCATCCTTCCCTGTCTCCCTGGGCACTCATGGCCCCACTGCCCCCTGATGGTAAAAAGCAGCAGTGCAGGCTGGACCATTCTTCAAGGAGGATTGACAGACTGGAGTGGACGGTTCAAAGGCATTTGCCTTAAAGGTCAGTGTGAGAGGCCAAAGACACTGAGCTTTTAGTTACTACTCAGAAACAAACTTATGCAACTCAGAATTCCAGTGGGATAAGAAAATGTCTGTGAGTCCCACCCCAGGGAAACATACATAGAAGGAAATTTCATCTTTAGAACCTCCTTCAGATCTTAAGGAAAGATCCCTGTAAAAATGAACTTTATGTTTTTAAAAAGTAATTACAAACTTGGAGTAATGGAGGTTCTATTCTTTTATAAGAGTGGGACTTGAATATAGGAGAAGGGGAGATATAAAGCCTTCATGGAGGAATTTTGACCCCCTCCCTTCCACCCCCACCCCCCACTGCCCAGAAAACAGAGGTACTAGCAACTAGCCCCAAAATAAATGTATCTAGTGTCATACTTTTATCCAAAGTCATTACATTCCATAGTTCTACAAGTAGTTTGTTTCACAGGTTCAAATTTTCTTCTCCTCTTTAAAGCAGTTTTTCTTTATATCAAAGTAATTCATGCACATAGTATAAAGAGTCAAACTGTTCTACAGCAGTCCAAGCAGTCCCTACCTCCTATTTCCTGCTCCAGAAGGCAGATACTTCCAGCTTTTTTAACTGAACCATTTACGTTTTACCTCTATATCTCTAAATGGCATGTTCATGTTGCTGCCTCTTGATTTTTTAGTTTAAGCTTCATATATTGACTTTGCACTATGGAAGATGACTTCATAAGTACCCCCACACACATGCGCAACCCCACCACACATATATACTTTCCAGTATACTATAATTTTGGTAAGAGCAATAATCAATATTTATGGAACTATAACTATTAAATTATTGACCACAAAGCCATGCAGTATATCCTGTTCACCTTTCCTTTTCTGAACAAGTTTATATTTTCCCTGGAATTTAAAAAAAAAAAAAAAAAAAGTCTTTTCTTCACATGCTACTTTTTTGTTGTTGTTTGTTTGTTTGATTGTTTTGAGACAGAGTCTCGCTCTGTTGCCCAGGGTGGAGTGCAGTGGCATGATCATGGCTAACTGCAGCCTCAACTTACTGGGCTCAAGCCATCCTCCTCCCACCTCAGCCTCCCAAGTAGCTAGGAATACACGTACATGCCACCACTTTCAGCCAATTTTTTTTTTTTTTTTTTTTTTTTTTGGAGAGACAGGGTCTCACTATGTTGCCCGGGCTGGTCTCAAACTCCTGGCCTCAAGCAATCCTCCCTCCTCAGCCTCCCAAAGTGCTGGGTTTACAGTTGTGAGCCACTGCGCCTGGCCTATGTGGCCTTTTTCCATGTGTGTGTCTGTCTTCACATGGCATCTCTGCTCTACGTGTCTCTGTCTTTGTGTCTCTTCTCTCGTTATAAAGACACCAGTCATTTGGATTAAAGGCCTACTCTACTCTTGCATGACATCATTTTTGACTGACTTCGTAATTATGTCTACAAAGACCTTATTTCCAATAAGTCACGTTCCCAGGTACCCAGAGTTAGGACTTGAACATATCTTTCATTGGAGGTGGCAGGAGAGCACAATTCAGCCCACATTGATCTTCACTAATTTATCCCCAACTCTGCCCAGTTGTCTAAGTCTCCTCTGAGTATATTCAAACATTATCTGTTTTCTATCAATCAGGTTTCATCTTCTGTGTCAGTTCACTCTCAAATGGGCTTTCTCTTTATAACTGGCTACAACTACAGCACATATCCTTTCAGGTTCAAGTGGAACAACAGGACATGTTTCTCCCTCAGTAGTCTCATTGGCTCCCCAGGATCACACACCAATCTCCAACCAGTCACTACAGGCAGGAGAAGACCACACGCACGTGACTTAAGCGCGGGTTATATGCTCCCTAGATAGAGCTGGGCATAAGACCAGCTTTATTTTAGTAAATGACCTGAGCCTGGAGAAGAGAGGATTCCATAAAGGGTGGATGGATGGATACTGAACACCAAAACTAAATTAGCATCCACTACTGCAGCCTGTTAGAAAACACTTTAAGAGGGGTCATGTTCTCCCCAAGACTGGAACACAGATTTCGTCCTTCCAGAGAATTTCATAATAATCTCTTCCTTCCGGGAAGTTACGGGAAGCAAAAAAGATATTGAACAAAAATTACATTCAGATCTACATTTTCTCCTTTTTCTGCTTTTATAGAGATTAATCTGGTAATATCTGAGGGAGAAAGTACATGTCACTTTAGTACATTTTTACATCCTAAAATGTTTGGAGAGAAGGTACTTATTATCCCAAATACAAAATGTCATACACACAGAGGGAAATATCCTCTGGTCAAATCCCCGTGATATCAAATAGAATGACGCAGAAAATAAAAATTTCCAGCCAGGCGAGCAATAACCATCCTGTTCATAAAAACGCTCTCCTGCTGAGATGCCACAAGAAGTTTTCTTCAAATGAGCTTTCACACTGCAATCTAGTTGTCCAGCATCATCTCTTGCCATCTGTGAAGAGTTTGGGAAACAATGGCCTCATTCCCGTCTCCACCTGACAGCATCTGCCTCTGTGAAGGAGTTCGGAAATGGTGAACTTTGAGTTTTCTTTCCATCCATTTTCCTATGTTTTTTTTTTTTTTTTCCTGCTTTTGACCCAATTTTTTACATTTTTGAACTACAGATCACAAACTTTAAACAGTCACCTTATTCACTGGAACAGATTGCTTGAATCTAAGAAAAATTAACCATCTTTTCCTGTCAGAACACTTCGATCAAAGCAAAACAAAGAACATAAGAGCTAAGATGACAAAATCGATAAGAAAAATAGGGGAAAATGGGAGAGGATGGAGTCAGAAGGAAGCTAGGAAAAGAGAAAGCCAGAGAAACCAAGGAATAAAAAAAAAAGTGGATATGGCTCAGAACCATTTAAAATAAAATTTTTAAAAGTGGAGGGAATAAAAAAAGATGGGAAAAGCCCTAACCTAGGCTTAAGGACCTGCACGGTGGCCAACCGCTCCACCCCAACCCTGTGCACCTGTCTGGGTGGCCTCTCTGGGCCTCAGTCTTCCCCCACTGGGTGGAGTGACCCAACACATCTCCTGAGCCCCTCCCATTCCAAGACACGTGATCTTGAGTCCTCCACAAGGGCTATGGAAGAGGTGGGAGCCACCCACTCAGTTAACACTCACATGGCGAGTGCCTAACCGGGAGGGGCACCACCTGTGTGGGGATGACGATCGAGCAGCCCGTTGTAGGGGCTGGCTTTCACGCTGTCTTTGCCGACAGAGCTGTCTTCTGCTCTCTGAGATCAGAGGGAGATCTAAGTGCTGGACGTAAAGCTGCCAAACCAGCAGGCCCAAGGGAAGCACTCTAAGCGGAGTATTTCCTAAAAACGCCGCATTGAAAATGACAAATCTTGACATCCCATTCCCAGAACCCATCACCTCGCCTCCCCCGGGGTTTTAACAGTTTGAAAAACAGTGAGCTGCCTATTCCAGGTGATGGTAGCAACAGGGCCTAATTCCCAGACCAATGCCCTCAACCAAATACAACAAAGCAGAGATACAAGCTCTTTTACAATTTATTCTCTCTTCTATTTGCTGTGTCCCTGTATGTAAGCTCCTGAAATTTTCTAAAGTATTGAGTATTGAGAAATTCGGGCCAGCAGTGATTTTCAACCCTGAGACATTCAACTCGGCTAGAGAGGGGTGTGTGTGTGTGTGTGTGTGTGTGTGTGTGTGTGTGTGTGTGTGTGTGTGTGTGTTTTACGCAGATGTCTAGTCCCCTTCCTTATTTAATTGGTCTAATGGGGGATCCATGCATCAGCCTTTTTTAACCACTTCCCAGGTGATTCTAATACGAGGCTAGTGTGAGAACCACGGGGCAGAGGGATTGCAGTGTTTCCAGGGGGTTCCAAGTAGCAGGCAGAGCCTCAGACACATCTGCTTTACATTCCCGTTGTTAAAAACTAATCACTCTTAGCAGAAGGGAAATTCCACCCACAATAGCAGTAGACGCAGTGTACTTTGGTCTGTCTTCTCTATCCCTCATAGAACCTTCCCCAAGCAAGCAAGAGTCCTAGAAAGCTACCGAATTCTTGCTAAACCAGCGCCATTTTAAACTTAAAGTTGACATCGCCACATCAGAACTTACACTAATAATCTATGTACCGCCACATAAGGGAATGTATTTCAATGCCAAGCTCTTCTGGTTCTATAACATATTCATCGACAAAGCTACATCTTAGGGTAGTAGAGAAACTAGAGTCAATGCCCATATGTTCCTGAATATTAATCTTTCTCCAGCATTCCTAAAAGTCTGCCTCTCTATGAAGTTTAAAAGAGCTATATCCCACCAGGTACAGTGGCTCATGCCTGTAACCCCAGCACTTTGGGAGGCCAAGGTGGGCGGATCACCTGAGGTCAGGAATTCGAGATCAGCCTGGCCAACATGGTGAAACCCTGTCTCTACTAAACATACAAAAATTAGCCGGGCGTGGTGGTGCGTGCCTGTAATCCCAGATACTTGGGAGGCTGAGGCAGGAGAACCACTTGAACCTGGGAGGTGGAGGTTGCAGTGAGCCAAGACCACACCACTACACTCCAGCCTGGGCGATGGAGTGAAACTGTCTCAAAAAAAGGAAAAAAAAAAAAGTTATATCCATTTCTTCTGAGCACTATCTCACGGTGAATTTTTAAAGTAAATTATCTGACTTCCATGGCCATCAATTTCCACTTTTTGAAATTTGGCAATGATAATCCTAACTGTAACCTTCCAACCACATATTTGGCCCTTACAATGTATCAGGTACCATATTAGGCACTCTAAGCTCTAGTATCTAGAGATGGAATAACCCTACAAAACAAGCACCATTTTCCCAAGTTTTCAATGAGATGCCTCATGGCTAGTAACCATTAGAACTGGGATTTAAATTCCAATCTGCCTGGCTCCAAAAACAACAATCTTTTCACAATGCTCTGCTGCCCACAGAAAATCTGTTGGAAGGTCAGTAACACAACAATAAAAGTAAATATTTGTATAGCAAATAACAAGCATCACCCCAACGTTCTTTCCTACCCTGAGCCAAAGAAAGGCATTTTAAAATCCCAGCCTTCACATCCTCAATCATGTCAAAGAAAAGTTTGTAAAGCATCCAAGTCCTTTGAGAATGGAAATACTTCCTGGTTAATTTGTGGGATGTGTTATAAAGTCACTTCCAAATTGTTGTGTAATCAGGTCCTATAGACATTGAATCATTATGACCAGTTGAGTGGGAACCGGAAGGTCCAAGAGACAGATGGACATATTTTGCAGTCAAGTAGGAAAGAAAATTATCACCAAGCAATGCCAATTCCTATGCAGGCCAGACTCCCTGAGAAGGAAAGGAGATTTTGAGCATATGTCAGGAATATTTATTCAGCCACATTCAAAGCCAGATACGCTCAGTCCCTGCCCTCCCCAAGCTTTCAGTCTAATGGTGGAGTATTAACCAAATAATCTCACAAACATGATTATGTGAAAAGTGCTAGGAAGGAAAAGCACAGTATTTTTTGAAGGCATATAGCGGAGCACTTGATCTAAAGGGAGGGCAGGGAGCAGTCACATATAGGGAAGAAAGCCTTCCCTAAGGAATTTTTATTTTCTCAATAAGAGTTAACTATTCCCAAGTTAGCTGATGATACATTCTGGGTTACATAACAATGATGGCCAGACATGATCTACTGTGCTACCTCTACTTTCTTCTTTTTTTTTTTTTTTTTTTTTTTTTTTTTTTTGACAGAGTCTCACTCTGTCACCCAGGCTGGAGTGCAGTAGCACAATCTCAGCTCACTGCAACCTCTGCCTCCCGGATTCAGGCAATTCTCCCATCTCAGCCTCCAGAGTAAATGGGATTACAGGCGTGCACCACTACACCCAGCTAATTTTTGTATGTTTAGTAGAGACGAGGTTTCACCACGTTGCCCAGTCTGGTCTTGAACCCCTGGCTTCGAGTGATCCTCCCGCCTGGGTCTTCCAAAGTGCTGTGATTACAGGCGTAAGCCACCGCACCCGGCCACACCTCTATCTTCAAAGCCATCAACCAGGCCCATAAGATAATGAATATGAGCCATTCAAGTTGTCCATACCTCCTGAATTTTCTGGCCTTCTCCTCTTCCAAGGCTTGAGTTTCTAGATTTTAGTCTTAATGACATGGATCCACACCCCTCCCTTTTCCTGCCCCCACTGTTCTCCTCTTCCTCACTCTTAACACCCAGCCTAACAACTGCATAGCCATGAGCTAATGGCAACTGTTCCATACCTCAAAGACAAGAATATTAGGGTTCTTGCCAGGCTTTTTGGAAAAAGAAAGTTGACCACAGCTCTCTACAAGCCAAGTGAATTGACTACGTCCTATAACATTTGGTCAGCTACATCCAGCCAGGCTTGCCTTACGTAAGCAAGGAAAAGCATCATCATAATGTACAAGCCCCTACCTTATTGGGTATGTTATACAAACACTGGAGGGATGTTGTACTTCGAATATTTAGATCCCAGTAGAGTTGGCCGTTCTCACAGAGACAACCCAGACTTAAAGAACGACTGTCCTTCTCTTCTCAGTTATTAGTAGGCAGCAGCCGCCTCTCTATCCCTTCCAGAGTCAGGAAAGGCTATTATCTGCCTCATGGATTTAGTGAAGCAAATAGAAGTTTGATTTCTTTTCAGATAAAAGAGATGATGCAAATGAGAATTTTATCTTGCATGGAGGAGTGACAAAGTAGGAGAATGAATCCTACTTGATTACAATCTTCCATCATTCTGATTTTATAATTACTGAATGGAATCAATCAGCTTTCAATTGTTACCTTGGTGAAAGATTAAAACATCATTACTTGTCTTACATATTTCACACTTTAGCAAATTTTAATAAACGGAATGCATAAGGAATGGTTATATTATCTTTCATGATATTGGGATGCTAATGACATTTCTATTGATTTTAATTCACATTTGTTGGTCAAAACGAGTCATTCTCCAGTGACGCATGGCATCCTATAATCAACACTAACAAATGGAGACCACTGAACATTGAAATGGCCCAAATGAAGTCATTAATCAGAAATACCGTAAGATGATTGCCAAAAAACTGGGGAGGTCTTCTCTTCCCAATGAACATCTTTTACAGTATATTGATTCATTTGTAACTTTTGCACATTGGTGATTTCACTATTAAAACATTTTTAGGCCGGGTGCGGTGGCTCAAGCCTGTAATCCCAGCACTTTGGGAGGCCGAGATGGGCAGATCACGAGGTCAGGAGATCGAGACCATCCTGGCTAACACGGTGAAACCCCGTCTCTACTAAAAATACAAAAAACTAGCCGGGCGAGGTGGCGGGCGCCTGTAGTCCCAGCTATTCGGAGGCTGAGGCGGGAGAATGGCGTAAACCCGGGAGGCGGAGCTTGCAGTGAGCTGAGATCCGGCCACTGCACTCCAGCCTGGGCGACAGAGCGAGACTCCGTCTCAAAAAAAAAAAAAAAAAAAAAAAAAAAAAAATTTTAAATACGTATATAAGTAGCATTTCAAAAAGGCAAAATTGGGAGCATGTCAATTTATCGATGGAGGGGATCATAGGCACCTCCATATAAAAGGTGAAAACAACTCCTGAAGATCAAATAACTCTTCCTTAAAACTATTTGAGTCTGGAAAATCTGTAGCCCAATATGGAAAAAGGCCACACAGAATTATCAGATAATGTTAAACAGAATAAGAATTAAGGGCGTATGCCAGGCGTGGTGGCTCACGCCTGTAATCCCAGCACTTTGGGAGGCCAAGGCGGGCAGATCACGAGGTCAGGAGTTCAAGATCAGCTTGGCCAACATGGTGAAACCCCATCTCTACTAAAATTACAAAAATTAGCTGGGCGTGGTGGCGGGTGCCTATAATCCCAGCTACTTGGGAGGCTGAGGCAGGAGAATCGCTTGAACCCAGGAGGCTGAGACTGCAGTGAGCCAAGATCACGCCACTGCACTCCAGCCTGGGTGACAGAGAGAGACTCTGTCTCAAAAAAAAAAAGAAAGAATTAAGGGCATAGGTCTTGTAGTTAGATATCAGGGCGTCAAATAACTTTGGCCACTTTATTTGTGTGTGCCTCAGTCCTCTCATCTGTAAAATAGGGATAAAATAATAATACCTACTTCAGAGTGCTCTTCTGGGGATGATATGTGATCACATTTCAGCATACTCCAGTCAAACTGCATTTCCACGATTAAAAACAGCATTACATTTCACATGTGTGACATTTTATTTTGATTCTCCCAAATTCTCTGTTTAAATTTTTTGCAATTCTTCTCAATAGTTAGTAAATTGGACCATACTTCCTAGGAGGCTGATCAACCATGGGAGGGCCAGGTATGCAGAGTTGAGACCTGCAAGAAGTAAAGAGTAAGGGTGATAAGGAGATGAGAGAGAGCAAACTGTTAAATGCTCGACAGTGTGAACCTTCACCCCCACAGCCCCAGTCTTTAATAGTCCTATAAAAATCATGATAGGCCAGGCACAGTGGCTCACGCCTGTAATCTCAGCAGTTTGGGAGGCTGAGGCAAGCAGATCACCTGATGTGGGGAGCTCAAGTCCAGTCTGACCAACATGGAGAACTCCCATCTCTATTAAAAATACAAAATTAGCCGTACATGGCGGTGCACGTCAGTAATCCCAGCTACTCGGGAGGCTGAGGCAGGAGAATCACTTGAACCTGGGAGGCAGATGTTGCGGTGAGCTGAGATCCAGCCTGGGCAACAAAACTCGGTCTCAAAAAAAAAAAAAAAAAAAGTCATGATAAATGCCCTCTGTGGAATTCCATTTCTTGTAAAAGGTAGAAAAGGCAATGTATTACTCTGAGAGGACAAAATATAGACAGCCCTGGAAATACATGAGAGTGGAAACCAGGGATCCCAGTTGTATAAGAGCAAGGATCTGCAGAGATTTGCTGTAAGGGTGCTGGCAGCATGTGGGCTTGAGTCTGCTTGACTCTTCAGGAGACAGGCAGTGGAGGGATGACAATGCAAGTCCCAGGTGACACCACCAGGATTTCAATATAAAATCAATCCCTCAAAAGTCCCATTTTCTCAATTTTATATTCAATGGACTTCCTTTCCATTTGGGTTTTGAAAGAACCTCATGACACCAATTCAACACACTGTTCTTCAAATTCCAGTTAAATTCATTCTGCCATCCTTTTTAATCAGCTTTTTATTATCCCACATCTTCCTTTAAGATTATTTGAAGCTATCAACTATTGAGAATTTTTTAATCAAAGTGCTAGGTCAAAGCATCACTTGTATCTGATTTGGAAAAACATTGTGTAAGCCATTCCTGCCTTGACCACAATGATGACAAATACAGTGGTTATTGTTTATGGAGCACTTATTATGAACCAGGCATCATGCTAATTGCTTTACTTACACTATTATACTTAACCTTCACAACATTCAGACAAAGTAGTTCCCGTTATTAGAGATGAGGGAACTAAAGATAAGAGAAGCACTTGTCCAAGGTCATGAAGTTAGTGGTGAAACCAGGATTAGTTCATTCCTTTAGCAACTATACATTAGGGGTATAATGTATCAAATAGCCACTTTAAAAAAAATCTAGATTAAAGAAAAGAGAAATGCAGTTATATTTTTTAAGTATATTATCCACAAGAGCAATGCTCTCAACAAACTGAGAGCAATCACAAATAAATAGAGAGCTTCATATCAAAGACCTTGGAGTAGATTTTGTTTTTTAAAATGAACCACATCCATACTTCCTATCTGACATGCCCTTAGTGTAATTTTAACTGTGCTCACATCAAGATATGGTGGTCTAGTTTCCCTTCCTTGTATCTAGGAGAGCTTATGACTCTAATGCAAGTGACACTAGGTACTTCTAAGACTAGGTCATAAAAGGTTCACAGTTTCTACCACGTTCTCTTGGGATGCTGCTCTTGGAACCTAGCTACCATACTATGGGGAAGATCAACTATCAAGAAGCCAGCTTCAGATGTTCCAGCTGACATCCCTAGCTGAGGTCTCAGCCAATAGTGAGCATCAACCTGTAGACATATGAATGAAAGAGCCTTTGGATGGCTTTAGATCCCAGTAAACAAGTTGTCCCCCAATCTGCAAGTCTTTCCAACTGAGGCCCCATTCATCGTGGAGCAGAGATGAGCTGTACCCACTGTGCTGACTCAACCCTTCTGAATTTCTGACCTACAGTATCCATAAGCATGATAAAATAGTTGCCATTTTACAACAAATTTTGGTGGTATGTTACACAGCAATAGTATCTGGAACAGCATTCAACAAACATCATTGGTGTTTACTAGTTAAGCACCAAAGAATAAAAACATAAAATTGCAGGTAGCCTAGAGAGTCATGTTCACTTTTTCCTCAACTTTGGCCAAGTTACCCTTAGGTTCTTCCAAAAAGAAGAGCCTCTAAAGCTTAATGGAGAGTTTCTGAAATATTCATTAAAATGATCATGGTGGATACTACATTAAAGTAAGAAAAAGGTTTCTGGTATGATATTAAGTAGAAAGAAAGGAGAATGCCAATTTTCCTTCATGTTATGATTACTCTGGATAAATGTTATGTATGCACATAGAAGAAAAGTCTAGAAGCCAATATGGAAGCATTAAGATAATTGATCTGTTATTATAGTAAAATCTTATAAATTTTTTTCTCACAATAGACATGTAACTTCTGTATTATAGATGGTAAATATGTTAAAATAAAATCATCAGAGAAAGCAATTGGACAAAGTTTCACGTTCCTCCTGGAAACTCATTCACATGACTGGAAATAACTTTCTTCATTACCTGGCGCCTCTCTGCCTCACTTTCTTTTCCCATAAAATGATGATAATAATAATAGCACTGATTTCATACGGTTGTTGTGAGAAGTAAGTTAATTTGGTAAAGCCTTAAACAGTGCTTGCTGGGTGTGGTGGTGCACACCTGTAATCCTTGCTCCTCTGGAGACTGAGGCAGGAAGATTGCTTGAGTCCAAGAGTTCAAGACCAGCCTGGGCAACATAGCAAGACCTTGTCTCAAAAAAAAAGTTGGGGGATGCAGGGGGTCATGACACATGGAGATTAATAAACGTTAGCTTGTGTTATTCTCTAATTCAACTTCTAATAATGTAGATTGAGGTTATCTCTGTTAATTCTGCCTTTAATTCCCAAACCCTGCCACCAACAAGCACAAGAGGATGGGACAACTAGGAATCAGGAGATCTTCGTCCTGTGTCAAGTAAGGAAAGGAGCTGTGTGACCTTGATCAAGTCTCTTGGCCTCCATTTCCTCTAGTGTAAAATGAAGCTTATGCCTACTTTTTTGAGTTCTTATGAAAAACAACTGATACAAATGTATAAGAAAAGATTTGGTCAAAATCCAAAACACATGTTGTCTTTCTTCTTATTTTATCAACTGTATTAGTTTGCTAGGGCTGCCTAACAAAGTACCACAAACTGAATGCTTACACACAGAAATTAGTTGCCTCACAGTTCTGAAGTTTATAAGTTCAAGATCAAGGTTAACAAGATTGGTACCTTCTGAAGGCTGTGAGGAAGATTCTGTTTCCTGCCTTCTCTTCTTCTAGTGGTTTGCGACCATTTTTGGCATTCTCTGGCTAGTAGACACATCACGCTGATCTCTGCCTTAATGTTTACCTGATGTTCTCCCTGTGTGCCTATCTATGTCCAAATTTCCCTTGATTATAAGGACACCAGTCGTATTGGATTAGAGCCCACTTTAATGACCTCGTTTTAACTTGATTACCTCTGTAAAGATCCTATCTCCAAATAAGGTCATATTCTAAGGCACTGGGGGTTAGGACTTCAGTATATGAATCTGGGAGGGACACAACTGAACCCATAACATCAATGAAGACACGAGGATCTAAAATGGGTAGCGAGGTCATTTAGGGAGAGCAGGACACAAATCCAGCAGACGATGACAACTTGCTTGACGTGAAGAGAGAAATGTGCGAAACACGTCTTCTGAAATCCCAGACTAAGCAACTCTGGCTGGATCACTTTATGAACCTCAAATTCATCCCAGATTCATAAATCCTTGAAGAAAATTCAAGCCAATTTTGGAGTTTCTGACAAGCTCCAGAGGCTGAATGGATCAGGCACAATTTCACTTGGTATTTAGGATTATTGAGTCTAACCTGAAACTTACTGCAAATTCATGGAACACAAACTCTTTACAAATTGAATAGATGCAGATACAAAGGGCTTCATCTGCCATCTGGACTGCACATGCTGAATGTGGAGGTTTTTCCATCTCAATAATATGGGGGAGGCAGGGAGAACTAGGCTGGCAAGATCTCCCCATCACCGACTGTGCAACATAGTACATTTGCCACTCCTGTGAATTTGCATTATTTCAAATAGTGCAATACACAAAGTAATAATAATAAAGTTTCACTTTGTGACCAAAATTTAAAACATATGAATCTCCTTAGATGCGGAAATTTGTCAAAATTTGCAAAATTTCAAGGTGGGCAGGCTGAGAAGTTTGTAAGCTGTGTTTTTGTTACTGCATTGGAAAGTGTCACTTTAACGGGTTACAGAAATACCTGCCATCGTTAATCAACAGGCACTGTTGTGCATACCACACCTCGGCCAGTGGTATTAGTGGCCATTGGGGTCTTATTTTAAATTTCACAGTGGTTAAGAATTAAAGTCTTTTGAATAGTCTATAACAGTGTCATCCAACAGCTCATATAAGTGATGGCCCTACTGCTGAAAAACACGCTAGAAAATCAATAGCTGTGAACTGGAAGTTAAATGTGATAAAAAATTATGAGGAAGGCCAGATATCAGCCTTGATATGCTCTATTGTTAAATTAAGAGGGAGCACTGTGTAAATGATGTAAGGCTGAGAAAACAAAGGCAGTTAAAGCAAAAATAGACCACAAGAGGTGTGGGATTTTGCACTTTGAAGACACATCCCTTCTATTTTACCTCTATTTCTATGGGAAAATTAACTTGAAATTGTGCAAGGTTCAAATTAGGCAAGGTCTTTAGGAGCATGTCTTTTGAATTAAAGACCACCATCCCATATTTTCTTAATAACTTTAGTGAAACATAATTTATATGCCATAAGATTCACCCCTTCTACATGAATAATTCAATGATTTTTTAATAAATTTACTTAACTGCGTAACCATCCACATTGTCTAGTTTTACTTTTTTACTTTTTTTTCTAGTTTTTATTTTTATTACACCAGTAAGATCTCTCAATGCCCACTTACAATTAATCCTCATTCCTCCCTCCAACCCCAAGCAACCACTATTCAACTTTTTCTCTCCTTAGATTTGCTTTTTTGGACATTTCACACAAATGGAATCCTACAATAAGTGGGTTTTCTGTCTGGCTTCTTTCCCTCAGCATGATGTTTTTGAGGTTGAGCATCCATGTAATCGCATGTATAAGTATTTTGTCCCTTTTTGTTACTGAATAGCATTCAATTACATGGAACCTGTAGCAGTTTTTTGTTGTTGTTGTTTGTTTGGTTGGTTGGTTGGTTTGGGTTTTGGCTTAAAATTAGATGGCCCAAAAGTATAGTCACTTCTTACTATGCGTCAGATGTGGCTATGAAAATGTGTGGTAGATACTAATCAAATATGGCCTCCAACAATTCTTCCCCTCTCTGTATACGGATTAAGAGGTGGAGTCTATTTCTCTTCCCCTAGAATCTGGGCTGGCCCTATCACTTGTGTTGTCCAAAAAGATGTAGCACCAGCTGGTGGGGCATGGTGGCTCGTGTCTGTAATTCTAGTACTTTGGGAGGCTGAGGCAGGCGGATAGCTTGAGCTCAGGAGTTTGAGACCAGCCTGGGCAACATGACAAAATCTCATCTCCACACAAAATTTAAAGAAATTAGCTGGGTATGGTGGCATGTGCCTGTGGTCCCAGTTCCTTGGGAGGTTGAGGTGGGAGGATGGCTTGAGCCCAGGAGGCAGAGGTTTCAGTGAACCAAGATTGCACCACTGCACTCCAGCCTGGGCGACAGAGCCAGACTCTGTCAAGGGAAGCGAAGGGGAGGGGAGGGGAGGGGAGGGAATGGAATGGAATTCTGGGACTTCTAAACCCAGACCTTAAGAGAACTGCAAATTCTGCTTCCTCCTCTTAGAAGCCACCTGTCATGCTGTAATGAAGCTGGGGCTACCCAAAAAGGTACGTTGAAGTCCTAACCTCTGGTACCTATAAATGTGAGCTTATTTGGAAATGGGCTCTTTGCAGATGGAATCAAGTTAAGATGAGCTTACTAGGGTGGGACCTAATCCAGTTTGACTGGCATCCTTATGAGAAAAGGAAAGTCATGTGAAAACAGAGATGCACGGCAAAAATGTCACATAGTGACAGAGGCAGAGATGAGAGTGATGCAGCTGCAAACCAAGGAATGCCAAGGATTGCTGGCCACCACCAAAAGCTGGGAGAGAGGTATAAACCAGTTCTCCCCCAGAGCCTTTGGAGGGAGCATGGCTCTGTTGACACCTTGATTTCAGACTTCTGGCCACCAGAACTGTGAAAGAATCAATGTCTGTCATGTTAAGCCATCCAGTTTGTGGTGTTTTGTTAAGACAGCCCTAGAAATTAATATCCCTGTTCAGGAGCTGGGATTTTACTCAGGGTGCAAGAGAAATGCCTGGAGCTCCAAACAGGGGTGTGGCATCATTTGATTTGCACATGGAAAATGCATGTGTGTGGTCTCAAGAAGAGCTGATCAAATAAAACAGGGAAGCCAACTGGAGGTATACAATGTTGGTGACCATAACCAGCGTGGTGACAGTGACCTTGGAAATGCACAGATTTGGAAATTATTTTGGAGACAGATCAGCAGGACTTGCTGGTGGATCAGAAGTGAAGCATGAAGGAAAGAGGCCTCAAGGACACATATAGATTTTTGGATGACATCTAAGGTTTTTGCCAATTCTCAAAGCTTATAGCATCCATGAGAACGGTGTTTCTTTGTCTGGAGATGCCATAGATGAATTCCTGGATGATGTCAGGAGTGAAAGTGGGAGCATCAAAAAATGTCACCCATCTTGGCCCCACTGTTTGGTTACCACTGTGAGCCAGTGCTGGCTGGTCTCCCTCAGTCCAGCTGCCCAAAAGTAACAAATAATCCCTTCATGTCTGTCTCATCAGTAAATATCTTCTCTTTTGAAAAGAAGAAGAAGAGGAGGATGAGGAGGAGGAAGAAGAAGAAGAAGAAGAGGAAGGAGGAGGAGGAGGAAGAGGAGGAAGAGGAAGAAGAGGAAGAAGAAGAAGAAGAAGGAGGAGGAGGAGGAGAGGAGGAGGAGGAGAGGAGGAGGAGGAGGAGGGGAGGAGGAGGAGGAGGAGGAGAAGGAGAAGGAGAGGAAGTAGTTGAAGTTGTTGAGGCTAGACTACTGGATAAGATATCACAGGGAAAAAGCTCTGGACAATATGAGGCCATCTTGGATGTTCCAGCTCCAGCCAAGCTCCCAGTTGAATATAGCTGCATGAATGACCACAGCTCCACCACATGGAGCAGAGACACCACCGAGCTTAGCCCAGTCAACTCACATAACCATGAGAAATAATGCATGAGAGTTGCTTTGAGCCACTCCATTTTGGTTGTGTTTGTTTGTTTGTGATGGAGTTTTGCTCTTGTTGCCCAGGCTGAAGTGCAATGGGGTGATCTTGGCTCACTGCAACCTCTGCCTCCTGGGTTCAGGTGATTCTCCTGCCTCAACCTCCCGAGTAGCTGGGATTATGGGCATGTGCCACCACACCTGGCTAATTTTTTATTTTTAGTAGAGATGAGGTTTCTCCATGTTGGTCAGGTTGGTCTCAAACTCCCAGCCTCAGGTGATCCGCCCACCTCAGCCTCCCAGAATGCTGGGATTACAGGTGTAAGCCACTGCATCCGGTCAGTTTTGGTTTTTTATGGTTTGTTATGCAGCAGTTGGTAACTGAAGCATCATGATTTCACCAAAGTCTTTCTCTTTCCCTTAATTCTTGTTAATTATGTTCTTTTTTAATTTTTATAGTTTTATTCCATTCTATGGAGATTTCTAATGGATCCTAAATTTAACATCACTTTCTTGGCTGTTTGTGGTACATTGAAGAGTTTTATGTCAATCTGCTTCCTGATATTCATATGCTGAAATCTTGGGACAACATTTTCTAAATGGTCTGAAGAGAATTACCTGGAGAGCTTTACAAAAATTAATTCTTCATTCTCCCCTCCACGCCCTCACCATGATGGATAAGAAATTGGTATCCAGCTGCTCCCACAACAGTGTACAAGTTAATTTGATAATCTCACCAAGAAAGCTATTTCAATAACTCAATTAAGTATTTCCTGAATTTTGATTAAAGGAAAAACCAGCATGCTAAACCCTATGCATAAAGATACAAAAACTATCAAAATATAACCCTTACCCTAAAAAAGTTTATAATTAGATTGCAAAAAAAAATGCATGGCAATATATGATTAACATTCAGTCAACCCTAGAAGTTGACTGACATTCAATCGCCCTTCAAGTTTCAGCCTCAGCCTGCCCTTTGAGTTGTCCAACTCTAGGGGGCACCATTCACAAAGAAAACCACATGTACAGTGCCTCCCTAGAGTTGTTTAACAGACTACATTCAACAGCAAAGATAAAAAGGGCTATGACTATTCCTGCATATCGTTCAAGAGTTGGAACTTGTTGTTCAGCATTGTTGATTCACATTCTCCACCCAGCACCTGGCACAACACGGGTGTTAGATAAAGCTAAGTCAGTGAACATCACTGAGATGACAAAATTTCTCTGGGCTTTGGTGGTCAAGGAAGTCTTCATGAAGGAGAGGAGAGGAGACTGAAGGAGGAGCGGAAACTGAAGTTGGACACTGGGGAAAGAGGTGCAGTGAAACAGACATCATAGGACCTAAATAGGCCTAATCAAGCTTTGCTTCCTTCAATGGAGAAGAAATCCTCAATGTGGAACTAGATGAATACACTGGTCAGCAAATACCACCGGAGTCATGCTTACCCAGGAGTCTTAAAAACTGCCTTCCTCAATTCCAATCATCTGCATGCACCTCAGATAAGATAAAGATACAAAGAGGAAGAAGGTAAGTGCCACCATAACAACACCCCACATGGAAGGGTCTATCTCCTGCTTTGAGCAACATAGTTCTCTAGAATCACAGAGCAGGGCAGCCCAAGGACTCTCTTTACAGTTTTGGGGGGGTTTTTTTTGTTTTGTTTTTGTTTTTGTTTTTGTTTTTTGAGACAGAGTCTCGCTCTGTCGCCCAGGCTGGAGTGCAGTGGGGCGATCTGGGCTCACTGCAAGCTCCGCCTCCCGGGTTCACGCCATTCTCCTGCCTCAGCCTCCCGAGTAGCTGGGACTACAGGTGCCTCCTGCCACCACGCCCAGCTAAGTTTTGGATTTTTAGTAGAGAGAGGGTTTCACCACATTGGCCAGGATGGTCTCGATCTCCTGACCTCGTGATCCGCCCACCTCGGCCTCCCAAAGTGCTGGGATTACAGGTGTGAGCTACCGCGCCCGGGTTACAGCTCTTTAAATTGGTATGGCAAGAACTACAGAGCTGTAATATTGAGGTATGTCTCCATCTCATTGTACCTCTGCTGTATTTGAATGGGAGCTCCCCAAAAATGAGACTAATCCTAATTTCTCATCTTCTGGTATCATCAGAGTCTGTAGAGAACTTCAGATGGCTGAGAAGCCAAGCGAAGTCTGAAGAAGACTTGTGTTTGAAGCAGGAGGCACCCAAAGATGGTCACACAACTTTAGTTGGAGCCCCCAGCACTCGATGGCAAAACATAATGCTTCCATGCCAGTTTGAGAGGCTGCTCAGGCATAGGTCAGAAGAAATGCATGCTAATTAAAATATAAAACACATCCCCCAACATGAACCCTCTGTCAGCAGGCTGATATAGACTGTTACCACATCATATCAGTGACTAAATTGTTAAGTAGGGGAAGATCTAAAGCAAAGGTGTCTTATTGACTCATGGGTTTACAGAGCTTTCCCACAAAACCAACGAGTCCCTGAGAAGGAAAAACAAGCATGACTTTCTATTGGTCTAAGACAAAGTACAACTCAGCCATGGGTGACATATTGTGCAAATGCCATGGAGCAATTTCTACAGTGTTCATGAGTCTAGAGTGGGAGGAGTGGGTGGGAGAAGGCGGGCCCTGTGCAATTTGGATACTTCACAAATGTGAAATATTTATTTATAATTTATTTATTATTTGTCCCAGACAAACGTGGCCAGGCCTAAGGTATCACAAATAAATATTTTAGAGGAAGTTGTTGCGTTAGGCACAGAGGTTGTGACCAGGACACCCACTGGAAGAAATGAAATGGGAAGAGAGAATGAAGCATGTATGACTGAGCCCCTTCTGCAGACCACATCTTTCTTTCAGAGTGGCCCTTTCTTGAGAAGTAGGCATGGTCTTCCACACACAGTAAGCTGCCACCTTGCAGTACTGGCCCAGATCTGCCCATGACTCTTTGAGTAAGTGTAAGTTTCATTCCCCAGTTACCTTTACTAGGAACAAAGCTGTTCTTCATCAATCTATTCCATGTTTTATTACCCAGGAAAAAGGGGTGTTGTATATGCTCCTTCCAAAGCCCCCAGAATGACCTTCTAGCCCCCCGCCATGCCTTCCGAGGAAGAATCTGTCTTTGCTCTGTCTAGCTTCCGGAAACTGTTGCAGTGATCTCAGTGTTGGGTAAAACGAAAAGCTGGAAGAGCTCAAGAAAGGTCAAATTAATTTACTTATGAGAAAGAGTATGGAGCTCATCTGGAAAGAATATAATAGACCTCGGAGG
Source organism: Macaca nemestrina (assembly GCF_043159975.1). Classification (NCBI taxonomy): domain Eukaryota; kingdom Metazoa; phylum Chordata; class Mammalia; order Primates; family Cercopithecidae; genus Macaca; species Macaca nemestrina. Next base: position 106,260,972 of record NC_092130.1, on the reverse strand, counting down.
TGAGAGGAAAAATCAAAGGGCTAGAGTTTACAGAAAAGAGGCCACAGAGAGACATTGAGAAGCAGCTAGGATGTTAAGGCGGCCTTCGGGAAGAGAGATCTATAAAGATGATTCTGGGTGGTGCGGTTATCCTTTTGCTCCCTCTCCAAGAGGCATCTGTCTTGACCAGCATACATTGTTTTTCAAGGTGGGTGACTTTTTTAGCCAAACTTGGATTTCCTTTGGATGTCGCAGTATGCTGAGACTGGCATAAAGGACAGCCCTGTTTCACTCAAGTTATAATACATTGAGACTGGCTCAAACGATCAAGAAAAGGGAAACATTTCCCAGAGTGCTTCTCATCAAAACACTGGTACCCACGTAGAGATTTACAATGGATATTAACATTCCAGTCAAGGTTCTGGAAAAATGGTCAGCAAAAGAGCTTATAAGTCTTTAATCAGCAGCTCCCAAATGTAATGTGCCACAGAGTTTTTTCACGTAAGACACCTTGAGAACCCTGGCACAAAGGACAAAACAGTAAGACTCAAAATTACTGCTTGGTGATAGGAGGAGAGAGTACATTAGATGTTATTAAAAGAAAATTATAGCATTCATATGTCTGCCTATGAAGAAACTGTTTTAACTTCAGCTTTAGTTAAAAATTAACTGTTGGCCAGGTGCGGTGGCTCACGCCTATAATCTCAGTGCTTTGGGAGGCCGAAGCAGGTGGATCACCTGAGGTCAGGAGTTCGACACCAGCCTGACCAACATGGAGAAACCCTGTCTCTACTAAAAATACAAAATTAGCTGGGTGTGGTGGCACATGCCTGTAATTCCCAGTTACTCGGGAGGCTGAGGCAGGTGAATCGCTTGAAACCTGGAGGTGCAGATTGCAGTAAACCGAGATTACGCCATTGCACTCCAGCCTGGACAACAAGAGTCAAACTCCATCTCAAAAAAAAAAAAAAAAAGAAAAAAAGCTAACTGCTTTAATGTTAACTTCAATGAAGAAGAACTCCTGTCATAAAAGAAATTGGAGGGAGGAAAGGAAGTTGGCAGGGAGGGAGGAGGTGACGAGAAATCATCTGCCACGGCCTTAAAAGAACAGGAGAGTGCAGCTCTTGCAGAAAAAGAGGTAAAGACACAAGACTCGGCCGGGCCCGGTGGCTCAAGCCTGTAATCCCAGCACTTTGGGAGGCCGAGACGGGCGGATCACGAGGTCAGGAGATCGAGACCATCCTGGCTAGCACGGTGAAACCCCGTCTCTACTAAAAATACAAAAAATTAGCCGGGCGAGGTGGCGGGCGCCTGTAGTCCCAACTACTCGGGAGGCTGAGGCAGGAGAATGGCGTGAACCCGGGAGGCGGAGCTTGCAGTGAGCTGAGATCGCGCCACTGCACTCCAGCCTGGGCGACAGAGCGAGACTCCGTCTCAAAAAAAAAAAAAAGACACAAGACTTCTGCTTGTTGGAGAGAAAAGAAGCTTTGCACAACCAGGGCCAGTGGATGCTACATTAGACGGAAGCCTTCCATGAAATCAATAGAGGAAAACACAATACTTAAAGACTGCATAAGCAAAGATTAGAATTTACTAGTAAGGCCTTGGAAGCAAGAAAAGGGTGAGACAAGAACAAGATAATATCTACAGAAGGAAAGCCAGACCAGGCCATAACTAGTCACACAAGTTAAATGCTATCTCCAGTTCCTCAGTGAAGCGGCCCTGGAAAATAATGTGAATAGCAAGACCGACCTTAGAACTACTGTGTATCATTATAGTTTATTGTATATTGACTGCTACAGGTGACTATGTTAAATAACCTATATATTCTTCTAGTAACAAAGTGCTTTTCTCAACTCCATAAAGTCCTGAGTTAAATAAACCTATTAGGTGAAAATGTGACTAGATCAAGCGTTGTAAACAAAAACAAAAAAAAAAATTTGAAAATGTGATCAATGATGTAATTTCTAAAGTAGCATCTGACCTAAGAGAGTTGTATTCAATGAATTCCACCAAAATTTTAAGAAACAGGTGATGTTTTGGTTTGTTTTTTTTTTAATTTTCACAAAGTATCAAAAAAAAATGCAGGTAATCTGAGGACCACCACTGGAGAACCACTGTCTTTGTAGAATGCTGCCTTAATGAAGCTTATTTTGATCTCCGTGTGTTTCAGCTACTAGAAAAGGAGAACTTGAACTCTAAACATGGAAGACAGTAGTCAGGGCAGCAACACAGAAAGGAATTATATGAGGATCTCCTTATCACAGTGGCCTGGCAAATAGGGCATAATGAGATACAACATTAGATAGACCAGTCTTCCTAAAGATCCAGCTAAAACCAAAGAAGATAATTTGGAGTTGGGCCAGGGTAAGATCCAGAAATTAGGATTTCTCAGTTATTTAAAGAGCAGTCATCATATATGTAAGGTGCATATGAGATACATATATATGACAAAGGAAGGAGGTGGCTCAGGTCTGTCTATTAGGGATTCCTTCAGCAAAGTCCCAACTAGGGTCAAGTCTTGTTCAAAGTAAAGCCTTCTTTCTAAATCCACCTACCTCTGTTAACTATTGTTTTCTTCCCTCTCTTCTCAACTATGCTCTTATGGAAACATCAGCTCCTGGGACATCCCTTGTCTTGTTTCCCAGTTTTGTTCCTACCAATGTCTTGCCAGGATTCAGAGGAGTTGGGTTCTAGCCTTGATTAAAATCTTTTTAATTGTGTCATCTTGTTAACATCTTGTTGGTTATCTGTTTACACCTCTTCAGTATCAGATCTAGCCCAGATCTGATCCATTCCCCCATACTCATATTAAAATGCACCCCCACCTTTGCCTGTGGAGGACCATCCTTGCCCCGCTCCATGCATTTAGCTCAGCAGTTATTGTCTCCATCCTGGCTAATCAGAGTTAACCACATACTAGGAAAACAGAACTGAGAGATGTCAAGGGAATCTGGGCCCTGATAGTATCAATCGAACATCTCTTTCAAGGCACACTGAAAGCTCGTTCTAGTCCTGAACTTTTCAATTTTGTGAGCCAATATACAGAGACAGAGACAGACAGAGAGAGACATATACCTTTTATTGTGTAATCTACTTGAGTTTTCTGTCGCTTGTAATGCATCTTTCTTGGAAGCATGTTTTTCATCGATTAAACAAGAATAATACTTGCTACCAAGCTTCAGTAGGATGTGAGTATTTTGGAAAGTCTAAAGCCTATTCAAATATAAAATATTATCCTACTTCCTCTTTTATGCTCTTGCCTGAGTTTCTTGCGTACTAATACTTTTAAAGCATAAAACATAATACTATACCAAAAGAACATTTTCATTACCTGATATTCCTGTTCTGTGTTCAGGGACTTTTGATCCCATCTGTTCTACAGAATTTTTTGTATAATAGAATTCTTTGAAACCAGACCAGCAAAGTTCTGTTTCAATGAACCATTTGCTCCCTAAGCCACAAAAATAGCTCCTGCAAATAAATCCTATGTTTAAAATGGTGTTTGTGAAAACCTCATTTTACCTGTGATATATGTGAATGTACTTTGGAAATAAATTTGCCTTGTAAATTTGTTGTTGATGTCTAGTAAATTTTTGTTACTACTAATTAGTTAAAGTCTTAATTCCTTCTGATTTCTTGATCTTGGGACTTGCTGCTCAAAAAGGGCACTGCCTTTGAAGACCCAGCAGTGAAAGATCTCGGGTCTTTATTCGAACAGCAGACAATTTTCTTTTCAGTGCTGCTCATTTTATTTCTGTGTTCTTTTTTCTTCATTTCTGCTTCTCTCTCCTTTTCATGACTCTTTAATTTGGCTTTGAAATTTGATTCTTTGATTTAATCCATCTGCAATATTTATTACTCATAGCTAGTATCAGTTCCTTTGCAGAAATTCATCTGTTGCCTGAGGAATTAGAAGACAGGGAGATATTAGGGGTTTGAGTTGCACTCTAAAAAATTAGGGAACAGAAGCAATATATTGGTATGTGAATCCGATCTCAATAAAGCTGTTACTTAAAGAGAAAAAAAGCAATGAGTCAATACTGGCCGACCCCTCAAGAACCCATGCAGAGTCACAGACTGATCCTCCCCGAAACAAATCATTTTTCAGGGTTCATCAGCATGAAGAACGATGGCATTCTTTTCTCGGTACCAAAATAAAACCCAGCAAACCCTTCTTCAAGTGTTACCAATGAGGCATGTAGGATCACAGTAAGGAGATTTAACTGATAAAGTCATTTTATTTTCCAGCATTTAAATGTACTCTTTAAAGACTAAAATCAATTCCAACGTCCCTATTTATACTCTGGTGGCACACATGTGTATATATAGCAAACCTGCCATTAGGAAAGAAGCTTTGCATCTTTCCACATAATCCAAAATAATGGCAAATTATGATGTGGTGAATAAATCAAGAGCTTCCATATGAAAAAAATATATTGTGGACTGGATCTATTCAAAGCTACCTTCTTTTTCAATTTCACTTCCTATTTTTTATATTTTATTCTACCTTGCCAATGTACTTTCCTTATAATTCATTCTCTAGCTCAGCTGGACTTATTGCTACTTAGAATGGCACATACAGCAGTGAAGAGATGATGTCACCCTTTAGCCAAATTACACTATTATTCCAGAACTGCATGTACTCTCATTCATATATCTCTGCTGACATCGCTCCGCAGGAGGGTTTTCCAGGGCAGATGTGTTCTCCCTTGGCAACAAAAGTGGTGGAGATTGCGCATCCATTTTAAAATCCCGAAAGGTAGATTTTAGTAAATCTCGACTTTTTAAAAATGTGTTGTGAATAAAGGAGGCATCAGTTGTTGTCCTCAGACCTGTTCTGATTAAAAACCTCAAAGAATCTTGAATGTGAAACAACCTTCAAAATTTATTCTCATTATACAAATATTTTGTTCATTTAAAGGCATGTTTTAAATGCTGAATTTCAAAGAATTGTGCAGATTAAAGTGGTCTATTTCGCAAGTCTGTGCGTATATGCTAAGAAATAACTATACACTTTAGTGAGCATTTGATAAGGAGTCGGGGAAAAAACTAGTAAAAGATTATTATGCAGGATTCCATCCGAGTGTGCCAGAACAGCTTTAAAATCAAACGCAAGCATTAGAGATAGGAAGAGACTGGGAAGAGGAAGACAAGCAATTGCAGAAATGGTGTAAAACAGAAAAAGCAACGTGGGAAGTAAGAGTGAAGAGAAAATCCAGGAAATATAGGGCTGGGTACGGTGGCTCAAAGTCGTAATCCCAACGCTTTGGGAGACGGAGGCAAGAGGATTGCTTGAGGCCAGGAGTTCAAGACCAGCCTGGGCAATTCAGTGAAACCCCATCTCTACAAAAAATTTAAAAATTAGCCAGGTGTGGTGCACACACCTGTGGTCCTAGCTACTCAGGAGGCTGAGGCAGGAGGATGGCTTGAGCCCAGGAGTTCAAGGCTGCAGTGAGCCACGATCACACCACTGCACTCCAGCCTGGGCGACAGAGCAAGATTCTGTCTCTTAAAAAAAAAAAAAAAAAAAAGTGAGGAGATAGTTTTTAAAAATACATTTTATTATGTTTTAATCTTTTTAGAATGTAATCCATGCACATAGCAAAAATTCCAATAGCACAAAACGATATACAAAGAATAGGAATCTCTTTCCCACTCCTGACTCCAGACCCCTAGAATTCATCCCCCACCCAGGGCAAACATGTTACCACTTTCTTGTTCTCTTCATTTTTGTGTGTGTACCACAGACCCCTTCAGTATCCGATGAAGCTTATGGATCCCCCTCTCAGAATAATGTGTGAAAATATGTAAGCTAAAGTGCAGAGGATTACAAAAGAAACCAGTTTGCCTGTAATACGGTTCTGTCTGTGAATCCCTTAAGGATCCATGTACTCCAGGATAAGAGCATCTACTCTTAGATTCCCATGAATGTACAAGCATATATAGTACGGTATCCTTCCTGCAGTATGCCTTCTGCAGGGGGTGCTGCTGCAGCTCGGCCTAGATCCCCCGTGGAAGCCAGTGCACCCATCTCTTGGCCGCTATGAGTGTTAGCAGCTAATGGTTCACAGTTGCCCCCTTCTACAGAGAATTCTCCATCCTGCGGCACATTGTAGCCAGCACAGGGGCACAAAAGGTTGGACAGCTTTACGGTGCAATTCATGCTCCAGAGCTCCCTGTAGGATCAGGCTAACGCTGATATCCACTGAGATCATCTCTTGCTTACCTTTTATCCACTGTTCTATGCTGTTTCCACCCCATCTCCTGGGAGCACCCTCTCCTAAAAACACAAGGATCTCTGTCTCAGTCTTTGTTTCCAGAGATCTCAGCCTAAGACACTTACTGTTTCTTACCTTACTTTTTTCATTTATTAATTTCTTGGAAAGAATTCCATATCTGTACTTTGGAATTGTTGTATTCTTTTAACTGTTGCATTCTTTTAACAGCCCCAATACTATTGTATTCTTTTAACTATTGCATTCTTCTAACAGCCACATACTATTCCATTAAATGGATTTACCATAATTAATTTAGCCCATCTCCAACAGAGCCATTTCCAATAGTTCCTCTCTGGAAACTTAGAAATCTAATTTTTACACATCTAAATGCAATTACCTGTACCGCCTTGCCACATTTTAAGTATCTAACTAGTTGCTAAGAACCTTTTCTTTAACCTCATGAACTACAAAGCTTTAGTAATTTGCTTTCTTTTTAGGATAAAGCTTTATTCTCAAAAAAATTTATCTTTATATTTGACAAACTGTGAAGACTCAGCTGGCTGTTAGCCCCTGCATCTCTTAATCCCCACACCCCCAGCCTCAGAGCATCAGATCAAGGATTGACCAATGGACCAATCTCCATTCTAAACTGAAGAAAAACAAGGACCTGTAAATGCTTAACTTGGACCCTCAAATCTCTGGTCCTCATCACTTGAGTCCCTGCTGGCGAGAGGAGTAGATGGGCCTCTTGATCCTGCTAGGAAACTGCTAGATCTTTTGCTCTGTCACACAACCCTCCTAATGACAAACATTAATCCCCAGGGACAGCACAGTATAAACCCCTAAAGGGAAGAGAAACAGTTTCCTATCTGCCCACACACTGAAAAGCAGTTTTGGCTGGACGCAGTGGCTCATGCCTGTAATCCCAGCACTTTGGAAGGCCCAGGCGGACAGATCAGTTGAGGTCAGGAGTTCGAGACCAGCCTGGCCAACATGGTGAAACCACGCCTCTACTGAAAATACAAAAAAAAAAAAAAAATAGCCAGACGTGGTGGCACACGCCTGTCATCCCAGCTACTCGGGAGGCTGAGGTGGGAGGATCACTTGAACCCAGGAGGCAGAGGTTGCAGTGAGCCAAGATTGCCACTGCACTCCGGACTGGGAGACAGAGCAAGACTCCATCTCAAAAAAAAAAAATTTTTTTTTAATTTAAAATTTAAAATTAAAAAACATAAAAACAAAAAAGAAAAGCAGTTTCACCCCACGGTATAGTACTTGCCAAAGGTATTTGTTTCAGGCTGCCCTGCACCTTTTGAAAAGCCTTCTTATGTTTAAGAACTTCCCATAGTTTAAATTCCACTTCCCCAATACCGAAATCAGCACTCACCTCCCCTGTCTTGCAACTGACTCACACTTTGCACGACTGTCAAGAAGAGAAGGATGCAAATAGGCAGGTGCTGCTGGAATTCATTTTCTGGCCAAGAAGGAACTGAGTGACCAAGGGAGCCTAGGCTGAAGGGAGGGTGTCCATGGATTAGTTTGATGGTATAAGTTCTCTTACTTGCATCAGAGAACTCAGGCTGATATCTTCCTACACATTCATTTCTCTTTCCCTCACAGGCTCATCTCTCCTCCAGCCATAAAAAGATACTCAACTTCAATCAAAATCAGAGAAATGCAAAAGAAATCAAGAGAAATATCATTTTCTACCAATAGATTGGCAAAGATGAAACATTTGATGTAGTGAATGGGGGAGAGATATGGTTGATTCATGGGTATTAAAAAATAGTTCGAATGAATGAATAAGGCCTAGTATTTGATAGCACAATAGGGTGACTATAGGTAATAATAATTTCAGTGTACATTTTAAAACAGCTAAAAGAGTATAATTGGATTGTTTATAACACAAGGGATAAATGCTTGAGGGGATGGATACTCCATTTTCCACGATGTGGTTATTATGCATTGCATGCCTGCATCAAAACATCTCATGTACCCCATAAAATACACCTACTACATATCCACAACAATTATAATAAATTATTTTAAAATTATTTAAATCATAAGCCAATAAAAAGAAAACATTTGATGTGCTACAATGGTGAGAACATGGTAAAGTATACTGCTAGTGGAAAAATAAAATAGTACAACCTCTATGAATAGAATTTGGCCATAACAATCAAGTAGGAAATGCAAAGTCCTTGACCCAGCAATTCTACCAATAGGAATTTATCAGCTGGGCGCAGTGGCTTACGCCTGTAATCCCAGCACTTTGGAGGCCAAGGCGGGTGGATCACCTGAGGTCAAGAGTTCAAGACTGGCTTGGCCAACATGGTGAAACACTGTCTCTACTAAAAATACAAAAAAAAAAAAAAAAATTAGCCACGTGTGGTGGCAAGCACCTGTAATCCCAGCTATGTGAGAGACTGAAGCAGGAGAATTGCTTGAACACCAGAGGCGGAGGTTGCAGTGAACCAAGATCGCGCCACTGTACTCTAGCCTGGGCAACAGAGTGAGACTCTGCCTCAAAAAAAAAAAGAATTTATCCTATAGCTCAGAGGCAAGCAAACTTTTGCAAAAGGACCAAATAGTAAATGTTTTAGGCTTCCAGGCCATCCATCACTATTACAACTACTCAACCCTGCTATTGTAGCATGAAAGGAGCCATAGACAACAGGCAAACAAATGGGCATAGCTGTGTTCCAATAAAACTATTTTTTTTAATGGCAGGTTGAATTTGACCCACAGGCTATACTTTGCCAACCTCTGCTAGGTATCCTAGCACATATAAACAAAAACATGTATACACATAATTATTATATTTATCACAGCAAGAGCCTAAGAGCAGCAACCATCTTGATATCCATTAAGAGAGGACTAGACAAGTAAATTATGGCACCTCTATTCAATGTAATACTTGCAGTCATTAAAAAGAAGGAGGTAGCTCTATGTGCACTGATAAGGGTTGGTATTCAAAATACATCAAATTTTTTTAAAAAGCAAGTACAGAACAGGGTACAGTATGCCTTCACTTTCATTGAAAATTTATATGTGCGTATGTACATATTTGCTCACCTAAGCATCGCATGTATCTGAAGGACAAAGAGATTGGGGAGGGGAATTGGATGGCTGGGGAACCAGAGCATGAAGGTTTTTTTTTCACTATGCCCTTTTGTGCCCTTTGAATTTTATATCACGTGCTTTACCAATGAATGACAAATAAATATAATTTAATGTTTTAAATGTGTATGTTCTTGCAGTAGTGTTTTTAGATTACCAAGTATAGATATAAAAATTAATTGGAGCTCTGGACAGCAGACTATTTCCAAAGTCCTCTCTCATGCCCAGAGGCCATGTGGAATCCATCAAAGAACATCATAGTGGGAACCGGGAGACCTGGCTTCAAGCCCAGGCTGTTACCGACTCTCTGCGCTGCCTGGGGCCAGCCACCTCATCTCTCTGAACATCTCTTTCCTCCTCTGTAAAATGGAGGCAGTAGTACTTGTGAGCTATGTTATATAAAATAATATTACTGTTATTGGGGAAATCTCAATGCCTCTGGACCTATTTCTTGATCTGCAAAATCAGAAAGTTGGACAAAATGAGCCTTTTGACTCCCCTGTCAATAAACAAAATTGTTATTTATAAGAACTCAAGCAAAATCAAACTTGGTAAGCAAGTGAGGACTCTTTTTACTTATCTCAAGAAAGTAATCTCCAAGACCAAAAAGGAAATAGGAGACATGTTTGGACTCAGACATCAAGTCCAACGTGGAGGTGAGGAAAAGCTGCCTTCCTCCAAGGACACCACTTCTTCTTTCCTCGGCCCAGCTGACCCAGTGATTATCAACCAGGCAACATTTTTTGAGCTACCACTGGGTACAGAACACACTCTGTAGGAAGAAGTTTAGGAAATGTCACTCATAAAGAAGGATACATTAATAGAGTTAAATAATCGACTCATGAAGGCCAGTGGGACAAATGAATGAAAAGAATGGGTGAGAGGGATCATTCAGGGAGGGTCCTCTGTCCTGACCTCACTTCTGGTCTCTGCTAAGAGCCATCATTTGTGTTGTTTCAGGGACTCCGGGGAGATGACAGGACAGTAACAAGGAAAAAGCCATGTTGCACTATTCTCTTCTCTCTTTTTTTTTTTTTTTTTTTTTTTGGACACAGGGTCCCACTCTGTTGCCCAGGCTGGAGTGCAGTCTCAAGATCACAGCTCACTGCAGGTTCAACCTCCCCTGGCTCAGGTGATCTTCCCACCTCAGCCTCCTGAGCAGCTGGGATCACAGGTGTGCCACCCTGCCTGGCTAATTTTGTGTTTTTTGTAGAGATGGAGTTTCACCACTTTGCCCAGGCTGGTCTCGAACTCCTGGGCTTAAGGGATCCACCTACCTCAGCCTCCCAAAGTGTCCTCTTATTTCTGAGAATTAACAACAGGAACTGGTTACTGTTAAACAAAAGTTTGGGGTGAGTTAAACTGACAGGAAATAGCATACATGCTGAATTATAAGGTGGGAAATGTGAAGTCCATTCTCAGACAAAGCCAATTCAATGAGAATGTGCTGATATGACAAGGGGCAGAGCTCTCAGCACCGTGTCAACTGGTGGAAAACTCTTTCCTTTCCTTCCTCACTTCTGTGGGCTTGGGTGTAACTCTCCAGACCCTTTGAAAATAATGTTGCAAAGACTGTGTTCCTGACTCTAAAGAACTTTTTACACCCAAATAAACCGTTTTTGCCCTCTCAACCTTAAAATTAAGGCAGCCAGTCAAATCTAAGAGAATTCAGCTGGAAACCATCATTCTCAGCAAACTATCGCAAAAACAGAAAACCAAACACCGCATGTTCTCACTCAGAGGTGGGAATTGAACAATGAGATCACTTGGACTCGGGAAGGGGAACATCACACACCGGGGCCTAATGGGGAGGGGGGAGTAGGGAGGGATGGCATTGGGAGTTATACCTGATGTAAATGATGAGTTGATGGGTTCCGACGAGTTGATGGGTGCAGCACACCAACATGGCACAAGTATACATATGTAACAAACCTGCATGTTGTGCACATGTACCCTAGGACTTAAAGTATAATAATAATAAAACAAAATTAAAAAAAAATCTAAGAGAATTTCACAAATCATAGGCTCTCCCTGGCAATACAGAGAGCATGGCAAATGTACAGTCCCACAAATGATGGGATGGGGCAAGGGCGGGGAATGTGGTACCCTAAGCAAGCAGAAAAAGAGGGTGGGATTTCAAATGTGAATTTAAAAATACACTTTCTCTTTGAGAGGTGGAAGATAAATGTTTATTTAGGGTTTGGTAACAATTTTGGTGGAGTATGGGAACAAGAAGGAATAGGATGAAAAAGGGAAGAGAAAAAAGGAAAACGAGGCCGGGTGTGGTGGCTCACGCCTGTAATCCCAGAGCTTTGGGAGGCCAAGGAGGGTGGATCATGGTCAGGAGTTTGAGACCGGTGAAACCCTGTCTCTACTAAAAATACAAAAAATTAGTCGGGCATGGTGGCAGGCGCCTGTAATCCCAGCTACTTGGAAATGAGGCAAGAGAATCGCTTGAACCCAGGAGGCAGAGGTTGCAGTGAGCCGAGACGGTACGGCTGCACTCCAGCCTGGGCAACGGAGACTCCGTCTCAAAAAAAAAAAAAAAAAAGGAAAATGAACGAGTGAATTCAGTATGAGAAAATTTTGCTATGTGCCCACTCTTTGGGCTGCTTCATGAGGCGGAATCTCCTGAAAGGGGACTTTGTGCTAGAGAAGAACAGGCAAGCCTTGATGGGGCTGGGGCCTGAGAGAGAGCATTTGAAAGACCAGCAGTCGAGAGTGTGAGAAGGGGACCCAGTGGGATGGCCTTTTTGCTCCCTCACAGTCTCAGTCCCCTCAGACTCCCGAGGGCAGCAGTCCCCAACCTTTTTGGCACCAGGGACTGGTTTCATAGAAGACAATTTTCGCACAGATGGAGGGCAGGGGGGTGGTTTGGGGATGATTCAAGCACATTTCATGTATTGTACACTTTATTTCTGTTAGTATTACATTGTAATATATAATGAAATAATTACACAACTCACCATAATGTAGAATCAGTGGGAGCCCTGAGCTTGTTTTCCTGCAACTAGACGGTCCCATCTGGGTGTGATGGAAGACAGTGACAGATCATCAGGCATTCTCATGAGGAGCACACAACCTAGATGTCTCACATGCATGGTTCACAATAGGGCTCGCGCTCCCATGAGAATCTAATGCCACCACTGATCTGACAGGAGGCAGAGCTCTGGAGGTAATGTGTGCAATGGGGAGCAGCTATAAGTACATACAGATGAAGCTTTGCCTGCTTGCCAGACACTCACAACCTGCTGTCCAGCCTGGTTCCTAAATTAGCTTATTTCCACCATACCAATCCATGGCCCAGGGGCTGGAAACCCATGCCCTGTAAGGAACTGTTACCATGAATTAGACTTAGTATTTTTTTTTTTTTTTTTTTTTTTTTTGAGACAGAGTTTTGCTGTGTCACCCAGGCTGTGGGGCGGCACGATCTCGGCTCACTGCAAGCTCCACCTCCTGGGTTCACACCATTCTCCTGCCTCAGCCTCCCGAGTAGCTGGGACTACAGGCGCCTGCTACCGAACCCGGTTGATTTTTTGCATTTTTAGTAGAGACGGGGTTTCACCGTGTTAGCCAGGATGGTCTCGATCTCCTGACCTCATGATCCACCCGCCTTGGCCTCCCAAAGTGCTGGGATTACAGGGCGTGAGCCACCACGCCCGGCCTAGGCTTAGTCTTTCAGCCTGTGTTTTGCTGCATATATACCTATCCACAAACAAAAGATGCTCTTCTTTGTGTGTTAATTTCTACCCAAGTTGAAAAAAATAGTGGCATCTAGTATACATCTTTCTGCAACTTGCTTTTTCAAAAAAAAAAAAAACTCATTGCCTCCTAATATATATTGATTGAGTTCATTCATTTCAACCACTTTGTATCACTTCATCATATAAACATACCTTGATTATTTATACATTCCCTTTTTGATGGACATTAGCTTATTTCCAATTTTCATATTTTGCAAGCAGTGCCACAATGTACATCCTTTTCCATGTTTCCTAGTGCATGTGTGCAAAAAGTTCTAGACCAATGAATATCTAGAGTTAGAATTATTGGATCCTGTGGCATGCTTACTTTCAGCTTTACAAAATATTGCCAAATTATTTTCCAAAGTGGTTGCACCATCTAGGCACAGTGGTTCACACCTGTAATCCCAGCGCTTTGGGAGGACAAGCTGGGATGATCACTTAAGGCCAGGAGTTTGAGACTTGCCTGGGCTACATAGCAAGATCCCAACTCAATTTTTAAAATAACAAACATATAAAAACACAAAATATATATAAATAAACAAAGTGGATGTATCAATTTACACTTGTACCCACTCCCCAAAGACCATTCAATGAATTTTTTTACTTTTGCCCTTATAATGCATATGAAGTGCTATCTTGTTTTAGTTTGCATTTTCCAGATTACTAGTGAGGTTGTGCATCTTTTCATATACATTTTCCATCTGTGACTTGTCTATTTATACCCTTTGCCCATTTTTCTGCTTTATTTTTTGTCTGTTCCATATTGATTTGTAGGAGTTCCTTATATATTCTAGAAATTATTCCTGTGTTTCATATACCTGTTTTTTGTCCAACAGTTTGGAAACTAAAATATCAGTAATCATTTCTGGAATATAGCATTCAGTTATATAGATATTAATACGAGAAAAAATACCACTTGGTTTTCTAATCTAAAAAATTCATAAAATAGTTTCTCTCTTTGACTCTGATGCACCAAAAATTTTACAAAGGGTCAGTTACTGGACCGTCCAATAATAGTTTATCACGCTGTCCAAAAAAAACCTGACACAATAGAACTTCCTCTCACCCTTGTTTTAAACTTTCTGTATCAGTCCAGTTCTCTCCACCTCAAGGAACAAAAACAGATGGCACACACGAATTAGGAAAATTGGAGGAGGTTTTATTTACAGAGGGACTAACTACAAAGGGGTGAGTGGGGATAGAAGAGCCATAAGAGATAGTGGCAGTGGAACTGTATAAGAATAGGGTAAAAGAGAACTTGCCGGAACCCAAAAAGAGAATGGCATAGAGCAGGCCACCTAGATAAGAGCAGTGACATTCTGTTAAGAGACACAGCAACTTGTGTCAACCTCACAGGAAGGAACCAAGGAAATATATGCCCTGGCCCCATGCTCCTCTCTCTCTCCTTCCCATCTCCTGCAGAAAGCCAGAAGGCATGGGTGCCTTTGCTGTGATCCACAGCCTCCCAGAACAGAAAATTATAGAGAAAGGTGGAAAATGAATCTAAAAGGTCAAATTGAAGAAATCCAGCAAGCTTGCCTAGCCAAATAACTTCAGATCCTATACCACCCAAAGGAAAGGCAAATAAACTTTTAAATGTAAAGAGTGACTTAAAGCACTTTCTGGGCATGGTGGCTCACACCTGTAATCCCGGCACTTTGAGAGGCTGAGGTGTATGGATCACCTGAGGTCAGGAGTTTGAGACCAGCCTGGCCAATATGGTGAAACCTCGTCTCTACTAAAAATACAAAAATTATCCCAGCATTGGGGTTCATGCTACTTAGGAGGCTGAGGCAGGAGAATCACTTGAACTTGAGAGGTGGAGGTTGCAGTGAGCCAAGATCATGCCACTGCACTCCAGCCTGGGCAATAGAGCAAGACTCCATCTCAAAAAGAATTTAAAAAAAAAAAAAAAAAGAGCCCTTTCTGGAATTATACAAGAGTAGTGAAAGATAGATAATAGAGGCAGATACCACTTTATCTCCTATTTTCTGTCTTTAATTTCTGCCAAGGAGAAAGATTACTGGCCAGAAAATAATACAACAAGCATCCATATGAGAGATCTATAAATCCAAACTGGTGGAAAGATCATAAGAAAGCATCTGGGTTCTCTACATTGGTGCAAACCTCCTGGCCCCAACAAACTACATCCTAGCCCACACCTAGAAGAGATTGGTGATAAAATGAGCTGCTGTTCATTATCACAAAAGAATTCTAGAAACTGGGGCGGGAATCAATAGTGCAATTCTCAGGCAGGTTGTCCAATACCACCTTGAACACGGGGAGAAGAAAGGGAAGCATTTAATTTCGCATAAGATTCAGATAGAGAAAGTCATGATTTAATGAATTAACAGGACTTTGGTTTTTATCCAAACTCTGCCAGACTGACTAATCAGAAGAAGCTGTCAATATGCAGCTTCATCATTTGAACTCAGCATATTACAGAGACTTTTACCTTGTGAACAAGACGGAAGAATGTGGCCCAGATGATCACAAAGATAAGTGCTAATTATGAATCAATGTCAGCCCAGAGTTTCTATTGTCAAGGAATTCTGTGTGCAGTCTTGTCCTGTTCATTGAGTAAATAGCTGAGTGTACAGTTGGCTTGCTAATGCACTTCTCTGACTGCTGGGAAAGGTAGCCAATACATTTAATATGGCAGAGTGAAGATCCAAAGGCTCTAATGACAAGCCAAGCTTAATAAAAATTTTAACTGAAATAAATGTAAAGCCCTATGCTTACATTTCTTTCATGCATAAGAACAGAATCAGGTCTAGGCGCGGTGGCTCACGCCTGTAATCCCAGCACTTTGAGAGGCTGAGGTGGGCGGATCACCTGAGGTCGGGAGTTCAAGATCAGCCTAACCAATATGGAGAAACCCCGTCTCTACTAAAAATAAAAAAATAAAAAAAATTTAAAAAATTAGCCGGGAATGGTTGTGCATGCCTTTAACCCCAGCTACTCGGGAGGCTGAGGCAGAAGAATCACTTGAACCCAGGAGGCAGAGGTTGCAGTGAGCCGAGATTACGCCACTGCACTCCAGCCTGGGCAACAAGAGTGGAAACTCCATCTCAAAAAAAAAGAGAACAGAATCAGAAAAACATGACTAGGCCCCTAATTAAACATGGTGGGGTTTATTTCTTCTGTCCTCCAAAACCTATCAAAATGATAATAGATTAATTGTTTACAAAAAGTAAAACTCAAAAAAAAAAAAAGAGAATGAGAGAGGAGAAATAGAAGACAGGAGATGTGAGCAATAATTTGAAAAACAGAAAGTGTATAGTAACTAATTTAGCAGGACCTACCGTCAATGAGTCTGCAAAGAGGAATTCCAATGAAAGTGAAGCCAATTCACTCCCAAGAACCCTGGAAAGACCTAGGACTAGGTTCTGTCCAGGTGCTGCAGAAGGGAGTGGCGAAGCACTGAGTGAAAAGTAAAAGTGTGTGAAAGTATTCATATTAATAGAATGAGGGGCTTAGTGAGGGTGTGTTTTCATTCACTGAAGATGTTTGAGCAGAATTAAACATTAATCAAATATGTTATAAAAGTGATTCAAATGTTGGGCACAAACTTGACTCCAATTACTTTTAAAGCCCCATCACTCTGAAATCCTATGATTCTACAATTTATAGTTACTTATAAAATTGCGTAGACAGGACTTAAACAGGTTTTAGGTACTTCCGGATGTATTTTTATCAGCGTCCAATAGGTGGCGCTGTAGTATAAGATGAGACTCAGCAAACAGCTGCCCTTACTTGATTCTCCTGTGCTCTTCCGAGTGTCTAGTGACACGTAACAGCTAGAATGTTTGATTTTTTAAAAATCGGAAATCTAAACCCAGAGATTCAGAACACCTAGGTTTCATAGTTCTTGTGGCGCATGAGCCTTTGTGTGATTTAGTTTGTCATCCTTCTCTGTCCTTCCGTCTTATTCCTATCTAAGCTGTGGCACTTCATTGTATTTGTCGTTCTCGGACAGGAAAGTAAGTCAAACGCGAAACAAGTCCCCCTTCACATCCCGGAGGCCCTGCCTCATTGCATGTACCCTTTTTTCAGGGCTCTGGGTATGTGGGGCTCTACCAGCATTATCTCCCTTGATTTAAAAAATAATAACAAATAAAAACAAGACAAAACAAAGAACTCAATGTTCCAGCACCAGTTTAGATCAGTATCAATCAGGAATACGATTGTCTCCGGCTGTACTTCCTTTTCTGCTGATTAGGAGATTCATGCTTCGCTTCTTTGTTTTTGTTTTTGTTTTCGTTTTGATTTATTAAATGAATTCCTTCACATCACAGCCAAATCCAATACACTTTGCTTTCCAAAAGCTAATTACTTAATATCTAGCTCTTCTTGACAAATTTTGCCACTCATCAAAGCTGTAAAACTTGGTTTCTTCATTTCCCTTTATCTGCTTCAGATTTACAAGGTCCCTGGGGAATTTCTGCTCCTCATCAAGGAATGTCTGTCTCTATCAACTCCACGTATTCAGATAACTCTGCTCCTACATTCAAAACTCAAATCCACGAACATTTCCTAACATGAGGCATCTGTAAAGCTGTCCAATTTACCCTCTCAGCATAAACTGTCCCGCAGGGTTTTTCAACTTAATGATTTTTTTTTTTTTTCATTTTGGCTAAATGCCATTAGTCCACCCAAAAAGTAAGACTGGCTTTTTAAAAAAAAAAAAAAAAGGAGGTTTCACTCTTGTCACCCAGGCTGGAGTGCAGTGGCACGATCTCAGCTCACTGCAACCTCCGCCTCCCAGGTTCAAGCAATTATCCCGCCTCAGCCTCCCAAATAGCTGAAATTACAGGCACCTGCCACGACTCATAGCTAATTTCTGTATTTTTAGTAAAGACAGGGTTTCACCATGTTGCATGTTGGCCAGGCTGGTCTCGAACTCCTGACCTCAAGTGATCTGCCTGCCTCAGCTTCCCAAAGTGCATTACGGACGTGAGTCATTGCACCCGGCCAATGCTGCCTTTTTTAAATACTTGAGTCTAGTCTGACAAGAAAAGTTAGTGAGTTGAGTGGGGGGGAAAAGGCCCATACTCACAATACAAAACAGTAACAAACCCCAAACAACAGCAACAACAATAAAAAACCAGCATTCTTTCCATGACCAGATTTTCAATAGTAATTGCACCTTTGCGCCTTGTGTAAGTACACATCCTAGCAGCCTTGCTCAGTTATATATCTGATTGACTCTGGTTGTTTGGTTTGGTTTTCTAAAATGTCCTCTGTACTAACCTGATCTGAACTCATATATTCCATCAGTTCTACACCAACTTTCTAGACTTGATCTTTCTGTCATTCTCTGGAAAGAACAGAATTATTTAGAGCAGTTAATATGCACTTGTGGAAACCTCTCTGGGTTGTTTGTCTCACAGAAGGAAGAGTTACACCTGGCTTATTAGTCCTCCAACTACATCATTTCTATAGTTTCAGAACGTTCTCACATTTCCAACATCATTGATATAAGTGAACACCCACCCACCCCAAATCACAAAATAAAAAACTTTCAAAGGAATATTATGCATTTGTCATACAGATTCTCATATGTTTATTTTAAATTTATTATGTTCATAACATATTTAGTCTGTTAAGTGCTTATAAGGTTGGGTTGGAAGCAGTGCTCTTAGTGGTCCTTGTAATCTGCTATCAGGCAAATTGCAGAGCCTATTGAAAAGGAAAGAATTTCAACTTTGTGGGTTCGAATTCAACATACAAGCCCCTACTCAAGCCGCATTCATTCATGCTGTGATGAAGCTGTGTACTGGGAGACCCTGGAACTTGCCTAATGGGTTCACCTTGCCCGCTGCCTAGACAGAGCAAATTTATCAAGACAGGGGAATTGCAGCAGAGAAAAAGTAATTCACACAGAGCCAGCTGTGCAGGACACCAGAGTTTTTTTATTACTCAAATCAGTCGCCCTGAGCATTGGGGTATCAGAGTTTTTAAGGACAACCTGGTGAGTTGGGGTTAGCCAGTGAGCCAGGAGTTCTGGTTGGTTAGGTAGGAGATGAAATCATAGGGAATTGAAACTGTCATCTTGCGCTGAGTCAGTTCCTGGATGGGGGCCACAAGATCAGATGAGCCAGTTTATCGATCTCGGTGGGGCCAGCTGATCCATCAAGTGCAGGGTCTGCAAAATCTCTCAAACGCTGATCTTAGGAGCAGTTTAGGGAGGATCGGAATCTTGTAGCCTCCAGCTGCATGACTCCTAAACCATAATTTCTAATCTCATGGCTAATTTATTAGTACTACAAAGGCAGGCTAGTCCCTACACAAGAAAGAGGTTTGTTTTGGGAAAGGGCTATTCTTGTCTTTGTTTTAAACTGTAAGTTCCTCCCAAAGTTAGTTCAGCCTATGCCCAGGAGGGAGAAAGGACAGCTTAAAGGGTAGAACCAAGATAGAGCCAGTTAGATCTCTTTCACTGTCTGTCATAATTTTGCAAAGGCAGTTTCAACCCTAAGGATGAGGCACACCAGTGTCTCTGTAACTCAAGCATCTTAAACATAGATGTGGTTTGCCTCCCACCAGGACAAAGGAGAAGCTTTCTAAAGCTGATGAAAGAGCTGCTGAAGAGAGCATACAAGGCCAAGCGCAGTGGCTCACCCCTGTAATCCCAGCACTTTGGGAGGCTGAGGTGAGCGAATCACTTGAGGTCAGGAGTTCGAGACCAGCCTGGCCAACATGGTAAAACTCCGTCTCTACGAAAAATACAAAATTAGTCAGGCATAGTGGCGCATGCCTGTAATCCCAGGGAGGCCCAAGGCAGAATTACTTGAACCCAGGAAAGAGAGGTTGCCTGACCCGAGAGATGGAGGTTTCAGTGAGCCAAGATCATGCCACACTGCACTCCAGCCTGGGCAACAAGAGTGAAACTCCATCTAAAACAAAACAATAAAAAGTATACAAGTTTTTGGTTTCTAAAGGAAAATAATAATAATCAACTTGAGCCTATACCTGCTTCAAGAAAATTTTCAGCGAGATTTAAAACAAATAACAACCACCAAAACAAACCAAAAAAAAAACCAGCATAACAGATGCTACAGAATTAATTTCTCATTAGGGAACCAAGCAGTCCAGCATAGGTCTCTCCAATAATCTACTCAAAGAAGCCTAGGAAAATTTCCCCAAATTGTGACAGTTGTGATATTCCTCTTCTGATGTTTCTAGTAAAACTATGGCCAGTTATATGAAGATAAAAACTGACTTGGCCGGCACAGTGGCTCACACCTGTAATCCTAGAACTTTCAGAGGCCAAGGCAGGATCATGAGGTCAGGAGTTTGAGACCAGCCTGGCCAATATGGTGAAACCCCGTCTCTACTAAAAATACAAAAATCAGCCGGGCACGGTGGTGCATGCCTGTAATCCCAGCTACTCAGGAGACTGAAGCAGGAGAATCACTTAAACCTGGGAGGCAGAGGGTGCAGTGAACCGAGATCGTGCCATTGCACTCCAGCCTGGGCAATAAGAGCAAAACTTCGTCTCAAAAAAGCAAAAACAACCTGACTAGATTTCTATGAGATTATATCACCTAAAGTATGCCTTAGCTCAGGCTGGCACAACAAAATATCACAGGCTGAAGAGAAACGATGGAAATCTATACTCTCACAGTTCCGGATGCAGTTCCCAGAACCGGAAGGTGCAATGCTGCCATAGCAACAAATAAACCCAGGTCACCATGGTGACTCTTCTGCAGCTGTGTTCATTGACCCACACCATCATGGTGACTCAGCAACTTTCTTTCTCTGCTCCTCCAGCTCCACTGCTACCATCCTCTTTGATATCAACTTTGAGTATCTTTTCTCTGCCTCACAACTAATATAACTTCCACTAGACCATGGCTTTTACAATCTCTTGCATTTGTGAACTGCATCTCTGGGCAGCCCAGATCTACTGCCTCTTGTCCTTTATTCATCACCAGTACAAATTCTTGAGAGAAAAAACCTGATTGAGTTAGCAAGTAACTATAGGCTTCCTCACAGGCCTCCAGCCCAGTGGTTCTCTAATGTGAGCATGGAATCACCTGGAAGGCTTCTTAAAACACAGATTGCAGCCCAGAGTGGTGGCTCACGCCTTAATTCCAGCACTTTGGTAGGCCAAGGCAGGCAGATCACTTGAGGTCAGGAGTTCGAGATCAGCCTGGGCCAAGATGGTGAAATCCCATCTTTACTAAAAATACGAAAATTAGCCAGGCATGGTGGTGCACACCTATAATCCCAGCTACTCGGGAGGCTGATGCAGGAGAATCGCTTGAACCTGGAAGGCAGAGATTGCAGTGGGCCGAGATTGCACCATGGCAGCACTCCAGCCTGGATGACAGAGTGATTCCCTGTCTCAACAAAAAAAAGAAAAGAAAAGAAAAGAAAAAGGAAAAACACACAGATTGCTATGCACTACCCTCAGAGGTTCTAATTCAGCAGATCTCCAGCAGAGTCCAATCACCCATATTGCTATACATTTCCAGGTGATGCTGATGTTTCTGATCTTGAGATCACACTTTAAAACCACTGCTCTGGCCTGTAGGTGGATGGTCCTCAGCTGTAGGCCGGGGAATATGTGATGTGGTTGTGGATGTAGCCACCTATGGATAAGGATAATAAGCTTTCCAGGTGATTCCATGCTCACATTTGAAAACCACTGGGCTGGAGGCCTGTGAGGAAGCCTATAGATACTTGCTAACTCAATCAGGTTTTCTCTCTCAAGAATTTGCACTGGTGATCAATAAAGGACAAGAGGCAAGAATTGGTAATCGAAGTAGATCTGGGCTTTCCAGAGATACAGTACACAAATGCAAGAGGCTGTAGAAGTATCCATTTCCCTCAACAAAAGGCTCTGGACATAAACATTTTAATATGGCCTGTGAACAGGCAAGCTGTTGTCTGACATTTTCCCTATTCTTTTAGTAAGAGAGGTCCACCAGGCTTTCACTGAGTGCCTACTACATGCCAGGCTTTCATTGTGCTAAGCACCGGAGATACAAAACTCAGCCATTTTAACTTGTAGTCACTGAGGACTTAGCTAGATAAATTTTAATGGCTTGTAAAAATTAAGATAAATGTTTTGGTTTCCTTTTAATAGAAAGACACATCAAAAGATAACTACAGAAATTCTCAAAAGTTTCTACTCAAATCATGTTGTGATAAAAACAGAAGTATGAGGGGTGCATAAGTAAGAAAAGCACATTCAAAAAATAATAGAGTTAAAAGAATTAGTTATGAACTACTCAGGATGTTTAACACAGAGCAAACCAATATATTATGTTGAAAATAGACTAGCCTCGGTGCTCTCAAAATCCAGATTCATGCAAAGAAGTAAAGCCAGCATTTCTGAAAAGGAAGGGGTATTCAGCAGGTCTGCTAGAGGCAGGAAATAAGCCAAATGTATACTGATTTTTTGGTAAAGGCTAAAAACCTGCTTCCATCCCCTAAGTCATTCAGGTTTCATTGCCCACCCTTCCCGTCTCTGAATTTTGGCATTTGGCCTGCCTAAATTCAGGGTGGATTGTGTTGTATTATGTCGTCCTCTAGTGGTTTCAAAAATTTCTTTTCTCCCTTCTCTACAGGCAGTGCCTATCACAGGGCCACACAGACGCTTGATATGTCATGCATGTCTGTTAAATGGACTGATGGATGACATAGGTCCTACATCCTACTCAATGACTGAGCCTGGGTGACACAAACTATGTCAGCTTCACTAGAAGAATGAGCATACAAGTATTTTAGGCTCCAGCTACTTATGCCATCATTCATTGTCCTTAAAAATGGACAACGAAGCCGGGTGCAGGGGCTCACACCTATTACAAGTAATAGGTGTAAATTCAGGCACTTTCGGAAGCCGAGGCAGGCAGATCACCTGAGGTCAGGAGTTCAAGACTAGGATGGCCAACATGGTGAAACCCCATCTCTACTAAAAATACCAAAAATTAGCCAGGCTTGGTGGCAAGTGCCTGTAATCCCAGCTACTCAGGAGGCTGAGGCAGGAGAATCACTTGACCTAGGAGGTGGAGGTTGCAGTGAGCCGAGATCGCCCCACTGCACTCCAGCCTGGGCAACAAGAATGAAACTCTGTCTAAAAAAAAAAAAAAATATATATATATATGTGACCTAAACTTTTTTGTTGTTGTTGTTGTTGCCAGCTTGGTATATTATGCTTTGTGGTTTAAGGTATTTTTGTCTGTGTATTTTTTTTTCCACTTTATGTATTTGTTCAACAAGTGTTTATTGCTCCCACTATGTGCAAGGGACCCTGATGGTCAGTTTGGGGAGCAATTGAGGTGCAAATGGGATACATCCTTGCCCTTGAAGTGCTTACAGCATAGGAAGAAAGCAGCGTAAACACAGATTCCACTCCAGCAATGTTTCAGGGTGCCCCAAGAGAGGAGTGGTTTTAATAGTTCAGAGAAGGGAAAGTTGCCTGTGAAATAATTATCTCTGGACATATGACACCTGTCTGTCTTTCCTAAATAAAGACGACTCAACAGCAAACAAACCACAGGATGTCATCATGACAGAGCTGATGTCATAGTCTACACTGAAGCTGTGACTAAGTTCAAGACTCTATTCCTGTTCTTCAAGTAACAAAAATGCTGCTAGATTCCAACACAGAAATAATATTCACTCAGTATTTACTGACTTTAAAATACCTTACCAGTTACCATGAGGAAAAAAAAAACAATAGCTAAGAAGTTGACTCTGACATGAAGGAAATTATTATATAGTGGGAGAAAGTTGCTTAGGATTAATAATTAAGTAATATATCAGAACTGAGATCTTATGATTCTCAGCTATTTTTAAAGTTTATTAAAATAATTTATAACATATCTAGTATTGAAACTGGAGGTAGAAAAAAGTTTTATCTTCTTTGCTGGAAAGAAATTTGCAAAACGTTTGTGATAAAGAAATGGTATAGGCAGAATATAATGTTTTCCTACAAGTTAGTAATAAAAAGACAAATCACCTAAACAAAAGTTAGATGAAATACTCAAACAGACATTTGTCAAAAGAAGACATAAAAAAGTGAGCACGTTTTCATGTGCTTATTGATCATTTCTATTAGTCATTAGGGAAATGCAAAGTGAATGAGATACCACTACCCATCTATCAGAATGGCTTATAATTAAAAAGATTGATAGCACCAGCCGTGATGCAGATCTAGAAAACCAGAACTCTCAGACATTGTTGGTAGGCTTGTGAAATGAGACCTTTTGGGAAAAGGTCTGACATGTTCTTATAAAGCTAAACAGACACCTGCTCTGTGATGTCACAATTCTACTCCTAGATATTTAACAAAGGAAAAAAAAAATACTATCTAGCCAAATGTGGTGGTTCCTGTCTGTAACCCCAGCTACTTGGGAACCTGAGGCAGGAGGATCCCTGGAGGCCAGGAGTTTAAGACCAGCCTGGAAAACATAGCAAGACTCTGTCTCTACAAAAAAGAAAACAATGTTTAATTAGCTGGATGTAGTGGTGTGCACCTGTAGTCCTAGCTACTCAAGTGGCTGAGGCAGAAGGATTGCTTGAGCCCAGGAGTTCAAGGTCATAGTGAGCTACGATTATGCTACTGCACTCCCGCCTGGATGACAGAGTGACCTCATTTCTTTCTTTTTTTTTTCTTCTGTAAATTATAAATAACCTTGGAAGAGACCTTGTTTATTTAAAAAAAAAAAAAAAAAAGGCCGGGCGCGGTGGCTCAAGCCTGTAATCCCAGCACTTTGGGAGGCCGAGGCGGGCGGATCACAAGGTCAGGAGATCGAGACCACAGTGAAACCCCGTCTCTACTAAAAATACAAAAAATTAGCCGGGCGCGGTGGCGGGCGCCTGTAGTCCCAGCTACTCAGGAGGCTGAGGCAGGAGAATGGCGGGAACCCGGGAGGCGGAGCTTGCAGTGAGCCGAGATCGCGCCACTGCACTCCAGCCTGGGCAACAGCGTGAGACTCCGTCTCAAAAAAAAAAAAAAGCCTATCTTTCCCCTAAACTGTATTCATCAATAAGGGAATTAATAAACTGTGCTGCACTTATGCAGTGAAGAAAAAGTAACAAAATACACATCAACAAAAAATAGTAAATTATTGATATAACAGCAACATTGATACATCCCAAAAACATTATGTCGAGTGAAATAAGTCTTACTCAAAAGAGAACATGTTGTAAGATTCCGTTTACATGAAGCTCTAGGACAGTCAAATCTACTCTGTGGTAGAAAAACGAAAACAGTTGTTTCTTCTTTTGGGTGAGTGCTATCACCTGAATGTGTATGTTCCCTCAAAATTCATATCTTGAAACCTAATCACCAATACAATAGTATTAAGAGATGGGGTCTTTGGAAGGTGATTAGGACAGGAAGGAGGAGTCCTCATCAGTAGGATTTGGGCTCTTAGAAAAGAAACCTAGCCTGGCACTGTGGCTCACACCCATAATCCTACAACTTTGGGAGACATGGATCACTTGAGCTCAGGAGTTCGAGACCAGCCTGGGCACCATGACAAAACCCCATCTCTACAAAAAACTACAAAAATTAGCCAGGTGTGATGGTATGCTCCTGTAGTCCCAGCTACTTGGGGGACTACGGCAGGAGGATAGCTTGAACCTGGGAGGTCAAGGCTGCAGTGAGCTGAGATCTTGCCACTGCACTCCAGCCTGGGTGAAAAAGTGAGGCCCTGCCTCAAAAAAAAGAGAGGCCCAAGAGAGCTGCCTTGCCCCTTCCGCCATGTGAGGATGTAACAAGAAGTGCCATCTATGAACTAGGAAATAGGCCCTCACCACTCACTGAATCTGCCAGAGCCTTGATCTTGGACTTCCCAGCCTCCAGAACCATAAGAGACAAATTTCTGTTGTTTATAAACCTCTAGTTTGTGATATTTTGTTATAGCAGCCTGAATGCACAAGGACAGTGGGCATGGAGATTGACTGAGACAGGACATGAAGGAACTTTTTGAGTTGATGATAATGTCTCATGTCTTGATGGGAGTTTGGTTAGAAATATATATGTATTTGTCAAAACTTGATAAATGTATACATAAGATTGTGTATTTCATTTTACATAAATTTTATATAAAAAGAAAAATCTACAAATATTAAACTTTGCTTAGTAGTATACATGCTGAAGTGTTTGAGGAAAGTGTATTGATATCTGCAATTTGAAATGCATCAAAAAATATAATGGAGGGGTGTGAGTGGGGCTTGTGGGTTAAAAATACACATGATGAAACAATTAATAAGTAGATGAACAGACATGACCAAACAAGCATAATATTACATTAATAGAATCTATGTCATGGGTATGTGGATGGATGTTCATTGTAATTCATTGTAAAATTCTTTCAACTTTGCTGTATGTTTGGAGATTTTTATATCAAAATGTTGAAAAATATATATATAATCAATAGACTTAAAAGTGGAGCATAATGGTATAAATACTGAAATAAGTGTATCTACAGAAATTTATTTTATTTTATTTTATATATTTATTTATTTTTTGAGATGGAGTCTTGTTCTGTGGCCCAGCTGGAGTGCAGTGGCGCCATCTCGGCTCACTGCAACCTCTGCCTCTTGGGTTCAAGCAACTCTGCTACCTCAGCCTCCCGAATAGGTGGGATTACAGGTTCATGCCACCATGCCCGGCTAGTTTTTGTATTTTTCATGGAGACGGTGTTTCACCATGTTGGCCAGGCTAGTCTCGAACTCCTGACCTCAGGTAATCCACCCGCCTCAGCCTCCCAAAGTGCTGGGATTACAGGCATGAGCCACCACGTGCGGCCTACAGAAATATTTTTAAAATACGGTTGTAGTCAGCATTATTACCATGATATTCTACTTTTTAAAAATCTGTCATTATTTTACACTGTTCTATGTTTATTCATTGTCTTCATATTTATTCTTCTAAATGACCGCATAGTTGTACACCAATATCACTATGCCAAAATCAACTTAGCTATACCTCTACAGTGGACATTCACTATAGCAGAGACAGGAGGGAAAGCCCTAAAATAGTGGCCAGTTGTTTGGGGTTCCGGTCCTGCTCATCTCAGTCTCTGCTGGTTACGCTCTGTCTGATCCTTGCTGGGCAGTTTCTCTATCTCACCTGTCCTCAGTCTTCTTCTGTGTTAACTGAGGTACCAAGATTAAAAGAAATATACAGCCCCTGCCAGCTCTGCACTTGGTGCTTTTATAAGGGTGATTTGTAGTTTTTACTTTGTTATTAATAAAACCATTATGAATAATTTTAGAGAGTTACTTTTCAAATTGTAAAAATAATAATATTGACGGAGTGACTTAAGATTCAGAACAATAAGAAAATGTTTAAAAGTTTAAACAAAAAAAAACTAATCACCCATGAGCCCTCTACCCAAAGATTATAATTGTCAACATTCCACTGTATCTTCTTCTAGATTAGATTTGCAGTGAGCCATGATTGTGCCACTGCACTCCACTGTATGTATTTTCAAACATACAGCAAAGTCAAAAGAACTTTAGAATGAATTACAATGGGACTGGGTGCAGTGGCTCACGCCTGTAATCCCAGCACTTTGGGAGGCCGAGGATGGTGGATCACGAGGTCAGGAGTTCGAGACCAGCCTGGCCAACATGGTGACACCCTGTCTCTACTAAAAATACAAAAAAAAAAAAAAAAATAGCTAGTCATGGTGGCATGTGCCTGTAATCCCAGCTACTTGGGAGGCTGAGGCACAAGAATCGCTTGAATCCTGGAGGTGGAGGTTGCAGTGAGCCAAGATCGCGCCACTGCACTCCAGCCTGGGAGCCAGAGCAAGACTCCATCTTGGAAAAAAAGAGAAAAAAGAATGAATTACAATGAACATCTATCCACATACCCATCACCTAGATTCTATTAACATAATATTATACTTGTTTTGTCACATCTGTTCATCTACCCGTTAATGGTTCTGTCATACATATTTTTAACCCAGAAGCCCCACTCACACTGCTACATGTTTTTTGATGCATTTTAATTTTTGTTTTTCTTTTTGAGAGAGGGTCTCATTCTGTCACCCAGGCTGGAGTGCAGTGGTGCAATAATGGTTCACTGTAGCCTCGAACTCCTAGGCTCAGGTGATCCTCCAACCTCAGCTTTCCAAGTAGCTTGGACTACAGTTAGGTGCCACAATACCTGGGTAATTTTTTTTAAATTTTTTGTAGAGACAGAGATCTCACTCTGTTGCCCAGGCTGATCTTGAACTCCTGGCATCAGTGATCGTCCTGCCCTGGCCTCCCAAAGTGTTGGGATTACAGGTGTGAGCCACTGTGCCCAGCCTGATTTGCCAGTTTTTTAATGTGTTAGTTTGAAATTTCTCAGAAAAAATATCTTACACAAGTTGGGTTCTCCAGGAGCACAGTGATTTGGGATCTGCATGCAATATATTTTTTCAAAATCAACACCCATAGAAGGAACAGAGCAGGAAGCAGGACAGGGCAGATGGAAGAGTGGAACGCCAGTGCAGGCCTGGCGAAGTCTCAACCGCAGGATGTGCTGTGGAGTATGTATGATGGAACAGAATTGCTGTGCATTACGACAAAATAACCAGGCCTTGTAACACAGCTTCAATCAGTCATTGGTTGTGGGCTACCCCAGGAAGCTGAGGCAAGCCTTAAAGAAGCTGACAGCTGCAGGCTGTGAGCTAACAACTAGACAAGCTCCCCCTGAAAGTGGGATCCATGACACACATCTCTGTGTCCGCCACGGCATATTTTCTTTTTTGATTTGCATTTCTTTCACTATTAGTGAAGTTTTAAAATATTTACAGATTAAAATGCACATTGAATCCTGCTTTAAAACACTCTCAATCTCATGTACAACCCCTTCCCCAACAAGGGGCCGTTGAATTATTCCATTCCTTGAAGTGCTTTCAAGCCCCAGTGCAGTTTAGGCAGGAAGGATAGTGACGAGGTTGAACAGGGAGGGAAGGATAGAACCCAATTGAGGAGAGAACTTGGAACTTTATGTACTGGCAAGAAGACAGTCACCAAATGTCCCTGAATAGGGGGGTGTCGTGATGAAATTCTGGCCTATCACAGTGATTCTAGCAAAAGATGTCAGCACCACAATCCAGCCTTAAACGACACTCAGACAACTCTCCTTGAGCAAGACTTGACCTTTCTGACTTTCTGAGAGTTTGACCTTTCAGAGTTCTTCCATATCCAATTCTCACTGGACAACCACCCAACCATGGTGAGTAAGTTAAGGTTAAAGATTATGGTAAGCAGCAACAACCGATGGATTAGAAAATAAAGAAAACATGGCCAGGTGTGATGGCCCACACCTGTAACCCCAGCACTCTGGGAGACCAAGGCAGGCCAATTACCTGAAGTCAGGAGTTCCAGACCACCCTGGCCAACATGGCAAAACCCTGTCTCTACTAAAAATACAAAAATTAGCTGGGTGTGGTGGCAGGTGCCTGTAATCCCAGCTACTCAGGAGGCTGAGGCAGGAGAATCGCTTGAACCCGGAGGCAGAAGTTGCAGTGAACCAAGATCTCAGTACTGCACTCAAGCCTGGGCAATAGAGCAAGACTGTCTCAAAAAAAGAAAAGAAAGAAAAGAAAAGAAAAGAAAAGAAAAGAAAGAAAGAAAGAAAGAAAGAAAGAAAGAAAGAAAGAAAGAAAGAAAGAAAGAAAGAAGGAAAGAAGGAAAGAAGGAAAGAAAGAAAAAGAAAGAAAGAAAGAAAGAAAGAAAGAAAGAAAGAAAGAAAGAAAGAAAGAAAGAAAGAAAGAAAGAAAGAAAGAAGGAAAGAAAGAAAGAAAAGAAAAGAAAGAAGAAAGTAAGGAGGGAGGGAGGAAAAAAGGAAAAAAAAGAACACAGTGTAGAAGCTGTACCTGAACATGGTCCAGGCAAGAACCCCACAGTTGGAATTAGAGTCAAAGGAGGCCAGATGCAGTGACTCATGCCTGTAATCCCAGCAGTCTGGGAGGCCAAGGCAGGCAGATCACCCGAGGTCAGGAGTTTGAGACCAGCCTGGCCAATATGGTGAAACCCCATCTCTACAAAAATACAAAACTTGGTTGGGCATGATGGCGGGTGCCTGTAATCCCAGCTACCCAGGAGACTGAGGCAGGAGAATCACTTGAACCCAGGAGGCAGAGGTTGCAGTGAGCCAAGATTACGCCATTGCACTCCAGCCTAGGTGACTGAGCAAGACTCGTCTAAAAAAAAAATAAAGTTGTTAATTGTTATATTGTTATAAGTACATAATAGGTATATATATTTATGGGGTATATAAGATATTTTGATACAGGTATACAATGAGTAATAATCACATTAAAGTAAATGGGGTATCCATCAGCTTAAACATGTATCATTTCTGTGTGTTACAAACATTTCAATTACAGCTTTTTAGTTATTTTATTTTATTTTTATTTTATGTACTGTTTTTTTTTGAAATGGAGTTTCACTCTTTTTGCCCAGGCTGGAGTGCAATGGCTCGATCTCAGCTCATTGCAACTTCCGCCTCCCAGGTTCAAGCAATTCTTCTGCCTCAGCCTCCCGAGTAACTGGGGTTATAGGCATGCGCCACCACTCCCAGCTAATTTTTGTGTATTTTTAGTAGAGATAGGGTTTCACTATGTTAGTCAGGCTGGACACGAACTCCTGACCTCAGGTGATCCACCCGCCTCAGCCTCCCAAAGTGCTGGGATTACAGGCGTTAGCCACCGCATCTGGCCCAGTTTTTAGTTTTTTAAAATGTACAGGCCCGGCGCGGTGGCTCACGCCTGTAATCCCAGCACTTGGAGAGGCTGAAGCAGGTGGATCACCTGTGGTCAGGAGTTCAAGACCAGCCTGACCAACGTGGCAAAACCCCGTCTCCATTAAAAACACAAAATTAGCTGAGTATGGTAGTACACACCTGTAATCCCAGCTACTCAGGAAGTTGAGGCAGGAGAATCGCCTGAACCCGGGAGAAGGAGGTTGCAGTGAGCTGAGATCGCACCATTGCACTCCAGCCTGGGCAACAAGAGTGAAATTGCTGGCCGGGCGCGGTGGCTCACTCCTATAATCCCAGCACTTTGGGAGGCCTAGGCGGGTGGATTACGAGGTCAGGAGATCGATACCATCCTGGCTTACACGGTGAAACCCCATCTCTACTAAAAATACAAAAAATTAGCCGGGCGTGGTGGCGGGCGGCTGTAGTCCCAGCTACTGGGGAGGCTGAGGCAGGAGAATGGCGTGAACCTGGGAGGCAGAGCTTGCAGTGAGCCGAGATCGCACCACTGCACTCCAGCCTGGGCGACAGAGCAAGATTCCGTCTCAAAAAAAAAAAAAAAAAAAAGAGTGAAATTCCATCTCAAAAAAAGTACAATAAATTGTTGCTGACTATAGACACCCTGTTGTGCTATCAAATACTAAATATTATATTCATTCTATGTAACCGTATTTTTGTGCCCGCTAACCATCTCCACTTCTGCCCACTCCCAACTAT
This sequence comes from Macaca nemestrina, assembly GCF_043159975.1. Taxonomy (NCBI): domain Eukaryota; kingdom Metazoa; phylum Chordata; class Mammalia; order Primates; family Cercopithecidae; genus Macaca; species Macaca nemestrina. Next base: position 106,229,464 of record NC_092130.1, on the reverse strand, counting down.
CCTTCCCACCCTCTGATAAACATCCTTCTACTCTGTCTCCATGAGTTCAATTGTTTTAATTTTCAGCTCCCACAACTAAGTGAGAACTTGCAAAGTTTGTCTGTCTGTTCCTGGCTTATTTCACTTAACATAATGTCCTCCAGTTCCATCCATGTGGTTGCAAATGACTAGATCTCATTCTTTTTTATGGCTAAATAGTATTCTATTGTGGCCGGGCGCGGCAGCTCACGCCTGTAATCCCAGCACTTTGGGAGGCTGAGACAGGTGGATCACAAGGTCAGGAGTTCAAGACCAGCCTGGCCAAGATGGTGAAACCCTGTCTCTACTAAAAATACAAAAAATTAGCCAGGAGTGGTGGTGGGCACCTGTAATCATAGCTACTCAGGAGACTGAGGTAGAGAATTGCTTGAACCCGGGAGGTGGAGGTTGCAGTGAGCCAAGAGCACCACAGAGCAAGACTCCATCTCAAAAAAAAAAAAAAAAGAAGGTCGCGCAGTGGCTCATGCCTGTAATCCCAGCACTTTGGCAGGCCAAGGCGGGCAGATCAAGAGAAGGAGATCATCCTGGCCAACATGGTGAAACCCCATCTTTATTAAAAATCCAAAAATTAGCTGGGCGTGGTGGCATGCACCTGGAGTCCCAGCTACTTGGGAGGCTGAGACAGGAGAATCGCTTGAACCGGGAGGAGGACGTTGCAATAAGCCTAGGTCATGCCACTGCACTCCAGCCTCAGTAACAGAGGAAGACTCCGTCTCAAAAAATAAATAAATAAATAAATAAATAAATAAATAAATAAATATAAATAGTACTCCATCGTGTATATGTACCACGTTTTCTTTATCCATTCATCCATTGATGAACACTTAGGTTGCTTCCAAATCTTGGCTATTGTAAAGAGTGCTGCAATAAACATGGAGTGCAGATACCTCCTCAACAAGCTGATTTCATTTCCTTTGGATAAATACCCAGTAGTGGGATTCTTGAATCATATGGTACCACTATTTTTAGTTTTTTGTTGAACCTCCAAACTGTTCTCCATAATAGCTGCACTAATTTACATTCCCACCAAGAGTTCCTTTTTTTCCACATTCTCACCAGCTTTCATTATTGCCTGTATATTGCTTAAAAGCAATTTTTACTGGGGTGAGATGATATCTCATCATAGTTTTGATTTGCATTTCTCTGATGATCAGTGATGTTGAGCACTTTCTCATATACCTGTTTGCCATTTGTATGTCTTCTTTTGAGAAATGTCTATTTAGATCTTTTGCCCTTTTTTAATCACATTAATAGATTTTTTTCCTGTAGAGTTGTTTGAGCTCCTTATATATTCTGGTTATTAATGCCTTGTCAGATGGATAGTTTGCAAATATTTTCTCCCATTCTGTGGTTGATTGTTTCCTTTGCTGTGCAGAAGCTTTTTAACTTGATGTGATCCCATTTGTCCAGTTTGGCTTTGGTTGCCTGTGCTTTGGGATATTACTCAAGAAATCTCTGCTCACACCAATGTCCTGCAGTTTCCCTGATGTTTTCTTTTATTAGTGTCATCGTTTGAAGTCTTAGATTTAGGTCTTTAATCCATTTTGATTTGATTTTTTATATGGTAAGAGATTGGGGTCTAGTTTCATTCTTCTGCATATGGATATCCAGTTTGCTCAGCATCATTTATTAAAAAGACTGTCCTTTCGCCAACGTGTGGTCTTGGCACCTTTGTCAAAAATGAGTTCACTGTAGATGCGGGGATTCGTTTCTGAGTTCTTTATTCTGTTCCATTGGTCATGTGTCTGTTTTTATGCCACTACCATGCTGTTTTTATTACTGTAACTCTGTAGTATAATTTGATGTCAGATAATGTGAGTCTTCCAGTTTTGCTCAGGATGACTTTGGCTATTCTGGGTCTTTTGTGGTTCCACATAAATCTTAGAACTAATTTTTCTATTTCTGTGAAGAATGTCATTGGTATTTTGCTAGAGATTATATCAAATCTGAGGATTGCTTTGGGTAGTATGAATGTTTTAACGATATTCATTCTTCCAATTCATGAACGTGAAATATCATTCCATTTTTTTGTGTCATGTTCAATTTCTTGCATCAATGCATTATAGTTTTCATTGTAGACATCTTTCTCTGCTTTCATTAAGTTTACATGTAGGCATCTTATTTTATTTTTAGCTATGATTAATTCTTGATTTCTTTTTCAGATTGTTCACTGTTCACATATAGAAATCCTACTGATTTTTGTGTTGATTTTGTATCCTACAATTTTACTAAATTTATTAGTTCTAATAATTTTGTGGTGAAGTCTTTAGGTTTTTCCAAATATAAGATTATCTCAACAAACAAGGATAATTTGACTTCTTCCTTTCCAATTTGGATACCTTTTATTTCTCTTATCTGATTGCTCTAGGAATGACTTCCAGTACTATGTTAAACAACAGTAGTGAAAGTGGGTACCCTGGTCTTATTCCAGATCTTAGAGGAAAGGCTTTCAGTTTTCCCCTGTTCAGTATGATACTAGCTATGGGTCTGTCATATATGCCTTTTACTGTGTTAAGGTATGTTCCTTCTATTCCCAGTTTTTTTGTTTTTTTGTTTTTTTTAGGGATGTTGGATTTTATCAAATGCTTTTTCAGCATCAATGGAAATAATCATATGGTTTTTATCTTTAATTCTGTTGATATGATATATCATGTCGATTGATTTGCATATGTTGAATCATCCTTGCATCTCTAGAATAAATCTCACTTGGTCATGATAAATGATCTTTTAAATGTGTTGTTGAATTTAATTTACTGGTATTTTGTTGAGGATTTTTATATCAATGTTCATCAAGGATATTGGACTATGGTTTTCTTTTTTTGATGCATCTTTGTCTGATGTTGGTATCAGGGTAACATCGGCCTCATAGGATGCGTATGGACTTATTTCTTCCTCCTCTATTTTTCAGAATAGTTTGAGTAAGATTGGTATTAGTCCTTCTTTAAATGTTTGGTAAAACTCATCGGTAAAGCCATTGGGTCCCAGGTTTTTCTTTGCTGGGAAACTTTTTATTATGGCTTCAATCTCATTACTTGTTATTGGTCTTGTCAAGTTTGAGATTTCTTCATAGTTCAGTCTTGGTAGGTTGTATGTATCTAGGAATTTATCCATTTCATCTAGGTTTTCCAATTTACTGGCATATAGTTGCACATAAGAGCCTCTAATGATCCTTTGAATTTCTGCAGTAACCAGTTCTAATGTCTCCTTTTCATCTCTGATTTTATTTGGGTCTTCTCTTTTTCTTTTTTTTTTTTAAATGAGTATTTTAATTCAGTTTCAGAAAAAAAGGGTACATGACTTCGATGAGAAAGCATAAAATTAAGAGGCTTTTCTGGAAATCCGAGAAAAAGAAATAACCACTAATATGTTCAATAATTTTCTGGATCTTCTTCTTGTGTCAAAAGCTATATATTTTCTCCTCAAAAGTAGCTGCTCCAAGAACTAACTAGCCTTCTTTATCTCCCTCTAACTGGAACAGACTACTTCCCCTCCACCCCCACCTCTCTTCTTTCAATAACACTGCGTAGGTGTTAATGGCCTGGGCTCTCACCAATGAACAGAATTGTCCTTTAAGCCAGCAACCCACAGGCAGTGGCACCCAAAGCCTCACCCCCAGTCCCCAGGGCAGAAGCCACAGAGCTGGCATTGTTTCCACTGTCTCAGGAAGAAGGAGCCAAAAGCTGACCCTCAGCACAAATCAAAACCCAATATGGAGACAGAATAACTGCTTCTAGAGTTGGCAAGTTGTGGGGAAAAAAGGGGAGTTTTTGCAGCCACCCCATCTTTAGAAACAAGGGGGAAAACTAGACCCTTTTCCACTATTATGGTCTACAAGGTACTCTACTGCTCCAAGGGGATCTGAAAGTACAAAAGGATCTAAACAAATAAGGAGAACTTTTCCCAGGCTGGAGATAAGAATGAAAAATAGAAAGATGGATGAATGTAATAAGGTGTAGGAAGATGATGCTGGGAACCTCTGTTCTTCACATGGCTGCCAGTCCCATAGAGGACAACACGGTAAGAACCAGGACAACCACTCCAGACCGGTATAGCTGGGGAATCTTCAGGCCTTTTCCTAGGTCCCCCACATCAAGTGTTGGATCCCATTCCAGGTATGATATATGAGAGGGAAGACGAGTGCAAACTTAGCTATGTGGATCAGTGCTGGCCCCAGACACAGGGACTTTACGAGTTCCAAATAAGACTCAAAGTTCCCCGGGAGTAACAAGGCCGACATGCCAGAAAGAGACCCCTGCACTCAAAGCAATACCAGTGCCACAGTGGCAGATGGACATCGCCATGGGAAGAGACCAACTGTAGATAGTGATGTGGGGAGATACAGGACGGTTTGAACCTATATTCGTATTCCAGAACCGCTCCATCTCTTCTTTGGCTGTGGTTCCCAAAGGAACAGCATTTCCGATATAGAGCTAAGGGCTAAAGTGGACTCAAAGGCAATCACAACCAACATGTTTCAGCAAGAGCACAGCCATCTTGGGTTCCAGTCTCCTCTCTTTTTCTTAGTTAATCTGGCTAACGGTTTGTCGATTTTCTTGATCTTTTCAAAAAACCAACTTTTTGTTTCATTGATCTTTTGTATTTTTTTCACTTCAATTTCATTTATTTCTGCTCTGATCTTTATTATTTATTTTATTCTACTAATTTTGGGTCTGGTTTGCTCTTGCTTTTCTAATTCTTTAAGACAGTGGTTCCCAACCTTTTTGGCACCAGGGACCAGTTTCATGGAAAACAATTTTTCCATAGACAGCAGGGGGTGATGGGGGATGGTTTTAGGATGAAGCTATTCCACTTCAGAACATCAGGCATTAGATTCTCATAAAAAGTACGCAACCTAGATCTCCTGCGTGCACAGTTCACAGTGGGATTCGTGCTCCTATGAGAATCTAATGCCACCACTGATCTGACAGGAGGCAGAGCTCAGGTCGTAGTGTTCACTTGCCCAACCGCCACTCACCTCCTGCTCTGCAGCCTGGTTTCTAACAGGCCACAGACCAGTACTGGTCCATGGCCAGGGGGTTGGGGACCCCTGCTTTAAGATGCATTATTAGGTTGTTTATTTGAAGCTTTGCTACTTTTTTATGTAGGTGCTCATTGCTATAAAGTTTTCTCTTAATACTGTACCCCATATGGTTTGCTATGTTGTGTTTCCATTTTCATTTGTTTCAGGAAATTTTTTATTTCTTCATTGACTCACTGGTCATTCAGGAGCCTATTGTTTAATTTTCTTTCATGTGTTTGTATAGTTTCCAAAGTCCCTCCTGTTATTGATTTCTAGTTTTATTCCACTGTGGTCAGAAAAGATAATTGGTATGATTTCAATTTTTTTGTTTTTTAAGACTTGTTTTGTGGCCTAACATATGGTTTATCCTTGAGAAGAATCCATTTGCTGAGAAGAATATGTATTCTGTAGCCATTGTATGAAATGTTAGGGGAATATCTATTAAATTCATTTGCTCTATAGTGCAGATTAAGTCTGATATTTCTTTGTTGATTTTCTGTCTGGATAATCTCTCCAATGCTGAAAGTGAGGTGTTGAAGTCTCCAACTATTGTTGTATTGGGGTCTATTTGACTCTTTAGCTCTTATAATATTTGCTTTTTATATCTGGGTACTCCAGTGTTGGATGCTTACATATTTGTAATTGTTATATGCTATTGCTTAATTGACCCTTTGTTATTATATAATGACCTTCATCATCTCTCTTTATAGTTTTTGTCTGGAAATCTATTTTGTCTGATATAAATAGAGCTACTCCTGCTTTTTTGGTTTCCATTTGCATGGAATACTTTTTTCTATCCCTTTATGTTCAGTCTATGTGTGTCTTTTTAGGTGAAGTATGTTTCTTGTAGACCACAAATCACTGAGTCTTGTTTTTTTATCCATTCAGCCACTCTCTGTCTTTTGATTGGAGAGTTTAGTCCACTTACATTCAATGTTATTTTTGATGAGTAAAGATTTATTCCTGCCATTTTATTATTTGTTTTCTAGTTGTTTTGTGGTCTTCTCTCCCTTCTTTCTTTCCTTGCTGTCCTCCTTTTAGTGAAGGTGGTTTTTTCTGGTGGTGTATCTTAATTTTTTCTTTTTACTTTTTGTGTATGCATTGTGTGTATGTATTTTTCATTTAAGGTTACCATGAGGCTTGCAAGTAATATCCTATAACCCATTATTTTAAACTAATGACAACTTAACACTAATTGTGGCCAGGCACAATGGCTCACGCCAGTAATACCAGCACTTTGGGAGGCCAAGGCAGGAGGATCACCTGAGGTCAGGAGTTCCAGACCAGCCTGACCAACATGGAGAAACCCCATCTCTACCAAAAAGACAAAATTAGCCAGGTGTGGTGGCACATGCCTGTAATCCCAGCTACTCGGGAGGCTGAGGCAGGAGAATCACTTGAACCTGGGAGATGGAGGTTGCGATGAGCCAAGATCGCGCCATTGGACTCCAGCCTGGGCAACAAGAGTAAAACTCCGTCTCAAAAACAAAAACAAAAACAAAAACAAACTAATTGCATAAACTAACCAACAAGCAAAAATAAAACTAATAAAACCCTCTACACTTTTAACTTCTTCCCCCAACTTTTTAACTTTTTGTTATTTTTATTCATTTCTTTTTTCTGTCTTTTTTTGTTGTTGTTGTTTTGTTTTGTTTTGTTTTGAGACAGAGTCTTGTTCTGTTGCCCAGGCTAGAGTGCAGTGGCGCAATCTGAGCTAACTGCAACCTCCACCTACCAGGTTCAAACAATTCTCGTGCCTTAGCCTTCCATGAAACTGGGATTACAGGTGCACACCACCATGCCCAACTAATTTTTGCATTTTTAGTAGAGACGAGGTTTTGCCATATTGGCCAGACTGGTCTCAAACTCCTGGGCTCAGCTGCCTCAGCCTCCCAAAGTGCTAGAATTACAGGCATGAGCTGCTGCACCCAGCCTCTTTTCATATCTCTTTTTTTTTTTTTTTTTTTTTTTTTTTTTTTTGAGACAGAGTCTTGTTCTGTTGCCCAGGCCGGAGTGTAATGGCACAATCTCAGCTCGCTGCAACCTCCACCTCCTGGGTTCAAGCAATTCTCCTGCCTCAGCCTGCCAAGTAGCTAAGATTACAGGCATGCTGCCACCACACCTAACTAATTTTTTGTATCTTTAGTAGAGACTGGGTTTCATCATGTTGGCCAGGCTGGTCTCAAACTCCTGACCCCGTGATCCACCTGCCTCAGCCTCCCAAAGTGCTGGGATTATAGACGTGAGTCACCACGTCTGGCCCCCTTCTATTCATATCTTATTGTAATGTCTATGTCTTGAAAAGTTGCTGTAATTTTTATTTTTGATTGGTTCATCTTTTCATCTTTCTACTTAAGATACGAGTAGTTTATACACTACAATTACAGTGTTATAATATTCTGTGTTTTTCTGTATACTTACTATTACCAGTTAATTTTGTACCTTCTGATTATTTGTTTTATTTATTTATTTGTTTGTTTGTTTGTTTTCGAAACAGAGTCTTGCTCTGTTGCCCAGGCTGAAATGCAATGGCAGGATCTTGGTCTCACTGCAACCTCCCCCTCCCAGGTTCAATCAATTCTCGTACCTCAGCCTCCCAAGTAGCTGGGATTACAGGCAGGCACCACCACTCCTGGCTAATTTTTGTATTTTTAGTAGAGATAGGGTTTTGCCATGTTGCCATGTTGCCCAAGCTGGTCTTGAACTCCTGACCTCAGGTGATCCACCTGCCTCGGCCTCCCAAAGTGCTGGGATTACAGGCCCTTCAGATGATTTCTTATTGCTCATTAACATCCTTTCCTTTCAAATTGAAGAACTCTCTTTAGCATTAATCTCTTGTGGAACAGGTCTGCTGTTGATGAAATCCCTCAGCTTTCATTTGCGTGGAAAAGTATTTTTCCTTCTTTTTTTTTTTTTTTTTTTTTTTTTTTTTGAGATGGAGTCTCGCTCTGTCGCCCGGGCTGGAGTGCAGTGGCCGGATCGCGGCTCACTGCAAGCTCCGCCTCCCGGGTTCACGCCATTCTCCTGCCTCAGCCTCCCATGTAGCTGGGACTACAGGTGCCCGCCACCTCGCCCGGCTAGTTTTTTGTATTTTTTGGTAGCGACGGGGTTTCACTGTGTTAGCCAGGATGGTCTTGATCTCCTGACCTCGTGATCCACCCGTCTCGGCCTCCCAAAGTGCTGGGATTACAGGCTTGAGCCACCGCGCCCGGCCCAAGTATTTTTCCTTCATGTAAGCTAGTATGATGCTACATTCTTAAACATGTCTCCTGAGGAATATATGTATATATCTGTGTTGGGTATCATAGGAGTAAAATTTTCTGTATTATAGAGTATGTATATGTTCAACTTTCATCAATACTTTCAAATAGCTTGCAGTGCTATAAGCAATACACAGGAGTTCCAGGTTGTTCCACATCTTAGACAACACTTGGTGTTGTCTGGCTTTAAAATTTTACTTGTTTTTGTAGTTGTGATATCACATTGCAGTTTTAGTTAGCATTTCTTGAATGTCTAATGAACTTGACCATTTTTTAATATTTTTGCTGGCCATTAGGCTAGTTTCTCTGTAAAGTACCTGTTCTTTTGCCCATTTTTCTATTTTTCTATTGAGTGAGTGAATTATATGTTTGTTTTCTTACTGATTGGCAGGGGTTATTTATACATTTTGAATATGAGTCCTTTTGGGGGATTATGTGTTGTAAATATTTTGTCCTACTCTTTGAATTGCCTTTTCACCCTTTAGCCATGCCCTTACATGAATAAAAGTTTTTATTTCCACTATAGCCCAATCTGTCATCATCATCATTATTATTATTATTTTTTTTTTTTTTTGAGATGGAGTTTTGCTCGTGTTGCCCAGGCTGGAATGCAATGGCATGATCTTGGCTCACCACAACCTCCGCCTCCCAGATTCAAGCGATTCTCCTGCCTCAGCCTCCCAAGTAGCTGGGATTACAGGTACCCGCCACCACACCTGGCTAATTTTTTGTATTTTTAGTACAGAACGGGTTTCATTATATTGCCCAGGCTGGTCTTGAACTCCTGATCTTGTGATCTGCCCGCCTCGGCCTCCCGAAGTGCTGGGATTACAGGCATGAGCCATCGCACTCGGCCTCCTATTTTTAACTTCTGAAAACCTATTTTGTTTTACATTTCAATTTAGATCGCAATCCTCTAGAATTTTTTTCTAATTTAAGGAAATTGTTTATTACTTAAAAGTATCCTAGCAAAATAGAAGCACCAATTTTATGCCATAATTTAATTTTTTAAAAATTGATATAACATTTTATGGTTTTGTTTTGTTTTTTTTTTTTTTTTTTTTGAGACAGAATCTTGCTCTGTCACCCAGGCCAAAGTGGCACAATCTCAGCTCACTGCAACCTCTGCCTCCAGGGTTCAAGCAATTCTCATCTCTCAGCCTCCCTAGTAGCTGAGGGTTTGCAGGTACATGCCACCGTACTCGGCTAATTTTTGTATTTTTAGTAGACACAGAGTTTCACTATGTTGGCCAGGCTGTTCTCAAACTCCTGGCCTCAACTGATCCACCAGTCATAGAATCCCAAAGTGCTAGGATTACAGGCATGAGCCACCACCCCTGGCCATTCTGTGTTTTATCGTGTACAACATGATTAAAATTCTTTTTTAAGGTAGGATGTAAGGGTAGGGATCAAGATTCTTTTTTTTCTTAAAGATTTATAATTGCTTCAAAGCAGCTTACATTTTTAAAAAGCTTGTTTTCCACTTTATCATAAGTTAAGTGATCATGCATATGTGATCAATTTCTGGACTCTCAATTCTATGCCTCTGGTCTGTTCATATACACACACACACATATATATATACACACACACATATATATACACACATATGTATATACACAAATGTGTGCGTCTCTGTGTGTGTGTTTGTGTGTGTGTATATATATATATATATATTTTTTTTTTTTTTTTTTTTTTTGAGATGAAGTCTCACTCTGTCGCCCAGGCTGGAGTGCAGTGGCGTGATCTCGGCTCACTGCAACCTCCACCTCCCAGGTTTAAACAATTCTCCTGCCTCAGCCTCCTGAGTAGCTAGAATTACAAGCACACACCACCATGCCCGGCTAATTTTTTTTTCTTTTTTTTTGTATTTTTAGTAGAAATGGGTTTTACCACGTTGGCCAGGCTAGTCTCGAACTCCTGACCTCAAGTGATCTGCCCACATCAGCCTCCCAAAGTGCTGGGATTACAGGCGTGAGCCACCACACCTGGCCTCCATATATTCTCGTAATAATGCCACACTTGTAAATCTAACATTATAATAAGCATTGTGTCTGATAGTGTCAGTCCTATAGCTCTGTTCTTGAAGATTGTTTTCGCTATGCTTAGTCCTTTACATTTCCATATGCATTTTATTTTTTTCCACTAATAGTCATTTATATAATTTGATGTCAATCAAAACATACCATTGGCTGTTTAGCTGGGATTACAGGTGCCCACCACCATGCTCAGCTAATTTTTGTATTTTTAGTAGAGACGGGGTTTCACCATGTTGGCCAGGATGGTCTCGATCTCTTGACCTCATGATCCGCCCGCCTCAGCCTCCCAAAGTGCTGGGATTACAGGCATGAGCCACTGAGCCCGGTGAAAGGATTTTTATGGTTTTTTTGTTGTTGTTGTTAAAATACTGAGAGGAAAACAACTTACTGGAATATAAAGATAAGAGCTGAATGAGCATGCCTCTAATGGAGAAAGGGGGTATTTTCACAGAATCAGTATTTTTCCCCATCCCATCCCCACTTGATATCAATCAAAACATACCATTGGCTGTTTAGTTTTTAAAAATTGCGATATGCTTGGGCATATATACCAGTTACTTTATGTACAATAAAGGAATGGGGAAGTGGGAAATGAAAGAACAGAGAAAACTACACTGTAGTAGTCAGGATGTGGTGGAACCGAATTGCAGTTTTCTAATGCAGAATGTAATCTTGATCTTTAAAGAACAGAGTTCTGGCCAGGCGTGGTGGCTCACACCTGTGATCCCAGCACTTTGGGGGGCCGAGGTGGGTGGATCACCTGAGGTCAGGAGTTCGAGACCAGACTGACCAACATGGTGAAACTCGTCTCTACTAAAAATACAAAAATTAGCTGGGCATGGTGGTGGGCACCTGTAATCCCAACTACTCGGGAGGCTGAGGCAGGAAAATTGCTTGAATCCGGGAGGCAGAGGTTGCAGTGAACCGAGATCACGCTATTGCACTCCAACCTGGGCAACAGAGCTAGACTCTGTCTCAAAAATAAATAAATAAAATAAAGAACAGAGTTCTGGAGTAAAGAAGCAGGTTCCCTTTTCAGTAGACACCTCCCGTCTGCTGTTGGAATGCATCAATTGTATCGTCATCCCCCATTTCCAACTGTGCAGGTGTGTCTATTTTATTGATTGGTTGCCCGGTCAAATCGGAATCTATTCTGCTTCATTGACAATCCCTGTCATTCACAATAGGCTTTCATTAGTTTACTAAGTGGTGTATGCCTCTTAGTCTTAAACTGCACCACAGAACCATCCTGCCCCATCACCTTCGAATTAATATGTTCTTTGTTCTCATTCCTGACCCCTTCCTTGGGCTTTTCATCGGCCATGCAAGCACCAGTCTCCTCAGCTGCTGCTTCACAAAAAAGGCACCAAGTCCACACCAAACCAGCACACAAGCAGCCCCAGGAGCAGCAGAAGAGGGAAGCAGCAGTGGTGGATGAGGGCTCCATATGCATTTTAGAGTCAGCTTATCAACATTCACCAAACACATATTCTCATACCAGACTGCTGGGATTTTACTTTAGCTTTCGTTGAATCCGTATATCAATTCAGGGGCTTTGTCATGTTTAAAATTGTGCTTTCTAATCCATGAAGATGGTATATCCCTCCATTTATTTAGGGTTGGTTTTGAAGTTTCGTTTTTTGGGGGTTTTTTGGTTGTTTTTTTTTTTTTCTGTTAGTTAGTTTGTTTTTGAGATGGGGTCTTGCTCTGTCACCCAGGCTGCAGTGCAATGGCAAGATCTCAACTCACTGCAACCTCCACCTCCCAGGCACAAGCAATCCTTCTGCTTCAGCCTTTTGAGTTGGGACTACAGGTGTATGCCACTATGCACAGCTAATTTTTGTATTTTTCGTAGATGGGTTTTCATCACGTTGCCCAGGCTAGTCTCAAATTCCTGGCCTCAAGCAATCCGCCTGCCTCAGCCTCCCAAAGTGATGGAATTACAGGCGTAAGCCACCATGCCTCGCCTTATTTAGGTTTTGTATAATTTTGTCTCAATAGTGGATATTTTCTAGTTACATTTTTGTTTGTCTTTTTCATTTTTATTTTAGGTTCCAGGGTATATGTGCAGGTTTTTATATAGGTAAACTCATACCATGGGAGTTTGATGTACAGATTATTTCATCATCCAGGTACTAGGTCTAATATCCAATAGACTTTTTTTCTTATCCTCTCCCTCCTTCCACCCTCCACCCTTAAGTAAGCACCAGTGTCTGTTGTTCCCCTCTTTGTGTCTGCATCTTTTCATTTTCTTGGTAGAATCCTTTGAAGCATAAGATTTAAATTTTGATGAAGTCTAATTTACCTATTTTTTCTCTTGTTGCTTGTACTTTTGATGTCATATCTAAGAAATCATTACCTAATTTAAGGCCACAGATATTTATACCTATGTTTTCTTCTAACAGTTTTATGGTTGGTGTGGTTCATTGAATGTTTATGTTCCCCCAAAATTTATTTGTTGAATTCCTGATCTCTAAGGTATACACACATAGTCAGCCCTCTGGGTCTGTGCGTTCCACACCTGTGAATTCAATGAACCATGGATGAAAAATATTTGGGAAAAAACTGCATCTGTACTGAACATGCACACTTTTTTCTTGTCATTATTCCCTAAACAATACAATATAACTATTTACAGAGCATTTACATTGTATTAGGTATTGTAAGTCATCCAGAGACGAATTAAAGTGTAAGGGAGAGTGTGCATAGGTTATATGCAAATACTATACCACTTTATATCAGGGATTTAAGCATCCATGGATTTTGGTATGAATGGGAGGTCCTGGAATCAATCCCCCTGCCAACAGGTACCAAAGGATGACTGTATATGTACATGTGCATGCACACATGTACACACACACACACACATAAATGCAATGAGTACACCAGCGGCAATGAGCGTACCAGACACTGAGACTTTGGTTTTAAATACTATTCTCCTCAAAAGGAACCAGAACTCCTTGAAGAAATGGCTGACTTTGGGGCTAAAGCAGAGAAAACATACAATACACCTAGAACATATTGTACCATAAAGTATGGCAATTCTCAAAGGATCATGGGGATGTGTCAAAGTGACACAGGAGCCAGCCAAGGGGCTCCCACTGGCTAACTCTGGGATAACTAGAGCATCAAAATAATGACATAATTATGGCAATTTCTTATAACCCATTAAATAGGAACCTATGAGCCCATACTAATATCAATTAATAGATAAATATTCCTCATAAGTATTGACAACATAAAATAGAAATTACAAACAAAAAAATAAATTTTTTTTCCTGGATGACAGAGGGAGACTCCATCTCAAAAAATATAATAAAATAAACAAAATTTTTATTAAAGTCAAAAAATTAATAGAGAAATAAATGAGAGCAGAGGGAGGGGAAAGCTTTCCCTTACAATATGAAGGTCAACTAATAAATGTGGAAGAAATAATAGAAGGAATGATTTTTTTTTTTTTTTTGAGGCAGAGTCTCACTCTGTCACCCAGACTGCATGATCATAGCTCACTGCAACCTCCAACTCCTGGGCTTAAGCAATCCTCCCACCTCAGCTTTCCACATAGCTGGGACTACAAGCATATGCCACTGCGCCCGGCTAATTTTTGTATTTTTTGTAAAGATGGGGTTTTGCCTTATTACCCAGGCTGGTCTCAAACTCCTAAGCTCAAGTGATTGGCCCTCCTCAGCCTCCCAAAGTGCTGGGATTACAAGTGTGAGCTACCGCACCCAGCCAATGATTATCATTTTGTAACCTTCACAGTAATAATCGTTTTGGTGAAAAAGCAAATAAAATGGTACTTAAATAAATAGGTAAGTCTGGGCAACACTGAGACCCCCATCTCTAAAACAAAATTAACTTAAATAATTAGCCGAGTGTGGTGTGGTGGCTGGCACCTGTAGTCCCAGCTACTTGGGAGACTAAGGCAAGAGAATCACTTGAGCTCAGGAGTTCGAAGCTATAGTGAGCTATGATCTCACCACTGAATTCCAGCCTGGGTGACACAGCAAGACCCTGTCTCAAAAAATAAATAAATAGGCCGGCCATGGTGACTCATACCTGTAATCCCAGCACTCTGGGAGGCCGAGGTAGGCAGATCACCTGAGGTCGGGAGTTCAAGACCAGCCTGACAAACATGGAGAAACCCCGTCTCTACTAAAAATACAAAATTAGCCGGGCACGGTGGCACATGCCTGTAATCCCAGCTGCTCGGGAGGCTGAGGCAGGAGAATCGCTTGAATCTGGGAGGCGGAGGCTGCAGTGAGCCAAGATTCGCCATTGCACTCCCGCCTGGGCAACAAGAGTGAAACTCCATCTAAAAAAATAAAAATAAATAAATAAAATAAATGCGTTATCAGTAACAATATTTTTGCACAGTCTCAAAGTATCTCAAGACAAAAATACTTACTAACTTTACATTGCAAAATCTGGCAGACATCATCATACCAAATGATGAAAGTTAATTTCACCAGTGATGAGACAAATCAACATCATATGCCTTCTGATGTGATGCATTAAGAAGAACACAGCTGGTTGGGTTTGGTGGCTCATGCCTGTAATCCCAGCACTTTGGGAGGCCGAGGCAGGTGGATCACTTGAGGTCAGGAGTTAGAGACCAGCCTGGCCAACATGGTGAAACCTCGTCTCTAACAAAAATACAAAAATTAGCTGAACATGGTGGCACAAGCCTGTAATCCCAGCTATTGGGGAGACTGAGACAGGAGAATCGCTTGAACCCACGAGGCGGAGGTTGCAGTGAGCTGAGATTGCGCCACTGTACTCTAGCCTGGGCAACAGTGCGGGACTCCGTCTCAAAAAAAAAAAAAAAAAGAACACGGCATCACTTCTGCAGTATTTCTGCCAAAATGATTATCCTAAATCCAATCATGAGGAAACATCAAACACAATCTGGTGGACATTCTGCAAAATAATTGACCTGTCCTCTTCAAAATTCCAGGTCATGAAAGAAAGAAGAGACTAGGAATTGTTCCAGAAAAAAAACAAACAAATGAGACATGGCAATTAAATGCAACACGTGATCCTGCATTGTATCCTGGATCTATAAATAACTTTACTGGGAAAAATCAGTAAAATCTGAATGAAGTTTGTGGATTAGAAGATGCTATGGTGGCCGGTCATGGTGGCTCACGCCTGTAATCCCAGCACTTTGGGAGGCCGAGGCAGGTGGATCACCTGAGGTCAGGAGTTTGAGACCAGCCAGGCCAACGGCCAACATGGTGAAACCTGTCTCTACTAAAAATATAAAAAATTAGCCAGGCATGATGGCAGGTGCCTGTAATTCCAGCTACTCAGGAGGCTGAGGCAGGAGAATTGCTTGAACCCTGGAGAAGGAGGTTG
Source organism: Macaca nemestrina (assembly GCF_043159975.1). Classification (NCBI taxonomy): domain Eukaryota; kingdom Metazoa; phylum Chordata; class Mammalia; order Primates; family Cercopithecidae; genus Macaca; species Macaca nemestrina. Next base: position 106,213,748 of record NC_092130.1, on the reverse strand, counting down.
AAGTGAGCCGAGATTGTGCCATTGCACTCCAGCCTGGGCAACAAGAGTGAAACTCCATCTCAAAAAAAAAAAAAAATAAGATGCTTTGGATTCAATGTTAATTTCCCGATTTTCATGGGCATTCTATGATTACATAGAAGAGTATCCTTATTTTTATGAAACAGACACTAAAGTATTTAGGGGTGATTGGCAGCATGTCTGTAACTTATTCTCAGATAGTTCTGGAAAAAGAATCTGTATCTACACAGAGAGAAAAATAATAATAAGGCAGATATGGTAAGTTACTAACGATTAGGGAATCAGGTGAAGGGAACACAGGAGTTCTCTGCAGCATTCTTGAAACTGTCTTAAGGTTTTTAATTATGTGCACTTTAATAGCTGAAAAATATTTCCTATAACTCTATTTTGTAAATCCCTGGCATCTCTTTAATTCAAGATCAGAATAAAATAAGAACATGAAGGTAATGAGAAATAAGTCAGGCACAAAGAGAACTTATAAAGATAAATAAGAGCTATTCACTAAATATACTAAGGCCTATGAGTCTTAGGTTCAATTTTTTTTTTTTTTTTTTTTTTTTTTTTTTGAGAGGGCGTCTCGCTCTGTCACCCAGGCTGGAGTGCAGTGGTGAGATCTCAGCTCACTGCAACCTCCACCTCCCGGGTTCAAGCGATTCTCCTGCCTCAGCCTCCCCAGTAGCTGGAATTAGAGGCGCCCGCCACCATGCCTGGCTAATTTTTGTAGTTTTGGTAGAGACAGGGTTTCACCGTATTGGCCAGGCTGGTCTCGAACTCCTGACCTCATGATCCACCTGCCTCGGCCTCCCAAAGTGCTGGGATTACAGGAGTGAGTCACCACGCCCAGCCCTTGGGTTCTATTTCTTAATTACATATGAAATTTTAGTGTTAAAGAGCCAGGAGGAGCTTGAAAAGTCTAGTTCCTCAAATCTTTTTGTCATATATGTTTACATTAGGATTAAGAATAGAAAGGGACTGAGCACCGTGAGAAGCCAGGAAATGAGGTCCCCTGAAGAGAGACATGTTTTCCAAGGAAAAGGCAGAGGGACGTCTGCTCACCATGGAAGAAAGTGCCACAGAACATGCTAGAAGGGCTGAGGACAGCAGAGGGATGGATGGAGGTGGGGGATACAGGTTGCTGCAGGCAGTGGATGTGAGATGGGCCCCACCCTATTTTGCACCTCTGGCCTGCCAACTGGGGATCCTTTCGTCCAGTCAGACTCTGGGTAAAGAAGAGGGGTTCTGGGAGGCAGTCCCAAACTCGAAGAGTGAAGAAAGATGGCAGTGCCAAGGCTTTGGGAGTGGAGCCAGAGGCAGGAATTGGAATTGGGGTCTGGTTTCCCCATGGCAGAGCTCATCCAGGTCCAGGATCTGCCCTCTCTTGGTATTGACTGGCCAAACCCTGGCTCAGGTATTCCACACCTGGGCCCGGAACCACATGCGAGGAAACCCAACACTGTTCGGTCCCAGCCCGCAACTTCCAGCAGCTAGGAGCAAACAGGGCTTGTGGAGGAGGCAGTGGGTCTCCAGAGCCCAGCAGCAGGGAGGCTACTTCCCCGGAGACGGCAGCGGCACAGGAGAAGGCCCTGCCGCCGACAGGGGTCCTACTCCACTCCAGGACCCTGCCCATCTGTGGCCACGCTCCCACCAGAAGCCTCCACCTCCCATCCCTCCCGCTGGTAACAGGCACCAGGGTACCGTGCCCAGCCCCCAGGAACCTCCCCAAGGCTGCCACGTGGCAGAGGAAGCCGGTGAACAGACGCTCGGCTGCAGCCAGGCAGGCCTAAGCTCTGTTTCCCCGCCACATCCCAGCTACACCCGCAGGCCTGGGTGCCAACCAGCTGGTGTCAGTGCCCGCGGTGCCTTCCAGCACCCACCTGTCCTGGAGGAGCTGCATCTGTCCCGTAATGTCCTCGCCCGCTTCTTAGGGGCAGCCTTCTCGTTCCTGGCGGGGACGGTGCACCATCTCAACCTCTCTGAAAAGCTGACCTCGGTGCCCGTGGAGGCCTTCGTGGGGCTGCAGATCCAAGTGAACCAATCCGCCAACCCGTGACACTGGGACTGTGCCCTCCAGGGAGTGCTCAGGCTGGTGAGGCTGGCACCGGGCACCAGGACAGGCATCGTGTGCGGCCCCGGCACCCGACCAGACCTCGGTGGAGCAGGAGCTCCTGCTGCTGGCAGGGGAGGAAGAGCTGTGTGGGGCGGGGCAGGGCCCAGGGGAGCACCAATGTGGCCCCTGCCTTTGGAGGGTAGCTGACCTGGTGCATTATGTGTGGCAGAACCGAAATGAAACCTGGCGTACCCTCAAGCGGCCCCTGCTGCCAGGGCACCCGGAGTACTACTCCACCCTCAGCACAGTGATCCGATGACCAAGGGCGCTCCTGGGGCCACACCACACACTCCTCCTCCTCCGCCCTTTCCCTTCCTCTGACCCCCTCAGCTTCCTGTGCAGCCTCACCCCAGCCCCCTAAATACTCTCTCCTTCTCTCTTTCTCTCTTCCCCCACCTCTCTCTCCGCCCCTCTCTACCTCTCCCCACCCCCTCTCTCTCTCCCCGCCCCTCTCTCTCTCTCTCTCTCTCAAACACACACACACACACACACACACACACACACACACACAACCCATCTCTGGTGCCTGGATTTATCTAGTGCTCCAACTTAACTTAAAAAATGGGAAGGACTTTGGACAGAAAAGAGGGAGGGACCCTAGATGAAAGGTTGTGGAGGCGGCAAGGAAGATGCACAACTTGAAATGTCTGGGCAGTGGCAAGACCAGCCTCAGGGCTGAAAGAGAGGATGCAAAGAGGGATGGGGAGGTGGTGAGACCAAGCTGCAGGTGGGGTCCAAAGTCGGGGTACGGCCAGATTTAAAAGGACTCTGTGGGCTCCACCTCTCTTCTCCCTCTGCCTCTACTGAGAGCCTCCTCCTTGCTTCTTGCCTCTCTCTTGCCCCCAGGCCCCTCTTCCCGCACTCTGTTGGAGACCTCTCATCTCAGACTCCCTGCTTCCTTCTCCAGACTCTCCTTATCTCTCTGTGCCCTCCTTTATGCACTGACAGGGTTCCTGAGCTCCTTCCTGTGCGGAAAAGGTGGTCTCCTCTATGACTGAGTTGGGGACGGGTGACTGGAGAGAGCTGGGGGAAGGGGGCAGACCCCAAAACATCACCAGAGAAATCAATAAAGTCACCTTTGTGAAGGAGGAAAAAAGGATCAAGAACAAAGTACTATGGGCCAGGCGTGGTGGCTCACACCTGTAATCCCAGCAACTTCGGGAGGCTGAGGCAGGCGGATCACCTGAGGCCAGGAGTTTGAGATCAGCCAGGCCAACATGGCAAAACCCCATGTCTACTAAAAATACAAAAATTAATCAGGCGTGGGGGCACATGCCTGTAATCCCAACTGCTCAGGAGGCTGAGGCGGGAGAATCAGCTGAACCTGGGAGGCAGAGGTCACAGTGAGGCAAGACTGTGCCACTGCACTCCAGCCTGGGCAACAAAGAGAGAGTCCATCTCAAAAAAAGAGAAAGAAAAAAAAAAGAATAAAGTACTATGATCCCAAGAGGATTATGTATCAGAGTTTTTCTGGAGTTCATGTATATAAGTTTCATTTTATTTCAATTCTTTATAAAACAAATAAAGCAAAAAAAGTCTAGAAAATACATTATATGGCCAGGCGCGGTGGCTCACACCTATAATCCCAGCACTTTGGGAGGCCGAGGCGGGCAGATCACCTGAGGTCGGGAGTTCAAGACCATCCTGACCAACATGGAGAAACCCCCTCTTTACTAAAAATACGAAAAATTAGCCGGGCTTGGTGGTGCATGCCTGTAATCTCAGCTACTCAGAAGGCTGAGGCAGAAGAATCACTTGAACCTGGGAGACAGAGGTTGCAGTGAGCTGAGATCTCGCCATTGCACTCCAGCCTGGGTGACAAGAGTGAAACTCCATCTCATAAAAAAAGAAAGAAAATACATTAGGTAATACAATGAACACCCACTCAGTCTAAAATAAAACATTTAAAACATTTATAAACACAATAGACTCCCTTCCCTACCACATTCCCAGCACAATATCTTTAATTTAGCATTTGTCATTCTCTTTTATGTATTTATACTTTTACTACACAAGTATATATTTCTTAACAAAAGATAATATTGTTTGGCATGATTTTTGACTTTACAGAAATTGTATAATACTGTATATGTCCTTTTAAGCTTATTTTTCTCACTCAAGTTTTCTTTGGTGGGGAAGGGGGGTTGGTTTGTTTGCTTTCTGAAAATTCCTAAGTCTTATCACTCAAGTTTAAATATTTATTTAACTTAATACACATAATTTTAATTCACTCATTGTATCTGCTATATAGTGTTTCATGATATGAATATATAATTTTTCATTGCGTATCATATTGATGAGCATTTAAATTGTTACCCCATCTATTCTACTACCATCAATGCCAAAATGAACCCCAAATCTGACTCCTTGTGTTGATTTGCAAGTATTTCTCTAGGCCAGTGGCCCTCAAATTTTAGAAAGCATCAGAATCACCTGAGAGTTTTATTAAATAATAGACTGTTGAATTCTACCCCTGGAGTTTCTAATTCGTTTCTAACAAGTCCTTAAGCGATGTTGATGCTATTGGCCTGAAGACCACACTTTAGAACCACCGCCCTAGGATGTTCATCCTGGAGTAAAATTGCTATCAAATAATTGTGCATCTTCAACTTTACTAAACAATGCCAAATTGCTCTGCAAAGGAATTTTAATGATGTGCTCTCCCAAAGAAGTCAGTTCTCTTTCTCATGTCTGAAACCACCTTTGCAAAATTGTGACTGAAACAGTGAAAGTGATCTAACTTAATCGACTTCATCTTGCTTCTAACCTCCAAGCTGTCCTTGTTCATTCCTGGGCGTAAGCTGAACTAACTTTGGGAGAAACTTAGTTTATAGTTTATAGTTTGGAACAAGGACAATAACAGCCCTTTCCCAAAGCAGACCTCCTTCTTGCCTGGGGACCAAACTGCCTTTGTAGGACTAACATTAGCCACAAGATTAGAAATTACGGTTTAGGAGTCACACAGCTGAAGGCTACAAGATTCTGACCCTCCCTAAACTGCTCCTAAGATCAGCGCTTGAGATACTTTGCAGACCCTGCACTTGACTGGAACCACCGATATCAATAAACTGGCTCATCTGATCTTGTGGCCCCCACCCAGGAACTGACTCAGCTCCAGATGACAGCTTTGACTCCTTATGATTTCATCCCTGACCAATCAGCACTCCTGGCCCACTGCCTCCCCCACCAAGTTGTCCTTAAACACTCTGCTCCTCAAATGCTCAGGAAGACAGATTTGAATCAATAACAAAACTCTAGTCTCTCGCACAACCAGTTCTGCCTGAATTACTCTTTCTCTATTGCAGTTGCCCTGTCTTGAGAAATCGGCTCTGTCTAGGCAGTGGGCAAGGTCCACACTACATTTGATGATGTCATAACACTTCAAAAGTTTTGCCAATCCAAAGCATACGGAATTGTATTTCACTGTGGTTTCCATTTGAAGTTCCCTGTTACTAACGGGGTCAAGCATCTTTTTATACAGCTGTAGCCACTCAGGCTAAATTATACTGTCTCTTATCTGTTCATTTCTTGGCCTATTTGCTATTAGGATGTTTGACTTTAATTTATTTCAAAAGACAAAATTACAGGCTGGGCACGGTGGCTCACACCTGTAATCCTAGCACTTTGGGATGCCGAGGCAGGTGGATAACCTGAAGTCAGTTTGATACCAGGCTGGCCAACATGGTGAAACCCTGTCTCCACTAAAAATACAAAAATTAGCTGAGTGTGGTGGCTGGTGCCTATATTCCTAGCTACTTGGAAGGCTGAGGCAGGAGAATTGCTTGAACCTGGCAGGGGCAGAGGTTAGAGTGAGCCGAGATCGCACCACTTCACTCCAGCCTGGGTTACAGAGTGAAATTCCATCTCAAAACAAACAAACAAAAAAGACAAAATTACAACAAATTTAGTTTAAAAATCCACTTGGCTTTTATTTGTGATTCTAGAATCAGGCAACGCCTCACTGTATGAAATAGAACGGGTGTTCTGGTAGACAGAGCAGAGGAGGTTGGCTTTGTAGGCCAAAAAGGGCTGAAGAAAACGGAAACAGAGACCAAAAGGTAAATTGGCCATTTCATAGTTACTTTCCTTCTAGGGTTAAAAACAGAGGGGACTGGCCGGGCGCGGTGGCTCACGCCTGTAATCCCAGCACTTTGGGAGGCCAAGGCGGGTGGATCACAAGATCAGGAGATCGAGACCAACCTGGCCAACATGGTGAAACCCCATCTCTACTAAAAATACAAAAATTAGCTGGACATGGTGGCGCACGCCTATAGTCCCAGCTACTCAGGAGGCTGAGGCAGGAGAATCGCTTGAACGCGGGAGGTGGAGGTTGCAATGAGCTGAGATCATGCCACTGCTGCCCCTGCACTCCAGCCTGGGCAATAGAGCGAGACTCAGTCTCAAAAACAAACAAACAAACAAACAAAAACAGAGGGGACTTCCTTATTATGCTGTCTCAGGTTGACTGGAATCTCCTGTGTTTTGGAAAACTGGCCCATTTCAAAGTTCTGTTTGATTACGTGGCACTTAGCATAAGTGACTCCATTCTGGTTTGGGCTGCTGGGGCCTAGGGCAGGAGGTTATCCCAAAACAATGGCCTGCTATAAACCTTACTTAACACTTATGTAGTTATAGTTACTAAACCATCATTTTTAGAACATAATGAGGAAAGGCTGGGCACCATGGCTCACGCCTGTAATCCCAGCACTTTGAGAGGCCGAGGTGAGTGGATCACCTGAGGTCAAGAGTTCGAGACCAGCCTGGCCAACATGGTGAAACCCCATCTTTACTAAAAATACAAAAATTAGCCATGCATGGTGGCGCATGCCTGTAATCCCAGCTACTTGGGAGGCTGAGGTAGGAGGATCGCATGAACCGAGCAGGCGGAGGTTGCAATGAGCCGAGATCGTGCCATTGCATTCCAGCCTGGGCTTCAGAGAGAGAGACTGTCTAAAAAAAAAAAAGAAAGAAAAGAAAAAGAAAAAAGAAAAAAGAACATAATGAGGAAAATGCATGTCTAGCACATTTTTCAGAAAATTCAAGATATACATTTATACTGAATTCACTATAATACAGAAATTTATGTGTTCTGTTAACCTAAAAGGGCAAAACTAAGGCAAACTTTAAATATAGAGAGTTAATTTGGGCCAAGGTTGAGGACTGTAGCATGGGACATACTTCCAGCTTGCTTTTTAGAATGCTCTGGGAAGCAAAGGAGAGGCTCAAACCCACATGTCAGGAGGGTGCAATTACTAAAGTTCCTTGTCAGGAAGTCTCCTTGGCTTACAGAAACAACATTGGTTAGCCATTGGCTATCCATTGTTGAACTATAGTCTAGTGCCCCGCGTTGCAAGTGGCTTCAAGAGGGGAGTGACTGCTGTTGCAGTTTAAATGCCTCTCTGGGCCTGGATAATTTAAAGAGGCTTGCCTTTCTCAGATTAAAAGATGTTTTTTCTCTCTCAGTTATAGTATGAGAAAAAAGAATACAAAATTATACATGTACCACAATATACAAACTAAAATTCCAAAACACTATCCTTAGAAAAGAGACTAAAAGGAAATATGCTATTATTGCATGAGCATTTTAGAGATAGATTTCTTATTTTACGGCTTTAAGTGTGTATACTTTCTTCCAATTTTCTATATTTTCAGTTCTTTTATAAAACAATGCAGTTTTGCCGGGCGCGGTGGCTCACGCCTGTAATCCCAGCACTTTGGGAGGCCAAGGCGGGCAGATCACGAGGTCAGGAGATCGAGACTATCCTGGCTAACACGGTGAAACCCCGTCTCTACTAAAAAGACAAAAAATTAGCCGGGCGTGGTGGTGCGTACCTGTAGTCCCACCTACTCAGAGGCTGAGGCAGGAGAATGGCGTGAACCCAGGAGGCGGAGCTTGCAGTGAGCCGAGATGGTGCCACTGCACTCCAGCCTGGGCGACAAAGCAAGACTCCGTCTCAAAAAATAAATAAATAAATAAATAAATAAAACAATGCAGTTTCATATTCCATGGAGATTCAGTGCCAAGCTAATACAAAAACCAAAAATCATGTATGCAATATTACCCCAAACATCCCTTAAATTGGGCCATCTCAGTCAGCCACGGTGGCTCATGCCTGTAATCCCAGCACTTTGGGAGGCCAAGGCGGGCAGATCACCTGAGGTCAGGGGTTCTAGACCAGCCTGGACAAAATGGTGAAACCCCATCTCTACTAAAAACACAAAATTAGCCGGTGGTGCAGGCCTGTAGTCCCAGCTACTCAGGAGGCTGAGGCAGGAGAATCGCTTGAACCTAGGAGACGGAGGTTGTATTGAGCCCAGATCGCACTATTACACTCCAGCCTGAGCGACAGAGCCAGACTCCATCTCAAAAAAAAAAAAAAAAAAAAAAAAATTGAGCCATCTCTCAGAAAGTCCAATAGTGATTTAGTAACTGTTTAGGGTAATTTGGCAACATGGCCTATTTTTTTCCCCCTATCATTGGAATTGTTGCTATTTGTTTGATTGAGCACCAGATGGAACAACAGAAAAGCAACTATCTACATGTATTTCTTTTTAGAATAACACTTAACTCCGGTAAGATGATGTTATCAGGGGCACCCAGGAACTAGGACCAACAAACTAGGGACCAAGGGAAAGCAGATTTGCACATCCCATCTCATGCTCAGCCTACGGTTCACTGAGCGGAATGTTAGGTAGAATCATGCACCATTTACTTTGCCACTTTCTCCCTCTCTTATTTTCATGGGGTTGAGTTAATATGGTTGAGTTTGCATATGGTAAATTTGTATGTGATGAGACTCCTTTGTACATAATTCATTTATAATAGAAGAAAACCTCTTTTTTAGAAGGAACAGATTTCTGGAATATATAAAGATATACACACTTTCTGTTTTCATCATTCATTTACTCTTTCAACAAGTATTGTATCTGCAATTTTTTTTTTTTTTTTGAGATGGAGTCTCACTCTGTTGCCCAGGCTGGAGGATAGTGGTGTGACTTCAGCTCACTGCAACCTCCACCTCCCAGGTTCAAGTGATTCTCCAGCCTCAGCCTTCCAAGTAGCTGGGATTAGAGGCCTGCACCATCATACCGTGCTAATTTTGTATTTTTAGTAGAGATGGGGTTTCACCATGTTGGCCAGCCTGGTCTCAAACTCCTGACCTCCAGGGATCTGCCCGCCTCAGCCTCTCAAAGTGCTGAGATTACAAGCGTGAGCCATCACGCCCAGCAATTTTTGATAGAGGAGATAGAGGGAAGAAGTAAAATAGTCCCTGTCTCTACTCTCGTGGAGCATAATCAACTAATCTATCAGTAAAATAAATAAAAAACTACCCTGTGATAAAGAAGTACACAGTAGCTTAATAACATATAATAGTAATATTTTATCTTCATTGAGGGTTTTAGAAAGGCTCCCTGAGAAAGTGATTACTGAGCTGGGTCAGAAGTGTGGTGGATGCTGTGATGTGTGACCAGCAGTGGTACTGGAGTCAGATCATACTGCCTCATGGGAGCCAACGGTTGAACTGTTAGGAATTTTGAGACAGGTTTTAAACAGCCATTATTAAATATTATGTAAAATTATAACTATATTAAAAACACAAATCAATAATACTCAAAACGCATCACTTCCTAATTATTTTTTGCTACATTTTACTATTATCTGTGCTTTTGAGGTTATCTGTTGTGTATCTTTTCCCAGTTCCACATTCACTGATATCACAATTGATAGCTTGAAACTGGCCATGGTGGGGGTATGTACACCATGGAAATTGGCAAACACTATAAAATGGGGCTTTTTCTCCCAAAGAGCTGGTTGTTAAACATGTACCAACATACTACTGAGATAGCCAAGTGTAAAGAGTCTCCCAGAGAAACTCTGACCAGCCTGTGCACACTGGGGTAGAGCCACAGAAGTTCACAGCCTTTACAGCAGGAGGAGCCTGGCCCTTCTCTTCCTGGGTGGAACTTTTGATTCAATCTGTAAGGTGGGAAGCCTGTATACTAGCAGGACTCTCCCTCTGCTGAGAGTCCCTGTTTCCCTTTTTTTTTTTCCCTTTGTGACCAATAAATTCTACTTTTCTCACCCTTCAAAGTGTCTGCAAGCCTAATCTTTCATGGTCATGTGACAAAGATCTTGTTTTTAGCTGAACTAAGAAGGAGGTGCTGCAACACTACTGTGCACAACCCAAATCCTCCTTCAAAGAAAGATCTCTTGCCCTATGGGGAATGTGGTCAGCAGATGATCTTTAGCTATAGGTACCTTTAGGGATTCCTTACATGCAAAGAATCATCCTTCCAAGATTGATGTACATCTCATGAATGACTGAAGTGGGAGTATAAAGGCCCAGTCACTTCAACTGAATGTAAGATACCTGAAAGTTCATTTTAGCTCAAAAGTTCTCCATGAGGCTTTTGTTGGACTGTACTACTTCTTGACTTCTCCCTCTTCCAAAGTATGCTTTCTTTCCCTCTCTTTCCCAGCTGTTGTCCCAAAAACACCCTTTTCCACACTAAACTCCATGTGAGTCTGCTTCTGGAGAACTCAACCTGCAAGAAAAAGGATAAGGAGGGTGTTAATGAGAAAATGTTAAGGTAGGGAGTGTTAAAAGAAAGGCTTTAGCCAAATTAAATGTAGAAGAGTTGAATTGAGCAACGAATGATTCATGAATTGTGCTGCCTCCCGAACCAGAGTAGGCTCAGAGACTCCAGCACAGCCATGTGGTGGAAGAAGATTTATGGACAGAAAGTGGAAATTGGCATACAGAAAATGGAAGTGAGGTACAGAAAAGGTCAAATTGGTTACAGCTCGGTGTTTGCCTTACTTGAACACAGTTTGAACAGTTGGCCACCTTTGGTCAAAACTTAGCACAAGAGTAGGCCACAATCTGTTTACAACTCTATTTGGGTAATAGTTCATGATGTACAGAGAAACTTTTAGACTGAAGTTAAAATATGTAAGGAGGCAGCTTTAGGCTAAACTTGATTTAACAGGAGTGTTCTAGGGCATGGAAAATTATCTGAGCAATGTCTTGTATTGGAAGACAAAACAGCGCTATTGAGGAAGGTACAAAAGGGGCTAGTGGAACCCAGTGAGCAGGAAACAGCTTAATGTGAAATGAAGCTGAAAAGGTCAATTGGGGCAAAACCATGTAGGATGTTATTGGCCATTGGTAATGATTTGTCATAAGGATAATGGAAAGCCACTGGAAAGCGGGGGTGGAGTGTTATGCGGCGGGCAATGCATTGTAAGATTTGCATTTGGAAAATATTACCACGACAGAATGTGGAAAATAGATTGGATAAAGGAAAGTGTAAACTTGGAAGGCTTAGCTAGGAGATGACTGTAGTGGTAAAGATGATGGCAGCATAGACTTGATAGTGATGGAGATGAAAATTTTTGGATTGATTTGAGAAACACTTACAAGGTAAAAAATGATGCAACCTGGTAATAGATTACAAGAAAGGGGAGGTGTTAAGGATGATAACTAAGTTTTTGATTTGCTAAACTGGATAAATGGCACCATCCAATGAGATAGAAGAGGATTAGGTTTGGGGGAAAGAGTGTAAGTTTATTTTAGAACACAAAGAACTCGAATTTCCTTTGAGACAATCAAATGCAGTATTCTGGAAGCCAAGGAAAGAGAATGTTTCAAGAAGGACAGAGAGATCAATTATATTGAAAGCTGTACAGAAATGAGATAATATACAGCTGAAAGTATGTAGGCCCCTTATGGTTTTGCTTTCCACAATTTCAGTTACCTGTGATCAACCACAGTCTGAAAATATTAAATGAAAAATTCCAGAAATAAACAATTAATAAGGGTTTTTTTTGTTTTTTGTTTGTTTTTGAGACAGAGTCTCACTCTGTCACCCAGGATGGAGTGCGATGGCATGATCTCGGCTCACTGCAACCTCCACCTCCAGAGTTCAAGCAATTCTCCTGCCTCAGCCTCCCAAGTAGCTGGGATTACAGGTGCTTGCCACCACACCTGGCTAATTTTTTTTTTTTGAGATGGAGTTGTGCTCTTGTTATCCAGGCTGGAGTACAATGGCACAATCTCAGCTCACCACAACCTCTGCCTCCCAGGTGCAAGCAATTCTCCTGCCTCAGCCTGCCAAGTAGCTGGGATTACAGGCATGCACCACCATGCCCGGCTAATTTTGTATTTCTAGTAGAGACGGGGTTTCTCCATGTTGGTCAGGCTGGTCTCGAACTCTCAACTCAGGTGATCCACCTGCCTTGGCCTCCCAAAGTGCTGGGATTCAGGCATGAGCCACCAGGCCCGGCCAATTTTTTTGTATTTTTAGTAGAGATGGGGTTTCTCCATGTTGGCCATGCTGGTCTCAAACTCCCAACTCAGGTGATCCACCTGCCTCGGCCTCCCAAAGTGCTGGGATTACAGGTGTGAGCCATGCGCCCGGCCTGTTTTTTGTTTTTGTTTTTTTAAGACAGAGTCTTGCTCTGTCACCCAGACTGGAGTGCAGTGGCATGATCTCAGCTTGCTGCAACCTCTGCCTCCTGGGCTCAGGTGATCCTCTCACCTCAGCCAGCCTCCTAAGTAACTGGGGCTACAGGTGCGCACTACCACCCCCTGGCTAATTTTGGTATTTCTTGTAAAGACAAGGTTTTGCCATGTTGCCCAGGCTAGTCTCGAACTCCTGGGCTCAAGCGATCTGCCTGCCTCAGCCTCCAAGAGTGCTAGGATTACAGGCATGAGCCACCATGCCCAGGTGATTCATAAGTTTTAAATTCAGCACAGTTCCAAGTAGTGTGATGAAATCTAATGCTGTCCCACTCCAGCCCAGCTGGGACATGAATTCTCCATTTGTCCAGCATAGCTGTACACGCTTCCTGCCCATGAGACACTTATTATCCTTGTCCCTTATCAGTTTGACTGTCACAGCATTGCAGTGCTTACATGCAAGTCACCCTTATTTTACTTAAAAATGACCCCGTTGCACAAGAGTAGTGGTGCTGGCAATTTGGAAATGCCAAAGAGAAGCCATAAAGTGCTTCCTTTAAGTGAAAAGTTGAAAGTTCTCAACTTAATGAGGAAAGAAAAAAATTGTATCCCAAGGTTGCTAAGATCTACAGTAAGAACAAATCTCTCTGTGAAATTGTGAATGGTATATCATTATAATTGTTCTATTATTAGATATTGTTGTTAATTTCTTACTGTGCCTAATTTATAAACTTTATCATTGATATGTACATATAGGAAAAAATATAGTATCTATAGGGGTTGGTACTATCCATGGTTTCAGACATCCACTGGGGGCTTGGAACATTTGCCCCACAGGTAAGTGAGGACTACTGTGTCCTGCTGCTTCAGGGGAGTGAGGAGTATAGAAGCCAGCTTGGAATGGGTTCAGAGTTGAACAGGAAGAAAGAAAAGAGAGGCACTTTTCCTTCTACCACAAAAAACAATTGTAAGAAATGTACTTACATTTGGCCTAAAAGAAAAATATACCAGGCCCAGCCAGGCGTGGTGGCTCACGCCTGTAATCCCAACACTTTGGGAGGCCAAGGCAGGCAGATCACCTGAGGTCAGGAGTTCAAGACCAGCCTGACCCACATGGAGAAACCCTGTCTCTACTAAAAATGCAAAATTAGCCAGGCTTGGTGGCACATGCCTATAATCCCACTACTTGGGAAGGCTGAGGCAGGAGAATCGCTTGAACCTGGGAGGCGGAGGTTGTAGTGAGCCGAGATTGTGCCATTACCCACTAGCCTGGGCAACAAGAGCAAAACTCCATCTCAAAAAAAAAAAAAAAAAGTTTAAAAAAAGAAAAATGTACCAGGCCCGATGGCTCATGCCTATAATCCCAGGACTTTGGGAGGCCAAGACAGGAGGATTGCTTGAGCCCAGAAGTTCAAGACCAGCCTAGGCAACATTGCAAGACCCCATCTTTACAAAAAAAAAACAAAAATTAGCCAGGCATGGTGGTATGCACCTATAGTCCCAGCTACTCAGGAGGCTGGGGTATAAAGATTGCTTGAACCCAGGAAGCAGAGGTTGCAGTGAGCCAAAATCACACAACTGCACTCTAGCCTGGGCAACAGAATGAGACCCTGTCTCAAAAAAAAAAAAAAAAAAGAAAAGAAAAGAAAAGAAAAAGGAAGAAAGAAAAATGGAAAAATGTGATTCTAACCAAATCAAAATATCAACTATATTCAAGTTCCATTTAAGATAAAAGCTCATCTCAATTCGTACATGTCATTTCACCTAGTTCATTGAGTTCCAAAGGAACTAAACTAGCTCTGGAAAAATAGTTATTACTGCTGCCATCCTAATTAGAAAACAGCAATTTTACGAAGAAACTGCTACCCAAAAACAGCTACAGAAAAGTCACTTTGCTGGGCATAGTGGTTCACAACTGTGATCCTAACACTTTGGGAGGCTGAGGCAAGAGGATTGTTTGAGCTTAGGAGTTTGAGACCAGCCTGGGCAACATAGTGAGACCTCATTTCTACAAAAGAAAGCCAGGTGTGGTGGCACACACCTGTAGTTCCAGCTACTCAGGTGGCTGACATGGGAAGATTGCTTAAGCCTAGCAGGTTAAGGCTGCAGTGAACCATGATCCTGCCACCGCACTCAAGTCTGGGTGACAGAGTAAGACCTTGTCTCAAAAAAAAGAAAAAGAAAAGTCACTTCGAGAAAGTGAAGCAAGATTATCATTCTTTTCTGGGCCTTATCTGGCCCATCCCACTCTGAGTCAATTATTATCAGATACAGGCAAAAGACATGGATGTTTTTATAAAAATTCAATAAATAGACATAATACTATTAAACATCCTGAGTTTAAAATCCCAATATAGCTGATGGAGTACTGTAATGTAAACCAAAAATAAAATTCAAAGGCCCCCCAACCATCCGAATGGACCCCTCCTCTTGGCCCAGGGCATTCCGAAGTTAACCTAAAAAGCTAGGCCATGATGAGATGGGGGAGCCAGACCTGCCTCATTATACCCTTCTCCCTGTTGGAATTCAGGCACAGCTCACCAGCTTTAACATCAACACAGAGACCTTAACACTGGCAGAACAGATTCTTTATGTCTCCTTTTTTTTTTTTTTTTTTTTTTTGAGACGAAGTCTTGCTCTGTTACCCAGGCTGGAGTGCAATGGCACGATCTCGACTCACTGCAACCTCCGCCTCCCAGGTTCAAGCGATTCTCCTGTCTCAGCCTCCCTAGTACCTGGGACTACAGATGTGCACCACTATGCCCAGCTTATTTTTGTATTTTTAGTAGAGACGGGGTTTTGCTATGTTGGCCAGGATGGTCTCGAACTCCTGACCTTGGGTAATCCACCTGCCTCAGCCTCCCAAAGTGCTGGGATTACAGCTGTGAGTCACTGCTCCCGGTGACTCTTTATGTCTAATAAGAAACATTTACAAGCTATTCTCTCTGAAGCCTGCTACCTGGAAGCTTCATCTACATGATAAAACCTTGGTCTTCACAACCACTTATGGTAACCCAGACATTCCTTTCTATTGATTCCAGGTCTTTAGATAATAACTCTTTCAACCAATTACCAATCAGAAAATCTTTGAATCTACCTGTAACCTGGAAGCCCCACACCCGCCTTGCTTCCAGTTGTCCAGACCCAACCAATGTACTTTTTTTTTTTTTTTTTTTTTTTTGAGATGGAGTCTTGCTCTGTTGCCCAGGCTGGAAAGCAGTGGTGTGATCTCAGCTCCCTGCAACCTCTGCCTCCTGAGTTCAAGCAATTCTCCCTGTCTCAGTCTCCCGAGTAGTTGGGATTACAGGCACCTGCCACCACACCCGGCTAATTTTTGTATTTTTAGTAGAGACAGGGTTTCACCATGCTGGCCAGGCTGGTCTCAAACTCCTGACTTCAGGTGATCTACATGCCTCAGCCTCCCAAAGTGTTCCAAAGTATTGGGATTATAGGCGTGAGCCACCACATCCAGCCCCAATGTACATCTTATATGTATTGATTGATGTCTTATGTCTTCCTGAAATGTATAAAACCAAGCTGTAGCCCAGTCACCTTGGGCACATGTTCTCAAGGTCTCCTGGGACTGTGTCATGGGCCGTTGGTCACTAGTTTGGCTCAGAATAAATCTCTTCACATATTTTACAGAGTTTGACTTTGACTATTTACCAGCAGTATCTTTCTTACTCTTATTTGCCTCAAACAAAAGTGTACACATCTTTAGCCTTTAAAGGTCATACCTTCTGCTGTGTTCTCACAGGATGAGTCTTCCTTCAAAGCCTTCCTCTCGCATCCAAACTCTTATCCAAGTTTTAGATCGAGTCTTTTCTGCTTATCATGCCTTATTTGGGAAACCTTGGTATTTGTGCCTTTTATGTGTAATATTGCCAACTGCGCCTTGCTCTCAAATTGCCAAATATTTCCACAATGAAACCACCCAATGGGTTCTTCTTGCCTGCTACCCAGATAGAGCCAATCTATCAAGGCAGGGGAATTGCAATAGTGAAAAGTTTTACACACATAGAGCAAGCTAAACAGCAGACTGTAGTTTTATTATTATTCAAATCAACCTCCCCAAAAATTCAGAGGCTAGGGATTTTCAAGGATAGTTTGGGGGAAGAGAGTGGGAGTTGCTGCCGACTGGTTGGGGTGCAATCATAGGGGTGTGGCAAATGGTCCTCCTGTGTGCTGAGTCCTTCTGGGTGGGGCCACAGAAGTGGTAGTTGGATCGAGGTGGAGCTATGATACACCTGGACCCATCAGTCTTCAGACATGCCCAAAAAATACAGAAAAAAGCCTGAAAAGATGTCTCAAAAGTCCAATCTTAGGTTCTACAAGAGTGATGCTATCTGCAGGAGTAATTAGGTAAGCTGTGACCTCTGGAATACTGGCTAGCACTCCTTGATGTCTACACTTTAGCAGAATTCAGGCTCCTCTCATTCTCCTAGCCTGATGTTCTCTCAATAGCTTTACAAAGGTGATTGAGTTTGGGGGAAGGGCCATTATCATTTAAACTATAAATGTCTCCCAAAGTTAGCTTGGCCCAAGCCCAGGTATAATTAAGGACAGTTTGAAAGCTAAAGGCGAGACAGGGTTTGATTAGGTCAGATCTCTTTTGCTGTAATTTTCTCACTGTTATAATTTTTGCATAGGTGATTTCAACAATAAAGTTCCAGTAGGCAGACAGTGATACCTCATTTTTTATGCTACTAAAGCTCTTTGTGTGTATTCAAATTAGAGTATTGTAAGTTAATTATAATTTATACTGGTCAAAACCCCATTTTCATCTCCAAATCATCCCCAAATTTCCCAGAGTAATAATATTTAACATCTATTGAGTGACATTTTATACTAGTCATAGTGTTACAGGAAAGAGGTCCAGATCCAGACCTCAAGAGAGGGTTCTTGGATCTCATGAAAGAAAGAATTCAGGGCCGCGCGTGGTGGCTCATGCCTGTAATCCCAGCACTTTGGGAGGCTGAGGCAGGTGGATCACCTGAGGTCGGGAGTTCGAGACCAGCCTGACTAACATGGAGAAACCCCGTCTCTACTAAAAATACAAAATTATCTGGAGTTGGTGGTGCATGCCTGTAGTCCCAGCTACTGGGGAGGCTGAGGCAGGAGAATCACTTGAACCTGGGAGGTGGAGGTTGCAGTGAGCCAAGATCATGCCATTGCACTCCAGCCCGGGCAACAAGAGCAAAACTCGGTTTCAAAAAAAAAAAAAAAAAAATCAGGGCGAGTCCATAAAGCGAAAGCAAGTTTATTAGGAAAGTAAAGGAATAAAGAATAAAGAATGGCTACTCCATAGACATCTCTTAGAATGTCTTAAATGTCTGGGAATACAGCCCAGTAGGTCTGAGCCTTATTTTACCCAGCTCCTATTTAAGATGGAGTTGCCCTGGTTCAAACGCGTCTGACAACAGTTCTGTTAGTCCAAACTGCACCATTTTGTAAGCTCCCCACTATTTTGCAGACCTTGGTCAAAGTGAAACATTTCACAGGGTTTCGGGGCTGTAAGAAACATCCTGTCTAACCACTCGACCACAAGGTGGACAAAGGCCCAAATAAAGAAACATCCCTATCATATGTTGCTGGGCAAAGTTCCAAGGAACACCACGATGACATCTGCCGGAACAAGGGCCAGAACTGCCTCATCACAGGAACATCTCATCAATATCCTGCCAGGCAGCAAGCCATCCTGCCCAGACCCCTCCCACCCATACCTATAAGTACCCCCAGCCTGTAAGCAGTGGTGGGCTCTGGCATTAGGCTGGTCCCCCACTTCTGTAGGTTTTATGCTGGACATGAAGCCTGCATTTACTGTCGAGCCACCCTCTTTCTGTGTGTGTTTGTGTGTGTGTGTCTTTCTCTAACCCTCGCGTTCCCTTCAAAACCTAACAAGTTCTAGAGACTTTTCACATATTAACATATGTATAATCCTCCCAACAACCCTACAATATAAATACTACTATTCCTATTTTGCAGATAAGAAAACTGTGGCACAGAAAGGCCAACTAACTGACCCACAATTACTAAGTGGCAAAGTTGGGATTCAAACCAAGACTGACACAGGAGCCCACATTCCTAAATTTTTAGCAACAGAAAAATAACCTTTATAATACCCAGTCCTACCTCAGAGGCGTTTGATCCAGAGTGCCTCCATCTTGAATAGGGGCTGGGTAAAATAAGGCGGAGACTTACTTGGCTGCATTCCCAGGAGGTTGGGCATTATTATTATTATTATTATTATTATTATTATTGAGACGGAGTTTCACTCTTGTTGCCCAGTCTGGAGTGCAATGGTGCGATCTCAGTTCACTGCAACCTCCACCTCCCGGGTTCAAGCGATTCTCCTCCTCAGCCTTCCGAGTAGCTGGGAGTACAGGCATGCACCACCACACCTGGCTAATTTTGTATTTTTAGTAGAGACAGGGTTTCACCATGTTGGTCAGGCTGGTCTCAAGCTCCTGAGCACAGGTGATCCACCTGCCTCAGCCTCCCAAGTGCTGGGATTACAGGCATGAGCCACTGCGCCCTCTGCCTATAGAGTACCCGTACTTTTATTCCTTTACTTTTTTTTTTTTTTTTTTGAGACGGAGTCTCGCTCTGTCCCCCAGGCTGGAGTGCAGTGGCCGGATCTCAGCTCACTGCGAGCTCTGCCTCCTGGGTTTATGCCATTCTCCTGCCTCAGCCTCCCGAGTAGCTGGGACTACAGGCGCCCGCCACCTCGCCTGGCTAGTTTTTTTTTTTTTTGTATTTTTTAGTAGAGACGGGGTTTCACCGTGTTAGCCAGGATAGTCTCGATCTCTTGACCTCGTGATCCGCCCGTCTCGGCCTCCCAAAGTGCTGGGATTACAGGCTTGAGCCACCGCGCCCGGCCTATTCCTTTACTTTCTTGATAAACTTGCTTTAACTTTACTGTATGGACTTGCCCCGAATTCTTTCTTGCACGAGATCCAAGCTCTCTTGGGGTCTGGATGGGGACCCCTTTTCAGGTAACACTACCTGACCTGTTTTTACAGATGTGCCTGAATTACACAGTTTCACAGGCAGAGTTTAAAGAAAATCAATTCTAAAAAAGAAGACAAAACAGTTTGCAGCAACACTTAACAAAATCCTCTTCCTTCTCCTATGTTCTGTCCTTACTTGGATTTCAGGGACTCCAACAACGACAGTTACCAGTACTCCAGGCCCCACACAAAAAGCCACAAAAGCAGTCACCTTCCTCAGTTATTTTATTTGATAGATGACCCTAGGCTCCCTGTGGCAAAGAAGAATCCTTTCTTTTTCTTTCTTCCCCCCGCCCCCCCGCCCGCCCCCGAGACTTTCTTGCTCTGTTGCCCAGGCTGGAGTGCAGTAGCATGATCACGCCTTACAGCAACCTTGACCTCCCACGATCCTCCTGCCTCTCCCTCCTGAGTGGCTGGGACCATAGGTACATGCCACGCCTGGCTAACTGTTTTTTGTATTTTTTGTAGAGACAGGGTTTTGCCATGTTGCCCAGGATAAGAATGTTTCTTTAGAAATCTGGAAATTGCCTTTACGTTCCCTTAGGAGTAGGAGAGAAGGCCCTGAAGATTCGCACATGGTCACTCCTAGAAAATTGCCCTGGGATAGTTTGCTGAGGAGGCAAATTTTGGACAATACTAGTTTCTTCTCTTCAAAGTCCATCAAAGGCATTGTTCAAAAGAAATGGCTGTACCGCTATTTGTAATCGATTCTCTACAGCTTCAAAAATAGTTATCTCTGGTTGGGGGAAGGGCACCTGAACTTTTAAGACTTGAGGCCTTCTTATCACAAAAATGATCCATACTCACAAAAACCTAAGAGGCAGAGGGTATGTTAACCTGGATTAAGAATCCCTAGGCCGAGTGCGGTGGCTCACGCCTGCAATCCCAGCACTTTGAGAGGCCGAGGTGGGTGGATCACCTGGGGTCAGGAGTTCGAGACCAACCTGACCAACATGGACAAACCCCGTCTCTACTAAAAATGCAAAATTAGCCAGGCGTGGTGGCACAAGCCTGTAATCCCAGCTACTTGGGAGGCTGAGGCAGGAGAATCGCTTGAACCTGGGAGGCGGAGGTTGCGGTGAGCCGAGATCGCGCAATTGCACTCTAGACTGGGCAACAGGAGCGAAATTCCATCTAAAAAAAAAAAAGAAGAAGAAGAAGCCCTAACGCAGAGGAAAAGATTGGTGAGCTTTGTTTAATCACACTGGCTGTACATTTTCGACGCCCCCTCCCTCTGCTCTGCAGGAATCCGCTGTACTTCTGACGGCCCATAGGTGGCACTGCAGGGACAGGAAAGTGCAGCGGGAGCGCCAACCGGTGAGGCTGATAGGCGGCGGGGCTTCAATGCGCCACAACATGGCGGGAGGAGCCTAAGAAGCGGCGAGGAAAGGCAAGTGTTCCGCTTGCGCAGACGCAAGGCTGGGCACTCCCCTGGGAGTGAGGGTTGCTGGGCTTGATGACGTGGCTTGGCAACGTCCCTACTGGCGCTGCCTCCCGGGAACCTGGCGCCGCCGGAACTGCCCGCGGCCTAGTCCCGACGCGCGTGTGCTAGTGGGCCGGAGCCGGGGACAGCAGCGGCAGCGGCAGCGGCAGCGGCGGCCCGGCCTGCGGGAACCCGACGGGGCAGCTGCCATGGGGGAGTGACGCGCCTGTGCCCGCTGTTCCGCGACAGCGGCGAGACATGAGGAGACCCCGCGGCAGGGGCAGCGGCGGCGGCTCGTGAGCCCCGGAATGGAGGAGAAATACGGCGGGGACGTGCTGGCCGGCCCCGGCGGCGGCGGCGGCGGCGGCCTTGGGCCGGTGGACGTACCCAGCGCTCGGTAAGGGACCTATCCGAAAGGCAGCGACCGGCCGGGCCGCTCAGGATACACCTTCCCAGGCCTCCGTCCGGTCCCCGCTGACAGCCCGGGACGTCCCGGGGTCGGCGCGCCCGCTCCCTCTGCCTCTCTCCCTGCGCGCAGGCTGCCTCCGGGCTCCCCGGGCCCTTCGGGTGCCCGCTGCAGAATGAAGGCGCTAAAGCCAGAAAGCTTCTGCTTGAATTTCTGGGTTACAAGGCAGTCAGTCAATCTTAGAACTGCCCGCCAGATCAAGTGAGAGGTTTTTCTGATCTGTGAGAAGCCTTTCTCTTGGCTGTTTCTCCCTGAAATAGTCTGGTGACTACTTAACCTCTCTGACGTTTCCCTGCATAAGTTAGGGGAAGGTGTCACCATCATCTCTCGTCAGGCAACGAAACCAAAGTACATACGTGAACTTGGATGTTCAGATTAACCGAGCACATCGAGGGTCCAGCCCTATTTTCTTTTTTTATTTTATTCTTAAGTAAGAAATGTGTCTTCGTTGTCAAAAAAAAATCTAAACAGCACAGCAATTCATAGAGTAAAAAGTGAAAATTACCACTTCCTCTCTCCAGTTCTCCCACCAACCCCAAAAGTAAGGGACCAACAGGTGCAGCGACCACTTTCGAGTATGTCCTTCCTAAATTCTGAGATAGTGTCAAAGATGTACAAAATAGAGCCCTGCAATTTGGCTGGAACTGTGTTCATTGCCTCCAATTTTAACGAGTTCTTCTCATTCTGGAACAAATACTTTCTTTGATATTTAAAGAAAGTGATAAATGTGATAAATTCTTTAGAACTGTAGTAATAACATTATAAAGTAACCTTTTGTTTTTTGTTTTTTGTTTTTTTGAGACGGAGTTTCACTCTTGTTGCCCAGGCTGGAGTCCACTCACCGCAACCTCCGCCTCCCGGGTTCAAGCGATTCTCCTGCGGCAGCCTCCCGAGGACGTGGGATTACAGACATAGGCCACCACGCCTGGCTAATGTTTTGTATTTTTAGTAGAGACGAGGTTTCTCCATGTTGGTGTGACTGGTCTACCTCAAGTGATCCACCTGCCTCGGCCTCCCAACGTGCTGGGATTACAGGCACGAGCCACCGAGCCGGCCCAACATAAGCATTTTTTATAAAAAGGAAAGAACACCACATAGGGCAGAACTTAAAGCAACTGCATTTTTGTAGCATACATTTAATTTTCTAATCTATTTAGAGCATCTCATTTTGTAAATAACAGCATATCAGATGTTAATTATTGAGACATGACAACTAAATGCAGTAGGCAATTCTGGTCTGATTTGGTAGGGGGGAAAAGTGCTTTAAAGGACGTTACTGGGTCAATTGACAAAATTGTACTATGGACGGTAGATTAGATAAAAGTATCATATCAGGCCAGGCGCAGGGGCTTACGCCTGTAATCCCAGCACCTTGGAAGGCTGAGGCAGGCGGATCACCTGAGGTCGGGGGTTCGAGACCAGCCTGGCCAACATGGCGAAACCCCGTCTCTACTAAAAATAGCAAAAAAAAAATTAGTTGGACGTGGTGCACTCCTGTAATCCCAGCTACTCAGGAAGCTGAGGCAAGAGAATGGCTTGAACCCAGGAGGCAGAGGTTGTGGTGAGCCGAGATCGCATCACTGCACTCCAGCCTGGGTGACAGAGCGAGACTCCGTCTCAAAAAAAAAAAAAAAAGCATATCACTTAAATTTCCTGAAGTAAACAGCTCTGCTGGTTTTATAAGAGAATGTCCATGTTCTTGGGAAAAACAAGTATTTAAGCATAAAGAAGCATGAAGTATGTAACTTACTCTCAAATAGTCCAGGGGAAAAACCTGTGTGTGTGCATTTAGAGAAAGAATAATAAATCACATGGGATGATACATTAACAATTACGGAGTCCAGGTAAAGGATATACTATTGTAACTTTTACGTAAACTGGAAATTATTTTTAAATGAGTAGTTTAAAAGTGTTATTTATTCAAGAGTGTAAAGAGCGTAATGTCTCAGGTAGGGAAATGTGGTAAACAATCCTTTGCTATTTTATTTGTACTATTTACTTAGCAGAGTTGCCCTTCTATTGTAGTTTATTGCAGAATCAAATTCAACTCAGAACTGGTTGAATTTTGATGAATTCCAGGTTGCAAGAGTTCTACTTTATTTCAGGTTGCAAGAGTAAAGGAAGGATGAGGTCCTGGATGGAAAATGTGGAGATTAAAAAGGAGTTTCCCCTCTTAACTCTGCCTCCCATTCTCTCATTTAACTCCAATATCCCAAAAGCCAGGCTTCAACCTTCCGGGAGGACCCTTCTGGAAAACTTACCAAATCTCCAGCAGTTGTCTAGGTATAAAGTAAATGTAGGCTGAAGCAGGAGGATCAGTTGAGCCCTAGAGTTTGAGACCAGCCCTAGTAACATAGTGAGACCCCCATCTCTACAAAATATAAAAATTAGCCAAGCACATTGGCAGTGCATGTAGTTCCAGCTACTTGAGAGGCTAAGGCAGAGGGATCACTTGAGCCCAGGAGGTCAAGGCTGCAGTGAGCTATGATCCCATTACTGCACTAGAGCCTGGGTGACAGTGCAAAACCCTGCCCCACCTTCCCCCCAAAAAAAACTCCAAAAAAAAAACCCCACAAAAAACCAACAACAACAACAAAATAAAGCAAATGTATATGTACTAGAAAAAAATAGAACACAAAAAACACCCTTAGAGATTTTAGTAGTTTCTTCCCTTCCTTTCTTCCCTTTTTCTTTCCTTCGTTTCTTCCCTTTTTCTTTCCTTCCCTTCCTTCATTCCTTTCTTTCTTCCTCTTCCCTTTCTTTCTGACAAGGTCAGTTCCTCTGTTGCCCAGGATGGAGTGCAGTAAAATAATCATGACTCACTGCAATCTCAAACTCCTGGGCTTAAGCAATCCTTCCATCTCAGCCTTCCCAGTATGTGAGATTGCAGGTGTGCACCATCATGCCCAGTTCATTCTTTAATTTTTAGTAGAGATGAGGTCTTGCTATTTTGCCCAGGTTGGTCTCGAGCTCCTAGGCTCAAGCAATCCTCCCACCTCAGCCTCCCAAAGTGCTGGAATTACAGGCGTGAGCTACCATACCTGGCCTGGATTCTTTGATTTTTTAAAGTTCCAGTTAATGAACTGTTGGGCTAAAGATGAAAAACCAGGCTAAGTAACCTATATTGATAAGCAAAATTATTAATAAGGAGACATTCCTAGTTCATGTTATGAAGGAAAAACAATGGCATTGATTTATCAGGAAGTGAAGATGGGAGAGGAGAGGAAAGGGAGGCTAATTTTTAAAAACTTTTTGGAGAGACGGGGTCTTGCTATATTGCCCAGGTTGGTCTTGAACTCCTGGACTCAAGTAATCCTTCTGCCTAGGCTTCCCAGGCATGAGCCACCATGCCTGGCCCATCCTCCCCACCCCCCAATTTATAAACCATCATTTCCCATTAACTAGTCTTGTCAAAAGTTATCAGTGGACTTTTCTGTGAAGGTTTAGAAAATTCCCTGGTTCTGGCCGGGTGCGGTGGCTCAAGCCTGTAATCCCAGCACTTTGGGAGGCTGAGACGGGCGGATCACGAGGTCAGGAGATCAAGACCATTCTGGCGAACACGGTGAAACCCCGTCTCTACTAAAAAATACAAAAAACTACCCGGGCGAGGTGGCGGGCGCCTGTAGTCCCAGCTACTCGGGAGGCTGAGGCAGGAGAACGGCGTAAACCCGGGAGGCGGAGCTCGCAGTGAGCTGAGATCCGGCCACTGCACTCCAGCCTGGGCGACAGAGCCAGACTCCATCTCAAAAAAAAAAAAAAAAAAAGAAAATTCCCTGGTTCTAAACGTGGTGGGCTCACACCTGTAATCCTAGCATTTTGGGAGGCCAAGGCAGGTGGATCACCTGAGGTCAGAAGTACGAGACCAGCCTGGCCAACCAACATAGCGAAAACCTGTCTCTACTAAAAAATACAAAAATTAGCCTGACATAGTGGCAGGCACCTGTAATCCCAGCTGCTCAGGAGGCTGAGGCAGGAGAATCACTTGAACCCAGCGGCAGAAGTTGCAGTGAGCTGAGATCGAAGATAACTCCCTGGTTTTCTAAACCTGAAATTACTGAAGTTTGGATTTAGGTTCAAACCTGCCTCTTGGGCTTTGCCTACTGCAGTGGCTCAACAGTTCTCTGGCTAAAAAATAAAAAATCAGTGTGTAATTCAAGTTCAATTCATTCAATAAATACTCAAGTATCTACTATGTAGAAGGCACTATATATGGGGTTTTAAACAACTCAGACTACCAGCTCATTTATTAGTTGTGTGACCTTGGGCAACTTACTTTTCTACAATTCGGTTTTGTGAAACGGATACCACTTCTTGGTTTGTAGGACTGTTGTAAGAATTAAATGAAATGATGTATTCAAAGCACTTGGAACATAGCAGGTGCCCAACAAATGTTAGCTGTGACCCTGTGCCCTTCCCCACAAAGAGGACTTAAAGCAAAATAAACCTTTGTTTAAAATAATACATATTTGTAAATTTGGGCATAAAAATACCCACAATTAAAGGACTTGTCAACTAGTTTTTGTTGCAGATTATAACTAGTATTTGATTTTTGGTCTATATAAAGTAAAACTCTTGCAACCTGGAATCCATCAAAATTCAACCAGTCCTGAGTTGAATTTGATTGATTCTGCAATAAACTATAATAGAAGGGTAACTCTGGTAAGTAAATAGTACAAATAAAATAGCAAAGGATTGTTTACCACATTTCCCTACCTGAGACAATACACCCTTGAATAAATAACACTTTTAGACTACTCATTTAAAAATAATTTCCAGTTTATGTAAAAGTCACAAGAGTAGTATATTCTTTGCCTGGACTCTGTAATTGTTAATGTATCGTCCCATGTGATTTATTCTCTCTCTCTCTCTAAATGCACACACACAGGTATTTTTTTCCCCTGGACTATTTGAAAGTAAGTTACATACTTCATGCTTCTTTATCCTTAAATACTTGTTTTTCTTAAAAACATGGACATTCTCTTATAAAGCCAGCAGAGTTGTCTACTTCAGGAAATTTAAGTGACCTTGCCAGAGGCTATGACTCGTGACTCCTAATAGTGGTTGAGGAGAGAGAGTTGCCTGCCGGCTGGGCAGGAACCTGGAAATCTGATTACTTGGAAGACTTCCTAGAGATCCTCTTCTTTTCAGCTTCTCATTCCCCTCCTGAGGTGTTTCCAATTCCTGAGCCTTTTTAGGACTCTAGGTCCAGTCAATTGACCTTTCAACCACAACTCTCACTGTAGTCACTTAACAAGGCAGAGGAGGCGCGAACCAAAGGCATTTACCATTCTTCCGTTTCTTCCTTTATTGTGGTCTTTTCATAACAGAATTTAGTTTTTATTCCGTTCTCCTTATTTGTTTGGAGGAGTTATTAAGTTAGAAAGCAGATAACAAAATAGTCCAGCAACTTGATCAAGAAAATTTTCATTTTTCGTTGGGCATTTTTTGTTAAAAGTAGACTGTAGCTGTACATAATCATTCATATACATTGAAAAGAAACCCAAAATGTTGTGGTTGGTTGGTTTTTGTTTTGAGACAGAGTCTTACTCTGTTATCTAGGCTGAAGTGCAGTGGTGCAGTTTTGACTCACTGCAACCTCTGCCTCCCGGGTTCAAGCGATTCTCTTGCCTCAGCCTCCCAAATGGCTGGGATTACAGGCACCTGCCACCACGCCCAGCTAATTTTTGTATTTTAGTAGAGGTGAGTTTTCGCCATGTTGGCCAGGCTGGTCTTGAGTTCCAGACTTCACGTGATCCACTCACTTAGGCCTCCCAAAGTGCTGGGATTACAGGCGTGAGCACCCAGCCTGTTTGTTTGTACTTTGAGACAGGGTCTCACTCTGTTGCCCAGGCTGGAGTGCAGTGACACAATCACAGCTCACTGCAACCTCAGCCTTCCAGGCTCAGGTGATCCTCCCGAGGAGCTGAGACTGCTGCCACGCGCCATAATGCCTGGCTAATTCTTAGTATTTTTTGTAGAGATAGGCTTTTGCCATGTTGCCCAGGCTGGTCTCAAGCTACTGCACCTGGCCTCAAAATGTTAACAGCAGGTTGGGCGCGGTGGCTCACACCTGTAATCCCAGCACTTTGGGAGACCAAAGCTGGAGGATTGCTTGACCCAAGGAGTTCGAGACCAGCCTGGGCAACACATTGAGACCCCGTCTCTATGATTTAAAAAAAAAAGTCAACAGTAATTATCATGTGGATGGTGAGTTGTTTGGGGACTTTGTTTTGTTTCATTTTTTGTTTATGTATATTTCTATGGTTTCTGTAATGACCTCTTGTTTAAAAAACCAGATTGATGAGTTCCTTGTAATTTCAATGATACTAAAAATTGTTTCTGCTTTTATTTTTCAGATTAACAAAATACATTGTGTTATTATGTTTCACTAAATTTTTGAAGGCTGTCGGACTTTTCGAATCATATGATCTCCTAAAAGCTGTTCACATTGTTCAATTCATTTTTATATTAAAACTTGGGTGAGTGTGTGGATTTTTTTTTCTTGATTTTTTTATTTCTTTGAAAATCCTGTTTTAACAGAGTATCTTTAAGAAACTTTACATGCAATATTTTGTTTGTTCCTCCTGACAAGTATTTGATAAATTGTTTTAACTGGGAGTATACTTAAAATTAGAGCTACAAAGAGACTGAAAAGAAAAGGGATTGTTGTGCTCTAATCACTTGCCTAAACACAGACTTTGATGAGATTTTTGCAAATTGATTTTAATATCTGGCTTAATAGAGGATAGCCAGATTCTCATAAGTGCCTCAGTATTGAACCTGTTGCAGTATTAGCAATTTCGCTCTATACTCCTGGGAGAATAAGAGTGAAAGGGGCAGATAATGTCTTGGTATTTCTTTGAAAATCATTTTAACCTTGCTGACTTCCTGAAAGGGTCTCAGGGACACTAGGGATTCCTACACTATTTGACTGACACAACCTAATCTTCAAACAGGCACAGGGTGTTATCTGAGGCCTGTCTTGGAACAAATATTCCTTATTTTCTAAGTTAAACCATGGTTGGGCTGTGTTCACTACATAATCTTTTCTTAGTACAGTCCTCATACAGTATGAACATTAAATTATCCTACTTATAAGAAATGCTTTTTTTTTTTCTTTTTTGAGACACAGTCTCACTCTGTCACCAGGCTGGAGTGCAGTGGCGTGATCTTGGCTCACTGCAAGATCACTGCCTCCCGGGTTCAAGCAGTTCTCCTGCCTCAGCCTCCCGAGTCGCTGGAACTACAGGTGCGGTGCTCACCACCATGCCCAACTAATTTTTGTATTTTTAACAGAGACAGGGTTTCACCATGTTGGCCAGGATGGTCTCAATCTCTTGACCTTGTGATCCGCCCGCCTCAGCCTCCCAAAGTGCTGGGATTACAGGCATGAGCCACCACGCCCAGCCTACATATAAGAAATTCTGAATAAAGATTTCTTGGATCTTGAGATTGATAGTGACCACCCTCTCTGTTAATAAAAACCAATTAAAGACTCTTGGGAGTCAGCTGGGTGCGGTGGCTCACACCTATAATCCCAGCACTTTGGGAGGCCAACGGGGGTCGATCACCTGAGGTCAGGAGTTGGAAACCAGCCTGGCCAACGTGGCAAAACCCCATCTCTACTAAAAATACAAAAATTAGCCAAGCATGGTGGCACATGCCTGTAGTCCCAGCTACTAGGGGGTCTGAGACAGGAGGATCGCTTGAACCTGGGAGGCGGAGGTTGCAGTGAGCTGAGATTGTGCCATTGTACTCCAGCCTGGGCAATAGAGCGAGACTCCATTTAAAAAAAACACTCTTTGGAGTATAATTTTGGTAATTTGGGAAATAGATTATTGATTAAGAAATATTAAGCCACCAGTTATGTGCTTTTTTTATTTTTTATTTATTTTTTTTTTTTGAGACAGTCTGGCTCGGTTGCCCAGGATGGAGTGCAGTGGCTCAATCCACTCACTGCAGCCTCTGCCTCCTGGGTTCAAGCAATTCTGCCTCAGCCTCCTGAGTAGCTAGGATTACAGGTGTGTCCCACCATGGCTGGCTAATTTTTGTATTTTTTTTTAGTAGACACGGGGTTTTCCCATGTTGGCCAGGCTGGTCTCCAACTCCTGACCTCAGGTGATCTGCCCACCTCAGCCGCCCAAAGTGCTGGGGTTACAGGCTTGAGCCACCATGCCTGACCAAGTTGTGTACATTTTTATACAACTGTTTTGGCAATGTGAAAGGTAGGGACGTATAATTAGTAATTTCTTCATTTTCATTATACTATTTCAAGATTTATTACTGAATTTTAGAGAAAATAGGAATTATTTTCTTTGGTATTTTAAGATATAAAAAAAATTGTGACTCCTTTACTTTTGTGGCTTGTTAGCTGGTTCTGAAGACAGAAAATAAGAGTTCTCGGCCAGGCGTGGTTGCTCATGCCTGTTTTCCCAGCAGCTTGGGAGGCCAAGGAAGGCAGATCAACCGAGGTCAGGAGTTCGAGACCAGCCTGGCCAACATGTTGAAACCCTGTCTCTACTAAAAATACGAAAAATTGGCTGGGCATGGTGGCGCGTGCCTGCAATCCCCGCTACTCAGGAGGCTGAGGCAGGAGAATTGCTTGAACCAGGAGGTGGAGGTTGCAGTGAGCCAAGATCATGCCACTGCACTCCAGCCTGGCAACAAAGCAAGACCCTATCTCAAAAAAAAAAAAAAAAAAGTTCTCTAAGTGTTGAAAAGGAGTTTTACTAAAATGAGTATAATTCTCCAGTATGATTTATTCAGAGGATAACACTTCAAGTTCTGGCATATTTGTTTAAAATAAGTGTCTTTACTTAAAACTGTATCTTGTGTCTGATATTGATTAATATTAATATATTAATGTTTTAATATTTACAGGACTGCATTTTTTATGGTTTTGTTTCAAAAGCCATTTTCTTCTGGGAAAACTATTACCAAACACCAGGTAAGATCTTTGCAGAATCTTTTATTCCTAGCAGCTTCTTGTTTAGTGGGCCAGGATGCAGTGCTTATGTTTTAATAATGGGTACTTAATAATTTAAGATATGCCACAGAACAATTTTAGAGTTAACTTGCTCTTGTCTTTTCTGAATGGAGACTTTAAACCATAAAGTACTCAGATCATGAAATGTCTTAAGAGGCTAAAAAAAATTATAAAGCATTCATGTAATTGTTTTCTTCAGTACACACTTCTTATTCTGAAAGATTTACAAATTGGACATGAAAGCATGCCCAAGAGCCTAGTACAAATATCACTGGAAAGCTGACAAAGCATAGGGGTTAAGAGTGAGGTTTCTGGAGTCAAAGGCATGTTCTGTCTGTCCTCCTTACTGACCTTTACTTTGGGCAAGTTACTTGATTTCTCTCTACCTTAATTTGCTCACCTGTAAAATGGAGATAATAGTAACTTCCTAATGGAACTGTGAGGAAAAAATGAATTAATGCTTATGAAGTTTTTGGAATGATGCCTCATCATTGTGACAGTGTGACACCCTCATGATCATTGTCACTATTCTCTTTAGGCAGCTGTGCTTCAAACTAGAACTGTCCTACATTTTGCATAATCATCTCACATCATCACTTATTTGGGCAGCAGTTATACCATACTACATGTTTGCTTTATACCATGACTTACAAACCTGTGTCATAATTTTTTTATTAGAAAGACAAATTTAAGTACTTCTGTTTCAGAGACCAAGAACATTTTTTAAAATAGGATTAACAGTCTAAGCCCCATCTTAACTTTTTTCTCTCCTTTCAGATAATTGGATCACTAAAAATTCCTGGTAGAAAAGAATTTAAAGACAAAAAGTTAAATGATCCTAGGAAACTAGTGAGAAACTGAGAAATCATAAAATTGTACTCTGAAGAAAAAGATTTCAAAATCTACTAGCAGACAAGAATATAGATAATGGAAAACAGAATACTGTCTTTTTTTTTTTTTTTTTTTTTTTTGAGAAAGAGTCTTGCTCCATCGCCCAGGCTGCAGTGCGGTGGCGCAACCTCCACCTCCCAGGTTCAAGCGATTCTCCTGCCTCAGCCTCCTGAGTAGCTGGGATTACAGGCATCTGCCACCACACTCAGCTCATTTTTGTATTTTTAGTACAGATGGGGTTTCACCATATTGGCCAGTCTGGTCTTGAACTCCTGACCTCAGGTGATCCACCTGCCTCAGCCTCACAAAGTGCTAGGATACAGGCGTGAGCCACCACACCCAGCCCAGAATACTGTCTTGGAAATCTAGACTTAGTCAAGGGATCTTATGTGTTCTACTTAATTTCAAAATACGTAATTATTTCACCTTTAAAATATTTGTTATTATTATCTTTCTGTATTTTATTTAAAATTGGAATATACAGCAAAATATATGTGACTGAAATTTTTAATTTTTTTGTTTCCATTTATAGTGGATCAAAATATTTAAACATGCAGTTGCTGGGTGTATTATTTCACTCTTGTGGTTTTTTGGCCTCACTCTTTGTGGACCACTAAGGTAAATAAAAATGCGTATTTTGAATGTGTGTTTGTATTTCTTCATTTTGAATATTGTTTTTGTTCCACTGTGTTTTATGTCAAATATTTATCTGTGCAAATGTGTCTGGCACTTTTATAGCATCAGAGAGAATTCAACAAATAGAAGAAACCTGTTGAGTTTCTGGACTGGTTCTTTGGTGAATACCATTAATAAATTTATTCATGATTTGTCATAGATAGTCTACTAGTTAGAATTCCAAGTTTCAGAAAATTTTTAGCATATATGGCTTTTTAATCATTTATTCGTGATCCCTGTTAACAGCTTAGAAGCTATAATAAAAGGTCTGAAGTGGTAAATAAAATCAGCCAATAAGAAGAATAAAATCTCTAAAAGCACTCATTTTTTGCACAATTTTGCAAGTACTCTCATAAATAAACGTCTCAGAAGTAGTATATCAGTTATCAGATTAAATGCATGGTGGATAAAGTAAACTACTCCCATTTCATATTTCCCTAGATCTATATAGATTAGTCTTTTTCTGCAAGTGGACTGGTTTAAGGAGGAAATGCTTAGCAACCACTTGATAGGAGTTGTATCATCTCCTATCTGTGTATGAGCATTCTTTTAACATTTCCCCATCTGTGAAGGATTTTACTTAGTGAATAAGTGTAAGAAAAAATGCCTTGCCATGAGAGTGAGAGGTAAGGAGTGAAATGAAGAATGTTCTTGGCCAGCACTGTGGCTCACGCCTATAACGCTAGCACTTTGGGAGGCCAAGGGGTGGATCATTTGAAGTTAGGAATTGGACACCACCTAGCCGACATAACGAAATCCTGCCTTTATTTAAAAATATACAAAAATTAGCCAGAAATCACTTGAACTCAGGAGGCAAAGGTTGCAGTGAGCCAAGATCACGCCACTGCACTGCAGCCTAGGCAACAGAGCGAGACTCCATCTCAAAAAAAAAAGAATGTCCTAAAGCAGGGATCCCCCACTCCCTGGCTACAGACCAGTATGGCTTCGTAACCCAATAGGAACCAGGCCGCAGAGCAGGAGGTGAGCCATGGGGGAGCAAGCATTACTGCGTGAGCTCTGCCTCCTGTCAGATCAGCAGTGGCATTAGATTCTCATAGGAGCACAAACCCTATTGTGAACTGTGCATGGGAGGGATCTCGGTTGTATGCTCCTTATGAGAATCTAATGTCTGATGATCTGAGGTGGAACAGTTTCATCCTGAAACATCCCCCCACCACTGCTGTCTGGAAAAATTATCCTCCAGGAAGCCAGACCCTGGTGCCAAAAAGATTTGGAGACCACTGTTCTAAAGGATCCCACTCAGAATAGTGGGGTAGACAGAGTGGAAAGTGAAAGGTGAGAAATGTTGAAATGCCTTGTGAAAAGTCCTTTCCCCTCTCATGGCCAATAGAATAGCTTCTGGATTGGGATCCCTTTGACTTGTTTGCTATGTACTTTGTCAGATGCAGAGTAGGTATAATTGGAAATGTCATATCTCTAGCCACAGCTGCAGCTTGGAGGGGTGAGAAAGCTAGCTGAATTTCCTAGCATGGGAAGAGGTTTTTCACCTTATGCTTGAATATAATTGAATATGATTGAGTGCTGCTATTGCTTATCATCTGCAGTATTTTAAATTTGTTATTCATGAAGTTATGTTTTGGTTCTTGTGTTTCTATATTACTGTCCTTTTGTGTTACAATAAGGAGGGAAAGAGGAAGTACTTACATTTTTACTTGGCTCCCTATTTAGTCATCTAGCTCCTAACCTTATCACTACCAACACTGCCCTCTCATTCTTCTACTAAAACCATCATACAGTTTCTCAATTGCAAAATCTTTAATCCCAGCATATTGGGAGGGCGAAGTGGGCAGATTACTTGAGCCCAGAAGTTCAAGACCAGCCTGGACAAAATGGCAAAATCCCATCTCTACAAAAAATACAAAAAATTAGCCAGGCATGGTGCTGTGTGCATGTAATCCCAGCTACCCAGAAGGCTGAGGTGGAAGAGATCACCTGACCTCAGGAGGTAGAAGCTTAACCTTAGCATACTTTACTCTTTTGTAAAAACACCTTAAAACATAAACACATTGTACAACTGTACAAAAATATTTTCTTTCTTTATATCCTTACTCTATAACTTTTTTCTGATTTTAATTTTTTTCAACTTTTTTTGTTTTTTTGGAGACAGGATCTTGCTCTGTTGTTCAGGCTAGAATATATGGCACAATATTGGCTCACTGCAACCTCCATCTCCTTGGTTCAAGGGATCCTCCCACCTCAGCCTCACCAGTAGCTGGGACTACAGGCACCTACCACCACACCTGGCTAACTTTTGTATCTTTTTTGATAGAGAGCAGGTTTCCCCATGTTGCCTAGGCTGGTCTCAAACTCCTGGGCTCGGATCCACCCTTCTCGCCCTCCCAAAGTGCTGAGATTACAGGCATGAGCCACTGCTTCTGGCACTTTTTTGTTAAAAACTAAGACATGCACGCATTAGCCTATACCTACACAGGGTCAGGATTATCAATATTACTGTCTTCCACCTCCACATCTTGTCCCACTAGAAAGTTTTCAGGGTCAGTAACATGCAAAGAATTGTCATTTCCTATGATAACAATGCTTTCTTCTGGGATACCTCCTGAAGGACCTGCCTGAAGCTATTTTACAGTTAACTTTTTCTTTTTTGAAACCACTATTTGAAGTCAAAGGATATAGTTACCTTTGTTTTTAACAAGCAAAAGTACATTCTAAAGTAATTAAAAGTATAGTATAATAAACACCTAAATCAGTAGCATAGTCATTTATTATCATTATACAGGCTTATGTTCTGTAAATAATTGTATGTACTATATTATATGACTGGCAGTGCAGTAGGCTTGTTTACACCAGCATCACCAGAAACACACGAGTAATGCATTAACGCTAGGTGATTGGAATTTTTCAGCTCCATTATAATCTTATGGGAACACCATCGTATATATGTGGTCTATCATTGACCAAAATGATGTTATACAGCACATGGCGCACATGGCTATACGTTGCCTGTAAATTTTTTTTTTTTTTTTTTTTTTTTTTTTGAGATAAAGTCTTGCTCTGTCACCAGGCTGGAGTGCAGCGGCCCGATCTTGGCTTACTGCAACCTCCGCCTCCCGAGTTCAAGTGATTCTCCTGCCTCAGCCTCCCGAGTAGCTGGGATTACAGGCGCGTGCCACCATGCCCAGCTAATTTTTGTATATTTAGTAGAGACAGGGCTTCACCATGTTGGCCAGAGTGGTCTCGATCTCTTGACCTCCTGATCCGACTGCCTCGGCCTCCCAAAGTGCTGGGATTATAGGCGTGAGCCACCGCACCCAGCACCGCACCCAGCACCGCACCCAGCCACATTGCCTGTATTTTTTGGCTTACTGCAGACAGTGCTGGTATGAGCAACCTTGTAAGTGTTACTTGATACATATCTATACAAGAATAAGAAATCTTTATGATGTAATTCTATGAGGGGTATGATTGGGTATTTGTAGCTTCAGTCTTTCTAAGGTAGATAATGCCAAACTATTTTCTAAAGCGGTTGTACCTATTTATTTTTCTTATGTTTTGTGAAATCAAGGGGAAATGTTTTTCTTTCTCTAACTCTAGTTGAATTCATGCGTCTTGAT
Source organism: Macaca nemestrina (assembly GCF_043159975.1). Classification (NCBI taxonomy): domain Eukaryota; kingdom Metazoa; phylum Chordata; class Mammalia; order Primates; family Cercopithecidae; genus Macaca; species Macaca nemestrina. Next base: position 106,178,116 of record NC_092130.1, on the reverse strand, counting down.
AAAGATAAATTACATTTCATGAATGATAATGTTTTATTTTTGTAGGACTTTGCTGCTATTTGAACACAGTGACATTGTTGTCATTTCACTACTCAGTGTTTTGTTCACCAGTTCTGGAGGAGGACCAGCAAAGGTAGAATTTTCCATTATCAGTTACTTGGAAATGGAAAGTATGTACGTCATATATTATCCAAAGGAATAAAATCTTATCTTTCACCATTTAAAAGAATGCAGGGAGGCTGAGCACGATGGCTCATGCCTGTAATCCCAGCAACGTGGGAGGTTGAGGTGAGCGAATTACATGAGGTCAGGAGCTTGAAACCAGCCTAGCCAACATGGTGAAATCCTGTCTCTACTAAAAATGCAAAAATAAGCTGGGCATGATGACGGGCACCTATAATCCCAGCTACTCTGGAGGCTGAGGCACAAGAATTGTTTGAACCCGGGAGGTGGAGGTTACAGTGAGCTGAGATCATGCCACTGTGCTCCAACCTGGGCGATAGAGTGAGACTCAGCCTCAAAAAAAACAAAAACGGGCTTTTTCTGCTAGTTTTACATTTTCTTACAAATATTTTTTGGTTTTGAAGAATTCTGTAAGTTTGCAAAAATAGATGTTTGTAAAAATATAAAATAATCTATAGTTGAAGAAATTTCTGAACATGAAAACAGTGGAAAATGATCTTGAAATGATTATAGATTCCCAGGAAGTTGCTAAAATAGTACATAGAGGACCCTCACCCTTCATTTAGTTTCCCCGAAAGGTAACTTCTTAACCAACTCAAGTACACTATCAAAACCGGGCAATTAGACCTAGTATTTCATATCACAATAGGGTGACCATAATCAATAATAATTTGATTGTACATTTAAAATAACTATAAGAGTATAACTGAATTATTTGTAACACAAAAGCTAAATGCTCGAGGGGATGGATACCCCGTTTTACATGATGTGATTATACACATTGCATGCCTATATCAAAACATCTCATGTACCCCGTAAATACGTATACCTACTATGTACCCACAAAAATTTAAAAAAAAAAAAAGGAAATTAAAATTGGTGCAATCCATAGACCTTACGCAGATTTTACCAATTTTACATACAATCGTGTGTGTGTATGTATGTATGTATGCATGTAGTTCTATGAAATTTTGTCATGTATGTAGATTTATGTAACCGTTACAAGCAAGATAGACAACTGATGCATCACCACAATGATCTCTTTCATGTTGTACTCATGCACCTTTCCCCCAAACCCCCTACTCATTCTTAAACCCGTAAATCATTTTTGAAAAATAACTAGGCCGGGCGCGGTGGCTCAAGCCTGTAATCCCAGCACTTTGGGAGGCCGAGACGGGCGGATCACGAGGTCAGGAGATCGAGACCATCCTGGCTAGCACGGTGAAACCCCATCTCTACTAAAAAATACAAAAAACTAGCCGGGCGAGGTGGCGGGCGCCTGTAGTCCCAGCTACTTGGGAGGCTGAGGCAGGAGAATGGCATAAACCTGGGAGGCGGAGCTTGCAGTGAGCTGAGATCCGGCCACTGCACTCCAGCCTGGGCGACAGAGCGAGACTCCGTCTCAAAAAAAAAAAAAAAAAAAAAAAAAAAAAAGAAAAATAACTAAAAACTTGTTAAATTTAAATTATGATGAACATTTATCTAACATTTTGCCACCTAAGTATTCCTATTCATCCTAAGTGACTCAAGTATTATCTTTTTGTTAAATGAGCTACCAATCTACAGTTCCAAACTGTTAGAACTATACAGTGTTTCTGTTTTACCCAATTAAACACTTCCTTGCTGGGTCTGACTGGCAGACCCTGACTGAACGACAAATGCACTCAGACACAGGTATTTAGTGAAGGAGTGGGCTAGGGGACCAGGCCACTTACAGACCCCAAGGAGGGTGGTATAAAGAGTCAGCAGCTGCAGCTCTGACAAGCTGGCACTGTGGGCATTTATTCAGTATAGATTTAATGACAAAGGCTTTGAATCAACATGCTTTGGGGGTAAATAACATTGATGACCCCCTACGTAGAGAGCAGTCTTGAGCGCAGATGATCAAAGGTCGGTTTTAGGACAACATGAGTAAACAAGCTATTTAGATAAACTCCTGTACATTCCCTTGTATCTAAGCCTTAAGCTTTTAGGCTTCTGATAAGAGAATCTGGCTGCCTTCAGTCAGAGTATCTCAAAACTTGCAAAACCCCCTGGCCTTCCAAGAAGGTTTGCTTCTATTCCTGTAATTTCTCCCACTACCGAGACCGATCTCCCACACTTCTGTGCATGGTGCATTTTCCTAGACATAGAGGAAAGGATACATAAAGACAAATATGGTGTAATAGTCCCTATTCTGAAAAGGACTTTCAAGCAAAGTAGTGGAGAGAGATAAATGAAGTAATGAAGTGAACAAAGTAATATGCCAAGTAGAGCAGAGTAAAAGAATACTCTGCCTGCAGATTTCATACTGGGTCATTAATATTAAAGCATGGGCCACTGTTTAATCCTTTCCCTTCACTAATAGAGTACTCCAAAATAAATTTCACGGATTGAAGAGCTTTGTGAGTTTACAAAATAGACATTTGTAAAAACATAGAATAAAATATATAGATGGAGAAAATTCTGAGCATAAAAGCAGTGGAAGAAATCACAAAGGGAAAACTGACTATATTTGGCTTCATAATGATTATAAACTTAGCGTATAACAGAAATCAGTATGTAAACAAAAAACTAACAACAACAAAAATTGCCACAAATAAGTTTTATGTTTCTTTCAAAGTATAAATCACCCATTTCAGTTTAAAAAATGTTTAAGATCCTTGGCAGGAAATCAGCAAAAAACTGGGAATGACAACTCACAAAAGAAATAAAAATGACTTGCAAACATTAAAAAAAAAAGTTTTCCTCCTTAAGTAACTAGAAATGAGAGTGTTCTCATTAGTGTGAGAAATGGATCAGGGCATCAGTCCAGGATTTGATGATTGTTTTTTTTCTTTTTTTTTTTTTTGAGATGGAGTCTCACTGGATTGCCCAGGCTGGAGTGCAGTGGTACCCTCTTGGCTCACTGCAACCTCCACCTCCCAGGTTCAAGCAATTCTTCTGCCTCAGCCTCCCTAGTAGCTGAGATTACAGACACATGCCACTATACCCAGCTAATTTTTGTATTTTTAGTAGAGATAAGGTTTCACTATGTTGGCCAGGCTGGTCTTGAACTCCTGACCTTGTGATCTGCCCGCCTTGGCCTCCCAAAGTTCTGGGATTACAGGCGTGAACCACCACGCCCGGCCTTTTTTTTTGAGACAGAGTTTCACTCTGTCACCCAGGCTGGAGTGCAGTGGCACGATCTCGGCTCACTGCAACCTCTACTGCCCAGGTTCAAGCAATTCTCCTGCCTCAGCCTTCTGAGTAGCTGGAATTACAGGTGCCACCGCACCTGGCTAATTTTTGTACTTTTAGTAGAGACGGGGTTTCACCATATTGGTCAGGCTGGTCTTGAACTCCTGACCTCGTGATCCACCTGCCTCAGCCTCCCAAAGTGCTGGGATTACAGGCGTGAGCCACCGTGCCCGGCCTTTTTTTTCTTGATTATGAGACTGAAGCATTACAAAATTCTCAGTTGCCTTCTTTGTTAACAAAAGATTAAGTTATGTTCTCTGTATTTGATTGTTGTTGATGTTGCCATATCCTAACTCAGTGAAAACTTAAGAAATTTAAAATTACACGGTTTTTCTTATGTGTAGAATACTGAATTTTGTTGTAATACCACACTAACAGAGAATTTATCCATTATAGTGGTAATCATATAATGAATAGAACAGTATCCTCACTTTGCATTGTAAACTTTAATAGAAGTATTGTATTATACTTCCATTGTAGTTATATATAATACACCTATGTATCCATATATAATAGGTATTCTACAAGTATATGTATCATACAAGACATGTTATACCTGTAAATTTGTAAATATAGAATGTATAGTAATGCTATTTAGCCAGGCACAGTGGCTAATGCCTGTAATCCCAGGACTTTGGGAGACCAAGGCGGGCGGATCACAAGGTCAAGAGATCGAGACCAGCCTGGCCAACATGGTGAAACCCCGTCTGTACTAAAAATGCAAAAATTAGCCAAGCATGGTGATGTGCACCTGTAATCCCAGCTACTCAGGAGGCTGAGGCAAGAGAATCACTTGAACCCGGGAGATGGAGGTTGCAGTGAGCTGAGATTGCGCCACTGCACTCCAGCCTAGGCAACAGAGTGAGACTCTTCTCAAAAAAAAAAAAAAAGGAATGTATAGTAATGCTATTTAGATTGCTCTTGAAGCTACCTTTCTGAAATATTTACATAAACTAAGCTAATAATTTTCTTTTATGAAAACCTTTTTCCTCAACCTGGACAACATGGCTAGACCTGGTCTCTACAAATAAAAAATTAACTAGGCATGGTAGCACATGCCTGTGGTCCCAGCTATTTGGTAGGCTGAGGCAAGAGGATCACTGGAGCCCAGGAATTGTAGGCTGCAGTGAGCTGTGTTCATGCCACTGTACTCCAGCCTGGGTGACGCAAGACTTGTCTGGGAAAAAAAAAAAAAAAAAAAAAAACTTTTCCCTGGAATGAGAACGTAAATTTTAAGTTTATCAGCTTTTTAAGTACTTTATACTTTACTAGATCTTCGAAATGACTTTGCTGGTTTTATCATGCCCTCTGGATTATTTTTCTGTAGAGGAGTAGTATCTAGAATATTCTTTATTCCTTGCATATTGTAGAGTAAAACAAGTTCCTACTAGTTATTCTTTAGCTACTTGGGCTTTTCAACCAAAAGTAAAGTAGCATTTAGGAAGGTTGATTCTGTAAACAGTAACAATTTGAGCACAGTAATATGTCTAGCCATGTTAGCAAAGAGATAATCAACGTTATGATTAGTTTATATCTCTTTGATGTCTTACTGCTAATACTGTAAGCTTATCTAAGAGCTTTAATGTCAGATGTTTTTTCAGTTTTTTAATGCATTTTTGTAAATGCTTACTTGAGAAAATGTTTTTCTACGGTCTTAAAAATCAACCCTTGAAAAAGTCATCCTTGATGTTATTTTCTTTATTTTCAGACAAGGGGAGCTGCTTTTTTCATTATTGCTGTGATCTGTTTATTGCTTTTTGACAATGATGATCTCATGGCTAAAATGGCTGAACACCGTATCCTTTTGGAATAGATCAGAGTTGTTTAAAGTCTTGCAGAAAACTACAAGGCTGGAACAATGGAAAAAGAAAGGATGAGTGAATTAAACTGATCAATGATGAATGAAACTTTCATAGATTAATGTAGATATTCTAAATCACTATTCAAATAATGAACAAACTCATTATAAGTTAAATATTTTATAGCGTCTCTGTATCACCTACAGTACCCTAAATTTTCAGAAAGGTAGGGACATTGAAAGAATATTTTGGAATGTCCTGGTGTTGGGGGAAAAAAAAAAAAAGGTGATTTGCCACTCAACATGATGTTTGCTCCCTTATCATTTAACAATTTAAATGCTCATAAATGAAAAACCTTTGGTATCTTCTTGCCTGAAAGAAAAAGTTCAAATTCCCTTAACCCAGTATTCATTGTCTTGCTCTAAATTATCATCTCTAGCTCAGCCCCAACTCTTCTCTTGTAGAAACCCAACTCTCTAGTCAAATATACCTACTCATTTTACTCTACAGACATGCCTTTTTTCTATTTTCTATTCATACATCCTTACCCACTCCATCCAGCAGAACTCCAAGCACCAGTTTTTATTCTTCTGTTACTGATACTCACTGCCCTAAAACTTACTAGTAAACTAATAATAATTTTCTTTGTTACAATGAGGGAGAAGAGTATGACTTTGGAAAAGCTCCAGGTTGCTTGTGATACAACCTCTATTGCCCACCCTCTTTTGCTTGCCACTTACTCTGCTAAGATTTATGTGGTCATTGACTTAGAAGACAGATTTAGGACTCATTTTACAAGTCAGTTTTAAAGGGCAACCTTAATTCTACTGGACAGGAGTGGTCCAGGGAGATTCCTTGCTCATGTACCTTTGTTGTACTTAAAGTATGTATGCAATATGTCTTTTAGAGGTTAACTACTAAAATCTGGCAAGTTTATCTTAAGCACTATTATAATTGTTTTGGAGACAACAAAATAAATACAGGCATTCCAATTTATAAATGAGGTCCTGGAATTAAATGTTAGATTGTTTTATTTTGTTTTGTTTTGTTTTTAAGTGAAACACATTATTGAAAGTAATTAGGTTTGGGGCCCCCAGATCAGTCTAAATGCAATCCAAAATAGTGTAACTAAAATTTCAGGAGAACTTCAGGTGTCAAAGAGTGACTTTTTGGAATTTTTTTCCTTTACTTCAACTCACTTAGCTGAGGGACATCATGACAGTGCTCTAACTCATATGCTTTACACAGCCATTGCCTTCTTAGGTGTGGCAGATCACAAGGTATGATTTATTTGTTCCTAACAAAATCAAAAGATTCTGAAAAGTTGTAGCAACTATAACTTTAAAGGTACATTTAAAATAAATTATCAGCTGGGCCCAGTGGCTTACGCCTGAAATCCCAGCACTTTGGGAGGCTGAGGCAGGTGGATCACCTGAGGTCGGGAGTTCAAGACCAGCCTGACCAACATAGAAAAACCCTGTCTCTACTAAAAATACAAAATTAGCCAGGTGTGGTGGCGCATGCCTATAATCCCAGCTCCTCAGGAGGCTGAGGCAGAAGAATCACTTGAACCCAGGAGGCCAAGGTTGCAGTGAGCCAAGGTTACGCCATTGCACTTCAGCCTGGGCAACAAAAGTGAAACTTTGTCTCAAAAAAAAAAATTTACCATTAATTTATAACATTGCCTGCGATTTAAGTAGTTAAGTAATTCAGTATATGGGAAAAATATACTAGTTCCATTTCTTTAAATATTATGTTAGCCTGGTGTGGTGGTGTGTGCCAGTAGTCCCAGCTACTTGGGAGGCTGAGACAGGAGGATCTCTTTGATCACAGGAGTTTGAGGCTGCAGTGAGCTGTGATCAGGCCACTATACTTCAGCCTGGGTGACAGAGCAAGACCCCGTCTCTGGGGGAAAAAAAAAAAATCATGTATTTAAGGATTGACTATTGAACTGTATGTGTTTCTAATGAGACTTATCTAATTTTACTCACAGGGTGGAGTATTATTGCTAGTACTGGCTTTGTGTTGTAAAGTTGGTTTTCATACAGCTTCCAGAAAGCTCTCTATTGACGTTGGTGGAGCTAAACGTCTTCAGGCTTTATCTCATCTTGTTTCTGTGCTTCTCTTGTGCCCATGGGTCATTGTTCTTTCTGTGACAACTGAGGTAAGATAGGAGCAAGGATTTATTGCTATTAAATTGCTAGTAAAATGAATTGCTATTAAATTTTTAGTTCACTATATTCAATAAATTGTATTTTAATTTGAGGTTGAAAGTGGCTTAAATTGTCTTTGCTTTTTCTTTGTAGTTTTTTTTTTTTTTAATTGGAGTTAATTTTATTGTTTATAGAAAATACAAATCAAAGGCTATTACATTTATATATCCCTCACATTCCTATGGCCCAAAAGAATCATTTGAAGAAGCAGCAATTAACCATGTGTTAGGCTTAAGGATTGTGTGTCGCCTAGTGTTTATCGAATGATTACACAATAGTGCTTTTGTTTTTTAAAACTTTGGAGAATACTGAGAAAATGTACCAATATCTTACAGCTTTTATAAGTTGGCATATTATGAATCATATTGAATCATGCGATTATTTATATATTAAAAGATTAACAGAAACATCTTGTAAGATGTGAACTTTATACATGTATAGTCTTGACAATTCTTTTTTTTAATTTCTAGAGTAAAGTCGAGTCTTGGTTTTCTCTCATTATGCCTTTTGCAACGGTTATCTTTTTTGTCATGATCCTGGATTTCTATGTGGATTCCATTTGTTCAGTCAAAATGGAAGTTTCCAAATGTGCTCGTTATGGATCCTTTCCCATTTTTATTAGTGCTCTCCTTTTTGGAAATTTTTGGACACATCCAATAACAGACCAGCTTCGGGCTATGAACAAAGCAGCACACCAGGAGAGCACTGAACACGTCCTGTCTGGAGGAGTGGTAGTGAGTGCTATATTCTTCATTTTGTGTAAGCATTTTCCCCCTTGTTTTTATTTTAACAAATTTCTATTTATGGATTTTGATGGTCAAATCATTTACTTAATTTGGGAAATTCTTCAGTGCTTGCATTTAGTGCTGACAGTTACTGTGTTGGTTTTGGTAGCTTAAACTTCTAAAATTTAAACAATATTCTTTTTTTCTCTTTGTAGCTGCCAATATCTTATCATCTCCCTCTAAGAGAGGACAAAAAGGTACCCTTATTGGATATTCTCCTGAAGGAACACCTCTTTATAACTTCATGGGTGACGCTTTTCAGCATAGCTCTCAGTCAATCCCTAGGTTTATTAAGGAATCACTAAAACAAATTCTTGAGGAGAGTGACTCTAGGCAGATCTTTTACTTCTTGTGCTTGAATCTGGTAAGATTTTTAAATGTTAATTGGCATATCCTAAAAGCATAATATTTTAATTTTGACAGTTCTTGTATAAGTTTAGTACTTCCCAAATTTCTGATAATAAGATGGGCTAAAATTTAAATTTCTTTTAAGTATAATAGCAAGATTACAAGATCATATTCAGACTACTTAGGCAATTCTTAAGTCGTGTGCCACCATGCCCAGCCATTTAAGCAAACAATTTGTGAGGCATTTTAGAAGCATTGATTTAGTATGTTCCTTCAAATCAGTAAATATAGTAGCATTTAAAGAATTCTAATAACTTACAGGATCTCACTATTAGCAATCAGTGTTACAAATCACCTATTGCTAACATTTTATAACCTAGTTTATTATTTTTTATAGACATATAAACAAAACCATTTTTAAATAGTTTGTAAAATGGATTTATCTTAGTTTTTTACAATTTAATAGTTTGTAAAATGGATTTATCTTGGTTTTTTACAATTTGTGTGAAATAGGGTTTCTAATATAAGTGGCAGTTAAATAACTAAACAATTATAGCAGATCTTCAAGTAAATTTGGATAATTAAGGGTTAAAATCCTCCTAATTGAAACATAGTTCCCAACATACTCCTCCCTTTTTTGTGTGTGTGTGATATTTTTAGCTTTTTACCTTTGTGGAATTATTCTACGGCGTGTTGACGAACAGTCTGGGCCTGATCTCAGATGGATTTCACATGCTCTTTGACTGCTCTGCTTTGGTCATGGGACTTTTTGCTGCCCTGATGAGTAGGTGGAAAGCCACTCGGATTTTCTCTTATGGGTAGGTACATTGACTATTGAGGTGGTATATCTTAAGTGCAAATTCCATGTTAAGGAACAGAATTATGTTACTTATATTACTTTTAGTACAAATAATTTCCAAATCTTCATTTTTAAAAAATATGAAGTAAATAAGGGGATATTAATTGGGCATTTGATAAATACTGAATGGAATTAAGCTCAAAGGTTATGCTCCCTTGGCCGAGCACGGTGACTCATGCCTGTAATCCTAGCACTTTGGGAGGCCAAGGCAGGCAGATCACCTGAGGTCAGGAGTTCGAGACCAGCCTGGCCAACATGGTGAAACCTCGTCTGTACTAAAAATACAAAAATTAGCTGGGTATGGTGGCACGCACCTGTAGCCCCAGCTACTCGGGAAGCTGAGGCAGGAGAATCGCTTGAACCCAGAAGGCGGAGGTTGCAGTGAGCCAAGATCGCACCACTGCACTCCAGCCTGGGCAACAGAGTGAGACTATGTCTCAAAAAAAAAAAAAAAAGAGAGGGCCGGGTGCAGTGGCTAACGCCTGTAATCCTAACATTTTGGGAGGCCAAGGCGGGCGGATCACGAGGTCAGGAGATGAGACCATCCTGGCTAACATGGTGAAACCCCGTCTCTACTAAAAATACAAAAAAATTAGCCGGGCATGGTGCTGGGTACTTGTAGTCCCAGCTACTTGGGAGGCTGAGGCAGGAGAATGGTGTGAACCTGGGAAGTGGAGCTTGCAGTGAGCCAAGATTGTGCCACTGCACTCCAGCCTGGGCAATAGAGCGAGACTCCGTCTCAAAAAAAAAAAAAAAAGAGGCCAGGCACGGTGGCTCAAGCCTGTAATCCCAGCACTTTGGGAGGCCGAGACGGGCGGATCACGAGGTCAGGAGATCAAGACCATCCTGGCTAACACGGTGAAACCCCGTCTCTACTAAAAAATACAAAAAACTAGCCGGGCAAGGTGGCAGGCGCCTGTAGTCCCAGCTACTTGGGAGGCTGAGGCAGGAGAATGGCGTAAACTCGGGCGGCGGAGCTTGCAGTGAGCTGAGATCCGGCCACTGCACTCCAGCTTGGGCGACAGAGCGAGACTCCGTCTCAAAAAAAAAAAAAAAAAAGAGACTGTAAAGAAGGACTTTGATGAATATGTAAAATTTTAACAAACAGATATATATATATATCTAGATATAAAATATATCTATATATTTTTATAAAATTATATAGATATATTTTTAATATAATATAATATTATATTATATTATATATAATATTATATATATTTTTAATATAATATAATATAATATTTGTTATATATATAATATTATATATTATATATTATATTTATTATATTTTATAAAAAATATATAGATATATTTTATATCTAGATATATGAAGGACCTTCCAGGCATTAATATGATATTTAAAATATTGCTAACTTTTAAATATTATTAATTACTTAGTAGTATGAAAATTTGGACTTGTTTCTTCATTTATAAAGTTTGTACTTTAAAAATATTTGCCATTTTTCTTTTCTGAAAATTGTTCTATGTTTTTAGGTACGGCCGAATAGAAATTCTGTCTGGATTTATTAATGGACTTTTTCTAATAGTAATAGCATTTTTTGTGTTTATGGAGTCAGTGGCTAGATTGATTGATCCTCCAGAATTAGACACTCACATGTTAACAGTAAGTCTTTTTATTTTCCTATTTGAATTTCTAGTCATACTTACATAGTTTTTTCTATCCTAAAGTTTAACTGTTTGTAGTTATTGCTCTAAGAAGATTTTATTTTATTTTTATTTATATCAACATGACTTCCTATCTTGCTGTTTACATTTATACTGCTTCCTCTTAGAAAATCTTTTTTTTTTTTTTTTGAGGCAGAGTCTCTGTTTTCCAGGCTGGAGTGCAGTGGCACGATCTCAGCTCACTGCAGCCTCCACCTCCCAGGCTCAAGGGATTCTCATGCCTCAGCTTCCTGAGTAGCTGGGATTACAGGCATGTGCCACCACACCCAGCTAGTTTTTGTATATTTTGTAGAGACAGGGTTTCGCCATGTTGACCAGGCTGGTCTCGAACTACTGACCTCAAGCCCTCCCGCCTTGGCATCCCAACGTGCTGGGATTACAGGCATGAGCCACTGTGCCTGGCCAGCTGTAGCAACTTTTAATGTTCTCCCTCTACCACCAAAGCTTTACATGTGCTGTTTCTTGTAGTTGGCATGTCCTTTCCTTACTTCTGCCCTTCAGCCTCCGTCAAGATTTTGCTTATGTGTCTCCTCTAGTGAAATACTTTTTTTCTTTCTTTTTTTTTTTGAGACAGGATCTTGCTCTGTCACCCAGGCTGGAGGGCAGTAGCACAATCTCGGCTCACTGTAACTCCGCCTCCCGGGTTCAAGCGATTCTCCTGTCTCATCCTCCTGAGTAGCTGGGACTATAGGCGCCCACCGCCACGCCCCGCTAATTTTTGTAAATACTTTCTTTTAATCCCCTCTTATCTCCGCAGAGTTTGTTAGATTCCTTTTCTCAGTATTCTCATTATGTTTTGTGCATTCTTCTTTTAGCAACATTGAGTTGCAGTTATTTAATTTGTCATTCTTCCACAATTAAGATATATAAGTATCTTCAGGACCTGATTTATGTATTATCAACTCGTAAGTTCTAGCACCTGGCTTGTCATAGGAAATCAGTTGTTAAATGACTAAAAGCAGCTCTGAGTCTTGCTGGTGGAAGCATACATGAGTAAAATGTTTCTAGAATAAGTTTGGAAAAATACACTTTTTTGAGTTTTTAAGAGCGTGTATCCTTTGACATTTAATATTTATCATACATAAACATTCACACAAACATATAGAAGTACATGATTCAGGCCGGGTGTGGTGACTCCCGCCTGTAATCCCAGCACTTTGGGAGGCCGAGGTGGTTGGATCACCTGAGGTCAGGAATTTGAGACCAGTCTGGTCCACATAGTGAAACCACATCTCTACTAAAAATACAAAAATTAGCCAGACGTGGTGGCACACACCTGTAATCCCAGCTAGTTGGGAGGCTGAGGCAGGAGAATGACTTGAGCCAGGTGGCAGAGGCTTCAGTGAGTCCAGGTTGCGCCACTGTACTCCAGCCTGGGTGACAGAGAGACTCTGTCAAAAAAAAAAAAAAAGTAGTACATGATTCATTGTACCCTTATTTATAATAGTGAAAAAATGGAAACAATTCACTGTCTACCAGTGAAAAAAGTAATTAAATAAAATTGTTATCTATATAATAGAATACTATGGAGCTACTGAAAAGAATGAGATATATCTGTATATACTGGCATGAAAATATTTACAAGATGTACTAGTGCAAAACAAACTGCAGGCCAGGCGTGGTGGCGGGCACCTGTAATCCTAGCTGCTTGGGTAGCTGAGGCAGGAGAATCGCTTGAACCTGGGAGGTGGAGGTTGCAATAAACTGAGATCGTGCCACTGCACTTCAGCCTGGGCGACAGAGCAAATCTCTGTCTCAAAATAAGAAAAACATTGTAAAAGAGTATTATGATTACATTGTTAGTTTTAAAGGGTGTTATGTGTATGTATGTTAGTACATAGATGGAAAATACACCATTTTAAGCATGACTAACCCTTGGTGATAGAATTATAGGAGACTTTCATCTTCTACATTTTTATTTTCCTGATAAAATACACAATGATGATGTATTTTTCAGTAGGGGAGAAGGAGTACTTATGAGATGATGGAGTCTCTGTAAGCAGTACTTGGTTTCATTCAAAGTCATTAACCATCTACAAGCTTATAAAGCCTAATGACATATTAAAATCTGGAGTCAAATGGTCCCAATCACAGGAAGAAGTAAATAATCTCCCTACACATTTAATAAAGTAAATCTCTTACTACTTTTGAAAAGTAATTAAAAGTATTTGTCCTTCTCACTTTATATTTTCCTTTTATAAAACAAATGGATTGCTTTAAATTGTAGATGTAGGCAAATTAACACCCTGAGCTACTACTATTCAAGATCATTTTGTAAGAGCAGATAATCAAGGATAAGTAACTTTGTTTATCCCTTGGAGTGTTATTGTGGCACCATTAAATTAAAGTAATTTCATTCACTTTGTTAAGAAAAAAATGAGAGACCAGGCATAGTGGCTCGTGCCTGTAATCCCATAATCCCAACACTTTTGGAGGCCAAGGCGGGAAGATCACTTGAGCCCAGGAGTTTGAGGACAGCCTGGGCAACATAGACCCTGTCTCTACCAAAGAAAAAAGTTTGTTTTTAGTTTAAATAAATGAGAGATTACTATTGTATGTTTGCTTTTTCATTATACTTGTTTTACTTTGGAAAAATTTACTGTGTTTAAGACATAATAAGACCATATTTGGAATCTGCTCATTAATAAATTATAATTATTTGCATATAAACTGTTCAAATTTACCTAGTAATATAAACAAGATTTCAGGTACAGTGTATGCTTGCCCTAGTAAACAGTACTTTCAAACTCTTAAATAAACAAAACTTGGCATCATTTATTTATACATAAACCATAAACCAAGTACATACCATTCTTAATTGAAATAAGTCCAAATTCCTCTACTTATCAATTTTGCTTGATATTTGAAAGTTAAAATGTTTCTTCTAAAATGTTCTAAAATTCATATTTTTAAAATTTGGACTTACTGAAACCTAGTAAGGTTTTACTGTAAACACTTTCAAAACTGTAAACAGAAAAACATATATAGCTATATAATAACTTTTAAATAACAAGTTTATTTTTAAATTACTAATTTAAAGGGTTTTTTTTCTCCCTTTTGCTAGCCAGTCTCAGTTGGAGGGCTGATAGTAAACCTTATTGGTATCTGTGCCTTTAGCCATGCCCATAGCCATGCCCATGGAGCTTCTCAAGGAAGCTGTCACTCATCTGATCACAGCCATTCACATCATATGCATGGACACAGTGACCATGGGCATGGTCACAGCCACGGATCTGCAGGCGGAGGCATGAATGCTAACATGAGGGGTGAGTCCTTGCAAAATATTATCCTACTTTTCGACTGTGTTCTAAATTGACCCTCTGTGTTTATTTGTATTAAGTTTTGGGCTTCTGGTATGATAAGATTTTTAAAAAGCAATCTGTGAGTAAAAGAAAGGTCTGAAGCTATCGCTATAGAAAATACTCTTACCTGAACACACATAAAATTAAATATTTTTCAGCCTTTAAAAAAAGGGACATTATGGTTGGGGGTGCGGTGGTTCACACCTGTTAATCCCAGCAATTTGGGAAGCTGAGGCGGGAATACCACCTGAGGACAGGAGTTTGAGACCAGCCTGGCCAATATGGTGAAACCCTATCTCTACTAAAAATTCAAAAATTAGCCGGGCATGGTGGTGGGTGCCTGTAATCCCAGCTACTCGGGAGGCCGAGGCCGGAGAATCCCTTGAACCCAGGAGGCAGAGGTTGCAGTGAGCCAAGATCACACTACTGCACTCCAGCCTGGGAGACACAGCGAGACTCCATCTCAAAAAATTAAAAAAAAAAAAATTAAAAAGGGACATTTTATGCTTTTTTTGGCAACACATATACTAAAATTAGAAGAGTACAGCAAAGATTAGCATGGCATCTAATTTTAAAAAATAAATAAATAAGTTCTATAATATGTGACAACATAGATGAACTTTAAGGACATTATGCCAAGTGAAATAAGCCAGTCATGGAAAGATAGATACTGCATGCTTCCACTTACATGGGATGAAATTCATAGAACCAAAGGATAGATTGATGGTGGCTAGGATGAGGGGGAAATGGAGGTCACTAACCCACAGGTATAAAGTATTAATGGCAAGACGAACAAGTTCTAGAGATCTGCTGTACAACATTGTACCTAAAGTCATTGATAATGTTTTGTGCACTTAAAATTTTCTTGTTAATTGTTCTTACCACAATAAAATTTTTAAAATTTTAATGAAAATGAATCTTGCTCTAGAACACAGAAAAAAATTTAAAATGAAAATAAAAATATAGCAGGAATTCTGATGTCACAGAAAGTTTTTTTTTTTTCTTTTGAGATGGAGTTTTGCTCTTGTTGCAAAGCTGGAGTGCAATGGCACAATCACGGCTCACCCACAACCTCCGCCTCCTGGGTTCAAGTGATTCTCCTGCCTCAGCCTCCTGAGTAGCTGGGATTACAGGCATGCACTACCGCACCCGGCTAATTTTGTTGTTGTTGTTGTTGTTGTTGTTTTTTGTTTGTTTGTTTGTTTTTAATAGAGATGGGTTTTCTCCATGTTGATCAAGCTGGTCTCAAACTCCCGACCTCAGGTGATCCGCCCATCTCAGCCTCCCAAAGTGCTGGGATTACGGGTGTGAGCCACCATGCCCGGCCGTCACAGAAAATTTTGTAAAAAGAAAATGAGGCCAGGCACAGTGGCTCACATCTGTAATCCTAGCACTTTGGGAGGCCGAGGTAGGCAGATCACCTGAGGTCGGGAGTTCAAGACCTGTCCCTCCAACATGGCGAAACCCTGTCTCTACTAAAAATACAAAACAGCTGGGTGTGGTGGCAGGCGCCTGTAGTCAGTCTTAGCTACTCAGGAGGCTGAGGCACGAAAATCCCTTGAACCTGAGAGGTGGAGGTTGCAGTGAGCCGAGATTACACCACTTTACTCCAGCCTGGGCAACAGAGTGAGACTCTGTATCAAAAAAAAAAAAAAAAAGAAAATGAAAATATATTTGTTCTTAAATGTTAGTGTTTAAATGATTATAATTATAGAGTCCTTTTCATAGTAACAGCTGAATAGATATTAGTTGCAAGGTAAATACAGTGTGCTATTATGAACCCTCATTACAAAAAGGAAATTCTTACTCCTTTTTTAGAAACTTTTATTGCACTATAAAAAAAATGGAGGAAGTACTAATCATTTATTATGATGAATTGTTTATTCTGATTGCTTAATATAAGTAATTTGGGTAATGTCAAAACTTGCCTCAAGTATGATTTTTGGGAAGCCTTTCCAGACAAAGTACACCATAAAATTCAGCACGCTGTGTCATGAATGCCCATGTCCTTATATTTTTACCACTGTATTCTGAATTCCTTGAGGGCAGTGATCATGTTTTAGGCATTTTGAAGTACTAGCCAGTAGCAAAGTATGTGGTGCACTGTAGGTATCCAGTAATATTGGTAGAATGTATTAAAAAACTAAATTAGATGTGCCTTAATTTTTAATGTCCTTATATATTTTATTTGTAGGTGTATTTCTACATGTTTTGGCAGATACACTTGGCAGCATTGGTGTGATTGTATCCACAATTCTTATAGAGCAGTTTGGATGGTTCATCGCTGACCCGCTCTGTTCTCTTTTTATTGCTGTATTAATATTTCTCAGTGTTGTTCCACTAATTAAAGATGCCTGCCAGGTTCTACTCCTGAGATTGCCACCAGAATATGAAAAAGAACTACATATTGCTTTAGAAAAGGTACTGTATGTAATTTCTTCACTACTTTCTTCCTTGAAAATCACATTTTTGAAGTCTTTGCTGGAAATAAAATAAACACCCAAATAAATAATAAAACAAAACAAAAAGGGGCCAAAAAATAAATATAAAGTAGCATTTAAAATTTAGTAAGTTGGCCGGGCGCGGTGGCTCAAGCCTGTAATCCCAGCACTTTGGGAGGCCGAGGCGGGCGGATCACAAGGTCAGGAGATCGAGACCACAGTGAAACCCCGTCTCTACTAAAAATACAAAAAATTAGCCGGGCGCGGTGGCGGGCGCCTGTAGTCCCAGCTACTCAGGAGGCTGAGGCAGGAGAATGGCGGGAACCCGGGAGGCGGAGCTTGCAGTGAGCCGAGATCGCGCCACTGCACTCCAGCCTGGGCAACAGCGTGAGACTCCGTCTCAAAAAAAAAAAAAAAAAAAAAATTTAGTAAGTTGACCTAACAAGAAATATGCAAGGTATAAATGAGAAAAATAGTTTTATTTAAAGGACATAAAACAGTGACTGAGTAGATGGATGAGATTTTCTTGGATGAGAAGACTATTATAATGATGTTGATTTTATTTTATTTAGATTTCAATTTAGTTGCCTTCATTGGATATTTTTGCTTATGGTTTGTGAGGTTCTAAAATTATTTGGAACTTACTTGGAAGACTTAGTGCTTGAGAATAAGAAAACATACAGAATTAATTAATAGGATCCTACTTTGTAATTATAAAGTAACAGAATTAAGTGACAAAACTAATAGTTTGGTCCTTGCATAAGAATAAAGACATAAATCAACTTTTAAAAAAATAGTAAGTTCCCATTCTTGTGACCTGGGATTGTTTCCTGGGCAGTGCAAAAAAAAAAAAAGTAACAATAAGAATAATAGGTCGTCTGTAAAAGAAGAAATAATAAAAAATGAAAATAAATGCAGAATTATGGTATATAGCATAAAAGAAGAAATAAAAATAATAGGTTGTCCAGAAACAGACACAGGAGTTTATAGAATTCAGTATATAGCAAAGATGGTATTTTAGATCACTAGGGAGAAATAGTTGACATAAACAACCCACTTACGGTTAATTCTCTACTTGGTGGGGGAAAAAAAAGCTATTATCTCTATGCCATATTACATAAAAATATATTTCCAGTGGATTAAATATGTAAATGACAAAAAAATTATGAAACTACTAAACAGAAAAATATTTTTGTTTGTTTTTTGAGACGGAGTCTTGCTCTGTTGCCAGGCTGGAGTGGAGGGGCACGATCCCAACTCACTGCAACCTCCGCCTCCCAGGTTCAAGCAATTCTCCTGCCTCAGCCTCCCAAGTTGCTGGGATTACAGGCCTACCACACCCAGCTAATTTTTATATTTTAGTACAGACGGGGTTTTGCCATGTTGGCGAGGCTGGACTTGAACTCCTGACCTCAAGCTATCCACCCACCTCGGCCTCCCAAAGTGCTGGGATTAGAGGTGTGAGCCACCACACCTGGCCAGAAAAATATGTTTATAATCACAAAGATAGGGAAAGCCTTTTTAATATACTTGAAACCAGAAGCCGAAAAGGGAGGATAAAATTTACAAATTTGACCAGTTGAAAATTGCCAGTTGGTGGAAGATTTCATTAACAAATATAAAACAAAAGGCAGACCAGGAAAAAACATTTGCAGCACATATAAACAGGCAAAGGCTTACTGTGCATAATACTTTAAGTCAAGAAAAAGACAATCTTAGCTGGGCATGGTGGCTCATGCCTGTAATCCAGCACTTTGGGAGGCTGAGGTGGGCAGATCACTTGAGGCCAGGAGTTCAAGGTCAGCCTGGCCAACATGGTGAAAGCCCATCTCTACTAAAAATACAAAAATTAGAGTCGGGCACGGTGGCTCACACCTGTAATCCCAGCACTTTGAGAGGCTGAGGCAGGCAGATCACGAGGTCAGGAGATTGAGACCATACTGGCTAACACGGTGAAACCCCATCTGTACTAAAAAAATACGAAAAATTAGCCAGGCGTGGTGGTGGGCGCCTGTAGTCCCAGCTACTCGGGAGGCTGAGGCAGGAGAATGGCACAAACCCGGGAGGCAGAGCTTGCATTGAGCTGAGATCGCGCCACTGCACTCCAGCCTGGGCAACAGAGTGAGGCTCCATCTCAAAAAAAAAAAAAATTAGCTGGGTGTAGTAGTAGCACACACCAGTAATCCCAGCTACCTGAGTGACTGAAGCATGATAATCGCTTGAACCCAGGAGGCAGAGGTTGCAGTGAGCCAAAAATCACACCACTGTACTCCAACCTGGCCAACAGAGCAAGACTGTCTCAAAGGAAAAAACAGTCATGTAGAAAAATAAGATGAGAATATAAACCAGCAATTCCTAGAAATAAATAAATATAAAATAGACTATCTTTCACCTTGTGGTTTACTACATCATATTAAAGAATTGGGATCTGCTGATGAAAAGATGGCATCTTGAATATTTAAGTTCTATCATCTTAACCCATTATTTTCATAAATGAAATTAGTAAAGTTTCTCTCACCTCATAATTAGTGGATAGTAGTACATCATGGGGTTTTTTAAAGTTGTGTTTGTTTTGTTTTGTTTTTAAATAGAGCTGGGGTTTCTCCATGTTGCCCAGGCTGGTCTTGAAATCCTGAGCTCAAGCCTCGGCCTTCCAAAGTGCAGGATTATGGGCATGAGCCACCACGCCTGGCCTAAAGTATTTTTTATTTCAATAATAATATATGTCTGTTGCAGGCCGGGCGTGGTGGCTCACACCTGTAATCCCAGCACTTTGGGAGGCCGAAGCAGGCGGATCACAAGGTCAGGAGTTTGAGACCAGCCTGGTCAATATGGTGAAACCCCATCTCTACTAAAACTACAAAAAATACAAAAATTAGCTGGGTGTGGTGGCGCGTGCCTGTAGTCCCAGCTATTCAGGAGGCTAAGGCAGAAGAATCGCTTGAACCCAGGAGGCAGAGGTTGCAGTGAGCGGAGATCGCACCACTGCACTCCAGCCTGGGCGACAGAGTGAGACTGTCTTAAAAATATATCTATATATAATATATAATAAGCATATATATAAATAATGTATATATATATATGCCCTTTGCAGAAAACTTCAAAATACAGAAAAGTGCAAAAAAGAAAAAAAAGTCACATAATTTTGCCAGGAATTTTGTCAGTAAACAAAAAGAAACACTTTTTGTTTCCTTCCCATTCTATAAAAAGCTTTTGTAGTGTTTTATAAATTTTCTTCCCACTTAATAATGTCATGTTGATTAATATTCTAATACATTGTTAATGACTGCAGTATTACATTGTATGGGTAGTCAATAATTTATTTAACCAATCCTCTGTTGTTGAACATTGAGGATATCTTTTGAACATGTTATCTCTCTATAACAAATAATGTGCATATGAATGTATCCGTGTAAATGAGACCTTGTAGTTCATTGAATGTGTCTAGGTAATGGTTAGAATAGGCAGAGTTGTGCTGTATCAGTGAAAATAAGGGTACTGCTGTTGATAAGAGCCCATTTTAGATATAAAGATAGCTGTAGCAGCTGGGCACGGTGGCTCACGCCTATAATCCTAGCACTTTGAGAGGCCGAGATGGGCGGATTGCCTGAACTCACGAGTTCGAGACCAGCCTGGGCAACATGGTGAAACCCCATCTCTACTAAAATACCAAAAAAAAAAAAAAAATTAGCCAGACGTGGTGGCGTGCGCCTATAGTCCCAGCTACTTGGGAGGCTGAGGCAGGAGAATTGCTTGAACCCAGGAGGCAGAGGTTGCAGTGATCCGAGATGGTGCCACTGCACTCCAGCCTGGCAACAGAGCAAGACTCCGTCTCAAAAAAAGACAAAAACAAACAAAATAAAGATACCTGTAAGACCCATTTGCCTTCCAACTCAGAGCTGCCATACTAGCATCATTCCTAGGTGAGATATCTTTTTTCCCCCACATATCTGTAGCCTCCAGAAATAGATCAGAATATTTTAGGCACCTTTACTTTAAGCTAATTTCCCCTCTTCTATTCCTTCCTGCTTCTGACTTCTCCTCATTATGGCTGGTTTTTTGTTTGGTTTGTTATGTTTTTTTAATGAGCTTAATAGTGATCCTGGGCCGGGCGCGGTGGCTCAAGCCTGTAATCCCAGCACTTTGGGAGGCCGAGACGGGCGGATCACGAGGTCAGGAGATCGAGACCATCCTGGGTAACACAGTGAAACCCCGTCTCTACTAAAAATACAAAAACTTAGCCGGGCGAGGTGGCAGGCGCCTGTAGTCCCAGCTACTCGGGAGGCTGAGGCAGGAGAATGGCGTGAACCCGGGAGGCGGAGCTTGCAGTGAGCTGAGATCCGGCCACTGCACTCCAGCCTGGGTGACAGAGCGAGACTCCGTCTCAAAAAAAAAAAAAAAAAAAAAAAAAATAGTGATCCTGGACCAAGGAACCTGTGTGTTTACTTTCTGTCAGAAAGTATCTCCATTGTGTTGTGTAAAGTAGCCTGTATGACCGTTTATATCACCTCTTTTATTTGACAGATACAGAAAATTGAAGGATTAATATCATACCGAGACCCTCATTTTTGGCGTCATTCTGCTAATATTGTGGCAGGAACGATTCATATACAGGTGACATCTGATGTGCTAGAACAAAGAATAGTACAGCAGGTAAAATATTTTGTTTTTAAAGTAATTTCAATTGAGGTAATTCATACCCCAAATTGTACACCTCATAAGTTATATGGCTCAGTAGTCATTTACTATTCAAAAATATCAATCTTCCAACTCTTTTCTTTTTTGAGACAGGGTCTCACTCTGTTGCCCAGGCTGGAGTGCAGTGGCATGATCTCGGCCCACTGCAACCTCCGCCTCCTGGGTTCAAGCAGTTCTCCCTACCTCAGCCTCCCAAGTCGCTAGGATTATAGGCACCTGTCACCATGCCCGCCTATTTTTTTTTTTTTTTTTTTTTTGTATTTTTGGTAGAGACGAGGTTTTGCTATGTTGGCCAGTCTAGTCTCAAACTCCTGACCTCAGGTGATCCGCCCGCCTCGACCTCCCAAAGTGCTGGGTTTACAGGCGAGCCATCATTCCCAGCCTAATCTTCCAACTCTGTAATGATAATATCACTTACTTTTTATGTCTAGATTTGTTTTATATCTAAAAATTGCTAAAATTAATGAAGTTTTGTGTTTAGAGGATAAACTTTAGTTAATGTAAAAAAATTCATTTATGAATTTGGTTCATCTTGGTTCCCAGTAGATTATCAAAAAATAAGTTATTATAAATATACTCGTAAATTAGTAATAATCAACTTGGCGGGGTATATGCTATGTTTGGAGATAGAGGTCAGAACAGTTACTAAAAGCCCTATTCTAGATGTGCCAAATTGGAAACAATGGCTGTTTTCCTTTTCTACTGTGAATGTCAAATCAGTAATTTACTGACCTAAAAGAGTCTAATATTTTTTTTTTTTTTTTTTTTTTTTTTTTTTTTTTTTTTGAGACGGAGTCTGGCTCTGTCGCCCGGGCTGGAGTGCGGTGGCCGGATCTCAGCTCACTGCAAGCTCCGCCCCCCGGGTTTACGCCATTCTCCTGCCTCAGCCTCCCGAGTAGTTGGGACTACAGGCGCCCGCCGCCTCGCCCGGCTAGTTTTTTGTATTTTTTAGTAGAGACGGGGTTTCACCGTGTTCGCCAGGATGGTCTCGATCTCCTGACCTAGTGATCCGCCCGTCTCGGCCTCCCAAAGTGCTGGGATTACAGGCTTGAGCCACCGCGCCCGGCCGAGTCTAATATTTTAACTAACTAAATGATGAACATTACTTTGAAGATTTATCTTGGACTACTGTAACTGTTTGTGTGTTTGTTTACTCATTCATTTTAGAGACAAGATCTCACTGTGTTGCCCAGGCTGGTCTCAAACTCCTGGGCTCAAGCGATCCTCCTGCCTCAGCCTTCCTGGGTCACTGTGCCCAGCCTGTGACTATTTTAAAAATGTGACACAGGTTTGGCCGGGCACGGTGGCTCAAGCCTGTAATCCCAGCACTTTGGGAGGCCGAGGCGGGTGGATCACGAGGTCAGGAGATCGAGACCATCCTGGCTTACATGGTGAAACCCCGTCTCTACTAAAAATACAAAAAACTAGCCAGGGTGGTGGCGGGTGCCTGTAGTCCCAGCTACTCGGAGGCTGAGGCAGGAGAATGGCGTGAACCCGGGAGGCGGAGCTTGCAGTGAGCCAAGATCGCGCCACTGCACTCCAGCCTGGGTGACACAGCGAGACTCCGTCTCAAAAAAAAAAAAAAAAAAAAAAGTGACACAGGTTTAATATTCCTTATCTAAAATGCTTGGACCAGAAGTGTTTTCGATTTGGGATTTTTTTTTTTTGTTAATACTCGCCTTACACTTACCAGTTGAGCATCCCTAATCTGAAAATCCAAATCCAAAATGCTCCAATGAGCATTTCCTTTTAGCACTATCTTGGCACTCAAAAAGTTTCAGATTTTAGAGCATCTCAGATTTCATATTTTCAGATTAAAGATACTCAACCCATATCAACAATGTACAGCATATTAAGACATATGTACTAAATGCATTACTCTAAATGCTTCAAAATGTATGGATTTTTATAACAGGTTACAGGAATACTTAAAGATGCTGGAGTAAACAATTTAACAATTCAAGTGGAAAAGGAGGCATACTTTCAACATATGTCTGGCCTAAGTACTGGATTTCATGATGTTCTTGCTATGACAAAACAAATGGAGTCCATGAAATACTGCAAAGATGGTACTTACATCATGTGAGATAACTCAAGAATTACCTCTGGAGTCTGAACAATGAAGATTAAATGACTCAGTATTTGTGACATTGCCAGAAGGATAAAATTTCACATTAACTGTACAGAAACAGAGTTCCCTACTACTGGATCAAGGAATCTTTCTTAAAGGAAATTTAAATACAGAATGAAGCATTATGGTACAAGTGGAGTAATTATTTAAATTATGTGTATAAAAGGAATCAAATTTTGAGTAAACATGATGTATTACATCATCTTCAAAAATAGATATGATGGATTCTAGTGAAGACCAAAATTACTTCTGTTTACTTTCTATCAGGAAGCATCTCCATTGTAAATATGTATTTACATGTTTATTACAAAGACCCAAATGAAAAATTTTTAGTCCATTTTTTGCATAGCCTAAGGATAAAATAGGAATAAAAGTTCTATATTTATGGATTTTCTGTATATAAAACTGGTTTCTAATTATAACTTAAGTCCATTAAGTAAAATCTGTATTGCCACTTTAAATGTAAACTAAATTATTTGGGAGAAACTTCAACCACTGATATAAGCAGTGAGAATAGGGAAGTGTATAACATCACAGTTTTTGATGTATTACAAAAATCAACCACTCTATAAAATAAATTTTTTTTACTTTTGGTAATATTTGCAAATGAATAATTTATTAGGTTAAAGAACTTATACTAAGTTGTGTCCATGTTATTCATTTACTTACCATGTTCCTTTAAAGTAGAATATTTCATTTCTTGTTATATATTTGACATTCCAAGCTGCTTATCAAGCTGGTATCCAAGCAGTGGTAAGCTTTCATCTTTTCTTAGCTCCATAATGTTGTGAAACAGCCAGTTAAGACAATCGTAAATAATTGTCAACTCACAGTTGAATTCTCTGCCTATGGAGGTAACTTTTTTCTAATTTCTGGAACATACATAAGAAATACCAAAGAATAGGTAGTTATTTCAAAATTTAATAAGTAAAACTTGTCCATAAACATTTGAGCACCATGAAATCAAAATACCCTATAACTACTTTCTATAGTCATATCCAATTTATATTTTTTATTTCCAGTTGTAACTAGATATGTAGTAAAGTCTCAAAAGACTTTACGATAGATAATAACATGCAGTTTTATCAGCACCAAAGAATGTTGTCCAAAAGAAACTTTTTAATACCTGTCTATTTATAACCATTTGAATATTTTCATTCTTATATTAAGAATTTTGATAAGTAGGTTGAATTTAGTATGAGTACTATTTTCTTATATATAACACAATGGCAAACATGTATTATAAATCATATTTTTGTCTTACCAATTTTAATATATGAGGGATTTTAGAAATTTGTTGTAAGTTATTTTTATATTTCTTGTCTTTTGCATATTTTTTTGCCAAAATCTTCAATACATATTAAAATTTTTGAGTGGTGGGAAAATAATTGCATATTGATGTTTTAATGCAATTTTTGTACATTAAAAAAATTTAAGTAGATAGGTGCAATAAATATTACACCAAAGTTAAAATTGTCATTTCCCTTAGAAGACATATAAACAGCAAAAAAATAATTGATTGTGAGATATTAGAGTAAGAGAGAGAGCAGGGGCTGAAGGTTAGGGAGGTACAATTAGAAAGTATGAAAACTCTAATACTGAAAGCACCAGGGTACTGTGTTTCAGCTCATGCAAATTATGCAACTAGGCCAGGTGCAGTGTCTCATGCCTGAAATCATGGCACTTTGGGAGGCTAAAGTGAAAGGATAGCTTGAGCCCAGGAGTTTGAGAACAGCCTGAGCAACATAGCAAGATTCCATCTCTACAAAAATTTTTAAAAATTAGCTGGGACATGGTGGCACACACCTCTTGGGAGGCTGAGGCAGGAGGATTGCTTGAGCCTAGGAGGCCAAGGCTGCAATGAGTCATGATGGCACCACTGCTCTCTAACCTGGGTGACACAGCAAGATCTTACCTCAAAAAAAAAAAAATTCATGCAACTTTAGGCAAATCAGCCTCTCTGAGGTATCTTTTTTTTTTTTTTTTCCTCATACATAAACTAAATAAAACCTGCTCAAATCTACTGCACAGGATTTGGGAACAAAAAGTATAATGTGTATGGAAATGCACTGGAAGTTGAAAAAGGCTAAATAAAGTCAAAGAATTGTTACTATTTTAAGCCTGACTTCAAAGGTAGCCATCATTAACTTGTCTCTTTTTTTCTATAAATCAGCATCTCAAGAGATTAATTAGATGTTTAATGTATAAATAAGTTAAAAATAATATCCAAAATAGAAGCCTGTTTTGAGGGAGAGGAGTGTGGAATTTTTCTTTTTTTTTTTTTTTTTTCAGAGACAAGGTCTCACTCTGTTGCCCAGGCTGGAGTTCAATGACATGATCATAGCTCACTGCAACCTTGAACTCCTGGGCTCGAGCAATCCTCCCACCTCGGCCTCTCTAGTAGGTAGGACTGCAGGTGCACACTACTACGCCCAGCTAATTTATTATTTGTTTGTAGAGACAGGGTTGCAACATGTTGCCCTTGCAAGTCTCGGAACTCCTCGGCTCAAGTGATCCTCCCACCTCTTCTTCCCAAAGTATTAGGATTGTAGGCGTGAGCCACTGCACCTGGCCCAGAAGCCTGTCTAATAGTTCATTTGCCCCAAGAAAGGTGATGGTGGTTGTATACCACACCTATTAATTTATCTTCCTTCCCTTTCTCCCCAACCATTGTTTTCTATTATTACCAATTTGGGAGTTCATGATGTAGACTTAGAATAAATTTTACATCTTTTATAATACAAATTTATTGTTTCTTTTTTTTTTTTTTTTTTTTTTTTTGAGACAGAGTCTTGCTCTGTCGCCCAGGCTGGAGTGCAGTGGCCAGATCTTGGCTCACTGCAAGCTCCGCCTCCCGGGTTCACGCCATTCTCCTGCCTCAGCCTCCCGAGTAGCTGGGACTACAGATGCCCGCCACCTCGCCCGGCTAGTTTTTTGTATTTTTTAGTAGAGACGGGATTTCACTGAGTTAGCCAGGATGGTCCCGATCTCCTGACCTCGTGATCCGCCCGTCTCGGCCTCCCAAAGTGCTGGAATTACAGGCTTGAGCCACTGCGCCTGGCCAAATTTATTGTTTCTTTAATGTGATAACTGATCAAGGCCCAGCACAGTGGCTTACACCTATAATCCCAGCACTTTGGGAAGCTGAGACAGGAGGATCACCTAAGCCCAGGAGTTCGAGACCAGCCTGAGCAACACAGAGATCCCCATCTCTAAAAAAAAACAGAAATAACTGATCAAACTTTAAACTTTTCTAATTTCATCAGAAAATTAAGCTACATAATTCGATATCTCTAACCAAAGGATCCTGGTTTTACTTCAGATTATGATTCTCCCCTAAAATGTCTACCATAGTAATGCAGAGATGTGTGTTTTTACTAGTTAATAGTCACATGGTCCAAAGTTCAGAAGAGTAAATGGCATAAAGACTTCCACTTCTTTCACTCACATACACAGCTCTCTTCTCTACAAACGACCATTCTTGTCAGTTTCTAGACTATCTTTCCAGATATTATATGCATACACAAGAAAAAAGTGTATATTATTTTTCACTTAGAAATTATTCCATAATTAAAACAGTAAAAAGCATTCTTTTTTTAGCTGCCTAATAACTCCATTAATGGATTTTTTTTTTAAGATTGGTTCTAATCTTTTGCTATTCTAGACAATACTAATATGAATAGCCTTATATAGACATTTTGCATGTGTGCAAATAAATATGTGGAATTCCTACAAGTGGAATTGCAGAGTCAAAGGGTTTGGAACGTTTATAAATTTGAAAAATATTACTAAATTTTACTCCATTGAGATTGTAACAGCTTACCCTCCTGCCATCAATGTTAGATGTCTTAAAATGGAAATAGAGAAACATTTCTTATGGCCTAAATTAGTAGCAAATTAAATATATAGGGAGATTATATTTAGATGGCTGAGCTCAGTTATAAAGCCACTAAAGTTCATTTCATTTTAGAGTGATTTTCCAGAAGGAAAATTTTCTGGTAAATTAATTATTTAATTTAATTAAAACGGTAAATTACCAATTTTTTTTTTTTTTTTTTTTTGACAGTCTTGCTCTGTCACACAGGCTGGAGTGTAGTGGTGCGATCTCTGCTCACTGCAACCTCCACCTCCCAGGTTGAACTGATTTTCCTGCCTCAGTCTCCCGAGTAGCTGGGACTACAGGCACGTGCTCACCATGCCCAGCTAATTTTGTATTTTTAGAGACACCGTGTTGGCCAGGCTGGTCTGGAACTCCTATCCTCAGGCAATCGGCCTGCCTCAGCCTCCCAAAATGTTGGGATTACAGGCGTGAGCCACCATACCCGGCCCTTTTTCTGTCTTATTCCTTGTATCCATAGCACATTTCTGACACAGATGTTCAAAGATGGTTATATGCAGTGCATATAGAAACACTGTTCTGTTACATATTTTCTTTCCTGATATTTTTATTAAGGTGTTTTTAACATAGAATAAATTGCCTGGGCGTGGTGGCTCACGCCTGTAATCCCAGCACTTTGGGAGGCTGAGGTGGGCAGATCACGATGTCAGGAGATTGAGACCATCCTGGCCAACATGGTAAAACCCTGTCTCTACAAAAAATACAAAAAAATTAGCTGGGCCGGGTGCGGTGGCTCACGCCTACAATCCCAGCACTTTCGGAGGCCAAGGTGGGTGGATCATGAGGTTAGGAGTTCGAGACCATCCTGACCAACATGATGAAACCCCGTCTCTACTTAAAAAAAAAAAAATACAAAACAGCCAGGCCTGGTGGCTCGCGCCTGTAATCCCAGCTACTCAGGAGGCTGAGACAGGAGAACCGCTTGAACGCGGGAGGTGGAGGTTGCAGGAGCCGAGATCATGCCATTGCACTCCAGCCTGGGCAACAGAGTGACACTCCATCTCAAAAAGAAAAAAATTAGCTGGGCGTGGTGGCGTGTGCCTATAATCCCAGCTACTCAGGAGGCTGAGGGCAGGAGAATCACTTGAACCAGGGAGTCAGAGGTTGCAGTGAGCCGAAGTGGCGCCACTGCACTCCAGCCTGGCAAGAGAGCAATACTCTGTCTCAAAAGACAAACAAAAATCATAGAATAAACTACACAGATCGTAAGTGCTCAGTTCAGTGAAGTGGTGAGGATATGGAGCAACTGGAACTCACTGCTAAAATTAAGTAATACATGCATCCTGTGACCCAGCATTTTCACTCCTAGGTATTCATATTTCACAATATGAAGCATGTGTTTACAAAAAGACTTGTACAAGAATATGTATTCGTAATAGCAAAAAAAACTAGAAACAACCCAAATGTCCATCAATAAGAGAATGGATAAGTCAATTGTCATGTATTCATAATGGAATAATAAGCAGTAAAAAATAAAATTACCATTACATTTAGAAGAATCTCAAAAACATATTAAGTGAAAGAAGGCAGACATAAGAGAGTTCATACTGTATTCATTTCATTTATAAGAAGTCCAGAGGACACGGCGGCTCACACCTGTAATCCCAGCAATTTGGGAGGCTAAGGTGGGCAGATTGCTTGAGCTCAGGAGTTCAAGATCAGTCTGGGCCATGTGGCAAGACCCCATCTCTAAAAAAATACAAAAATTACCCAGTCACGGTGGCATGCACCTGTGGTCCCATCATTTGGGAAGCTGAGATAGGAGGATCACTCTTGAGCCCAGGTTGAGGCTATAGTAAGCTGTGATTGCACCCCTGCACTCCAGCCTGGGAGGCAGAGTGAGATCCTGTCTCAAAAACTTTTTTTCAAATTCATGTATATGAAGTCCAAGAACAGATAAGACTAATACATACTGATAGAGCACAGAAAGTGGGTTTGTATTAGTTTTCTATTGCTGTTGTAACAAATTACCACAAACTTAATGGCTTAACATGCATTTTCAACCTGAGAAGGCTGATTAGTAAAAGATTTTTTAAAAAAACACCAATTCATTGCCTTAGTTCTGTGGGTCACAAGTCCAGGATGAGGCTCATTGGGTCAAGTTCAGGGTGTCAGCTGGGCTGTGTTTCTTCCTGGAGGATCTACAGGAGAATCTGTTTCCTTGGTCATTAAGGCTTTTGGCTGAATTTAGTCCTTATAGACATAAAGCCGTGGTCCCTGTCTCTTCACTGGTGTTCCCAACCTCTAGAGGCCACCTGCATTCCTTGCTTGTGGTCCCCTTCCTCCATCTTCACAACCAGCAAGAGTGGGTCACATAGTTCTCATGCTTCAGATCTCTCCTCCCTCTTCTTTCACCACTGCACCTCTCTGACCTGTTCTACTTTCCTCTTCTACTTCTAAGGACTCATGCGATTGCACTGGGCCCACCCAGGTAATCCAGGATATCCTCCCCATCTCAAAGTCTTCAAAGTTCCATTTGCCAGGTAAGGTAACATATTCACAGGTTCCAGGCATTAGGGCATGGACATCTTTGGAAGGTCCTTATTCTGGTCATCTTGGGAAAATAAGAGATTTGTTGGAAAGGGGCAGGAAGGATCTCTTTGGAGTGATGGAAATGTTCTGTATCTTGATCAGGGTAGTGGTTACACATGTGTATACAGTTGTCAAGTCTTAAATTATAATTTATACATTATGGCATTTTCTTTTTCGAGTATTTTTTATTTTGCTTTAATTATTTAGAAGCTACTTTGTGCTCGGCACTGTATTAAGCACTTTATGTAATCATCTTGTGCTTTTTTTTTTTTACTTCTAGCACACTGATATTATCACATATTAAGTTTGCTTTAGGCCGGGCACTGTGGCTCATGCCTGTAATCTCAGCACTGTGGGAGGCCAAGGCGGGCCAATCACTTGAGGCCAGGAGTTAGAGACCAGCCTGCCCAACATGGCAAAACCCTGTCTCTATAAAAAATACAAAAAGTAGCCAGTTATGGTGGTTCACGCCTGCAGTCCCAGCTACTTGAGAGGCTGAGGCGGGAGGATTGCTTGAGCCCAGGAGGTGGAGGTTGCAGTGAGCCGAGATCACTCCACTGCACTCCAGCCTGGGTGACAGAGCCAGACCCTGTCTCAAAAACAAAAAAAAAAGTTTCCTTTAGTTAGTCTAATGCAGTAAGGTCAACTAGACTCATTCAGGTACATATTATTCCACTTTATGGTTATTTGCTATTTGAATTTAAAACCCAAGGTTTCTCCCTGCAACAAACTTTAATAAATAGATGTGTTAATATTCACACAGTTACAGCAAGCCTGTTTAAGAAAATAATACAATCATTTATGGCTTTTTGTGTTTTATTTATGTTTTTATTTATTTATTTTTAGAGTCTCACTCAGTTGCCAGGCTGGAGAGCAGTGGTGCAATCTGTGCTCACTATAATCTCCACTTCCTGGGTTCAAATGATTCTCTTGCCTCAGCCTCCCACGTAGCTGGGACTATAGGTGCACACCACCACACCCAGCTAATTTTTGTATTTTTTTTTTTTTTTTTAGTAGAGACGGAGTTTCACCATGTTGGCCAGGATGGTCTCGATCTCGACCTTGTGATCCATCCACCCACCTCGGCCTCCCGAAGTGCTGGGATTACAGGCATAAGCCACCATGCCCGGACTGTGTTTTATTTTTCATTATAATTCTTTTCTTCTGTTATCGCAATTTATGGCTTTTTAAACATTCAGTAAATTAACTCATAACAAATACTGAAGGCCTTTACACTAAATACACTGCACTAGGAGCTAGGGATAAAGTCATCAGTAATACAAAGTCCTGCCCTAATGGAGCTTCCTTCTAATGTAGAAGACAAGACCAGTATGTAATAAAATGTAGTAAATACTATGAAGAAAAGCAATAACTTACTGAACTTTTGCCATGTTCCAGATGGACACTGTTCTAAACAATAAATATGTGTAATTATTATTTCCATTTTACTGATGCGGAAACTGAGGCAGGAAAAGGTTAATTAACCTGCCCCAAATCATACACGTTGTAAGTGGGAAAGCCAGCTTTCTAAACTAGGCACTCTGGATTCAGGGTTGAGACTTAACTAAAGCAGGGTTCAAGGACAGACTTACAGAGGTGCCAGAGAGTGGCTGAAGAGGATTTCTATGGAAGAAGACTTCAGCACTGCAGTGAAGTCAG
This sequence comes from Macaca nemestrina, assembly GCF_043159975.1. NCBI lineage: Eukaryota > Metazoa > Chordata > Mammalia > Primates > Cercopithecidae > Macaca > Macaca nemestrina. Next base: position 106,146,360 of record NC_092130.1, on the reverse strand, counting down.
GAGGCAGACAGTCTCCAGGATTCTAAACCATCTTCTACTAACAACTACTATTCTAGACTGAGAGAACATCAAATGAAATGCAAGGACATTTGAGACAGGAGGTGCTTAGCATGATTTAAAAAAAAAGAAAAAAAAGCAAGAGACCAGTGATAGCAGCAAACTTAGACAGCATGTTGAGAACTTGGAAAGTCTGTGGATGGCTCCAAATAAGGTACTGACTTGAGCCAATGTGTTTCGAAAGTATCAGGGTAGGAGAGCAAGAGTAGAATCTCGGGTACAGTTGGAAGGCTTTTGCTGAAGCTGAAGTGAGAGAGGATGGTGACTTGAATAAAGTAACATATTCATGGCCCCTTATTTGTAAGCTTGCTCTTTAAGATAAAAAGACGAATCAGACACAAACCCTGCCTTCAATATGCTTGTTACAGCAGGGAAGAGAAGATATAAGTAACTCAAACATTAGAGATTTGATGCCATAAGTAAATAGCAAACTTCAGAATGTGGAAGTTACTTTGATTTTATGAGTTGAGTGTTGCTTTGTTGCCAGAATGGAGTGCAGTGACGTGATTATGGCTCACTGCAGCCTTGAACTCTTGGGCTCAAGTGATCCTCCCACCTCAGCCTCCCTATAGTAGCTGGGACTGCAGGTGCGTGCTACCACGCCCAGCTAATTTTTTATTTTTTGTTGAAACAGGTTCTATATGGTCCAGGTTGGTCTCAAACTCCCGGGCTCCAGTGATCCTCCCACCTCAGCCTCCCAAAAAGCTGGGATTACAGGAATGAGCCATTAAGTCAGGCAGAGGTTACTTTTAGCTGAAGGGAAGAGGGCAAGGCTAGAAAGAGGAAGTGGTATTTGATAGACCTAAGGGACTGGTAAGCTTTGGAAGTATGATGGTAAAGGGATTCAGTCCACCTGGAGTGAACCATGTAAACCCATCGGCAGTTCAGTTTTACATAATCTTGGCCTACAGACATGGAATAAATAGGGTCTACAGTTAGGAAGCTTAGGAGCAGGGATTTGTGGGTATTTGAATACCAGGTCAACGATCTGTTACTCTCTGGCCCAGCACGGCAGCTCACGCCTGTAATCCCGTCACTATGGAAGGCTAAGGCATGCGAATCACCTGAGGTGAGGAGTTTGAGAGGAGCCTGGCCAACATGGTGAAACCCTGTCTCTACTAAAACTACAAAAATTAGCCAAATATAGTGGCAGGATTACAGGATTTAGGGGACAGCTACTCGGGATGGGTTGGGGGAAGAGGGGCAGCGGACTGAGGCAGGAGAATCGCTTGAACACGGGAGACAGAGGTTGCAGTGAGCCGAGAAGAGAGACTTCTGTCTCAAAAAAAAAAAAAAAAAAACTATTATTCTCACAGAGGTTGCTGTAAGCCAAGATTGTGCCACTGTACTCTAGCCTGGGCAAACAGCAAAACTCCATCTCAAAAAATACAATACAATACAATACAATAAAAATAAAATTATAAAATAAAATAGATCTTTTTTTTTTTTTTTTTTTTTTTTTTTTTTTTTTTTTTTTTTGAGACGAAGTCTCGCTATGCCGCCCAGGCTGGAGTGCCGTGGCCGGATCTCAGCTCACTGCAAGCTCCGCCTCGCGGGTTTACGCCATTCTCCTGCCTCAGCCTCCCGAGTAGCTGGGACTACAGGCGCCCGCCACCTCGCCCGGCTAGTTTTTTTGTATTTTTTAGTAGAGACGGGGTTTCACCGTGTTAGTCAGGATGTTCTTGATCTCCTGACCTCATGATCCGCCCGTCTCGGCCTCCCAAAGTGCTGGGATTACAGGCTTGAGCCACCGCGCCCGGCCAATAAAATAGATCTATTACTTTTCCTCTCTTTATTGTTTGTTACGAGTTAACTTTACCATACACATGTTAGGTAACCATAAGGGGGTTAGTTGTCTAACCCTGTAAAAAAGGATCAGATAAATTATATTAACTTACACTTTACAAATGCCTGACTTCAAGCAGACTTTCCTGTCGTTGTTTGCCTCGATTTTCCTTAAGAACAGGATAGGCTTGCCTAATATGAAAGACTGCAAATTGATACAGTGGGATGGGCTGGCCTAGGAAAAAGCCTCCCCGCCATAGTAGTGATCTAACTGCCAGTGTCTTATTCCCGCATTTTAAGTCATGGCGTTTGGATTCAGTAAATATATGGTAGATCCCTTGTAGTCCTATGAAATCAAGGGAATAGTTCCAAATTAATCTATGGGAACTATTTTGTTAAAGGTATCTATTTAGTCAACAGATGTGTTAAAGACCTAATATATGTAAAGTAGTGTGTATGATGCAAAAGAGGTATGATATGGTTTCTACCCTCACAGGAAAGCACCGTTTATTGAGCATATACAAATATGTAAAAATAGAGGGCATGAAGAGATGCATGCTGGAAGAAAGGCAAAAGTAATATTGTTTTGAGTTCAGAAGAGGACAAGAACCCCTTTCCCTGGGAGATTAGAAAAACCTTTATGGAGGAGACGGCATATACTGTTGATAATCAGAGAAAAACAATGGGTTAAGTTATGATTATGAAGATTGGCTCAACCATATCCTGGCTCCATAGCAATTCAACTTAAACTCAGAGCTTCAGATTCCTCAACTATGCACACTAGTTTTTGGATCAGTGGTGCCATTCACCTCTTCCCACCCTTGACCCCACCAAATAGCAGATTGTAAAGCACAGGTGAGCACCAATGTAAGGCTATTAAATTGTGCTTGCGGCCGGGCGCGGTGGCTCAAGCCTGTAATCCCAGCACTTTGGGAGGCCGAGACGGGCGGATCACGAGGTCAGGAGATCGAGACCATCCTGGCTAACACGGTGAAACCCCGTCTCTACTAAAAAATACAAAAAAACTAGCCGGGCGAGGTGGCGGACGCCTGTAGTCCCAGTTACTCGGGAGGCTGAGGCAGGAGAATGACGTAAACCCGGGAGGCGGAGCTTGCAGTGAGCCGAGATCCGGCCACTGCACTCCAGCCTGGGAGACAGAGCCAGACTCCATCTCAAAAATAAATAAATAAATAAATAAATAAATAAATAAATAAATAAATTGTGCTTGCAAGTCTCCTCTGTTACTGAATCCCAGGTTACTCAGCCCCAGCCTTAGAACCTCAGGCTACCATGCCTTCCAGGAAGACAACTCACTGTGCAAACAGAGTAGCATCAGATACACTAGGAGCTGACTGTGGAAGAGAACCCTTACTTCAATTTCCAGGTCCAGTAGAAGGCCCTCAATCTCTGCCACTTGTCTTTCAGACCTTCTCTTTTATTATTTGCCTTCTCTCTTCACTTCCTTTTAGCTGCCTCTATCTTCTTGCCATCACTTAACTAAGAAAATTGAAGGCCCTACGAGGATTAAACTTAAGCCTTGTAATGGAAGATTTCTCAAATATGTAAGATATTTACTTGTGAAATACTTCACCCCAAGGGACATAACTTATGTCCCAGAGCAGTCTCTGTAGAAAGAGAAACAAGTTCCCCTTGCTGGAGTACTATAATTAATCACAATAAACAGAGCCTCCATGCAAAGGAGGCTTTTTTGCGTAAGAATCAATTCAAGAAAAATTTAAATACCTACAGACCACATTCTAAATATAACAAAAACAGTTTTCACTACCTTCTCAAGTGCTGATTCGAAAACACTCTTACCTCTAAGCCAATTTGCACATTCTCCATGCCCACACACATGCGTACACTGGGATGGGAGTAGGGTCTTATGTGTCTTGAAACTTCATGCCTCAATACGATATTCTGTTACTTGTTTTTTTCTTTAAAGATTTAGAGATTCTTGGCCAAACTTGGTGGCTCATGCCTTTAATCCCAACATTTTGGAAGACTGAGAAAGGAGGATCCCTTGTTTCTAGGAGTTCAAGACCAGCCTGGGCAACATACTGAGATCTCCAACTCTATTTAAAAAAAAAAAAAAAAAAAAAAGACAGAGTCTTGCTCTGTCACCCAGGCTGGAGTGTAGTGGCACGATCTTGGCTCACTGCAACCTCTGCCTCCCAGGTTCAAGCAATTCTCCTGCCTCAGCCTCCCATGTAGCTGGGATTACAGGTACCCGCCACTACACTTAGCTAATTTTTTGTATTTTTAGTACAGACCGGGTTTCACTGTGTTGCCCAGGCTGGTCTTGAACTCCTGAGCTCGAGTGATCCCCCTACCTTGGCCTCCCAAAGTGCTAGGATTACAGGCATGGGCCACTGCTTCCAGCCCACAGAATATTCTTAAATGATACTGGAGAAACTTTTTTCTTTTTTTGATTAAAACAGAGACAGGGTCTCACTATGTTGCCCAGGCTGGTCTGGAACTCCTGGCCTCAAGCCATCCTCCTACCTCAGCCTCCTAAAGTGTGGGATTATAGGCATAAGCCACTGTAACTTTTAATATGTTTTCCTTTGTGGGGGAGGACTTTTTATTGTATAACCTCCCTGATCATTACAGACAGCATCTAAAACCTGAATTTTTAAAACTTTCAACTTTTATAATAGATTAAAGAGTACATGTGCAGGTTGGTTACATGGGTAAATTGTGTGATGCTGAGGCTTGGGGTCCCAATTATCCCATCACTCAGGCAGTAAGGATAGTGCCCAACAGGTGGTTCTTCAGCCCACATCCCACTCCCTCCCCATCTAATGATCCCCGGTGTCTGTTTTTCTTTACATTTACATGTATTCATTGTTTAGCTCCCACTTAGAAGTGAGGACATGCAGTATTTTGTTTTCTATTCTTGCATTAGATCACTTAAGATAATGGCCTTCAACTCCATCCATGTTGCTGCAAAGAATATTATTATTCTTTTTTATGGCTGCATGGTATTTAATGGTATATATGTACCACATTTTCTTTTTTTTTTTTTTTTTTTTTTTTTTTTGAGACGGAGTCTCGCTCTGTCGCCCAGGCTGGAGTGCAGTGGCCAGATCTCAGCTCACTGCAAGCTCCGCCTCCCGGGTTCACGCCATTCTCCTGCCTCAGCCTCCCGAGCAGCTGGGACTACAGGCGCCCGCCACCTCGCCCGGCTAGTTTTTTTGTATTTTTTAGTAGAGACGGGGTTTCACTGGGTTAGCAAGGATGGTCTCGATCTCCTGACCTCGTGATCCGCCCGTCTCGGCCTCCCAAAGTGCTGGAATTACAGGCTTGAGCCACCGCGCCCGGCCGACCACATTTTCTTTATTCAATCCACCATTGATGGGCACCTAGATTGATTCCATGACTTTGCTATAGTAAACAGTGCTGTGAGAAACATATGAGTTCAGGTGTCTTCTATTTTAAAGTTTTTTGTTTGTTGGTTTTTTTTGAGACAGAGTCTCACTCTGTCGTGCAGGCTGTCATGCAGTGGCGTGATCTCAGCTCACAGCAACCTCTGCCTCTCAGGTTAAAGAGATTCTCCTGCCTCAGCTTCCTAAGTAGCTGGAATTACAGGCATGCGCCACCATGCCTGGCTAATTTTTTTTTTTTTTTTTTTTTTTTGTATTTTTAGTAGAGATGGGGTTTCACCATGTTGGTCAGGCTGGTCTCCAACTCCTGACCTCAAATGATCTACTCACCTCACCCTCCCAAAGGGCTGCGATTACAGGCATGAGCCAGGTGCCTTTTTTTTTTTTTTTTTTTTTTTTTTTGAGACAGAGTCTCGCTCTGTTGCCCAGGCTGGAATGCTATGGCGTAATCTCAGCTCACTGCAAACTCTACCTCCCAGGTTCAAGCGATTCTCCTGCCTCAGCCTCCCAAAGAGCTGGGATTACGGGCGTGAGCCACCACATCCAGCTAATTTTTTTATTTTTAGTAGAGACGAGGTTTCACCATGTTGGCCAGGCTAGTCTCGAACTCCTGACCTCAAGTGATCCACCCACCTCAGCCTCCCGAAGTGCTGGGATTATAGGAGTGAGCCACCTCGCCCAGCCAAGCCAGGCATCTTTTTGATAAAACAACTTCTGTTCCTTTGGGTAGAAACCCAGTAGTAGGATTCCAGGGTAGAATGATAGTTTTATTTTCAGTTATTTGAGAAATCTCCATACTGTTTTCCACAGGATTTAACAAATTTACATTCCTATCAACAGTGTATAAGCATTCGATTTTCTCTGCATCCTTGCCAACAGCTGTTATTTTTTGACTTTTTAATGATAGCCCTTCTGACTAGTGTGAGACAGTATCTCCATTTGGTTTTAATTTGCATTTCTCTGATGTAAATCATAATTTTTGTTAAACCAATATTCAGTTTCCAATATTATGACTATAAATTGCCACAATGCCCTGTGTACCATATTATGATTATATTTCCATTTTCCATATTAACTTCTAGTTTGCTCCAGGTTTAATATGGCCTTTTTTGTTTGTTTGTTTGTTTTCGGGTTTGGTTTTTTTGTTTTTTTCTTTGAAACAGAGTCTCGCTCTGTTGCCAGGCTGGAGTGCAGTGGCGTGATCCCAGCTCACTGCAACCTCAGCCTCCTGGGTTCAAGCGATTATCCTGCCTCAGCCTCCCGAGTAGCTAGGAATACAGTCATGTGCCACCACGTCCGGCCAATTTTTGTATTTTTAGTAGAGACGGGTTTTCACCATGTTAGCCAGGATGGTCTCGATCTCCTGACCTCGTGATCCGCCCGCCTGGGCCTCCCAAAGTGCTAGGATTACAGGGATGAGCCACAGCGCCCAGCCATGGCCTTGTTTTTTATCATTTGCCTAGTTTTATAAATTTCTTCTCAGTCTGTTCCAATACATCAGCTACCAATTTTATTTATTTATTTTTTTGCTTGGAGACGTCCCTCTTAGAGCCTCCTGTCCTTGTCATTCTACTTCAGGCTTCACTGATTGCTCTCTGGGTTTGTTGATGGACACTTATGTTGCTTCCAAATCTTGGTTATTGTAAATAGTACTACAATAAACATGAGAGTGCAGATATTTCTTCAACATACTGACAGTCTTTCTTTTGGGTATATACCTAGCAGGGGAATTGCTGGATTATATGGGAGCTCTATTTTTAGTTTTTTGATGAACCTCCAAATTATTCTCCATAGTGGTTGTGCTAATTTACATTCACATCTACAGTGGACAAGGGTTCCCTTTTCTCCACATCCTCGCCAGTGTTTGTTATTGCCTGTCTTCTGGCTATAAGCCTTTTTATTTTATTTTTTTTTTATTTTTTTGAGACAGAGTCTCGCTCTGTCACCCAAGCTGGAGTGCAGTGGCACGATCTCAGCTCACTGCAGCCACCGACTCCTGGGTTCCAGCAATTCTCCCGCCTCAGCCTCTCAAGTAGCTGGGATTACAGGGGCGTGCAACCATGCCCAGCTAATTTTTGTATTATTAGTAGAGACACAGTTTTGACATGTTGGCCAGGCTGGTCTCGATCTCCTGAACTCAAGTGACCCGCCTGCCTCAGCCTCCCCAAGTGCTGGGATTACAGGCATGAACCTGGCCAATATAAGTCATTTTAACTGAAGTGAGATGATATCTCATTGCAGTTTTGATTTGCATTTCTCTGATGCTCAGTGCTGTTGAACTCCCTTCATAAATGTGTTTGCCATTTGTATGTCTTTTGAGAAATGTCTATTCAGCTCTTTTGCCCATTTGTAAATCAGATTATTAGATTTTTTACTATAGAGTTGTTTGAGCTCCTTACATATTCTGGTTATTAATCCTTTGTCAAATGGATAGTTTGCAAATATTTTCTCCCATTCTGTGGGTTTCTCTACAACGTTGATTGTTTCCTTTGCTCGGCAGAAGCTTTTTAACTTGATATAATCCTACTTGTACATTTTGGCTTTGGCTGCCTGTGTTTATGGTATGTTACTCAAGAACTCTGCCCAGTCCAATGATCCTAGAGAGTTTCCCCAGTGTGTTCTTTTAGTAGTTTCATAGTTTAGAAGTCTTAGATTTAAATGCTTAATACATTGTTATTTGATTTTCATAGATGGCAAGAGATAAGGATCTAGTTTCATTCTTATGCATATGGATATCCAGTTTTCCTAGCACCACTTATTGCAGAGACTGTCTTTCCCCATTGTATGTTATTGGCACCTCTGTTGAATATAAGTTCACTGTACATGTATGGATTTGTTTCTGGGTTCTCTATTCTGTTCATTGGTCTATGTGTCTGTTTTATGCCAGTGCCATGCTGTTTTGGTTATTGTAGCTCTGTAGTATAATTTGAAGTCAAGTAGTGTGATTCTTCCACTTTTGTTCTTTTTGCTCACAATAGCTTTGGCTATTCTGAGTGTTTTGTGATTCCACATAAATTTTAGGATTCATTTTTTTCTATTCTGTGAAGAATGTCATTGGTATATTGATAGAGATTGCACTGAATCTGTAGATTGTTTTAGGTTGTATGGGCATTTTAACAATATTGATTCTTCCAATCCATGAACATGAAATATTTTTCCATTTTTTTGTGTCTTCTTCAATTTCTTTCACCAATGATTATAGTTTTCATTGTAGAGATCTTTCACTTCTTTGGTTAATTTCTAGGTTTTGAATTTCATTTGTAGCTAATGTGAATGGAATTATGTTCTCAATTTCTTTTTCAGATAGTTTGCTGTTGGCATATAAAAATACTACTGATTTTCAGCTGGGCTCAGAGGCTCATACCTGTACTTCTAGCACTTTGGGAGGCCAAGGCAAGCAAATCACATGAGGCCAGGAGTTCAAGACCAGACTAACCAACATGGTGAAACCCTGTCTCTACTAAAAATACAACAATTAGCTGGCCATGCTTATCTGTAGTCCCAGCTACTTGGGAGACTGAGGCAGGAGAATTTTTTGAACCCAGGAGGCAGAAGCTGCCATGAGCTGAGATTGGGAAACTGCACTTCAGCCTGGGGAACAAAGCAACACTCTGTCTCAAAAAAAAAAAAAAAAAAGGCTGGGCTCAGTGGCTCACGCCTATAATTCCAGCACTTTGGGAGGCCAAGGTGGGAGAATTACCTGAGGTCAGGAGTTTGAGACCAGCCTGGCCAACATGGTCAAACCCAGTCTCTACTAAAAATACAAAAATTAGCCAGGTGTGGTGGCACACACCTGTAACCCCAGCTATTCAGGAGGCTGAGGCACAAGAATCACTTTAACCCAGGAGACAGAGGTTGCAATGAGCCAAGATTATGCCACTGCACTCCACCCTGAATGATACAGTGAGACTCTGTCTCAAAACAAACAAACAAACAAAAAAAACAACCTACTGATTTTTGTATGATAATTTTTTTTTTTAATTTTTATAAAAGACAGGGGTTTCTCCATGTTGACCAGGCTGGTCTCAAACTCCTGGACTCATGCAATCCTCCAGTCTTAGTCTCCCAAATTGCTGGGATTACAAGTGTGAGCTACCATGCCTGGCCTCATACGATAATTTTGTATCCTGCAGCTTTACTGAATTTATTGATCAGTTCAATAGTTTTTTTGGTGGAGTCTTTAGGTTTTTCCAAATATAAGATCATATCATCTACAAACAACAATAATTCAACTTCTCCCTTTCCAATCTGAATGCTTTTTATTTCTTTCTCTTGTCTGATTGTTGTGCCTAGGACTTTCAGTACTATGTTGAATAACAGTGGTGAAAGTGGAAATCCTTGGTGTGTTCCAGATCTAAGGAAAGGCTTTCAGTTTTTCCCCATTCAGTATGATACCAGCTGTGGGTCTGTCATATATAGCTTTTTTTTTTTTTTTTTTTTTTTTAATATGGAGTTTCGCACTTGTTGCCTAGGCTGGAGTGCAATGGCACGCTCTCAGCTCATTGCAACCTCGGCCTCCCGGGTTCAAGCGGTTCTCCTGCCTCAGCCTCTGAGTAGCTGGGATCACAGGTGCGTACCACCACGTCTGGCTAATTTTTTGTATTTTTAGTAGAAATGGGGTTTCACCGTGTTGGCCAGACTGGTCTTGAACTCCTGACCTCAGGTGACCTCTGCCTGCCTTGGCCTCCCAAAGTGCTGGGATTACAGGTGTGAGCCACTGTGCCCGGCCAGAATGTTGAATTCTATCAAATGCTTTTTCAGCATCAATAGAAATAATCATGTGGTTTTTGTGGTTCATTCTGTTGATATAATGTATCACATTCATTGATTTGATTTGCATATGTTGAGCCATCCTTGCATTCCTGAGATAAATTGGTCATGATGATTGATCTTTTTAATGTATTGTTGAATTCAGTTTGCTAGTATTTTATTTAGGATTTTTGCATCAATGTTCATCAGATATATTGGCCCATAGTTTTCTTTTTTGATGTGTCTTTGCCTGGTTTTGGTATGAGTGTAATACTGGCCTCAAATAATGAGTTTGGAAGTTTCCTTGCTTTCCTACTTTTCAGAAGTTTGAATAAAATTGGAATTAGTTCTTCTTTAAATGTTTGGTTAAATTCAGTAGTGAAGCCATCGGGTCCCAGGCTTTTCTTTGCTGGGAGACTTTTTGTTACAGTTTCAATCTCGTTACTTCTTATTAGTCTCTTCAGGTTTTGAATTTCTTCATGGTTCAATTTTGGTAGGTTGCATGAGTGTCTAGGAATTTATCCATTTCTTCTAGATTTTCCAATTTACCGGTATATAGTTGCTCACAGCATATATTTGCTCTAATGGTCCTTTGAATTTCTGCAGTATTGGTTGTAATGTCTCCTTTTTCATCTCTGATTTTATTTATTTGGGTCTTCTGTCTTTTTTTCGTAGGCTGGCTAATGGTTTTTCGTTTTTCTTTATCTGTTAAAAAAACAACTTTCGTTTCATTGATCTTTTGTATTTTCTTGGTTTCAACTTCATTTATTTCTGCTCTGATCTTTATTGGTTCTTTTCTTCTACTAACTTTGGGTTTGGTTTCCTCTTGCTTTTCTAGTTCTTTAAGCTTCATCATTAGGTCATTTATTTGAAGTTTTTCTTCTTTTCTTGTTTTTTGTTTTTGTTTTTGTTTTCTGGGACAGAGTCTAACTCTGTTGCCAGGCTGGAGTACAGTGGCACAATCTCATCTCACTGCAACCTCCACCCCCTGGGTTCAAGTGATTCTCCTGCCTCAGTCTCCCAAGTAGCTAGGATTACAAGCACATACTGCCACATCCAGCTAATTTTTGTATTTTTAGTGGAGACAGGGCTTCATCATGTTGGCCAGGATGGTCTCAATCTCCTGACCTCATGATCCGCCCACCTCAGCCTCCCAAAGTGCTGGGATTACAGGCATGAGCCACTGCACCTGGCCTTTTCTTCTTTTTGGATACAGGTACTTACAGCTGCAAACATCCCTCTTAGTACTGCTTTTGCTGTATCCGATTGGTTTTGGTATGTTGTGTTTCCACTATCATTTCTTTCAAGAAATTTCTCAATTTCTTTCTTAAGATCTTCATTGACCCACTGGTCATTTAGGAGCATATTGCTTAACTTTACTTTTATTTTTTATTTTTTTGAGACAGAGTTTTGCTCTTGTTGCCCAGGCTGGAGTAAAATGGCACAGTCTCAGCTCACTGCAACCTCCGCCTCCTGGGTTCAAGCAATTCTTATACCTCAGCCTCCCAAGCAGCTGGGATTACAGGCACCCGCCACCATGCCAGGCTAATTTTTATATTTTTAGTAGAGACAGGGTTTCACCACATTGGCCAGGCTGGTCTTGAACTCCTGACCTCAGGTGATCCACCTGCCTTGACCTCCCAAATTGCTGGGATTATAGGCATGAGCCACCGCGCCCAGCAATATTGCTTAATTTTCATGTATTTGTACAGTTTCCAAAAATCCTTATTATTGATTTCTAGTTTTACTCCAGTGTGGTCAGAGAAGATACTTGATATTATTTGAATTTTTTTAATGTTTCAAGATTTGTTTCGTGGCCTAATGTATATGGTCTGTCCTTGAAAAGATACACGCGCTGAGGAGAAGAATGTATATTCTGCAGCTGTTAGATGAAATGTTAGGTAAATATTATTAGGTCCGCTGTCTATGGTGTAGATTCAGTCCAAAGTTTCTTTGTTGTGTTTTGTTTGGATGATCTGTCCAATGCTGAAAGTGGAGTGTTGACGTCTCCAGCTACTATTGTATTGGGATCTATCTCTCTTTTCAGTTCTAATAACATTTGCTTTATATATATATCTGGATGCTCCAGTGTTCAGTACATATATATTTACAATTATTATATCATTTGTCAAATTGGCCCCTTTATCATTATATAATGACCTTCTTTGTCTCTTTTTATTATTTTTATTTGACTTTATTTTATTTTTTTTGAGACGGAGTCTCACTCTGTTGTTCAGGCTGGGGTCCAGTGGTGCAATCTCAGCTCACTGAAACCTCTGCCTCCCAGGTTCAAGTGATTCTCCTGCCTCAGCCTCCTGAGTAGCTAGGATTACAGGTGCACACCACCAGGTCTGGCTAATTTTTGCATTTTTTTTAGTAGAGATGGGATTTTGCCATGTTGGCCAGGCTGGTCTCAAACTCCTGACCTCAGGTGATCCACCCACCTTGGCCTCCAAAAGTGTTGGGATTACAGGCGTGAGCCACCGTGCCTGGCCCTTTGTCTTCATAGTTTTTGCCTTGAAATCTGTTATGTCTGATATTAGTATAGCCACCCCTACTCTTTCTTGGTTTCCATTGGCATGGAATATCTTTCTCCCTCCATTTATTTTTGGTCTGTGGGTGTCTTTATAGGTGAATTGTGTTTCTTGTAGGCAACAGATCTTTGGGTCTTTTTTTAAAATCCATTCAGCCACTCTGTGTCTTGATTGGAGAGTCTAGTCCATTTGCATTCAATGTTATTTGTATGTAAGAACTTATTCCTCCATTTTGTTATTTGTTTTCTGAATCTTTTGTGGTCTTCTCTTCCTTCTTCCTTCCTGTCTTCCTTTTAGTAAAGGTGATTTTCTCTAGTCATATGTTGATTTTCTTTTTACTTTTCGTGTTTGTGTTGTATATTTTTAGATTTGAGGTTAGCATGAGGCATGCTAATAATACCTTAAAAACCCATTATTTTAAACTGATTATAACAGAGAACATAAACAAACTAACAAGCAAAAAGAAAACTAGGGCCGGGCGTGGTGGCTAAGGCCTGTAATCCCAGCACTTTGGGAGGCCAAGGCAGGTGGATCACACTGTCAGGAGATTGAGACCATCCTAGTTAACACAGCGAAACCCTGTCTCTACTAAATATATAAAAAATTAGCTGGGCATGGTGGCAGGCACCTGTAGTCTCAGCTACTCAGGAGGCTGAGGCAGGAGAATGGTGTGAACTCGACAGGCAGAGGTTCCAGTCAGCCAAGATCGCACCACTGCACTCCAGCCTGGGCAACAGAGTGAGACTCCGTCTCAAAAAAAAAAAAAAAAAGGAAAAGAAAACTAATGAAAACTCTATATTTTAGCTCTGTCTCCCCGCTTTTTAACTTTTTGCTATTTCTAGGCATATCTTACTGTACTATGTCTTGAAAAGTAGTTGCAGTTATTATTTTTGATCAGTCTATCTTTTCATCTTTCTACTTTAGAAATGAGTAGTTTATACACTACAATTGCAGTGTTATGTTATTCTGTATTTTTCTGTGTACTTACTATTACCAGTGAGTTTTGCAACTTCAGATGATTTTTTTTGTTGTTGTTGCTGTTGCTGAGACAGGGTCTTGCTTTGTTGCCCACGCTGTAGAGCAGTGGCACCATCATAGCTCACTGCAGCCTTGAACTCTCAGGTTCAAGCATTCTTCCCATCTCAGTCTCCCAAATAGCTGGGACTACAGGCATGTGCCACCACGCTCAGCTAACTCTTTTAACTTTTTTGTACAGACGAGGTCTCACTGTGTTGCCCAGGCTGGTCTCAAACTCTTGAGCTCAAGAGATTCTCCCTCTTCAGCCTCTCACAGTGCTGGGATTACAGGCGTGAGCCACTGTGCCCAGTTCCTTCAGATGATATCTTACTGTTCATTGACATCTTTTTCTTTTAGACTGAAGAATTCCCTTTAGCATTTCTTGTAGGACAGGTGTGGTGTTGATGAAATCCCTCAGCTTTTGTTTATTTGGGAAAGGCTATTTCTCTTTCATATTTGAAGGATGTATTTTGCTGGATATACTATTTCTAGGGTAAAAGGTTTTTTCTTTTTTTTTTTTTTTTTTTTTTTTGAGACGGAGTCTCGCTCTGTCGCCCAGGCTGGAGTGCAGTGGCCTGATCTCAGCTCACTGCAAGCTCCGCCTCCCGGGTTCACGCCATTCTCCTGCCTCAGCCTCCCGAGTAGCTGGGACTACAGGCGCCCGCCACCTCGCCTGGCTAGTTTTTTGTAGTTTTAGTAGAGACGGGGTTTCACTGTGTTCACCAGGATGGTCTCGATCTCCTGACCTCGTGATCCACCCGTCTCGGCCTCCCAAAGTGCTGGGATTACAGGCTTGAGCCACCACGCCCGGCCGGTAAAAGGTTTTTTCCTTCTGCACTTAAATATGTCATGCCACTCTCTCCTGACCTATGAAGTTTCCACTGAAAATTCTGCTGCCAGATGAATTGGAGCTCCATTGTATGTTATTAATATTTGTTTATTTTCTCTTGCTACTTTTAGGATTCTTTCTTTATCCTTGACCTTTGAGAGTTTATTAAATGCCTTGAGGTAGTCCTCTTTGAGTTAAATTCTTGGTGTTCTACAACCTTCTTCTTTGTTTGTTTTTTGGGTTTTTTTCTTTTTTCTTTTCTTTTCTTTTTTTCTCTTTTCTACAATTTTTTTTTTTTTTTTTTTTTTTTTTTGAGACAAAGTCTTATTCTTAACCCCCAGGCTGGACTGCAATGGCATGATCGCGGGTTACTGCAACCTCTGCCTCCCAGATTCAAGTGATTCTCCTGCCTCAGCCTCCCGAATAGCTGTGATTACAGGCACCTGCCACCAGGCCCAGCTAATTTTTATATTTTTAGTAGAGACAGGGTTTCACCATGTTGGCCAGGCTGGTCTCGAACTCCTGACCTTAGGTGATCTGCCCACCCCAGCCTCCCAAAGTCCTGGGATTACAGGCGTGAGCCACCGCTCCCAGTCTTACAATCTTCTTATACTTGAATACTGATATCTTTCTCTAGGTTTGGGAAGTTCTCTGTTATTATCCCTTTGAACAAACTTTCCACTCCTATCTCTCTCTCTCTACCTCCTGTGGCCAAAAACTCTTAGATTTGCCCTTTTGAGGCTGTCTTCTAGATCTTGTAGGCATGCTTTACTTTTTAAAATTCCTTTTTCTTTTGTCTCCTCTGACTATGTCTTTTTTTTCTTTCTTTCTTTCTTGCTTGCTTGCTTTTTTTTTGAGATGGAGTCCCACTCTGTCACCCAGGCTGGAGTGCAGTGGCGCGATCTCGGCTCACTGCAAACTCCACCTCCCGGGTTCGCGCCATTCTCCTGCCTCAGACTCCCAAGTAGCTGGGACTACTGGCGCCCGCCACCATGCCCGGCTAATTTTTTTGTATTTTTTTAGTAGAGGCGGGGCTTCACTGTGTTAGCCAGGAATGTCTCAATCTCCTGACCTCATAATCTGCCCACCTTGGTCTCCCAAAGTGCTGGGATTACAGGCAGGAGCCACTGCACCCAGCCTGTGTATTTTCAAATAGCCTGTCCTCAATCTCACTAATTCTTTCTTCTGTTTGATCAATTCTGCTGCTAAGCAACTCAGACACATTCTTAAGTATGTCAATTGCATTTTTCAACTCCAGAATTTCTGCTTGGTTCTTTTTAATTATTTCAATCTCTTTGTTAAACGTATCTAATAGGGCCAGGCACAGTGGTTCACGCCTGTAATCCCAGCAATTTGGGAGGCTGAGGCAGGTGGCAGATCACCTGAGGTCAGGAGTTTAAGACCAGCCTGGCCAATGTGGCGAAACCCTGTCTCTACCAAAAATACAAAAATTAGCCAGGCGTGGTGGCATGTGCCTGCAATTCCAGCTGCTTGGTGGGAGCCTGAGGCATGAGAATCACTTTAACCCAGGAGGCGGAGGTTGCAGTGAGCCGAGATCACGCCACTGCACTTCAGCCTGGGGGACAGAGCGAGAGACTCTGTCTTCAAAAAATAAAAATAAATAAATTTATCTAATAGGATTATGAATTCCTTCTCCGTGTTATCTTGAGTTTCTTTCAATTTCCTCAAAACAGCTACTTTGGATTCTGTCTGAAAGGTCACTTATCTCTGTCTCTCTCGGACTGGCCCCTGCTGCCTTATTTAGTTAATTTGGTGAGGGTATGTTTTCCTAAATGGTCTAGAAGCTTGTGGATATTTGTCAGTGTCTGTGTATTGAAGACTTAGGTATTTTTTGTAGTCTTCACAGTCTGGGCTTGTTTGTACCCATCCTCCTTGGAAAGGCTTCCCAAAGGGCCTTGGGTGTTGTGATCTAAGTTTTTGGTTACTGCAACCATATCTGCATTAGAGGACACCCCAAGCCCAGTAATGCTGTAGATCTTGCAGATTCATGAAGGTACCACCTTGGTGGTCTTGGTTAAAATCCAGAAGAATTCTCTGCATTACCAGGAGCAGATTCTTGTTCTCTTTCCTTACTTTCTCCCAAATAAATGGTCTCTCTCTCTCTCTGTCTCTCTCTCTCTGCTGAGCTGCCTGGAGTTGGGGGAATAGGTGGCACAAGCACCCCTGTGGCCACCACCACTAGGACTGCTCTGGGTCACATCGGAAGCCAGCACAATACTGGGTCTTGCCCAAAGCCTGCCTGCAGCCCACTACCTGACTTCCGCCTATGTTTGCTCAAGGCCCGAGGGCTCTACAATCAGCAGGTGGTGAAGCCAGCCAGGCTTGTGTCCTTCCCTTCAGGGCAATGAGTTACCCCAGGCCCCAGGCAGGTCCAGAGATGTTGTCTGGTAGCAGGGCCTGGAGTTGGAAACCTTCGAAATCTACCTGGTGCTTTATTCTACTGCAGCTAAGCTGGCACTGAAACCACAAAACAAAGCTCTTCCCTCCCTTTCCCAGGGCAGAGGAGTCTCTCCCCATGTCCACCACCACAGGTCCACAGAGAGTACTGCTAGGGTACTGACGAAGTGCACTTAAGGCCCAAGGACTCTTCAATCAGCTTGTGGTGAATGCTGCCAGGCCTGGTACTCACGCTTTAGGGTAGTGGGTTCCCCTCTGGCCCGGGATAGGTCCAAAAATGCTGTTCAAGAGCCAAGGCCTGGAATCAAGGACCCCAAAAGCCCACTCAGTGCTCTTCCCCACTGTGGCTAAGCTGGTACCTAAGCTGATTTTTGGTTCTTATGAAGGTGTTCTTTTGTGTAGACAGTTGACAAATTTGGTGTTCCTTCAGGGAGGACAATAGGTGGAGGCTTCTATTCAGCCATCTTGTTCCTCCTCCTATCCCAAGGCATTAAAATATTGATTAGGGCCAGGCATGGTGGCTCACGCCTGTAATCCCAACACTTTGGGAGGCTGAGGCAGGTGGATCACCTGAGGTCAGGAGTGTGAGACCAGTCTGTCCAACAAAGCAAAACTCTGTCTCTACTAAACATACAAAAATTAGCCGAGCATGATGGTGCATGCCTGCAATCCCAGCTACTTAGGAGGCTGAGGCAGGAGAATCACTTGAACCCAGGAGGCAGAAGTTGTAGTCAGCTGAGATAGTGCCACTGCACTTCAGCCTAGATAACAGCAAAACTCTGTCTCAAAAATAAAATAAAATAAAATAAAATAAAATAAAATAAAATAATAATATAAAATAAAATATTGAGCCCAGGAGCAGTGGCTCATACCTGTAATCCTAGCACTTTGGGAGGCGAGGCAGGTGGATCACGAGGTCAGGAGTTTGAGACCAGCCTGGCCAACATGGTGAAAACCAATCTCTACGAAAAATACAAAAATCAGCCAGTCATGGTGGCATGCTCCTACAGTCCCAGCTACTCAGGAGGCTGAGGGAGGAGAACTGCTTGAACCCAGGAGGTGGAGGTTGCAGTGAGCCAAAGATTGCACCATTGCCTGGTCAACAGAGTGAGACTCCATCTCAAAAAATAATAATACATTGATTAAGGCTGGGTATGGTGGCTCACACCTGTAACCCCAGCACATTGGGAAGCTGAGGCAGGATTGCTTGAACTTAGGAGTTTGAAAGAAGCCTGGGCAACATATTGAGAACTCATCTCTACAAAAAATTTAAAAATTAGACTTGGTGACTCACATCTGTAGTCCCACCTACTTGGGAGGCTGAGGTGGGAAGACTGCTTGAGCCTGGGAGGTCAAGGCTGCAGTGAGCCGTCATTGTACCACTGCACTCCAGCCTGTGTGATAGAGTAAGACCCTGTCTCAAAAAAAAAAAAAAAAAAAAAACCCGCCAGGCACGGTGGCTAACACCTATGATCCCAGCACTTTGGGAGGCCGAGGTGGGCTGATCATGGGATCATGAGGTCAGGAGATCGAGACCATCCTGGCTAACACGGTGAAACCCCATCTCTACGAAAAATACAAAAAAAATTAGCCGGGCGTGGTGGCGGGAGCCTGTAGTCCCAGCTACTTGGGAGGCTGAGGCAGGAGAATGGTGTGAACCTGGGAGGCGGAACTTGCAGTGAGCCGAGATTGTGCCACTGCACTCCAGCCTGGGCGACAGAGCAAGACTCCATCTCAAAAAAACCCAAAAACACAAAACACACACACACACACACACACACACACACACACACATACACACACACACACACATATTGGCCATGCATAGTTGCTCACACCTGTAATCTCAGCACTTTGGGAGGCCAAGGCAGGTAGATCACTTGAGCTCAGGAATTTGAGACCAGTCTGGGCAACATGATGAAACCCCATCTCTACAAAAAATACAAAAATGAGTGGGGTGTGGTAGTGCTTGCCTGTAGTCCCAGATACTCGGGGAGCTGAGGTGAGAGGATGGCTTGAGACCAGCAGGTGGAGGCTGCAGAGAAGCCATGTTCGCACCTCTACACTCTAGCTTGGGCCAGAGAGTGAGACTGTCCGCCTCTCTCTCTTTCTTTCTCGCTCCAGGGGACAACCCAAACCCAGTAATGCTGTAGATCTATATATATCTACATTTATATAGATTAGGCCAGGTATAGTGACTTGTGCTATAATCCCAGCCATTTGAGAGGCTAAGATATACATACATATAGATTAGGCCAGGCATAGTAACTCGTGCCTGTAATCCCAGCTATTCGGGAGGCTAAGACAGGAGGATCACTTAAACCCAAGAGTTTAAGACCAACCTGGGCAGTATAGCAAGATCCTCTCTCTCTCTCTCTCTCTCTCTCTCTCTCTATATATATATATATATAATATATTATATATATATATATAATATATTATATATATATATATATGAAGCTCTATGTCAGTGTGCAAGCATGTCAAGTGGTGAACTTTAGTATAAGGGTAACCAAGTGGTGGCCCAGTCATTTCATGGGGACCTTTCCTAACCATCAATATTTTTTCTGTTGGGCTGATCCATTCTTCAGAAACCATTCTCTTACCTCACTTAGAAGGCTATAAGTCCAGCTGCCAGCCTTTTGGGGGGTGGGAGAAGGTGACTGGAGGTCTTACCATTTGGTATGCAGAATTTCACTTAAAGCCCCTCTCAGCTTGCCTGGTCTCCTGAAATCCAGAACCCCTTTAGTTCAGCCACTCCAGAATATAAACCTCTAGTCATCTGCCAGGACCAAGGAGAGGTTGTGCTCTCACTGCACTCAGCTGAGCAGGATGGAATCAACCAATTCTTTTCTTTTTAAAATTATTTTTATATTTTAAAAATATTTTCAGCTGGGCACGGTGGCTCAAGCCTGTAATCCCAGCACTTTGGGAGGCTGAGACGGGCGGATCACAAGGTCAGGAGATCAAGACCATCCTGGCTAACACAGTGAAACCCTGTCTCTACTAAAAAATACAAAAAATTAGCCGGGCGAGGTGGCGGGCGCCTGTGGTCCCAGCTACTCGGGAGGCTGAGGCAGGAGAATGGCGTAAACCCGGGAGGCAGAGCTTGCAGTGAGCTGAGATCCGGCCACTGCACTCCAGCCTGGGCGACAGAGCCAGACTCAGTCTCAAAAAAAAAAAAAAAAAAAAAAAATTTCATCCAGCTCAAAATGTCAACAACCAATTCTTTTTTTTTTTTTTTTTTTGAGACAGGGTCTCACTCTGTCACCCCAGGTTGGGGTACAGTGGCATGATCATAGCTCACTGCTATGATCATAGCTCACTACATAGCCTCAACCTCCCAGGCTCAAGTGATCCTCCCGCATCAGCCTCCTGAATAGCTGGGACTACAGGCACCCACCACCATGCTCGGCTAATTTTTATTTTATTTTATTTTATTTTTGAAACAGGGTCTCACTATGTTGCCTAGGTCTCAAACTCTTGGGTTCAAGCAATCCTCCCTCTGCAGCCTCCCAAAGTTCTGGTATTACAGGTGTGAGCCACCGTGCCTGGCCATCACGCATCTTTTAAAAACCATTGTTTTGGCAGAGCTTGAGGAAGTAACCAAGACACGTGTGTATTAGTCTGTCATGTTAAATCACTAGTCCCTCTGTGAAACACTGCCTTCTCTTTTCTGAGATACCACCATCAGTTCTCCTGCCTCTCTGGTGTTCTTGCCCAATATTCTTAGATGGCTTTTCTTCCTCTGCTCCATCTTTAAATATGGAAGGCCCATATCTTGCTTCTGGGCACCTACTCTTCTGTATGTTCCTTCCCTAGATGATCTCATCTGTCAGGCATAAAAGGCCCTCTACAGCAAAAAGGGATTATATCTCCATCCTGACCTCTCTGTCTAGCAGACTAGTAGACCTTGCCTCTTGTATATCTTTTTTTTTTTTTTTTTTGAGACAGGGTCTCACTCTGTAGCTCAGGTTAGAGTACAGTGGTGTGATCATGGCTCACTGCAGCCTCAACCACCTGAGCTCAAATGATTCTCCTGCCTCAGCTTCCCAAGTAGCTAGCATTACAGGTGCACGCCTCCGCACCAGGCTAATTTTTTAAAGAATATTTTGTAGAGATGAGGTCTCACTATGTTGCCCTGGCTGTGTCCTCTATAACAGTAAACAGCAGAATTCTTTTTCTTTCTTCCTTCCTTCCTTCCTTCCTTCCTTCCTTCCTTCCTTCCTTCCTTCCTTCCTTCCTTCCTTCCTCCCTCCCTCCCTCCCTCCCTCCCTCCCTCCTTCCCTCTCTCTTTCTTTCTTTCAAGAGGGAGTCTCACTCTGCCACCCAGGCTGGAATGCAGAGGCTCACTGCAACCTCTACCTCCCAGATTCAAGTGATTCTCCTGCCTCAGCCTCCCAAGTACCTGGGATTACAGGTGCCCGCCACCACGCCTGCCTAATTTTTGTTTTTTTAGTAGAGATGGGGTTTCACCATGTTGGCAAGGCTGGTCTCGAACTCCTGACCTCAGGTGATCCACCCACCTCAGCCTCTCAAAGTGCTGGGATTAAAGGTGTGAGCCACCATGCCTGGCATCAGAATTTGTAATATCCTATCCAAAACCTGCTACCCTCTAAACAGTGGTCGTCTCTTGGTCTTTTCTATTTCAATTACTCAAGCCAAAACCTGGGAGTCATCCTTGATTCCTATTTCTCTCACTCAAGCATGCAAACCATTAAGACCTAGCAACTCCACTTCCGCACATATGCTGGCCCATCCCTTTCTGTCCATCTCTGATAGTCCATCCAAGCCATCATCTTTCCTGGTCTCTTACAATAGCCTCTTTCTGGCCCCCTTGCTTCTCTTCTCCTCCCACTTCTCCTTCATCCTCCCCTTACCCCATATATTCTCCCCATAGTGGCTAAGATAATCTTTTCGTTCATTTGTTATTATTTTTGCCTTATTTTCATATAATTAGAACTTTGCCATTCTTTTTCATTTTTTTTTTTTTTTAAACAGGGTCTTGTTCCATCACCCAAGCTGGAGTATTGGAGTGCAGGGGCGTGATCATGGCTCACTGCAGCCTTGACCTCCCAGACTCAAGCAATCCTCCCACCTCAGCCTCCTAAGTAGCTGGGATTGCAGGTGTGCACTACCACACTTGGCTAATTTTTGCATTTTTTTGTAGAGACAGGGTTTCACCATGCTGCCCAGGCTAACCTTGAACTCCTGGGCTCAAGACATCCGCCTGCCTCAACCTTCCAAAGTGCTGTGATTACAGGCATGAGCCACTGCACCCAGCTTTACTTTACCATTCTTATATTACTTTTAACTGTTCTTTTCTTTCTTTTTTTTTTTTTTCATATTTACCCTATGTTTTTTTTTTTCCTTTTTCAACTTTTATTTTAGAATTGGGCGTACATGTGCAGATTTGTTACAAAGGTATATTGCATGATGCTTAAGTTTCTGATTGAAAGATAAATCAGATCATGTCCCACCTTGGCTTAAACCCTGCAAAGGCTTCCAGTGCGCTTATCATAGCCCAGACTCCTTACCTTGGTCTATACTACCTGTATAATCCTACCCTTTCCAACATCTTCAACCTCATCTCTACTACTCCCCCTCTAGACTCTAGCCACATTGGCTTTTCTGAATATGACAAGCTCATTTCTATCTTTGTGTTTTTCATAGACTACTTCCTTTACCTGGGATGTTCCCCTTATTGTCATTTAAGCCTCAGTTTAAATGTCACCTCCTCAGAGAAACAATTCCTGACCAAAGTCTAAAGTAGCTACCAAACCACTCTATTTGTGTCACTTTCTTTTAATTTTCTGCCTACCACTTAGTTTTACCTAGTTTGTTCCCTCTGCTTACTTACTGACTTGTTTAGCCTCTCTCCCACTGGAGTGTAAGATTCATGAGAGCGGGGATCTGATCTGTTTTAGTCAGAGCAATACCCTTAGCATCCAGAGCAGTAACTGATATGAAGTTGACATTATTAACTTGGTCAGGAGAGGGAACATTGAGTATTAATAGTTCCCCGAGGAGAAAAGTCGGGAGCTTTTGTTTGTTTGTTTGTTTGTTTGTTGTTTGAGATGGAGTCTTGCTCTGTTGCCCAGGCTGGAGTGCAGTGGTGCGATCTCGGCTCACTGCAACCTCCACCTCCCGGGTTCATGCCATTCTCCTGCCTCAACCTCCCGAGTAACTGGGATTACAGGCATGTACCACCATACCCAGCTTATTTTTGTATTTTAGTAGAGATGGGGTTTCACCATGTTGGTCAGGTTGGTCTCAAACTCCTGACCTCAAATGATCCGCCTGCCTTGGCCTCCCAAAGTGCTGAGATTACAGGAGTGAGGCATCTGGCCAGAAGTTTTGAGTGTTATAAAGAGGGCAGGTAACCCATAGTGGTTATGCTAATTAAGCCCTGATAACTAGCATTCTGAGTAGAAATGAGTCTATGTATGAGTACGTACATAGTTGGCGGTATTTCTCAAGCTTGGCACTATTGGCACTATTGGCATCCTGGGCTGGATAATTCTTTGTGTATGGCGGGGTGGCCGTGAAGGCTAACCTGTGCATTGCAAGATGTTTAGCAGCATCTCTAGTTTCTACCCACTAGATGCCATCCCAGTTGGGAAAACTCAAAATGTCTCTAGACATAACCAAATGTCTCTGATGGGACAAAACATTCCCCAGTTGAGAACTACTTGATTAAAAGATGTTCCAGCTGGGCGCAGTGATTCATGCCTGTAATCCCAGCACTTTGGAAGCTGAGGCAGGTGGATCACCCGAGTCAGGAGTTTGAGACCAGCCTCACCAACATGGCGAAACCCCGTCTCTACTAAAAATACAAAAATTAGCCAGGCATGGTGGTGGGCACCTGTAATCCCAGCTACCCAGGAGGCTGAGGCAGGAGAATCGCTTGAACCTGTGAGGCGGAGGTTGCAGTGAGCCGAGATTGCGCCACTGCACTCCAGGGTAGGAGACAGAGTGAGACTCTGTCCCAAAAAAAATAATAAAAAGTAAAAAATAAAGGATGCTCCATTTTGCATTAGTCAAAAATAAGTCTTCACTTTGGTGTGGTAAAATCCAGGCATCCAAGGGTCATTCAAAGTTCATGGTATTTTATCAGCTTCAGTAGTTAGAGCCTATGGCAATGAAACAACAGTTTCGATCATTCCTAAGCAAGTGCTATTGTAAGTGAAAAATTAATTTTTATAGTCCCTCTTCCTGAGACAATAGGATAACCTCACAAAGGGTCAACACATGATCAGGTTCTGAGATCTTTGCTACCATCTTAGTTTCTTTCAGATGCCATTCTCACAAGATTCCATTTTGTTTATCGGAGTAATCTTAATTTTTTGTTGTAGAATTGCTGGATGCATAAAACAGGATGGTGGCTGCACAACAACTGGCACTTCAAAACCTGTGAACAGGCCGGGCGTGGTGGCTCATGCCTGTAATCCCAGCACTTTGGGAGGCCGAGGTGGGTGGATCACTTGAGGCCAGGAGTCAAAGACCAGCCTGGGCAACATGGTGAAACCCTGTCTCTACTAAAAATACAAAAATTAGTTGGGTGTGGTGGTGCACGCCTGTAATTCCAGTTACTCAGGTGGCTGAGGCATGAAAATCGCTTGAACCCGGAAGGTGGAGGTTGCAGTGAACTGAGATCACATTACTGTAATCTGGTCTGGGAAACAGAGGGAGACTATCTCAAAAAATAAACTAAAATAAAATTTAAAAACTACAACATGCTAACAAAAAATAAGCAAATACGTAAAATAAAATTTCATGGCTGGGTGCGGTGGCTCATGTTTGTAATCCCAGCACTTTGGGAGGCCAAGGTGGGTGGATCACCTGAGGTCAGGAGTTCGAGACCAGCCTTGCCAACATGGTGAAACCCCATCTCTACTAAAAATACACAAATTAGCCAGGTGTGGTGGCACACGCCTGTAATCCCAACTGCTGGGGAGGCTGAGGCATGAGAAACACTTGAACCTGGGAAGCAGAGGTTGCAGTGAGCCGAAATTATGCCACTGCACTCCAGCCTGGGCAACAGAGTGAGACTCTGTCTCAAAGAAAAAAAAAATCAGCACATGAAGGGTGGGCAAGTATTTAAAAAAACAAAAACAAAAAAACCTGCCAACAACCAGGCGCAGTGGCTCACACCTGTAATCCCAACACTTTGGGAGGCCGAGGCGGGCAGATCACCTGAGGTCAGGAGTTTGAGACCAGCCTGCCAATGTGCTGAAACCCTGTCTCTCCTAAAAATACAAAAATTAGCTGGCTGTGGTGGCGGGTGCCTGTAATCCCAGCTACTCAGGAGGCTGAGGCAGGAGAATCGCTTGAACCAGGAAGCGAAGGTTGCAGTGAGCCGAGATCACACCACTGCACTCCAGCCTGGGCCACAAGAGTGAGACTTCATCTCAAAAAAAAACACAAAAAAACCTGATGGCCAGGCGCGGTGGTTTACGCCTGTAATCCCAGCACTTTGGGAGGCCCAGGCGGGCGGATCACGAGGTCAGGAGATCAAGACCATCCTGGCTAACACAGTGAAACCCCGTCTGCACTAAAAAAAAAAAAAATACAAAAAATTAGCCACGCATGGTGGCGGGCGCCTGTAGTCCCAGCTACCCGGGAGGCTGAGGCAGGAGAATGGCATGAACCCGGGAGGCGGAGCTTGCAGTGAGCCGAGATCACCCACTGCACTCCAGCCTGGGAGACAGAGCAAGACTCCATCTCAAAACAAAACAAAACAAAACAAAAAACCTGCTAACAATAACTTGACAACAGCAACCATTAGCAACAAGTTAAATAATGTTTATAGTACACCCTAAATCAGCAAAAGCCCAAATCCTGCTAAAAGATTCCACAGATTAGTCTGGGCAGCATGGTGAGAACCTCTCTCCACAAAAAGTTTAAAAATTAGCTGGGCATGGTGTTGCACACCTGCAGTGCCGGCTACTTGGGAGGCTGAGGCAGGAGGATTGCTTAAGCCTGGGAGGTCCAGGCTGCAGTGAGCCGTGGTTGCACCACTGCACTCCAGCCTAGGTGACAGAGAGAGACCCTGCCTCAAAAAAAGAAAAAAGAAAGAAAAGAAAAAAAGATTCCACAGATTGGTTTTCCCCACCTTGACTTGAATTGGCTTAGTTCTTGGATTTTAATTTCATTTAATCTTCCCACCGCAGCCTCCTGAGTAGCTGGGACTACAGGCATTGTACCACCATGCCCAGCTAATTTTTATTTTTTGTAGAGACAGGGTCTCACTACATTGCCCAGCCTGGTCTGGAACTCCTGGGCTCAAGCAATCCTCCCACCTCGGCCTACCAAAGTGCTGAGATTATAGGCATGAAGCACCGTGCCCAGCCTATTCTTGGATTTTACACTGAGATCTCTTTAGTCTGAAGCGCTTCTCCAAATGCCACAGCTATTAGTAGTTGGTATTAAGCAGCACCTTGTTTAGTCAGTAAATAACCTAAAGTGATTCTATTGTCCAGCATGATTGTAGCAAATGAGTTAGAGTTTTTTTTTGTTCAACAAGTATAGCAGACAATCTTGTCTATACAATTTCATTTGCCAGTTCCACTGGAAAGGGCACTTTCTAACACAGCATTCTAAACTAGGCACCTCCAATGCAAGGTTGAGACTTATACATGAAGGGATGGAAACCACTGTGTCTGACTGCTAATTGAAGATTTGTATTTCAAAAGGCATAGGGTTGACAGAACATTAGGTCATCTGAGAGACTAGCAACATTATTAAATTCCCAAAATGGCATATAAACCACTTCCAGAGGCCTCATTCCTTCTTCTCATCAAGACCTACATTAATAGTAACATTACTGACCGGGCACAGTGGCTCCCACCTGTAATCCCAGCACTTTGGGAGGCCGAGGCAGGTGGATCACGAGGTCAAGAGATCGAGACCATCCTGGCCAACATGGTGAAACCCCGTCTCTACTAAAAATACAAAAATTAGCTAGGCGCGGTGTGTGTGCCTGTAATCCCAGCTACTCTGGAGGCTGAGACAGGAGAATCACTTGAACCCGGGAAGTGGAGATTGCCGTGAGCCAAGATCATGCCACTGCACTCCTGCCTGGGCGACAGAGCGAAACTCTGTCTCAAAAAAAAAAACCAAAAACACACTGCCTTTGTACACCACCGCGCCTCGGCATGGCGCCTGGGGTCAGGCTGCAGCAGCGCCAGAGCACATGCTTGCGTATAACTGGGGCCACCTGGCCCCCTGCGGATAGTCCTTTTAACAAGGAGATGGGGAAAAAAAATGGATAGTTAATGTGTCCGCTTTTTTTTTTTTTTTTTGATACTGATCCTGCCTTTGTCGCCCAGGCTGGAGTGCAGTGGCGCAATCTCAACTCACTGGACAACCTCTGTCTCCTGAGTAGCTGGAACTACAGGCGTGCACCACAACGCTAGGCTAATTTTTTTTGTATTTTTAGTAGATAGGGTCTTGCCATGTTGGCCAGGCTGGTTTCGAACTCCTGACCTCAGGTGATCCGCCCACCTCGGCCTCCCAAAGTGCTGAGGTTACAGGCCTGAGCCACCACGCCTGACCTATAGTTAATGTGTCAACTTTTATAAATGAATATAAATATGTCTCTCAAACTTAAAGTATATTTTCACTAAAAAAATAGCAAAATAGAGCTGGGTGTGGTGGCTCATGCCCGTAATCTCCAGCATTTTGGTAGGCCAAAATGGGAGGATCACTTGAGGCCAGGAGTTCAAGACCAGACTGGTCAATATAGTGAACTCCCATCTCTATAAAAAATAAATAAATAAATAAAAGAGAAAAACAAAATAGAGCTTTTGAATTGTCCATTTAAAAAAATATTCGGCCGGGCGCGGTGGCTCAAGCCTGTAATCCCAGCACTTTGGGAGGCCGAGACGGGCGGATCACGAGGTCAGGAGATCGAGACCATCCTGGCTAACACAATGAAACCCCGTCTCTACTAAAAATACAAAAAAATTAGCCGGGCGTGGTGGCGGCGCCTGTAGTCCCAGCTACTCGGGAGGCTGAGGCAGGAGAATGGCGGGAACCCGGGAGGCGGAGCTTGCAGTGAGCCGAGATCTGGCCACTGCACTCCAGCCTGGGCGACAGAGCGAGACTCCGCCTCAAAAAAAAAAAAAAAAAAAAAAAAAAAAAAAAAAAATTCTAGGTTTGGCAGATAAAATAGCTCTGACAAAAGTTTTGGATTAGTTAAAATCTAGAAAATGCCAAGCACATTTAATTATTTTTATTATCTCTTCTTTTTTTTTTTTTTTTTGAGACAGAGGCTCGCTCTGTCGCCCAGGCTGGAGTGCAGTGGCCGGATCTCAGCTCACTGCAAGCTCTGCCTCCCGGGTTCACGCCATTCTCCTGCCTCAGCCTCCTGACTAGCTGGGACTACAGGCGCCCACCACCTCGCTCGGCTAGTTTTTTATGTATTTTTAGTAGAGACGGGGTTTCACCGTGTTCGCCAGGATGGTCTCGATCTCCTGACCTCGTGATCCGCCCGTCTCGGCCTCCCAAAGTGCTGGGATTACAGGCTTGAGCCACCGCGCCCGGCCTTATTATCTCTTCTTTTATAAGATGAAGTAGCAAATCTTTGTAGTTCCCTTGAAATACAATGGAAACCCAGGAAACCCCTAAGGCATTTAAAGGGTGTAAAAGTCATCTTAATTATTTCATAATTCCAAACATACAGCCTGAATTTGAGGAAAGGACTATCAAAAAGACTTGTCAGAACAGAAATAAAGATCACAGTGTATTCACAATAGCAAAGACTTGGAACCAACCCAAATGTCCACCAATGACAGACTGGATTAAGAAAAGGTGGCACTGGGCGCAGTGGCTCACGCCTATAATCCCAGCACTTTGGGAGGCCTAGGCGGGCAGATCACCTGAGGTCAGGAGTTCGAGACCAGCCTGACCAACATGGAGAAACCCTGTCTCTAAAAAAAACACAAAACTAGCCAGGCGTGGTGGCGCATGGCTGTAATCCCAGCTAGTTGGGAGGCTGAGGCAGGAGAATCGCTTGCCATCGCACTCCAGTCTGGGCAGCAATAGTGAAACTCACCATGGAATATTATGCAGCCATAAAAAAGGATGAGTTCATGTCCTTTGCAGGGACATGGATGAAGCTGTAAACCATCATTCTCAGCAAACTGTCATAAGAACAGAAAACCAAACACTGCACAGTCTCACTCATAGGCGGGAACTGAACAATGAGAACACATGGACACAGGGAGGGGAACATCACACACCCGGGCGTGTTGGAGGGGTAGCAGGCTGGAGGAAGGATAGCATTAGGAAAAATACCTAATGTAAATGACAAGTTGATGGGTGTAGCAAACCAACATAGCACATGTATACCTATGTAACAAACCTACACATTATGCACATGTACCCTAGAACTTGAAGTATAATAAAAAAAATTTAAAACTTTTATTTATTTATTTATTTATTTTTGAGACGGAGTCTCGCGCTGTCACCAGGCTGAAGTGCAGGGGCCAGATCTCAGCTCACTGCAAGCTCCGCCTCCCGGGTTCATGCCATTCTCCTGCCTCAGCCTCCCGACTAGCTGGGACTACAGGCGCCCGCCACCTCGCTCAGCTAGTTTTTTGTATTTTTTAGTAGAGACGGGGTTTCACTGTGTTAGCCAGGATGGTCTCGATCTCCTGACCTCATGATCCGCCCGTCTCGGCCTCCCAAAGTGCTGGGATTACAGGCTTGAGCCACCGCGCCCGGCCAAAAATTTAAAACCTTTTTTAAAAAAAGATCACAGTGAATGGGCACAAAAATACAATTAGAAGGAATAAGATCTAGAGTTCGGTAGCCTAGATCTGGCCTAGGGTGACTATAATTAACAATAATTTATTGTATATATTTCCTTTTTTTTTTTTTCTTTTTTTTTTTTGAGACAGAGTCTGCTCTGTCACCCAGGCTGGAGTGCAGTGGCACAATCTCGAATCACTGCGACCTCTGCCTCCCAGGTTCAAGCGATTCTCCTGCCTCAGCCTCCTGAGTAACAGGAATTACAGGTTTGTGCCACCATGCCTGGCTAATTTTTGTGTATTTTGTAGAGATGGGGTTTCACCATGTTGGCCAGGCTGGTCTCAAACTCCTGAACTCAAGCAATCCTCCCACCTTGGCCTCCCAAAGTGCTGGGATTAAAGGCATGAGCCACCACGCTCGGCCTTTCTTTAATTTTTTTTTTTTTGAGACAAGGTCTTGCTCTGTCACCCTGGTTGGAGTGCAGTGGTATGATCTCAGCTTACTGCAGCCTCAACCTCCTAGACTCAAGCAATCCTCCCACCTCAGCCTCCTGAGTAACTAGGATTACAGGTACACACCACCAATCCCAGCTAATTTTTGTATTTTTTGTAGAGATGGGGTTTGCCAGGTTGCCCAGGCTGATCTTGGACCCCTGGGCTCAAATGATACTCCTGCTTTGGCCTCCCAAAGTGCTGGGATTACAGGCATGAACCACCGCACCCAGTCTGTATATTTCAGAATAACTAGAAGAGTGGAGTTGGAATGTTTCCAACACAAATAAATGATAAATGTTTGAGGAGATAAATATCCCAATTACTCTGATTTGGTCATTACACATTGCATGCTTGTATCAAAATATAACATGTACCCCATAAATATATACAACCATTATGTATGCATAAAAATTAAAAATAAACATGACAAAATGTACCATTAAGAATATTAGTACCCCCCCCAAAAAAATAAAAACAACAAAAGAAGAAAAAAAGAAAAAACAAAAAAAAATAAATAAAAAGAAGAATATTAGTCTGAGGCCAGGTGCAGTGGCTCTAGTGAACCCAGAGGTTAAGATTGCAGTAAGCCATGTTTGTGCCCCTGCACCCTGGCTGGGTAATAAAGACCCTGTCTCAAAACAAAAATAAAACTGGGCAAAGGCTGGGAGAGGTGGCTCATGCCTTTAATATTCCCAGTGCAGCCGGGCGTGGTGGCTCACGCCTGTAATCCCAGCACTTTGGGAGGCCAAGGCGGGTAGATCACAAGGTCAGGAGTTCGAGACCAGCCTGGCCAATATGGTGAAACCCTGTCTCTACTAAAAATACAAAAATTAGCCAGGTGTGGTGACGGGCACCTACAGTCCCACTTACTTGGGAGGCTGAGGCAGGAGAATCACTTGAACCTGGGAGGCAGAGGTTGCAGTGAGCCGAGATCGAGCCACTGCACTCTAGCCTGGGCAACAGAGCGAGACTCCATCTCAAAAAAAAAAAAAAAAGTGTATATATACATACACACACATGCACACACACACATATATATACATATATATATAGACACATATATACATGTATATATATATATTCCCAGTGCTTTGTGAGACCAATAGTTTGAGATGAGCCTTGGAAACATAGTGAGAACCCATCTCTACAAAAAATAAAAAATAAAAAAATTAGCTGGGCATGGTGGCTCACACCTATAGTTCTAGCTACTTGGGAAGCTGAGGCAGAATTGCCTGAGCTCAGGAGTTTGAGGTTACAGTGAGCTATGATCACACCAGTGCATTCCAGCCTGGGTAAGAGAGTGAGACCCTATCTCAGAAAACAAAACAAAACAAAAACTGGGCAAAATACCTGAACAGATACCTCACCAAAGAAGTTATACAGATGATAATCACAGAAAAAGATACTCAACATCATATGTCATTAGAGAATTGCAAATCAAAATACAATGAGTTACCACTACATACCTATTAGGATGGCTACAATTTTTTTTAAAAACTGACAACACCAAATGCTTGTGAGGATTGCTGATGGAAATGTAAAATGGTACAGCAGCTTTGGAAGACAGTTTGGCGGTTTCTTACAAAAGTAACCATACTCTTACTATATGATCCAACAGTCTTGCTCCTTGGTATTCACCCAAATGAGTTTAAAACTTATGTCCACTCGGCCGGGTGCAGTGGCTCATGCCTGTAATCCCAGCACTTTGGGAGGCCGAGGCAGGCGGATCACGAGATCAGGAGATCGAGACCATCCTGGCTAACCCGGTGAAACCCTGTCTCTACCAAAAACACAAAAAATTAGCCGGGCGTTGTGGCAGGCGACTGTAGTCCCAGCCACTAGGCAGGAGAATGGAGTGAACCCAGGAGGCGGAGGTTGCAGTGAGTCGAGATCGCACCACTGCACTCCAGCCTGGGCGACAGATACAGGCTCCGTCTCAAAAAAAAAAAAAAGTAAAAAAAAATTTTTTAAACTGGAACACAGAGGATAAGTAATCCTGCCTCACCCCTTGCCTCTCGCCCTTGCATGGGGCGAGGCAGGATTGATCAAACCCAGAAAGACTGAGGATGGATGCTGAACACAGAACTGAAGGATGAATGGGAATTACCTGAATAGAACAGGGGCTTGAGTGCAACAAGAGGCGGGCATTCCAGGCAGAGGAGAGCAATGGTAAGGGCCCCACGGTAGGCATCCGAGTAGGAGGGTAGAACTATGATGATAGAAGACTGAATAACGATCGAATGAAACCAAATGATTAGGCGCCTTCTTTCGGATCCTTGACTTCCAGGGCCAGCAGTCTCTATTGGCTCTTATACCGTTGCTCTATGAGGTATCAATGTTTTTGTCCTTCAGCCTCCCCTCCAATTGTTGAGCTCCTGGTGTGTTTTGAGGAGTAGAAGGCAAAAAGAACCCTCTTATTTTTCTTTGGATCCCGAGAGAGATTGAGCAAATAACAAAGCAAATGGTGTAAAATGTCTTTTTGTTTAGTTTTTCTTGATCTTCCCATGAGAGGCAAATACATGCTAAGGATAGTTGAATCTGGGTAAAGGGTACAGAAATGTTCCTTACAAGATTTTTGTTGGCAACTGGTGCAAGTATGAAATTATTTCCAAATAGGAAGCTAAAACACACAAAACAATTGGCCTTGGGAAACTGGCCAATCTTGATGTAATCAAGTAATATTGTTAAGGGACAATCAGTATTGTGAAAACACGAATACGCCCCCTCCCTCCCCCTCAAAAAAACAACCCCTAAATTCTGTTCCCCCGTTGCTAATGTGTGATCCTGGCAAAGTCATCTAAGGCGCTGAGCTTCAGTTCCTCCACCCCAGAGAGTTGTTGCAACGATCAAATGAAAGAACGTATATCAAAGCCTTTCATGAACTATATTATTGCTGCTACCGTAGAAATGGAAAGTGTACAATAATTTGGACTAGATCCAAAACTACTTTTGACACTTCTGAGACTGTGGCCGCGCCACTGTCACCTTCCAAAGGTCACCAGGCCTTTCCTGAGCTGATATTGGCAGCGCACACTCTTGCCCGGCTCACCTTTCCAGGTGGGCGGTGCTCGCGCTGCTCGGCTCTCCAGGTGGCCGCGGCAGCTGCCCCAGAGCGCAGGCGCGGAGGCAGACCACGGGAGAGCCTGGCTACGCCTTCCGACCTAGCCTCACTCTGGCCCCGCCCCTCTCGAACGCCTTCGCGGGATCGCCCTGGAAACGCATTCTCCGGGACAG
Organism: Macaca nemestrina; assembly: GCF_043159975.1. Lineage (NCBI taxonomy): Eukaryota > Metazoa > Chordata > Mammalia > Primates > Cercopithecidae > Macaca > Macaca nemestrina. The sequence goes on along the minus strand of NC_092130.1, from coordinate 106,113,101 downwards.
GCAGCCGCCAATGGGAAGGGAGTGAGTGCCACGAACAGGCCAATAAGGAGGGAGCAGTGCGGGGTTTAAACCTGAGGCTGGGCCTGCTCTTCCCGGCGTGCTGCGGAGGAACGGCTGTTGGTCTCTGCTGGGTGCGGGTCCTCGGCTGGTCGGGGTTCCGGTGTTCTGCTTCTCCCCGCTGAGCTGCTGCCTGGTGAAGAGGAAGCCATGGCGCTCCGAGTCACCAGGGTGAGCCGCTACGGACTGCGAACTGACGCGGCCTTCTTCGCTGCAGCCTGCTCGCTCTGCCTCGCCTGCGGGAGCCCCCCGAGCGGGAGAGGGCCGCAGGAACGATTTGGGGAGGAAGGTGGGAGGGAAGTCACCAAGAGAGCGTCGAGGTGGGCCCAGGCCTGGTGGGGGAGTGTGGGGGACGATGGATGGAGGGAGGAAGGTGAGAAAGAGAACTGGACCGATATTGGATAAATGGTTGGGGGAGATGGAAAGTCGACTGGGAACCTTTTGAAAAAGTGATAGAGGGTCCCTGAGTGGGCCCGCCAGCAGCTCTGTAACCCCCTTCCCAGAGAGAAGGTGTCTGCAATTGGAGGCTTTTTCGGTTTCCTTTCAAACGTAAATTCTCGGTATTTTAGGGCTGGGCAGGACTAATCAGGGAATCCCTCAATTGGTAAATGTAGAGGTTGTCGGCGGAAACTGACTTGTCACGGCCGCAGAGTAGACTCTGGGACCCACGTTTTCCCTCGGAACCCATTTTTACTCGGCTTTCCTTCTGGGAACTTCTCTTGTGCCCCACCTTAATTAACCCTTGACTTACTCGAGCCTCCGTGGACCAGCTCTTAAAGTGGTCTTTGCTTCTTTCAGAACTCGAAAATCAATGCTGAAAATAAGGCGAAGATCAGCATGGCAGGCGCAAAGCGCGTTCCTACGGCCCCTGCTGCAACCTCCAAGCCCGGATTGAGGCCAAGAACAGCTCTTGGGGACATTGGTAACAAAGTCAGTGAACAACTGCAGGCCAAAATGCCTATGAAGAAGGTAACTGTCTTCCCGACCTAACTTCTGTCAGAGCTGGCCTTACAACTGTGGCCTTTGATGCAGAAACATTTCATTCTCTCTGTTTCATCTACAGGAAGTAAAACCTTCAGCTACTGGAAAAGTTATTGATAAAAAACTACCAAAACCTCTTGAAAAGGTACCTATGCTGGTGCCAGTGCCAGTGTCTGAGCCAGTGCCACAGCCAGAACCTGAGCCAGAACCTGAGCCTGTTAAAGAAGAAAAACTTTCGCCTGAGCCTATTTTGGTAAACTTATTCTTACCATTGTAGAGTCTGTTGATTATTTCTTGTCCCTTATTTCACTGCAAGAGCATTCAAATTAATACCATTTATTGAGTGCTTAGCATGAGGCAATCTCTGCCCAACATTCTACATGCATTAACTCACATAATCTTTACAGGTACTCTGAGGTAGGTATTGTCACCTCTACTATTTAAATCATGGCTTTAGAGAGGTTATGTCAGGGTCACACAGGTAAGTGGCCCATATGAGATTTAAGCTCAGGCTGTCTGGCTTCAGAATCTATGCTTTTAATTGTTAACTGTCTTATATTCCTTCGTTAATGATATTAAGTAGTACCTGCCTGAGCCAAAGGCTTTGTTGTCCAAGTACAAGCCACTTCTGCAGAATTTATCGGAGTAAACAGAATGTTCTCTTCAAATTTTTTACTGCCTAATATGGCTACTAAATAATAAACCTGTAACACTGGAAAATGCAAAGGAGTAAAACAGGAAGAATGCAACTTTTCAGGGAGTGGTTAAGAAGATGAATTAATGGCCGGGCGCGGTGGCTCAAGCCTGTAATCCCAGCACTTTGGGAGGCCGAGGCGGGCGGATCACAAGGTCAGGAGATCGAGACCATCCTGGCTAACACCGTGAAACCCCGTCTCTACTAAAAAAAAAATACAAAAATTAGCGGGGCGTGGTGGCGGGCGCCTGTAGTCCCAGCTACTCGGGAGGCTGAGGCAGGAGAATGGCGTGAACCCGGGGGGCGGAGCTTGCAGTGAGCCGAGATCGCGCCACTGCACTCCAGCCTGGGCGACAGAGCAGACTCCGTCTCAAAAAAAAAAGAAAAAAAAAAAAAAGAAGATGAATTAACACTTAGCCTCAAAACCAGTAACTTTTTATTAAATAAAAGGTATGTAAATGTATCCTATGATAGACCTCCCTGTGAAGGAAAAGTAGGTCATGTAGAGGAGGCTGCTTTGATGAAACTGCAATGAACTGCATTCTGAAGCTCAGTTTTTTAAACTTAATTAAAACCAGTTGGGAAAATTATCTGAAAAAAAAAATTTTTTTTTTTTTTTTTTTTTTTTTTTGAGACGGAGTCTCAGCTGTGTCACCCAGGCTGGAGTGCAGTGGCCGGATCTCAGCTCACTGCAAGCTCTGCCTCCCGGGTTTTTACGCCATTCTCCTGCCTCAGCCTCCCGAGTAGCCGGGACTACAGGCGCCCGCCACCTCGCCCGGCTAGTTTTTTGTATTTTTTAGTAGAGACGGGGTTTCACCGTGTTAGCCAGGATGGTCTCGATCTCCTGACCTCGTGATCCGCCCGTCTCGGCCTCCCAAAGTGCTGGGATTACAGGCTTGAGCCACCGCGCCCGGCCCTGAAAAAAAAATTTTTGAGACAGAGTCTGGCTCTGTTGCCCAGGCTGGAGTGCAGTGGTGTGATCTCGGCTCACTGCAACCTCTGCCTCCCAGGTTCAAGCAATTTTCCTGCCTCAGCCTCCCTAGTAGCTGGGATTACAGGCGCACAACACCACATCCAGCTAATTTTCATATTTTTAGTATAGATGAGGTTTCACCATGTTGGCCAGGCTGGTCTTGAACTCCTGACCTCGTGATCTGCCTACCTCGGCCTCCCAAAGTGCTGGGATTACAGGCGTGAGCCACCGTGCCCAGCCAGTTAAGCTTCTTATATCTAAGGATAAGACATTGAAAACTATTGCTTTAGTGTTGAATTTCTGGGCATAGCACATGAAACATGTAGCCAGCATGGTCTTTGGGCATATCAAACTACATGATGCTTTCTTGAAAGGTCCATACCGATTCTTACCTTTGCTTTCCCACTTAGTAAGAATGCCTTCCCCACCCTTTCATTTAGCTAATAACCTTTTCATCCTTGAAAACAGCTCAAGCACCAACTCCTGAAGCTTTCCTGAACTTCTCCCATCTCCACCCCTGTTCCTAGAATCAGTCTTTTTGTTTGTTTTGAGACAGTCTCATTCTGTTGCCCAGGCTGGAGTGCAGTGATGCCATCTCAGCTCACCGCAACCTCTGCCTCCTGAGTTCAAGCGATTCTCCTGCTTCAGCCTCCCAAGTAGCTGGGACTACAGGCATGTGCCACCATGCCTGGCTAATTTTTCTATTTTTAGTAGAGACGGGGTTTCACTATGTTGGCCAAGCTGGTCTCGAACTCCTGATCTCGTGATCCACCTGCCTCAGTCTCCCAAAGTGCTAGGATTACAGACATGAGCCACCATGCCCAGTCTCAGTCTTATTTTTGTTTACTTATTTATTTTTTCCCGAGACGGAGTCTTGCTGTGTCACCTAGGCTGGAGTGCAGTGGCGTGATCTTGGCTCATTGCAACCTCCGCCTCCCGGATTCAAGCAGTTCTCTTGCCTCAGCCTCCTGAGTAGTTGGGATTACAGGCACCCGCCACCACACCCAGCTAATTTTTTTTTTTTTTTTTCTATTTTTAGTAGAGAGGGAGTTTCACCAGGTTGGCCAGGCTGGTCTCAAACTCCTGACCTCACGATCCGCCAACCTGGGCCTCCCAAAGTGCTGGGATTACAAGTGTGAGCCACCGCGCCCGACCTTATTTCTTTACTTTGTCTACTAAATTCAGAGTCCCTTGAGGATGCCATGAAGTCAATGCCTTGTAGAGTTTGACTTGAAGAAGGGGCTCAATAAATGTTTGAACAATGGGATAAAGGGAGCTTGAAGGAAGTGGTTAATGGTAATGAAGTTAATCCTTAGTAGTCAGGATAGAATTTATGTTATTTTGAGTAGTGAGAAGCAGTTTATATTTTGAAATAAAGACTAAAGACTGAACTGTCCTTTATTTGGATTAACTTCACATGTTGCTGATAAAGATTAATTACTTCTCAGTTTCCTTTGCAGGAAAGTCTAGAATGTGAATTTATTTGCTTCCAACTTTAAACTGACTCACTCTGAGTTGGCATTTCACTCTTTTTGCCCAGGCTGGAGCAGAATGGTGCAATCATAGCTCACTGTATCCTCAAACTGCTGGGCTCAAGTGATCCTCCTACCTTGGCCTCCTGAGTAGCTAGGATTATAGGCAGTTGCCTTCATGCCCAGCTAATTTTTTGTAGAGATGAGTTATTGCTATATTGCCCAGGCTGGTCTCGAACTCATGGTCTCAAAGGATCCTCCCACCTCAGCCACCCAAAGAACTGCGATTACAGGCTTGAGCCACCATGCCCGACCTCATTCTTTTTAATTGAGTAATTAAATGATCACTTTCTTTTTTAACAAAGACAGGGTCTTGCTATATTGCCAAGGCTTGTCTTGATCTCCTGGCCTCAACCTCAGCCTCTCAAAGTGCTGAGATTAAAGGCGTGAGCCACCACACCCAACCCAAATGATCACTTTGGATGTTAATCACTTCCTAAAAAGAAATGGAATAAGTATGAAAAGATACTTTTCCTTTAAGGAAATGAATTGTATGTTGATTCAGGAGAACACTATCTTGAGTTGGTACCAATAACCTGACCTTCAAGCCCAAACTATAGTGCTTACTCCTATTTGCTCTTGTTTCAAGAGATCTCTTTGTTTTAAGGTTGATACTCCCTCTCCAAGCCCAATGGAAACATCTGGATGTGCCCCTGCAGAAGAAGACCTGTGTCAGGCTTTCTCTGATGTAATTCTTGCAGTAAATGATGTGGATGCAGAAGATGGAGCCGATCCAAACCTTTGTAGTGAATATGTGAAAGATATTTATGCTTATCTGAGACAACTTGAGGTCAGTATTATCATTAGTTTTTTTTCTAAACTGCATCTAACTTTATGAAAGTCTTTTCTATCAATAGTTCATAATAATTCAAGCAGGACTTGGGCAGCATTTCTTAAGAGATCGCACTTCCAAATTCTCCTTCATGGAATACCTAAAATAAAAAGTCACTAAATCAATGGAGTCTATTTGCCACTTTGTGCAGGAAAGTTCGAAGTCAGGGTGGATACTACTATCGGTCTTTCTGAAGGAAAGTCCACGGATTGAATTTGATATGTATATATGCAATCTCCACCGTATTTGGAATGGTTAAGTCCCAAACTCTGCATTTTAGGTAATAATGGGTCAGCAAGTGGATGAGGATGTAGAATATACTCAAAGACTACAGCCACCCCTAACACAAGGCATTTTGTGTTAGTGTGGCTGATGTGCGTCCAGTTGTTGGTGAAATTATTTGTGCCCAAAAGGAGTACACTCAAAAGCTACTTTTTGGTTCACTTCAATTTGATCCCACTTTTGAAACTTTCTCTTAATGGCATTTGCCCTTTTCCTACAAACACAAGTATTCTATATGGCAGCATAAACATAGTAGTGTCAACTATACCGTTATCACATTTACCTAGTTTTTTGGTGTGTGTGTGTGTGTGTGTTTTTTTTTTTTTAGAGGGAGTCTCACACTGTCGCCCAGGCCAAAGGGCAATGGTGCCGTCTCAGCTCACTGCAATCTGCCTCCTGGGTTCAAGCAAGTAATTCTCCTGCCTTAGTCTGCCGAGTAGTTGGGATTGCAGGCACACACCACCATGCCTGGCTAATTTTTTGTATTTTTATTTGGTTTTGGTTTTTTGAGACAGGGTCTTGCTCTGTTGCCCAGGCTGGAGTGCAGTGGTGCAATCTCGGCTCACTGCAACCTCTGCCTCTCGGGTCAAGTGATTCTCATGCCTCAGCCTCCTGAGCAGCTGGGATTACAGGTGCCCACCACAACACCCAGCTAATTTTTGTACTTTTAGTAGAAATGAGGTCACCATATCGGCCAGGCTGGTCTCAAACTCCTTAGATGATCCACCCACCCGGCCTCCCAAAGTGCTGGGATTACAGGCATGAGCAGTCGCGCCCAGCCCCCAGTTGTTTTTAATGCATCGTCTTAATGTCATCACTGACATCTCTTGCCTGCTCCTTTGGGGCCTCTCCTTTTTCTATAGGATTCTTCTGCAAGACTTCTATGCCAGGAGTAGCCTTCTGCTTTGAGTTTCTTCTGCCATCTTTTTAGGGCTTTTTAAAGTTGTGTTCTAACTTTGGAGGATACCTTTTTTTTTTGAGACAGTCTCGCTGTGTCACCCAGGGGGTGTGCCGTGGCTCACTGCAAGCTCCGGCTCCCAGGTTCACGTCATTCTCCTGCCTCAGCCTCCTGAGTAGCTGGGACTACAGGCACGTGCCACCATGCCTGGCTAATTTTTTGTATTTTTAGTAGAGACAGGGTTTCACCATGTTAGCCAGGATGGTCTCGATCTCCTAACGTCATGATCCACCCACCTTGGCCTCCCAAAGTGCTGGGATTACAGGCATGAGCCACCGTGCCCAGCCTGTAAATGTGCTGTTTCTTGATGCTTCGTTCTTGTTCTGTGCAAGGCGGCCATATATGCAAAGCAACCCCCCAAATGTCAGAGGAGCTGAGAAACCAAGGAATGAGGCAGATAAATGGAGTTTGCTGGTATTGGGTGACTGATGAGGGGGAATTTACAGACATAAGTCTGGTCTTTGATGGCTGTAAGATGTAGATCTCTGCACTGTAACCCCTCATACCCACGGCTTGAGTATGTATACATTTTCTTGGGGAAAGTATACGTGCTCTAGAATGAATGTGCGGGTGGCTGAGAGAATGCTACAGACATCATAGCCTATAATGTATACAATAGTATGAAGGGCTGTTTTGGAGGAGAGGCCAAACTTAAAGTGAATAGGCAGAAGGCACATTGGATTAGCATTTAAAATAAAGTCACTCTTGTCCCCCACAGTTCTTAGCTATGTTGCTGTTGGGCTTTAACCCTGGAGCAGGCAGGAGTGTTGTAGTACATGGGTTCCAGCTGCCCTGGGAGTTTGATATTTTCTCTACGTAAAGCTCAGGTTCTAACTTTAGAGGCTCAAGTGAAAAGATCTGAGATGATAGTATAGTATCTTTATTTGGAAGGGAGTGGACTAGCAAGAGTTGTGGTGAATTGAATATCGTAAGACCTGACAATATAAAAAAGCTGTCACACTGTCCTATCTAATGTTTGCCCTTTTTTGGCGGGGGGGTGAAGGGGGAACAGTCTCTCTCTGTCACCCAGGCTGGAGAGCAGTGGTGCAATCTCGGCTACCTGCAACCTCCACCTCCTGGGTTCAAGCAGTTCTCCTGCCTCAGCCTCCTGAGCAGCTGGGACTACAGGTGTGCGCAACCATGCCCAGCTAATTTTTGTATTTTTAGTAAAGAGAGGTTTTGCCATGTTGGCCAGGCTGGTCTCGAACTCCTGGCCTCAAGCAATCTGCCCATCTCAGCCTCCCAAAGTGCTGGGATTACAGGCATGAGCCACCATGCCAGCCTTAATGTTTGCTTTCTTTCTTGGTGATGGTGTTGTTTGTGGTGACCATATGAATAATTGAATTAAGAACTGATACAAAGGCTGGGCACAGTGGCTCACGCCTGTAATCCCAGCACTTTGGGAGGCCAAGACAGGTGGATCACGAGGTCAGGAAATCGAGACCATCCTGGCTAACACAGTGAAACCCCGTCTCTACTAAAATACAAAAAAAAATTAGCCGGGCGTGGTGGCGGACGCCTGTAGTTCCAACTACTCGGGAGGCTGAGGCAGGAGAATGGCATGAACCCGGGAGGCGGAGCTTGCAGTGAGCCGAGATCGCGCCACTGCACTCCAGCCTGGGCGACAGAGCAGGACTCCGTCTCAAAAAAAAAAGGAACTGATAGAGATTCTAAATGCCCCAGTGCTACTTACTGTAGGAACTAACTGATCTTTCTGGACATAAATGTGTCACATGGAGTCATGTTTCTAAGAATAATCGGCATTTTCTTTTGCAGGAAGAGCAAGCAGTCAGACCAAAATACCTACTGGGTCGGGAAGTCACTGGAAACATGAGAGCCATTCTAATTGACTGGCTAGTACAGGTTCAAATGAAATTCAGGTTGTTGCAGGAGACCATGTACATGACTGTCTCCATTATTGATCGGTTCATGCAGGTAAGCATTTCAGTAAGTTTTCCCTTCCAGGATTCTAGCCGAGTCATAAGAAGCTGACGTTTTTGGGCTGGGCCGGGTGTGGCGGCTCATGCCTGCAATCCCAGCGGGCGGGTGGATCACGAGGTTAGGAGATCAAGACCATCTTGGCTAACACAGTAAAACCCCGTCTCTACTAAAAATACAAAAATTTAGCTGGGTGTGGTGGCGGGCGCCTGTCGTCCCAGCTACAGGAGGCGGAGGTTGCAGTGAGCTGAGATCGCGCCATTGCACTCCAGCCTGGGCGACAGAGTGAGACTCCATCTCAAAAAAAAAAAAAAAGAAAGAAACTGACTTTTTCAGCTAAAATCTTTCTTGGGGGATATGGTATCATTAATTAAGATTTTGCAATGGGAGAATGTCTTTCTACCTCTCCATCATAGCTCTGTGTCTCCTTTTCAAACATGTTATTCATTGTGTTGAAATTCCCATTGCAGAATAATTGTGTGCCCAAGAAGATGCTGCAGCTGGTTGGTGTCACTGCCATGTTCATTGCAAGCAAATATGAAGAAATGTACCCTCCAGAAATTGGTGACTTTGCTTTTGTGACTGACAATACTTACACTAAGCACCAAATCAGACAGATGGAAATGAAGATTCTAAGAGCTTTAAACTTTGGTCTGGGTCGGCCTCTACCTTTGCACTTCCTTCGGAGAGCATCTAAGATTGGAGAGGTACAGGTTTCTTAAGAAACCTTTCGGTATGGGTACATTAGGGAACACTGCTGCTGACCAAGCAAGTCGAATTCAACTGACCTATATTATACCTAACTACATGGGGAAGAGAGAAAGTTGTTCTTTATTTTTAGTCAGGCTGCATGTTAATATTAGGGCTTTCCGTGGGCATTTGAGAGTTTGTAGACAAACATTTGTAGTTAAAAGATACATATGGGCATGCAGGTTAGTGCCAAATGAAAATTTTCTGAAAGAAACTCAGTGACACGGGTTTTGTTTCAGGTTGATGTTGAGCAACATACTTTGGCCAAATACCTGATGGAACTAACTATGTTGGACTATGATATGGTGCACTTTCCTCCTTCTCAAATTGCAGCAGGAGCTTTTTGCTTAGCACTGAAAATTCTGGATAATGGTGAATGGGTAAGCTCTGTCCCACAGAACTCCTAAGCTTTTAAATTGTAAAGAATGTTTGACTAAATACAGAACTTTTGTTATTAAAGGGCAATTCAAGTGATTCATAAATATGGGATCTACTGAAGGAATAGTTTAAAAAGATGTCATAGAATGTTTCCACATGGTTTTGTTTTTGAGACAAGGTCTCGCTCTGTTGCCTGGGCTGGAGTGCAGTGATGCAGTCTTGACCCACTGCAACCTCAGCCTCCAGAGTAGCTGGGACTGAAGGTTTCTGGCTAGTTTTTAAATTTTTTTCATGTCAGACGGGTAATATGCCCACGTTGTAACAAGGTTTGAGGGTGGCACATTTCACACGTTCACATGAACACCCAATCATCACACTTATAAACTACAAGAGTCGCCCACCAGCCTGGGCAACGTAGCAAATCCTCATCTTTACAAATATATATATATATATATTCAGGTTGTTGCAGGAGACCATGTACATGACTGTCTCATCTTTACAAATATATATATATACACACACACAAATATATATACACAAATATATATATATACACACACAAATACATATATATACACAAATATATATATATAGGCACATATCTGTAGTCCCAGCTACTCTGGAGGCTGACCTTTATATTTTTTGTAGACATGGCGCCTCCCTATATTACCCAGGCTGGTCTTGAAACCCTGGGCTCAAGCGATCTACCCACTTCCACTTACCAAAGTGTTGGAATTACAGGCGTGAGCCATTGCAACCAGTCAAGTGTTTCCATTTCTTTGCCTAATTTCAACTGTATTCCCTTTGAGAAAGGTAGAGCAACTTTTACTCCTTAGAGGAGAAACTTGAAGGTCAAATGACATACAAATAGTACATTCATATTCATTGATTCAGCAAATGCCTCTCCTATGTGGCAGGCACTACCCTAGGTGTTAAGAATAGAACTATGCAGCCGGGTGTGGTGGCTAACACCTGTAATCCCAGCACTTTGGGAGGCCAAGGTGGGCAGATCACGAGCTCAAAAGTTCAAGACCAGTCTGACCAATGTGGTGAAACCCTATCTCTACTAAAAATACAAAAATTAGCCAGGCATGGTGGTGCAAACCTGTAACCCCAGCTACTCAGGAGGCTGAGGCAGGAGAATCACTTGAACCCAGGAGGCAGAGGTCGCAGTGAACCAAGGTCACACCATGCACTCCAGCCTGGAGTGAGACTCCATCTCAAAAAAAAAAAAAAGAAAGAAAAGAATAGAACTATGACAAAGTTGGCCTCAAGGAAGTAGAGTCTAGTTTTAGGGTGGGCAAGTCAACAATTACAATAGTGCAATTGTGTTTGAGCAGAGGTTCCTATAGAAGCATGAGAGCACCTAGGAAAGGAGGAGTCTTTAGCTTTGTCTTACATTTCACTTATATTAATTAATGATACAGTACCCTTCCCTTCCCCACTCCTGAATAACATCAAACATCTAGAAACTTTATGAAAATCATTATCGATTGAGCATTTTTAACATTAACTTTTGTTGTCTTAGACACCAACTCTACAGCATTACCTGTCATATACTGAAGAATCTCTTCTTCTGGTTATGCAGCACCTGGCTAAGAATATAGTCATGGTAAATCAAGGACTTACAAAGCACATGGTGAGTCAATATAGTGGCATTGTAAGATGTCAAAAAGTCTAATAATTCAAACTTAATGCCTGCAAATGCCTGGTTTATTTTTAATGAGTTAATGTTTTAAATGAATACCTGTATCATTGGATCTTGTGATTTTTTTCCCCTCTTTAATGGCTATCCTTTTGTCTTCCAGACTGTCAAGAACAAGTATGCCACTTCGAAGCATGCTAAGATCAGCACTCTACCACAGCTGAATTCTGCACTAGTTCAAGATTTAGCCAAGGCTGTGGCAAAGGTGTAACTTGTAAACTTGAGTTGGAGTATATATTTACAAATAAAATTGGCACCATGTGCCATCTGTACAGATTACTGTTGCATTTCCTTTTAATAAAGCTTATGGCCCCTTTTACTTTTTTATAGCTTAACTAATTTGAATGTGGTTACTTGCTACTGTAGGGTAGCGGAAAAGTTGTCTTAAAAGGTATGGTGGGGAATATTTTTAAAAACTGCTTTTGGTTTACCTGGGGATCCAATCGATGTATATGTTTATATACTTGGTTCTTGTTTTATGTACCTGGCTTTTACTTTATTAATACGAATTACTGAAGGTGATGGAGGTATTTGAAAATTTTACTTCCATAGGACATACTACATGTAAGCCAAGTCATCATGGAGAATCTGCTACGTAGTTCTATTTTAAAGTAAAAGTCTACCACCAAATCCCTAGTCACCCTGTTAGAATTCTGTTTCTTCTGGTGATTGCTGCCATAATTCTAAGTTATTTACTTTTACCACTATTTAAGTTATCAACTTTAGCTAGTATCTTCAAACTTTCACTTTGAAAAATGAGAACTTTATATTCTAAGCCCAGTTTTCATTTTGGTTTTGTGTTTTGTTTAATAAAACAATACTCAAATACAAAAGGTATCTTTTTTAAAAGTTAATTTACCCCTTCCTTAGGCTCTTTCTAAATCCCACCCACCTGAAATCAACAATTACGGATTTATCCTTCCATGTCTTGTATATAGATGTGCATATTAATTTTTATGGGTTTTTTAAAAATGTGGTTTATTCTATATACATAACAATTATTGTCAACATACATAAGCCTACCTGTATTTGTGCATTATATTACATGGTACAGATAGTCATGTGCCCCATGAACATTTTGGTCAAAGACAGACTACATACACCTTGGTGGTCCCATAAGATTATGATGCCATACTTTTACTGTACCTTGTGCCTAGATACACAAATACTGACATGTTATAATTGCCTGCAGTATTCAATAACATGGTGTATAGTTTTGTAGCCTAGGAGCTATAAGCTACACTATATAGCCTAGGAGTGCAGTAGGGTATGCCATCTAGATTTGTGTGAGTATACTCTGGTGTTTGAACAATAAAATCACCTAATGACACATTTCTCAAACCATATCCCAATCATTAAGCAACACATGAGTAAGTTTTTTTGTTTTTGCGACAGTCTCGCTCTGTTGCCAGGCTGGAGTGCAATGGCGCGATCTTGGCTCACTGCAACCTTCGCCTCCTGGGTTCAAGTGATTCTCCTGCCTCAGCCTCCTGAGTAGCTGAGATTACAGGCATGCACCACCACGCCCAGCTTATTATGTATTTTTAGTAGAGACGGGGTTTCACCATGTTGGTCAGGCTGGTCTTGAACTCCCGATCTCAGGTGATCTGCTTGCCTCAGCCTTCCAAAGTGCTGGGATTACAGGCGTGAGCCACCATGGCCAACTAATTTTTTGTAATTTTAGTAGAGATGGGGTTTCACCGTGTTAACCAGGATGGTCTCCATCTCCTGACCTCGTGATTCGCCCACCTCTGCCTCCCAAAGTGCTGGGATTACAGGCATGAGCCACCGTACCCAGCCCTAAGTAGGCAATTTTTATATGTGGTGTGAAGTAGAATTTTTCCAGATACCCATTTATGCCAGTTCCATGACTGAAACCCTCCTTGTCCAACTTGAAATATCTTCAATGCCCATCTATTCTTCCCTGATCTTGTTTTTTCCTGTGATAATACAGTTTTACCAGTTTATCAGTTAAGATAAGGCTTACCAAATATATGGGGGTACTACCAAACACTTTTCTATAAAAACTTTATAATTGTGTATAGTTACCAAAAAGTTCCTTTTTTGTTGTTGTTTGTTTTTTGAGGTGGAGTCTCGTTCTGTTGCCCAGGCTGGAGTGCAGTGGCGCTATCCTGGCTCACTGCAACCTCCGCCTCCCCAGTTCAAGCGATTCTCCTGCCTCAGCCTCCCGAGTAGCTGGGATTACAGGCATGCACCACCATGCCCTGCTATTTTTGTATTTTTAGTAGAGATGGGGTTTCTTCATGTTGGTCAGGCTGGTCTCGAACTCCAGACCTCAGGTGATCAGGCCTCCCGAAGTGCTGAGACTACAAGCGTGAGCCACCACACCCGGCCAGTTTCATCTTTTTAAAGCCTTACAATCATTTGAAGTCCCCATTCATTCATTGGAAACTAGCTAAATTAAACAGTGAAGTCGTTTGTCCTGGAGCTATTAAATATAATAGGCCAGGCACAGTAGCTCACACCTGTAATCCCAGCACTTTGCAAGACTGAGGCAGGTGCGTTGCTTGAGCCCAGAAGCTCGAGACCAGCCTGGGCAACATGGCGAAATCCCATCTACACAAAAATTAGCCAGGGGTACTGGAGTGCACCTGTGGTCCCAGCTACCCAGGAGGCTGAGGTGGGAGAATCACCTGAGTCAGGGAAGTCAAAACTATAGTGAGCCAAGATCGCACGACTGCACTCCAGCCTGGGTGTGGGAGTGAGACCCTGTCTCAAAAAATAAAATGGTAAATATTCCATGCATTTTTGGTCTCTTCTAAAGATTTTTCTCTGTATGATACAATCGCTCTTTTAGAGATGTTCCTCCCCTACATTAATAGAAAATTATGTCCATGTTTGGTGGCTCACGCCTATAATCCTAGCACTTTGGGATGCTGAGGCAAGAGGATTGCTTGAGGCCAGGAGTTCAAGACTGACCTGGGTAACATAGTGAGACCCTGTCTCTAAAAAAATATAAAAAATAGACTCTTAGCACTTTAGGAGGCTGAGTTGGGTGAGACCCTGTCTCTATTAGAAAAAAAAAATTATAAAATTTAAAAAATTAGCCCAGCAGTCATGGTGGTATGTGCCTGTAGACCTAGCTACTTAGAATGCTAAGGCAGGAGGATCACTAGAACCCAGGAGTTTGAGGCTGTAATGAGTTATGCTCGTGATACTGCACTCCAAGCTGGATGACACAGCAAGAGCGTGCCTCATACAAAAAAAAAGAAAAAAAAAAGGAAAAAAAAATCCGTTCTAGATTTTTAAAGTTACGGCTGTAGAGGACCATGACAAAGTTAATCTCTTCTGAATGTGCAGTTTTATCTTCTTTCTCAGTACTGATGTTGAGTACTTTTGTTTTCTCATGAGACTGGCCCATGGGGTTATTTCATTGGCCTTTTGAAAGAATTAGTTTTTGGTGTTACCATTTCTACCATTTTTATTTCATGGTTTTAGCTTTTTTTCCCCACCATCCCCTTTTATTTTCTAGTTTAAATATTTTCTATATTTTAGTCATGAAAGTGAGGCAATAGGACAGGATCTGGAGGCAGGGAACCTAAGGCAGATGCACGCTGACGTTCTACAACTAAATCAAAAGGAAAACCCCAACTTTCCACACTTAAATCACAAACGGACCTGAGGGTACTCCCTTTGGAAACCCCCCCACCCCTTTTTCTGTGTGGCAGATGGAAAATTGAAAGTACCTCTGATTGGCTGCTTTCTGCAACCAATCAGACTAATTGTGGGACACTATTTGCATGGGCTGTATACCAAGTGGCCAATAGGAAATCTCTAGAGGGTATTTAAACCCCAGAAAATTCTGTAACCCGGCTCTGTCCCTATACCACCGTGTGTACTTTGTTTTTTTTTAAACAGTCTCCCTCTGTTGCCCAGGCTGTAGTGCACTAGCACAATCTCGGCTCATTGCAACCTCTGCCTCCCTGGTTCAAGCGATTCTCCTGCCTCAGCCTCCGGAGTAGCTGGGATTACTGGCCTTCACCACCGCATCTAGCTGATTTTTGTATTTTTAGTGGAGATGGGGTTTCACCATGTTGGCCAGGCTGGTCTCGAACTACTGACCTCAAGTGATCCACCAGCCTCGGCCTCCCAAAGTGTTGGGATTACAGGCATTACAGGCATGAGCTACTGCACCTGGCCAGTCAATATCTTTTTCTTTTTCTTTTTTTTTTTTTTGAGACGGAGTCTCTGTTGCTCAGGCTGGAGTGCAGTGGCCTGATCATGGCTCACTGCAACCTCTGCCTCCCAGATTCAAGCGATTCTCCTGCCTCAGCCTCCTGAGTAGCTGGGGTTACAGGAGTATGCCACCACGCCTGGCTAATTTTTGTAATTTTAGTAGAGATGGGGTTTCACCATGTCGGTCAGGCTGGTCTCGAACTCCTGACTTCGTGATCCGCTCACTGCGGCCTCGCAAAGTGCTGGGATTAAAGGCGTGAGCCACCGCACCTGGCCAGTCAATATCTTTTGAGATTTTTTTTTTTTTTGGTCAGCTTGACGTTTTTTTGTTTTTAGAATTTTCAATTCTTGCCTCCTCAGAAAAAAAGGATTTGACTGAGGGGCGTAAGGCAGGAGATATCCAGGCAAGTTTCAGAGCAGGAGTGAAAGTTTATTAAAAAGCTTTAGAACAGTAATGAAAAAAGGAAAGTAAAGAAAGGAAGGAAAGGTATGTGCTTTCCTTGGTTGAGAAACCAAGTGTGCCTGGTGATTTTTAATGTTACTGAAGATGTGGCATGTTAAAAAGGCATCTTTCTGCTAACACAGTGACTCACATCTGTAATCCCATGATTGTTTTCGTTTTAAATCTTGGCCAGGCTGGTCTCAAACTCCTGGGCTCGACAGATCCTCTTGCCTCAGCCTCCCAAAGTGCTGGGATCACTGGCCTGAGCCACTGCACCCGGCGGTATAATCCCAGTGTTTTGGGAGGCCAGGATAGGCGGATCAATTGAGGCCAGGAGTTTAAGACCAGCCTGGGCAACAGAGCAAAACACCGTCTCTACGAAAAATAATTAGCCAGGCATGGTGGCCTGTGGCTCAACCTGAGTGAGACAGTGACTCTAAAACAAAACAAAACAAAACAAAACAAAACCCTACCACAATCGTATCACA
The DNA here is from genome assembly GCF_043159975.1 of Macaca nemestrina. Taxonomy (NCBI): domain Eukaryota; kingdom Metazoa; phylum Chordata; class Mammalia; order Primates; family Cercopithecidae; genus Macaca; species Macaca nemestrina. Next base: position 106,096,894 of record NC_092130.1, on the reverse strand, counting down.
CTAAGAAAACTGATAATTTAATATCTAATATGCAGAACACATTCAAATTTCCTCAATTGTTCCAAAAATGTATTAGGGCTTTTTTTTTCTTTCCTTTTCCAATCCAAGATTCAATCATGGTTTGTTTTTCCATATAGAACAACAACCGCCCTGCTTTCTGTGTTTCAGGACATAGACATGAATTGTCTTGTAGAATGTTCCTCATTCTGGATTTCTTGTCTCATGTTTTCAGCAAAGTTCAGGTTACACATGGCAATAAAGGTGATCTGTACAACTCATGCGTTATATTAGGGTCAGACATCAGATTGTTACACCATTTTTGATACCAATTTTGACCATCTGGTTAAGGTGGTAACCATTAGCTGTAACATTCCTATAAAGTGCTGGTCTCTAGTTTTAGCACTCATTAATTATACTTTCCTGACATTTATCTCCCTGGTAATATGGTAGTTTTCTATCATCTCTTCTACCTTTACTATTGACTTTCTAATGGATAGCTCCCTACCCACACCCACCCTCCCCCCGCCTCAGACAGGGTCTCACTCTATCACTCAGGTTGGAGTGCAATGGTGCTATCTTGGCTCACTGCAACCTCAGCCTCCCTGGTTCAAGCGATTTTTCTGTATCAGCCTCCGGAGTATCTGGGATTACAAGCTTGTGCCCCTGTGCCCGATTAATTTTTGTATTTTTAGTACAGATGGGGTTTCACGATGTTGGCCATGCTGGTCTCAGACTCCTGGCCTCAAGTGATCTGCCTGCCTTGCCTTCCCAAAGTGCTAAGATTATAGGCATGAGCCACCGTGCCAGGCCTTATACCCACCGTTTTTGTTTTACTGTGGGTTTTTTTTTAAATTGCGTTTTATGACCCTTTATGGTGGTGGTTCTCAAAGTGTCCTCATCAATAAGCAACAGCAACTTTACCTGGGAACTTGCTACAAATGCAAATCAGAACCCTAGGGACACCCAGAAATGTGTTTTAACAAAGTCTCCTCCGAATTCTCACGTTGGATAACCACTGCATTATTTTTTTTATAAAAAAATTTTTGAGACAGTCTTTTTTGCATTTTTAGTAGAGATGGGGTTTCACCATGTTAGCCTGGTTGGTCTCGAACTCCTGACTTAAGGTGATCCACCCGCCTCAGCCCCCAAAGTGCTGGGATTGCAGGGGTGAGCCACCACGCCCGGCGAATTTAACTTTTATCAGGAGTCGTATTACATTAATAATGGAAAGGAAGAAAACAGCACAGTATGATCAAGATTAACTAGGGAGTAATTAGCTGTAAAAGAACTCTCGACTCTCTTGTTCAAAGAGGTTCAAGCTGCTGTGCTTGTGCGGGAAGGGCTGTGTCCCTTACACGGCTGACTCTAATGAAAAACTACAAATCAGTCATTTCTCCTTCATTTTCTCCATTCCCCCCACTCACTACACAGCTAAGAAAGCTCAATGGTACCCTGCAGACACTCAAAACTTGAGGGCACCCAACTCTCAGTTACGAGTGGTGTCAATCATAATGACAGAATGAAGTATCAGTGCAAGAAATTTAAAGTGTGTGGATGTCTCCAGGCTGGAAGTCTGGGTTCGAAATGTTTGCAATGCCTCGCACTTGTGGCCCGTGGATATCCCTGAACTTCAGAAGCCACTGGTTTCCCCGCCAAACGAAAGGTATGCACCTCATGGGTTCAGGTCAAAAAAGTCTTCTAAGCAACCCTCTAATGTTTATCTTTCACAGCCTGCCGGGCACACCCATCTTCAAAGGCAGCGGACGGAAAAGAAGTGCCAAGATGGGTGGACACACAGCTGTGGCCGCACTCACGTGTCCCAGCACCAAGGCCGAATGACCACTTAGGTCAGGAGATTTTCCCCCCGAGGCTGCTGTTCCCGGGTGGTGTCCCAACGTCTCTAGTGCAGCCCCTAATTCAGCACTCTACACATCTGACGCTTAACGAAAGCTATTCCAACTTTTTACCAGTGGTCTGCAGTTATTTTCACCAGCAGAGCCCGGATGAAAAAAGAGCGTGAAGCAGCCGCGGCAACCGAAAGCCCAGGCGGAAAGGGTGGGGCCCTAGGCGGAAGAGGCGGGGCTCTCGGGCCTTTTCCCGGCGTCAATTTAGTGGCGGGAAAAGCGACGTCTTCTGAACGGCGTTTTCTTGCTGAGTGGTAGCCTTTCCCCTCAACCAGCAATGGAGGAACAGCCCCAGATGCAAGCCGCCGACGAGCCCGCGGACTCCGGAGAGGAAGGCGGGGCAGGCGGGCCGCCGCAGGTCGCCGGCGCCCAGGCGGCGCGCAGCGAGGACCGCATGACCCTGCTCCTCAGGTTGTTCCCTTTGGCCGCCTCAGCCCGGGCCAAGTGGGCGTTGTGGCCCGGAACTCCGCCCTTTGCTCAGAAGGGTAGGGTTCGAATTCACGCTCGGTCACGTCATGTCTCCGTGACAGCCTCATTCACTTAAACTCTTGAAGTTCTTTCTTCATCAGCGAAAGGGAGAGAAAAATGACCCCCTGGTAGACAGGTTATAAGGGTTAAATGAGACAGTCTAGGAAAGTGTTGAGCACAGTGCCCCGGGCCCTTGGAAAGTCCTTAGAAGCTGTAATTTCTCCTCCTGTTCCCCCCCCCCCCCCGCCCCCGGTTTACAGGCAAGTTGAATACCAGACCTAAATTGAAAGGAAGGTGTCCCTACCTTTTGTTTTAGAACTACGACCCTTTCGTAACCCAGAAGCTTTATATGTTATATATTCTACTAAGCGGATGATGTTTATACTTTTCCACTAAGCGGTTGCTGGGGAAGATTCGATGAGAAGGGACATCCGTCTTCCAAACCAGTGAGCAGGAGAAGGTCCTGGGCCAAATCTGCCTAACTGCCTATTTTTGTGTGACCACTCAAGCTAAGCATAGTTTTTATGTTTAAGTGGTTGCAGAGAAAAGATCATAAAAATATTTCATAATACATGAACTCTATCAGAAATTAAAATTTCAGTTTCCATAAATAGTTTTATTGGAATACAACTTTCCTGCACAAGGGTGGAATTGAATAGCTAAAACAGAGACCATGTGACTCACAAACCCTAAAAAATTTGCCATCAGGTCCTTTACAGAAAAAAATGTGCGGTCCTCTGTTCTGTATCATAAAGGTAGTTTTAAAAAAATCATTATGGGTCGGGCGCGGTGGCTCACGCCTGTAATCTCAACACTTCGGGAGGCCCAGGCGGATGGATCACCTGAAGTCAGGAGTTCAGACCAGCCTGGCCAACCATGGCCAAATGGTGAAACCCCGTCTCTACTAAAAATACAAAAATTAGCTGGGCGTGGTGGCGCTCACCTGTAATCCTAACTACTTGAGAGACTGAGGCAGGAGAATCACTTGAACCCAGGAGGCAGAGGTTGCATTGAGCGGAGATCGTGCCACTGCACTCCAGCCTGAGTGACAGAGCAAGACTCTGTCTCAGGAAATATAAATAAATAAGAAAATAAAGTCAAAAGTTTCGGAATTATGAAACTGTCATGCAAGTGTGAACTATTTTGTAAATATAATTTATTTGGGAGGCTGAGGTGGGCAGATCACGAGGTAGGGAGTTCGAGACCAGCCTGGCCAATATGGTGAAACCCCGTCTCTACTAAAAATACAACAATTAGCTGGGCGTGGTGGCAGGCTCCTGTAATCCCAGCTACTCAGGAGGCTGAGGCAAGAGAATTGGTTGAACCCGGGAGGCAGAGGTTGCAGTGAGCCGAAGATTGTGCCATTGCACTCCAGCTTGGGCAACAGAGCAAGACTCTTGACTAAAAAAAAAAAATTTTTTTAATTACCTTTTTTTCTTTTTTAAATGTTTTGAATAATGAAAACATACCTATTTCTTTTTTATTGCTTTTTCCTCCTTACCCTTGCTGTCATCTTAAATTACCATTTACTCATTGTTTTTCTACTTATGTATGATTTTTGGATTTATAGAACAACTGAAAAACTAAGTGAATCCAAGGATTAGTATCTTTGTTATTTTTCTGTATCTCCTGATAACATCTGTATTTGTAAATAATTACAGTGGTTTGGGGTTTAATCAGTTTGGTCTCCTTTGTATTGCATCCTTAGTTCAGTCTGGCCTATTAAAAATAATCTTAAATGCCAATTTTTTAACTTTTCCTTACAGATGCTTTTTTTCCAGTGTATTCTATTTAGTGTCTTCCTCTGAGGCCTTGAAGTTCTTTATACCCATTTTAAATAAAATGGGGCCAAATTAGAAGTTTGTAATTATGAGTTTAATTATTTGTATTTATTTTGTGATATCAGCTTCCGAAAAAGAATGAGTTGGTTTGTCATACGGTAATGAGTAAAACCTTAATAAATATGTGACTTTAGGCCGGGCGCGGTGGCTCAAGCCTGTAATCCCAGCACTTTGGGAGGCCGAGACGGGCGGATCACAAGGTCAGGAGATCGAGACCATCCTGGCTAATATGGTGAAACCCCGTCTCTACTAAAAATACAAAAAACTAGCCGGGCGAGGTGGTGGGCGCCTGTAGTCCCAGCTACTCGGGAGGCTGAGGCAGGAGAATGGCATAAACCCGGGAGGCGGAGCTTGCAGTGAGCTGAGATCCGGCCACTGCACTCCAGCCTGGGCGACAAAGCGAGACTCCGTCTCAAAAAATAAAAAAAAAAAAAAAAAATAAATAAATAAATAAATATGTGACTTTATATTCTCTTTATCTGTTTTCAGGCTGAGAGCACAGACAAAACAACAGCTCTTAGAATATAAATCAATGATTGATGCAAGTAAGTATTTTCATTTTCAAATTAGGGTTTTGTTGTTTGTTTGTTTTTTTGAGACAGGATCTTGCTGTCACCCAGGCTGGAATGCAGTGGCGCAGTCTCCGGTTTACTGCAGCCTCAGCCTCCTGGGCTCCAGCAGTCCTCCCACCTCAGCCTCCCAAGTAACTGGGACCACAGGCACATGCTACCGCGCCTGACTAATTTTCTGTATTTTTTTGTAGAAACAGGGTTTTGCCACCACACCTGGCCTCAAATAAGATTTTGTGAATTCGATGATTAACAGTTCTCGAGGAAAAATAAAATTAACTTTACCAAAAATTGTTTATATATGTTCTAGTGTAGCAAAACTGGTAAACATGCAAGATATTTATGAAGTATGGTAAGTATGGTGAAGGAAACAAAGGCATGATAAGAGGGAGGGGCTTCTTTTCATAGGGATGGCTTCTCTAAGAAGATAATTTTAGAGCTCAGATCCAAATGAGAAGAGTTTACATTCCAATAGTCTTTTTGTTCTCTGTATAGCTAGTACCATTTTTAAGGGATTATGACATCCAAAACCTAGATTTAGTTAACATTGTAGAATTTCTGTACCTAGGAGAAGACAGATGTAAGGCAGGTCACAGGAAGTTTAGTTGTAGCCTTTGAAAGAAGATGTTTATCTAAAATTGACTATCTGCTCTTTTAGAGGCCAAGACAGGAAGATCACTTGAAGCTAAGAGTTTGAGATTGGCCTGGGCAACAAAGTGAGACTTCGTCCCTACAAAAATGAAAAAACTTAATCGGATATGGTGATACATACCTGTAGTCCCAGCTGGGACTCACTGGGCTCAAGTGATTGAATCATTGTACTGTACTTCACTCCACTGGGCAATAGAGTGAGACTGTCAAGCAATCAGTAGAGAAATAAGTATTGATTCTTTTACTGTTTAAAAAATATATATATGGCCAGGCATGGTAGCTCACGCCTGTAATCCCAACACTTTGGGAGGCCGAGGCAGGTGGATCAGCTGAGGTCAGGAGTTCGAGATCAGCCTCACTAACATGGAGAAACCCCATCTCTACTAAAGATACAAAATTAGCCGGGTGTGGTGGTGCATGCCTATAATCCCAGCTACTTGGGAGACTGAGGCAGGAGAATCGCTTGAACCCGGGAGGCGGAGGTTGCAGCGACCCGAGATTGCGCCACTGCACTCTGGCCTGGGCAACAAGAGCAAAACTCTGTCTCAAAAAAAAAAATATATATATATACACATATATATATATATATAACTGAGACTACTGGTTAAAGGATTGTTTTTTACAATAAAGGGATCTATTTTAAGGGTACAATTTGGTGAGTTTTGACAAATTTCTAAATCTGTATAATCACTACCACAATCAAGATACAGAACATTTTCGGCTGAGCGTGGTGGATCAATCTGTAATCCCAGCACTTTGAGGGTCCAAGACGAGATGATTGCTTGAGCCCAGGACAACCAGCCTGGGAAACATAGTGAGACCCCATCTCTAAAAAATCAAATTGGCCAGATGTGGTACCATGTGCCTGTAGTCCCACCCAGCTGGGTTAGGAGGATTGCTTGAGCCTGGAATATCAAGGCTGCAGTGAGCCAAGATCACACCACTGCACTCCAGCCTCAGTAACAGAAGGAGACCCTGTCTCCCCAAAAAAAAGAAAAAAACAGAACATTTTCTTTTTTTTGGATAGAGTCTTGGAGTGCAGTGGCGAGATCTCGGCTTACTGCAACCTCCGCCTCCCAGGTTCACTGCCTCAGCCTGTCAAGTAGCTGGGATTACAGGCGCCTGCCACCATGGCCAGCTAATTTTTGTATTTTTAGTAGAGACAGGGTTTCACCACCTTGGCCAGACAGATCTTGAACTCCTGATCTCGTGATTCACCCACCTCAGCCTCCCAAAGTGTTGGGATTACAGGCGTGAGCCACTGTGCCTGGCCAGAACATTTTCATACCAAAATAATCCCATGTGCCGCTTCACAGTCAGTCCCCACCTTTTCCTCCAGCAACCACCAATTTGATTTTTGTTACTGTGGAATTGTCTTCTAGAGTTGTGTTGTCCGATGGGGTAACCACTAGCCACAAGTGACTTTTTTTTTTTTTTTTTTGAGATGGAGTCTTGCTCTTGTCCCCCATGCTGGAGTGCAATGACTCGATCTTGGCTCTGTGCAACCTCCGCCTCCTGGGTTCAAGGGATTCTCTTGCTTCAGCCGCCCGGGTAGCTGGGAAAACAGGCACCTGCCACCACGCCTGGCTAATTTTTTGTATTTTTAGTAGAGAGGGGGTTTCACCATGGTGGCCAGGCTGGTCTCTTAACTCCTGACCTCAGGTGATCCACCTGCCTCGGCCTCCCAAAGTACTGGGATCACAGGCATGAGCCACCACTGCTGGCCACACATGTGGCTTTTTAAAGCTAATTAAAATGAAATAAAATTTAAAATTAAGTGTATATCAAATGCTTAGTTGCCACATGTGACCAGTGGCTACCCTATGGGGTAGCATAGATATGAAACATTTCCATCATCATAGTGAGATGATCTTGCTCAGCGACCCAGGCTGGAGTGTAGCTAGTAAGATTTTGGCTCACTGCAACCCCTACCTCGTGGGCTCAATCGATCCTCCCACCTCAGCCTCCCGAGTAGCTGGGACTACAGGCATGCACTATCATGCCTGGCTAATTTTCAGTAGAGACAGAGTTTCGCTATATCTCCCAGGCTGGTCTCAAACTCCTGGACTCAAGCAATGTGGTTAGTCATCATTGAGATGGGCCGTAAATGTAAAATACAGACAGAATAATGTGAAATATGTCATTAGTAATGTTAAACTGACTGCACATTGAAATAATATTTTTTATCTATTGGGTTAAATAAGTATATTAAAATTAAATTTCACTGTTTCTTTTCTGTAATGTGGAAATGACATTTTAAATGATGTATTTTGCCCTTGTGGCTTATATTATATTTCTTTTGGACAGCACCTTTCTAAAATGTTAGTAACTTCAAAAAATTGTTTATTTGCAGATGAAGAAAAAACTCCGGAACAAATTATGCAAGAAAAGCAAATCGAAGCGTATGTTATATTTAAAAAAATTTTGTTTATGGTCTTTACTAAGATTTAATCATATTTTCTATTATTTTGTTGTTAGAGATGGAGTCTCACTATCACGCGGGCTGGAGTATGGTGATGTGATCATAGTTCACTGAAGCCGCGACCTCCTGGGTTCAAGGGATCCACTGGCCTCACCCTCCTGAGTAGCTGGAACTATAGGCTCATTGTACCTAACCTGACTTTTTAAAAAATATTTTGGGGCCGGGCACGGTGACTCATGCCTGTAATCCCAGCGCTTTGGGAGGCCTAGGTGGGTGGATCACCTGAGGTCGGGAGTTCAAGACCAGCCTGACCAACATGGAGAAACCCCGTCTCTACTAGAAATACAAAATTAACTGGGTGTGGTGGCGCATGCCTGTAATCCCAGCTACTCGGGAGGCTGAGGCAGGAGAATTGCTTGAATCCAGGAGGCAGAGTTTGCGGTGAGCCGAGATCACACCATTGCACTCCAGCCTGGGCAACAAGAGCGAAACTCCACCTCAAAAAAAAAAATTTTTTTTTTTTTTTTTTTTTTTTTTTTGAGACGGAGTCTCGCTCTGTCGCCCAGCCCAGGCTGGAGTGCAGTGGCGCGATCTCGGCTCACTGCAAGCTCCGCCTCCCGGGTTCACGCCATTCTCCTGCCTCAGCCTCCCGAGTAGCTGGGACTACAGGCGCCCACAACCGCGCCCGGCTAATTTTTTGTATTTTTAGTGGAGACGGGGTTTCACCGTGGTCTCGATCTCCTGACCTTGTGATCCGCCCGCCTCGGCCTCCCAAAGTGCTGGGATTAAAAAAAAATTTTTGTAGAGATGGGGCCTCACTTTGTTGCCCAGGCTGTTCTCAAATTCCTGGCCTCAAGTAATCCTCCACCTTGGCCTCCCAGAGTTCTGGGATTGTAGGCAAGAGCCACTGAGCCTGGTCATAATCTCATTTTCTATGCTATAACATTGTTTTTCTTTTTCCTTTCCTTTATTTTTCCAGATAATTTGTGATGCATATATTGGGAAGTTGTTAATTTGGGATGGAGATTTATATGTACACAAGTGATCACGTTATAACTTTCTGGCCTCCCTTTTTATAAGATACTGAGTGAAGTAGCTCAGGGGCATTAGTTTGCTAAATGTGTAAATACACATTGGTATATTGAGCCTGTAGAACACTTTTATTTAGATAGAGGTGTTTTACTTTTTTAAGGGCTTACTTCATACATTTATTTCAATAATGTCTTTTTCTGATATTGCTGATATTCTTTTGCTCATGTTTCTTTCATAGTAAAATTGAAGACCTGGAAAATGAAATTGAAGAGGTGAAAATTTCTTTTGAGATAAAAAAGCTTGCATTAGACAGGTAATTGTTACATTTTAAATATAAGGATTGTGAACTGAATGCAAAATGGGTATGAGGGCAAAGTGGAGGGAATCTTTTAACTGGGCTGGATGAATTAGTGAAGCACAGTGATGATTAGATAATGGTCACACGAAAATTTTATTATTATTACTGTTTTTTAATTTGACAAGGTTTCACTCTTGCCCATGCTGGAGTACAGCAACATGATCACTGCTCACTGTAGCCTTAACCTCCCAGGCTCAAGTAGTCCTCCTGCCTCAGCCTCTGGAGCAGCTGGGACTACAGGCATGCACAACCACGCTTGGCTAATTTTTAAAATTTTTTATCGAGAGGGGGTCTCACTGTGCCCAGGCTGGTCTTGAACTCCTAGGCTCAAGCAATCTTCTCGCCTCAGCCTTCCCAAAATGCTGGGATTACACAAACCCAGCCTGGTCACACAAATTTCGAGCCCTGGGAGAAAATTTGCATTACAGATGCTTCTCAATTTGCAATGGGATTAGGTCCTGATAAACCCATTGTAAATTGAAAATATGGTAAGTGAAAAATGGCGTTTAATACACCTAACATGCCTGGGTGCAGTGGCACACGCCTGTAATCCCAGCACTTTGGGAGGCCAAGGCGTGTGGATCACCTGAGGTCAGGAGTTCAAGACCAGCCTGGCCAACATGGCAAAACCCTGTCTCTACTAAAAATACAAAAATTAGCCGGGTGTGGTGGCGTATAGCCTATAATCCCAGCTGCTAGGGAGGCTGAGGCAGGAGAATCACTTAAACCTGGGAGGCAGAGATTGCAGTGAGCCGAGATCACGCCACTATTTACTCCATCCTGGGCGACAGAGCAAGACTGCCTCTCAAAAAAAAAAATGTTTTAAAGTTTATAGTCGTATATGGTTTTGTATTCCCTAAGTCCTTTATTTCAGGCCCATCCTGATCTTTTTAGTGGCTTAATCCTTCCACTGGAAGTAGATGGTTCAGAGAACTCATTCAGCTCAGGCCAGGTTTCAGATTTACCTGGCCCCTCATTCTGGCAGTGTATACCCACATGCAACAGCCCTATCCATCTTGGTGTTATTTCATATTTCTATGTTTTACTTCTCAAAGTATTTCTCATGTAAAAATATTTTAAAACCTACTTCTGTTTTATGTATATTTGAAGGGAAATCAATCTTTGTCATGTTTGGAATTTTTTTAATGTAACAAATGTTATCCATGTTTTATAATGCAAGCTTTTTCCCTCTCATAGGATGAGACTTTCAGCTGCACTTAAAAAAAACCTGGAGAAAATTAGCACCCAGTCTAGGTATGATTTTCTTTTTCTCTGGATTCAGTAAGGATGGGATTTGCATAGTGACTTTAGTTTTGTGAATTTTAAAAAATTATTACTGCGAACTACCTTTATCTGGGGAATAAGGAAAGTGATGAAATTTTTGTAGGCCCTCCCCAAAATTACAGCAACTTCTATAGTTCTAATGATATTTTGTTCTATATGGATCGTAACTGTAAGAAGCAGAAGAGTTTATCCAGAAGATTGGAAAAATTTAAGGGAAAGCTTTAAAAGTTCATTTTTTTTCAGTATTTACTATAAATTAGGAACAGGGCTATCTCATTTAATCCATTCAAAACCCAATGAGATAGGAAATGTACTCCTCATTTTTTATTGGTAGAAATGAGCGTGTTCGGATCAAACAATTTCCCAAGGGATGTAATGTAAAGACTAGCAGGTCAGGTCTTCTGTATCCTGATATCTGGCCTCAGAGGTCTTTTCTCTCAAAGCTCTTATGATAAAATTGCCCCTTCTTCCCTTGAGCACCAGAAAAATTCCAAGATGGGTTTAAGCACTTTTTTTTTTTTTGGAGATGGAGTCTTGCTCTGTCACTCAGGCTGGAGTGCAGTTCACTCCAACCTCCACCTCTCGGGTTCAAGCGATTCTCATGCCTCAGCCTCCTGAATAGCTGGGATTACAGGTACCTGCCACAACACCTGGGTAATTTTTGTATTTTTCGTAGAGACGGGGTTTTACTATGTTGGCCAGGCTGGTCTGGATCTAGGCACTTTTATCTTGAGTATCTTAGCCCACACTGATACACGTTTTCCCCATATTCCAGCTAAATCCAGGATTACATAAATCCAAAAATCTGAATTTGAACACTCATAACTTTTTCTCTCCCATAAAAGGAGAGTTTAGCCTGGGTACAGAGGCTTATGCCTATAATCCCAACACTTTGGGAGCCTGAGGCAGGAGTATAGATTGAGCCCAGGCATTTGAGGTCAGCCTGGGCAACATAGGGAGGCCTCAGCTCAACAAAAAATTTTTAAAAATTAGCCAGGCGTGGTGGAGCCACCAGTAGTCCTAGCTACTCCAGAGGCTGAGGGGAGAGGATCAGCCTCCTGCCTTGATTCTAGGAGGTCATCGGGCTGCAGTAAGCTGTGATCTTGCCACAGCACCTTAGCCTGGGCAATAGTGAGACCCCATCTCAGGACAAAAAAAAAAAAAAAAAAGAACATTATTGAGTTTAAGGCGTGGGGTGCAGGACATCAGGACAGATTCATCATATTGTTACTGAAATGTCAGGGATTCAGTCTAGGTTCTGTTGCTTGCTGCACAGAAATGTAATCACTGACATGAGTATTGTCAGGAAGAAGGCTTTGATTACTATAGCCAAGGAGAGGGGAGATCAGTCTGATCTCCTAGATGGACTAAAATTAAATCCATCTAGGGTGTTTTGTTTTGTCTTGTCTTGTTGAGACAGGGCCTCACTCTGTTGCTCAGGCTGGAGTGCAGTGGCGTGATCCTGGCTCACTGCAGCCTCGACCTGCCAGGTTGAAGCAATCCACTTCAGCCTCCCAAGTAGGTGGGACTACAGGCGCATGCCACTGTGCCTGGCTAATTTTTGTATTTTTTGTAGAGATGGAGTTTTGCCTTGTTGCCCAGGCTGGTCGCGAACTCCTGAGCTCAAAGTGATCCACCTGCGTTGGCCTTCCAGAGTGCTGAGATTACAGGCATGAACCACCATGCTCTGCCAAATTAAGGGTTTTTATAGCAGGGAAGATGTGTAACCATGTATGGGAAAACAGGAATTAGGGAGGGGTAAGGAAGAGGAGTTAGTCAATAGGAAGCAGGTAGTTGGTTAGGCGGTCCTGATGGGTGAGGGGTCTGATTCTTATTGTCCAGAGGGTGTGATCTTGTAAGTTTCAGTTCTTTGATACTATCTGGGAGGCCTGATGGTTGGTTTCCTGAGAAAGGAACTCAGATAAGACAATTGTAACTTTCTCAAGTTTTAATACGGGGAGGGTCAGTTTCTCTTTATTCAAAAGAAATCATAAACATCAGTTCTGTGGGACAATTGGGCCAGTTTCACTGTTGACACCAAAAAACAACAGAAGGGTCAGACCTGGCACGGTGGCTCACGCCTATAATCCCAGCACTTTGGGAGGCTGAGGCAGGCGGATCTTCTGAGGTCAGAAGTTCGAGACCAGCCTGGCCAACATGGTAAAACCCCATCTCTACTAAAAATGCAAAAATTAGCCGGGCGTGGTGGCAAGCGCCTGTAATCCCAGCTACCTGGGAGGCTAAGGCAGGAAAATCGCTTGAACCCAGGAGGCAGAGGTTGCAGTGAGCTGAGAGTGCACCACTGCACTCTTGCCTAGGCAACAGAGTGAGACTCTGTCTCAAAAATAAATAAATAAATAAATAAACCCAGAAAGGTCAAATAGGCTAAGGCAGTGTTTTGTTAGCACATTTTAAAGTTTACAACTGTTAAGAAAAAAAATTAATTGGGATACAACTAGAATGCCATTAGGCTAAACCATCTTTAGCCTTAAGCTCCAGCACCTTGGGGTTCCTATGTAAGCCTGTTGTTAACAGTAAAATGGAGCTTAAGCTTACCCAATGAGAAACTGCCAACTAACCTCTACCTAGAGATGTTCCACTTTAACCAACCAATTATATTTTCTGTCTTTCTTCTATGAACACCTTATAAAAGCTTCCTCACTCAACTCCCACAGTAGAGCACTAAACAGCTTACAATCCTGTGCTGCCAGATGCATGAATTGTCTGGTAAAATAAAGTTGTTACATTTTAATATGCCTAAATTTGTCTTTTAAGACAACCAAATATAGCTGTAAATAGTAAAAAAAAATGAGTTCAGCTCTCCCAGGTTTGGGCAGATTCCCCCTTTTGGCCTTCTTAGTTAGTTGCTTCTACAGTGTTTTTCACACCTGGCTGATTATCAGAATAATGTCTATTATAATGATCACATTATTGGTCCTATCCCAAACTTTCTGAATCAGCATATCTTTTTTTTTTTTTTTTTTTTTTTTAGATGGAATCTTGCTCTGTCATCCAGGCTGGAGTGCAGTGGCATGATCTTGACTTACTGCAACCTCTGCCTCCCGGGTTCAAGCGATTCTCCTACCTCGGTCTCCTGAGTAGATGGGATTACAGGCACACACCATCACACCTGGCTAATTTTTGTATTTTTAGTAGAGATGGGATTTTGCCATGTTGGCCAGGCTAATCTCAAACTCCTGACTTCAAGGGATCCACTGTACCTGGCTTTTTTTTTTTTTTTTTTTTAAATAGAGATGTAGTCTTGCTATATTGCCCAGGTCTCAAACTCCTGAACTCAAACAATCCTCCTGCCTCAGCCTCCCAACATGCCAGGATTACAGGTATGAGCCATAGAACCGGGCCTTGAATCAGCATATCTGAAGTTTGGGGACTAGGAATCCTCACTTAACAAGACTCCCATGTGACTGTGGCACTCTGAAGTATGAGAGCCACTGCTTTGCCCAGTCTTATTCCACACCCTTTTACTCCCACCATACCAAACTACTTGATCTAGGTAATTACTTTATGTCCTTATTCCACTTTGTGCATAACTTTGGTTCATGTTTGTTACTGCACTACAGTATGATTGTGGTTTTATTTTTCTCCTCCACTAGATTCTTTCCTCTTTGAAAACAGATACTGTGTTTTATTTTATTTTACATTCCTGGCACCTGGCATAGTTCTTGAAAGCATGTAGTTAAGTACTCAAAAATATTTGTCGAAGTAGAGGTAAAAAGCAGTTTATTCCTTGAAACTATTCTACATGCTGCAATAATGGTGGATACATGTAATTATACATATGTCAAAACCCAGAGAATGGGCGGGACCTCAGTAGCTTATGTCTATAATCCTACCACTTTGGGAGGCTGAAGAGGGAGGATTGCTTCAACCCTGGAGTTCCAGACCAGTCTGGGCAATATAGGGAGACCTCGTGTCTACAAAAAATTTAAAAATTAGTGGGACATGGTAGTGTATGCCTATAATCCCAGCTGCTTCAGAGGCTGAGGCAGGATGATCGCTTAAGCCCAGGAGGTTGAGGTTGTGATTGTGCCACTGCACTCCAGCCTGGGTGGCAGAGCAAGACCCTGTAACAAGAACAAACCCATAGAATATACACAAGCAAGAGTGCACCTTGATGTAAAATCCGGACTTTGGGTAACAATGATGTGTCGATATAGGTTTGTTGATTGTAACAAATGTGCCACTTTGGTAGGGGATGTTGATAATGGGAGAGGCTGTGCATGTGTTGGGGGCAGGGTGTATATGAGAAATCTCTGTACCTTCCACTCAGTTTTGCTGTGAAACTAAAATTACTCTAAAAAATAAATTCAAAACAAAAACTAAAATTGCTCTAAAAAATAAATTCAAAGCAAAAGCAGCTTGTTAGGAAGTTATCAGGGTGTTTCCTCTCTAAATATGAAATTTTTAGAAATGTTCCCACATTTTTAAATTTGGTATTCTTCAATATCTGTGACCAAACATTTTTCTAGGGAAATGCATCTCTAGTTTCAACAGAAATTTGGATTACATCAAACTTTTCCAGATTTATTTTGTTAAACTGACTTTTTATCCAAGTGTATGGTAGATTTAATTAAAGTAAGTTTTCACTCATTGATTCCTTCATTAATGACAGGTATTTTTAATTAAGTTACAAATAACCTTAATAAATCATCTTTTTGTTTCCTTTTCAGTGTGCTCATGGATAACATGAAACACCTATTAGAGCTAAATAAATTAATAATGAAATCACAGCAGGTAAACTTACACATTAGGCTGATTATGCATTCTCATGATTTTACTCTCAACTTCTTGCTGGTAACTGTAATGTATATGATTAAATAGGATTGTCCAAAGGGAATGCTATGATTGGAATTCGCTGTCCTTAAGCTCTGTCTTTTTTTCAAAATTCTATTATTTCTGACTAATGTTGAACATTTATCTACTTAAAAGTTAATTTACTGTCTTCCTTTTGTTGTGTGGAAATAGAGGAACTGAAAACTGGAACTTTAGATAACTAAGGCTAGTAGATAAAACTCAGTGATTTAAGTATTACAAGTTTGTCCTTACCTACAGTAATGTGCTTTAACTTTTTTATTTTTAATAACAGGAATCTTGGGATTTAGAGGAAAAACTGCTTGATATTAGAAAGAAGAGATTGCGTATGTAAAACACTTTTTTTGGCAGAACACATTTTTCTTACTTTATAGATTGATAAGGCCAGATCTCTTAGCCACCGAGAAATTTCCTAATTTCTGACTTTCAAAATTTCTTTAAATTTTTGACATGGCAGCTTAAAAAGTGATATAAAGTACATTTTGTTCTATTTATTCTCATTGTTTTAGAACTTTATTTTCATTTGTGGTTGGTTTTTTTTGAGACAGAGTCTTGCTCTATCACCCAGGTGGAGTGCAGTGAACTATCTTGGCTCACTGTAACCTCCGCCTCCCGAATTCAAGTGATTCCCCTGCCTCAGCCTCCTGAGTAGCTGGGACTACAGGCACCCACCACCATGCCCAGCTAATTTTTGCTTTTTTTATTTTTTTTTGAGACGGAGTCTCGCTCTGTCACCCAGGCTGGAGTGCAGTGGCACGATCTTGGCTCACTGCAAGCTCCGCTTCCCAGGTTTACACCATTCTCCTGCCTCAGCCTCCCGAGTAGCTGGGACTACAAGCGTCCGCCACCTCGCCCGGCTAGTTTTTTGTATTTTTTTAGTAGAGATGGGGTTTCACCGTGTTAGCCAGGATGGTCTCGATCTCCTGACCTCATGATCCGCCCGTCTCGGCCTCCCAAAGTGCTGGGATTATAGGCTTGAGCCACCGCGCCAGGCCCTTTTTTTTTTTTTTTAATTCTTTAATATGGTATTTTTTTTTTGGAGAAAGAATCTCACTCTGTCACCCATGCTGGAATGCAGTGGTATAATCTTGGCTCACTGTATCCTCTGCCTTCTGGGTTCAAGTGATTCTTGTGCCTCAGCCTCCAGAGTAACTGAGATTACAGGTGTATCCCACCACACCTGGCTAGTTTTTGTATTTTTTTAGTAGAGATGGGATTTCACCATGTTGGCCAGGCTGGTCTTGAACTCCCAACGTCAGATGATCCGCCTGCGTCGGCCTCTCAAAGTGCTGGTTACAGGCGTGAGCCACTGCACCTGGTCAAATTTTTGTATTTTGAGTAGGGACAGGGTTTTACCATGTTGGTCAGGCTGGTCTTGAACTCCTGATCTCAAGTGATCCACCTGCCTCGGCCTCCCAAAGTGCTGGGATTACAGGCATGAGCCACCGTGCTGTGCCTCATTATTTTAGAACTTTAAATCACAAAATTAGTACATTCTCAGAAGGGGAAAAATAAAACGATGTGGTAAGTTATAACACAAAAGTCATACCTGTTTTCTGTGTGACCACAGTTTGGTATTTATCATTCTAGACTTTTCCATGTCCATATAAACATTTTATGTGTATATATATATACACACACACACATATATATAATTTCTAAATAAGATGGTATGTATGGATCTACAGCCTTTTCACTTAATTTATCATAACATGAGATGGTTTTTTGCATTGAAACTGTTGAAATGTTTATATCAAAGGCAATGCACACTGTAGAACATTTGGAAACAAAGGTATGCAAAGGAAAAGTTAAATTTTTTAATTTTCCATCAAAAGATAATCAGTCTTCAAAGCTTTTTTTTTTTCTTTTCTTTCTTCTTTTTTTGGTGAGAAAGGGTCTTGCTGTGTCACCCAGGCTGGAGCGCAGTGGCGTGATCATAGTTCATTGCAGGTCATTGCAGCTTTGACCTCCTGGGCTCAAGCCATCCTCCCACCTCAGCTCGCAAATAGCTGGGAATACAAGCGTACTCCACCATGCCCGGCTAACTTTTTTGTTTTTTGTTGACATAGAATCTTGCTGTGTTACCCAGGTTTTTCTTGAACTTCTGCTCTCAGTGATGCTCCTGCCTTGGCCTCCCAAAGTGCTAGGATTATAGGCATGAGCTACTGCACCTGGCCTGTATTTCTTTTTTTTCTTTTTCTTTTTTTTTTTTTGTGAGATGCTGTCTCACTCTGTCACCCAGGCTGGAGTGCCGTGGTGCAATCTTGGCTCACTGCCACCTCTGCCTCCTGGATTCAAGAAATTCTCTGCCTCAGCTTCCCGAGTAGCTGGGATTACAGGCGCCAACCAGCATGCCTGGCTAATTTTTTGTATTTTTAGTAGAGACGGGGTTTCACCATCTTGGCCAGGCTGGTCTTGAACTCCTGATCTTGTGATCACTCACCTCTGCCTCCCAGAGTGTTGGGATTACAGGCATGAGCCACCACACCCAGCCTTTGTTTTTGTTTTGAAATAGTCTCGCTCTGCTGTCCAAGCTGGAGTGCAGTGGCGTGATCTTGGCTCACTGCAACCTCTGTCTCCTGGATTCAAGCCATTCTTCTGCCTCAGCCTCCCAAGTAGCTGGGATCACAGGCATGCTACCACACCTGGCTAATTTTTGTATTTTTAGTAGAGACAGGGTTTCACCATGTTGTCCAGGCTGGTCTCGGCAGAACTCCTCACCTCAGGTGTTCTGCCCGCCTCCACCTCCCACAGTGCTGGGATTATAGGCGTAAGCCACTGTGACTGGCCTCTTTCTTTGTTTTTTGAGACAGGGTCTTGTTCTGTTACTCAGGCTGGAGGCATGCTCATGGCGCGCTACAGCCTCGACTTCCTGGACTCAGGCTATGCTTTCACCTCAGGATCCCTGATAGATAGGACTACAGGTGCATGCCACCATGCCTGGCTAATTGTTTTTTTTTTTCTGTAGATTTCTTAAATTTATTTTTCTCTAGAGACAGGGTTCACCATGTTACACAGGCTGGCATAGAACTCCTGGGCTCAGCTGGGCGCGGTGGCTCACGCCTGTAATCCCAGCACTTTGGGAGGCCGAGACGGACAGATCACGAGGTCAGGAGATCGAGACCATCCTGGCTAACATGGTGAAACCCCGTCTCTACTAAAAATACAAAAAGTGAGCTGGGCGAGGTGGCGGGCGCCTGTAGTCCCAGCTACACGGGAGGCTGGGGCAGGAGAATGGCGTGAACCCGGGAGGCGGAGCTTGTAGTAAGTCGAGATCACACCACTGCACTGCACTCCAGCCTGGGTGACAGAGTGAGACACTGTCTCAAAAAAAAAAAAACTCCTGGGCTCAAGTAATCTGCCCACCTTGGCCTCCCAGAGTGCTGGAATTACAGACGTGATCGATCCACTGTGCCCAGCCAGATTTGTTGGTTGTTTTTTTTTTTTTTTTTTGGATACAGAATTTCTTGTTGCCCAGGCTGGAGTGCAATGGCATGATCTTGGCTCACTGCAACCTCTGCATCCCAGGTTCCAGCAATTCTGCCTCAGCCTCCTGAGTAGCTGGGATTACAGGCACCTACCACCACTCCCAGCTGATTTTGTCTTTTTAGTAGAGATGGGGCTTCTCCATGTTGGTCAGGCTGGTCTTGAACTCCCTACCTCAGGTGATCCACCCACCTCAGCTTCCCAAAGTGCTGAGATTACAGGCATGAGCGCTGCGCCTAGCTGGTGTTTGTTTTGTTTTGTTTTGTTTTGTTTAAGATGCAGTTTCGCTCTTGTCACCCAGGCTGGAGTGCAATGGTGCGATCTCGGCTCACTGCAACCCCCGCCTCCCGGGTTCAAGCAGTTCTTCTGCCTCAGCCTCCCGAGTAGCCAGGATTACAGGCACCTGCCACCATGCCCTGCTAATTTATATTTTTAGTAGAGATGGGTTTCACCATGTTGGCCAGATTGGTCTCCAACTCTTGACCTCAGGTGATCCACCCTCTTCAGCCTCCCACAGTGCTGATTACAGGTGTGAGTCACTGCACCCTGCTCAGATTTGTCATTTGTAAACATTATATAGATTTGCCTGTTAGCAAATAATCTCAGGGTCAGTAGTAGTATTGGTCATCTTGTTTATTCCCCCCACGTTTTTTTAAGTAGAATCAGGGGCTTGCTATGTTGCCCAGGGTGGTCTCGAACTTATAGCGATTCTCCTGCCTCTGCCTTCCAAAGTGTTGGGATTATAAGAATGAGCCACCCATGCTCAGGCTATACCCTTTTGATGATTCATTTTTTCCACTGTATTCCAACCTCATTTAATACATTAATGTTGAAGAACAGGCCCCTGAAATACATCCATTTATATTTCCAAGTAGTTTAATTCTTAGACTATTTCCAGTAATACAAAAAATGGTTGATGATGTTTATCCCTGGAGAGGGGAATCTTACTTTATTTTTCCTGAGACAGAGTTTCACTCTTGTTGCCCAGGCTAGAGTGCAGTGGTGCAATCTCGGCTTACTACAACCTCTGCCTCTGGGTTCAAGTGATTCTCCTGCCTCAGCTTCCTGAGTAGCTGGGATTATAGGCACGTGCCACCATGCCCAGCTAATTTTTGTATTTATCGTGGAGATGGGGTTTCGTCACGTTGGCTGGGCTGGTCTCAAAACTCCTGACCTCAGGTGATCCACCCACCTCAGCCTCCCAAAGTGCTGGGATTACAGGCGTGAGCCCTGCCAAGGAAGCTTACTTTTCATTTAAAATTAATCTTATTTTGGCCGGGCGCGGTGGCTCAAGCCTGTAATCCCAGCACTTTGGGAGGCCGAGACGGGCAGATCACGAGCTCAGGAGATCGAGACCATCCTGGCTAACATGGTGAAACCCTGTCTCCACTAAAAAATACAAAAAACTAGCCGGGCGAGGTGGCGGGCACCTGTAATCCCAGCTACTCGGGAGGCTGAGGCAGGAGAATGGCGTGAACCTGGGAGGCGGGAGCTTGCAGTGAGCTGAGATCCGGCCACTGCACTCCAGCCTGGGCGACAGAGCGAGACTCCGTCTCAAAAAAAAAAAAAAAAAAAGGCCGGGCGCAGTGGCTCAAGCCTGTAATCCCAGCACTTTGGGAGGCCGAGACGGGCGGATCACGAGGTCAGGAGATCGAGACCATCCTGGCTAACACGGTGAAACCTCGTCTCTATTAAGAAATACAAAAAACTAGCCGGGCGAGTTGGCGGTCGCCTGTAGTCCCAGCTACTTGGGAGGCTGAGGCAGGAGAATGGCGTGAACCTGGGAGGCGGAGCTTGCAGTGAGCTGAGATCCGGCCACTGCACTCCAGCCTGGGTGACAGAGCGAGACTCCGTCTCAAAAAAAAAAAAAAAAAAAAATTAATCTTATTTTGTTGGGCATGGTGGCTCATGCCTATAATCTCAGCACTTTGGGAGGCTGAGGTGGGTGGATCACTTGAGATCAGGAGTTGGAGACCAGCCCAGCTAACGTGGCAAAACCCCCATCTATACTAAAAACACAAACATTAGCCAGGTGTGGTGGCGGGTGCCTGTAATCCCAGCTATTCAGGACACTAAGGCAGGAGAATCACTTGAACTCCTGGGAGGCGGAGCCTGCAGTGAGCCGAGATCGCACCACTGCACTCCAGCCTAGGTGACAGAGTAAGACTTCATCTCAAAAATAATAATAATAATAAAATAAATGTTTATATGTTTCATTTTTGAAGGAATTAAAGAAGGAAAATATATATATATATTTCCTACCTGTTTTGGCAACCCAAAATAAGCCCTTGATACATGATACCACTTGAAATATCTGTAGACAGCTGTTATTGTCATACAGAAATACCTGGAACATTTCACTAAGGGCATTGCTAAGTACAAAATTAAAATATTGTTATTTTGCACCAGGGAAGTCATTTTCAGATCATAATAAAATTGCAACCTAAAATGCTGCTCATTAAAATTTTTCTCTTGACTAAAATAACCAAGAAGTGATCTGCTTCATAATTTTTCAAGATCCTACTTTGTAGAGGTATTATATATGGTATATTATTTTATTTTTAACCTAACAGAATTAAAACAAGCTTCAGAAAGTAAGCTTTTAGAAATACAGACTGAAAAGAACAAACAGAAGATTGATTTGGACAGTATGGAAAACTCAGACAGGATAAAGATCATACGACAAAACCTACAGATGGAGATAAAAATTACTACCATTATTCAACATGTGTTCCAGGTAACATTTATATAAACTAGCAAGAAAAGTAAAGTACTTTTTTTGTTTTTTGAGATGGAGTTTCACTCTTGTTGCCCAAGGTGGAGTGAAATGACTCAATCTCAGCTCACTGCAACCTGTGCCTCCTGGTTCAAGCAATTCTCTTGTCTCAGCCTCCTGAGTAGCTGGGATTATAGGCGCCCACCACCACACCCGGCTAATTTTTAAATTTTTAGTAGAGATGGGTTTTCACTATGTTGGCTAGGCTGGTCTCAAACCCCTCACCTTTAGGTGATCCATCTATTTTAGCCTCCCAAATTGCTGGGATTACAGGCATGAGCCACTGCACCTGGCCAACTATTTGATGATGCTATTATACAGTATTGACTTAACTTTCAGCTAGTTTTTGATCTTGATGAAATAATTCAATGTTTAATATTGGTCTGTTTGTATATATTTGGAATGTGTGTATACTTAATGCTTAAGGTCTTGATTTTCCTTTTTTCTTTTTTCAGACGGAGTCTCATTCTGTAGCCCAGGCTGGAGTGCAGTGGCGTGATCTTGGCCCACTGCAACCTCCTCCTGGGTTCAAGCGATTCTCCTGCCTCAGCCTCCTGAGTAGCTGGGATTATAGGCATCTGCCACCACACCTGGCTAATTTTTATATTTTTGGTAGAGATAGGGTTTTGCCATGTTGACCAGGCTGGTCTCAAACTCCGACCTCAGGTGATCCTCTGCCCGGGAGGCGGAGGTTGCAGTGAGCCAAAGTTCACACCATTGCACTCCAGCCTGGGTGACAGAACGAGACTCCGACTCAAAAAAAAAGGAAGAATGTATTATCATTTTTTTCTTATCACAGAGCTACACATGTAGTAAATGTTAATTATTTGGTAAGATTAGTGAAAAATGATATTCTAAAATCTTGTTAAATTTTTAAAGTACTTGTAACTTTAATTTAAAACAATTTTTTTTCTTTACAGAACCTTATTTTGGGGAGTAAAGTCAACTGGGCAGAGGATCCTGCCCTTAAGGAAATTGTTCTGCAGCTTGAGAAGAATGTTGACATGATGTAATAAGAATTCATTTCTGACATATTTTACATTTTTGGCAATCCCAACTCTTACTTGGAATATTTCTGTGCATTTGTTTGTCCACCATAATTTTAGAAAAGCATATCCATAACATTTACAGTTGTACAGTTGTGGTTAGTTATTTGTAGTGGGATTGAAAGTAATTTTTTTCTTTTTATATTTCTATATTTAGTTTGCTTTTTTTTTTTTGAGACGGAGTCTCACTCTGTCGCCCCGACTGGAGTGCAGTGGTGCGATCTCAGCTCATTGCAACCTCTGCCTCCCGGGTTTAAGCAGTTCTCCTGAGTAGCTGGGACTAAAGGTGCACACCGCCATGCCTGGCTAATTTTTTGTATTTTAGCAGAGACGGGGTTTCACCGTGTTGCCCAGGCTGGTCTCGGAACTCCTGAGCTCAGGCGATCTGCCGCCTCGGCCTACCAAAGTGCTAGGATTACAGGCGTAAGCCCCTGAACCTGGCCTAGTTTGCATTTTTTTCCTATCAGTTTTATAAGTTAAGAAATAAAAGGAATTAATGTTACTTATCTTATTTTTTTTTTAATTGGTGCCCTTTAATAGTACTCTATCTTAGTAATTACAAAATCGAACTTGTCACTTTTTATAGCATTGCAGTCCATTTTTGAAAAACTCTTAATTTGAGCACTTTATTAATTTGGAGCTGTTGAACATTTTTACAGCTAATGTAGTATTTTCAACACTGTTTTTTTGTTTGTTTGCTTTTTGTTTTTCCTTGAGACAGAGGCTCGCTCTGTCACTCATGCTGGAATGCACTAGTGCAATTTCAGCTCACTGCAACCTCTGCCTCCTGGGTTCAAGCAATTCTCATGCCTAAGCCTCCTGAGTAGCTGAGATTACAGGTATGGGCCACCATGCCCAGCTAATTTTTTGTATTTTCAGTTGAGACAGTGGTTTCACCATGTTGGTCAGGCTGGTCTTGAGCTCCTGACCTCAAATTATCTGCCTGCCTCGGCCTCCCAGACTGCTGGATTACAGGCATGAGCCACTGCACCTGGCCTCCACATTCTTTTTAGAAGGACGTGAAACTTGAAATGATGCTAGCATTTGTTTTCTTTTCTTTTCTTTTTTTTTTTTTTTGAGACGGAGTCTGCCTCTTTTGCCCAGTTTAGAGGGCAGTGTGGCACGATCTCAGCTCACTGCAACCTCTGCCTCCTGGGTTAAAGCAGTGATCCTGCCTCAGCCTCCCTAGTAGCTGGGACCACAGGCACGTGCCACCACGCCTGGCTAATTTTGTGTTTTTGGTAGAGATGGGATTTTGCCATGTTGCCCAGGCTGGTCTCAAACTCCTGAGCTCAAGGCCACCCATCTTGGCCTCCCAAAGTGCTGGAAAGTGAACTCCTGAGCTCAAGACCACCCATCTTGGCTTCCCAAAGTGGTGGTGTGAGCCACCGCACCTGGCCAAGTTCCTTCTTAAGGATCAATTCTGAGAGAGAAATTATATTAGCTTTTCCTAAAATCATGCTGAATAATAACCCCAAATCTCAGTAGCTTATAACAGACATTTCTGTTTTGGGTCTGTCCTCATAATTCTAGGACTCGGGCTGAGGGAACAGCCACAATCTGAAACATTCTCATGGCACAGGGCAGGAGCTTATGATGTCAAGTCCAATTATACCAGTATGATTAAAGTTTCTGTTTGAAAGGGGCTGACATTGATGAAACCCAACATGATTGAGGCAGGAAAGTATACTTCTCCCATGGCAGGGGAGTGGTGGATTTCAGAGTTGGAGAAAAAAAGTGGGTATTTTACTGAAAGAATACAATCTATTAAACTCAGCTATCTTGACCATAAATATTAACTTCCTTTCTGCGTTGTGCATGCAAAAGACACTTCCCAAGGAAGATAAGAGATAAGCTAATAGTGTCATCCAATTGTTACACTTTTTTCAATGTTCGGTCTTTTATATCAGGTCCAGATGTGGCCCTTCATCTAGAGACCTGTGAACTGAAAAGACAAATTATATCACCTCACATATCCAGCAAGCAATAGTGGAATAGGTCTGCAGTCTGTAGCAATTTTTTCCTTTTTTTAAATTTATTTTTATTTTTTGTGGTAGAGACAGGGTCTCACTTTGTTGCCCTGGCCGGTCTTGAACTCCTGGGTTAAAGCCATCTACCCACCTCAGCCTCCTGTGGTGCTGGAATTACAGGTGTAAGCCAGCACACCCAGCCAAAATCTTAAGTATTACTTGGCAAATGATAGGAGATTCCCCTTACTAGTGGATAGTGACATTGATGAGGTTCTTATGTTGTTTTCTGGAGGTACTTCATCCAGATTCTTCACTCTGCCTGTGGGGAGGTTCTACCTTTTTCATTATCAATGTCGGCCATGTCTCTGAAGAGGGCATTAGACAGTATGTCCTTCTGAGCAGCTTTCTGAAGTTGGGGGCACAAAGATCTTTTTACATCTACAACAGTCACAGTCTTTTTTTTTTTTTTCCTGTTGTTTGCTTTTTTGAGATGGAGTCTCACTGTGTTTCCCAGGCTGAAGTGCAATGGTGCCATCTCAGCTCACTGCAACCTCCACATCTCAAGTTCAAGGGATTCTCCTGCCTCAACCTCCTGAGTAGCTGGGATTACAGGTGCATACCACCATGTACGGCTAATTTTTTCTTTTTTGAGACAGAGTCTCACTCGTTGCCCAGGCTGGAATGCAGTGGCACAATCTTGGCTCACTGCAACCTCTGCCTCCCAGGTTCAAGCAATTCTCCTGCCTCAGCCTCCCAAGTAGCTGGGATTACAGGCATGCACCACCACGCCTGGCTAATTTTTGTAGTTTTAGTAGAGGCAGGGTTTCACCATGTTGGCTGAACTGGTCTTGAACTCCTGACCTCAGCTGATCCGCCTGGCTTGGCCTCCCAAAGCGCTGGGATTACAGGTGTGAGCCACTGCACCCGGCCCAGCTAATTGTTTTGCATTTTTAGTAGAAATGAGATTTTAGCATGTTGGCCAGGCTGGTCTCAAACTCCTGATCTCAAGTGATCTGCCTGCCTTGGCCTCCCAACGTGCTGAGATTACAGGCATGAGCCAGTGTGCCCAGGCTTGCAGTAGATACATTGCCTATTTGTTTTTTTTTTTTTCTTTATATGGAGTAGATATATTTTCTAAGGCCAGAAAACCTACCCATGGATTATGTTCTACAAAAAGGGCAGAAGAACTAACCTGCTAAGATGACATCGTATCACTAACCAACTCAGTGATCTGGGTGTGGTGGTACATGCCTGTAGTCCCAGCTGCGCAGGAGGCTGGGGCAGAAAGACTGCTTGAACCAGGGAGCTTGAGGCTGTAATGAGCCATAATGGTGCCAAGTGCACTCCAGCCTGGATGACAGAGTGAGTCCCTGTCTCAAAAAAAAAAAAAAAAAAAACGAAAACTGGGTGCCATGGCTCACGCCTGTAATCCCAGCACTTTGGGACGCTGTGGTGGGCAGATCAGGAGGTCAGGAGATCGAAACCATCCAGGCTAATATGGTGAAACCCCGTCTCTTACTAAAAATACAAAAAATTAGCCAGGCGTGGTGGCAGGTGCCTGTAGTCCCAGCTACTCGGGAGGCTGAGGCAGGAGAATGGCGTGAACCCAGGAGGCACAGCTTGCAGTGAGCCGAGATCGCGCCACTGCACTCCAGCCTGGGTGACAGAGCGAGACTCCATCTCAAAAAACAAAACCTCAGTGGTAGTTATCTGCTATCTAAGGCTAACAATAAAAGGCTGTTACAGAGCTATATGGGCAGGGCCATCCCTGAGACTTCAGACCTGTAGAACCATCAGCATGCAATACCTGCCTGAGAGAGTCCAGGTACCTCTTTTCAACTCCTGAGAGCTGCTGGGTTGGCTGTGCCCAGCAAAACCATGGGGTAGGGCTGCCCTGGGGCTTTGGGGTCCAACCCCCATCCCAGTGCATCCAGAAGTCAAGATACTGAGTCAAGAATTATTCTCAAGCTTCAAGAGTTAATGTTTGCCTTGTTGGGTTTTTAACTTACTTGGGACCTATTACTCCTTTTTTCTTGCGTGTTTCTCCCTCTTGGGATGAGAATGTCAATC
This sequence comes from Macaca nemestrina, assembly GCF_043159975.1. Classification (NCBI taxonomy): domain Eukaryota; kingdom Metazoa; phylum Chordata; class Mammalia; order Primates; family Cercopithecidae; genus Macaca; species Macaca nemestrina. Next base: position 106,070,184 of record NC_092130.1, on the reverse strand, counting down.
CTATTCCTGGCCCATCGTGTTTTGGAAGCACATCTATTTGATTTCACAGGCTCACAGTTGGAGGAGAATTTGCCTCAGGATGAGTCATGCCTTGAGTCTCATCCATATCTGATTTAGGTGAGACTCTGAGCTTTATAGTTTTAGGTTGGTGCTGGAATGAGTTGAGACTTGGGATGGATAAATGTATTTTTGTTTTTTGTCTTTTGATACAGTGCCTCCCTTTGTTGTCCAGGCTGAAGTGCAGTGGTACAATCTTGGCTCACTGTCAACAACTTCCACCTCCCAGGTTCAAGCAATTCTCGTGCCTCAGCTTCCAAGTAGCTGGGATTATAGGCATACACCACCACATTCAGCTAATTTTTTTATTTTTAGTAGAGAGGGTTTCACTATGTTGGCCAGGCTGGCATGGAATTCGTGACCTCAAGTGATCCGTTTGCCTCAGCCTCCCAGAGTGCTGGGATTATAAGCGTGAGCAACTGCATCTGATAAATGTATTTTGCATGAGAGTAGGACATAAATTTTGGGGGCCAAAGGCGGTAAGCTATGGTCTGACTGTGTCCTTCAAAATTCATCTGTTGAAAATTGCCAATGTGACAATACTAAAAGGTAGTGCCTCTAGGAAATGATTAAATCATGAGTACAGAGCCGTCATGAATGAGATTAAGGCCCTTAAAAAAGGTTTGAGGGCCAGGCACAATGGCGCATGCCTGTAATCCCAGCACTTTGGGAGGCCAAAGTGGGCCGATCACCTGAGGTCAGGAGTTCGAAGCCAGCCTGGCCAACATGGCAAACCCTCATCTCTACTAAAAATACAAAAATTAGCTGGGCATGGTGGTGGGCGCCTATAATCCCAGCTAATTGGAAGGCTGAAACAGGAAAATGGCTTGAACCCAGGAGGTAGAGGTTGCAGTGAGCCGAGATTGTGCCACTGCACTCCAGCCTGGGTGACAGAATAAGACTGTCCCCCCCAAAAAAAAACAGGTTTGAGGGAGTGGGTTCCTTCTGCCCTTCTGCCATGTGAGGATACAGTGTTAAACCCCTCAGATGAAGTAGCGTTCAAAGTACCATCTTGGAAGAAGAGACTGAGCCCTCACCAAACACTGAAACTGCTGGTACTTTGATCTTAGACTTTTGAGCCTCCTGAACATGAGAAGTAAATTTCTGTTGTTATAAATTACCCAAACTAAGGTATTTTGTCATAATAGCACATATGGAGTAACAGGAGCTAATCAACATTCATGGAATACTCCACCAAACAACAGTAGAACACTTTCTTTTCAAGTGCTTGTAGAACAGACCATATCCTGGATGACAAAATAATGGGGTGGCTCATGCGGGTAATCCCAACATTTTGGGAGGCCAAGGCGGGCGGATCACGAGGTCAGGAAATCGAGACCATCCTGACTAACACGGTGAAACCCCATCTCTACTAAAAATACAAAAAATTAGCCGGGCGCGGTGGCTCAAGCCTGTAATCCCAGCACTTTGGGAGGCCGAGACGGGCGGATCACGAGGTCAGGAGATCGAGACCATCCTGGCTAACATGATGAAACCCCGTCTCTACTAAAAATACAAAAAACTAGCTGGGCGAGGTGGCGGGCGCCTGTAGTCCCAGCTACTTGGGAGGCTGAGGCAGGAGAATGGCGTGAACCCGGGAGGCGGAGCTTGCAGTGAGCTGAGATCCGGCCACTGCACTCCAGCCTAGGTGACAGAGCAAGACTCCGTCTCAAAAAAAAAAAAAAATTAGCCGGGTGTGGTGGTGGGCGCCTGTAGTGCCAACCACTCAGAAGGCTGAGGCAGGAGAATGGCATAACCTGGGAGGCGGAGCTTGCAGTAAGCCGAGATGGTGTCACTGCACTCCAGCCTGGGCAACAGAGCGAGACTCCATCTCAAATAAATGAATAAACAAATAAATTTCACAAATATAAAAGAATTGAAATTATAGACTGTGTTCTGACTACAATGGAATTAAATGAGGAATCAGTAACAGTCGAATAACAGGAAAATTTCCAAACACTTGGAAACTGAACATACTGTTAAATGAGGCATAGATCAAAGGAGTCTCAAATGAAATTTTTTTAAAAAGCATTGAACCAGGCCAGGTGCAGTGGCTCACACTTGTAATCCCAGCACTTTGGGAGGCCAAGGCGGGCGGATCACCTGAGGTCGGGAGTTGGAGATCAGCCTGGCCAACATGGAGAAACCCCATCTCCACTAAAAATACAGAAATTAGCTGGGTGTGGTGGTGGGTGCCTGTAATCCCAGCTACTCGGGAGGGTGAGGCAGGAGAATCACTTGAACCAAGGAGGCAGAGGTTGCAGTGAGCTGAGATCATGCCATGGCATCCAGCCTGGGTGTGTCACTGCGAGACTCTGTCTCCAAAAAAAAAAAAGAATCTGCTGGGCGTGGTGGCTCGCGCCTTTAATCCCAGCACTTTGGGAGGCTAAGGAGGGTGGATCACGAGGTCAGGAGATCTAGACCGTCCTGGCTAACAAGGTGAAACCCCGTCTCTACTAAAAATACAAAATAATTAGCCTGGCGTGGTGGCGGCACCTGTAGTCCCAGCTACTCGGGAGGCTGCCCATTCTCCTGCCGCTAACCCAGGAGGCGGAGCTTGCAGTGAGCCGAGATCGTACCACTGCACTCCAGCCTAGGTGACAGAGCAAGACTCCGTCTCAAAAAAAAAAAAAAAAAAAAAAAATCACAGATGAACGGATAAGCAAAATGTGGTATACACATATAATGGAATATTTTTCAGCCTTAAAAAAGAAGGAAATTCTGATAAATTCTACAACATGAATGAACTTTGAAGACATGCTAAGTGAAAAAAGCTAATTACAAAAGGACAAATACGGTTATGTTTCCACTTACATGAAGTACCTACAGTAGTCAAATTCATAGAGACAGGAAGTAAAATGATAGTTTTCAGAGTTTGAGGGAAGGAGGAATAAGTTTTTGTTTAATGGGTACAGTTTCTGAAGATGGTAACAATTGCCCAGCAATGTGAATGTACTTAATGTGACTGAACTGCACATTTGAAAATAATTTTGTATTTTTAGTAGAGACGGGATTAAAAGGTTAAACCTTTTAACCTTTTGAGACTCTGTCTCAAAAAAAAAAAAAAAAAAAAAAAGCAAATAATTAAAATGGGGCCAGGCGCAGTGGCTCACACCTGTAATACCAGCACTTAGGGAGGCCGAGGTGGGTGGGTCACTTGAGGCCAGGAGTTGGAGATTAGTCTGGCCAATATGGTGAAACTCTGTCTCTACTAAAAATACAAAAATTAACCAGGCGTGGTGGCGGGCGCCGGGAGGCTGAGGCTGGAGAATTGCTTGAGTCCAGGAGGCAAAGGTTGCAGTGAGCCGAGATCACGCCACGCCACAGCACTCCAGGCTGGGCAACAGAGCAAGACTCCATCTCAAGAAAACAAAACAAACAAACAAACAAAAAAAAAAACAAAAAACGGGTTAATGGCCTCTCTAGGGACACTGAATCCGAATAGATCATATTTGGGTTCAGTAATTTATATTTGTAAAAAGATCCCAAGACTTAGAATCACTGATGTATATCATCAAACACATTGGTCAAGCTTACAATACTATATATAACCTAAGCATTATTTATCACAGAATGTAATGTAACTATTTTTTGTGTGTGTGAGACAGAGTCTCCCTCTGTCGCTCAGGCTGGAGTGCAGTGGCGCAATCTCGGCTTACCGCAACCTCTGCCTTCTGGGTTCAAGCAATTCTCCTGCCTCACCTCCTGAGTAGCTGGGACTACAGGTGCCCGCCACCACGCCCGGCTAATTTTTGTATTTTTAGTAGAGACAGGTTTTACTATGTTGGCCAGTCTGGTCTCCTGACCTCAAGTGATCCGCCCGCCTCAGCCTCCCGAAGTGCTGGGATTACAGGCGTGAGTCATAGCGCCCCGCCCATAATGTAACTTTGGGGAAAAGATATGGGTGGCTTACGTTTCAAATATTTCTGAATTTTTGAGTTATCTCAACTTGAAGCAAAGGCCCAGCAGTTCAATATCAGGAGTAATAAACGGTAAAGAAAACAGAAACCAGGCCGGGCGCGGTGGCTCAAGCCTGTAATCCCAGCACTCTGGGAGGCCGAGACGGGCGGATCACGAGGTCAGGAGATCGAGACTATCCTGGCTAACACGGTGAAACCCCGTCTCTACTAAAAAAAAAAATACAAAAAACTAGCCGGGCGAGGTGGCGGACGCCTGTAGTCCCAGCTACTCGGGAGGCTGAGGCAGGAGAATGGCATAAACCCGGGAGGCGGAGCTTGCAGTGAGCTGAGATCCGGCCACTGCACTCCAGCTTGGGCGGCACAGCGAGACTCCGTCTCAAAAAAAAAAAAAAAAAAGAAAACAGAAACCAAATTACAATCAAGCAATGCCAATCAGCAAGAGACTGTGACATGACCCTTTTTAAGCCAGAGTAAACTCTTGTGAGCCTGCCACTACCGTTTTAACAAAATTATTCATTTTAGGAAACCGCAGGGTTTTTGTTTTTCTTTAATTTTTTTAATCTTTGCAAGAGCTGGCAGATCAGAAGGTTATATTATTTATTTGGTTACAGATAAAATTTTGAACTGTTTCGAAATAAACTTGCTTTCTGGAAAGGAAATGGTCCTAGACAATTTATAGGCATATGAGCAAAAGAGACCCACCGTAACAAAACTTTGTCCTCAAAACGAAACAATAGAACACACGTGGGTCTATCCTAGGAGGGAGAAGCGGGGGTGGGGGGGGTGGTTAGGTACAGGGGGCGGGGCCAGCCCCACGGCGGAGGCGGGCCCAGTCCGGTCTCCGCCTCCGCGACGTCCCGAGAAGCACCGCCCCCAGCCGCCCAGGACTTCGGTGATCGCCGCGGCTCGCTCGCGCCCCGGAAACTGCCCCTTCTAGGGGTCATGATGGGCAGTAAGATGGCGTCTGCCAGTAGGGTCGTTCAGGTAAAGCAATTTGTCGCGTTTCCGCACCTTGGCCGGTAGGACGGTGCTGACTATAGCGACGGCGTCGGGGAGGAAAGGCGGTGGGCAGAATCTGCGCGGTGACCGCGCCTCTGCGGAGGGCCAGCGGCGGCGCCCGCGTGTGTGTGTCAGGATGGGACTTTGAGCCTCTAGGGCCGGGCAGTGAGGTGGGTCCGGCGCCGAGGGTTCGAGCCTGGCGGCAAGCGTGCAGCATCTTCGCAGGTAGGTCCTGTACCTACTGCCGGGGTGCCCGGCTCCTCCGCCAGGACCTTGTTAGTCTTAGGCGTCTGTGGGTGAGGTGGCCCTGGCGGTAGCCTGGCCAATCACCGTCTAGGATTGGCGGTGGTGCCCCCCCCCCCCCGATCAGCCAATCGGAAGGAAGGCGGTAGCGGGGCGTGGAAGGAAGTGAACCCTGGATCTGACCCAGTGTCCCTTCAAGGTCTTGGGAATGGTCGGGCAACTGGGGCCGCGTACTGCGCCCTCGCCAGAGCGGGTTCTCCCCAGGCTCTCCAAGTGTCTGGCTACACGCCAGATGAGGGGAATAGAAAAATGTTATTTAAGCTTAATTAGTGTGTGTTTGTGTGTGTATAAGCGTTGGTTTCACAAGCCTGTTTTCACTTGGTTTAGATAGACAGCTAAAGTAACTTCGTTAATCCACCTATCAGCTACTAACTCCTGATAAACTTAGGTAAAATTATTAAATAAGTGGGACACAACCTCCACTTTTGTGGTTGGTTTACATAGTCTTTGAACCCTGAAAGTGTTTTATTTTATGATTGACTTTTATCTTTGATATGAGAAGTACATTTCGCTTTATATAAGTACATCTCTTAAAAGACCTTTTTCTAAATTCCTGAAGTTGTTGTCTGAATGATAATTCTAGATCCCAGTTTTTGGTCCCATTGCAGTGAATCATCCTCACTTATTCAGTGGGTAGTTATTGAGCATTAACTAGTTAAAGATTCTGTAAGGACTGAGAGACTATCTGACAAAGGTCTGTTATCCATAATATATAACCATATGTATCAATAATATATAACAATTTAAAAATGAGTAAAAGACTTGGTGTTGCACAAAAGATACCCAAATGAGCAATGAACATTTTTAAAGGGGCTCAATATCATTACTTGCCAGGAAAATAAAAATTAAAACCATGAGGTCCTACACATCCACCAAAATGACTAAAATTTAGACGTCAGTGTTGATAAGAATGTGAAGCCTCTGAAACCCTCAATAGTGCTGGTGGGAATATAAAATGTTACAGCCACTTTGGAAAGCTGTCAGTCTCTAATAGTTAAGCATGTATCTACCCTATGACCCAGCAATTCTACTCATAGGTTTACTGCTCAAGAGAAGTGAATGCACATAGTCTCTGTACCAAAATGTTCATAGAGAAAAAAGAGTTACTAGCAAAGAACTGGGGTCCAGAGCTGAGGGATTCCAGCCTGGCAGCAGGAGTGTGGTATCTCAGCAGGTAGGTACTGTACATACTGCCTTGGGGTCCCTGGCTCTGTTTCTGTTAGCCCCCAAACCAGAAACAATCTATATGTCTGTCTTTTGCATAAACAATTGTAGTTTGTTAAAATGGTAGAGTCCAAAGCAATACTAACAGCTGATACATGCAAACAAATGAAGAAACCGTGAGATATACAGTAAGGAATGGTCTGTGCCCTTCTAACATAGGAACAAAGACCTGTACTCACATATTTAGAATTCATACCAGGTTCGTGACTGCACTCTTAAAAAAAAAAAAAGGAAAAGAATACTACCAATATGCTAATATAATATCACTTAAGCCTAGGAGTTTGATGCTGCAGTGAACCACAATCACCCCACTGCACCCCAGCCTGTGTAACAGGCTAACAGAGCAAGACCTGGTCTCAAAAAATAAATAATAAAGTATGTGCTAATATTATGTAATAATTACATATAACATTAGCAAAATTTATTGAGTATCTCTGTGACAAGCCTATAAAGTTAGGACTACAGTGCCAGTAAGAGATAGAGTTTAGGCCAGGCTCACTGGTGTATGCCTGTAATCCCAACACTTTGGCAGTTTGAGGCAGGAGGATGGCTTGAGCCCAGGAGTTCAAGACCAGCCTGGGCAACATAGCAAGACCCCATCTCTATAAAAATTTTAAAAAATTAGCTGAGCATGGTGACGTGCACCTGTGGTTCCAGCTGCTCAGGAGGCTGAAGTGGGAAGATTGAGCCCGGGTGATCAAGGCTACAGTGAGCCATAATCATGCCTCTGCATTCCAGTCTGGACAACAGAGCTAGACCCTGACTCAAAAAAAAAAAACGTAGAGCTTAGAATTTGGTTGTTGATCCATATCTTGAAGGAAGAGAAGAGTGCCAAAAGACTGATTGGCACAAACTGATAGGAAGTCACGTAGCATGGTCTCAGAACATTAAGTAAAGACAAAGCTGGCTGGGCACGGTGGCTCACACCTGTAATCCCAACACTTTGGGAAGCCAAGGTGGGAAGACTGCTTGAGCCAGGAGTTCAAGACTAGCCTAGGCAACATAGCAAGACCCTGTCTCTATAAAAATTAGCCAGGCAGGAGGGGTGGTGTGTGATGTGTACCTGTAGTCCTAGCTACTCAGGAGGCTGAGGTGGAAAGATCACTTGAGCCCAGAAGTTTGACGCTGCAGTGAACCACGATCACTCCACTGCACCCCAGCCTGTGTAACAGAGCAAGAGCTGGTCTCAAAAAATAAATAATAAAGTAAAACATTTTCAGACTGGCTAACAAATGAAAATCCAGTGCTATACTATTTGTAAGAGGCATAGCTAAAACTGAGATTTGAAAAGGTAAAAATAAAGAGATAGTCAACTGATCTTTGACAAAAGGAGCAAAGGGAATGAATACAATGGAGACAAGATAGTCTTTCAACATGGTGCTGAAAAAATTGGAGATCCATCAGACCTCACGTCCTTCACAAAAATTAAGTCAAAATGGATCCTAGACCTAAATGCAAAATGCAAATCTATAAAATCAATCCTTATAGGAGAAAATAAAACTAACCTTAGGTTTAGCAATGACTTTCTAGATATAACACCAAAGGCATGATCCATAAAAAAATTAATTGATAAGCTGGACTTCATTAAAAAACTTCTGCTCTGTGAGACACTGTCAAAAAAAGGCAAGCCACATATTGGGAGAAAATACTTTCAAAAGGCATATTTGATAAAAGACTATTATAGAAAACATAAGGCCGGACATGGTGACTCATGCCTGTCATCCCAGCACTTTGGGATACTAAGGCGGGCAGATCACCTGAGTTCAGGAGTTTGAGACCAGCCTGGCCAACATGGCAAAACCCCATCTCTACTAAAAGTACAAAAATTATCTGGGTGTGGTAGCGGGCGCCTGTAATCCAAGCTACTCAGGAGGCCGAGGCAGGAAAATTGCTTGAACCTGGGAGACGGAGGTTGCAGTGAGCCCACTGCCCTCCAGTCTGGGCGACAGAGTGAGACTCCGTCTCAGAAAAAAAAGAAAAAAGGAAACAGAAGAACTCAACAACAAGAAAATAAATAAAAATAAATGACTGAATTTTAAAATGGGCAAAACAGCTGAACAGACACCTCATCAAAGAAAATATACACACTTTGGGAGGCTGAACTGGGTGGATCGCTTGAGCCCTGGAGTTCAAGACCAGCCTGGCCAACATGGTGAAAGCCTGTCTCTACAAAAAATACAAAGGTTAACTGGGTGTGGTGGTGCACACCTGTAGTCCCAGCTACTTGGGAGGCTGAAGTGGGAGGATCAGTTTAAGTGGGAGGATTGCTTGAGCCCGGGAGGTTGAGGTTGCACTGAGCTGAGATCACACCACTGTACTCCAGCCTGGGCAACAGAGCATAACCCTGTCTCAAAAGAAAAAAAAAAAGAAAAATGATATACAAATGACAAATAGGTCTAATGAAAAGATACTCAGCCAGGCACAGTGGCTCACGCCTATAATCCCAGCACTTTGGGAGGCCTAGGTGGATGGATCACCAGAAGTCAGGAGTTCGAGACCAGCCTGGCCAATATGCCGAAACCCCATCTCTACTAAAAGTACAAAAATTAGCCAGGTGTGGTGGTGTGCACCTGTAATCCCAGCTACTTGGGAGGCTGAGGCAGGAGAATTGCTTAAACCTGGGAGGCGGAGGTTGCAGTGAGCCGAGATCGCACCATTGTACTCCAGCCTGGGAGACAGAGTGAGACTCTGTCTCAAAAAAAGAGAAGATACTCAACATCATATGTTATTAGAGAATTTCACGTTAAGACAACCATTACACACCTATCAGAATGGCCAGAATCCAAAACACTTGACAACACTTAATGTTGACAAAGATGTGAATTCTTATTACTGTCCCACCTAACAGGAACTCTCATTCATTGCTGGTGGGAATGCAAAATGGTACAGCCACTTTGGAAGACAGTTTGGCAATTTCTTTCTTTTTTAGGCACATGCCACTATGCCTAATTTTTGTATTTTTTGTAGAGTCAGGGTTTCACTATATTGCCCAGGCTGGTCTTGAACTCGTGGACTCAAGAGATCCACCTGCCTTGACCTCCTGAAGTGTTGGGATTACAGGCGTCAGCCACGGCACTGATCCCAGTTTGGCAATTTCATACAAAAGGAAACATAATCTTACCGTACGATCTAGCCATTACACTCCATAGTATCTACCCAAGTGAGTTGAAAACTTATGTCCACATAAAAGCTGCACACAGATGTTTATAGCAGCTTTATTCATAATTACCAAAATTTAGAAGCAAACAAGATATCCTTCAGTAGGTGAATTGATAAACTGTGGTACATCTAGATATTGAAATATTATTCAGCACTAAAAAGAAATGAGCTATCAAGCCATGAAAAGGCATGAATAAATCTTAGATGGGGCCGAGCACTGTGGCTCACGCCTGAAATCCCAACACTTTGGGAGGCCGAGGTGGGCAGATCACGAGGTCAAGAGATTGAGACCATCCTGGCCAACATGGAGAATCTCCATCTCTACTAAAAATACAAAAATTAGTTGGACATGGCGGCACTTACCTGTAGTCCCAGCTACTCAGGAGGCTGAGGCAGGAGAATCACTTGAACCTGCGTGGAGATTGCATTGAGCTGAGATCGCACCATTGCACTCCAGCCTGGGCAACAGAGCGAGACTCCGTCTCAGAAAAAAAAGAAAAAAATCTTAGATGGATAGTTTGACCTTTTCTAGAATGTCATATGGTTGCAGTGGGAGCCTTTTCAGATTGGCTTCTTAGTTATCCAACTAATATGCAGTTGGAGTTATTTGTTTGTCATATTTGTATTTAGAATGTAAAAAGACAATTGAGAAGGGGAAATTTTTGTTTTGTTTTGTTTGAGACAGAGTCTCACTTTGTCACACAGGCTGGAGTGTAGTGGCGTGATAATGGCTCACTGCAGCCTTGACCTCCCGAGGTTCAAGTGGATCCTCCTGCCTCATTCCCTGAAATAGCTGGGACTAAAGGTGTGCAACACCACTCGCAGCTAATTTTTTGGTATTTTTTGTAGAGACAGGGTTTCGCCATGTTGCCCAGGCTGGTTTCAAACTCCTGAGCTCAAGAAATCCACCTGCCTCAGACTCCCAAAGTGCTGAGATTACAGGTGTGAGTCACCACACCCAATCAAGAAGGGGAAATGAGAGCATAAGCTGAATATCAGATGATAGTAGGAATTATTGGTTTTTTTTTTTTTTTTTGAGACGGAGTCTGACTCTGTCGCCCAGGCTGGAGTGCAGTGGCGCGATCTTGGCTCACTGCAAGCGCCGCCTCCCGGGTTCCTGCCAATCTCCTGCCTCAGCCTCCTGAGTAGCTGGGACTGCAGGTGCCAGCCGCCACGCCCGGATAGTTATTTTGTATTTTTAGTAGAGATGGGGTTTCACCGTGTTAGCCAGGATGGTCTCGATCTCCTGACCTCGTGATCCGGCCACCTCGGCCTCCCAAAGTGCTGGGATTACAGGCTTGAGCCACCGCGCCCAGCCTAGGAATTATTGTTAAGTGTGGCAAAAGTATTGGGGCCCACTTGAACAAAAACTAGGGTGAACTAAGGTGTCTACCATGATTATATTTGTAATCTGGTTAGTTAATAAAGAGTGACTTTTTTTTTTGAGACAGGATCTTGCTGTTGCCCAGGCTGCAGTGCAGTACCATGATCTTGTCTGGTTTACTGTATCTCAACCTCTTGGGCTCAAGTGATCTTCCCAACTAAGCCTCCCAAGTAACTGGCACGACAGGCCCACGCCACCTGCCCAGCTAACTTTTTAGATTTTTGGTAGAGACAGGGTCTCACTATATTGGCCAGGCTGGTCTCGAACTCCTGGGCTCAAGTGATCCTCCTGCCTCAGCCTCTCAAAGTGCTGGGATTACATGCATGAGCCACTGAGCCTGGCTTCACTGCTTTCAAATTGGAAAAAAAAAAAAAAAAGTATTGGGGTTATGATTTAACAAAAATTCTGTTTGTCAGTAATGTGTGGAAGGTATTAACAGATGAGATGGGATTAAATGTATAGGATTTGTTTAATCAAGGAAGGGATGATGAAATAAGATTGACTATATTATTGTTAAAGTTGTGTGATGAATATATCAGGGTTTATTTTATGCCATTCTACTTTTTTGCATTTAAAACACTTTCTAGGGCTGGGTGCAGTGGCTCATGCCTGTAATCCCCATACTTTAGGCGGCCAAGGCAGGAGGATCGCTTAAGTCCAGGAGTTCAGGACCCACGTAAGGAACATAGGGAGACCCCATCTCCACAAAAAATGTTAAAAATTAGCCAGGCGTGGTGGGGCACACTTATAGTCCCAGTTACTTTGGAGGCTGAGGTGGGAGGATCACTTGGCCCTGGGAGGTTGAGGCTGTAATGAGCTGTGATCACACCACTGCACTCCAGCCTGGGTGACAGAGCAAGACCCTATCTCAAAATAATTTTTTTTTGTTGTTAAAAAGTAGAGATACCAAACAGAGTGGGAATTTAATTTATAAGACTGTATTATTATTGTTGTTGTTATTTTTCTTTGAGATGAAGTCTTGCTTTGTTGCCCAGGCTGGAGTGCAGTGGCACAATCTTGGCTCACTGCAATCTCCACCTCCTGGGTTCAAGTGATTTCTCATGCCCCAGCCTCCTGAGTAGCTGGGATTACAAGCGTGCACCATCAAACCCAGCTAATTTTTGTATTTTTAGTAGAGACAGGGTTTCACCATGTTGACCAGGTTGGTCTTGAACTCCTGACCTCAAGTGATCCGCCCGCTTCGGCCTTCCAAAGTGCTGGGATTACAGGTGTGAGACACCGTGCCTGGCCTATAAGGCCATATTAAATCATGTTTTTAAGTATATAAAAGCAGTGTTGCAAATGATTCTTTCTCTGCAGTGTATGTACATTTGTATAAGTATATAATACATATTTACATGCCTATGCAGTTAGACCTAACTTACAAAAGGTTTATTCACTTATTTGGCAACTGTTTCTTGGACATTTACCATGTAATAGGAATGCTGCTGCAGAAGTGCTTAATTTTCTGTCTCTGACTGTCCTGGAGCTTAGCACTCTCCTATAATCATTGGCTAACTTATCTGTCCTCTGAAAATATAAGGAGGAGTTTTTAACTCAGACTTTGGAATTTGGGAAAAGTTCTTAGAGAAGAGTGACATGTGAGCTGTTGTAAAGGATAAGCAGTCAGAAGGATAGGCATGGAAGTGGAATGGGATGGGAGGGAGGGAGATTTCATGGCAGAGGACATAAGCTCTAGATGGAATGGGGATAAATAGCAGGATGAATTGGGGAAAGGAAAAGTACTTCAGAATACCTGGAGCAACAGGTACATAAGAGAGTTGGGGAGAAAGGCTGGCAAAGTAAGGAGAGGCCAGATCACGATGGGTGTTGTGAGTGCCAAATAAGAGTTTGAACTTTATCGTGAAAGCTGTGGAACATTTTTCAAACTTCTTTTTTTTTTTTTATTTTAAGTTGTGGAGAGGGAGTCTCACCTTCTTGCTCAGGCTGGTCTCAAACTCCTGGGCTCAAGCCATCCTCCTGCCTCAGCCTTCCAAAGTGCTGGGATTACAGGCATGAGCCACCGATCCCAGCCAGTTTTCAAACTTTTAAATAGGGGAGTGACAATAGGACAGATACAACATTCTCTTAAGAAGCTTGGCTATGAAAGTGAAGAAACAGCTAATAGAGAAGTGTTTGTTTGTTTGTTTATTTGTTTTGAGACAGAGCCTCACTCTGTCACCCAGGCTGGAGTGCAGTGGCTCGATCTTGGCTCACAGCAACTTCCACCTCCCGGGTTCAAGCAATTCTCTGCTTCAGCCTCCTGAGTAGCTGGGATTACAGGTGCCCACCACCACGCCCTGCTAATTTTTTTTATTTTTTTAGTAGAGATGGGGTTTCGCCATCTTGGCTAGGCTGGTCTTGAATTCGTGACCTCATGCAGTCTGCCCGCCTGGGCCTCTCAAAGTGTTGGGATTACAGGCATAAGCCACTGTGCTCAGCCAGGTTTCAATTCTTACCAATCTATAAGTCATGCAACATAAAATCCACATCATCTCCTCCATTGGGTTGCTTTGAAGTACACCTTCGATAGTACAATGAAAGTCTTGTGATTATATATAAAGTACAAAGTTGTGTTTACCAGATAGACAAGTTAATAATTCATAGACCAGCTTTCCTGGTTGGGGAAGAGTATAATTTAAAGTTGCTGTCAAATAGTAAGTTTAACAAAAGTATCTATTTATGAGGTTTAATAGATCATTTCTTTTAGTTAATGAGATTGTTTTTCATGCATATTATTTTTCCTTTAGGTAGTCAAACCACACACTCCATTAATAAGGTTTCCTGACAGAAGAGACAATCCTAAACCCAATGGTAAGTTGTATTTTATTTAGATTTCTTTTAAAATTGTGTACGTGAATATTTATAAATGAGTATTTTATTATAGGCAATATTTCTCATTTAAAAATCAGTTAAGACTATTGGAGCTTCGATCAAAGTAGTGCCCTATGTTGCATGCAAGTAGAAATTTTTTTTTTTTTTTTTTTTTTTTTTTTTGAGACAGAGTCTCACGCTGTTGCCCAGGCTGGAGTGCAGTGGCGCGATCTCGGCTCACTGCAAGCTCCGCCTCCCGGGTTCCCGCCATTCTCCTGCCTCAGCCTCCTGAGTAGCTGGGACTACAGGCGCCCGCCACCGCGCCCGGCTAATTTTTTGTATTTTTAGTAGAGACGGGGTTTCACTGTGGTCTCGATCTCCTGACCTTGTGATCCGCCCGCCTCGGCCTCCCAAAGTGCTGGGATTACAGGCTTGAGCCACCGCGCCCGGCCGACAAGTAGAAATTAACTTATGGCCAGGCGCGGTGGCTCACACCTGTAATCCCAGCACTTTGGGAGGCCGAGGCAGGCGGATAACCTGAGGTCAGGAGTTCGAGACCAGCCTAGCCAACATGGTGAAACCCTGTCTCTACTAAAAAATATAAAAATATTAGCCAGGCATGGTGGTGGGCTCCTATAGTCCCAGCTACTCGGGAGGCTGAGGCGGAGAACTGCTTGAACCCAGGAGGCGGAGGTTGCAGTGAGCCGAGATCATGCCACTGCACTCCAGCCTGGGTGACAGGGCAAGACTTTGTCTCAAAAAAAAAAAAAAAAAAAAAAATTATTACCTCTATTTTATTTTACTTTTTGAGACAGGGTCTTGCTCTGTCTCCCAGGCTGGAGTACAGTGGTGCTATCTTGGCACACTGCAGCCTCCCCCTCCCAGGTTCAAGCAATTCTTGTGCTTCAGCCTCCTTAGTAGCTGGGATTACAGGCATACACCAGCACGCCTGACTCATTTTTGTATTTTTAGTAGAGACAGGGTTTCGCTATGTTGCCTAGGCTGGTCTGGAACTCCTGATCTCAGGTGATCTGCCTGCCTTGGCTTCCCAAAGTGCTGGGATTACAGGCATGAGCCACACACCTGGCCTTTATTACCCCTATTTTAAAAGGTAGTGACTCAACAGAAGATGTGTCTGAATTTCTAGTGAGTTTATATGGGCTAAATTTTGTCCTACCTTTATTCTCTCCTATCCTTTAGAAGATTCTCCCATGCTTCCATTTGCAGAGACTGTGAAAATAATAACCCTTCCTATGTTTCTCTGCTCATCAACCATCTTTTCTTTCATTCATTCATTTATCTATTCATCTAGTCAGTAAATATTTTTTGGATTGCCTTAATCCTTAGCATTTATTTGAAATTAATGGGAGATGGTTCTGTTTTTCTCTGATTCCCATCCTTTTTTTTTTTTTTTTAAACCAGATCCTCTGTGCTTCTCTTGCTTTAATTCAGGCAATTTCAACACATTTTATAGGTATATTTTTAACTTATTGTAACTATTGAAGAATTAAGATAAACAAATGTGAAGATACTGAGAAAACTACCCTCATTTACATTTACTGACTTTCTTATTCCTTGTAAGATATTACCTGTAAACTCCACCATGTGTTGGCCTATGAGTGGTTATGTGAGATAAGCTTAAGTAGTGTAGGTTCCCCTAAAGGGTTGAATTCCACTAACTAGAAATTTCATTATTTTACATTTTTGTAATTCATTTACTTAAAACTGCTCCTTTGCTGGGTGCAGTGGCACATGCCTATAGTCCTAACTACTCACAGGCTGAGGTGGGATGGCAGGAGGCTGAGGCAGGATGCTTGCTTGGGCCCAGGAGTTCAAGATCAGCCTGGACAACAAAGTAAGACTCCATCTCTAAACAATAAATATATAAAAATTTTAAAGCTACCTCCTTAGAGGTAGCTACCTCCTTACCTCCTCCTTTGTTTTTAGAAACCTTTATGAAATATATATAGCCAACTGAGTTACCCTACAATATGTACCTTTTGGAATTATAGTACTTCAAGAGTTATTTGAAGAATGACTTCATTTCAAGAATGACTTGATTATTTGATAGTATTTTAAGACTCAGTATTTTGACATCTGAACAATTTCTCTAATATGGTCTTTTTTTTTTTTTTTAATTTCAGTATCGGAAGCTTTGAGATCAGCAGGGCTACCATCTCACTCTTCTGTAATTTCACAACATTCTAAGGGAAGTAAATCACCAGATTTGTTGATGTATCAGGGTCCACCAGATACTGCAGAAATAATAAAAACATTACCTCAGAAATACAGAAGGAAACTTGTGTCTCAAGAAGAAATTGAATTTATCCAAGTAAGTCATTGCTCTTTGTCCCAAGACTATGCAAAACACCATAACATTTGGGCTTTGGGGATTTCATTTGCTGATTTACATGCTATTCCTATTGTCATGTCAGAGTGTGGTCAGAGCTAAGACAGGATGGTCAGGTAGGCCAAGACTACGAGAAACAAACCATAGTCAAATCCCTCTGTAAATATGCGTGGTATATCAATGTCAATAGATATAATCACATAAAAAAACAGTTCTTTGGGGTCCTCAATAATTTTTCAGAGTGTAAAGAGCTCTTGATACCAAGAAATTTAAGGACAGGTCAAACTTGAGTCCCTTCCAGGTCTGACATTATGTTTATAAGAATTGATAAGAGGGCTGGGCATGGTGACTCACGCCTGTAATCCCAGCACTTTGGGAGGCCAAAGCAGGTGGATCACCTGAGGTCAGGAGTTGGAGACCAGCCTGGCCAATATGGTGAAACCCTGTCTCTACTAAAAATACAAAAATTAGCTGGATGTGGTGGCGGGTGCCTGTAATCCCAGCTACTTGGGAGGCTGAGGCAGGAGAATCTCTTGAACCCGGGAGGCGGAGGTTGCAGTGAGCCAAAATGGCACCACTGCACTCTAGCTTGGGCAGCAAGAGTGAAACTCCGGAAACTCTGTCTCAAAAAAAAAAAAAAAAAAAAGAATTGATAGGAATACCCTAAAGTTTTGACTAATTCAAAACTATTTTTTAAAAACTAAAGATTGGCTGGGCGCAGTGGCTCAAGCCTGTAATCCCAGCACTTTGAGAGGCCGAGATGGGCAGATCACGAGGTCAGGAGATCGAGACCATCCTGGCTAACATGGTGAAACCCCATCTCTACTAAAAAATACAGAAAACTAGCCGGGCGAGGTGGCGGGTGCCTGTAGTCCCAGCTACTTGGGAGGCTGAGGCAGGAGAATGGCGTAAACCCGGGAGGCGGAGCTTGCAGTGAGATGAGATCCGGCCACTGCACTCCAGCCTCGGCGACAGAGTGAGACTCCATCTCAAAAACAAACAAACAAACAAACAAAAACCACCAAAGATTACTTGCTGAAGATTGTATAAATTTGTAAAGTTACCATCAAAACATTTCCTGGGTCAATTTAACATCTAATCTTACTGCTTTATTTTTCCCTTTTCAGCGTGGAGGTCCTGAATAACCATGGTGGCTGCTGTTTGTCATCAGACAATAGAATTGTCTTTACAATAAAGGACTTCCAAAATGACAGATGAGAAACTGTATATTAAACACCTTTAATAAATACTATGAAAAAAATGAAATATAGAAAATTTAGATGGACACTTGTATTTCCTAATTTATGTATCTTGGTCAGCTTCTCCACAAGCTTACCTAATTATTTATACACTTTATACTTATTAAAGTATACATTTTTAAATGTTAGCCTATTAATTTACTCTTGATTATCAAACATTACCAGTGTCGAACTATTAAAAGCACATAATGTATAATAAACTATCATAGGATTCTTATAATTTCACTTTTCTTTCTGTTTAGACATGGAAAAATTTATCAGTCAGAATTGCTGTTTTAGGTACATGATTTTCCTGAAATTGGGTGAGGATCAGTGAAATAATGACTCTATTACTTGTTCTTAATTCTCTGTTCTCTAATGTTTTTTCATTCACAAGTTTACTGGAGTATAACTGGCTTAGTAAGTGTGTCCTACTCTGAATGATAAAAATATAGTCAAGCTAAAATAGGTGACTATACTATTAAGATAGAGGAGATCATACAAAAGGTTCCAAGAAAGTCAGAGTATAAAATGGAAAATAAGAGACCAAAATGAATATAGCATAGGAATAAAGATTTCACTAGAAATTGCAATTTATTATGTTTCAGAGGTTGTAAGGAAGTCTTGTTCTTTGGTTTATTTTACTGTTTTGTGATCTTGTATGCAAATCCTGATAACCATTAACTTTCTCAAACTTAATGTCTCAAAGCCTCATAAAATCAACATAAATATTTACTTATTAAGCAGTTTATGAAACTTGAATGGGGCCCCTCCTGTGCCAAGGGTATGTGTATTATGAAGTAAAACCTCACAAAGCTAAATAAATTCTCTTCCATACCTTTAACGATTTCCAGAATATGCTTTAAAGAAGTGGTCCCTGAGAGTTAACGGTAGCTCATGAGCAAGAAATAGAATTGGTTTTGAGTATGTTTCTGTATTTACTCAATTACCTGTGGGTTAATTTTTACTTATTTCTACTACTCCACAGAGGTGATCTACTTCTCTTATAAATTTTTTGCTGTAGCCTAGTGTAAATGTTGTTCAGCACAAATATGAGATAGGGATTGGGGTTTGATGCTGGCAATAAGCTGTTCTGGTGACTCATTGAAAAACATGATTCAGGCCAGGTGCAGTGGCTCACGCTTTGTAATACCAGCACTTTGGGGGGCCAAGGCAGGTTGATCACCTGAGGTCAGGAGTTCAAGACCAGCCTGGGTGACATGGTGAAACCCCATCTCTACTAAAAACATAAAAATTAGCCAGGCATGGTGATATGCACCTGTAATCTCAGCTACAGGGAAGCTGAGGCCAGTGAATCACTTGAACCCAGGAGGCAGAGGTTGCAGTGAGCCGACATTGCGCCACTGCATTCCAGCCTGTTCGACAGAGTGAGACTCCATGAAAAAAATAAAATAAAAACATGATTCATTTCTTTTTTTTATTATTTAAAAATTTATTGCTGGGTGTGGTGGCTCACGCCTGTAATTCCAGCACTTCGGAAGGCTGAGGCAGGTGGATCACCTGATGTCAGGAGTTCAAGACGAGCCTAGCCAACATGGTGAAACCCCGTCTCTACTAAAAATACAAAAATTAGCTGGGCGTGGTGGCAGGTGCCTGTAATCCCAGCTACTCAGGAGGCTGAGGCAGGAGAATTGCTTGAACCCAGGAGGCGGAGGTTGCAGTGAGTGGAGGTCACACAACTGCACTCCAGCCTAGGCGACAGAGCGAGATTCTGTCTAAAAAAAAAAAAAAATTATTTGGGAAAATTACTTTAGAACAACCACTGTTCTTTGCTCCTGCCCTGCTGCTATCCCTTAGTTTTCTTATTTCAGCAAAAGAAAGCCCAGGGCCGGGCCGGGCCGGGCCGGGCATGGTGGCTCATGTCTCTAATCCCAGCACTTTGGGAGGCCGAGGCGGGCAGATCACCTGAGATCAGGAGTTCAAGACCAGCCTAGCCAACATGGTGAAACCTTGTCTCTACTAAAAATACAAAAAATTAGCTGGGCGTGGTGGCGGGCACCTGTAATCCCAGCTACTCAGGAGGCTGAGACAGGAGAATTGCTTGAACCTGGGAGGCGGAGGTTGCAGTGAGCCGAGATCACGCCATTGCACGCCAGCCTCTCCAGCCTGGGCAACAAGAGAAAAACTCCATCTCAAAAAAAAAAAAAAAAAAAAAAAAACCCAGGGCCATTATTTTGCTTTCAGAAATAAATTCGGATTCAGGTAGTGAAGAATGGTATGAGTAATACTGTGAGCCAACAGTTAGAAATCCTAATGTCGAACTGTGGATGTATATCTGAAGGCAATCTTTACTATAGCTGCTGCCATGAAAGAATGAAAAACATCTGTCACTGTTACAGAATTTGTGAGTATAGGTATGGCAAAAAGTATGCCAGTGGGAATTGCTGTCACAGGATGAGCTCCCAAGGAGAGTATTACAGACTTCTGGTGAGGCTTACAGTCAAATAGCCTGTGTTTTCATTTAGAGGTTAGGCACTTAAATATATGTAATCAGCAAATTGCTTAATTTGTCCGAGTTTCTGTTTTTCTTTCCAGTACTACACAGTGTGATAGGCAGGATCAAATTAGTGTATTATCTATTACTTTGTAACAAATGACCCCAAAATTAAGTGGCTAAACTCTTAATTTGTCTGGTTTCTCTGGGTCAGGAATTCAGAAGCAGCTTCACTGGGCAGTTTTGACTTAGTGCCTAATGCGGTTGCAATTAGAAATCACTTGAGGCTACAGTCATCTGAAGGCTTGGCTGAGGCTGGCTGATCCACCTCCAAGATGGCTCACTCACATAGCTGACAAGCCGATGCTGGCTGTTGGCAGGAGGCCTTAGTTTCTCTCCACGTGGTTGCGTGAGTGAATTCATGACATGACTGGCTTTCACCGGAGCAAATAATCCAAGCATGCAAGTCATCCTTTTATGTTCTAGCCTCATAAATCACACTTCAGCCATATTTTATTGGTCACACAGAACAGCCTGTTTCATTGTGGGAGAAGACTACGCAACAGGATTAATACCAGAAGGCAAGGATCATCATGGCCATCTTACAAGCTGGCTAATACAGACGTGTGGAAGTGCTTTTAAACTGAAAAATGCTTTGCAAATGTGTAATGCTATTTTCTTTTTTTTTTTCTTTTGGTTCAAAGTGCTCAAATGATATTTTATATATACAGTATCTCACTGTCCCAGAATATCATCTAAATGCTGTCTTCATTATCCTAAGTGTCCCAAAATGGGAATTTACTTGTCAGCAGCATGCTGTAATATACTGATTACCAACTCATATGCCATGGCACACTTGGGGACCTCAAGTCTCACAAGAGTTTCATGAAATTTAGCTCACTACCTTTTTTTTTTTTTTTTTTTTTTTGAGACGGAATTTTCACTCTTGTCACCCAGGCTGGAGTCCAATGGTGTGATCTTGGCTCACTGCAACCTCCGCCTCGCGGGTTCAAGCAATTCTCCTGCCTCAGCCTCCCTAGTAGCTGCGATTGCAGGTGCCCACCACCACACCCAGCTAATTTTTGTATTTTTAGTAGAGACGGGGTTTCACCAGGTTGGCCAGGCTGGTTTCAAACTCCTGACTTCAGGTGATCCACCTGCCTTGGCCTCCCAAAGTGCTGGATTACAGGCACGAGCCACTGCACCCAGCTGCTCACTAGCTTATTTCTACAAGTGAGGTTAAATTACTATTTCAGTGATATCTATCAGAAGAAACTGTGACAACAGCACCACTAGGTATGACTTGCCTCAAGAGAGATGGTGTGTTTTCTGCAACGTGTGAGTTTTGCCTAGACCCAAGTAATGACAAGGGACTGAAAGATAATGGCTAACATATAGTAAATACTTAGTTGTCAAACACTATTCTAAGGGCTTTGCAGGTGTGAGGTCATTTAAGCCTTGGAGCAGTCCTCTGAGTAGATCCTATGACAGAAGAAACTGGAAACAAAGTAAGTAATTTACTCTAGTTGTATCTAGTGGCTGAATACTGATAGGGCCACTATCAAATGCAGGCAGTCTGATTACAGAGTTTAAAAAAAAAATGACTAAATTATTGGCCTTGGTATTTTGCTACTTTCTTAAACATATCTCTGAAACTTAGGATTTTCAACTCCTAGAAATATCAAATGTAGGCTGGGCGCAGGGCTTATGCTTGTAATACCAGCACTTTGGGAGGACGAGGAGGGAGGATCACCTGAGATCAGGAGTTTGAGACCAGCCTGGCCAACATGGTGAAACCCCGTCTCTACTAAAAAATACAAAAATTAGCTGGGTGTGGTGGAGTGGGCCAGTAATCCCAGCTAATCGGGAAGCTGAGGCAGGAGAATCACTTGAACCCTGGAGGCAGAGGTTGCAGTAAGCTCAGGCCAGTGTACTGCAGCCTGAGCAACAGAGCTAGACTCTGTCTCAAAAAAAAAAAAAAAAAGGAAAGAAAAAGGAAAAAAAAGGCAGGGGGGCTGGTGGTGCAGGGGAACATTTCCAGGTTGACAGCTGCTCTGGCTCAGAACCTTGTAATTATCCATTAGTAGAGCCATCTGGATTACTGCAATAGTTCTCTAATAGGCCTTATTTCTTTTCCTTGTCCCTCGAAATCTATAATATAGTCTCCCATCAGAGTGTACCTTTTAAAAGTGAGTCAGGTCATATCACTTGTCTGCTCCAATCCCTCCAGAGGGTTTTTAGTGATGCCTTTCTTGTACCACCCTATTAAAAACCTCCATCCCTGCTCCTGCCCTTATTTGTTATCCTTTATCTGCTTTATTATCTCCATAGCACTTACCACCTACGTATCATAACACATATTTGACTTGTTTTTTATCTGCTCCCATTGGAAGGCAGGCATCTTTGTTCCCTGCTGTTATCTCAGATTCTACAATGGTGCTTGGCACATAGAAAACACTCAGTATCAGCAGCGTAAGAGAGGGAAAAATGAAAAAGGAAAAGCACTCAATATATTTTTTTGAATAAATGAATTAGTGTGTTTGTTATGGCAATTTATGATAATCAAGGGGTTGGGTACTCATCACTGCTAACAGTTAATTGAGCATTGTCTCAATTAATTGAGTTAATGTCTAAGCTTTCTGCATGTTTCATTTAATACCCACAACCACCTGTGATGTAGTTCCTTATTTTTTCCATTTTACCGAGTAGAAAACTGAGGACTAGAAGCCGATTCCCACAGCACGTTTCAGTTGAGTTGGATTTTGTTTCCCTGGGCCTGCCTCTTCATAAAGGGACTGGACTAAGAATACTCTTGACCAGCCCGTAAGAACTTGGCACTCGTCTCAGTAATCTGAGATAGTAGGGTTTGGCGTCCATAGCAACCATGGCGACAGGACGCGCTCAAGCGAGAACCAAAAAGCGAGAACAGGTACAAGGCCAAACCTTCTACATTCACAGACACCTACCAAATCCCGAGCATGGAACACCAAATTAGAACGCTGACTAGTGCCTGGTAATGTAGAAAATACCCAAGTTAAAACGGTAACAGAGTGACACAGCAGCCATTGAAGATGCTCCACTTAAGGCACCGACAGGCGTCACGTGACGGGTGGGGAACGCCCACCGCCCGGGCCTAGCGCAGCTTCCTCCGCCCACCACGGAAGTGGGGCGGGGATACTAACGCGGCGGACCCGGGTGGACGGAAGTGGCTGTTGGAGGCTTTAAGGTAGCTTTAAATTCGTGGTGTCCTGGGAGTTCGCCCCTTTCGCCTGGAGTCGGGCTTTGCGGCGCCGGATGGCTCTGGACGTGAAGTCTCGGGCAAAGCGTTATGAGAAGCTGGACTTCCTTGGAGAGGGACAGGTGAGGCTCTCTGGAGGGACGGGGAAGGCCCCGAGCGGACAGCCTCGCGCCACCTCCACCTTTGCCGGTTTTCCCGTGGAGGCCAGAGGTCTGGCTTGGCTGCTCATTCTCTTTGGGGGAAACCTCCCAGACGCACTTGCTGCCCCTTCTTTACATCCTGGGGGTGAATCCCTGAGCGGCCTCTCCTTGCTGAAGAGTAGCCTGGAGCTGGACGGAGACTGACCCGCCACGTTTCCAGCCGCCGCGAGTCCGCTAAGGAACTCTGGGCTCTCTGCTTCGCGAAATGTAAAAATGCAAAAAGGCAAACACAGAAACTCCCATAAACTTACGTTATTCCTATTTTTCTTTCTAGTTTGCCACGGTTTACAAGGCCAGAGATAAGAATACCAACCAAATTGTCGCCATTAAGAAAGTGAGTTACCTTTTTGTGTCGTGTTTCTTCAAGTCTCCTTGAAGATGTCTGTATTATGAATTGACTGATAGCCATTTTATTAGTCTTGACCATACTCTGATAATGAGTTACTCATGTCATGTTCAGAGACAAAATAATTAGTACTTTGTGTTCCCAAACGGAACTCTAGGGTTGAACCCGTTTTAATTTCTGTTGAAATGAAGAAGCTGTATGTTATTTTCACTGCATAAACTCATGTTGGGGGTAAGTATGCCATCTTTTCGGTCTTCAGAACTATTTGATACCGTGATCTTTCCAGGTCACTGTTTCTGCCACATCTGCATCCACTCAGTGTGTCGTATCTGTATTTTCTGTGTACAGATTTACCATGAAAGATTTTCGCTAGCATTAACAACATTGATGTGAAGTCTAAAATGAGTTCAGTAGCTTCTTATATTCATTCAAAAGACTTGGGTCGGCCAGCCGCGGTGGCTCACGCCTGAAATCCCAGCACTTTGGAAGGCCGAGGTGGGCAGATCACTTGAGGTCAAGAGATGGAGACCATCCTGGCCAACATGGTGAAACCCTGTCTCCACTAAAAATACCAAAATTAGCTGGGCGTGGTGGCGCGCGCCTGTAGTCCCAGCTACTCGGGAGGCTGAGGCAGGAGAATCGCTTGAAGCTGGGAGGTGGAGGTTGCATTGTGCCGAGATGGCGCCACTGTGCTCCAGCCTCGTGAGGGAGCGAGACTCCATCTTAAAAAATTAAAAAAAAAAAGAAAGACAGACTTGGGTCATAATTACGTAACTCACATTCACCTACATTGTTTCATTTAACCTTCAAAACAATCTGTAAAGTGGTTAAAAGTAATCCTATTTTATACTTGAGGTACCTGAGGCTGAGAGATTAGGTGATTTGTCAAGATCACACAGCTAGTAATTGCCGAAGCTAGGATTTAAATCCAGGTGTCCTGATGTTGCTTTTGTTACCGTTGCTACTTTGAATCTGCTTCTCCTCCTTCAAAAACCCTAACTCCTTGGAAGTCATTCATATTTAACATTAATTCCCCCCTTTTTTGGTCATCTTCCAGCCTCCAGGCACTCTCTTGCATTCATTTAAAACCTGACTGACTCTTCTTCTCAATTATTCTTGCCATTATTACTGTTGTTGTTGTTATTTTTGAGACGGAGTTTCGCTCTTGTCGCCCAGGCTGGAGTGCAACGGTGCGATCTCAGCTCACTGCAACCTCTGCCTCCCGGGTTCAAGCGCTTCCCCTGTCTCAGCCTCTCGAGTAGCTGGGACTACAGGCACCTGCCACTATGCCCGGCTAATTTTTATATTTTTAGTAGAGACAGGGTTTCGCCATGTCGGCCAGGCTGATTTCTAACTCCTGACCTCAGTTGATCCACCCACCTCGGCCTCCCAAAGTGCTGGGATTACAGGTGTGAGCCACCGTGCCTGGCCATTTTTTTTTTCCCACTTTTTTACTTTTGTCATGTCCTACTTTATGTTTTATGATCCACCACTACAGCCTCTCCCTTGTGAAACCCTTAATTCAGAAGGATCTTTCCTCCTCTTTCTTTTGTGGGGGCGGGGGGAGGGCTCTCTCTGTCGCCCAGGTGGAAGTGTTGGAGTTCAGTGGCACAGCCATAGCTCACTGCAGCCACGAACTCCTAGACTAAAGTAACCCTCCCACCCCAGGCTTCAAGGTAGCTGGAACTAAGGACACATGTCACCAAGCCTGGCTTAGTCATCTTTTTAATTCTGTCTCTGGTTCACTATATCATAGCCACACTGACTTTTCTGTCCCTGTACAAATTAAATTCATTCCAGTCCCAGAATCACAGGGTCATTGCATTTGGTCTGGCTTCTTGGTTGGTATATTTTCCCTCTAGAACATGGCATGGCTGATTCCTTATCCAGGTTTCACTCAAATGTCTCCTCCATAGAGGCCTTCTTTGTTCATTCCAGCTAAAACAGATATGCCTCCCTCCTTCCCTATGCTTTGCTATAGTTCTGTCATCGATGTGGCATTTGTCGAAATTTGAAATCCTCCTATCTATGAGTTTATTGTCTGTTTAATTCCATTCACACTGTACCTAGGGCTATGGCTAGTGCATTTGTAGACACTGTTAAAAATGTATTGGCCTTTCGGCTGGGCGCGGTGGCTCATGTTTGTAATACCAGCACTTTGGGAGCTCAAGGCAGGCAGACCACCTGAGGTCAGGAGTTCGAGACCAGCCTGGTCAACATGGTGAAACCCCTGTCTCTACTAAAATACAAAAATTAGCCAGGCATGGTACCCCTGCTAGTCTCCTGGCCTCAAGTGATTGTCCTGCCTAGGCCTCCCTAATTGCTGAGATTACACCTGTGAGTCACTATACCTGGCCTATTTCTTGAGGTGTTTCTTTCCCCCAGTTTTAGACGTTGTATATACTTTCTACTATGAACATTGAGGATTTGGTGTTGTAGACCTTATTCCAACACTCATAATTTCTACTCCCATTCATTTGCTAGCATGTGTTTAATTTTATAAAAAGGGAAGGAATCATTAAATAAGCTACTCTGTACTCATTCACCTGTTGCGTCTTGGACTTTAGAAATACTGATTATCTCACCCTTTTAAAAAGATTATGTGGAATTTGTTTCCTAATTTATTTAACCAATCCCCTATTGATGGCCTTTGGGGTTATATCTCATTTTTCAGTTTGTGTCTCAAATCTGTGTATCTCAAAACAATATGTAGTATTGCATACTTTTTTTTTCCTTTTTCTTTTTTATTTTTGAGACAGCAACTTGCTGTGTGTTTCCCTGGCGGGAGTGTAGTGGCACAATCATAACTCACTGAAGCCTTGACCTCCTGGTCTCAAGCATTCTGTCTGCCTCAGCTTCCCAACCAGCTAGGAGTACAGGTGCATGCCACCATGCCCCACTAAATTTTTCCTTTTTTTGTAAAGACAGGGTCTCACTAAGCTGACTAGGCTGGTCTTCAACTCCTGGGCTCAAGTGATCCTTCCACCTTAGTCTCCCAGAGTGCTGAGATTACAGGTGTGAGCCACTGTACTCAGCCAGTATTGCATACTTTAAGCTATATATGTATATTTGGTATATTCTTCTGCACTTTGTTATTTATTTTTATTTTTATTTATTTAGTTTTTGAGATGGGGTCCTGCTCTGTCACACAGGCTGGAATGCAGTAGCGTGATCTTGGCTCACTGCAACCTCCACCTCCCAGGCTCAAGCAGATCTCCTGCCACAGCCTCTCAACTGCTGACCTCAGGTGATCCGCCCACCTTGGCCTCCCAAAGTTCTGGGATTACAGGCGTGAGCCACCACACCCAGCCTGCAACTTGTTATTCTGAGTCAACATTATTTCCGAAATCCTCTGTATCATATGATACATGTAGACCAATTGATTCATACTCATTGAGTATTAGTTTCCATTATATGTCTACACTGAAATTTTCTATCCAAACTCCCGTTGATAAACATTTAGGCTGCTTTTTAATGTTTTCCTCTAATACATTCCTTCTCTGGGTAGTCATCTGTGAGTCATCTTGTATGCAGGTTTGAGTTTCTCTAGAGAATGTATCTGTAATTGAAACAAATTATGAATTGTTGCTTCAGAGTATCACAACCATCATCTTCACCAGATATGGTCAAATTGTTCTCCAGAATGATTGGACCAGTTCACTGTCCCACCACATTCTCAACATCATTTGCATTGTCAGACTTTAAAACATTTGTCAGTTACATAGATTGAAAATGATATGTACTTATGTTCGAATTAACATTTTTCTGATTACTGGTAAAGTTCATCATCTTTTCTTACACTTACTGGCTTCTTAGATTTTCTCCTGTTTTTCTGTTGGATTACTTACTTTTTTTTGTCCTATTGATTTATTGGACTTATTCTTATTCATACTTTTTGGTTTTTTATTTATTTATTTATTTATTTATTTATTTTTTTGGAGACGGAGTCTCGCTCTGTCGCCCAGGCTGGAGTGCAGTGGCCGGATCTCAGCTCACTGCAAGCTCCGCCTCCCGGGTTCCCGCCATTCTCCTGCCTCAGCCTCCCGAGTAGCTGGGACTACAGGCGCCCGCCACCTCGCCCGACTAGTTTTTTGTATTTTTTAGTAGAGACGGGGTTTCACTGTGTTAGCCAGGATGGTCTCGATCTCCTGACCTCGTGATCCGCCCGTCTCGGCCTCCCAAAGTGCTGGGATTACAGGCTTGAGCCACCGTGCCCGGCCGGTTTTTTTTTTTAATAAAGACAGGGTTTCACTTTGTTATCCAGGCTTTTGTCAAACTCCTGGCCTTAACCAATCCTCCAGCATCAGCCTCCCAAAGAACTGGGATTACAGGTGTGAGCCACAGCAAGCAGCCAGAATTCTTTATATATCATCTCCCAGTCTTTGGCAAGACTTTTAGTTTATTTATGGTATCTTTGAGGTACTGAAAGTTAAAATTTTTTTTTTTTTTTTTTGAGACGGAGTCTCGCTCTGCCACCCAGGCTGGAGTGCAGTGGCCGGATCTCAGCTCACTGCAAGCTCCGCCTCCCGGGTTCACGCCATTCTCCTGCCTCAGCCTCCCGAGTAGCTGGGACTACAGGCGCCCGCCACCTCGCCCGGCTAGTTTTTTGTAGTTTTTAGTAGAGACGGGGTTTCACAGTGTCAGCCAGGATGGTCTCGATCTCCTGACCTCGTGATCCGCCCGTCTCGGCCTCCCAAAGTGCTGGGATTACAGGCTTGAGCCACCGCGCCTGGCCTAAAATTTTAATATGATTGAATTTGTTAATTTTTTTCAAGCCTTCAAAGGCTTCCTTTTTATGTGCTTTCCTGTTTCTGGATTACAAAGAATTTTCCTGTATTTTCTTCTAAAATTTTTAAAATATTGATTTTAATACTTAGATCTTTATTTCACCAACAAGTTTTTTCTTTGTTGTATGATATGAGGATCCAGTATTTTTTCTCTTTTTTTTTTTTTTTTTTTTTCCAATAGAGACAGGGTCTCTCTGTGTTGGCCAGGCTGGTCTTGAATTCCTGGCCTCAAGCCATCCTCCTGCCTCAGCCCCCAAAGTGCTTGGATTACAGGCATGAGCCACTGTGCCTGGCTAAGATTGAGTATTTTTTCTCCAATTGTCCCAATACTATTAATAGTCTGTCATTTTCCCAATGAGTTGTAATGCCAAATTCCCCATACCCTTGCCATACCAAGTTCCAGTGTCGGAACTTGGGTCCAATTTCTGGGCACACTATTCTGTTCCAGTGGTGGGTTTATTTTTTGTTTTGCTTTGTTTTTCCCATTGCTGCTGAAATACTACAGTGTCTTTAAAAAGTCTTGAAATCTGTTAACTCCCATACACCTCGTTTTTCTTCTTCAGAATTGTTTTGGCTACTCTATGAGACAATTGGGAAATCTGAATCAGGAAAATTTGAATAGGAACTAGATATTAGATGCTACTGTAGCATTATTGTTAATTTTGTTAGATGTCAAAATGGCATAGTTATGTAAGAATGTCCGTATTTTAGAGATGCTTACCTAAGTATATTGGAGTGAAATGACATGAAGTCTGGGGTTTTAAAATACTTTAGCCAACAAAAAGGAGAGGTTGGATGAAGTAAGTGTGGCAAAATATTGGTCACTGTTGAATCTGGGTAATGGAGTAGAGGGTTTTATGAAATTACTCTATTTTTTATTATGTGTGGAAAATGTAAGAATTTTAAAATCAACTGTTCTTAGCTCCTTCCTTTTCTTTCTTTTTTTTTTTTTTGTTTGAGACGGAGTCGCCCTCTGTTGCCAGGCTGGAGTGCAATGGTGCAATCTTGGCTCTCTGCAACCTCTGCCTCCCAGGTTCAAGCAATTCTCCTGCCTTAGCCTTCCAAGTAGCTGGGATTACAGACACGTGCCACCATGCCCAGCTAATTTTTTGTATTTTTAGTAGAGACAGGGTTTCACCATGTTGGCCAGGATGGTCTGTATCTCCTGACCCCAAGTGATCTGCCCGCCTTGGCCTCCAAGAGTGCTTGGATTACAGATGTGAGCCACAGTGCCTGGCCTCTTTTTTATTTTTGAGTAGTACTCCTTGTGTGCATGTACCACATTTTCTTTATTCATTCATTTGTTTGACAGACGCATAGATTGCCTCTAAATCTTGGCTATTGTGAATAGTGCTGCAATAAACATGGGAGTTAAGATATCTCTTGGACATACTGAATCCGTTGGCATATATACATAGTAATGGAATTGCTGGATCATATGATAGCTCTATTTTTAGTTTTTTGAGGAACATCTAAACTGTCCTCCGTAGCAGTTACACTAATTTACATTCCCACCAACAGTGTACCTAGGGTTCCCTTTTCTCCACATCCTCACCAGGATTCATCCTTATCTTTTGGATAAAAGCCATTTAAACTTAGGTGAGATGATCTCTCATTGTAGGTTTTGTTGGTTTTTTTTTGTTTGTTTGTTTGTTTTTTGAGACGGAGTCTCGCTCTGTGCCCCAGGCTGGAGTGCAGTGGCGCGATCTCAGCTCACTGCAAGCTCCGCCTCCCGGGTTCACGCCATTCTCCTGCCTCAGCCTCCCGAGTAGCTGGGACTACAGGCGCCCGCCACCTCGCCCGGCTAATTTTCTTGTATTTTTAGTAGAGACGGGGTTTCACCGTGTTAGCCAGGATGGTCTCGATCTCCTGACCTCGTGATCCGCCCATCTCGGCCTCCCAAAGTGCTGGGATTACAGGCTTGAGCCACCGCGCCCGGCCTGTTTTGTTGTTTTTGTTTTTGAGACAGTCTCATTCTGTCACCCAGGCTGGAGTTCAGTGGCACAATCTCGGCTTACTGCAACCTCCGCCTCCTGGGTTCAAGCAATTCTCCTGCCTCAGCCTCCTGAGTAGCTGGGGTTACAGGTGCGCACCACACCACCACACCCAGCTAATTTTTGTGTTTTTAGTGGAGACGTGGTTTCACCATGTTGGCCAGGCTGGTCTCGAACTCCTGACCACGTGATCCACCCGCCTCAGCCTCCCAAAGTGCCGGGATTACAGACATGAGCCAGCAGCCCCAGCCCTCATTGTAGTTTTCATTTGCGTTTTTCTGATGGTCAGTGATGTTGACCACCTTTTCATATGCTGTTTGCCATCTGTATGTCTTCTTTTGAGAAATATCTATTCAGATCTTTTGCCCATTTTTAAATTGGATTATCAGATTTTTTTCATATAGAGTTGTTTGAGCTCCTTATATATTCTGGATATTAATCCCTTATCAGATGGATAGTTTGCAAATATTTTCTGTCATTCTGTGGGTTTTCTCTTTACTGTGTTGTTTCCTTTTTTCTCCAGAAGCATCTTAACTTGATGTGATCCCATTTGTCCACTTTTGCATTGGTTGCCTGTGCTTGTGGGGTATTACTCAAGAACTCTGTCCAGTTCAATGTCCTGGAGAGGCTTTCCAGTGTTTTCTTTTAGTAATTTCATAGTTTGAAGTCTTCAATTTAAGTCTTTAATCCATTTTGATTTGATTTTTGTATATGATGATTGATACGGGTCTAGTTTCATTCTTCTGCATATGGATATCCAGTTTTCCCAGCACCACTTATTTATTTTGTTTGCAGCAAAGAAAGAGTTTAATTGTCACAGTGCCAACCAAGTGAGGAAGACAGTAGATAATTCTCAAATCTGCCTCCCTGAGAATTCGGAGGCGAGGGTTTTTCAAGGGTAGTTTGGGTAGGCAGTGGGCTAGGGAATGGGGAATGCTGATTGGTTGGGTCTTGGATAAAATCGTAGGGAGTTGCCCTGTCTTCTTGCGCTGACTCAGTTCCTGAGTAGGGGTCACAGAACCGGTTGAGTCAGTTTCTTCATACGGGCTCCTGGTCCAAGTGGCACCAATTGGTCCATCAAAATGCAAGGTCTGAAAGATACCCCAACTACCAGTTTTATGTTTTACGGTAGTGATGTTATCTATAGGAGCAATTGTGGAGGTTACAAAATTCTTGTTACCTTTGGCTACATAACTCCTAAACAATAATTTTAACCTCGTGTAATTTTACAAAGATGCTTTTAGTCTCTGAGCAAGGAGTGGGTTAATTTTGGGAAAGGACTGTTATCATCTTTGTTTCACAGTTAAACTCTACCCTGAATTTCTCCCATAGTTAGCATTGCCAACACTCAGGAATGAGCAAAAAGCTTGTGAGGTTAAAAGCAAAGATAGGGCCAGGCGCAGTGGCTCACATCTGTAATCCCAGCACTTTGGGAGGCTGAGGCAGGTGGATCACCTGAGGTCGGGAGTTCCAGACCAGCTTGACCAACATGGAGAAACCCCATCTCTACTAAAAATACAAAATTAGCCTGGCATGGTGGCGCATGCCTGTAATTCCAGCTACTCGGGAGGCTGAGGCAGGAGAATTGCTTGAACCCAGGAGGCGGAGGTTGCGGTAAGCTGAGCTTGCACCTTTGCACTCCAGCCTGGGCAACAAGAGCAAAAACTCTGTCTCAAAAAAAAAAAAAAAAAAGCAAAGATGGAGTCACCTATGTCAGGTTTTGCTCACTGTTGTAATTTTTGCAAAGGTGGTTTCAAAAATATGCCTCTTTGGCATGTTGATTATTGTGAGCTGGTTATCCTGAGAAACTGCAGATACAGGAGTAGATCTGAAAAGCTGCCCTTTTTTAAGGGAATTGTACGTTTATAAAGGAGTATCTCTTTGACAGGGCATCTCCTCTGCACCAGGAAGAGAAGAAAGACTAAATCTCTAGAGACTATTAATGCAGAAGGCATCAACTTAAATCTGTACAGCAAACCTAACCTCTGCTTAAGGCACAGCACCATTTATTGAAGAAAATGTCTTTGCCTCATTGTATGTTGTTGGCACCATTGTTGAAAATGAGTTTGCTGTAGATGTATGGATTTTTTTCTGGGTTCTCTATTCTGTTCCACTGGTCTGTGTGTGTGTTTTTATGCCAATATCATGCTGTTTTGGTTATTATAGCTTTGTTGTATGAAGTCGGGTAATGCGATTCCTCCCTTTTGTTCTTTTTTCTTAGGATAACTTTGGCTATTCTGGGTCTTTGTCGTTCTACACAAATTTTAGGATTGTTTTTCCTATTTCCATGAGGAATGTCATTGGTATATTGATAGACATTACATTGAATCTGTAGATTGCTTTAGGTTGTATGGGCATTTTAACAATATTGATTCTTCCAATCCATGAATATGAATTATCTCTCCATTTTTTTGTTGTGTTGTCTTCAGTGTCTTTCACCAATGATGGTTTTTTGTTTTGTTTTGTTTTGTTTTCCCGCGACAGAGTCTCACACTGTTGCCTAGGCTATAGTGCAATGGTGTGATCTCAGCTCACTGCAACCTCCGCCCCCCGGGTTCACGCCATTCTCCTGCTTCAGCCTCCTGAGTAGATGGGATTACAGGCACCCTCCACCACACCCAGCTAATTTTTTGTATTTTTAGTAGAGACAGGGTTTCACTATGTTGGCCAGACTAGTTTCAAACTCCTGACCTCATGATCCACCCGCTTTGGCCTCCCAAAGTGCTGGGATTACAGGTGAGAGCCACCGCACCTGGCCAATAGTTTTTATTTTAGAGAACTTTCACTTAATTTGGTTAATTCCTAGATATTTAATTTTATTTGTAGCTGTTGTGAAGGGAATTACTTTCTTGATTTCTTTTTCAGATTGTTCACTGTGGGCATATAGCAGGGTTATTGATTTTTGTGTGTTGATTTTTGTATGCTGCAACTTTTGTGAATTATCAGTTCTAGTCATTTTTTGGTGGAGTCTTTAGGTTTTCCCAAATATAAGATCATATCGTCTGCAAACAAGAAGAATTTGACTTCTTCCTTTCCAATTTGAATGCCCATTATTTCTTTCTCTTGTCTGCTTGCTCTAGCTAGGACTTCCAGTGCTATATTGAATAACAGTGGTGAAAGTGGGCATCCTTGGTGTGCTTCAGCTCTTAAAGGAAATCAGTTTTCCCCCATTCAGTATACTGGCTGTGGGTCTGTAGTATACAGCTTTTATTATGTTGAGGTATGTTCTTTCTATACCCAGTTTTTTAAGAGTTTTTATCATGAAGTGATGTTGGATTTTATCAAATGCTTTTTCAGCATCAGTTGAAATGATTATATAGTTTCTGTCCTTCATTTGTTGATATGATATATCACTTTGATTGATTAGCATGTGTTGAACCATCCTTGCATCCCCAGGATAAATCCCACTTGGTCATGATGAATGATGTTTTTATGTATTGTTGAATTCAGTTTGCTAGTATTTTTTTGAGGATTTTTACATCAATGTACATCAGGGATATTGGCCTGTAGTTTTCTTATTTTGATGTGTCTTTGTCTGATTTTGGTATCAGGGTAATACTGGCCCCATAGAATGAGTTTGGAAGTATTTACTTCTATTCTGCTTTTTGGAATAGTTTGAGTAGTATTGGTATTAGCCCCCTCCCCTCCTCCCCCTCCCCTTCCCTTTTCCCTTCCCCTCTCCTTCCCCTCCCCTCCCCTACCCTCTTCTCTTTTTTTTTTTGTCTCTCTCTATTGCCCACCCAGACCTGGAGTGCAGTGGCGTGATCTCAGCTCATTGCAACCTCCACCTCCTGGGTTCAAGTGATTCTCCTGCCTCAGCCTCCCAAGTTGCTGGGATTACAGGCATGCACCACCACGCCTGGCTACTTTTTATATTTTTAGTAGAGATGGGGTTTCACCATGTTGCCCAGGCTGGTCTCGAACTCCTGACCTCAAGTGATCTGCCTGCCTCGTCCTCCCAAAGTGCTGGAATAACCACTGTGCCCAGCCTAGCCCTTCTTCAAATGTTCGGTAAAATTTAGCATTGAAGCCATCAGGTCTTGGGCTTTTTGCTGGGAGATTTTTTATTATGGCGTCAATCTTATTACTGTTAATGGCCTGTTTAGGTTTTCAATTTCTTCATGGTTCAATCTTGGTAAGTTGTATGTGTCTAGGAATGTATCTATTTCTTCTAGGTTTTCCAGTTTCTTGGTGTATAGTTACTCATAGTAGCCACTAATGATCCTTTGGATTTCTGCGGTATTGGTTGTAATGCCCCCTTTCTTCACGTCTGATTTTATTTATTTGCATCTTCTCTCCTTTTCTTTTAGTCTAAAGGTTGGGTAAGGTTTTTAGTGGTCAGGATTTTTATTGGAACTGGTCATGCAGGCATTTTCTGCCTAGCATGTACCAAAAATCCATACTCAAATCATGGTGGAAGCAAGGCACCTCTTCTTGTGGTGGCAGGAGAGATTTTTGTTTTTCCTAGAGCAGGAGTGCAAGTTTGTTTATTTTTTGAGATGGAGTCTCACTCTGATGCTAGGGTGTAGTGCAGTGGCGTGATCTCGGCTCACTGCAAACTCCACCTCCCAGGTTCAAGTGAGTCTCCTGCCTCAGCCTCCTGAGTAGCTGGGATTACAGGCGCGCACCACCAGGCCTGGCTAACTTTTGTATTTTTAGTAGAGATGGGGTTTCACCATGTTGGCCAGGATGGTCTCGAACTCCTGACCTCGTTATCTCCCTGCCTTGGCCTCCCAAAGTGCTGGGGTTACAGGTGTGAGCCACTGCGTCGGCCGGAAGTTTATTAAAAAGCTTTAAGTAGAAAGAAACAAAAGTGCACTTGGGAGAGATCCAAGTGGACAACTTGAAGAACATGTGTCCAATTTTGATGGTCTTTTCAAAACACCAACTTGTTATTTTGTTGATCTTTTGTATATTTTTTTGTTTCAATTTCATTTATTTCTGCTAAGATTTTTATTATTGTCTTCTAACTTTGGGATTGGTTTGCTCTTGCTTTTTTAGTTCTTTGAGATGCATCATTGTTTATTTGAAAGTTTGTTTTTTTTTTTTTTCATGTAGGCAGTTGTAACTATAAACTTTCCTCTGAGTACTGCTTTCCCTGTATCCCAAGGTTTTGGTATGTTGTGTTTCCATTATCATTTCTTTCAAGAAATTTTTCAATTTTCTTCTTCATCTATTCATTGACCCACTGGTCATTCAGGAGTGTATTGCTTAATTTTCATGTACTACATAGTTTCTAAAATTCCTCTTGTTATTGATTTCTGGTTTTATCCCAGTGTGGTCAGAAAAGATACTTGAATCAGATTTCGGTTTTTTGCAATGTTTTAAGATTTGTTTTGTGGCCTAACATATGGTCTGTCCTTGAGAATCATTCATTTGCTGAGGAGAAGAATGTTTAATCTGCAACCATTGGATGACATTCTCTATAAATATCTACTAGGTCCATGTGGTCTGTGGTGTGGATTAAGTCCAGTGTGTCTTTGTTGATTTTCTGCATTGATCTGTCCAGTAGTGAAAGTGGAGTGTTGAAGCCTCCAGCTATTATTATATGGGGTTTGCCTCTCTCTTTGATGCTAAAAATATTTTATATATCTGAGTGCCGCATTGTTGGATGCATATATTCAATTTTTATATCCTCTTACTGAATTGACACCTTTATCATTATATAGTGACTTTGTCTCATTTTATAGTTTTTGCTTGAAATGTGTTTTATTTAATATAACTACTCCTGTTCTGTTTTGGTTTCCATTGGCAGTGAATATCTTTTTCCATCTCTTTATTTTCAGTCTGTGTGTGTCTTTATAGTTAAAGTGTTTCTTGTAGGCAACAGATCATTGGGGCTTCTTCCTTTTTTTTTTTTTTTTTAATCCATTCAGTCACTCTGTGCCTTTTGATTTAGCCCATTATATTCAGTGATATTATTGATAAGTAAGAACTTTTATTCCTACCATTTTGTTATTTGTTTTCTGGTTGTTTTATGGTCTTTTCTTCCTTCTTTCCTTCCTTCCTGTCTTGCTAGTAGTAAAGGTGATTTTCTCTGGTGGCACGTTTTAATTTCTTAATTTTTATTTTTTGTGTATCTATTGTATGTTTTTAGATTCGAGGTTACATCAGGTTTGCAAATAATATAACCCATTATTTTAAACTGATGACAACACTGATTACATAAACCAACAAGCAAAAATAAAACTAATAAAAACTCTACATTTTAACTTTGTCTCCCCACTTTGTTGTACTATGTCTTGAACAATTGTTATTGTTTTTGATTGTTTCATGTTTTTATCTTTCTGCTGGATATGAGTAGTTTACATACCGCAATTACAGTGTTATAATATTATGTGGTTTTCTGTGTACTTACTATTACCAGTGAGTTTTGTACCTTTAGATGATTTCATATTGCTCATTAACATCTTTTCTTTCTGATTGAAGAACTCCCTTTAGCATTTCTTGTAGGACAGGTCTGGTGTTTATGAAATTCCTCAGCTTTTGTTTGTCTGGGAAAGTCTTTTTTTTTTTTTATTTCTTATAAATCATTTAAATTGTAATTATTTCCTTTTTTTAAAAATTTATTTATTATTATACTTTAAGTTGTAGGGTACATGTGCATAACGTGCAGGTTTGTTACATATGTATACTTGTGCCTTGTTGGTGTGCTGCACCCATCAACTCGTCATTTACATCAGGTATAACTCCCAATGCAATCCCTCCCCCCTCCCCCCTCCCCCCTCCCCCCTCCCCCCTCCCCCCTCCCCCCTCCCCCCTCCCCTCTCCCCATGATAGGCCCCGGTGTGTGATGTTCCCCTTCCTGAGTCCAAGTGATCTCATTGTTCAGTTCCCACCTATGAGTGAGAACATGCGGTGTTTGGTTTTCTGTTCTTGTGATAGTTTGCTAAGAATGATGGTTTCCAGCTGCATCCATGTCCCTACAAAGGACACAAACTCATCGTTTTTTATGGCTGCATAGTATTCCATGGGGTATATGTGCCACATTTTCTTAATCCAATCTGTCACTGATGGACATTTGGGTTGATTCCAAGTCTTTGCTATTGTGAATAGTGCCGCAATAAACATACGTGTGCATGTGTCTTTATAGCAGCATAATTTATTTATTTTTATTTTTATTTTTTTTTTGTTTGTTTGTTTGTTTGTTTTTGTTTTGAGACGGAGTCTCGCTCTGTCGCCCAGGCTGGAGTGCAGTGACCGGATCTCAGCTCACTGCAAGCTCCGCCTCCCGGGTTCACGCCATTCTCCTGCCTCAGCCTCCCGAGTAGCTGGGACTACAGGCGCCCGCCACCTCGCCCGGCTAGTTTTTTGTATTTTTTTAGTAGAGACGGGGTTTCACTGTGTTAGCCAGGATGGTCTCGATCTCCTGACCTCGTGATCCGCCCGTCTCGGCCTCCCAAAGTGCTGGGATTACAGGCTTGAGCCACCGCGCCTGGCCAGCAGCATAATTTATAATCCTTTGGGTATATACCCAGTAATGGGATGGCTGGGTCATATGGTACATCTAGTTCTAGATCCTTGAGGAATCGCCATACTGTTTTCCATAATGGTTGAACTAGTTTACAATCCCACCAACAGTGTAAAAGTGTTCCTATTTCTCCACATCCTCGCCAGCACCTGTTGTTTCCTGACTTTTTAATGATCGCCATTCTAACTGGTGTGAGATGGTATCTCATTGTGGTTTTGATTTGCATTTCTCTGATGGCCAGTGATGATGAGCATTTTTTCATGTGTCTGTTGGCTGTATGAATGTCTTCTTTTGAGAAATGTCTGTTCATATCCTTTGCCCACTTTTTGATGGGGTTGTTTGTTTTTTTCTTGTAAATTTGTTTGAGTTCTTTGTAGGTTCTGGATATTAGCCCTTTGTCAGATGAGTAGATTGCAAAAATTTTCTACCATTCTGTAGGTTGCCTGTTCACTCTGATGGTAGTTTCTTTTGCTGTGCAGAAGCTCTTTAGTTTAATTAGATCCCATTTGTCAATTTTGGCTTTTGCTGCCGTTGCTTTTGGTGTTTTAGACATGAAGTCTTTGCCCATGCCTATGTCCTGAATGGTACTACCTAGGTTTTCCTCTAGGATTTTTATGATATTAGGTCTAACATTTAAGTCTCTAATCCATCTTGAAAGTCTTTATTTCTCCTTCCTGTTTGAAGGATATTTTTGCTGAATATGCTATTCTAGGTTGAAAGTTACTTTCTTTCAGCACTTCAAATATATTCTGACACTCTCTTCTATCCTGTAAAGTTTCTATTGAAAAGTCCGCTGCCAGACATATTGGGGGCTCCATTATATGTTATTTGTTTCTTTTCTCTTCTTGCTGCTTTTAGGATTCTTTCTTTTTCTTTTTTTTTGAGACGGAGTTTCGCTCTTGTTGCCCAGGCTGGAGTGCAATGGTGCGATCTTGGCTCACCACAACCTCCTCCTCCCGGGTTCAAGCGATTGTCCTGCCTCAGCCTTCCCGAGTAGCTGGGATTACAGGCATGTGCCACCATGCCCGGCTAATTTTGTATTTTTGGTAGAGACAGGGTTTCTCCATGTTGGTCAGGCTGGTCTCGACTTCTTGACCTCAAGTGACCCATCCTCCTCAGCCTCCCAAAGTGCTCAATTACAGGCGTGAGCCACAGTGCCTGGCCTAGGATCCTTTCTTATTCCTTGACTTTGAGAGTTTGATTATTAAATGTGTTGAGGTAATCTTCTTTGGGTTAAACCTGGTTGGTATTCTGCAACTTTTTTTTTTTTTTTTGGAGATGGAGTCTCATTTTTCTTGCCCAGGCTGGAATGCAGTGGCACAGTCTTGGCTCACTGCAACCTCTGTCTCCCAGGTTCAAGCAATTCTCCTGCCTTAGCCTCCTGAGTAGCTGGGATTACTGGCGTGAGCCACCATCCCGAGCCCTATGTTCCATAACTTTCTTGTACTTGAATATTGGTACCTATTTCTGCGTCTCGGAAGTTTCCTGTTATCCCTTTGAATTAACTTTCTACCTTGCCTCTCCTCTCTACCTCCTTTTTAAGGCCAAAAACGCTTAGATTTGCCCTTTTGAGCCTGTCTTCTAGATCTTGTAGGCATGCCTCATTTCTTTTTTTTTTTTTTCTTTTGTCTCCTCTGTTTTTAAATATCCTGTTTTCAAGCTCATTAATTCTGCCTTCTGCTTTATCAGTTCTGCTATTAAAAGGCTGATGCGGCTGGACACAGTAGCTCATGCATGTAATCCCAGCACTTTGGGAGGCCGAGGTGGGTGGATCACTTGAGCTCAGGAGTCTGAGACCAGCTGGGCGACATCATGAAACCCCATCTCTACAGAATATAGAAAAATTAGCTTGACATGGTGGTTTGTGCCTGTGGTCCCAGCTTCTTGGGGGGTCTGAGGGGAGAGGATGGCTTTAGCCTGGGAGACGGAGGTTGCAGTGAGCCGAGATTGCACCACTGCACTCCAGCTTGGGTGACAGAGTGACAGAACAAGACTGTGTTTCAAAAAAGGGAAAAAAAAGGGTTGGGCATGGTGGCTGACACCAGTAATCCCAGCACTTTGGGAGGCTGAGGCGGGTGGATCACTTTAGGTCAGGAGTTCGAGACCAGCTTGAACATGGTGAAGCCTCGTCTCTACTAAAAATACACAATTAGCTGGGTGTGGTGGTGCATGCCTGTAATTCCAGCTACTTGGGAGGGTTAGGCAGGAGAATTGCTTGAACTCAGGAGGCAGAGGTTGCAATGAGCTGAGATTGTGCCATTGCACTCTAGCCTGGGCAACAAGAGCGAAACTCTGTCTCCAAAAAACAAAGACTGATGCATTCTTGAGTATGTCAGTTGCATCTTTCCACTCCAGAATTTCTGCTTAATTCTTTTTAATTATTTCAAGTATTTGTTGAACTTACCTGATAGGATTCTGAATTCCTTCTCTGTGTTATCTTGAATTTCTTTCAGTTTTCTGAAAACAGCTATTTTGAATTCTCTAACTGAAAGGTCACATATCTTTCTCTGCAGGATTGACCCCTAGTGCCTAATTTAGTTCATTTGGTGAGGGTATGTATTCCTGGATGGCCTTAATGCTTGTGAGTGTTCATTGCCATCTGTACGTTGAAGAGTCAGGTATTTATTATAGTCTTCACAGTCTGGACTTGTTTGTACCATTCTTATTGGAAGGCATTCCAAGTATTCAAAGGGAATAGAGTGTTGCGATCTATGTCATTGGTCACTGTAACCATATCTGCATTAGCGGGTACCCCAAACCCAGTAATGCTGTAGTTTTTCTACACTCATAGAGGTACCATCTTGGTGGTCTTGGATAAGGTCCAGAATTCTCTGTATTACCAGACTCTGTATTACCATTCTTTCTTCCCCTTTCCTCAGGTGGAGGAGTTGCTCCTGTGTCCACCAGCACCACAGGACCATGGG
Source organism: Macaca nemestrina (assembly GCF_043159975.1). Taxonomy (NCBI): domain Eukaryota; kingdom Metazoa; phylum Chordata; class Mammalia; order Primates; family Cercopithecidae; genus Macaca; species Macaca nemestrina. The sequence goes on along the minus strand of NC_092130.1, from coordinate 106,029,321 downwards.
GGAGGGAGTATTGCCAGGGTACCACCAATGTTCACTTAAGGCCCAGGGCTCCTCAGTCAGCTTACGCTGCATGCTGCCAGGCCTGGGACTCACCTTCAGGGTAGTGGGTTCCCCTCTGTTCCAGGGGTAGGTCCAGAAATGCCATCCAAGAGCCAAGGCCTGGATTCATGGACCCCAATAGCCCACCTGGTACTCTTCCCCAGTGCAACCAAGCTGGTCCCTAAGCTGCAAGACAGAATTCCCTTTACTCTTCCCTCTCCTTTTCTCAAACAGTAGTCTCTCCTGGTAGCCACTACAGCTGTGAATATGCTGTGTCATACCTGAAGCCAATATGTCTCACAGTTTCACCTGAGGCCCATGGTGAGGCCCTGGTTACCACTGCTGATTATTCAGGGCTCAGGGGCTCTATAGTGAGCAAATCATGAATCCTAAATGGACTACTTTAAATAAGAAATTCTGTGTTGTTTTTTTGTTTGTTAGAAGTAGGATCTCCTGTTCTGTTGCCCAGACTGGAGTGCAGTGATGCAAATATAGCTCACTGCAGCCTCGAACTCCTGGGCTCAAGCAGTCCTCCTCCTTCAGCCTCCCAAGTAGATGGGACTAAAGGCACATGCCACCGTGCCCCAATAACTTTTTAAATTTTTCTGTAGTGACAGAGTCTTGCTTTGTTGCCCAGACTGATCTTTAACTCCTGTACTCAAGCGATCCTCCTACCCAGGCCTCCCAAAATACTGGGATTACAGACATGAGCCACCTGTATGTTTGTTTGTTTGTTTGTTTGTTTGAGACAGTCTCTCTCTGTTGCCTAGGCTGGAGTACAGCAGTGTGATCATGGCTCACTGTAGCCTGCCTCAGTCTCCTGAGTACTTGGGACTATAGGTGTGTGCCACCACTCCTGGCTAATTTTTAAAAATGTTTATTAGTCACAAGGTCTTGCTATGTTGCCCAGGCTGGTCTTAAACTCCTGGGATCAAGTGATCCTTCCACCTTGGCCCATCAAAGTGTTGCAATTTACAAGTGTGAGCCACCATGCCCCGCCAGTCTTTTATTGATTGCTGACATTTTTTTTTTTAAAAACAGAACATTTTTTTTAAAAAATGTTCTTTACTCAGGTAATTTATTTTGTGTAAGACTAAACCTGTTAATGTAAGTTGTTATGTTTATTCAGAGTAACAACATTTTAACCATCACAATTTGTAATTTTGCTTTTTGAAAAATGTGGTGTCTAGGCCGGGCACGGTGGCTCAAGCCTGTAATTCCAGCACTTTGGGAGGCCGAGACGGGCGGATCACAAGGTCAGGAGATCGAGACCATCCTGGCTAACACGGTGAAACCCCGTCTCTACTAAAAAATACAAAAAAAAAACTAGCCGGCCGAGGTGGCGGGCGCCTGTAGTCCCAGCTACTCGGGAGGCTGAGGCAGGAGAATGGCGTGAACCCGGGAGGCGGAGCTTGCAGTGAGCTGAGATCTGGCCACTGCACTCCAGCCTGGGCAACAGAGCGAGACTCCATCTCAAAAACAAAAAAAAGAAAGAAAAATGTAGTGTCTAAGAGCATATTATTGGACTTATTACCAACTATACAGCATGTTATTTTCTGTATCTTTCCCTCCAAGTAGGCTAACTTGAAGTACATATTTATTTTTAATCAGGGTACCCTTAGTTATTTCGTTCACATTGAACCTTGAAAAGGTAATTCTTAATTTTATTATTTGAATGTGTAGTTCGGAAACTTAAGGGACAAGGGTAGGTGTTTGATTCTTATATTGTTAATTTTGTCTTTCCGATCATGATTCCTACTCTCTTTTTGCCTGCTAGGTACATATCGGTTGCTAATTGTGTTTTTGCTGTGGTGAAGTATTTGAAATGTTTACATATTATTTGTTGATTCTAAATAATTTAACACGTTTTTAATATATTTGGTTTTTTTTTCCCTCTCTACCAGATCAAACTTGGACATAGATCAGAAGCTAAAGATGGTAAGTATTTCATGTAATCTGACAGATAGGAAAAGTTTTATCCTTTTTTTGAAAAAGGACAGGGTCTTGCTCTGTCACCCAGGCTGGAGTATAGAGACACAATCATAGCTCACTGCAGCCTCAAGCTTCTGTACTCAAGCAATTCTACCACCTCAGCCTCCTGAGTAGCTAGGGCTATAAACATATGCCACCACTTGTGGTTAATGTTTTATTTTTTGTAGAGATGGGGTTTGGCTGTGTTACTCAGGCTTCTCTCAAACTCCTGGCCTCAAGCTATCCTCCCACCTCGGCCTCCCAAAGTGCTGGAATTACAGGCTTGAGCCACCATGCCCAGCATAAAGTTTTCATTCTCACTGAAGAAACTAGCAAAGTATTAATTAATAAGAGTTAGCAGTGGTTCTGGATAGTTACTGCAGTGTCCCCGAAGAGTAAAGATAGACTCAGGATAGAGGAGTAGTATTTGGTGATTTTTACCAATTGGATGTTCAGAAAAACATTCTAAATCACCCACATAAATGGAAGGCAGCAAGCTTAATTAGTTTGTCTTTCTGTCTTCATTACGGTTTTACATGTTACAAGCCATTGTTTTTTCTGTTTCTGAGTTTCTAATTTGAAAATTCAGGATACATTTTCATGAAAGTACATAAAGCTAACTATGGAATAGATATATGGGGAAAGGATTTCATTAAACTTTCTTCCAAAGTCTTATTTATTAGGAGTCATCATAAAATAGCTCTTATAAAAGAGACCCATTGTCTGTGTAAGTGCCAATACTATATCTTATTTTTATTTTATTTATTTATTTTTGAGACAGTGCCATGCTCTGTTGCCCAGGCTGGAGTGCAGTGGTGCGATCTCAGCTCACTGCAACCTCTGCCTCCCGGGTTCAAGCCATTCTCCTGCCTCAGCTTCCTGAGTAGCTAGGATTACAGGTGCGTGCCACCACGCCCAGCCAATTTTTTGTATTTTTAGTAGAGATGGGGTTTCACCACGTTGGCCAGGCTGGTCTCGATCTACTGGCCTCAAGTGATCTGCCCACCTAGGCTTCCCAAAGTGCTGGAATTATGAGCCACCGCACCTGGCCTATATCTTATTTTTAATTTTGAAATCTGTCATTTGTATTGGAATATATACTGTCTTATTACTAGTTTGCTTTTAGCACAAACAATATGCCACTAACATTTGTAGGGCAAGAGTAGGGAAGCTTATCATCTATATGCTGCACACTTATATATGTTCTTAGTCTAATGGTCTTCAGATCCTGATATCCTATAGATAAAGTGAAATTTTTTTCACCATTTGTCATAGTCTTTGTTAAGCTATTTTTTAAAAAAAGCAATATAGGCCTGGTACGGTGGCTCACGCCTATAATCCCAGCACTTTGGGAGGGTGAGGCGGGTAGATCGCCTGAGCTCAGGAGTTCGAGACCAGACTGGCCAACATAGCAAAACCCTGTCTCTAACAAAAGTACAAAAAATTGGCCGGGCGCGGTGGCTCAAGCCTGTAATCCCAGCACTTTGGGAGGCCGAGACGGGCGGATCACGAGGTCAGGAGATCGAGACCATCCTGGCTGACACGGTGAAACCCCGTCTCTACTAAAAAAAATACAAAAACTTAGCCGGGCGAAGTGGCAGGCGCCTGTAGTCCCAGCTACTCGGGAGGCTGAGGCAGGAGAATGGCATAAACCCGCGAGGCGGAGCTTGCAGTGAGCTGAGATCCGGCCAGTGCACTCCAGCCTGGGCGACAGAGCGAGACTCCGTCTCAAAAAAAAAAAAAAAAAAAAAAGTACAAAAAATTAGCCAGGCGTGGAGGCACGCACCTGTGGTCCCAGCTACTCGGGAGGCTGAGGTTGGGGAATCACTTGAATCTGGGAGGTGGAGGCTGCAGTGAGCTGAGATCATACCACTGCACTGCAACCTGGCTGACAGAGTGAAACCCCATCTCAAAAAAAATTAATAATAAAAATAAAGCAATGTAAAAGAACAACAGATTTCACATAAAAATTGTCAAAGTAGCCCTTATTTTTGTGTGGAATGTTCACTATTTTCTGAGGTGACTAACCTTTCTTTAAAAATACGTGTTTGTGGCTGGGCGCGGTGGCTCACACCTGTAATCCCGGCACTTTGGGAGGCCAAGGCAGGTGGATCACGAGGTCGGGAGTTCGAGACCAGCCTGACCAACATGGTGAAACCCTGTCTCTACTAAAAATACAAAAATTAGCTGGGCGTGGTGGCGCATGCCTGTAATCCCAGCTACTCAGGAGGCTGAGGCAGGAGAATTGCTTGAACTCGGGAAGTGGAGGTTGCAGTAAGCTGAGATCACGTCACTGCCCTCCAGCCTGGACAACAGAGTGAGACTCCATCTCAAAAAAAAAAAAAAAATGTGTTTTTAAGGTTTGAGATTTCAGAATTACTCACATTTTGCTTTGCCTTTTTATATAGGTATAAATAGAACAGCCTTAAGAGAGATAAAATTATTACAGGAGCTAAGTCATCCAAATATAATTGGTGTGAGTATGATCAAAACTGTTACTGGGATTTGGGACTCTGCCTTTTCTTAATATAATGGATGTTGATTAAAGGCTCAGCAAGATGACTTGTTCTAGATGAGCCTTACAGAAGCTTAAAGGAAATACATTTCCTATCCCAGTTGTTTTGGTAGACGTTGTCTTTAAAACTATACCACTGATTAAATAAATGAAATATTGACATGTAGGCTAATTTTGTCAGAAATAATTTTGAAGTCTAGGGAGCTCTAGCATATAGTGGCTGAGAGTGTGAACCTGAATTCAAAACCTTTCTTTCTGCCTGTGTGAGACCTTGAGTGTGTTTACTCACAACTCCCCGGAGTCCCTGCCCCATAGGGTAGTTGTGAGACTAGCCAATTGAACAGATGTATCTGGAATAGTGCCTGCCATGGAAAATGTATTCATTCATTCAATGATAGCCGCTGTTATTTAGAGGAGTTCTTAAGAATAACATTTGGGACTTTTCTTTTAAATTGGAGACTGGAATGAGGTTTTCACTGGTTAATTTCTTAATTATAACTCCAAATATTTGGGGAAAGAGGTTGGGTATTTTTTTTTAAGTAAAATTTAATATTTTTGTGCTTCAAAATACTAATTCCTTTAGTACTGTCCAAAAAAGGAAAATGTCAAATTAATCAAATGATTTAAGCTTTATAGGGAATTACCAACAGTTTAAATGCTTTTTAAATTTTAAAAAATTGCCTCAGTTGCTATCATACTGTCAGGTATTAAATAGTGAATCACATTTTAATTTTTTTACTTTGCAGCTCCTTGATGCTTTTGGACATAAATCTAATATTAGCCTTGTCTTTGATTTTATGGAAACTGATCTAGAGGTAAGATTAAGATTCCTGGAGAAATTCCTTTGTCCCAGTTTATCAAACAAGAACCTAAATACTTGTTTTCTACCTAAGAAGATACTGCTAGTAAAAGGAAAAAAAAAGCTTAATTTTGTTGAAATTTGGATATACTCTAAGTCAAAAGGATCTCTTGAGTTATTTTCTTCTAATCATTTAGTGATATTCCCAGTGTTACATACAAAGATTTGGATTTCATTGGCCTTTCTCCCTTCCAAGTTCCCATAGCTAGTTGACGTCATTTTTGGAGAAATGAGCATTAGACCTGTAAGTTTTTTTTTTTTTTTTTTGAGATGGAGTCTTACTCCATCCTGGAGTGTAATGGCATGATCTCAGCTCACTGCAGCCTTCACCTCCTGGGTTCAAGTGATTCTCTCACTTCAGCCTCCCAAGTAGCTGGGATTACAGGTGCCAGCATGCCTGGCTAATTTTTATATTTGAAGTAGAGACGGGGTTTCACCATGTTGGCCAGGCTGGTCTTGAACTCCTGACCTCAAGTGATCCACCCTCCTCAGCCTCCCAAAGTGCTAGGATTACAGGCATGAGTCACCATGCCCAGCCAACGTATAAGAATTTTATTTCCGGACAGGTGCAGTGACTCACGCCTGTACTCTGAGCACTTTGAGAGGCCAAGGCAAGAGGATTGCTTAAGCCCAGGAGTTCAAGACCAGCCTGGACCACATAGTGAGATCCTGTCTCTACTTTAAAAATTATATTAAAAAATAAAGAAGCTTATTTCCATGTAACCAGAGTAATGTCATTCTTTTGAAAGCCAAGTTTGTTTTGTTTTTTGGTTTTTGTTTTTGAGACAGAGTTTCGCTCTGTTACCCAGGCTGGAGTGCAGTGGCGTGATCTCAACTCACTGCAACCTCTGCCTCCCAGGTTCAAGCGATTCTTGTGCCTCAGCCTCCCGAGTAACTGGGATTACAGGCACCCATCCCCATGCCCAGCTAATTTTTGTATTTTTAGTAGCGATGGAGTTTCACTTTGTTGGCCAGGCTGGTCTCAAACTCCTGTCTCAAGTAGTCCACCTGCCTTGGTTTCCCAAAGTGCTAAAATTACAGGTGTGGGCCACTGCACCTGGGCAAGTTTCTTTTTAAAAAATATAAAATTCATTAATATTAGTTGAATCTCAAAAATCGAATAATCCAAGGATATGGAACGGCTGGAAGTTTGTTGTTGGTTTTTTTGTTTGTTTGTTTGTTTGTTTGTTTTTTGAGATGGAGTCTCTCATTGTCACCCAGGCTGGAGTGCAGTGGTAAGATCTCGACTCACTGCAACCTCTGCCTCCCAGGTTCAAGCAATTCAACTGCCTCAGCCTCCCGAGTAGCTGGGGTTACAGGTGCCTGCCACCATGCCTGGATAATTTTTGTATTTTTAATAGAGACAGGGTTTCGCCATGTTGACCAGGCTGGTCTTGAACTCCTGACCTCAGGTGATCTGCCTGCCTCAGCCTCCCAAAGTGCTGGGATTACAGGCGTGAGCCACCTCGCATGACTGGAACAGCTGGAATTCTTTTTTCTTTCTTTCTTTCTTTTTTGGGGGACGGAGTCTCGCTCTGTTGCCGTGGCACGATCTCAGCTCACTGCCACCTCCACCTCCCGGGTTCAAGCGATTCTTCTGCCTCAGCCTCCCGAGTAGCTGGGATTACAGGTGCCTGCCACCATGCCTGGATAATTTTTGTGTTTTTAGTAGATACGGAGTTTCACCATATTGGCCAGGCTGATCTTGAATTCCTCACCTCATGATCCACCTGCCTCAGCCTCCCAAAGTGCTGGGATTACAGGCGTAAGCCAGCATGCCCAGCCCCAACAGCTGGAATTCTTATACACTGCTGGTGCGAAAGCAGTGAAATGATAAAGCCACTTTGGAAACAGCTTGGCAGTTTCTTATACAATTAAATACACACCAGCCAAATTAAAGCAAAAAAAGATTTCACACAACACATTATCAGAAAGTAATAGGAACACACTAAATGCTCAGACTGGTGGTGATTGAGTCCATAGCCTATTGTGATAGGTCCTTCCAGCATCAGTACCACTAGTATTATGATCTATAATAGCATCACTAATATTGTGATTGATAATACTAATCAATAATCTTGTGATCTAGCAATACCTCTGCTAGGTATTTATCTAAAAGAAAGAGGCCGGGCACAGTGGCTCACACCTATAATCCCAGCACTTTGGGAGGCTGAGGCAGGCAGATCACCAGAGGTCAAGAGTTTGAGACCAACCCGTCCAGCATAGCGAAACCCCATCTGTACTAAAAATAAAAAAAAAAAAATTAGCTGGGCGTGGTGGCGGGTGCCTGTAATCCCAGCTACTTGGGAGGCTGAGGCAGGAGAATCAATTGAACCTGGGAGGTGGAGGTTGCAGTGAGCCGAAATTGTGCCACTGCACTCCATCCTAGGTGACAGAGTGAGACTCCCATCTCAAAAAAAAAAAAAAAAAAAAAAAGAGCCAGAATTCAGTTGGTACACAGATGTTGGGCTTTATTAATAATTGTCAAAACTGGAACAATCCAAACATCCCTCATTCTGACTGTACAAACAAACTGAAATACTACTCAGGTATAGAAACAAACTATTGATAACTGCAACAACATAGATGAATCTGAAATGCGTTATGCTAAGTGAAAGAAGCCAGGCTAAAAAGACTATGTATTGAATCATTTCATTTATATGATATTCTGGAAAACGCAAAACAAAAGGAACCAGAAACCAGATCAGTGGTTATGGGAACTTTGGGGTAAAGGAAAGGAGTAAGTACAGAGGGGCCTCAGGGAATTTTGGGAGGTTACGGAACTATGCTTTGATTATAGTGGTGGTTACATGACTGGATGCATTTGTCAAAACGCATGGAACTATACACTAAAAAGGGTATGCTTTACCTTAAATCTGATTTTAAAAAAAGAAAAGGGGAACTTTTAGTTCCTAACTGATAAATCTAGAAATAAACTGACATTAGGCACAGCTCACAAATAATGCCATCAAAACTCAGTCTTCCACTTTAACTCAGCTCTGTTTTCTTCTCTGTTGCCTTCTTCATGTGTACAGTTCTCAATATGGTGTTCCAGATACTTCTAGGTATATGTTTGTAGAGTTTAATAATACCTGAGGAATGAAAGTGCTTTCTTTTCTTTGATTCTAGCACACTTGTCTTGTATCCCTGAACCAGTCACTTGGCCAGGAGACTGCAGTGTGATAATGGGGATGCCTGGGTCATGTGCCTACCTCTGGAGGCCTTAGGTTGGCTCAGTCCTACCTTAACCATGTGGACTAAGCTGAGAAGAGATGGCTTCCCAAAGGAACACTAAATGCTATTGTTAGAAGCATTTAGAAGATGCAAGCAAAAACAACAGGTGTTTGCTACTTTCATGCGAAAGCAGTAGAGGACAAAGTACTGCTTTCTTTCCAAACCAGAAATGCTCTCCCTACCCATCTAACTCTGGAGATTCTGACAGTGCTTCCTGAGGAAACTTAGATAACCTCTCTTGAGAGTCTCCTGTATTGATACTTATATTTTAAGTCTATAAATTGTTTTATATGGTAGAGTTTATTTGAAATAATAAAGGGTACCTGTATATTGTATACTTGCTTTACAGGTTATAATAAAGGATAATAGTCTTGTGCTGACACCATCACACATCAAAGCCTACATGTTGATGACTCTTCAAGGATTAGAATATTTACATCAACATTGGATCCTACATAGGGTAAGGTTTTTAATATTGCTTCTTTATAGCAGTCAAGTTTTATAGAGCCAATTTAGTACATAATGGCCTGAACATGTAAATTGTTTAACAATATGAATTTATAGCTGACCGTTTTATCCCATCTTTTACCTATATATTGTTCTCTTCAGTTGTTCCAGCAGTTGGTGCTGTGAGGACTCCATATTACTATGTGAAATTTAGAACTAGAAGAGATCCAGTCCTTCATTTTTTTTTTTTTTTTTTTTTTTTTTTTTTTGAGATGGAATCTTGTTCTGTCACCCAGGATGGAGTGTAGTGGCACCATCTTGGCTCACTGCAAGCTCCGTCTCCTGGATTCACGCCATTCTCCTGCCTCAGCCTCCCGAGTAGCTGGGACCACAGGCGCCTACTACCATGCCCAGCTAATTTTTTGTATTTTTTTAGTAGTGATGGGGTTTCACTATGTTAGGCAGGATGGTCTCAATCTCCTGAACTCATGATCTGCCCGCCTCGGCCTCCCAAAGTGCTGGGATTACAGGTGTGAGCCACTGTGCCCAGCCCCCTCATTTTTTTTTTCTTTTTTTTTTTTTTTTTTGAGACGGAGTCTTGCTCTGTCGCCCAGGCTGGAGTGCAGTGGCGTAATCTCGGCTCACTGCAAGCTCCACTTCCTGGGGTTCACACCATTCTCCTGCCTCAGCCTCCTGAGTAGCTGGGACTACAGGCGCTCGCCACCAAGCCTGGCAATTTTTTTTTCTTTTGTATTTTTAGTAGAGATGGGGTTTCACCGTGTTAGCCAGGATGGTCTTGATCTCATGACCTCGTGATCTGCCTGCCTCGGCCTCCCAAAGTGCCGGATTACAAGCATGAGCCACCACGCCCAGCCCCGGCCCCGGCCCCGGCCCCCTCATTTTATAATAGACAAAGAGCTAAGTTGCTAAGTGACCTGGCCATGGTTTTTTTTTTTTTCAAGGTTAGCTGCTGATAACAGACAGAGTATTAAAACATGGGTTTTGGCCCAGGCGCAGTGACTCATTTCTGTGTTCCCAGCACTTTGGGAGGCCGAGGCAAGCAGATATCTCGAGCCCGGGAGTTCTAGACCAGCCTGGGCAATATAGTGAAAACTCATACAGAAATTAGGTGGGTGTGGTGGTGCACACCTGTAGTCCCAGCTGCTCAGGAGGCTGAGGTCGGGGAATCACCTGAGCCCAGGAGGCGGGGGTTGCAGTGAGCTGAGACCTCACCACTGCACTCTAGCCTGGGTGACAGGAGTGAAACCCTGTCTCAAAAAAACAAAAAAGAAAATAAGTCTTTTGGCTTTAAGTTCAGTATTCTTTGCGCTACAATGTTGTGGGGGAAAAAATACAGTTATAGTGATTGTCTTGGATTAACTCATACAATGCCAAAATACAACTAGAAAAGTAATGTTTCTTGTAGCTCTGAAATTCAAGGTACAAAATACAGTTTATGAAATAGTGGGAATATTCAGCTTTTAGAACAAAGCTGATGATTTAGCTAGGTAGATGCTAGCTACCTAGCTATTTAGATAAGTAGTTAAGAATATATAATTTGTAACTAGTAATTCTCGTATCGTAAGTTTGGAATCCTTTTTAGGTTATTGCTGATGTCTTTTTAGCATAGATTTTGAAGAATGTCATCCTCATTCTTATACATTAACAAATGTATATTATGAAAGTTCTTATTTATTATTAATAGTAGGAACCATTTATCGAGTGCCTACTATGAGCCAGTTATTATACTACACTACGGAAAATATCAGATTTAATCCTCACAGAAACTCTACGAAGTATGTAAATTGAGGCTTGGTGAAATTAAGTGCCTTACCAAGATTATATATTATAACCAATCCAATTTTGCTTTGATGGGATTTTATATCAGTGGAAAAAATATTGATTTTTTAGATTTCAGGTGTTACCGTTTTTGCTAAGTTTAAAGTTATGCCAACTAAATGTAGCACTACAGTGTTCTCCCCTACCCTGCTTATTTGTTTGTTTAAAACTTCTGTCATATAGGATCTGAAACCAAACAACTTGTTGCTAGATGAAAATGGAGTTCTAAAACTGGCAGATTTTGGCCTGGCCAAATCTTTTGGGAGCCCCAATAGAGCTTATACACATCAGGTTGTAACCAGGTAAGAATCCCTTAAAGCTACATGTGCAGGAGGTTAATCAGAAATGAGCATCAACTGGCTTCTCTGAAATATCTTGGCAGAGTTAAGGAATCATTGTTGATAGATATCCTCTTAAAAAATACTGCCATTTGGCCAGGCGTGGTGGCTCATGCCTGTAATCCCAGCACTTGGGGAGGCCGAGGCAGGCGGATCACGAGGTCAGGAGTTCAAGACCAGCCTGGCCAATATGGTAAAATCCCGTCTCTACTAAAAATACAAAAAAATTAGCCGGACGTGGTATGGTGGTACACGTCTGTAACCCTAACTACTCAGGAGACTGAGGCAGGGAAATTGCTTGAACCTGAGAGGCAGAAGTTGCAGTGAGCTGAGATTGCGCCACTGCACTCCAGCTTGGGTGACAGAGAAAGACTCCCTCTCAGAAAAAAAAAACAAAAAAAAAAACTGCCGTTTTTATGTTAGGTATACTTTACCGTGATGAAAAAATACACAGCCCTTTTTCAGACAGAGTTTAGCTCAATCCTAAGACATTTACCTTGTAAATGGAAACAATTTATACTTTTAGTTAGATAATCTAGAATTTCAGTGGCTATTCTTCTACCTAATCATCTGATTTATTGGACCCATGTTTATTATTATGTTGATCAGTCCTGATTCTGTATCCTTCTATGTAAAGGAAAATTCTCTCAACAGAGCAATGTCTTGATATTTGAATTTTTCATATTGATAATTATATTTCCATTTGTATTTTTGATGTGTAAAAACAGAAAATCACATTAAATAGGAATGATAGATTTTATAATTTTTGTCCCAATGGCATTTTGTTAATTTCCAAGACCCTTTTAAGGATCTGCAAAGATTTTCAAATTCTCTATTTTTTCTTTCTGTTTTTTTTTTTTTTTTTTTTTGAGACGGAGTCTCGCTCTGCCGCCCATGCTGGAGTGCAGTGGCCGGATCTCAGCTCACTGCAAGCTCCGCCTCCCGGGTTCCCGCCATTCTCCTGCCTCAGCCTCCGGAGTAGCTGGGACTACAGGCGCCGCCACCTCGCCCGGCTAGTTTTTTTGTATTTTTTTAATAGAGACGGGGTTTCACCGTGTTAGCCAGGATGGTCTCGATCTCCTGACCTCGTGATCCGCCCGTCTTGGCCTCCCAAAGTGCTGGGATTACAGGCTTGAGCCACCGCGCCCGGCCTCTTTCTGTTTTTTTGAGACAGGATCTCACTCTGTTGCCCAGGCTGAAGTGTGGTTGTGCAAACAATACTCACTGCTGCCTTGACCTCCTGGGTTCAAGCGATCCTCCTATGTCAGCCTCCCGAGTATCTGGGGCCACAGGTATACCCCACTATGGCTGGCTAATTTTTTAAAGTTTTTATAGAGATGGGTTTCACCATGTTGCCCAGGCTGGTCTCAAAGTCCTGCACTCAAGCGATCCTCCCACCTCAGCCTCCAGTAGTTCTAGGATTACAGGTGTGAGCCATTGTGCCTGGCCCCAAATTCTCTATTTTAAATTATTTCACTACCTTCTTCCAAATAGATGTCACTGACTATAAATCACCTAAGCCCTGAGGAGGAAGTAGGGGATGTGAGTAATTGTTTATGTAATTGCTAGAAGAGTTAAGCTCATCATTCAGGAACTCATAGAAACAGGGACCTGTGTACAAGAGCATTGTTAACTGGTGCTTTCTCATCTACCAGTTTCTCATATTTTCTCTGTCTATAAATCAAATACTGCTGGTAAGTCAAATTAAGATGAAGACTCTGAGAATTGACAATGGGATTTAGCAGTATGGACATGACTGATAAGCTTGATAAGAGCAGTTTTGGTGGAATGGTAAGGATGAAAGCCTGATTGAAAAGGTTCTTGTGTGTGTGTTTTGTTTTGTTTGAGACAGAGTCTCGCACTGTCGCCCAGGCTGGCGTGCAATGACGCGATCTCTGCTCACTTCAACCTCCGCCTCCCGGGATCAAGCAATTCTCCTGCCTCAGCTTCCCAAGTAGCTGGGACTACATGGTTGAGACTACAGGCGCCTGCCACCACACCCAGCTAATTTTTTGTATTTTTAGTAGAGATGGGGTTTCACTATGTTGGCCAGGCTGGTCTCAAACTCCTGACCTCATCATCCGCCCACCTCAGCCTCCCAAAATACTGGGATTACAGGCGTGAGCCACCATGTCTAGCCTGGAAAGCTTTGTTGTTGTTGTTGTTGTTTGTTTGTTTGTTTTTTTGAGACGAAGTCTTGCTCTGTTGCCCAGGCTGGCAACAGAAGTCTTGCTCTGTTGCCCAGGCTGGAGTGCAGTGGCATGATCTCGGCTCACTGCAACCTCCGCCTCCAGGGTTCAGTGATTTTTCTGCTTTAGCCTCCCAAGTAGCTGGGACTACAGGCATGCACCACCACACCCGGCCAATTTTTGTACTTTTAGTAGAGATGGAGTTTCACCATGTTGGCCAGGCTGGTCTCGAACTCCTGACCTCATGATCTGCCCGCCTCTGCCTCCCAAAGTGCTGGGATTACAGACGTGAGCCATAGCGCCCGGCCTGAAAAGGTTTTAAGAGAGGATGGAAGAAAAGGAATTGGAGATAGTAAGAATAGACAATTCTTTGAACTAACCAGAGAATGAGGAGGCACCTGTTAGGGGAGATAGGGTCCAAAGAAGTTTAAGGCTGGAAAAATACTAGTATGTTTGTACATTGCTGGGAAAGGTCTAGTAGAAAACAAAAGACTGATGTTGTAGGAGAAAAAGGAGAGAACTGCAAGAGTATTAAAACTTCACAGAAGAGTATGGTATGCAGTCCTTAAAATAAGGGATTGACTTTAAAAACAGACAAGGATCATTCATCTCTAAGAAGTGCTTTGATAATTTCATGCTAAAATGATACTAATTTTTGTTCTTTAGGTGGTATCGGGCCCCTGAGTTACTATTTGGAGCTAGGATGTATGGTGTGGGTGTGGACATGTGGGCTGTTGGCTGTATATTAGCAGAGTTACTTCTAAGGGTAAGTCTAAATTAATGTACACACTTTAATATTGTTGTTGCAATTATTTGTTCTTATAGTTTGTATAAGAATTCTTGTCCTAGGCCAGGTATGGTGGCTCACACCTGTAATCCCAGCACTTTGGGAGGCCAAGGCAGAAGGATCACTTGAGGTCACGAGTTCGAGGCCAGCCTGGCCAACATGGTGAAACCCCATCTCTACTAAAAATAAAAAAATTAGGTGGATGTGGTGGCGGGTGCCTGTAGTCCTAGCTACTGAGGAGAATCGCTTGAACCTGGGAGGCAGAGGTTGCAATGAGCCACGGTCGTGCCACTGCATTCCAGCCTGGGCAAAAGAACAGGGCTCCATCTCAAAAAAAAAAAAAAAAAAAAACAATTCTTGTCCTACCAATGTCCTTACAACAAAAAGCCTACAAATAGTCCAATTTTTAAAAAGCCAAATGCCGCATTTTTTTTTTTTTTTGAGATGGAATCTGGCTCTGTGGCCCACGCTGGAGTGCTGTGGCGCGATCTCAGCTCATTGCAAGCTCCGCCTCCTGGGTTCACGCCATCCTCCTGCCTCAGCCTCCCGAGTAGTTGGGACTACAGGTGCCTGCCACCACGCCCGGCTAATTTTTTGTATTTTTTAGTAGAGACGGGTTTTCACTGTGTTAGCCAGGATGGTCTCGATCTCCTGACCTCGTGATCCACCCGCCTCGGCCTCCCAAAGTGCTGGGATTACAGGCGTGAGCCACTGCGCCCGGCCCAAATGCAGCATTTTTAAATGTTAATATGAAATGAGAATATCTTCCATTTAGGACAGTAAGAACTTTGTTGTAGATAGTTTTATACCTCAGAACATAGAAATTCACTTGTAATATGGCAGTAGCTCTATAATAATTAAATATGTTCAGATAAACTTTTGTCCTCCTGAGGGGTTTTTTGTTTGGGGGTGTTTTAAGTATGTTTTAGGAGATACGTAATACCAACTACTGCAGCTACCACTCTTAAACCTTGTGTGAGACCATTATTTTAGTTCTGTTGAAACAGAATGGATACAATGTTACTACAGCATTTCTGTGACTGAGACCATCATCTTACAGAAAAAAATCCCCTACTTCCCCTCACCAGAGAGAAAGATGCTGTCTTGGAACCTTTCTTTAGCTATAAAGTTTAGATCTCCAGAAAGACTAGCCCTTATGAATGATGAAGGTAAAGGGATATTGGGGAATCCTTCTGAAGCTGGGAGTTTTTTTCTCTCCATATTCCGATCCCTGCTCTCCCTCTCCTCAAGCCATATGTATTTAAAGAAATTCAAACCAAGATTGAATAGCTTTTTTTATCTCCTTGAACACAGAAAAGAACTTCTGTACACCAAAGAGAAAAACACTAAACTAAAAATGTTTAGTTTAAGCATAATGGTGGCTCTTGCCTATAGTCCCAGCTACTTGGGAAGCTGAGGTGGGAGGATCACTTGAACTCAGGAGTTTGAGGCCAGCCTGGACAATATAGAAAGACCCCAATCTCTTAAAATAAAAAAAAAAAAGTAAACTCTGTGTATCATTTTGAGAAACGTACCCAATGGGCATTTGTAGAAGAAACCCCCACATTCAAACTTGGAAGGCAATATGGGAATCACAGTGCTAACAGGGGGTCCTATGAATCAGCTGGCATGATAGCTCTGCTACTTATATGAACAAGAGTATACCAGAAATCACACTGAGAATGTATCAGCCACCACAATCCATTCATGGCCAAGAAGAAAACAGAATTCCATAGCCCCTAATATTATGACTGATCACTCCATTGAAAAAGCAAGTGAAGAGAGAGAGCAGTTGAGAATACACAGGTTAGAGATTGTGAACCTGTTAACATACTTGCAAATTTGTTAGCCATTGGCATTGTTGCTGGAATCATGTTTAAAGTTATAAGGAAAATGACATGCAGACTAAAGAATAGTACTCTTCTGCCATACTTTTTGTCCTATTTTAAGCTGTCCCTATGCTCATTTGAAAAGGTAGAAATGTTGCCCATATGAATGCTTAGCCAGGGATCACCAGATAGTTATTAAGGATCTTCAGACAGTATTGAATACTTCCAAAATGAAAGGCAGACTGAAACAAACTAAAAAGAAACTTGGAAAACATGGAAACAACAAAGCAGAAGAAAATTCACCACCCCCAGCCCGCTTTCCAAATCTTCAGAGACCTAACAGATTATAGTTCATCTATAGAATAAGCACATCATACTTTTTTTTTTTTTTCTTTTTTTGAGACACAGTCTCACTCTGTTGCCCAGACTGGAGTGTAGTGGCACGATCTTGGCTCACTGCAACCTCTACCTTCCGGATTCAGGCAATTCTCCTGCCTCGGCCTCCCAAGTAGCTGGGACTACAGGCGCCCGCCACCACGCCCTGCTAATTCTTGTATTTTTAGTAGAGATGGGGTTTCACCATATTGGGCAGGCTGGTCTTGAGCTCCTGACCTTGTGATCCACCTGCCTTGGCCTCCCAAAGTGCTGGGATTACAGGCGTGAGCCACTGTGCCCGGCCCACACCATACTTTTTTAAAAGGGAAACAAATAAGAGATACTTGAAATATTAAAAGTAGAGGATAAGCCAAAGGCAAACAAAAACAGCGAAAGGAATGGGAAAGTAAGCTGCAAAACTCTTTCATAAGTAAAATCAAAAGATAAAGAGATGGCCAGGGACAGTGGTACACACCTGTGGTCCCAGCTACGTGGGAGGCTGAGGCAGGAGAATCTCTTGAGCCCAGGAGTTCAAGACCAGCCTGGATAACATTGTGAAACCCTGTCTCAATAAAAAGATAGATGGACTGTAGTAGAGAAAAGATAAAATTAACAGATTGATCCAGGATTGATTCTAAAATGTACCAAGAGAAAACAAAGAAAATGGAGGGTAGGAAATCTCAAACTACTGAAGCATTGCTAGATGTGAATCGTCAGACTAAAAGTGCCATGAAGAGTACCATTATGAGGCCGGGTGCCGTAGCTCACGCCTATAATCCCAGCACTTTGGGAGTCCGAGGTGGGCAGATCACCTGAGGCTGGGAATTTGAGACCAGCCTGGCCAACATGGAGAAACCCTGTCTCTACTACAAATACAAAATTAGCCGGGTTTAAGCCGGGTGCGGTGGCGCACGCCTGTAATCCCAGCACTTTGGGAGGCCAAGATGGGCGGATCACGAGGTCAGGAGATTTAGACCATCCTGGCTAACACGGTGAAACCCCGTCTCTACTGAAAATACAAAAAAATTAGCCAGGCGTGGTGGTGGGCGCCTGTAGTCCCAGCTACTCGGGAGGCTAAGGCAGGAGAATGGCGTGAACCTGGGAATCGGAAGTTGCAGTGAGCCGAGATCGTGCCACTGCACTCCAGCCCAGGCGACAGAACGAGACGCCATCTCAAAAAAAAAGAAAAAAAAATTGGTCAGGTTTGGTGGCACACACCTATAATCCCAGCTACTCAGGAGGCTAAGGCAGGAGAATCGCTTGAACCTGGGAGGTGGAGGTTGCGGTGAGCTGAGATCACGCCATCGCACTCCAGCCTGGGCAACAAGAGTGAAACTCTGTCTAAAAAAAAAAAAGAAAAAAAAAGAGTACAATTATAAAAATTACAAAGAAAACTTTTTTTTTAAAGCATTCTAAAGGCTCTGCATAAATAAATGAAAAAACAATACTTGTACCAAGACACATTATTATGAAATTTTAGAATACGAAGGGATAAGGAAAATATTTCCACAGAGAGGAAAAGTAGCATACACAGAAAAGAAAATAAAGTATTAGGGAGAAAGAATGGCATGAGCCTTCTCAACAGCAGCACTGGACTCTGGGAAGTCTTCACATTGTGAGGGAAAATGATGCTCAACCCACAATTCTTTGCCTGTTCATATTTTCAGTTAGCTCTGAGGGTAACTACAGTTTATTACATCAGAAATTTACATCTAGGCCAGGCGGGGTAGCTCACTTTTGTAATCCCAGTACTTTGGGAGGCCAAGGCAGGTGGATTGCTTGAGCTCAGGAGTTTGAGACGCACTTGGGCAATGTGGTGAAACCCTGTGTCTACCAAAAATACAAAAATTAGCCGGGCACAGTATTGAGTACCTTTTTTCCCAGCTACTCAGGAGGCTGAGGTGGGAGGATCACCGGAGCCTGGGAATTTGAGGCTGCAGTGAGGTGAGATCATTACACATCACTCCAGCCTGGGTGACAGAGCAAGACACTATCTAAAAAAAAGAGAAAGAGAGAGAAAAAAATCAAGAAATTAGCCTGACATGGTAGTGCATGCCTGTAGTCCCAGCTGCTTGGGAGGCTGAAGTGGGAGGATTGCTTGAACCTGGGTAACGAGGCTGCAGTGAGCCATGTTTGTGCCACTGCATTTCAGCCTGGGCAACAGGCTAGGGTTCACCTTTAATTTGGCTCTGCAGGCGCTTCCGCGCTCTCCACCTGGTGTGTATAGGGCATTTGGGGCCTTTAGAGGGCGCACTTGCGGCCAGCAGGCTAAAGAGGCTGCAGCGAAGGCTGGGGAGCTGAACTGAGCTGGTGCAGAGACAGCACAGGAGAAAAACAGAACCAAAAAATTCACACTGAATTAGGGGTGACAGACCTTGTCTCAAAAAAATCAAAGTTTAGGGCCGGGCACGGTGGCTCATGCCTGTAATCCCAGCACTTTGGGAGGCCGAGGCGGGTGGATCACCTGATGTCAGGAGTTCAAGACTAGCCTGGCCAAGATGGTGAGACGCCTTCTCTACTAATAGTACAGAAATTAGCTGGGCGCGGTGGCGGGCGCCTGTAATTCCAGCTACTTGGGAGGCTGAGGCGCTTGAATGCAGGAGGCGGACGTTGCAGAGTAAGCCAACAGGAAGACAGGAGATGCAGGGAACATGAGATTCAACACAGGAAAGAGGCAATTCAAATTTTCATTTAATAGTGAAGGAAAGTTCTGAGAAAGCAGGTATGCATCAGGTCTGGAGAGTAGCTAGTCCAGATTGGAGCAGTTGGGGTGAGGACTTCAGCAGGGGTGGCTTCCAGGAAAAAAAAAAAAAAAAAAAAAAAAGTGGGGCAGGACTGATGAATATGATTGGTTTAGTCATATAGACATTGATATTTAATAACTGGAATATTTAGCTTATATATAAACCATGTTGCCAAAGAGCGGGCGTTAGGAGTTGGCAGTGGAAGGCTAGGAAATCATTACCTTTAGGAAAACCACATTGTATAAGAAGGGGATTTTGGCTCTGCACTGAGCAAAAGTTACATAGTTATCAAAAATGAGAGGGAGATGATAGGTCAAAGAACCAATTTTTATTATGTCTTTAGTACTATTCAGTGCTTTAACAAGGTTCATGTATTTAATATAAATAAGTCATTTTAAACACACGGTTTAAGTTCCAAAGCAGCTTTTTCTTTAGGGAAAAAGTTTTTTTAGTATGGATATTTTCAAACATGCAAAAGCAAAGACTAGTAAAATGAGCCTCTATCTGTACTCATCAACCAGTTTCAAAAGTTTCAAACATATCCATTTTATCAGTATTCTCCCACACTAGATATTTTTGCCACAAATCCCAAACATGTAATTTTATCCACGTTTCAGTATTTTTCTCTATAAGGATTCTCTTTTTTTTTTTTTTTTTTTTTTTTTTTTGAGGCAGAGTCTCACTTTGTGGCCTAGGCTGAAATGCAGTGGCGTGATCTCAGCTCATTGCCACCTCTGCCTCCCAGGCTGAAACAATTCTCGTGCCTCAGCCTTCCAAGTAGCTGGGATTACAGCCATGTGCCATGACACCTGGCTAACTTTTGTGTTTTTTAGTAAAAATGGTTTCGTGATGTTGACCAGGCTGGTCTCAAACTCTAGCCTCAATTGATCCAGCCGCCTCACCCTCCCAAAGTGCTGGGATTACGGGAGTAAGGCACCACACCCGGCCATCTGTAAGGATTCTTTAATCATAACCACAATACCATTGTCATCTGAAAAAAGTGAACATCAATTCCTCAATAAAATTAAGTGTGTATTCAGATTTTCCTACTTTTTCTCATAAATGTTTTTATATAGGCTTGTTCAAATTGGGTTGTAAAATCCATACATCAAGACAGCTTAGTTTCATTTTTACATCATACAAAAGCACACCAATCCTTAAAATTGCAAGCTTGTCCACAATTTGGCCTGCAAAGTGAGGGTACAGGTGCCCTACAAAAGACGAAAGATAAGGTAATCTTTTTGGGTATAAGAAGCAAATTAGCATGTCTAAAAATAGTTGTAATATTATTTAATATCCTTGTAGGATTTTTTTTTTTTTTTAAAGATGGATTCTGGGCCGGGCGCGGTGGCTCAAGCCTGTAATCCCAGCACTTTGGGAGGCCGAGACGGGCGGATCACGAGGTCAGGAGATCAAGACCATCCTGGCTAACACAGTGAAACCCCGTCTCTACTAAAAAATACAAAAAATTAGCCGGGCGAGGTGGTGGTCGCCTGTAGTCCCAGCTACTCGGGAGGCTGAAGCAGGAGAATGGTGTAAACCCGGGAGGCGGAGCTTGCAGTGAGCTGAGATCCGGCCACAGCACTCCAGCCTGGGCGACAGAGCGAGACTCCGTCTCAAAAAAAAAAAAAGATGGATTCTTGTTCTGTCGCCCAAGCTGGAGTACATGGTTCCATCTCTGCTCACTCCGTCTCCCGGTTCAAGTGATTCTCCTGCCTCAGCCTCCTGAGGACCTGGGACTACAGGCGTGTACCACCACACCTAGTTAATTTTTGTATATTTGGTAGAGACAGAGTTTCAGCATGTTGGCCAGACTGGTCTTGAACTCCTGACCTCAGGTGATCCATCCACCTCGGCCTCTCAAAGTGCTGGGAGTACAGGCGTGAGCCACCACACCCAGCCAGCATCCTTTTAGTTTCTATTTTTCATGTATACTTAATATACACAATATAATAGTACAGTGTTACATACTTTAGGAATTATACTAAGTCTAGGTCCAGTCAGAAAATAGAAACCATACGTTGATCAGGGAAGTATACAGTATGAAGAAGTATTAATTATGGTGGGGGACTGGAGTAATGGATTGACAAATAAGAAGTTAGGAGAACTCTAACAATGCAGGAATAGCAGATATAAGGACCTACTACCACTAACCCCTGGGGCCAAGACAGATCACCCAGGGGAGACTGTCCCCAGGGCTGAGATCTAGATCCAGTTGAATATGGCATATGTGGCTCACCAGAAGGCAGAGAAATTACTGTTGCTTTTTGCTGGTGAGACTTGCTAGAAATCTGCTTACTGGAAAGGGCTGGCAATCTGTGCTCTAGGGTGCTGGGGAAAGGTGTCCCTCTGGAAGCACCCTGCTAGAAAACTGCTTGGCAGGATGACGTAGGGGCTAGCTGGCCTCTGTGTGCTGCAGGAACAGCACTGGAGAAACTGCCCTTTCTGCCCATGCTGCAGAAGCCTGGTGCTAGAGAACCTGTGGGTGCTGCAGGAGTCAGCTGAGCAAGCAAACTGGAACCAGGAAGCAAAACCTTTTCCTTCCTGTACTGTCTCTCCATCATCCTCTACTGACAAAGCATGTTTCTTGGCAAGGGAAAAATATTTAAAGAGCCCAGAACCATTTTCACAAAGCAGGTAAAAAAGGTGAATTTGGAACTGAAAAGCAGAACATTGGTAACTGGCACTGGGGTTGGTTGTCTTGTTTGTTTTTGCTGGTAAGAGTCGACAATAATCAAAATGTTGGAGATATGATACTTAATGTCATGTCTTCTCAGTGAGTCTATAAACTGTTCCAAGGCCCTTAACAGTGCTGGAGGCCATTATTGTTCACAGTATATCTTTCATATATTTACATAGATGTCTGAGAGTGAGTTGGACAGTAATCTCTATAAATAGCAGGGATATTGACCCTGTCTCATCAGCTCACCAATTTTTTTGAGGTTCTAATGAAGGTTACTAATTTTTAACTTGTAATTATTTGTCCTCTTCTGAAGTTTGTCTTTACACCTCTTCAAAGAAAGAGTTTGTTAAGAAATTGCATAAATATGATTGGTGTATTCTCTTCCTTCTCAGCTTTGTGCCTGCCTTTTGCTAGAATAGTTTTCTTCTTCCAACTTAGACTGTTCCTCAGGCTAACTCCTATTCATCCTTCACCTTTCGTGCCACTTGCTCTATGAAGCCTTCCCTGACCCATCTAGAATAAGTTAGGTGCTCTTTCAGTGTGGTCTAAGATCTTATACTTACTCAACACACTGAATTGTAAATGCTTGTTTATGTGTATCAGCATTGCTTACCACATCCACCTCAGGGGAGGGCAGGGAATGTCTTATTTTCCTCTTTTAATTCCTGAGGCTTAGCACAATGTCTGTTATATGGTGAATGTTTATTAAAATTTGGAGTGAATAAAATGGATAGTAAAGGTGCTGTTTTGTTAGTTAGCAGTGGCAGGATCTAATAACATATCCAATATACTTCATACTAAATTTTCAATATTTGTTGCAGAGTTTTTTAGTTTTTCTTATTAAATTTATAGTATTTGTCTAACAAATATCAAAAACCACCTCGAAGGCCGAGCGTGGTGGCTCACACCTATAATCCCAGCACTTTGGGAGGCTGAGGCAGGCGAATCACAAGGTCAGGAGATTGAGATCATTCTGGCTAACATGGTGAAACCCCATCTCTACTAAAAATACAAAAAAAAAAATTTAGCCAGGTGTGGTGGTGGGCATCTGTAGTCCCAGCTACTCGGGAGGCTGAGGCAGGAGAATGGTATGAACCCAGGAGGTGGAGCTTGCAGTGAGCTGAGATCACGCCACTGCACTCCAGCCTGGGTGACAGAGCGAGACTCTGTCTCAAAAAAAAAAAAAAAAAAACCACCTCAAACCCTGGTGTGTTGGCTCATGCCCGTAATCCCAGCACTTTGGGAGGCCAAAGTGGGCAGATAGACTAGCCTGGCCAACATGACAAAACCCCATCTCTACTAAAAACACAAAAATTAGCCAGGCATGGTGGCGTGCCCCTGCAGTCCCAGCTACTCGGGAGGCTGAGGCAGAAGAATCGCTTGAAACGAGGAGGTTGCAGTGAGCCAGGATCGCATCACTCACTGCAGCCTGGGTGACAGAGTGAGACTCTGTCTCTCTAAAAAAAAGAAGAAAAAAAACCACCCACCTTGAAAAGTCTCCCTCTTACTTTCTTTCAGGTTCCTTTTTTGCCAGGAGATTCAGACCTCGATCAGCTAACAAGAATATTTGAAACTTTGGGCACACCAACTGAGGAACAGTGGCCGGTAAGCCTTTATGCATTTTCTTTGAAATGCAATTAGGACTCTATAAAGTTCTTAAATTGTCATATGCTTTATATAATGCTGTCACGTGAATATTAAAGACATTTATTAATTATAATTTACTTATAATATGTACTCAGAACATTTTAAATGATAAAGTATATAAAGTAAAAAGTTACAATTGTGATATACCATCCACCCTCTTGTATACCTGTAGTCCTTTCCCCCGACCCCAGTAATCCCGACCTTGGGGTAATCACTGTTAACAATTCAGTGTAAAGCTGTGTTAGGAGTGTATATGCACACTACAAACATAAAAGAGTTGCATGTTCTTTCACTCCTTAACAAAAGCAGTTTCACGTCTTACATGTACACGATGTGAACCCACGACATATATAACCCATTACACACACACACACACGTAGGTGTACATATATGTATATATGATGTTTCTCTTAGATTTTTTTAAAATTAATTTTTGTATATGTATATTTTTTATATTGATGGGGTTTCACCATGTTGCCCAGGCTGGTCTCAAACTCCTAGTCTCAAGCAGTTCTGCCTCAGCCTCCCAAAGTGCTGGGACTATAAGCATGAGCCATCGTACCTGGCTAACATGATTTTCTAAATAGCAGTTGCTTACTGATGTTTCTCTTCTATTTTTTAAAAATTAAACTTCTTGGTGGGGTGCGGTGGCTCGCGCCTGTAATCCCAGCACTTTGGGAGGCCGAGGCAGGCAGATCATTTCAGGCCAAGAGTTTCAGACCAGCCTGGGCTATGAAGCGAGACTCTGTCTCCAAAAATAAAAAATAAAATTAAAAAATAAACTTATTTTGAGAATATTATTCACGTGCAATTGTGAATATATAATTCACAATTATGTATCGTGGCTGGGCACAGTGGCTCACGCCTGTAATCCCAGCACTTTGGGAGGCGGAGGTAAATGGGTCACTTGAGCCCAGCAGTTTAAGACCAGCCTGGGCAACATAGTGAGACTTCATGTCTATGAAAAATAAAAATTAAAAAAAATTGCCAGGCATGGTGGTGCACACATTATGGTCCCAGCTACTCAGGAGGCTGAGGTAGGAGGATTGCTTGAGCCCAGGAGCTCAAGGCTGCAGTGAGCTGTGATTGCGCCACTGTGCTTTACTAGCCTGAGTAACAGAGTGAGTCCCTGCCTCAAAACGATAATAGTAATATTGCAGACATATTTCACAAACCCTTTACCCAGCTTTTACAAGATGGGAGCATCTTGTAAAATCAGTGCAGTATCACACTAGGATGTTACAGTCAAGAAACAGAGTATCACCACAAGAATCTCTCATGGTATTCTTTTATAGCTTTGCTTACTTTCCTCCTACCCGCTCCTTAACTCTTGGCAATCACTAATCTGTCCTCCAACTCTGTAATTTTGTCATTTCAAGAATGTTATGTAAATGGATAAATGGAATCACACAATACATAACTTTTTGGGATTAACTTTTTCATAGCCGTCATAAATGGAAGTTCATTCAGGTCATTGCATGTTAATAATTCATACTCTCTCTCTTTTGTTAACTGCTGAGTATTGTGTGGATTTATTTCACAGTTTCTTCAACCGTTCACCCATTGAAGGACATCTGTATTTGTGTTGTTTCCAGTGTGGGGCTATTACCAATAAAACTGCTCTGAACATTTATGTACAGTTTTTTATATAAGAATATATTTTTATTTCTCTGGGATAAATGCCCAGGAGTTCAGTTCTTGAATCATATGGTAGTTCCATATTAATTTTTAAATAACCTGTGAAACTCCAGAGCAGCTATACTCTTTTACATTCCCCCAGCAGTAAATGAATGCTCCAGTTTCTTGGAATCCTCTCCAGCATTTAGTGGTGTCACTTTTTAATCTTAGGCATTCTAATGAGTGTGTCATGATAGCTCATTTTGATTTTAATTTTCACTGCCCTAATGGCTAATGGTGTTGAATATCTTTTCTTGTGGTTATTTGCCATCTTGAGTTAAATGTCTCTTCCCCATTTTCTGATTGGATTCTTTGATTTTTGACTGTTGAGTATTGAGAGCTCTTCATGTATTCTAGATAGTAGTCCAAAAAGTATATGTAGTTTGCAGATGTTTTCCCTCATGCTGCCTTTTCATCCTCTGCAAAACTGTAATCAGGTTTGTTACTTTTTCTTTAATTGATCATCCTTTTGGTGTCAAGTCAAAGAGCTCTTGTGCTCAGCCCAAAGATTTTTTTTTTTTTTTTTTTGAGACGGAGTCTCGCTCTGTCGCCCAGGCTGGAGTGCAGTGGCTGGATCTCAGCTCACTGCAAACTCCGTCTCCCGGGTTCACGCCATTCTCCTGCCTCAGCCTCCCGAGTAGCTGGGACTACAGGCGTGCGCCACCTCGCCCGGCTAATTTTTTGTATTTTTTAGTAGAGACGGGGTTTCACCGTGTCAGCCAGGATGGTCTCGATCTCCTGACCTCGTGATCCGCCCGTCTCGGCCTCCCCGCAAAGATTTTTTGACAATTTTTTTTTCTTTTTTTTTTTTTTTTTCCGAGACAAGATCTGGCTCTGTTGCCCAGGCTGGAGTGCAGTGGTGTGATCTCAGTTCACTGCAACCTCCACTTCCCGGGCTCAAGCCATCCTCCCACCTCAGCCTCTTGAGTAGCTGGGACTGTAGGCGTGCACCACCACGCCCAGCTAGTTTTTGTGTTTTTTGTAGAGATAGGGTTTCTGCATGTTGCCCAGGCTGGTCTAAAACTCGTGAGCTCAAACAGTTTGCCCGCCTTGGCCTCCGAAAGTGCTAGAATTACGGGCATGAGCCACTATGCCCTTGGCCATGACAATTTTTTTTGTATTTTTTTTTCTACAAGTTTTTTTTTGTAGTTTTACGCTTAAGTCTAAGATCTGTTTAGAGTTTACCTTTATATGATGTATGAGACTTAAGGCAAGCTTCAGTTTTTGTTTTTTTTTTTTTTTTTTTGGAGACGGTCTTACTCTGTTGCCCAGACTGGAGTGGGGTCTCACTTTCTTGTCCAGACTGGTCTCGAACTCCTGAGCTCAAGTGACCCTCCTGCCTCAGCCTCCCAAAGTGCTGGGATTACAAGCGTGAGCCACCATACCCAGCCAAATTCAGATTTTTGCACATGTATGTCCTAGTGCTCCAGCAGCATTTCTTGAAACGACTGTCTCTTCATTGATTTAGTTTTTCACTTTTTTCAAAAATCCCTTTGGCAAATTTGTGTGGATTTCTCTCTCTCTGCCAATACAACACAGTCTTTTTTTTTTTTTTTTTTTTTTTTTTTTTTGAGACAGAGTCTCCCTCTGTCGCCCAGGCTGGAGTGCAGTGGCGCGATCTCGGCTCACTGCAAGCTCCGCCTCCCGGGTTCACGCCATTCTCCTGCCTCAGCCTCCTGAGTAGCTGGGACTACAGGCGCCCGCCACCGCGCCCGGCTAATTTTTTTTGTATTTTTAGTAGAAACGGGGTTTCACCGTGGTCTCGATCTCCTGACCTTGTGATCCGCCCGCCTCAGCCTCCCAAAGTGCTGGGATTACAGGCGCCCGCCACCGCGCCCGGCTAATTTTTTTTGTATTTTTAGTAGAAACGGGGTTTCACCGTGGTCTCGATTTCCTGACCTTGTGATCCGCCCGCCTCAGCCTCCCAAAGTGCTGGGATTACAGGCGTGAGCCACCGCGCCCGGCCAACACAGTCTTAATCAAAGTAGCTATATGTTAAATCTTGAAATCAGGTAAAATGAGTCCTCCCACTTTATTGTTCTTTTTCAAAATCATTTTAGCTACTGTAGTCCTTTGCCTTTCCATATAAATTTTAGAATAATTGGTTTTACATCTAAAATAATTTTGCTAGGATTTTGATAAAAATTATATTAAACTTGCAAACCAATTTGAGGATAATTAACATCCTTCCTCTGTTGAATATTCCAATATGTGAACATGGTATGTTTCACCATTTATTGAGATCTTTTGATGAATTTCATCAGCATCGTATAGCTTATAGTATATTAACCTATACATGTTTTGTTATATTTTTCACCTGTTTCATTTTTCTTTTTGGGGTGATTATAAATAGTATTGTTTTTAATTTTGATGTCCACATATTCATTGCTAGTATATAGAATTATAATTGATTTTTAAATTTTCATTTTATATCCTTTTCAGCCTTGCCTTACTACTAGTTCTAGGACTTTTTAATAGATTTCTTGGAATTTTCTATATAAACCCATCATATTAACCTGAAAATGATTTATTTCATTTGTGATCTATGTGCCTTTCAATCCTTAAGTTTGAATTATAAAATTATTTTTACAGGACATGTGTAGTCTTCCAGATTATGTGACATTTAAGAGTTTCCCTGGAATCCCGTTGCATCACATCTTCAGTGCAGCAGGAGACGACTTACTAGATCTCATACAAGGCTTATTCTTATTTAATCCATGTGCTCGAATTACGGCCACACAGGTATTTTAGTGTATCTCTTTTTATACTAGGAAATATAAAAATAATCTTAACTGTAGCATTAATTAAAAACAGAATTTCATAAAATTAACATTTTTTAAATACTGGAAAGATGTGTTTTTGTTTTAAGAATTAACAAACTTTGTATCTTTTCTCCAAACTACAAACACTATTAAGACTGAGATTAAATTATATGCACACAGAGATACAGGAGAGTTGACACTTATTACACTTGCTTAGGAACATATAAATACATGTCCATTTCATATAATTGGCTTGTATATACTTTACCTAGAAGGGAAAAGAAAACCAAGGCTTTTTATTTGTTAAGAAACTGGTATATTTCAGTTGAGCTCTTACAAATTTATTTAAATCTTGTAGTAAGCCTCATGCTGAAAGTAGTTTGTTCAGCTTATTTTTTCTTCCCTATATAATGCAATCCAGGTATGCATGCTGGTCATTTTCATATTCAGAAAATGGTAATGGGGAGGAAATGTATAGTCAGATATAACTGTATGCTTACAAAAGCTTGAAAAATATTTGAAATAAAACAAAAACTGAAACTAACTGCTGTTTAAAGGAAATAACAATCAAACTCACGAAAAATTTGTAAGACCTAGAATAACTTAGGGCAGAGCAGTGTACAACACAGTGCTGTGATTTTACCTCATGAAGGGAGAGACTAATCAAACTGAAATGTCACAGGTCTTTATGGAAACATATTAATGTACAATAATATTAAGCATACAAAATAGATTTTTTTCTCTTTAGGTTTGTTCCAGGCTACAAAATCATTGTTTAATGTGTTTGCTTGTATAAGTCTTCTCTTTTTAGCAATATGTGCTATGTGAATGTATATGGAGATGAATGGATGGATGGATAGATAGATAGATAGATAGATAGATAGATAGATAGATAGATAGATAGATAGATAGATATAGATGAATAGGTAGGTAGGTAGGTATATGCTGGGTATTACCATTAGAATTATTCTTCTAATTTCTTTTTTAAAATTTTTTCTTTATTATTTTTATGTCCGCGTGTACACATACTCTTCTAATTTCAACCAAGTAATTTGTTGCCTTTTCACTCTTCTATGTATGTTATTTCCATCATAATAAACTTGAGACCACATTTAATTATCTAGAAAGTTGTTTTCATTGGTAGTATCGTTTGAAACTTAACAGAAAAATACTAGTTGTTATATTTGGGTTGTATTTTAATAGAATGAAGTTTTTTTTGTTTGTTTGTTTTTTGTTTTTTGTTTTTTGAGACGGAGTCTCGCTCTGTCGCCCAGGCTGGAGTGCAGTGGCGCGATCTCGGCTCACTGCAAGCTCCGCCTCCTGGGTTTACACCATTCTCCTGCCTCAGCCTCCTGAGTAGCTGGGACTACAGGTGCCCGCCACCGCGCCCGGCTAATTGTTTGTATTTTTAGTAGAGACGGGGTTTCACCGTGGTCTCGATCTCCTGACCTTGTGATCCGCCCGCCTCGGCCTCCCAAAGTGCTGGGATTACAGGCGTGAGCCACCGCGCCCGGCCTAGAATGAAGTTTTTTTGTTTGTTTGTTTTTGTTTTTGTTTTTTTTTTTTGAGACGGAGTCTCGCTCTGTCGCCCAGGCTGGAGTGCAGTGGCCAGATCTCAGCTCACTGCAAGCTCCACCTCCCGGGTTCCCGCCATTCTCCTGCCTCAGCCTCCCGAGTAGCCGGGACTACAGGCGCCCGCCACCTCGCCCGGCTAGTTTTTTTTTTGTATTTTTTTTAGTAGAGACGGGGTTTCACCGTGTTAGCCAGGATGGTCTCGATCTCCTGACCTCGTGATCCGCCCGTCTCGGCCTCCCAAAGTGCTGGGATTACAGGCTTGAGCCACCGCGCCCGGCCTAGAATGAAGTTTTTAAGGTGAGTTTTGTTTCATGGATGTCTTTATTAAAGTTGGAATGAGGTGCTTTCTTAGATCTTTATGTAGCCCAGAATTAGCCTAATTTGCATATAGAATTGCTGTGATTTAGAGGTAATGCTTTAAAAATGCAGCTGTAGGCCGGGCGCAACAGCTCACACTTGTAATTCCAGCACTTTGGGAGGTCAAGGAGCAAGGATAGCTTGAGCCCAGGAGTTGGAGCCCAGCCTGGGCAATGTGACAAGACATCATCTCTACAAAAACTAAATAAATAAAAAATAAAAATGCAACTGTTGAAGTAAGGAATCTCTAAATTACTGCAAATAATATAATATTGGGGGTCGTGAGGAATGCTTGCAAAGTTTATCTGGGCTTCATCTTTCTTAAAGGATTAGCCTAAAGGAAGTATTTATTTTTGAGATGAAGTCTTGCTCTGTCGCCCAGGCTGGAGTGCAGTGGCACGATCTTGACTCTCTGCAACCTCTACCTCCCAGGTTCAAGCAATTCTCCTGTCTCAGCCTCCCTAGTAGCTGGGATTACAGGTGCACACCACCACGCCTGGCTAATTTTTGGATTTTTAGTAAAGACAGTGTTTCACCATGTTGTCGAGGCTGTTCTCAAACTCCTGACCTCAGGGGATCCATCCGCCTTGGCCTCCCAAAGTGCTGGGATTACAGGCATGAGCCACCCCACCCTGCCAGAAGTATTTTAAATCATTGTAGCCACTGGACAGCACTGTGCTGCTGATGTAAATAGACAAGCATGCAAACCTGGGAGGTGGAGGTTGCAGTGAGCCAAGATTATGCCACTGCACTCCAGCCTGGACAACAGGGTGAGACTCTGTATCCAAAAATAAAAAAATAAAAAATAGACAAACATGACCTGACAAACTTGTCATTTAGGATATAATTATTTTTATCAGAATTGTGGACCCAAGTCAAGAAAATGTCATATCTACAGCACTATATTAGGGGGAAAAAAAGAGAAAATGTAGTATAGAACATTGGCCTGGTAATTAATAGAAATAATCTTGGACAAGCCCTTCTAAGTAAAATTTCTGTCCATTTGCGATGGATTGTTGAATTAGAATCCATTGGTTCCAACCTACTGTATTTTTTAGAAAGTCTTTCTTATTTTTAAAGAATTTGTATTTTACATGACTTGGAATTTGAATATATATGGATAGTGTGGCAAACTTGTAAGTTCTTTTTAAGTTTCTCTCTTTGCATTTTGAACTGTACAGCTCAATATGTAGAAAATGGAAATGTACAATATTTCACTAAGGATAGCTCATAATTAGTATTGGTTGAGCATCCTTAATCCAAATATCCAAAATCTGAAATGCTCCAAAATCCAAAGCTTTTGGAATGCTGACATGATGCCACAAGTGGAAAATTCTACCCATAAGGACATTTACACAAACTTTGTTTTATGTACAAAATTAAAAATTTTGTCAAATTAAAATTTTTTTTTTTTTTTTTTTTTTTGAGACGGAGTCTCGCTCTGTCACCCAGGCTGGAGTGCAGTGGCCGGATTTCAGCTCACTGCTAGCTCCGCCTCCCGGGTTCACGCCATTCTCCTGCCTCAGCCTCCGGAGTAGCTGGGACTACAGGCGCCCGCCACCTCGCCCGGCTAGTTTTTTTTTGTATTTTTTTAGTAGAGACGGGGTTTCACCGGGTTAGCCAGGATGGTCTCGATCTCCTGACCTTGTGATCCGCCCGTCTCGGCCTCCCAAAGTGCTGGGATTACAGGCTTGAGCCACCGCGCCCGGCCCCAAATTAAAAATATTTTATAAAATTACCTTCAGCCAGGCACAGTGGCTCACGCCTGTAATCCCAGCTCTCAGGGAGGCAGAGGCGGGAGGATAGCTTGAGCCCAGGAGTTCAAGACCTGCCTGGGCAATATAATGAGACCCCATTCTCCACAAAAAGAAAAAAAAAAAAAAAAAAGACCAAAAAAAAAAAGTGTAAAATTACCTTCAGTTTATATGTATAAGCTGTATATGAAACATAAATTTCATTTTTAATCTTGGCTCCCATCCCCAAGGTATGTCATGTATATATAAATATTCCACAATCCCAAATCTGAAGCACTTCTGGTCCTAAGCATTTCAGATAAGAGATATTCGGCCTGTATAGGCTATTTAATTATGGAAAAATTAGAAGGGAGTCTCTTTTTCTTTTCTTTTCTTTTTTTTTTTTTTTTTCTTTTGAGATGGAGCCTTGCTCTGTTACCCAGACTGGAGTGCAATGGTGTGATCTCGGCTCACTGCAACCTCCGCCTCTGGGTTCAAGCAATTCTCCTGCCTCAGCCTCCCAAGTAGTGGGGTCTACAGACATGCATCACCACGCCTGGCTTATTTTTGTATTTTTAGTAGAGATGGGGTTTTGCCATGTTGGCCAAGCTGATCTCGAACTTCTGACCTCATGCGATCCACCTGCCTCGGCCTCCCAAGGTGCTGGTATTACAGGCGTGAGCCACTGCGCCCAGCCAGTCTTTTAATGGAATTATCAGCCAATCTTAGGATCCTAGATGTTTATTTGTAGTAATTTGCATTTGCAAATACTTGACATTAATTTTGTTTTGTTTTTGGGAATGAGGGTGTTCACATAGTATTTTTAATGTTCCCTATAATCTTGAAGGTAATATTTTCCTTCACACATTTCAGATACTCACCTACCTTACTTTTGGTATCTTTTAAAAGGCACTGAAAATGAAGTATTTCAGTAATCGGCCAGGGCCAACACCTGGATGTCAGCTGCCAAGACCAAACTGTCCAGTGGAAACCTTAAAGGAGCAATCAAATCCGGCTTTGGCGACAAAAAGGAAAAGAACAGAGGCCTTAGAACAAGGTAAAATTCCCACTTTTATAAGAAATTAAATGAATTCAGAAAACTCCAAATAGCCCATGTATGGCTAGCGACTGAACAACAGCAAAGAAATGTGGCTTGCTAGCTGTTTAATTTTTATAAATTTAAATTGTATAGAGAGACTGTGCTGTTTTAGGTATGTTTACTTTCATTGAGAACACTTCAGCAACTTTTGTGTATACCTCAGAATTATGGGAACTGTCTATGTGTGCCTTGTTCCCTTCATAAATTCCTTCTATGAACTGCATGCTAAATGTTTAACAAGTGCTACTGGAAAAGTGTGTCAGTGAAATAATGTAGTTGGAATGCAGTGACTGGTTAAAATTGCTATGAGAATGTGAACTTTGTTAAATGTGAACAACTTCTTTTTTTCTTTTTCTTTTTGCTTTCTAGGAGGATTGCCCAAGAAACTAATTTTTTAAAGAGAACACTGGACAACATTTTCCTACTGAAGGAAATAGCCAAAAAAGGCAAATAGTGGAAAAATAGTAAACATTAAGTAAATGCTGTAGAAGTCAGTTTGTAAATATTCTACACATGTAAAATATGTAAAACTATGGGGTTTTTTTATTAAATGTATTTTAAAATAAAAATTCTGTTTTTTCTGATTAGACTGCAAAAGTGAGAAAAGTCCAATTCTCTTGAAATGTAGAATTGAAAATGCAGTAGGGAAAACTTAATAAAAATTATTACCAGTTATTTTGAAGATCTGGCCCCTATAGTACCACAAATCTGTAGTGGCATGCGTAGTGTTTAAAAATAAAAATGTAGTAGTGGTGTAGTAAATACTACCCAAACTGAACAAATGTTAGTATACAGAATGTACTGAAAAAAGAAAACATTACAGATAAAATTGAGATTCCTCCCAACCTTTTTTCTGAGGCGGGGGACAGTCTCACTCTGTCACTTGGGTTGGAGTGCAGTGGCGCAATCCCGGCTCACTGCAAACTCTGCCTCCCAGGTTCAAGCGATTCACTTGCTTCAGCCTCCCAAGTAGCTGGGATTATGGGCACACGCCACTATACCTGCCTAATTTTTTTTTTATTCTTAGTAGAGATGGGGTTTCACCATGTGAAACCAGGCTGGCCGCAAATTCCTGACCTCAAGTGATCCGCCCACCTCGGCTTCCCAAAGTGCTGGGATTACAGGCATGAGCCACTGCACCTGGCAAGAGGTTCCCTCTTAATACTTCTTTATTTCTATTTTTTTCTTTTTCACTTTCCCCAAAGGGAAATGACTCTGTGAAATTGGTATGTATCTTTCCATGATTTTATGCTACTATTCTGTAAGAATGCATGTAGTGAGATGCATAACAATGTACAGCATTGTTTTGAGTCTCAAAATTGTATATACATGAATAGAATCTCTTCTCTTCTTTCTTTTTTTGTGAGATAGTCTCACTCTGTTGCCCAGGTTGGAGTGTAGTAGTACAATCATGACTCACTGCAGCCTCGAACTCCTGGGCTCAAGCCATCCTCCCACCTCAGCCTCCCCAGTAGCTGGGACTACAGGTGCACACCACCGTGCCTGGTTAATTTTTTTTTTTTTAATGAGACAGAGTCTTTCTCTGTTGCCCAGGCTGGAGTCAGTGATGCAATCTCAGCTCAATGCAACCTCCGAATCCTGGGGTTCAAGCGATCCTCCCACCTTAGCCTCCCAAGTAGCTGGGATTACAAATGTGTACCACTATGCCCAGCTAATTAAAGTAACACAAATGTATTAGTTCACAGTTCTGTAGGTCATGTATCTGGCTCAGCTGTGTTTCCTGCTTAGGGTCCCACAAGGCCAAAATCAAGGTTTTAGATAATACTTTTATTTGGAGGCCCCTGGGCTACCAAGCTCATGTAGTTTTGTTTTTGTTTTTTTTTTTTTTTTTTAGACGAGTCTCACTCTGTTGCCCAGGCTGGAGTACAGTGGCGCAATCTCGGCTCACTGCAAGCTCTGCCTCCTGGGTTCACGCCATTTTCCTGCCTCAGCCTCCTGAGTAGCTGGGACTACAGGCACCTGCCACCACACTTGGCTAATTTTTTGTATTTTCAGTAGAGATAGGGTTTCACCATGTTAGCCAGGATGGTCTCAATCTCCTGACCTTGTGATCCGCCTGCCTCAGCCTCCCAGAGTGCTGGGATTACAAGCGGGAGCCACCGCGCCCGGCCGCTCATGCAGTTCTTATAATTCTTGTGCTCCATTGTCCCCATTTCCCCTTTGACTGTTAGCCCAGGGCCTCTCTCAGTTGCTTAAGGAAGCTTCCATGCCTTTGTCCTGTGGCATTCACCATCTATGAGCCAGCAGCAATGCATCAAACCCACTTGTGCTTCAGATCTGTCTGATTTCCTCGTGTGTGTGTGTGTGTGTGTGTGTAGACGGGGAACTGCCAAGAGGGAAGCAGCCAAGCAGCTAAGGGTCCGGGAGATAATAGTGCCAAAGGCATCTGAGGACACTCATAAAATGTGTCTTAACACATGAGGCAGGATAGGAGTGTATTAGTCCATTCTCACACTGCTATAAAGATACTACCCAAGACTGAGTAATTTATAAAGGAAAGAGGTTTAATTGACTCACAGTTCCACATGGCTGGGGAGGCCTCAGGAAACTTACAGTCTTGGCAGAAGGGGAAGCAGGCATGTTTTACATGGCAGCGGGAGAGACTACCATGTATAAAACTATCGGATCTCATGAGAATTCACAATCATGAGACCAGCATGGGGGGGGTACCAACCCCATGATCCAGTCACCTACCACCAAATCCCTCCTTCAACATGGGGGGATTAGGGAATTACAATCCAAAATGAGACTTGGGTGGGGACACAGCCAAACTATATCAGGTAGTCAAGGAAATGACCATGTTCTCATGACTGTACAGCCAACACAATAAACCTCAGCATTCACATTGTAATTGAACTCATTCAAGCAACCTATCTTCAGTAGGGACTTTCCCTTCTAGGTAGCATGCACATTTTGATTTTACCTGTCCTCAAACTGATCCTTTTCACATTATAATAATAAAAAACACACCTCTAGGTGGAAATTTAAGATGCTAATGAGACATGTGATGTATGAACAAGCGTGAACAGCTACTGCGCCTGTGCAGAGGACTACCCAGGATATGATTACTAGCAACACCTCTTCTCACCTTATGAATAACAATGCAAAACTCCCATAAAGGGAGTTTCTCCAGCAGTAGTCAATGCTGTCTCACCCTTATGAGCAGCTGGCCCTGAATTCTCTCTCAGGTGTACTGTCTATTCTGCACCTAACTTTCAAAATATTCCTTTCTCTTGCAATAAATTATGCCACATCTCCTTTGCTGTCTTTTGTTTAAATTGTTTTAAACCAAGAAGACAAGAGAACTGAGGTATCACAACAGCTGTCAACCCATGCATTTTGCTTTATTCATTTGCTGTATCGTATGGATTGCTCCATTTTGTAGAGTATTCCATTGTATGGATGTACAGTAGTTTAGATGAACATTTTTATATTGATGGCCTTTTTTTTTTTTTTTGGAGACGGGTCTCACTCTGTCACTCAGGCTGGAGTGCAGTGGCACGATCACAGCTCACTGCAGCCTCAAGCTCCTGGGCTCATGCCATCATTCTCCTGCCTCAGCCCCCTGAGTAGCTGGGACAACAGGTGCATGCCACCATGCCTTGCTGAGTTTTTGTATAGATGGGGTTTCACCATGTTGCCCAGGCTGGTCTTGAACTCTGGACTGGTCTGGACTCATGAGATTCAGACCCGATCTGTGAGCCACTGCCTCCAGCCTTGATAGCCATTTGTTTTCATATGCAGGGCAGCAATTAGTAGCCATTTAAGATATCTGTGCACCAGCCTACAAGAAATACAAATGTACAGGGTAAAATCCTAGCTGGATCAAATACGAGCTTTGTAAATTTTTTAAAACTTTTTTATTGAGTTGTGGTAGTTTATGCCTGTAATCTAATCCTAGCACTTTGAGAGGCTGAGGCAGGAGGATCCCTTGAGGCCAGGAGTTTGGGGCCAGCCTGAGCAACACAGTGGGACCCTGTCTACACACAAACCCGAACTGCACACACCCCAACTCACCACAAACGAAAAAACTCCTAGAAATCACCTTGGCTCAGGCAGCTTAAGATTCCTGTGACCCCATTTTCTGGATCATCACAACCATCTCACAGGATGCAATGAAAAGAGCTGTTAAGTACTTTGTAGACTTGGCTACAAATCTGCAGATTTGGCTGCAAAATGTTACTACCCTGACAAGCCATGAAGGCAGCCGGCAATGACTCAATATACTCTGCCACCATCATAACTGTCTTATTGAAGTTAAGGAAATTGCTATTTCTAAACTTTATATGGTAAATGAAAATTACCGAAAAAGGCAAATAAGATAAATGTATTCCAAAAATTAACATTCAGTCACTCCTAGGTATTGTTACTTCTTAGAGCATTAAGATACATTGTTATATTGTTGATTTAGCCAATCTAAGATCCCTATAGTCAATCAAAATACTTAAATAATTTTTTGTTTTTCCCAAAAATCATTTTTTGTTATAGGATGTTGGCAAACACTGTAATTTTTTTTGTTTTCTTTGAGACAGAGTTTCATTCTTGTTGCCCAGGCTGGAGTGCAATGGCGCGATCTCGGCTCACCATACCCTACCACTCCCAGGTTCAAGTGATTATCTTGCCTCAGCCTCCAGAGTAGCTAGGATTACAGGCATGCGCCACTACGCCCAGCTAATTTTTTGTATTTTTAGTAGACATGGGGTTTCTCCATGTTGGTCAGGCTGGTCTCGAACTCCAACCACAGGTGACTCACCTGCCTCAGCCTCCCAAAGTGCTGAGATTACAAGCATGAGCCACCTCACCCGGCCTGTAATGTAATTTATAAATAAAATAAATACAGTAATGTAATTTATAAATAAAATGTCAACACAGAATACTAATTTCTTGTAGAAAATAGGCTGGGTGCAGTGACTCACGAACTGTAATCTCAGCACTTTGGGAGGCCAAGGCAGGTGGATCACTTGAGGTCAGGAGTTTGAAACCAGTCTGGCCAACATGGTAAAACCCCGTGTCTACTAAAAATACAAAAATTAGCTGGGCGTGGTGGCACATGCCTGTAATCCCAGTTACTCCGGAGGCTAAGGCAGGAGAATTGCTTGAATCGGGATGCAGAAGTTGCAATGAACCGAGTCACGCCACTGCACTCCAGCCTGGGCGACAGAGCGAGACTCCATCTCAAAAGAAGAAAAAGAAAATGTAGAAAATATTTAAGCGACCTCCTAAAATTTAGAAATACCTAGGAAACATACAACTTCTCAAGATGCAGCAAAATTTACAAAATCATTTTTCAAAGTCTCTTGATATAAACAACTCTCAGTTCCAATTTCAACTGGCTTGTCTTTAAAATATGATATTTGATGGCAAAGAATGGGATCTTTTAAGAGTTCTATAGTTTGGATCTATTTGAGAGTGCTGGATTGAACAAATGCAGCCCACAGAATTTGAAATGTGGACAGTTGAATGTACAGGATCACCCAAGACAGAGAATTCTGAAGTCTTATGCCGGGGGTTGTTGAAAGGGAAATTCTCTTTTGTAGGATTTTTTTCTTTATTCTCTTTTGAGGCAGTGTCCTTGTCTTCCAGTGCCCGAGCAAGCATGTAACTAACTTTTCTTTGATGAGCCAAAGCTTCTTCTTTATCATTCAGCTGCATGCACAGAAATTAAACATGTATAAGTTAGTCAATAAATCACAGACTATATTCAGAGAAAGGAGTATTGTACTATCTTATCAAAATGTTCAACCCTAATATTCATATTGATCTGTCCATCAGTATGAATAAATTAGGTATCACCTGATCCCCAAACATTATACTACATGTTATTCACGATTTTTTTTTTTAAGACAGAGTCTGGCTCTGTTGCCCAGGCTGGATGCAGTGGTGCCATCTTGGCTCACTGCAGCCTCTGCCTCCCAGGCTCAAGTGATTCTTGGACCTCAGCCTCCCGAGTACAGTAGCTGGGACTACAGGCGTGCCCCACCACACCTGGCTCATTTTTGTATTTTTAGTAGAGATGGAGTCAGGCTGGTCTTGAACTCCTGGCCTCAAGTGATCCACCCGCCTCGGCCTCCCAAAGTGCTGGGATTATAGATGTGTGCTACCATGCCAGGCCGACGATTTTTTTTTTTTTTTTTTTTGAGATAGAATCTGACTCTGTCACCCAGGTTGGAGTGCAGTAGCGCGATCTTGGCTCATTGCAAGCTCTGCCCTCCCAGGTTCACACCATTCTCCTGTCTCAGCCTCCCAAGTAGCTGGGACTACAGGTGCCAGTCACCACACCTGGCCAATTTTTTGTATTTTTAATACAGACGGGGTTTCACCGTGTTAGCCAGGATGGTCTCAATCTCCTGACCTCATGATCCACCCGCCTCGGCTTCCCAAAGTGCTGGGATTACAGGCGTGAGCCACCGCGCCCAGTGCCAACGATTATTTTTTAAAAGAACAGAAGACAGCATTGAAAATTTTGCAAGTCATCTAGAAATGAAGGGAAAATATAGATCTATATGAGGCATGTACATATAGATAGATATCAACATATAAAAAATATATCAGCGTGTATATTTATAAAAGAATGTTGAAGTTATTTGTATATAAAATTGCTTTCATATATTTGTATGGAAATAACAGTCTAGAGATAAGTATGTTCATATAACCTGAGTCTCAGTTCTTAGTCGAGTCATCTGTGGAATGTGGGTAGCAGGAATTATTTCAGGACGGATTGTGGTGATGATTAAAGGATATAATGTGTGAGGAAATACCTTGAACACTTTAAAAATACCTCAATAAACAGGCACTCTTGTCACAAACTGTATATATATAAATGCAGACGGCCAAGCTAGCTGGAGTTAACCACAGGAACCCCCTGTTTTCCGAGATGGAGCCTTTAAACCTGCACAGGATATGGATGATGGGAAAAGAGGAGCTGAAGGAGATAAAGATCATGAAGGTGGAGTCTGGTATTCCAACTGGGAAAAGGGCATAGAAGGCAAGTGCAGGTCGAGAGAGAAAGAGTTGAATGAACAGGAAGCAAATAGATTAGCTTAACCCAGGGGTGTCCCATCTTTTGGCGTCCCTGGGCCACACTGGAATAAGATGAATTGTCTTGGGCCACACACAAAATACGCTAACACTGGCCGGGCGCAGCGGGTCACGCCTGTAATCCCAGCACTTTGGCAGGCCAACACGGGCAGATCACTTGAGGTCAGGAGTTCAAGACCAGCCTGGCCAACATGGTGAAACTCTGTCTCTACTAAAAAAACACATACAAAATTAACCAGGCATGGTGGTGGGCACCTGCAGTCCCAGATACTCGGGAGGCTGAGGCAGGAAAATCACTTGAACCCAGGAGGTAGAGGTTGCAATGAGCCAAGATTGCGCCACTGCACTCCAGCCTGGGTGACAGAGCGAGACTCTGTCTCAAACAAACAAACAAAAAACAAACATACAAAACAAAACAAAAAAATACACTAACACTAATGAGAGCTGATGAACTAAAAAAAAAAAAAAAAAAAATCTCAAAAAGATCTCATGATGTTTTAAGAAAGTTTACGAATTTGTGTTGGGTCACATTCAAAGCTGTCCTGGGCTGCATGCAGCCCACAGACCGTGGGATGGACAAGCTTGGCTTAATCATAACTTGCAAAATAAAAGCAAGCAAAGACACTAACCAAATCTATGAGCATCTTAAGGACCTCTTGAGGACTGTCCTGGTCTTCCATCCTCGTAGAACTGTTTTCTGAAGGGAGCATACCCAGGAGTCTCTGCCCAAAGGTCTTCTTAATCCTTGGTGATGGAAATCCTAAAATTGAACATGAAAATCCAGCTGAGACATTAAAATATCTTCACTGATATACTTCCAGCAAAAGAGGTAACTTGACCTCTAGGACAAGTGAGTCCAGGAGCACACAGTGGAATGTAGTGGGCAGAGCACGGCCTTCAGAGCCAGGAGCAATGCAGGTGAGAGGCAGCAAGACTGCCGCCCTGCCATGCGGCACAGCCGCCCCTCAGCGCCAGCTGACGCAGAGGCCACACAAGAACGCAGTCCATGTCACTGGATCATCACAGTCTTCAAGAGCAGCCAGAAATGCAGATCTGTCATGACATCTTCCAATTCTAAATGTCAGCCACTAGTCTTATTGTTTGAATACACTAAGCAGACCTAACAAAGCATGTCTGCAGGCCACAGGGGTCTCTGAGCCATGCAAACTCTGCTTCTGAACCGCAAAGACCTGGACTTGAATCCTCATTTAGCCACTTACTAACTGTATGACCTCGGGTGAGTTTTCTCAGCTTGATTTCCTCATCTCTAAAATGAGAATAGTATTACTTTCTCCTCAGGGAACTGTGCCATTAAATAATAAATCACAGGGGCTGGGGAAGGGGAAGTGAGGAGTTACCGTTTCATGGGACAGGGTCTCTGTAAAGAAAGATGAAAATGCTCTGGAGCTGGATGGTGATGAAGGTAACATTACAATGTGAATGTACTTAATGCCACTTAAAAACAGTTCAAATAGTAAACTTCAGATATATCTTACCACCACCAAAACAAAACAAAACAAAAATACCACAATTGTCAAAGGCGCTGCCCAGGTATTAGCATAATAGTTAATATTTCACGTGCTGACATCACTGATGTCCTTCTTCGTCCATTGAAGGGAAGTAATTTGCAGAAGGCACAAAATCTCAGATTGTACAAGGAAAATTTCAAGAATGTTTTTGGAATATTCTCCAAAAGTGGTTTACTGGGAAACTGAGAGCAGATGAGGGGAGATCCCCTTCCCACCAATCCTGACAGACCACAGTGACGAGGGTGGCCCTGACCCCTTCCATGAGGAGCTGTGGCAAACAGAAGTTAGAGAAACTGACACTTTGGTGAGTGGATGAATCTATGTCCCTATTTTCAGTCTAAAAAAAGCAATAGCTCAGTGTGATGGCTCAAGCTGGCAGTCTGGAGGACTGCTTAAGCCCAGGAGTTTAAGACCAAAAAAAAAAAACCCCAAAAGTGAAAAATGAAGAAAGAAAGAAGTATGCTTATAAACTGCTTCTGAAAACTTGTCTAAACTGCCATATCAAAAAGAAAGTTGATATTAAAAGTGTTACTAAACATAAAAATAATCTGTGTTACCCCGCACCTCTTCAGATTACTGAAATATACCAATAAAATGAATTAAAGTCTTGTCACTGAGAAACTGAGAAGGAACTACCGAAACTTGTATAGATTTATAAAAGCTGTGAGAGATTAATCATTTTTTTTTTTTTTTTTTTTTTTGAGATGGAGTTTTGCTCTTGTCGCCCAGGTTGGAGTGCAATGGCGCGATCTTGGCTCACTACAACCTCTGCCTCCTGGGTTCAAACGTTTCTCCTGCCTCAGCCTCCCAAGTAGCTGGGATTACAGGCTTGTGCCACCACACCCAGCTAATTTTGTATTTTAGTAGAGACGGGGTTTCTTCATGTTGGTCAGGCTGGTCTCAAACTCCCGACCTCAGATGATCCGCCCGCCTCGGCCTCCCAAAGTGCTGGGATTACAGGTGTGAGCCACCGCACCCGGCCATCAATTTTTTTTTGAGACAGGGTCTTACTCCATCACCCAGGCTGGACTGCAGTGGTGGGATCATGACTCTGCAGCCTCAGCCTCCCAGGCTCAAGCGGTCCTCCCATTTCAGCCTCCCTAGTAGCTGGGACCATAGGTATATACCACCACGCTTGGCTAATTTTTTTTTTTTTTTAAATACAGACAGGGTCTCCCTATGTTGCCCAGGCTGGTCTCAAACTCCTGAGCTCAAGCAATCCTCCTGCATCAGGCTCCCAAAGCACTGGGATTACAGGCATGAGCCACGATGCCTGGCCTAAATCAATTATTTAAAATTCTGCCTTCAGTCTCTCTCAATGCCTTACTGGAACTCAAATATTGGTAGCAATTCCCCTCTGAATTGTATTTTTTGTGGGAATCTTCCTCAGGTTTGTCAATAGCTGAGTGTGATATTGTAATATAAGAAATATATATTTGGTCTTTGCCCTCAGTTCCTGACATAGAACTCCTAAAATCCTAGTAGATAGGGGTGTTAGGTGAATTTTTTCTCATAGTTGGTCTTTGACCCCAGTTCCTAACACACAATTCCTAAGAGTGTAATTTCCTGAGTGCTAGGAGCATCTGACACGGAGCCCCTAAATCCCTTGGTATTTCCTGGGTAATAGGAGCATCTTTTGTTCTATGAGGTTCTTGGTGGGCTCCTGGATAGCCTCAGGATGGGGGCTGGTTGTCAGGGGAACCAATCTTGTGATTAGAAAGCTGGAACTTTCAGGCCGGACGTGGTGGCTCACGCCTGTAATCCCATCACTTTGGGAGGCCTAGGCGGGTGGATCACAAGGTTAGGAGATCGAGACCATCCTGGCTAACATGGTGAAAACCCGTCTCTACTAAAAATACAAAAAATTAGCTGGGCGTGGTGGCGGGTGCCTGTAGTCCCAGCTATTCAGGAGACTGAGGCAGGAGAACGGCATAAATCCGGGAGGCGGAGCTTGCAGTGAGCCGAGATCGCGCCACTGCACTCCAGCCTGGGCAACAGAGCGAGACTCCATCTCAAAAAAAAAAAAAGAAAAAGAAAGAAAGCTGGAACTTTCAGCCCCAGCCCCCAAACTCCAGGGAAGAGAGAGGGGCTGAAGGTTGAGTCGATCACCAACGGCCAATGATGTACCATGTCCCTGTAATGAAGCCTCCATAGAAACCCAAAAGGGTCTGGGGAGCTTCCAGAGAGCTGAGCATGTGAGGCTCCTGAGGGGTGGTGCGCCAGAGACAGCATCCCTTCCCACATGCCTTGCCCTGTCCATATCTTCATCCGGATGTTCATCTTCATCCTTCGTAAGATCATTTATAATAAACTGGTAAACGGAAGTGGTTCCCGGAGTTCTGTGAGGAGTCCTAGCAAATCAGTGGAGCCTGAAGAGGGTGACGTGGGAGTCCCAGCATACATACAGCCAGTCAGTCAGGAGAGGCGGAGACAACCCCGTGCTTTTGACTGGCATTTGGAGTGCAGGCCACCTTGTGGGACTGAGCCTTTAACCTACGGGATCTGACTCTAACTCCAGGTGGACAGTGGGAGAATTGAAGGAAATGATAGGATACCCAGCTGGTGTGTGGGGAACCCCCACCCTCAACATCTGGTGTCAGAAGCACTGAGCTGAGTGGTGAGTGCTGTGTGAACAGGAAGACACTTTGGTTTCTCCTGTCTCTTACACTGAGAAAATCAGGAATTATGGAACATCAAAGGAACATATTCACAAGTGCTGAAATCAGTATGAATCTAGCTCCTGAGAAAAATGCAGCTTTGTCTATGCTGCACTATCCTAATGGCCAAGCTCCATGCAGGGTGGCAGGCCTTGCATGCTGGTGACAGGGCCTGACTGGCTTTCATAAGACTAAGATTACTTTAACCCTGACTTTCCCCTTTGTCTCTTCTTGTTCTTTTTCTTTTTTTTTTTTTTTTTTTGAGAGGGAGTCTCACTCTGTCACCCAGGCTGGAGTGCGGTGGCGCAATCTTGGCTCACTGCAAGCTCCGCCTCCCGGGTTCACACCATTCTCCTGCCTCAGCCTCCTGAGTAACTGGGACTACAGGCGCGCACCACCACAGCCGGCTAATATTTTGTATTATTTAGTAGAGACGGGGCTTCAATGTGTTAGTCAGGATGGTCTCGATCTCCTGACCTCATGATCCGCCCTTCTCGGCCTCCCAAAGTGCTCGGATT
Source organism: Macaca nemestrina (assembly GCF_043159975.1). NCBI lineage: Eukaryota > Metazoa > Chordata > Mammalia > Primates > Cercopithecidae > Macaca > Macaca nemestrina. The sequence goes on along the minus strand of NC_092130.1, from coordinate 105,984,859 downwards.
ACAGGCGTGAGCCACCGCGCCCGGCCTGTCTCTTCTTTTTCCCGTCACTTTTCTTTCCACTTCTATCAAAACAAACAAATATTTACAATCTGACTTTCTAAGAAGATCTGCCCTCAATTAGCACAAAACACCAGGGCTGTCCTCAAAGAGGAGTTTACAATCCACCTGCTCTCAAGGGCTTGAGAGGAGGTGTCTGAGGAAGATCATCTACACATAGATGTGGTCCATATTCTTAGTATTTTCCACTGATTCCTAAAAGGCTAAATACATGGACCATGTTAGCTTTTTCCCTGGCAAAATCACCTACTCTGGGTTGAACATTAAAGTTGCACCATCGAGATTATTATAGAAAATGACCATATTATCTAAATACATTATTTTGTATTTATTATAAGACACTGTTGGGCAGGTGCAATGGATCACATCTATAATCCCAGCATTTTGGGTGGCCGAGGAGGGAGGACCGCTTGAACCCAGGAGTTTGAGACCAGCCTGGGTAACATAGTGAGACCTCATCTCTACAAACAAATACAACATTTAGCCTGGCATGGTGGCACGTGCCTATAGTCCCAGCTGCTAGGGAGGCTGGGGTGGGAGGATTGCTTGAGCCCATGAGGTAGAGGCTGCAGTGAGTCATGATCACACCACTGCACTCCAGCCTGGGCAACAGGGCAATATCCTGTCTAAAACAAAAAAGAAAGAAGCTAAAACATTGTTGACAATTTAGCCATTATATTTTCTCAAAAGTTTCACGTCAGAAAACATTTTTAGAAATTAATTTCAGGATAATATGAATGACTTTCTCAGAATGAGTGTTATAAAACATTATATTTTCCTGTTTTGCCCTGGCTTCCATCTAATGAACACTCCAAACATGTAGCTTCTATGATCTGCTTTTCCCTACTCTGTAGTTCTGATTTACTGCTTCTATTTCTATCATCCCTCTGCATCACTTCTTACCCTTTCCAGCAAAGAAAAGGAGGAAAGCTTAGTTAACGAAACTAAAATTCGTAACAGCTGACTCCTACATGATTAGTAATATATACTGTTTGAAAACAAATATTTCAAACAAAATGGCTATCTACTATAAAGGTTTCATTTTATGATGATGATTATTATTTTTTGAGATACAGTCTCTCGCTCTGTCACCCAGGCTGGAGTACAGTGGGGCGATCTTGGCTCACTGCAACCTCTGTCTCCCAGGTTCAAGTGATTCTCCTGCCTCAGCTTCCCGAGTAGCTGGGATTACAGGTGAGTGCCATCATGCCCAGCTAATTTTTGTATTATTTATTTATTTATTTATTTTGAGACAGAGTCTCACTCTGTCGCCCAGGCTGGAGTGAAGTGGCGTGATCTTGGCTCACTGCAAGCTCTGCCTCCCGGGTTCACACCATTCTCCTGCCTCAGCCTCCTGTGTAGCTGGGGCTAAAGGTGTCTGCCACCATGCCCGGCTAATTTTTTGTACTTTTAGTAGAGACAGAGTTTCACCATGTTAGTCAGGATGGTCTCTATCTCCTGGCCTCGTGATCCACATGCTTCGGCCTCCCAAGTGCTGGGATTACAGGTGTAAGCCACCGTGCCCGGCCTAATGTTTGTATTTTTAGTAGAGATGGGGTTTCTCTATGTTGGCCAGGCTGGTCTCGAACTCCTGACCTCAGGTAATCTGCCCGTCTCAGTCTGCCAAAGTGCTTGGATTACAGGTGTGAGCCACCGTGCATGGCCAGGTTTCTTTTTTTATTTTTTATTTTTTTGAGACAGTTTTGCTCCTTACCCCAGGCTGGAGTGCAGTAGTACAATCTTGGCTCACCACAACCTCTACTTGCCAGGTTCAAGCGATTCTCCTGCCTCAGCCTCCCAAGTAGCTGGGACTACAGGCACCTGCCACCACACCCAGCTAATTTTTGTATTTTTAGTAGAGGCAGGGTTTCACCATGTTGGCTGGGCTAGTCTCAAACTCCTGACCTCAAATGATCCACCCACTTCAGCCTCCCAAAGTGCTGGTGTGAGCCACTGCGCCCGGCCAGGTTTCATTTTAAATATTTTCTATGATGGTGTTCCCTTAAGATCATTTTAAATATTACGATATGTGTATTAGTCTTTCTAAATTCATCTGAATATAAGAGATATTAGAATTAGAATTATAGATCTGACAGATAAGAAAATATTTAGAAATACAGTCATCCTAGAAGTTTTCTACAAAACATTTAAAATTCTTATAAACTTCACTTGACTCTTTCTCAACTGATAAATGGTTTCAAATTATAATTTGAATTTTAAATTGAAGCAATATGAATTCTACAGAATACTGATAAATAAAAATTGATATCAACTAAGAGAAACTAAGATTTCTAAAAAATAACAGCTACTTTGTTTATACTGGAAGATCTACTTCATTTCTCTCATGCTATTTTAATATATTTTTTAATACATGGATATAATAATACTCAATTGATCATTAACTTTTTTTTTTGAGATGGAGTGTCATCGTGCCAGTGCAGTGGCACAATCTCAGCTCACTGCAACCTCTGCCTCCTGGGTTCAAGTGATTCTCCTGCCTCAGCCTCCTAAGCAGCTGGCATTATAGGCGTGTGCTACCACACCCGGCTAATTTTTGTGTTGTTAGTAGAAATGGAGTTTTGTCATGTTGGCCAGGCTGTTCTTGAACTCCTGACCTCAGGTGATCCACCCTCCTCAGCCTCTCAAAGTGCTGGGATTACAGACGTGAGCTACCGCACCCGGCCTGGCCATAAACTTTTGATGGGCTCATGAACCAAAACCTAAGCCTAAATTTCTGCTTCATTTTTTCTAAGAATATTTTACTAATTTGTCCAACCTAAGGTTTTTCCTGTACTCCTCAATTTCCTTCTCAGAAGCATACATTTCAATAAAGTTTAATTAGATAAATCCATTTAATGTCATGTTTCAATGACATTTTTCACATTACTTCCTTCTTGGCAGTCTCCCTTTAATCACCGAGCACTTTTATTTTAAAGTTTTTGCACTAAACATGGTCTTATTTAAATGAAACAGAAGAGTACTAGAAAAGGGATATTCCTGTTATGTTATGGTTTGTGGATTCCAGTAGTTCATCTGCACATGTAATATCCAATGACTCCTTTTTTCCATAGTTGCTAAATATTTAAGTAAACCATAACCATATGTGAAGTTTCAATTATATTTGCCCACACTGGATTAAGTGTGCTTTATCAACTTGTATTATAAACAAAACAACTAAAATTACACCTACTTATTGCCATTATAATTCATAGTTACCATCCTCTTTAAGGTGCTTCCAATTCATCCATTTTGTTGCTTTTTTACACATTTTAGCCATTTGTGTCAATTGTAGTGCCTGGTCATTTTTTCTCATTAATTGTTGCTCAAATGCAATTCTGAAAGAATCTGCCATCATGTAAGCTTCTTCTTTACTCTTCTGCAAAAGTTCCAACTGGTTTTGAAAGAAAGTTTGGGAGGTGTTAGAGGCAAAACCAGAGCAATTCTTGCTGAATCAAATTAACACATGCAATCTCCCCGCCTAGCACTGGTCTATTGCCTGTGTTTGATCTAGTTTATCTGCTTACACTAATTAATACTTGCTACTTCTGCAGCAGCAATTTACTCTGATCCAGATTATCAGCAGTTTCCCTTGTGATGCCTGTCAACTGCCTGGTAATCTAACCCCTGGACCTCACTACCCCACGCAGGCCCTGTGTGTGTGTCCTGCTAAGTCCTTGGAGAAAGGGCCCAGCATGAAAGATAGGAGGATGCCAAAGGCTGCATTTCAACTCAGCTTTGGCCATTCCAGACCACAACACTGAAAATAATGATGAATACCACCTTTCAAATACTTCTCATAGATGACCTTGACTTTGATCAATGTAATCTCATGTTTTTCTTTTTCTTTTCTTCTACTTTCTCCTTCTCCTTCTTCTTCTTTTTTTCTTTTTAACGGAGACTTGCTCTGTCACCCAGGCTGGAGTACAGTGTCACGATCTCAGCTCACTGCAACCTCCGCCTCCTGGGTTCAAGCAATTCTCCTGCCTCAGTCTCCCGAGGAGCTGGGACTACAGGCACATGTTGCCATGCCTGGCTAATTTTTTGTATTTTAGTAGAGATGGGGTTTCACTGTGTTGCCCAGGCTGGTCTCGAACTCCTGAGCTCAGGCAATCCGCCTGCCTCAGCCTCCCAAAGTGCTGGGTTTACAGGCATAAGCCACCACGCCCGGCCTTTTTTTGTTTTTGTTTTTGAGACAGGCTCTCTCACTCTGTCACCCAGGCTAGAGTGCACTGGTGTGAACATAGCTCACTGTAACTGTGACGTCTTAGGCTCAAGTGATTCTCCCACCTCGGCCTCCCAAAGTGCTGGGATTACAGGCGTAACCCATTGTCCCCTCATGTTTTTCTTAATGAATGGCTACTGTCCAACTGTTGGCTTTCCTATATACTTTAAAGACTTTATTTTGGCTGGGCATGGTGGCTCATACCTGTAATCCCAGCACTTTGGGAGGCCGAGGCGGGAGGATCATGAGGTCAGGAGTTCAAGACCAGCCTGGCCAACACAGTGAAAGCCCATCTCTACTAAAAATACAAAAATTAGCCGGGAGTGGTGGCAGGCGCCTGTAAGCCCAGCTACTCAGGAGCCTGAGGCAGAGAATCACCTGAACCCAGGAGGCGGAGGTTGCAGTGAGCCGAGATTGCACCACTACATTCCAGCCTGGGCGAGAGAGTGAGACTCCGTCTTAAAAAAAACAAAAAAAACAAAAAAACCACGTTAATTTTTAAAAATTTAATTGTGTCCTATTTTATTCTATTTTAAGTTCTAGGATACAGGTGCAGGATGCAGGTTTGTTACCTAGGTAAACGCGTGCCATGGTGGTTTGCCACGCCTAAGGACTTTAAATTCCATACCTTCAATAAAGGTAAAACATTTTAGAATTATGGTCTATGTACTACTGTATGTATACGTAAAGATCAAATATAATGGCAGCTATCATTTGAATTAATGTCTGGCATGTTCCTGGTGCTGTGCTAAACATGTTATGTCTATTTCCTCACAAAAACCATCCAAGGTAGTTATTACCCTCTACTTAACATAGTAGGAAAACTGAGACCTACCCTGTCCAAAGCCACACAGCTACTAAATGGTGGAGCAAAGATGCAAACCTAGGTCTGGCTGGTACAAAGGTTCCTTTCACTGTGCTTTGCTGCTGCTGTTCAAATACACTCCATGCTTATCTCTCCATTAATCAGTGTTGCTGATCCTAGTGATTTGAAGCATAAATGTACATTTTCCTTCTATTATATAGTAATTTTAGGGCCATGTACAGATGAGAACAATATAAATTTTAGGAATATTAATTATACACTTAGGCAAACGACTTCAGGCTTCAAATATCATGCCAAGTACTTTTTTTTTTTTTTTTTTTTTTTTTTGGAGAAGGAGTTTCGCTCTTGTTGCCTAGGCTGGAGTGCAGTGGTGTAATCTCGGCTCACTGCAACCTTTGCCTCCCCAGTTCAAGGGATTCTCCTGCCTCAGCCTCCCAAGTAGCTGGGATTACAGGTGCCTGCCAACACACCTGGCTAATTTTTTGTGTTTTTAGTAGAGACATGGTTTCACCATGTTGGCCAGGCTGGTCTTAAACTCCTGACCTCAGGTGATCTGCCTGCCTTAGCCTCCCAAAGTGCTGGGATTACAGACGTGAGCCCCTGCACCCTGTCCCAAGTACTATTAATATTTGTATTTTGGAACCAGGTAAACAAAATCCAGTTGATAAGCTGATGCTATCACATAAAAACTAAGCATAAGTTCCATAGTCAATAACTACTAAAATGAAGTTAATTATTGCAAACATGTCCATTTATGCTGCTATTAACAGAGAAACAAAACTAAAGCTTTTGCTGTTGCGATAATGCAATACCTCTTGTTTGAGCTGAAGAAGCAGTTTCCGAGTGGACGCTGCCATTCTGGCACAAGAACAGGGGCTCCCTCCGGGCCCATGACAAAGGCAGGCTCCGAGGACTGCAAGCTTTGGATTGAAAAACATTGCTCCTGTTACTAAGTGTTGCACTGTTTTAGCCGCACACAAACACGGGGGCATTTATGCACATACCCATGCACACTACTACTCAGGCATCTGATCCAAAAAAACTGGAAAGAAAAAAAAAATAGAAGAAAGCTGAGACTGGGATCTTAGAATACAAATGGAAATTAACTACAAACAACGAAAAGAATGTCATGATTTGGAACACAGAAGGGAATTTCACTTTCCTTCATCTCACTCTTAAAACCTTTAATCCTGGCACCACTCTCCTATAGGTCTGAGTCCTTGGCAGGAGTTTAGCCTAACAATATGGTTAACACTAACATCCACAGCACACCTTTCCTGTGACAGTGGCCCTGATGCCCGGCATTCACTACTGCCAATTTCCTCTAAGGAGAGTCATTTACTCAGAAATGCCAAGGGAATTTAAATATATCAATGAGAAAAACAGTCATCCCTCCACTCCTAAAAAAATTTCTTTAAATATGATTCATTCCTGTGTAGAAGAATAGAACTTTAGCACCATCCAAACTTATGCCAAGGATGAAGTTAAGCCCTGGAGACTGAGTCAGGCAGCATGTTTGAAATTCTGCTTCTAGGCCGGGCGCGGTGGCTCAAGCCTGTAATCCCAGCACTTTGGGAGGCCGAGATGGGCGGATCACGAGGTCAGGAGATCGAGACCATCCTGGCTAACACGGTGAAACCCCGTCTCTACTAAGAAATACAAAAAATAGCCGGGCGAGGTGGCAGCGCCTGTAGTCCCAGCTACTCGGGAGGCTGAGGCTGGAGAATGGCGTGAACCCGGGAGGCGGAGCTTGCAGTGAGCTGAGATCTGGCCACTGCACTCCAGCCTGGGCTACAGAGCGAGACTCCGTCTCAAAAAAAAAAAAAAAAAAAAAAAAGAAATTCTGCTTCTAGATTAGAGTAACCCTCTTCCTTGTTGCTCTCGTTCTGTAAATGAGGAGGAGAGACCAGAGACCAGACCTTTCTGCTTCCATCACTGACCTCTGTTATAGATTAGCTGTCTTATTTTCCTATACCTAACTCAGACTAGATGACTTCCAAATGAACCCCAGGGCTGTTACATTTTCAGTGTGGAATGTTAAATATACCTTCCCCAAAAGAAAACAATCACCTCAACTAATAAGATCTCTGTAACTATGCACTAAACCATAGCATCAAAAGATGTTGGAATTCTGTTAAACTTCCCTAAACATTGTCCATATAAGCCAGCCCAAACTTCTACACTTTAGAACACCAGCTGGTTTTTATGTTTTTTTTTTTTTGAGACAGAGTCTCGCTCTGTCACCCAGGCTGGAGTGCAGTGGCACAATCTCAGCTCACTGCAAGCTCCACCTCCCGGGTTCACACCATTGTCCTGCCTCAGCCTCCCGAGTAGCTGGGACTACAGGCGCCCGCCACCATGCCCGGCGAATTTTTTTAGTAGAGACGGGGTTTCACCTTGTTAGCCAGGATGGTCTCGATCTCCCAACCTCGTGATCTGCCTACCTTGGCCTCCCAAAGTGCTGGGATTACAGGCGTGAGCCACCACGCCCGGCCTAAAACACTGACTTCTTTGGAATCTGTGCCTCCCTGGGTGATCCATCCTCAACTTTTGTGCTTGAATAAACTCTTTAAACTAGATTCTGGCCAGGCGTGGTGGCTCATGCCTGTAATCCCAGCACTTTGGCAAGCCAAGGCAGGTGGATGACCTGAGGTCAGGAGTTCGACACCAGCCTGACCAACATGGTGAAACCCCATCTCTACTGAAAATATAAAAATTAGCCAGGCGTGGTGGCTCATGCCTGTAATCCCAGCTACTTGGGAGGCTGAGGCAGGAGAATCGCTTGAACTCAGGAAGCAGAGGTTGCAGTGAGCTGAAACCGTGCATTGCACTCCACCCTGGGCAACAAGAGTGAAACTCTGTCACAAAAATAAATAAATAATAGATTCTGATCCCTTTGATTATTTTTGGTTGACACTTGGTTGACCACTGTAGTTTGAAGAAAAGTAGTATAATAATTTTACTTTTTAAAACTCCACTTTAAAAGCTAACCACAAGTGGGCCAGGCATGGTGGCTCATGCCTGTAATCTCTGCACTTTGGGAGGCTGAGGCGGGTGTATCACCTGAGTTCAGGAGTTCGAGACCAGCCTGATCAACATGGTGAAACACCACCTCTACTAAAAAATATAAAAATTAGCTGGGCATGGTGGTGGGTGCCTGTAATCCCAGCTACTCGGAAGGCTGAGGCAGGAGAATCGCTTGAACCCGGGAGGTGGAGGTTGCAGTGAGCTGAGATTGTACCATTGTACTCCAGCCTGGGCAACAGAGCAAGACTCCGTCTCAAACAGAAAGCTAACCACAAATACTTTCCCAACATATTCCAGTATGTACCAATTTCACAGGGGCATCATACAACATAGTGCACCATATATTTTATTTTATTCTTATTTATTTATTTTTGAGACGGAATCTCGCTCTGTCACCTAGGCTGGAGTGCAGTGGTGCAATCTCAGCTCCCTGCACCTTCTGCCTCCCAAGTTCAAGCTGAGATTATAGGCATGTGCCAACATACCCAGCTAATTTTTTTGTTGTTGTTATATTTTTAGTAGAGATGGGGTTTCACCATGGTGGTCAGGCTGGTCTCGAATCCCTGACCTCAAATGATCCACCTGCCTCAGCCTCCCAAAATGCTGGGATTATAGGTATGAGCCACTGCAGCCAGCCTGTGCCATATTTATTTACTTATTTATTTATTTTTTTGAGAGGGAGTTTTGCTCTTGTTGCCCAGGCTGGAGTGCAATGGCGTGATCACGGCTCACCGCAACCTCAGTCTCCCAGGTTCAAGCAATTCTCCTGCCTCAGCCTCCCAAGTAGCTGGGATTAAAGGCATGCGCCACCACACCAGGCTAATTTTGTATTTTTAGTGAAGACGGGGTTTCTCCATGTTGGTCAGGCTGGTCTCAAACTCCTGACCTCAGGTGATCTGCCTGCCTCTGCCTCCCAAAGTGCTGGGATTACAGACATGAGCCACTGCGCCCGGCCCATATATTTTAAAGTTTCATATGGGCTAGGTGTGGTGGCTCACACCTGTAATCCCAGCACTTTGGGAGGCAGAGGCAGGCAGATAGCTTGAGCCCAGGAGTTTGAGACCAGCCTGGGCAACATGAGACCTTGTCTCTACAAAAAAAAAGAAAAAAAATTAGCTGGGTGTGATAGTGGTGTGCACCCATAGTCCCAGCTATTTGGGAGGCTGAGGTCAGAGGATCACCTGAGCCCAGGAGGTCTAAGCTGCAGAGAGCCATGATTGTGCCACTGTACTCCAGCCTGAGCTACAGAGTGAGGCCCTGTCTCAAAAACAAAACAAAACCAAAAAAAAAAAAAATTAAAGTTTTGTGTGGAATTTACTATAAAATTGTTATCTAAGCATCTTCCTGTTGCTGTACATTTCACATGGATGAGCTGACATAAAATATAATCCTATTTTAGAGGCTTTTCAGAGAGTAAAATTCCACTGCCTCCCTTAGTGTAAAGGCCATTTCAGAACATTCTTTCTCACATCAGCGATAACCGTGAGGCACGGGGTGAGCTTTCAGTTGAGCTGAATGTACAAATGGTGGATCTGTGGCAGAAAGGTCTTTTCCCTTTTCATTTTCCTACTCCTGATAACCGCCCATGCCTAAGTTGCCAAAAGCAAGCAAGACCTGGGAAGGGCCAATATAAATCATGACAGGTTTCGGCCAGGACCCCTGACTCCCAGTGCTACTTCTTACCTCAGTGCTCCCTCATCAGCTGGGTCAGGGCCCTTGTTCCTGCCTGGCTGGAGGTAAGGCTGGCCCACAGTCTACTCAAGAGTATCATAAAACACCCTGTCCCTAAACTTTCTTTAAGCTGTTTCTTGTATTTTTTTTTTTTTTTCTTTTTGCTATTACACTAGTTTTCCACCCATGGCAGCAGAACAGGGTGTTCAAAAGCGCAGACTCTAAGCTCAGTCTACAGGCTGCAAATCCCAGCTCCACGACACACTAGCTGTGCGGCACCAGGCAAATTACTTAACCCCTCAATGCCTCTGTTACCTCATTTGTGAAGTGGGGATTATAACAGTACCCACTTTATAGGGTAGTTGTGTGGACTAAATATATCAATGTATGTAAAGCACTTAGAACATCATCTAAACTTGTTCAGGACTTTGCAGGTATTTGCTATTATTATTACCAATTTTTCCTAAGTTCTACAATAAGTGCATGGCTGCCCCCTCTCACTCTACTGCTCCATTATTTTTGTATGAGTCCCAGGCCCCTTCTGACCTCATTAGCCAAACTCCCACATTGCCAGCCATTGGCATTGCACCAGCAGATTTTTGTTCTGAACCTGGCTTTACCACAGATTGACCTTGCCACCTCAGGAAAGTAACTGAACTAATTTGAGCCTTAGTTTCCTCTTCTCTAAAATGGGGATAACACCTGCTTTGCAGCCCTCACAAGACTCCAATGAAGATCAGATACAACAATGTGTACGAAAGCACTCAAATGGTAAGCCCCGACCCAGGTGTGAGACATTACCAACACAGCTTCTGCTAGGACCGTAAAGATAAGAAATAAATGGGGCAGAAGTGGCCAGCACATGCCCTCATGTCCAAGAATGTCCTGTATGAAGGGCATGGAACCAGCAAGACTGGAAGAGCCGACCTGGGCAAACCCAGGGGCCTCTCTCACTCTCATCCTCAAATTGCTAAGTATGTGCTATCCTAGAACGTGTACACAAAGGCAATGGGGCAAAGAAAAGGGAAGTAGAAAATGTCCCTTGTGTCCAGCTTTTCCACATGCTTACCTACCTCAAGACCTGAAGCCTCTGCAAAGCCACTTCTATCACAGCACATGTTTTCCTGAGCCATCTTCTGCTGTTTGATATCAAGCATGGCAAGGGCCTCCAAATACTGTTGATTCAAAACTAGGAAGGGCCATATGAGAAAATATTCATTATGAAGCCTAACTCCAGCCTTATCCAATCTAGTTACCCCAACATCACATATTCATTTCGTACAAGCAGTACACTACCCACAAGATCTGGCTCCATTCAGAAAACCTATCTGATAGAATAGTGAGTATCATGTAAGATCATATATATATGTAATACTAGATGAGATGATGTCATTTCCATGTATGGAAAAGCATCTTAACTTTGCAACTGAAGTCGGATTCCTATTTCCTCTTGGAAACTTTGAAGGATTTTCCAAAAGGGAATGTGTAAAAGCAAATTATTCAGAGACTTTATGGTTAGTGAGAAAACTGGATGGTGAGATCTCATATATTGTATTCCTGTCAGACATACCAGCTATCCAAGCTCTATCAGGTTTTTGTTTTAGGAGTTTTCACAAGAAGATCTCAAAGCAAACATTTAGAACAAGAGGGGTCCTGCTGTCTACTGGGGAGCAGAAAACAGTCTTTTCCCCGTCACTGCAGGGTGGAGTGTAGGACAGAAGGGGAGGACTTGTGATTGTGAGCAGCTTCTGTCCTGAACTTATCTAACACAGGAGGCATCCTTATCAGCTGGAGTCCCTGGTGCTGAGAAGCACCAGCTGTGTGTGCAGATTTCAGCTGGAGGCATTTATACGACTCAGCTAAGACACAGCATAAAGTGCTGCTCTCAGCCCCAGGACCTAATTTAGAGCTTTTTTTGTCCTTTTCTTCTTTTTTTCCTTTCTTTTCTTTGTTTAAGAGACAGGGTCTTGCTCTGTCACCCAGGCTGGAGTGCAGTGGTCCAATCATAGCTCACTGCAACTTCAAACTCCTGGGCTCCAGGGATCCTCTCACCTTCACCTCCCAAGTAGCCAGGAAGTTGCAGTGAGGCGAGATTGCACCACTGCACTCCAGCCTGGGCGACAGAGCAAGACTCCCTCTCCAAAAAAAGCCAGGTGCATGCTACCATGCCTGGCTAATTTTTGTTTATTTTTTGTAGAGGAGAAGTCTCGTTATGTTGCCCAAGTTGGTCTAGGACTCCTGGCCTCAAGCTATCCTCTCCCCTTGGCCTCCCATAGCACTGGCATTACAGGCATGAGCAACAGTGCCTGGCTTGTGTTTTGTCCTCTTCAAGCCACCTCTTTAATTTCTTTTTTTTTTTTTTTTTTTTTTTTGAGACAGAGTCTCACTCTGTCGCCCGGGCTGGAGTGCAGTGGCCGGATCTCAGCTCACTGCAAGCTCCGCCTCCCGGGTTCACGCCATTCTCCTGCCTCAGCCTCCCGAGTAGCTGGGACTACAGGCGCCCACCACCGCGCCCGGCTAATTTTTTGTATTTTTTAGTAGAGACGGGGTTTCACCGTGTTAACCAGGATGGTCTCAATCTCCTGACCTCGTGATCCGCCCGTCTCGGCCTCCCAAAGTGCTGGGATTACAGGCTTGAGCCACCGCGCCCGGCCAACCTCTTTAATTTCTGCTAAGAAGAAAGAACTAGCCTCTTCTCTAAGTTTTTAGGGCTGGGTGCAGGGGCTCACATCTGTGATCCCAGCACTTTTGGAGGCAAAGGTGGGAGGATTGCTTGAGCCCAGGAGTTGAGCCCTCACAAAGTGAGGCACCCCCATCTCTACAAAATTTTTTTTTTAATGTTGCACTTTGGGAGGCCGAGGCAGGCGGATCACGTGAGGTCAGGAGTTCAAGACCAGCCTGGTCAACATGGTGAAACCCCGTCTCTACAAAAAGACAAAAATATTAGCTGGGCATGATGGCAGGTGCCTATAATCCCAGCTACGTGGGAGGCCAAGGTGGAAGAATCACTTGAACCCGGGAGGAGGTTGCAGTGAGGTGAGATTGCACCACTGCACTCCAGCCTGGGTGACAAGAGTGCGACTCCATCTAAAAAAAAAAAAAAAAAAAAAAAAAAAAAATATATATATATATATATATATATATATATATATATATATATATATAAAATCTGGGCATGGTGGTGGGTGTCTGCAATCCCAGCTACTCAGGAAGTGGAGGCAGGAGAATCACTTGAACCTGGGAGGCGGAGGTCATAGTGAGCTAAGATTGTGCCACTGCACTCCAGTCTGGGTGACAGAGTGAGATTCTGTCTCAAAATAATAATAATAATAATAATATACTTTTTAATTAGCTGGACATGGTGGAACACGCCTGTAGTACCAGCAACTTGGGAGGCTGAGGTGGGAGGATCTCTTGAGCCCAGAAAGTGGAGGTTGCAGTGAACTGAGATTGTGTTACTGTGCTCCAAACTGGGCAACAGAGCAAGACCCTGTGTGAAAATAAATAAATAAATAAATAAATAAATAAATAAATAAATAAATAAATAAAATATGTAAAAAGTTAACATCATGTCAGACACAGTGACTCACGCCTGTAATCCCAGCACTTTGGGAGGCCAAGATGGGTGGATCATTTGAGGTCAGGAGTTTGAGACCAGCCTGGCCAACATGGTGAAACCCTGCCTCTACTAAATATACAAAAATTAGCCAGGCATGGTGGTGGGCACCTGTAGTCCCAGCTACTCGGGAGGCTGAGGCAGGAGGATCGCTTGAACTGGGAGGTGGAGGTTGCAGTAAGCTGAGATGGCACCACTGCACTCCAGCCTGGGCAACAGAGTGAGATTCCGTCTCAAAAAATAAAAGGCTAGGTGCGGTGGCTCACGCCTGTAATCCCAGCACTTTGGGAGGCCGAGGCAGGCAGATCACGAGGTCAGGAAATTGAGACCGTCCTGGCCAAAATGGTGAAACCCCCATCTCTACTAAAAATACAAAAATTAGCTGGGCATGGTGGCGTGCACCTGTAATCCCAGCTATTCAGGAGGCTGAGTCAGAAGAATTGCTTGAACCCAGGAGGTGGAGGTTGCAGTGAGCCAAGATTGAGCCACTGCACTCCAGCCTGGCGACAGAGTGAGACTCCATCTCAAAAAAAAAAAAAAAAAAAGGTAACATCAACTATCTTAGTATCCTTGCATCACTTTCATCATAAGGTAGACCATTATATAAGAGATATATAACATACAAATTATACACACACATATATATATATATCATTTCTACTTAGGTTCTTCAAATATCAGGTGCTCTATCATTTTGCTTCAAGTGAAAACTAAATAAAAAGGAGAAAATGGTGAGAAATTGCTTAATGGGTATGAGATTTTACTTTGGAGTACTGGAACTGTCTGGAACTAGACAGAGGTGGTGGTTAGGCAACTTTGTGAAAGCCACTGAATTGCTGATTTATTTTCTCGAGACAGAGTTTCGCTCTGTCACCCAAGCTGCAGTGCAGTGGCACAATCACTGCTCACTGCAGCCTCAACCTCCTGGGCTCCAGCAATCCTCCCACTTCAGCCTCCCAAGTAGCTGGGACTACAGGCCAGTGCCACCACATCTGGCTAATTTTGGTTTTTCTGTTGTTATTTGTTCAGTTTTTTTGTTTGTTTGTTTGTTTTTGAGACGGAGTCTCGCTCTGTCGCCCAGGCTGGAGTGCAGTGGTACAATCTCAGCTCACTGCAAGCTCCGCCTCCCGGGTTCCAGCAATTCTCCTGCCTCAGCCCCCCGAGTAGCTGGGACTACAGGTGCCCGCCACCATGCCCGGCTAATTTTTTATATTTTTAGCAGAGATGGGGTTTCACTGTGTTAGCTAGGATGGTCTCGATCTCCTGACCTCGTGATCCGTCCACCTCAGCCTCCCAAAGTACTGGGATTACAGGTGTGAGCCACGACACCCGGCCTGTTTGTTTAATAGAAACAAGATTTTGCAGGCCGGGCGCGGTGGCTCATGCCTGTAATCCCAACACTTTGGGAGGCTGAGGTGGGCGGATCACGAGGTCAGGAGATCGAGACCATCCTGTCTAACCCGGTGAAACCCCGTCTCTGCTAAAAATATAAAAAATTAGCCAGGCATGGTGGTGGGCGCCTGTAGTCCCAGCTACTTGGGAAGCTGAGGCAGGGGAATGGCGCGAACCTGGGAGGCGGAGGTTGCAGTGAGCCATGATTGCGCCACTGCACTCCAGCCTGGGCGACAGAGTGAGACTCTGTCTCAAAAAAAAAAAAAAAGAAACAAGGTTTTGCTATGTTGCCCAGGCTGGCCTCAAATTCCTAAGCTCAAGGTATCCTCCTGCCTTGGCCTCACAAAGTTCTGGGATTACAGGCATGAGTCACTGTGCCTGGCAAGAATTGTTCACTTTTTTTTTTTTTTTTAATAGATGGAGTCTGACTCTGTTGTCCAGGCTGGAGTGCAGAGGCACAATCTTGGGTCACTGCAACCTCCACCTCCAGAGTAAAAACGATTTGCCTGCCTCAGCCTAATGAGTAGTTGGGACTACAGGTGTGCACCACCATGCCTGGCTAATTTTTGTATTTTTGGTAGAAATTGAGTTTCATCATGTTGGCCAGGCTGGTCTTGAACTCCTGACCTCAGATGATCTGCCCGCTTTGGCCTCCCAAAGTGCCGGGATTACAAGTGTGAGCTACTGCACCCAGCCAGGAACTGTTCACTTTTAAATAGTTTCATGTTGTGTGAATTTCACCTTGATAAATGTTCTTAAATTTAAAAAACCTAAATGATACATTTATTCCATTATGCTTAATGTATATTATTTCAAAATACTAGCATGTTATCTTTATTGATACATGTGCTCTTAATACAAAAATCATCATTACCTGCATTGTCAGACTTTAGCATTTTAATTTCTTCTGTTTTCACTTTCAAATTCTCTTTGAGGACTGCATTTTCACAGTTTAGCCTGGAAAAAAGTAGCCTTCAAATAACTAAAACATTAAAACTTCCTTGCTGAGTGAGAATATTTTTATTGCCATAATTGGAACACAAAAATCTAAATATAGTTTTTCCTACTTCAAAATAGTCTGGAATTTACATGTATCACAAAAATAAAAACAATTTAAAGGAATGTGGTAAGTTTTTTTTTTTTTTTTTTGAGATGGAGTCTCACTCGTGTCATCCAGGCCGGAGTGCAGTGGCGCAATCTCAGCTCACTGCAACCTCCACCTCTTGGGTTCAAGTGATTCTCCTGCCTCAGCCTCCCAAATAGATGGGATTATAGGTGTCTGCCACCACACTCAGCTAATTTTTGTATTTTTAGTAGAGACGGGGTTTCACCATGTTGGCCAGGCTGGTCTCAAACTCCTGACTTCAAGTGATCAGCCCGCCTCAGCCTCCCAAAGGGCTGGGATTACAGTTGTGAGCCATAATGCCGAGCCAAGATTTTAAACATACTCCTTTTTTTCTTTTTGAGACAGAGTCTCGCTCTTTTACCTAGGCTGGAGTGCAGTCGTGTGATTTCGGCTCACTGCAACCTCTGCCTCCCAGGTTCAAGTGATTCTCCTGCCTCAGCCTCCTGAGTAACTAGGATTAGAGGCACCTGCCACACCTGGCTAATTTTCATATTTTAGTAGAAAAGTGGTTTCACCACGTTGGCCGGGTTGATCTCAAACTCCTGACTTCAAGTGATCTGCCTGCCTCGGCCTCCCAAAGTGCTGGGATTACAGGCGTGAGCCACCGCACCCAGCCTAAACATACTCTTAACCCTTCTTAGTTGAGACATAATCAGAACCAGAAATATTTCTAAGCCATCCATTTTGCATACTCATTCTCTTTACTTAATAACCATTTGAGTATCAACTATATGCTTAGGTCACCTTCAGAAACGTATATACATAGGTCTTCATGTAAACTATGGACTTCGGGTAATAATGATGTATCAACATTGGTTATAAATAATGTACCATTCTGGTGGGGGATGTTGTTAGTGGGGGAGGCTGTGTACATGAGAGATCCCTGTACCTTCTGCTCAATTTTGCTGTGAATCTATAACTGCTCTAAACAACAACAACAACAACAACAAAGTATTTCATGAGAAAAAAAGATCCATAGATACATAGGGTACACCGATGTTCATAGCAGCATCATGCAAAATAGCCAAAAGGTAGAGTTAACTCAAGTGTCCATCAGGAATGAATGGATAAACAAAATGGCATACACACCTAACATGGAATATTATTCAGTCTTTTTTTTTTGGATACAAGGTCTCGCTCTGTCACCCAGGCTAGAGTGCAGTGGCCCAGCCTCAGGTCCCTGTAGCCTCCACCTCCTGGGTTCAAGCGATTCTCCTGCCTCAGTCTCCTGAGTAGCTGGGATTACAGGTGCGTGCCACCATGCCCAGCTAATTTTTGTATTTTTGGTAGAGACAGGGTTTCACCACATTGGCCAGGTTGGTCTAGAACTCCTGGCCTCCAGTAATCCGCCTGCCTCAGCCTCCCAAAGTGCTGGGATTATATAGAGAGCCAAAAGCCGGAGGATCAAACAGCAAACTGTTCATCATGAATGCAGGATGTGGGCAAACTTAAACTGCAACTGTCACCAGAAGGTTTGCTGAGGGCAGTCACTCTCTGGTGCCATGTTCCTTGAGGTTATCTACTGGAACATCTGGAGACTACTGTTCAAAGAATGCAGTTGTGCAAGCCTGCACCGAGTCAAGCAGCTGACTGACAACCACCTCCTCCCTATCTCCTTTTTTTTTTTTTTTTTTTTTTTTTTGAGACGGAGTCTCACGCTGTTGCCCAGGCTGGAGTGCAGCGGCGCGATCTCGGCTCACTGCAAGCTCCGCCTCCTGGGTTCACGCCATTCTCCTGCCTCAGCCTCCTGAGTAGCTAGGACTACAGGCGCCCGCCACCGCGCCCGGCTAATTTTTTGTATTTTTAGTAGAGACGGGGTTTCACTGTGGTCTCGATCTCCTGACCTTGTGATCCGCCCGCCTCGGCCTCCCAAAGTGCTGGGATTACAGGCTTGAGCCACCGCGCCCGGCCTTTTTTTTTTTTTTTTTTTTTTTTTTTTTGAGACGGAGTCTCGCTCTGTCGCCCGGGCTGGAGTGCACTGGCGCGATCTCGGCTCACTGCAAGCTCCGCCTCCCGGGTTCCCGCCATTCTCCTGCCTCAGCCTCCCGAGTAGCTGGGACTACAGGCGCCCGCCACCTCGCCCGGCTAATTTTTTTGTATTTTTTTAGTAGAGACGGGGTTTCACCCTGTTAGCCAGGATGGTCTCGATCTCCTGACCTCGTGATCCACCCGTCTCGGCCTCCCAAAGTGCTGGGATTACAGGCTTGAGCCTATCTCCTTTACTCAATAAATATGAATAGCGCTAAAAGCTCAGGGCCCTTGTTCACTAGAGCAAGGAGCACCCTGACCCCTTCTTCCAAATATACTCTTTTGTCTTTATTTTTATTCCCACATTCGTCCCCCTTTGTTCAGTCCAACAGGGATTGGGGCCACGATAGGATTACAGTTGTGAGCCAAGACGCCCAACTGAAATGACTGACTTTAGAGTAAGTGTATAATTTAAAGTTATTAAATAAACTCATACAAATAAAAGAGTTGTTCCAAAGAAATTTTTTCTCTCTTTGGAGCTGATTGTCAGAACATAAAAATTTACTATCTTAACCATCTTATTTTTCATCTTTTTTTTTTTTTTTTTTTAACAAGATGAGGATCTTACTGTGTCATCTAGGCTAGTTTTGAACTCCTGAACCAAAGCAGTCCTCCCACTTCATTCTCCCTAAGTGCTGAAATTACAAGTGTGAGCCATCATGCCCAGCCCCTCAAAAGATTTTTTTTGAAAACAACAAATAGTTCCAATTCCAAAATAATTCTTACACTGTATTTTAAGATAGAGTTTATACTATTTTGGTTTTTGTTTTTGTTTTATTTTTGAGACACGGACTCACTCTGTCATCCAGGCTGAAGTGCAGTGGCGCGATCATGGCTCATTGCAGCCTCCGACTCCCAGGCCCAAGTGATCTTCACACCTCAGCTTTCCATGTAGTTGGGGCTACAGGTGCAAGCCACCACACCCAGCTACTTTTTGTATTTTTGTAGAGATAGGGTTTCAACATGTTGCCCAGGCTGGTCTCAAACTCCTGGACTCAAGTGATCCTCCTGCCTCAGATTCCCAAAGTGCTGGGATTACATGTGTGAGCCACTACACCCAGCCTATGCTTTTTTTTTTTTTTTTTTTCTTGAAGGAAAATTAACTCTAACAGAAAAATATGTGACTAGTTAGTGGCTAAGCAATAAAAATTTTACAATCTTTTGCACTCGGCTCAAAGAAGAAAGCATAAATTACTTTTGAATTACATACATTTTAAAGGTTGTCAAAGAAAAATAATGGAGTAATATACAAACCTGTCATATTTGTGGATCCAAGATTCTTCTATATTTTTAAATCTATTATGATCAAATTCTATTTCCCACTGCAACGCATTTATTTCCTATGGAAAGAAAATAGTACCTTCATGGCAAATTACTACAAATAAATCGTTTCAGGACATTGTGAATACCTGAAGTAAATCATATAATCAGTTCTCAGAAATGGTTTAAAGAGAAAAATTAAGTATTGCTCAAAAAGTATCTCTGACATTTGTAAACACATATAACATGCCTCTTTAGCACTCAAAACAACTCTGCCAAAACTCACTTAATATAGAAAAAATTTCAAATTGTTTGGCTTCAAAATTTGCTGGACTGCTACACCTAGATTTCTCAGTGCCCACCTCCGCTGCATGTAGAGACCTCAAGCAAAATCCACTTCTGGAAATCTTAGGTCAATGGCCCCATCAAAGGAGAACACACCAAGCACAGGAGACATGACCATCTAGGATGATTTCTAACTATCTTTATAGTGAAGATGAGATGGTCAGAAAGACGTATGTTCTGCCAGGCAAGGATAAGGATTAAAAAAAA
This sequence comes from Macaca nemestrina, assembly GCF_043159975.1. NCBI lineage: Eukaryota > Metazoa > Chordata > Mammalia > Primates > Cercopithecidae > Macaca > Macaca nemestrina. The sequence goes on along the minus strand of NC_092130.1, from coordinate 105,965,082 downwards.
AATTTTTTTAAGAAGAAAAATGGGCCGGGCGTGGTGGCTCACGCCTGTAATCCCAGCACTTTGGGAGGCCAAGGCGGGCGGATCACGAGGTCAGATCGAGACCATTCCGGCTAACGTGGTGAAATCCCGTCTCTACTAAAAACACAAAAAATTAGCTGGGTGTGGTGGTGGGCGCCTGTATTCCCAGCTACTCCAGAGGCTGAGGCAAGAGAATGGCATGAACCTGGGAGGCAGAGCTTGCAGCGAGTAGAGATCGCACCACTGCACTCCAGCCTGGGCGACAGAGTGAGACTCCATCTCAAAAAAAAAAAAAAAAAAAAAAAGCAGAAGAAGAAAAATGAGAAGTACCTATTTGGCAGGCCTCCTACTACCTTAACATAGGGAAATAAAAATAACCTGAATTCATTGTGCACATGACAGTCTGTTTTAGATTGCAAACTCCAAAAGGGAAGACCATCAGAACTGAAGCACACCTAGCAGAGGGTATGCACAAATGACAGATCCATTAGTATGGTGAGTTTAGGAAAACTATATTTAAAGTTTATTGAATTCAATAAGTCTACACTAAAAGCACCAAATACCTTCTTCAAGGATCTGTTTTGTTCCATAGTTTTTTGAAGCACTGCCTGCGTATGACTTGTGGCTTTGCCAAGTATTGCCTAAGAAAAATAAAACTAGCATCAGTATAAATTAAATTTGTAATTACTCCTCTGTACATCATGAAGTTCTCTTTTATTTTAAGGCAATGGAAAATTAAGATGAATTGAGATAAGAATTTCACAGTGACCACCTTTTATGGAGAGTCTGATAGTTCAAAAGTCGGGAGATCTTGGTTTGGCTCTTTTCCAATGAATGTGGGAATGAATGAATGAATTCCACACAAAGAAAGTGTTCAGAATAGTACTATTCATCAGTCATAAAGTGGAAACCACCTGATATGGTTTGGCTCTGTGACCCCACTCAAATCTCATCTTGAATTGTACTCCAATAATGCCCACATACTGTGGGAGGGACCCAGTGGGAGATAATTTGAATCAAGGGGGCAGTTTTACCCATACTGTTCTCATGGTAGTGAATAAGTCTCATCAGATCTGATGATTTTCTCAGGGGTTCCACTTTTGCATCTCTCTCATTTTCTCTTGCTGCTGCCAAGTATGAAGTGCCTTTCGCCTCCCGCCATGATTCTGAGGCCTCCCCAGCCATGTGGAACTGTAAGTCCAATTAAACCTCTTTTTCTTCCCAGTCTTGGGTATGTCTTTATCAGGAGCATAAAAATGGACTAATACAGTAATTTGGCACCAGTAGAGTGGGGCATTGCTGAAAAGATACCCAAAAACGTGGAAGCTACTTTGGAACTGGGTAACAGGCAGAGATTGGGACAGTTTGGAGGGCTCAGAAGAAGACAGGAAAATGTAGGAAAGATTGGAAGTTTCTAGATATTTGTTGAGTGTCTTTGACAAAAACACTGATAATGATATGGACAATGAAATCCAGGCTGAGGTGGTCTCAGATGGAGATGAAGAACTTGTTGAGAACTGGAGCAAAGGTGACTCTTGTTATGTTTTAGCAAAGAGATTTGTGGCATTTTGCCCCTGCCCTAGAGATTTGTGGAACTTGAGAGAGATGATTTAGAGTATCTGGTGGAAGAAATTTCTAAGCAGCAAAGCATTCAAGAGGTGGCTTGGGTACTGTTAAAGGTATTACGTTTTAAAAGGGAAGCAGAGCATAAAAGTTTGGAAAATTTGCAGCCTGACAATGCAATAGAAAAGAAAATCCCATTTTCTAAGGATAAATTTAAGCTAGCTGCAAATATTTGCATAAGTAATAAGGAGCCAAATGTTAATCCCCAAGATAATGGGGAAAATGTCTCCAGGGCATGTCAGAGACCTTTGCAGCAGCCTCTCCCATCACAGAGCCAGAAGTCTTGGAGGAAAAAATGATTTCATGGGCAGGGCCCAGGGTCCCCGTGCTGTGCGCAGTCTAAGGACTTGGTGCCCTATGTCCCAGCCACTCCAGCGGTGGCTGAAAGCAGCCAAGGTACAGCACAGTCTGTGAATATAGGGGGTGCAAGCCGCAAGCCTTGGCAGCTTCCACGTGATGTTGAGCCTGTGGGTACACAGAAGTAAAGAATCGGGGCTTGGGAACCTCCACTACATTTCAGAAGATGTATGGAAATGCCTGGATGTCCAGGCAGAAGTTTCCTGCAGGGATGGGGCTCTCATGGAGAACCTCTGCTAGGGTACTACAGAAGGGAAATGTGGGGTTGGAGCCCCCACACCGAGGCCCTATTGCAGCACTGCCTAGTGGAGCTATGAGAAGAGGGCCACCGTCCTCCAGACCCCAGAATGGTAGATCCACCCATGGCTTACACTGTGCACCTGGAAAAGCCACAGACACTCAATGCCAGCCCGTGAAAGCAGCCAGGAGGGAGACTGTACCCTGCTAAGCCACAGGGGTGGAGCTGCCCAAGGCCATGGGAACCCACCTGTTGAATCAATGTGACCTGGATGTGAGGCCTAGAGTCAAAGGAGATCATTTTGGAGCTTTAAAATTTGACTGCCTCACTGGATTTTGGACTTGCATGGGCCCTGTAACCCCTTTGTTTTGGCCAATTTCTCCCATTTGGAATGGCTATATACCTACATCCCCATTGTATCTAGGAAGTAAATAGCTTGCTTTTGATTTTACCAGCTCATAGGCAGAAGGGACTTGCCTTGTCTCAGATGAGACTTTGGACTGTGGACTTTTGGGTTAATGCTGAAATGATTTAAGACTTTGGGGGACTGTTGGGAAGGCATCATTGGTTTTGAAATGTGAGGACATGAGACTTGGAGGAGCCAGAGCAGAATTATATGGTTTGGCTCTGTGTCCTTACCCAAATCTCATCTTGAATTATACTCCCATAATTCCCACATGTTGTGGGAAGGACCCAGTGGGAGATAATTTGGATCATGGGGGTGGTTTCCCCCATACTGTTCTCATGGTAGTAAATAAGTTTCATGAGATCTGATGGTTTTATCAGGGGTTTCCACTTTTGCATCTTCCTCATTTTCTTTTGCCACTGCCACGTAGGAAGTGCCTTTCACCTCCCGTCATGATTCTGAGGCCTTCACAGCCATGCGGAACTGTAAGTCCAATTAAACCTTTTTCCCCCCAGTCTTGGGTATGTCTTTATCAGCAGCATGAAAATGGACTAATACACCACCCAAATGTCCATCAACTGGTGAATGCATAAGCAAAACATGGTGCATCTACACAATGGAGTATTACTTGGCAATAAAAAGGAAGAAAGTACTGATACATGCTACAACATGTATGAACCTCTAAAACATGCTAACTAAAAGAATCCCAGTGCAAAAGAATCCAGTCACATATCTTATGATTCTATTTATATTAAATAGAAAAGGCAAATGTACAAACAGAAAGTAGATTACTGGGGATAGGGGTGGGAATAAGGAATGACTGCTGATGGGCACCAGGTCCCTTTTTTGGTGTTGGAAATACTCTAAAATTAGATTATAGTGATGGTGGTACAACTCTTATATCTTATATCTAGTAAAAATGAATTGTAGTGTATATTTACATGTGAATTTCATGATATATAAATTATAAAGTTCTTAAAAATATACATACCTAAAAAAACCTTCAACTATATTAAGTCCTTCTGTTTTGGTTTTAAAACTTAAAACCATATCAACATTATTATTGGAATGTGTAAGTGGTGAAAGTTTAAAAACAACTTCTTACCATGCTTTGAAGAATTTTCAATGCTTCCTCTTTACCTCTGAGTTGTCTTTGAGATGCCTCAAGTTCAGTTTTTAAAATTTCTACCTCCTGAGGACAGAAAGAAAATTAGTCTTCCTATCTGCAAGATATGCAAACCTAAAATTATCAGTTTGGCTAGTCTACATTTACCCTTGGCTCAAAGCACTTACAAATGAGGCTGAAAATTCTTCTAGACTTAGTGAGTGAACCAGACATACTAAAATTGAAAGCCTCGGCCAGGTGAGGTGGCTCACACCTGTAATCCCTGCATTTTGGGAGTCCAAGGTGGGTGGATCACCTCAGGTCAGGAGTTCATGGCCAGCCTGGCTAACATGGTGAAACCCCATCTCTACTAAACATACAAAAAATTTGCCGGGCATGGTGGCGCACGCCTGTAATCCCAGCTACTCTGGAGGCTCAGACAGGAGAATCGCTTGAACCCAGGAGGCGGAGGTTGCAGTGAGCCAAGACTAAGTCACTGCACTCCAGTCTGAGTGACAGAGCGAGACTCTGTCTCAATTTAAAAAAAAAATAGCTGGGCATGGTGGCTCACACCTGTAAACCCAGCTACTCCAGAGGCTCAGGCATGAGAATTGCTTGAACCAGGGAGGTTTTTGAGACAGAGTCTCACTCGGTTGCCCAGGCTGGAGTGCAGTGGCATGATCTCGACTCACTGCAACCTCCACCTCCCAGGCTCAAGTGATTCTCCTGCCTCAGCCTCCCAAGTAGCTGGGATTGCAGGCATGCACCACTACTGCCTGGATAATTTTTGTATTTTTAGTAGAGACAGGGGTTTCACTATATTGGCCAGGCTGGTCTCGAACTCCTGACCTCAAATGATCCACTGACCTTGGCCTCCCAAAGTGCTGGGATTACAGGCGTGAGACACTGCCCCCAGCCCCAGTTGGCTTTCATGTTGTTTACATACTGAGGTTGCAGTTCCTTATGTAGGGACTCAAGGTAAGGAGGCAGCTGCCGGCCCCAATCCAATGACTAGTGTCCTTATAAATTGAGGGAAATTTGGACCCAGATTCATAGGGAGAAGTCCATGTGACAGGCAGAGGCTGGATTTCTGCAGCTACCAGCCAAGGAACACCAACGACTACAGCAAGCATCAGAAGCTAGGAAGAGGCAAAGGACTCTCCTCTAAAGCCTTCAGAGGGAGAACGGCCTGCTGAAACTTTGGTTTCAAACTTCAGCCTCCAGAACTGAGAGCAAATAGATTTCTGTTGTTTTAAGCCACCGGTCTGTGGTACTTTGTCTCGGCAGCCGAATACAGTAGCTTTCACAGGAAGAGTCCCAAACACACACTAAGGTGGGCTTCCTATTTCCCAAAGGACAGGCACCCCTCGCAGAAACTGCAATTCCCACCAAGGCAGTGGGCTCCTCAGGCCGCTGGAGACTCTGGGCTTCTGACTTTAATGAGGTGAAATTAAGTCAGATTGTTTGAAGCCACACATACGGGGAAAGCAGGTGGAAGGAAGTGATCTTACTTTCTCAAGGAGGAGATAAGAGAAGTGGGGTGGAAAGGAGAACTGGTGGGCATGTTTACATAAGTAGCTTCTTTAAGAGATGAGGTGGATAAGAAACAGAGGAGGCCAGTTGAAAAGGATGAGCTCTCGAGTGTGGTTCAGCAAGAATATCTGGAAAGCCAAAATTTGCCTTCCCCACAGATTTAGTACCATTTAAACAAAGTATCTATCAATGGACTTTATTCACTTGAGAATTTTTTTTTTTTTTAATCAAAAGTCTCTTACTGGTCCTGCTTGCATGAGTAGCAGTGAGCAGGGGAAAAGGGAGAGGAACCAGCCAGCACAGGGAGGGGTCATCTCCACAACATTCCATTTATACACAGAACTAAACAGACAAGCACAGAGTCATTATTGCGGTTACGAGTCAGCAGCAAGGGAAGTGGGAGGAACAGGTGGGGAGTGGGGGTGTTGTTAAAAAAAAATACAGGCCCCCCCCAACAACTGGGGTGCCTGGGGGGAACTTGGTCTGCTTCAACCCAAGAGGAATTAGAAGCTCAAAAGCAGTTCGGGAAGGCCAGAACCATCAGGGATGCAGGGAGAAGGAAAATCCAGGCAGTGGGGGGTCTGTTTGGCAACTGGGGTGAAGGGACTGCCCTTCCTCTGCTGGGATGCCCCCAGCCCCTCCTATCTGGCAGGAAGGGGGCAACCTGCAACCCCCGAGGACAGGTGTGGGGCTGCCAGATGCTCCAGGCAGGGGGCCAGAAAGGGCTCACAAAGGCTTGCCTTCCAGGCAGATGACCACACTGCCCCCAGCTTCTCTGCCAGGGTGCAGTGGTCCTTGACCTCCTCATAGTATTTTGCTTGTAATTCTTGCTTGATCCCTGTCAGCTTCTTGTTGATGGCGTCCTTGGAGCTGGTATTGATCATTTTGCTCTTAAGGGGCACAGGCTCAGGGGCCCAGAAGATAAACACCAGGTCCTCCTTCTTGCTCTCCTTGGTCCCAGAGGTTGCGTCACAGAGGGCGTAGCAGCAATCCATCCTTATCTGGCAGCATCTTGACAAAGGTGGCATAAGGGTCGTCGACAGTCTGGCCCACATCGCCCACCAGGATCTCCTTGCCCTCCTCCAGGATGATGTTCTTCTTGTCCTCACTCAGGCCGAAGAGCACCGCCTTCTTACGCTTCTTCACCTCCTCTGGCATTGAAGACTTACACACCTTCATGTCGTTGAACACCTTGATGACACTATCAGAGACAGCCACACCAGAGGCCATGTTTCCGGAAGCGAAAAGGAGAGGGCACACAGAGCCGCAGAAGACGAGAGCACTGCAGCCACTGCTGGGACCCAACTAAACCGAGAATTTTTGTAGTACCTACCTCTAAAGTTTCATGAAGACATTGCCTTAATTCTTCATTTGACAATTCTGAATTCGAATCTATTTGCGGGGGAGAAAAGAATCTATTAGGGGGAAAATTTTGAATTTTTTAACTAATTAAACATAGGACATTTGTTTACAAATTACCCAATACAGGCATCCCCTAAATTGCAAAGAGAAGAAAATTATAATAGACCACCAGGTGCGGTGGCTCACGCCTGAAATCCCAGCAATTTGGGAGGCCTAGGCGGGCAGATCACTTGATGTCATGAGTTCAAGGCCAGCTTGGTCAACATAGTGAAACCCCGTCTGTACTAAAAATACAAAAATTAGCTTGGCATGGTGGTGCCTGCCTGTAGTCCCAGCTACTTGAGAGGCTGAGACAGGAGAATCGCTTGAACCCAGGAGGCGGAGGTTGCAGTGAGCGGAGATTGTGACACTGTATTCTAGCCTGGGCAACACAGTGACTCTGTTTCAAAAAAAATTTTTTAACAGACCATACTATGGTAAAAATATGAGTGTAAAGCATTTCACAAATGAAAAACACATACTGTACTTTGGAATACAAAAAATTTTTACATAGATCCTAAGGATCGCTTGAGGCCAGGAGTTAGAAACAAGCCTAGGCAACAAGACCTCCATCTCTACGAAATGTAAAATAAAAAATTAGCTAGACATGGTGATGTGCTGGTAGTCCCAGCTACGTGGGAAACTGAGGTGGGAGGATCACTTGAGTCCAGGAGTTCGAGGCTGCAGTGAGCTATGACTGTACCACTATCCTCCAGCTTGAGCAACAGAGCAAGACCATCTAAAAAAACAAACCGGGACTCTCAAATAAAGCAGATGTTAATGTGTTGGTTAATTACTACATTCAAATAAAAATATAGAAAAACATGAATATTGGTGAGTAAAATAAATAGATTTTGTTGTTTAGGCTTAAGCTTGAATGATGTAGTGGTATAAATATATAAGAAATAACTTTGGCTGGGCGCAGTGGCTCACGCCTATAATCCCAGCACTTTGGGACGCCGAGGCAGGTGGATCACTTGAGGTAAGGAGTTCAAGACCAGCCTGGCCAATATGGTGAAACCCCATCTCTATTAAAAATATAAAAATTAGCTGGGCGTGGTGGTGCCTGCCTGTAGTCCCAGCTACTCAAGAGAGCAAGGCAGAAGAATTGCTTGAACCCGGGAGGCAGAGGTTGCAGTGAGCCGAGATCTCACCATTAGACTCCACCTGAGCGACAGGAGAAAAAAAAATTTTATTTTTTTTCTCAAAAAAATAAAAATAATAAAAATAATAACCTGAAGGCTGGGCACGGTGGCTCACACCTGTAATCCCAGCACTTTGGGAGGCTGAGGCAGGCAGATCACCTGAGGTCAGGACTTCAAGACTAGCCTGTCTATGTGGTGAAACCCTGTCTCTACTAAAAATACAAAGTTAGTCAGGCATGGTGGTGCACACCTGTAGTCCCAGCTATTTGGGAGGCTGAAGCAGGAGAATCCTGCTTGAACCCGGGAGAGGGGGGTTACAGTGTGCCGTGATTGCGCCACTGTACTCCAACCTAGGCAACAGAGCAAGATTCTGTCTCAAAAACAAAACAAAAGGCCGGGTGCGGTGGCTCACACCTGTAATCCTAGCACTTTGGGAGGCTGAGAAGGGTGGATCATCTGAGGTCAGGAGTTCAAGACCAGCCTGGCCTACATGGTGAAACCCCATCTCTACTAACAAATACAAAAATTAGCTGGGAATGGTGGCAGGCGCTTCTAATCCCAGCTACTCAGGAAGCTGAGGCATGAGAATCGCTTGAACCCGGGAGTCAGAGGTTGCAGTGCACTGAGATCGCACCATTGCACTCCAGCCTGGGCAACAAGAGCAAAACTCTGTCTCAAAAAAAAAAAAGAAACCTAGATTTTATTTCTTTCCAAAAAGAATGACTAGAAGAGTCCTGTAACTTCAATTATTTCTTCCTTAATGTGATCAATTGAGAAGTTAAACTGAGCTTCCTAAGAGCTTCATTTTCCTTTCTGCCTCAATGGCAGTTAAAAAAAAAAAAAAAAATTAAAGTGGTAAATTATAAGCAAGAGAGTATAGGAAGTAAAAAAAATTTTTTTGAGAAGAATGTTTACTTTGAAAAAATATTTCTCAAAACAACTTTCTTTACTATTGTGAAATTTCATTAACATGACAGTATCTAAGGCAAAACCTAAATCATGTTTGTACTGTGATGGATGATACAGGCTTCCAAGGAGGGACAGAATGACGCTGGGTTGGCAGTGACAAGTTCTGTTCTATTAATACTTGTGGTAGGCAGAATATTATGTCCACATGCCAATTCCCAGAAGCTGTGAACACATGGCAAAAGGAATTTGCAGATGTGATGAGATTAAGGATTTTGAGACAGGAGAGTACTCCGGATTATCCAGGTGGGTCCAGTGTACTCATAAGAGTCCTTATAAATGAAAGCGGGAGACGAGAAGGTCAATGACAGAGTGATATGATGTGAGAAAGACTCAGCCATTGTTGACTTTGAAGATGGGGAGGGGGCCATGAGCCAAGGAATGCAGTAGCCTCTGGAGCTAGAAAAGGCAAGGGAGTAGAGTCTCCCCACCGAATCTCCAGAAGGAACACACCCTGCCAACACCCTGGCTTTAGCCCAGTGAAATTTATTTGGGACTTTTTTTTCCACAGAGAGAGGGTCTTGCTTTATTGCTTAGGCTGCAGTGCTCCTGCATCAGCTTCTCAGGTAGCTGGGACTACAGGTGCACACTACTACACCTGGCTAATTTTTAAACATTTTTTCTGTGGAGTTGTGGTCTTTCTGTGTTGACCAGGCTGGTCTCGAGCTCCTGGCCTCAAGCAATTCTCCCACCTCAGCCTCCCAAAATGCTGGGATTATAGGCATCAGCTACCACACATAGCCTCTTTGGCACTTCTGACCTGCAGAACTGTAAAATAATAAATTTGTGTTGTTTTAAGCCATTAAATTTGTGGTATTTGGGAAATTATCTATTAGTGATAGGACCAACTTTGATACAAAGAAAAGTTCATAACCCAACAAAATGGGAACTCATACTATTACTATTTAAATCTTATTTATACCCCAGTGTTTCTTCATGTTTTTTGTTTGTTTGTTGGTTGGTTTGAGATGGAGTCTTGCTCTGTCGCCCAGGCTAGAGTGCAGTGGTGTGATCTTGGCTCAATGCAACCCCCGCCTCCCAGGTTCAAGTGATTCTCCTGCCTCAGCCTCCCAAGTAGCTGGGATTACAGGCTCCTGCCACCACGCTCAGCTAATTTTTTTGTATTTTTAGTAGAGACGGGGTTTCACCATCTTGGCCAGGCTGGTCTCAAACTCCTGACCTCGTGATCCACCCACCCCGGCCTCCCAAAGTGTTGGGATTGCAGGCGTGAGCTACCATACCTGGCCTCTGCATGTTTTTATAAAGGCATCTTAGCATCATGCTCAGTTTTCAACATTTTCCTTGCAAAACAGTATCCATTCTCTATACACAATAAGGAATTGGAAGAAAAATATAAAAATAACCCCATTCTAATTTCAAGAGGGATTTTGAAGGATGGGGATGAACCCTGAGCTACCACGTATTTTTGTAAATCTGAAACCATGTTTCTTAAATCACTCTTACGTTGTTCTAATTTGTGTTTGTTCAACTTTGTGGGGAAGTTTCAGAAGAGGAAGTTTTGCAACATTGATTACATAAGATTTAGCCAGATAACAGCTGGTGCCATGGTACAGGCATGGGCTTATCCACAGATTCCTGATCATTTTGGAGTTGTAACATTATATCACAATATGTTAAATTTTATTATTTCCATAAGGTAAGGTATAATTTCTTTTTGGTTATGATAAGTTAAGACAAACGGTTTTGACAATTTTTGAGAGTTTCATGACATCCCTAAAATAACCAGAAGCATCTCTGTTCTTCCTGGAACACTCCTTTCCCAAAGATCCCAGCCACTGCGCCTGGCCCACAGGTTTATTTTCTATCTCCTCTATTAGAATGTGAAATCCATGACATTAGGGCTTTTGTCTATTTTGTTTACTCATATTATTCTCAGAAATTAGACCTGTGCCTGACACCTAATGATGCCCAATAAATACTTATTGACTACAAAAAAAAGTACATCACAAAAAAAAGCAAGGTTGGTAATCATTTACAGATATCATTAACAAATATATTAGATGTATAAAACTACTGTACTTCAAAGTTGTACAATATTTAGAAATATAAACATCAACTACTTTTGTACTACCACCAATACCAAGAGATGAATAAAGATAAATTTCTAAAGACTGGGTGCGGTGGCTCGCGCCTGTAATCCCAGCACTTTGGGAGGCCAAGGCGGGCAAATCGCTTGAGGTCAGGAGTTTGAGACCAGCCTGGCCAAGATGGTGAAACCTTGCCTCTACTAAAAACAAAAATTAGCCAGGTGTAGTGGTGCGTGCCTGTAATCCCAGCTACTCCAGTGGCTGAGGCAGGAGAATTGTTTGAACCCAGGGGGCAGAGGTTGCAGTGAGCCGAGATCGTGTGCCACTGCACTCCAGCCTGGGTGACAGAGCAAGACTCCGTCTAGAAAAAAAAAAAGAAAAAAATCTAAAATCCAATATGGTTATTTATTTTAGATTTTGGAAGGGTTATACCTTTGATACTATTCACAGGAGAAAGGAAGGAGAGGAAATTCAGCATTCTTACCAGTGCTACTTTGTCGTCTGTAATTGGACATTCTGGACACTTGAGGGAATGTATCTTGCAGGCTCTTATGCTTGGAATACTGAAAACTCGCTTCACTTCTTTCTTCTCCCTTTCTCGGAAATGGAGGAGGGCTAAAGTTCCTTCCATCTGATCTTTTTCTAGACCTATGTGAAACTTCTACTTCATAAATCCCACCAGGTTTCCTTCCGAGGCCATACCCTAAATCACCTTCTGTCATGTCATCCTCTTCTGTTTCCCAGAGCTGCACGTCCGACTCACTTGATGACCTCGCCACCTTGCTCATGAGCCAAATGCCGTCTTTATCATAAGAAAAAAACGGGTTGTCTGTAGTTAAGAAGAAGAGTAGTTAGGAAACCGTCAGTAGATCCAGCAATCCCACTTCTGGGTATTTACCCAAAACTGATTTGAAATCAGTATGTCAAAGAGACGTCCGCATTCCCATGTTCACTGTAGCACTGTTTACAATAGCCAAAATATGGAACCAACCTAAGTGTCCATCAAAGAGGAATAGGTGAAGAAAATAGGTGTGTGGGGTGTGTGTGTGTGTGTGTGTGTGTGTGTGTGTGTGTGTATATACAATGGAATACTAGTCAGCCTTGACAAAGAAGGAAATCCAGTCATTTGGGACACCATGGATGGAACTGGAAAACATTATGCAAGGTGTAACATGCCAGGCACAGAAAGACAAATACCACATGTTCTCCCTTATGTACAAAATAAAAAACAATCAGCCAGGCACGGTGGCTCACGCCTGTAATCCCAGCACTTTGGGAGGCCAAGGTGGGCGGATCCTGAGGGCAGAAGATCGAGACCATCATGGCTAACATGGTGAAACCCCGCCTCTACTAAAATACAAAAAAATTAGCTGGGCATGGTGGCGGGTGCCTTTAGTCCCAGGTACTCAGGAGGCTGAGGCAGAAGAATGGCGTGAACCCAGGGGGCGGAGCTGGCAGTGAGCCAAGATTGCACCACTGCACTCCAGTCTGGGCGAGAGCGACACTCCATCTCAAAATAATAATAATAATAATAAAATAAAATAAAAAACAAACTCAAAGGAGAAGAAAAATGGTGGTTACCAGAGGCTGGGGGATGGGAGGAATGGGGAGATGATGGTCAAAGGGCACAAAGTCCTAGTTAGACAGAAAGAATAAGGTTTTTTCCTTTGCAATACATTTCACAGCACGGTGAATATAACAAAAATGTATTGTACATTTCAAAATTGCTCATAGAATAAATTTCAAATATTCTCACCACAAAAATGATTAAGTATTTGAGATGACGGATATGTTAATCAACTTGATTTAATTATTCCACATTGATTCATAATCATAACATCACTTTGTACCCCATAAATATAGACAGCTATAATCTGTCAATTTACAATTAAAAAAACAAAAAACCTAACAAAATGAAAAAAACCCATCAGTAAAGTCATGTGTCACTTAATGATGGGAATACATTCTGAGAAATGTGTTGTTAGGCAATTTTGTCATTGTGTGAACATCATAGAGCATACATATACAAACCTAGATAGTACAGCCTACTATACCCCTGGGCTACATGGCTTAGCCTATAGTTCCTAGTCTACAAACATGTATAGTATGTTATAGCACTGAATAGGAAATGTTGTATAGCATGTTATAGCACTGTAGGAAATCGTTACACATGGGTCAATATTTGTGTATGTAAACATACCTAAACATAGAAAAGGAACAGTAAAAATACAATAGTATCTTATGGGACTACCACTCTCTATGTGGTCTGTCACTGACTGAAACATAATTTGGTGCATAACTGTATAATAAAGCTGAATTTTTCAGGGAAAAAAGTTTCTTCCTGTATTATACAGGCATGAATATCCCAGGAATGCACTCGTACATAAATGCCCTTGCAATCTAATTATAAATATTTAATATTTCAGAACTCTTTTCTTTTTTAGACGGAGCTTTGCTCTTGTTGCCCAGGCTGGAGTGCAGCGGTGCAATCTTGACTCACCACAACCTCCGCCTCCCGGGTTCAAGCGATTATCCTGCCTCAACCTCCCAAGTATCTCGAATTACAGCCATGCGCCACCATGCCCGGCTAATTTTCTATTTTTTTTTTAGTAGAGATGGGGTTTCTTCATGTTGGTCAGGCTGGTCTTGAACTCCTGACCTCAGGTGATCCACCTGCCTCGGCCTCCCAAAGTGCTGGGATTACAGGCACTCCACCGCGCCCAGCCAGGTTTTGTTTTTTCATTTGTTTGTTTGAGAGACGGGGTCTAGCCATGTTGCCCAGGCTGGTCTCCAACTCGTGGGCTCAAGTGATTCTCCCAACTCGGCCTCCGGAGTAGCTGGGATGACAGGAGTGAGGTACCACGTGGGGGTGGGGAGCAGATATACTCCATACTCAATAAATACTTGTTTAGTAACCGAATAAAGGAAGAGAGGAATAAAGAAACAAACTGAAATACAATCATCCCAAGGAATCCAAGGGGAACTGGTTCCAGGATCCCTGTGTATTTCCTTGGATCTTCAAATTCTTAGCCAGGCATGGTGGCTCACACTTGTAATATCAAGGCTTTGGGAGGCTGAGGCTAGAGGATTGCTTGAGCTGAGGACTTTGAGACCAGCCTGGGCAATACAGTGAGAACCTGTCTCTACAAAAAAAAAAAAACTTTTTTTTTTTTTTTTTTTTTTTTTGAGACAGAGTCTTGCTCTGTCACCCAGGCTGGAGTGCTGTGGTGCAATCTCGGCTCACTGCAACCTCCACCTCCTGGATTCAAGCAATTCTCCTGGCTCAACCTCCTGAGTAGCTGGGATTACAGGCGCGTGCCACCACACCCAGTTAATTTTTGTATTTTTAGTAGAGAGGGGGTTTCACCATGTTAGTCAGGCTGGTCTCAAACTCCTGACATCATGATACACCTGCCTCGGCCTCCCAAAGTGCTGGGATTACAGGCGTGAGCCACAGCACCCGGCCCAAAATTTTTTTTAAAAATTAGCTGGTGGCACATGCCTACTCAGGAGGCTGAGGTGGGAGAATTGCTTGGGTCTGGGAGGTGAAGGCTGCAGTGAGCCATAACTGTGCCTCTACACTCCAGCTTGAGCTACAGAGCAACACTGTACCGCAAAAAACTTTTTGTTAATTTGTTAATAAAAATGTATCATATTTACATATTATCTAGGCACATCCTCCTGGGTACTTTATATATATTTTCAATTGTCTCTAAATTACTTATAATATCTAATACAATGCCTATACATCACTTCATTCCCGTGGATTTAACCTCGTATTCTGAGTGCTGCAAATTCATCTTTGTTTTTGGAGCACTGTGGATTTTTTTTTTCCAAATATTTTCAATCCTGGTTGCTTGAATCAACCAATGTGGAACCCACGGAGCTCCTATCCTACCTCGGGCCACCCAGACCAGGTTTGGTTAGACTGTACTTGCTTTTAGGGCAGAAAAACAAAACTGGCACGCTAGCAGGACTCCACAGCAGACACAGAGGACTTATGCCTGCTTTCTTCCCTGCAGAAAACTTCTCCTGGCAAAAATGCCTACAGATCAACTAGTATCACTCAACCCTCCCCACATGGAGACCACCCCAGTCACCCACCTGGTGACAGTGAAGCAGTTGGGAGAAGCAGAAATGCTCAACCTTGTGCCTCCAGTACAGAGTGCAGTTATGAGGGACTTTCACCACCAGGCATTTCAAAACAGCTGCTTTGCTATAGCTATTTAGAAATATTTCATCCTTCTCTCAAGGCTCATTAAAAAAAAAGTGGGGTGTGGGGGTATAAATACATCTAACATTTTTCTCTAAATATCCTGCTGTTTAAGTAGCTGCTTGCCAAAACTTCCAAAGACATTTAATCTCGGTCTTGCATTTGTTGTGGAGATCTCTATTCTTCCACTATTAAAACCTTATATAGATACCAAACAAATCTGACCATGTATTAAGGAATTTCAGTCATTTTTAGGGTCAAAATGCCATACATTTTCAATGTTAAAAACAAAGACCCTTAAAATATTTGAACAGATATGTCATAAAAGAAGATATACGGATGGAAAGATGCTCAGCATCATTAGTCATCAGGCAATTATAACTTAAACCACAGTGAGATCCTACCTCACAGCACTGACAATTCCAAGTGCTGCTGAGGATGTGGAGTAACTGAAACTCTCATACATTGGTGATGTGAGTAAAACATGGTACAACCACTGTGGAAAACAATTTGACAGCTTCTTATAAACATGTGACCTGGCAACTGCATTCTTCAGGATTTACTCAAGAGAAATAGAACCCTATATCCATACTAAGATGTGTGCAGGAATATTCATACATCACTCAATTTGTCAAAAACTGGAAATAACTCAAGTGTCCATCTGCAGTAAAACAAAGAAACTGTGGTCTGTCCATACAACAGAATATATTTGTCAGTAAAGAACAATGGGCCAGGCGCGGTGGCTCAAGCCTGTAATCCCAGCACTTTGGGAGGCCGAGACGGGCAGATCATGAGGTCAGGAGATCGAGACCATCCTGGCTAACACGGTGAAACCCCGTCTCTACTGAAAAATACAAAAAACTAGCCGGGTGAGGTGGCGGCGCCTGTAGTCCCAGCTACTCGGGAGGCTGAGGCAGGAGAATGGCGGGAAACTGGGAGGCGGAGCTTGCAGTGAGCTGAGATCCGGCCACTGCACTCCAGCCTGGGTGACAGAGCGAGACTCCGTCTCAAAAAAAAAAAAAGAACAATGCATTTCCGATATATGCAATGACTTTCCCAGACATTATGCTAACAAAAAAAGCACATACTAGGCCAGATGTGGTGGCTCCCACCTGTAATCCCAGCATTTCAGGAGGCTGAGGTAAGGATCACTTGAGGCCAGGAGTTGGAAACCAGCCTGGGCAACATAGCGAGATCCCCATCACTATTTAAAACAATAAATAAATAAACAACAGCACATACTGTATGAAATACTGGCAAAACTAACGTACAATGATGGTAAACAAATTAATGGTTGCTTGGCATGGGAGAAATGACCACAAAGGGCATGAGGGAAGTTTTCTGAGGTAATGGAAAACTTCTATATCTTCACTAGAGTGGCCACTTATTAAAACTCATTAGGCTGGGTGTGGTGGTTCACGCCTGCAATCTCAGCAGTTTGGGAGGCCAAGGCGGGCAGATCACCTGAGGTCAGGAGTTCAAGACCTGCTGGTCAACATGGTGAAACCCCATCTCTACTAAAAAATACAAAAAATTAGCCAGGTGTGGTGGTGCACGCCTGTAGTCCCAGCTATTTGGGAGGCTGAGGCAGGCGAATGGCTTGAACCCAGCAAGCGGGGTTGCAGTGAGTCAAGATTATGCCACTGCACTCCAGCCTAGGCAACAGAGTGAGACCCTGCCTCAAAAAAAAAAAAAAAAAAAAAAAAAAGATGTAATAATACCTAGTACTTGTTGCCTGCTTTCCATGTGCTGGACAGTTTTAAGTGCCTTAGATTATTACATTTATTCTTTACAAACACTCTGCAAGACGATACCATTATTAAGTATGAAAACTAAACTGAAGCAGACAGAGACTAACACAGCCAACCAGAAGTGGAGATGGATTTTTTTTTTAAGAGACAGGGTCTCAGGCTGGGCACGGTGGCTCACGTCTGTAATTCCAGCACTTTTGGAAGGTCGAGGTGGGTGGATCACAAGGTCAAGAGTTCAAGACCAGCCTGACCAATGTAGTGAAACATCGTCTCTACTAAAAAGACAAAAATTAGTCGGGTGTGGTGGTGGGCGCCTGTAATCCCAGCTACTCAGGAGGCTGAGGCAGGAGAATCACTTGAAACCAGAAGGCAGAGGTTGCGGTAAGCCAAGATTGTGCCACTGCAATCCAACCTGGGTGAAAAAGCAAAACTCTGTCTCAAAAAAAAAAAAAAAAAAAGGGACAGCATCTCACTCTGTTGCTTGTTGCTTAGGCTGAAGTGCAGTAATGCATCCACAGCTCACTGTAGCCTCGACCTCTTAGGCTCAAGTGATTCTCCCACCTCAGTCTCCAAAGTAGCTGGGACAACAGATGTGTACCACCTTGCCAGGCTAATTTTTAATTCTTTTTGTAGAAACAGGGTCTCGGGCCAGCCAGTCTTGAACTTCTGACCTCAAGGGATCCTTCCACCTCAGCCTCCCTAAGTCCTGGGATTACAGGCATGAGCTACCACCCCTGGCCCAGAGACAGATTTTTAATCCAGATGTCTGATGTCAGAGCCAACAACACTTTTAGCCACTGTTTTCTATTACTTGGAGAATTTCAATGAAATTAACACCAGAGTATACCAAGTTTTTATTATTTATGACTTCAAATAGAACTTAAAGTAAAAGTCTAAAATACCTAGTTTGAGCAACATCTAACAGACATTCTGGAGCCATTTTTTTCAAGATTTTTATAAAATCATCTTGGTTCTTTTACAAGATTATTTCCTTTAAAAGGAGATTTATCTATTTTGTCAAGGTAGATAAGAAGATGTTTATTGAATCAAAGAATAATCCCTTGGGAGGCTGTGTTTTACCTCTAGTGCAGTAGACTCCTGCTTATTAAGGGCAACCTCTGGCCTGCATTAAGAAGGGTGTGGTTCAGGATTAGGCAGGCAGCAGAGAAGAAAATGAAATTGGTTAACACAAGGGGAAAAAGCTGTAAAAGGAAAGAGTAAGCAATTGTAGAGTTAGCTAAGAACATTTTTCAATCCACCACATAAGCTCAGGCATCATGGGTACATCTTCCTGCTATTCAGAGTTAAACATAATGAGGTTTTGTTGTTGTTGTTGTTGTTTTGTTTGTTTTTTATCCCTGCCCACTGTTTCTTAAACTTAACTTCAGGCTGGGAATGGTGGCTTATGCCTGTAATCCCTGCACTTTGTGAGGCCAAAGCAGGAGGACTGCTTGAGCCTAGTAGTTCAGACCAGCCTGGGCAACACAGTGAGACCTCATCTCTACAAAAAAAGGAAAAAAAAAGAAAATTGCTAGACATGGTGGTGCACACCTGTAGTCCCAAGCTACACTGGAGCCTGAGGTGGGAAGTCAAGCCTGCAGTGAGCTGTGATCATGCCACTGCACTCTAGTCTGGTCAACAGAGCAAGACCCTATATCTAAAAACAAATAAAATAAAATGTAACTTCAGGGACTGCTGACTGTATATTCTCCCACTTTTTTTTTTTTTTCTTTTCCTTTTTCTTTTTTAGATGGAGTCTTGCTCTGTCGCCCAGGCTGGAGTGCAGTGGTGCCATCTCGGCTCAATGCAAGCTCCGCCTCCCGGGTTCACGCCATTCTCCTGCCTCAGCCTCCTGAGTAGCTGGGACTACAGGTGCCTGCCACCATGCCCGGCTAATTTTTTGTATTTTTAGTAGAGATGGGGTTTCACCGTGTTAGCCAGGATGGTCTCGATCTCCTGACCTCGTGATCTGCCCGCCTTGGTCTCCCAAAGTGCTGGGATTACAGGTGTGAGCCACTGCGCCTGGCCTATTCTCCCACTGTTTATATGCTAATAGTAAGATAACATGAAATACCATACAAATTAAACTTCACTTTTGAAACACATTACTTCCACAAAAGTGAAAATATTTGAAGTTACTATTCAACCAGTTTAATGTATTCGGGGTTGATGACCAGGGAAGCAGCAGGATGTATTAATAGAGAAGAGGTCTGGGTTCAAATCTCACTTCACCACTTGCCGTTTTTTGATCTTGGGTAAGTCACTTAACTTCTTAGAGCCTGTTTTATTTCTTAACGGGGTTTAAGCATAACTACCTTATGGGGACACTTTTGGGTACCACCAATACATTTGAAATCAACTATGGTAGCCAGATCAATGTTTATTGAATTTGAATATTATTTTCTTCAACTGTCAATTTAGGGGACTAGATTTTTGGTTCTTCAGAGCGCTAAAATTGTTTCTGTATCAGTATTTTTCTTTTTTTTTTTTTTTTTTTTTTTTTTGAGACGGAGTCTCGCTCTGTCGCCCAGGCTGGAGTGCAGTGGCCAGATCTCAGCTCACTGCAAGCTCCGCCTCCTGGGTTCGGGCCATTCTCCTGTCTCAGCCTCCTGAGTAGCTGGGACTACAGGCGCCCGCCACCTCGCCCGGCTAGTTTTTTGTATTTTTTAGTAGAGACGGGGTTTCACCGTGTTAGCCAGGATGGTCTCGATCTCCTGACCTAGTGATCCGCCCGTCTCGGCCTCCCAAAGTGCTGGGATTACAGGCTTGAGCCACCGCGCCCGGCCTGTATCAGTATTTTTCAAAGTGTGCTCCATGACACATGTTCTCCAGACTATTAGGTTTTGCTAGGAATAAAAGGGTCCTTTTGGTTTTATTGAGGGCTTTTTTTTTTTTGAGATGGAGTCTCACTGTATCACCCAGGCTGGAGTGCAATGGTGCAATCTCAGTTCACTGCAACCTCTGCCTCCCAGGTTGTAGCAATTCTCATGCCTCAGCCTCCCAGGTAACGGGGGATTATAGGCACCTACCACCATGCTCAGCTAATTTTTGTATTTTAGTAGAGACACGGTTTCACCACGTTAGCCAGGTTAGTCTTGAACTCGTGACCTCAGGCAATCCACTCACCTCTGCCTGCCAAAGTGCTGGGATTACAGGTGTGAGCCACCACGCCCAGACTTTTTTTGTTTTAATTTTTTAAATTAAAATGAGTCTGTATTTATGACTGTTTTATGTTCAATCCATTCAGCGATTTACTCTATCATTTAATTTCTAATTGGACAAAATTAGAAAGTAATAAAATATGTTGAACAATAAAGAAATAGTTAAATCTTGGTTTAACAACTTTATAAAATACTATGTAATTAAACAAAATTAACTAAATAAGTATTAGAGTTATAGTATATTTAACATAGTTTAAGAATAATCTCCAGCCTGGGCCACAAGAGTGAAACTCCATCTCAAAAAATAAAAATAAAAAAATAAAATAAGAATAAAAATACTATGTAGTATAGACTACGCAGCAACATGATAAATGCTCACATATACAAGTGTAAAACATAAAAAGCAGAATTCAAAGTTGTCTGTACTAGGGACAAAGATTAGAAGAAAAACAAAAGATGAAAATAAATTAGTAGGATTAGAGTGTTTTTCCATATAACATTTTTACAATATTGTATTTTTTTAACAGTACCACGAAATCTAAGAATATCTACAGCTGATTCTGTACTGTACGGTAATCTTGAATAGATAAACACGGAGATTCCTTCATACTTTATACCTTTGACTTTTTTTTTTTTTGAGAGGGAGTCTCACTCTGTCGCCCAGGCTGGAGTGCAGTGGCGCCATCTTGGCTCACTGCCAGCTCCGCCTCCCGGGTTCACGCCATTCTCCTGCCTTAGCCTCCCGAATAGCTGGGACTACAGGTGCCCGCCACCTCGCCCAGCTAATTTTTTGTATTTTTTAGCAGAGATGGGGTTTCACCGTGTTAGCCAGGATGGTCTTGATCTGACCTCATGATCCGTCCACCTCGGCCTCCCAAAGTGCTGGGATTACAGATGTGAGCCACCATGCCCGGCCTACCTTTGACTTTTAAAAGACAACTTGAACCAATATATGCTGTCTAAAATAGACGCGTCAGCTTTTAGGATTAAAGTCTTTATTTTTATATGGACAGAGTCTCAGTCTGATGACCAGGCTAGAGTGCAGTGGCACAATCACAGCTCACTGCAGCCTCAACCCCTGGGCTCAAGTGATCCTCCCATCTCAGCCTCCCAAGTAGCTGGGATTATAGGCCTGTGCCACCACACCTGACTAATTTTTTTGTTCTTGCAGAGGCTAATTTTTGTATGTTTTGTAGAGACGAGGTCTCCTTATATTGCCCAGGCTGGTCTCGAACTCCTGGGCTCAAGTAATCCTTCTGCCTCAGCCTCCCAAAGTGCTGAGATTACAGGTGTGAGCCCCAATGCCCAGCCAGGATTAACGTCTTTTTTTTTTTTTTTGAGACTCAGTTTTGCTCTTATCACCCAGGATGGAGTGCAATGGCGTGATCACGGCTCACTGCAACCTCTGCCTCCTGGGTTCAAGCGATTCTCCCACCTCAGCCTCCCGAGTAGCTGGGATTACAGGTGCCTACCACCACACCCAGCTAATTTTCGTATTTTTAGTACAGATGGGATTTCACCATGTTGGCCAGGCTGGTCTCAAATTCCTGACCTCAGATGATCCACCTGCCTCGGCCTCCCAAAGTGCTGGGATTACAGGCGTGAGTCACCGAGCCCAGCTCAGATGTATTTTTTTCTATTCCAGTCCAGGCATACATGACTTGCCCCAAATACAATGGTAGTTAGCAGCACAGCCGGGACTAGAAACAGTATTTCTGGCTCTTTGTCCAGTCCTCTGACCACTTGGGAAAGGCTGTAGGATGAATAGATTACAGTCTGTTAACAGTCATCTCACTTTTCCACTAAAACAACTCTTTAAAAGATGACCAGTGACTTCCTCATAGATAAATCCAAGATCAAGTCTCATTCTTCAGCCTCCTCCACCTTTGCAGGAGCTGTGACACTACTGACTCACTAAGTCCAGGTCCACCTGACTCCTGAAGCCCCAAGAAATAGAGATCTGATCCTCTTCCTTCCCTGACTGCCTCATATCTGTCCCCTCAGGCTCTTTTTCTTTCTCGTGTCCCTTTTGTAAATGAGCTTCCTTCTTTTATAAAAGAGCTTCCTCTCTTACTACTGTTAAATACACATCTCCAACTGGATATCCCGCCAGCAATCTAAGAACATCTTGTTCAAAAACAAATTCATGGCCGGGCACTGTGGCTCACGCCTATAATCCCAGCACATTGGAGGCCAAGGCGGGCGGATCATGAGGTCAGGAGTTCGAGACCAGCCTGGCCAACATAGTGAAACCCCGTCTCTACTAAAAATACAAAAATTAGCCAGGCACGGTGGTGCGTACCTGTAGTCCCAGCTACTCGGGAGGCTGAGGCAGGAGAATCGCTTGAACCAAGAAGGCAGAGGTTGCAGTGAGCCAAGATCACACCACTGCACTCCAGCCTGGGCGACAGAGCAAGACTCCATCTAAAAACAAAATTCACTATCCTCTCAGCCCCCAATCCAGGTCTCCCTCTGAGTCCTCTATTTCTGCAAATGCCTCAACCATGCTCCAAAACACTCAGGAGCAAAACTTTGGAATTCTTTTTCCTCTTTGTTCTTCACATGCCTTCAGTTGCTAGGTCTTCTACACCCACAAAAACCTCCCCAAACCATGTCATTCTTCGCACATTAATTTCACTGCCCTGGTGGAACTTGTCTTTAATTCCCCAAGGCTAGCCTGATAATTCCCTAATTGGTCTACTTCAAGCCAACCTACATACTGCTGCCAAGTCAATAATATCCAAGCACAAACCGAATGACGTCTCTCTCTTGCTGTAAAACGTTCCATGGCTCCCATGGAATTAGAGTCAATGTCACCCTGGTTTCCTTTTTTAAAAAAATTTAGGCTGGGCACAGTGGCTCACGCCTGTCATTCGAGCACTTTGGGAGGCTGAGGAGGGCAGATCACCTGAGGTCAGGAGTTCGTGACCAGCCTGGCCAACATGGTAAAACCTCATCTCTACTAAAAATACAAAAATTAGCCAGGTATGGCGGCGGGTGCCTTTAATCCCAGCTACTTGGAAGGCTGAGGCAGGAGAATCGCTTGAACCTGGGAGGTTGAGGTTCAACGGTGACATTGGTGCTGAGATAGCACCATTGTCTGTCGCCCACACTGGAGTTCAATGGTGCAATCTCGGCTCGCTGCAACCTCCACCTCCCGGGTTCAAGCGATTCTCCCACCTCAGCCTCCTCAGTAGCTGAGATAACAGGCGCCCACCACCACGCCCGGCTAAATTTTGTATTTTTGTAGACACAGGTTTTCACCATGTTGGCCAGGCTGATTTTCAACTCCAGACCTCAGGAGATCTGCTGACTGGTCTCCCAAAGTGCTGGGATTACAGGCATGAGCCACTGTGTCCAGTTGAAACTCCGTTTCAAAAACATAAAAATGAAAATAATGTATCCAACTGAAGTGTCACCCTGCGTTCTACAACAAAGCTCCAGTTTCATCTGGCAGTACTCCCTGGATGTACCCTGTGCCTCCACATAAGAGGAACTGCACTTGCTCCCAGGGCTCCTCCCTCAGCTCAGCTTGGTCACCTGCAAGCCTCTGTTGGTGCCATTCTTCACCCCAGAAATGCTGCCTCCTCTCAGACCCACCTCAGTTCAGGACAGCACTCCCTCCAGTAGCCTTCCTGACTCCTTTGGACCAGATGTGATTTCTTCCACATCTGAGTCGTCCCAGTTCTGGGAGGTTTTACTGAATCTTTTTAATAGTGCTTACTTCCTACCTGACCTAGACTGACTGTATATTCTCTTGTGCAGAGACTTTTTGTGTCTCGTTTGCTTATGCACAACAGGTGTTCCAAAGATATCTGATAGAATCGAAAGAGAAAACCGATTCCTGCCCAGAAACCTTTGGACAGAAGAATCTACACTCAGTAGCCTGACAACTCTGCCTTAGCAAACAAGTTGGTCAAACATGCCTAACTCCCTGACAAAGAGGAACTAACTTGAGCCCTCCCTGGTGAACAATGGCCTGCTGCACTTTGCTTTAGGATTTTGTTTCTTAACTTTTCATTTCAGAATAATTTTAGATGTACAGTAAGTTGCAAAGATAGTACTAAGAATTCCTGTACACCTTTTATCCAAATTCCTCTAATGTTAACATTTGTGTACAATTTGTCAAAATTAAGAAATTAACATGGGTACATGCTATTAACTAAACCACAGCCTTTATTATTTTTTCCACTAATGTTCTTTTTCTAAGTTGCAGGATCCAAACCAGGATACTGACGCTACAGTTTTATAAGGCTCAAAATTAACAGAAAAGAAAAAAAATAAAGGAGGTCGGGAGGGAGAGAGAGAGAAATAGGGTCTCTGAAATCTATTTCTTTTTTCTTATCAGACGAGGCCACTAAATTGGCATTCGGGGAAAAGGAGCCAGTTGGGGCAGTTTGTCCACAACCTGCAGCGTTTCCACGAATATGCGCATCCCGCCCCCGCCCTGGATCCTCCCCACTCCCGGTTCCCACCTGCCAGGTCTGACCCTGGGTACCCTCTCAAAGTCCGTGGCGAGGACCGGAGCCCGACTCCGGCTCAGCGAGCAGCGCCCTCCTACCGCCCCGGCGCCCCCGTCTGCTAGCTCACCTGGCAAGGAGCCTCCTCTCTGTGCGCGCGCGCCGCTGCCGCCGCGCGCCCTCCGGGCCACGTGACCGCGTGGGCGCAGTCCCAGACAGGAAACGCCAGTGAGGTCGCCCCGGGCCATCGAGGCAGCTCGCGCTACTTTTTCTTGACCTCACTCGGTTCCTGTGTGCAACCTGATGTTAGCTCTGTCCACCCTCAGCTCCAAAGTCAACTATGGGTAACCAATATACAAACGATGACATGAGATTTAGAAAAACAAGACGGGGCGTGTGTCAATACATGTAAAATTTGATGGTTCAAACATTGAGGCTCATACTGGCGCCGTGGTTCACACCTGTAATCCCAGCTTTTGGGAGGCCAAGGCAGGAGGATCGCTTGAGGCCAGGAATTCGAGACCAGCATGGCCAACATGATGACACCCCACTCTACCAAAAATTTAAAAAGTAGGGCAGGGCGCGGTGGCTCGCGCCTGTAATCCCAGCACTTTAGGAGGCCGAGGCGGGCGATTCACGAGATCAGGAGATCGAGACCATCCTGGCTAACACAGTGAAACCCCATCTCTACTGAAAATACAAAAAATTAGCTGGGCATGGTGGAGGGCGCCTATAGTCCCAGCTACTCGGGAAGCTGAGGCAGGAGAATGGCGTGAACCCGGGAGGCGGAGCTTGCCGTGAGTCGAGATCTCGCCACTGCACTCCAGCCTGGGCAACAGAGCAGTCTCCATCTCAAAAAAAAAAAAAAAAAAAAATTAAAAAGTAGCGGATGTGGTGCGTGCCTGTACTCCCAGCTACTGGGGAGGCCGGGAGGCCGTCAGGTGGGAGGATCCCGTGAGCCTGGGAGATCGAAGCTACAGTAACCACTGCACTCCAGCCTGGGCGACGGAGCGGAGACCGTCTCAAAAAAAAAAAAAAAAACAAATATTAAGTCTCTAGGAATCCTGTCAGAGAAAGGTAGATTGGGCCGGGCGCGGTGGCTCACGCCTGTTAACCCAGCACTTTGGGAGGCCGAGGTGGGTGAATCACCTGAGGTCAGGAGTTTGAGACCAGCCTGGCCAACATGGTGAAACCCATCTCCACTAAAAATGCAAAAATTAGCCGGCCGTGATGGCAGGTGCCTGTATTCCCAGCTGCTCGGGTGGCTGAGGCAGGAGAATCGCTTGAACCCGGGAAGTGGAGTTCCCCGGGAGCCGAGATCACGCCACGGCACTCCAGCCTGGGTGACAGAGTGAGACTTTGTCTTAAAAAAAAAAAAAAAAAAAAAAAGAGGTGGGGGGGAGAGAAAGGTGGATCTAAGCTGAGGTTCAGAGGTAGAGCCTGTCATTGAAAAACAGACTTTGGGGGGCGGGCGGAGTCCACTGCAAAGATGCGGCTGTCTGGCTCCCTCTGGAAGTGGGAGCCCGAAGGAGCCACCACGGAGCCATTGAGCCTGTGGATGGTGGCCTCCGTAGCCAGCAGGCCATGCTGGAGTATCTGCCAACCTGATGAAGACAAAGATGTCCCACAAGTTCTGGACAGACGTGGTCGCAAATCAATGAAGAAAGAAAAGGAGTTTTTGTTTTGTTTTGTTTGAGACAGTTTTGCTCTTGTTGCCCAGGCTGCAGTGCAATGGCAGGATCTCAGCTCACTGCAACCTCTGCCTCCCGGGTTCAAGTGATTCTCCTGCCTCACTACGCTCAGTTAAGTTTGCATTTTTAGTAGAAAGGGGGTTTCTCCATGTTGGTCAGGCTGGTCTCAAACTCCTGACCTCAGATGATTCACCCGCCTTGGCCTCCCAAAATGCTGGGATTACAGGCATGAGCCACTGTGCCCAACCAAAGGTGTCTTAAGCTTAGAAAAATGATAAAAGACATAAAAGCTGCCTAGGAGTGAGACTACTGGGTCATATGAGGCTCCTTCAGGGTGAGCAAAGGCCTGGAAATCAGCATGCAGATAAGGAAAGAAAGAGACCGTCAGTTCATGCAGTTGTCAGCTGGCTGGGGGCTGCGGAGAGTCACTTGTGGAGGCACCTGGTCTTTGTTCCCCAAGTCCCAGACAAGCCAGTATCTCACCTTCAGAACTAAGATGCTTGGGAAACCAAGACCAGGAACTGTGTAATGCAAACAGCATTACCCTAGAGAAGAGGTGGCAGGAGATGACCTACAAAAAAATGGAGCAATAGCCTAGAGCAAGAAACACAGAACAAAAGAGAACTGAGATGTTACACCACCTCCTGGAAGGTCACTGGGACAAGCACATATTCAGGGGCCTCCTAACAGACTAGACTTCCAGCATGCTCAGATGGGGCTAGACACTTTTTACATAGACATTCAAGACTAGAGAAGTCAGGGACATCTAATTTATACCAAGAAATACATACACACGGACGTATGCCTGTGGAGCAGAATTCTGGAAAAGCTCACAGCCCAGAATATAATGTAGACACCCCCAGCCACAGCACCTTCCAATCCTGAGAACAGTGCTGATTCTCCATCTGAGCACCCATTCTCCTGCAACATCAGGGGAGAGGAGTTCGCCTAAGGATCAGACCAGTGCTTCCAAACCCAGCTCCCCACCTCTGCCTGTTGATGGCACTTGTGGGTGAAGGGGAGATGCTATGAAAAGACTCACAAGAGGAGTCACCTGAACAGGGTGGGGCTTGGTGGAAACTGACATTTGTTCCAGTTGGAAGCAAATGTGGAATTTGGCATCTTGCCCTAGCATCAGACACATGAAACTCTCCAGTGTCAGGACTTTTGACAGTGACTTCAAAGCAAAGCTGGGAGACCTATGTGGCCCAGGCTCTACACAGGCAGGAGCTCAACTTTGCTCACAGCAGGATTCCTAGTGCCAAGAATACCATGGGTGCATAGCAGGTGATCAAAATATTTGTACATGGCTGAATCAGTAAGAGGTAAAAGGAGTTGAGGCCAGGCACGGTGGCTCATGACTGTAATCCCAGCACTTTGGGAGGCCGAGGCGGGCAAATCACCAGGTCAGGAGATGGAGACAATCCTGGCTAACACGGTGAAACCCCGTCTCTACTAAAAACACAAAACATTAGTCGGGCATGGTGGCATGTGCCTGTAATCCCAGCTACTTGGGAGGCTGAGGCAAGAGAATCGCTGGAACTTGCATGACGGAGGTTGCAGTGAGCTGAGATCGCACCACTGCACTCCAGCCTGGGCAACAGTGGGAGACTCCGTCTCAAAAAAAAAAAAAAAGTACAAAAAGAGAGAGGACTTGATCCTCGCTGCAAACTAAGAGACCTCATTAAAACCTAACATGTGAGTCCCGGCACGGTGGCTCAGACTTGTAATCCCAGCACTTTGGGAGGCTGAGGCTGGAAGATTGCTTGAGCCCAGGAGTTCAACACCAGCCTGGGCAACATAGTGAGACCCTGTCTCTTAAAAAGAAAATTAGCTGGGCATAGTTATAGTCCTAGCTGCTTGGGAGGCTAAGGCAGGAGGACTGCTGGACCCCAGGAGTTTGAGGTTAGAGTGAGCTATGATTGCACCACTGCAATCCAGCCTGGGCAATGGAGTGAGCCCTGTCTCTCTCTACAAAAATCATATCTATATATATATATGTTTTAGTGTGTGTGTGTGTATGTGTGTGTGATATCAGAAAAAAAAAAACACTGTTCATCGTGAAGTAAAAAAGAGCCTGACTTTGGAGGTATATAAGCACGACATTGGGTTCAAATCAAGCTCTGACCATTACCAAACTCAGCCTCAGCGTCTCTAGCTGTGAAATGGGCTTGATTCAGTACCTACCACACAGGGCTGCTGTATGAATTAATGTTTGTGAAATATTTAGCATGATGCCTGACACATGGTTCACAGTAAGAAAGAACTATTGCTATTATTAAGTGCTTTGCTCTTTGGTTTTCACAGAGCTAATGGTTTTCACAGAGCTAACAATTTTTACTGTCTAGCTTTGTGTCTTTGAAAGATTTTTGAGGTCTAAGAATGCCCTTTTAAAACCTCAACACTCTTGGAAGAGGTCACACTTTGAGCTTCAATAACTGCCTTTTTTTTTTTTTTTTTTCTGAGACAGAGTTTCGCTCTTTTGCCCAAGCTGGAGTGAAGTGGCGCGATCTCGGCTCACTGATTCCTCAGCGCCCTGGGTTCAAGCAATTCTCCTGCCTCAGCCTTCCAAGTAGCTGGGGTTATAGGCACCCGCCACCACGCCTGGCTAATTTTTGTATTTTCAGTAGAAACAGTATTTCACCATGTTGGCCAGACTGGTCTCAAACTCCTGACCTCAGGTGATCTGCCCGCCTCAGCCTCTCAAATTGGTAGGATTACAGGCGTGAGCCACCGTGCCCAGCCAATAGCTGGCATTTTTGTCAATTAGTTAACAGTGTGCTGAGAGCAAGTCCCTGTAGTGAGTGTCCACGGGCATGAGCCACAGGGAATACAGTGCAAGACCTGTGGAGGTAGGAGCTGAGGATGTCAACAGGGAAAACACAGAGTACCAAAGACAAAAGTCACCCAGGATAGTTCTTTGTTAGCTACCTGGTGGCAGCCTGGACACCTAAAGATAAGAGTTGAAGACACCTCTAATGCAAGAGGTGGATGCCCTGGAGACGTGGCTGATTCCTCCAGCCCTGCCATCGTGCAGCTTTGTGACTTCCTGGAGAGCCTTACATGCAAGCAGAAAAGTCCCAGGATAAAGCAATGTGGATACTCCACACTTTTTTTTTTTTTTTTTTTTTTTTTTTTGAGACGGAGTCTTGCTCTGTCGCCCCGGCTGGAGCGCAGTGGCCGCACCTCAGCTCACTGCAAGCTCCGCCTCCCAGGTTTACGCCATTCTCCTGCCTCTGCCTCCCGTGTAGCTGGGACTACAGGCGCCCGCCACCTCGCCCAGCTAGTTTTTTTGTAGTTTTTAGTAGAGACAGTGTTTCACCGTGTTAGCCAGGTCGATCTCCTGACCTCGTGATCCGCCTGTCTCGGCCTCCCAAAGTGCTGGGATTACCGGCTTGAGCCATCGCGCCCGGCCCCACTCCACATATTTTTAAAAGAACTGGAGGGGTGAAGAGGACCAGCTGTCCGTACTGGGCCAGGACTGCCCTGGTTTTAACACTAAATGTCCCACATCCTGATAACCCTTAGTCCCAGGCAAATCAAACCAGTTGATCATCTACTTGGAGTTTATCAAAGGAGGTGGGTTTTAGCAACCCCTTCCCTTTCCTGTTACATTGAGACCATGGGGTGCTATTAACTTGATTTGGTTTCTTCAAAAATGCCAGAAATTGAGCTAGTAGGTTTTCCTTATATTTGTTAATTGAATTAGGCTACAGTCTGCATGTTTACCTTATTTTCCATCATATAATGGCACCAAATATCACAATAATTTTTTAAAAATTAATGTCTTTAGTAGTGGATTACTAGGTGTTGAAATGCTTTAACATATTTATGAAAACATTTGTACAAATAATTTTATCCTCCACATGACATTTAGAAAAGTTTAGTCTGGATGAGCACGGTGGCTCACTCATGTAATCCCAGAACCGTGGGAGGCCAAGGTGAGCTGATCACCTGAGGTTAGGAGTTTGAGACCAGCCTGGCCAACGTGGTGAAATCCCGTCTCTACTAAAAATACAAAAATTAGCTGGGCATTGTGGCACGCACCTGTAGTCCCAGCTACTCGGAAGGCTGAGGCAGGAGAATCGCTTGAATCACTCCGGGAGTTGGAGGTTGCAGTGAGCCAAGATTGCACCACTGCACTCTAGCCTGGGCGACAGAGTGAGACCATTTCCCCCCCAAAAAAAGAAAGAAAGAAAGAAAGAAAGAAAGACAGAAAAGAGAAGGGAAGAGAAAATAAGAAAAGGAAAGGTTTAGTCTGAAATTCCATTACTGAAAGTTCTCAGGGTTGGGGGAGGTAGGAGGCAGTATCTTTTTGCTCTTATATTTCTTATACTGGAATTCAGTGAAACTACTTCATCCTTTGTAAAATCAATAAAATCCCTGACAATTAAAAAAAAAAAAAAAAAGAACAAAAGAAAAGCAGGCCTTCAGTACTGAGAAATCAAGCAGGCATTGTAGGCCAACGGAATTCCTGGAGCGAAGGCATGGAAGTGGAAAACAACAAGAGGGAATGGCCCTGTGGGCTTAGAAAGCTACTACTGGGGACTGTTACCTATTCCTGGTGGTTTTCTGAGATGCGTGCTACCTACCTATAACCCCATGAAAACATGCTTCATCGTAACTTCATTACCTTGGTGAAATAATTTTGGTTTTATTTCCTAATATCCCACAACCTTAGAATAACTGAAGGGACGTGGTAGTGGTCAAAAATCTGCTGGGTCTAAAGACCACTCTGCATTAAGGACAAAGACAAGTAATCAACACTTTCCTCGAAGTGGCAAACTTCTTTATTCTTTCTCTTCTCCAGATTCACTTATACCTTAACCACTTATGCTTTACCCACTTATACCCCAAAAGTAAACATATCTAGATATGCTGGGAAATATACGAAACTTAAAATTGAGGCTCTAAAATTTCCCCTGATTATAAATAAGATCAATGCTATGTGCACATTAGATACTCAAGGATTTAAGATTATTTTAAAAGATTAATACATAGACTGCGCGCAGTGGCTCACGCTTGTAATCCCAGCACTTTGGGAGGCCAAGGCAGGTAGATCACAAAGTCAGGAGTTCAAGACCAGCCTAGCCAACACAGTGAAACCCCGTCTTTACTAAAAATACAAAAATTAGCTGGGCGTGGTGGCAGGTGCCTGTAATCGCAGCTACTCAGGAGGCTGAACCCGGGAGGCGGAGGTTGCAGTAAGCCAAGATCGCACCACTGCACTCCAGCCTGGGTGACAGAGCTAGACTCTGTCTCAGGAAAAAAAAAAAAAAAAAAGAAGATTGATACATTTGTAACTTTAAAGTCAGTTTGCCTAATATCTATTATGTTAGAGTAGGCACATTAAATAGCTTTTGCAAACCAAAAATAATTTTTCTTCACTTAAACTCTGACAAGTATTTAAAACAGCAATCTTTACCCTAAAAATACTTCAATGCTTACTCCCACCTGTCCCCCCTAAAAAAACTTTAAGATAACCCTATTTTCTTTGTCAGAATTTTTCCAAAATGTAGAACTGCGAAGGCATGGATATAAAATGTATTTTTGGGCCGGGTGTGGTGCTCACGCATGTAATCCCAGCACTTTGGGAGGCTGAGGTGGATGGATCACCTGAGGTCAGGAGTTCAAGACCAGTCTGACCAACATGGTGAAACCCTGTCTCTACTAAAAATACAAAATTAGCCAGGCATGGTGGTAGGTGCCTGTAATCCTAGCTACTTGGGAGGCTGAGGCAGGAGAATTTGAACTTGGGAGGTGGAAGTTGCAGTGAGCTAAGATCATGCCATTGCACTCCAGCCTGGGTAACAGACCGAAACTCTGTCTCAAAAAAAATTAGAATAAAATAAAATTTATTTTTAAAAAACATGTGCGCAGGTAACAAAAAAAAATACATGTACAGTGCTGCTAAACTATTACTTAACAAATATATACTGAAAGTCTTTAAAAGCTGTATGTACAATTTGAGTACGTTTCAAACCTGGTATGTTTTTAACAGCTTAATCAAGATACCATCCACATAGCACACAATTTAAAGTATGTTTTTTAGTATAATCACAGAGCTGTGCAACCATCACACTAGCAATTTTAGAACGTTTTTATCCTCCCAAAAAGCAACCCCCTATCCATTAGCAGCCATAATTGTTTCCCCTCAACTGCCCCAACCCAAGATGAGTCGTTACTGTCATCTGTGTATATTTATATATATTTGAAATTTCGTACAAATCAAGGGTCCCCAGTCCCAGGGTCACAGACCGGTACCAGTCCATGGCCTGTTAAGAATTGGGCCGCACAGCAGGAGGTGAGCAACTGGTGAGTGAGCATTACTGCCTGAGCTCTGCCTCCTGTCAGATCAGCGGCAGCGTCAGATTCTCATAGGAGCAAACCCTATTGTGAACTGCACATGTGAGAGATCTAGGTTACACACTCCTTATGAGAATCTAATGCCTGATGATCTGAGGTGGAACAGTTTCATCCTGAAACCATCTCCCCGCCAAACCCCCATCCTGTCTGTGGAACAATTGTCTTCCACAAATCAGGCCCCTAGTGTCAAAAAGGTTGGGGACCACTGATATAAGTAGAATTGTACAATATATGGTCTTTCGTGACTGGCTTATTTTACTTAGTATAATGTTTTCAAGGGTTATCTATGTTGTAGCATATATCAGTACTGCATTCTTTTTTCTTTTTTCTTTCTTTCTTTCTTTTTTTTTTTAGACAAGAGTTTTGCTCTTGTTGCCTAGGCTGGAGTGCAGTGGCACAATCTCGGCTCACCGCAACCTCTGCCTCCCGGGTTCAAGCAATTCTCCTGCCTCAGCCTCCTGAGTAGCTGGGATTACAGGCATGTGTCACCACGTCTGGCTAATTTTGTATTTTTAGTAGAGATGGATTTCTCCATGTTGGTCAGGCTGGTCTCAAACTCCTGACCTCAGGTGATCCGCCCACCCTGGCCTCCCAAAGTGCTGGGATTACAGGTGTGAGCCACAGCACCCAGTCAATACTGTATTATTTTTATGGCCAAATAATATTTAATTTTATGGACATACCACAATTAACTTACACCATTCAGGCCGGCTGCAGTGGCTCACGCCTGTAATCCCAGCACTTTGGGAGGCCAAGACAGGCAGATCACGAGGTCAGGAGTTTGAGACCATCTTGGCTAACACGGTGAAATCCCCGTCTCCACTAAAAGTACAAAAATTAGCTGGGTGTGGACAAGTGCCTGTAGTCCCAGCTACTCAGGAGACTGTGGTGGAAGAATCGCTTGAACCCAGGAGGTGGAGCTTGCAGTGAGCTGAGATCACGCCACTGCACTCCAGCCTGGGCGACAGAGCGAGACTCCATCTCAAAAAAAAAAAAAAGAATTGTACCATTCATCAGTTGATGAACATTTGAATTGTTTCCAATTTGGGGCAATTACGAATAATGCTATAAACAGTCATGGACAAGTTTTTGTATGGGTGTATGTTTTCATTTCTCATGGGTATAGAACTAGGAGTGAAATTGCTGGGCCACATAGTACTCTATATTTAACAATATGAGGAACTGCCAAGTGGTTTTTCAAAGTGGCTGCACCATTGCATATTAACACTAGTTATGTATAAGGGTTCCAGTTTATCCACATCTTCACCAACACCTGTTATTGTTTGTCTTTTTGCTTTTAGTCATTCTAGTGGGTATGAAACAATCTCTCATGATGGTTTTAATTTGCATTTCCCTAATTACTAATGATGTTGAGCATTTTTTATGTGCTTATTGGCAATTTGCATATCTTCTTTGAAGAAATGTCCATTACATTTCATTGTCCATTTTTCTGTAAGGTTATTTATCTTTTTATGATTGAGTTGTAAGAGTTCTTACTACTACTAGATTCTAATCAGATACAATTTGCAAATATTTTCTACCATTCTGTAGGTTGTCTCATCACAGTCTTAATGGTGTCTGTTGAAGCACAAAAGTTTTTAAATTTTGATGAAGTCTGATTTGTCTGTTTTTTTCGTTAGTTGCTTATGATTTTGGTGTCATACCTAAGAAGGCTTTGCCTCACAAAGGGTGATGAAGGTTTACTCCTATGTGTTCTTCTAAGAGTTTATTGTTTTAGCTGTTACATTTAGATCTGTGATCCTTAAGAGTTACTTTTTCTGTATGTGTGAGGACAGGAATCTTTTTTTTTTTTTTTTTTTTTTTTTGAGAGTTTTGGTCTGGTTGCCCAGGCTGGAGTGCAGTGGTGCACTCTCGGCTCACCACAACCTCCGCCCCCCGGGTTCAAGCCATTCTCCTGCCTCAGCCTCACGAGTAGCTGGAATTACAGGTATGTGTCACCATGCCCAGCTAATTTTGTATTTTTAGTAGAGACAGAGTTTCTCCATGTTGGTCAGGCTAGTCTTGAACTCCCGACCTCGGGTGATCCGCCTGCTTCAGCCTCCTAAAGTGCTGGGATTACAGGCGTGAGCCACCGCACCCCGCGTCATCTTTATTCTTTTGTGTGTAGTTATCCAATTGTTTCAGCACTATTTGTTTAAAAGATTGTTCTTTCATAGCATTAGGAAAAATACCTAATGTAGATGATGGGTTGATGGGTGCAGCAAACCACCATGGCACATGTATGCCTATGTAACAAAACTGCACGTTCTGCACATGTATCCTGAAACTTAAAGTATAATTTTAAAAAAAAAGACATACAAAAAACAAAAACAAAACAAAAGAAATGAACAAAAAATATTGTTCTTTCTACATTCCGTTGTTTTGACAAGCTTATGATTTTTTTTTTTTTTTTTTTTTTTTTTTTTTTGAGACAGAGTCTCACTCTGTCACCCAGGCTGGAGTGCAGTGGCGTGATCTCAGCTCACTGCAAGCTCTGCCTCCCAGATTCACGCCATTGTCCTGCCTCAGCCTCCCGAGCGGCTGGGACTACAGGCGCCTGCCACCATGCCCGGCTAGTGTTTTGTATTTTTTTTTTTAGTAGAGATGGGGTTTCACCATGTGAGCCAGGATGGTCTCCATCTCCTGACCTTGTGATCCGCCCACTTCGGCCTCCCAAAGTGCTGGGATTACAGGCGTGAGCCACCGTACCCAGCCTGGCTTATGAAAATTAATTGGCCATAAATATAAGGGCTTATTTTTGGTCTCTTAATCATATTCCATTCATCTATATGTCTATTCTTATGCCAGTACTACCTTGTCTTAATGGGGCGTTAGTAGTAAGTTTGAAAATCAAGTAATGTGAGTCCTGCAACTTTGTTTTGGCAGTTCTGAGTCCCTTGAATTTCCATATGTATTTTAGGATTAGCTTGTCAGTTTCTACAAGGAAGCCAGCTGGGAATTATGATATGGATTGTGCTAATACTATACATCAATTGGCAAGTATTGCCATTTTAGCAATATTAAGTTTTCTGATCCATGAAGATGGGATAGCTTTCTTTTTTGTGTGTGAGATGGATTCTTGCTCTGTTGCCCATGCTGGAGTGCAGTGGTGAAATCTTGGCTCAGTGCAACCTCTGCCTCCTGGGTTCAAGCAATTCTCCTGCCTCAGCCTCCTGAGTAGGTGGGATTACAGGCATGCACCACCACGTTCAGCTAATTTCTTTTCTTTTATTTTGAGACAGAGTCTCACTGTGTTGCCCAGACTGGAGTGTAGTGGCGTAATCTTGGCTCACTGCAACCTCCACCTCTCAGGTTCAAGCAATACTCCTGCCTCAGCCTCCTGAGTAGCTGGGATTACAGGCATGCGCCACCACACCCAGCTAATTTTTGTATTTTTAGTACAGACGGGGTTTCACCATGTTGGTCAGGCTGGTCTTGAACTCCTAACCTCGTGATCCACCCACCTCAGCCAGCCTCCCAAAGTGCTGGGATTAAAGGTGTGAGCCACTGCGCCGGCTGGGTCTTTTTTTTTTTTTAAGACCTAGTGTCATTCTGTCACCTGGCTGGAGTGCAGTGGGGGCAATCTCGGCTCACTGCAACATCCACCTCCTGGATTGAAGCAATTCTCCTGGATCAGCCTCCTAACTAGCTGGGATTACAAGCTCCCACCACCATACCCAGGTAATTTTTGTATTTTTAGTAGAGATGGGGTTTTGCCACATTGGCCAGGCTGGTCTCAAACTCCTAACCTCAGGTGATCTGCCCACCTCAGCCTCCCAAAGTGCTGGGATTCCAGGCATGAGCCACCGCGCCCAGCCTTATTTATTTATTTGTTTATTTTTCAACCTAACAGCAATTATCCTTTTTTTTTTTTTTTGAGATGGAGTCTTGCTCTGTCGCCCAGGCTAGAGTGCAGTGGCACGATCTCAGCTCACTGCAAACTCCACCTCCCGGGTTCAAGCAATTCTCCTGCCTCAGACTCCAGAGTAGCTGAGATTACAGGCACCCGCCACCATGTCTGGCTGATTTTTGTATTTTTAGTGGAGACAGGGTTTCACCATGTTGGCCAGGCTGGTCTCGAACTCCTGACCTCAGGTTATCTGCCCACCTTGGCCTCCGAAAGTGCTGGGATTACAGGCATGAGGCACCGCACCCGGCCAACAGCAATTCATCCTTAATGGGAACTTTTCAATACGTGTTGGGAATTATTCCCTCATCTTCTATGTGTTGGGAGAAATTTAAAAATAATTGGTATTGGCTCTTTTTTAAACGTTTAATAAAATTTGCTAGTGGCTCTTTTTCCTGCTCTAGGCATGTAAGATGTGCCTGCTTCTCCTTGGCCTTTTACCATGATTATAAGTTCCCTCAGGCCTCCCCAGCCTTGCTTCCTATATAACCTGTGGAACCATGAGCCAATCAAACCTCTTTTCTTTATAAATTAAAAAAAAAATCGCCAGGTGTGGTGGCTCACACCTGTAATCCCAGCACTTTGGGAGGCCAAGGAGGGTGGATCACCTGAGGTCGGGAGTTCAAGATCAGCCTGGCCAACATGGTAAAACCCTATCTCTACTAAAAATAGAAAAAATTAGCTGTGTGTGGTGGCGAGAGCCTGTACCCAGCTACTCGGGAGTCTGAGGCAGGCGAATTGCTTGAACCTGGGAGGCAGAGGTTGCAGTGAGCTGAGATGGTGCCATTGCACTCCAGCCTGGGCAACAAGAGTGAAACTCCATCTAAAATAATAATAATAATAATTAATTAATTAATTTAAGAAAATCACTAGTAAAGCCATCTGTGTCTGGACTTTTCTGTGTAGGAAGTTTTAAAATTACTAATTTATTATCTTTTCTTGTTATAGGTCTATTCATAATTTGTATTTTTTCTTGAATCAGTTTCAGAGGTTTGTGAATTTCTAGGAATGTGTCCATTTAATATAAATTATCTAATTTGTTGGCATACACTTCATAGTTTTCCTTTATAATCCATTTGATTTCCGTAGTCAGTAGGCAAAGCCCCTCTCTTCTCTTTTTCGTTAATCTAGATTAAGGTTTGCCAATGTTGTTGATTTTTAAAAATCAAGTTGTTTTCTTATTATTTTGATAATTCTGTACATATTCTAGATACATACCTGATATCAGATATTCATTTTGCATTTTCTCCTATCTGTGCTTTGTGCTTTCATTTTCTTTCTCTTTTTGAAAATTTGTAGAGATGGAGTCTTGCTATGTTGCCCAGGCTGGCATGCAGTAGCTATTCGCAGGCACAGTCATACCTCACTACAACCTTCAACTCCTGGGATCAAGTGATCCTCCTACCTCAGCCTCCCTAGTAGCTGGGAGTAGTTGGGACTAGGGTGAGCACCACTGCCCTGGATCTTTGTGCTTTCATTTTCTTTTTTCTTTTTTTTTTTTTGAGACGGAGTCTCGCTCTGTCACCCGGGCTGGAGTGCAGTGGCGAGATCTCAGCTCACTGCAAGCTCCGCCTCCCGGGTTTACGCCATTCTCCTGCCTCAGCCTCCCGACTAGCTGGGACTACAGGCGCCCGCCACCACGCTCGGCTAGTTTTTTTTTTTTTTAGTTTTTTAGTAGAGATGGTGTTTCACCGTGTTAGCCAGGATGGTCTCGATCTCCTGACCTCGTGATCTGCCCGTCTCGGCCTCCCAAAGTGCTGGGATTACAGGCTTGAGCCACCGCGCCCGGCCGTGCTTTCATTTTCTTAACGTTGTCTTTTGAAGAGAGAAAGAGTTATGAATTTTGCTGAAGCCCTGTGTATCAATCCCTTTATGATTTGTGCTTTTTATGTCCTATCAGAAAAATTTTGCCTAATCCAAGGCACTAAAATTTTTCACTTTTTGAAAGATTATTCTTTCCCCCATTGATTTGCCTTTGGACTTCCATCAAAAATTGCCACAGGGCTCAGTGGCTGTCGCCAGTAACCCTAACACTTTGGGAAGCTGAGGCAGGAGGACTGATTGAGGCCAGGAGTTCCCGACCAGGCTGGACAATGTGGTGAAACCTCGTCTCTACACAAAATTCAAAAATTAGCCAGGTGTACTGGTGAGTGCCTGTAGTTCCAGCTACTTGGAGGTTGAGGTGGGAGGATCACCTGAGCGTGGGGAGATTGAGGCTGCAGTGAGCAAACAGCATGCCATGGCATTCCAGCATGGGAGACAGAGCAAGACCCTGTCTCAAAATAAAAGGCCCATCAACTACTCTCAGGTTCGTGGGGGAAAAAGAAAAAACTTTAAAAAGAAAACATTAGAAAAAAAATGTGCCCATATATGTGGATTTCTTTGTTTCTTTTTTCTTTCTTTCTTTCTTTTTTTTTTTTAAGACAGGGTCTGTCTCTGTTGCCCAGGCTGGAGTGCAGTGGTGCAATCTCAGCTCACTGCAGCCTTGAGTTCCTGGGTGTAAGCGCTTCTCCTGCTTCAGTCTCCTGAGTTGCTGGGATTACAGCCATATGCCACCACACGCAGCTAATTTTTGTTGGGTTTTCTTTTTTTTTTTTCTTTGAGATGGAGTCTCGCTCTGTTGCCCACATTGTAGTGCAGTGGCACGAATCACTGGCCTAATTTTTGTATCTTTTGTACAGACAAGGTTTCACTAACTACTTGGGAGGCTGAGGTCGGAGGATCCCTTGAGCCCAGGAGGTGAAGGCTGCAGTGAGCTATGATGGCGCCACTGCACTCCAGCCTGGGTGACAGAGCAAGAGCCTGTCTCAAAAAAAAAAAAAAAAAAAAAAAAGAGTCTACTAAATGGCAAGTTTGCGTACAATTTGTCTTTGAGAATTTGCTCAAATCAACAGATAAACTTGCTCATATGCATGACTGCATATGCATTAGGGAACACAACTTAGTGGGTGAAAGCCTGCCTAAGATAGAACCCTGAAGCTAATACATTTTAGCTATTATCTTGGATAAGCCACTTAACTCACCTGTGCCTTGGTTCCTGTAATGCAAATAATAATAATGCCTACCTCAGAGAGTGGTCATGTGGATAAAGAATTCACTTTCGAAATGTGTTTAGAAGTTTGTGGCATAGTAATATATTTACTCTTTATTATTCTTGCATCATTGTAATAGTAAAAACCTGGAAACAACCTAAATGTCCATCAGTAGAGGACTGATGAAATCAAACTTGGCATGTCTTTTTTTTGAGACAAGTTCTCACTCTGTCCGCCCAGGATGGAGTGCAGTGGTTCAATCACGGCTCACTGCAGCCTCGACCTCCTCAG
This sequence comes from Macaca nemestrina, assembly GCF_043159975.1. Taxonomy (NCBI): domain Eukaryota; kingdom Metazoa; phylum Chordata; class Mammalia; order Primates; family Cercopithecidae; genus Macaca; species Macaca nemestrina. Next base: position 105,925,370 of record NC_092130.1, on the reverse strand, counting down.
GCTCAGGTGATCCTCCTGCCTCAGCCTCCTGAGTAGCTGGGACGACAGGCACATGCCACCACGCCTGGCTATTATTTTATTATTTATTTATTTATTTATTTGGAGACAGTGTCTCACTTTGTTGCCTAGGCTGAAGTGCAGTGGCATGATCTGAGCTCACTGCAACCTCCACTGCCTGGGTTCAAGCGATTCTCCTGCCTCAGCCTCCTGAGTAGCTGGGATTACAGGTATGCTCCACCATGCCTGGCTAGTTTTTGTATTTTTAGTAGAGATGGGATTTCACCATGTTGGCCAGGCTGGTCTTGAACTCCTAACCTCAAGTGATCCACCTGCCTTAGCCTCCCAAAGTGCAGGGATTACAGGCATGAGCAACTGTGCCCAGCCTTTTTTCTTTTTTTAAATAGAGACAAGGTCTCACTATGTTGCCCAGGCTGGTCTTGAACTTCTGAGCTCAAGTGATCCTCCCACCTCAGCCTCCCAAAGTGCTGAGATTACAGGAGTGAGCCACCGCACCTGGCCTATGTTTTTTGTTGTTGTTGTTGTTGTTGTTGTTGTTTCCGCGATGGAATGTCGCCCAGGCTGGAGTGCAGAGGCGCCATCTCGGCTCACTGCAAGCTCCGCCTCCCGGGTTCACGCCATTCTCCTGCCTCAGTCTCCCGAGTGGCTGGGACTACAGGCGCCCGCCAACACGCCTGGCTAATTTTTTGTATTTTTAGTAGAGACGGGGTTTCACTGTGTTAGCCAGGATGGTCTTGATCTCCTGAGTTCATGATCCACCCACCTCGGCCTCCCAAAGTGTTGGGATTACAGGCATGAGCCACCGTGCCTGGCCTGGCCTATTTATTACTATTATTTTTTTTAGAAACAGAGTTTCACCATGTTGGCCAGGTTGGTCTCAAACTCCTGGGCTCAAGCCATCCGCCCGCCTTGGCCTCCCAAAGTGCTAGGATTACAAGTGTGAGCCACAGTGCCTGGGTACTTGGCATATCGTTAATGGCATGGCATTTTTTTTTTTTTTTTCAGATGGGCGTTTCACTCTTATTGCTCAGGCTGGAGTGCAATGGTGCAGTCTCAGCTTATTGCAACCTCCACCTCCTCGGTTCAAGTGATTCTCCTGCCTCAGCCTCCCAAGTAGCTGAGATTACAGGCACCTGCCACCACTCCCGGCTAATTTTTGTATTTTAGTAGAGACCAGGTTTCACCATGTTAGTTAGGCTGGTCTCAAACTCCTGACCTCAGGTGATCCACCCGCCTCGGCCTCCCAAAGTGTTGGGATTACAGGTGTGAACCACTGGGCCCAGCCTCATTAATGGCATTTTATGCAAACATTAAAAAGATGAGGGATCCAAAGAAGATAAACCAATAGGCACATGAAAAGATGCTCATCATAAATCATTAGAGAAATGTAAATCAAAACCAAAATGTGATATACTACTCACCCACTAGTATGGTTATAATAAAAAAGATGGGAGTTGCTGGGCGAGGTGGCTCACGACTGTAATCCCAGCACTTTGGGAGGCCAAGGCGGGCAGATTACCTGACGTTGCAAGTCGAGACCATTCTGACCAACACGGAGAAACCCTGTCTTTACTAAAAATACAAAATTAGCCAGGTATGGTGGCACATGCCTGTAACCCCAGCTACTTGGGAGGCTGAGGCAGGAGAATCACTTGAACCTGGGAGGTGGAGGTTGAAGTCTTGAACCTGCAGTGAGCTGAGATTGCACCATTGCACTCCAACCTGGGCAACAAGAGCAAGACTCTGTCTCAAAAAAAAAAAAAAAAAAGGGCCGGGAGCGGTGGCTCACACCTGTAATCCCAGCACTTAGGGAGGCTGAGGTGGGCGGATCATGAGGTCAGGAGATCGAGACCATCCTGCCTAACATGGTGAAACCCCATCTCTACTAAAAATACAAAAACTAGCCGGGCATGGTGGCGGGCGCCTGTAGTCCCAGCTACTTGGGAGGTTGAGGCAGGAGAATGGCGTGAACCCAGGAGCTTGCAGTGAGCCGAGATTGTGCCACTGCACTCCAGCCTGGGCAACAGAGCAAGACTCTGTCTCAAAAAAAAAAAAAAAAAAAAAAAATGGGAGCAGGCAGTCATGGTGTTCTCGATACTGGAGGGCCTACTTGACCCATCACCAGAAGGTGTTGCTGCTTTTTTTTTTTTTTTTTGAGACGGAGTCTCGCTCTGTCGCCCAGGCTGGAGTGCAGTGGCCGGATCTCAGCTCACTGCAAGCTCCGCCTTCCAGGTTCACGCCATTCTCCTGCCTCAGCCTCCCAAGTAGCTGGGACTACAGGCACCCGCCACCACCCTGGCTAGTTTTTTGTATTTTTAGTAGAGACGGGGTTTCACCATGTAAGCCAGGATGGTCTCGATCTCCTGACCTCGTGATCCACCCGCCTCGGCCTCCCAAAGTGCTGGGATTACAGGCGCCCGCCACCTCGCCCGGCTAGTTTTTTTGTATTTTTTAGTAGAGACGGGGTTTCACCGGGTTAGCAAGGATGGTCTCGATCTCCTGACCTCGTGATCCGCCCGCCTCGGCCTCCCAAAGTGCTGGGATTACAGGCTTGAGCCACCGCGCCCGGCCTAGTGTTGCTGCTTTGTAACCAGGTGCTGCACCACCTCAAGCCACGGTGCATCCAGAGATAAATAATGGTTTATTTTGTCTGTTTGATGAGAGCCTGGTTTGAAGAGCATAGGAAAAAAAAGGATATGATGGAGGTACCCCGCTGCTGAGGGAGGCAGAGGAATTCCGGTATCGTCAGCATTCAGAGCCACTCTCTTCCCTGACTCTCTGGGGGTACTTCCTATGAGAGATCCGAGTGATATGCTACAAGTCTCTGGAGTGCTGCTTAGATGACTGGAATCCTTCTGAGAAGGCAATGTACCCTGATTACTTAGCCAAGAGAGAGCAGTGGAAGAAACTGCAGAAGGAAAGCCGGGAGGAAGAAATCCTACCTGGTGGTCTACGACTGAAGCTTTGCCCCCTGTGGTGGTATACTGTGACCAGACCCCGGAGTGGCCCATGTAGAGACAGAGACCTCACCCCGTCATGCCTGCAAGTGAAGTAAGTTACAGAACATACACACACTTACCCTAATAAAAATCGTTAAAATGGTAAAAATCAACAAAGATAGATGGTAACAAGTGTTGGCAAGAATGTGAAGAAACTGAGTCCCTAATACATTGATGGTGGGAATATAAAATGCTGCAACCACTTTGGAAACCAGTTTGGCATTTCCTCAAAAAGTTAAACATGGTTGCCCTATGACCCAGCAATTCCCCTCCCAGGTATATGCCTAAGAAAACTGAAAACATACATTCACATGGATTCTTGTACATGAATGCTCACAGTATGCTACTGTTATGTATTCAACTTCACAACACCCAAAGTGGATACAACCCAATTGTGCAAGTGATAGAAAACATAAGCAAAATGTGGTATATGCATATAATGGAATATTATTCAACCATAAAAAGGAATGAGATATTGGTACATGCTACAACTTAAATGAACCTTGAAAACATTATGCTAAGTGAAAGAAATTGGACACAAAAGGCCACATATTGTATAATCCCATTTATATGAAATATCCAGAATATGCAAATCCATAGAGACAGAAAGTAGACTAGTGACTGCAAGGGGATGAGGAGGAAAGAATAGCAAGTGACTGCTAAAGGGTATAGGATTTCCCTTTATCATCACTGCTTCCCCCACAGTGGTGACAGTTACATAACCTTGTTAATAAGCTAAAAACCAATGGATTATAAATTTCATTTATGTTTATTTTTAGAGTCTAAGGTCTTACTGTGTTGCCCAGGTTAGTCTTGAATTCCTGCCTCAAGCGGTTCTCCACCTCAGCCTCCCCAGTTGCTGGGAATACAGGCATAAGCCACCATACTCGCTTCTGATTATATACTTCAAAATAGTCAATTTTATTGTATGATAGGTATATCTCAACTAAAAAAAAGAACAGGGAGAGCTGTACTGAGATGATATAATCTCCAAATATATATATATATATATATATATATATTTTTTTTTTTTTTTGAGATGGAGTCTCGCTGTGTCTCCCAGGCTGGAGTGCAGTGGCGTGATCTCGGCTCACTGCAAGCTCCGCCTCCCGGGTTCACGCCATTCTCCTGCCTCAGCCTCCCAAGTAGCTGAGACTACAGGCGCCCGCCACCACGCCCGGCTAGTTTTTTGTATTTTTAGTAGAGACGGGGTTTCACCATGTTAGCCAGGATAGTCTCGATCTCCTGACCTCGTGATCCACCCGCCTCGGCCTCCCAAAGTGCTGGGATTACAGGCTTGAGCCACCGCGCCCGGCCAATCTCCAAATATATTAAGTGAAAAAAGAAAGGTACAGAATAGTGTGCACAATATACTATTATATTCTTTAAAAAATGTACACATATATATATATACACTGTGCAGGCATAAAACCTCTAAAAAGACATGGGAAGCCAGTAACATTATTTCCTAAAAGGAAGGAACCTGGGGTGCCTGGGGATAGGGTGGTCCGGAAGGGAGACCTAACTTTTCAGCGTGCTTTTTTGTACCTTTTGAACTTTGTATCGAGTACAACACTTAACTTTTTTTCTAATTTAAAGAAAGAGAAAAGGAATACTCTGTTGCTTTTTCTTTAGTTTTATTTGAAGAGATCATCTGCATTTTTTTCTGTAATAAACTTAAAAGATATCCACCCATTTTGTTAGATTTATTTATTCTTTAGCAATTTAAGTATCAAAATCACAGGTTTTGTCTCAATCCTTAATAATACTATATTCATTATATTTCAGATGTTTAGCTTTCTCATGGAGAAAAAGAAACACAGGCATAAACCTATACACTATCCACCTGCTGGTCCTGCAACATGATTTTAATCAAGTGTTACTGATACTTGAACAATTTCTATGATGTCAGCAGAGATATCAACAAGAGTGATTATAAAGTAGCTAGCCTTTTAAGTCAAGAGTTATGATCTTTGATCCACTGCTCAATCCATTTCAAGATCTGATCTACATTATTTTCTAGCTCTTCTGGTTTATTACTGGGCAGCTGATGCACGATTTCTTCCTTGTAGGATGCTGTGGCTTCTTCATAAAGAACTTGAAAAATCTCACACTGAATATTGTCTGTTAGTTTCTTCTCATTATAACCCCTAGAAGGCAGGGAGGTTAACCAAACAAAAAGCAAAATAAATGGCATTAACTGGAGTTTTAGAAACATACCAGAAAACTGGACACTTTTCAATACGTGAAAAATTACAGAAATGGTCTCTTCACCTAGAGAGGAATGACTGGTACCTGTTTATATGACAGTTTCTTGACACTAGGGTTAAACTAAAGATCACGAGACCAGCATTTAGGTTTGAATTTTTCTGCCCACAATTTGTCAGCTACTCAATAAATTCCCAGTGAATTAGTAAATTAGGAAAACTCTCATAACCAAATATTCAATTCATATCAGCCAAAAAGTAGAAACAACCCAAATGTCCACAACCTGATAAATGTATTTAAAAATGATATATCCATACAATGGAATATTATTTGGCAATAAAAAGAAATGAAGTACTGGTATATGCTACAATACGAATGAACCTTGAAAACAAACTAATTGACAGGAGATAGGCATAAAAGTCCACATCCTGTATGATTTCATTTATATGAAATGTCTAGTATAGACAAATCCATAAAGATAGAAAGTAGATTATTGGTTGCCTAGGGCTGGGGAACTGAGGGTAAATGGGGAGTGACTACTACTGGGTATGGGGTTTCTTTTTGGGGTGACAAAAATTTTATTTTTTTTTGAGACAGAATCTCGCTCTGTCACCCAGGCTGGAGTGCACTGGAGTGATCTTGGCTCACTGCAACCTCCGCCTCCTGGGTTCAAGCAATTCTCCTGCTTCAGTCTCCTCAGTAGCTGGGATTACAGGAACGCGCCACCATGCCCAGCTAATTTTTGTATTCTTAGTAGAGACAGGGTTTCACCATGTTGGTCAGTCTGGTCTCCAGCTCCTGACCTCATAATCCGCCCAACTCAGCCTCCCAAAGTGCTGGAATTATAGGCGTGAGCCACTGTGCCTGGCCCCAAGAGTCTCTAAAATTGGTTGTGGTAATGACTGTACAACTTTTTGATATGCTAAAAAAGACACAAATGAGCAACTGATATATACACTTACTATGTACCCACAAAACTGGAAAAAAAACCTGAATTATGTACTTTAAATGGGTGAATGTAAATTACATTTCAATAAAGAGGATATTTTTGTTTTTAGGTTGCTTTTGAGACAGGGTCTTGCTTTGGCACCAGGCTGGAGTGCAGTGGTGCAATCACAGCTCACAGCAGCCTCAACCTCCCAGGCTCAAGCATTCCTCCCACATCAGCCTCCAAAGTAGCTGGGACCACAGGTGCATGCCACTACTCTTGGCTAAATTTTTTATTTTTATTTTTGTAGAGACCAGGATCTTGCTATGTTGCCCAGGCTGGTCTCAAACTCCTAGGCTCAAGCAATCACCTTGCCTCAGCCTCCCAAATTGCTGGGATTACAGGTGTGAGGTATGAGCCGTCCTGCCTCCCCCTCACCACCCAACCATGCCCAGCCTAAAGCTGTTACTTTTTTATAACCTTTTCAATAGTTAAAAATACTAACTAGCTCTCTCATAGTTTTTTCATGCCTTAGTCATACTTGGTATGACTTGGCTATATATGTAAAACAGTAATCTTTAAATCAACATTTTAAATTGTCTTGATTGAAAAAAAGCATATGTACCATATAGTCCCTATTACTTCTCTGGCCCAAAACTTTTAATGGCTTTTCACTGCCTAAAAAAAAGTTTTAGGTCTAGCCCCAATTTTACTTTTTCTATGTGTATATTTGGTGCCATACTAGTCCGTGCAAGGATTTACAAGTATCCCAAACAAGAGTGGTTAGTCAGAGTTGACTATAATCAGTGAAAACCACGAATTCTGACCGCGACCTTAAGCAAAATTCTGGAGCTTTCCTTTCTGAGATTGCCCTCTAATTTCTCTAGGATCCCCATACTCCCACAGCTTTGATCAAAAGACACTGGGGAAAAAAGACCTTCCTGAAAGTTTCTCTTTACTGGTTCTTCCGCATTAAATCTGATGCTCCATTTGTGGGTTTAACTTGGGTATCTGTTAAAGACTGTGAGATGCTGGTTTATTTTGTTAGTTTTTCATAAGCTTTCCTATTCCTGATGCAGGGATAATTTGAGTGGGTAGTGTTCAGTCAGTAAGCAAAGAATATGTTAGGGGCTTGACTGTTTTCCTAGCAAAGGTTTACATCAAAAAAAAAAAAAAAAAAAAAAAAGGCATGGCTAAATAGGGTCTCGCTCTGTCGCCCAGGCTGGAGTGCTGTAGCGCGATCTCAGCTCACTGCAAGCTCTGCGCCCCCTGCCGCCGCCCGCTGACTTCACACCATTCTCCTGCCTCAGCCTCCCGAGTAGCACCCACCACCACGCCCAGCTAATTTTGTTTTGTATTTTTAGTAGAGATGGGATTTCACCATGTTAGCCAGGATGGTCTTGAACTCCTGACCTCATGATCCGCCCACCTTGGCCTCCCAAAGTGTTGGGATTACAGGCCTGAGCCACCGCGCCTGGCCGGCTAAATTGGATTTCTACACAGTACATTTTACTCAATCAGACTGTCAGTTGAGATATCAATTTACTCAAAAAGTACTACCCATATTTTAAAGCAGTCATATTTTCAAACAAAACCCTTTATTAGCTGGGTGCTATGACTCACACCTGTAACCCCAGCACTTTGGGAGGCCAAGGTGGGCAGATTGCTTGAGCCCAGGAGTTTGAGACCAGCGTGGGCAACATGGCGAGACTCCATCTCTACAAAAAATATAAAAATTAGCCAGGCATAGTGGCATGTGCCTGTGGTCTCAGTTAGTCAGGAGGCTGAGGCACGAGAATTGCTTGAACCAGGGAGGTGGAGGCTGCAGTGAGCCGAGATCATACCACTGCCCTCCAGCGTGGGTGACAGAGCAAGACTCTGTCTCAAAACAACAATAAAAAAACCCAAAAAACAAAAACCCTTTATCATGGTACTACTGGCCAATTTCAGGAATCTGAATAAAAGTTAATATTATGCTTTAAGAATCTGATGTTTCTCCTTTCTTACCTTGTTTCAAGTCTTTCGTACAATACATTGGTATCTGTTCTCAGCACAAAAACTATATGAAACCAGCGTTCAGGGAAGAAATCACAACCATGGTAATCAACAATAACTCCACCTTCTCTCATTTGGTTATCTAACTCATCAACTACCTGCAAGAAAAGTTAAAAAAATAAAATGCTTCTTAAGAAAACTGAAGTCAACTTTCCTATGAAATTCAACAAATGCATACTTTATGAAAAAGTCATACTTACTCTGTCTTCATCTAAAATGGGACAATCATACTCTTCATCATAGCCATCATACAATTGCTCTAAAAGAGATTGAGAATTGCTTGTTGAAATAATATTTTCTAAGTAACTTTAAGTAATTTTCAATTAATTCTAGACTTTAGGAAAGGAAATGTATCATCAATTATTCTTTCAGATACAAGGGTGTGTACTAACAAAATAAATGTCATATAGACACCAAATACAAAGGAGTCATACTAACTGATAAATTGGAATTTTGTCTAGAGGGAAACTTGGATAGCAATATCTCTGAAACTGCTTTAAATATCAAAACTGAAACCAACTAAAAAGAGTGAATAGCCAACTTCAGAATTTGTGGGGTTATTAGAAGAGGACTACACTATTTTTGTTGAACTACAGATTGGTGGAAAGAGGAAATACCTGAACAGATACAAACACACTCACATACATTTAAAAGCAGATTAATGTATCAAAAGCAGTAACAGGCCAGGTGTGGTGGCTTCGTGCTTGTAATCCCAGCATTTTGGCAGTATGAGGTAGGAGGATCTCTTGAGCCCAGGAGTTCAAGACAGCCTGGGCAACATGTTGAGACCCTGTCTCTACAAAAAAAAAAAAAAAAAAAATTAGCCAGGCATGGTGGTGCACACCTGTAGTCCCAGTTACTTGGGAGGCTGAGGTGGGAGGATTGCTTAAGGCGGAGGTTACAATGAGCTGAGATCACACCACTATACTCCAGGCTGGGCGACAGAGTGGGACCCTGTCTCGAGAAAAAAAAAAAAAAAAAAAAAGGAAGAAAAAAGCAGCAACAGATTCTTGATTTCAGAAATGAACCCTCTGTCACTGAGCTCACATCCTCAATGGGGACTGAGAAGGGTCAGGACCCAGATGCTTCTGAACAGTATCTTTACTTCTAGATTTCCAGCATCCCAAACTGCCATTCCTCATAAAAGTCAAATAGTCTTATTTCAGAAGACAAAACAAAAATAACGTTCAAAGTTACAAGGGAGGCAAATTTAAATTTAACAGAACTTTCCAATAAATCACAGCTGGCTTTCAAAATAAGTTTTCTTTCAGGAGGTAAGACACACCCCATCTTACCCTTAGCCCCGGCCCCTAGGAGGTATTAATCTAAGGCAGGCTTAGATCATCCACTCACCATCTCTGAGAGCATGTTACATAGCAGTCTTCCCACCTCTTTCCCCTTAATATTTTGGTACAGGTTGAAATGAGGTTAAAGTGAACATAAATTCTGAAGGGACACAGGAGTAGTCTGATGGTCACTGGGGGGCACAGAAGCAGTTGTAACTCCTTGTCTTGCCTGGAGGGTCTGTGGACTGATTCTGGGCACATAAACCACCTTTCTAGCACCCTAGTGTGGCCTCTGCCTCCTTGGGCTATTGCTCACCTACCAGAAACTCTATCAACCTAAACAATTAAACTGTCTTGGTGTGAAGAAAACTGGTTAACATTTTAGAAAACAATCTAAATCCTTACTTTATACTACAAACTCCAGATGGAGCTACAAAGGAATGATTCATTTGAGTTTGTTGTTGTTGTTGTTTTTTTTTTGAGACAGAGTCTTGCTGTGTTACCCAGGCTGGAGTGCAGTGGCCTGATCTTGGCTCACTGCAAGCTCCGCCTCCCGGGTTCTCGCCATTCTCCTGCCTCAGCCTCCGAGTAGCTGGGATTACAGGCGTGCACCACCACACCCGGCTAATTTTTTGTATTTTTAGTAGAGACGGGGTTTCACCGTGTTAGCCAGGATGGTCTCGATTTCCTGACCTCGTGATCCGCCCGCCTCGGCCTCCCAAAGTGCTGGGATTACAGGCTTGAGCCACCCGCGCCCGGCCATTTGAGTTTGTTGAGTGGCAGAAGAAATAAAGACTGATCCAATCATTTAAAATGTTGACTCTCTGTTCCTTGAGAAATAATAAAATTCTAAGAAAAGTAACAGAATGGGAGAAATAACAAAGGACTGAAATGTAGATAATATAAAAGACCTTAAAACCAAAATAACAATAAATTGCTCAATAAACAAGAAAATAATTCACACAAGATGAAAAAGTAGAAAAAAATCAGTAAACACACATGAAAAGATATTGAACTTTCCTAGCTATTAAAGAGATGCAAATTAAAATGAGTCTGTATTTATGCCTGTTATATGTTCAATTCATTCAGAAATTTACACTACCATTTAATTTCTAATGGATAAAATTAGAAAATAATAAAAAAAATGCCAAATAAGAAAATAGTTAAATCTTGATTTACCAACTTTATAAATTATGTAATTAATTTTGTAATAATTATGTAATTAAAATTAAATATGTATTATAGTATTATAGTTAATATAGTTTTAAAAACCATGTAGTATAGACTAGACAGCAACATAAATGCTCACATATACAAGTGTAAAACATAAAAAGCAGAATTCAAAGTTGTCTTTACTAGGGATAAAGATTAGAAGAAAAAAGATTTGGAGTATTTTTCCATATACTATTTTTACAATATTGTATTTTTTTAAACAGTACCACAAAATCTAAGAATACCTATAGCTGATTCTGTACTATGTGGTAATCTTGAATAGATAAACATGGAGGTTCCTTTATATTTTAAATCTTTGCCTTTTAAAAGATGGCTCTGGCCGGGCGCGGTGGCTCATGCCTGTAATTCCAGCACTTTGTGAGGCTGAGGCGGGTGGATCACACAAGGTCAAGAGTTGAGACCAGCCTGGCCAACATGGTGAAACCCCGTCTCTACTAAAAATACAAAAGTTAGCCAGGCGTGGTGGCGGGCGCCTGTAATCCCAGCTATTTGGGAGGCTGAGGCAGAATTGCTTGAACCCGGGAGGCGGAGGTTGCAGTGAGCCGAAATCATGCCACTGCACTCCAGCCTGGGTGACAAAGCAAGACTCTGTCTCAGGAAAAAAAAAAAAAAAAGACTTGAACCAATATATGCTGTCTAAAATAGATGTGTTAACTTTCAGGATTAAAGTCTTTATTTTATTTATTTATTTATTTATTTATTTAGACGGAGTCTCGCTCTGCCGCCCAGGATAGAGTGCAGTGGCGCGATCTCCGCTCACTGCAAGCTCCGCCTCCCGGGTTCACGCCGTTCTCCTGCCTCAGCCTCCCTAGTAGCTGGGACTACAGGTGCCCGCAACCGCACCCGGCTATTTTTTTATATTTTTAGTAGAGACGGGGTTCCACCGTGTTAGCCAGGATGGTCTCAATCTCCTGACCTTGTGATCTGCCTGCCTCGGCCTCCCAAAGTCAAGTCTTTATTTGTATACGGACAGGGTCTCAGTCTGTGGCCCAGGCTGGAGTGCAGTGGCACAATCACAGCTCACTGCAGCCTCGACCTCCTGGGCTCAAGTGATCCTCCCATCTCAGCCTCCCGTGTAGTTGGGACTACAGGCGTGTGCCGCCACACTTGGCTAATTGTTCCGTTCTTTGTAGAGGTGAATTTTTATATTTTTTATAGAGATGAGGTCTCCTTATGTTGCCCAAGCTGGTCTTGAACTCCTGGGCTCAAGTAATCCTTCTGCCTCGGCCTCCCAAAGTGCTGAGATTACAGGTGTGAGCCACCATGCCCAGACAGGATTAAAGTCTTTATACTAATGCTGAAGTGCAGAATTTCTTAAATCATGTTAATATATTATTCATTCATTCATTCATTTTTGAGACAGTCTCGCTCTGTCGCCCAGGCTGGAGTGTAGTGGTGCAATCTTGGCTCACTGCAACCTCTGCCTCCTGGGCTCAAGTGATTCTCCTGCCTCAGCCTCAGCCTCCCAAGTAGCTGGAATTACAGGTGCGTGCCATCATGCTTGGCTAATTTTTTTTTTTTTTTTTTTTGAGACCGAGTCTCGCTCTGTCGCCCAGGCTGGAGTGCAGTGGTGCCATCTGGGCTCACTGCAAGCTTCGCCTCCCGGGTTCACGCCATTCTCCTGCCTCAGTCTCCCTAGTAGTTGGGACTACAGGTGCCCACCACCATGCCTGGCTAATTATTTGTATTTTTAGTAGAGACGGGGTTTCACCGTGTCAGCCAGGATGGTCTCGATCTCCTGACCTTGTGATCCGCCTGCCTCAGCCTCCCAAAGTGCTGGGATTACAGGCGAGAGCCACCACGCCCAGCCAATTTTTAAAAGAGATGGAGTTTCACCATTGTGACCAGGCTGGGTTCAAACTCCTGACCTCAAATGATCTGCCCGCCTCAGCCTCCCAAAGTGTTGGGATTACAGGCGTGAGCTACTGCGCCCAGCCATGTTAATGTATTTTAATAAAATAGTGTAATCTAAACTTTTACTTTTTTATTTTTGAGACAGGGTTTCACTTTGTCACCCAAGCTGGAGTGCAGTGGCACGATTTCAGCTCACTGCAGCCTCAGCCTCCTGGGTTCAGGTGATCCTCCTGTCTCAGTTCCCCCCAGTATTTGGGACTACAGGTGTGTCCCACCATGTCTGGCTAATTTTTGTACTTTTTGTAGAGAAACGGCCTCACCATGTTGCTCAGGCTGAATCGAACTCCTAAGTTCAAGCAATCTGCCCGCCTTGGCCTTCTAAAGTGCTGGGACTGCAGGCATAGAGCCACCGTGCCTGGCTGTAATCCAAACTTTTAAACACTCATTCCAAAAAACATTTATCAAACACCATATACCAGTGACCTAAGGGATAATGAGCACATAATTTATAAAGTGAGCAAGTAGACAAATAATCCTTCCCTCAAAGAGTTTAAAATAAAATGGGAGAGGACAGACAAGGCACCTGGAAATATAATATTTTAATGTTACGGTTCATGGTGATATGGGAGCAATAAGGATGGGCACCTAACATAAACTTGGGATATTAAGGGAGGCTTCCTGGAGGAAGCAACCTCTAAGCATAGACTTGCAGTAGATACATAAAAAAAAAAAACAAAAAAACACTAGGGAAGACTCTTCTAAATAGAGAAAACAAGATATTCAAAGGTAGATACTAGGAAGGAGCAGGCCCTTTCAAGTGAGGGAAAGTCAGAACAATGAGAAAATAAGTGGTAAGGGGTCAGGTAAGCTGAGGCCAGATCAAAAAGGGCCTTGAAGGCTGCATGAAGGAGTTTAGACTTTATCCCAAGGCCAAGGAAAATCATTAAAGGATTTTCAGCATTAAATGACATGATGAATTCCAAATTCAAAAAAATCATTTTTTTTTTTTTTTAATGCAGAATGAGTTGGAAGGAACCAAATCCAGAAGCAGGGACTTCTTATCAAGTCTACCACAGATTTTTAGGTAAGTGATGATTGTAGCCTGTACCAGAGAAATGAACGGATCCTAAACTTCATTTCAAATTTCAAAAAAAGAATAAATTTTATGCTACTTTAGAAAGTTTCAATTGGAAGCCAAATTTATACTTGCCTATACATAGGATCTGAAGCAAAGATCAAAAAGGTTGATTTGCTTAAATGACTGAGAAATTAGAAAATTAAATCAATTTTCTAAAGAAAGTTTTGCGGTTAAAATTCTAGGTACAGATATATTACTTTCTAAAAAAAATCAACTGTGGGACCAGAGTTAAAAAGCTTAGCATGGCGGTTTGCGCTTATAATCCCAGCACTTTCAGAGGTCAAGGTGGGAGGATCGCTTGAGCCTAGGAATTCGAGATCACCCTGGATAACACAGCAACACCTGACCTCTACCAAAAGAAAAAAAAATTAGCCCAGCATGGTGGTGCCAGCCTATAGTCTCAGCTACTCTGGAGGTTGAGGTGGGAGGACTGCTTGAGGTTGGAGTGGGCCACGATTGCACCACTGTATTCCAGTTAGGGTGACATTGATTCCCTGTCTCAAAAAAAACCTTTTTTTAAATTTATTTTTATTTTTTTTATTTTGAGACAGAGTTTCACTCGTCACCCAGGCTGGAGTGCAATGGCATGATCCTGGTTCACTGCAACCTCCATCTCCTGGGTTCAAGCGATTCTCCCGCCTCAGCCTCCCAAGTAGCTGGGATTACAGGCGCTCGCCACCAAGCCTGGCTAATTTTTGTATGTTTAGTGATGGGGTTTCACCATGTTGGCCAGGCTGGTTTTGAACTCCTGACCTCAGGTGATTCGCCTGCCTCAGCCTCCCAAAGTGCTGGGTTTACAGGCGTGAGCCACTGCACCAGGCCCCACCAAAAATTTTTTTAAAGCTCATTCTTACCTTAAAAAACCTTCCCAGCTGCTGCTGTTTGTCAAACTGTAAAATCATGACATTATGTTTAACTGCCATCCTAGAACTTACATGCACTCAAGTGAAAGCTGTTCTTTAATCATATTGGGATGCTAGTTATTTTGATACTGCTGCCAATACTTAAAATTTTTATTTTCGTATTTCTTCTTTTTGAAACATATTCACCACATTTACCTCAACTCAACAAGAAGCTGGTAACGCTAAAGCAATTAGAACAAGACATTAACTGGTTTAAAGTGATTGGGTGCCTTTAAAATACCTGTTTTTGGCTGGGCGCGGTGGCTCACGCCTGTAATCCCAGCACTTTGGGAGGCCGAGGCAGGCGGATCACGAGGTCAGGAGATCGAGACCATCCTGGCTAACACAGTGAAACCCCGTCTCTACTAAAAATACAAAAAATAGCCGGGTGTGGTGGCGGGCGCCTGTAGTCCCAGCTACTCAGGAGGCTGAGGCAGGAGAATGGCATGAACCCAGGAGGCGGAGCTTGCAGTGAGCTGAGATCTCGCCACTGCACTCCAGCCTGGGCGACAGAGCGAGACTCCATCTCAAAAATAAAATAAAATACCTGTTTTTTTATGCAAAAAGAAAAGGGCAATTAATTCTGCATAGTGAAGTTAGAAAGCTAAAGATATGACATTGGAGTTGGGCCGCTAAGGAGTTGCAAGGAAGATAAGGAAACCTACAGATAAAGAGAACAGCATGCATAAATACTCGAGGTGGAAAATTCCTAGTGTTTGAGAACAACAGGGTATAATGGCTACACTGAAGGGGACACAGGGGAATGGCTGCAGGTAAACTGTGGCCATTTTATAAAGAGTCTGCTATATTTCCTTAAGGAGGATGGACTATGTGAGTAAAAAATTCAAATCATGTCATTCTCCTTCCCTGCTTTTAAGAAAATGATAGTGTAGAAGAGGGAGGAAAGAGTTACTGAAGAGGTCAAATAAGAGATTCTAGGTAGGATTCTAGGCATAGCACCAGTGGTCTTGATGAAATAGGGGTACTGCAGGGATGTGTTGGAGAAACCATCAAGATTTAAAGGCCAAGTGGATCTTTGTGAGAGAGTGAATGTGTATTTATATGCTTGGGATGTAGAAATCAGAGTGGGCAAGTACAGTCAAGGATGACGTCAGAGCATGTGCTTTAAACATATTACTCTAGAGGTGTAAACATCTGGGAACTATCCACATGGTTATGTCTAATAGGTGTCTAGAAATTGGGCTGTTTTAATTGTAAATTTAAGTCATCAGCACAAGGGGAGTGAATAGTCCTGAATGAGTGAGATTACTAGTGGGAGGGGCAGAATCACAATATGACTGCAATGAAATCACGGGGGAAATGAGTGGAAGGGGAAGGATCAGAGGCAAAGATGGGGAGAGAGCAGTGTCAGAGAGGCCAATAGAGGAGTTAGTTTCCAAGGCTTCCAGCGGGAGTTGATAAGGGGAGAGAAAAATGGGATTCAGAAAAGGATAGAACAGGGATCAGCATCTTTTTATTTTTTCCTGTAAAGGGCCAGATCATAAATACCTCACACTTTGCAAGCTAGTCTTTAGCTCAGAAGTCATACAAAAACAACAGTAGCTTGCCAACCCCTAGGTTAAAGATATATCAAGATCCTAAGTGTTCAAAGCCAAGCTATGCTTTACAGTTTCTACTGGAAATGGATCCAATGTCAATATACTACTTTGTCTAGACCTATGGGTATCCTGCAGTTAGGAAGAGGCTGAAGACTGAAAAACTGCTGCCAGGAAAATTAAGGATGCTAGTAAGAGTATAAAAAATGATTGCATATAGGAAAGGATGTCAAATGAGGAGGAGTCTTGAGACTAGGAGAATAGGGATAAGAGAAGCATTCTTATAGTCATACCACAGTAAGACTCATGGTTTTTGTTTTTGTTTTTGAGATGGAGTCTTGCTCTGTCATCCAGGCTGGAGTGCAGTGGTGTGATCTCAGCTCACTGCAAGCTCTGTCTCCCAAGTAGCTGGGACTACAGGCGCCCGCCACCACACCCAGCTAATTTTTTGTGTTTTTAGTAGAGACAGGGTTTCACCATGTTAGGCAGGATGGTCTCAACCTCCTGACCTCGTGATCTGCCCACCTCGGCCTCTCAAAGTGCTGGGATTATAGGCTTGAGCCACCGCGCCCGGCCCACAGTAAGACTCCTAATAGTTTTCTCTTTTTTTTTTTTTTTTTGAGACGGAATCTCTCTGTCACCCAGGCTGGAGTACAGTGATGTGATCTCGGCTCACTGCAACCTCTGCCTCCCAGATTCAAGTGATTCTCCTGCCTCAGCCTCCCAAGTAGCTGGGATTACAGGCGCCCTCAGCAATGCTGAGCTGATTTTTTTTTTTTTTTTTTGAGACGGAGTCTCGCTCCGTCTTGCTTAGGCTGGAGTGCAGTGGTGTGATCTCAGGTCACTGCAGCCTCTGCCTCACAGGTTCAAGTGATTCTCTTGTCTCAGCCTCCCAAGTAGCTGGGATTACAGGGGCCCACCACCATACCTGGCTAATTTTTTGTATTTTTAGTTGAGATGGGGTTTTACCATGTTGGACAGGCTGGTCTTGAACTCCTGACCTTTAGGTGATCCACCCGCCTCGGCCTCCCAAAGTGCTGGGATTACAGGCATGAGCCACCGTGCTAGGCCAAAGTGCTGGAATTTACAGGCATGAGCCACCATGCCCGGCCAGTTTTCTTAAACTTACTTCCCCACCTAATTTTTTTTTTTTGCCTTGGTTTTGGGAGTAAAGATGACCTCTCTCAATTACTACTGCAATTCCACATGATCACTAGGATGATACTAAACTTTCAGAAATATGTTTAAAACTAGGGTTTTCTTAAAGCCTTGTTTCTTTTTTTCTGACTTTAGTGAGCATCAGAATAAGCCTCATTTCTTTACAGCAAGGTTTCTCAACCTTGTTACTAATGACATTTTGAATCTGGTAATTGTTATTAGGGGAGACAGGGAACTGTCCTGTGAACTATAGGATCTTTAGTAGAATCCTTGGTCACTGATCACTAGATGCTAGTAGTAAACCTGGCCATCACCTCCCCCTCCATGTGACAACTCAAAACGCCTTCACACACTGCTATACCCACAAAGGGCAAAAATTACCTAGTTGAGAATCACTGCATTATAGATGATTGCCTGGTTTCCCTTAAAATATATCACCACTTGAAACAAAAATGAGGTTGGCTGCTTCAGAATATTTCCAGATATATTCAAACAAGATTTGGGTTAAAAAATCTGGGATGTCAAACTTTACAAAGTACCTCATCAGGCCAGGCGCGATGGCTAACGTGGGTAATCCCAGCACTTTTGGGAGGCGACAGTGGGAGGATCACTTGAGCCTGGGAATTAGAGACCAGTCTGGGCAACACAGTGAGGCCTTGTTTCTGTAGTCCCAGCTACTGGGGAAGCTGAAGTGGGAGGATCACTTGAGCCCCAGAGGCTGAGGTTGCAGTGAAGGGAAATTGTGCCATTGCACTCCAGCCTGGGCCACAGAGCAAGACCCTGTCTCAAACAAACAAACAAAAAAACCCCACAAAGTACCTCCATCAAACTCCATGTCAAGTCAGACCAGAAATCTTTTATCTGGCATTATAGGCGGGAAAAAAAACCCACACTTTTCCTTTAAGACTTAGATCCCATTTCATGAAATAATCTCCCTAATAACAAAGAGAATGGTTGGGACTATACACAACTGACTAAAATGGTGTTGAGTACTCGAGGTACAGAGGCTCTTGTCTGTAATCTCAGCACTTTGGGAGGCTAAGGCAGAAGGACAACTTGAGCCAAGGAATAAACCAGCCTGGGGAACAACGCCAGATCCTGTCTCTGCAAATAAAATTTTATTTTTATTTATTTATTTATTTTTTTTTGAGACGGGGTCTCGCTCTGTCACCCAGGCTGGAGTGCAGTGGCCGGATCTCAGCTCACTGCAAGCTCCACCTCCCGGGTTTACGCCATTCTCCTGCCTCAGCCTCCCGAGTAGCTGGGACTACAGGCGCCTGCCACCTCACCCGGCTAGTTTTTTGTATTTTTTAGTAGAGACGGGGTTTCACCGGGTTCGCCAGGATGGTCTCGATCTCCTGACCTTGTGATCCGCCCGTCTCGGCCTCCCAAAGTGCTGGGATTACAGGCGTGAGCCACCGCGCCCGGCCCTCTGCAAATAAAATTTTAAATTAGCCAGGAAAGATGGTGTGTGCCTGTAGTCCCAGCTACAAGGGAGGCTGAGGCAGGATGATCACTTGAGCCCAGGAGTTCAAGGATGCAATGAGCTATGATCAGGCCACCACACTCCAGCCTGGGCAACAGAGCAAGACTCTGTCTTAACCAAATGAAATGGTGTGAGTACTGGTAGGAGAGGACCTAAAGAAGAGGAAGACAAGTGCCTTATACTGGATTTTCCTTGGTCTAGTGTAACCATTGCTCTCAATGCTATTAATGCTCTAATTAGCTTAGAAGTGTTAAATTAAGTGAAAGTAACATTAGAATGCATGAATGAAATTGACTATTATGTGACTCAGAAATCACTTGTCAAAATGGTGGTGTTCAACAATGAGGAACAAAACCAGATTTCATAGATATAAAACGTAAAGGCTGGGCTGGGCACAGTGGCTCATACCTGTAATCCCAGCACTTTGGGAGGCCAAGGCGGGTGGATCACGAGGTCAGGAGATTGAGACCATCCTGACTAACGCGGTGAAATCCCATCTCTACTAAAAATACAACTTAGCTGGGCGTGGTAGTAGGCACCTGTAGTCCCAGCTACTAGGGAGGCTGAGGCGGGAGAATGGCATGAACCCGGGAGGTGGAGCTTGCAGTGAGCTGAGATTGCACCACTGCACTCCAGCCTGGGCAACAGAGTGAGACTCTGTCTCAAAAAAAAGAAAGAAAGGCAGGCCAGGTGCGGTAGCTCACACCTGTAATCCTAGTACTTTGGGAGGCCGAGGTGGGCAGATCACTTGAGGCCTGGAGTTCAAGACCAGCCTGGACAACATGGCAAACGCCCATCTCTACTAAAAATATAAAAATGAGCCAGGTGTGGTGGTGCATACCTGTAATTCCAGCTACTGGAATTACTGGGAAGCTGAGGTGTGAAGATCGCTGGAACCTGGGACATGGAGGTTGCAGTGAGCTGAGATTGTGCCACTGCACTCCAGCGTGGGCAACAGAATGAGATTCTGTTTCAGGAAATAAAATGAAATGGAAAATGAGTATTTGTATGATAGCAAATAAAGATCTAGGTTTCAGAAACTATAACCTTGATAAATTGATGTTCTTTTGGACAAAAAAATTTTTAAAATTAAAAAAATATAAACTATAACCTAATCATCAGCCCTGGATCAAAAATGAACATGATACTGGCTTATAGTATCAGGAATATGAAAAACAAAGATGCTCAAAATTAACCTGCAAAAAGAGACACTGATAAATTTTTTTTTAAAAAGTGGAGACATACTGGGAGACACTAAGGGTCCTTAATATAACCAAAGGGACAGAAAAATGGGACCTAGGAAGTTGGACAATTGAGGAAGATAATCAAAGCAGGTTAAGAATTCACTATGAATAAAAATCCTGACCAACTAGTCTCTCCAAAGAGGAGTCATGGTTATACTTCAGCAACTGAGAGAACAGATCACAAGAGTGACGTACACCAGAGATCATACTGTGATCTATATATCTGAAGACACTTGAGGTGACATTCTAGTGGTCAACAATAGACTACAGTACTGCAAGTTGCTGCAACTGTCAACTGTTACTCCCCTTGGTGACAACAGGGAGAAAATTGCTTTTAAAAACATAACTGCCAAAGCACCAACAATCAAAGTAATGAATGACAACTTTATTTTTCTTACACTTTTAAGGCTGATGAAAAACCTTCATTTCAATTGAAAAGTATGGTAACTGTATTTACTCATTAATTATTATTAAAGTTTTCTAAAACACAACTTGAAAACATCCAGCATGCATGTTTAATATCAGTACAATGAATTCAAGACCAAGTATACATGTTACATGCAGCAAAGCTAGATTACAAATTATCATAGTCATCGTCATCATCATCGTCATCATCATCATCTTCACGTTTTCTTTTCAATGCATTTGATGATTCATTGGCAGCATTTTGTGATGACACCATATTAGTGGTAATAAGAATGTTTTTGGACCCAATTAATGATGGATTAATCAGAACATTCTGAACTGCTGAGGTTGCAGGAATTGAAGCTTTTACAGCTGGAGACTGCGAAGTAGGCATCTGTACTGTAAACCTTTGACCTGTGAGGGACATGGGAGTCCCTACTTTAGTTGAAACAGACATGGTCTGTGGGGTTGGTGTGCCTAGTGTGGGAGTACTTGGTCTGCTAGTAACTGAACCAACACTTAACCGCGGGACTGTTATTCTTCCCGCAGAAGTTGATGCCTTTTTCTGTAAAGATTTCAGCCTATAGTTTGGAGCTGTTAAGCAGTATCTATCAGGTGGCAACCTAGGACCTGAATATGGCTTGATCAGTGGCAAAGGGGTTTGATTTCTTTGCCTTGCGATATCTAATAAAAAATCTCTTGGGGGAGGAGAGGTAAAAGACTGGTCAGCGCGGCACTGGATTGCCAATCGCACATCATCTGCATCAACGGTAGCTTTCTTAGCATGGCTTGAATAAATTTTTGCATCATCTAGAATTGTGGTCACATATCGGAAGGCAAACTCCAACATCTGATTTATAACTCTTGGCTCATATTCTGTAATCCCCATATCCTTCAGGATTTGTGCCATCATCTGTGCATCTTTCGGCATGCTCTTGGGAGAAGCCATCTTGCCAGACTCCATGATATCCGATGATCAGACTTTAGATCATTTGAAAAAAATATGTACATTAGATCAATCTGAAATAGTTACTTTAGTAGCAACTGTCAGGAACTTAAAAAAATTTTTAATCTATGTTAAACTGTAAAAAAATTTTTTAAATTTAAACCATATGTTTTCTTAATTTTAATGAGGCATACTTAAAATCCCTTTAATTTATTGAGTTCCTACCATGTACAAATCATTGTCAACTATAAAAAGATGAAGACACAAATAAGGGAGTGATAAAAGATTAGGGGAAAACAGGGTAAAATAAATAAAAACATCTATCATCTTAGAATATATGCAGTTGCATGCAAACCTCACACTAAGATACCATAGCATAGTCATGTCCTACACCTGAGCTCAAAACGATCTCTTTCCAGTGAGACCAATACACTCACTGTGCTCATATATATGTTCAGCAGTACCAAACCTTTGTTTGCTCAACTTGAAAACATTCTCCTTATTCACATTCTACCTCTCCGAAATCCAGTCTCTTCATAGGAGCCTTCCCAACTATTCACAAGAATTGCTAGCCATTTTCAAGGAGGAAGGGAAAATGCTCAAAATAACCAGGACATAGCATTAGACACTTAATATTTCTGTGGATTCCCTAAAAGAGTATATATTCTTTTTTTTTTTTTTTTTTTTGAGACGGAGTCTCGCTCTGTCGCCCAGGCTGGAGTGCAGTGGCGCCATCTCGGCTCACTGCAAGCTCCGCCTCCCGGGTTTACGCCATTCTCCTGCCTCAGCCTCCCGAGTAGCTGGGACTACAGGCGCCCGCCACCTCGCCCGGCTAATTTTTTTGTATTTTTAGTAGAGACGGGGTTTCATTGTGTTAGCCAGGATGGTCTCGATCTCCTGACCTCGTGATCCGCCCGTCTCGGCCTCCCAAAGTGCTGGGATTACAGGCAAGAGTATATATTCTTTAATGGCAATCTGTTTTTTGTACCTTCTGACAATACCCAGCACTAACACTCCACTATCAAGACTTAAAACAAAACAAAACAAAACAAATCTAACACCAAAGTGTCCCTTACCTTCTCGAGCTAAATCACCAACATTAATGTATTTCAGTCCCGATTTTGACGCAAGTTCTTTGCCTAGTGTAGTTTTTCCAACCCCTGGTGTACCTGTAAGACAAGCCACAGAAAAATACTGTTTGTGAAATACTACTTATCACACTGCAGCCCACCTTGTACCCTTCCTTTTTTTATTTCTGAGGCAGAGTCTCACCTGGCCTCTGCCCTGAAAGATCTTGACGACTGAAATGAAAAATTTCCTAATTAGCAATAACATGTAAAAAAAAATTTTTTTTTGAGACGGAATTTCGCTCTTGTCACCCAGGCTGGAGTGCAGTGGTGCGATCTTGGCTCACTGCAATCTCCACCTCCCAGGATCAAGCGAGTCTCCTGCCTCAGTCTCCTGAGTAGCTGGAATTACAGGTGCCCACCACCATGCCCAGCTAATTTTTGTATTTTTAGTAGAGACAGGGTTTCACCATATTGGCCAGGCTGGTCTCAAACTCCTAACCTCATGTCATCTGCCCGCCTAGGCCTCCTAAAGTGCTGGGATTACAGGCGTGAGCCACCATGCCTGGCCATATGTAAATCAGCATGTACTACGATCTAATAAAAATTTTCCAAAGCTAATTGAATGTCAGAATATTACCCAGTGTATTGATTCTCCAGGGGTGGGGCTCAGCAAATTCTGACGCCAATTCAAACTGCCTGCTGCTACCATGGAACTACTCAGAATAAAATTAGCCACCTCGTGCTGGGCGCAGTGGCTCATGCCTGTAATCACTGCACTTTGGGAGGCCGAGGCGGGAAGATCATGAGGTCAGGAGATCGAGACCATCCTGGCCGACATAGTGAAACTCCATCTCTATGAAAATACAAAAATTAGCCAGGCGTGGTGGCACATGCCAGTAATCCCAGCTACTCAGGAGGCTGAGGCAGGAGAATCCCTTGAACCGGGTGGTTGGAGGATGCAGTGAGCCCAGGACGCGCCACAGCACTCCAGCGTGGTGACAGAGACTCCGTCTCCAAAAAAAAAAAAAAAAAAATTAGCCACCTCGAATCAATTACAATAATTTATTTACCTTTTTCTTCTTTTTATTTTTTTTTATTTTTTTTTGAGACGGAGTCTGGCTCTGTCGCCCAGGCTGGAGTGCGGTGGCCGGATCTCAGCTCACTGCAAGCTCCGCCTCCCGGGTTTACGCCATTCTCCTGCCTCAGCCTCCCGAGTAGCTGGGACTACAGGCGCCGCCACCTCGCCCGGCTAGTTTTTTGTATTTTTTAGTAGAGACGGGGTTTCACCGTGTTAGCCAGGATGGCCTCGATCTCCTGACCTCGTGATCCGCCCGCCTCGGCCTCCCAAAGTGCTGGGATTACAGGCTTGAGCCACCGCGCCCGGCAACCTTTTTCTTCTTTTAAAGTCAAGATATCTCTTTGTTACCCAGGCCGGAGTGCAGTGGAACTTGGCTCACTGGAGCCTCCACCTCCTGGGCTCAAATCCTATCTCAGCCTGTCCAGTAGCTAGGACCACAGGTATGCACCAACATGCCCTGGTTAATTTTTGTAGAGACGGGATTTGGCTATATTGCCTAAGCTAAGCTCAAACCCCTGAGCTCAAGCCATCCCCCCACCTCCACTTCCCAAAGTGCTGGGATTTACGGGCATGAGCTTTAATTTACAGGCTCGTTTGCTTGGCCTATTTGCTTTAATTTAAAAAGATTTAAAAACTGTTCATGGCCAGGTGTGGTGGCTCACGCGTGTAATCCCAACAATTTGGGAGGACAAGGTGGGAGGATCACTTAAGCTCAGGAGTTCGACACCAGCCTGGCCAACATGAGACTGTCTCAAACAAAAACAAAAACAAAAACTGTTCATGTTAAAATTTAAGCAGTCTGAAAGACACCGTATTACCTCTACTGACCCCTTGCACCCTTCCCTAGAGATAACCACTGTAAACCAGTTTCCTATACAGGTATATATTCCCAAAAAAACCCTATTTATGTTTGCATATAAATGTACATGTATGTATGTACATACTCTTTGTAATAAATACAATATATATTCCCTTGTACATAAATGACAATACTATATACATTGTTCTTTACCTTCCTCTTATGATACCTATTATAATTACATTTCAAGATCATCAAATTCATAATTTTCAGCTATTCAGGTTTAACATCCCTGAAATTAAACTTGAGCATAAAGATAACAGGGATAATCCAGTTCCCTTATCTAGGAGAATAACAGCCACCCCAAGTCCACTATAATACACCAAGTCTGAAGTCTGGACTCAACATGTTTTCAATAAAATGCTCACTTTTATTGTCAAAACATTTTCAATAAAATGTTTTGACAATGACTTAATAACCAGGGCACTATGTTTGATCCATACAAAAAGATGTAAAATCTTCTGCTTAAGGAATCTAAAATGCTAAACATTATTTGTGGGGTGGTTAATCTGCATCTCTCAGAAACAGACATGTCTTGTGCGCTGCCAACAATCTTACGTTTGGGTGAATGATGTAACTGTACTGTTTCCACAGAGTCTTAATTTTTCTGTACGCTACAATAAAATCTACATGCATTAGATTTTTCCACGAATGGCCTACAATTTAATAAACACTTTCAGGACTGAACGGCTAGCAAAAATATTCGTTGAAGTCGTTTTGCAGCATTTTAGTTCCCTTTACTGATAACACGCACCCTGAGTATGGCTTCAAAGACCCACTCCTACGCGAGAAACGACCCGAAATGCTCACTAGATGCCTTCTTTTTAAGGGGCGGGGGGAGCCTCTGATGTAACTCAACAAAAGCATACAGTAATTTCGTCACGCCACAAACATCTGAACTCATTTACCGAAATCTAATCTGAGGCGTTTATCAGAAGCAAAGGAAAAAATAAAATACGGCCCACGGAGGCCTAAGGAGTGAGGAATCCACCATTAATGGCACTACTGGGAAGCAGATATGGCCTTATTTCCCTGAAAATTTCAAAGCCTACCCTGCCAAAGAATTAACAATCCATTTTACAAACGAAATACCAGATTCCGAAAGACTAAGCAGGTTGCTAAGCAGAAGAGCTGGATCTGCCGACCTCTCTTCACCTCCCCCGGGAGCCTCGGGCCAACGGAAATAACGTTCCGCGTCCCCTCCCCCGCCTGCCGCAACGCCCGTGAGGGTCGGCTCCCGGGACGCTGACAACCGCCTCGTGGCCCTCTGCAGGCCTCCGAAGACGGCACTGAGAAACTCCTACCTGGGCGTCCGATGCCCAGAACACTCCGCGCCCCTCACCTGCCCCCGCCCATCCCCTCCCGGCCGCGCGCCCTGACCGGTGAGCAGGATGTTCGGAAGCAACATGGTCCCCGCGGCGACGGCTCCGGGCGCCTAGCTCACGTGCCCTTTGCTCTACGGGGAGGAGCCGGAAGGGGCGGGCGACCGCAAAAGCCCACGGCCCCAAGGGCCTCGAGGCCCACCGCGGCGCCCCTAGCCTGTCCCTGCGACCCAGCCGCGGCCCACTGGTTACCTGGCTTTCGATGACACATTTCCATCGCAAAGTTGGAGGGTGGGCGTAACTCGGGTCGGTACTTCGGGTCAGGCAGTGCGCTGGATGTCTAAGTAACACACTCCTTCGGAGGTCCCCGCCCTTCGCTTGCGTCGCTGATGCGCCGACCAGTCTGGAAGGTCCCCGGGAGGCCGTACCTCCGAGAGGCTCGGCGTTGAGCCCGGGTAGGGCCAGGTGGCTGCCCTTTCACGTAGGTTAGACCCCGGTCGCCTCAGCTCTTTGCCCAAAAGGGGATGCAACTCCGGGAAAGTAAGGCCGCCGCGGTTGCGGCTATATTACGTGTATGTCTTAGAGACGCGAGTCTATCTCTGCCTTCGAGCTTTCCTGGGCTCGCGTCGCTCCTCCTCCCGACCCGCCCATCCCATCTGGGGATGAGAAGATTGAGGGTGCAAAGCCCTGTCCTGCAGCGGGGATTTGCGAGCTCAACCCGGCACCCCACTGATTATAGGATTACGTTGAACGAATATTTGAGCTTGGTATACCCTGTTCACTGTGTGGGGTGGTGGTGGGTCGGCTAGGAATAGTCTTGAAGGTCTGCCTCTGACATCTCATTTCAGGAACCTGGCATCTTCAGGGACAGTTACTTGCTTTTTAAAGGAGGTAATTGTCAATCTTGTTTTCAAGGGTGAATAGAGCCCTGACCGTGACAGTAGTCTTCTTTTCTTTTGGGGGGGGGGTGCGGAGTCTCACTCTTGTCGCCCAGGCTGGAGTGCAACCTCCGCCTCCCGGGTTCAAGTGATTCTCCTGCCTTAGCCTCCGGAAGGGCTGGGATTACAGGCGCCCACCACCACGCCCGGCTAATTTTTGCATTTTTAGTAGAGATGGGGTTTCACCATGTTTTGGCCGGGCTGGTCTCGAACTCCTGACCTCAGGTGATCCTCCCGCCGTGGCCTCCCACAGTGCTGGGATTACAGGCGTGAGCCACCGCGCCCGGCCCCTGGTCTGCATCTTTTATTTTGAGCTGCAAACTATATTTACTCAAATAGGTGGTTTTTTTCCACTTGTGTATCTGTTGAAACGTCACAGTCTCTAATCCCGAACGATTTGGGGCGGAGGGCTGAACAATGTGTTTTCTAGTGTGTCGGAGTGCTTATAGGCTATGTGTGCCTCCAAACTGTAAAATAGTCCGGTATACTTTCCGGTGTATAAGTTTGTAGGCCTTAAAATTTTCTTCTGGCTAACTTAAAATTGTTGAATTCACTAGTTTTGCATAAACGTTTAAGCATTTGAAAACACGGTTGAAAACCACAGTGTTACCAAGAAATGTTCTAATAACGTGTTCAAATGAAAACAAAAATTTTACAGTAAGACTTAAATTCTTCGTCCACAGCAAGTGAATTCATGGTATTTTACTTTTTTGGGAAATATTGGAAATGAAGAACTGCAACTGTAATTTGAAATTAGGAAAACTTTAATTTTCAGTATAAAAATTGCTCAAATAAAATTGCCTAATTTTAATGACAAAAGGTAAGTATATAGTATGTGTGGTTTTTTTCTGTTTTTCCTCTGATACATCATTGAGTTCATGTGAAAAACTCCGATAGTAACACCACAAGTAGATTATTTAATACAGTTATAGTCATTAAAAGTAAAATTATTTTAGAATTTTGATTTCTTGTATCACTTAAATTTACTGTTCCTTTTCACTAGTTCTTGAGCCTTTATTGTGTTGTTGATTATATCAGTATACATTTATTACTATAATTCTGCAATTACAGTTTTTCTTCATTTGAGGGCTTCTTTTTTTCCCCCCTAGGTGAATTATAGTTTAATGTACTACAGGTCCTGAACTACGGATGGGAACTATTACAGTTTATAATGTCAAAAACTTTTCTTAGACCAAAGGTATCTTCCACAAAGGTATGATACACTAGAATGGCCATGTAATAATTGCCTTAAAATAATTATAAATTTTTATACATATTCTTAATAACTTATTACTGCTATCAAAGTAATAGAGCCCAGTATCTATTGTAATTAATGATTTCAGCAAGTCTGGTAATAAGTTGTGAAACAAATGTTCTCTAAAAGTACAACCTTAATTTTGAAAAAGTATTTTACAGTCCCAGTCACAAAGGCTGAAAACATTTGAATGGAAGAACATAGAAGAGAGAAATAAGAGTGGTAGTTGGTGTTATAGCTTAACCAAAAGCCCTACTTCTTAGAAGTAATGTGATTCAGTGTGTCAGTTCTCAGCAAGATAGGGGTTAAAGTGGGATGGGGGTCAGACAGTTTCGTGCATGCAGTGTAGCTATTTCCCTAAGTGGTGGCTCTAAATTTTCTTTGATGTTAAGTAAATTACTTAACTTTGCTGTTTATCTTTCTCTTTTTTCTAGTATATGGGAGTCCACATTTATGTAAGAAATGAAACTATAAAATGTATAAATAATTTGCAAATCAGAATTGCTGTCGAAAGGTTTATAATGAAAGATATTTTCATACACTCAAAAATATAGAGGAAAGGGGCCAAAATTATAGTACCAGTCACAATCTTTTGATGAGGACGAAATGAATCAGGTAGCTATGACTGAAATTTTTTCCAGTGGTCTTCCTTTTTTAATCCACTGCCAATAATATTCCTAACTCTCTGTCTTAAAAGAAGAGTGAAGTATGACTTAGCATTTGTAAAGTATTTGTAAGCCCTAAATTACCTCCTCTAAGCCTACTTTCAGCTCCAACTTCTGGTTCGTTTTCTTCAAGAGAGGAACATTGTCTAATTGGTAGCTCACAACTATGGCTGAGTATTCTTGAAGGAAAACATAACTTGGTTTCTTTTTGTTAGCCAGGCAGTAGATTCTACAACCAGATCTGAAGCTATGTTTTTCTAGATTAATGCTATTAGAGTGTTAAAAAATCTGGTAAAACTTTCTAATTTCTAATTATTTGTAATAATTAACTAATAATTTCTAAATTTTAGCAAGAAAAAAAAAAAAACAGGGTCTCACTCTGTTGCCCAGGCTGGAGTGCAGTGGGGTGACCATGGTTCACTGCAACCTTGACCTCCCAGGCTCAAGTGATTCTCCCACCTTAGCACCCCAAGTAGCTGGGAATACAGGTGTGCGCCACCATGCCTGGCTAATTTTTTATTTTTTGTAGGGTTAGAGTCTCCCTGTGTTATGCTAGCTGTTCTCAAACTCCTGGGCTCAGCAATCCTACTGCTTCTATCTCTGAATATGCTGGAATTATAGGTGTGAGTCACTACACCCAACCATTACTAGGCGTTTCTGAGTGACAGTTCCCCCGTGAAAAGCCTGTCTCAATTATAAAAATATTAGTTGCTTCTTGCACTGAAGAAAAATATAATCCAGTCATAATTACAGATTGCAACATTATGATCCTTGGTCTATATCTTCACTAAGTCTTAAAGCTGATATGGATTATTTGGATATATGAAATGGTTCTTAGTTTGTGAATGTATTAACCTGGCCAAGGCAGATGTGTTACTCTTATTGCGATTTCTGTTAAAATATTATCATTTTTTTCTTTTGTTTTGCTTTTTTTAATAGGTAATTTTAATATGTTTCAATCCTACAGAGAGTTAAAAAAAATCATTCTAGTCTTTATGCTGGGAAGATTACAATGAATAAAAATAAGTTTGTGTTCTTTACTCCTTTAAGGTCAAGTAGACAAGTATGCACTTGCACTTACTGTAAAGTAGAAAAACAACTATTACAGAGAGAGTTTTATTTAAAAAGAGTTAATTTGTAAGATTTTTAGGCCGGGTGTCTTGGCTCATACCTGTAATCCCAGCTCTTTGGGAGGCTGAGGTGAGAGGATCGCTTGAGCCCAAGAATTGTTTGAGACCAGCCTGGGCAACATGGCAAAAACCCATCTCTACAAAAAGTACAAAAAAATAGTTGGGCATGGTGGTGCATGCCTATAGTCCCAGTTACTCAAGAGGCTGAGGCTGGAGGATTGCTTGAGCTGAGATTGTACCACTGCACTCCAGCCTGGGCGACAAAGCGAGACCCTGTCTCAAAAAAAAAATTTTTTTTTTTTAGTTTTAAAGGTTCTAAATTTATGAGTATGCTGTTTCCAGAGTAGTTCAGTTATTTGGGCGAATAGATGGGAGAAAATGTGATTATATTTACAGGATTTCTTTTTTTTTTCAGGTAACAGACTGGGTCGACCCATCATTTGATGATTTTCTAGAGTGTAGAGACATCTCTACTATTACTGCCACGTCATTAGGTGTGAATAACTCAAGTCATAGAAGAAAAAATGGACCTTCTACATTAGAAAGTAGTAAATTTCCAGCGAGAAAAAGAGGAAATCTGTCTTCCTTAGAACAGATTTATGGTTTAGAAAATTCAAAAGAATCTCTGTCTGAAAATGAACCATGGGTGGATAAATATAAACCAGAAACTCAGGTACTGAAAAGCATGCAGACATGTCTACATAATTTAATTTCAGGGTGCATAAGGGTGGATGGGAAGCAGAGAGATGTACATTTTCAGATTTTTTACTCATAAGAATCTTTCTAAGGGTTAGAAAAAATTCTGGATTTTTTTATTTTCCAAGGCTCAGATTTTTCTCAATAGTTACTCTAAAGTTGTATTATTAGTTATCTTAGATTTAATTTAATCCCAACATAGAATTGATGTTTTTAAAAGTTTTTGTACTAAATGTAATACTCCTCTCTACTGTCTTCTCAAAATGTATTTCTGAATTTTAAAAAATGTTATAACAACAAACTTGCCAAAATTATCATACAGAGTTATCAACTTAAGAATATAATTTTTCCATAATAGTATAAAAATTCAAGTATAATCAAAAGGACCATTTTATTATATAGATTGTTACTGATTTGCTACTTCTTTTCGTTAATAATGCTTAGGTTCATATGTGCTGATGTACCAAAAAAATCTTCAGTTAAGAAGTTTTGTTTTACATTTGAAATTTTTGTTGTAGCATGAACTTGCTGTGCATAAAAAGAAAATTGAAGAAGTTGAAACCTGGTTAAAAGCTCAAGTCTTAGAAAGGCAACCAAAACAGGTAAGAAATGTGTTTTTAAATATTTAACATCAAATATTTTTCTTACAGTGTGTTGTTAGAAGTTAAAGTTTTATGATGATTTTGCTCAAAACAAGTCTAGATCTCCTCCAGTGGAAAGCTCCCTATTGGGGCGTGGTGACTCATGCCTGTAATCCCGGCACTTTGGGAGGCCAAGGCGGGAGGATCACTTGAGCCCAGGAGTTCAAGAGCAGCCTGGGCAACATAGGGAGACTCTGTCTCTACAGCTAATTAGCTGGGCATTGTGCATGCCACTGGTCTCAGCTACCTGGGAGGCTGAGGTGGGAGGATCGCCTGAGCCCAGGAAGTGGAAGCTGCAGTGAGCTGTGATCACACTAGTACACTCTAGCCTGGGCAACAGAGCAATACCCAAAACCATAAAAAAACAAAACAAAACAAAAAACGAAAAAAAAAGCTTCCTGACTTTACTACTTCCAACTTGACTAAAAGACTCAGAGACTTTGAATTTTCCCCTTTATTTGTAACTCTTTTTCTTTATGTCTTATTGTTAGCATAAAGAATCAGTAAACCAATTAGGGTACTAGTGTATTTAGCACATCAGATTATCTCAGGCTGAGGAAAGCAGGCAAATTACATATTAGTTTCTCTACTAAATATAGCCCAAAACAGTCATTATTTATTTTAGACTGATATTTTTTGTTTCACTTCCTTACTGTACAATTACCCTGAACCTCCAAGGTAAAATATTCTCTCCTTCCATCAATCTCTCTCTCTCTTTTCTTTTTTTTTTTTTTTTTTTGAGACGGAGTCTCGCTCTGTCGCCCAGGCTGGACTGCAATGGCCGGATCTCAGCTCACTGCAAGCTCCGCCTCCCGAGTTGATGCCATTCTCCTGCCTCAGCCTCCCAAGTAGCTGGGACTACAGGCGCCCTCCACCTCGCCCGGCTAGTTTTTTGTGTTTTTTAGTAGAGACGGGGTTTCACTATGTTAGCCAGGATGGTCTCGATCTGCTGACCTTGTGATCCGCCCGTCTCAGCCTCCCAAAGTGCTGGGATTACAGGCTTGAGCCACCGCGCCCGGCCCAATCTCTCTTTTTAAATGTTTTTATTTTGAGATTTTTCAAGCATAAAAGAAAATAGAATAATAAAAATATTCATATATACAGAATATACTCATTCTTTCCCACTTAAGTATTTTAAAGTAAATTATAAACATTGTGACATTTCAGTTAGACTTTTAGAGACTTCAGTATGTCTCTGTGTTTTAAAAAAAAAAAATTATTTTCCTAATTAATTAAACATACCATTATTCTCTCTAACAAAATTAACCAGGATGCCCTAATGCTATCTAATGATCAATTCATATTCACGTTTCTGCATTTGTCCCCAAAATGTCTTTTGTAGCTGGTTTGTTTCGAACAGGTTGTAATCAAGGATCAAACCTTGCGTTTGGTTGTTATATCTCTTAGGCCTTTTTTTCCCCCCTGAATCTAGTAATAGTTTACTAACCCTTTCTTTTTCTCCAAGGCACTGACTTATGAAGGAGACCAGGCCGGTTGACTTGTGGAAGTCTCACGCTGCATTTGTTAGGTTGTTTCCTCCTAATGATGATTAACTTGTTCTTCTATCCTGCATGTCCTATAACCTGAAATTTTGAATCAAGGGCTTGATTAGACTCAAGTTGAACATTTTTGGAAGAATAAAGGTCATGGTGTATGTTGTATAGTGTGTCAAGTTGGAAAGTATTTGTGGTTCTCCTGCTGTCTTAAGTTTGGTCACTAGATTGAAGAGGTGACCGTCAAAAATCTTCATTGTAGAGTAACTTTCCCTCACAACTGGCACATAATCCACGGGGAGATACCGTGGCAGCATGTGAATGCCCAGTTCTCCATCAGTCGTCTACCTAAGTGCTGTAGCTTCAATTTTCAACCCTTGCCTGAATCACTTATTTTATTAGAGTTGTAAAACAGTGACTTTCTTGTAGTTCTGTTATTTCTACAGTTATTACTGACATTTTTCTACAAAGAAAAGTTTGCCATCACTAGCTAGGGTTGTTTAGTTACCTTGAAATACATTTCCAACTAGAAAGGTAGGATGAGTTTTATATCTTTTTCTTTTTTAAAAAATAGGCTTTTATTTTTGGAGCAGTTTTAGGTTCACAACCAAATTGAGTAGAAGGTACAGAGATATCCCACATATGCCCTGCCCCGGCACATGCATAGCCTTCTCCCTTTACTAACCTTCCCCTACCAGAGTAGTACATTGGTTAAAATTGATGAACCTACATTGACACATCACTAATACCTAGAGTCCGTTGTTTACGTTAGGTTTTTCCTTTAGTTTTCAACCTTGAGATGAAGGAGTTGCTGTTTTAGTTACTTTGATGGTAACAGATCTTTCTCTTTTTTTTTTTTTGAGACAGAGTCTCGCTTTGTCGCACAGGCTGGAGTGCAGTGGTGTGATCTTGACTCACTGCAGCCTGTGCCTCCTGGGTTCAAGCATTTCTCCTACCTCAGCCTTCGGAGTAGCTGGAATTACAGGTGTGCACCACCACACCCAGCTAATTTTTGCATTTTTAATAGAGACAGGGTTTCACCATGTTGGCCAGGCTGGTCTCAGACTTCTGACCTCAGGTGATCTACCTGCCTTGGCTTCCCTAAGTGTTGGGATTGTAGGCGTGAGTCATCACACCCAGCCGATCCTTCTCTCTTGAACCAAGCTCCTTTCTCTCTGGCCTGTGGATCTAAACCTTTTGGTTTAGAGCTAAGATCATGAATTCAAGATGGATTTTAAGTGTCAGCATTGGTATTCCTCTGATTCATAGAAGTCTCATCTCTCTTCTCCGAATACAGATTTTTGGGCAGTCTCTCTGACACACCTCTTACATCCAAGCTTTTCCTCATTGATTTGTTTTTGGTCAGCTCAGCTAATAGTTTTTATTTTTCAGTGTCCATTGTGTTTTCTCACTTAGCAATACTCTGTCAGTATAAACATTATCATGTCATAAACCTACGTTGGTGTTACTATTACTATTCTACCAGTTGGTGTTACTATTCTACCAGTTGGATAAACTTACGTACATATATATATGTGTGTGTGTGTATATATATATGTATTGGGAAAAGTATTTTATGGTTTCAAAAGTTTTCCCCCTAAGGAGTTGGAGTTTAATCATATACTCTATTTATTTGTTTATTTAACTTTTTAGACACAGGGTCTTGCTAAAGACAGTTGCCTACACTGGATTGCAGAGGTGCTGTCATAGCTCACTGCAGCCTTGAACTCCTGGGCTCAAGCAGTCCTCCCACCTCAGCTTCCCGAGTAGCTGGGGACTACAAGCGTGTGCCACCACATCTGGCTAATTTTTAAAAACAATTTTGTAGAGATGGGGTCTTACGGTGTTGCCCATGCTGGTCTTGAATTCCTGGCCTCCAGTAGACCTCCCACCTTGGCATCCCACAGTGCCAGAATTAATAGGCATGAGCCACACCATGCCTGGCCCAAATCACTTACCCTTTATTTTACAGAAGTTTCAGTGATGTCAGTAATTAGAAAACGGTTTTGTTCAAAAAAATTGGGAAGATCTAGATTTATCAATGGGCAAACTAAATTTACTTTTCAAAATTTATTTTAAGTACAATATACCAAATATTTGCAGCGTTTAATTTTTCAGGACAACTTCTTTCCTTCAGAATTCAGTAAAACTCTGTTACAGTGTAGACAAATGGGATTAACAAAAGACTTCACGTTATAATGTGCTGATAAGAAACTACCTACTAGTTCTCTTACTGAAAGGGAAACTTGCTATGTGCCTATACCCACTCTGTCAGAAAACAGACACGTAAGTGTATTATTACATGAGAAAAATGTATAGTACTTGTGCATAGGCTTCTTTTTCTTTGTAAAGAAGTGATCTGTCTGGTATTATAGTTATCATTATTCAAGGTAGTTATGTTCTGTAAAGTTGCTGAATTAGCAAATACTGAACCATTATTTCTAAGAAAAACACTAAATTAGGTTTCTGCAAACCTCTGGTTACAACATTTTTGTCAACCCATCAATATATAGCCTTGTTGTATATGTGTTTTTGTTTAAAGTTATTTAATGTTCAGTCATGCTTCAGTTAATGATGGGGATACATTCTGGGAAATGCGTCATTAGGTGATTTCATTGTTGTGAGAATATCATAGAGTGTACTTACACAAACCTGTGGTATAGCCTATAGCCTGCTCTCCACCTAGGCTATATTTTGCTCCTGTGCTACAAACTCGTATAGCGTGTTACTGTATTAAATACTGTAGGCAATTATAACACAGTGGGAACTATATGTGTAAATAAACATACCTAAACATACCATTAAAAAGTACAGTAAAAAGGCCAGGCTCGGTGGCTCATGCCTATAATCCAGCACTTTGGGAGGTCAAGGCGGGTGGATTACCTGAGGTAAGGAATTCAAGACCAGCCTGACCAACATGGTGAAACCCCATCTCTACTAAAAATACAAAAATTAGCCAGGCATGGTGGTGTGTGCCTGTAATCCCAGCTACACGGGAGGCACAAGAATCACTTGAAACCGGGTGGCGGAAGTTGCAGTGAGCTGAAGATAGTGCCACTGCACCCCAGCCTGGGCAACAGAATGAGACTGTGTCTCAAAAAAATAAAAAAAAAAAAATTTGGTAAAAACATGGTTATAAAAAATAAAAAATGCTATTATAGATTTATATAGGGAACTTACCATGAATGGAGCTTGGACTGGAAGATGGTTAAGTCAGTGAGTGTGAGTGGTTAGTGACAGTCTAAGGACATTACTGCACACTACTGTCGACTTTTATAAACATGGTACACTTAGGCTACACTAAACTTAAAAAAATTTTTATTTAATAAACCTTCACTTACTGGAACTTTTTGTAAATGCCATGTTAAGGACTTTATGTAACTTTTTTACTTAAACTTTTAGATTCCTTCATAATAACACTTAGCTTAAAACACAAATAAATGGTACGGCTGTACAAAAATATTTTCTGTCTTTATATCTTTATAAACTTTTTTGTATTAAAAAAAATTTTAAGCTTCTTTTAAAATTAAAAATGAAGACACAAACATACATATTAGCCTAGGCCTACACAGGGTTGGGGTCATTAATAGCACTGTCTTCCACCTCTACATCTTGTCCACTGGAAGGTCTTCAGAGGCAGCAACATGTAAGGAGCTGTCGTCTCTTATGACAACAGTGCCTTCTTCTGCAGTACCTCCTGAAGGACTTGCCTGAGGCTGTTTTATAGTTAACTTTTTGTTTTGTTTTGTTTTGTTTGAGACAGAGTTTCACTCTTGTTGCCCAGGCTGGAGTGCAGTGGCGCGATTTCGGCTCACTGCAGCCTCCGCCTCCCTGGTTCAAGCGATTCTCTTGCCTCAGCCTCCTGAGTAGCTGGGATTACAGGAGTGCGCCACCACGCCCGAGTAGTTCTTGTATTTTTAGTAGAGACAGGGTTTCACCATATTGGCCACACTGGTCTTGAACTCCTGACCTCAGATGATCCACCTGCTTCAGCCTCCCAAAGTGCTGGGATTATAGGCGTGAGCCACCATGCCCGGCCAACTTTGTTTTTTTTTTTTTAATAAGAACAAGTAGATTCTAATAATAAAGATATGACACTGTAAATATATAAACCAGTAACATAGTTGTTTATTATAATTATCAAGCATTATATATTACACATAATGAGATATACGTGTTACACTTTTATACAGCACAGTAGGTGTGTGTACACCAGCATTACCACAAACGTGAGTGATGTTTTGCATTATTATTACTAGGAATTTTTCAACTCCACTATAATTTTATGGGACTACTGTTCATATGTGGTCCATCATCGACTGAAAGTTGATTATTTGGCACCTGACTGTATATTGTTGATCCATATAATTTGAACTCATAGTGAACAGCACTATAACTCACACACTGCCCTTTTCAAAAGTGGAACAGGCTCTCTTTGTCCAAGGTACATAGGTTCTTATTAAAGGAAAACAAATAAGAATTATAGCCTGCCATAGTATGTAGAAAATCTTTTGATATTTCTGTAGCTTTAACTTTTTTTTTAAAAATCAAATTTACAGTATCAGGGAATGTTACTGGGATTAACAATCTCTAGTCTCTCATTAGAGTCCTATCTCTAGTAAATACGTTTGTTTTCTTTTCTTTTCTCTTTACTTTACTTTTCTTTTTTTTTTGAGACAGGATCTCACTTTAATGCCCAGGATGGAGTGCAGTGGCACAATCTTGGCTCATTGCAGCCTCCACCTCCCAGGCTGAAGCGATTCTTCCACCTCAGCCTCCTGACCAAGTGGGACTATAGGCGCACACCATGCCCGGCTAATTTTTGTATGTTTTTTGTAGAGACAGGGTTTTGCCATGTTGAACAGACTGGTCTGAAATTCCTGGGCTCAAAAGAATCCACCTGCCTCAGCCTCCCAAAATGCTGGGATTACAGGTGTGAGCCACCATGCTCTTCCCGAATATGTATCTTAATATGCATTTCTTAAAGAATTTAGTAACCAAACTGAAGTCTTTCCATGAGAATATTGTATTTGTATAACAGTAAATTATATCATCCAATGAGATGTCTATATTAAGAATAAATTTTGCTGGGCACGGTGGCTCACTCCTGTAATCCCAGCACTTTGGGAGGCTGAGGTGGGCAAATAATGAGGTCAGGAGATTGAGACCATCCTGGCCAACACAGTGAAACCCCGTCTTTACTGAAAATACAAAAAAATTAGCCGGGCGTGGTGGTGGGCGCCTGTAGTCCCAGCTACTCGGGTGGCTGAGGCAGGAGAATGGCGTGAACCGAGGAGGTGGAGCTTGCCGTGAGCCAAGATTGCGCCGCTGCACCGCAGCCTGGGTGACAGAGCAAGACTCCGTCTCAAAAAAAAAAAGAGTTCAGGTAACCTCTTGTTTTAGACATCACCTCCCTAATTTAGCCAAAGTGTGGTGGTTTTAATTTGGCTACTAAGTAGTCCTTGGGAGGGACATAATGCAAAAATTGAGAAATTATCAGAAGCAGAATTTAGAGTTGAAGAATTACGATTCTCTTATTTCCATATTTGCAGATGTTTTTGTATGGAAAATGGGGGAAAAAACAATTAAAAAAAGAAAAAATAAAGTTGGTTTATTCCAGCAAGCATTATTATGAAATTTTAATTGCTTAGACATTCAGCAAATATTTATAGAAGTAAATGATATTTAGAATGAAAAGTCAGAAATAATATTCTAGCATTCCAGTGATTTTGGTTTTTAATAATAATTTGTATTTGATTTTAGGGTGGATCTATTTTATTAATAACAGGTCCTCCTGGATGTGGAAAGACAACGACCATAAAAGTACTATCAAAGGAGCATGGTATTCAAGTACAAGAGTGGATTAATCCAGTTTTACCAGATTTCCAAAAAGATGATTTCAGGGAGATATTTAATACTGGTAAGATTGGCTGTGAAGGTAGTGGAAGTAATGGGAAAAACCCATGCTTAAGGGAGCTTTCAGATAAACTTCTATGAGTGCATTTTTTCCCGTACTTCCCACTTTCAGAGGGATGGAATTTCACAGGCCAGATGTGATGGCTTTCACATGGGAGGCTGAGGCAGGAGGATTGCTTCAGGCCAGGAGTTAAAGACCAGGCTGGGCAACATACAAAGGCCTGTCTGCAAAAATAAAAAAATTAGCTAGGTATAGTGTTGTGCACCTGTAGTTCTAACTACTGAAGGGCTGAGGTGGGAGGATCAGTTGAGCCTATGAGTTCAGGGTTGCAGTGAGCTATAATTGTGCCATCGTGCTCCAGCCTGGGCAACAGAGTGAGACACTGTCCCAAAAAATAAATAAATAAAAGTTATTTCAGGAGAAGGAAAGAAAGCATGTCTCCAGTGGAAGAGAACGGAATTTTTGGAGATTAAGTCTTAACTGTTTTGTTAACATGTTCCGTTTGCATTATTTATCTACTTTTTACTAAGATCTGGCTAGGAGGTTAGACAGTATTAACTAAGGTATTTTATTTGTTAAATCAAGCCTTAAGATGTGTTAAAAAGAACTTGCCCCCCAAGAAGATAGCTTAGATCAGTAAATACCTGTTAGAACAATATCAAATGAAAGCAAAAGAACAGAGGTGTCTTTGGAATTTGGAAGGAGGCCTTAAGATAACGACTTAAAAATTGATAATAGTAACAATCTTATTTATTTATTTATTTATTGAGACAGAGTCTCACTCTGTCACCCAGTCTGGAGTGCAACCTCTACCTCCCAGACTCAAGCTGTTCTCATACCTTAGCCTCCTGAGTAGCTGGGATTACAGGCCACCGCAACCAGATAATTTTTGTATTTTTAGTAGAGATGGGGTTTTTGCCATGTTAGCGAGGCTGGTCTCGAACTCCTGACCTCAAGCAATCCACCCGCCTCTACCTCCCAAAGTGCTGGGATTGTAGGCGTGAGCCACCATGCCCGGCAATAGTACCAGTTTAAAGATGTAATACGTTATAAGTTCATGCATATGCTTATGTACTTTAGCACTATCATTTTGTCTTTCATAGTTTTTCATATTGCAACTCTAGGTGGTGAAACTAGGGACAGCCAGATCTCCTAGGCCATTTTGAAGGGAAAGGTTTCTGTAGAAGGATAATTTTTTTTTTTTTTGAGATGGGGTCTTGCTCTGTTGCCAGGCTGGAGGGCAGTGGCGCGATCTTGGCTCACTGCAACCTCTGCCTCCCGGGTTCAAACAGTTCTCCTGACTCAGCCTCCAAGTAGCTGGGACTGCAGACCACCACACCCAGCTAATTTTTTTTGTACTTTTAGCAGAGATGGGGTTTCACCATGTTGGCCAGAATGGTCTCGATCTCTTGACCTCGTGATCCGCCCACCTTGGCCTCCCAAAGTGTTGGGATTACAGGCATGAGCCACCGCGCCCGGCTGACTTGTGGAAGGATAATTTTATTTTAATGTGGAGTGTTCCTCAAAATCCCTTGTCTGGACTCTTTAATGCACTCCCTTGTGCTACTAGTATTCCTTCCTGCTGGTGCTTTTGCTGTTTTCTTTTCCTTATTATTATTATTATTATTATTAATTTTGAGACAAAGTCTTACTCTGTCACCCAGGCTGGAGTGCAGTGATTTGGCTCACTGCAAGCTCCACGTCCTGGGTTCAAGCAATTCTCCTGCCTCAGCCTCCCAAGTAGCTGGGATTACAGGCGCCCACCACTATGCCCGGCTTATTTTTGTATTTTTTTAGTAGAGATGGGGTTTCACCATGTTGATCAGGCTGTTTTTGAACCCCTGACCTCAGGTGATCCAACTGCCTCGGCCTCCCAAAGTGCTGGAATTACAGGCGTGAGCCACCACACCCGGCCCATTATTATTATTATTTTTTTAAGAGACAAAGTCTTACTATGTTGTCCAGAATGAACTTGAACTTCTTAAGCGCTTAAGGGATTCTCATGACCCAGCCTCTGGAGTAGCTGGGACTACAGACGTGTGTTCCTGCACCTGGCTTTTACTGCTTTCTAAATAGTAGCATTACATTTGACAGTCTGATAAGCCTTAATTTAAACAGTCTTCCATGTGAAACATGCCTTCAGAGAGCTTCCCTCATTCTCAAGTTCACTAATCAGTCATTCTGTTTTTGTTGTTAAACCTTTATCACTCCAGTCTGGCCAACATGGTGAAACCCTGTCTCTACTAAAAATTCAATAATTAGCCAGGCATGGCAGTGCGTTCCTGTAGTCCCAGCTACTCAGGAGGCTGAGGCGGGAGAATCGCTTGAACCCGGGAGGCGGAGGTTGCAGTGACCCAAGATTGTGCCACTGCACTTCAGTCTGGGCGACAGAGTGAGATTCTGTCTCAAACAAACAAACAAACAAACCAAACCCTTATCACTGAAGGTAATTCATTAATAGGCTTGAACTCCTTTAGAGATTCTTCATTGGGTAGGCCAAAGTCATAAATATTTTTACCAATTGTATGAATGTTATGCTGACGGCTATGTTCTTAGGTCAGTTAACTCCATATTACACAGGGTCTCACTCTGTCACCCAGGCTGGACACAATCTCGGCTCACTGCAACCTCTACCTCCTGGGCTCAAGCTTTCCCCCCGCCTCAGCCCCGCAAGTAGCTGGGACTACAGGCACAAGCCTCCACGCCTGGCTAATTTTTGTATTTTTTTGTAGAGACTGGGTTTCACCATGTTGCCCAGGCTGCTCTTGCATTCCTGAGGTCAAGCGATCCACCTGCCTCAGCCTCCCAAAGTGCTGGGATTACAGGCGTGAGCCACTGCACCTGGCTACATGTTGACTCTTGTCTTTTGAAAGGAATATCCTATTTTAAATTTAAATGATTTTTCCTAATTAGGAAACAGTCTACAGTATTGTGAGATGCATCAAATGTGTGTGTGTGCATACAGTTGTTTAATATTAATGTATATAATTTGTTGAAAATAAAAGTGGTTATGTGTTTCCTTTCAGAATCAAGCTTCCATATGTTTCCCTATCAGTCTCAGATAGCAGTTTTCAAAGAGTTTCTACTAAGAGCGACAAAGTATAACAAGTTACAAATGCTTGGAGATGATCTGAGAACTGATAAGAAGATAATTCTTGTTGAAGTAAGGACAATTTTTAAAATCTTTATTTTATTTTATTTTATTTTTTATTTGAGACGGAGTCTTGCTCTGTCAGTGTCACCCAGGCTGGAGTGCAGTGGCGCAATGTTGGCTCACTGCAAGCTCCACCTCCCAGGTTTACGCCATTCTCCTGCCTCAGCCTCCCCAGTAGCTGGGACTGCAGGCGCCTGCCACCATGCCCGGCTAATTTTTTCTATTTTTTAGTAGAGACGGGTTTCACCATGTTAGCTAGGATGATGTCGATCTCCTGACACCTCATGATCTGCCCGCCATGGCCTCCCAAAGTGCTGGGATTATAGGCGTGAGCCATTGTGCTCAGCCTAAAATCTTTTTTTTTTTTTTGAGACAGTCTTGCTTTAACTCCTAGGTTGGAGTGCGGTGGTGCAGTCTTGGCTCACTACAACCTCCGCCTCTTGGGTTGAAACAATTCTCATGCCTCAGCCTCCCCGAGTAGCAGGGATTACAGGAACCTGCCACCATGCCAGCCTAATTTTTGTATATTTAGTAGAGATGGAGTTTTGCCATGTTGGCCAGGCTGGTCGCGAACTCCTGACCTCAAGGTAATCTGCCTGCCTTGGCCTCCCGAGTGCTGGGATTACACATGTGAGCCACTGCACCCAGCCAACTTTTAAAATCTTGCTGTAGGTATTGACTAAACAATTGTGAGATATATCTTACATGATAATGTTAATTGTCTCTATAGTAGTGATATTGGTAAAATACAACACAAAGGCTTTGTAATAGAAACCTAAAGTCTTTTTTAGTAAACTTGAATGGAATAGCTGTAGGATAAGGAACATTAAAATTTTAATGGTTTAAGCATAGAAAAACAAAAGAAAAGTTTGGAAAATTACTTCCTAGTGAAAATACTGTAACTGGAAAGCAACCGTAAGAAATTTGGTCTAAAAATTGGGATCCCCTTTGATGTATATTACACAGGGTCTCACTCTGTCACCCAGGCTGGACACAATCTCGGCTCACTGCAACCTCTACCTCTTGGGCTCAAGCTATTCCCCCCGCCTCAGCCCCGCAAGTAGCTAGGACTACAGGCACAAGCCTCCACGTCTGGCTAATGTTTGTATTTTTTTGTAGAGACCGGGTTTCACCATGTTGCCCAGGCTGCTCTTGCATTCCTGAGGGTATCATTCCTGGGGTATCATCTATTTCATGTTTCCCTTCACTTCTATGAAAGTTCTGTTTAAAATACATTGAATAAATATTTTTTTGCCTATCTCAATAAATATGAATCTGAAAAATAAATTTGCAATGGAATAAAACTATACTATTATTTATTTTTTATTTTCAATAGGATTTACCTAACCAGTTTTATCGGGATTCTCATACTTTACATGAAGTTCTAAGGTAGGTTTCAGTGAAGTATTCTAAAACTCCAAATTAAATGAGAAGTGGCTTAAATTTCAACATTGCTGTATTTTGTTATTTTAGGAAGTATGTGAGGATTGGTCGATGTCCTCTTATATTTGTAATTTCGGACAGTCTCAGTGGAGATAATAATCAAAGGTTATTGTTTCCCAAAGAAATTCAGGAAGAGTGTTCTATCTCAAATATTAGGTAAGAAAGAAATTTCTGCTTATAAAGGTCACATACGTATTATATTTTTAAATTAATCATTTAACTGCTGTCTTTCTTTATAAAACTTTTAGTTTCAACCCTGTGGCACCAACAATTATGATGAAATTTCTTAATCGAATAGTGACTATAGAAGCTAACAAGGTAAGTCTCTGATTAATTAAACCTCACTTGATAACTATAGAAAGCCCAGCTTAAATAGTGTTATGTAAACTGAAGGAGTTGGAAACATGTATTATTTTAATTTTTTAGAATAAAAGCATTTTATTATATTCATAAGGCATACATGTCATTTTAGCAAATGTAGGAAATACTGATTTTCAAAATCTTTAATATTTTTCTATTAAACTTCCACTTTCACATTGAGGTAAATTTTTCTTTTGCTTGGTTTACTGTTCTAAATTGTGTCTATCATCAAGAAAATGTTTTCTGGCATGTAGGTGTGGTAGTTATCAACAATTCAACTCTTCCTGTTATCCTATTGTCACTTTTTAATTTT
Source organism: Macaca nemestrina (assembly GCF_043159975.1). NCBI lineage: Eukaryota > Metazoa > Chordata > Mammalia > Primates > Cercopithecidae > Macaca > Macaca nemestrina. The sequence goes on along the minus strand of NC_092130.1, from coordinate 105,881,620 downwards.
GACATTTTTTTAAATTGTAGTGAAAAACGTGTCATAAAATTTATCAACTTAACCATTTTCAAAGATACAGTTCAGTAAAGTATATTTACATTCATATACAGCTGTTGTCACTTTTTTTTTTTTTTTGAGACAGGGTCTCACTCTTTTGCTCAGGCTGGACTATAGTGGCATAATCATTGCTCACTGCAGCCTCGACCTCTTGGGCTCAAGTGTTCCTCCCACCTCAACCTCACAAGCAGCTGGGACTGCAGGCTGGTACCACCATGCCTGGCTAATTTTTTAATTTTTTTTTAGAGACAAGGTCTCCCTCTATTGCCCAGGCTAGTCTTGAATTCCTGGCTCAAGTGATCCTCCCTCCTCAGCCTCTGAAAGTGCTGAGATTTCAGGCATGAGCCCATGTGCCCGGCCTTGTTTCAATTTTAGTATGTCATTTTTTTCTATATCTCAAATCAAGATGATGTTAAAAAAAAAACTGATGGACCTTCTGCTCTCAGCATCATGGTTCTAGGGAATCCTACTGGTATAAATCAACCAAATCTTGCATGAAACATAATTTTTGTTGCACTGCTAGGACCACAGGAACTGAGGGAAGTCTCCAAGGGAGAGGTTGTTTTGAGGATTAAACACGTTAGTGTAGAGCACCTAACTGAATAAATAACAGATATTAATAGTGAAAAATGAGAAACAAACTGAGTCCTGTAATACAGGAAGCAATTACTGTGATGAATTATTATGCCATTAGTGTTTTGAAAATATTTAATGGGTCAGGTGCAGTGGCTCACGCCTGTAATCCTAGCACTTTGGGAGGCCGAGGTGGGTGTATCACCTGAGGTCAGGAGTTCATGACCATCCTGGCCAACAGGTGAAACCTCATCTCTAATAAAAATATAAAAATTACCTGGGTGTAGTGGCAGGTGCCTATAATCTCGGCTACTCAGGAGGCTGAGGCAGGAGAATCTCTTGAACCCAGGGGGTGGAGGTTGCAATGAGCCAAGATTGCACTACTTCACTCCGTCCTGGGCAACAAGAGCGAAACTCCGTATCCCCCACCCAAAAAAAAGAAAAAAAAATTACCTGGTCATGGTGGTATGCTCCTGTAGTCCCAGCTACTCAGAAGCCTGAGGCAGGATGGTCACTGGAGCCTAGGAGTTTGAGACTGCAGTGATCTAGATGACATGACTGTAGTCTGTCGTGGACAGACCTAGACCCTGTCTCTAAAAGAAAATCTACATTCTCTACTATAAGCGTGAGAACTGCAAATTGAGCCATGGTGCATGCCTGTAGTCCCAGCTACAAAGGCTGACAGCGGTGGGAGGATTAGTTGAGCCAGGGAGCTCAAGACCAGCCCAGGTGTGATATAGTAACACCTTGTGTCAAAACAAAAATTTTTTTTTTTTAGTGAATTGATTAGTTCAAGTGGCTCCGGTTTAAAAAAGAAGAAGAAGAAATAATTGGTGTAATTGTGGCTTTTTCATCCTCACCAGACTGTATAATGTGTTGAAAACCTGAGTAAAGGAATTTTCATGTAAATTTCATAAATTTGTCAGATTATTTTGTGTATATTTAGTTTTATCACATTCTATTGCATTTTGAGGGTTTGTGTGTGTGTGTGTGTGTACATATATATGTTACATATTTGTGTGTATATAGTGAGAGAGTAAAAACTTCAAAATACAACCTGGTCAAAGTGAAAAAGTAAAACAATACATTATTTAATATTTCCTGAAAGTATACCTTAAACTGTAATAAGTCATTGAAGCTTGTACCATTCATAGACCAGTGTTTAACATGGAGGCTTTTTAGTTTTTTATTATTATTTTAAGATAAGTTTTTTTTTCTGGCTCTATAGCCCAGGCTAGAGTGCAGTGGCAAGATCATAGCTCACTGCAGCCTTCATCTCCAGGGCTCAAGTGATCCTCCCACTTCAGCCTCCCGAGTAGCAGGGAATACAGGTGCATGCCACCATGCCCAGCTAATTGTTTTGATTTTTTGTAGAGATGAGGTCTTACTACCTTGCCTAGGCTGGTCTCAAACTCCTGAGCTCAAGTGATCCTCCTACCTCAGCCTCCTAAATTGCTGAGATTATGGGAATGTGCCACCGTTCCCAGCCCTTTTTAGTATTTAAGTTTAAAAGAATCTAATTTACTTTAATTAAGTTGAGAAAATAGGTTGGGGTTTTTTTTTGTTGTTATTTTTAAGAAAATACTTTTTTAAAAATTTAATTTTCTTATTTTAGAATGGAGGAAAAATTACTGTCCCTGACAAAACTTCTCTAGAGTTGCTCTGTCAAGGATGTTCTGGTGATATCAGAAGTGCAATAAACAGCCTCCAGTTTTCTTCTTCAAAAGGTAACTATGGAAGATACAGTCATGTGGCATTATATAGGTGACTGACTTTCTCTTAATTCATTCAGTGTAATCAAACATTTTAACTTATATTTGGTCTATACCTATTTATCCTTCTTTGTTATTGAGACAGTGGCTTAAAATTAAATATATACTCATGCGTATATACCCTTCTATGAATATGTTGTAGTATATATCCTTGTTTCTGTTTGAGATAGTTTACCTTTCAAAGTTAATTTAGAACGAGATTTCCTGGATAAAAATTCTGCCTCTGCCACTTACCAGTTATATAGTCCTATGCAGGTGACTCTATGTTTCTGTGCCTCTGTTTTCTCACCTTTCATGTGAGCACTTACTTCTTAGGGTCCTATGAAGAATATGTGAGGTGATACTTCCAGAGTGCTTCTTACAGTGCTTGATTCATATTAAGTGCTCAATAAATGGCCAGCCATTAATCAGTTTAATAATACTTTTGAAATTATTATTATTTATTTTGAGACGGAGTCTCACTCTGCCGCCCAGGCTGGAGTGCAGTGGTGTGATCTTGGCTCACTGCAAGCTCTGCCTCCCGGTTTCACGCCATTCTGCCTCAGCCTCCTGAGTAGCTGCCTACAGTCACCTGCCACTGGGCCCGGCTAATTTTTTTGTATTTTAAATAGAGATGGGGTTTCACTGTCTTAGCCAGGATGGTTGCGATCTCCTAACCTCAAGATCCGCCCTCCTCGGCCCCTCAAAGTGCTGGGATTATAGGCATGAGCCACCGTGCCCAGCCTGAAATTATTTTTATAATAATTTATGAGACATGTTTAGTAAATTTATTTCCTGTTAATATTGAAACATGTAAATTTATGAGATATGTTTAATAAATTTCCTGTTAATATGTAAAAAGATGTAGTAAAAAGATAGTTTCACTAATGGCAGTGAGTTACATTTTTACTGTAATGATCATAGTTTACTGCATAGTCCTTCAGAAGACATTTAGCAGACTACTTACTTAATGCTTAACATTGACAAATTGACATTAAAGAGTGGGCCAAGAACTATGTTAGCAATTATGTTTTTTTCATTTAATTCTCATATCAACCTAATGAGATAGACAGTACTTTGATTCAAATCCAGATCCTGTGCTCTTTCTGCTGTTCGAGGTAGCTTTTAAGTCATGCACTCTTGAGTTCTAAATAGTAGACTTAAAAATGAAACTTGGGGCAAGCATGGTGACTCATGCCTGAAGCCAAGGTGGGTGGATCACTTGAGCCTAGGAGTTTGAAACAAGCCTGGGCAACATAACAAGACCTTGTCTCTACAAAAAAATTAAGAAAAAAAATTTAAAACCCGAGAAATTTGATCACATGCGTATTCATAAATTGGATACTCTCAACATCAGTAGAGAGGTTGTTAAACATACACTGCAGAACCAGACTGCCTGGATTCCAGTCATTCACTCACTGATGACCTTGAGCCAATTACTTCACCTCTTTGTATCTCATTTCATTAACTGTCTAATAATAATTGGTCAGGTGCAGTGGCTCTCACCTGTTATCCCAACACTATAGGAGACTGAGGTAGAAGGAAGCTTCAACCTCAAGAGTCTGATACCAGCCCAACATAGCGAGACCTCATCTCTAATTATAAAAATATATATATAGCCAGCATAGTGGTGCATACCTGTAGTCCCGGATACTTGAGAGGCTGAGGTGGGAGGATCACTTGAGCCTGAAGGTTGAGGCTTCAGTGAGCTATGATTGTGCCACTGTACTCCAGACTGGGTGATAGAGCCAGACCCTGTGTCAAAAAGAAAAGGCCAGGCGTGGTGGGTCACGCCTGTAATCCTAGCACTTGGGGAGGCTAAGTCGGGTGGTTGGGAGGTCGTGACCAGCCTGGCCAACATGGTGAAACTCCATCTCTGCTGAAAATACAAAAATTTAGCCGGGCATATGCCTGTAATCCCAGCTGCTTGGGAGGCTGAAGCAGGAGAATTGCTTGAACCCAGGAGGCAGAGGGTGTGGTGAGCCAAGATGGCACCACTGCACTCCAGCCTGGGCAACAGAGTGAGACCCCATCGCAAAAAAAAAAAAAAAAAAATTCTCCCTTCACCGGGTTGTTATGAAGATTAAATTCAAATGTATCACATGCCAGGGACAGTATCTTGCACATAACACCATGAGAAACCAAGGCGATATGACAGTACAGGTTGAATATCCTTTATTTGAAATTTTTGGGAATAGAAGGATTGCAGATATTTTTTTAGATTTTGGAATATTTGCATTATACCAGTTGAAAATCCCTCGTCTGAAAATCTGAAATACAAAGTGCTCCAATGACCATTGCCTTTGAGCATCTTGTTGGCACTGCAAGTTTCATATTTTGGAGCATTTTGGAGTTTGAATTTTTGGATCACGAATGTCAACCTATATTGGAGATTGTGCTGTTGTGCATGTGAAAGTTTGAAATCTGCATTATGAAATAACTTGCAGATAACATTTTATTCCATTTTAATGTTTGTAACCCAAAGAGAATTCTGACTCGGTTAATGTCGTTTGTAATTTTTGTTTATTAGGAAAATATATTTTAATTAGAATATTTAGTGTAACTATATCTGAAGTGTTCTTAGTTTTAATTTTCATATTTTAATTTAAATATTGTCACTTGGGTGTATATTATTCAGGAGAAAACAACTTATGGCCAAGGAAAAAAGGAATGTCTTTAAAATCGGATGCTGTGCTGTCAAAATCAAAACGAAGAAAAAAACCTGATAGGGTTTTTGAAAATCAAGAGGTCCAAGCTATTGGTGGCAAAGATGTTTCTCTGTTTCTCTTCAGAGCTTTGGGGAAAATTCTGTATTGTAAAAGTAAGAAATTTTTACATTTTTTAAATCTGTTGGATATCACGTAGTCTTAAAATGGAAATAAAATGTCACTTCTAAAAAAATGTCATGTATTTTGGTTCTGCTCTAAGAGTTAGAGCTAGGTCAGATACTGTTTGCCTAGGCCTAAGACATAGTAGGAAAATAGAATATTTTCTGACCATGAGCAGGATTAAAAGTAAAAACATGCTATTGCAGGCCATATCCATGTGTGTAAATCTTTATAGTTTGCAGAAGATAAGACAGCAGATCATCTAGACTTTTGTGGCAAGTGTTGGTAGCCTAAAGCCCTCTTAATACTGGGCTCCAGCCAACAGAGCCTTAGACAAATTACCAGGTAGCTTAAGGTTTCTTTCAATCCTCTTGTATTTCTCTAGTTTACAAGCTTTCTGACTCCCCAACCAGAGATGTTTATTGCCTTTTCTGTCTTTTTTGATGACTGCTCCCTCTCAGTTCTTTCACTCCCTATTGCCCATTTTAGTGTCCCAAATAGTCCCTCCTTTTGATAGCAAATGCCTGTATTCAGTCTGATGATCCTGAAGGAAAGAAATTGGGATTTCTAAATGGAAACCTCCATACCATCTGAGGAAAATGGGCATCACTTAGATGGCAGTGAGGACATTCCTCTGTCACTGGATCCTCTTACTTTGAACTTGAGTGACTATTCCCACCTGATTCTTTTCTTTCTCTCCTTTCTTTTCCTCTCCAACATACGTTCATCGTCTCTTGCATTAGCAAATGGAGTTCGTATTCTTTCATGTAGAGAGCAACATCTTCGTACATAGTAGATAAGAGTAAAGACCACTGTATTGAGATGAGAGATCAAGGGAAGAAAGCAACCCCAAAGCTGGAAAAGGTGAAATGGGAGTGCATTAGGAAGTGGAATATTTTAAGTCTAGAAAAGCCGTAATCTAAGCATCAGAATTCTTAATTTAGTTCTTGCTAATATGGATAAAATAGATGCTTGCTTCCAGTTGTTTTTATTTATTATTTTTGAACAGTTTGCTTACTATGTTGGTATTGTATGTCTAAAATTTTCAGACTCTTCAAATGACTGGTGCTATATAATTATAAAGAAGGTATTATCTTTAATAATTTCAGCAATTTTTTATAGGAGCATCTTTAACAGAATTAGACTCACCTCGGTTGCCCTCTCATTTATCAGAATATGAACGGGATACATTACTTGTTGAACCTGAGGTAAGTTCTTTAATGACACTTAGTACAGGTTACAAAGGATATATTATTTGTGTGCATATATATTTGACCATTGCATTTTTGCCAAATTTAAGTATATATGCTTGTTTTTATAGGAGATAGTAGAAATGTCACACATGCCTGGAGACTTATTTAATTTATATCTTCACCAAAACTACATAGATTTCTTCATGGATATTGATGATATTGTGAGAGCCAGTGAATTTCTAAGTTTTGCAGATATCCTCAGTGGTGACTGGAATGTAAGACCATTTGACATTTGACTTAAAATGCTTATAGGTATTTCCTTAGAATTAAGAAAAGAAAGTTTACTTTTATCCCTAATTGCCTGACATTATTTTATGTGACTCTTCTTCATAACTATGCTAAAGTTAATGTATCCAACTCAGTGTTTATAATGAAGCTTCAGTAGCAAATCTGATTTTTCTGCTGATAATATAGTACCAATTGTTTCTAAAGTTATTTTCTGTGTGTGTGTGTGTGTGTGTGTGTGTGTGTAGACAGGGTCTCACTAGATCAGCTCAGGCTGGTCTCAAATTCCTGGGCTCAAACAGTCCTTTCGCCTGAGCCTCCCAAAGTGCTGGGTGCTGGGATTACAAGCGTGAACCACCACTCCTGTCTCTAAATTTTCTGGTTTTGTGGTTATGGTTTTTTTTTTTTTTTTTTTTTTTGGAGAAGAGGCTCTAGCTATAGCTATGTTACCCAGGCTGGTCTTGAACTACTGGGCTTAGGGGATCCTCTCCTCTCTGCCTTCCAAGTAGCTAGAAATACAGATACACACTACCATGCCCAGCTTATTTTCTTTTTTTTTTCGAGACAGTATCTTACTTTTTTGCCCATGCTGGAGTCCAGTGGTACAAAGTGGTTGCTCACTGCAACCTTGACCTTCTGGGCTCAAGCTATCCTCCAACCTCAGGCACTCCCCCATCCAGTAGCTGGGATTACAGGCAAGCACCACTATCCCTAGCTGGTTTTTTTTTTTTTTTTTTTGGGTAGAGACAGGGTTTCACCATGTTACCCATACTGGTCTCGAACTCCTAAGCTCAAGTGATCTGCCTGCCCTGGCCTCTCAAAGTGCTGGGATTACAGGCGTGACCCACCATGCGTGGCCCCAGCTTATTTTCTGATTTTAAAATTAATACATACTTGGCCGGGCGCGGTGGCTCAAGCCTGTAATCCCAGCACTTTGGGAGGCCGAGACGGGCGGATCACGAGGTCAGGAGATCGAGACTATCCTGGCTAACACGGTGAAACCCCATCTCTACTAAGAAATACAAAAAACTAGCCGGGCGAGGTGGCAGGCGCCTGTAGTCCCAGCTACTCGGGAGGCTGAGGCTGGAGAATGGCGTGAACCCGGGAGGCGGAGCTTGCAGTGAGCTGAGATCCGGCCACTGCACTCCAGCCTGGGCTACAGAGCGAGACTCCGTCTCAAAAAAAAAAAAAAAAAAAAAAAAAAATTAATACATACTCAAAATATGACAACCATTAAAAAGTAGATACAAGAGAAGGAACTGTACATGTTGCTACACTTTCTGCTAGTTTTTAAAATTTATTTCTTTTACGTATTTTAAACTATTTACTATAAAATTTGTATTTTGTTCTTAACGTCTTAAAACTGCCCTTACCAGTACAATAGCCACCAGCCACAAGTAGCTATTTAAATTTACTTAAAAATTCAGTTCCTCAGTCATACTAGCCACATCTCCAGTACTTGGTAACTGCATGTGGCTGATGGCTACTTTATTGAACAGCCCAGATACAAAACATTTCCATCATTGCAGGAAGTTCTGTTGGACAACACTGTTTTGATATGCTAATATTTCTGTGTGTTATAAATACTAAAATAAGGCTGGGCTCAGTGGGTCACACCTGTAAACCCAGCACTTAACGAGGCCGAGGCAGGTGGATTACTTGAGCTTATGAGTTTGAGACCAGCTGGGGAAACATGACGAAACCCTATCTCTACAAAAATGCCAAGAAGATTGCTTGGGTGTAGTGGTCCCAGCTACTCAGGAGGCTGAGGTGGGAGGATGGCTTGAGCCCGAGAGGCAGAGGCTGCAGTGAGTTGAGATCACACCACTGCACTCCAGCCTGGGCAATAGATCTGGACCTTGTCTCAAAAAATTAAAACATTGAAATAACAGTAATAAGTAAAATTAGGAAAGACACAGAAAAACCATTTATGATATAGAGCTTCATTACTCAGCAGTTGCATTTGCTTAACGTTTAAAATAATTGTTTCTTTTTTATTTTGAAATTTTCCAACCTATAAATAAATTAAAAGGATAGTACAGTGAACCAGGAGCAGTGATTCCTGCCACTAATTCTGCACTTTGGGAGTCCAAGGCAGGAAGATCACTTGAGGTCAGAAGTTTGAGAACAGCCTGGGAAACACAGCCAGACCGCATCTCTAGAAGAGATTTTAAAAATTAGCTAGGTATGGGCCGGGCGCGGTGGCTCAAGCCTGTAATCCCAGCACTTTGGGAGGCCGAGACGGGCGGATCACGAGGTCAGGAGATCGAGACCATCCTGGCTAACATGGTGAAACCCCGTCTCTACTAAAAAATACAAAAAAAACTAGCCGGGCGAGGTGGCGGGCGCCTGTAGTCCCAGCTACTCGGGAGGCTGAGGCAGGAGAATGGCGTAAACCCAGGAGGCGGACCTTGCAGTGAGCTGAGATCCGGCCACTGCACTCCAGCCTGGGAGACAGAGCGAAACTCCGCCTCAAAAAAAAAAAAAAAAAAAAATTAGCTAGGTATGGTGGCAGGCACCTGTAGTCCTAGCTATTTGGGAGGGTGAGGTGGGAGAATCACTTGAGCCCAGGATTTTGAGGTTACAGTGAGCTGTGATCGTGCCACCGCACTCCAGACTGGGCAACAGACCGAGACCCTGTTTTAAATAATAATACAAAATAACGAAAAGAGTATAATTGACTTGTTTGTGACACCAAGGATAAATGCTTGAGGTAGTGGATACCCCATTTACCTGGAGGTAATTATTATGCATTGTATCAAAATAACTCCTGTAACTCATAAATATACAGCTACTAGGTACCCTCACAAATTAAAAATTGAAAAAAATAATGATAGTTCAATGAATAGCTGCATATCCTTAACTTGTGTTTGGCAGTTTGCATATTTTGCCACTTTTTCTTAATCTGTATATTTACATATTTATTTCTGGCTGAATAATTGGAAAGTGTTAATAATTGTGAACATCATGGCACTTAATACTTAAGCAACATAAGAACATTGTTCTATTACAACTACCATAGCATTATCATACCCAACTGAAACTAAACTATAACTAGTAAATATAAGTGGCCTCCCAAAGTGCTGGGATTACAGGCATGAGCCACTGTGCCCGGCTGCATAGTCATATTTTAGTTTTAATTATATTTTAATTATATTAACTAATTACGTTAACTAATAAGTTATATAATTAACTTTCCAAAGAAAGTTAACACTAATCTAGCAATATATTCTCCCTATTCAGATTTCCTCATTTGCCTAAAAAATGTATTCAAAGTTGTTTCCCCTACCCCTGTCCAAGATCCACTCAGGGTTTACACATTTAATTTGATTGATATGTCCCAGTGGAATTTGCTTTAGATAAATTTATAGTGCCGTTATTTATAAGGCTGTAGTGATGTTGAAGAAAGTGAACACATAGAAACTAAATACGGTTAGTATTTTGTATGTATCGGGAATACCAGTAATGCTCTTTTATAAATCTATTTTCTTTCACATCTTGTCTCATTTGTTAGACATGCTCTTTACTCAGGGAATATAGCACATCTATAGCTACGAGAGGTGTGATACATTCCAACAAAGCCCGAGGATATGCTCATTGCCAAGGAGGAGGATCAAGTTTTCGACCCTTGCACAAACCTCAGTGGTTTCTAATATATAAAAAGGTAAAAAAAAAAAATTGTATACTTTGAATATGTGAACTTTATAGTATATGAATTATAACTAAAAGCAGTTATTTTCTTTAAAACATAACAAAGGAAAAAATGTGTCATTTTTAATGAAATAGTTGCTAAGGTCCACAATTAGATTCTGAGTTTTTATTAAACATAAAAAGGTTACTCTTAAATGCTTGTACAATTTTTTAAGGGAAAAAAGACCATCAAAATTTGAAAACATATACATATTTTATTAGTTCAGTTTTATTGGAATCAAAGCATAGTTACATTTTATTTTATTTTTTATTTTTTTATTTTTTGAAACGGAGTTTCGCTCTTTTTGCCCAGGCTGGAGTGCAATGGCACGATCTCGGCTCACTGCAACCTCCGCCTCCCAGGTTCAAGCAGTTCTCCTGCCTCAACCTCCCAAGTAGCTGGGATTACAGGCACCAGCCACCACGCCCGACTAATTTTTTGTATTTTTAGTAGAGACAGGGTTTCACCATGTTGGCCAGGATGGTCTCGATCTCTTGACCTCGTGATCCTCCTGCCTCGGCCTCTCAAAGTGCTGGGATTACAAATGTGAGCCACTGTGCCAGGCCATATTTTATTATTTATTTTTTTTTTAATTGAGGCAGAGTCATTCTGTCACCAGGCTGGAGTGCAGTGGTGCCATCTCGGCTCATTGTAACCTCTGCCTCCTAGGTTCAAGCAATTCTCTCACCTCAGCCTCCCGAGTAGCTAGGATTACAGGCATGTGCCTCCATGCCCAGCTAAGTTTTGTATTTTTAGTAGAGACAGGGTTTCGCCATGTTGGCCAGGCTCTTCTTGAACTCCTGACCTCAAGTGGTCCACCTGCGTTGGCCTCTCTAAGTGCTAGGATTACAGGCGTGAGCCACTGCACCCAGCTGCATAGTTATATTTTAGTTTCAATTAAAAACAAACTTTAGGGCCAGGCATGGTGGCTCACACCTGTAATCCCAGCACTGTGGAAGGCCAAAACAAGAGGATCACTTGAGCCCAGGAGTTTGAGACCAGCCTGGGCAACATAGTGAGATCCCATATCTACAAGAAAAAGAAAAAAATTATAAATAAATAAACCCTAGTTCAACCTGAGAATGCTGACTGGAAAATAGAAATCCCTAGTATATAAAATTTCAGTTAGGCAGGCAGAATAAGTTTTCTTTTGTTTTTTGTTTTTGAGACTGAGCCTCGCTCTGCACCAAGCTGGAGTGCAGTGGCGCAATCTTGGCTCACTGCAACCTCCGCCTCCCAGGTTAAAGCAATTCTGCCTCAGCCTCCCTAGTAACTGGGACTAGAGGTGTGCGCCACCTTACCTAGCTAATTTTTGTATTTTTAGTAGAGACAAAGTTTCAGCATGTTAGCCTGGATAGTCTAGATCTCTTGACCTCATGATCCACGTGCCTCGGCCCCCCAGAGTGCTGGGATTACAGGTATGAGCCACCATGCCAGTGCCCGGCCAGGAGGAATAAGTTTTAAGTTCAAGAGAGATGTTGTATAACATTGTGACTATTAATAACAATGTATCATGTATTTGAAAATCACTGCTGGGTGTGGTGGCTCACGCCTGTAATCCCAGCACTTTGGGAGGCCAAAGTGGGCATATCATAAGGTCAGAAGATCAAGACCATCCTGGCTAACACAGTGAAACCCTGTCTCTACTAAAAATACAAAAATTTAGTTGGACGTGGCAGCGGGCGCCTGTAATCCCAGCTACTCTGGAGGCTGAGGCAGGAGAATGGCGTGAACCCAGGAGGTGGAGCTTGCAGTGAGCTGACATCGCGCCACTGCACTCTAGCCTGGGAGACAGAGCAAGACTCCGTCTCAAAAAGAAAAAAAGAAAGAAAATCACTAAAACAGTAGATTTTAAGTGTTCTCACCACACACACAAAAATATATGTATGTAAGGTAATGCATATGTTAATTGGCTTGATTTAGCCATTCTACCATATTTACATATTTCAGAACATCATATTGTATACTATAAATAGAGAGCTTGTCAATTTAAATTAATCAAAGAAAGGAGAGGAAATCTTGGCCTTGCCTCTATGTGGACAAGGTATTTACCTAATGTGTTCTTACTCTCCACAGCAAAAAATGTAGATGATTGAATTATTTAGAGGTAAAAAATGGGTGGCACACAAGTTGAAGACAAAATACACAACAAAGTTTTCAAAATGAATTGCCAATCTTTAAAAATCAGACTAATGATTAAAAGATACAAATTTCGACTGGGCGCGGTGGCTCACGCCTATAATCCCAGCACTTTTTGGAGGACAAGGCGGGCAGAACACGAGGTCAGGAGTTCCAGACCAGCCTAACCAACATGGTGAAACCCCATCTCTACTAAAAATACAAAAGTTAGCCGGGTGCGGTGGTGCGCTCCTGTAATCCCAGCTACTCAGGAGGCTGAAGCAGGAGAATTGCGTGAACCCAGGAGGCGGAGGTTGCAGTGAGCCAAGATCATGCCACAGCACTGCACTCCATCCTGGGTGACATAACAAGACTCTGTCTCAGGAAAAAAAAAAGTTAGATATGAATTTCTAGCTTCAGAATTTCTGGAATCTCCTGGTAGGAAAAAAAAAAAAAAAAAGGCCAGGTGCAGTGGCTCACACCTTTGGAAAGCTGATGTGGAAGGATCACCGGAGCCCAGGAGTTTGAGACCTGCGTGGGCAATATGGTAAAATCCCATCTCTATAAAAAAAAAAAAAACAATTAGCTGGGTGTGGTGGCACACACCAGGAGTTTGAGACCAGCCTGGGCAACATAGTGAGATCCCAAATCTACAGGAAAAAGAAAAACAAAATTTTTTTTGTTTTTCCTACCTAGTGCCAGCTACTTGAGAGGGTGAATTGGAAGGATTGATTAAGCCTGGGAGGCAGAGTTTGCAGTGAACAATGATTGTGCCACTGCACTCCAGCCTGGGCAACAGAGGGAGACCCCCATCTCTCAAAAAAACAAAAGGAAAGTGAAGTATAACACTGGCTCATATTTCTGCATGGCAGCAATCACCTTGCCATGTAGCATCTGCCCCTTTGAGATGAGAGTAGTAGGTACCACTGTCCCCAGCTGGTTCATTCACTTATATTGCCTGCTTGAATTCTGTAATATCTGAATTCATGACCCCTGGACTGGGTCGTCTCTGAGATGTCTTCTGATTCTAAAGTTATACAGCTGAAAATTACCCTATAATTTATTACCTAGGACATTTTTTCCAACAGATTTCTTCGAGAATTTAATCATTTTTAAGCAATTTATATCTCATTGACTTGCTTTGTCTTTTTTTTTTTTGAGACAGAGTCTCGCCCTGTCGCCCAGGCTGGAGTGCAGTGGCGCGATCTCGGCTCACTGCAAGCTCTACCTCCCAGGTTCAAGCAATTCTCCTGCCTCAGCCTCCCGAGTAACTGGGACTACAGGCGCATGCCACCACGCCTGGCTAATTTTTTTTTTTTTTTTTTTTTTGAGACGGAGTCTCGCTCTGTCTCCCAGGCTGGAGTGCAGTGGCCGGATCTCAGCTCACTGCAAGCTCCGCCTCCCGGGTTCACACCATTCTCCTGCCTCAGCCTCCTGAGTAGCTGGGACTACAGGTGTCCGCCACCTCGCCCGGCTAATTTTTTTGTAGTTTTAGTAGAGACGGGGTTTCACCGTGTTAGCCAGTATGGTCTTGATCTCCTGACCTTGTGATCCGCCCGTCTCGGCCTCCCAAAGTGCTGGGATTACAGGCTTGAGCCACCGCGCCCGGCTGGGCTAATTTTTTATATTGTTAGTAGAGACAGAGTTTCACCATGTTAGCCAGGATGGTCTCGATTTCCTGACCTCGTGATCTGTCTGCCTCAGCCTCTCAAAGTGCTGGGATTACAGGTGTGAGCCACCATGCCTGGCCTGCTTTGTCTTTTATAGCATATATATTAATTTTGCCTTGTAGCTACATATAAATTATCTGAGACTGTTAGCTTCTGGAAGGCAGGGATTGTGCTTTTCTCTTGCTCAGCGTAACATTATGTTGACTACAGAAAACAAATTATTTCATTAAAAATAATATTTTCATGTAATTTGTGGTGTGTGTGTGCTCATAAATAATTCCTTTGAGTTTTAAATTTGGTTTTCTTATACATTCAATGTCTTTTAAAAATTCTTGTTTATCAAATGTGAAATAGTTACGTAGGTAAAATACTCTATTAGACAATGTTAGACAAACTATAAAGGACTACTTATTTAAGCTATTAAAAGTATATTTGTGGTATATAAACCTACAAGTTAATATAAACTTACTGTGTACGTTTATATAGTAAACTTAGTTTGTCTAGGAATACATATTTTTAATTTCATTTTTCCTTTCATCTTTTTTTTTCTTTTCTATACAGTATCGGGAAAATTGCCTGGCAGCAAAAGCACTTTTTCCTGATTTCTGCCTGCCAGCTTTATGCCTCCAAACTCAGCTATTGCCATACCTTGCTCTACTAACCATTCCAATGAGAAATCAAGGTAATAACATAAGTTTTTTTTTTCTTTTAAGAAGTAGGGTTTTTCATTAATTTATTTTATTTTATTTTATTTTTTATTTTTGAGACGGAGTCTCGCTCTGTCACCCAGGCTGGAGTGCAGTGGCCGGATCTCGGCTCACTACAAGCTCCGCCTCCCGGGTTCATGCCATTCTCCTGCCTCAGCCTCCTGAGTAGCTGGGACTACAGGTGCCCGCCACCGCGCCTGACTAGTTTTTTGTATTTTTTTTTAGTAGAGACGGGGTTTCACCGTGTTAGCCAGGATGCTCTCGATCTCCTGACCTCGTGATCCACCTGTCTCGGCCTCCCAAAGTGCTGGGATTACAGGCTTGAGCCACTGCACCCGGCCTATTTTATTTTTTTAGATGGAATCTCGCTCTATCGCCCAGGCTGGAGTGCAGTGGCGTGATCTTGGCTCACTGCAACCTCTGCCTCCTGGATTCAAGCGATTCTCCTGCCTCAGCCTCCGGAGTAGCTGGGACCACAGGTGCGTGCCCCCACACCTGGCTAATTTTTGTATTTTTAGTAGAGACGGGGTTTCACCATATTAGCCAGGATGGTCTTGATCTCCTGACCTTGTGATCCACCTGCCTCGGCCCCCCAGAGTGCTGGGATTACAGGCGTGAGCCACCGCGCATGGCCAGAACTAGGGTTTTATATCAGTATCTTTTTGTGGGCCAACTTATTGCTATATGCAGTGAGATACTTTTTTTCCTTTTATTTTTTGATCCAGATAATTCTGCATCCTTTATGTTTTTTTAAAAAAAGCATCAAACAGGCCAGCTGTGGTGGCTCATGCCTGTAATCCCAGCACTTTGGAAGGGCAAGACAGGCAGATCCCTGGAGGTTAGGAGTTCGAGACTAGCCTGGCCAACATGGCGAAACTCTGTCTCTACTAAAAATACAAAAATTAGCCAGGTGCGGTGGCACGCGCTTGTAATCCCAGCTACTCAGGAGACTGAGGCAGGAGAATCACTGGAATCCAGGAGGTGGAGGCTGCAGTGAGCCGAGATCGCATACCTGCACTCCAGACTGGGTGACAAAGTGAGGTCTGTCTCAAAAAAACAAAAAGCATCAAACGATATAGAAATATATAAAGGGCTGGACACAGTGGCTTACGCCTGTAATCCTAGCACTTTGGGAGGCCAAGACTGGGAAACTCCATTTCTACTAAAAAAAAACAAAAAATTAGCCGGGTGTGGTGGCACGCGTGTGTAATCCCAGCTACTCGGGAGGCTGAGGCAGGAGAATCTTGAACCCGGGAGGCAGAGGTTGCAGTGAGTCGAGATCGGGCCATTGCACTCCAGCCTGGGCGACAGAGCGAGACTCTGTCTCAAAAAAAAAAAAAAGAACTTCCTAAAGTAAAAATTGAAAGTACTTCCCCTACAACCACAGGTTGCTTTGACATTGCTTTGACAGATTAATGTAAACTCTTCCAGATACTCTTCTGTGAATGTAAAGACATGCAGAATGAGGCAAGCTTTCATTTGCTTATATCACTTACTGTGGATAGCCTTTCATATCTTATAAGTTAACGTCAGAGCAGTAATGCTAAAGTGTATTGAAATCTAACTCATTTTTTCCAAATTTATAAACATTTTATTTAACCTTATGATGTGTATTTTGGTTGATTTCAGTATTACAAAAATGCCTATTAATAGTATATTTTCATTATGTTTCTATGTTATGAAATTATAATGCTACAAACATTACTATGCCTGTGGCAGTATACACCTGGATACGTTTTGAAAATGTTGTGCATTCATAGGCAAAAATGGGATAATTTTTGGGCAGTGGTCATGATAAATCTGTTGATCAGAATCCAGAGATTTCCCTTCTCTTTGCCAATTGCTTTAAGAGTACACTAGTTTTTGGCTGGGTGCAGTGGCTCACGCCTGTGATCCCAGCACTTTGGGAGGCTGAGACGGGCAGATCACGAGGTCAGGAGATCGAGACCATCCTAGCTAACATGGTAAAACCCCATCTCTAGTAAAAATACAAAATAAATAAATAAATAAAATTAGCTGGGCCTGGTGGCGGGCGCCTGTAGTCCTAGTCCCAGCTGCTTGGGAGGCTGAGGTAGGAGAATGGCGTGAACCTGGGAGGCAGAGCTTGCAGTGAGCGAAGATCGCACGACAGAGCGAGTCTCCAGCTCGAAAAAAAAAAAAAGAAAGAAACAAAAGATTACACTAGTTTTTAAACTTTTTATTATTTTTTTTTTGAGACGGAGTTTCACTCTTGTTGCCGAGGCTGGAGTGCAATGGCATGATCTCGACTTACCGCAACCTCCGCCTCCCAGGTTCAAGTGATTCTTCTGCCTCAGCCTCCAAAGTAGCTGGGATTACAGGCATGTGCCACAACACCTGGCTAATTTTTTTTTGTATTTTTAGTAGAGGTGGGGTGTCACCATGTTGGCCAGGCTGGTCTCGAACTCCTGGCCTTAAGTGATCTGCCCACCTTGGACTCCCAAAGTGCAGAATTACAGGCATGAGCCACCACACCCGACCACTAGTTTTTAAACTTTATTTTGAAATTTTAGGCCGGGCGCGGTGGCTCACGCCTATAATCCCAGCACTTTGGGAGGCCGAGGCAGGTGGATCCCGAGGTCAGGAGATCGAGACCATCCTGGTTAACACGGTGAAACCCCGTCTCTACTAAAAATATAAAAAATTAGCTGGGCGTGGTGGCGGGTGCCGGTAGTCCCAGCTACTCCAGAGGCTGAGGCAGGAGAATGGCAAGAACCCAGAAGGCGGAGCTTGCAGTGAGCCGAGATGGCGCCACTGCACTCCAGTCTGGGCAACAGGGCGAGACTCCATCTCAAAAAAAAAAAAAAGAAATTATTTTAAACGTAAAGATGCAAGAATAGTACAAAAAAATTCTTGTATATCCTTCACTAAGTTTCCCCATTGTTACATTTTTTACCATATTTGCCTAATTATATTCTCTCTCTTTATAAGCATGCACATATATGTATTATTTTGCTAAACTAGTTTTGAGTAAATTGCAGGCATGATATCCCATTATTCTTAAAAACTTAAGTCTGCCCTTGCTAAAAAGCAAGGATATTTTCCTGCATAACCACAGTATGCACATCAAATCAGGAAATTAGCATTAATACCATTTATTTTATAGTCCCCATTCAAATTTTGCCAGTTGTCCTAGTAATGTCCTTTTTTAATTAATAGAGATGGGATCTCGCTATGTTGACCAGGTTGGTCTTGAACTCCTGACCTCAAGCAATCCTCTGGCCTCATCCTCCCAAAGTGCTAGGATTATAGGCACAGGCCACCGCACCCAGCCCTAATAATATCCTTTGTAAAATGATAACTCCCCATTTCTTGTCCAGAATCCAATGAAAGATAACCTCGTGCATTTAGTGATTCAGTTTCCATGTGTTTTTAGTCTCCCTTCATCTGAACAGTTTTTTAGTCTTTCTTTGTCCATGACATTTTAGAGGCATACAGGACAGTTACGGTGTATACTATCCCTCAATTTGGATTTGTCTGGTGATTCCTCATGACTGGATTCAGGATATGTATTTTTTTGGCAGAAATACCACAGAAGTGATCTTAAAAAAAATGGCAAGGAGAGGAAAGATATCTGGATTCTGACCAACAGATTCATCATGTCCACTGCATAAACGTTATTTTTGCCTATGAATACACAACATTTTAAACACTTTAAGTATCAATACTCACAAAAGCTATAAGATAAAACACTTCATTGTATCAAAATAGATATTTACTCTTTAATCCTTTCTTCTGATCACTGATAAGGTCAACTCTGTTTAAAATTTCTGTGCCAGGCATGGTGGCTCATGCCTGTAATCCCAGCACTTTGGGTGGCCGAGGTGGGAAGATCGCTTGAGCCCAGGAGTTTGAGACCAGCTTAGGCAACACAGTGATACCTTGTCTCTACAAAAAAATTTAAAAATTAGGCCGGGCGCGGTGGCTCAAGCCTGTAATCCCAGCACTTTGGGAGGCCGAGGCGGGCGGATCACAAGGTCAGGAGATCGAGACCACAGTGAAACCCCGTCTCTACTAAAAATACAAAAAATTAGCCGGGCGCGGTGGCGGGCGCCTGTAGTCCCAGCTACTCAGGAGGCTGAGGCAGGAGAATGGCGGGAACCTGGGAGGCGGAGCTTGCAGTGAGCCGAGATCGCGCCACTACACTCCAGCCTGGGCAACAGCGTGAGACTCCGTCTCAAAAAAAAAAAAAAAAATTTAAAAATTAGCTGGGTGTGGTGGCTTGCACCTGTAGTCCCAGCTACTCGGGAGGCTGGAGTAGGGGAATCACTTGAGCCCGGGAAGTGAAGGGTGTAGTGAGCTGTGATCACCCCACTGCACTCTAGCCTGTCTAGCTTGGGTGACAGGGCGAGACCCTCTCCAAAAAAATAAAATAAAATTTCTGAGATGTTTTGGTAAGTTATATGGTATATTACTAATATTTTTAATATGACACAAATTCTGTTTTCTCTTTTGAAGATTAGCACCACAGACAGGTGATCATTAATGAAATATGGCCCTTAAAATACACATTACAAAAGAGAAACTGATGGTAAAATTGCTGGTGAAGTTAACTTTTATCATTTATCCACTAATTAAAAATTCTGATTCGGGGATCACATCTCTAAGCTGTTCATATCAAAGAGCTATTTTTTAAAGATCCTGATTATAGGCAACAAAAGCAAAAATAAACAAATAGGATTACCTCAAAACTGGAAAACCTTTGCACAGCAAAGGAAACAACAGAATGAAGAGCTAACCTACATAGTGGGAGAAAATATTTGTAAATTATACATCTGATTGGGGTTAATAATCAAAATATATAAGGAACTCAATGCAATAGTAAGAAAACAACCCAATTAAAAAACAGGCAATTCCAGCCTGGGCAACATGGTGAAACCCTGTCTCTACAAAAAAATAGATAAAATTGGCCAGGCGCGGTGGCTTACGCCTGTAACTCCAGCACTTTGGTCGGCCGAGGTGGGTGGATCGCCTGAGGTCAGGAGATCGAGACCAGCCTGGCCAACATGGCAAAACCCCACCTGTACTGAAAATACAAAAAATTAGCTTAGTGCAGTGGCAGGCGTCTGTAATCCCAGCTACTCAGGAGGCTAAGGCGGGAGAATTGCTTGAACCTGGGAGGCGGAGGTTTCTGTGAGCCAAGATTGCACCATTGCACTCCAGCCTGGGCAACAAGAGCAAAATTCTGTTTTTAAAAAAAAAAAAAGATAAAAATAGCCAGGTGTAGTGGCACATATGTATAGTCCCAGCTACTTGGAGGCTGAGGTGGGCGGATGGTTTGAGCCTGGAAAGGGAAGGTTGCAGTGAGCCGAGATCATGCTACTACATTCCAGCCTGGGGCACAGAGTGAGATGCTGTCTTAGAAGGCAAAGGACAGGATAGACATTTCTTAAAAGAAGACATACAGATGGCCAATAGGTAAATGAAAAACTGCTTAACATTAAAACTTAACACTAATGATCAGGGAAACACTTTAAAACCACAATGAGATTTCATATTACACCAGTTAGAATGGCTGTTATCAAAAAGACAAATGATAACAAGTGTTGGCCAGGGTGTGGCGAAAAGGGAATCCTTACAGAGTTAGTAAGAATGTAAATTAGCACAGCTGTTTTGAGGAACAGTATGGAGGTTCCTTAAAAAACTGAAAATAGGCCGGGCACGGTGGCTCACGCCTATAATCCCAGCACTTTGGGAGGCCAAGGCAGGCGGATCACGAAGTCAGGAGTTTGAGAGCAGCCTGGCAACATAGTGAAACCCCGTCTCTACTGAAAGTACAAAACAAAACAAAAAAACAACTAAAAATAGGCTGGGCATGGTGACTCACACCTGTAATCCCAGCACTTTAGGAGGCCAAGGTGGGCAGATCACCTGAGGTTAGGAGTTCGAGACTAGCCTGACCAACATGGTGAAGCCCTGCCTCTACTAAAAATACAAAAATTAGCCGGGCATGGTGGTGCATGCCTGTAATCCCAGCTATTTGGGAGGCTGAGGCAGGAGAATCGCTTGACCCTGGGAGGCAGAGGTTGTGGTGAGCCAAGATCACGCCATTGCACTCCAGCCTGGCAACAAGAGCAAAACTCTTGTCTCAAAAAACAAACCCTAAAAATAGAACTACCATATGATCCAGCAGTCCCACTACTGGACATATATCCAAAGAATATGAAGTCGAGGCCAGGCACAGTGGCTCATGCCTATAGTCCCAGCACTTTGGGAGGCGAGGCAGGCAGATCACTTGAGGCCAGGAGTTTGAGACCAGCCTGGCAAACGTGGTGAGACCCCGTCTCTACCAGAAATATAAAAAATTAGCCAGGTGTGGTGGTACACTCCTGTAGTCTCAGCTACTCTGGAGGCTGAGGCAGAAGAATTGCTTGAATCCAGGTGTTGGAGGTTATAACAGTGAGCTGAGATCATGTCACTGCACTCCAACCTAGGTGACAGAGCCAGACTCCATCTCAAAAAATATATATATATATGAAGTCAATATGTTGAAGAGATATCTGCCCTCCCTCCCATGTTTTATTGCAGCATTATTCACAATAACCAAGGTATGGAGTCAGTCTAATTGTCCATTGGATGAAGAAAATGTGGTATATATACACAATGGAATATTATTTGGCCATAAAAAAGAACAAAATTTTGTCATTTGCAACAACATGGATGAACCTGGAAGACCTTATTTGAAATGAAATAAGCCAGGCACAGAAAGACAACTATTGCATATTCTCACTTATATAGGAGCTAAAAAAGTTGATCTCATAGTAGTAGTGCACACAATGGGATTACCATGGCTTGGGTGATAGGGGAGATGTTGATCAAAGAATACAAAATTTTGTTACGTAGGAGGAGTAAATTCAAGAGTTCTGTTTTACAACATGGTGACTATAAGTAGTATTTTGTGTGTCGGAGGTGGGGGGTTTGTTTCTTTTTTTGAGTCAGAGTATCACTCTTATCACCCAGGCTGGATTGTGGTGGTGTGATCACAGCTCACTGCAGCCTAAACCTCCTTGGCCCAAGTGATCCTCCCACCTCAGCCTCCTGAGTAGCTGGTAACCACAGGTGCGCACCACCACACTTGGCTAATTTTTGTATTTTTTTTTCTAAAGATGGGGTTTTGCCGTGTTACACAGGCTGGTCTTGAACTCCTGGATTCAAGCAATCCTCCCACCTCAGCCTCCCAAAGTGCTGGGACTACAGGTGTGAGCCACCACACCCAACCAATATATTGTATTCTTGAAAAATGCTGAGAGTGAATGTAAAGTGTCTTTGCCACTTTGCCACAAAAATAATAACTCTGTGAGGTAATATATATGTTAATTAGCTATAGTTCGTCATTCTACAATGTATGTATTAAAACAATATGTTGCCCACAGTAAATATATACAATTTTGTTTGTTAATTAAAATAACTCTGATTGTAGTAGCTTTTTTTTTTTTCTTTTTTTGAGATGGAGTCTTGCTGTATCTCCTAGGCTGGAGTGCAGTGGCACCATGTTGGCTCACTGCAACCTTTGCTTCCCGGGTTCAAGTGATTCTCCTACCTCAGCCTCCTGAGTAGCTTGGATTACAGGCACACACCACCACACCCAGCTAATTTTTGTATTTTTAGTAAAGATGGGGTTTTACTGTGTTGGCCAGGCTGGTCTCAAACTCCTGACCTCAGGTGATCCGCCTGCTTCAGCCTGTGTAGTAGAATTTTTAACAGGTAAGTATCCAAAGGTCCTCATAGTGTTAGATGTGCAAACTTTAAAAAGTTTATAAAAATTAGTAAAAGTAAGATGTTTTGGTTTTTCTTACAAATTTTTATACTGTTTCTTCCGCTTTTATTTACTATGTCATTTTCAGCCATTATTTCTTTAAATATTTTTCTGCCTCTTTCTGTCCTTCTAGTCCTTCATTAGGTTATGTTCACTTGAAAGTGCTCTACATTTTTCTGAGATTTTGTTCATATTTCTTCTGTTTTCTCTATGTCAATCTATGTCCAAATCGTTTTTTTGTTTTTTTTTTTTGAGACAGAGTCTCCCTCTGTTGCTTAGGCTGGAGTGCAGTAGCACCATCTCAGCTCACTGCAGTCTCCACTTCCTGGATTCAAGCAGTTCTCCTGCCTCAACCCCCTGAGTAGCTGGGATTACAGGCACATGCCACTATGTCTGGCTAATTTTTGTACTTTTAGTGGAGATGGGGTTTCGCCATGTTGACCAGGCTGGCCTTGAACTCCTGACCTCAGATGATCTACCTGCCTCAGCCGCCCAAAGTGCTGGGATTACAAGCATGAGCACCATGCCTGGCCTATGTCCAAGTTTGATTCTGGTTCAGATCTACTGTTGAGTCCCTTTAGTGAATTTTTCATTTTAGTTATTGTACTTTTTGACTCCAGAATTTTCATTTGGTTCTTTTTATAATTTTTGTCTTTTTGTTGATACTCTTTTTCATGAGACATTGTCATCACAGCTTTCTTTACTACTTTAAGTGTGATTTCCTTTTCTACTTTGAAAGTACTTATAATGGCTTACTGAAGTATTTTTCTGTTGAATTTAATGTCTGAGCCCTCACAAAAGCAGTTTCTTTTGCCCATATTTTTCTTGTGTGTAGGTCACACTTTCCTGTTTCTTTACATGTCATAATTTTTTGTTGAAAACTAGATGTTTTAGGGAACATATTGTAGCAATTTTGGAGAATATTGATTCTCCTCCTCTGGGGCTTGTTTTTATTGTTGTGTGCTTGTTTATTTGTTTAGTGACTTGGCTAAACTCATGTAATGAAGGCTGTCTTTTGCAATATGAAGCCTTCCTCCCTCTTTCTTCAGAGAGCTCATCCTTGGCTGTGCCCACAGTTTACTTGGGATGATGGTGGTTTTAGCAGAGCTCACTTTGTGTCTTTCCCTGATATCTCTGTATAGCTCTCTGCTTCCTTTGGTATCATGCTGTTGGCTCCCCTAATTACTTTTTTTCTTTTTGGAGGGTGGGGGAAGGGTCTCACTTTATTACCTAGACTGGAGTGCAGTGGCACGATGGCTCACTGCAACCTCCGCTTCCCGGGCTCAAGCAATTCTTATGCGTCAGCCTCCTGAGTAGCTGGGACTACAGGCGCATGCCACCATCCGCAGCTAATTTTTCTATTTTTAGTAGACATGGCATTTCACCATGTTAGCCAAGCTGGTCTTGAACTCCTGACCTCAAGTGATCCACCCACCTTGGCCTCCGACAGTGCTGGGATTACAGACGTGAGCCTGACTACTCCCTAATTACTATCTAATTGCCGTGTTTTCAGCAGTGCTCTAGGACAAAAATTTCTCCACAGTCTGATCCAATTTAATTTGGGCAGTTGTAGGCTTTCAAGCCAGTTTCTGAGGGTTGTTCTGAAACCAGGAAGGCTCTTCTTAGTTGTCTCTTTCCCTGGTTGTTTCTTATGAACTAGTTGGCTTATGTTTAGCTTGTTCTTACTTAAGAGGAGCTGGTTTCAGGGGTGCCCTTTAGGCTTGAATTTCCCCACACTATGTTTCAAATAATGTCAGTTCCTTTGGGGAAAGCTTCAGAGCTTTTTCCTATGGACTGCCTCTCCTCTGGGCAAAATCTCTAAGCCACTTATTCTGGTTGGGTGCCCAGCTGCAGAGGTAGCCTCTGATTATTTTGGCTTGCCTCTCCCAGTGTGTACTATCTGCTGTGTAACAAACTGGGATAAGGGAGACTGCAGTTGGGACAGGGGACAGTGCCTTTGGGTTAGAACCTCTTATCCTGTGAGTAGGGCTGGGTGGAGAAAGGAAGCCCCAATCACCCTGCTATACTCCAGTAGGAAGGAGTCGTTAGTTCTTGGCTACACCCACCTGGAATAAAATGTTCATCAAGCTGAGCCCTCTTCAGCTCAGGATTGGGAATAGGAGGGAGAGAATGGGAGTGGCTCAGATGCCTCGGATTCTTCCTGTTTGATTTTCTTGAATAGATCTCTTCTCATTTGCTGTATGCTATTAGGACAATTTCCAGAGACTTTAAATGATTGATTTTTTAAAATTTTCACCAATTTTGCTTATGTCTGGGAGTGGGTACACAAGAGCTTATGCTGTCATCCTGAAAGTTGACTATGTCATTCTTTTTCTTTATGAATTTTTAATTGTGATAAAGTATACAAAGCATAAAGTTTATCACCTTAACCATTTTGAATTTTACAGTGCAGTAGTGTTAAGTATATCCACCTTGTTCTGCAACCAGTTTGCGAAACTTTTGCTTCTTGTAAAACTGAAATTCTATAACTATTAGCATTAATTCCCCTTTTCCCTTCCCCCTGGCAGCCACCATTCTACTTTCTGTCTCTATGAATTTATGACTCTAAATACTTCATATAAGTGGAATCATACAGTATTTGTTCTTTTGTGACTGGTCTCACTTAGAATGATGTTATCACAGTTCATTTGTGTTACAGCATGTGTCCTTTTTAAAGCTGAGTAATACTCAATTAGATGTATCTACCACATTTGGTTATCCATTCATCTGTTGACGGACACTTGGGTTGCTTCCACCCATTGATTATTGTTAATGCTAATATGAACATGGGCATACAAATATCTTTTGGAGACTCTGCTTTTAATTCTTTGGGGTACATACCCAGAAGTGGAATTGTTAGATCATACAGTAATTCTATTTTTAATTTTTTGAGGACCCACTATACTGGTTTCCACAGCGGCTACACCATTTTACATTCCCATGAGCAATGCACAAGGGTTCCATTTTCTCCACATCCTTACCCATACTTCCTGTTTTCTGGTTTTTTATAACAGTCATCCTTAATAGATGTGAATTGGCATCTCACTATGGCTTGGATTTGCATTTCTCTAAAGATTAGAATAAGCACATCTTTTCATGTGCTTATTGGCCATTTGTATATTTTCTTTGGAAAATTGTTTACAACTTTTAAAAAATCTGTTTCAGCTCAGATTTCTTTTATCCAAGATATTGGAAGGCTCCCTCTGAAGCGACACTTTGGAAGGTAAGCTGATCATCTCAATTTCCAAAAAGCTGATAATGAAATGTCTACTGAATATGTTCAATATGAATTAATAACTGTTATCTGTAACATCCAAGAAAGACATACTGTACCTAGTAATTTATAAACATTATATTATAGACCCTTTTCTTAAATATAAAGCATATTTTCACCTATTTCCAATGGACTATACCAGATTAAATGGAATCAGGGAATCACAAAGGCAGAGGAATCTTTAAAATCCTCCAATTCAACAAATCTAGAAACCCCTTTCCAGCTTTCCTGTCGAGAGATGTTCTTAGCCTATGCTTGAAGACCTGCAATGACTAGGAACTGCCTCAGAAGGAGCAGTGTCCTTGATATATTCTTATTTTAGAAAATTTAGACAAGCAAAAAATAGATATGTGTGTGTGTGTGTGTGTGTGTGTGTGTGTGTGTGTATATATATATATATATGAGATTCATTTTATTGGAAAGTAGCTTCTGTGCCATTATCAGTGATTAACACAAAACATATACTTCAGTTTGACTTAGCTTATTTGTAAGATTGAATTAAGCGCTCAGGAATTGTTTAAAGATTTTAAAAATAGCCGGGCGTGGTGGCTCATGCCTGTAATCCCAGCACTTTGAGAGCCCGAGGCAGGTGGATCACCTGAGATCAGGAGTTCAAGACCAGCCTGAACAACATGGTGAAACCCCATCTCTACTAAAAATACAAAATTTAGCTGGGTGTGGTGGCACATTCCTGTAATCCCAGCTACTCAGGAGGCTGAGGCAGGAGAATCGCTTCAACCTGGGAGGTCGAGGTTGCATTGAGCCAAGATTACACCATTGCGTCCCAGCCTGGGGTGCAACAACACAAAAGCAAAACTCCATCTC
The DNA here is from genome assembly GCF_043159975.1 of Macaca nemestrina. NCBI lineage: Eukaryota > Metazoa > Chordata > Mammalia > Primates > Cercopithecidae > Macaca > Macaca nemestrina. Next base: position 105,854,883 of record NC_092130.1, on the reverse strand, counting down.
AAAAAAAAAAAAGATTTAAAAAATCTTGCTTACTGGATGCATGGACAAAAGTAAGTGATAGAAATGGCACCTCTGACTCCTCCTATCTTTTCTCCTATTTCTGGTCCCAAATGGAAAACTCTTGTGATGTGAGGTTTTTCCCCCTGTCTATCCTCAGAGATTGATTAAGTCCTTTGTAGTGTTAATGTTTTTTTCTGATTACTGGCTTAGCTATGCGGAGCCCATCTTTCCTATCACAGAAAGACCATGATGGATCTTGAAGCATCGTCCCACTGGGATGTAATCAGGGCTTATACATTTCATAAACACTGTGTTTCTTCTCACATCCCTCTGAATGAAAGCAGGACCAGATCTCTTTGATGGCTCCTTTCCCTGACCCCCTAAGTTTATGGCATCAAAATAAAGACAAATAAAGACAAGTATCTTCTATTGTATTTTTGCTCCTGAGTTGTATTGGGTTGCTGCAAAAGTAATTACTTTTACACAAGCCTAAATTGAACGAGAATCTTCACTATTTTATTATTGGTTCAACTACCTACTTGATGTGACTTCAGAGGCAGTATTTTCTTTTCTTTTCTTTTTTTTCCTAGACAGAGTCTCTTTCTGTCGCCCATGCTGGAGTGCAGTGGCACGATCTTGGCTCACTGCAAGCTCCACCTCCCAGGTTCTTGCCATTCTCCTGCCTCAGCCTTCCAAGTAGCTGGGACTACAGGTACCTGCTACCACGCCCGGCTAATTTTTTTTTTTTTTTTTTTTTTGTATTTTTAGTAGAGACGGGGTTTCACTGTGTAAGCCAGGATGATCTTGATCTCCTGACCTCATGATCTGCCCACCTCGGCGTCCCAAAGTGCTGGGATTACAGGCGTGAGCCACTGCGTCTGGCCACGAGAGGCAGTATTTTCCATGGTGTATGTTACAATGACTGGTACTATCTTTTATTTATGTAGACCATATTTAAAACCATCGTATGTTTAGTATTTAGTATTTATTAAATATTAGTACTTAATTTTTTTTTTTTTTTTTTTTTTTTTTTTTTTTTTTTTTTTTTTTTGAGACGGAGTCTCGCTCTGTCACCCAGGCTGGAGTGCAGTGGCCGGATTTCAGCTCACTGCAAGCTCCGCCTCCCGGGTTCACGCCATTCTCCTGCCTCAGCCTCTGGAGTAGCTGGGACTACAGGCGCCCGCCACGTCGCCCAGCTAGTTTTTTGTATTTTTTAGTAGAGACGGGGTTTCACCGGGTTAGCCAGGATGGTCTCGATCTCCTGACCTTGTGATCCGCCCGTCTCGGCCTCCCAAAGTGCTGGGATTACAGGCTTGAGCCACCGCGCCCGGCCAGTACTTAATATTTAATAGATGTTTAATTTCCTGTAATTCAACCTATACATTATTTTTGCCCATTTAGCTTCTTTTCAACTTTTACTATCCTAGCCTTGTAGATAAGTTATCATGCACTTCAAATACTATTTACTTAGGATGAATTCCTACAAATGAAATTGCTGGATCAATAGTATATACCTTTTGGGGCTTTTCTTCTTTATTGCCAAATCGTTGGCAAGAAAATTTTTCCAATTTTATATCCACTTACAGTGTATCAGTATGTTCTTTTCTCCTAACCCTTGCCACCACTGGGTTTTAAAAGTATCTTTGCCAGTTTAGAAGATGACAGTAGTAGGCCAGGCGCAGTGGCTCATGCCTGTAATCCCAGCACTTTGGGAGGCTGAGGTGTGTGAATCATCTAAGGTCAGGAGATCGAGACCAGCCTTGCCCAACATGGTGAAACCCCATCTCTACTAAAAATACAAAAACTAGCTGGGCGTGGTGGTGCCTGCCTGTAATCCCAGCTACTCTGGAGGCTGAGTCAGGAGAATCGCTTGAACCTGAGAGGCAGAGGTTGCAGTAAACTGAGATTGCACCACTGCACTCCAGCTGGGGCGATAGAGCAAGACAGTCTCAATAAAAAAAAAGAAAAAATCTTTACTGAAGACATTATTTCTTTTTATTTTTAGGTGTTTTCTTGTGGTTTGGATTGGTTTCTTTTTTTTTTTTTTTTTTTTTTTTTTTTCCTGAGGCAGAGTCTTGCTCTGTTGCCGCCCAGGCTGGAGTTCAGTGTGGCACTAGCTTGGCTCACTGCAACCTCCGCCTCCTGGGTTCAAACAATTCTCCTGCCTCAGCCTCCTGAGTAGCTGGGATTACAGACACATGCCACTATGCCTGGCTAGTTTTTCTATTTTCAGTAGAGATGGGGTTTTGCCATGTTGTCCAGGCTGGTCTTGAACTCCTGGCCTCAAGTGATCTGCCTCCCTCGGCCTCCCACAGTGCTGATAGTATAGGCATGAGCCACCGTGTTCAGCTCCTTTTTGTATTTTAAGTTGTAGGAACTTATTCACAGTTTGTCATTTACCTTGTAATTTTGTTTTTGTAGTTAAAGGGACTAGCTGAACAGCACAATGTAGGTAAATGAAAGATGGCTTCATAATCATCACACTCATGGTGTAATTTAAAAATCTCCCCCTTTGGTTCTTGTTAATGCCTGCAATGAATCTGACAGATTGAAAATGGAAGCCCTGACTGACAGGGAACATGGAATGATAGACCCTGACAGCGGAGATGAAGCCCAGCTTAATGGAGGACATTCTACAGAGGAATCTCTGGGTGAACCCACTCAAGCCACTGCGCCGGAAACCTGGTCTCTTCCTTTGAGTCAGAATAGTGCCAGTGAACTGCCTGCTAGCCAGCCCCAGCCCTTTTCAGCCCAAGGAGACATGGAAGAAAACATAATAATAGAAGACTATGAGAGTGATGGGACATAGAAGCCAGCCTGCTAATCTGATTCCTACTTCACAGGTTCATTTTTGTTTCATTCAGTGGTACTTCAGCAGAGTTAATATGCTTTTCTGATGAATTACACAACAGTTTGTTAATTCTTCATTCTTGTAGTATTTCATCACAAGAAACCTACTCTTCTGTCATCTTGAAGTAAATAGAAGATCAAGCCTTCAAATCTCTGAATTTTTTCTGTAGTATTTATTAAATCTGTGAGTGGTTTAAGGAGCGGTCAGTGTGTATAAAGTGTGTTTCAACATTATGCCAAATATCAAAATGTGAAGGACTAATTCAGGATGCAAAAACGTTATGGCGGGTTGTAAATATGAACTATACCACAGTTTAGGATGCAATTATGAGTGTAAACTGTGTGCCTTATTTACACTTCATTGTCTTCAGCTTCTCATATATAGTTTTGATGTGTTGTACAGTGGAATATCTTAGATACTTTTTGGAAAGTATTTACATAATTTATATCACAATTAAAATGTTGAATTTCATTTTGTTTCTCCTGTCTTTTAACGTAAATTACCTAGCATGCACTGTCTGCCTTAGATCCTTAGGCACAGTGCACGAATCTCCCTCACCCCGTGTCAGACTTTTCAAAAGATAGGGAAGAGGACGGCAAAGCTGAGACGAGAACTGTAACTATCTTTCCAAAAGAGCCCCGTGTGTAGTCATTGCCGCGAGGTGCCGGCCGGTGGCACCGATCAGCCTGGGTCCAGAGTGGGAGTCGGGCCGATAGAGCCGGGCGGGGCAGAGCTGGGCGGGCAAAGCTGGGCTCGTCCCGCCCGGCCCCACCCCCGCCCCGGAGTCAGATACCGGTTTCAGAGTCCCGGGCGGCGTGCGCGCTTTTCCTGGCGACTGCGCAGGTAAGTGGGGCCGGGGTGGACTGCGCAGGTAAGTGGGGCCACGTGACCGGGAGAGGAGGGCCCGGCGGCCCCCAGCCCAGGTGTGCGGGGACCGAAGGGTGCCCGCGCTCGGCGGCACTCAGCCTGCCATAGCCCGCGGGGGAGGCCGGAGCCAGGGATCGGGGAGGCCCGCGTCCCGCCGGGTTTCGCTCTGCAGACGCAGGTGCGGCCGAGCCGCCGTCCTTCCGGGCGCGGGGCGGGGCGCGGCGCGCACCTTGGGGCGATCCCGGTGCTCCTGACCTGGGAGATCTCCCGGCTTAGTTTCGGCCTCGTTGGGGCGGAATCTCCAAAGACAGTGGGTTTCAGCCAGAAACGCGAAGACGAACGCCCAGCCGGCGCGGGCAGAGCCGAGGACGCAGTGAGATTTGTGAGACCGGGCGCCCAGAGGCTGGCGCGGGGGATACCCCACAGCGAAAATGCTCGGTACCCCCGGGCAGTCGTGGGTTAGTTAGAACCACAGAGCTTTTCCCGATCCCTTGGAAGCGCAGAAGTATCCGAAATCTACCCCTTTCTTGGGTCCAGCAAAACTTTTAAGCCAGGTAAACCGGTGGTTCTGTTTGTGGAAAGGTGACCAGGCATGATTCCTGTGACACTTAGCTGGGGGAGCCATTTCTCCTGCCGCTGCCGCGGCTTTCCAAAATGAATGTACGAGAGTGAAGTAAGAGTCCGGGGCCTGAGCGGGACAAAGACACACGCTGCCGCAGCCTGCGGGACCAGAACGGACTCTCAGTGACATCCTGAAAGACATTAGGGGTATCCAGATATTTAAGATGTAATGAAATACAGCTAACCATTACCTTCTAAAAATCACATTAACTTGCTTTTCCACAACTCTATAATAATTGCTTGTTTTTTATTTAAAAATGGATAAGGTGATTTGATTCAAATAAGCCACTTCACAGGTGAAGAGTTAAATCCATTACAGTGAATCTTATTTTTACCAGTGAGTTGAATTAAGCATGGTGTATCCTGTAAACGCTGTGTAAAACTTGCTAAAATCATTTGTTATGCTTTTGCTTCTACATTTCTTAGGAATGTGTTTCAAAAACTAGAGTCGTAATAGCATTTCTAGAACTTACACTTTTCTTAGAGAAAGGTAAAAGAGAAAGGTACAAAAATAAATGATTGTTATAATATACAGAACTGCTTTGCACTGGGCACCTTGCTGGGTCCATCAGAGTTAATCCTTTAAGGTCAGAGTGCCCTATTAGAAGACCCTAGGGTTCCACCCCATTCTCTTGTCTCCAGTCTGTACATATTCTCTGTGCCTTGCTTGCCCCCTTACATCTCTTCCTGGATTTTTAACGCATCTGAAACACTCTTCAGTCTACTGCTCCCCAAGGCTAAGCGGGAGGGGTGGAGAATGAAGTATAGACAGATAAAATGATCAGATGTCTGGGGTTTACTTCAGAGGACTCAGCGGCGGAGGAAATAGTATGGGGAGTATAAATGAAACAAGTTTGGCAACAAATTGATAAATGTAGAAGCTGGATGTGGGTACACAAGGGTTCATAATGCTATTCTTTCTACTTTTTATTATATTTGAAAATTTCTATAATAAAAATTTTAAATACCTATCTAGCATTTGACCTCTTCTCACGATCTCAGAGATCCATTGGATTATTTCAATGGCCTAGCCAGTCTTCCTGTTTTACCTCTTGCCTTCTGAAGTGTACTCTCAACACAGCATCCATAGTGATACTGTTAAAATTAGTCAAATCATGTCACTCCTCTATTCAGAATTCTCCAGTGGCTTCTCATCTCACTCCCAGCAAAAGACAAAGTCCTTTCTTTCCAGTGGTTTTCAAGGCCCTACATGATTCAGATGGCCTCAGTTCTACTATTCACCTTCTTACCCACTTTGCTGCTGCCACAGTAGCCTCCATGCCTGAATATTTCTTGAACATACCAGGCACTCCTGCCTCAGGGCATCTGCGCTAGCTGTTCCATCTGCCCGAACACTTGTCCCCGATAATGGCCGGGCTTCCTCCTTCACCTTCAGTTCTACACTCAGATGTCCCTTTCTCTATGAAGATTTCCCTGGTCACTCGGTTTAAGATTGTAACATCCTGTCACCATTGCAGTCTTTACCCCATTTCTCAACTTTGTTCTTTAGCATACTGTATATTTCATTTATCATCTGTCAATCCGCCCGGCACTCCCCCAGTTAAAGCATCATGAAGGCAAGGATTTCAGTCTGGTTTGTCCACCAGTATACCTTCAGCATGCCTGGTGCAAGGCAGGTTAAATGAAGGGTCTTTGTTTTCCAAAGTAAAATAAAATAAAGCCTTAGGAATTTCCAAATCGTTCAACAGTATAAAGCTGGGGTTATCAGACCAGGTGCAGTGGCTAACGCTTGTAATCCCAGCACTTTGGGTGGCCAAGGCAGGAGGATCGCTTGAGCCCAGGAGTTCAAGACCAGCCTAGACAACACAGTGATACTTAATGTCTATTAAAAATTTTAAAGAATTAGCAGCGGAGTGTGGTGGCTCACGCCTATAATCCCAGCACTTTGGGAGGCCGAGGCGGGCGGATCACGAGGTCAGGAGATCAAGACCATCCTGGCTAACACGGTGAAACCCCATCTCTACTAAAAATACAAAACATTAGCCAGACATGGTGGTGGGCACCTGTAGTCCCAGCTACTCGGGAGGCTGAGGCAGGAGAATGGCGTGAACCCGGGAGGTGGAGCTTGCAGTGAGCTGAGATCGAGCCACTGCACTCCAGCCTGGGCGACAGAGCGAGTCTCAAAAAAAAAAAAAGAATTAGCTGGGTATGGTGGCATGCGCCTGTAGTCCCAGCTACTCAGGAGGCTGAGGCAGCAGTGAGCTATGATTATGCTCCTACTCTCTGGCCTGGGAAACAGAGTGAGACCCTGTCTTTAAAATATTAAATAAGTAAATAAGTAATAAATAAGTAAAACAATAACAAAAAAGATGGGGTTATCCATTTTAATTTTGAGACCGTAGTATCAAGTACAATACCATGTGCCCAGTTTAAGTCTTCAATAATGAGACTTGGCAGGGTGTGAATGAAAAAAAAAATTTTAATTCTTCAAGCAAAATACTTATAAACAATTTGAGAGAGAAATTCGGCATACCTTAACCCTAGTAGTTAATTCGCAAATGGTTTTCTTCCTGTGTATGGGTGCAGAGCACTGATTTCATGAATCAATAGGCTTAGTAAAAGTGCATTTTCTGCTTTATTTTTGAAGTGGATTAAATACCTTCTGAGATACTTGAGTCTCTCCTTGGGAACAGTAAATCACCTGAATTGCTCTGGAAAGAGTAATATTAATGGTCATTGCTGCCATTCTCTATTGTGCCTTGGGGGAGCCTTAGCCTTTGGTGATTGTTGTCTCTGAGATTCAATTTTTTTACATCTAGTTTCCATTGTTAATATTTTAGACTGGAAGAAGCAAGTCTTCTAAAATGACTTTGTTGATTTAGGAAGGGGAAGGGCTGTGCACTCCCTTTGTTTTAACAGACTGCTTCTCCTAGGCTATTCCAAGTGAAAATGAAGAATATTTGCTGACCCATCAAATTTCGCTACACTCAAACTCTTAGTATTTTGATTTAGATGTTTGAGGAAATGACTCTACTTGGGAGTATGTTCGCGTTCTGTTTTGTTAAAGTTTTGTCACTTTTGTTCTTTTATTGTTTAATAGGTCTCACAGATAAATTACATTTATAAATATTTCAGTTTTCATTTCTTTTTTTTTTTCCCCCTTTTTAGAGACAGAGACTCGCTGTGTCACCCAGGCTAGAGTGCACTGGTGCAGTCAGAGCTCACTGTAACCTCAGACTCCTGGGGTCAGGTGATTCTCTCCTCTACCTTAGCCTCCCAACTAGCTGAGACTGGGCACAGCACCACACATGGCTAATTTTTAAAAATTTTTTGGGTAGATACAGGTCTCACTATGTTGCCAGGCTGATCTTCCACTCCTGGCCTTAAGTGATCCTCCTGCCTTGGCCTCTCAAAAGTGCTGGGATTACAGGCATGAGCCATCATGCCCAGCCTAACATTTCAAATCTTGATTGCATTTAAAATGGCATAGAATGATGACTGTATCCCTAGGTAATATAATTGTTTGAAATATAGAAAATCTATATTGTTAAAATATACATATTTGTCTTTTTTTTTTTTGAGACAAGGTCTAGCCCTGTCACCCAGGCTGGAGTGCAGCGGCGCAATCTTGGCTCACGGCAACCTCTGCCTCCTGGGTTCAAGCGATCTATATCTCAACCTCCCGAGTAGCTGGGATCACAGGTGCATGCTACCACGCCTGGCTAGTTTTTGTATTTTCAGTAGAGGTAGTGTTTCACCATGTTGGTCAGGCTGGTCTCAAACTCCTGACCTGAAATGATCCGCCTGTCTTGGCCTCCCGAAGTGCTGGGATTACAGGCATGAGCCACCATGCCCAGTCTCATATTTATCATTTTTGTATATCATAATAATTAGACATGATCCTGTTGGTCTCCTAAATAGTTTTTGCTACTACGTGAATAAAATCAGCATCGTTGAGAGGATAAGTAACTAATCATAAGTGATAACTTTACATTTGGCCACAGGTGTGAAAATCACAAATGTCATCAAATGATGGAAGATCCAGGAATCGGGACAGGCACTACGATGCGGTCCCAAGCGACCTGCCCTATCAAGATAGCACCATAAGAACCCGCCCAACTCTTCACGACAGTGAGCGGGCAGTGAGCGCTGATCCCTTGCCACCACCCCCTCTCCCATTACAGCCACCATTTGGGCCAGACTTCTACTCAAGTGACACAGAGGAACCAGCTGTAGTGCCAGATCTCAAACCAGTAAGGCGCTTTGTCCCCGACTCCTGGAAGAACTTCTTCAGAGGGAAGAAAAAGGACCCCGAATGGGATAAGCCAGTGTCTGATATCAGATACATCTCCGATGGAGTGGAGTGTTCACCACCAGCCTCTCCAGCAAGACCAAACCACCATTCGCCCCCCAACTCCTGCAAAGATCCCTACGGAGGGTCAGGAGGAACCTTTAGTTCCCGGAAAGAGGCTGACGCAGTGTTTCCCCAGGATCCCTATGGATCTCTAGACCGACACACACAAACAGTGCGAACATACAGTGAGAAGGTGGAGGAGTATAACCTCAGGTACTCCTACATGAAGTCGTGGGCAGGCCTGCTGAGAATACTGGGGGTGGTGGAGCTGCTTTTGGGGGCCGGTGTCTTTGCTTGTGTCACAGCTTACATTCACAAGGACAGTGAGTGGTACAACTTGTTTGGATATTCACAACCGTATGGCATGGGAGGCGTTGGTGGACTGGGCAGTATGTATGGGGGCTATTACTACAGTGGCCCTAAGACCCCTTTTATACTTGTGGTTGCTGGATTAGCTTGGATCACCACCATTATTATTCTGGTTCTTGGAATGTCCATGTATTACCGGACCATTCTTCTGGACTCTAATTGGTGGCCCCTAACTGAATTTGGAATTAACGTTGCCTTGTTTATTTTGTATATGGCCGCAGCCATAGTCTATGTGAATGATACCAACCGAGGTGGCCTCTGCTACTATCCGTTATTTAATACACCAGTGAACGCAGTGTTCTGCCGGGTAGAAGGAGGACAGATAGCTGCAATGATCTTCCTATTTGTTACCATGATAGTTTATCTCATTAGTGCTTTGGTTTGCCTGAAGTTATGGAGGCATGAGGCAGCTCGGAGACATAGAGAATATATGGAACAACAAGAGGTAAGTGATTTCGTAATCCCTCATTTGTGTGTATATGTTTGTTTTTTCTGTTATTTGCTCGCTTGTTAAAAAAAAGTATAGTGCTCAAAACAGAAAGCTTTCATAGAAATCTTTTCTTTTCTTTCTTTCTTTCTTTTTTTTAATGGTTTGAGATTCAAAAGTCCTAGTGCAATATCTGACATGCTTTGACTGGGATAACCCACTCTGGTGTTTGGCTGTTATATAACATTGCAAGTAGACACCAGATGTGTGATATATAGTTTGTTGGCTGCGTTATTATGTCTGTCTGAAGCTTAAGGAAAAGACACAGCTACTGAATTTTTACAAAGAAGAAGAATATAGTCAGTAAAATAAGTGTCTCATCATTGAAGTAAGTTTGAGAACAATCTTAATTCTGTAATATGGTAAAACTTAATAAAAACTCCTAATTTTTCATTTAAATGTTATGATTTACTTTCTCCCAGTGAGTTGAATAAGGCCAAATAAGAATATGGTAAACCATGTTTGATTTTTTTAAGTACTGAGAGATTGAATTGTAATGAACATACTCTGAAAACTTGCCCAGTGGTTTTGATAATTTGTCTTTATTTTGGGAAGACGTATGGTCCAAAATGAGAATGGAAGTCCTATGTTGTTTTTGTATTTCTATAACTTAATAGGATAATAATGAGAATAAATAATAATGAGAACAATAAGAATAAAATAATAATCACTGAAGGATGAGATTATATAAAAGCCCTACCTAAAATTATTTTGGTTGAACAGTAGCAAATGTTAGAGTATGTTCCACTGGCTACATTATTCTCTGAAGTAAGTTGATACTTTGCTTTCTTCCAAGGAGATGTGTGTAGTAGACTCTCCTATGCCACTGAAATTTTCAGTATTTACCTTAAATTTCTTTTGTAATTTTAAATTAACTATATTATGAATTTTTGCTTTTCCACTTTTCCTAAGACTTCTTAGATACTATACAGTTGCACATGGTATATATTGGGCAAAACTATAAATAAAAATTAAATCCTGTCCTTACAACAGCATACACTGACATATGTATTTTGTTTTTAATATTTCGCTTGAATCTGATGCATAACAACAAGTAGCCCTTTGGTTTTAAAATTTTTTTAATTTTCTTTTTTTCTTTAAAGATGAGTATTTGCCGTGTTGTCCAGGCTGGTCTCAAACTCCTGGACTCAAGTAATCCACCTGCCTTGGCATCCCAAAGTGCTGGGATTACAGGTGTGAGCCACCATGCCTGGCCCGTCTTTTGGTGTTTTTAATTTTCTTTTTTTTTTTTTTGAGACGGAGTCTCACTGTGTTGCCCAGGCTGGAGTGCAGTGGCACAATCTCGGCTCACTGTAACCTCCGCTTCCCAGGTTCAAGCAATCCTCCTGCCTCAGCCCCCCAAGTAGCTGGGATTACAGGCACACGCCACCATGCCCAGCTAATTTTTGTATTTTAGTTGAGACAGGGTTTCGCCATATTGGCCAGGCTGGTCTTGAACTCCTGACCTCTGGTGATTCATCCACCTTGGCCTCCCAAAGTGCTGGGATTATAGGCGTGAGCCACCGCACCCAGCCTTAAATTTTCTTTTTACACCTAGTGGAATGGGAAACAAATCATTTTGTTGTTGCTGATGATGGTTTGTTTTGAGGGAGGGTCTCACTCTGTCACCCAGCCTGCAATACGGTGGCACAATCATGGCTCACTGCAGCTTTGACCTCCCAGGCTCAAGCAATCTTCCTGCCTCAGCCTCCCAGGCAACTGGGGCTACAGGCATACACCACTACACCTAGCTATTTTTTAATATTTTTTGTAGAGACAGGGTATCACTATGTTACCCAGGCTGGTCTCGAACTTCTGGGCTCAAGCAACCCTCCTGCCTCAGCCTCCCAACATGTTGAGATGATAAGTATGAGCCACTGTGCTTGGTGGAAAAAAATAGTTTTATAACAAGTAGCTACATGTTATACAAAGAACTTTGACATGTGTCCATGTGATCTCTCTCTATATATGTATTTTAATTTTTTTGTAGAGACAGGGTCTCGCTGTGTTGCTCAGGCTGGTCTCAAACTCCTGGCCTCAAGCAGTCCTCTCCCCTCAGCCTCCCAAAGTGCTGGGATTACAGGCATAAGCCACCTTGCCTAGCTTGATTGTCACAAAATAATTTATCTTGCTAGAACTCTACATAGATTCAAGTTATTTCTAAAAAGTTGTCTTAGCACATTAAGCATATTTCTTACCTTTTTTTTATGTAGCAAACCTTCACATATATTACATTTTTGTTCTTAAAGTTACAATTTATTTCTCAAATGTACATCTCTGTGTACAAAATAAAAAATTTTAATTCTAATCAATATGAAATCCAAATAGTGAAACTCACATACTTCCTCATAATTTTATGCTAGTTGCATAAGTTATTAAATCTTAATATTTGAAAATTCTATGTGAATAGAATGATCAACATAATACTTTTATTTCTTCTTCCTTTCTCAACAAAAACTTACGTCTATGAGACTTTTCATAATGCCTAATTAGACTTCAGTCACCTGATGTTGAAAGTTGTGCCTGTCTGTATGTTGCTGTAACTTCCTAAAGGTTAGAAGATGTAATAGCCCAGGGCTTTTTTCTGTTAATTTTATAGAGTAATTGTCCTAACTCTTTAATCATGCAAAGTAATGGGAGGCAAGAATAAATAAAATTTGAGGGTAATTCAGAGTGGTTTATCTAACAGTTTCCACCACCCCATATTCCCTACTCCTCTGTATGCCCCTGATTGACAGGGAATTACAGTTATCCCTCTTCTCAGTTCTCCACTGGCCCTTCAAAACCTAGGCAAAAAGAGGATGAGAAACACCCATCAAGTAGAGGATCGACCTTTTAAAATTGAGATTGAGCTATAAATACAAATGGATGAAAATATTTGCAAAGTAGCTTCACATGCCTTTGAAAAACTATTTGAACTCTTTTTGTTCCAGATAAATGAGCCATCATTGTCATCGAAAAGGAAAATGGTAAGAATAAAGTTTACTTCACATTATACTTTAGATTTATTAATACTTTTCTCTTAGGTCTATTTATCTATATGGTAGTATCATACATCTGTGAAATGTAGCTATTGGCCAGCCGTGGTGGCTCCTACCTGTAATCCCAGCACTTTGGGAGGCTGAGGAGGGCGGAGCACTTGAGACCAGGATTTCAAGACCAGCCTGGCCAAAATGGTGAAACCCTGTCTCCACCAAAAATACAAAAATTACCCGGGCATGGTGGCATGCGCCTGTAATCCCAGCTACTCAGGAGGCTGAGGCATGAGAAACACTTGAATCTGGGAAATGAAGGTTTAAGTAAGCCGAGATCACATCCCGGCACTTCAGCCTGGGTGACAGGGTGAGACTTTAAAAAAAAAGAAAAGGAAGTGTAGCAATTACATCAAGTTCATATTAGGACTTTGAGCTTTTTTCCAGATACTAAAAGGACCAAATTAAACAATCATTATCTATAGCTTCTTTTAATTTTGTTAGATGAAAATTTATGCAAGTTAACAAAGTTGGTTCAGGAGAACCAACATAAACCAACATATGTTTGAAATTTAATTTTTTTTTTTTTTTTTTTTTTTGAGACGGAGTCTGGCTCTGTCGCCCAGGCTGGAGTGCAGTGGCGCAATCTCGGCTCACTGCAAGCTCCACTTCCCGGGTTCATGCCATTCTCCTGCCTCAGCCTCCAGAGTAGCTGGGACTACAGGTGCCCGCCACCACGCCCGGCTAATCTTTTCTATTTTTAGTAGAGATGGGGTTTCACTATGTTAGCCAGGATGGTCTCCATCTCCTGACCTTGTGATCCGCCCACCTCAGCCTCCCAAAGTGCTGGGATTACAGGCGTGAGCCACTGTGCCCAGCCGAAATTTAATTGTTTTTTAAATGAAAGTGATTCTCCCAAACTTTCTTCACTTGTGTTTAAAGTTCTGTGCTGTTCTTTGTATCCTTCTCCCCTTGCTTTCAGATGCCAAATTTTTTTACGACAGTCACAGGACAGTTACAAAATAAATTAATAATAATAACATATATATATATATATATATTTTTTTTTTTTTTTTTTTTTTTGAGACGGAGTCTCGCTCTGTCATCCAGGCTGGAGTGCAGTGGCGTGATCTCAGCTCACTGCAAGCTCCGCCTTCTGGATTTACACCATTCTCCTGCCTCAGCCTCCGGAGTAGCTGGGACTACAGGAGCCCGCCACCATGCCCTGCTAATTTTCTGTGTTTTTAGTAGAGACAAGGTTTCACCATGTTAGCCAGGATAGTCTCAATCTCCTGACTTCATGATCTGCCTGCCTCGGCCTCCCAAAGTGCTGGGATTACAGGCGTGAGCTACCGTACCCGGCCAATAATACTTTTTTTTAAAGATGCCAAATTTTGTAGTGTCGGGGAATTTCTATTCTATAATTTACCAGCTGTGTGGCAGTAGACAAATTATTTAACCTTTCTATGCCTTCATTTCTTCATCTATGAGATTGTAATAGTAATAGTTCCTACCTCGCAAGTTTGCTGAGAGGACTCAGTGAGATGCTGTTATCATTATTTACATATATGTAATTATTTTAATAATCATAATTTTTCCCGCATTGAAAATTTTACCCTCATTTTTTGAGATACTAGACATTATTTCTTAGCAAGGAGTTGAGAATTCAATCTTTGGATTTGTTTCTCTGAAAAGAGAGCATATTTACTTGGTTGAAAATTCGAAAGGGTCTATAATACAAAATCATCTCATTTCTACACCCCAGCTTCCCTGTTCCCCTGCCTGTGTTACTTGCTCTCCCTTCCCTTTTACACAAATGGTAGTATGCTACACACATTCTAGCCCTTGTTTGTTTTACTTTTACTTAACAGTACATTTCTAAGATGTTTCCTTAATAATATGTAAAGAGTTTCCGTATTTTTTTATAACTGTATAGTATTGCATTATGTGGATGTATCATAACTTATTTAACCATGATAAGCATTTAGGTTGTTTCCAGTCTTTCACTTTTTTTTTTTTTTTTTTTTTTTGAGACAGAGTCTCGCTCTATCACCCAGGCTGGAGTACAGTGGCTCAATCTCGGCTCTCTGCAATCCACCTCCCAGGTTCAAGCGATTCTCCTGCCTCAGCCTCCCAAGTAGTTGGGACTATAGGCACCCGCCACCACACCCAGCTAATTTTTGTATTTTTAATAAAGATGGGGTTTCACCATATTGGCCAGGTTGGTCTTCGAACTCCTAATCTCAGGTGATCCACTTGCCTTGGCCTCCCAAAGTGCTGAGATTACAGGCATAAGCCACCACACCTGGCCCAGTCTTTCACTATTAAAAACAACACTATAGTGAATAACCTTATACATACAAATACATATTGTTACGTACTTCATTCCATATATGTACAAGTACACTTGACAGATAAATCCTGAGAAGTGAATTCCTGCATCAAAAGGATGTATCTTTTTATTTTGATTGCCAAACGATCCAGTAGAGGTTTTACCAATTTCCACTTCCAGCAGTGCTACAGGTTTCTTCACACCCTGACTAATACAGTTTGTTAGAAAATGTGTTGACAAGTAGCTGGGATTACAGGCATGCACCACCATGCCTGGCTAATTTTGTATTTTTAGTAGAGATGGGGTTCCACCATGTTGGCCAGGCTGGTCTCAAACTCCTGATCTCAAGTGATCTGCCTGTCTTGGCCTCCCAAAGTGCTGGGATTATAGGCATGAGCTACCATGCCCAGCCCAGAGTACTAACATTAAAAAGTGTGTTTCACACATCCTTGGGTTGGAAGAGAAGAATCTGTTTGCTTTAGGAGGTTAAAAGTCTACACTTTGTAGATGTTGACTGCTCAGCACTAGGCTGGACAGGGCTGTCTCACTGGGCTGCATTGTGGCAATGATGTGGAAATGGAGGTCATTTTTGGCCAGAGTAGAATTTATGGTCTACCTGGGCATTCCCTCTAGGTAGGATTAGTACATAGTCAACCTGAATGGCCTGGATCAGTTGGAGGAAGTTGCCCCAAATGATAGGGTGGTCAGGGTCATTGTTTGGTAAGCATGTACCTGATGCAGGCTCCGTAGGTGGGGCAGGATTAGGAAGATCTGCCAGACAGTTCTAGGGTACCTCTTTCCGGGTACCTCTTCCAGCTGCCCTGGAAGGTTGGTGCTCAGAATGTCCAGGGTGTATTGTAGGCTCCCAGATACTGAGAGGTCCTAGAATAATTGGGAATAACCTTAGCAGATACAAGAACTCCCGTTCCTAGGACTCCACTGGATATCATATCAATCCAGTTAACTTCTGGTCTTTCAAGATATAGGAGCTGAAGCCAAAGAGCATCCTTTTAAAGGTGTCTTTTCCTGGAGATGGATCACTGTGGATACTCTAAAAGAAGACCTCTATAAGAGGGAACTTCATGACTTAATCAACGAATCTCTATTGGACTCACCAATGAGAAACTTTGTCAAAAATATCAGGACCAGGTGTGGTGGCACGCACCTGTAGTCCCATTTACTCAGGAGGCTTGGGTGGGAGGATGGCTTGAGTCTGGCAGGCAGAGGTTGCAGTGAGCTGATATCATGCCAACGCACCCCAGCCTGGGTGACAGAGTGAGACCCTGACTCAGAAAAAAAAAAGAAAGAAAGAAAATATCAGGGCCTCCAGCTTTTCACTGGGTGTAATTCTCACCTGCGTCCTTCCTAGTTCATAGCAGGAAAGAATTGGCAGACTAGCATGACAAAGAGGAAATGAACTTTATTTTATTTATATAATTTTTTTGGAGGGGGAGACAGGTTCTTCCTCTGTCACCCAGGCTGAGGGCAGCCTCAAACTCCTGGGCTCAAACAATCCTCCCACCGTAACCTCCCAAGTAGCTGGGATTACAGGCATGCACCACCATGCCAGTTAATTTCTAAATAATTTTTAGTAAAGAAGAGGTCTCACTATGTTGCCCGGGCTGGTCTTAAGTGCTCCTCCTGCCTCAGCCTCCCAAAGCACTGGGATTACAGGTGTGAGCCACCTCGCCCAGCCAGCAAGTGAACTTTAGAATCAGACAATCCAAATTTGAGTACTAGGTCAGCTACTTACTAGCTCTGTGGTCCTGGGGAAATTGCTTGCTTTCTCTGAACTTCAGTTTCCTGTCTGTTGTTTGGTCTAATACTAGGGGGTGCCTTCTTATTTTGTTTTAATTAATGTAATTTTTTAAAAGCAAATAAGATCACTTTTAAAAGAAATAATAGAAAGAAGATAAGATCACATAGAGACAGCAACAAATTCTTAAGTGCTGTGCAGGTTTATATTATAAGCTAGAAAAGCGAGAATCTAATGTGGGCATGGAACGTGATGGTATGGGTTTGAGGTCATGGCCCTGTGCATTATTGTATTACACACTCAAAGGGAGAGAGAATCAAGAATTGGAGAAATAAATGCATACTGAAACACATAGCTAGTTCTCCCTATTTCTTTTCCATTTTTTGTTTGTTTGTTTGTTTGTTTGTTTGAGACGGAGTCTCGCTGTCACCAGGCTGGAGTGCTGTGGCACAACCTCAGCTCACTGCAACCTCCAACTCCCTGGTTCAAGCGATTGTCCTGCCTCAGCCTCCCTTAGTTCTTTCTATTTCTAACCTGACAGATATTCATTCAGCCCATTTTTAAGTTGAAAAGTTTAATAATTATATTCATAACATTATTTAGACTAGTTTTTGCTAGAAGCAAAACTATTCATGTTATTCTGGGGCACTGGGCTGGGCCATTTTCCCCTTTCCTTTGACATGTCTGTCATCAAGAGTACTGTCTAAGTGTGGACTTTCCCATTCTGGAGCCTAATGCAGCCTTCCCACAAAAGCCTAATGAGGATTTAATTCTTTGTCTCATGTGGTTTTAGATTTCTTCCCAATAGAGAACGGGTGCGGTGGCTCACGCCTATAATCCCAGCACTTTGGGAAGCCAAAGGAGGTGGATCTCTTGAGGCCAGGAGTTTGGGACCAGCCTGGCCAACATGGTGAAACCCCATCTCTACTAAAAATACAAAAGTTAGCCAGGCATGGTGGTGCATACCTGTAATCCCAGCTACTCAGGAGGCTGAGGCAGGAGAATGGCTTAAACCATTTCGCAACATGGCGAAATCCCATATCTACTAAAAATGCAAAAAAATAGCCGGGTGTGGTTGCGCAAGCCTGTGATCCCAGCCATTTGGGAGACTGAGGCAGGAGAATGACTTGAACCCAGGAGGTGGAGGTTGCAGTGATCCAAGATCGAGATCGTTACCGCTGCACTCCAGCCTGGGCAATAGCACAAGACTCTGTCTCAAAAATTAATTAATTAATTAAAATAAATTTAAAGCAGATGAAATGTCTACATGGAAATATTCTGATTTCTTCAGGGTCTCTTTCTATATTAAAAGGTAAGTCTTAGAATTAGGGATGGGCAAGTAAGAAAAATGATTAGTTCTTCCTTGAAAAAACGTTACGTAGAAAACAAATTAATGATGGACCCTCTGCCCAAAGCAACTTTGACCAGGAGATCTGAGATTGATGCTGGGGCTGCTGCTGAGATCCAGAGGATCAACAAGCTCATAGCAGCTTCCTCAGTGCCATGAGATCTGGATTGTTAAACATTTAGGAGTTAAACCATGTGTCCATATGGGGGTCAAAAAAAAGAAAACAGAAGTTAAAGAGAACTAGAAATTCATTTATTCAAGCCAAAAAAGCTCCCCCTAATGTTTAATGCCATTATTCATTTTCAAGACTAAATATATAGGAATTCATTAGGATGAAGAAATGGCATCGTAATCAGCAAGAAATACAGCAGAATAAATACTTCAAAATGTGTTCCCTAAAAATATCCTGGCTTAATTTCATTTCCTCAGGGTACTCTGCTTGTCACTCATGTTTTTGCAGATTTGGGGACCGAGTGGCGAGGCACGCTTTCTGCGTCTAGGTGATCTGGCTTCTGTCCCACCTGGAGCCATGGTTGGAGAACTTTTCCTTTTCATAACCTTCCCCTAGGGCTGGTTAGCAGCCTCCACACCTAATCTAATCTAAAGGGTGTGCTATTTAAATAGTGAGTTAAGTGCTAGTGGTTTTTAGAATGAGCTAATGTTAAACCAAAGCCAGTTTCAGGGTAAGGAAATCAGGAAACAAAAGATTTTTAAAGCTTCCTGGCAAGATGAAGATTAAGGTTTTAAAATCCTGTTTTGTTTTTTATTTGCAGTGAAGTAGGGGCCCTCCCAAGCCTCTCTCAGTTTAGTTCAGCAAGCATTTCTCGAAGGCTTAAGGGGTCAGTAGAGGGGAGGGAGGTTACTGCTCCAAAGAGGAATCGTGTTCCCAAGCACGATCTTACTTTCCAGTAGCAGTATGGCATTGCTTGCCCTGTCCATCACAAGCTCGTTTCTAGTGTGCTACTAGAAAACTTCAGGCAACTTTAGGATATGAACAATATACATTTAAGTAAACAAGTTTCTTTATGTTATTCATTTAAAGTATCAATGAACCAGGCCAGGCACCGTGGCTCACACCTGTAACCTTAGCACTTTGGGAAGCCAAGGAGGGAGCATAGGTTGAGCCCAGGAGTTCGAGGCTGCAGTGAGCTATGATCTCACCACTGCACTCCAGCCTGGGTGGCAGAGCGAGACTGTCTCAAAAAAAAAAAAAAAAAAAGTATCAATGAACCAAATAGTTCTGGGTTTTTTGTTTTTTGTTTGTTTGTTTTTTTGAGACAGGGTCTCACTCTGTCACCCAGGCTTCACTGCAGCCTTGACCTCCTGGGTTTAAGTGATCCTCCCACCTCAGACTCCCAGGTAGCCTGCACCACAGGTGCATGCCACCATGCCCAGTTAATTTTTTATTTTTTGGCCAGGCATGATGGCTCATGTGTGTAATCCCATACTTTGGGAGGCTGAGGTGGGTGGATTACCTGAGCTCAGAAGTTCGAGACCAGACTGGGAAACATGGTGAAACCCCATTTCTACTAAAATACAAAAAACTAGCCAGACATGGTGGTGTACACCTGTAGTCCCAGCTATTCGGGAGGCTGAGGCAGGAGAATTGCTTAAACCCGGAGGCGGAGGTTGCAGTGAGCCGAGATCGTGCCACTGCACTCCAGCCTGGGCAACAGAACGAGACTGTGTCTCAAGAAAAAACTATATATATACACACACATATATATATATATATATATTTTTTTTTTTTTTTGTAGAGACAGGATCTCCCTATGTTGCCCAGGCTGGTCTCAAACATCTGGGTTCAAGCAATCCTCCTGCCTTGGCCTCCCAAAGTGCTAGGATTACAGGAATGAGCCACTGCACCTGGTCTAGTTCTGGGTTTTATTTATTTATTTATTTATTTATTTATTTATTTATTTTTGAGACGGAGTCTCGCTCTGTCACCCAGGCTGGAGTGCAGTGGCGTGATCTCAGCTCCTTGCCACCTCCGCCTCCCAGGTTAAAGCGATTCTCCTGCCTCAGCCTCCTGAGTAGCTGGGATTACAGGCGCCCACCACCACGCCTGGCTAATTTTTGTATTTTTAGTACAGACAGGGTTTCACCATGTTGGCCAGGCTGGTCTTGAATGCCTGACATTAAATGATCTACCCGCCTCGGCCTCCCAAACTGCTGGGATTACAGGCATGAGCCACCTCACCCGGCTCAGTTCTGGGTTTTAATTGTGGCTTTTCTACTTAATAGTTACGTGACCTTGGAGAATCGACTTGACCTCTCTGAACCTCACTTCTGTTTTTGATTTTTTTTTTAAGAGACAGGGTCTTGCTCTGATGCCCAGGCTGGAGTGCAGTGGACCAATCACAGCACCCTGCAGCCTTGAACTCCTAACCTCAAGTGATCCTCCCACCTCAGCCTCCCAAAATGTTAGACTTATACATGTAAGCCACTGCACCTGGCCTCAACCTCACTTATTTTCTTTCTTTCTTTTTTTTTTGTAAGACAGAGTCGCGCTTTGTTGCCCAGGCTGGAGTGCAGTGGAGCGATCTCGGCTTACTGCAAGTTCTGCCTAATGGGTTCATGCCGTTCTCCTGCCTCAGCCTCCCAAATAGCTGGGACTACAGACACCCGCCACCACGCCCAGCTAATTTTTTCTATTTTTAGTAGAGAGAGGGTTTCACTGTGTTAGCCAGGGTGGTCTTGATCTCCTGACCTCGTGATCTGCCCACCTCGGCCTCCCAAAGTGCTGGGATTACAGGTGTGAGCCACTGGGCCTGGCACTTCTTTATGGATAAAATGGAAACACCTCTTCTGGCATCCACCAATGTCATCAACTTGGTTGGTGTTCTAGGCACTGTCCAATGGAGTCCCTGAAAGTTTTTTCTCAACCCCAAAGCTGAGCATCCATTTTTGCCCTTTCTAGAGTAGAATCCACTGGATCTTCCAATCCTATCTCCTTTCTGTCTGAGACTTCCTCTCTAGGCCATTTCACCTTGTGTTCTCTTTCTCTCTTTTGAACACACAATTTTTACTAAAAGGGCCTCTAAGAGCTCTGCTGTTAAGAAACCAGCGTGACTTGGCGCAGTGACTCACGCTTGTAATCCCAGCACTTTGGGAGGCCAAGGTGGGCGGATCACCTGAGGTCAGGAGTTTGAGACCAGCCTGGCCAACATGGCAAAACCCTGTTTCTACTAAAAGTACAAAAATTGCTGGGCACGGTGACTCACACCTGTAATCCCAGCGCTTTGGGAGGCTGAGACGGGCGGATCCCAAGGTCAGGAGATTGAGACCATCCTGGCTAACACGGTGAAACCCCATCTCTACTAAAAATACAAAAAATTAGCCAGGCGTGGTGGCGGGAGCCTATAGTCCCAGCTACTCGGGAGGCTGAGGCGGGAGAATGACGTGAACCCAGGAGGCGGAGCTTGCAGTGAGCCGAGATTGCGCCACTGCACTCCAGCCTGGGCAACAGAGCGAGACTCCATCTCAAAGAAAAAAATATGTATACAAAAATTAGCCAGGCATGGTGGCACACACCTGTATGTAACCATAGCTACCTGGGAGACTGAGGCACAAGAATTGCTTGAACCGGGAGGCGGCGGCTGCAGTGAGCTGAGATCATGCCACTGTACTCCAGCCTGAGCAACAGAGCGAGACTCCATCTCAAAAAAAAAAAAGAAAGAAAAGAAAAGAAAGATACTAAAAAATGAAAATACTATAAAAATACTGAACATCAGGAAGCGTTTCTTTCTGATAGTAAATTTGTTTGCTTCCCTCTTCATATAATGAAAACAATGTAACTCGTTTCCTTTTCTGTTTTTTTGGTTTTCGGTTTTTGGTTTTTTTTTTTGAGAGGGAGTCTCGCTCTGTCGCCCAGACTGGAATGCAGTGGCACAATCTCGGCTCACTGCAACCTCTGCCTCCCAGATTCAGGCGATTCTCCTGCCTCAGCCTCCCAAGTAGTTGGGATTATAGGCAGGCACCACCACGCCTGGCTAATTTTTGTATTTTTAGTAGAGATGGGGTTTCACCATACTGGCCGGGTTGGTCTCGAACACCTGACCTCATGATCTGCTGGCCTCAGCCTGCCAAAGTGCTGGGATTCCGGGCGTGAGCCACCGCACCTGGCCAACTCATTTCCTTTTCTAATCCACTCAGTGGTTACTCACAATTAAATCATCCCAAATTGCCAGTATCATTACTTTCTCTTTCTATTTAAGTAGCCTTGTTCCATTTTTATCCTTGAATTTTTTTGAATTACATTTTTTATTTTTTTATGGTTAGTTGGGGTGTGAATTCCAAATAGGTAAGTTCTTAAGACTGCGTGTCTGGCATTGCATCATCTACCTTTGACATGTACATGATTGGGGCTGGAGTGTGTTTTACCTACTATGTATTACCATATCCCAAATGTGCTTCCCTTAGCTATTATAGAAACGTTCAGAACAACTTTGTGACTATAAAACATGTAATTGTGATGTGAAATGTTAACTCTTATTTCCACTTTTCTTCCTCCTGTCTTGCTCCCCATTTTCTTCTTCTTCTTCTTCTTTTTTTTTTTTTTTTTTTTTGAGCCAGAGTCTCACTCTGTCACCCAGGCTGGAGTGCAGTACTGCAATCACAGCTCCCTGTAACCTCTACCTCCTGGACTCAAGCAATCCTCCCACCTCAGCCTCCAACCCTTCCAAGTAGCTACTAGCGGACTACAGGCACACACCACTGCACCTGCCAGATTTTTTTTTTTTTTGGACAGAGTCTCAGTCTGTTGTCCAAGCTGGAGTGCAGTGCTACAATCTTGGCTCACTGCAACCTCCGCCTCCAAGGCCCAAGCAATTCTCCTGCCTCAACCTCCCAAGGAGTTGGGATTACAGGTACCCACCACCACACCCAGCTAATTTTTGTATTTTTAGTAGAGATGGGGTTTCACCATGTTGGCCAGGCTGGTTTCGAACTCCTGACCTCAAGTGTTCCGCCCACCTCGGTTTCCCAAAGTGCTGGGATTACAGGCGTGAGCCACTGTGCCTGGCCTTAAACTTTTTATAGAGACAGAGTCTTGCCACGATGGCCAGGCTGGTCTTGAACTCCTGGCCTCATGTGATCCTCCCGCTTTGGCCTCTGGAAGTGCTGGGATTATAGGTTTGAGACAGCTCACCTGATCTTCCTCCCCATTTTCTAATAATAAATTCAGAGGATTTTTTTTCTACCTATATTTATTAATAAATCCTCTTTTTCTCCCTAACTGCAGTGTGAAATGGCCACCAGTGGTGACAGACAAAGAGACTCAGAAGTTAATTTCAAGGAATTGAGAACAGCAAAAATGAAACCTGAACTACTGAGTGGACACATCCCCCCAGGCCACATTCCTAAGCCTATCGTGATGCCCGACTATGTGGCGTGAGTATCAGTCTGAATTCTTCCTCAAGGTAGAAGTTGAGGGGCCCCATTTGGTCCTTTCATTTTCCAGTTTGTCTCCAAGTTAATACTCTGTGCTTGAAATCATGTATGTAAATAGTTGTTACCTGAGAGGTAATGTATTGAATTGAAGGTACAATATGATCAGTAAGGAATAAGCTAAGCCGATTTCCCATTCAGCTTCTTTTAGTGAAACGATTATATCTTTGGTTTATGTTTTTCCCCCAGAAAATACCCTGTGATTCAGACAGATGATGAGCGAGAACGCTATAAAGCTGTGTTCCAAGACCAGTTTTCAGAGTACAAAGAGCTGTCTGCAGAAGTTCAGGCCGTCCTGAGGAAGTTCGATGAGCTGGATGCAGTGATGAGCAGATTGCCCCATCATTCGGAAAGCAGACAGGTTAGTGTGTGCAGCTGCCTAGGAGGAGCACTGAAATCTAGAGGATGAATACAACCTGGCTTTTTTTTTTTTTTTCTGTGAGACAGAGTCTTGTTCTGTTGCCAGGCTGGAGTGCAGTGGCACAATCTTGGCTTGCTGCAACCTCCACCTCCTGGGTTCAAGTGATTCTCTTGCCTCAGCCTCCCGAGTAGTTGGGATTACAGGCATGTGCCGCCACACCCAGCTAATTTTTTTGTATTTTTAGTGGAGATGTGGTTTCGCCATGTTGGCCAGGATGGTCTCAACTCCTGGCCTCAAGTAATCCACCCACGTTGGCCTCCCAGAGTGCTGCGATTACAGGCATGAGCCACTGCATTCAGCATGAAATCTGGGTTTTTTTTTTTTTTTGAGATGGAGTCTTACTCTATTACCCAGGCTGGAGTGCAGTGGCGTGATCTCAGCTCACTGCAAGCTCCACCTCCTGGGTTCATGCCATTCTCTTGCCTCAGCCTCCCGAGTAGCTGGGACTACAGGTGCCCGCCACCGTGTCCAGCTAATTTTTTTATATTTTTAGTAGAGACGGGGTTTCACCATGTTAGCTAGGATGGTCTCGATCTCCTGATCTCGGGATCCATCCGCCTCGGCCTCCCAAAGTGCTGGGATTACAGGCGTGAGCTACCGCGCCTGGCCCCCAAAATTTGGCTTTTAAAAAAATTTATAACCATTTACATGTGCTTTCTGTGTCTAGGAAAGCATTTGAGATCCTCAAGGTGTCTAGTCAAGATGACAATTCAAATTATGTAACTTAATATCTTTTGTCTTTAATTATTAAACAGTATTTTTTCTTTTTGTTTTTCACTCTGTGCTTACCCATATTTTATTTTCTTAAGTAAAATATAAATTTGCCTAAGATACATACCAAGTCAGGCAGGGTCCCAAAGGAGACAGATGGCACATTCAAACTAGGATAATTCACAAAGGTTTATTCAGAAAGTGAGTGTAGGGAAGCCACCGGGGGCATTGCATTCCCCTGCTAAGCCAGAGCCCAGCAGTTAGCACTCCAGGCGCAAAGGCAGAGCACCCACTGAGTAAGAGTGGAGAGCAGAAATGGCCAGGCACAGTGGCTTATGCCTGTAATCCCAACACTTTGAGAGGCCAAGGCGGGCAGATTGCTTGAACCCAGGCATGCAAGACCCTGGACAACATGGTGAAACCCCATCTCTACAAAAAATATAAAAATTAGCCAGGCGTGATGGCATGCACCTGTAGACCCAGCTACTCAGGAGGCTGAGGTGCGAGGATTGCCTGAACCCAGGAGGTCGAGGTTGCAGTGAGCTGTGATTTTGCCACTACACTCCAGCCTGGTGGACAGAGTGAGACCATGTCTCAAAAACAAAACACAAAACAAAAAAAAGAGCAGATATGAGATATGCTACAAATGTGAGCTGCTGGGCACACACATCAGACTGGTAGCTGTGATTATGACATAGAGGAAAACCAGGAGTAGAAATGGTGGTTAGAGGGGACTTAAGCTTTTTTGTACTGCTCTTCCTCACCCCCCACATTTTTCACATTTTGAAATAGGAGTATTGAAATAGGAATGCCTTATAACCTGTGCCATTTTTAAATTTTTATTTATTTATTTATTTTTTGAGATGGAATTTTGCTCTTGTTGCCCAGGCTGGAATGCCATGGCATGATCTCAGTTCACTGCAACCTCCACCTCCCAGGTTCAAGCTATTCTCCCACCTCAGCCTCCCAAGTAGCTGGGATTACAGGCATGTGCCACCATGCCCAGCTAATTTTGTATTTTTAGTAGAGATGGGGTTTCACCATGTTGGTCAGGCTGGTCTCGAACTCCTGACCTTATGATCTGCCCGCCTCAGCCTCCCAAAGTGCTAGGATTACAGGGGTGAGCCACCGCACCTGGCCACCTGTGCCATTTTTAAATCAGATGTACTCTTTTTTTTTTTTTTTTTTTTTTTTTTTGAGACGGAGTCTTGCTCTGTTGCTCTGTCACCCAGACTGGAGTGCAGTGGCGCAATCTCAGCTCACTGTCACCTTTCCCTCCCAGGTTACGTGATTCTCCTACCTCAGCTTCCCAAGTAAATGGGACTATAGATGCATGCCCAGCTAATGTTTGTATTTTTAGTAGAGGCAGCGTTTCCCCATTTTGGCCAGGCTGGTCTTGAACTCCTGACCTCAGATGATCCGCCCACCTCAGCCTCCCAAAGTGTTGGTATTACAGGCGTGAGCCCCTGCATCTGGCCCAGATGTACTCTTTTTAATTGAGATCTCATTCACATATAATAAATCTACCCTTTTAAAGTATACAATTCGGTGAATTTTAGTATAGTTACAGAGTGGTGCAATCAGCACCACTCAAATTCCAGAACAGTTTAATCATTCCAAAAAGAAATCCTGTATTGGCGGGGGGCAGTGGCTCATGCCTGTAATCCCAGCACTTTGGGATGCTGAGGCAGGCAGATCACTTGAGGTCAGGAATTTGAGACCAGCCTGGCCAACATGGTGAAACGCTGTCTCTACTAAAAATACAGAAATTAGTTGGGCGCATTGGCGGGCTGAGTAATCTCAGCTACTTGCGAGACTGAGGCAGGAGAATCACTTGAACCCAGGAGGTAGAGGTTGTCCAGCCTGGGCACCAGAGCGAGATCCTGTCTCAAAAAAAAAAAGAAAAGAAAAGAAAAAAAAAGAAACTGTTACCCATTACATAACTGCTAATAATTAGCAGTTATTTCCCATTCTCAGCTCTGTCCAGCCATTGACAACCAGTAATCTACTTTCTGTCTGAATGGATTTGCCTAGTTTGAACATTTCATATAAATCCTTTGTGTTTGGCTTCTTCATTTTGCATAATGTTTTCAAGGTTCATCCATATTTTAGCATAAGTCAATACTTATTCCTTTTTGTGGTGGAATAATATTCTGCTATATGGATATACCACATTTTGTTTATCTATTTATCAAGAGATAGACATTTCCACTCATTGGCTGTTATGAATAATGCTGGTGGGAATATATTTGTGTACTATTCTCTTTTTAAAAGAGGCTGTATTAATCTATTACATGTATAATTAAATTTTAAAAACTTTGTAAAAACTAAATGTTGGTCTGGCTGTGGTAGCACATGGCTGTAGTGCCAGCTACTCGGGAGGCTGAGGCAGGAGAGTCACGTGAACCCAGGAGGCGGAGGTTGCAGTGAGCTGAGATCGTGCCACTGCACTCCAGCCTGGGCGACAGAACCAAAACAAAACAAAACAAAACCAAAAAAACTAAATGTCAAATTTATGTATGGGAACACACACACACAAACACACACACACACACACACACCCATATATATATAATTTTTTTACCTGAGAAGTTGGGTATCTTTGTTTCGACCACAGACTCTGTTAAGTGTACATTTAAATCACTTATCATTATGAGTTAACTAAGCCAAATGTGTATTGCAGTGACGTTTTCCTAACCCTGGAGCAATGGAATGGTGTTGGCTAAGAGACACCAGTACAGGAAGCAAGAGAAATTCAGCAAATATTGAGGTTGAATGTCAGTACCATTTGGAAAATAAGCAAGGCCCACGGGTCTAAGATGGGTGACCTAGGTTAGAGGCCGTCAAAGGAGTGCAGGAAGCCATGAGGCCCCAGGAATCTGGATCAGCACAGGTTGGGAGGAGCAGGCTTATTGGGAGAAATAATGCAGAAAATCCTGACCTGCAAGTCCGGGCGTGGTGGCTCACACCTGTAATCCTAGCACTTTGGGAGGCTGAGGCAGGTGGATCACCTGAGGTTGGGAGTTTGAGACCAGCGTGACCAACACAGAGAAGCCCCATCTCGGCCAGGTGCAGTGGCTCATGCCTGTAATCCCAGCACTTTGGGAGGCCAAGGCAGGTGGATCACCTGAGGTCAGGAGTTCTAGACCAGCCTGGCCAACATTGTGAAACCCCGTCCCTACTAAAAATACAAAAATTAGCCGGGCATGGTGGCACGTGCCTGTAATTCCAGCTACTCGGGAGGCAGAGAAAAGAGAATTGCTTGAACCTGGGAGTCGTAGGTTGCAGTGATCCGAGATCGCGCCACTGCACTCTAACCTGGGCGACAGAGCAAGACTTCATCTCAAAAAAAAAAAAAGAAATTCCGTCTCAACTAAAAATACAAAATTAGCCAGGTGTGGTGGCGCATTCCTGTAATCCCAGCTACTTGGGAGGCTGAGGTGGGAGAATCACTTGAACCTGGAGGCAGAGGTTGCAGCGCGCCAAGATCTCACCATTGCACTCCAGCCTGGGCAATAAGAGCGAAACTGTGTCTCAAAAGAAAAAAAAAAAAACAGTCGGGGTGCGGTGGCTCACGCCTATAATCCCAGCACTTTGGGAGGCCGAGGCGGGTGGATCATTAGGTCAGGAGATCGAGACCTGCCTGGCCAACATAGTGAAACCCCGTCCCTACTAAAAATACAAAAAATTAGTCAGGCGTGGTGGAGGGTGCCTATAATCCCAGCTACTCGGGAGGCTGAGGCAGGAAAATGGCTTGAACCTGGGAGGCAGAGGTTGCAGTGAGATGAGATTGTGCCATCGCACTCCAGCCTGGGTGACAGAGCGAGACTCCGTCTCACCAAAAAAAAAAAAAAAAGAAAATCTTAACCTGTAATCTTTGAGCCAACACCCAGTGGTATCTGGTTTGTGTGCTTTAAAATGGACAAGGGCTGCAGCACGTGGTCTGCAGTTGGGAAATCAAGAGGGTCCTGATAACAGTACAGGCTGAGACCAAGTCTTCCCATGATGTTTCCACCCAGTATCAACAACAGCCATTATCTGTGATTTTTTTTTTTTTTTTTTTTTTTTGAGACGGAGTCTCGCTGTGTTTCCCAGGCTGGAGTGCAGTGGCGTGATCTTGGCTCACTGCAAGCTCCGCCTCCCGGGTTCACGCCATTCTCCCGCCTCAGCCTCCCAAGTAGCTGAGACTACAGGCGCCCGCCACCACGCCCGGCTAGTTTTTTGTATTTTTAGTAGAGACGGGGTTTCACCATGTTAGCCAGGATGGTCTCGATCTCCTGACCTCGTGATCCACCCGCCTCGGCCTCCCAAAGTGCTGGGATTACAGGCTTGAGCCACCGCGCCCGGCTACCTGTGATTTTTAACAAGACAGGGCTTGTAAGTAACCCAATGGCAGGCCCGTGGTTATTATTATCAGTGTATCCTCCAGTCCTTATCTAAAGTAGAAATATTAACCGTATTACAAAAGTTAGCTTCTCCTTGGCCACAGGCTGAGCTTTGTCCTGGGCAGGAGTCCACAGGCTCATTCATTTTCCCACCATGTCCCCATGGAAGCATGTGAGGCATTTCAAAGTCCAGTGGGCCTGTTTGGAGGCAGGTTCTCTCACAGACATGGTTGTGCACCCCTGAAAAGTAGTCACATGACTTTTCTGAGCCCATAAAATAGAAATATTGCCCCAAACAATCCCTCTGGTCCTCACCACTCCTTAAATTCAGTGACAGACTCTAGATGGATGTTACAGCTCATCTCTGCCTGCATCTCCAGCACAGCAGTGCTAACCCTAGCAGTAAGTTTATTCCTTGTCCAGGATCTGTTATTACAGATTGCAATTAAATCACCAGGTTTATTTTCAAAACTGCTGGCAAGCATTGAAAACACAAACATACTGATGATCTCAGTCTGTAAAAGAGATTGAAGAATTAAAATTGTTCGGGCAAGGGGGCTCATGGCTGTAATGCCCACACTTTGGGAGTCAAGGCAGGATGATTGCTTGAAGTCAGGAGTTCAAGATGAGCTTGGGCAATATAGCAAGACCACGTCTACTCATAAAAAAATAAAAATTAGCAGCCGGGCATGGTGGCTCACACCTGTAATCCCAGCACTTCGGGAGGCTGAGATGGGTGAATCACAAGGTCAGGAGTTCAAGACGAGCCTGGCCAACGTGGTAAAACCCCATCTCTACTAAAAATACGAAAAATTACCTGGGTGTAGTGGTGGGCACCTGTAATCCCAGCTACTTGGGAGGCTGAGGCAGGAGAATCGCTTGAACCCAGGAGGGGAAGGTTGCAGTGAGCCAAGATCGCACCACTACACTTCAGCCTGGGCGACAGAATGAGACTCCATCTCAAAAATAAATAAAAAATAAATAAATAAATAAATAAATAAATTAATTAATTAAAATAAAAATTAGCCAGGCCTGATGATGTGCCGTATAATCCCAGCTACTTGGGAGGCTGAGACAGGAGGATCACTTGAACCCAAGAAGTTTTGGTTACAGTAAGCTATTGCACCACTGCACTCCAGCTTGGGCAACAGAGCAAGACCCTGTCTCAAAAAAAAAAAAAAAGAAAGAAAGAAAATATACTGGGAAAAGGATATGGATCAGTGATGGAAAAGGTTCTCAGGGCAAGCTTTTATTTTATTATTATTTTATTTTATTTTATTTATTTATTTTTTTTGAGACGGAGTCTCACTCTGTTGCCCAGGCTGGAGTGCAGTGGCCGGATCTCAGCTCACTGCAAGCTCTGCCTCCCGGGTTTACGCCATTCTCCTGCCTCAGCCTCCCGAGTAGCTGGGACTACAGGCGCCCGCCACCTCGCCCGGCTAGTTTTTTTGTAGTTTTTGGTAGAGACGGGGTTTCACTGTGTTAGCCAGGATGGTCTCGATCTCCTGACCTCGTGATCCACCCGTCTCGGCCTCCCAAAGTGCTGGGATTACAGGCTTGAGCCACCGCGCCCGGCCTTATTATTATTTTATTTATTTATTTTTGAGACAGAGTCTCACTCTGTTGCCCAGGCTGGAGTGCAGTGGTGTGATCTTGGCTCACTGCAACCTCCGCCTCCTGGGTTCAAGTGATTCTACTGTCTTGGCCTACTGAGTGGCTGAGATTACAGGTGTGAGCCACCATGCCTGGCTAATTTTTGTATTTTTAGTAGAGAGGGGGTTTTGCCATGTTGGCCAGGCTGGTCTCGAACTCCTGAACTCAGGTGACCCACCCACCTCAGCCTCCCAAAGTGCTGGGATTACAGGTGTAGGACAAGCTTTTAGAACTATAAATTATTGGCTGGGCACAGTGGCTCACACCTGTAATCCCAGTACTTTGGGAGGCCAAGGTGGGCAGATAACTTGAGGCCAGGAGTTCGAGACCACCCTAGGAAACATGGCAAAACCCCATCTCTACTAAAAATACAAAAATTAGCTGGGCATGGTGACGCACACCTGTAGTTCCAGCTACTTGGAAGGCTGAGGCTCAATAATTGCTTGAGCCAGAGACGTGGGAGGTTGCAGTGAGCTGAGATCATGCTACTGCACTCCAGCCTGGGTGACAGAGGGAGACTGTCTTGGAAAAAAAAAAAAAAAAAACCTATAAGTTATTATATTTATTTATTAGGTTTGCTTTGTCTGACAATCCCTATGCATAGGTGTGCATGGATGAATGAGGGCATTGCTGTAGTAATCTGTTTCCTTTGGATAGACCGTTCAATTCCTTAACAAAGTTCATATTTATTATAAAACTTAGGAAAAAGTTACAAGGAGCCTTATATTAGCTATTTTCAAAAGTTACATACTGTCAAACTGCTTAACCCCAACACCTAATAACTCGAAAAAGAACTTTCCAAAGGGGATGAACTTTCCAAAAAGGATGTACATAATCATAACTAATGTGGTTATTATGTGGCAAGCACTTTATAAGGATCATTTCAAATAAGTGAACCTTCTTACAACCCTTTGAGGTCATTATGGTTTTATTTCCATTTTTCCAATAAGGAAACTGAGCTTGCCAGCTGTGTGACCCTGGGCAAGCTGTGTATCCTCCCTAAGGGCCTGGGGCTTGGGTCTGGTTGCATGTGGTCAGGGCCCTTTCTTTTATTGCTTGGGCCTAGCAGATAGTAAGCCCTCAAATATTTGCCTGTGAAATGAATTTTTGTGTGTCACTGTTTTCATTATTTTCTTAGTTAAAATTGTTTTTTGTTCTAATTCTCAGTGTGCTTTGATATATGATTTGAGTAAATGCAAATGTTTTAACTTAAGTATACAATATATTATTTTTAGGAACATGAGAGAATTTCAAGAATCCATGAAGAGTTTAAGAAAAAAAAGAATGTGAGTAAAACAGTTTTCTTCTTCAAACTGTATTCTTATCCAGGTACATATGTGATAATTGACAGACTCTAGATTCTGTTAGCTAAAATAGTTCCTTTTTGTATTTCGTGAGATGCTCCTTTTAAGGGAAAATGGCTGCTGGATGCCATTTCTTGTCATGTCTGTTCTGAATACATTTTGCTGTGTCCTGATTTAGCAACCTAGGGAAATGAGCATTGATCAGGAATTCTCCACCTGTTCCTTCAAAAAGATGAACTGATTTTACATCTTTCCAGCTCTAACTTAATCTCAAAATCAGTAGAGGTGGCTGGACACTGGCTCAGGACTGTAATCTCAGCACTTTGGGAGGCCAAGGCGAGTGGAACGCCTGAGCCCAGGAGTTTGAGACCAGCCTGGGCAACATGGCGAAACCTTGTCTCTACAAAAAAATACAAACATTAGCCGGTAATGGTGGCACACGCCTGTAGCCCCACCTACTTGGGAGGCTGAAATGGGAGGATCACTTGAGCCTGGGAGGCAGAGGTTGCGCTGGGAGACAGAGTACGCCACTCCACTCTAGCCTGGGCAACAAAGTGAAACCCTGTCTCAAAAGGAAAAAAAAAAATCAGTCAAGGCTGTAGAGACCATTTGTTAATATTTTCTATACTTATTACTTTTTTTTAAAGAGATGGGGTCTTGGCATATTGCCTAAGCTGGCCTCAGACACCTGGGCTCAAGCAATCCTTCCACCTCAGCCTCCTGAGTTGCTGGGACTACAGGCACATGCCACTGTACCTGGCTTTATTTACTTTTTTATGTACATCAGATAGTAAAATGAAAGGTGCCTCAGCTCTTTGTACTTCTGTTTGATTTTGCTGTGAATCTAAAACTGCTCTAAAAAAAAGTACATTTAAAAAGTGTGTAGGGCCGGGCGCGGTGGCTCAAGCCTGTAATCCCAGCACTTTGGGAGGCCGAGACGGGTGGATCACGAGGTCAGGAGATCGAGACTATCCTGGCTAACACGGTGAAACCCCGTCTCTACTAAAAAATACAAAAAAAACTAGCCGGGCGAGGTGGCGGGCGCCTGTAGTCCCAGCTACTCGGGAGGCTGAGGCAGGGAATGGCGTGAACCCGGGAGGCGGAGCTTGCAGTGAGCTGAGATCTGGCCACTGCACTCCAGCCTGGGCGACAGAGCGAGACTCCGTCTCAAAAAAAAAAAAAAAAGTGTGTAAAGAGCTTAACTATTACTCTGAGTTCAGAATCTGCTATAGAGACTTTTGTTGTGTATGATCATTTCCTGTGTGACAATGTATGTTTCTGTTTTTTTTTACTGAGGAAGCCAAGAGCCAAAAATAATGCTTATATTTCTTTTACAGGATCCTACATTTCTGGAAAAAAAAGAACGCTGTGATTACCTAAAGAATAAACTTTCTCACATAAAGCAAAGAATTCAAGAATATGATAAAGTAATGAATTGGGATGTACAAGGTTATTCTTAACCCTTATTTGAAACCACTTTTTATTTTATTTTATTTTATTTTATTTTATTTTGAGATGAACTCTCGCTCTGTCACCTAGGCTGGAGTGCAGTGGCACGATCTCGGCTCATTGCAACCTCCACCTCCCGGATTCAAGCAATTCTCCTGCCTTAGCCTCCCCAGTAGCTGGGATTACAGGCGTGCACCACCACGCCCAGCTAATTTTTGTGTCTTTAGTAGAGAGGGGGTTTCACCGTGTTGGTCAGGCTGGGGAACTACTTTTTTTTTTTTTTTTTAATAGCAGATTTACTATTTATTTACTGCCTTTTTGATGCTAGCCTCTGTGGTAGGTAAGCAAGCGCTTCCCAAATCAGCTTCCAGTTGGTTTAACCAGTATGCAACATTAACGATTTTACTCAGACATTTTTAAACACATTCAGATGTACCAAGGGCCTTTGCTAAGAATGGAAAAAATCCTGTGTTCATCTGTGACCAATTTCATATTCGTCTATCGCATTTAAATGTGTCATCATTTTAGAGATTGTATCCTGGCGGTGTGATGGGCAAGTGGACTATCAATTCTGGTGCTAGTTTTTCCTTTTTCACTCAGGCAGGTTCCTAGGATTTTTCTAGGACAAATTTCTCTTCCTAGAGAAATTCCTAGGGGATTTCTAAAGGATTTTTCTAAGGGAAAATGGGTGACATCTTTCAGAGGTGTTATTTATTTCCTTGAAAGGTATTTGAATCCCAGATCAACATTTTCAGACATCCTGATCTTGGGCAAATTGCTTAATATCTCTGTGCCCGTTTCCTCTTCTGTAAAATGGGACTAACAATAGTCCCTTCCTCGTAGAGTTGTTAGAATTAAAGGAGTTACTAATATGGTAAGAACTATATTAGTGTTTGTGAAATCTACGGAAGTGTTTGTGAAATGAATAAATTATAAAGAATGAGTCTCAAGAAAAGGTCCTTAATGAGCAAGCCCAACTTACTTAACCAAGAGCCTAAGTGTCTGGTGCCTTTCTGTTTTGTGGTGTTAACTCATGGCCTTAGCCTGATGCTTCCCTGTGTCTCTGTGGCCCCTGGGGTTCCACATGGCCTCCCTGTCTTTCTTCAGTGTGACTGTACATCTCTCCATCTCCCCATAGTCCAGCCTGCCCTGGACACATTGAATTGTATGAATGGTATTGCTTTTCTTTCCTTTTCTTTTTTTTGAGACAGAGTCTCGCTCTGTTGCCCAGGCTGGAGTACAGTGGCGCCATCTCGGCTCACTGCAAGCTCCGCCTCCCGGGTTCACGCCATTCTCCTGTCTCAGCCTCCCAAGTAGCTGGGACTACAGGCCCCCGCTACCACGCCTGGCTGATTTTTTGTATTTTTAGTAGAGATGGGGTTTCACCGTGTTAGCCAGGATGGTCTCGATCTCCTGACCTCATGATCTGCTCCCCTCGGCCTCCCAAAGTGCTGGGATTACAGGCGTGAGCCACCGTGCCCAGCTGTTATTCCTTTTCTATCCCCTTTGGACATATGTGCTACAGTCCCACGATGTGGCATTTCCTTGGAAACTTCCTTTGAATTTTTGGGATGCTTCTTTCCTTCCTTCCTTCCTTGCTTCCTTCCTTGCTTCCTTCTTTCCTTCCTTCTTTCCTTTCCTTTCCTTTCCTTTCCTTTCCTTTTTTCCTTCTTTCTTTCTTTCTTCTTTTCTTTCTTTCTTTCTTTCTTCTTTTCTTTCTTTCTTTCTTTCGAGACAGAGTTTCACTCTTGTTGCCCAGGCTGAAGTAAGTGGTATGATCTCGGCTCACTGCAACCTCTGCCTCCTGGGTTCAGGCAATTCTTCTGCCTCTGCCTCCCAAGTAGCTGGGATTACAGGCACCCACCACCATGCCCAGCTAATTTTTTGTGTTTTTAGTAGAGACAGGGTTTCACCATGTTGGCCAGGCTGGTCTCGAGCTCCTGACCTCAGATGGTCCACCAACCTCGGCCTGCCGAAGTGCTGGGATTCAGGTGTGAGCCACCATGCCCAGCAGGGATGCTTCATCTTTCTAAGAATTATCTTGGCTTTGGACTTTATTCATGAGAAATGTTTTATTTCTGTTAGTATGAACAATAGACCGCCTTAACAAAGTTTGTTTTTTTTTTTTAACAAAATCGTTCTTGTTGGATTTTATTCAGCAGTATCTATCATGTAGATAAATTCCCAGGTGTAGCATTACAGCTTCTGACTAATATAGCTGCTATTCAAACAATTAATGTTCAAAGAGTTTTCTGAAGTGATGAAACCAAAGAAGAGCATGTGGAAAAGCAGAAGCTTAGAAAGTTGTGGTCACTGAATACGCTCCCTAGTTTTTATTTGTCAGTGAAATCTTTACGCATTCATTGTTAATATTTTAATTCCATGGCTTCTCAGGCTGTACTGTGTCTGAAGGGGTAACACCTAGGGAAGCATGAGGCCCCTTATGGGACCCCCCAAATGGATCAACTTCACTTTCTCTTTTATGTATTGAGCCCTGTGTTAACATTTCACTTAAGAGCACTAGTGCTTTAAAAAAAAAAAAAAAAGAGGTAAAATATTACCATTTTGATTGTAGAGTTAGATTCGTGTCGAAGTGTTAAGGAAATTGAATTTTGTGAAACGTGTAAAATAAAGTTTATAAATGTAAATGCTAATCTTTGAAAAACCAGTGTAGTAACACTGATTTATAAATGCTGTGGTCAATTCCTTAGGTGCGTTAAAGTTTCAGTCACCTGTCGTGTGTGTGTGCCCTTTTATGTTTGCCTTTCTAGCATTCCTGTGTTCACCGTGCATGTTCTTGAAAATAGTTTCACTTGTCAGATAATAAACTGGAAAGTCATTGAAAACCTGTAGGTCACAGTGCTCAGGTGACTCACTGTTTCCCTTCCCCCATTATTTGCAACAATTCAAAGTCCAGGCCACTGTATTAGTTTCCTAGGGCTGCCATGACAATGTACTACAAACTGAGTCACTCAAAACAACCGAAATGTGTTGTCTCACAGACCTGCAGTCTAGAAGTCTGGAAGCAAGGTGTCAGCTGGGACATGCTCCCTCGAAAACCTGTAGGGGAGTCCTCTTCTAGTTTCCGGTGGTTTGCTGGCCATGTTTGACATTCCTTGGCTTGTAGATGCATCTCTCCAATCCTCCATTCTCGCATGGCCTTCTCCCTGTCTTGGCCACACCAGTCATATTGAATAAGAGGCCCACCTTCTCCAGCACGACCTCCTGTCAACTCATTACATTTGCTAGGATGCTATTTCCAAATAAGGTCACATTCTGAGATACTGGAGGTTAGGAACTTCAGCATTATCTTTTTGAGAGGCCACAATAGCTACCTTTGGCAAGTTACAAGATTCAGAAGGAAAAGTACTTCCCTGTACATTTTCTTTCTTCCATATGATTTTTTCTTTTATTTTTTGAGATGGAATCTCACTCTGTCACCCTGGCTGGAGTACAGTAGTGTGATCAGCTCACTGCAACCTCTGCCTCCTTGGTTCAAGCGATTCTCCTGCCTCAGCCTCCCAAGTAGCTAGGATTACAGGCACCCACTGCCACACCCAGCTAAATTCTATATTTTTAGTAGAGACGGGGTTTCATCTTATGTTGGCCAGGCTGTTCTTGAACTCCTGACCTCAAGTGATCTGCCCGTCTCGGCCTCCCAAAGCAGTCCCCCTGCCTCAGCCTTTCAGAGTGCTGGGATTACAGGTGTGAACCACCGCACCCAGCCCTTCCATATTATTTTAACATGTATTCTAATTTGAAAATTAACATGAGGATATGTCAGTAAATCTAAAACTTGAAAAAAGTATTTGCCAGTTACGTGTCAAATGCTTTTATTGTGCCAGATGTGTTAGCATTAAAGATACAGAAATCAGTGAAACAGGTGGAGACTTTGGGGATGGTAATGAAGTACATATCAGAAATTGTTTCTGATATTGAGATGCATCGAAGTTTGAAAGATACAACACAGGAAAAGTCTACAATTTTTTCTGACCATTTTTTTTAACTATTATAATTTTTAAAAATAATGAGTATAGGCCGGGCGCGGTGGCTCAAGCCTGTAATCCCAGCACTTTGGGAGGCCGAGATGGGCGGATCACGAGGTCAGGAGATCGAGACCATGCTGGCTAACACAGTGAAACCCCGTCTCTACTAAAAAATACAAAAAATTAGCCGGGCGGGCACCTGTGGTCCCAGCTACTCGGGAGGCTGAGGCGGGAGAATGGCGTGAACCCAGGAGGCGGAGCTTGCAGTGAGCTGAGATCCGGCCACTGCACTCCAGCCTGGGCGACAGAGCGAGACTCCGTCTCAAAAATAAATAAATAAATAAATAAATAAATAATGAGTATAAAAGCTTAGAAAATAGAAAACAAATGTCCCACCAGTGTCAATTCTGCTCCCTGGCAGTATACACTGTTTGGAGTATACCTTCCCAGACCTTTGTGATGTGTATAATTACTTTATTTGTTTACAAAAATGGCTTTAGACATTTTATTTTATTTTTGAGATGAAGTGTTGCTCTGTCACCCAGGCTGGAGTGCAATGGCATGATCTTGGCTCACTGCAACCTCCACCTTCTGAGTTCAAGTGACCCTCCCACCTCAGCCTCCTGAGTAGTGAGGACTACAGACGCGCACCACCACGCCCAGCTAATTTTCGTATTTTTAATAGAGATGCGGTTTTGCCATGTTGGCCAGGCTGATCTTGAACTCCTGACCTCAAGTGATCCACTCACCTTGGCCTCCCAAAGTGCTGGGATTACAGACATGAGCCACCACACCTGGCTGTAAAATCACTTTAAAATTGTCTACTTTAATGCTTTCAATGGGTTTTTTGGGGATTTTTATTGTTATTGTTTTGATATGGAGTCTTGCTCTGTTGCCCAGGCTGGAGTGTAGTGGTGCTATCTCCACTCACCACAACCTCTACCTCCTGGGTTCAAGTGATTCTCCTGCCTCAGCCTCCTGAGTAGCTGGGATTACGGGCGCATGCCACCGTGCCCAGCCAATTTTGTATTTTTAGTAGAGACAGGGTTTCGCCGTGCTGGCCAGGCTGGTCTTGAACTCCTGACCTCAAGTGATCTGCCTGCCTTGGCCTCCCAAAGTGCTGGGATTACAGGCGTGAACCACCGTGCCCGGCTGCTTTCAATGGGTTTTTAAAGGAGGTTATGACAGATCTGCTCCAGCATGTAATAGACCACCTGTCCTATAATAGACAGACAAACTGGGGGTAGGCAGAAGGTAGGAGGGATGGTTTAGCCCCGCAGAAGGAGAAGAAGGTGAACTTCTGAACTCATCACAACCAAGACTCCATTTCTTACTATGTGACCTTGACAAATTAACATCTCCAGCCATCAGCCTCCTTAACTGTGACGTGGCGATAATAATACCTGATGAAATTGTTGTGAAAATTAAATAATGTAAAACACCACAAAGGTCCTTGCTCAATAACTGGTGCCTAGATACTCAAAATATATTTCCATTGTGTTAAATAATAAGGTGGCTATAGACTCTCAAAGTGACTATTGTTTTGAATAATAAGTTACAAAAAGCTTTTTTAAAAAGTATATAGGTAATATATTTATTATAGAAAATTGATCAGGTCAGGGGCAGTGGGTCATGCCTGTAACCCCAGCCCTTTAGGAGGCTAAGGTGGATGGATCACTTGAAGCCGGGAGTTTGAGACCATCCTGGCCAACGTGGTGAAACTCCATCTCTATTGAAAATACAAAAATTAGCTGGGCGTGTTGTCGCACAGTGTAGTCCCAGCTATTCGGGAGGCTGAGGCACGAGAACAACTTGAACCCCAGAGGTGGAGGTTGCAGTGAGCTGAGATCATGCCACTGCACCCCAACCTGGGTGACAGAGCAAGACTCTGTCTCAAAAAAAAAAAAGTACAAAAATTAGCCTGATGTGGTGGCGCATGCCTGTAATCTCAGCTATTTGAGAGGTTGAGGCATGAGAATTGCTTGAACCCAGGAGGTAGAGGTTGCAGTTAGCCGAGATCATGCCACTGAACTGCAGCCTGGGTGACACAGTAAGACTCTGCATAAAGGAAGGAAGGAAGGAGAGAGAGGGAGGTGAGAGAGAGAGAGAGAGAAAGAAGAAAAGAGAAAGGAAAGAAAGAAAAGAAAGAGGAAGGAAGGAGAAAGAAGAAAAGAAAGAAAAAGAAAAGGAAGGAAGGAGAAAGAAAGGAAAGAAAAAGGAAGGAAGGAGAAAGGAAAGAAAGAAAAAAGGAAGGGGAGAGAGGGAGGGGAGAGAGAGAGAAAGAAGAAAGGAAGAGAAAAGAGAAAAGAAAGAGAAAGGAAGGAAGGAAAGGAAGGAGAAAGAAAGAAAAAGGAAAGGGAAAAGGAAGGAAGGAAGGAGGGAGGGAAGGAGGGAAGGAAGGAAGGAAAGGAAGGAAGGAAGGAAGGGAGGGAGGGAGGGAGAGAGGGAGGGAAAGGAAGGAAGGGAAAATTGAGAAAATAGGCTGGAAACAGTGGCTCTGGCTCACACCTGTAATCCCAGCACTTTGGAAGGCCTAGGTGGGCGGATCACTTGAAGCCAAAAGTTTGAGACCAGCCTGAGCAACATATTGAGACTCTGTCTCTACAAAAAAAAATTTTAGTTAGCTGGGTGTGGTGGCACACACCTATAGTTCCAGCTACTTGGGAGGCTGAGGCAGGAGGATCATTTGAGCTCAGGAGTTCAAGGCTGCAGTGAGCTATGATCATACCACTGCACTCCAGTCTGGGTGACAGCAAGACCTTACCTCTAGAATAATAAATAAATTTTTTAAAATAATAAAAATTTTTTAAAAGGAAGGTTTAGAAAACAAAGTTTTTGGGTTTTGTTTTGTTTTATTTTTGAGACAGAGGCTCACTCTGTTGCCCAGGCTGGAGGGCAGAGGTGCAATTTCAGCTCACTATAGTCTCTGCCTACTGGGTTCGAGCAGTCCTCCCACCTCAGTCTCTCAAGTAGCTGGGACCACAGGTGTGCACCACTACACCCGGCTAATTATATTGTATTTGTTTGTTTGTTTGTTTTTAAGGTGGAGTCTCCCTCTGTCACCCATGCTGGAGGGCAGTAGTGCGATCTCGGGTCACTGCAACCTCCGCCTCCCAGGTTCAAGTGGTTCTTCTGTGTCAGCCTCCCAAATAGCTGAGATTACAGGCATGCACCACCACACCCAGCTAATTTTTGTATTTTTAGTAGAGACAAGGTTTCTCCGTGTTGGCCAGGCTGGTCTTGAACTCCTGACCTCATGTGATCCATCCTCTTCAGCATCCCAAAGTGCTGGGATTAAGGCATGAGCCACTGCACCTGGCCCTATTTTTTTTTTTTTTGAGACGGAGTCTTACTCTGTTGTCCAAGCTGCAGTGCAACCTCTGCCTCCCGGGTTCAAGTGATTCTCCTGCCTCAGCCTCCTGAGTAGCTGGGATTACAGGTGCCTGCCACCATACCTAGCTAATTTTTGTATTTTTAGTAGAGACAGGGTTTCACCATGTTGGTCAGGCTGGTCTCAAACTCCTGACCTCAGTTAATCCACCCACCTCGGCCTCCCAGAGTGCTGGGATTACAGGCGTGAGCCACCGTTGCCGGCCCTATTTTGTATTTTTTATAGAGACAAGGTCTCGCTATGTTGCCCAGGCTTGTCTCAAATGACTGAACTAAAGCAATTCCCCTGCCTCA
Source organism: Macaca nemestrina (assembly GCF_043159975.1). Classification (NCBI taxonomy): domain Eukaryota; kingdom Metazoa; phylum Chordata; class Mammalia; order Primates; family Cercopithecidae; genus Macaca; species Macaca nemestrina. The sequence goes on along the minus strand of NC_092130.1, from coordinate 105,813,924 downwards.
GCCTTCCAAAGTGCTGGGATTACAGGCATGTACCACCATACTGGGCCAAAGATGAATTAATCTTCTCCTCCCAAGCACACTCAAATAAAATTGTCCATAATTTCACCCCCCAGAAATAGTCACTGTTAACATATTGGAGCACATCCTTTCATTCTTATCTTCCTCATTTGTTTTAGTCTGCTTTGTGTTGCCATAAAGGAGTGCCTGAGGCTTGGTAATTTATGAAGAAAAGAGGTTTATTTGGTTCACAGCTTTGCAGGCTGCACAAGAAGCATGGCGCCAACATCTGTGTGTGATGAGGCCTCAGGCTGCCTCCACTCACGGCAGAAGGTAAAGGGGAGCTGGTGTGGAGAGTCCACATGGTAAGAGGAAGCAAGAGAGCAAGGGGGAAGTGCCAGGCTTGTTTAAACAACCAGCTCTCTGGGGAACCCACAGAGCAAGAACTCACTCTTCCCCTTCCCAGGGAGGGCATGAATCTACTCATGGTGAATCTGCCCCATGACCCGCACACCTCCCGTTAGGCCCCATCCCCAACATTGGGGATGAAATTTCAGCTAAGGTTTGGGGGGATAAACACCCAAACTCTAACAACATGTTTACATTTATACAAACATTAATACACTTAAAGAAAGAGTTTTGGCATTTACAAAAGTGAAATTGTATAGTACATTGTGTTTTGTGTTTTAATTAAGAATTACTAAAACTAATTTTGTATTATTCTGTTTTTATTCTCCTTGGCTAAAACTAGATCATGTGATTTTTCTGAATTCTGAGTCTTTGTTTTCTATTTATTTCATTCCATTGTAGTATCATTGCTTTAGTTATGATGTTCATACTGTATGGTGGAAAGAGGAGGGAATGGGAGATAGGTGTGTGGCCTCAGGTAAGTCACTTAACTCTTCCATGCAGCGGAATCACATGAGATAAAAGTATCTCAAATCATACTGTAAACCATAAAACTCAATGAAATTCCCTACATTTAGCTTTACAGTTTCTGTTTTGCTAATGTTACTGATACATTTTCATTAACAGAAGTATGCTTCATTATTAATACCTGATGGCCTGAGTGTTTATCACATCATCGGGCCTTCTTTGGATGTTTGTACATACCGGTACAGTCTACTAGATCCATGATGGCATTCACATGTTCACATGACATTCCCATTTCAATTGATTCACTTGACCACAGCCACAACTTCATATGCCAGCATGAAGAGGAAAGAGAGGAGAAGGCTGGGAAACAGAATAAAGATTTGGCACCACCCAGACTCCGTGGCTCACACCTGTAAGCATGTTATGACACTTTGAGAGGCTGAGGCAGGAGGATCACTTGAGCTCAGGAGTTCATGACCAGCCTGGGCAACAATAAGGAGACCTCATTTCTTCTAAAAACTAAAAAACAGTGGAGTGTGGTGGCACATGCTGAAACCCCATCTCTACCAAAAATACGAAAATTAGCCGGGCATGTGGCATATGTCTGTGGCATATGAGGCTGGCATATGAGGCTGAGGGGGTAGGATTGCTTGAGCACAGGAGGCAGAGGTGGCAGTGAGCTGAGATGGTGCCAGTGAACTGTAGCCTGGGCAGCAGAGTGAGACCCCCGTGGCAAATAAATAAATAAATAAATAATTGACACCTTACTTTCTTCTTTAAAGTCCCCCAAATATAAGTAGCTTATCAGGCACTCTACCTCCAGGCATGTATTTAAAAACTTAATTCTATTTACCCTGTAATTTGTTTAATAGATAACCCCACCACTTAAAGGTTATGGAGGAACTGAAGTTATTGCAAGATATTACACCCATAATAGGCATTTACCAAGACAGTTTGAATTGTAAGTGGTATACAAGGTGTTGATCTTTTTGCACAAAGCACCCTTTTATGCTATCAATAAACAATAAATATCTGTAATAATCAGTTATGGGGAAATTTGGGTAGGAGGATTTATCTGTTGAGGTTCTTAGTTCTAAACCACAGAAACCAAAGTTGGTTGATTTAAGAAGAGGAATGTAAAGCTGGGCGCAGTGACTCATGCCTGTAATCCCAGCACTTTGGGACGCCGAGGCGGGTGGATCACGAGGTCAGATCGAGACCATCCTGGCTAACATGGTGAAACCCCGTCTCTACTAAAAAATACAAAAAATTAGCTGGGCGTGGTGGCGGGCGCCTGCAGTCCCAGCTACTGGGGAGGCTGAGGCAGGAGAATGGCGTGAACCCGGGAGGCGGAGCTTGCAGTGAGCAGAGATCGCGCCACTGCACTCCAGCCTGGAAAACAGAGCGAAACTCCGTCTCAAAAAAAAAAGAAAAAGGAATGTATTTATTTATTTATTTATCTTTTGAGACAGAGTCTCTCACTCTGTCACCCAGGCTGGAGTGCAGTGGTGCGATCTTGGCTCACTGCAGCCTTTGCCTCCCAGGTCCAAGCGATTCTCTTCCTTCAGCCTCCCAAGTAGCTGGGACCACAGGCGTGTGCCACCATGTCCGGTTAATTTTTGTATTTTTAATAGAGACGGGGTTTCACCATGTTGGCCAGGCTGCTCTTGAACTCCTGGCCTCAAGTGATCTGCCAGCCTCGGACTCCCAAAGTGCTGGGATTACAGGCCTGAGTCGCTGCATCCAGGCAAGAGGAATTTATTAACACACATCATAGAGCTTACAGAATTGCTGGGAGAGCTGGAGTTCTGAGTTGGGGACTATGCAGCAGGTGCAATGTCCAAAATCATACCTAAAAGGCCCTCTGATGAAAACAGCTCCCCTGCTCCTGCTACCCAGTATGCCAAGTGCTTCACCAAGCCTCCTGTCTCCCTCGGATCCTGGAAGCCCCCAAGACTCAGCTTCCGAGTGATCCAATGTGAGACATGGCTTGGTGGGATGGAGGTCAGGTGCCATGCTCCGGTTGCAAGGGAGGCTCAGGGAGCAAGGGCCTCTATAGCTTCAGTTACTAGGCGGGGCTTCCCATCGGCTTCATCAGTAGGGAACTCCCCAAAAGGATGACGGGATTTCTATGCTGACAGCCAAAAAGAATAACCAATATCTCCTACAGAATACTAGTTGTCCTAACTATGAGTGTAGGTGGGGATTATCTTATTCATTTATGAATGGGTCAGATATATAAATGACAGCCACTGCCAGAACATCCCCAAATTGAAAGCTTCCAGGGCTGAGAGGAAAGGCAGAAAGGGTCCCCCCTGATGTCATAGATACAGAAGATGTGTTTCTGGCCTCCAGCTTTGAGATTCAGAAAACATTATCACCCCAAAAGCATTGCAGTACAGTAATTTCTCAGCCTCTCCAGTTTAGGAGAGGCTGTAATCTCAGCACTTTGGAAGGCTGAGGCAGGCAGATCACTTGAGCTCAGGAGCTCAAGAACAGCCTGCACAACATGGTGAAACCCCCTGTCAACAACAACAAGAAATTAGCCAGACATGATGGACACACGTGTAGTCTCAGCTACCTGGGGATCTGAGGTGGAGGATCGCTTGAGCCCAGGAGGTTGAGGCTGTGATGAGCCATTCATGCCACTGCACTCCATCCTGGGTGACAAAGCAAGACGCTGTCTCAAAAATTAAAAAATCTTCCTATTATATGCTCTTATACACCTGTACTTCTCATTAAAATGAGTACAATTGTTTGCCAAAATACATACACAAGAATGTTCATAGTAGCTATACTCATGATAACCCCAAATGGGCAATAAGCCAGATGTCCATCAATAGCAGAGTGGTAGAAAGGATAAATAAATTCTGGTAAAGCCACATTGTGGAATACTACAGAGCAATAAAAAAGAATGAACTGCAGTTAAATGTAAACTATGACATCATGTTTTGTCTTAAACATAATCTGGTTAGAACAAAAGCTAGACAAATGCATTTTGGCTGGGCTCAGTGGCTCACACCTGTAATCCCAATGCTTTGGGAGGCAAGGGAGGAAGATTGCTTGAGACCAAGAGTTTGAAACCAGCCTGAGCAACATAGCCAGACCCTGTCTCTACAAAAATAAAATAAAATAATTAGCTGGGTGTGGTGGCGCCTTGTCTGCTACTGCGGAGGCTGAACTACTGGGGAGCTACTGGGGAGTCCTAGCTACTGGGGAGGCTGAGGCAAGAGGATCACTTGAGCCCAGTAGTGTAAGGTTGCAGTGAGCCAAGATTGTGCCACTGCACTCCAGCCTGGGCGACACAGCCAGACTGTCTCAGAAAAACAAAAACAAAAACAATGAAAAAAGAGAAAGTGTTCCATTTATATAAAACCCCATATAGGTAAAATTAAGTGATAGCGATTTGCGTCAGAATAGAGGTTGCTTTGGAAGAGCAAGTATGAACTGGGAAGCTGCATGACGGAGCCTCTAGGGCTCTATACTGCTTTGGATGGAAGTCACATGGATGCATACTTTTTTATTTTTATTTTTTGAGAGGGGTGTCTCACTCTTTTGTGCAGGCTGGGAGTGTAGTGGTGCCATTATGGTTCACTGCAGCCTCAACCTCCTGGGCTCAAGTGATCCTCCTGCCTCAGCCTCCCAAGTAGCTGAGACCACAGGTGCATGCCACCATGCCCAGCTACGGGATGTATACATATGAAACATGGTAGAACTCTATCCTTGAGATGCATCCTTGTGCACTTAACATGTGCCTGTTATATATCAATTACAAAGTATTTTATTAGTGTTTTAAACAGAATATGAGTTATTAAGCAAATAATTATTGAATATGTATTTTAAAACATTCTCTTTATATAAGAAACCTATTGAATGATTAAAGATATGTTTTAATACCTCATATTAAGGAAAATATATTTAAGCATTATAAATTTATATGTTAATCAAGTAACTTGTGCTTCAAATGCTATTTGGAGCATTTGAAGTATTTTTCTATTACTTCAGGATCCTACTTTTCTGGAATATATATGCTGTCTTTAAAAATAATTAAATTTTAGGTGGGCCACCGTGACTCATGCCTGTATTCCCAGCCCTTGGGGAGGCTGAGACAGGCAGATCACTTGATCTCAGGAGTTCGAGACCAGCCTGGGCAACATGGTAAAACTCTGTCTCTACAAAAAATACAAAAATTAGCCAGGCGTGGTGGCGTGTGCTTATAGTCCCAGCTACTTGGGAGGCTGAGGTAGGAAGATCACTTGAGCCTGGGAGGCAGAAGTTGCAGTGAGCTGAGATCGCAGCACTGCACTCCAGCCTGGGCAACAGACAGAGGAGACCCTGTCTCAAAAAAAAAAAAAAAAAAAAAAGACATTGAGAAAAATAAACTCCATCTTCTATGTTCAAATAAAAACATTTATTTTTTTGTTTGTTCACTTAATTTGTTTTCTTTTTCCTTATTTTCCTATTTTTCTACTTTTTTTACCCAAGCATTTGACATGCACAATGAACACATTTATAAATGTCCATATTTATGAAAGACATTGAGTCATCTTATTAAAACAATAAACTGAGTTAATCTTAAATAAAAAGATTTTGCTAGATCAAATAGGTTTTGTTTATATTTTAACACTCGTCAGGTGGTGGCTCATGCCCTTAATCCCAGCACTTTGGGAGGCTGAGGTGGGCGGGTCGCTTGAGGCCAGGAGTTCAAGACCAGCCTGGGCAAAGTAAGAAGATTCTGTCTCTACAAAAAAAAAAAGTTAGCTGTGTGTGGTTGCATGCGCCTGTAGTCCCAGCTGCTTGAGGGGCTGAAGTGGGAGGTTCACTTGAGCTCAAGAGGTTGAGGTTGCCTTGAGCCGTGATTGTGCCACTTCCCTCCAGCCTGGGCAACAGAGTGAGACCCTGTCTCAAATAAATAAATAAATAAATAAATAAATAAATAAATAAAACTACATTTGATTTATTTTGTTTTAAAATAGTTATTTTAGTCAGGTGCGGTGGTTCATGCCTGTAATCCCAGCACTTTGGGAGGCCGAGGCAGGTGGATCACGATGTCAGGAGTTCAAGACCAGCCTGGCCAACAAAGTGAAACCTCGTCTCTACTAAAAAATAGAAAAATCAGCCGGGCATGGTGGCACGCACCTGTAATCTCAGCTACTCGGGAGGCTGGCAAAAGAATTACTTGAACCTGGTAGGCAGAGGTTGCAGTGAGCCGAGATTGCACCATTGCACTTCAACCTGCGCAACAGAGCAAGACTCAGTCTTGGGAAAAAAAAAAAGTTATTTTAAAACTCCAACCTCTGATGATAGAATTCAGAATAGGGGTTACCTGTGAGAGATGTTTATTGGCTGGGAAGGAGCATGAGGGAGCTTTCTGGGTACTATACCTTCATCTGGTTCATTGCTTACCAGGATATATACATATTTTAAAATCCATCAAGCTAAGTATTTAAAACTAGTGCCTTTTACTGTACATATATTATACATGTATTTTACCTCAATTTTTTTCTTTCTTTTTTGAGATGGAGTCTCTCTCTGTGGCACAGGCTGGAGTGCACTGGCGCGATCTCGCCTCACTGCAACCTCCTCCTCCAGAGTTCAAGTGACTCTCCTGCCTCAGCCTCCCGAGTAGCTGGGATCATAGGCATGTGTCACCATGCCGGGCTAATTTTTGTATTTTTAGTAGTGACGGGGTTTCACCATATTGGTCAGGCTGGTCTCGAATTCCTAGCCTCAAGTGATCCACCCACCTCGGCCTCCCAAAGTATTGGGATTACAAGTGTGGACCACTGTGCCCGGACAGGTTCTTGCTCTGTCTCCCAAGCTGGAGTGCAGTCATGTGATCTCAACTCACTGCATCCTCTGCTTCCCAGGCTCAAGCAGCCCTCCAGCCTCAGACTCTGGAGCAGCTGGGCAGCTGGGCACCTGGGACCACAGGAGCAAGTTACCACGCCCAGCTAATTTTTTTTTTTTTTTAAGAGATAGGGTTTCCATGTTGCCCAGGCTGGTATATATCAATGGTTTTTTTGTTTTGTTTTGTTTTGCTTGTTTGTTTTTTTCTGAGACGGAGTTTTGCACTGTTGCCTGGGCTGGAGTGCGATGGCACGATCTCAGCTCACTGCAACCTCTGCCTCCCGGGTTCAAGTGATTCTCCTGCCTCAGCCTCCCAAGTAGCTGGGATTACAGGCGCCCGCCACCACGCCTGGCTAATTTTTTGTATTTTTAGTAGAGACAGGGTTTCACTATGTTGGCCAGGCTGGTCTCGAACTCCTTGGCCTCCCAAGTGCTGGGGTTACAGGTGTGAGCCACCATGCTTGGGCCTCAATTTCTAAGTTTTACTGTATACATGTTTGAACAAAAGTATGTTCCCAGTGTTTGTTTTTTTAAGTAATTTTGTTGTTGTTTTTTGGGGGTTTGTTTTTGTTTTTGTTTTTGGTTTTGGTTTGTTTTGTTTTTGAGACACCGTCTCACTCCCTCACCTGGGCTGGAGTGCAGGAGTGTGATCTCGGCTCACTGCAACTTCTGTCTCCTGTGTTCAAGTGATTCTCCTGCCTCAGCCTCCTGAGTAGCTGAGATTACAGGTGTGAGCCACCACACCCGGCTAATTTTTGTATTTTTAGTAGAGATGAGGTTTCACCATGTTGGCCAGGCTGTAGTCGAACTCCTGATCTCAGGTCATCCACCTACCTCAGCCTCCCAAAGTGCTGGGATTACAGGCATGAGCCACCACGCCCAGCCAAAGAAAATGTAAATTTAAGAATACAATCCTTTCATAAATTGGGAACTGCCTGTAGTGTTCTAGTGATCTTTGGAAAACATTCACAAAGCTCTGGAGAAACAAAAATCTTACAACTATTGGCTTCATGAGCCATATTTGAAACCCAAGCCTGTGTGTGTGTGTGTGTGTGTGTGTGTGTGTGTGTGTGTGTGTGTATGAGTTTAAGCCAAATCCCACATCTAAGATGGTAGATAAAACCATTTTGTCCCCTTTTCCCCTATGAGTGGTTCTAAAGCAAAAAGTCTGCAAGTGAATGGGCCTAAAGATGATTTATACCTGTTTAAATGCTTTTATTCAACATCATTGGATTCAAGCCTATGAGTTCCCTTTGTGTATAGGGCAGGAGGCTGAAGGGTGTATGACAGGTGGGGAAAATGCTGTTAGTTAATGTGTGAACAATAGTTGCCCTTCCCAATTTAAATCTTGTTTGTGACCAGTAAGCCTGCCAGTGTTAATATTCAAGGGTACTCTGGGGATTGCTATTGCCAAAGGGCAAAGCCAAGTTAAAAGACAAAGTTACTCAGAACTAGCTTCCCAAGTATTTGGAAGGTACATGTCATGTGATATAGCTGACCAGATGCAACAATGCGGTGGAAACTGCCACTGTTCATAGAGTTTATAGTGATACCCAGGATTTTCTTAGAAACCCTCAGGGTTGGCCGGGCACGGTGGCTCACTCCTGTAATCCCAGCACTTTGGGAGGCCGAGGCGGGCGGATCACAAGGTCAGGAGATCGAGACCATTCTGGCTAACATGGTGAAACCCCGTCTCTACTGAAAATACAAAAAAATTAGCCGGGTGTGGTGGGGGGTGCCTGTAGTCCCAGCTACTCGGGAGGCTGAGGCAGGAGAATGGAGTGAACCCAGGAGGCAGAGCTTGCAGTGAGCCGAGATCGCGCCACTGCACTCCAGCCTGGGCAACAGAGCAAGACTCCATTTCAAAAAAAAAAGAAAAAGAAACCCTCAGGGCTAAGGGTTTGAAATTAGAGAATATGAGAGATTACATACTATAAGAACATTATTGCAGGTGTTTGATGTCAATGTGCCAAATGTCTGTGAGTAACTCATGAGTCACTTTCAGAGAGTCACTCTTTCCCTACAGTTCCTTGATTCCCGCCTATTCTCAAGAGGAGGAATTGGTACTGAATGACTGTACTGTAGAAAGTCCTCTTCCTCTTTGTGACATTCCCGCCAGCAATGCATGCGGGCTCCAATTTCTCCACATCCTTGCCAACGCTTGTTATTTTCTCTTTCTCTCTTTTAATAAATAGCCATACTGCCAGGCGCGGCGGCTCAGCGGCTCATGCCTATAATCCCAACACTCTGGGAGGCCGAGGTACGCGGATCACTCGAGGTAAGGAGTTTGAGACCAGCCTGGTCAACACGGTGAAACCTCGTCTCTACTAAAAACACTAAATTAGCTGGGCATGGTGGTGCATGCCTGTAATCCCAACTTCTCAGGAGGCTGAGGCAGGAGAATCACTTGAACCTGGGAGGTGGAGGTTGCAGTGAGCTGAGATTGTGCCACTGCATTCCAGCCTGGGCTACAGAGTGAAACCCTCCCATAAAAACAAACAAACAAAAACCACACAAATAAAATAAAATAAAATATGATGACCCCTAACAGAAAGGTGTTTCTAGGCTGGACTTGGTGGCTGATGCCTGTAATCCTAGCACTTTGGGAGGTGAGGTGGGTGGATCACGAGGTCAGGAGTTTGAGACCAGCCTGGCCAACATGATGAAATCTTGTCTCTACTAAAAACAGAAAAATTAGCCAGGCGTGGTGGCAAGCACCTGTAATCCCAGCTACTCAGGAAGCTGAAGCAGGAGAATCGTTTGAACCCGGGAGGCAGAGGTTATAGTGAGCTGCAATCGCACCATTGCACTCTAGCCTGGGACTCATACTGAGACTAAGTCCCAAACAAACAAACAAAAGGTGTTTCTATAAAAATCAAGTTAATTGTTAAAAGACTCAAAATGATGTTGCTTTGGAAAAAAAAATTGTTGGCTAGGTGGGATGGCTCATGCCTGTAATCTCAACACTTTTGGAGGCTGAGGCTGAAGGATCCTGTGAGCCCAGGAGTTTGAGACCAGCCCGGGCAGCATGGCAACACCCCTTCTCTATGAAAAAATCAAAAATTAGCCAGGCGTGGTGGCACACACCTGTGGTCCCAGCTACTCAGGAGCCTGAGGTGGGAGGATCACTTCAGCCCAGAAGGTTGAGACTGCAGTGAGCCATGTTTGCACCACTGCACTGCAGCCTGGGTAACAAAGCGAGACCCTGTCTCTAAAAAAAATTAATTAATTAAAAATGAAAAATGAAAAAAATTTAAGACAAACTATGGCATTCATATGTCACTTTTTGATGTTCAGCTTTAATCTACTTTTTCGAATTGACATTCTAATTACTGATCCCAGCTGTGTCAGGTAAGAGAGCAACAATCTGTTGACTTCAAAATTATCTTACCTGAACAATAGGAGGTAACTTACTTAGGATGAACTTACTTAGGAGCTGGAAGATTTATTTTAATTATGACCCCACACAAAATCTTCAAGACAACAAAACTTTAAGATAAGACTTTCTAATATATTAGGTAACAGAGTACACTTAAATGAGACATTTGTTTATGTTTATTTTTATTTATTATTATTTATTATTATTATTTTTTTATTTTTTAATTTTTTTTTGAGACGGAGTCTTGCTCTGTCGCCGAGACTGGAGTGCAGTGGCCGGATCTCGGCTCACTGCAAGCTCCGCCTCCCGGGTTTACGCCATTCTCCTGCCTCAGCCTCCCGAGTAGCTGGGACTACAGGCACCCGCCACCTCGCCCGGCTATTTTTTTGTATTTTTTTACTAGAGACGGGGTTTCACCGGGTTAGCCAGGATGGTCTCGATCTCCTGACCTCGTGATCCGCCCGCCTCGGCCTCCCAAAGTGCTGGGATTACAGGCTTGAGCCACCGCGCCCGGCCATATTATTATTATTTTTTGACCAGGTCTCACTCTGTCACCCAAAGGCTGGAGTGCAGTGGCTTGATCTCGGCTCACTGCAGCCTCTACCTCCTGGGTTCAAGCAATTCTCCCACCTAAGCCTCCCAAGTAGCTGGGATTACAGGGGCCTGCCACCACACCTGGCTAATTTTTGTATTTTTAGTAGAGACAGGGTTTCACCATGTTGGGAAGGCTAGTCTTGAACTCCTGGCCTCAGGTGATCCACCCACCTTGGCCTCCCAAAGTGCTGAGATTACAGGCATGAGCCACTGCACCCTGTACTATTTTTATTTTTATTTTTTTATGTTTATTTTTATTTTTATTTTTTTATTTTATTTATTTATTTTTTTTTTTGAGACGGAGTCATGCTCTGTCGCCCAGGCTGGAGTGCAGTGGCCGGATCTCAGCTCACTGCAAGCTCCGCCTCCCGGGTACACGCCATTCTCCTGCCTCAGCCTCCCAAGTAGCTGGGACTACAGGCGCCCGCCACTTCGCCCGGCTAGTTTTTTGTATTTTTTAGTAGAGACAGGGTTTCACCGTGTTAGCCAGGATGGTCTCGATCTCCTGACCTCATGATCCGCCCGTCTCGGCCTCCCAAAGTGCTGGGATTACAGGCTTGAGCCACCGCGCCCGGCCTATTTTTATTTTTTGAGACAGAGTTTCGCTCTTGTCGTCCAGGCTGGAGTGCAATGCTATGATCTCAGCTCACCGCAACCTCTGCCTTCCAGGTTCAAGCGATTCTCCTGCCTCAGCCTCCTGAGTAGCTGCGATTATGGGCATGTGCTACCACACCTGGCTAATTTTGTATTTTTAGTAGAGACAGGGTTTCTTCATGTTGGTCAGGCTGGTCTCGAACTCCAGAACTCAGGTGATCTGCCCGCTTTGGCCTTATTTTTATTTTTTTAGAGACAGAGTCTGACTCTGTCACCCAGGCTGGAGCACAGTGGTGTGATCGTAGCTCACCACAGCCTTGAACTCCTGGGGTTAAAGTGATCCTCCCGCCTCGTTCTCCCAAAGTGCTGGTATTACAGGCATGAACCACCATGCCTGGTTGCAGTCTTATCTGGTCTTTTTTTTTCAGAAATGTTCTGACCATTCCATTCTACTATACCCTCTTGGGAATTCTCTCTCGCCAGGATTTAAGGCACTATCAAGGTCTGTCAATCCTGAGATGAGCTATGTAAAAGTATTTAAGAAAGGATAGGGCCGGGTACAGTGGCTCACGCCTGTAACCCCCCACTTTGGGAGGCTGAGGTGGGTGGATCACGAGGTCAAGAGATCGAGACAATCCTGACCAACATGGTGAAACCCCGTCTCTACTAAAAATACAAAAAATTAGCCAGGCATGGTGGCGGGCACCTGTAGTCCCAGCTACTCAGGAGGCTGAGGCAGGAGAATCATTTAACCCGGGAGGCGGAGGTTGCAGTGACCTGAGATCACACCACTGCACTCCAGCCTGGGCGACAGAGCGAGACTCCGTCTCAAAAAAAAAAAAAAAAAAGAAAGAAAGAAAAAGAAAGGATAAGGACTAAGGACTATATACACGTAAAAGTATAGTACTTCTTTCTCTTTCTCGTTCTCATTTTCTCTCTCTTTCTCTCTTTCTTTCTCTTTCTTTCTTCCTTTCTCTCTCTCTCTCTCTCTGTCTCTCTTTCTCTCTTTCTTTCTTTCACAGGATCTTGCTCTGTTGCCCAGGCTGGAGGGCAGTGGTGAGATCATGGCTCACTGCAACCTGGAACTCCTGGGCTGAAGTGATCCTTCTGCCTCCTGCCTCAGCCTCCAGAGTACCTGGGACTACAGGCTTGCTCTACCATATCTGGCTTTTATATATATATATATATATAAAATATATATATATATATAAAATATATATATATAAAATATATATATATAAAAAATATATATATAAAATATATATATATAAAATATATATATATATAAAATATATATATATAAAATATATATATATATATATCTTTTTTGAGATGGAGTCTTGCTCTGTTGCCCAGGCTGGAGTGCAGTGGTATGATCTCGGCTCACTGCAATCTCCACCTCCTGGGTTCAAGCAATTCTCCTGTCTCAGCCTTCCAAGTAGCTGGGATTATAGGCGCACGCCACCATGCCCAGCTAATTTTTGTATTTTTAGTAGAGATGGGGGATTCCACCATGTTGGTCAGGCTGGTCTTGAACTCCTGACCTCGTGATCCGCCCGTCTCGGCCTCCCAAAGTGCTGGGATTACAGACTTGAGCCACCGCGCCCGGCCTGGCTGATATTTTTTAAACATTTTTTGTAGAGCGAGGTCTTGCTATGCTGTCCATGCTGGTCTCAAGCTCTTGGCTCAAGCAAACCTCCTGCCTTGGCCTCCCATAAATGCAGGAATTACAGGTGTGAGACAGTGTGCCCTGCCTTAATATTTCTTGTGTTGTTATTTAAATGTAAATATTCCCTTGTCTTTAACTCAGCAGAAAATTCCTCAACAGCCAAAAATGCTTTTTAAATTTTTAAATTTTAAATTTTATTTTAATAAATAAATAAATAATACAAATTTTAAAAATTTTAAAATTTTAAAGAGCACTTTATAAATCTCAAACTGTCCTGGTCCTCACAGTCTTTCCAACTTGGCTGAAGATAGCTCTGCTTTTGCTGAGAAAATGTAGGTCACTTACCTCTCTCTCAAAGGATCTGTGGAGCCATCCCTCCCTCTCCTCTTACATCCTCTACTCCCTCTCCTCACATTGTACACTCAGATTTCAAAACCTTGGAGGAAGCACCTCCCTCATCCTTCTCAGGGTTAGCTTTATGTTCTCCGACTGCACCTCCCAAGGGGCAGCCCACTGATTCCAAATTGGAAGTCCTTTCCGTGGTTCTTAAGAACAAATGCAGGAGTGAAACCTCGTCTCTACTAAAAATAGAAAAATTAGCCAGGCATGGTGGTGGGCGCCTGTAGTCCCAGCTACTCAGGAGGCTGAGGCAGGAGAATTGCTTGAACCTAGGAGGCGGAGGTTACAGTGAGCTGAGATGGTGCCACTGCACTCTAGTCTGGGCGACAGAGCGAGACACCATCTCAAAAAAAAAAAGAAAAGAAAAGTTGAGCTACTGGTAACTACGTAAAGCTCCCACTACGCAAATACCTACATCCTTGGGATTCCTCAACTTTCTAGTTAGATAGGTTTGTTATCAACAAAGATAGGTTTGTTATCAGCACTTTATGTGTTGACTCAGACAGTTCGTTAGGTATTAGGTTGGCTTAGTCTTTCCTTTAACATGTCAATTATTAGTTTAACTTCATTATTATCAATTTGGTGTTTCCTTTAGCCAACTGTATAGTTTCTGCAATGCTCATCTGCGTAAGCATTTTTTTTTTTTTGGCATGGAGTCTCGCTCTGTCGCTCAGTCTGAAGTACAGTGACACGATCTCGGCTCACTGCAACCTCCGCCTCCTGGGTTCAAGCAATTCTCCTGCCTCAGCCTCCTGAGTAGCTGGGATTACAGGTGTGCACCACCACACCCAGTTAATTTTTGTATTTTTAGTAGAGATGGGGTTTCTCCATATTGGTCAGGTTGGTCTCGAACTCCTGACCTGAGGTGATACACCTGCCTCAGCCTCCCAAAGTGCTGGGATTACAGGCGTGAGCACTAGGCCCAGCCAAGTAGGCTTTTTAAGCCATAATTTTCAAGGAATTAGACTTCAAGATGTGTATAGTTTGATATTCTTTTTTTTTTTTTTTTTTTTTGAGACAGACTCTTGCTCTCACCCAGACTGGAGTTCAGTGATGTGATCTCAGCTCACTGCAACCTCTGCCTCCCGGGTTCAAGTGATTCTCCCTCCTCAGCCTCCTGAGTAACTGGGATGACAGGCGCCTACCACCAGGCTGGTCTCGAACTCCTGACTTCAGGTGGTCCGCCCGCATCGGCCTCCCAAAGTGTTGGGATTACAGGTGTAAACCACCACGCCCAGCTGGTTTGATATTCTAATAGGATTCTTCTATATATATATTGCTAAATCAGAGGTTTCTATAATTTCCTAAAAATATGCTTGCACTAGGACATTTCATTGGTTATGTGCTTCTCATGAATTTGCGCTATTTATATAACATGGACGCTAGATAGTTGTAATGAAATGACTGGGTATTTATTTATTTATTTATTTATTTATTTTTGAGAGGGAGTCTTGCTCTGTCACCCAGGCTGGAGTGCAGTGGCGCAATCTTGGTTCACTGTAGCCTCTGCCTCCTGGGTTCAAGTGATTCTTCTGCCTCAGTCTCCCAAGTAGCTGGCATTACAGGCATATGCCACCACACCTGTCTAATTTGTGTATTTTTTGTGGAGACGGGGTTTCACCATATTGGCCAGGCTGGTCTCAAACTCCTGACCTCAAGTGATCCGATCCACCGGCCTTGGCCTTCCAAAGTGCTGGGATTACAGGCGTGAGTCACTGCGCCCAGCCAATGACTGGGTTATTTTTAAATGTATAAGGCACTTTGTACAACATAACACCATGTGGACAAGCTCATATTCTTTTATGAAGTAAATATCAAGTGATTGTATATTTTGTATCCAGCAACATATCCACCCCAATTTGTTTATGGGTCAAAATGTATCAATTGTATCCCTAGTGTACATCGTGGTATCATATTGTGATATGGCATTGAGAATATGTTTATTGTTTTGCTAAAAATATATAGCTATTTTCAACAAGGGTACCATTCAATGGAGACAGACAGTTTTTTTCAACAAATAATGTTGGGAATATTGGATATCCACATTCAAGAAAATAAAATTGGACCCTTACCTTACACCATGTGGTGGTTAATTTTATGTGTTAAACTTGACTGGACATAGGGATGCCCAGATAGCTGGCATCATGTCTGGATGTGTCTGTGAGGGCGTTTCTAGAAGAGATTAGCATTTGAATCAAACTGAGTAAAGATCACCCTCACCTGTGTGAATGAGCATCTTCCCATCGTTGAGAACCTGGATAGAACACAAAGGCAGAGGAAGGGCAAACTTGCTCTTCTTTCTGGAAGTGGGATATCCATCTTCTCCTGCCCTTGGACATTAAAGCTCCAGGTTCTCAGGCCTTCAGACTCAGATTGAATTATACCACTGGCTTTCCTGGTTCTCCAGCTGCAGCCCACAGACACCACACTCTGGGACTTCATGACCTCTCTGTTTGCATGAGCCAACTGCCATAATAGATCCCCTCTTACTTATCTATGTATATCCTGGGGAGAGTGAAGTATATGCATAGGTTTCTAACTGAGAAGAAAACAAGAGGCTATGTTTCTGCACGAATGTTTTATTCATGTGGGTGGGGCTCTGCTGAGCTGGCTTTTATAACTTAAAACCTTTTCACTGGGAGGACAATGCCAAAGTCTAGCAGAAGCAAGCTTCAGAAAGAACAACAGCTCCAACCCCACCCGTTTTTCCATTTAAGGGAAAAATTAGCTTCTCTGAGACCTCTCCACCCTCCTCTTTGAGTATTTGGATGGGATTAAGACAGTCATTCAGGGAAAAGGGGCATCTCAGAGCTTGGAAGAGAGGAGGCACAGTCAGCTGCCACAAGCCAGTTGAAAATAAAACAAGAGATTTCATGACAGACGGAAGAGCCTGGTGGCTGGATTTGGTAGGTTATATCCCTGGAAATTCAGAGCTGCAAATTAGAGCCATGGACTCTTCCCTCTTCCTTCTTCCTGGATTAAAAATAATAATAGACTGACTATCCTGGCTAACACGGTGAAACCCCGTCTGTACTAAAAATACAAAAAATTAGCTGGGTGTGGTGGCGGGCGCCTGTAGTCCCAGCTACTTGGGAGGCTGAGGCAGGAGAATGGCGTGAACCCGGGAGGCGGAGCTTGCAGTGAGCCGAGATTGCACCACTGCACTCTAGCCTGGGCGACAGAGCGAGACTCTGTCTCAAAAAAAAAAAAAAAAAAATGTTGAAAACAAAAAAAGGAAGTGGCTAGGCACAGTAGCTCAAGACTATAATCCCAACACTTTGGAAGGCAGAGGCAGGGGAGCCACTTAAGCCCAGGAGTTCAAGACCAGTCTGGCCGACATAGGGAGCCAGTGTCTTTACAAAAAATTTTTAAAAATTGGCTGGGCGTGGTGAGGTGCACCTGTGGTCCCAGCTACTTGGGAGGCTAAGGTGAGAGGATCACTTGAGCCCAGGAGGTTGAGGCTGCAGTGAGCCGTGATTGCACCATTGCATTCCAGCCTGGATGACAGAACAAGACTTTGTCTCAGAAAAGAAAAAAAGAAAAGAAAAGGAAGTAACATCCTTCCTGGTCTTTTGAACTGGTGGGCCACCCCTCCAATGCACACCACCTTAGCCCCTCAGAAAAGAAAGGTGAGCAACATAACAAAGTTTGGTTTCTTTGTTGTTTTTTGTTTTGAGACAAGGTCTTCCTCTGTCACCCAGGGTGGAGTACAGTGGCATGAACACAGCTCACTGCACCCTGGACCTCCTGAGCTCAAGCAATCCTCCTGCCTCAGTCTCCCCAGTAGCTGGGCTCACAGGCATGTGCCAACACACCCACCTTATTTTTAATGATTTTTTTTTTTTTTTTGAGAGGGAGTCTTGCTCTGTCACCCAGGCTGGAATGCAGTGGTGCGATCTTGGCTCACTGCAAGCTCCGCCTCCCGGGTTCACGCCATTCTCCCACCTCAGCCTTCCAAGTAGCTGGGACTACAGGCGCCCGCCACCACGCCCAGCAAATTTTGTCTTTTTTTTTTTTTTTTTTTTTAGTAGAGATGGGGTTTCACCGTGTTAGCCAGGATGGTCTCGATCTCCTGACCTTGTGATCTGCCCGCCTCAGCCTTCCAAAGTGCTGGGATCACAGATGTGAGCCACTACGCCGGGCCTTGATGATTTTTTTTTTGAGGGGGTTGGGGTCTTGACATGTTGCCCAGGCTAGTCTCAAACTCCTGGGCTCAAGTGATCCTCCACCTCAGCCTCCCAAAGTGTTTATTATTTTATTTAAAGGGCTTATGTGGAGTTGAAATAGCCAAAAACAAAAACAAACAAACAAACAAAGAAAAAGAAAAAAGCTAAAAGGTTTGTTTGGTAAAATTTTAAGTAGTTTTCCTTCCTCCTATTCAGAATATATGTTGAATTATTATAATGAGATAACTAGATAAAAATTACTTTCTATAACATTAGATATAACCCCATCCTGACTAACACAGTGAAACCCCGTCTCTACTAAAAATGCAAAAAATTAGCTGGGCGTGGTGGCGGGCGCCTGTAGTCCCAGCTACTCAGGAGGCTGAGGCAGGAGAATGGCATGAACCCGGGAGGCGGAGCTTGCAGTGAGCTGAGATCAAGCCACTGCACTCCAGCCTGGGCGACAGAGCAAGGTTCCGTCTCAAAAAAAAAAAGAATAAAAAGGATATAACCAATCTTTGTGTTGCTGTTTTGAAAAGGTCAGGTTGTGTTAGCATGGTGCTTCAGTTATTTGCGATAGTTATGAAACTATCTCAAAATTCAAATGCTTGTATCTTGTCTTCTAAAGGCTTAGGAAAAATAGACTGCAAACAGGGCAAAGGTTGCAGCATGAAAGTAAATATTTAGATTGCCTCTTAACTCTGCCAGGTGCAATATTCCTGTAAAATAGTGATACCGAAACCAGCTCTGGAGATGGAAAGTAGAATCAGGAGGTTTGTTTTACGATAATGTTAATACCCTGATCCCAAGTATTTGCTTCTGATAACTACTTTCCTATTCTCTTACTCAATATTTATACCTGAATCCCCATTCTCCCAGTTCTCTGAATGGGCTCTCCCATCATATACTCCTAATTTCATTCACATGTCCCACAACAGTTTCACCAAGGATGTGTTCTATTTTCTTCAGAATCTTTTGACTTAGAGGATCTGCGAATGATTCACTGAAGCACTCCCTCCCCACTGCTACAAAACATGTGTGAAACCTGTCTCTTCCATTTTTTTTCTTTCTTTCTTTTTTTTTTTTTTTTTTTTTGAGATGGAGTCTCGCTCTGCCGCCCAGGCTGGAGTGCAGTGGCTGGATCTCAGCTCACTGCAAGCTCTGCCTCCCAGGTTTACGCCATTCTCCTGCCTCAGCCTCCCGAGTAGCTGGGACTACAGGCGCCCGCCACCTCACCTGGCTAGTTTTTTGTATTTTTTTTTTTTAGTAGAGACGGGGTTTCACCGTGTTAGCCAGGATGGTCTCGATCTCCTGACCTTGTGATCCGCCCGTCTCGGCCTCCCAAAGTGCTGGGATTACAGGCTTGAGCCACCACGCCCGGCCCTTTCTCTCTCTCTCTCTTTCTCTTTCTTTTTCTTTCTTTTTCCTTGCTTCCTTCCTTCTTTCTTTCTCTTCTCCCTTCCTTCCTTCCTTTTCTTCCTTCCTTCCTTTCCTTCCCTTCCTTCCTTCCTCCCTCCTTCCTTCCTTCTCTCTGTTTTTCTTTCTCTCTTTCTTTCTTTCTTTCTTTCTTTCCTTCTTTCTTTCTTTCTTTCTTTTTCTTTCTTTCTTTCTCTTTCTCTCTCTCATTTCTTTCTTTCTCTCTCTCTTTCTTCTTTTTTTTTTGAGATGGAGTCTCACTCTGTCTCCCAGGCTGGAGTGCAGTGGTGTGATCTTGGCTCACTGTAACCTCTGCCTCCTGGGTTCAAGCGATTCTCCTACTTCAGCCTCCCAAGTAGCTGGGATTACAGGCACCTGTCACCACACCCAGCAAATTTTTGTATTTTTAGTAGAGACGGGGTTTCACCATGTTGGTCACACTGGTCTCAAACTCCTGACTTCAGATGATCCATCCACCTTGGCCTCCCAAAGTGCTGGGATTACAGGCATGAGCCACCGCCCAGCTGTTTCTGCCATTTTCTACCCAATTTATAGACACCCAGGTTTGGAGTAGAGAGGACAAGTACCAAGCACAAGGCTTGGGTACTGCGTACCCAGAAAACACAGTTGCAGGTCTCAAAGGAGTCTTGGCCTTGTTGCTTAACTTCTATACTTTAAATTTTTTTTTTTTTTTTTTTTTTTTGAGACGGAGTCTTGCTCTGTCGCCCAGGCTGGAGTGCAGTGGCCAGATCTCAGCTCACTGCAAGCTCCGCCTCCCGGGTTCCCGCCATTCTCCTGCCTCAGCCTCCCGAGTAGCTGGGACCACAGGCGCCGCCACCTCGCCCGGCTAATTTTTTGTGTTTTTAGTAGAGACGGGGTTTCGCTGTGTTAGCCAGAATGGTCTCGATCTCCTGACCTTGTGATCCGCCCGTCTCGGCCTCCCAAAGTGCTGGGATTACAGGCTTGAGCCACCGCGCCCGGCCTTACTTTAAATTTTTTTGTGACCTACTTTACTTATCTGGCCAGCCCAACCAGCAGTCCAACAGTAACATCTGTTGCCCTAGATAAACTCCACCATCATTAAGCCCCCTATCAGATTATGTTATTTTCGTATCCAAAGATAATTTAGCTGAGATTATTTTCCGGAATATATATATATATATTTTTTTTTGAGACGGAGTCTCGCTGTGTCGCCCAGGCTGGAGTGCAGTGGCCGGATCTCAGCTCACTGCAAGCTCTGCCTCCCGGGTTTTTATGCCATTCTCCTGCCTCAGCCTCCCGAGTAGCCGGGACTACAGGCGCCCGCCACCTCGCCCGGCTAGTTTTTTGTATTTTTTAGTAGAGACGGGGTTTCACCGTGTTAGCCAGGATGGTCTCGAACTTCTGACCTCGTGATCCACCCGTCTCGGCCTCCCAAAGTGCTGGGATTACAGGCTTGAGCCACCGCGCCCGGCCTCCGGAATATATTTTTACAACTCTTCTGATGAACAAACAGATGGATTTAGCCAAGTTCAAAACTAAATCAAATTCAAAATATATAAAGAACTCCTACAACTGAACAACAAAACGAGCACAGCCCGATATAAAAATGGGCAATGAACAGCTGGGCACGGTGGCTCATGCCTGTAATCCCAGCACTTTGGGAGGCCGAGGCGGGTGGATCATGAGGTCAGGAGATTAAGACCATCCTGGCTAACACAGTGAAACCCCATCTCTACTGAAAATACAAAAAATTAGCCGGGCATGGTGGCGCACACCTGTAGGCCCAGGTACTCAGGAGGCTGAGGCAGGAGAATCGTTTGAACCCGGGAGGCGGTGGCTGCAGTGAGCCGAGATCGTGCCACTGCACTCCAGCCTAGGTGCCAGAGTTAGACTCCATCTCAAAAAAAAAAAAAGGGGGGCAATGGATTACAGGTGCACATGATCATGCCTGACTCATTTTTGTATTTTTGGTAGAGATGGGGTTTCACCATGTTGGCCAGGATGGTTTCGAACTCCTGACTTCAGGTGATCCACCTGCTTTGGCCTCTGCAAGTACTGGGATTATAGGCCTGAGGTATCGCACCAGGCCTGCATCTTATTTTATCATTTAAATAATATTTAATTAAATCATACACACACACACAGTAACAAGTACAAGTGGGAATAACAGGTTTAGGTACAACACAACCATTGCTAACCAGCCAACTCCATTGTTGAGAGCAGAAGTAGTGTCTAGGAAGAGGCCTGCTAGGGTGCTGAGGGCATTGTAAGATACTTAAACTGAGCTTGTATGTTTTAGAATTACCCGATATTTTTTAAATGGCCTCTATTATTATTAAGTAAATAACTATCAAATTTCATAAGATATGAATTATTTGAGGACTGAAACTGTGTTAGAACAGCTTTGGTCTCAAATAACAGAAACTCAAATCAGCTTATGCATACAAGGGAATCTTTTGACTTAGAGAACTGAGAAGTTCAGGAGCTGACTTGGCTTCAGGGTTCCCTCTCAGTCTGTTTCTCTCGTCTTCACTGCTTCTCACAGCATATTTTAGTCTCATGCTCTCAAGTTTAGACTTTCTCTGTGTAACTGTGGAAGATGGCTGGTGTCAGCTCCAGTACATAAGCACATAGTGGGTTAAAGGGAAGTGACTCTCTTCCAGCAACCTTCTATCATGTCTCTGGAAGCCTCTGATAGGCCTTGATTTGGGTTATGTGTCCATCTTTGAACCAATCACCACATCAGATGAGCCAGTCTGGATCTCATATCCACTAATGCGTGGGCAGAACATAATCCCATCAGGACCTCACAGAGTGGAAGAAAGGTAAGTTTTGTTTCGTTTTTGAGATGGAGTCTTGCTCTGTTGCCCAGGCTGGAGTGCAGTGGCGTGATCTTGGCTCACTGCAAGCTCTGCCTCCTGGGTTCATGCCATTCTCCTGCCTCAGCCTCCCGAGTAGCTAGGACTACAGGTGCCTGGCACCATGCCCAGCTAATTTTTTTGTATTTTTAGTACAGATGAGGTTTCATCGTGTTAGCCAGGATGGTCTCAATCTCCTGACCTTGTGATGCGCCCACCTTGACCTCCCAAAGTGCTGGGATTACAGGCATGAGCCACTGCACCGGGCTGAAGAAGGGTAAGTTATAAATGAAAAGCTGCATGTGTGCTCTTAATAGAAGCTAGTCATGGAAAACCCACAGATGCTTCTGGCATAGACCATGCCTTTGTTACCAAAATACCAGGTATTCAATCTAAGTCCTGCTCCTCACAGCACAGAAAGCCAATCACTGAGACAATGAGTACTGCCGAGGAAGAAGGCTTTAATTGGGTGCTTCAGCTAAAGACATGGGAGCTAGTCTCAAATTCATCTCCTGACTGACTAAAATTAGGGGTTGATCTAGCAGGGAAGAAATGTAACTATGCATGGGAAAACAGGAACTCAACTCAGGAGGGATAAGGAAGCAATCATGATGAATGAAGGGCCTGGTGTCTTCATTGTCTGGATGCAACGACCTGGTGAGTTTCAGTTCTTTTCAGTTCTTTTTCTTCAGGCTTTTTGAAGGCTTTTGAGGATCCTTTCCTGAGGAAGGAACTCAGATAATACAAATGTAAGTTTCAAGCTTAAGACCAGAACTGTCTATGGGACTATTGAGTTGGTTTCACCTTAGCTATTCTTTAATTCCCTCCTAAGACCAAGCCCATGGAAGCAGCTTGCCCTTAAATATTGAATGACTCAACTGCTAGTAGCACTTTATTCTTCCAAACATTTTTACAGACTGATAAGGTTTGAATGTTTTGTCTCTTCCAAATCTCATGTTGAAATGTGATCCCCACTGTTGGAGGTGGGCTTGTGGTAGGTGTTTGGGTCATGGGGGCAGATTCCTCATGAATGGGTTAGTGCTGTCCTCACAGTGATGAGTGAGTTCTCGCTCTCAGAGCTGTCATGAGCTCTAGTTGTTTTAAAAAGTGTGGCACCTCCTCTACCTCTGCCACTCGCTCTCACAACGTGACATGTCTGCTCCTGCTTTGCCCTCTGCTATGAGTAAAATCTCCCTAAGGTCTCACCAGAAGCCAAGCAGATGATGGTGCCATGTTTCCTGTACAGCCTGCAGAATGGTGAGCCAGTTAAACCTCTTTTTTTTCCTCTCTCTTTTTTTCTTTTTTCTTTTATTTTGAGACGGAGTTTCACTCTTGTTGCCCAGGCTGGAGTGCAATGGTGCAATCTCGGCTCACTGCAACCTCCACCTCCCGAGTTCAAGTGATTCACTGGCCTCAGCTTTCCGAGTAGCTGGGATTACAGGTGCCTGCCATCACGCCCAGCTAATTTTTGTATTTGTAGTAGAGACAGGGTTTCACCATGTTGGCCAGGCTGGTCTTGAACTCCTGACCTCAGGTGATCCGCCCACCTTGGCCTCCCAAAGTGCTGGGATTACAGCCATGAGCCACTGCAGCCGGCCACCTCTTTTCTTTATAAATTACCCAGTCTCTTTCCAGCGGTGACAACCTACCCACAAGAACGTCTCTCTCACAAAAGATCTCCTTCATCCCTCTCCAGAAAAGGAGAAGAGGAAACACAAGAAGCAGCGCCTGGTGCAGAGCCCCAATTCCTACTTCATGGGTGTAAATGCCCAGGATGCTATAAAATCACCACAGTCCTTAGCCATGCACTAACAGAAATGTTGTGTGTTGGCTGCTCCACTGTCCTCTGCCAGCCTACAGGAAGAAAAGCAAGGCTTACACAAGGATGTTCCTTCAGGAGGAAGCAGCACTAAAAGCACTCTGAATCAAGATGAGTGGGAAATTATCTCAATAAACACTTTTTTTTTTTTTTTGAGACTGAGTTTCATTCTTGTCGCCCATGCTGGAGTGCAGTGGCGTGAGCTTGGCTCACTGCAACCTCTGCCTACTGGGTTCAAGCAATTCTCCTGCCTCAACCTCCTGAGTATCTGGGATTACAGGCATGCGCCACTATGCCTGGCTAATTTTGGAGTTTCATCATGTTGGCCAGGCTGGTCTTGAACTCCTGACCTCAGGTGATCTCACCTCAGCGTCCCAAAGTGCTGAGGTTATAGGCGTGAGCCACTGTGCCTGGCCTCAATAAACACATTTTGGATAAAAAATAAAAAAATAAATTACCCAGTCTCTGGTATTTCTTTATAGCAATGCAAATGGACTAACACACAGACATTATTTTATTGTGAGTGGTAAAGGCAGATTAAATGACTTGCTTAAAATTACACAGCTGCTACTTGACTTCAAATTATACTACGAGACTACAGTAACCAAAACAGCATGGTACTGGTACCAAAGCAGATATATAGACCAATGGAACAGAACAGAGGCCTCAGAAATAACACTACACATCTACAACCATCTGATCTTCAACAAACCTGACAAAAACAAGTAATGGGAAAAGGATTCCCTATTTAATAAATGGTGATGGGAAAACTGTCTAGCCATATGCAGAAAACTGAAACTAGACCCCTTCCTTACAGCTTATACAAAAATTAACTCAAGATGGATTAGACTTAAACATAAAACCTAAAACCATAAAAACTCTAGAAGAAAACCTAGGCAGTACCATTCAGGACATAGGCATGGGCAAAGATTTCATGACTAAAACACCAAAAACAATTGCAACAAAAGCCAAAATTGACAAATGGGATCTGATTAAACTAAAGAGCTTCTGCACAGCAAAAGAAACTATCGTCAGAATGAACAGGCAACCTACATTGTAGAATGGGAGAAAATATTTGCAATCTATCCATCTGACAAAGGTCTAATATCCAGAATCTACAAGAAACTTAATCAAATTTACAAGAAAAAAACAAACAACCCCATCAGAAAGTGGGCGAAGGATATGCACAGACAGTTCTCAAAAGAAGACATTTATGTGGCCAACAAACATATGAAAAAAAGCTCATCATCACTGGTCATTAGAGAAATGCAAATCAAAACCACAATAAGATACCATCTCATAACTGTTAGAATGGTGATCATTAAAAAGTCAGGAAACAATAGATGCTGAGAGGATCTGGAGAGAAATAGGAACGCTTTTACACTGTTGGTGTGAGTGTAAATTAGTTCAACCATTGTGGAAGATAGTGTGGTGATTTCTTAAGGATCTAGAACCAGAAATACCATTTGACCCAGCCATCCCATTACTGGGTATACACCCAAAGGATTATCAATCATTCTACTATTAAGACACATGCACATGCATGTTTATCGAAGCACTATTCACAACAGCAAAGACTTAGAACTAACCTGAATGCCCATCAATGATAGACTGGGTAAAGAAAATGTGGCTCATACACACCATGGAATACTATGCAGCCATAAAAAATAATGAGTTCACATTGTTTGCAGGGACATGGATGAAGCTGGAAACCATCATTCTCAGCAAACTAACACAGGAACAGAAAACCAAACACCGCATGTTCTCACTCATAAGTGGGAGTTGAACAATGAGAACACATGGACACAGAGAGGGGAACATTACATACCAGCACCTGTTGGAGGGTTGGGAGGAAGGGGAGGGAGAGCATTAGGACAAATACCTAATGCATGCGGGTCTTAAAACCTAGATGACGAGGTGATGGATGCAGCAAACCACCATGACACATATATACCTGTGTAACAAACCTGCATGCTCTGCACATGTCTCCCAGAACTTAAAGTATAATTAAAAAGAAAAAAAACTACACAGCTGATTTCTGACAGAGTTGAGTTCATAAGTGGGTTTCCTTAGGATGTTTCCCTCTTTTCTTCTCTCGTGCTGCCAGAACTGATATCAAAGGGAAGGAAGAACATAGAAATATTCAATTTCACTACTTTGACAGTTTGATATGTTGTCCCTAGAAGGCCAGGATGATGATGTGTCATCTCTAACTTTCAGGCTAATTATAGGTACAGATAATGGGTGATTATTCAGACTATTTTAAAAAATAGAGACAGGTTCTCACTATGTTGCCCAGGCTGGTCTCGAACTCCAGGGCTCAAGTGATCCTCCTGTCTTGGCTTCCCAAAGTGCTGGGATTACAGGTGTGAGCCACCACACCCAAACTTTTTTTTTTGATAGGTTCTCATTGTGTCACCCAGGCTGGAGTGCTGTGGTGTGATCATGGCTCACTGCAGCCTCCACCTCTTGAGCTCAAGCAATCCTCCCACCTCAGCCTCCCGAGTAGTTGGGAGTATAGGTGCTTGCCACCACACCCAGCTAATTTTAAAACTTTTTTGTGGAGATAAGGTCTTGCTGTGTTGCCCAGGCTGATCCCAGATTCCTGGGTTCCAGCGATCCTCCCACCTCGGCCTCCCAAAGTGTGGAGATTACAGGCATGAGCCAGTGTACCCAGCCTATTTAGCCTATTGATTTATGGAGTTGTAGAGTCTGCTAAAGGAAACCTCACCTATCTTTTTGTTTCTAAGGCTATTATTTTCCCTTATGTTTGACAATACATTGATGTGCTAAGACTCCGTAGTGAAGATAGTTTCTTTCTTTGTTTGTTTCTTTTCTTTTTTTTTTGAGATAGAGTTTTGCTCTTGTTGCCCAGGCTGGAGTGCAATGGCACGATCTTGGCTCACTGCAACCTCCGCCTCCTGGGTTCAAGGCATTCTCCTGCCTCAGCCTCCTGAGTGGCTGAAATTGCAGGCATGCACCACCACACCCGACTAATTTTGTATTTTACTAGAGACGGGGTTTCTCCATTTTGGTCAGGCTAATCTTGAACTCCCGACCTCAGGTGATCTGCCTGCCTCGGCCTCCCAAAGTGCTAAGATTACAGGCATGAGGCCCCGTGCCTGGCCTGAAGATAGTTTCTTAAAGGCAGTGTAGTACATTGGACATAATGTAAGATATACAGTCAAACTGTGTTTGAATCTCAGGTCAATTACTTGTATCCTTGGGTAAGTCAGGTAAGCGCCATGAGCCTCTGTGTTCTATTAAAAAAAGGGTGATATCATCATCTATCTACTGTACATACTTCACAGGATTGTGGTGAATATAAAATGAGGTAATTGTAGGGAAAGCTTTCCCTTGACCCTCTGAAGATTTGTTGAACAATAACTCACAGCCAGGCGTGGTGGCTCACGCCTGTAATCCCAGCACTTTGGGAGGCCAAGGCAGGCAGATCACCAGAGGTCAGGAGTTTGCCACCAGCCTGGCCAACATAGTTAAACCCCTGCAAAAATTAGCCAAGTGTGGTGGCGCACGCTTGTAGTTCCAGCCACTTGGGAGGCTGACGCGGGAGGATTGCTTGAACCCGGGAGGCGGAGTTGCAGTGAGCTGAGATGGCACCACTGCCTAGGTGACAGAAAGAAAAGGAAAAAAAGAGGCCGGGCGCGGTGGCTCACGCCTGTAATCCCAGCACTTTCGGAGGCCAAGACGAGCGGATCACGAGGTCAGGAGATCGAGACCATCCTGGCTAACACGGTGGAACCCCGTCTCTTCTAAAAATACAAAAAATTATCCGGGCATGGTGGCGGGTGCCTGTAGTCCCAGCTACTCAGGAGGCTGAGGCAGGAGAATGGCCTGAACCCGGGAGGCTGAGCTTGCAGTGAGCCAAGACCGCGTCACCGCACTCCAGCCTTGGCGACAGAGCAAGACTCTGTCTCAAGAAAAAAAAAAAGAAACGGAAAAAAAGCAAAATAACTCACAAAAGGAGATTAATTGGAGAAAAGGCATATACATGGATTAATGTGCACATAGAGTGATTACTTCCAAGCTCCCAATAGGGTGTAGAAGTTTATGCATCATCTTGAGGTTCCATAAAGAATGGGGGTTTGGATAGTGGCAAAACAGGTTATGGGAGAGGGAGAAGAGGAGGCCTGGCAAAACCTCACAGGCAGCAGCCTTCACAGAGAATAGATGGTGAAGGTTTTTTTCAGATCTTTAAAACTGTCGGACTCTCGGTTAACTTGTTTTAGGTCAGAGAAGGGCCCTAGGAAAAGGCCCTAGGAAAAAACCTAACTGGACTGATGTAGACTTTATTTTTATAGATGTAAATCTCCCCTACAACAAACAGCCTTTCAGCTCTTCTATTTCTAGCCCTTTTGAACAGATATCTTGAACAATGTCAGGGAAATAAATATGTTTCGTGGTGAAACATCTTGGTTTCCTTCATAATGTTTGTAAAAATACATTTGTAAAGTGTTTTGAAGGGTTCCATGAAATTTGCAAACTGTAAGTTTTAAATAACTATGAGGCTTTTTTTTTTCTTTTTAAGACAGGGTCTTGCTCTGTCACCCAGGCTGGAGTGCAGTGTCATGATCATAGCTCCCTATAACCCCAAACTCCTGGGCTCAAGGGATCCTCCTGCCTGAGCCTTTTGAGTAGCTGGGACTACAGGCATGCACCACTACACCTGGCTAAATTTTTTATTTTTATTTTTCATAGAGACTGGTTCTTGTTGCCTAGGCTGGTCTCAAACTTTTGGGCTCAAGAGATCCTCTGGCCTTGGCCTCTCAAAATTCTGGGATTACAGGCATGAGCTATCACGCTCAGTCACTATGATTTATTTCAAGAACGAGTATTAATTCAGGCATACTCTACCATGTATGACCAATTATGTGGTTTTTACTGCTGTTCACAGATGAGATAGCCAGTTTTCCTCCCCTTCCATACACATGGAAGACTGTGGCTGGGTGGGCCATCTGTCTAGTTCTGGCAATTTTTTGTGAATGGAAGTGATTCACTTATGAGTCAAAGCACTCAGTTTCCAGTGTGAGACCCTCCAGAGCTTTCTTCTCCTTTGAGATACACACACACACACACACATACACACACACACCCCATATATCTAATATACATATATATACACACACCATATATCTAATAGACATACACACACATATATATATATGACTGGTAACATTTGAAATGTTTTCTCTAACAACCTGGGTCCAAGAGTAACAAAATTATGAAGCAGATGCCCTAGCCAACTCTCTCTGGACATGGCCATGAGAAAGAAAGAAAGTTTTGTTGTTCTAAGACACCAAGATTGTGTTGAGTTTTTGTTCCCTCAGCATAACCTAGCCTATCCTAATGAAATCACTGTGATTAACTTGGCCATTTTGGATATGGATGTTTTGGTCTATGTCAGTGAAGGTGAATGGAAATGTCTGTTTAGTAAAAGAGACATAAGAAGATAATCTTGGCAAATAATGGTCTTATGACTTCCTGCGTGTTTTTCCTTAAGCAAAAGAATGTCACGGGTCAGGCGTAGTAGCTTATGCCTGTAATCCCAGCACTTTGGGAGGCCAAGGCGGGCAGATTGCATGAGTCCAGGAGTTCGAGACCAACCTGGGCAACGTGGCAAAACCTCATCTCTACAAAAAAATTAGCCAGGCATGGTGGTGGGCGCCTGTGGTCCCAGCTACTCAAGAGGGCTGCTGAGGTGGGAGGATTACCTGAGCTTAGGGAGGCTGAGCCTGCGGTAAGCCGTGATGGCGCCACTGCATTCCAGCCTGGGCAACAGAGTGAGACCTTGCCTTAAAAAAAAAAAAAAAGAGTGTCACAGCACAGAGTGAGCACCTTCACCTTCTTCCCTCTGTCAGTATAGTGGGTAAGGGAGCCAGGGTATCAAAAGATTCTACTTTGATTCCCAAATTCAGTATTTATCAACTCTATGACACTTTAAACAAATAACTTAATCTTCTGAGGCTTAATTTCCTTACTTATAAAGTGGAGGTGATGACAGGCCCAGTGGTGCCTATGTGGGGGTACCAGTAGTCCCATCTACTAGTAAGACTAAGGCAGGAGGATCACTGGAGCCTAGGAGTTTTGGGATGTAGTGCACTATGCTGATTGGGTGTCCTCACTAAGTTCTGCCTCAATATGGTGACATTCTGGGAGTGGGGACCACTAGGTTGCCCAAGGAGGGATGAACTGGCCCAGGTTGGAAACGGAGCAACTCAAAACTCCCGTGCTAATCAGTAGTGGTATATCCTGTGCTAATCATCAGTCGTGGGCTATCTTGTGCCAATCATCAGTCGTGGGATATCCTGTGCCAATCATCAGTAGTGGGATATCCTGTGCTAATCATCAGTAGTGGTATAACCTGTGCTAATCAGTAGTGGTATAACCTGTGCTAATCAGTAGTGGTATATCCTGCGCTAATCATCAGTAGTGGTATATTGTGTGCTAATCATCAGTAGTGGTATAACCTGTGCTCATCAGTAGTGGTATAATCTGTGCTAATCAGTAGTGGTATATCCTGCGCTAATCATCAGTAGTGGTATATTGTGTGCTAATCATCAGTAGTGGTATAACCTGTGCTCATCAGTAGTGGTATAACCTGTGCTCATCAGTAGTGGTATAACCTGTGCTAATCAGTAGTGGTATATCCTGCGCTAATCATCAGTAGTGGTATATTGTGTGCTAATCATCAGTAGTGGTATAACCTGTGCTCATCAGTAGTGGTATAACCTGTGCTAATCAGTAGTGGTATATCCTGCGCTAATCATCAGTAGTGGTATATTGTGTGCTAATCATCAGTAGTGGTATAACCTGTGCTAATCAGTAGTAGTATAACCTGTGCTAATCATCAGTCGTGGTATATTGTGTGCTAATCATCAGTAGTGGTATAACCTGTGCTAATCAGTAGTGGTATATCCTGTGCTAATCATCAGTGGTGGGATATCCCGTGCTAGTCAGTAGTGCCATAGTGCCTGTGAATAGCCACTGCACTCCAGCCTGAGCAATATAATGAGACCCCCATTAAAAAAGCTTTTAAATGAAAATTAAATGGAAGTGATGGTAATACCCCCCTTGCAAGGGTTGTAAGTAAAATGGCCTTATTCCTGGCACAAAATAAATATTATTTGATGGATATTTAGTAGCTGCCTATGCTTCCTATATCAGGATGATTTCAGTTCAATGCTACAAAAAAAAAAAAAACTTTAAAGTAGTTTAAATAAGGCAATGTATTGTCTCACATAAATGGAAGTACAGAGTGAATACAACATAAAATTTGGTGAGGTAAGATTTAGTGAGGTGGCTGGGCAAGGTGGCTGATGCCTGTAATCCCAGCACTTTGGGAGGCCAAGGTGGGTGGATCACGAGGTCAGGAGTTCAAGACCAGCCTGGCCAAGATGATGAACCTTCGTCTCTACTAAAACTACAAAATTAGCCAGGTGGGTGTGGCAGGTGCCTGTAATCCCAGCTATTTGGAAGGCTGAGGCAGAAGAATCGCTTGAACCCAGGAGGCAGAGGTTGTAGTGAGCTGAGATTGCACCACTGCATTTCAGCCTGGGCAACAGAGTGAGACTCTGTCTCAAAAAAAAAAAAAAAAGATTTAATGAGGTAAGATGAAAGGGGTAAGGGAAGCTGGAAGATATTCAATAGTATTCAATACTCATGCACCCAGCATTGGGGTAAGTGATGTGGACATAAGGACCTCACAGTTTGGCATGGGAGGCAGGTACCTAAATAAACAAGTCTATGATGGCATGGGTGTGAGGGTCAGAAAGACATGGGTTTTTGAATCCTGATTTTATTCTTTGCTAGCTGTATACTTTGGGGTACTTTTTTTTTTTTTTTTTTTCCGTTTGAGGTGGAGTCTCGCTTTGTCACCCTGGCTGGAATGCAATGGCGCAATCTCGGCTCACTGCAACCGCTGCCTCCCAGATTCAAGCGATTCTCCTGCCTCAGCCTCCTGAGTAGCTAGCATTACAGGTATGTGCCACTAATGCCTAATTTTTGTGTTTTTAGTGGAGACGAGGTTTCACCATGTTGGCCAGGCTGGTCTCGAACTCCTGACCTCGTGATCTGCCTGCCTCAGCCTCCCAAAGTGCTGGGATTAAGACATGAGCCACTGCGCCCGGCCTGGGGCACGTTTTAAACATCTATGAAACTTACTTTCCCTGTCTATGAAATGAAGATAATATTTAAGATGTTGCGGTGACAACTGTATAAAACATCTGTGTTTGTGACACATAGACGGTACTTAATAAGTAGCATCTTCTATTTATTTTATTTTTTTACAGTGTACAATGTCTATGTGAGCACAACAAGAAAGCGACTTAACTGCCTGCAGCAGCAGACCAACTTCCTGGATCACAAGTTTGAAAGCAACTTCTAGATGACGCTTGTGGATATTTGGAATAATATCTACCAATTTCTATTAAGTGGCTATGTTTCAATCCACTTCAATAAAAATAGCCAAATTTCTCTCCTGGAAATTCTTAAAACTCAGAGAAACTTTGATTCTTTCAAGTGTTAGTATGATGACCTAATTTTGTGCCTATCTCCTCTTATATAGAAAGGAACAAATATTTGATATTTATCTTCATTGTTTTTTGTGGGTTGGTTTCCTGTTATTTTTTTCCCTCTGTCTGGGGGAATGGAGTAAAGAAAACTTCCTTGTTAAACTGCTACTATAAGGAACATGTTTCAAAAAATAAACACGGAGAGCAAGTGAGTTTCTCATTAATATCATTACCAGCATAATTCAACTCTTAAGTACTTAGGGATAGTATTGAAGCATTGAATACTGTTCATTTACTTAAATAAGGTAACAGAAGTGCAAAGTCCCAGAAGGGGGGCACCCTCAGAGAGAATACAATCTAGGACGAGGAACCCACACACGATTGATGTAATACGGGTTAGAAAGTGATTTAACTTCAGGGGGTCAAAATATTTAATTATTATTATTTTTTAAGACAGGAGTCCCGCTCTGTGGCCCAGGCTGGCGTAGAGTGGCATAATCTCGGCTCATTGCAACCTCTGCCTCCCAGGTTCAAGAAATTCTCCTGCCTCAGCCTCCTGAGTAGCTGGGATTACAGGCACACACCGCCATGGCTGGCTAATTTTTTTGTACTTTTAGTAGAGATGGGGTTTTGCCATATTGGCCAGGCTGGTCTTGAACTCCTGACCTAAGGTGAACTGCCAGCCTCAGCTTCCCAAAGTGCTGGGATTACAGGTGTGAGCCACCGCACCTGGCTGATTTAAATTGTTTATGAAGTATATGCAGAATAGGAGGAAGCCACTTCTTGGAGAAGAAAAGAAATTAAAGGAGTTTTTTGTTTTTGTTTTTTTTTTGAGACAGAGTCTTGCCTGTCACCCAGGCTGGAGTCCAGTGGCGTGATCTCAGCTCACTGTAACCACTGCCTCTTGGGTTCAAGCAATTCTCCTGCCTTAGCCTCCCGAGGAGCTGGGACTACAGGCGCCCGCCACCACGCCTGGTTAATTTTTTGTATTTTTAGTAGAGATGGCTGACCTTGTGATCCACCCACCTTGGCCTCCCAAAGTCCTGGGATTACAGGCATGAGCCACCACGCCCGGCCCAGTTTTTTTTGTTTTTGTTTTTGTTTTTGTGTGTTTGTTTGTTTTTGTTTTTGAGATGGAGTCTTGCTGTGTTGCCCAGGCTGGAGTGCAATGGCATGATCTGGGGTTCACTGCAACTTCTGCCTCCTGGGTCCAAGTCATTCTCCTGCCTCAGCCTCCCAAGTAGCTGGGATAACAGACATGTGCCACCACACCAGGCTAGTTTTTGTATTTTTAGTAGAGATGGGGTTTTACCATATTGGCCAGGCTGGTCTCAAACTCCTGACTTCAGGTGATCTGCCTGCCTCGGCCTCCCAAAGTGCTGGAATTACAGGCGTGAGCCACCACGCCTGGCCTAAAGGAGGTTTTAAAAAATAATAATAAATTAAAGAGATTGTATCTCAGCTCAGTCTTGAAGCACTGGCAGTATTTTAGAATATGAACTTCCAGATGCAAAGTTGGGAAGAGAATGTTCCAGGTAGAGAAATTAGTATGAGCAAAGGGCAAGTCACAGAGACAAGAGTGGGAGGGACAGATGGGCAGTCAGGTGAGCAGTTCCACTTAGAAGAGAGAGTGGGCCAGGCGTGGTGGCTCATGCCTGTAATCCTAGCACTTTGGGAGGCTGAGGTGGGTGGATCACCTGAAGTCAGGAGTTCGAGACCAGCCTGGCCAACTTGGTGAAACCCTGTCTCTACTAAAAATACAAAAATTAGCTGGGCGTGGTGGTGGGTGCCTGTAATTCCAGCTACTCTGGAGGCTGAGTCAGGAGAATTGTTTCAACCCGGGAGGCAGAGGTTGCAGTGAGCCGAGATAGCGCCTGGGTGACAGAGCGAGACTCCATCTCAAAAAAAAAAAAAAAAAAAAAGAGTGGCCTTATCTCTGCCACTCATCTGCCAATTATCTGTCCTTTTATTTTATTTCATTTTATTTGTTTGAGACAGAGTCTCGCTCTGTAACCCAGGCTAGAGGGCAGTGGCAAGATCTCAGCTCACTGCAAGCTGTGTCTCCCAGGTTCACGCCATTCTCCTGTCTCAGCCTCCCAAGTAGCTGGGACTACAGGCGCCCTCCACCATGCCTGGCTAATTTTTTTGTATTTTTAGTAGAGACAGGGTTTCATTGTGTTAGCTAGGATGGTCTCGATCTCCTGACCTCGTGATCTGCCCCCCCTCGGCCTCCTAAAGTGCTGGGATTACGGGTGTGAGCCACTGCGCCCGGCCTTTTCATTTTATTTTTAATTTTTATGAGTGTATGCCTCATCTTCTAGATGAGTGGTCCCCAACTTCTTTGGCCTAGGAATCGGTTTCGTGAAAGATAATTCTTCCATGGATCAGGGCAGAGGGGGATGGTTTCAGGATCATTCCAGCGCATTACATTTGTTGTGCACTTTATTCATATTATTATTACATTGTAAGATTTAGTGAAATAATTATTTAACTCATCATAATATAGAATCAGTGAGAGCCCTGAGCTTGTTTTCTTACAACTAGATGGTCCCAAATGAGGGTGATGGGAGAAAGTGATAGATCATCAGGCATTAGATTATGAGAAGAAGCTGCAACCTAGATCCTTCGCATCCCCAGTTCACCATAGGGTTCATGCTCCTATGAGAATCTAATGCTGCTGCTGATCTGACAGAAGGCGAAACTCAGACGGTAAGCTCAGAGGGATGGGGAGCAACTATAAATAGAGATGAAGCCTAACATGCTCGCCAGCCACTTACATCCTAAATTAGCTATTTCCACCGTGCCAGTCCATGCAGGAGGTGAGAGGCTCGATTCCTAAGAGACCGTGGTCCGTGGCCTGGGGGATGGGGACCCCTGTCCTAGACTACGTGAAGGAAGAGTGCTGTCCAAAAAAATATGCTTTGGGCCAGTTGTGATGGCTCATACCTGTAATCCCAGCACTCTGGGGGATTGAGGAGAGAGGACTGCTTGAGCCCAGGAGTTTCAGACCAGCCTAGGCAATGTAGGGAGACCTCGTCTCTACAAAACATTTTAAAACTTAGCTGGACATGGTGAGGTGGGAGGATTGCTGGAGCTTAGGAGTTCAAGGTTGCAGTGAGCTATGATGGTGCCACTGCGCTCCAGCCTGGGCAACAGAGCAAGGCTCTGTCTTAAAAAACAAAAAACAAAAAGTATGCTTTGATTTCTTCCTGTATCATCTACCCTCCTCAGTAAATAAAAAAGTAACACATCCTATTATGGAGGTGAGGGCATTGGTTGACTCATTAAAGGCAAAATAGAAAGAAAATGTATCACAAGAAGGAAAATTATGTCATGAAAAGTCGATATTTTAATGATTTTAGAGTCTGTTCCAACTTCTTTTTCTCAAACTATTTTTTTTTTTTTTTGAGACAGTCTCACTCTGTTGCCCAGGCTGGAGTGCAGGGGCGTGGTCTCGGCTCACTGCAGCCTCCACCTCCTGGGCTCAAGCAATTCTCCTGCCTCAGCCTCCTGAGTAGGTGGGACTACAGGCATGCGCCACCATGCCCCGCTAACTTTTGTATTTTTAGTAGAGATGGGTTTCACCATGTTGGCCAGGGTGCTCTCAATCTCCTGACCTCATGATCCGCCCACCTCAGCCTCTCAAAGTGCTGGGATTACAGGTATGAACCACCATGCCTGGCCTACACTTAAATTCTTTTTTTTTTTTTTGAGACAGAGTCTTACTCTGTTGCCCAGTCTGGAGTGCAGTGGCGCAATTTTGGCTCACTGCAGCCTCCCAAGTAGCTAGGACTACAGGCTCACGCCACCACGCCCAGCTAAATTTTATTTTTAGTAGAGATGGGGTTTCACCCTATTGGCCAGGTTTCACCATATTGGCCAACCCCTGACCTCGTGATCCACCTGCCTGGGCCTCCCAAAGTGCTGGGATTACAGGCGTGAGCCACCGAGCCCGGCCTATACTTAAAATTTTTTAAAAATTTCCCTTGGTAGTATTAAATAGTGTTGATGCTAATAGTTGATAGTATTAGAAAATAACCATAATGCAACAGCCAATGCAATGATGGATCAGCAGTGGACACTGAAAGCTTTCGTTGGGTGAAAGGTCGTTGGGGAATAAGAGAGTCACACAGAATCAAAGCATGGCTCCATGGAATACTTACAAATTACAAAGAGAAAAGAGAGATCTGGAGAGCACCCCCTGAACCAAGCATTCTAACTTATCATCACCTATCCTGGGACAACTTGATAGTGATAGCCTCCTGATGTAATGCTCTATGAGGTCCACAACATCACCTGTGTAGTATTTTTGCCAAAATGTTTCCTTTAAATCTAACAATGAGGAAGGAAAATACAAGTCCTAGTTGTGAGACGTGCAACAGGACAACTGGACCAGATTCTTAAAAAAATGGCAGTGTCATGAAAGACAAAAATGGCACTGGAACTGTTCAAGATTTAAGGAGACTTACATTTTGGGAGGTTGAGGCAGGCATATCACTTGAGGTCAGGAGTTTGGGACTAGCCATGAGGTCAGGCCAACATGGTAAAACCCTGTCTCTACTAAAAATACAAAAATTAGCTGGACCTGGTGGCAGGTGCCTGTAGTCCCAGCTCCTTGGGAGGCTGAGGTGCAAGAATTGCTTGAACCTGGGAGACAGGTTGCAGTGAGCTGAGATCGTGCCACTGCACTCCAGCCTGGGCAACAGAGCAAGACCCAGTCTCAAAAAAAGAAAAAAAAAAGGCATGATGGTGAGATGTGAGGATGATCCTTGATTGGCTCCTGGATTTTAAAAAAGAACATATATATACACACATATATATATACACACACACGTGTGTGTGTGTGTGTAGAGGATATTTTTGGAATAATTAGAACAATGTAAATATAATCTATATTAATGTTTGCTTGCAGATGTGTTCATGATATGGTAGTTATACAGAAGGATGTCTTGATTCTTAGGAGATACATGCTGAAGTATTTAGGGTAAGGTATTATTATATCTAATAGTTCATTTTAGAAAGCTGAACAAAAAAGTATAAATGTTAGAGTATAAATGGTTGGGCAAAAAAAGTATACCATGGGCCAGGAGCGGTGGCTCATACCTGTAATCCCAGCACTTTGTGAGGCTGAGGTGGGTGGATTGCTTGAGCCCAGGAGTTCAAGACCAGTTTGGGCAACATGGCAAAACCCTGTCTCTACCAAAAATACAAAAATTAGGCAATCTCATAACCTGGTCTCGAAATAAATAATAGTTAAAAAAATTATACTATGTATACTTTTTATTATATGTGTGAGAGAGAAAAAACAAATGTGGGCAATGTTAACAATTGGTGAATTTAGGTGAAGGATATAATTCATTGTACTATTTCTCAACTTTTGTTTGTTTGTTTGTTTCTTTTTGAGACATGGTCTTGCTGTGTTGCCCAGGCAGGAGTGCAGTGGCATGATTGCAGCTCACCGCTGCCTCTATCTTGGGGGATCAAGCAATCCTCCCACCTCAGCTTTTTGAGTAGCGGGGATTACAGGGGTGTGACACCATGCCCAGCTAATTTTTAAAAACTTCTTGTAGAGATGGGGTCTCCCTATGTTGCCCAGGCTGATTTCAAATTTCTCGGCTCAAGCAATCTTCCCATCTCGGCCTCCCAAAGTGTTGGGATTACAGGTGTGAGCCACTATGCCCAGACAACATTTCTATGGGTTTGAAATTTTCAACGCAGTAAATTAGGGAAAAAATTAAAATATGGCCGGGTGTGATGTCTCACGCCTGCAATCCCAGCACTTTGGGAGGTCGAGGCAAGTAGATTATTTGAGGTCAGGAGTTCGAGACCAACATGGTGAAACCCCATCTCTACCAAAAATACAAAAAATTAGCCAGGTGTGGTGACTGGCATCTGTAATCCCAGCTACTTGGGAGGCTGCGGCAGGAGAATCACTTGAACCTGGGAGGTGGAGATTGCAGTGAGCCGAGATCATGCCACTGTACTCCAGTCTGGGCAACAGAGTGAGACCCTGTCTCAAAAATAAATAAATAAATAAATAAATATAAAATATGTTATTTTCCTAATTGTTGGAAATAATGCATGCCTATTCATTGAGAAATTTTAGAAAATACAGAAAAAACATTTGAAAACATCATGGCATTACGGTAGAGCTTCTCCTACTATGTCTCTTTCCACCCTTGGCACTGTCAGCAGACCTCTCAGGCACAAAGGCCAATCTTTCTAATTAAGATCCATGTAGGAAGATGAATAGGAGTCGTATGCATTTCTCCAGATCCTATTAACTGGGTTTCAGATCACCCAGACTCTCTTTCTCAAGTTTAGTCCTTTCTATTCAGAAGCCACAAACTTTAAAGATAAAATGCTCAAGCGTTACAAAACATTAGTCTAAAAACAGGAAAATATTTAGGTTAACATTCAGAATTTCACAACATTCCAAACATAATTCATCACTCTTCAAAGCCTTCCTGTTGCAGTTAGAAGAAAACAGACACTCGGCTGGGTGCGGTGGCTCATGCCTGTAATCCCAGCACTTTGGGATGCTGAAGTGGGAGAATTGCTTGAGCCCAAGAGTTCGAGAACAGCCTGGGCAACAAAGTGAGACCCCTGTCACTACAAAATAGATAAATAAATAAAATAAAAAGTTTGCCAGATGCGGTGGCATGCACCTGTAGTCCCAGCTACTCAGGAGGCTGAGCAGAGGGGATCACTTGAACCCCGGAGATTGAGGTTGCAGTGAGCCAGGATTGCACCACTGCACCGCAGCCCTGGGGAAAGTGAGACCCTGTCTCAAAACAAAGAAAAAGAAAAAGAAGCCCAGACAGTTTGTGGCACAGCATCCAAGATCTGACCTCTGCCTTCCTTGTGTTTCATCTCCCCCACGCTCCCCTTCCCCTTCCTTCCTTTGCTTTGAATGTCCAAAGCGGTCCTAGATTCTAGCCCTAGAATGTTCTTGTCACAGATCTTTGCATGGCTGATTCCTTCTCACTAGAAGTCTTGACTCAAATGTCACCTCTTCAGAGCAGCCACCTGTGACCACTCTACAAGGCAGCTGTTCCTCCACCTGCCTCTCCTAGCCTTCTCTGTCCCCTTAGCTGGTTTAGTTTCTCCAAGTCACTTATCATTATCTTGTTTATTTTCAGTTTCATCATCTTTGTTGTATTTCCTCTCCTAACTATTTCCTCCCTAAACTTCCATAAAGGACCTTGTCTGTCCTGAGTCCACTGTATTTCCAGGGCTTAGAACAGGGTCTGGTATACAGCAGGTACTGAGGTAAATATTTCCTGACTGAATAAATACTCCTTTTCACATACAATTCCCATATGTACCACTTATGCTGTACCCTGTGTCAGCCAACAACAACATTTCAGGAACTGTAGTGAGTTTTTGCTTGTAGGCTCCTTGAGTTTCTCCTAAAGAAACTCCAAGTAAAATCAGAAAAGCTGCCATATGGGGCCAGGTGCAGTGGCTCATGCCTGTAATCCCAGCACTTTGGAGGCTGAAGAGGGCAGATCACTTGATGTCAGGAGTTCAAGACCAGCTTGGCCAACATAGCGAAACCCCATCTCTACTAAAAATACAACAATTAGCCAGGTGTGGTGGTGTGCGCCTGTAATCCCAGCTACTCAGGAGGCTGAGGCAGGAGGATGCTTGAACCCAGCAGGTGGAGGTTGCAGTGAGCCGAGATTGTGCCACTGCACTCCAGCCTGGGAGACAGAGTGAGACTCCGACACTCTGTCTCAAACAAAAACAAAAAACAAGAAAAGCTGCTATTTGGAAACCCCTATATGGAATAAAAGGAGTCCTGTACCTCAAAACCAAAGAATAAGAGAAATTTGTGATCTGCTTAAAGTGTGTTGGTTTCACACTGACCCAGTTCAAGTGATTTTCCTAGGGTTAGGATTCCTTATGCTAAATTACAAGATAATTATTATTACCTTTCCAGTTTGGGGACACAGGAGGTAAAGAGCCCCGTGAAGTTAAAAGCAGGTAAGTGAAGGCAGTATTTGGTTAATGTTTACTTTTTCCTCTTTCCTTTTTTGAGCTTAAAAGATTCAGGAAGGCTAGTTCCTGAAAAAGCCTGCAAGGCCAATTTTCCACTGCAATAGATGACTGATAAAATTTTAAAAAATCAGTCCCAAATCTCTTTATCTGTATTATCCTTATAATTGTAGCAATATTCTGTCCCACACCAAACTCATTTACTCTCTCTTTAGATGATGATCTCAACTTACTCTGATCCCATGAATGTATTTTCTGTTGGTATTTGAAAAACATTATTCACAAAACAAAAATCCTGGATGTAGGTCTCCAACTAAATCCTATTAGCAAATTTTGGCCGGGAGTGGTGGCTCACACCTGTAATCCCAGCACTTTGGGAGGCAGAGATGGGAGGACTACTTGAGCCCAAGAATTTGAGACCAGCCTGGGCAACATAGAGAGACCTCATCTCTATTTATTTATATTTATATTTATATTTATATATTTTTTGAGATGGAGTCTCACTCTGTCACCCAGGCTGGAGTGCAATGGTGCAATCTTGACTTACTGCAGTCTCTCATCCTGGTTTCAAGCGATTCTCCTGCCCTAGCCTCCCAAGTAACTGAGATTACAGGTGCTGCCACCACGCTGGGCTAATGTTTTTTGTATTTTTAGTAGAGATGAGGTTTCACCATGTTGGCCAAGCTGGTCTGGAACTCCTGACTTCAAGTGATCCACCCGCCTCGGCCTCCCAAAATGCTGGGATTACAGGCATGAGCCACTGCGCCCGGTCTGATCTCATCTTTA
The DNA here is from genome assembly GCF_043159975.1 of Macaca nemestrina. Lineage (NCBI taxonomy): Eukaryota > Metazoa > Chordata > Mammalia > Primates > Cercopithecidae > Macaca > Macaca nemestrina. The sequence goes on along the minus strand of NC_092130.1, from coordinate 105,773,010 downwards.
CTAAAAAAAAAACAAAAAAACAAAAAAAAAACAGCCAGTTGTGGGTGCATGCCTGTAGTCTCAGCTACCCAGGAGGCTGACGTGGGAGGATTGCTTGAGCCCAGGAGATAGAGGCTGCAGTGAGCCATAATCATGGTACTACATTCCAGCCTGGGTGACAGAGGTGACTCAAAATAATTTTTTTTTAATTATGAAATGCAAAATACCTACAAAAATGTATATAAAACATTTATGTACAGCTTGATAAATTGTTGTAAGGCTAACAGCCATGTAACTTGGACTCGGTAAGAAACAGAATATTGCCTATAGACAAAAAGTAGTCCTAAAATATAGTAAAACTGTTAAGAACATTTGTTCAGGAATCAGATGACCTGTTTTTGAATCCTGACTCTATAACTTAGTAGACAACTTGAGTAAATCATCAATACTTTCTGAGCTTTAGTTTTCCTATGTGTAAAATGGGGAAAATAATAGTACATCATAAGGTTGTTGTAAAGACCAAAAAAATAAAAAATAAAAATATTCAGCCAGGGCCGGGCGTGGTGGCTCACGCCTGTAATCCCAGCACTTTGGGAAGCTGAGGTGAGTGGATCACTTGAGGTCAGGAGTTGGAGACCAGCCTGACCAACATGGAGAAACCCCAACTCTACTAAGCATACAAAATTAGCTGGGCGTGGTGGTGGGCACCTGTAATCCCAGCTACTTGGGAGGCTGAGGCAGGAGAATCGCTTGAACCTGGGAGGCAGAGGTTGCAGTGAGCTAAGATCGCGCCATTGCACTCCAGCCTGGGCAACAGAGGGAGACTCTATCTCAAAAAACTCCCCAAAAATAGAAAAAAATAAAAAACCCCATAAAACTGCCAGGCATGGTGGCTCATCCCTGTAATCCCAGTGCTTTGAGAGGCCAAGGCATGGGTATCACCTGAGGTCAGGAGTTCGAGACCAGCCTGACCAACAAGGTGAAACCCCCGTCTCTACTAAAAATACAAAAATTAGCCAGTCGTGGTGGCAGGTGCCTGTAGTCGCAGCTATTCGGGAGGCCGAGGTAGGAGAATCATTTGAGCCTGGGAGGTGGAGGTTACAGTGAGCCGATCACACCACTGCACTCCAGCCTGGGCTACAGATGAGACTCCGTTTCAAAACAAACAAACAGAAAACCAAAAAAACACTTAGCATAGTACTTATAACATGTTTTTCCCTGAGTAAATGGTGCTATTGTTATTCTTCCACCTGTTGTAGTTCCTGCTCAGGTGCTGAGTCTCTTTGTTTAAATGTGGATTCCTCCCAGGAGGATCTTGCTTAACACATAGGAATTGAGGAGATAAAGGTTTACTCATCTAGTGTAATCATCCTTTTAGAAATTGTCTTCCTAGTGGCTGCCCCATAAATTCTTCCATACACCTGTCCAAGGAATCTCTCCTGTGTGGACCAGGAGCCTCCCTCTTCATAATTGGGCAGAGAAACCAGAGGCCTTTCAGGCCAGGCCCTCAGCAACTCCAAACTGAGTTGCCTTGGACACATACCAGTGCTTGAATTCATTTACTAAGTAGGCAAGGCAGAGTGGAAACCGTGGAACTATTTTAATCTCCCGTCTTTTCCCCTCTAAACCCTAGTACTAGAATGTAAGCCTTGAAATGCTACTAAGGAATGTGCAGGTTTCACAATGGCAGGAGGCCATCTGAGAGGAGGACAAGATTCCACAGGTACGTTGGATTTGGGAAACAGGGCTATAGTCATTCATTCATTCATCCAACACATAGTTATGGAATTCCTATTTCAGGCAGATAGGATACAGCAATGGCTTGTTAAATTTATTGAGACTTGTTTCATGGCTCAGCATATAGACTGTCTTGGTGAATGTTCCACATTCCCACCAACAGACTTATAAAGATAGTATTGTTTATTATCATCTCAAATTTACGGTGGAAAAAAATGAGGCTTATGTAGTTTAATTTCCTTTAGTCCTACCCAGCTACCAGGTAGCAACACTGGAATTTCAAATGAAATTTCTGACACCATAATCTGAGCTCTTAAGTTTCTCTTTTACACATAAAAAAGGAGAAAAAAATTGTTTTTTCATCTTATCATCCATTTGACTGCAGGTAAAGTCAACAAGCTTCTAATCATGGGGTTCTTCTGAGAATAATATTTACATTGCTCTGAGTCATGGGGATTTTCATTAAGTAATATCCAATAGTGGATACTACTCAATACTAATGTGAGTTGCCAAGAAGGAATATTTGGTAACAATATAGTAGTTAAATTTTGCTATAATTTATGATTATGTAAATTTTAGATTAAATTGAGCATGGCATCATTTAACATCCAACAAATTTTGTTTTGGTATTGAAGAATGATGTGTTTAAGTTTTAAGGCTGGATTTTTCTTTCTAGACACTTTCAACTACCAAATATATACAATATTGGGCAATAGTTAACTGTTCTTTTGATGCTGTGTTGTTTAGAAAATTAATCTCAAGCGAATAAAATAGAATTCATATATTTCAACTTAATGAATCCTATTATTCCATATGGATGAACTCAGAACTAACTAGAAAGTAAGTTTTACAGAGATTTTTGAGTTTTGTTCACTCATGTGTACAGAGCACTCAGAAAATAGTTGAAGGAATGAATTGGGAAAGCAAATAAAATATGAAAGCTAACCTTCTACCCAACACAACATGTCTTTGAGTTTAGGTTTAGGGTGGGAATAAGCAAAATAACATGATATGCATAAATTATTATCTTAAAATGATAAAAAGTTTAATTTAAAAACCTAATTTACCAAGAGAACTGAAAACATACATCCACAAAAAAACTTGTACACAAATATTCATAGTAACATTATTCATAGCATCCCCAAAGGAAAAACAACCCAAATGTTCATCAACAGATGAATGATTAAACAAAATGTGATACATCGATACAACGGAATATTATTCAGTTATAAAAAGGAACGAAGTACTGATACACACTACAACATGGATGAACCTTTAAAACATTATGCTAAGTGAAAGAAGACAGACACAAAGGCCACATATTGTATTATCCATTCATATAAAATGTCCAGAACAGGCAAATTAATAGAGACAGAAAGTACATTAGTGGTTGCCGAGGGATGAGGGGAGAGGGGAAATGGAGAGTGACTATTAATGGGCATGGGGTTTCTTTTGGGGGTGATTAAAATGGAATTAGATGGTGGTGATGGTTGTACAATCTGGTGAGTATACTAAAACCCACTGAATTGTACGTGCCCTTTAAAAGGGTGAATTTTATGGTATGTGAACTCTTTTATAAAGTGGAAAAAAACTCCTAAGATCTCCTCTTCAGAACATATCAAAATACATTATAAAATAATGGACATGTGTTTACAAATCTGAGAGTATTAGGAAATGTTCCCTTGTTTAATTATAAACCAAGTGGAATGTTTGGAGATTTCAGTAATCTGACAGGGAACATTAAGAGGATTAACCTGACTTCCCCAGTGTTAACAATACCAATTTAAACTGCATCATTCAAAAACTACATAGTCATATTAAAGCATTTGTGGCAATGACTTCCACGAAAAAAATACCAATTAAATTGCTCATTAAAGCTGTCATCATCTGAAATACCTCATATTTACATGGTGCTTTTACTTCCTTAAGTATGAATTGTGCCTTAAGATCTAATGTATGGGACAGTCACATCTCCAACCATTTAATTAAAGGTAGAGAAGTGGGTGGGATTGGATAGAAATTTATTAGCAATGCTGACATTCCAGATTGGAACGCAAAGACAAGCAGGATTTAAGAAACCTAACAGTTCGCTTTCAATGCAGGTAGTTAAATGCCAAGAACTATAATTACCTCATCCTGGAGTACAATTTAAAAATATGTTCAAAAACAACATACATAAAAACATACAGTGTTAAGTGCAGACTATGAAATTTCCTTTGGAACCATAATCCAGATCAAGAAATAGAATACAGCACCCAGGACTAAGGTGCTTTTTCGTTTTCTTAAAAAAATAAACCAGGTTTATTTTGCTTTTTAAGTAGGGTTCTTAAAGCACTACAGGTTGATAAACAAAGTATAAGGTGCTTTTTCTTAGGCCAAAGAGCCATAATAGTTTAAATCTCCCCGTCCCCAAGAGCGGACCAGTTACATTTCGGAACGGGTGGGCAGGGGAGGACCCTGAGGTGGTGATTTGTAAACTGTGTATTATGCACTTTAGCTTGCTGGACGGCAACTAACAGCTACAGTAGTTCACCCTCATTTTATCCCCAATAAGTAATTGTCTTATTTCTGAATCTAGAAATTCAGAAATAGCGCCAATATTTACACACGAGTTTTGAAATTTTCCCAGGAGTCTTTCGTGGGAGCAACACATCTATATGCCTTTTTCCAGCAACAGTTCAATCAAATTTTGGACGCAGAAAAGTGTCCCGTGAGGACGTGCCTTTCCTATCAAAGTGCTTAGTGCCTAGACCCTTTCCGGAGGAAACAGTCCCCTCCGGACCTCGTTCGACCTCTCTCCGTCAGACACCCAAAGTTCCATGTGAAGCAGGCGGAGCACCAAACGCACCCCTAGGTGGTCCGGGACGCCCATCCGTGCTGCCCCCTGGGAGCCCGCGCTGCTCCTCTGCGCTCCACCCCTCGGGCCGGAACATCGCGCGGTTCCTTTAACAGCGCGCTGGCAGGGTGTGGGAAGCAGGGCTGCGTCCTCCCGCCCCCTCCCATCCGAGTTTCAGGTGAATGGGTCACCGAGGGAGGAGGCCAACACACCACACCTACACTCCCGCGCCCACCTCTCCCTCCCTGCTTCCTCCGGCGGAGGCGGCAAGAACCGAGAGCTAGGGCCAGAGCGCCGAGGAGCCCGTCCGGGACGCAGCAGGTGGGTCTCTCGGGGCTGGCCCGCAGGCTTCCCGCACCCCCTCCACGTTGGTGCGCATGCCCGGGGGCAGGGCCGGTTGTAGGGAGAAGGGGGAGGAGGGGAAGGAGAGAGAGGAGGGGGAGGAGACGTCCCCAGCCCAGTCCCTGGCTGCGCGCTGGCGGTCGGCGCGGCGTCAGGTGCGCCCGCCAGGTGAGCGCGCTCACTGGCTCGGTTGGCCCCCGGAGGGTCGGGCCCAGGTGCGGCCAGTGGGTGAGTGTTGGGCGCGGCGTCAGGGGCGCACGGGAGCCCCCAGGGTCCCCGTGGGGGGACCGCGGCGCCTCTGTTAGGGGAGGTGCGGGGGGGAGGACGCTCCGCGCTGGTTTCGGTGGCAGTTTCGTCCCCGGGCTGGGACTCGTGGGAACCGGAGAGGCGCGGGTCTGCGGAGAGAGCAGCACCGGCCAACTTGGGAGGCTGCCTCCCCGGGCAAGGGGCGGCTTGGAGCCGCGGATCAAGCTTTATTCCGCGGAGACGCTTAAAGCTAGCAGTGCCTCAGCGGCGCGGGTAACTTTTCACTTTTATGAGGCAGGACATTCCTGAACAGCGACGATCCTGCATCAGCTCTGGGGCTGCAGTTTTGGGGGGCGGCCCTCATGGAGAGGGGTCCTGCGCCCAGCTCGTTGGGGGTCCTAAGCTTGAGGCTGCAGCGAGAGACTGCTTGCTGGTCCGAGCCGCTTAGATCCCGGGGGGAATTTCATCCTTTCCGCTCCCACCCCACCCCACTCCTTTGGGTATCCCGGGGAGACGGGGGCTGGATTCAGTCTGTGAAATATTCCGGGAGTCACTGTGTGGGCCACACTGGCTACTTGGAATCCACTTGTTGGGAGTTGTGTGAACCCGCGCCGATTTAAGCTGGGGTTCACGGAGTTAATTTCGAGGGAAGCTGCTCACGCTTGGGATTCTCACCCGTGACCAAAAGGGCTGCCGCCAGGGGGGCGGAACTGCCTCCGGGCGGTGCCTGCCCAGCGAAAGCGGGCGCGCGCTGCCCGGGAGCACCTCGGGGCGCACGGACGCCGGGACCCGCGCCCAGCCGGGCCACGGAGTTTGGGGACCTCCGGGACTGGGCCGGCCTCGCACGCCAGCCATGTTGCCTGCGTGGAAGGAAGCTTGCGGGGAGCGGGGGTCAAGGGCCAAGATGGCCTCTGCGCCTAGGGGTTGGAAGCGGCGCCGAGGTCCTCGTGCTCCTCGGGAAGCCACAGGGACCGAGGCGAAAACCGCGGCATCCTCAGGCCGGACCCGGGGCTCGCTGGCTACACTGCCCGCTTGGGGAATTATCCCGGGCGAGGAGGCGGCAGCTTTCTAGGCCAGTTAGTGTGTGGCCCTTAGGCAACAGGTGTATTATTGGAATACCTGGAAAAGAGAAACGCTTCCCATGAAGGCACTTATGGTGATTTAGAAAACTAGGCATTCCCAAGTGTAACAATAGTTCTTTTGCACTGTACGTATGAGTCTTTCTTTTGTTTTTATTATTATTATTTGCTTTTTTGAGATGGAGTCCGACTGTGTCTCCCAGGCTGGATTGCAGTGGCGTGATCTGGGCTCACTGCAACCTCTGCCTCCCGGGTTCAAGTGATTCTCCTGCTCAGCCTCCCGAGTAGCTGGGATTGCAGGCACCCACTAGTATGCACGGCTAATTTTTGTATTTTTAGTAGAGACGGAGTTTTGCCATGTTGGTCAGGCTGATCTCGAACTGCTGACCTCAGGTGATCCACCCGCCTCGGCCTCCCAAAGTGCTGGGATTACAGGCAGGAGCCACCACGCCCAGCCTTTATGAATATTTTCTTAGTGGTGCTTTTTGAGTGTGTGGGGGCGGCACAGATATTTCCTCAAACAAAGCAACACTTTTTTTTTTTTTTTTTTTTTGTCATTTTGCAATATTTAGTTATTAGGGGCCTCCTTTGTTAGGTGATGGAGCGGAGGATAGGGAGGTCGTTAAGACATGATTCTCCACCTTTTGGCAGCTTCCAGGCCATTTCGGGAAATAATGGGCAGTGTCTCCTGCACGTGAGGCACTGTGCTAAAAGCATTCTGTATTTTCTCATTTAATTATCCCAACAACTCTAAAAGGCAGACCTTAGTAGAACTCCGTTTTAAAAGCGGGCATATGCTGGGGGGGGGAAACGTGTTGCGTGGGCTTGCTTGCAAACTGCTTCAGCTAATCTGGGAAGGAATATCAGAAGCAGCGGTCCTTGATATTCCAGAACCAGATTTGGGGGATATTTCTGGACCTTTGTACCATTGACTAGTACCTGTAGCCTGATACAAGATTTCCCGCATTTTGCTTGATGTCATGGTAAAATTCTTTTTTCTTCTAAAGGTAATGTTGGAATTACTGCCTTTCCAAAATAATAGATTACTTTTAACCACATAAATGATCTGATGTAATATCTTTCACCTTCCCAGGAACGTCCCAGAAGGAAGTTTTCTTCAGTTGCATTTTAAGGCTTATTTGATTGGAATATCAGTGGATCTTTTTCATCAAATTACTATTTATAGAAATAGAGTAAACAGACCATGTAGATTTCTGTTAGGCTTTTCGTTTTAACCCCTAAGCTTGCCGCTGTTCCGTAACCCAGTGATTGCAGTCTTGGCTGTAGTATGAATCACTTAGGGATCTTGTTAAAACACAGATTCTGATTGGGAGGTCAGGAGTGGGACCTGGGATTCTGCCTTTCTAACAGGCTCACAGGTGATTCTCAGACTGTTCTGTCCTCTTTTTCTCCCTTTCTCTTAGACTCTACTCAATTACATTTGAACACTGAAGTTGGAAGTAAAGGAAAAAAAAATAGGTTTATTGGGTGTTGATTGGGTGTTGTGTGAAGAACTTCAAGGCATTCACTGCTGGATTGAAATCCCAACTCTAACAATTGACGTGGTTTTATTAATTGAGTACTCATTGACAATCACTTTGTGCCAGGGCTAGTTTCAGGGACCAGGGATATAAATGATGGTCAAAATAGACATTCGATGCCTGGGATGGAGGCATTCCAGATGGGGTGGAGATAATACCTAAAATAATTTTAGGTATGAGGGCAGAGGGGAGTTTGCTCTGAAAAAACAAGTTTTGTGTGATGGAGTGTGAGGGACTGGGAGGGCATCTCCCAGAAGGTGGCATCTGAGCTGAGATGTGAACAGCAGGTGTCTGCTGTGTAAAAGATCTGGGCTTTCTAGACAGGAAATTGTAAGATCAATGTCCTTTTTGGATTGACACCATTACTGTAAACAGCAATTCTCAAAATACGTGGTGTGTTAAAAAATCACTTGGAAGGTTTATTAAAAATACAATTTCTGACACAGTCTATTACAAAATCTGCCTAACTTCAAATTTTTAGACAATTTAATGATGTGCCTATAATCTAAATCATTTAATATAAGGCACAACTTAAACTTTTTAAAGACAAACTGACAGTTACTGCTTGTGCCCTAAAAGGAACAGACTTCTCTTAAATATGTTTATTTTTCACTTATTGAAAGTTTTCTTTAAAGAATAATTTGAGGGCAAAGCATTTTCAGTCTATTTTTTTCTACTATATATATATATATATATATTTTTTTTTTTTTTAAAGATGGAGACGGAGTCTCTGTTGTCCAGCCTGATCTTGAAGTTCTGGGCTCAAACAATCCCTCTGCCTTGACTTCCCAAAGTACTGGGATTACAAGTGTGAGCCACCTCACCCAGCCTCAGCCTGTTTTTTTTCATCTTAGCTTAGTTTTCCATTAAGATAGCTTTTGGTCAGTAAACATTGTCAAGGGGAGAATGCTTTTTATATATTATCATTAGCTCAAGATGCTGGTTTTCAGATTAACATATTTGACAAGGATCTGCTGCTTCCCTTTTGCCCCTGACTCTCATTTAGCTATCTGACTTCTGTCCTTGTCACTCTTGACATAAGTTCATGTAGTTAATAAGTGGTCTCTTCATTCCTCATTTTATTTTTTCCTTCACTCAACACATGTACAGATTGTTAATGTTGCTGTGCTGGGCATTGGTCCTCTTTCACCTTTGGCTGCCGGCCTTAAAGCACAGTCACAGATTCACTTTGAAATTTCAGAGACCTTAGAAGTCCTCCAGTCTGGTCTCCAAAAAAATATCAAATAACTTAAGCTTTGCATAAATTGCATGAGCTCAAATTGTTGTTCGTTATTTTTGGAGGGGGTGTGGGGTCAGGGTGAGGGAGAGGCTTCCTAACATGGTGGTTTTTGGATTTTTTTTTTTTTTTTTAACCATTTCTAGGATACAGCTCTTCAGATACCTCAGGGCTACTAAAGTGATTCTTCTAATGTTCAGTTCTCCAGGCCAAACATTTCCTGTTTTTCTAATTGTTTGTCTTAAGACATGGTTTTTCTAGATTTTTTTTTTGGGGGGGGGGCCACAGTCTCACTCTGGCTCTCACTCCAGGCTGGAGTACACCGGCACAATCTCAGCTTACTGCAACCTCTGCCTCCTGGGTTCAAGCGATTCTCCTGCCTCAGCCTCCCAAGTAGCTGGGATTATAAGCCCAACTAATTTTCGTATTTTTAGTAGAGACGAGGTTTCACCATGTTGGCCAAGATGGTCTCGATCTCCTGACCTTGTGATCCACCTGCCTTGGCCTCCCAAAGTGCTGGGATTACAGGCGTGAGCCACTGTGCCTGGCCAGCTTTTCTAGATCTTTACCGTTCTTAGTCACCCTCCTGGAGAGGCACGTAGTTTAGAATATGATGTACAAATCAGGTTTTGTTAGTTCTTTTTAATAGCGTATTATTCCTAGATATGAGCACTATTTCTGTGAATAAAGTTTGGGATCGCTTGTTAGCTTTTGTTGAAATTCTTACCAAAGAAATGCACCTTTAAAAATGAACGATTATTAAGTTAGTTCTCCTCTATACTGTACTATGGAATTGACTTTTAAAAAATTCAGTTTACTGCTGGGCGTGGTGGCTCATGCCTGTAATCCCAGCACTTTGGGAGGCTGAGGCGGGTGGATCACCTGAGGTCAGGAGTTTGAGACCAGCTTGGTTAACATGGTAAAACCCCATTTCTACTAAAAATACAAAACTTAGCCTGGCCTGGTGGCATGCGCTGGTAATCTCAGCTACTCAGGAGGCTGAGGTGGGAGAATTGCTTGAATCTGGGAGGTGGAGGTTGCATTGAGCCGAGATCACGCCATTGCATTCCAGGCTGGGCGACAGAGCTAGACTCTGTCTCAAAAGAAAAAGAAAAAAAAATCAGTTTACATTTTAAAAATGACTCATTTATGCCACCAATATAGTCACCCTTCAGTATCTGTGAGAGGTTGCTTCCAGGACCCCTTGATACTAAAATCTGAGGAGGCTGAAGTCCCTATTACAAAATAGCTTTGTATTTGCATATGGCCTAAATGCTCTTGTATACTTTTTTTTTTTTAATTGTTATTTCGAGACAGAATCTCACTGCATCATCTAGGCTGGAGTGCAGTGATGCAGTCTTGTCCCACTGCAAACTCTGCCTCCTGGGCTCAAGCGATTCTCCTGCCTCAGCCTCTGAAGTAGCTGGGATTACAGGCATGCACCACCATGCCCAGCTAATTTTTGTATTTTTAGTAGAAACAGGGTTTCATCATGTTGGCCAGGCTGTGTCGAACTCCTGACCTCAAGTGATCCGCCCATCTTGGGCTCCCAAAGAGCTGGAATTACAGATGTGAGCCACCGCACCCAGACTTCTTGTAGACTTTAAATAATCTCTAGGTTAGTTATAATACCTAATACAGTGTAAATGCTACATAGAATTGTGATATTGTAGTTTTAAAAATCTGTATTTTTTGTTTTACTGTTTATTATTTTTTTAGACAAGGTATTAATGTTACTCAGGCTGAAATACAGTGACGTGATCATGGCTCTCACTGCAGCCTCAACTTCCTCTGCTCAAGAGATCCTCCCACCTCAGTCTCTTGAGTAGCTGGAACTTATAGGCATGTGCCACCATACCTGGCTAATTTTAAGAAAAATTTTTTGTAGAGATGGGGTCTTGCTATGTTGCTGTGGTCGGTCTTGAACTCCTGGGTTCAAGTGATCTTCCTGCCTAAGCTTCTTAGAGTGTTGGGATTACAGGTGTGAACCACTGTACCTGCCCTGTTATTTTTAATTTTTTTTCCCCTGAATATTTTCTGTCTGAGGTTGGTTGAATCTGGATTTAAAACCCATGGATGTGGAGGGTCAGCTGTATTTGAAAATGGATACAATATACCTAAGTGCCTAAGCACTGAAATTTCTCACTTTCAGGATAACCACCTTATGATGAATGCTGTTGCCCATTTTCTTTTTTTTTTTAATTTTTTTTTTTTTTTTTTTTTTTTTGAGACGGAGTCTCGCTCTGTCCCCCAGGCTGGAGCATAGTGGCCGGATCTCAGCTCACTGCAAGCTCCGCCTCCCGGGTTTACGCCATTCTCCTGCCTCAGCCTCCCGAGTAGCTGGGACTACAGGCACCCGCCACCTCGCCCGGCTAGTTTTTGTATTTTTTTTTTAGTAGAGACGGGGTTTCACCGTGTTAGCCAGGATGGTCTCGATCTCCTGACCTCGTGATCCACCCGTCTCGGCCTCCCAAAGTGCTGGGATTACAGGCTTGAGCCACCGCTCCCGGCCTGTTGCCCATTTTCTTGAAGACTTTTTCTTGTGGGGTTTTGTTTTTGTTTTTGTTTTTGTTTTTTGAGCTGGTGTCTCGCTCTGTCACCAGGCTGGAGTGCATTGGCACGATCTCTGCTCACTGCAACCTCCTCCTCCTGGATTCAAGAGATTCTCTTGCCTCAGCCTCCTGAGTAGCTGGGGCTACAGGAGCACGTCGCCACGCCCAGCTGATTTTTGTATTTTTTTTTTTAGTAGAGACGGGGTTTCACCAGTTGACCAGGATGGCCTCCATCTCTTGACCTCGTGATCCACCTGCCTCGGCTTCCCAAAGTGCTGGGATTACAGGTGTGAGCCACAGCGCTTAGCTCTTTAAGACTTTTTCTTATCCCAGTGCAGAGGTCAGGATTATTCCCGCATTTGACAGAGGAGTGCACTTAGAGGAGATAAAGAATTTGTCTCAGATTGTGAGCCAGTAAATGGGGGCTGTTAAAACCACTAGGTTGGGCCGGGCGCGGTGGCTCACGCCTGTAATCCCAGCACTTTGGGAGGCCGAGGCGGGTGGATCACGAGGTCAGGAGATCGAGACCATCCTGGCTAACACAGTGAAACCCCGTCTCTACCAAAAACTACAAAAAAACTAGCCGGGCGAGGTGGCGGGCGCCTGTAGTCCCAGCTACTCGGGAGGCTGAGGCAGGAGAATGGCGTGAACCCGGGAGGCGGAGCTTGCAGTGAGCTGAGATTGAGCCACTGCACTCCAGCCTGGGCGACAGAGCGAGACTCTGTCTCAAAAAAAAAACAAAAAAAAAAAAACAAAAAAAACCCACTAGGTTGTTTTAAACTCATCATTCTTATTTTACAGAGAGTTCTTGCTTAGTGTTGATGGCCTAGCCAATGGGTTAGTTATCCTTTCCGGTGTGTTTGGTCAGCTGCAAATCTGGATAAGCTGTCTCCTCCACTTTGCGGTTACCACTGGAGACCTCCCACCAGGTGGACATAAATGGTTCATTCTTTTGTGCTAATGGGGTGCCATAATTCAGCCCCTTGGGAATCTGCCCACCCACACAAGGATGTGCTCAAGATTCTCAGGATTCTTTCTCTCTGCATTCCCGTCATCCACCGGTCTGGTAACCTTCCCAGAAAAGGAAGTGAAGTTGGTGTGGCGGGACTTGTTCTTAACGAGCTTGCTTTTTTTTTTTTTTTTTTTTTTTTTTTTTTTTTTTTTGAGACGGAGTTTTGCTCTTTTTGCCCAGGCTGGAGTGCAATGGCGCAATATTGGCTCACTGCAACGTCTGCCTCCCAGGTTCAAGCGATTCTCCTACCTCAACCTCCCAAGGAGCTGGGTTTACAGGCATGCACCAACATGCCTGGCTAAGTTTTCGTATTTTTAGTAGAGATGGGGTTTCACCATGTTGGTCCGCTGGTCTTGAATTCCTTGCCTCAAGCGATCCACCTGCCTCCGAAGTGCTGGCATTACAGGTGTGAGCCACCTCGCCTGGCCTAAAATCAGTTTTCCTTAATGTTCTTTTTCTGAACATCAGTTTGGAAGACAGTTTGGACTTTTGCCTTTTTATAGTACCAAAACATTTTGGCCTAAATTGCTCATTTGTGTGTGTGTTTCACCATTATTAGAATAGAGAGAAATTGACCAGATGTGTTGGCTCATGCCTGTAATCCCAGTACTTTGGGAGGCCAAGGCAGGTGGATAGCTTGAGCTCAGGGGTTTGAGACCAGCTTGGGCAACATGGTGATACCTTATCTCTACTAAAAAAACAAAAATTAGCCAGGCATGGTGGCATGTGCCTGTAGTCCAGCTACTTGGGAGGCTGAGGCGGGGGGATGGCTTGAGCCTGGGAGGCAGGTTGCAGTGAGCTGAGATGATGGCACTGCATTTCCTCCTGGGCGACAGAGTGAGGCTTTGTCTCAAAAAAAAAAAAAAAAAAAAAAAAAACAGAGAAATTGACTTGAGTGCTAGTTACAGGGCTGTGTACACTTATGATTTCTGCACTTTTCTATATGGTATACTTTAATAAAGTGGTTTTCAAAAATGTAGAAAAGTCATCTTCCTTCATGTCTTTGGAAAATTATGCTAATTGTGTTGGTGTTATTAACATTATATTCCCATCTTTGAGGATTTATCTAACAGTTGGGCAGAGTTTAATTCTGAGACAGTTAATTCTCCGCAACACGGTGAAACCCTGTCTTTACTAAAAATACAAACAATTAGCCGGGCGTGGCAGCATGCGCCTATAGTCCCAGCTACTCTAGAGGCTGAGGCAGAAGAATTGCTTGAAGCTGGGAGGCAGAGGTTGCAGTGAGCTGAGATCGTGCCAATGCATTCCATCCTGGCGACAGAGCGAGACTCGGCTCAAAAAAAAAAAAAAAAAGAAGAGCTGCCATTAATTTAAAAAAAAGTTTTAACAGTTTAAATTGATGTACTGCTGTTAATATAGTAATGTATGATTGTACAGGCCTTATTAGAAAAGGAAAACAAATCAGATACTTTAATATACTCATTATAGATGTTGCTCAAGTGTCATTCAAGGATCATACCTTTTAAAGTTACTCTGATACTTTTCCATTACCTTCAACTTGAAAGCACAAGAGGTTTTGCAGGCAGAGATATCCATGGTCCAATCTGGTTCCTGTAAACATTCAACAAATTATTTGGACGTCTACTATGTGCCAGGCATTGTTTTAATCAGTGAACAAAACAGGCAAAAATTCCTGTTCACGTGGAGTTTACCTTCTAGTAGATCTCAAAGTTCCCTACTCTACTAATCACTGGTATAGCCTGGAAAGAATTTATTGTTGGTTCAACATAGCTAAGGAGTGGCATAAAGTTCTGTAGCTGATGTGGGAAGTACCTTGCCAGTGTCTCCAGCACTGAGTTTTCTAGAATAATCCTCAAGCTTTGTAGGTTTGGGAGTTGTGTGTTTACCAGATCTTGCTGAGACTTGTCTTTTTCCTGGAGAGCTCTCAGTGCCCATGGATCCACCTACAGACCTAGGCATAGGATCTCCATCTTCACTTCCTCATGGATGCTAACACCAGCTGTGCACTCCCCACAAAAGCTGGTGTTTCCCAAATGGAACTCACTGTTTCAAACTAGCATAGTGAAAAGCACAGGAGATCATCTGGGTTCAAGTTACTTCTGAGTGACTCCCTGTCATCCATATAACCTTGAGCATATTACTTTACATCTCTTTCTGACCCTCTTTGCATCTGTAAAGTGACTAATCAACCATGGAGGGTTGTTTTGAGGATGAAAGGAGGATTTTGTTTAAAGCACCCAGCACGTCGGTAGGTGTCTGCTGAATGTTAGTTTCCTTCCCATCTTCTGTCTCCTAAGCTAGTCTTTCATTGATGCCTCACACCTAGGTTTGCTGCTGCTGAGTCTAGGTGCTTCTTTTTACTGTTGACTTTGTCCTTCAAATCTGTTTCAAATCAAACTTACACCTCCCTTGCCGAGAATCACGAACTGGCTCCCTGTTTCCTACCTGAAGGAAGTGAGACATTTCCACTAGACTTTCAAAGCCCTCCCTCTTACTCATCCTCCATCCACTATATTCTTACTGTAACCTTATTTTAAAAGACTACACCATTCCACCATGTTCCCACCTGGTCTCCTCACTGTTCCATAAGCTAGCCACCTGTGTATCAGCACCACACCAGCCTGGAAGAACCAGGACCCCAGCGCTGGCTCTCATGCGTCACTCCCACAGGCTCTCCTGGTCTAGTGTAGGCACTTAATAAATGCTTGGTAAGTGAAATTGCTTCTCAGATGTTTAGGAACTTGTGCTGAAGAATATTAGGACAAAATTTCAGAAAACGACCAATTAATACTATGCATAGTGTTTTTTCTCCCCTTGTATAAAAAGTATGCTCGGTCTTGAAGACTTGGAAAAGGAGATAAGGGGGAAAATATCTACAATTCTGCCATTTATAGATACATTTTATTATCTTTTTTAATGATAAAGGCGTTTAACCCATTAGATTGTTAGTTTGCATTGAGGAGCTAGTATGTGCTAGTGCTGCTATATGTGCACTTTCATATGTGTTCTCATTTAATATGAACTTTCAAAAGTAATATGAAATTATATATATTTCAAATTTTTGTGCAAAACATAGAGGAATTAGCCAGGCATGGTGGTGCACGTCTGTAGTCCCAGCTACTTGGGAAGCTGAGGTAGGAGGAGGGCTTGAGCTTGGGAGGTCAAGGCTGCAGTGAGCTGTGATTGGACCACTGCACTCCAGCCTAGGTGACAGGGTAAGACCCTGTCTCGGTGGGGGGGAGGGGGTGAAGAAAAGAAAGAAACTGTGAGCTCAGTAGTGATGCCATAACCCTACTTTTGTTGCTTAGATTGGTTTATCTTGGGAGCTATAGGGCATTGCTCATCCTGAAGATCAGCTGACCATTGACATCAGCCATGTCATCCAGGCCTCTTGAAAGTCCACCTCCTTACAGACCTGATGAATTGTAAGTAAATAATCCTTTAGTTATTCTCTTTTAAAAAGTCTGTCACATGTAAACAATAAGTATGGTTGAAACTTTCAATTTTAAGTGTTTGCTTTTAAAAATAAAATGATACGTGTACTTGTAAATTCAAATTGTATCAAAGGGTCTGCACTGAAAAGTGAATTTCTCTCAACTTTCAGAGTGACAGTTTGTCTCTGCTAGGACAACTACTGTCACCTATTGCTAATGTTTGTTTCAAGAGATTGCCAAGGTTTATATTTTTATGTTCGTTTTTGTTTTGTACAAATGATAATGAAGCTTCCATTTAAATGCCTTGTTTAGATGGGCACTGGCAATATATTGTCAGTTTTTAAAAATGACAGCTTTAGGCCAGGCCGGGTGCCATGGCTCATGCCTGTAATCCCAGCACCTTGGGAGGCTGAGGGCCGGCGGATCACAAGGTCAAGAGATCAAGACCATCCTGGCCAACATGGTGAAATCCCATCTCTACTAAAACTATAAAAATTAGCTGGGTGTGGTGGCTCACACCTGTAATCCCAGCGACTTGCCTGTAATTCTGGCTACTCGGGAGGCAGGAGATTCACTTGAACCCAGGAGGCGGAGGTTGCAGTTAGCTGAGATGATGCCACTGCACTCCAGCCTAGAGACAGAGCAAGACTCCATCTAAAAAAAAAAAAAAAGGGCCAGGCCGGGGGGCTTATGCCTGTAATCCCAGCACTTTGGGAGGCCGAGGCAGGTGGATCACCTGAGGTCGGGAGTTCGAGACCACACTGACCAACGTGGAGAAACCCCTATCTCTACTAAAAGTACAAAATTAGCCAGGCATGGTGGTGCATGCCTGTAATCCCAGCTATTTGGGAGGCTGAGGCAGGAGAATCGCTTGAACCCAGGAGGCGAAGGTTGCGGTGAGCTGAGATCGCACCACTGCACTCCAGCCTGGGAGACAAGAGCGAAACTCCTTGTCAAAAAATAAATTAATAAATGAAAATAACAGCTTTATTGAGATATAATTAACATACTTTACAATTTACCCATTTAGAATGGATAGTTTAATGATTTTTAGTATGTTCACAGAGTTGTATAACCATCACCACAATTAATTTTAGAACATTTCATTACTCTCCAAAGAAACCTACCCATTGGCAGTCATCTCCCAGTTCCATCAGCCCTAAGCAACTATCGGTCTACTTTCTTGTTTTGTTTTCTTTTTTTTTTTTTTTGAGACGGAGTCTCGCTGTGTCTCCCAGGCTGGAGTGCAGTGGCCGGATCTCAGCTCACTGCAAGCTCCGCCTCCCGGGTTCACGCCATTCTCCTGCCTCAGCCTCCCGAGTAGCTGAGACTACAGGCGCCCGCCACCACGCCCGGCTAGTTTTTTGTATTTTTAGTAGAGACGGGGTTTCACCATGTTAGCCAGGATAGTCTCGATCTCCTGACCTCGTGATCCACCCGCCTCGGCCTCCCAAAGTGCTGGGATTACAGGCTTGAGCCACCGCGCCCGGCCTTATCGGTCTACTTTCTGTCTCTATAGATTTGTCTATTCTGCATATTTTGTATAAATGGAGGATTCATGTAATATGTGGCCTTTTGTAACTGGCTTCTTTCACTTAGCATAATACTTTCCATACTGTCAGTTTTAAGAGTGATTCCTGCCATTATCTAAAAGAAGCAATGTTGAGGGGTTTTGGGCTCCTTCGTCATGTGAAGATTTATCAGTGAATTTTTGAATTCCAAATTTGCTATCAAACATTGATAGGGATTTCCTCCTCTAAGTAGTTTGCAGCTTTAACCCTGATAAGTGTAGTGGAGTGTAATGTAGGCAAAAACAGTTTCTCCTGCTGTTCTGTCACAACACATCTGTGACCTCTGATCACCAGAATTTGTGGGGATTTTTCCCCACCAGCAACCAAGTAATCAGTTCTACAGTGGACAATAGCTCTGTGTCCTCTAATTATCAGTTGAGTTCTGACACTGTCCGGAGATAGCATCAGATCACAGGTTCAGGGCTCATTCCTACAAGACTGCCCCCACTTCACGTAGCAGCCACAAGCTCAGGTTGTAGCCTGTGTTTCTGACCCACCTACAGTAAATCAGGATTCACACAGGTCTCTCCTTGGGTTCAATTAATTTGCTAAAGTGGCTCGCAGAACTCAGGGAAACACTACTTATCATTACTGGTTTATTATAAAGGGTATTACGAAAACCAGATGTGGTGGTGCACGCCTGTGATCGCAGCTACTCGGGAGTATGAGGCAGGAGGAGTGCTTGAGCCCAGGAGTTTGAGGCCAGCCTGGGCAACATAGGGAGACCTTGCCTTTTAAGAATGATTGAATGAATGAATGAACAAACAGGTGATATTACAATGGATACCAACAAACACCAGATGAAGAGTTGAACAGGGCGAGGTATGTGGGAAGGGGCCCTCCCTGGTTGTGCCACCCTCCAGGAACCTGCACATGTTCAGCTGTCCAGAAGCTCTGTGAATTCAGTCTCTAGGTTTTTATGGAAGCTATATGACACAGGCATGATTGACTAAATCATTGGCCATTGGTGAGCAGTGTAAGCCTCAGCCCCCGTTTCCTGTCCAGAGGGATTTGGGGCTGAAAAGTTCCAACCCTCTAATCCTAGCTCCCATCCTAAAGCTTCCTAGGGCTGCTAGGAACCTATCATCTCATTAACATATAAGGGACATTTATCACTTTGGAGATTCTAGAGATTTTAGGAGTTGTATGCCAGAAAATGGAGATGAAGACCAAATACATATTTCACAATATCATGTGGAGGTTGTGTTCCAGTTATTTAACCTCCTTACTAGTGCCTAAAACATGGTGGGGACACAAGTTGTTTATGACAATACAGTTTTTAAAACATACTAGAGAATATAGTAATTGAGTAGTACACCACTAATCTGACACTTATTTTGTGTTGCTTTTGTAAATAATGATGAACTGAAACATACATAAAGAAAAGGACATACAATGTATGTAGGAGATCATGAGGAAAGACCAAGCAAACATACATACTCATTACCCACGTCAAGAAACAGAACACTTCAAAGTCCTTCCCTGTGTCCTCTCCTTTTCTGTGGAGACCCCTGTCCTGACGTTATGATCATTAGCTGCTTTTATTATTTTATCACCTTGTATATCCTAAACATTTCAGTTTAGTTTTACCTGATTTATTTATTTTTGAGACGGAGTCTCACTCTGTTGGCCAGGCTGGAGCGCAGTGGCACAATCTTGGCTCACTGCAACCTCTGCCTCCTGGATTCAAGCAATTCTCCTGCCTCAGCCTCCCAAGTAGCTGGGATTACAGGTAACCACCACAATGCACAACCAATTTTTATACTTTTAGTAGAGATGGGTTTTCGCCGTGTTGGCCAGGCTGGTCTCGAATTCCTGACCTCAGGTGACCTTCCCGCCTCCTAAAGTGCTGGAATTATGGGTGTGAGCCACCACGGCCAGCCAGTTTTACCTGTTTTAAAACTTTATATAAATATAATAATGCTATATGTATTTTTTCATTTTTTTCAGCATTATCTGTAACTGCATGTATTCATAGTTCATCAGTTTTGGCTTCATAGCACTGTAGAAATATAACATGAGCCATATATGTAATTTTATACTTTCATGAAAAATAAAAGGAGAATTTTTTTTTTTTTTTTTTTTTTTGAGACAGAGTTTCGCTCTTTTTGCCCTGGCCGGAGTGCAATGGCATGGTCTCGGCTCACTGCAACCTCCACCTCCCAGGTTCAAGTGATTCTCCTGCCTCAACCTCCCAAGTAGCTGGGATTACAGGTGTCCACCACGACACCCAGCTAATTTTGTATTTTTAGTAGAGATGGGGGTTTCACCAGGTTAGCCAGGATGGTCTTGAACTCCTGACCTCAGGTGATCCACCCGCCGCGGCCTCCCAGAGTGCTGGGATTGCAGGCATGAGCCACCGTGCCCGGCCAAAAGAAGAAATTAATTTTAATATACTTCACTTAATCTTGTATATCTAAAACATTATTTCATCATGTGATTGACATAAAAATGAAAGATTCAGGAGATGCTTTACATTCTTTCTTCATATTATATCTTTGAAATCCACTGTGTATTTTTAAATTTTTTTGGAGACAGTCTTGC
The DNA here is from genome assembly GCF_043159975.1 of Macaca nemestrina. Taxonomy (NCBI): domain Eukaryota; kingdom Metazoa; phylum Chordata; class Mammalia; order Primates; family Cercopithecidae; genus Macaca; species Macaca nemestrina. The sequence goes on along the minus strand of NC_092130.1, from coordinate 105,752,918 downwards.
TCTGTCACCCAGGCTAGAGTGCAGTGGGTGTGATCACGGCTCACTGCAACCTCTGCCTTCTGGGTTCAAGTGATTCTTGATTTTCGTGCCTCAGCCTCCCAAGTAAGTGGGATTACAGGCATGTGTCACCATGCCTGGTTAATTTTTGTATTTTTAGTAGAGATGAGGTTTTACCATGTTTACCAGGCTGGTCTCAAACTCTTGGCCTCAAGTGATCTGCCCGCCCCGAACTTACTGCTGTGCATTTTAACAGCATATCTGAGTTTGGACTAGCCACATTTCATTTCTTTTCTTTTTTTTTTTTTTGAGATAGAGTCTTGCTCTGTCACCCAGGCTGGAGTGCAATGGCACGATCTCGGCTCACTGCAACTTCCACCTCCCGGGTTCAAGCAATTCTTGTGCCTCAGCCACCTGAGTAGCTGGGATTACAGGCGTATGCCTGGCTAATTTTTGTATTTTTAGTAGAGACGGGGTTTCACCATGTTGGCCAGGCTGGTCTCGAACTCTGCTGACCTCAAGTGATCCATCTGCCTCGGACTCCCAAAGTGCTGGGATTACAGACGTGAGCCACCATGCCCAGCCAGACTAGATACATTTCAAGTGTATGATAGACCCAAGTGGCTAATGGCTGCCACATTGGACAGTATAGCTATGGAGTATTCCATTGTATGGATATATTACAGTTACCCTTTCCACTGTAGGTAATTGGTACAATCACTTTGGAAAACAGTTTGATACTGTCTAGTGAAGTTGGAGATAAAAAAATATGTGATCCAGAAATTCTCCTGGGTATATACCCTAGAAAAATGAGTACTTTTCTATACCAGAATACACATTGAAGGATGTTTATACTTAAACTGTTTACAATACCCCCAAACAGAGATAACCCAGGTGTCCGAGCACAATAGGTTGTGGCCAGAGGCCAATAATCTTATGTTTTAACAAGCCCTCCAGGTGATTTCTATGCACAGATAAGCTTTAGTTTCATTTACCCAATGGTTTAAATTATTCCAAATAAGTTGTGTTCTTTCTGCTTACTACCAAAAAGTGCTAACTTGAAATTATTTTCATGTTCATTTCAGCAAACCGAATCATTATGCACCAAGCAATGACATGTATGGTGGAGAGATGCATGTTCGACCGATGCTGTCTCAGCCAGCATACTCTTTTTACCCAGAAGATGAAATTCTTCACTTTTACAAATGGACCTCTCCTCCAGGAGTGATTCGGATTCTGTCTATGCTCATTATTGTGATGTGCATTGCCATCTTTGCATGTGTGGCCTCCACGCTTGCCTGGGACAGAGGCTATGGAACTTCCCTTATAGGAGGTAGTGTAGGCTACCCTTATGGAGGAAGTGGCTTTGGTAGCTACGGAAGTGGCTATGGCTATGGCTATGGTTATGGCTATGGCTATGGAGGCTATACAGACCCAAGAGCAGCAAAGGGCTTCATGTTGGCCATGGCCGCCTTTTGTTTCATTGCCGCGTTGGTGATCTTTGCTACCAGTGTTATAAGATCTGAAATGTCCAGAACAAGAAGATATTACTTAAGTGTGATAATAGTGAGTGCTATCCTGGGCATCATGGTGTTTATTGCCACAATTGTCTATATAATGGGAGTGAACCCAACTGCTCAGTCTTCTGGATCTCTGTATGGTTCACAAATATATGCCCTCTGCAACCAATTTTATACACCTGCCGTTACTGGACTCTACGTGGATCAGTATTTATATCACTACTGTGTTGTGGATCCCCAGGAGGTATGAGTGGTGTGTTGGGTTTTTTCTCCATCTCCTTAGCCAGAGGCTTTCAACTTGGGATATGTAATAGAATCACTCTGGAAACTCTTAAAAAATATTAATGACAAGGCTCCACTTCTAATTAAATCTGGGGGAGGGACTGAGTGTCATTAAGATATAATTAACATACCATGTAATTTGGTTACTTAATCAGTGGTTTTTAATATATTCACAGAATTGTGCCACCATCACCACAATCAATTTTAGAACATTTTCGCTATCGTAAAAAGAAACTTGTACCTGTTAGTGGTCATTCCTCGTTTCCCTAACTGTTCTTAGCCCTAGGCAACCACTAATCCTACGTCTATAAATTTGTCTATTCTCTAGGTATTTCATACAAATGGAATCACACAATGTGGCCTTTATGATGGGCTTCTTTTACTTAGCATAATGTTTTTAAGGTTTGCCCATGTCATAGCTTGTGCCATTCCCTCGTTCCTTTTTATTGCTAATATTCCAGTATATGGATAAACCACATTTTATTTATCAGTTGATAGACATTTGGACCATGTCTACATTGGCTATTAAGAATCATGCTAGGCCAGGCACAGTGGCTCACGCCTGTAATCCCAGCACTTTTGGGAGGCTGAGGCGGGCGGATCACGAGGTCAGGAGATTGAGACCATCCTTGCTAATACAGTGAAATCCCGTCTCTACTAAAAATAAAAAAAATCAGCAGGGCATGGTGGCAGGCGCCTGTAGTCCCAGCTGCTTGGGAGGCCGAGACAAGAGAAATGGCATGAACCCGGGAGGTGGAGCTTGCAGTGAGCCGAGATCGCGCCCATATAGTCCAACCTGAGCGACAGAGCAAGACTCCATCTCAAAAAAAAATAAGAATCATGCTATAGACATTCTTGTATACGTTTTTGTGTAAACCTATGTTTTAATGATTTCTTGAGTTGGGTTATACCTAGGGGTGAAATTCCTGGATCATATGGTGACTCTTTAATCTTTTGAGGAGCTACCAGAGTTTTTCCAAAGAGTTTGCATCATTTTACATTCACACCAGAGATGTATGACGGTTCCGATTTCTCCACATCCTCACCAACACTTGTTATTGTCTGTTTGATTCTAGCCATGCTGATGGGTGAGAAGTGAAGTGGTACTTCATTGTGATTTTGATTTGTATTTTCCTTGTAGCTAATGTTATTGAGCATCTTTTCATGTACTTACTGGCCATTTCTCTTTTATCTTTGGAGAAATGGCTATTTAGACGACTTGCCCTTTTTTTTTTTTTTTTTTTTGAGACGGAGTCTTGCTCTGTCGCCCAGGCTGGAGTGCAGTGGCACGATCTCGGCTCACTGCAAGCTCCGCCTCCCGGGTTCACACCATTCTCCTGCCTCAGCCTCCCGAGTAGCTGGGACTACAGGTGCCCTCCACCACGCCCGGCTAATTTTTTGTATTTTTAGTAGAGATGGGGTTTCACCGTGTTAGCCAGGATGGTCTCGATCTTCTGACCTCGCGATCTGTCTGCCTCGGCCTCCAAAGTGCTGGGATTATAGGCGTGAGCCACTGCGCCCGGCCTAGACTTTCCCACTTTTTAATTGGGCTATTTTTGTTTTTGTTTTGTTTTTGAGACAGAGTCTCACTCTGTCACCCACTCTGGGATGCAGTGATGCAATCACTGCTCACTGCAGCCTTGACCTCCTGGGCTCAAGTGACCCTCCTACCTCAGTCTCCTGTGTAGCTAGGACCACAGGGGCATGCCACCACACTCGGATAATTTTTAAAAAATTTTTTCTGTAGAGATAGGGTCTCACTTTGTTGCCCAGTCTGGGCTGGAACTCCTGGGCTCAAGTAATCCTGCCTTGGCCTTCCAAACCACTGGGATTATAGGCATCTTCACTTTCTTGATGGTGTCCTTTGCATAAAAGTTTTTAGTTTTGGGCTGGGCATGGTAGCTCACGCCTGTAATCCCAGCACTTTGGGAGGCCAAGGTGGGTGGATCACCTGAGGTCAGGAGTTCGAGACCAGCCTGGCCAACATGGTGAAACCCTGTCTCTACTAAAAATAAAAAAATTAGCTGGACATGGTGGTACGCTCCTATAATCCCAGCTACTCAGGCTGAGGCAGGAGAATCACTTGAACCCAGGAGGTGGAGATTGCAGTGAGCCGAAATTGTGCCACTGCACTCCAGCCTGGACAACAAGAGCGAAAACTCTGTCTCAAAAAAAAAAAGAAAAAAGTTTTTAGTTTTGATGATGTCCAGTTTATTTAATTTTTCTTCTGTTGCTTGTATTTTTCATGTCATAGCTAATGTTTTGCCCAATTCAGGGTCACAAGGATTTACTCCTACATTGTCTATTTTTTAACTTTTCTGTAGTTTCATAATTTTAGCTCTTACCGTTAGGTCTGTGATTCATGTTGTGTTAATTTTGGGCGTGATGGAAGCAAGGGTTCTGAAAGCTTTCACATGTTTGTATGCAGTTGTCTTAGTGTTCTTGTTGAAAGGACTTTTCCTCCACTAAGTTTTCTTCATGCCTTTGTCAAAAATGAATTGATCATAAATGTGGACATTTATTTCTGGGCTCTCAATTCAGTTGCATTAATCATATGTCCTTATGCCAGTACCATACTGTCTTGATTACTGTAGCTTTGTAGTAAGTTTTGAAATTGTGGACTGGGAGTTCTCCAACTTTGTTCTTCAAAACTGTTTTGGCTAGATTCTGGATTCCTTGCATTTCCATATGGATTTTAAGATGAGCATGTCAATTTTGGAAAAAAATGCCAGCTAGGATTTTGAAGGGTTATATTGAATCTGTAGGTCAATTTTGGATGTATTGTCATCTTTACAATTACAAGTCTTCTGATTCATGAACATAAGATGTCTTGCGATTTATGTAGGTCTTCTTAAACTTCTTTTAATTGTGTTTTATAGTTTTCAGAGTGTAAGTATGTTTTAAAGCAATGCAAGTGATTCAAATGTTCAGGTTGGGGTTGAGAAACCTACCTTAGTAACCATGAGTCATCCTGATTATATTAACATCTGAAACATTTCTGAGTTACTAATCTTTTTTCCCTTGTTTTCCTTTTTTCTTACACTGACTCAGGAATTCTCATTCCTGAATGAGTCACTCCTTTGGAGTTAGACCTCTAGTATCTCTGCCATTATTTTGAAGACAGAAGGTTTTCCCTGCAGATGTAGGTTTTCACAGTGCTCGTTGTTGCCATTTAGACATGCCCATTGTAGATAGGGACTGAAGGTTGGTACTCCTATCCTATCACACCCCCATCCATCCCTCTTAGTTCTCTTACTACTTGAAACTTGTAGTCTTTGAAAAATGATGTCACTGTCAGACAGCTGGAAGGAGAGCCTCTTGTTCCCATTAGCAGACATCCAGGGCAGAGGCCTGGTACTTCCCTCAACTCCAAGTGCCTCCTAGGCCAATATACCATTTAATATCCCATCACTGCTGGGAGAACTGTTAAGAGTAGGAAGTTTGTCACAGGGCCCTTTCTAGTAAGTATGCAAGACTCCTAAAACAGAGAAACCTGCCAGACCAAACAAATCACTAGTCAATTTACTACTTATAGCTTGATTAGATCCATGTCTTCATCATTTTTGGTAAGATAGAGATCTGTGGACTGAAATTTACATTCATTGTAAAAAGGCTTGCTAAGCATGTGTTTTGAACAAGATTACAAGCATGATTGGCTATTTTAAAGCTTTTGAATAGCATTTTTCAGGCCCTTTAGAAGTATACCAATGATTGAGTTACTTTACTGGCCATTCTCATCTGTTTATAAAACTGTGGCCCATAGATGCACAAGCTTTGGAACTAATTTTCTACAGCTCTGAAATGAGGGTGATGATTGATAGTTTTTAACGTTAGGCATTTTCTGAGGATTGAATCAAGTAGTATGTATGTGTGTACATTTGCTGGCCTTAGCCCAGTTAATGTGGGTTAGGTTTTATGATATGTCTGAAATGTAACTATTTGCTTCAGTTTTCTGTAAGTTAAACCACATGGATTTAGTAGGGCCTTAGGTAGATAAGGGTTTTAATAGTATGTAGAGGGTGAATTGTGATTAAGTAATTAAAATCTAATTATGCCAATATTTTTCACCCCTTTTTAGGCCATTGCCATTGTACTGGGTTTCTTGATTATTGTGGCTTTTGCTTTAATAATTTTCTTTGCTGTGAAAACTCGAAGAAAGATGGACAGGTATGACAAGTCCAATATTTTGTGGGACAAGGAACACATTTATGAAGAGCAGTCCCCCAATGTCGAGGAGTGGGTAAGTGTTAAAAAAATAACTTTACATCTTTTATTAAAGCCCCAAATATGTGTCTGAATTTTTAGTGCTTTGTTAAACTTTATTCTTATAATTAATGTTTGTATATGTTGCAAAAATTGTTGCATTGGTTTTTACTCAGAATTTTAAGAGGGTGGGCTAAGTGGAAATGGTTTTACTAAAAGGCGAAAATCAGCTTTCTATTTTCAAGAAGTGAATCTAGGTTTTGAAAAGAAATGGCTTCTAAAAAAATCATGCAGAAAGAACTTGGTTTTTGCAAAACAAAAACTGCTTCTTCCCCTACTGCCTTTTATTTTTCTGCTTATCATTTTGGAGATAAACAGAAACCATTGCCAAGGGTGCTCTCTTGGGTCAAGATTGGCAAGGGTGTTTTTGGAATAGCAGGTGGCAGGCCTTTTAAACTTTTGACATAGATAACAGCATGACAAACCACAGTGACTAATTCTGAGTTAACATTATGAAATACTTCAGTGAGGCAAAGACAGATTAGAACAATTTCCTTTTAAAAATATATGCTATTAATCTTACCAGGCTTCCTATATGATGTGATTTGCTGAAAGCCTAGAAAGTTCATCTCTTTAAAAATGCCTCCAAAATGAGTGTTAGTAAACTGTCTTTAGAGATGTTTAGAGGCCAGGTGTGGTGGCTCACACTTGGAATCCCAGCACTTAGAGAAGCCAAGGTGGGAGGATCACTTGAGTCCAGGAGTTTGAGAACAACCCGGGCAACATAATGGGACCCTGTCTCTACAAAAAATAAAAAAAAGAAATTAGCTGGGCATGATGGTGTATGCTGGAAGTCCCCACTACTCAGGAGGCTGAGGTGGGAGAATCACTGGAGCATGGGAGGTTGAAGCTGCAGTGAGCTGTGATTCTGCCACTGGCACTCTTGCCTGGGTGGCAGAGTGAGACCCTGTCTCGGAAAAAATAAAAACGAAAAGATGTTTGGAGTGAAACTTTTTCTAAGAAATCCTCTTAGGGTCCTGTTAGAAGCTACCTCAGAAACTGACATCACAGGGTTCTTTGAGCAGATTGATTGATTGTCATGAAGGTATTGCCACTGGTTCCCGGGAGGTTTATTTTGGCCTCTAGGAGTGGGGTGGGGAGTAGGCTGGCTAAAGATGGATGCTGGCTGCTGCTGGTCAGGTCTAGGGTAAAGACGTTAATATCTTTTTTTTTTTTTTTTTGAGACGGAGTCTGGCTCTGTTGCTCAGGCTGGAGTACAGTGGTGCAATATCGGCTCACTGCAACCTCCACCTCCCGGGTTCAAGCGATTCTCCTGCCTCGGCTTCCCGAGTAGCTAGGACTACAGGTGCATACCACTACGCCTGATTAGTTCTTTTGTATTTTTAGGAGAGACGGGGTTTCACCATGTTGGCCAGGCTGGTCTCGAACTCCTGACCTCAAGTGATCTGCCTGCCTTGGCCTCCCAAAATGCTGGGATTATAGGCGAGACATTACTATCTTGAAGGCTTAGCTCTAACATTCTATAAGTCTGATTTTTAAGGGAACCTAGGAAGATAGATGAATTTTTTTTCTGGTTAATTAAGGAGCAAAAATGAAGCAATCTTAGGAAAGCCAAGAAGGCTGTGGTATGTATTCACCACTGAGATGATAGTTCTTATGTCCCTGCCCTTGACTCGAAGCCCTGTTTTTTTTTTTTTTCCCTCGCTTTAACATGAGAAGGTGTTAGGAAGTGTTTTCTTTCGACCTTTACCTCCAGGCAAGGCCACCTGTAGCTGGAATAGGACAGGTCTATATTAGGAGGTATGAAGTAAATGTTTCGCTGAGAGTTTCTGGGTGTGTTAGTTTTCATTGGCAGTTAGATTTGTTTACTTAAGGTTTCAAGAGGCTTAAAAACAACAAACCCAACTCAAGGGAGACCAATGCCAGTAATATTAGAGTGCCAGTGAACTTTGGCCTCTCATCTGATTTACTATCATGTAGGTTTAATCAGTTCTAGTTGCTTTTGATAACTTGGCAAAAGATAACTATTGTAACTTATGGAGGTGATGATGATTAAGGTGAAAGAATGACTTAGCTTTTAAAAAGGTATTATTTTAATAAAATTCCTCCTTGAACCTCTGGAAATTTGATACCCTGTGGGTTGTTGCACATGCACTTCATTGTTTCTCTCTAGTAACAAGTATTTTCATTGTATGTAAAAGAACTATCTGTTGAATAGCAGATATATGATTTTGCCCAGACTGATGTTTTATGTGATACTTAACCAGAGGCAAATTCCTCATTTCTTTTCCTCTCCCCTTCAGTTTTCTGAACTGAAATGCCTTAGAAAGCCTATTTAAAATAAATTATTTGGAGGTGGTTTAACCACTGGTATTTTGCCTTTCTTTTTATTCTCCCCTCACCTGCCCAAGTTCACGTCGCGGAATTCAATACCACGTTCTCATTCTTTCCTTAATTGATGGCAACAGGCAGATGTAGCCTGTTACTTTCATTTCTGCTTGAATTAGTTTCACCCTGATAATGTGGCTATCGCTGTGGAATTGTGTCTTCCTGCATCTAAACTGTTCACAGTGGAGTAGATTAGGGAGTTTTCTTCCTTTTGGTCATGAGAAATTAATATCAAAACAATTTCTACTTAAAATAATGGACAAGAATCTAGAATTAACTACTTGCACTAAAGGAGAATTAAAATTTGGGTTTTATTGATTGCAAAGAGCTGAGACAGGTGACTCCCCGAATAGCTAATGATGGTTGATTTGGGGGGAAAAAGAAAAACTCAAGTCTGTAATCCCAGTACTTGCGAGGCCAAGGAGGATCACTTGAGCCCAGGAGTTTAAGACCATCTGGGGCAACATGGCAAGACCCTATATCCACAAAAAATTAAAAAAATTAGCCGGACCTGGGCACAGGTGCCTGTAGTCCCAGCTACTTGGGAAGCTGAGGTGGGAGGATTCCTGGAGCCTGGGAGGTCAAGGCTGCAGTGAGCCATGATCTCACCACTGCACTCCAGCCTGGGTGACAGAAGGAGACCCTGTCCCAAAAAAGCAAAACAAAAAATTACTACAGTAACAATTAGCTACTCAATATTAGTTTAATCCCTCCCTACAGATTGCGGTCGGTCTAGAATTTTATTATGTTGCTAAATCTTACTGCCTTCCTTCTTGGATTTTTAGCATCTTCAGGATTATAACACGCCTCCTGCCCCGCCACCTCTCAGAGCAGAGGGTAGTCAAAAGCTGTGCCTTCAGTGTTTAAAACAGGTTTTAGCCCTTTTGTATAATCTGTGAGAAAACTTAGAGTTTTGTAATTCCCTGTCCCTGTTGGCTGAACACGGTGGTTTCTCTGCCCTTCTTAGGGCTTTTTAGTGTTGTTGCTTTTTTCTCTTCCTTTTTCTGGATATCTTGTACCTTGTAAAATAAACAGCTCATGTTTGCACACTGCTTGATTTATAACCTGGTCTTTTATAGTCACTCAGGTGGATACCAGTTTGTATTTTAAATGTTTTAAGGTTTGTTTAATTAAACTTTGCAGGTCTTTGTTTTGTTCTGCCCTCAAATTTCAGATCTGATTTTTTAAGTTAAATATTATGTTTGTTTAAGTATGGATTATTTGGAAAATACAGTGAAGTGCAGCCATTCCTTGGTATACTCAGGGGGTTGGTTCCAGGACCCCCATGCATATTCAACTCCTGTAGTTGGTGGAACCCATGTGTATGAAAAATTGGCCCTCTGGATACCCGGGTTTTGCATCCCGCCAATACTGTTTTCCATCTGTGTTTAGTTGAAAAAAATCCACATATATGTGGACCCATGCAGTTCCAACCTGGTTGTTCAAGGGCCGACTATATAAAGTAATTTTTTGTTTGTTTGTTTGTTTTGAGACAAAGTCTCACTCTGTTGCCAGGCTGGAGTGCAATGGCATGATCTCAGCTCACTGCAACCTCCTGCTCCCAGGTTCAAGTGGTTTTCAGTTAGCACTTTGGGGTACTTTTTTTTTTTTTTTTTTTTTGGAGAAGGAGTCTTGCTTTATTGCCCAGGCTAGAGTGCAATGGCACTATCTCAGCTCACTGCAACCTCCGCCTCCTGGGTTAAAGCGATTCTCCTGCCTCAGCCTCTCAAGTAGCTGGGACTACAGGCACCTGCCACCACGCCTGGCTAAGTTTTGTATTTTTAGTAGAGACGGAGTTTCACCATCTTGGCCAGGCTAGCCTCGAACTTCTGAGCACGTGATCCATGCGCCTCCACCTCCCAAAGTGCTGGGATAACGGGCGTGAGCCACCATGCCTGGCCCAGGGCACTTTCTTTAATCATCTTTTTCCTTTCCTACTTCTTACTCTAAATCAGAAGTATGGTCATACTTCCTTAAATTTTTTTTTTTTAATTTTGTTAATATTTAGAGACAGGGTGTAGCTCTGTCACCTGTGTTGGAGTGCAGTGGTGCAGTCATAGCTCACTGCAGCCTCAAACTGGTTAATATTTGTAAAATACTTAGTATAATACCTTGCATATGGTAAATAATGTAATGTTATTTTTAATAATTTGGTGGTTTTTTGTTTTTTTGTTTTGAGATGGAGTCTTGCTCTGTCACCCAGGCTGGAGTGCAGTGGCGCAATCTCAGCTCACTACAACCTCCACCTCCTGGGTTCAAGTGATTCTCCTGCCTCAGCCTCCTGAGTAGCTGGGATTACAGGCGCACACCACCATGTCTAGCTAATTTTTGTACTTTTTTTTGTTTTTTTTTGAGATGGAGTCTCGCTCTGTCGCCCAGGCTGAAGTGCAGTGGCCGGATCTCAGCTCACTGCAAGCTCCGCCTCCCGGGTTCACGCCATTCTCCTGCCTCAGCCTCCCGAGTAGCTGGGACTACAGGCGCCCGCCACCACGCCCGGCTAATTTTTTGTATTTTTAGTAGAGACAGGGTTTCACCGTGTTAGCCAGGATGGTCTCGATCTCCTGACCTCGTGATCCACCCGTCTCTGCCTCCCAAAGTGCTGGGATTACAGGCGTGGCCACCGCGCCCGGCCTGTACTTTTAATAGAGACGGGGTTTCACCACATTGTTTGAACTCCTGACCTCAGGTGATCCACCTGCCTCAGCCTCCCAAAGTGCTGGGATTACAGGCATGAGCCACCGTGCCCAGCCAATTTTGTGTTATTTTAAAACCAAAAATAGGATCATAATGTACACATTGTGTGCAGTATGCTTTTTTAAAAACTTTGTTTTGTGAACATCTTTCCAAGTCTGTCAGCACACAGACCTACTTGCTCTTAGCAGCTGGGTGGTATTTCATAGTATGAGTAAACGATGATTCATTCTCCTATTTATGGATGTTTTAATTGTGTTCGGTTTACTATTACAGATAATGGTGCAGTGAACGTTCTCTCACATGTCTTTATGCACTCTTGCTAGTGTTTGTGTAAGATAAATTTCCAGAGCTAGTCATCGAGTGTGCACACTTAAAATTTTACTAGGTTAGCTGGGCATGGTGACTCGACTGTAGTCCCAGCTATTCAGGAGGATGAGACAGGAGGATCTCTTGAGCTCAAGAGTTTGAGGCTGCAGTGAGCTATGGTTGTGTCACTGTACTCCAGCTTAGGCAATAGAGCAAGACCCTTCTCTTGGAAAAAAAAGCATTTTACGAGGGATTACCAAGTTGAATTGTTTTTAAAAGCTCTGCAGGTTCTACTAACCCTAATGGTATATGAAATTGCTCAGTTCCCAACATTTTTTTTCTGCTCTGGTTATTATCTGTCATTCATTTTTGTTAATCCAGTAAGTAAAAATAAAGTTTCATTTTCAAAATTTGGTGATTAAGCATATGCTTATTTCCTGTTCTTCATCACTTGATGTCTTCAGAGCATAGCTTAGTTTTCTGTGATTGTTCGTTCTTTCCTGACTAGAGTTTTTTATATTATGGTTATTAATATTTTGTCTTATTGATGATAATTTCTCACATATTATTGTGGTCTTTCACCTTTGTCTACAGTGTTTTTTTTGTTTGTTTTAAGAGAGAGGGTCTCACTGTGTTGCTCAGGCTGGTTTTGAACTCCTGGCCTCAAGTGGTCCTTGTGCCTTGGCCTCCCAAAGTGTCGGGATTGCAGGCATTTGCCACCGTGCCCAGACTTCTTATTTTTTTATGTACTTATATTTCCTGTTTCTTTATGGCTTCTACATATCTTTGTTCCTAGAAAGTTTTATACCCCCTTCAAGGTTTAAATAATACCCTCCTATAGTTTCTTTGGTATCTTAAAGTTTTGTTTTTTTACCCCATGTGTACTAAATGTGTGTAGAGGGTTGAGTTAAACATATGTCAGTCCTTGGTACATTTTAACATCCTTGATTGGTGTAATGTTCCTCTCATGTTTCTTGTTTTTATTTTTGCCCAGTCTAGACCTTTAAGATCACCAGAAGCTTTAGACCACCAGAAACTTGTTTTTTTAAACAGCTTTATTGAGGTACAATTTATATACCATAAATAGTAATCACCCATTAAAAATTTACAGTAATTTTTAGCAAACTTAGAAGTGTCATGCACCCAATCCAGTTTTTGTGTTTTTGTTTTTGTTTTTTTTAACATCCGGGATATACAATGGACCACTCCCCTTGTTTTTGAAGATAAACGTTTCATTTTAGAATAGTTTTATTAATAGATTTACAGAAAAGTTGCAATTATAGTACGATGGATTTCTGTATACCATGGCACTCAGTTTTCCCTTTTGTGTTTTTTTCTTGAGACAAAGTCTCACTCTGTTGCCCAGGCTGGAGTGCAGTGGTACAACCATAGCTCACTACAGCCTTGACTGCTGGGCTCAAGCAGTCCTCCCACCTCAGCCTCCCAAGTAACTGGGACTACAGGCACATGCCACTATGCCTGGCTGACTTTTTTTTTTTTTTTTTAAAGTAGAGACAGAGTTCGCTATGTTGCCCAGGGTAGTCTTGAACTCCTGAACTCATGCAGTTCTCCTGGCTTGGCCTCCCAAAGTGGTGGGATTACAGGTGTGAGCCACTACACACAGTGCAGCTAGTTGTCCTTATTGTTAATATGCTACATTAGTATGGTACATTTGTCACCACTACTGGACCAATATTGATATTTGCTATTAACCAAATGTCATAACTTTATTCAGATTGAGGAGCTTGTTTTTTATTATAGTATGAGATAAACACTAACTTAATTTTGTTCCCAGATGGTCAACTTGAATAATACTGAAATTGTGTTTTCTGAAATTTTATATTTTTTTGTGAAAGTTGAGTCTTTTGATTATTCTTCCTTTTTTGAACACATTTTGGCCAGAATAATTGTGTAAAAGGGGGCTATTAAGCCATTTTGTAACTGTATATGATAATATTTTTAGAGAATAGACAAAATTGATGTTGAAGTTAAATATGGTTTTATATTAACAGAAAGCATTTTCATCCGCATTCCTGGGGTCACATATGGGCGAGAAAGACAGGATTAGAACCCTAATTGAGCATTTCCATGCCATTAGATTCTTAGGAAAAACCTTAATATTACCTTTTTTTTTAAATTATTTTTTGAGATGGAGTCTCACTCTGTCACACAGGCTAGAGTGCAGTGGCGTGATCTCGGCTCACTGCAACCTCTACCTCCTGGGTTCAAGCAATTCTCCTGCCTCTGCCTCCCGAGTAGCTGGGATTACAGGCACCCGCCACCACACCCGGCTAATTTTTATGTTTTTAGTAGAGATGGGGTTTCGTCATGTTGGCCAGGCTGGTCTCAAACTCCTGACCTCAGGTGATCCATCCGCCTCAGCCTCCCAAAGTGCTGGGGTTACAGGTGTAAACCACCGTGCCCAGCCAATGATTACCTTTTTAAAAACTGGACTTTAAGGCTGAGCACAGTGGCTGACACTTGTAATCCCAGCACTTTGGGAGGCCAAGGTGCATGGATCACTTGAGGTCAGGAGTTTGACACCAGCCTGGCCAATGTGGTGAAACCCCATCTCTACTGAAAATACAAAATTAGCCGGGCCTGGTGGCACACGCCTCTAGTCCCAGCTACTCTGGAGGCTGAGGTGGGAAATCCACCTGAACCTGGTAGGTGGAGGTTGCAGTGAGCCGAGATGTGCCACTGCACTTCAGACTGGGTGACAAAGTGAGACTCTGTCTCTAAAAACAAAAACTGGACTTCAGGTGCACAGAAATAGATGAATTCAGTTCTTAGCTTATGACATGATCACCTTTAGTCCATGCATAGCATTCCTGGTACATTTATTGTTTCATAATGAACACCTGCAGATCTACCATCCCACCTAATAATTACAATACATTACTAAGTGACATTATACAGTTTTCACTCTCTCATCTACTTGCTTCTACCTGTCCCCAGAGATAGGCTGTCTAGAATTTGGAGTTTATTATAATTTGCTTTTTAAGAAGTTTTTACCTATGTATTTGTATAACTTAGCAATACATGATTTTGTTTTGGGTGTTTTTTAACTTCGTAGAAGGCGTACCTGCATGTAGTGTCTTGGCATTTGCCGTTTTACTGAGAGTTGGGTTATAGATTAATGCATGTTGATGGAGCTGAAGTCCATCTGATGTCACCATTGTCTGGTCCTCTATTTTATAACATTTCAGAGCAGTTTATCCAGTTTCCTTTTAATGGGGTTTTGGATTATTAAAACCATTACAAATGCCATGAACATTTTTATTTTTTATTTATATTTTTTGAGATAGTGTCTCGCTCTGTTGCCTGGGCTGGAGTGTAGTGGCGTGATCTTGGCTCACTGTAACCTCCGCCTCCCAGGTTCAAGCAATTCTCCCACTTCAGCCTCCAAAGTAGCTGGGATTACAGGCGTATGCCACCACACCTGGCTAATTTTTGTATTTTCAGTAGGGACGGGGTTTTGCCATGTTGGCCAGGCTGGTCTCAAACTCCTGACCTGAAGTGATCCACCTGCCTTGGCCTCCCAAAGTGCTGGAATTACAGGCATGAGCGACCCTGCCTGGCCCCATGAACATTTTTAAATCACCTATACTTGTGAACATTTCTCTTGGCTATGTACCTAAGAGTGGAGCTTCTGGGATGCAGCATTTGTGGGTGTACATTTCTTTCTTTTTTTTTTTTTTTTTGAGATGGGGTCTCACTCTGTCACCCAGGCTGGAGTACAGTGGTGGGATCTCTGCTCACTACAAGCTCCGCCTCCTGGGTTCACGCCATTCTTCTGCCTCAGCCTCCTGAGTAGCTGGGACTACAGGTGCCCACCACCACACCTGCCTAATTTTTTGTATTTTTAGTAGAGATGGGGTTTCACCATGTTAGCCAGGGTGGTCTCGATCTCCTGACCTCATGATCCACCCGCCTCGGCCTCCCAAAGTGCTGGGATTACAGGCGTGAGCCACCGTGCCCGGCCTGTGAGTGTACATTTCTATAAAAAATGCCAAGTTATTTTTCATATATAATCTAAACGAGCAACTCTTAGTGGTGTTAGACTTTATAATATTTTCCAGTCAAATGTGTAAAAGTGTATCACTGTTGTCTTGGTTTATATTTCTTCTGAACATGTCATGTTTATTGGCCTAATGTGTTTTCTCTTCTACTTTTTACCTTTTGGCAATTGCTGAGGTGGCAAAACTCAACCAGTTTCTCTGATACTCTTGATTTTTATAAGCGTTTTGATGGGATAAAGGTCAACTTTTTATGAGGCATAGTCCTGAGGAAGTATAGTCTATTGCCTGATCATTAGTGTCCTTTTCACAAATGAGTAACCCTTTATAGATACGACAAGCCAAAGTGCCTTCTCTCCTTTATTTAGGGAAAGATGTGTTCCTTCCCTTTTCCACTGTGTTGTTGGTATGATAGAAGTCCTTCTCAGGGTTGAGAATCAATCAATGTTTCTGTTGTGTTATAAGTAGGTACCCTCAGCTGTTGTCATGCTGAGTGAACCTTCTCACTGTTGCTCTAGGTTATTTTATGATACCTGGGCCCAAACAACAGGCACTGTCAGGTTTGTGCATCACTGCAGGCAAACGAGACCCATAACTTGTATGTCTTTATGAGGTACAGTGATCTGCAACATTGAAGAGAATTGTGTCTACATCAGTGGTTCTCAAACTTTTGCAGGCAACAGAGTCACCTGGAGGGCTCATTGAAACAGCCCACTCACTCCCACCCTGGAGTTTATGATGCGCACGCTATGCCTGGGTGGGGCGTAGGTCGGTAATATTAATGTAGCTGGTCTGGGGACCATATTTTGAGAACCACTATTTTATAGATTCAAGCTGCAACCATTAAACTGTAAGCAAGTTATCATTACATCATGGCATACTTGGAAAATGGTAACTTAGTACAAGATACTGGAGTAAACTGAGGGGGATCTGGAAGTGCAGATGATTGGCTCACAGGCTGAATGACCAAAGACATCGTAGCACACCTGTTGAAAAACTCTGGCATGAGGTACAGGTATATTTAACAGTCTGAAATTCACAGGGATTTTCATTTAAGTAAGGGGCCTTGAATGAGATCATTGATAAGCCTCATTGAGTACAAGGTTTTTCTACCTCATCCTCTTCCAGAGCTCTAATAACTTGTTGACTGTCAGGGAATTTCAGAATTTACCTTTGCTGATGTCAACCTAAAGATGACACAATTATAAATTTAGAAAGAATCTCCAGCTGTGAAAGGGAAGAAAAAAGTAGAAAGGAGACTTTATTATAAAGAGTTACAACCTGCAAGGTGGCCATCCTTGACAGTCTTGGAAGCGTAGCTTCTGGCAGACACTGAAAGGCACTTAGAAGGAGATGGAGTTGGGACAAGAGCTTAATGCTGAACAGGTTGGCTATATGTTCCTATTCAACAGGTTATAGGAGGAGCTATGAATATCCATGAATGGGGTCCTGATGCATGCGTAATGAACAAACATTGATGTTACATGCATCCCACGTTCACTTTGGGGTGGAGACTTAACATTTAAATGTATTACAGTTAGACCCTGTACATCAAAAGGTGAATCAGGGGCTGGGCACGGTGGCTCCCGCCTGTAATCCCAGCACTTTGGGAGGCCGAGGCAGGTGGATCACCTGAGGTCAGGAGTTCAAGACCAGCTGGCCAACATGGTGAAACTCCTTCTCTTTTAAAAATATAAAAATTAGCTGGGTGTGGTGGTGGGCGCCTGTAATCCCAGCTACTTGGGAGGCTGAGGCAGGAGAATTGCTTGAACCCAGGAGACGGTGGTTGCAGTGAGCCGACACAGTGCCACTGCACTCCATCCTGGGCAACAAAGTGAGACTTCGTCTCAAAAAAAAAAAGGTGAAACAGGAACACAAGGCGCTCACCTGCAGCTTCTGCAAGCTGGCCAGAACCACTCTGATCAGGAGGAAGTTACTGAAATCACTTCCTTGTCCAGTCAAAGCTGTATGGCTTGTGGAACAGGGGTCAGTCAGTATCTGTTGGTGGATGAGCTGCGGTTGTTTTCTTTTTGTATTTTTTGGTAAGTTTTTATTTTTAATTTTTGTGGGCACATAGTAGGCTTATGCAATTGCTTTAATCTTGCTTACCTTGAGGCTAGTGCTTGTTTGGCTGCTGGAGAAAAAGAGCAACCTTATTATGGTAGTTAGAACATAGTATATGGTTAGGACAAATATAGGGGTATGGGATTTAACCCTTGTCTGGCATGGCCTTAGGTCTTGTTTATAACTTGGTGTTTTATTGCCACAAAGAGTCTGTTTCTATCAATCTTGATGATCTCTATGTTAACATGAATGCTGGTCAGTTGTGCCTGAACCACAAAAGGGAGGGAGTAAATGAGTTGTGTCTGACCTCCCATTCTCTCATGGCCAGGAACTCAGTTAAGATTTCTCTGAAGTACTCTTGACCAAAAGGGAGTCTCTCGGTTGGGGGCTTAGGATTTTATTTATAGTTCTCATTAGTCTATATTATTAGTATTTTTGGACAGCGTGTAGTTGAGTAGGGGCAATTTGTTTCCTAAATCCTGAGTGCCACCTGAGCAAGGTAAAATAACCAGACATGTTCAAACCTGGTTCACAATCTCTTTATTTGTGGGATTAGTACATGTGAGACCGTCTGCCTTCAAGTGACCAAAGGTGGAGAAAAGTCTAAGAGAACTTTCCAGTCAATTTTGAAGCTTTTATTTGGGGGAGTATCTGAGGGTGTAAAATATCAGAAAACAGGAAAAACGAGTTAGACCACTTACTGTTGAGAACCTGTAGTACAGGGGCATAGGGCTGAGGAGGGTGGAATGGGCAGGTTGTAAACCTGGAGATGATCCTTGAGATTAAGATGCTCCTCCCTCTGCTGCCTGAGGTATTTCTCCACTTTAATCACCAAGCTGGGAAAAACCTACTCTTTCCTTTTTGAGAGAGGTGTTCCTAAACGCTGACCCAAACAAAAGCACATGGTGACTGAAACATACTCATAATAATTTTGCACCAATAGCTGCTCTTACCAAGTTAAACTAATAGGCAAATAAAATTCTTCAAAACAGTGAGGAGTTTAAGACAATGAGAATGGTCTCCTTTGTTACAAAGACCAGTCAAAATACCAGGTACCCAAGATGGGTACTTCAAGCCATGTTTGAATTCTTGAGGTGGCAGTTTGTTATGCCAGAAAGAGCTGGGCTTTGGAGCTAGATGGACCAGGGTTCAAATCTCCCCTCTGCTACTTTACCTTCTCTGTGACTTTGAGCAAGTTAATTTAACCATAGAAGCTCAATTTTCTCATCCGAAAATGGAGATAATTGTGTCTCCCTGGGTGGCGGTGAGAATAAACAGTCAGGTTTGCCTGGCACATGCTGGATACTCAGCAGGCGAACTTCCCTTTCCTTCTTAGTGATAGATGGCTTTTGCACATTGCTAGGCCACATGGAGGCAGGTCTAGTCTGACTCTCTCCCATATGTGAACTAGGGATGAAATTAGGGTGAGGGGAAAAATTAGGATTAGCTATAATTGCATATAATTTGCATATATTTTGCTTTTAGTAACTCTAAATGAAATATGAAATTGATTTAAGTGGGGATAAGTGTTTTCCCCAATCTTTGTTTTGGAGGAGAGAAGATTTTCTTTCAGAGTGACCTAGAACATTCCTTCTTGACCTTTTTATTCCTTCTCTGACTTCAGGGAGTCAGGGTGGGGAAGGTGGGTCCAGCATGGTGGTGTAGACCCATCTTACTCTCAGGCGAGGAAGAATCACGGTACATATTCGGAGAAGAGCACCTGAGCTGCGCTAAAGGAGAGCTGCCCTCTTTGTTTTCCTTTTGGCATCCCACAGGGGTTTAGGATGTTTTCATTAACTCTCCAAGGAGTGTTAGGTGTTATTTGTCACGAAGAATTTTTTCACAAGTGACAGAATCAGAACACTTCTAATGAGTACAATTAAACTTTGAATAAAAATTTATCCTCATAATTACCTCTTGTGAAGATCTATAAAAATGATATTTCGGCCAGGCGCAGCGGCTCACTCCTGTAATCCCAGCACTTTGGGAGGCCGAGGCGGGTGGATCACCTGAGGTCGGGAGTTTGAGACCAGCCTGACCAACATGGAGAAACCCCGTCTCTACTAAAAATACAAAATTAGCCAGGCATGGTGGCGCATGCCTGTAATCCCAGCTACTCGGGAGGCTGAGGCAAGAGAATTGCTTGAACCCAGGAGGTGGAGGTTGTGGTGAGCTGAGATTGTGCCATTGCACTCCAGCCTGGGCAAAAAGAGTTAAACTCCGTCTCAAAAAAAAAAAAAAAAAGAAAAAGAAAAAAAAAGATATTTCATTTTGCTATTTTGGAAATACTGAAGTTCTTTCTTGATTGGAATAAGAATCTTAAAAAAAACTTCCCGGGCCGGGCGCGGTGGCTCAAGCCTGTAATCCCAGCACTTTGGGAGGCCGAGATGGGTGGATCACGAGGTCAGGAGATCGAGACCATCCTGGCTAACACGGTGAAACCCCGTCTCTACTAAAAAATACAAAAAACTAGCCGGGCGCGGTGGCGGGCGCCTGTAGTCCCAGCTATTCCGGAGGCTGAGGCAGGAGAATGGCGTGAACCCGGGAGGCGGAGCTTGCAGTGAGCTGAGATCCGGCCACTGCACTCCAGCCTGGGCGGCAGAGCGAGACTCTGTCTCAAAAAAAACAAACAAACAAAAAAAAAAACTTCCCTAAGTATCCCCTAAATTAATAATTCGTACTCCTTAAGCATGTTTAGTGTGAGCGCTTGTCCTTTTTGAATGTAATTTCAAGAGTAAGTCTGAGTTACTGTTTTTTTGTTTTTTGTTTTTTTTTTTTTTTGAGATGGAATCTGTCACCCAGGCTGGAGTGCAGTGGTGCGATCTCGGCACACTGCAACCTCCACCTCCTGGGTTCAAGCAATTCTCCTGCCTCAGCCTCCAAGTAGCTGGGATTATAGGCGTGCGCCACCATGTCTGGCTATTTTTGAGATGGGGTTTCACCATGTTGGCCAGACTGGTCTCGAACTCCCAACTTCAGGTAATCGCTCCTGCCTCAGCCTCCCAAAGTACTGGGATTACAGGCATCAGCTACCGCGCCCAGCCTAGAGAAATCTTTAATTTGTGTTTTCATCCTGCTTTCTTCTGTCCCTAGTTTCTTAGAGATATCCTCAAGTTACTTAAGGGAAAATTGTTACAAAGACATTTTACTGTTTAGAATTATGCCTAGCTGGTTTTCTCAAGTTCTCATTCTTTAAAAGCGAGGTGTAGTGGTGTGAGCCTGTAGTCCCAGCTGCTCAGGAGGCTGGGGTAGGAGGATTGCATGAGTCCAGGAGTTCAAGCCCAGCCTGGGCAACATAGCAAGGCCTCATCTCTTAAGAAAAAAAAATCTTACTGAAAATTAAAATCTTTTTTTTTTTTCTTTTTTAAGAGAACTTTAACTACATCATTGAGTTTTATGAGCTGACTGGGGATCCTATCAGTAATAACAGTGAAATTCAGAAGTCCTTTCTCTCATAATAGGAAATACAGGTTGGGGATTCCTTGTAGAAATGAGCACCTGTTCACTTTGTATTGCCCCCTCCAACCCCCTTCTACTTTCCTCCTGTCCTTCAAAAGCCACAGATACTGGGTTTATACTTACTTTGCATTGATACCATTAAGTGGGTTAGAGGAAAAAATATTTTAGCCTTTTTTTCAGAAAAATTGAAGCGTAAAGAGAAAAAAAATGATCTTTTCAAATATATTTTGTTTTTCAAATATATTTTGCCTTTGCCTCTAGACTCTTGGAGTGGCATCATAGCTGGCTCAGAATTAAAAAAAAAAAATATGTGGAATGTTTCATGAATTTGGGTGCCATCCTTGCCCAAGGGCCATGCTAACCTTCCCTGTATTGTTCAGCTTTATATACATGCTGCTGAAGGGAGCACTGCCTTGGAGTTTATTATGCACGTGTATAGAAAAGGTTTAATCAAAGATCTGTGCTGGAGGGTGGAGTCAGTGGTCAAGCTAGTCCAGTTCTGCTGACGCTAAGAGAGAAAGGTCAGCTCAGCGTGCCTCATTGATAAGATACCTCGGTATACATGTAGGAATATAACAGTTATCAGTGAGGTAACCTTTATGCAGCAAACTTGGGGCTCCCGATTTGTGCCAGACACTGTGTGGTACTTTGGAGACTCGAAGAGGAAAGCAGGAGACTGCCCACCCTTCCATTTTCTTTTCTTTTCTTTTTTTTTTTTTTTTTGAGACGGAGTCTCGCTCTGTCACCCAGGCTGGAGTGCAGTGGCCGGATCTCAGCTCACTTCCATTTTCTATGTCTAGGTTCTTGGGAAACTTGTCTAACTTCCTGAGCCACAGCTTCCTCATTTCTGAAAAAGAAATGTCTGTAGAGCCATGCCTACTAAATGATCTGTCACTTCAATATTTGGCTCATTGTAAGCAGTCAGATAGTGGTGGCTTAAGCCCAGTCCACTGCCTACTGAAGTGAGATAGGTGAGCAAGCCATTGTACTGTGAGTAAGCCATTGTTCGGCAGTGTATACGTGATTTGGTGGGAGGTTTGTATGCACAGGTGTAGGGAAATAGCACAGGTTGGTGCCTCATCCAGGAGGGGCTTGTATGAGGAGGAGGTGGTGGCACGTGAGCCAAGAATTGAAGCCCAATTAAGGAATAGCTGGCAAAAGGGGAGGGGCATTCTAGCCAGTAAGAAATCTCTGAAAAGATACCCAGACTCTGCTAAAGCTCACGCTGTGAGGAGGGGGTGGGACCTAGAGAAGTATAAAATGGGCTTTTAAGTAAAGGAAGCATTTTTAAATTCTGATGAGGTATTGGATTAAGAATAGGCTTTGGTTTGGTGAAGCATTTGCCTGTGAAGCTTGGCAACTTCTGCTGTAAACTTTTGTTGTAAGGAATTCTGTGGGAACCGAGTGCTCCCCTCCCTTCCCCCCTGTGGTGGGATCTGAGCACACTCCGTGGTAACCCACCCACTGGTTTCGCGGTTGCTGCCAAATTCCACTTTCAGAGGGAAATGATTCTATTCCTTTCTGACTCTGAATGTTAAACAATCAAGAATACCCCTATGGACTTGGAGGGGTAGGTAAATATCTTTCTGCATGCAGTACTGCCTGGATAAGTCCGGAGACTGCATCTTGTGTTTTAATGCTACTAAGAATGGGAAAGTTAAGATGTAAGGAATGTGTATTGCAGGAAGATACACTATATTGAAGCTGAACCTAATTGTAAGGCTTTATGATAGCAAAATAATCCAAATAAAGGTCTTCTGCCACCTCTAAATTCTTGTAAAAATTAATTTGATCAGATCCAGTGGCCTTAATTCCAAAATCCAGCATCTTTTGAATTTTTACTGTGTTTAAAGGCACTGTGGTAAATGTGATACCTTGTCACCTCATTTAATCGTCAAATAACTTTATGTACTAGGTAGTCGTCGTCGTCTTCTTCTTCTTCTTCTTCTTCTTCTTCTTCTTCTTTCTTCTTTCTTCTTTCTTCTTTCTTCTTTCTTTCTTCTTTCTTCTTCTTCTTTCTTCTTTCTTCTTCTTCTTCTTCTTTCTTTTCTTCTTTTTTTTTTTTTTTTTCCAGAGGAAAACTGAGGCTTTATAGAATTTGTGGTTGGCAGACCTGGGGTGAGCCCAGATAATCTGATGCCATTGGTTGTTTGTGTATGTATTTGAGACAGGGTCTCATTCTGTCACCCAGGTTGGAGTGCAGTGGCACAATCAGAGCTCACTGCAGCCTCCGTCTCTCAGGCTCAAGAGGTCTTCCCATCTCAGCCTCCCGAGTAACTGATACTATAGGCACGTGTACCAAACCTGGCTAAAATGTCATTGATCCTATCACAAAGCTAAAGCGGTTCTACCCTTTTGAATAGCAGCTCTTTTTCACAGAAATGATTTGTAGATTTAGTTTTTTTCCACCCTTTATTTCTATTCCTTTGCCTTAAAACAACTAAATGATTCATCTAGGGTTAGCACTTGTTTGAGGTCTTTGATTTTTTTTTTTCCAATTTTTTTCTCAATTACAGAGTGATATGTAATAATTTAAAGACTATTAGGTGAAATGTCAAGAGTGTTGGAGCTGTTACATAAAACATAAAATCTAACAGTGGCTGGGCGGGGTGGCTCACGCCTGTAATCCTAGCACTTTGGGAGGCCAAGGTGGGTGGATCATTTGAGGTCAGGAGTTCGAGACCAGCTTGGCCAACATGGTTAGGCCCTGTCTCTACTAAAAATACAAAAATTAGCTGGGCATGGTGGCGGGCGCCTGTAATCCCAGCTACTCAGAAGGCTGAAGCAGGAGAATCTCTTGAACCTGGGAGGCGGAGGTTGCAGTGAGCTGAGATCGCACCACTGCACTCCAGCCTGGGTGCAGGGTGAGACTCCGTGTCTCTGTCTCTCTCTCTCTCTCTCTCTCTCTCTCTCTCTCTCTCTATATATATATATATATATATATATATATATGTGTGTGTGTGTGTGTGTGTGTGTGTGTGTGTGTGTGTGTGTGTGTGTGTATATATAAAAAACAGTGTTGGGAGTCTAATTGGCTGTGCTTTTTATGTTTAAATTTTTTATCCCAAAGGTTCTGTGGTAAGCCTTCCATGTTAACATTGACCTAAGGGAAGAACCTGAGGCAAAATTAATATAGAGAGTTTATTTGGGCCAAGGTTGAGAACAGCTGCCTGGGACATGCTTCCAAGCTGCCCTGGGGAGTGTTCCATTCAGCCTTTTTTATAAGCAAGTTTTTAAAGGCAAAAAAGGGGCACGAGGAGTGGGCAGAAACAAAGTTGTTCATCAGAATTCTCACTGGTTTACAGAAATAACGTTGTTACATGTTGAGCTATAGCAGGGTCATGGTGCCCAGTGTGGAGCATTGTTAGGTTATGCAGTTTCTGGAGATAACTACATAGCTCAAGGGGGCAGTAGGACTTGATTGCTGTTTCATTTTAATGCCTCTCCAGGCCTGATAAGTTTTAAGAAAGGGCTTACATTCCTCAGATAAGAAGAACCTGTATATGTATCTAACATTAAGGCATAATTTCTTTCTTTTTTGAGACAGTCTCACTGTTGGCCAGGCCGGAGTGCAGTGGCACAATCTCTGCTCACTGCAACCTCTCCCTCTCCAGTTCAAGCGATTCTCCTGCCTTAGCCTCCTGAGTAGCTGGGACTACAGGCGCATGCCACCACGCCCGGCTAATTTTTGTGTGCGTGTGTGTGTATTTTTAGTAGAAACAGGGTTTCGCCATGTTAGCCAGGATGGTCTCGATCGCCTGACCTCGTGATCCACCCGCCTCGGCCTCCCAAAGTGCTGGGATTACAGGCGTGAGCCACCGCACCCAGCCTATTAAGGCATAATTTCTAATGCATGTTACTTCTGTAGGATGAATTCACTTACACATCACAATGAAATAAGGAAAGTGGAAAGGGAAGGCACTGATGTTGTGAGATATATTGCGTAGGCTATTAGTAATAGAGCCATTAAGAACCTACATTAAAGGAGAATAAACAAATCTCTTATTAAAAGAGCAGAAGTCAGCTTGAACTGCTTGATTTCTTCTGTGGTTTTAACATTCCACGTTGAGAGATGAATGGATTAAGAACCACCAGTGTACTTTGTTCTAGATTAGTGCTTTTCCAAGTGTGGTGCACAGACAGCAACATAGCATTACCTGAGAGCTTGTTAGAAATGAAAATTCTCCTAACCCGGACCTGGCTTAGGTTAAATGAGAATGGTCTTTCTAATGTGGGTGTGAGGTAATGAGACCAGTCTTCCTAATATGGAGGTGGGAAATTGCCATGGATAATTATTAAACCTAATCACATTAGAATGAGAACGAGGTGATCAGATTTTTCTTCTTGGTAATATACTTGTTTCAACTAGCGGTAGCACTATTTATATGTCTATTAAAAAGTGGATTTGACTATTAACCTGTAATGATTGCCTTTTTTTAATTAGCATTAATAGCATTAATGGGCCACATAAATACTAGATAATGCATATAAGATAATTTTCTTCAGTGTATGCCCCCTTTTCATTACAAGATAAATAATAACTATCTCTTGGGGTTTTTTAAGGTTAAAAATGTGTCTGCAGGCACACAGGACGTGCCTCCACCCCCATCTGACTATGCGGAAAGAGTTGACAGTCCCATGGCATACTCTTCCAACGGCAAAGTGAATGACAAGCGGTTTTATCCAGAGTCTTCCTATAAATCCACACCGTAAGTAGCGTCTCTCTTAGTTTGACAGACTGAGTGTAAAAATGAATATTTGCACATAATTGGTTTCTGTACCTTTCTGCTTAAAAAAGTATCCAGCAGTGCACACAAAAGCTGGATCTGGATCTTGGTATTACAACAATCTTTGCTTTGTTGGTAGAGAGGCCTACGGCCACTTGGAAGACCAGGTTGAGGAGGGTGGGGTTCTCTTTCCCTTCTAAGTTGAAAATGCTTCTTTTCACTTGCTTGTTTAATTGAAAGGCTGGGTTGGGTTCTTTCACTCTAGGAATGTGGTTCTGCTATTTCTGGTTTTGAAGTTTAGGTGAGAGTGAGAGGAAGTGACTAAGCAGAGGTCAGTGCTGTGCTCAGCCTCTCCTTTTGCCTGTAATTGTTGGATCTCATAAACAGAAGGAGGACACTGCACATTAATCAACCCTGTCCACATACATTTCTGTTAAACTGGAAGACTTCATTTGAATCCAGGAATTGTGGTATTTCATTTGCTGTGCTAGGTCCTCAGTATTGTTGGGAGATGTGAAACTTCAGTGAACGTCTGGCCTAGGGTAGGTGCCATATGATTATTGAAATGATATCTCTGTGGTGGAAACACTTACCCTAAAGCCCAATTCTAATTCCACCTAATGACTAGTGAGAGAAGAATATTGGAGGTAATTGGTATGGACGGGGATATAATTTTTGCCTAAGGATGATAAAATCGGTATTTTTACATATATAGTCATGCATTGTTTAACGATGGGAATACAGAGAAGCGTGTCTTTAGGCAATTTCATCCTTGAGTGAACATCACAGTGTACTTAACACTGTGATGGATAGCCCAGATGGGTAGCCTGCTTATGTGGTATAGCTTCTTGCTCCTACGCTACAAATGCAGACAGCATGTTAATATACCAAATACTCTAGGCAGAGGTAATACAGTGGTATTTGTATATCTAAACACAAAAAAGTTACAGTAAATATAAAAGATCAAAAATGGTACATCTTGGCTGGGTGCAGTGGCTCACGCCTATAATCCCAGCACTTGGGGAAGCCGAGACAGGCGGATCACCTGAGGTCAGGAGTTCAAGACCAGCCTGACCAACATGGAGAAACCCCATCTCTACTAAAAATACAAAATTAGCCGGGCATGGTGGCGTATGCCTGTAATCCCAGCTACTCAGGAAGGCTGCAGCAGGAGAATCACTTGAACCCGGGAGGCGGAGGTTGCGGTGAGCGGAGGTCGTGCCATTGCACTCCAGCCTGGGCAACAAGAGCGAAGCTCCATCTAAAATAAATAAATAAATAAATAAATAAATAAATAAATGGTACATCTTTGTAAGGAACTTACCATGAATGGAGCTTGCAGGACTAGAAGTTGCTCGGGGTGAGTCAGGGAGTAAGTGGTGAGTGAATATGAAGGGCTAGGACATTACTGTACACTTTATAACACTATACTTAGGCTATGCTAACTTTACTAAACATTTTTCTTTCTTCTATAATAAATCTTAGCTTTCTATAACTTTACTTTTTTTGACTCTTTTGTAATAGCACTTAAAACACAATCACATGGCTGGGTGCACTGGCTCACGCCCATAGTCCCCACACTTTGGGAGGCCAGTGTGGACGCATCACCCGAGGTCAGGAGTTCAAGACTAGCCTGGTCAAAATGGTGAATCCCCGTCTACTAAAAATACAAAAATTAGCCAGGCATGGTAGTGCGTACCTGTAATCCCAGCTACTCAGGAGGCTGAGGCAGGAGAATTGCTTGAACCTGGGAGGTGGAGGTTGCAGTGAGCTGAGATTGCACCAGTGCACTCCAGTGTGGGTGACAGAGTGAAACTCTGTTTTAAAAAAATTCAAAAAAAGAACAACAATGAAAAACACAATCACAAAGCCTGGCACAGTGGTGCACACCAGCAGTCCCAGCTAATTGGGAGGCTGAGGTGGGAGGGATCACACTTGAGCCCAGGAGCTCAAATCCAGCCTGGGTAATATAGTGAGACAGGAGGAAAAAAAAAAAAGAAAAGCCAAAAAACCCGTACTTACATTGTATAGATATAGAGGAATAATTGCCTTACTCTATAAGATTTGTTGTTGTTTTTGGTTTTGGTTTTTTGTTTTGTTTTGTTTTTTTGGTAGAGACATGGTCTCGATCTGTCACCCAGGCTGGGGTGCAGTGCTGTGATCACAGCTCACCGTAGCGTTGACCTCCCAGGCTCAAGCGATCCTCCCACTTTAGTCACCTCAGTAGCTGGGACTACACATGTGCTCCACCATGCCCAGCTAATTTTTTTTCTATTTTTTTGTAGAGACAGGGTCTCGCTATGTTGCCCAGGCTGGTCTTGAACTCCTGGGCTCAAGCGATCTGCCTGCCTCGGCTTCCCAAAGTGCTGTGATTACAGCCATGAGCCACCATGCCTTGCCACCAGGCTGTTTTTAGACTCTCTAGAAAAGACCTCAAGTGATCCTCCCACTTTGGCCTCCCAAAGTGCTGTTTTCTATTTTTACCATGTAAATTTTATTTTAGTTTCTACGCTTTTTTGTTAAAAACTAAGATACAGACTGGGTGCAGTGGCTCATGCCTGTAATCCCACCACTTTGGAAGGCTGCAGTGAGCTGTGATTGCACCACTGCCCTCCAGCTTGGGCAACAGAGACCCTATCTCAAAACAAACAAACAACAAACAAAAACACACACAAACCCAAAGCTAAGATTCAAATATACACATTTGCCTAGGCCTACATTAATATCACTGTCTTCCATTTCCACGTCTCGTTGCAGTGGAAGGTTATCAGGGCCAATAACATACCCAGAGCTGTCATCTTCAGTGGTAACAGTGCCTTCTTCTAGAATACCTCCTGAAGCACCTGTCTGAACCTCTTTTAACTTCTTTTTCTCTTTCAACTCTTTTTTTTAATAAGTTGAAGGAATCTAATAAAAAATATAGTGTAAATACATAAACCGGTAGCATAGTCGTTTATTGTCAAGTATTATATACTGTATGTAATTGCATTTGCCGTGTACTTTTATTAGTCCATCATTGACTAAAATGCCCTTTTGACTTTGTGACTGTAATTCTAGAACTCCAGGTTCCTTTAGAGGCTGAAAAAGCCCAAAAAACTTCCTTTCAGCTAGTTGGAATGTCTATGTTAAAAGTGTATCTACTGGAAATAACTTTTTTGTTACTTCGAAGTTTTTTTTGTTTGTTTTTTTGTTTTTTTGAGACTGAGTCTCACTCTGTTGCCCGGGCTGGAGTACGGTGGTTCGATCTTGGTTCACTGCAACCTCCGCCTCCTGGGTTCAAATGATTATCCTGCCTCAGCCTCCTCCTAGTAGCCACCACGCCTGGCTAATTTTTGTATTTTTAGTAGAGCCAGGGTTTCACCATGTTGGCCAGGTTGGTCTCGAACTCCTGACTTCAGGTGATCTACCAGTCTTGGCCTCCCAAAGTGGGCATTACAGGCGTGAGCCACCGCACCTTGCCTACTTTGAAGTTTCATCCACAACGCCCGACTCGTGATTAGTGGCCCATGATGTATGAGATTTACTCTGAGTGCATAGTTGTTTTGGTATTCAGACTTGATCTTGCTGTTGATTTCAATTGTGAATGATTTGGAGAAAGCACTTTTTCTCTGTGTCTTTGGATTTTAACAAAAACTAAAGCACTTGAGACTGTTAGGGACAAGGGTACACAAGAGAGATGCAGTCCTTCTAAGTTTTTTTTTCATCATTTGTTTGAGACGCTGTTTCACTCTGTCGCCCAGACCTATAGTGCAGTGGTGTGATCATAGCTCACTGTGGCCTTGAACTCGTGGGCTCAAGCCGTCCTCTTGCCTCATAGCTCACTTTAGCCAGGACCACATGTGTATACCACTATGCCTGGCTAATTTTTTATTTTTATTTTTGTAGAGAAGGGGTCTTGTTTTGTTGCCCAGGATAGTCTTGAACTCCTGGCCTTAAGTGATCCTCCTGCCTCAACCTCTAAAAATTTTAAGCTATGATTTGCAGAGCTTTTTTTTTTTTTCTCTTCTTTTTTATGTCACACGGGTAATATGCCAATATTGTAACAAGGTTTGAGGGTGGCACATTTCACACATGCGTGTGAACACCCAGTCATTGTGCTCATGAACTATAAAAGGACCGATTTGCAGAACTTTCATACATGCAAAATGTCTGTCTATACTGCATCTTGGCACCAGCTGTGCCTCTAAATTGTGAGGCCTGCATGCTTACACAGCATTCCCAGGTGTTGTCCCTTTTCACGAAAACCAGGGTAGTTTCACAAATTCATATGAAATTAATTTGAAAATCTTATTCCTTAAATATTAATCTTTCTTATTCTTGAATACCTTAGGTAGTGTAAAATTTAAAAGGGACAAAAGGTATCAGCTACCTAGTTCCTCTCCCCAGAGGCAACTAATGTCATCACTTTCTTTTATATTTCTCCTGAGATTTTAAAACATAAAGATCCTGGCCAAAGTACATTGATTTCCCCCAGCCCCACCCCCACCCCCGTTAAAATACTAAAATACCAGAGCTGGGCACAGTGGCTCATGCCTGTAATTCTAGCACTTGGGGAGGCTGAGGTGGGTTGATTGCTTGAGCCTAGGAGTTCGAGAACACCCTGGGCATTATTGCTAAACCCCCTCTCTACAAAAAAAATAAAGATTTGCCAGGTATGGTGGCACATGCCTCTCTGGTGGCACATGCCTCTCTAGTCCTAGCTATTGGGAGGCTGAGGTGAGAGGATTGATTGAGCCCAGGAGGTCGAGCCTGCAGTGAGCCAAGACCGTGCGACTTCACTTCAGTCTGGGTGACAGAGCGAGACCCTGTTTCGAAACAAAGAGACAGAAAATATTAGCATATCAAAAGTATCATTAGCAATATATTTTATCTTGGATATTGTCCATAGCAGTATACAATGAGTTGACTGATTCTGTTTTATTTTTTAAATTATAACCAAGAAGAAGCACTGTTCTGTTTTATAGCCATATAATATTCTATCAAATAGGTATACTTTATTTAATTACTATTTTTTGAGGCAGAGTCTCACTCTGTTGCCTAGGCTGGAGTGCAGTGGTGTGATCTCGGCTCACTGCAACCTCTGCCTCCCAGGTTCAAGTGATTCTCCTGCCTTAGCCTTCCGAGTAGCTGGGATTACAGGCATCTGCCACCACGCCCGGCTAATTTTTAGTAGAGATGGGGTTTTGTCATATTGGCCAGGCAGGTCTTGAACTCCTGACCTCAGGTGATCCGCCCGCCTCAGCCTTCCAAAATGCTGGGATTACGGGTGTGAGCCACCGCACCCGGCTGGTATACTTAATGTATTAATTCTATATGATGCACACTTCCCCCAATGTTTTGTTATTACAGACCACTCACTCTAAGGAATAACCTTATACATTTATCACTTTATACATATGTGAACGTATCTGGAGGATAAATACTACAAGCAGAATTGCTGAGCTAAAATAAGTGTGCATTTTTTCATTTTGATAGATGTAAAAATTTTATTTCATAAGGGTTGTACTAGTTTCTACTCTGAACTTATGCCCCGGAATTTTTTTTGAAAGTCTGGAAAATGCAAACATGATGCTTCATTTTAGAACCCAGATGAATGGGTGAATGGGAGTGGTACTAAGAGATACAAATGCACAGTATCTCCCCCAGAGCATGGTAATGATGGAAGTATTTTACAGCTTCTGGGGGGCAACAGAAATTGTCAAGTGTTATTCACAGTAGAGTACTGAGTGCTGTAGAGCATTCAGAGGACATCCATTTGAATGGGAATAAGAAGACATAAGTCATAGCCTGTCTTTCCTAAGGCATTCTCGCAAGTGCTTAGTAACCCATGAGCACGTCTCTTCCTCACCACTCTAGTGGATAGAGAAGGAATTAGATGGAGAACATTGTGTCCATCCATCCATCCATGCTAAGGATGAGGTAACTCAGTATTAAGATGTTTTTTTCTCCCAACGCATAATGTACATTCCATAAAAAGAGCACTAATCTTGAGTATACAACTTGATGAGTTTTCCTATATATGAACTTAACTCCCACCACCAAGATACATTTTGAGCCCCACATAAGGTCCTCATGTGCCCTTTCTCCATCAATACCCACCCACACCCATGCCAAGGTAACTGCTATTTTGATGTCTGTCACCATCTGTTAGTGAACTTATATAAAATGGAATCATGCAATTTACTCTCATATCTGGTTCCTTTTGCTTATAATGTCCTATACCTTAGAATTTTAAGGCAGTTGGCTATGAGAATTAATCCTGCATCAGGGCACACCAGAATTTAGCTGAAGATGTTTGCCTCTCCAAACTTACTAAACGAACTTGGGAGAGCCCTATTAGGTACACTGTCTATTATCCTGTCCACACCCAGGTTGAATTAGCCTTCATAAATCAAGGAAGTTGAATGTTGCTGCAATGCAAAACTTTCAAAGACTGACTCCTTGCATTGCCAAATGAGACTATTGTTTGGTAGCAATAGGCTGGTAGGATGATGTTAGGACTTTTATGCAAGTTAGAGGAATTACAGAAGCCCAGTTTAAACTAGTTTATAAGACAGGGCATGGTGGTTCAGGCTGATAATCCCAGCACTTTGGGAGGCCAATGAGGTGGGAAGATTGCTTGAGGCCAAGATTTCGAGACCAGCCTGGGCAACGTAGGGAGACCCTGTCTCAATTTTTTAAAAAATCATGAAGAAAAAAGTAGCTTAAGCAAAAGGAGGAATTATCTGAGTCACATGAGGCCCAAGGATGTCTCTAGCTTCAGTCATGGCATAATCGAGGGATTCAGAAGATAGCAGGGCTCTTATATGCTTTCATCTGTCGGTATGTTGGCTTTATTCTCAGTTCAGCTTCTGTTGTGACAGCATAGCCATCTACATTTATTTATTTATTTGTTTTTACTTTTCAGAGATAGAGTCTCACTGTTTCACACAGGCTGGAGTCCAGTGGTGTGATCATAGCTCACTGAATTCTCAAATTACTGCACTCAGTGATCCTTCTGCCTCAGCCTCCTGAGTAGCTAATACTACATGTGCATGCAGCCACGCCTGGGTTTTTGTTGGTGGTGGTTTTTTTGAAATGGAGTCTTGCTGTGTCACCCAGGCTGGAGGCTTGGCACAATCTTGGCTCACTGCAACCTCCGCCTCCCAGGTTCAAGTGATCCTCCCACCTCAACCTCCCGAGTAGCTGGGATCACAGGCGTGCACCACCATGCCCAGCTAATTTTTGTATTTTTAGTAGAGACGAGGGTTTCACCATGTTAGCCAGACTGGTCTCAAACTCCTGACCTCAAGTGATCCCCCTGCCGAGGCCTCCCAAAGTGCTGGATTACAGGTGTGAGCTACCGCACCTGGCCGGCTTGTTTTTATTCTTCAGTCATTTGTTTCATTCTCACACACACTCCTTCATGCTGCCTTTATTGCTCCTACCTTGCCCTGATCTCAGTGGAGTTGTGCACTTTCCTCCACCCCTGTTTTGCAGCCTCCGTGAGAACATGGACCTGGTCTTCCCACGGTCACCTGGCTCAGTACTCTATGCATGTCAGGTGTTAAGGACAATTACTGAATTGAAAACATGTTTAAGAATCCTTCTTTTTCTGATTACACACAGAATCAGTGACAGCAGAGAAACAACCTATGATCAACAATGCCATGACTATTAGAATGAAGTTTGTTATACACTGTGTATTTTAGAGCTGCCACCATTATTGGGAGGCATATCTAAGTCTTACTAATCAGAGAACATTCTCCTGGCTTCAAGGATGACAGTGACCTGAAAAGGGCCAATCAGAACCTTTTTGCTATGTAAGCTTTGGGAAAGGAAACTTCATGCTGGGCTGAAAAGATCAATGCAGCTCGGGAAATGTGGAGGGCCCAGCCCGGGCAACAGAGTGAGACCTTGTCTCTACAAAAAAAATTAAAAATTAGCCCAGTGTGGTGTTGCTCACACCTGTAGTCAGTACTTTTCTTGTGAAACATTTTGCTTTTAGCTTTCATGCTAGATCAAGTATGTTAATATTTTAAAGGGGTGTAGGAGGAGGGGAGGAAAACTTCGAAGGTAGAGATACATCAAGAATATAAAAATTCTGGCAGGAGGCCTACTTCGATGTTTTACTTTTTATGTTTTTTTGTAATTTCTTTTGCCCTTTAGTTTCCTCCCTCTTTGGCCTTACCCCTAAAATAAATCCACTGTGTTCTAAAGGTTTTGTTTTGCTACCTCGAAGAAGAAGCATAGTACTTGGCAGTTTTGGCAGAGTGTCTAGGAACTTGTTAATCATTGACTCATGGAGAAAGTCACATTTTCCCTCCATTAGAAGTAACATTAGCATAGCACACAAAGCCATATTACCTGAATACATTTTTTTTTTTTTTGAGACAGAATCTCATTCTTTTACCCAGGGTGGAGTGCAGTGGTGCGATCTCAGCTCACTGCACTCTCTGCCTCCTGGGTTCAAGCAATTCTTCTGCCTCAGCCTCCCGAGTAGCTGGGATTACAGATGCTCGCCACAATGCACGGCTAATTTTTGTATTTTTTGTAGAGATGGGGTTTCACCATATTGGCCAGGCTGATCTTGAACTCCTGGGGCCTCAAAGGATTTGCCCACCTTGGCCTCCCAAAGTGCTGGGATTACAGGTGTGAGCCACCGCCCTCGGCCATAAATCTTGAAAGAAGAAATAAATACCACCCCCACCTGCATCTACACACACATACCCCAAAGTTTAGAGTCTGCAAGAAATTGTATGCTTACAAATCTAAGACTCTGACAACAGTTAGAGCAAAGCACATGTGGATCACCTAGAAAAGGGACTAAACCTGGAAGATAAAGCTTAGTATGATAGTTTATGTAAATTGGCAGCAAAAAGAAACGCTTCAGACGTTTTAAATAGTTGACTGGAATGGCAAGGCTGATGCTTGGAAAGTCTTAGGCCCATTCTTTGTATTTGTTTATGATGTGTAGCCTTCCTATGCCCAAGTATTCTGAGGACTAAGCACACATCAGAAACATTTGCAGTGTGAATGGTAATCAAAACATTGCTTCTCAGAGAGTGAGAAGCATTTCTGTTCTTGCCCTTTTCTACAAGAAAATGAAACTTCGTATTTCTTTTACTCAGAAGTAGTTCCCACTTTCAACTTTGGTATTTTATTCCTCAGTTAGGGTTATTTTCATGTTTATGTCTGAAACACTATAAATGTGCAATTGTGATGCAACTTTAATTGTATTAGAAAAAATAATAAGTGTGTAATGGTAACCCTTCTATTCATTCTACATGACTTCAGGATTAACAGCAATTTTAAAAAGAATCCTAAAGGAACTCTTTAATTTATTGTAATGTAAAGCTTTTTAGTTTTTTAGTTTAGATATTTAGTTTATTTTGCAAGATTTTATCTTAATATGATAATTGCTACATGGTAGTATAAGATTAATATTACAAAGAGCATATGTGCATTCTTCCCCACGCAGTATTCCAGGGAACCAGAAGAGCCTGTAGAAAAGAATGATCATTATTTTCCTGACAGCATTTGTAGAGTAAGTCCCTGGCACAGGTCAAGTAAACACCTCTTATAGATCAGCCTGAACTTTTTAAAATGAAATCTGAGATCCATTGTACTTAGAAGGTATAAAAATGGCTACTCCCCTTTAAATTGGAACCTACTACTTGTGTGTATTAGAGGACTCTGAACTGCTGTCAAATTGCGTGCAGAAAACGAGGCATCTGCTCAGTGCTAGTGTTGAGGCAGGTGGATTACTTGAACTGAAGTTCAAGCAATTCAAGACTTCAATTGTCTGAAGTCCTTGCGTGAGTGCACCTGTGTGCAGATGTCTCCTGGTGTTTATTATGGCTGCACTCTGTGATTACAGTGCACTGGCAAAGGGCTGTAGTGTACTGAACAATGATGCCTGTTTTTATTAGGGTTCCTGAAGTGGTTCAGGAGCTTCCAGTGACTTCGCCTGTGGATGACTTCAGGCAGCCTCGTTACAGCAGCAGTGGTAACTTTGAGACACCTTCAAAAAGGACTTCTGCAAAGGGAAGAGCAGGAAAGTCAAAGAGAACAGAGCAAGATCACTATGAAACAGACTACACAACTGGCGGCGAGTCCTGTGATGAGCTGGAGGAGGACTGGATCAGGTACCGACTCAGCTCTCCTTTTCCTGGGCTACGTGCACCTTCTGATGATTAAAGGAGACCAACCAGGTGTCGGAGTTGTTGCCTCCCAAATTGAGGTCACTGGTGTAATTTCATTCTTTGCCAGCCAGGACTGGAGACAGTTTTTTGTGTGGTGTTGGTTGGTTTTTTCCTTAGCACCCTTTTGTGATAAAGATTGAAGTGGAGAGAATGTTTGGCAGTAACCATGTCTTTGAACTTTGGCAGTAACCACTTTGAACTTTCCACAGCGTGGCTGGTGAACTTCACCAGTGCTCTTACTTATACCAATAGTCACGCAAGAAAGGTCTCCCAGCACTTTGGGAGGCAAAGGCTAAGAATTCAAGACCAGCCAGGCATAGTAGTATGGGCCTGTAGTTCCAGCTACTCAGGAGGCTGAGGCTGAGGCTGAGGCAGGAGGATTGCTTAAGCCCAGGAGTTCAAGGCTGCAGTGAGCTTTAATTGCACCATTGCACCCCAGGCTGGGGGATAGAGCTAGACCCTGTCTCAAAAAACAACCAAAGAAAGGCCTTTCAAATAAATAAAATCCAGGTATAGAGGAACTTTGTTTTACTGATTATAAAATTCCCAGACCAGTGCTATGGTTTTCCTTTGGCATTACGTTTTTTTTTTTTGAGACGGAGTCTTGCTCTGTCACCCAGGCTAGAGTGCAATGGCACCATCTCGGCTGGCTGCAACCTCTGCCTTCCGGGTTCAAGCGATTCCTGCTTCAGCCTCCCAAGTAGCTGGGATTACAGGCGCCCACCACCATGCCTGGCTAATTGTATTTTTAGTAGAGACGAGTTTCACCGTGTTGGCCAGGCTGATCTTGAAAATCCTGACCTCAGATGATCCGCCCGCCTCAGCCTCCCAAAGTGCTGGGATTACAGGTGTGAGGCACCACGCCTGGCTGGCAATTATTTTTTAAGTTAAGCTTAAAATGATAAGACCAGAGTTTCTTTTAAAGTTTAATCCAAAGAGTTTCATAAACAATTGAGGTAACAATTTAGTATTCAGCCACAGTTGTGGTTAAGTTTCTTTGTGTGTCCGTGGTTTTGTTACAGTCCACCCACCATCACCAAATGTATTTGTTTATGATGTGTAGCCTTCCTATGCCCAAGTATTCTGAGGACTAAGACACACATCAGAAACATTTGCAATGTGAATGGTAATCAAAACATTGCTTCTCAGAGAGTGAGGAAGGATAGGCGGGGCATGGGTAGCTTGAGATCCCCTATTCACTGATGATTCTGATACTTTATCTTCCCCTCTCCCCTCAAGAGTTTTTGGCCTGGCTTAGCTATCTATCTGTAAAATATTCACCTAGCTTGTATCCAGAAGATTTAACTGAAAACTTTTTTTTTTTTTTTTTTTGAGATAAGAGTCTCACTCTGTTGCCGAGGCTGGAGTGCAGTGGCACAATCTCTGCTGACTGCAACCTCCACCTCCCAGGTTCAAGCAATCCTCCTACCTCAGCCTCCCAAATAGCTGGGATTACAGGCATGTGTCACCACGCCTGGCTAATTTTTGAGGTTTTAATAGAGACAAGGTTTCACTATGTTGGCTGGGCTGGTCTCAAACTCCTGACTTCAGGTGATCCACCCGCCTTGGCTTCCCAAAGTGCTGGGATTACAGGTGTGAGCTACTGTGCCCAGCCTGAAAATTTTCAAAATCTGAATTCTTATTTCCCTTTGGATCAAATCATTTAAATTTCTCCCCTCTGTAAAATGAAGATACTAGATTGTTAGATCTAAAATTTGAAATTCCACATCATTGTGAAACTCCAGTCCTGTGAAAGGATTCAGAGTATTTTCTCTATGGATTATGGGTTGATGGCATCATCTTCCTATGTAAGGAGTAGCTGGCATATTGAGAGATACATGTGATACAAAATTTCAGTTTTTCTTCTTTATACTTTAATGAATTGCCAGATTATTTTAATAATGAGCACATGTTTTTATACATGTACATTTTTAATGTCTATTTTTATTATGAAAGAAGTAGATAAGCTATTTCCACTTTGGAAAAACAAGAGCAAAAAATAAATAAACCAGTCTGAAAACTATGGGTGGTAGCAGGAAACAGCCACTTCCAGTCAGCTGTGCTGCCACTGTGGTGATCAAAGCGTACTTTGTGTTCCAGAATTCCAGTTTTAAGACTTTAAACAGGCCAGGCGTGGTGGCTTACTCCTGTAATCCCAGCACTTCAGGAGGCTGAGGTGGGTGGATCACCTGAGGTCAGGAGTTTGAGACCAGCCTGGCCAACATGGTGAAACCCCGTCTCCACTAAAATACAAAAATTAGCTGGGCATGGTGGCAGCTGCCTGTAATCCCAGCTACTATGGAGGCTGAGGGATGAAAATCGCTTGAACCCGGGAAGTAGAGGTTGCAGTGAGCCGAGATTGTGCCACTGCACTCCAGCCTGGGTGATAGAGCGGGCTTTGTCTCAAAAAAAGAAAAAAAAGAAAGAAAAACTTGAAACATAAGTAGTCCACTATTGATACTGTGTATGGAGAATAAATGAGTTCCTATGACTTGTACCTTCAATTTTGTAAATGATTTTCAAAATTATTTCTGCAAATTATGTCGGCATAGTTTTTAAAAAATGAGCAGTAATATATAGTCACTCTTAATAGAACCTATTTGTACTCTCTCTCTCTTTACCCATAAGAAACAAAAAGGAAACAAGAAAATGTCATTCTCCATACCCCACCAGCTTTATTATCTTTGAGGAAGGAGCATTGAATTTTATGTCTGCTAAGGATACATATGTAGTCATTTTCTCTCACCTTTTAGGGAATATCCACCTATCACTTCAGATCAACAAAGACAACTGTACAAGAGAAATTTTGACACTGGCCTACAGGAATACAAGAGCTTACAATCAGAACTTGATGAGATCAATAAAGAACTCTCCCGTTTGGATAAAGAATTGGATGACTATAGAGAAGAAAGTGAAGAGTACATGGTAAATTCAACCTAATATTTGTATATTATGCAGAATTTGAATCTTATCTGTGGAGGTACAGCATCCTTTATATTAATGTTGATTAAAATGTGCTAGTAATTATCAAACTGCAGTTTCGTTGAAGAATAGTTGAGATTGGGTTTTGGATGAAATTCTTTTCTAATAGAAGACTGAACTAATGTATAATAGTTAAGAATTTCCAAGCACTATTCCTTTTTTTTGAGGCAGAGTCTTGCTCTGTCGACCAGGCTGGAGTGGCGCGATCTTGGCTCACTTCAAGCTCCGCCTCCGGGGTTGACACCATTCTCCTGCCCCAGCCTCCTGAGTAGCTGGACTACAGGTGCCTGCCACCACCACGCCTGGCTAATTTTTTGTATTCTTTTTTTAGTAGAGACGGGGTTTCACCGTGTTAGCCAGGATGGTCTCGATCTCCTGACCTTGTGATCACCCACCTCAGCCTCCCAAAGTGCTGGGATTTCAGGCATGAGCCACCGTGCCCAGCCCCTACAAAGCACTATTCTATGTACATCTATGCTTTCCTATTTAAAATAGCCAGGCTGGGCATGGTGGTTTCACGGCTATAATCCCCACACTTTGGGAGGCCAAGGCGGGTGGATCACCTGAGGTCAGGAGTTTGAGAATAGCGTGGCCAACATGGCGAAACTCCGTCTCTACTAAAAATACAAAAAATAGCAGGGCATGGTGGTGGACACCTGTAATCCCAGCTACTCGGGAGGCTGAGGCAGGAGAATTGCTTGAACCTGGGATGGGGGAGGTTGCAGTGAGCCAAGATTGCGCCATTGCACTCCAGCCTGGGCAACAGAGTGAGACTCCATCTCAAAAATAATAATAATAATAATAATAATAATAATAATAATAAAATAGCCCTATTATCTTTCCTATTTATAAAGCCATTTTTTCTGTAGAAAAGAACTTAACACAGAATTGTATACAGAAAAAGAAATCACCGTGGCCAGGCACGGTGGCTAACGCCTGTAATCCCAGCACTTTGGGAGGCCGAGACGGGCGGATCACGAGGTCAGGAGATCGAGACCATCCTGGCTAACACGGTGAAACCCCATCTCTACTAAAAATACATTAAAAAAAAAAAAAATGAGCCGGGCGTGGTGGCGGGCACCTGTAGTCCCAGCTACATGAGAGGCTGAGGCAGAAGAATGGCGTGAACCCGGGAAGCGGAGATTGCAGTGAGTGGAGATTGCGCCATTGCACTCCAGCCTGGGTGACAGAGCAAGACTCCATCTCAAAAAAAAAAAAAGAAGAAAAAAAGAAAAAGAAATCACCTTAAATCCTACCATCAAGAAATCCTTATCACCAAAATATTAGTTGTTAAAACAATCTCTCCAAGCAGGAGTCACCGAGGTACATATAACTTTCTCTAAGGAAACATCATCTATCATCTTCCATGTTCCACTTACTTTCTTCCTGTCTTTTAAATCAACAGTTTATAGTTATCTTTTTTTTCCTCCCTTGATCACCTGGCTGAGATAGAATTTGTCCATGTAGAGTTACTGGGTTTTGTTTTTTTTTTAAATCCATCCTTTTCATACTGTATTTTGTATACGTACTGAAATTAATGTAGTTACACCACCTTTTAGAGGGAGATTAGTCTCTTCTTGTTTATTTGTTCCTTTATTGATCAATCACTTACGTAACTGTGGACTCATGGATATCTGTTTTATACTGTGAGTTATAATCCAAGGCTGCTTTACTTTGTAGCTCTAATTGTTCTCACTTTGACCGTTGGGAACTCTTTCAGTTGCTTCCTGTGTCCCTTTGATGTACTCTTATCATTGTGGTGTTTTATCTTTAAAAAAAAAACAAAACAAAACTTTCTTGCACTGCTTATTTCTGGCTTTTCTTAACAGCAAGTTTTTTTTATATCAGTAATAAAGACCTACTTAGTTTTAAGTTTTTTATGTGTAAAATTAGGTAAACAACTTTCAATTTTATGGTTGCATCATAATTTAAGAGTCATTTTCTATGGATAGACATTTAAGTATGTCT
The DNA here is from genome assembly GCF_043159975.1 of Macaca nemestrina. Lineage (NCBI taxonomy): Eukaryota > Metazoa > Chordata > Mammalia > Primates > Cercopithecidae > Macaca > Macaca nemestrina. The sequence continues at coordinate 105,712,104 of NC_092130.1, read as the reverse complement.
CCCCCTACTCCAGTAGTACCAGTATGCACTGGTGAACCTCTCCATTTTTGTACTCTTGTCTGCTTATCTAGTTTTTTTTTTTTTTTTTTTGAGACAGAGTCTTGCTCTGTCGCCCACACTGAAGTGCAATGGCTCTATCTTGGCTCACTGCAACCTCTGCCTCCCAGGTTCAAGTGATTCTTCTGCCTCAGCCTCCCAAGTAACTGGGATTATAGGCATATAGCACCACACCTGGCTAATTTTTGTATTTTTAGTAGAGACGGGGTTTTGCCATGTTGGTCAGGCTGGTCTCGAACTCCTGACCTCAGGTGATCTGCCTGCCTCGGCCTCCCAAAGCGCTGGAATTACAGGTGTGAGCCACAGCGCCCAGCCTGCTTATCTAATTAAAACTAATTCCAGAATGTGAAATTGCTGAGAGTCAGAGGGTATGTATCTTTAAACTTCTGTTGCAAAATTGCCCTCCAGAGAGATTGCACTAACTGCGTCTCCCTCCTGATACAATACAGGGCTCATTTGATGCACATGTCACTTACACCTGAAAAATTAGATATTCTGCCATTTTTCAGTTGAAGTGATCTGCTTTTTAGTTTTGATATATTCACATCTTTGTATAGTTAGATTTATGTATTTCTTTTATGGTTTCTATAGGGTGTTATAGATCTTTCTTAATTTAGTGAACATGTATTGATCACTTATTGCTCTTTGATGTGGAAATGCTGAGGTTAGATATATAAAATCCTGTCCCCACCCTCAAAGAGCTCATATTTTAAGAAAAAAACTGACATCTAACCAATTTAGACAATATGATTAATGCTGTATTTGTATCATGTGTAGAAAGCACTATAACTTAACTGCTCATAGGAGAAATAAAGTCTTTCGAGGCTTCACAGTGAGGGAATCATTAAGAATTTTCCAGACAGAAGGGTGCGGGGAGGTGCATGATTTCAGCCATAAGGAAAACATGATCAAAATCTTGAAGCATTTAACATGTTTCAGTTTTTAAAGGAGTTGCTGATGATGGGTGCTGAGACTGGAAAGGTAGGAAACTGGATGAAGAGAGAAGTTAATGGGAAGCTCAGACCAGTTGTGTAGTGGGATATTACCTGATCAGCGCTCAGTGTTTGAAAAGATCTTCCTGGTGTCAGTGTAGCATGGGGACTGGCATGAGGAGAGATGAGAAGTAGCAGAACAGAGAGTTACCTGCCTGTGTGAGAGGAATGTGAAAGATACAGTATCATAAATATCTCTTCACTGAATTCCTTCAGACCTTCCTACTGATCATGAGTTTTAAGAGCTTTATGACTTTGTTCTTTTAATTGCTTATATTTTTGTCATAAGCTGTCACTTTTAGCTCCAAAGTATAACATCAGGAATGTTACTTTTTTTTTTTTTTTTTTTTTTTTTTTAGACGGAGTCTCGCTCTGTCGCCCAGGCTGGAGTGCAGTGGCCGGGTCTCAGCTCACTGCAAGCTCCGCCTCCCGGGTTCCCGCCATTCTCCTGCCTCAGCCTCCCGAGTAGCTGGGAGTTTACAGGCGCCGCCACCTCGCCCGGCTAATTTTTTGTGTTTTTAGTAGAGACGGGGTTTCGCCGTGTTAGCCAGGATGGTCTCGATCTCCTGACCTTGTGATCCGCCCGTCTCGGCCTCCCAAAGTGCTGGGATTACAGGCTTGAGCCACCGCGCCCGGCCAGGAATGTTACTTTTGAAAGATAAAATGCCCCAGTAAACATATTCCTTTGTGTCTCTCATTAATAGGCTGCTGCTGATGAATACAATAGACTGAAGCAAGTGAAGGGAGTAAGTATCCGAGATCGTTCTTGTAGGAAGAACTTTCCTCCTCTTCTTTTTCTTTTAATTCCCATACCTCCTCATCTGGAGGAAGAGCTTTTCTATTACATGTTTTTCATTTTTTATTTTATGTATTTTGTAAAAGTTGAAGTATACATAAAGTGTACAAATCAAAGTGTATAACATGATGAATTTTCACAGTGTGACCACATACCTGTGTATGCAGATCAAGAAATGTATTTCCCAGTACCTCCCCACCCCATGCTTGTACTCCTTTCCAGTGTTTACACTCTCTGCAGAGGGGTCCACCATGCTCACTTCTAACATTATAGAGTTTTGTCTCTCTTGCACATTACATAAATGGAATCATACAGTATGTATTTTGTGTGTGATTTCTTTTGCTCAGTATTGTGTTTGTAAGGGTCCATTCATGGTTCATTACTATTTTTTTGTTTTAGACGGAGTCTTGCTCTGTTGCCCAGGATGGAGTGCAGTGGCGCAATCTTGGCTCACTACAACCTCCGCCTCCCAGGTTCAAGCAATTCTCCTGCAGCCTAGCTGGGATTGCAGGCACACACCAAGTAGAGACAAAGTTTTGCCATGTTGGCCAGGCTGGTCTTGAACTCCCAACATCAGGTGATCCGCCTGCCTTGGCCTCCCAAAGTGCTGGAATTACAGGCATGAGCAACCATGCCCAGCCATGGTTCATTGATTTTTTTTTTTTTTTTTTAAGAGGGAGTCTCGCTCTGTCACCCAGGCTGGAGTGCAGTAGCATGATCTCAGCTCACTGCAACCTCTTGCCTCCTGGGTTCAAGCAGTTCTCCTGCCTCAGCCTCCCGAGCCGCTGAGATTACAGGCAAGCACTACCACACCCGGCTAATTTTCCTATTTTTAGTAGAGATGGGGTTTCACCATGTTCGGCAGGCAGGTCTCAAATTCCTGGCCTCAAGTGATCCACCTGCCTCGGCCTTCCAAAGTGCTGGGATTACAGGCATGAGCCACCATGCCTGGCCGGTTGATTAATTTTTATTGCTGTGTAGTGTTGTATATAAAACGCAACTTTATTCATCCATTCTATTGTTAATGAACATTTGGGTTGTTCCCAATTTTTGGCATTTAAAAATATCACAGCTTCAAACATATTTGTAAATGTGTGAACATAGAAGTGATGGGCATTTGTGTATCCAGCGCTAGTAGATACTGTCAAATGGCTTTCCAAAGTAGTTGTACCAGTTTACTTTCCCATCAACCACTACAGACTCCTATTGCCCTATATCGTTGCTAACACTTGGCATGTCAGTCACTATTGACTTAAAACCTTAACAAAAATTATATTAAAATTTCTGTAAATTACTTATCCAGGTGCTGTGGTACGTGCTTGTAGTCCTAGCTACTAGGGAGACTGAGGCAAAAGGATCCCTTGAACCCAGGAGTTCAGAGCTGCAGGGAGCTATAATTGTACCACTGCGCTCCAGCCTGGGCAATAGGATGAGACCCTTTCTAAAAACAACAACAACAAAAAATTATCAATTACAGGCATCATGATTTGCAATAAGAGTTTAAAGGGTATACAGTAAAATTTCCCATCTCACTTATCCCCTATTCAGCTTCCCTTTCCCCAGTCAACTGAGATCACCAGTCTCTTGTTTTACTTACAGTTTTAGATGATCTGTTAGCAAAAAGGCTGATAAGTTTTCTTGGTCATTTTACAGGTTTTTAGAAATGGGGTATCCTTTTTAAAAACCCAGGTTAGAAGACAGAACTGAGCAAACAGAATCAGCTGCCTGTGTGGTTAGTGATACTGCCAGGCACCTTGAGTGTATTACTTCAATTAACACTCCCAACAATTCTCTGACTAAATATTCCATTTTTTTGTTCACCTCTGCCTTCCTAGCAGACCTGTTTTTATTTTGTTGAATTTATGTGATTCATTTTCTCCCTTTTTAGTCTGCAGATTACAAAAGTAAGAAGGATCATTGCAAGCAGTTAAAGAGCAAATTGTCACACATCAAGAAGATGGTTGGAGACTATGATAGACAGAAAACATAGAAGGCTGATGCCAAGTTGTTTGAGAAATTAAGTATCTGACATCTCTGCATTCTTCTCAGAAGGCAAATGACTTTGGACCATAACCCAGGAAGCCAAACCTTGTGAGCATCACAAAGTTTTGGTTGCTTTAATATCATCAGTATTGAAGCATTTTATAAATAGCTTTTGATAATCAACTGGGCTGAACACTCCAATTAAGGATTTTATGCTTTAAACATTGGTTCTTGTATTAAGAATGAAATACTGTTTGAGGTTTTTAAGCCTTAAAGGAAGGTTCTGGTGTGAACTAAACTTTCACACCCCAGATGTTGTCTTAATACCTACATGTATTTGTTTGCATAGGTGATCTCATTTAATCCTCTCAACCACCCTTCAGATAACTGTTATTTATAATCACTTTTTTCCACTTAAGGAAACTGGGTTCCTGCAATGAAGTCTCTGAAGTGAAACTGCTTGTTTCCTAGCACACACTTTTGGTAAAGTCTGTTTTATGACTCCATTAATAATAAACTCCCTGGCCTTTCATATTTTAGATACTATATATGTGATGATCTACCAGCCTCCCTATTTTTTTCTGTCATATAAATGGCTAAAAGAAGTTTTTCTTAAATAATAAAGATCATGTAAAAGTAACAAATGTGTGAAATTTAAAGATTGTAAATATACATTTACTTTTTTAAGATCAAAGTTTAAACCCAGTGGTTAGAATTTTGTGTATTTTTAAATACTTTTTATCTTTTATGGTTTACATGCATTTTTTTAAAAACCAACTAAACCTTTTCTTTATATCAGAATATCTGATTACATTTATAATTCAATTGTGACTTGAACTGTATCTTACAGGAATGTTCAATTTCTATACATATTTTATAAGGTATTCAACCTGGTGTTTTCTTTCCATAATAACCTGTTTGATGTTGTTAGTGCTGTTAACATACAGCTGTGGAAAACCACACTCAGGAGTTGTATCTGTTGTTGTTTATACTCTTTTGGGTGCTGTGCTGGTTAGTCGTTTCCCAATCCTTTGGCTGTAAGAATGCTGGTATGTCTGCAAATAGAATGCTATACCACGAAATACCAAATAATTTCAAATGGTGCCCTTAAATTGTATCACTTTTTAAAAAATTCAGATTCTTATTAGTAAAATTAGTTGATAGCACTGTGCTGACCAAGTTGATCATGACCATCCCAGCTTAGACTTTTCGAAAAACCTTTTTTTAGAATAATCTGTGACCTTTAGTATGCATTTCAGATATTTAGGTATATAATTTTTTTTTTTTTTTTAAGACGGAGTCTTACTCTGTCACCCAGGCTGGAGTGCAGTGGTGCTATCTTGGCTCATTGCAACCTCCACCTCCTGGGTTCAAGCGATTCTCCTGCCTCAGCCTCCCGAGTAGCTGGGACTACAGGTGCCCATCACCATGCCTGGCTAATTTTTGTATTTTTAATAGAGATGGGGTTTCACCATATTGGCCAGGCTGGTCTTGAACTCCTGACCTTGTGGTCCACCTGCCTTGGCCTCTCAAAGTGCTAGGATTAGAGTCGTGAGCCACCACGCCCAGCCTAAGTGTGTGTGTGTGTATAATATATATATGTTTATATATATATAAATTATATATATATATTTTATATATATATTTATATATATAAATTATATATATATATTTTATATATATATTTATATATATAAATTATATATATATATTTTATATATATATTTATATATATATAAATTATATATATATATTTTATATATATATTTATATATATATAAATTATATATATATTTATATATATATAAATTATATATATATTTTATATATATATTTATATATATAAATTATATATATATATTTTATATATATATTTATATATATAAATTATATATATATATTTTATATATATATTTATATATATATAAATTATATATATATATTTTATATATATATTTATATATATATAAATTATATATATATATTTTATATATATATAAATTATATATATATATTTTATATATATATTTATATATATATAAATTATATATATATATTTTATATATATATTTATATATATATAAATTATATATATATATTTTATATATATATTTATATATATATATATATTTTGGAGATGGAGTTTTGCTCTTGTTGCCCAGGCTGGAGTGCAATGGCGTGATCTTGGCTCACCGCAACCTCCGCCTCCCAGGTTCAAGCAAAAGTAGCTGGGATTATAGGCATGCGCCACCATGCCTGGCTAATTTTTTTTGTATTTTTAATAGAGATGAGGTTTCTCCATGTTGCCTAGGCTGGTCTTGAACTCCTGACCTCAGGTGATCTGCCCACCTCGGCCTCCCAAAGTGCTGGGATTAGAGGTGTGAGCCACTGTGCCCAGCCTATAATTTTTGATAGATGATTTTGAATTATTTTCCGGAGATAAAATTTTAAATGTTTCCATTATATCACTGATTTATTTCTGCAAATTGAATAAATTCTTAATTTTCTGCATGCTGCACATAATAGAAAAGGTATTTTCATAGCTTTTGGATTTATACCAAATGAAAAGGACTCTCGAGCACCTTTAACTGATTTTTCTGTGTTAAATTTTTAACAATTTGTTCTTGGAAGTCAGTGTACTTAATTCATGAAGGCAAGTTTGTCAGTATTTTCACAAAACAAAACTATTCAGCTGAATCCAGAAGGTGAAATAGCAAGAATTTGCATTGTAAAATTGTGTTATAAAATTGGACTTTGAAATTTTAAAAATAGGAAAAATTTTCACGTGTATTTATACTAAATACCATTTTAGGAAACCAGGATCAGAGTGTTTCTGTTGGTGTTGGCATTAACTAGCTGGATGTAAATTTGAAAAGCCACTCAGAAAGTTTCCTAGTCTAGAAAGTCAGAGGTTTAGATTAGATTTCCGCCATCCCTTCCATTTCTGACCTGTGGTTCTTGTCTGGAATTCTGCTTTGTTATAAACTATTGTTCTAAGGAGTTCGTTGTGATAGCACATAGTTCATTTTGTAAAGATTCCCTGTATATAAAGTGATGCCTTACATGTGTGGCTTTGTATTAAAAGTATATAGGATCATTATTTTATTTTGAAAATTTTAAATACAGAAAAGTATAAAATATAAGTACCATCCACCCAGAAATAACATCTGTTAATGTTTTGTCATATGTGCTTCATAGTTTTTGAAATAAACTGAAGTCAACTAGTATTTATAGTAAATAAGTTATATACACATAAGTACATATAGGATATTTAATCCTTACAACGATCTTTTGATATGTGACCATTTCTTATTCTTGTTTTACAGACAAGGAATTAATGATATGATAGATTAACTGGCCATTGTCACACTAGCAAGTGGCAAAACAAGGGATTAGGATCTTGGTCTCTTGGACTGTTAGATTCTATACTTCCATCCTGTGTTGACTTTGTTAATGGATTGGATAATGTGAGATCACTCTGATGTAAATAAAGTGTTCTATATTAATTTTGAGTGCATTTTAAGTACTCGTAACATAAATGCTTCCTGTGAAATATCTGTAAAGACCTGAATGGGTACATATGTGTAAAGAAGAATCAGGGCAGAAGAGTGCTTTTATCATGGCTCCAGGGACCTTAGGTTCAGTTGGTGTGAGAATTCCTCACACAAGGACATTCTCCTTCTTCAGCATCAGGATGGAAGTGTTTCCCATCTGGACTTTTTCAAAGACTCAGCTGAAGGAATACAGAATTCATAATTTCCTGGCAGCTTATGATTCTGCTACACTACACCATGCCATCTCTTGTGTGAAAGGACAAATTTGATGGAGGACTACGTCATCCCTCATGCTTTTCTTATTGTCTACATTTATTCTAATGGGAAGAAGTGAGCAAAAACACCTCAATAATTTGGGTAGTTTTTAGAAAACGTTGTGTTAGTAAATTAGAATAGTGCTACTTTGGCATTATGAGAAAGAAGCCTGGATACATAACTAGGTTTGTGTATGACTACAACAAAATGCAGAATGGTGTCTCCAAAAGGTTTCCAGTTGCTGCCACAAGACCTGGTTGGTATTGCCTACATGTGTTGTCCTATTTTTGCTTTGCCCTTCTGCAGTTACTTGCTGTGGGACCTTGGAGAAATTAACTTAGCCTCTCTGTACTTCAGTTTTTTGTATCTGTAAAATACATTTGTAATAATCTAATAGTTAAGGAGGTAGTTAATGTGTGACTCAGTCCTTGTCTAAAAGTAAATATGCCTAGCTACCCCTATCTTTCAAAGCCAGAAGGTAAAACTTTAACAAGTTTTCTAAAAGCAAATTGTGGGTTTTTTTTTTTTTTTTTTTTTTGAGATGGGAGTCTCTCTCTGTTGCCCAGGCTGGAGTGCAGTGGCACAATCTCGGCTCACTGCAAGCTCCGCCTCCCGGGTTCACGCCATTCGCCTGCCTCAGCCTCCCGAGTAGTGGGGACTACAGGTGTCTGCCACCACGATCGGCTAATTTTTTTTTTTAATTTTTTTTTTTTTAATTTTTTAGTAGAGATGGGGTTTCACCGTGTTAGCCAGGATGGTCTCGATCTCCTGACCTCGTGATCCAACCCACCTCGGCCTCCCAAAGTGCTGGGATTACAGGCGTGAGCCACCGCACCGGGCTGCAAATTGTGTTTTTTTTTTTTTTTTTGAGACGGAGTCTCACTCTGTCGCCCAGGCTGGAGTGCTGTGGCCGGATCTCGGCTCACTGCAAGCTCCGCCTCCCGGGTTCACGCCATTCGCCTGCCTCAGCCTCCTGAGTAGCTAGCTGGGACTACAGGCGCCCGCCGCCACGCCCGGCTAGTTTTTTTTTTGTATTTTTAGTAGAGACGGGGTTTCACCGTGTTGACCAGGATGGTCTCGATTTCCTAACCTCGTGATCCGCTCGCCTCGGCCTCCCAAAGTGCTGGGATTACAGGCTTGAGCCACCGCACCCGGCCGCAAATTGTGTTTTTTGAAGTGCATGTATCATCCAATCCCATAGGATTGATCTGTGCTGGGTGCAGCCTTAGAGCCTAGAATTCTTTTGAATTCTAGGCAGAGAATGCAGGATTGGCATTCTAAATATTTGTACGTGATAAACAAATGCTTCTTTAGGTTAGAGCAAATACTTACATATCAAGATCAAGATCATTAGATACTGTTGTCAATTACAGAGGTTTTAGATGAGGCTTTCTGGAATGATTTAGTTTCCCTGTAAGGGAATCAGCTCTCCCAGTCTTTCAAGTTGCATGCTTTTTATATCTGTTTGATTCCGTTGGCTGAGCTGATTGTGAATGTCCTAATCCTGTTGATTGTGTCTGGCCACTCGTGGGCAAAGAGCAGATTTATTCCATTCTTTATAGTTATAAAAGACATATAGTCTATATGTTATAAAAGACATATAGTCTATATGTCTTTTAGTTTTACAATTTGAAAAAACATCTGAGTAGGTTGGATAATTTATTCTACCACTTGTACATGATTAGAATATGTCAGTCATAATCACGGCAAGAGATTATGGATTTATGCATATTTTGTTTTGCTTTAGTACCATTCCTAGTTGAATCTTAACATCCATGTCTAAAATCTATACAGAGCAAATATTACAGTTAGGAAAACTGTTTTAGTCTCCTCTCTGCAAATATGCTTTACATTTATTGGGGAATCCTCTATCCTTTTCCTGATTTTCCTTAAAGTCTTCCCAGGCTGATGGATAACAAACATATACAAGAAACTTGGGGCTTGGGATTCCTCTAGGCTGTTTGTCCTAGAGGAATGCATCCCATCTTGCAAATAGGATGGTCAATTAAGATGGAAGGAAGCAAAAGTGTGGATAGGAAGGAAGGGCACAAAGGGAAAAGTGTGGAGTTTGGGTGTGAGTCCTCTAATGAGGTCAAAGGTGGGAGGGAGGCAAGCATGGAAGCTTCCTGGCACTGTGATACTAATTTCCCCTCCTCTCCCTTTTAAAATCGTGTTCATGCAAAGCCAACACAAATAACTAAATAAAATCTTGTCTTCTGGGAGGAAATGAGACTGATTACAGAGCTGCCACTAAGCCCTGTAGGGTTGGTGGAGACAACCCCATTTTACACATTAGTTCATAGACTTGGTGTGACTTGCTTGAGGTCACCCAGCCACGATGTCAGAACCTGATTTTAAATCCAGGGCTGTTCTTTCCACTGCTATGCAAGATACCTTCTGTTTATATTTTTGAGGGAGACAACAGAGATGGGAAGAATTTTTAACAATAAAGGCAACGGAGGGGATGAATATGCTGATGGGGAAGGAAAGAGGCCCCAGCTTCTGCAGTTGCTTTCTGTTATTCCTAATCCTCTTCTCATCTGGGGGTGCACTGCCTCTCCATTTCTCAAGTATGGGAAATGCCAATAATTCCACTTGTGTTAATTGGCAGTCAGACAACTTGTCCAAAACTGAATTGATCTTACCCACCCCACCAACATTTCAATAATTGCGACCCCAACCTTTCAGTTGCTCAGCTGAAGACTTTGGAGGTATCCTTGATTCTTTTCTCATAACACACATCCAGTGTATCAGTAAGATTTAGAATTCAGTCACTTCTCACCAGCTGCTGGTCCAAGCCATCACAATCCCGGCAAAGTTCTTAACAATGCTCACAGCCTCTCCTCCCCACCTTACCCTTCTGATTGTAGCTGCCATCACTCATCCCCTGCTCACTCCTGCACTCGTCAAAGACCCCAATGCACTTCTAACGGGGCCTTTGCACTTGCAGCTGTCTTTGTCTGAAGAGCTTTTCCCCTAGATATCAGCAGGGTTAACACCCTTCCTCATTCAGGTCATGGCTTAACTGTCTTCTCAGCGAGGACTCCTCTGGCCACCCGACTTTATTTTTTTTTGAGACGGAGTCTCTGTCACCCAGGCTGGAGTGCAAGGTGCGACCTTGGCTCGCTGCAACCTCTGCCTCCTGGATTCAAGTGATTCTCCTGCCTCAGCCTCCCGAGTAGCTGGGATCACAGGCGCTTGCCAGCACACCCGGCTAATTTTTTTGTATTTTTAGTAGAGACGGAATTCACCATGTTGGCCAGGCTGGTCTCAAACTCCTGCCCTCCGGTGATCCATCCCCGCTAGGCCTCCCAAATCACCATGCCTGGGATTACAGGCGTGAACCATCGCACCCGGTCTAGCCATCCTATTTTAAACTGTCAACTTTTCCCCTTCAATGCTTAGTTTTTCTCCACAGCACTATCACCATTTCATATAGTATATGTTTTTCTTCATACTGACTCCCCTTGGAGAAAAACTCCACGAGAGTAAGGATTTTTGTCAGTTTTTCATTGCTATTTCCTCAGTGCTTAGACATGCATCAGGCTCAAAGTAGATGCTCAATGTTTGCTGAATGAACAGCAAGAGCAACGGAAGAGTCCTGAAATACACAGCAAGAAGCAAGGATAACTCTGGCCTTACTTCTGTAGCCAGGGTCTTTTATCTCAACTTTTTAGAGGTAGAAAAACAAGATCGAGCTCCTCAGAACCCAGGTCGACGGCTGCAGAGCCTTCGACCTTCCGAGAGCGAATGGCGATCACTGTTTTCCAGTTCTCTGCGAAGTCCAGCTGGAAGACAATCCCTTTCCGCGCCCCAACTCAGCGGCGGGCATGCCCTGCACCAGAGCGCCCCGCTCCGGCAGCTGTCGCCTGCACCATCCGGAACGTTTCGCCTTGGCCGCAGCGCGAGGCGGAATGACTTCCGGGGCGCCTCTAAAGCGGCGGGGCGGAGTTTCCGGCTGAGAGTCCTTCTAGCCAGGCCGGTGAGTCCGCGGGTGGAAGTCAGTGTGGCGCAGAGGTGGGGCAGGCTGCTTGGCTAGGTAGGCGGCTGGGAGGGTTTTCGTGGCGGGGAACGGAGGCTGAACTGCCCTGCCTGTGCTCATAGGGAAGGAGGATGTGAAGGAGCTTGTGAAGGCAGAGGAAGGTAACTTTAGTGTGGGGAGGCGTAGAGTAGGGAGGGGGGCTGCAGGCCGTCCCTCCCTAAGTAAAAGCGCGACTTTTAGAAATGATGGTTCAGGGTTCGAGTTTGTGACCCGCTTGAGAAAGTGACCACCCTCTGAGCCTGAATCCCATACCTGAAAAACAAGGACAGTAATCAGCCTTGCCAGTTTCACGTAGTTTGGTAGGGTAAGGTGTGAAGAAAAGCTTCTTAAATTGGGATGTTTGGTGCTCTCATTTGTTTCCAGAGAGCATTCCGAGCTCATGTAATGGGAATCACACCAGTAGGCTTATGCTGAGGAATGTGGATTGTTTGGGGTTGGATTCCAGGAAACAGATCACTTAATTCCGCCCCCCCCCCCCCCCCCCCCCCCCCCCCCCGCCCACCAAGACGGAGTCTCGCTCTGTCGCCAGCCTGGAGTGCAGCGGCGCGATCTCGGCTTACTGCAACCTCCACCTCCCGGGTTCAAGCGATTCTCTTGCCTCAGCCTCCTGAGTAGCTGGAACTACAGGCGCGCGCCACCACGCCTAGCTAATTTTTGTATTTTCAGTACGGACGGGGTTTCACCATGTTGGCCAGGATGGTCTCGATCTCTTGACCTCGTGATCCTTCCGCCTCAGCCTCCCAAAGTGCTGGGATTACAGGTGTGAGCCACCCGCCCGGCCTCACTGATATTTTTAAGAAGAAGATGGACTCTTGGGAAATGATAGACCATTGGAGATCTTTACAAAGTCAATCTTCAAGATGCATGAATCCTTTAAACAGCGTGCATGTTTACAATCAGACTTCCCATTGAACATCTGCAGTTTTAGGGACCTTAATACCGCCTGTCCAGTCTCTGATTTCCCATTGCAGGCAGCTCTAATTAAGAAGTCCTTTTAGCCGGGCGTGGTGACTCATGCCTCTAGTCCCAACACTTTGGAGGGTCGAGGTAGGAGGACCAGTTGTGGTTAGGAATTCGAGACAAGGCCTGGCCAACAGGCTGGTGAAACCCCGTCTCTACTAAAAAAAAGTTAACTGTGGTGGCATGCGCCTTAATCTCAGCTATGCCGGAGACAGAAGAGGCAGTGGAATCGCTTGAACCCTGAGGTGGAGGTTGCAGTGAGCTGAGATCGTGTCACTGCACTCCAAGCTTAGGCGACAGAGCAAGACTGTCTCAGGAAAAAAAAAAAGGAAAAAAAAGAAGTCCTTTGATACGATCATCCAAAAGTCTCTCAGTTGCTATTTATTTTTATATTTATAATATATATTATATATTTATAATTATTTCTTTTGAGACAGGGTCTCACTATGTCACCCAGTCTGGAGTGCAGTAGTGAACATGACTCACTGTAGCCTTGACTTGCTTGGGCTCAAGCCATCCTCCCACTTTAGCTTCCCAAGTAGCTGGGACTCAAGTACTCGCCACTTCGCCCAGCTAATTTTTTGATGTTTTGTAGAGACAAGGTTGCCCAGGCTGATCTGAGCTCCTGAACTCAAGCGATCCTTTTGCCTTGGCCCCCCAAAGTGCTGGGATTACAGGTTTGAGCCACTGTGCCCTGCCAAGAATTTGAGTTTTAAAACATTGAGAACGTTATGTGAGTTTTTCATTTTTGAAGTTCGCAATATGTAACAGAAAACAGGGAAGAGCAAAATGTTCAGTTTAGGCTGGGTGCGGTGACTCACGCCTGTAATCCCAGCACTTTCAGAGGTCGAGGTGAGTTGATCACCTGAGGTCAGGAGTTCGAGACCAGCCTGGCCACCATGGCGAAACCCCATTTCTACTAAAAACACAAAAATTAGCCAGGTGTGGTGGTAGGCTCTTATAATCCCAGCTACTTGGGAGGCTGAGGCAGGAGGATCACTTGAACCCGGAGGCAGAGGTTGCAGTGAGCCGAGATTGCGCCATTGCACTCCAGCCTCGGTGGTGAGTGAAACTCTGTCTCCAAACAAAAAACAAAGAAACAAAAATGTTCCATTTATGAGCAGATCACTTGAGGTCAGGAGTTCGAGATCAGCCTGGCAAGTCAGGTGAAACCCTGGCTCTACAAAAATACAAAACATGGCGAAACCCTGACTGTACTAAAAATACAAAAATTAGCTGGGCATGGTGGCATGCACCTGCAATCCCAGCTACTCGGGAGGCTGAGGCAGGAGAATCACTTGAACCCGGGAGGCGGAGGTTGCAGTGAGTCAGGAGGTGGTGGAGTGGAGAGGGAGATTGCATTGGGGAGGGTGGAGGTATGATGAGGACATTTATTTATGAATGAATGAATGAATGAATGAATGACAGAGTCTTGCTCTTTCACCCAGGCTGGAGTGCAGTGGCACGATCTTGGCTCACTGCAGTGTCTACCTCCTAGGTTCAAGCAATTCTCCTACCTCAGCTTCCTGAGTAGCTGGGCTTATAGGTGTGCACCACCATGCCCTGCTAATTTTTGTATTTCTAGTAGAGATGGGGTTTCACTATGTTGGCCAGCCTGGTCTCGAACTCCTGACCTCAAGTGATCTGCTGGCCTCGGCCTCCCAACGTGCTGGGATTACAAGCATGAGCCACCGTGCCTGTTTCTCTCTCTCTCTCTCTCTTTCTTTCCTTTCTTTTCTTTCTTTTTGAGGTAGGGTCTCACTCTGTTGCCCAGCCTGGAGTGCAGTGACATGATCTTGGCTCACTGCAGCCTCCGTGCCTCCTGGGTTCAAACAGTCCTGTCTCAGCCTCCCTAGTAGCTGGGATTGCAGGCGCCCGTCCCTACCAACCTCCTAGCTAATTTTTGAATTCCTGACCTCAAGTGATCACCTGCCTCAGTCTCCCAAAGTGCTGGAATTACAGGTGTGAGCCAGCATACCTGGCCTGGTTTTGTTTTTGTTTTTGTTTTTTGTGACTCACTGCAACTTCTGCCCTCCAGGTTCAAGCAATTCTCCTGCCTCAGCCTCCCTAGTAGTTGGGATTACAGGCACCTGCCACCATGCCCAACTAATTTATGTATTTTTAGTAGAGACGGGTATCGCCATGTTGGCCTGGCTGGTCTTGAACTCCTAACCTCAGGTGATCCGCACCTTGGCCTCTCAAAGTGCAGGGATTACAGGGATGGAGCCATCGCACCTGGGCCTGGCCTGTGTTTGTTTGTTGTTTTGTTTTGTTTTCAACTTTTATTTTCAGGGAGTACGTGTGCATGTTTGTTACATGGATAAATTGCTTGTTGTTGAGGTTTGGTGTACAAATGATCCCGTCACCCTGGTAGTAAACATAGTACTTAATAGGCAGTTTTTCAACCCTCACTCTCTCTCATTCTTCGTCATCTAGTAGTCTCCAATGTCTGTTCTCATCGTTATGTCCATGTGTACTCAGTGTTTTGCTCCCACTTGTAAATGAGAACATGCTGTATTTGGTTTTCTGTTCCTGTTTTTTTTAGGCCAGAGTGCAGTGGCACGATCTCGGCTCACTGCAGCCTCTCTGCCTTCCAGGTTCAAGCGATTCTCCTGCCTTAGCCTCCCAAGTAGATGGGATTACAGGTGCTCGCCACCCTGCCTGGCTAATTTTTTTGTATTTTTAGTAGAGACAGGGTTTCACCATGTTGGCCAGGCTGATTTCGAACTCCTGACCTCAGGTGATCCACTTGCCTCGGCCTCCCAAGTGCTAGGATTACAGGCGTGAGCCACTGCGTTGGGACTCTGTTCCTGTTAATTCAATGAGGATAATGGCCTCCAGCTGTATCCATGTTGCTGCAAAAGACAGGATTTCATTGTGGGGTTTTTTTGTTGTTTTTTTTTGGCTGCTAGTATTCCATGATATATTAGGTACCACATTTTCTTTATCTAGTGCACCACTGATGAGCATCTAAGTTGATTCAGTGTCTTTGCTATTTTGGATAGTGCTGTGATTAACATGAGTGCATGTATACTTTTGGTAGAATGATTTTATTTTCCTTTAGGTATATACCCAGTATTGGGATTGTTGGGTCGACATACATGTGTCCAATAAATATATGAAAAAATGTTCAACATCACTGATCATTAGAGAAATGCAAACCAAAACCACAATGTAAATCAAAACCACGGAACCATCTCACCACCCGTCAGAATGGATATTATTAAAAAGTCAAAAAATAACAGATGTTGGCAAGGTTGTGGAGAAAAGGGAATGCTTATCCACTATTGGTAGGAATGTAGATTAGTTCAGCCACTGTGGAAAGCAGTTTGGAGATGTCTCAAAGAACTATGTTTAATTTTGTGTCCTTTTTTTTGAATTATGAGCCATAGCATTTACCCATTTATAAATAATAAATGTGATTTCAAAACTTTTGATTATGAGAAAATTCAGACATACACAAAGATATTACAATGAATCACATGTCACCCAGCTATAATAGTTTATACCCATACTGACTCCTCACAATTCTACAGTCATGTGTCATGTGATGCATCTATAAAGCATCTATAAAGCAGTTTTGTCATGTGACACATCTATAAAGCATTTTTGTTCTTTTACAAATCATAAAAAGATGCTTATTTTTATTAGTACCAAGTTTGTGTATACATGTTCATATTATTTCTTGAAAATGAGAAATGGAGTTCTATGAAGATTTTTTTTTTTTTTTTTTTTTTTTTTTTGAGACTGAGTCTGGCTCTGTCGCCCAGGCTGGAGTGCAGTGGCCGGATCTCAGCTCACTGCAAGCTCCGCCTCCCGGGTTTACGCCATTCTCCTGCCTCAGCCTCCGGAGTAGCTGGGACCACAGGCGCCCGCCACCTCGCCTGGCTAGTTTTTTGTATTTTTTTTTAGTAGAGACGGGGTTTCACCGTGTTAGCCAGGATGGTCTCGATCTCCTGACCTTGTGATCCGCCCGTCTCAGCCTCCCAAAGTGCTGGGATTACAGGCTTGAGCCACCGTGCCCGGCTCTATGAAGATTTTTAATGACAATTACTGAGTAAAATACAAAGAATAAGATGACCTGGCATTCAATTTTTTTTACTTTATATATGTGTCTAATTTTCAAATTTAATTGGATGCATTTTGTAACAAACATCTTTAGATAACTTACATTCTAATGATTTTTATAGATTACTGAATAATAAAATACAGTTTTGAAAAAATGGATGAAGAACCTGAAAGAACTAAGCGATGGGAAGGAGGCTATGAAAGAACATGGTAAGGAGAGCATTATTGCCCTGTCTTTTCTTTTAGACATTGTCTTTTTTTTTTTTTTTACAACTTTATTAAAGTATATTTTACATTGTTAAAATTCACTCATTTCCAATGTACAATTCAGTGATTTTTTATTAATACTTTACTGAGCTGTGCAGCCATTATCATAAACCAGTTTTAGAACATTGTAACCACTCCAGTAAGATCCTTCATGTCCATTTACAATTAATTTAATCTGGATTTAATTCCACCTGTAGGCAATCATTAGTCTACTTTTTGTCTCTAAATTTTAACCTTTTCACAAAAATGTGATCATATACAATCATGTGCCGCATAATGATGTTTTGGTCAAAGATAGACTGTATATATATATATGACAGTGGTCCCATAATATTATAATACAGTATTTTTACTATACCTTTTCTATGTGTGTTTAGATACACAAATACTGACCATTGTGTTACAGTTGTCTTTAATATATTCAGTATAGTAACATGCTGTACCGGTTCATAACCTAGGCGTGGGGTAGGCTATACCATCTAGGTTTGTGTAAGTATACCCTGTGATATTCACACAATAATGAAATCACCTAACAATGCATTTCTCAGAACGTATCCCTGTCAGTAAGCAATGCATGACTTATTATAGCATGGTGGTCTGCTGTGGCTGGCTTTCACTTATTTCTCATCCATGTTGCAGCATGTATTGATACTTCATTCCTTTTTTATTGCTGAATAGTATTCCCATCTATGGTTATGCCACATTATTGTTTATCCATTCACTAGTCTGTGGATATTTAGGTTCTTTACGGTTTTTGGCTGTTAGGTAAATGCAGCCATGAGCACTCACATGCAAATCTTTGTGTGGACGTATATTTTCATTTTATTTGGGCTAGTAATCATTTTAGCTTGTCTTTTCAAACAAATAATTATGACTTATAGGGAGATTCTTAAAGAAGATGAATCTGGATCACTTAAAGCTACAATAGAAGACATTCTATTCAAGGCAAAGAGAAAAAGGTATGTAACCTTCCTACGTATGTTAAAAAGGTAAAATATATTCATTTTAAGCCTTTCTATCTATAAACACTCCTCAGTACTTCACTTCAGCTGTGTTTCAGGGAAACTGACCTATTGCCTTCTGACTATGGGGAAAGAACTAGCCACCTACCCTTGCCTCAGCAGGAAATGGTCTTTAGAGACTATCTACAATACCTATAATTATGTGTATTGTATTCCATAAGTTAATTATTTACTCCACTAAAAATGCACATTATGACATTCTTAATCAGAATTAGAAAAAAAGAGAAAGCAGGTCAATTGGAAAGTTGTATTTTTTTCGTGTGTTGGGGGGGATAGTATATTGAATTCCATTAAAATGTTTGTGTAATTTTAACAGAGTATTTGAGCACCATGGACAAGTTCGACTTGGAATGGTATGTCATTATTTTTTACTAGTACAGAACTAGTTTAGGTTAGAGAAATATTCTGACTTGCTAGAAAAAACAATAGTGAAATAACAAAGTTTTTAAAAGAATACATTAAAAATATATGCATAGAATATGAAATTATTAAATGCTATTTTTACTAATCAAAATGGCACTTGAGGCTGGGCACAGTGGCTCATGCCTATAATCCCAGCACTTTGGGATGCCAAGGCAGGAGGATTGCTTGAGCTCAGGAGTTTGAGACCAACATGGGCAACAGAGTGAGACCCAGTTTCTATAAAACAAAACAAGTACTTGAAATTGGCCCTTTCTTTTTTCTGGTAGATGCGCCACCTTTATGTGGTAGTAGATGGATCAAGAACAATGGAAGACCAAGATTTAAAGCCTAATAGACTGACATGTACTTTAAAGGTAAAATTTAAATTTATACTAAATCATTTAAATTTATACCAAAATCACTTAAACTTCTACTAAGAAAGTGGGGAAGAACACTGGATTCTAAAGGATATTTTTAAAGAATGCAATATTTTTTATTTTTTGCCTTGTATTTTTAGTTAGTACTAATGATAGCTAAGTAGAAGTACTGCCAGGTCATTTAGGGAAATTTTAAACCAACATAGCTAATTATTTGTGTTTTTAATTTCTATCCTCCCACCCCACGTCAGGATCTTGGTTTGTCAGTTATCCCTTTTCTTTATTGAATCTTCATTCTCCTTTGCCTTACTTAAATCTGTCTCCTCAGATTACAAATATGTTCATATTATTCCTAATTTATCAAAACCTATTCTCAATTCTGCTCATTCTCCCATCTCTCTTCATTGGATCTTTTCCTCGTTGAAATTTTTTCTGACACATCCAAATGGTTCCATCTTTTAAAACCTAGCTCAAACCTATCTCATTACCCACCATTTCAAATTAAAGTTTTTACTGTTTAATATTTTTATTACTTAAAATTTTTTGAAAATCTGTAAGTTTAAAAGTCATAAGAAGTGATGCTTGAAACATCACTTGGACATGTTCTTTATGATTGTTATTTTGCCTTTATCTAGTATGTCTTTTTTTATTTAAACAGTTGTTGGAATACTTTGTAGAGGAATATTTTGATCAAAATCCTATTAGTCAGGTACGTATATAAATGATAGAATTCAGAATTAGATTCATGTTTTGCTTCCAAATGTAATTTATTTTTAAAAATTGGACATGTATTTTGTGAATTACCCAAATTGTTTAACCAGTTTCCGGTATACTTAAAAATGAAAAGCATAATAACTCTAAAAGTTAAACAATGTATGGTGAACTCATAGCTAAATTTATTTGCCAAAAACACCATGAGAAAAAGTTTCTCACCTGTTGCTTCTTTCTTTTGTAATTACTAGTTTATTTTAGCTATGTAAAATTTTTTTTTCTGCCCCAATATGATCTACAGGAATAGTTATATATATTCTTAATGGGAAGAAATAACTTGTTAGATTAATAATAATTTTTGTTTTTATTTCAAGATTGGAATAATTGTGACTAAGAGTAAAAGAGCTGAAAAATTGACTGAACTCTCAGGTATGCATAAAATTACCTTTACATGACTCAAGGACTTTGCTTTATTTACCCAACCTCGTAGCCCTGTTTGTATGTCTGCTTAATAAGTAACGTGAAGGGTTCCTCAGTCTTCTCTAGGGGAAACAATTTAATAACATTTCCCCCACCATTATATTCTTAGGATACAAGGTTAACTATTCTAAATTGAGTTCTTCATAGTGGCAAATAATAATTACATTGAATATAAATGTTTTTATTTAAAATCTATATGTGCTTATCCTGAAATTTTTTTTTCTTTCTTTCTTTTTTTTTTTTTTTTGGAGACGGAGTCTTGCTCTGTCATCAGGCTGGAGTGCAGTAGCGTGATTTCGGGTCACTGCAAAGTCCGCCTCACGGGTTCAAGGGATTCCCTGCCTCAGCCTCCTGAGTAGCTGGAACTACAGGTGCCCACCACCACACCACGCTAATTTTTTGTATTTTAATAGATATGGGGTTTCACTATGTTGGCCAGGATGGTCTTGATCTCTTGACCTTGTGATCAGCCCGCCTCGGCCTCTCAAAGCACTAGGATTACAGGCTTGAGCCACTGCGCCCGGCCTTATCCTGAAAATATTAAAATACAGTTATTGTAATCATTTATAAAATCCAGTTAATCTTAAATTCTTAAAAAGTTAAGCATCTAATTTAAAAGGGAAAAAGTATAAAAATTAAACTGTAGCTATTGCTAATGAATCAATTTTTCTGCTTCCATGACATACTTAACTGAATTTTAGTTGCAAAACGTAGTAATGGCATTTTTAAATTTGCTTTGGTATATATGCTGTTACAAATTTGCATCACTGATTCTATTTTATTTTCTGTGAAACACGCTATCCCTTAAATCTGGTTCTCAACCTTTTATCCTTGCCAACACACATAAGGGAAATGACATACTTTCTTCATTAGTAGTTTTTCATTAAATGCAGTGAGGAGTGAAATGTACATTGGCGAGGAGTGAAATGTACATTGGCTTGGAGTGATCCAAGAAACTCAGTTGTGAGTAACCAAAAGAATGTCATGCTAGCTTAGGTGCAGAAGGAACATTTTTGGCTATATTCAAAGGTGGGCCAATTCCATATATAGCTGCTGTGTATGTTGGGGTCCTGGCTTTGTCGGGCTTCATTCTCGGATAGATTTTCTGGAAGTTGAAAAGATGTCTCTTAATTGTCCCAGTCTACATTGTACCCGTAGCCTATAGCTTCAGCACACGTCTTGGGAGAACTCTGATTGGCCTGACTTATGATTTGCCCATCCATGAACAAAGTGGCCAGTGAATGAAGTATTTTGTTTGTATGCTTCGATTGCCTGCCAATGCCCAGAGGAGGATAGAAGTAGGGTCAGCACCATATGAACTAAGCAGGATTATTATGTAGTGGAAGAAGATGGTTCCTCCAAGGTAGGGCTATAGGGTCAATACTTTCCTCTCACTTTACCCACCCCAAATTACCAGCAGTTTTCTTTCTTTCTTTCTGTCTGTCTTTCTGTCTTTCTTGTCTTTCTTGTCTTTCTTGTCTTTCTTGTCTTTCTGTCTTTCTTTCTTTCTGTCTTTCGTCTGTCTTTCTGTCTTTCTTAGAAGGAGTCTCTCACTCTGTTGCCAGGCTGGAGTGCAGTGGCGCTATCTTGGCTCACTGCAACCTCCGCCTCCCGGATTCAAGTGATCCTCCTGCCTCCCGCTCCCGAGTAGCTGGGATTACAGGTGTGCACTGCCAGGCCTGGCTGATTTTTTTATTTTTAGTAGAGACAGAATTTCACCATGCCGGCCAGGCTGATCTCAAACTCCTGACCTCAGGTGATCCACCCACCTCAGCCTCCCAAAGTGCTGGGATTACAAGCGTGAGCCACTGTGTTCAGCCCCAGCAGTTTTCTATGGATGTTAGTGAAGTCATATACGTAAAGATGAAAAATACTCTGGAGATTCTGACAGGCCTCTTGAAGCCACCTTTTTTCCTCCAATCAGACCACTGCTGTAAACCACACTGACACTATTGTGGTATGCTTTTTTCCTATACCCATAACACAGTGGGAGATTAAAAATAATTTTGTAGGGTAGGAAGAGAAGTGGATAGAGAGCCAGGAGATCTAGGTTTGGGTGCTGCTGGTCCTGCAGTTAAGTAGGCATATGTCTTTGGGCAAGTCATTTCACTCGTTTAGATTTAGATTAATTTTCTCACTTATGAAGTGAGGGATTTGGTCTGCTTAGTGAGGTACTTTTCATCTCTAAAATTTATGAATCTAAAATACTTGCAGTAAATATTAACTATTACAAATAGTTAATATTTTAAAACTTATTCAGATGAATAAAAACTCAAGGGAGCTCCCAAGTTGATGAATAGACAAGACATGATTCACACAGAAAAAAACCCCAGAAATTAAATAAGGGAAACTAGTAATCCAAAAAAACTCCACCCAATTCCATAACATTTTATTTTTTAATATATTTTAAATGAGCAAAATTAAGTTTCAAAAGCAATATGTTGCTTGTGGAACCACAGAGAAACTGTTATTTATAGTGCTGATAGTCTTATAAATTAGTTCAGCATTTTTTAGAACAGCATAAAAATTGTTCCTGAAATTATATTTAGGAAATGTTATGGAAGGAGAATGATCACTCTACAAAAATACTCTTTGTAACATTATGTGTAATAGTGACAGATTAAAAATTAAACGTTTAAAAGTATACTTTGATGGATTATATTTTATGACAAAATCAATTTAATGATTTGATACGAAGACAGTGCTGAAATGGAAAATGTTTACGGAATACTATATTTCATTGAAACTCAGATTCCATCAATTACAGTATACTTTTATAAGCCATTAAGAAGGAAAAGTCGTAGTAGTTAAACTTTGACACAATATCAAATGATATATGAGTTGGCTATACTAGCTTCTTGGTAATTTGACATGTCTGTCACTTTGGGGGCTGGGCGTGGCGGCTTACACCTGTACTCCCAGCACTTTGAGAGGCTGAGACCGGAGGATTGCTTGAATCCAGGAATTCAAGACTAGCCCGGACAACATGGCGAAACCCTGTCTCTACCAAAAATATAAAAAAAAATTTAGCTGAGTGTGGTGCTGGGCACCTGTAGTCCCAACTACTTGGGAGGTTGAGGTGGGAGGATGGTTCGAGCCTGGGAGGTAGAGGTTGCAGTGAGCCGAGATTGCCCCATTACACTCCAGCCTGGGCAACAGTGCCAGATCCTGTCTATAAAAAATTTTTATATTAAAAAGAAAAAAAAGGATTTGGCAACTTCTCCCCCCTTCATTTGAATTGCTTGGCATAAGATAGACAATCTTTTCAGATGCTATTTGGTAAGAGAAGATAACACAGCTTTGTCTATTTGTGGGACTATTCCTTTCTTAGGTCTTGTAAACCTCTTGATTTCTTCCCTCAAGAAAAATACGGGATTGCATGCATTCTTCCATCAATATTTGCTTCATTAATAATAAATTTATGCCTCACTTCTATGTTCCACACCTTTCTACATAAAAATATAGCCTTTTGTATTAACAACCTTTCTAAAAACATTTTATTGTTTGTTTTTTGAGATGGAGTTTTGCTGTTGTTGCCCAGGCTGGAGTGCAGTGGTGTGATCTCAGCTCACTGCAACCTCCACCTTCTGGGTTCAAGCGATTCTTGTGCCTCAGCCTCCCTAGTGGCTGGGATTACAGGTGTGTGCCACCATACCCAGCTAATTTTTGCATTTTTACTACAGATGGGGTTTACACCATGTTGGCCAGGTGCGTCTTGAACTCCTGACCTCAGGTTATCTGCATGCCATGGCCTCCCAAAGTGCTGGGGTTACAGGCGTGAGCCACTGCGCCCGGCCTTAAAAACATTTTAAATGGCAGTTAAACTCACCATGAAGAGGACAATGTACATAATGTAATTGAAGCAACAATATGTGAAGACCTATTTGTAGGTTCACATATGAGCAGGCAAAGACTATGTTACAAGTGCTGCTGGCTACCAGTGATTATTAAACACATGCTGATTTCAGAGATGTTAAAATGTGAAAATGTATTCATCTTAAAAATGATGAAATGTGGAAATATTAAGAGTAAAAAAATGCACTCTAGGTTAATATTATCTTAAAATATGTATGCTAGTCTATAAGGAGATTATTTGTATTATGTTTTTCAGTATGAAGTGAGACTATTTACAAAATATTTGAGATAAAATTCCAACAGAAATGCAAATTGAAAGGATTCTGTTCTTTAACATCTTAGATATGTAAATTTTGAGAGAAAGAAACTTTTTTAATATATAGGATTTTATTTAAAGATCTTATTTCTATTTTAGGAAACCCAAGAAAACATATAACATCTTTGAAGAAAACTGTGGATATGACCTGTCATGGAGAGCCATCTCTTTATAATTCCCTAAGCATGGCTATGCAAACTCTAAAGTTAGTATTATACATTATGTATAATTGAATTAGAAGTTTTTTAAATGAGTTAAGTTAAAATGATGTGTTAATATGGGGCCCATAAACACAGCTATAACAAAATTGTTAAGTACGAAAAGTATGTAATGTCATTTATGATGTTTAGTGTGGTGTTGGCTAGTAATTTCTATTTTACATTTTAGTAGGATATTGTTAAAGGTTTTATAAAAATATAATTTAAAACTGTTGGCAATATCAATAGTACAAAAGAAATATATTGGTAAAAAATATTTTATTAAAATGAGATTTAATGTAGTATAATAATTGTAGGTTGGTTGTACCTTTATTAACATTTATTAATTTATTTTGAAAATAATGGCAAAAACCACAATTCCTTCTGCACCAACCTCATATATCTGTAAATTAATAGATATGGCAAGTTCAGCTATGTGGAATAGAGCCAAGACCCGAAAGGAAATACTTGGTATAGTTAAAGCTTATATATATATATATATATATATTTTTTTTTTTTTTTTTTTTTTTTTTTTTTTCTCCTCGAGACAGAGTTTTGCTCTGTCACCCAGGCTGGAGTGCCGTGGCATGATCTCAGCTCACTACAACCTCCGCCTTCTGGGTTCAAGTGATTCTTGTGCCTCAGCCTCCCTAGTAGCTGGGATTACAGGTGTGTGCCACCATGCCCAGCCAATTTTTGTATTTTTAGTACAGATGGGATTTCACCATGTTAGCCAGGCTGGTCTTGAACTCCTGGCCTCAAGCGATCCGCTCACCTCAGCCTCCCTAAAGCTTACATATTTTATCTCTGGGTAGTCTGCCCTGGCTCAGACTTTATAACTTTACATAATAGATATTTTTCTAGTTCTGAAGTGGATGAGAAGGAGGTAACACATGTAATAGAGGTAAGTACAGTAGCAGGGTCTACCAGTGACAGCTGAGAAGATAACAATGAAAACATAAGCAGGTGGCCGGGCGCGGTGGCTCAAGCCTGTAATCCCAGCACTTTGGGAGGCCGAGACGGGCGGATCACGAGGTCAGGAGATCGAGACCATCCTGGCTAACACGGTGAAACCCCGTCTCTACTAAGAAATACAAAAAAACTAGCCGGGCGAGGTGGCGGGCGCCTGTAGTCCCAGCTACTCTGGAGGCTGAGGCCGGAGAATGGCGTGAACCCGGGAGGCGGAGCTTGCAGTGAGCTGAGATCCGGCCACTGCACTCCAGCCTGGGCTACAGAGCGAGATTCCGTCTCAAAAAAAAAAAAAAAAAAAGAAAACATAAGCAGGAAAGCTATAACTAACTGATAAAATTGCTGCAGAAAGCATAGAAACATCTATTTAGTATAGGTGAAAACTGGTCACCACAACTTAAAACTCTACAAGCTATCATTTTAATTAAATGGTATACAAGATTAATGTTCGTGATTATGATGACTGAATTACTATGAGGTTTACAGTAATCTCCCCTTATCTGCAGTTTCACTTTCCAGTTTTAGTTATTCTTGGTCTGAAAAATATTAAATTGAAAATTTCAGTAATAAATAATTCATAAGATTTAAGTTGTATGCCATTCTGGGTAGCGTGATGAAATCCTACACCTTCCTTCTCTGTCCTGCCCAGGATGTGAATCATCCCTTGGTCCTGTAGATCCACACAGTATATGCTGCCCACCCATGTAATGGCCTAAGTCATCAGATTAACTGTTATTGACTGTCAAAACTATTGCAGTGTTTGTGTCATTTTACTTAATAATGACCCCAAAGTGCAGGAGTAGTGATGCCAGCACATTGTTATAATTGTTCTATTATTAGTTATTATTGTTAATCTCTTACTGTGCCTAATTTTTATACATTAAACATGATCATAGGTGTGTATGTACAGGCATACCTCATTTCGTTGCACTTTTATTACACTTTTCAGATAACTTTTTTTTTTTTTTAACAAGCTGACAGTTTATGGCAACTCTGTATTGAGCAAGTCTGTTGGTGCCATTTTTTTTAACAGCATGTGCTCACTTCATGCCTCTATATCACACTTGGTAGTTCTTGCAATATTTCAAGCTTTGTAAATTATTGTTATATCTGTTATGGTGATCTGTGATCAGTGATCTTTGATGTTACTATTGTAATTATTTTAGGGCACCACAAACTGGGCCCATATAAGACAACAGACTTAATTGATAAGTATTATGTGTGTTCTGACTGCTTCACCAACTGGCTGTTTTCCAGTCTTTCTCCCTCTGTTCGGGCCCCCATCTCCTAAGACAAAAAAAAAACTCAAATTACACCAATCATAACCCTACAGTGGCCTCTGATTGTTCAAGAGAAAGGAAGAGTCGCATGTCTCACTTTAAATCAAAAGCTAGAAATGATTGAGCTTAGTGAGGAAGGTATGTCAAAATGCAAGACAGGCTGAAAGCTAGGTCTCTTGTGCTAAACACTTAGTCAAATTGTGAATGTAAAGGTAAAGTCCTTGAAGGAAATTAAAAGTGCTTGGCTGGGCCTGGTGGCTCTTACCTGTAACTGCAGTACTTTGGGAGGTTGAGATGGGAGGATTACCTGAGGCCATGAGTTTGAGACCAGCCCTGGTAACATAGCAAGACCCCCATCTCTACCAAAAAAAAAAAATAGCCAGGCACAATGGTGAGCACCTGTAGTCCCTAACTTCTCAGGAGACTGAGCCCAGTAGTTTGAGGCTGCAGTGAGCTATGATTGTGCTACTGCACTCCAGCTTGTATGATAGAGCAAGATTCTGTCTCAAAAAAAGAAAAACATAATGGAAATTCAAAGTGCTGCTTCAGTGGACACATGAATGATAAGAAAGTGAAACTGCTTTATTGCTGATATGGAGAAAGTTTTAATGGGCTGGATAGAAGATTAAAGTAGCCATAACAGTCCTTTAAGTCAAATCCTAATCCAGAGCACGACTCTAATTCTCTTCAATTCTATGAAGGCTGAGAGCAGTGAGGAAGCTGCGGAAGAAAAGTTTGAAGCTAACAGAGCTGAGCTCATGAGGTTAATGAAAGAAGCTATCTCCAAAACCAAAGTGCAAGAGGGGCCAAGCACAGTGGCTCAGGCCTGTAATCCCAGCACTTTGGGAGGCCGAGGCGGGCGGATCATGAGGTCAGGAGTTCGAGACCAGTCTGGCCAACATAGTGAAACCCTGTCTCTACTAAAAATACAAAAAATTAGCCAGACGTGGTGGTGTGCACCTATAATCCCAGCTACTCAGGAGGCTGAGGCAGGAGAATTGCATGAACCCAGGAGGCGGAGGTTGCAGTGAGCTGAGATCATGCCATTGCACTTTAGCCCAGGCGATACTGTGAGACTCCGTCTCCAAAAAAAAAAAGTGCAAGAGGAAGCAGCAAGTGCTGATGTAGAAGCTGCAGCAAGTTATCCAGAAGATCTAGCTAAAATAATTGATGAAGCTGACTACACTAAATATTAAATTTTCTTTTTCTTTTCTTTTGTTGTTGGTTTGTTTTTGAGACAGGGTCTCGCTCTGTCACCCAGGCTAGAGTGCAGTGGTGCAGTAATGGATCACTGCAGCCTCAAACTCCCAGGCTCAAGCTATTCTCCCAGCCCCCCAAGTAGGAGGGACTACAGACATGTGCCACCACACCCAGCTAATTTTTGTATTTTTTGTTGTTGTTGTTTTTGTAGAGGTAGGATTTCGCCACATTGCCCAGGCTGGTCTTGAACTCCTGGGCTCAAGCAGTCCTCCTGCCTCTGCCTCCCAAAATACTGGGATTACAAGCGTGAGCCACTGCACCTGGCCTCTTATTTTCAATGTAGATGAAACAGCCCTCTGTTGGAAGAAGATGCCATCTAGGATTTTCATAGCTAGAAGAAGTGAATGCTTGGTTTCAGAGCTTCATGGGATAGGCTTCCTCTCTTGTTGGGGGCTAATACAGCTGGTGACTTGATGTTGGCACTAATGTTTGTTACCATTCTGAAAATCCTAGAGTCCTTAAGAATTATGCTAAATCTATTCAGTCTGTGCTCTGCAAATGGAATAACAAAGTCCGGATGACAGCACATCTGTTTACAGCATGTCTTACTGAATATTTTAAGCCCATTGTTGAGATCTATCTCAGAAAAAAGATTTATTTCAAAATATTACTGCTCACTGACAATGCACCCAGTCACCCAAGAGCTCTAATTGAGATGTACAAGGAGATTAATGTTATTTTCATGTCTACTAACATAGCACTCATTCTGCAACCCTTGGATAAGGGAATAGTTTGAACTTTCACATCTTGATTATTTAAGAAATACATATCATAAGGCTGTGACTGCCATAGATGGATCTGGGCAAAGTACACTGAAAACCTTCTGGAAAGAATTCACCATTCTAAATGCCATTCATGGAAGGAGTTCAAAATATCCACACTGGCTGGGTGTGGTGGCTCATGCCTGTAATCCCAGCACATTGGGAGGCCAAGGCGGGTGGATCACTTGAGGTTAGGAGTTCAAGACTAGTCTAGCCAACATGGTAAAACCCTGTCTTCACTAAAAATACAAAAAGTATCTGGACATGGTGGCGCATGCCTGTAATCCCAGCTACTGGGGAGGCTAAGGCAGGAGAATTGTTTGAACCCAGGAGGTGAAGGTTGCAGTGAGCCAAGATTGTACCACTGCACTCCAGCCTGGGTGACAGAGCAAGAATCAGTCTCAAAAAAAAAAAAAAAATACCCTATAAACTTAGTTGATAAAGCATCAGTGGGGTTTCAAAGGAATGACTCCCATTTTGAAAGAGGTAATACTGTGAATAAAATGCTATCAAACAGCATTTGCATTCCTTTCATAAAAGGAAGGGTTGACCCATGTAGCAAACTACTTTGTCTTATTTTAAGAAATTGCCATAGCCACCTCACCCTTCAGAAAGCACCACTCTGATCAGTCAGTGGCCATCAACATCAAGGCAAGACTCTCCATCAACAAAAAGATATTATTCACTGACAGCGCTGTTGATTTTTAGCAGTATTTTTCATTAAGGTGTGTACTTTTTTTTTAAGATATAATGCTGTTGCACACTTATTAGAGTACAGCATAGTGTAAACAGAACTTTTTTTTTTTTTTGAGATGGAGTCTCATTCTGTCACCCAGGCTGGAGTGCAGTGGCACGATCTCGGCTCACTGTAAGCTCCGCCTTCCGGGTTCACACCATTCTCCTGCCTTAGCCTCCTGAGCAGCTGGGACTACAGGCGCCTGCCACCACGCCCGGCTAATTTTTTTGTATTTTTAGTGTAGAGGGGGTTTCACCATGTTACCAGGATGGTCTTGATCTCCTGACCTCGTGATCCACCTGCTTCAGCCTCCCAGAGTGCTGGGATTACAGGTGTGAGCCACCACCCCTGGCTGTAAACAGAACTTTTATATACATTAGGAAACCTGAAAGTTCATGTGACTTGCTGTATTGCAAATATTTATTGTGATATTTGCTTTATTGCTGTGGTCTGGAACCACCCCTGCAGTATCTCCAAGGTATGCCTGTATTGGGAAAAACATGGTATAGTCAGCCCTCCGAATCCTGGGTTCTGCTTCTGTGAATTCAATCAACCACACATCGAAAATATTTGGAAAAAAATTGTACCTGTACTGAACAAATAGACATTTTTTCTTGTCATTATCCCCTAAAAGGGGATAACAATTATTTACATAGTATACATTGTATTAGGTATTATCAATAATCTAGAGATGTCTTAAAACATGTGGGAGGATGTGTATAGATTATATGCAAATACTATGCCATATTGTATCTGGGACTTGAGTGTCTGCAGATTTTGGTATCCGTAGCAGGTCCTGAAATCAATCCCCCAAGGATACCGAAGGATGACTGTATATATAGGGTTCAGTACTATCCTTGATTTCAGTTATCCATTGGGGGTCTTGGAATGTATCCTCTGCAGATAAGAGGGGACTACTATATAGTCTTTGAGAAAGAAGTGTGTGTTACTATTTTGAAGCCACATCTATATACTTTAAAGCTGATCCATATGATATTGCCACTTTTTAAAGTTTATCCATATATTGTTGTATTTCTTAGTGTATACTTTAGACTTTGTATGAAACAAGCCACTGGAATGTAAGCTTCATGATGTCGGGAACATTGTCAGTCTTGTTTATCACTCTATCCCCAGAACTTGAGTACTCAGTATTTATTAAATGAATCAATTATCAATTTTTTGAAGTGCGTAGTTCATTTTAGAAAAATTTACATTGAAGTGTTTAAAATATACTCACAACCTTTCCTTGCATTATTGAAACAAATGAGGTATTCTATAGTCTAAATGTGTATTCCTATGTTTACTATTCTTTTTGGGTAAATTTGTTTGTACCTAATTGGAGTGTATTTTATCTTTCTTTTAAGACACATGCCTGGACATACAAGTCGAGAAGTACTAATCATCTTTAGCAGCCTTACAACTTGTGATCCATCTAATATTTATGATCTAATCAAGGTAGACCAAAAAATCAAAACCAAAGTTACAACTCTAAAGAGAATTCTGTAGCAAATTTGTTTTTTTTTATATATATATTTGTGTGTCTAATTCATCTTTGTGGTAGATGTAGTGAATTTATTACTAGTTTTCAGAGCATTCTTTATATTTCAAATACATTAATTCTTAAATGTTTTTCTTCTTCCCTAAAACTATCTATCTACTTGGATTTTATGAAGACCCTAAAGGCAGCTAAAATTAGAGTATCTGTTATTGGATTGTCTGCAGAGGTTCGCGTTTGCACTGTACTTGCTCGTGAAACTGGTGGTATATATATAATTTCTTTAATATTTGCTCATAATTACTGTGTAGGAAATAATTTATTAATTAAATTAGGATGTTTTAATCTGTTCTGAGCTACTAAAAGTAGTCTAAAATATGGGCAGTCATCTTAAATATATCATTGATTCTGTAAGAAATCATCTCAAAATGCAAAGAGTTTTCAGTACTTATGTCAATATTCAGAGGAAGTAGTATAACTCTTGGAAAGCTGGAAATTTTACTGTATGTAATTCTTTATAAAGATTTTATAACTTGTCTTTAATTAAATTCTAATTACAGGCCAGGCATGATGGCTCTGCCTGTAAGCCCAACATTTTGGTAGGCCAAGGCAGGAGAATCACTTGAAGCCAGAAGTTTGAGATCAGGCTGATTAACATAGTGAGACCTGTCTCTATTTATATGTTAAAATAATAATAATAGTAATAATAATAAATTGTAATTACAGTTATTCCTAGAGAAGTTGGTTTAGATGTATTATTTAAATAAGGTTTTAAAAGTGATAATTTAGCTGAAATCATTATTTTGAAAATGTACATTTTCAGATGATAAAACTTTTACAGAATTACATAGAACGTATACTTCGTTATGTCTATGAAGCTGTTTTTTTTTTCCTTTTCATCTTGTTAGGCACATACCATGTTATTTTAGATGAAAGCCATTACAAAGAGTTGCTCACACATCATGTTAGTCCTCCTCCTGCTAGCTCAAGTTCTGAATGCTCCCTTATTCGTATGGGTAAGTGTTTTTATGTTTTTAAAAAATATATATCTAGGCTCTCTATTTTTATTTGCACAAGTTATTTTAATATTTAAGAATTTTTAAAGAAAAAATATGCTTGTTGAAGCAATTTTGGAAAGTACAGAGAAGTAAAAAAAAAAAAAAAAAATTAAAACTACCAGTAGTCCTGTCACCCAGAAAATACTGTTGGCTTTCTTTATTTTTAAGGCTAGAAAGGTATAAACTGTGTTTATAGAAAAATACTTATATTAAGCTGGACGTGGTGGCTCAGACCTGTAATCCCAGCACTTTGGGAGGCCAAGGTGGGCGAATCATGAGGTCAGAAGATCAAGACCATCCTGGCTAACACAGTGAAACCCCATCTATACTAAAAATACAAAAAATTAGCCGGGTGTGGTGGTGGGTGCCTGTAGTCCCAGCTACTCGGGAGGCTGAGGCAGGAGAATGGTGTGAACCCAGGAGGCAGAGCTGGCAATGAGCCGAGATCACGCCACTGCACTCTAGCCTGGGTGACAGAGCAAGACTCCGTCTCAAAAAAAAAAAAAAGAAAAGAACAAAAAAGAAAAATACTTACATTAAGAAATGTTTTAAATAAGCTACAAAAGCCAGGCGTGGTGGCTCATGCCTGTAATCCCAGCACTTTGGGAGGCCGAGGCTAGCAGATCACCTGAGGTCAGGAGTTTGAGACCACCCTAGCCAATATGGCGAAACCCTGTCTCTACTAAAAATTACAAAAAATGGCAGGGCATGGTGGCAGATGTCTGTAATCCCAGCTACTCAGGAGGTTGAGGCAGGAGAATCGCTTGAACTCAGGAGGCAGAGGTTGCCATGAGCTGAGATTGCGCCACTGCACTCCAGTCTGGGTGGCAGAGCGAGACTGTCTTAAAAAAAATAAAAATAAAATAAGCTACAAAATTCTCTGTACTGTATGATCAAAGCTGTGTAATACAAACTGTGCAAAGACAAAGCTTGCAGGGAAGTACACCAAATTGCTCAAAGGAGGGGAAATTATTGGTTTTTGATCACTTTTTCTTTTTTTTTTTTTTTTTTTTTTTTTGAGATAGAGTCTCACTCTATTGCCTAGGCTGAAGTGCAATGGCGCGATCTCAACTCACTGCAACCTCTGCTTCCTGGGTTCAAGTAATTATCCTGCCTCAGCCTCCCAAGTAGCTGGGATTATGGGCGGGCACCACCACACCCAGCTAACTTTTGGATTTTTAGTAGAGACGGGGTTTCAGCATGTTGGCCAGGCTTGTCTTGAACTCCTGACCTCGTGATCCGCCCGCCTCAGCCTCCCAAAGTGCTGGGATTACAGGCGTGAGCCACTGCACCCGGGCTTGGATGACTTTTTTAAAATGTTATTTTCTTCTATTTTACAAAAATGTTGCAATGAAGATTTATTACATTTATATTGAAAAAAGGTATAACTTTTAAATAGAAAAAGAATCTCCTTATTTAATATATATATTTTTAAATGTTAATTAAGTAGGATGCTTTTCTACTTTTGGCCTTTTGTGTTACTAGTCGACCTCTTTTTTCCACGGTCTTCTCATGTGTTTAATGATGTTAGTTAACTACCTTATTGTGTGTTGCAAGGATCGAGTTAATACAGATGGTGCATTTAGAATAATGCTTGATGTAAACATTCAATACATTTTAGATCTTATTTAGCTAATCTTTTTGATTTACTGATATATATTCTTATTCCATTTTAAATTTATAATTTGTTTGTTAGGGTCCTTTAGGAATATTAACCTTTTCTTTTTTTTTTTTTTTTTTTTTGAGACGGAGTCTCGCTCTGTCGCCCAGGCTGGAGTGCAGTGGCCGGATCTCAGCTCACTGCAAGCTCCGCCTTTCGGGTTTACGCCATTCTCCTGCCTCAGCCTCCTGAGTAGCTGGAACTACATTTGCTGGGACTACAGGCGCCCGCCACCTCGCCCGGCTAGTTTTTTGTATTTTTTAGTAGAGACGGGGTTTCACTGTGTTAGCCAGGATGGTCTTGATCTCCTGACCTCGTGATCCGCCCGTCTCGGCCTCCCAAAGTGCTGGGATTACAGGCTTGAGCCACCGCGCCTGGCATTAACCTTTTCTTAGTCACCTGATGCAAATATTTTTCTTGTTGGTTATTTGCCTTTACTTTTATTTATTTGTTTTGATATGTAGATACATTTAAATTTTTTATGTAATATCTCTTTTTAAAAATGGTTTCTGCTTTTCCTGAACATGTTTTCAGAATTTAAAATTATATATGGAAAACAAATTACATGAAAGATTTGAGCATTTCAAAATTTTAAACATAAAAGTATAAACTTAGATAAAATGAAGGTGTACTATATCTTCACTTGTATCAGAAATGATGTAAAAATTACAACCTCTTTAAAAAGTAGTGTTGATCATTATTAAGTTAGAAAATATATAGCTGGGCATGGTGGTGGATGCCTGTAATCCCAGCTACTTGGGAGGCTGAGGTGGGAGAATCGCTTGAACCCGGGTGGTGGAGGATGCAGTGAGCCAAGATAACGCCACTGCACCCCAGCCTGGGTGACAGAGCAAGACTCCATCTCAAAAAAAAAAAAAAAAAGAGAAAAGAAAAAGAAAAATATATATATGAACTTCAGAATCTGAGGTCATATATATAGACAGGTCTTTCCCCTGTTTCCTCTACTTTTTCTTGTAGCTTGGAATTAGTTTCATCATGCTATAATAAGCTTATCTGAAAGGTGGTAAAGTGATATTTTGTACAACTTCGTTGGCTTTTTGATAAGAACATTTTTAGGTTCTTAGTCCTAGAATTCTGCTGTTTGCTTGGAAAAAGAAAGTAATACATTTTCTTCTATGAAGGATTTCCTCAGCACACCATTGCTTCTTTATCTGACCAGGATGCAAAACCCTCTTTCAGCATGGCGTAAGTAAAGACCTTGAAAATATCAGTGATAATGTTTTTACATTTTTAATTCCTTCTTTTAAGTTATAAATTCAAAAGACAGGCAATGAAGAGTATGTCTGTATACTTGTATGGAGTGATCTTCAGGATCTATTACTAAATAAAATAGTAAGTTTGAGAGAATTTTGTAGTATGCTACTGATCACCTAAGAAGAAAGTAGAGATGTAAGTGGATATATTTGCTTGTTTATGTTAATAATAAAAACAGTAGTATGGAAATAATAAAAACTTAAAAGGGGTAGAGGGGGAAGTTTTTTTTTTTTTTTATGTTTACCTCAGTGAGTGCGTAGGGAAAAGCAAAGGGATAGACCCTAGACTTTTCTGAATGCATCACTTAATGATAGGGATCTGTTCTGAGAAATGCGTCATTAGGTGATACCATCATTGTGCAAACATCACAGAGTGTACTTACACAAACCTAGATAGTGTAGCCTACTAACATCACAGTTATATGGTATAACCTATTTCTCCTAGGCTGCACACCTGTACAGCATATTGTGTACTGAATAATGTAGGCAGTTTTAATGTAACACTTAGTGTTTGTGTAACTAAACACAGAAAAGGTGCAACTAAAATGTGGTATTATCTTATGGGACCACTGTCATATGTGTGGTCCATCACTGACCAAATGTTACATAGAATATTACTGTACCGTGTTTTAACTTCAGAGCTTTGTATTTTACATAATTATAAAACAAAATTAAATTTAAGAGAGTAATTCTTAAAAATCACAAACAAGATTTCTGCCTCCAGCCAAAAAGGTGTAACAGGGACTAGATTTACCCTCCTGTCAAAAAAAGTAGACAAAGTATATAAAACAGTGGTTTTCATACATTGGACAGCAAGCCTTGCGATAATGATCCCTGACAAAAAGGAAACAAATGAGATGGGCCCTAAGAGCACTCCAGCTTACTGCCTGGATGGAATTCCCAGGCTGCAGATGGAGGCTGGAGATGTTGAGTTGAAGAAACAAAGTTCATCTTTCAAGGAGGCTGAGAGGGTGATAATTTTGCAGGTCAGAGTACTGGAGAGGAAAGAGCTGCACAGAGAGAACTCTCTGGGGAGCTGCAGAGACTTGCTCATGAGTCAGCAGCTGAGTGTTGATCAGCACTTTCATGTGAGGAGACTACTGGAAGTCAGGGAAAGAATCACTGGAAAGCAGCAGACAGAGCAATTCTCAGAGCTCACACAGAGAACATTCATGTTCTCACCAGTCTGTATGGAAATACCTCTTAACATGACAGGCATTGAATAGAGTCCACAGTAATGGGATCAAATTAATTCTATCACAAGAACTGGAACCAGAGGCAAAAAAAAAAAAAAGAGAGAAAAATCTAGACTAACAGCTGTTCTGGACCAGCCTAACAAAGCTTAAAAGCAAGTTTTGAAGAGATTAAACTATTTCCAAGTTAATGAAGTATATTCTAAAACAAACCCTTAAATATTTAAGGGAATACAAAAAAAAAAAGAAAAAAAAAATCCAGCACCCAAAACAAAGCAAAATTCACAATGTCTGGCAAAGCAAAATTCACAGTCCCTGGCAGAAATTACCAAGGATGCAAAGGAAAATATGACCCATAAAATGGAGAAAAATCACAGAATGGAAACATACCCAGAAATAACCCAGTTGGTAGAATTAATAGACAAAGGGTTGGGTGCAGTAGCTCATGCCTGTGATCCTAGCACTTTGGGAGGCTCAGGTGGGCGGATCACTTGAGCCCAGGAGTTCGAGATCAGTATAGCCAACATGGTGAAACCCATCTCTACTAAAAACACAAAAATTAGCCAGGCCTGGTGGCGCACGCCTGTAATCCCAGCTACTCAGGAGGCTGAGGTATAAAATACACTTGAACCCAGGAGCTAGAGATGGCAGTGAGCTGAGATCGTGCCATTGCACTCCAGCCTGGGTGACAGGCTTAAAAATAATTAATTAATTAATTAATTAGTAGATAAAGATGTTAGGACAACAATTATATTATAAATGTACTCTGTTCAGGATATTATAGAACATGAGAATGGTAAGAAGAGATATGGAAGGTATAAAAAAGACCCAAATAAACTTCTAGTGATGAAGAATACAGTGTTTTAGATGAAAAATATATTTGCTGGGATTAACAGCAGATTAGACACTACAGAAGAAAAAAGTTAGTGAATTCAAAGATAGTAATAGAAACTTTAAAATAAAAATGAAGGGCTGGGTGTAGTGGCTCACATCTGTAATTCCAGCACTTTGGGAGGCCAAGGCAGGCAGATCACTTGAGACCAGGAGTTTGACACCAGCCTGGCCAACATGATGAAACCCCATCTCTAATAAAAATACAAAAATTAGCTGGGCGTGGTAGCACGTGCCTGTAATCCCAGCTGCTCAGGAAGCCAAGACCGAGAATTGCTTGAACCTGGGCGGTGGAGGCGGTGAGTTGAGATTGCGCCACTGTACTTCAGCTTGGGCAATAGAGTGAGACTCTGTCTCAAAAAAAAAAAAAAAAAAAAAAAAAAAAACTGAAGAGAGGGAAAAAAATGAATATAGCATAATTGAGCTATAAGACATACAGATTTAAAAATAGACTTTCAGCCCAGGCAGGTGGCTCACACCTATAATCCCAGCACTTTGGGAAGCTGAGGCAGGTGGATCATTTGAGGCTAGGAATTCAAGACCAGCAACATAGTGAGACCCCCATCTCTACAAAAAGTTATAAATTTTTTTAAAATATAGACTTCTTTTTTTTTTTTTTTTTTTTTTTTTAAGATAGAGTTTCACTCTTGTCACCCAGGCTAGAGTGCAGTGGTTCTATCTCAGCTCACTGCAACCTCTGCCTCCTGGGTTCAAGCAATTCTGCTTCAGCCTCCCAAGTAGCTGGGATTACAGATGCCCAGCTAATTTTTGTATTTTTTAGTAGAGACGGGGCTTCACCATGTTGGCCAGGCTGGTCTTGAACTCCTGACCTCAGGTGATCCTCCTGCCTTGGCCTCCCAAAGTGCTGGGATTACAGGTGTGAGCCACTGCACCCGGCCAAAAATACAGACTTTTAAATAGATTTTTAAATAGTGTCAAGATTTTAAGGTCAAGATAATGTGCTTTCCTGCTCTAACTTTTCAGAGTCTTATATATTACCTTTTTTTTCCCCTCTACAGGCATTTGGATGGCAATACTGAGCCAGGACTTACATTAGGAGGCTATTTCTGTCCACAGTGTCGGGCAAAGTACTGTGAGCTACCTGTTGAATGTAAAATCTGTGGTAAGAAACCAACTATTCATTATTCAGTAAATGTTGAATGACTTATCTGTATTGCTGCTAAAATTAATGTAAATGTTAAGTTATTCCTATGTTTCTGGAATTAATCTGTGCAAAGAAAAATAGATTACTTTTTAAATTGAGTGCCTAGTACTCCACTTCCAGATATAAATGTAGCATTCTAGTTTTCTGATCCTCTTTCTGAAAAAAGTATATTCTTTAAAGGCAGTGCAGTAGATCTAGTAGACATTTTTCCATCTCTTACCTTTATAAAGTAAATATATACAAGAATGAATAATTGAACTAATAGAATTGTCTAATTTTATTTCATTTATAAGTAAGCAAATAGACCAAGACAGGTTGGTTACACACTTAGTGACAGAACTAAGATTCCATCATACAATCTTCTGTTATAGCCACAGGTAAAATGAATAACTGCCATCCTAAAAGAAACTGAAAATATTCTGCCAAAGTTACATCTTTTGTCTTTTCAGCTGTTGTCTTCATGAGGTTTGGGCTACTCAACATGTCTCTCTGCTTCATGTGTTAGGTCTTACTTTGGTGTCTGCTCCCCACTTGGCACGGTCTTACCATCATTTGTTTCCTTTGGATGCTTTTCAAGAAATTCCCCTAGAAGAATATAATGGAGAAAGGTATATCAGTTTGGATTAATTTATATCTGTTATAAGTGGTAAGCTAATGTTTGAATAGATTGTTACTACCTTAAAAAATAATCCAATTGGCTTGGACAAGAGTACTTCTTTTTTTTTTTTTTTTTTTTTTTTTTGAGACGGAGTCTCGCTCTGTCACCCAGGCTGGAGTGCAGTGGCCGGATCTCAGCTCACTGCAAGCTCTGCCTCCCGGGTTCACGCCATTCTCCTGCCTCAGCCTCCCGAGTAGCTGGGACTACAGGCGCCTGCCACCTCGCCCGGCTAAGTTTTTGTATTTTTAGTAGAGACGGGGTTTCACTGTGTTACCCAGGATGGTCTCGATCTCCTGACCTCGTGATCCGCCCGTCTCGGCCTCCCAAAGTGCTGGGATTACAGGCTTGAGCCACCGCGCCCGGCCAAGAGTACTTCTAATATGGAAGATGAGGTGAAGAATGTCGTGGTTGTGATTGAAATGACTCATTGTTAAATAGATATGAATCTCCAGAAACCAAATAATTTCACTAAACCCACGTATGTATAAATAAGGGTAATGATTGTACTACTAAATCAGTTTTCCAGAAGGAAAAGAAAAAAAACCCTGACTGGTAGTATTCACAGATTTCCATGGTTTGAATACTCCCACTATGGCCAATTTTTAGCTACCAATTAACAACCAGCTCTCAAAATCCTTGAATACA
Source organism: Macaca nemestrina (assembly GCF_043159975.1). NCBI lineage: Eukaryota > Metazoa > Chordata > Mammalia > Primates > Cercopithecidae > Macaca > Macaca nemestrina. Next base: position 105,672,725 of record NC_092130.1, on the reverse strand, counting down.
TATTTAACAATATATCCTCTTGAGCCAGTACAATCCAGTCCTAGCATACTACTGAAAATAAGAGGCTCATTCAGCACTTTGGCAGGCTAAGGTGGGAGGATCACTTGAGGCCAGGAGTTGAAGACTAGCCTGGGCAACATAGTGAGACACCATCTCTTAAAAAAGGAAAAAAAAGCTGGGCACGGTGGCTCATGCCTGTAATCCCAGCACTTTTGGAGGCCAAGGCAGGCAGATCACCTGAGGTCAGGAGTTCAACACCAGCCTGTTCGACCCCATCTCTACTAAAAATACAAAATTTAGCCCAGTGGTGGCGCATGCCTGTAATCCCAGCTACTCGGGAGGCTGAGGCAGGAGAATCGCTTGAACTCGAAAGGCGGCGGTTACGATGAGCTGAGGTCACGCCATTGCACTTCAGCCTGGGCAGCAAGAGCAAAACTCTGTCTCAAATATAAAATAAAATAAAATAAAAATCTGGCATAACATAATTTACCTAAAATCTTTAAGGATTTTTATGAATGGTATTTGTGTGAAATACAACAAATAAAGTCTGAAATAGAGGTAGTCAATCTTTTATAGAATAGTCTTCAGAAAATAAAGATTTACTACTTTTAAGAACATCCAGGATCAGTTGGGCATGGTGGCTCATGTCTGTAATCCCAGCACTTTGGGAGACCGAGGCAGGTGGATCACCTGAGGTCAGCAGTTCGAGACCAGCCTGGTCAACATGGTGAAACACCGTCTCTACTAAAAATACAAATATTAGCCGAGTGTGGTTGGAGGTGCCTGTAACCCTCAGCTACTCGGGAGGCTGAGGCAGGAGAATCGCTTGAACCTCGGAGACGGAGGTTGCAGTGAGCGTGGATCACACCATTGCACTCCAGCTGGGCGACAAGAGCGAAACTCCATTCAAAAAAAAAAAGAACATCCAGGATTTAGGAATCACATTAAATGCTTACTGGCTAGCAGAAGACAATTATGTATCCATCTTTTTTTTTTTTTTTTTTTTTTTTTTTTTTTTTTTTTTTGAGACGGAGCCTTGCTCTGTCGCCCAGGTTGGAGTGCAGTGGCCGGATCTCAGCTCCCTGCAAGCTCCGCCTCCCAGGTTCATGCCATTCTGCCTCAGCCTCCCGAGTAGCTGGGACTACAGGCGCCCGCCACTTCGCCCAGCTAGGTTTTTTTTTTTGTATTTTTTAGTAGAGACGGGGTTTCACCGTGTTAGCCAGGATGGTCTTGATCTCCTGATCTTGTGATACGCTGTCTCGGCCTCCCAAAGTGCCGGGATTATAGGCTTGAGCCACTGCGCTGGACTTATGTATCCATCTTGCTTTTCACACTTAAATCATTTGGAAGTCATTTAACGTCACCGTATCTAGATCAGTGTTGTTTTTGAAATTGTTGCATATTTCAGGGATAATTATAACCAATTGCTTCCTGTTGGATATAAGATTTTTTTTTCTTTTTGCTATTAACAAATAATGCTTATATCTATATTTTTGAACATTTGTACAAGTATAAATGCATGGTAAATTCCTAGAGGTAAAATTACTGAGTCAGGAGTTTTACATGTTTTGTGAATTGTGATAGATATTGTAAAGTTGTTCTTCAAAGAAGTTTCATTTATTGTTTTCCCACATTTAGCCAACATTAGGTATTATGAAACTTTTTTATATTGGCTAAAACTGACAGACAAAAAAAAAAAAGTCTCATTGTTTTAGCTTGGTATTTATTTGCTTATGGTTGAGGTTAAATGTAGTAGAAAAGAAAAACCCAGTACTATAGAAAATGGAGTTTAAGAAATATTCCAGAAAGTACAATAAAAGGAGTAAAATAAAGAGGTTGAAATAGGAGAGTAAAGATAAGAATACTGGAGATTCATTCAGAAGGTCCAGTATGAGAATAATATGAGGGAAAAAAAGGTAGGATAGAAAATCATCAAAGACATAGTTCAAAGAAATTTTCTGTTGAAGGACAGAACTTTCTAGATTGAAAGGTTCTGTTGGCTGGGAAGGGTGGCTCATAGCTCTAATCCTTGTACTTTGGGAGACTGAGATGGGGATCACTTGAGGCCAGGAGTTCCAGGCCAGCCTGGGTCACATAGCAAAACCTCATCTCTACAACAAAGATAAAAGAAAGGGACTGCCAAGTGCCTGACGTATTGAAGGAAGACAGACCCCATAATTGTGAACTTTCAGAATACACAATAAATCCTTAACCCTAAACATTTCCAGAGAGGAAAAACGAGGTCACATACAAAGGATCTGGAATTAAACTTGTTTGGCTTCTCATTAGCAACACTGGATGCAGAGAGGGAGCAGTCACCTTCAAAGTTTGTAGTGAAAATTGTTACCCTTAGATACCCAGGCAAGCTATAGTTAAGTGAAGGTAGAATAACAACATTTTCAGACTTGTAAAGTCTCAAAAAGATATTTTTCTGGGGAAGGTCTGGAAGAGGTAGATGATTCAAAGGAACAGAGAAAGAGAATGACATGGGGTCTAGTAATATGTATCTAATTCAAAACAGGCGGAAGAACGGCCTAGCATGATGGTAAGAAGAAATTCCAGAATGATACCTGTGTGTCACATATGGGGAACAGTCCAGTTTGGAGACAGTCAGAATGCTCCAGGAAAGATATCACCAAGGGGATGAAAACTGCAGAACTCCTGATGTATTTAAATATATTGAGAGGACAGTTATATTATTCCAGAGAAAACTGGGCCTGAATTAGTGTCAATTACATAGGAAACTAACCTTGGGAATAGCAACACAGTATTTCCAGGAAAAAAAAAAATGTTTTAAATAGGGGAAAACTTATGGCTTAGCTGAGAATATTTTTATAGGCATAGTAAACTAAACATTGATTATTGTTCTATCCAAAAGGAAGACTTAACTATGTAGAAAGAATTGAGAATGACATTAGTTACATGTTTATGCATTACTGGGTTCAAGATGGTTGAAAGAGAATTAAATTCTCTTCTTTCGTAGTTGGAGGTTCATAGCCAGTAACTGTGAAGAATCACAAAGTAGCACTTATTAGAATAACTGACTATCAAACAAAAGTTTGAAAGTGCTTGTGACTGGGCACGGTAGCTCATGACTGTAATCCTAACACTTTGGGAAGCCAAGATGGGAGGATTGCTTGAGCCCAGGCATTCGAGACCAGCCTGGGCAATATCGCGAGACCCTGTCTAAATAAAAACTTAGCCAGGCGTGGAGATGCATGCCTGTAGTCCTAGCTACTCAGGAGGCTGAGGCAGAAGGATCACCAGGAGGTTGAAGCTGCAGTGAGCCATGATAGCATGTCTGCACTCCAGCCTTTGAGACAAAGCAAGACCCTTGACTTGAAAAAAAAGAAAAATAAAGCATGCTCACATTTAACCTTAATGAAAATAAAAACTACATTTTGGGCTGTCAGATGACCTTGTATATACTGTGGAATTTTTTTAAATTTATGGTATCCTTTTTTTTTGTTTTTGAGATGGAGTTTCGCTCCTGTCACTCAGTGTGGAGTGCAATGACACCATCTCGCCTCACTGCAACCTCCGCCTCCTGGGTTTAAGCGATTCTCCTGCCTCAACCTCCCAAGTAGCTGGGATTACAGGCGCCCACCATCACGCCCGGCTAATTTTTGTATTTAGTGGAGACAGGTTTTCGCCATGTTGGCCAGGCTGGTCTCGAACTCCTGACCTCAGGTGATCCACCCACCTTGGCCTCCCAAAGTGCTGGGATTACAGGCATGAGCCACCGTGCCTGGCCTTTTGGTATTCTTAACTCTTTTTCCTGAAAGTCATGTGAAGACAAGTACATATTAATTAAAGGATTCTAGTTATTGAGATTTTGCTGAACTATTTTAATGAGTGAATTTTAAGAAAAAACTGATTGTTAAACTTTTTTTTCAGATTTTGTTATGGATGTCAGGGGGAATTGAAAGACCAACATGTAAGTTCATTGGCTTTCTAAATATTAAGTAATGTACAAGAAATACTGAAATAAATAGTACTATAAGTTTTCAACAGGTTGTTAAAGACCAGGCTCATATCAGTTTATTTCTTGTAAAGATAATTAAAATAGGTGGAGGTAAAATGGGAACAATATAGTTTAAATAGTAGTTTTGTTATTCTGCATTATAATTTTTGCTATAAAGATACTTTGTAATTCATCTCTTTTTTTTTGAGACTGAGTCTGGCTCTGTCACCCAGGCTGGAGTGCAGTGGCATGATGTTGACTCACTGCAAGCTCCACCTCCCAGGTTCACGCCGTTCTCCTGCCTCAGCCTCCCGAGTTTTTGGGACTACAGGTGCCCGCCACCATGCCCAGCTAATTTTTTTGTATTTTTAGTAGAGATGGGGTTTCACCGTGTTAGCCAGGATGGTCTCGATCTCCTGACCTCGTGATCCGTCCACTTTGGCCTCCCAAAATGCTGGGATTACAAGCATGAGCCACCATGCCGGGCTATAATTCATCTTCTTAAAAAATTTTTGGGCCGGGTGCGGTGGCTCAAGCCTGTAATCCCAGCACTTTGGGAGGCCGAGACGGGCGGATCACGAGGTCAGGAGATCGAGACCGTCCTGGCTAACATGGTGAAATCCCGTCTCTACTAAAAAATACAAAACACTAGCCGTGCGAGGTGGCAGGCGCCTGTAGTCCCAGCTACTCGGGAGGCTGAGGCAGGAGAATGGCGTAAACCCGGGAGGCAGAGCTTGCAGTGAGCTGAGATCCGGCCACTGCACTCCAGCCTGGGTGACAGAGCAAGACTCCGTCTCAAAAAAAAAAAAAAAAATTTTTTTTTATTAAAAGTTTTTAAATATTTTTCTTATTTTTTAAAATTCTTTGATTGTTTTGTCTACTTTGGTACACCCTTGTAAAACATGTAATTTGTCTTTATCTTTCAAGCTAAACTGCATTTAATCTGAAAGTATTTAAAATATTTTCTTCATGTTATACTTTAAGCTGTGTGATAACACATTGAAGTTGTTTAAGGTGGCCACAGATAATAGGTGATTCTTCCATTATGCCAATGAGAAAATATTTTTTCAATTTTGAAGAGGGCCAACTTTAATATATAAACTTGTATAGATGTATATAATATGGATCACTGTCTAGCTTTAATTTTTAATTTAGTTACATGTTCCTATTTAAAACTATATAAATTATATAAAATAATAATTATAAGTATTGCTATTCCACTGTCACAATTTATAATTTTATTAAATTGTATATACCTCTTTGACATCAGTAGCTTCCTCTTTACTGGAACTACTTTTTGAGTCATTTGACAGGTTTTTGGTTTTATTTTCTGAGACGAACTCTTGCTCTGTCACCCAGGTTGTAGTGCAGTGATGCAATCTTGGCTTACTGCAACCTCTGCGTCCCAAGTTCAAGTGATTCTTGTGAGTCAGCCTCCCAAGTAGCTGGGATTATAGGCATGTACCACCATGCCCAGCCAATTTTTGTATTTTTAGTAGAGACTGGGTTTCATCATGTTGACCAGCTGGTCTTGAACTTGTGGGCTCAAGCAGTCTGCCCGCCTTGGCCTCCCCAAGTGCTGGGATTACAGGTGTGAGCCACCACACCCAGCCTCATTTGAGTTTTTAAGAATAGGTCATTGTCTGTGTTGTTTGAGATTTATTTATTCATTCATTTCGTTTTTATTTTTTTATCCAAAGCCACATACTTCTGAGATTTAGTGATTTTTGAATCTGTGTATGAAGCTGCCCTGGAAATTTTATCCCAAGGCATAAGTACTCATATATGTAATGCTGAAAGAACAAATGTAGTTTTTTCCTTTTTATTTGTCTTATCTGTGTCATTTGACATATTTTTTTGAAAGGTTTACTTGAAAAGGAAATATAACGTTTGCAATTGTGAGGTCATTCCCTAAGAATAATTAAATCTATGTTAAATTTTTATGCTTCTCTTTTTAATTGAATCAATTAGGTGGTCTTGCTAAGCATTCAAAAGTAGCGCTGGTTTGAAGCTCATGTCTTTCCCAAACCTTAGAATGAAATAATTGAGAGTGAACTATAATAGAATAGACTTTAAAGGCTCAAAAACAAAGTCATTCCCTCATTTCTAAGGGATAGTTTGGGGTAAAAAATTAATTGCCTTAGATTTGAGAATATAGAGTACATGGAAGTAATAAAGTAGGTAGTGGGAAAAAACTGGTAGAGATACAAAAGAGCAAAGCACACCTTGAATGTCATCAAGCTGTGCTGTAATTAACTTTTGGAAACTAGTTTATCACTTTTCTTCTTTTCACTACAGGTTTATGTTTGTGCTGTGTGCCAAAATGTTTTCTGTGTGGACTGTGATGTTTTTGTTCATGATTCTCTACACTGTTGCCCTGGCTGTATTCATAAGATTCCAGCTCCTTCAGGTGTTTGATTCCAGCATGTACTATACATTGTATGTGTTGAAAAGAAATTTGCAACTGTGAATAAAATGACTTATTTAGAAGAAGCTTCATTTAAAACATGAAAGGATAATCTGACTTAAGAAACTTTTTGCTAAGAAAAGGTATTATTTTATTAAATTTTAAATTTGTGTTCTGTCACAGAAATACCTGAAATTCAGTAGTACTTTATTCAATTAATTTTGTTTTCTATTATTTTGAGTTATACTGTTTTCAAAGTCATTATGCAGTATGTATAAATTACTTATAATAATTAAATTGATGTGATAATTTTATTTATGTTTTTATAATTAAATACAGAATATGATTTATGTTAATTCATTAATTTAGTGTAAGAAGAAAGTTAAGTCGAAATGTAAATTCAGTGTAAGATGAAAATTTATCAATAGTTATGAAATTAGGCTGGGCACTGTGGCTCAGGCCTATAATCCCAACACTTTGGGAGGCCAAAGTGGGCAGATCACCTGAGGTCCGGAGTTCGAGACCAGCCTGGCCAACATGGTGAAACCCTGTCACTACTAAAAACACACAAAAAAATTGCCGGGCATGGTGGTTCATGCTTGTAGTCTCAGCTACTTGGGAGGCTGAGGCAGGAGAATTGCTTGAACCCGGGAGGCAGAGGTTGCAGTGAGCTGAGATGGTGCCATTGCACTCCATCCTAAAGTGAGACTCCATCTCAAAAAAAAAAAAAACAAGTTATGAAATTAATACATATGAAATGATGTACTGCTACATCCACCAGAGAGGTCTTTTTAGGTTTAACCAAACATTTGGAATATGTTTATCAAGTTAGTACATCTGAAATTATTTGTGGCTCTGACCAACAGAAGTCACTTTAGATTAAACATTCAGACTCACAAGACTGCCATGGCCATACTTGGTACCCGCTTACTCAAAAGGATACTAAACAGAAACAACAGCCTGCCAGCACAGCATCAAGTGGTCCTCATTAGCAGTGGAGGTCTTTGCAGCCGTCCACTGTTACAGTTTAGGTGCAAGGAGATAAGATCCTCCACAGGCATCAAGGAACCAATATCTCTTAACAATTCCATAAACACAGCTTCCAGGGTATCCACAAGGGATGTGTCAATTTCATGAGTCACCACACTCAGGAAAGCCTAAAGCTTGAAGTCTCCATTAGATTATTTATAGTGCATCCCAATCTAGATACTGTAACAATTACGAGTTATTTTTACTATAAGCAAAGTTGCCTAAAATCATAGTTGATACTAACCATGGTTAACAGAGCTCTAAAAGTTTGACAGAAAGTGAGATTCAAATCCTTTCACTCTCATATGCTAAACCTTTTGCTTTACTCTGGGTCATCAGAGAAATTTAGGTGAGAATGTATGATGAAGTCTGTGTTTTAGGTTCAATGCAGATATATCATTACAGGCAGAACTCTTTTCTGGTTTTACCCAGTTAAGAGTAAATCAGGCTTTCATAGCAAAGGTATGTCTATTTTATGTATATAAACTTCAGGTACTCTAGATTGAGTTTCACTATGAAATTTGTGACTTTTTTTTTTTTTTTTTTTTTTGAGATGGAGTCTTGCTCCGTCACTCAGGCTGGAGTGCAGTGGCGTGATCTTGGCTCACTGCAACCTCCATCTCCCGGGCTCAAGCAATTCTCCTGTCTCAGCCTCCTGAGTAGCTGGGACTACAGACGCCTGCCACCATGGCTGGCTAATTTTTGTATTTTTAGTAGAGATGGGGTTTTACCTTGTTGATCAGGCTGGTCTCCAACACCTGACCTCAGGTCATCCACCCACCTCGGCCACCGTGCCCAGCGGAAATCTGTGATTTTATAACTAACAATTTTTAGTTAAGAACATTATCAGTAAAGACAATATAGTCCCACCCTGGAGAGTCTATTCAATAGATCTTCAGGGGACCCCAGGAATATGCATCTTTAGTAAGTGTGTGTGCACATGCACACACATACACACACACACAATGTGATTAGAGTAACAGGAGTTTCTCTCAGGAGTCATACTCCATGAGCCTAGACCCAGTGGTTCTTTATGTGGACACAAATTTCAGCTATAGGTTACCTAGTAACTGCTATTTTCTTCCATCTGCTCTGTCAACAAAGGTATCAGTGGCTTGCAGGAGATGCCTTTAATACTCTCAGAGCATTCTATCTCCCCCTATCTGGTTTAGAAGGAAGGCCTTCATTAATTACCTATTGAAAAGTTACTAGAACTCTCTATTAGAGACTCACCTTCTTGACCTGATAAAAAGGGATATCCATGTCTCTGTTAACAGCTTTATCTCTTTCTACAGTTTTGGGTATTTGATAAGGTTAAGACAAAATTTTGCTTATGCTTGAGGAGGAGTTCTTTTTTCACAATTACAGAGAAAATTTTGGTTTGTTGAATATTGCAGAAATAGAAATGGTAATGTAAGACAGTTCTGGCCTTTAATTGTTTTCTTGAAACTCTACAGTATACTACAATATACAATATAGTGAAGGAAACTATTAACATGAGAGATCCTTCTGAATAGGATATCTTTCTGAGTTCCACTATTCAGTTACAAAACTCCTTAATGCTTAAAATTCATTATGAAAATTAGATTTATTTTAAATACTTTCAAGTGTATATATTTTTATTTCATAATTTTTATTCTGTTTGTCTTTGAACTAAAGCATTTAGTTCATTTATATTTACTGTGTACATTTTATATTTAATAAACAAATATATTTATTTATTAAAAGATTACCACTGATATATTTGGGTTTAAATTTATTATCTTTGTGTTATTGGTTCCAACAATTCCATCTTTCCTTTTTTTTTTAGTTTTTTTAACTGCATATTTGACAGTATCTTTTCCTTCCTGCCTTCTTTTTGATTACTTACTTTCTACCATTCTGTGTTTTCCCTCACTAGTTTGAAAATTGTATACTTTGTTTTTATTCTTTCAGTGGTTACCCTAGAAATTACAACAAACAAAAATTACAACAAGAAATTACAACAAGAAGAATTTCTTTTTTTTTTTCTTTTTTTTTTTGAGACAGAGCTGGAGTGCAGTGGCACGATCTCGGCTCACTGCAAGTTCTGCCCCCCAGGTTCACGCCATTCTCTTGCCTCAGCCTCCCAAGTAGCTAGGACTATAGGCGCCTGCCACCATGCCTGGCTAATTTTTTGTATTTTTAGTGGAGACAGGGTTTCACTGTGTTAGCCAGGATGGTCTCGATCTCCTGACCTCGTGATCCACCTGCCTTGGCCTCCCAAAGTGCTGGGATTATAGGCATGAGCCACCACGCCTGGCCAACAACAATTTCTTAACTTAAGTCCCCTAGAAAGTAGAACCTGAGGCAAAGATGAAAGTGTTGTTACTTTATTAGGAAGGGGCAGATCTAGGGGGGTGAGAGTGTGGAAGAAAAGGGAAAGCAAGGCAAGGAAAAACGTGATGCATTGCGTTACTGCAGTGGCTGGACTTCATGACAAGCTGTGACGAGATACAGGAGCCTCCCAGCAAGTGTGTTCACTTAGTGTGTGGGGCTTCTCCAGAAGGTTTATAAGGAGAAACTGCCCCTCTGAGCAGTCCATTGAAGGGAGGAAGGAGAAGTAACTCACTTTTCTTAAGTTCTTCCATTTCCCATTGATCCTAGTTTGCCCACAGGGCTGTGTCGTATCCTGTGGTAACTGCTCAGGAAGCCAGATCTCGTGCTCAGTGGTGTGGCATTGCATCCGCCTCTAGAAGGATTTCTCAATACTTTATAACTTCCTCATGTTTGTGGTCATGTCTGTGTTCAGCTGTATCTCTAGAATGGCTGGCAAATTTGTAGCATGAAATGATTTCATGAGTGGTGACAAAGAAAGGGTGCAGTCAGCCCTTGGGAAGTGGGTGAGTGGAACCCCAGTCTGGAGGCCATTAGTGGGTGGCAGAGTTTAGGAGAAAAGGTAAGAAGTTTCAGTCCTTGGGCCCTGTAGTAAGGAGAAAAACGGTACAGGAGGTTGTCACATTTCTGAGAAGTAGTCTTAGAGTGCCCTAGTACCCGCTTTGGATCCAGTTCTGTAAGGGCAGAGGATTCATTATTTCCAGGTAATCTAAGTCTGTTCTGGGGAGAAGTATTACAAGATGGACTGGGAACTCAGCTGGGATCCTGAAGGGATTTAAATTATTGATTTCACCTGACTGAATTGCTATTTGTGTCACACCTCAGGACTCTGGAAACAATACACAATTTGCCCATTCATTCATTTATTAATTCACTCAACAAACTTGTACATCTGCCGTAAGTCTGACACAATCCTAGTTATCAGGGATGTAGATACTCAAAAGAAGTAAACCTAACCTCATGCATCTGTGAATCTCCCCATCTGAAAAGACACAGCCTTGTAAAGAAGCTTGTGTGGAAGCGCTAACAACACGCCAAGTGTTGTGGGGATGCAGGAGAGGCGTGGTAAAGTGGGTTGGAGGCAGCTCAGATGTCTAAAGGGGTCAGGCAGACAATGCAGATAAGTGAAAGGGGGCCAGTTGATGCACAGTGGGGACATCTGGAAAGCACCCATCCCATCTAAAGGAGGCAGCCTCTGAGAGGCTGGGGATCAGGGATAGAAGGGAGATGTACTTTTCACTGTAGATCCTTTTGTATCTTTTAAATTTTGTTACTTAATTCAAAAAAATGTAAAAATAAAGATTTTAAAGTGAGGTAACCATTATTTGGCCCCAGCCTATTTTTTTCTTCTGGGAATGATACTTAAACTAAAAACTGGAATTTTTTTTTTTTTTTGAGACAAAGCCTTGCTCTGTTCCCCAGGCTGGAGTGCATTGGTACAATCATGGCTCACTGCAGTCTCGACCTTCCAGACTCAAGTGATGGTCCCACCTCAGACTCCCTAGTAGCTGGGACCACAGGTGTGTGCCACTGTGCCTGGCTAATTTTTAAAAAAGATTTTTTTTTTTTTAGAGACAGCGTCTTCCTATGTTGCCCAGGCTGGTCTTGAACTCCTGAGCTCAAATAATCTGCATGCCTCCGTCTTCCAAAGTGTTGGCATCACAAGCTTGAGCCACCGTGCCCAGCCGTAAAAACTGGATTTTTAAAGTGAATTCTCCCAAGTTTGAGATGTTGGCATCTAATTTAGAAAAACACAGAGGCTAAATATCTTCAGGCCACCAGTTTACAAACTTTGGCCTGGCCTGTCTCTTTTCTATCACTTATCATCAGGGCAGATATTCTTTTTTTTTTTTTTTTTGAGACGGAGTCTCGCTCTGTCACCCAGACTGGAGTGCAGTGGCCGGATCTCAGCTCACTGCAAGCTCCGCCTCCCGGGTTCACGCCATTCTCCGGCCTCAGCCTCCCGAGTAGCTGGGACTACAGGCGCCCGCCACCTCGCCCGGCTAGTTTTTTGTATTTCTTAATAGAGACGGGGTTTCACCGTGTTAGCCAGGATGGTCTTGATCTCCTGACCTCGTGATCCGCCCGTCTTGGCCTCCCAAAGTGCTGGGATTACAGGCTTGAGCCACCGCGCCCGGCCAGGGCAGATATTCTTATAAGTTTCAGGTGTTATACTTTCCTGGGATATACTCCTCTTAGGGGATAATTTATTTATTTTTTGTTTTTGTTTTTGTGACAGAGTCTCGCTCTGTCAACCAGGCTAGAGTGCAGTGGCACAATCTTGGCTCACTGCAACCTCTGCCTCCTGGGTTCAAGCGATTCTCCTGCCTCAGCCTGCTGAGTAGCTGGAACTACAGGCGTGCACCACCATGCCTGGCTAATTTTTGTGTTTTTAGTACTGACAGGGTTTCACCATGTTGGCCAGGCTGGTCTTGGAACTCCTGACCTCAAGTGATCCACCCACCTGGACCTTCCAAAGTGCTGGGATTACAGGCGTGAGCCACTGTGGCCAGACTTAGGGGATAATTTAGTTTAGGGTTTTTGTGTTTCTGTTTTAAATTTAAATTTTTATTTTTTTGAGGCAGTATCACTCTGTCTCTCAGGCTAGAGTGCATTGGCACAATCAACTCACTGCAGCCTTGAATTCCTGGGCGCAAGTGATCCTCCCAATTCAGCTTCTCCAGTAGCTAGGACTACAGGCGTGCACCACTATGCCTGGCTGATTTTTTTTTTTTTTAAGAGACGGACTCTTGTCGTGCTGTCCAGGCTCGTCTCAATTCCTGGCCTCAAACGATCCTCTCTCCTAGGCCTCCCAAAGTGCTGGGATTACAGACTACAGACATTAGCCACTGTGCCCAGCCTAGTTCAAGTTTTAAGCATTAAGAATTGACTCTTTGGAGGACTAGGGATCTTTTAAGGATCTCTACAGTCAGTGACTCTAAATGTAGTGTTTGGACCAGTAAGTAGCATTAGCATCACCCAAGAAGTCATTAGAAATGCAAATTATTGGCCGGGGCGGTGCCTCACGCCTGTAATCCCAGCACTTTGGGAGGCTGAGGTAGACAGATCACGAGGTCAGGAGTTCGAGACCAGCCTGACCAACATGGTGAAACCCTGTTTGTACTAAAAATACAAAAATTAGCCGGGCGTGGTGGAGGGCACCTGTAATCCCAGCTACTCAGGAGGCTGAGGCAGGAGAATCACTTGAACCCGGGAGGAGGAGGCTGCAGTGAGCTGAGATCACACCACTACACTGCAGCCTGGGCAACAGAGTGAGACTCCATCTCAAAAAAAAAAAAAAAAATGCAAATTCTTAAGCCCCATCACAGGCCTGTTGAATCAGAAACTCTGAGGATGGGTCTGGCAGTCTTTGCTTTAACAAATCCTCCAGGTGGTCACAATAAATGTTGAAGTGTGAGAGTTACTGCCTGTAATCCCATTACAGAGGTATGTAGGTAACTTAAAAACAGGTCCTGATAAAAGAATTCTTCTAAACTTAAAAAACAAATGCAGGTAACCTTAATAAAAAACAAATCTCAAACATGGAATTATTTTTTCACTTCTTTTTTTTTTTTGGAGACAGAGTCTTGCTCTGTTGCCCAGGCTGGAGGGAAGTGGCGCGACCTCGGCTCACTGCAATTTTCATCTCCCAAGTTCACGCCATTCTCCTGCCTCAGCCTCCCGAGTAGCTGGGACTACAGGCGCCCGCTACCATGCCCAGCTAATTTTTTTGTATTTTTAGTAGAGACGGGGTTTCACTGTGTCAGCCAGGATGGTCTCAATCTCCTGACCTCGATATCCACCCGCCTCGGCCTCCCAAAGTGCTGGGATTACAGGCGTAAGCCACTGCGCCCGGCCTTTTTCACTTCTCTTAATGCTCTGTAAACATTAGTGTATTTATATATGTACTTAGAATTTTTAAAAATCAATTTTATTGAGTTATAATTAACATACAGTAAAAATGCTCCCATTTTGAGTAATTCCATGCCTTTTGACAAGTGTTCTGTACCCATGCCACGGCCACCACAATCAAGAGAGAACATCTTCATCATTCCAGAAGGGCTCCTTTGCGGTCAGTATTCCTGAGGAGTTCCAGCCGCCGGTGACGTTGATCTGTTTTCTGTCACTGTAGATGAGATTTGTCTGTTATATACAATTTTTAAAAATTAAATATGTATGGCTTCTTTTGCTTAGCATGATGTTTTTGAGCTTATTCATTTGTTGCATATATCAATACTTTGCTTCTTTTTACCACCTGTATTTCATTTATGGATACTTTGTTTATCCATGTGTTTATCCCCAGTGGACACTGGGCTGTTTTTGATTTTTTGGTTATTATTATGAATAAAGTTGCTATGAACATTATTGTATAAATCTTTGTGTGTTCATGTGTTTTCATTTTTCTTGGGTAAATATGTAGGAATAGGCCGGACGCGGTGGCTCACGCCTGTAATCCCAGTACTTTGAGAGGCCAAGGCGGACGGATCACAAGGTCAGGAGATCAAGACCATCCTGGCCAACATGGTGAAACCCCATCTCTACTAAAATACAAAAAAAATTACCTGGGTGTGGTGTTGCGCACCTGTAGTCCCAGCTACTTGGGAGGCTGAGGCAGGGTAATTGCTTGAACTCAGGAGGTGGAAATTACAGTGAGTCAAGATCATGCCAGTGCACCCCAGCCTGGCAATAGAGCAAGACTCCATCTCAAAAAAAGCAAAAACAAACAAACAAACAAAAAATTCTAGTCTGTATGGCAGCATAACATCAGGTAAAAGTACAGACTAGCCAGATCACCTGGTTAACCTTAACCTCTATGTGCTTGAGTTTCCTTATCTGTAATATGGAGATATAGCAATAGCTGATTTGGACTGTTAAAGGAATTAAGTGGACACATTAAAGTGCTTAGAATTGTCCCTGGCAAGTAGTAGGCTGCAATATTGTGATATAATAAATATATATATTTGATCTTCATCCAGTTCCTGGCACGGATCTCCAGAAACCCTTGTAATTTCCTGAGTGACAGGGGTGATAGAAACATCTTTTATTAGAATACTTGGTCTTGGTTCCTGACACAAGAGCTTCTAAGGCCTTTGGAATCTCCAGATGATAAGAGTGTATGACAATGAGCTAACTGGTGGCTGGGATCCTTTAGACAACTTCAGGATGGCGGCTATGCCCTGAAAGACTAAGGCATGATTGGAGGTCTGGGACTTGCAGCCCCACCCCTTGACCTCCAGAGAGGGTAAAAGGGCTGGAGATTGACTAACCACCAATGGCCAGTAATTTAACCAATCATGCCTAAGTGATGGCACCTCCATTAAAAAATAAACCGCAGGTTTGGAGAGCTTTTGGTTTGGTTAACCCTAACAGGCGATGCACCTCAAACTGCAAGAAGCCAAAAGGTCCTGTGTTCACCTGGGACCCTTCTGGACCTTGCCCTGTGTACCTCTTCAACTGCCTGTTCATCTGTATCCTTTACAATAAATCAGTAAACATAAGTACAGTTTCTGAGTTCTGTAAGCCATTATAAGAAATGATCAAAACTGGGATTTTCCTTTCGGAAGCCCCTCTCTCTCGCAAGAGAGAGAGCTGTTCTCCTTTTTCTTTTGCTTGTTAAACCTCCGCTCCTAAACCCACTCCTCGTGTGTATCTGTGTCCTTAACCTTCTTGGTGTGAGACGACGAACCCCGGGTACTGACCCCAGGCAACAATGCCACTTCATATTGGGGACTTCGTCTGGGATTCCAAGGTGCATTCATTGGAAAGGTGAGTAGAGGAGCAGACCTCAACTCTGTCCTTTGATTTCGAGGCTCTTGGCCTCCATTTTAGAATCAGACCAAACCAAATACTGGGCCCCCTTCTGCTTCTGTGAATGGGAAAACTGCCTTCAACAATTAGCCGTTTAAAAATGATGAGCGTGCCTGCCGGCCTTACAAGTCTCGGGGGGCAGGCTTGCTGGGGAGAACATGGAGAACCCCCAAGTACCCACGGGCTGCTGGGCATATTGGCCATGTTTGAACCAGTTTCCTTTCACGGAGGACCAAGCCGTCGTGTGGGGCTGAAGAGGTCCTGGAGCAACGGAGGATTTCTGGCTGGGGCTACCTCCTGGTGCCATCCGAAGGCCTCTGGACTCACCCCAGCCTCCGACCACTCTAAGGAGTGTCGGCAACAGGACCTCCAACTTTCCTATCATAATTCCCTCATTTCCTGTCCACGACCACCGTGTCTCCTATCCTCCCTCTGTATGCAGTGCTGCGGGAGTTTTACAGTGCAGGGACGTAATCTTGTTAGGCAAGAACAAGGAATGCTGTAGTAACCGGGGATATAGCACAGGGGCAGGCTGTTGTGATTTTCTAGGAACAGAGGGTCTCCTCCCCCACCACAGTGAGCATCACTCTCTGCCCTTGCTCTGGAAAGCACATGGCATGTCAAGGTCACTCTGCCCTTTGTCATAGTAAGATTCAGGTGGGGTGACCAACCTTCCCCATCGCACTATGTAAACGTCACACCTGGTCAAACCAACCTGTGGGCTGTAGGCAAATCAGACACCGCCTCCTCAGGCCTGCCTATAAAATCGGGTGCAGTCCACCGCGGGCCGGATTTTCCTTTCGGAAGCCCCTCAGAAGGGAGAGATCTGTTCTCATTGTTCTTTCTTTTGCCTATTAAACCTCTGCTCCTAAACTCCCCCAACCCCTAAGAAAGAAATTATTGAACCTGAGGGGGTTGCAGATGCCCTTGATTTGTAGTGAACTTGGACAGAAGTGTGGGTACCCTGGGCTCCTAATAGTTGTGGCTGGCATCCGAAGTAGGGGGCAGTCTTGGGGGCTGAGCCCCTAACCCGTGGGGTCTGCACTAACTCTGGTTACTTAGCATCAGAATTGAGTAAAATTGTAGGACACTCAGCTGCTGTCTGCGGAGAATTGGTTGGTGGAAAACTCATATATTTGATGTCAGAAATGTGAGTAGAGAAATGGTTTTTCCTTTATAGACTCTATGTAAATTTTAATTCTTTTTTTTGGTAATACACAATATTACTGATTCTTAAAAGTATAAACCCAGGAAAATTAAGAAAATAGGAATGTCAAGTCCAACAGAGCTTAAAGGTAAAATAAATAAATAAATAAAACAGAAATGGGACCAGTAGCACAGAATGTTTTAACACATTCTTGGAAAGTAGAAACTAAACGGACTAGTAGTCATGAAGGAAGCAGCCCAAGGAAACCGCTTCCTGAGTATGGAGTCTCCTCCTATGAGAGACTATCTGCCCTATGGAGAAGCTTGGAGTAACCGTGGACATGATGCCAGGTAGGAAGGAGCGCTGGAGTGACATGAAGGGCTGAAAATTGAGGGACTAATTGGAAGCCTGTGCGTGGGACAGTCAGCTCCCCCTACCCCATGATCAGAATATTTGACACACAAGTGTTTACCCTGGGGCAAAAAAATTAAAGAAGTCTTCCCTGCTGCCCCCAAAATTGAACACATGACTTTCTCTTAGCTGACCTAGAGAACCAGTGTGGGCAAAGTTGACACTATGAAAATAACAGAAAAGAAAGAGCTGTGGGAAATTTTAATTGCTGAAATTTTAAACTACGATTGGAGAGCTGGAATATAAAGGAGAGGACAGCTGGGTGTGGTGGCTCACATCTGTAATCCCAGCATTTTGGGAGGCTGAGGCCGGCAGACCACTTGAGCCCAGGAGTGCGAGACCAGCCTGGGCAACGTGGTGAGTCCCCCATCTCTACACGAAATACAATTAAAAATTAGCTGGGCATGGTAGCACATGTCTGTAGTCCCAGCAACTTGGAAGGCTGAGGTGGGAGGATCACTTGAGCCCAGGAGGTGGTGGCTGCAGTGAGCTGTGATTGTGCCATTGCATTCCAGCCTGGATGACAGAGCAAGACCCTTAGAAAGTAGGAAAATAATATATGGGGGAAAAAAAGTGATCAATTAATTTCTCACCTAAACAGTGGGAATACCAAAAGAGTAAAAAGAGAGTAACAGACAGTAGGAAGTTACCAAAGAAATAATAGAAGGTAATTTCCCAGGCTTGATGGGAGACCCAAGAGTTCAGATTGAAAAGGCCCATTGAATACCCAGCCCAATGAACGTAGAGAGATCTACACTTAGGAGAAAAGATCCTAAAAGCTACCAGAAAGATAGAAACTGTTGCTATAACAGAAATAAGACACTAGCACCTTAACTGTTAACCAATCTCAACAAACTAGAAGAAAGTCCGGGTGTGGTGGTTCATGCCTATAATCCTAGCACTTTGGGAGGTCGAGATAGGAGGATCGCTTCAGTCTGGGAGCTTGAGGCTGCAGTGAGCTAGGATCGTGCCACTGCACTCCAGCCTGGGCGACAGAGTGAGACACTGTCTCAAAAACAACAGAAACAAAAAAACTAGAATAAAATACTTCTGGTGTGAGACTCCGTAGGTTTCATTACTCCCCTTGGGTCCTGATTGGATCCTGTTGACTCAAGACCTTAGAGCATTTACTGTTAACATCTATGACTGCGCAATTTGTTTTGCGTTTCAGTTCCTTAAATATTTTCTCACTGCCTCCTATTAAAGGAGGAACAGAGCATTTGTACTTCAGCCTCCTACTTTCCTTCCCCTGGCCAGCATTCTCCTCCATTAGACTAAAACTGTAGATAAACCTCAGGTAAGTAAGTTACCATCTGTGGCAAAGGTGATTTTCTTCTACACCTAAACCTATGGCCCCTTCTTTGTCTTGCTATTATTTCTCTCTTTGGAGGCAGGATGGTATGGAGGAAACAGGACAGACACTGGAGTCACACAGACTTGGATTTAAATCCTAGCTCCATGGCACAGTTACCTCAGTGGCACTCTTAGCACTGTAGTCAAAGAATATTAGACCTGGAAAGGGCCTTGGAAATTACTTCTCCTCCCCCAGAAACAGCCTCTAGACTGGCATGATTGACCACCAAACTTTGTTATGTCAGACAGGATCAATGTCTGCTGGTCTGCTGCAACCCTGTACTCATTCATCTCTGGGGAGGCCTGAAGCCTTGGTGCTGTTCCTTGGCCAAACCTAAATGAAATGTACTAGTCAGTGATTAATAGAGTCTTGTGCTGGGGTGGGAGACAGATCAGGGAGCAGCCTGTTTCTTGTTTCTTTCTTTCTTTTTGGAGATGAAATCTCATTGGCTTTGAACTTCTGGGCTCAAGTGATCCTCCCACTTCAGCCTCCCAAGTAGCTGGGATTACAGGTGCATGCCACTGCCCCAGCTTGACTATACCAGCTTGTTCCTGATTTTGAGCCCTGGTATGCAAGCTAGTGTTGGCTACCTCATCAGAGGAGTATAAAAGAGCCTCAGATGAGGTTATGGTTCTCCTGAGACCAAGGTGTCTTGCATGTATCTAGCTGGTTCATTACTTAAAGATGAAGCACATTTTCCACATCCTTTGTGTCTGCAAAAGGACCCTAGGAACTGGGCCTGGTGTTTCACTTGCCTTTTGGTTTGTTGGAGGTTGTTTTTTTTTTTTTTTTTTTTTTTTTTTAATCTATCCTTTACCTTTATTAAAGCCTTAGGTGAGTATACTATGCAGAGTCCTCTGAGTCTTTTCAATTATCCAAACCTGTGTAATTGATGACGAGGGTACTGTGAATAGGATCATTAAATTTTTGTTTGTTTGTTTTTGAGACAGGGTCTTACTCTGTCGCCCAAGTTGAGTGCAGTGTCTCGATCATGGCTATATAGCCTCAACCTCCTAGGCTCAAGAGATCCTCGCACCTCAGCCTCCCGAGTAGCTGGGTCTACGGCACACATCATCACAGCTGCCTAACTTTAAGCAAAATTATTTTTTTGTAGAGATGGAGTCTCACCATGTTGCCTGGGCTGGTCTCAAACTCCTGGGCTCAAGTGATTTGCCTGCCTCGGCCTCCTAAAGTGATGGGATTATGGTGTGAGCAGCTGCGCCGGGCCCAAGATTTTTGTTTTGTTTTGTTTTGTTTTTCAAGACAGGGTCTCACGCTGTTGCCCAGGCTGTAGTGCAGTGGCACTGAAGCCTGAAACCTCTGCCTCCTGGGTTCAACCAATTCTTATGCCTCAGCCACCCGAGTAGCTGGGATTACAGGCATTGCACCACCACACCTGGTTAATTTGTTTGTATTTTTATTAGAGATGGGGTTTCGCCATGTTGGCCCGGCTGGTCTTGAACTCCTGAACTCAAGTGATCTGCCCGTCCCAGCCTCCCAAAGTGCTGGGATTACAGGTGTGAGCCACTGCACCTGGCCCCCCAGTTTTTTACTTTATAATTTAAATGATAGCTAAGGCTTTGGGAGAAAGATGAAAAGTGGGGAAGATTTAGAGCCACCGGTGCCAGGCTGGTTGCTGGGGAATCCCTGTTTGAATTTGCTGAAGTGCTACAACTCTCAATGGGAAGAAAGGGATGGCAATGGAACTTGAATGTGGTTGATGCAGAGCAAGAGGAAATAGTTAAATAGATTTAAAAAGAAATCCAGACACAGAGGAAGTCAGCCAAGAATCCAGTTCCCTAGCTGGTTAGGCTGCTTTGGCAAAAATGAAAGTAACTAAAAAAGAGCCCTGCGTTGCCAAATCCACCAAGTTCCTTCTGTAAAGGGAAGGAACATGATGCCAAAGGGGAGTTGGGCAGATATTTCTTCTAATGGGAATGTGACCCTCATCTGGTAGATAATTACCAAAGAAACTACAGTGGGAGGGCATCAAGAGACAACTGAAACAGGGAACTACACAAGAGTTAAGTTGCCTGTGGGCTGACAGAGCTTCCTGCAGAACCACTGCTGGACATGATATACATGAATGACAAAGGAGCTCTTTTCCTTGTATTAGGTACTGCCAAATGTACCTTCAAATGAATGTACATGTACACAAGGTGTGCTTGGTCTTCATTAGCTGAATTCGTTGAAGATCTTCAATTAGCTGCAGCTTTTGCCGGAATGTGGTTAGCTGGGCAAATTCCAAATCAGTTGAGCTGGACAAAGGTGGGAGTAAATAAAACACATCTTGTAAGGGGGAACTGCCCAATTACACCCATAATTATTAGATGAAATACTCCCTAGAGGTGACTGAAACATTGAGAATGCAAGCAAGCACATTGGGATTGGTTCTGTGATGAAACTAAGGTATCCCTTAATTTTATCTCTTTGACTTAAGTGATGATTGATGCTGTGATAAGAGGACCTCCACCTTTGTGGACTTTTTGTGTGACCCTACTACTGGGGAAGCAGGATGAAGTGAGAGGCTGTTGAAGACTTACTAGCTCCTTTGCTCCAAATTGTGCTGAATGATGAACAGATTAATATCATTCAAAAGAAAGGAGGCCAGGTGTCATGGCTCACACCTGTAATCCCAGCACTTTGAGAGAGGCTGAGGCAGGAGGATCGCTTCAGCCTAGGAATCTGAGGCTGCAGTGAGCTAGAATCATGCCACTGCACTTGTACTACAGCCTTGGCAACAGAGTGAACCCTTGTCTCTTAAAAAAAAAAAAAAAAAGGAAAGGGCTGGGCATGGTGGCTCATGCCTGTAATCCCAGCACTTTGGGAGGCCAAGGCAGGCGGATCACCTGAGGTCAGGAGTTTGAGACCAGCCTGGCCAACATGGTGAAACCCTGTCTCTACTAAAAATAAAAAAAATTAGCCGGGCATGGTGGCATATGCCTGTAATCCCAACTACTCAGGAGGCTGAGGCAGGAGAATTGCTTGAACCTGGAAAGCGGAGGTTGCAGTGAGTCAAAATTGCACGACTGCACTCCAGCCTGGGTGACAGAGCGAGACTCCATCTCACTTTGTTGCCTAGGCTGGTTTCAAATTTCTGGGCTCAAGCAATCCTCCCGCGTTAGCCTCCCAAAGTGCTGGGATTACAGGTGTGAGCCACTGTGCCCTGCCAAGATTTCTAATGTATCCTAGTCTTGATGAATTAAACAAATAAACCTTTAGGATGATGCAAAAGCAGAATCTACAGTTGCTTTAGAGCAGTGTGGTGTAAAGAAAAGGGTGGCAGAGTTTCTCGGTGCTATGGGACCTAAGGACATTTACATTGGTGTGGATAAAATGCCCGGAGTGGTGAAAAACTTTGTTGTCATCATTGGAGCATGGTGCATAATGTATTGTTATACCTGCTAATAGAAAATTAAAGGGCAATTAACTTAATTAGTTTAATATGACAATGCAACTGTAAGTTTAAGAGTGGAAAATGGGCCAGGTGTGGTGGCTTATGCCTGTAATCCCAGCACTTTAGGAGGTTGTGGTGGGAGGATCACTTGAGCCCAGGAATTTGAGACTAGCCTGGGCAACATAGGGAGACCCCCCCGAACACCCTCCACACCCCGTCTCTATAAAAAATGGTGGTGTGCTCCTGTAGTACCAGCTACTTGGGAAGCTGAGGTGGGAGGATCGCTTCAGCCTATGAGGTTGAGGCTGCAATGGATGGTGATCAAGCCATTGCACTCCAGCCTAGGTGACAGAGCGCGACCCTGTCTCAAGAAAAAAAAAAGTGAAAAATGTCCATACAAAAACTTGTACACTAATGTGCACAGCAGTATTTATAATAGCCAAAAAGTATAAACAATCCACGTATCCACTGGGTTGAGGAATAAAATATGGTATATATAATAATAAAATGTGGTATATCCACATAATGAAATATCATTTGACAATGAAAAGGAATATGAAGTACTAAAACATTACAACATGGATGAATTTGGCTTCCTTTTTTTGTTGTTCTTTTTATTTTATTTTTTAAGCACCTCTACCAACATGAACATTTTGCTAAGTGAAAGCAACCAGACACAAAGGACCACGTATTGTTTGATTCAATCTATATGAAATGTCCCCAGTAGGCAAATCTATAGAGACAAAAAATAGCATAGTAGTTGCGTAGGGGTAGGAGGGTAATGGGAAAAATGGAAAGCAACTGCTAATGGGCATAGCGTTTCTTTCTAGGGGGATGAAAATGTTCTACAATTGATTGTGGTGATGGTTCTGCTTGTTTATGAATACGCTGAAATCTATTGAACTGTACATTGTATTTACTTATTTTAGAGACAGAGCCTCACTCTGTTTCCCAGACTGGAGTATAGTAGTGCGATAGTAGCTCTCTACAGTTTCATACTCCTGGGCTCAAGAGATCCTTCCACCTCAGCCTCCCGAGTAGTTAGGACTACAGGCACGTGCCACCGTGCCCAGCTAAGTTTTCATTTTCTTTTTAAAAAAATTTTTTAGAGACAGGGTCTAGCTATGTTGCCCAGGCTCATCTCAACTCCTGGCCTCAAGCAATCCTCCCACCTTGGCCTCCAAAGCACTGGGGTTATAGATATGAGTCACCACACCCTGAGTTGTTCATTTTAAATGGGTGAATTTTATGATGGGTGAATTACATTTCTTTCTTTTTTTTTTGAGATGGAATTTCACTCTTGTCACCTAGGCTGGAGTTCAGTGGTATGATCTTGGCTCACCGCAACCTCCGCCTCCTGGGTTCAAACAATTCTCCTGCCTCGGCCTCCTGAGTAGCTGAGATTATAGGCATGCACCACCATGCCCAGGTTTTTCTTTTTCTTTTTCTTTTTCTTTGTATTATTAGTAGAGATGGGGTTTCACCATGTTGGCCAGGCTAGTCTTAAACTCCTGGCCTCAGCCTCCAAAGTGCTGGGATTATAGGCGTGAGTCACTATGGCTGGCCCCGAGTAGCTGGGACTACAAGCACGCGCCACCACCCCCGGCTAATTTTTTTGTTTGTTTCTTTGTATTTGTAGTAGAGATGGGGTTTTGCCATGTTGGCCGGGCTGGTCTCAAACATCTGACTTCAGGTGATTCACCCACCTTGGCCTCCTGAAGTGCTGAGATTACAGGCATGAGGCACTACTCCCAGTGAATTATATTTCAATATAATTCAATGATGCAATATAATTGCGTAATTGTTGTCATTTCTCCCTGATGTATTATTGGAATGGATATGACATCTGAATGGGGATGCCTTTGAGGAAAGAGATTTCATAAAATGAACAGTGTGTGGCATAATTGTGGCTTACTATAACCTTGAATTCTTGGGCTCAAGTGATCCTCCTGCCTCCACTCCCCGAGTAGCTGTGCCACCACATCTGGCTAATTTTTGAAATTTTTTGTAGAGACAAGGGTCTCACTAAGTTGCCTAAACTGGCCTCAAACTCCTAGCCACAAACAATCCTCCTACCTTGGCCTCCCAAAATGCTGGAATTACAGGTGTGAACCACCACACCAGGCCACTTACTTTCTATTTGATTCCTATTTCAGAAGAAAATCGTAACCAATTTGCATTTGTGTGAAAAGGCCACCAATGTACATTTAAGGTGCTCCCACAGGACATTTAAATTCTCTTGCTTATTGCTACAACGTAATGAGGAACAACTTAGATTTGATTTCACTGGAAAATAATGTATCTTTTTTTTTTTTTTTTTGAGACGGAGTCTCGCTGTGTCACCCAGGCTGGAGTGCAGTGGCGCGATCTCGGCTCACTGCAAGCTCCGCCTCCCGGGTTCACGCCATTCTCCTGCCTCAGTCTCCGAGTAGCTGGGACTACAGGCGCCCGCCACCACGCCCGGCTAGTTTTTTGTATTTTTAGTAGAGACGGGGTTTCACCATGTTAGCCAGGATGGTCTTGATCTCCTGACCTCGTGATCCACCCGCCTCGGCCTCCCAAAGTGCTGGGATTACAGGCTTGAGCCACCGCGCCTGGCCTTTTTTTTTTTTTTTGAAATGGAGTCTTACTCTGTTGCCCAGGCTGGAGTGCAATGGGAAGATATCGGCTCACTGCAACCTCCGCCTCCTGGGTTCAAGTGATTCTCTCGCCTCAGCCTCCCAAGTAGGTGGGATTACAGGCACCCACCATCATGCCCGGCTAATTTTTTATATTTTTGTAGAGGCAGGGTTTCACCATGTTGGCCAGGCTGGTCTTGAACTCCTGACCTCAGGTGATCTGCCCACCTCGGCCTCCCAAAGTGCTGGGATTACGGGCATGAGCCACTGCACCTGGCTAATACTATGTCTTATTATATTGATGATATAATGTTAATCTCTCAATCCAAATATCCAGCTAAGACTGAATTGGAAGTGCTTGTTAATCATGTAACTACCAGGGAGGGGCTGATTACCTGGCTAAAATGCAAGGCTTAGTATAAATGGTAAAATTCTTAGAAATTACTTGGGCTAGGCTGGATGTGGTGGCTCATGCCTGTAATCCCAGTGTGGGAGCCGAAGTGCCACTGCACTTCAGCCTGGGCGACAAGGACAAGAGTGGGAGGCCAAGGCAGGCGGATCACTTGAGGTCAGGAGTTGGAGACCGGCCTGGCCAACATGGTGAAACCCCGTCTCTACTAAAAATACAGAAATTAGCCGGGTTTGGTGGCATCTGTCTGAAATCCCAGCTACTCAGGAGGCTGAGGCAGAAGAATTGCTTGAACCCGGGAGGCAGAGGTTGCAGTGAGTCAAGATCTCGCCACTGCACTCCAGCCTGGGTGATAGAGTGAGACTCTGTCTCAAAAAAAAAAAAGGAAAGAAAGTACTTGGGCTAGAGCCACTAGAAACATTTCCCAAACATCCAAAATTAAGTTGCTAGCTACAAGACAGAGGAAAAGGCACAAAAATTGGTTCAATTTCTTGGTTCCTGGAGAAATCACCTACCACATTTGGGAATTTTATCAACCCTTATTCTCAAAGTTAAGATGGAATGGGGAGCTAATTTATATGGAGCTTTGAAAAATGAACAAATGTCAGACTCTTTGGGAACTTCGAAGAGATTCCTTTGGGGCCATAGCACCTCAGTGTTCAAATGATGTTAGCAGTGTCGGCAACCGACTCACGCTCATGGAGCTTCTTACCAAACCTGTGACTGCCCCTCAGGGATGGTCATGGGGATTTGGGACTAGAAAGTTACCTGAGGCTTCTGGCAGGTATATGTCCTCTGAAAAACAGTCATTGGCCTGTTACTGGGCTTTAATGGGCTGCTTCTATAATGGAAGGATATAAAATTATTTTGAGATCTGAAAACCCAGGACAGAGAACATTCTGGGAGAGAACCAGGACCCTGACAATATGAAGGACTTCATTTCACCATTCTCCAGAGCAATTTGGTGACATATATAAAAATCTTGAAAAATATACATATGACTTGACTCGAATTCTCTTGAAACTTTGTTGTGAGGAAAAAATAATGACTGGAAAAACACTTTTTGTTATAGGATACTCAGTTATCCTATAACATTTGTTTATACAGAGAAAAATGGCAACAGCCTGAATGTCTTAAATGAGGAGATTCATGAAGCCATTAAGGAGTAATTTGCAGATATGTATTTATTAATGTGATATTATATATATACACACACACGGAGAATATATATATAGAGAGAGATTACATATATATGCATATATATAAAGAGACACATGTAGAGAGATGGGATCTTGCTGTGTTGCCCAGGCTGGTCAAACTCCTGGCCTTAAGCAGTCCTCCCACCTTGGCCTCCCAAAGCACTGGGATTACAGGCATGAGCCATCTCCCCTGGCTATAATTATAGTGGGACATCTGCAGCTTTGGCACAGAGCACTGGGACTTCAAACTGAACACAAAATAATGATTTTTAAAAACTGAGTAATTTGATCAAATCATTGCTGCCAGGCTATCCAATTTTGTGTATGTTTTTCTTTAATGTAAATGGTAAGTATATGCTCGTGTTACCACATTGTGTCCATAGCTAATGTCTGGAAAGCTACGTGAATGGAGGCAGATTGGTGTCTGTCCTGTTGGTTGCTAGATCCCCAGTGCCTAGCACAGTACCTGATATATAGGAAGTGCTTAGTAAATAGTTGTTGATTAAGTAGACAAATACTGATGTTTCATAATTTTCCCAACAATTTCTCTTTTGCGTTGAAATTTCAGGCATTCCTTTAATTCCTGGTTTCTTCAGAAACAGTGGGAAATGCTCTTCTAAGAAAAATCTTACTCTAAGGGATCAACCTGCTTTATTTCCCTTTTCAGAAAATGGCCACCCAGCAGGAAGCCTCTGATGAGAGGATCTCCCAGTTTGATTACGATTTTCTGCCAGAGCTGTCTGCTCTTCTGGGCATAGATGCAGTTCAGCTGGCAAAGGAAATGGAAGAAGATGAGCAGAAAGTGCAGGCAAAAATGCGGAAAGGCTACAACTCTCAAATGCGCAGTGAAGCAAAAAGGTTAAAGACTTTTGTGACCTATGAACCGTACAGCTCATGGACACCGCAGGAGATGGCGGCCGCTGGGTTTTACTTCACTGGGGTAAAAGCTGGGGTTCAGTGCTTCTGCTGTAGCCTCATCCTCTTTGGTGCCAGCCTCAGGAGACTCCCCATAGAAGACCACAAGAAGTTTCATCCAGACTGTGGGTTCCTTCTGAACAAGGATGTTGGTAACATTGCCAAGTACGACATAAGGGTGAAGAATCTGAGGAGCAGGCTGAGAGGAGGTAAAATGAGGTACCAAGAAGAAGAGGCTAGACTTGGATCCTTCAGGCACTGGCCATTTTACGCCCAAGGGATATCCCCACGTGTGCTCTCAGAGGCTGGTTTTGTCTTTACAGGTACCTTGAAATTATTCTCTGAAGTGTTTCTCTGGCGTTTTAAGTTTAGGTTTCATTTTTCAATTGCTTTTGCAATATTTGGCTAAACTTTCTTCCCTGGTTAAATGTGTTATATTAGGCATAAGGTCTAGTTTATCAAAATTCAACGTCAATGTTTTTATTTTTGCTCATTTTATATTTAGTACAGCCTGTGTTAATTTGCCAAATATACATAAAATAAGAAAGTTACTTCTCCTTAAACTTGGACCTTAGAAAATACTGGCTGTATTCTTAAGGCCCTGAAAAGATTAAATAACTCATGTGGTCATCCTGATATCAGTCTCCTCACCCATCCTCCCTCTACTGCTCTTACATGATCTTTCTTTGATTCTTCTCATTGCTGCAGTATTGGAGGGTTTTGTTTGTTTGTCCTAGCCCTGCCCTAGGGGTTATGATACATAAATGAGAATTCTTACAATAACAATGATCATTTACTGAGTACTGTACCTACTTTATGCTAGGCATAGAGTGAGTACTAATTCCTATCCAATGAATTTACCTCTTTCTCTCCCATTTCACAGCTGAGTTCATGGAGGCTCAGAGAGTTTACGAAACATGCCTATGTTTCTGCTGAAATGTCATGGCAAAGCTAAAACATAGGTTTTCTAATTGCACATTACTTCAGCTGGTCCTGGTGTTAGTCGGCTTCCTTATCACTTTGACCCTGAGAGCTCAAAGAGCAACATACCAGCTCTGGGAGGCAGCTGGGGAAGGATATTGAGTTACACAGCTTAGGGTTCTGTACCTGGAGTGCGGCCGTGGTGGAGGGGCCCATTTCCGGTGGTGGGACTGTGGATGGAGACTCAGGCCAATAAGATCGGGAGTGCACAGGCACCCTGGAGCATGTCTTGCTCCTGCACAAAACAATCAACTCTGTGTACATACCCTCTGGTGCCACTGCCAGGCAATCTAAATATTTTCCTTCATATATAGGTAAACAGGACACGGTACAGTGTTTTTGCTGTGGTGGATGTTTAGGAAATTGGGAAGAAGGAGATGATCCTTGAAAGGAACATGCCAAATGGTTCCCCAAGTAAGTAGATAATTTTTGCTTAAATTTTTCTTTCTTTCTTTTTTTTGAGACAGAGTCTTGCTCTGCCACCCAGGCTGGAGTGCAGTGGCGTGACTTCAGCTCGCTGCAACTTCTGCCTCCCAGGTTCAAGTGATTCTCCTGCCTCAGCCTTCTGAGTAGCTGGGATTATAGGTGCACACCACCAAGATAGGCTAATTTTTGTATTTTTAGCCCCTTAAGATTTTTAATTTGTAGATTTCCTCTTTATCCATCTCTTTTTTCTTGTCGCTTATTTGTTAAAGAAGCCATGTAATCTGTCCTGTAAAATTCCGTCTACTCTAGATTTAGCAAATGTGTTCCTCTGGCATCATCTAACATGTTCCTCTACCTTCTGCATTTCCAGGAACCTGACACTTGGATCTAGCAGTCTGGTCAGACTCAGACTCTATTTTCTTTCTCCTTCCTTCCTTCCTTCCTTCCTTCCTTCCTTCCTTCCTTCCTTCCTTCCTTCCTTCCTTCCTTCCTTCCTTCCTTCCTTCCTTCTCTTTCTTCCTCTCTCTCTCTCTCTTTCTCTCTTTCTTTCTTTTGACAGTCTCACTCTGTTGCCCAGGCTTGAGTGCAGCAGTACCATCTTGGCTCACTGCAACCTCTACCTCCTGGGTTCAAGTGATTCTCCTTCCTTACCCACCCAGGTCTGGGATTACAGGTGCATGCCGCCACACCTGGCTAATTTTTGTATTTTTAGTAGAGATGGGTTTTCTCCATATTGGTGAGGCTGGTCTCAAACTCCTGACCTCAGGCAGTCCACCTGCCTTGGCCTCCCAAAGTGCTGGGATTATAGGCGTGAGCCACTGTGCCTAGCCTCAGATTCTATTTTCTTTAACAAATATTTGTCACACATGTACTACATGCAAAGTTGTTGGTTGGATGCTAAATTAACCACAAACCTGGGCACAGTTATTTACATTTATAAGTCATCTTGCACATGGACAGCCATGCCCACAAAAGTGAATGGAGGCCCAGCACAGTGGCTCATGCCTGTAATCCCAGCACTTTGGGAGGCCAAGGCATGTGGATCATTTGAGGTCAGTAGTTCGAGACCAGCCTGGCCAACATGGTGAAACCCTGTCTCTATTAAAAATATAAAAATTGGCCAGGCGTGGTGGCAGGCATCTGTAATCCTAGCTACTTGGGAGGCTGAGGCAGGAGAACTGCTTAAGCCCGGGAGGCAGAGGTTGCAGTGAGCTGAGATCGCACCACTGCACTCCAGCCTGGTCAACAGAGCAAGACTCCATCTCAAAAAAAAAATGGTTGGGCACTGTGGCTCATGCCTGTGATCCCAGCACTTTAGGAGGCCAAGGCGGGCAAATCACTTGAGGCTAGAGTTCAAGTGCTGAACTCTTCTCTCCCCTCTCTCCTCTCCCATCTCCCCTCTCCCCTGGCCAACATGGTGAAACCCCATCTCTACTAAAAATACAAATATTAGCTGAGCGTGGTGGTGCGTGCCTGTAGTCCTAGCTACTTGGGAGGCTGAGGCAGGAAATTGCTTGAACCCGGGAGGCAGAGGATGCAGTGAGCTGAGATCACACCACTGTGCTGCAGCCTGGGCAACAGGGTGAGACTCCATCTCAAAAGAAAAAAAAGGGAATGGATATCTTTGATATGTTTTGATATGTTATGTGGGAAAGCAATATGCACAATAAGTGCAGTATGAGACTTTGAAAATGTTTAAGACCACTAAACTGTACATGGAGTTGTTTGAAAATACATAGAAGGCCGGGCGCGGTGGCTCAAGCCTGTAATCCCAGCACTTTGGGAGGCCGAGATGGGCGGATCACGAGGTCAGGAGATCGAGACCATCCTGGCTAACACGGTGAAACCCCGTCTCTACTAAAAAATACAAAAAACTAGCTGGGCGTGGTGGCGGGCGCCTGTAGTCCCAGCTACACGGGAGGCTGAGGCAGGAGAATGGCGTGAACCCGGGAGACGGACCTTGCAGTGAGCTGAGATCTGGCCACTGCACTCCAGCCCGGGCGACAGAGCAAGACTCCGTCTCAAAAAAAAAAAAAAAAAAGAAAATACATAGAAAAACTTATGAAAATATATAAACCAAACTGTAGATACTTCTGGATCTGGATTTGTCAGGGGGTGAAGTAGTGACAGATTTTCACATTTATTTTGTTCATTGCTGTCTTGTTTAAATTTTTGGAAACAAGTATATATTACTTTTGCAGTTGAAAAGAAAGTGAGGAGATTAGGAGGGAGGAAGTAAACAAGGGAGAAGAGGGGAAAGAGAGGCAGGAAGAGGAGAAAGTTAGACAAGCAGACGAGATGGTTATAGGGACGAATGAAGCTAGAATTTTGAAATCATTTGATAGTCACTCTGGCTCCTTGACGAATCAAAACAGCCCCCCAGGCAGTCCTTGTCCGAGCTGACAGTGCGCCATTTATGCGTATGTAACAGTGAACAGCAGCCCTGGCTGAAGCACAAGCCACTGCTCGTGGGCACCTGTCTCAGCTCGGACCTCAGCTCAGGCTTCACTTAGCCTCAGGGTCACTGTGTTTAGTGTCGCTGGGTTATACACTGGACAAGTGCCAGTGGCACCATTCACACATTATCACATTATCATGTGACTAGCACCTACTAGAGCCACACATCCTGTCTGGAGGGTCCTTCATGTGCCTTCTCTAACATAGGACGGAGGGTAAGGTAATAAGCACAGGGAGGGGAGACAGCAGTCCAGCAACCACTCCTAGAGCAGGAAGGAGCTCAGGCTGTCATACAAGGGCAGGGGGTAGTGCAGAGGCTTAGGAGATAGAGCCAGGCTTGAATCTGCGGCTACCTGACTACCAGACCCTAGACAAGGGACTGACCTTGTCTGAATCTCATATGTAAAATGCAGTGTCAACCTAAAAAAAAAAAATTAGAGAAAGGTATCCCCAAATATGTCAAATTTATTCAGGAATAAGACAAGAGGGTTATGATTTGGAATGCACTATGGTAAACCCCAGGCACGTGCAGTGAGGGTAAAGGGAAGTTTTCTTGGCAAAAGGGAGAGGTTCACATAAGCTCCTTAGAAACAGAGTTCATAGCAGTGCATGGTAGCTCATATGGGTAATCACAGCTATGTGGGAGGCTGAGGCGGGAGGGTTGTTGGAGGCCAGGAGTTTGAGAACAGCCTGGGCAATATGACAAGGCTCCAGTTTCTTGAGAGAGAGAGAGAGAAGAGAGGGGAGAGGCGAGAGGGGCAAAGAGAATTCCTTGGTTCTGAAGGCTCAAAGCCAGAGTTGTTGTGTGTTCATTGGTGGAGATGCCATTCCTGGGCAGGTGTTCTTTTGAGAGCATCTCATCTCATCTTATCTTATCTGAATTGCTGCAGTCCTAAAGAATGTGCAGTAATAAACCTTGTCATAGAAATATGTGCATACATGCAAGCAATGCAAAGCAGGAGATGTGTGACAGGCGTGAAGGGATTTTTATGGGATTCTTAGAAAGTCTTTGGAACCGGCCGGGCACGGTGGCTCAAGCCTGTAATCCCAGCACTTTGGGAGGCCGAGACGGGCGAATCACGAGGTCAGGAGATCGAGACCATCCTGGTTAACACGGTGAAACCTCGTCTCTACTAAAAATACAAAAAACTAGCCGGGCGAGGTGGCGGGTGCCTGTAGTCCCAGCTACTCGGGAGACTGAGGCAGGAGAATGGCGTAAACCTGGGAGGCGGAGCTGCAGTGAGCTGAGATCTGGCCACTGTACTCCAACCTGGGCGGCAGAGCGAGACTCCGTCTCAAAAAAAAAAAAAAAAAAAAAAAAAGAAAGTCTTTGGAACCGTTCCTATCTTGGACATGTAAACCTGAACCCCATTCCTTCGCGCCTTCCAAGCCCTATTTTGTATGGGTCTGACAAAAGTGATTTCATCTTGGTATCTGCAACTTCCACAGCAGATAATAATATACAGCTTGTCTGGTGGCTGTAAGGATGAGAAAAAAAGTATATGGATCAAATGCTTTGTAAAAATTACCATGTATAATGTGAGGATGACTGATGACCAACTGTTTTGCCTTTCATTTGTTTGTCATCATAAGCATATGGTCAGTCAATAAAATTTAAGAGCTGGAATTAGAGCAAGAATCCCCAAGTTTCTTGCTGGTTACTCTGTTTTTAGCTTTTTGGGCTTTAATTTGTTGCTTCTTTTATAAACTCTCAACAAAATGAGTATACCCTAACACTTTTTAAAATGTGGCACTCCATAAATGTAAGCTGATTTTATGGTAATTTTTTAAGGTACTGAGTTCCTCCTCAATCCATATAAATCATGAGAACAGGGAAACACCCCGTGCATTGTGTACCATATGGATTATGTGCAGACTTAGGGCAATCTTTGGAAAGATTTTTACACCTGAAAACTGGGGACCCTGGCTGCCTATCACATAGAATCGTGACCCTGGGGAAATATACAGATCATCTGATGGCATCCATGTTCTCCTGTGATTTATTTAAGAGAATGATGGCAAGGTTGGTCACACCCCACTGGTGGAAGAGCGGGGACTAATGCTCCAGCCTTTGGGTTCACAACCCATTCTTTGCTACAGCACCATAGAAAGAAAACTGAAATTCGAATTAGAGGGATTTTTTTTTTTTTTTTGAGACAGAGTCTCGCTCTGTCGCCCAGGCTAGAGTGTAGTGGTGCAATCATGACTCACTGCAAACTCTGCTTCCCAGGTTCAAGTGATCCTCCTGCCTCAGCCTCTCAAGTAGCTGGGATTACAGGTGGCTGCCACCATGCCTGGCTAATTTTTGTATTTTTAGTAGAGATGGGCTTTCACCATGTTGACCAGGCTGGTCTCGAACTCCTGGCCTCAAGCAATCCACCTGCCTCAGCCTCCAAAAGTGCTGGGATTATAGGCATGATCCCCCATGCCCAGCTGAATTGGAGGAATTTTTTAAAGTTAATTTTAAAACTGCTTCTCTTTTATGGGAAATGAATGTGTTTTTAAAATGGTATTCAATATGCTCTTTTTTAAAAAAATCAAAACTTATAAATTAACATCCATTACTTTTTCTTTTCTTTTTTATTTATTTTTTTTTTGATACAGAGTCTTGCTCTGTTGCCCAGGCTAGCATGCAGGGGCATGATTTTGGCTCACTGTAACCTCCACCTCCCAGGTTCAAGCGATTCTCCTGCCTCAGCCTCCTGAGTAGCTGGGATTACAGGCACCTGCCACCACAGCCAGCTAATCTTTGTACTTTTAGTAGAGACAGGGTTTCATCATCTTGGCCAGGCTGGTCTCGAACTCCTGATCTCGTGATCCACCTGCCTCAGCCTCCCGAAGTGCTGGGATTCCAGGTGTGAGCCATCATGCCTGGTGCCTAATATACATTACTTTCTAATGCATGGTAATTTTTTGTTCGGTAGATAAATATATTATTGTTATTTTAAAAAGATTTTTTGTGTTTATTTTTGAGACTGGGTCTCAGTCTGTTGCCCAGGCTGGAGTGCAGCAGCCTGATCGTGGCTCAGTGCAGCCTCTACCTCCCCAGGCTCAGGTGATCCTCCCCGCTCAGCCTCCCGAGTATCTGGTACAACAGAGGTGTGGCACCATGCCCGGCTAATTTTTGTATTTTTTGTAGAGATGGGGTTTCGCCATGTTGCCCAGGCTAGTGTTGAACTCCTGGATTTGAGCCACTGCATCTGGCCTATTATTTTAAATGTAGTTCTCTTTACTGCCAGTAGCTTTCATATAACCCCAGGTACTAGATTTAGTCACCACTGCTTAATTCCAAAAATCAAAAGCTCCATCCTATATTTACTGTAAATCAGTCTCTTTGATTGTACTGTATATTTTATTTCAAGAAAAAAGTTAATCTGAAGATTTAATTTTAAATAACTACATATGTTGTCACTAATAGAAATAAAAAATAATTATATGAGAATAATGGTAATTCTCCTAAGTAAGTTTTGTGGTAAATTTTTGGGCAATTTTATTGAAGTATAATAAAATTCAACAATTCAGTATGTTTTTATAAATGTTCATCGTGATATAGGACAGCTCTATCACAGTATTGGGGTAAATTTTAATTATATTCATTAATTACAGATGTGAATTTCTTCAAAGTAAGAAATCCTCAGAGGAAATTGCCCAGTATATTCAAAGCTACAAGGGATTTGTTGACATAACGGTAATGTAGAACAGCAATTTTTTTTCTCAAGTCTTTGGATTACCTACAAATGTCTGACTCAGAAGGGCGTAGGCATTCTTTTTATGTCATGGGTTTGATTTCTTTCTTCCTTTCTCCTTTCATTCCCCTGGCTCCCATCTTCAAAGTGAAAAAATATCACATTCACTTGCTGACCTAGAGCCTTTTTCTTTTTCCAGAGCTGGCTTCTGATGGGCTCTGCTTGCCTTCCTGATAGTCTTCCCCTCTATGAATGAATCCACTTGTCCCAGCTTCCCTCTGCTGCCCCATCTGCACGCTTGCTATGATCTCCTGACCTATGCGCTGTCACCCACAGTGGGCCGCAGAGCTGGCTCTTCCCCACTGGCTAACTATCCTGTATCAGTACCAATTTCCTACTGGAGAGTGATGGGAAATGGAATCCAAACTGGCTTAAATAAAAATGAGAATGTATTGATTAACATGACTCAGAAGACCAGAACTCTAGAGAGAACATGGCCAGACAGTGGGGGAAGAGAGGTGTTTCCCCAAAAAGAAATTGGATGCAGCTTTCCCAGAAGAGTCAGTTGCTCAATATATAATACCCTGATGAATTTAGATACCATTCTATGTCTCTTACTTCCTCATTCGTCAAAGTACATCTGTGATATCTAAATGCAAGTCTGTTTTCAAGGTCAGTTTCTGGAAACAGTGACCCTGAGAAGGCTTCCTACTGAGTAGGCATAAACATTCACAGCTTGCATGCATGCGTGTGTGTGTGTGTGTGTGTGTGTGTGTGTGTGTGTTTGCTTGCTTGCACTGCATAAAAACAATTGCAACATCAACAGAAATCAAAATTAAAGGGATAATTCTCCTACGACCCTGCTGTTCCAGCCAATGAAACTCTTCATTCTGGGGAAAAGTTCCTTCAGTTCTTGTTCACAGATAGGTATATACTTCATAAGTCGAACAATCAGGCCAGGCGCAGTAGCTCACGCCTGTAATCCCAGCACTTTGGGAGGCCGAGTTGGGCAGATCTCTTGAGATCAGGTGTTCGAGACCAACCTCAAGACTTCCAACATGGGCCGGGCGCGATGGCTCACACCTGTAATCCCAGCACTTTGGGAGGCCAAGATGGACAGATCACGAGGTCAGGAGATCGAGACCATCCTGGCTAACATGGTGAAACCCCATCTCTACTAAAAATACAAAAAATTAGCCGGGCGTGGTGGCGGGTGCCTGTAGTCCCAGCCACTCGGGAGGCTGAGGCAGGGGAATGGTGTGAATCCGGGAGGCGGAGCTTGCAGTGAGCCAAGGTCACGCCACTGCAGTCCAGCCTGGGCAACAGAGCAAGACTCTGTCTCCAAAAAAAAAAAAAAAAACTTCAACATGGTGTCTGTCTCTACTAAAAATACACACACAAAAAAATTAGCTGGGTGTGGTGGCACATGCCTGTACTACTCGGGAGGTTGAGGCAGGGGAATCACCTGAACCCAGGAGGCGGAGGTTGCAGTGAGACGAGAATGTGCCACTGCACTTCAGCCTGGGCAACAGAGTGCGACTCTGCCTAAAAAAAAAAAAAAAAAAAAGACAACAACTTGAATTTTAATTTCCCTCAGGCAGAACATTTTGTGAATTCCTGGGTCCAGAGAGAATTACCTATGGCATCAGGTAAAACCTCAAACATTTTCCAAAGGCTTTGCTTGTTTAGTTCTTCTTTTGATTTTTTTGTCCCTATCTCTTTTTGTCTTTTCTCCCCCATTTGTTCTGAAGCACACTCTAGACATCATTCCATCTGTAACTGTGAAGGGACAACTTGAACACTGATACTTGCAATATCAAAGCCTACTGGTCTCTTTAATTTGTGCCGCAGCAATAGAGACATAGAAAAAAAAAAAAGACTAAAGCCTGCTGGTCTCACTCTGTGCTTTTTATTCAAGCTTATTGCAATGACAGCATCTTTGCTTACGAAGAACTACGGCTGGACTCTTTTAAGGACTGGCCCTGGGAGTCAGCTGTGGGAGCTGCAGCACTGGCCAAAGCAGGTCTTTTCTACACAGGTGAGTCAGTAGGTTGTGACCACTTGCTTGCTTAACCTTTAATTCCCACATACACTTGATGCTTCTGGGCTTGCATTTAGCTACACTCAGCAATCTCCACTAGCTTCAGCATTTCTTTTTCTTTTCTTTTCTTTTTGCCTTGGAGACAGAGTCTCGCTCTGTTGCTGGAGTGCAGTGGCACAATCTCGGCTCACTGCAACCTCTGCCTCCCAGGTTCAAGTGATTCTCCTGCCTCAGCCTCTGGAGTAGCTGGAACCACAGGCGTGTGCCACCATACCCAGCTACTTTTTTGTATTTTTGTATTTTTAGTAGAGACGGGGTTTCACTGTACTAGTCAGAATGGTCTCGATCTCCTGATCTCGTGATCCGCCCACCTTGGCCTCCCAATGCTGGGATTACGGGCGTGAGCCACCGCGCCAGGCCTCGCTTCAGCATTTCTTATAGATTCTTTTTCTTTTCTTTCTATTTTTAGAAACATGGTCACCCAGGCTGGAGGGCAGTGGTGAGATCATGGCTCACTGCAGCCTCAACCTCCTGGGCTCAAGCAATCCTCCTGCCTTGGCCTCCCAAAATGCTGGGATTACATGTGTGAGCCACTGCACCTGACACAGATCCCTTTTCTTTCCTGCATCATAAATCCTCTCCCAGTTTTCTATTCCTCCCTTAGGTGGTAAACCTTCACATTTGAAACCTTAAGGTCTGGACTAACAATGAATACAAGTATTCTATTTGTGATCATCATCGTGTCTTTTCTTTCTACACGTTACTCTCCTCACCTCTTGTCCCCTGACAAGGTGCTCCTAGAAACTGTCACAGGACACTTCTGCTTATATTTCTTTAATCAGAACTTAATTGGATGGGCCAGGTATGGTGGCTCACACCTGTAATCCCAGCACTTTGGGAGGCCGAGGTGGGTGGATCACCTGAGGTCAGGAGTTCGAGACCAGCCTGGCCAATATGGTGAAACTCCGTCTCTACTAAAAATAAAAAGAATTAGCCAGACATGGTGGTGGGCGCCTGTAATCCCAGCTACTTGGGAGGCTGAGGCAGGAGAATCATTTGAACCTGGGAGATGGAGGTTGCAGTGAGTTGAGATCATGCCATTGCACTCCAGCCTGGGCAACAAGAGTGAAACTCCGTCTCAAAAAAAAAAAAAAAAAAAAAAAAGAATTTAGTCAGATGGAGATGACCATACCTAGCTATAAGAGGAGCTGGGAAACCTAATCTTTTTCCTGGGTGGCAATATGCCCAGCTGAAAATTGGAATTTCTATTAGTATGGAAGGATTTGAGATAGTAAGAACATGGATAGCAATCTTTGCCACATTCTGCCTGCAGGAGAAACTCAGGGAATTCATTTTCATGATTCCTAAACATGCAGCGTCTTCCACCAGATTGTGACATTTTCTCTTTAGCTGCTGGTCATTAGGAAGCACCTCTGCAGTCCACAAATGATGGGCTGGTTCCTCTCAGCTAAATCTCTACCTGAGATACACGATGATCAGGGAAACGTTCCTGGGTACTTTGCTGGTCTTGCTCAGACCAAACACATGCATAAGTTACAGTGGAGGTTAATGCAGATCTTTAACTGAGAGATCAAGTAACTGTCACAAATATCACAGAGCAATACAGAGAAAGAGAATATAGTTGTCACTCTACCTAGCAGACATATTCCATTGAGAAAAAAAAAATCTGACTGCCTCACCATCTTAAGCCTTTGGAAAGAGTGTTTGCCATTTCTCCCTACTCTACTGTGTCTGCCTCTTGTCAGCCTTCCGCAAGACCCCTCTGACCAGTGTCCTCGCCCTCTTCCTTTCCAATCCTCCACCTCTCCACACAAATCCTAATCATCTCTCACCCTTTTCAGATCTTGCAAGCTTTAGGATCTCATACTTCTGGGAGGCTTTCCTCTGCCCCAGCTTTCCCAGAGTGGAAGGAAGATGAGAAATGCTCTTTTTCTAGTTTGATCCTTTTGCAGAGCTAAATACCAGTTTCTTTCCAAAGACATATAATTTCACAAAGAGACTTAATCCTATTTCTGGTGTAATAAACCTGGCAATAATGTGGTAAGATGCAATTAATTCATCATGCATTCACTTACATAAGGGCTGCTAGATTTGCTGATTTTTTTTTCTTGAGCTCTAAATATATTCTTTCCGATTCATTCATTAAACGAATACTGACTGAGTGCCACGTGAGTGCCAAGCACTCTTCTAGGTTCATGTCATTCATTAGTGAGCAAAAACCTCTACCCTCATGGAGCTTATTTTTATTCTTATTTTTTGAGACGGAGTTTCACTCTTGTCACCCAGGCTGGAGTGCAGTGGCGCTATCTTAGTTCACTGCAACCTCTGTCTCCTGGGTTCAAGCGATTCTCCTGCCTCAGCCTCCTGAGTAGCTAGGATTACAGGCATGTGCCACCACGCCCAGCTAATTTTTGTATTTTTAGTAGAGACAGGGTTTCACCATGTTGGCCAGACTGGTCTCAGACTCCTGACCTCAGGTGATCCGCTGGCCTTGGCCTCCCAAAGTGCTGGGATTACAGGCATGAGCCACTGCGCCAGCCCCCTCATGGAGCTTCAATGCCAGATTCTGGTTGCCAATCTGTTGGTTGATCAAAGGAGAATGGAGCAGAGGGATGGTGCGCATCAAAGTGCATGGTGCGTAGGAGCATTCAATAACTACTTGCTGGTTACCCCGTTGGTGGACAGAGTCTTATACAGAAAATTGCCTCACTGGTAACCAGCTTCTGACTGTCACAAAACCCAGCTGGAGACTGACTAGGCTTTCACTATTACAGGTCTGGTGGTTATTGGACATTAACATGTGGGCATGTTAATGGACAGATGCCCACACCAGTGGCACTGATCAAGTTTCCTTACTTTTAGGTATAAAGGACATCGTGCAGTGCTTTTCCTGTGGCGGGTGTTTAGAGAAGTGGCAGGAAGGTGATGACCCATTAGACAATCACACCAGATGTTTTCCCAAGTGAGTGGAATGAATGTTAACCATCTGCGACTTTGGATGCACTTCAACAGTTTGGTTCCCCACCCCCACTCATTTCCTGCCTTATTTTATCTTTAGATTGAGTCTTTATCTACTCCTCTGATTCAGGCTATGAAGGATGAGTCTTCATGTCTTTCATCCCTTTGCTCCATGACCCCCTTCCTGTACTAGCCTTCGCCTCTTTATTGTTATGGCATAGTTTTGGTTAGATTCATATTTTCACATTATATGTTTACATTATCATGACTATGTAAATGCTATGCAGAGCTGAAGCTTGTGGTAAATTTTTATTTATTTTCCTTTCCTGTACCTCCTTTATTTTCTTTAGGAAGTAGTAACTGGCCTGTTAGTATGTTTGCTTATTTTTTTTTTTTCCTGAGGTAAAATTCACACAGTAACCATTTTATTTATTTATTTATTTATTTATTTATTTATTTATTTATTTATTTATTATTTTTCATGACAGGGTCTCTCTCTTGCCCACGTTGGAGTGCAGTGGTGCAGTCATGGCTCACTGCAGCCTTGACCTCTCTGGCTCAAGCAGTCTTCCTCGCTCAGCCTCCCAGGTAGCTGGGAATACAGGCACGAGTCTCCACACGCAGCTAATTTTTTTTTTTTTTT
Organism: Macaca nemestrina; assembly: GCF_043159975.1. Classification (NCBI taxonomy): domain Eukaryota; kingdom Metazoa; phylum Chordata; class Mammalia; order Primates; family Cercopithecidae; genus Macaca; species Macaca nemestrina. The sequence continues at coordinate 105,632,499 of NC_092130.1, read as the reverse complement.
TTTTTTTTTTAGAGACAGGGTCTCCCTGTGTTGCCCAGGCTGGTCTCAAACTTCCCGGCTCAAGCAATCTTCCCATCCTGGCTTCCCAAGGTGCTGGGATTATAGGCGTGAGCCACCATGCACCGCAATTAAACTATTTTAGAGTGTACTATTCTGTGGCATTTATCATAGTACATTCACAATGTTGTGCAACCACCCCTTCTATCTAGTTTCAAAAAGCTTTCATCGCCCCCAGAGAAAACTCTGTATCCATTAAGCAAGCCCTCCTTATCTCTCTACCCCACTCCATGCCCAGCCCCTGGGATACACCAACCTAATTGGTGTCTATGGATTTATTTGTTCTGACTATTTCCTCTATATGGAAGCATACGGTTTGACCTTTTGCATTTGGATCTTTCACTTGGCATATTGTTTTGAGGTTTATCCATGTTGTAGCTTGTATAAATACTTCCTTCCTTTTTTTTTTTTTTGAGACGGAGCCTCGCTCTGTCACCCAGGCTGGAGTGCAGTGGCCGGATCTCGGCTCACTGCAAGCTCCGCCTTCCGGGTTTACGCCATTCTCCTGCCTCAGCCTCCCGAGTAGCTGGGACGACAGGCGCCCGCCACCTCGCCCAGTTATTTTTTTGTATTTTTTAGTGGAGACGGGGTTTCACCGTGTTAGCCAGGATGGTCTCGATCTCCTGACCTCGTGATCCGCCCGTCTTGGCCTCCCAAAGTGCTGGGATTACAGGCTTACCGCGCCCAGCCAGTACTTCCTTCCTTTTGTGACCAAGTAATATTCCATACGGATACACTACATTTTATTTATCCATTCATCTATTTGCAGATATTTGGGTTGTTTCTACCTTTTGGCTACCATGAGTAATACCGATAGGAACATTTGGGTACAGGTATCTGTTGGAGCATGTAACTATATTCAATTCTTTGGGGCATACACCTAACAATGAAATTGCTAGCTATATAGTAATTCTATGTTTTAACTTTTTTTTTTTTTTTTTCAGACAGAGCCTCACTCTGTCACCCAGGCTGGAGTACAGTGCTGCCATCTCAGCTCACTGCAACCTCCGACTCCTGGGTTCAAGCGATTTTCCTGCCTCATCCTCCTGAGTAGCTGGGATTACAGGTGCCTGCCACCACGCCCGGCTAATTTTTTGTATTTTTATTAGAGATGGGGTTTCACCATGTCGGCCAGGCTGGTCTCAAACTCCAGACCTCAAGTGATCCACCCGCCTTGGCCTCTCAAAGTGCTGGAATTACAAGCGTGAGTCACCACACCTGGCCTGTTTTAACTTTTTGAGGAACTGCTAAACTGTTTTCCACAGTGTTGCACCATTTTAAATTCCCACCAACAATGTATGAGGGTTCCAATTTCTCATCAACTTTTCTGTTTTTAAAAAAATTATAGCCATCTGCTTAATTTTTATGTACATTGCTTATTTTTGTTTCTTGAGAGAATATTCACATATTAATCATTTCATTTATTTAAGTAAATAAAGACGAACATCAGCTCATCTTTAAATTATCCCAAATGTTTAAATCTCCTCTTAAGTCATCCAGACCTACCAGATATCTCATCATTTTCATTTCCTGAAAGAGTCATCATCATATTTGTCTTTTTTTTTTTCTTTGAGATGGAGTCTTGTTCTGTCACCCAGGCTGGAGTACAGTGGCATGATCTCGGCTCACTGCAACCTCTGCCTCCCAGGTTCAAGCAATTCTCCCTGCCTCAGCATCCCAAGTAGCTGGGACTACAGGCGTGCACCACTATGCCTGGCTAATTTTTGTATTTTTAATAGAGATGGGGTTTTGCCATGTTGGCCAGGCTAGTCTGGAACTCCTGACCTCAGGTGATCCACCCACCTCAACCTCCCAAAGTGCTGGAATTACAGGCGTGAGCCGCTGCGCTTGGCCCATTTTCATCTTGAAGCAGTTATCCATAATTTTCACCTTCTTGAATGAGTTTCCCTGGAAATCTTCTGGCCTGCTGGATTATGAACAACTTGTCCTATAATCATCCTGGGATCCAGGGATCTTTCTTCACAGGCATCCTGGAGATTATCTCCTCTGTTGTATCTCCCGGATCTAATGTCATCCTCTTCTTGGTTCACTCACTCATTTTGGTGGAACACTTCATCAGAGTTCACTGGAAAAGACTGCGTAAGAAATACACATTTTTAGTTGTACATAATGCATATATAGACATATAGATCTATCTGTATATGTGTTTTTCCTGTATTCTCACACTTACTTGATAGTTTAGCTAGGTGTAGAATTATAGGTTGGAAATCATTTTAATTGTAAATTGTAGAAGCATTGCTACATTTCCACTAGCTCCTAATGTGCTATTGAGAAGTTCCATGCCTTTCTGATTCTCAATCCTTTGATTGCAAACAACAACGTTTTTTTTTTTTTTTTTTTTCCTGCGCTGGAAGTTTTTAGAAAAATATCTGCTCTAAAATTTTATGAAAAAATTTTTCTTTTCTGTGAATCTTTAAACTTAATTTTTTTTACCCATCAAACTCTTTAGAAATGTTTAATTGCAAGAAGAAATTTGTGTTTTCACTATGTAATTAGTAAGAGTTTTTTTTTCTTAGAAATGAATATGAACACATACAGATTTTAAAATGAATGCTTCCTGCTCATTTGTATAGTGGTAAAAACAAAAATAAAATAAAATTAATACTTCCATCTAATTTTATTACCTTGAAGGTGTTTTGACAGCAGCAGTTAACCTCATTTTTCTTTCTTATTTGGGCTTAGTATGTAATAAATTATTGTGAACAATGGAGACATTCTACTTAATTCTTGGAAGGATAAGCTAGGATGCAGTCTAGTTTTATTTAGAACTTACTCTGGAATCTATCAATTCCCTTTTATACTATCATTATTATCATTATTTTAGTGTTTTGTTGTTGTTGTTGTTTTTGAGATGGAGTCTCGCTCTGTCACCCAGGCTGGAGTGCAGTGGCGTGATCTTGGCTCACTGCAACCGCTGCCTCCCAGGTTCAAGCGATTCTTCTGCCTCAGCCTCCCAAGTAGCTGGGACTACAGGTGCCTCCCACCACGCCTGGCTACTTTTTTGTACTTTTAGTAGAGACAGGGTTTCACCATGTTGGTCAGGCTGGTCTTGAACTCCTGACCTCAAGTGATCCTCCTGCCTCAGCCTCCCAAAGTGCTGGGATTACAGGTATGAGCCGCCACACCTGGCCTTTAGTGTTTTTATTTTTGAAGAGACTGGGTCTTGGCTCTGTCACCCAGGCTGGAGCAAGTGCAGTGGTGCAATCCTAGCTCACTGTGGCCTCAAATTCCTGGGCTCAAGTGATCCTCAGCCTCCCCAGTGGCTAGGACTACAAGCACGTGTCACCATGCCTGGCTAATTTTTTTAAATTATTTTTTTTTGTAGAGATGGAGTCTTGCTTTGTTGCCCAGGCTGGTCTCAAACTCCTGGCTCCAAATGATCCTTCTGCTTCAGCCTTCCAAAGTACTTGGATTACAGGCATGAGCCACTGCTCCCAGCCAACTCCTTTTTGGATTTTTACTCTTCCTTTGCCTCTTTTAAAAAAACTGCAAACCAGTATGTCTCCAAATGAGTGCCTAAAATTTTTATGTATGCTTTAAAGAATGGATAAAAAGCAACCTATGAACCTACTACTAAAGTCAAGAAATTTTACATTATCAATGCCTTAAAAGACCCCCGTGGCCAGGTGCGGTGGCTCACGCCTATAATCTCAGCACTTTGGGAGGCTGATGTGGGCAGATTGTCTGAGCTCAACAGTTCGAGACCAGCCTGGGCAACATGGTGAAACCCCATCTCTATTAAAAAATAGAAAAAATTAACTGGGCGTGCCTGTAGTCCCAGCTATTAGGGAGGCTGAGGCAGGAGAATGGCTTGAACCTGGGAGGCGGAAGTTGCAGTGAGCTGAGATGGCGCCATTGCACTCCCAGGCAACAGAGCAAGACTCCGTCTCAAAAAAAAAAAAAAGAAAGAAAAACAAAAAACAACTCTGCATGCCAACCACCCCCTAATTCTGATTATATCCTTGTCCCTCCAATCCAGAGGTAAACATGATGCTCAGTTTTTGGTTAATTATTCCCTTGCTTCTCTTTGTGGTTTTACCAACTGCATATATATCCTTAAACATATTTAGCTTTGTCTATTCTTGAAGTTCAAATAAGAAGCATACTGCATGGTTCTTCTTGTAATTGGCTTGTTTTACTCCACGCTGTTTTTGAGTTTCATCCATATTTATATGTACCACACAGTTGTAGTTCCCTTGTTTTCATTGGTAAATAGTGTTTTTATGTTACGAATATATAATTTATTTTACTGTTGATTAACCTCATGTGTTGTTTTCAGAGTGTTGCAAATTCAAATAATGCCCTGTGAACATTCTTGTACATATTTCCCAGTGCTCATGTGTGTTTCTCTAGGATATATAACAAAGTAAAGAATTGCAGAGTCACAGAGTTTGCGGATGTTCAACTCCACTAGATAATGCAAAGTTTTTTCCAAAGTGGTTGCACTGATTTACATTCCCACTGGCCTAGATGCATTTCTATTGATTTGCTTCCTCACTAACTTGGTATTGCCCAAATTTTAATTTTTGTCAATGTAATTACTAATAATGTTAAACTTATTTTCTTCTTCTTCCTCCTCCTCCTCTTCTTCTTCTTCTTCATCCTCTTCCTCTTCATCTTCTCCTCCTCCTTTTCCTTCTTCTCCTCCTCCTCCTCCTTCTTCTTCTCCTCCTCCTCCTCCTTCTTCTTCTCCTCCTCCTCTTCCTTTTCCTCCTCCTTCTCCTCTCCTCCTCCTTCTCCTCCTCCTTCTCCTCCTTCTCCTCCTCCTTCTCCTCCTTCTCTTTCTCCTTCTCCTTCTTCTTCTTCTTCTCCTTCTTCTTCTTCTTCCTCCTCCTCCTCCTCCACCAGACAGAGTTTCACTCTGTCACCCAGGCTAGAATGCAATGGCACCATCTCGGCTCACTGCAACCTCCACCTCCCTGCAACCTCCGTCTCCCAGGTTCAAGCGATTCTCCTGCCTCAGCCTCCCTGGTAGCTGGGATTACAGGCATGTGCCACCACGCCCGGCTAATTTTGTATTTTTAGTAGGGACGGGGTTTCTCTGTGTTGGTCAGGCTGGTCTGGAACTCCCAACCTCAGATGATCCATCCGCCTTTGCCTCCCAAAGTGCTGGATTACAAGCTTGAGCCACCGCGCCCGGCCATTGAGCTTATTTTCATCTTTTCCTGCAAAATAGTCTTGTTCTTTCTCTTCAAGAGTGTGTCTTAGCAATTTTTTTGCCCTTTGGTCTTTCATATTCCAGAGAATATATTAAATATCCCAAGCAGGCATGGTAGTTCACACCTATAATCCCAGAACTTTGGGAGGCTGAGGTAGGAGGAGTGCACAAGGCTAGGAGTTTGAGACTGGCCTTTGCAACACAGCTAGACTCCATTTCTATAAAAAACATTTTAAAACGGTGTGGTAGCATGCATCTGTAGTCCCAGCTACCTGGGAGGCAGAGGCAGGAGAATCGCTTGAGCTCAGGAGTACAGGTTGCAATGAGCTATGATTGTGCCACTGGACTCCAGCCTGGGTGACAGAGTAAAACTTTGTCTCTAAAAAACAGAAATATCCCTCTTTATCCCTGATAGTATTTTTTAGGCCTTTATTAGTTTTTTTCATGTTACATCTTTTAGATCATTTTATTTTTAATCTATCTGTGACTACATTTAAAGTGAATTCTTGTTTTTTCCTTTTCCTTTTTGTGGGTAACGGGGTCTCACTATGTTGCCTAGGCAGATCTCAAACTCCTGGGCTCAAGCTGTCCTCCCACCTCTGCCATCCTAAGTGTTGAGATTACAGGCATGAGCCACTGCACCCAGCCTTAAAGTGACTTCTTACAGGCAACAACGCAGGTGGGGTCTTTTATTTTATTTTTTATTTTTTTATGAGACAGATTCTCGCTCTGTTGCCTGCGCTGGGTACAGTGGTGCAGTCTTGACTCACTGCAGCCTGGACCTCCCAGGCTCAAGCAATCCTCCCACCTCAGGCTTCTGAGTAGCTGGGACTATGGGCACTTGCCAGCATACTTGGCTAAGGTTGTTCATTTTTTTGTAGAGACAAGGTCTCACTATGTTGCCCAGTCTGATCGCAAACACCTAGCCACAAGCAGTTCTCCTGCCTTGTCTTCCCAGAGTGCTGGGATTACACGTGTGAACCACCGAACCCAGCAGGTCTTGCTTTTTTTTTTGAGATGGAGGTGTGAGCCACCACATCCAGCCAGGTCTTGCTTTTTTAAGAGTCTGACAATAACTGCTTTCTAACTGGAATATTTAGAATGTTTAAATTTAATGCAATTATGAATATGGTTGGATTTAAACCATTTTACCATTTGCTTTCTATTTATTTCATCACTCCTTTGTTTTTCTTTTCCTGACTTTCTAGGGTTTAGGGTTTTTTTTTTTCTTTTTTCTACCCCCTCCTTGAGTATTTTTTTAGTAGTCCATCTTATTTCTGTCAGCTTATTAGCTATTCATCCTTATTTTACCTTTTTACTACTTGCTGTAGAGTTTACCATATGCCTATTTAACATATCACAGTCATCTTCAAAAAATATTATAACAGCCGGGCACAGTGGCTTATGCCTGTAATCCTGGTAATCTGGGAGGCTGAGGCAGGCAGATCACTTGAGGTCAGGAGTTCCAGAGCAACCTGGGCAACATGGTGAAACCCTGTCTGTACTAAAAATACAAAAGTATTGGCTCAGTGTGGTGGCGCACACCTGTAATCCCAGCTACTCGGGAGACCGAGGCACAAGAATTGCTTGAACCCGGGAAGCAGAGGCTGCAGCAAGCTGAGATCGTGCCACTGCACTCCAGCCTGGGTAACACAGTGAGACTCTGTGTCAAAAAAATATATAAGCTTGACATAAAATGTATGAACCATACAATAGTATATTTTCATTTCTCCCCTCTCATCCTCTGTGCTTTTGTCATACATTTCATTTCCATGTACTTTAATAAATATTACAATATAATGTTATATCTTTGCTTTAAACAATTTAAGTACATTTTTACAATGGAAAATGTCTTCCATTTTTACCCTGTTAGTTATCATTCCTGTACTATTCATTCCTTTGAGTAGAACCAAATTTCCATCTGCTATCATTTTCCTTTTAACTGATGTGCTTCCTTTCACTTCTTTTTTTTTTTTTTTGAAATGGAGTCTTGTTCTGTCTCCCAGGCTGGAGTGCAGTGCCGCAATCTTGGCTCACTGCAACCTCTGCCTCCCAGGTTCAAGTGATTCTCCTGCCTTAGCCTCCTGAGTAGCTGAGATTACAGGTGCCCACCACCATGCCAGGCTAATTGTTGTATTTTTAGTAGAGATAGAGTTTCACCATGTTGGCCAGGCTGGTCTTGAACTCCTGACCTCATGATCTGCCTGCCTCAGCTTCCCAAAGTGCTGGGATTACAGGGGTGAGCCACTGCGCCCGGTCCCTTTCACATTTTTTGTAGTGCAGTTGTGCTGGCAACTAACTTTATTTGGCATTTGTTTGTATGAGTAAGTTTATATTTTACCTTCCTTCATGGTTATTTTCCTTGATGGGCCTATTAAAATATATTTTTTTCTTTTGTAAGACACTTCACCCCTCCCCTGTGGGTCTGTTTTTATTTGCCTCTACGTGGCTGACTTTGGATAGAAACACTAAAAGTTCTACTTGTTGTTTTCCTGAAGCTATGCTTCTATTTCTGGACTCATCGCCAAGTCACTTGAAGGCAATACAAATGAAATATCTGGGCCAGATGCAGTGGCTCACGCCTGTAATCCCAGCACTTTGGGAAACTGAGGTGGGAGGATACCTCGAGCCCAGGAGTTCCAGGCCACCCTAAGCAACATAGTTAGACCCTGTCTCTACAAAAAAAAAAGAATTAGCCTGGCATGGTGGCACGTGCCTGTAGTCCCAGTTACTTCGGAGGCTGAGGTGGGAGGATCACTTGAGCCTGGGAGTTGGAGGCTACATTGATCCTTGATCGTGCCACTAGCCTCAAACCTGGGCAACAGAGCGAGATCTTGTCTCAAAAAAAAAAAAAAAAAGTATCTCTTTGCTTTATTCCTGCTCTCCTGTGATTCTGCAGCATGGAATGGGCCACTAACTTACTCATCTGTCCATTTTAATAACTGCAACTAGGGATCTTTTTAAACTTTCTCTCTTGTTCTTTTTTTTTTTTTTTTTTTTTTTTTTTTTTTTTTTTTTTGAGACGGAGTCTCGCTCTGTCACCCAGGCTGGAGTGCAGTGGCCGGATCTCAGCTCACTGCAAGCCTCCCGGGTTCACGCCATTCTCCGGCCTCAGCCTCCCGAGTAGCTGGGACTACAGGCGCCTGCCACCTCGCCCGGCTAGTTTTTTTTTTTTGTATTTCTTAATAGAGACGGAGTTTCACCGTGTTAGCCAGGATGGTCTCGATCTCCTGACCTCGTGATCCGCCCGTCTCGGCCTCTCTCTTGTTCTTTAAGCACACATCAAACCTGAGTTTAGAGGGTATTTGCATCCTAGTTTCACGAGATTGGCAAATAGTTTTTAGAGAGTATGTTTGTGGCCATTCTTTTGATACTGATGGAGAATTTCTTTTTTAATTTTTTGTTTGTTTAAGACAGGGTCTTCCTCTGTCACCCAGGCTGGAGTGCAGTGATGCAGTCACGGCTCACTGTAGCCTCAGCCTCCTGGCCTCAAGCGATCTTCTTGCCTCAGCCCCCCAAGTAGCTGGGACTATACATACATGCCACCCCGCTAGCTAATTTTTAGAGGAGATCTCTCTATGTTGCACAGGTTGGTCTGGTCTTGAACTTCTGGCCTCAAGCGATCCTCCTACTTCGGCTTCCCCAAGTGCTGGGATTACAGGCATGAGCCATTGCACCTGGCAATGGAGTAGTTTGTGGTTGGTTGGTTTTTTTCTGTTTGTTTGTTTGTTTGTTTTTGAGACAGAGTTTCGCTCCTGTTGCCCAGACCGGAGTGCAATAGCGCAATCTTGGCTTACTTTAACTTCTGCCTCCTGGGTTCAAGCAGTTCTCCTGCCTCAGCTTCCCAAGTCGCTGGGATTACAGGCATCCACTACGACGCCTGGCTAATTTTTGTATTTTTAGTAGAGATGAGATTTCACCATGTTGGTCAGGCTGGTCTCAAACTCCTGACTTCAAGTGATCCACCCGCCTCAGCCTCCCAAAGTGCTGGGATTACAGGCATGAGCCACTATGCCCGGCCTTGTTTGTTTTTTTGTTTTGTTTTGTTTTGTTTTGAGACAGAGTCTCACTCCATCACCCAGACTGGAGTGCAGTGGCACAATCTCGGCTCACTGTAACCTCCGCCTCCCGGGTTCAAGCCTGTAGTCCTAGCTACTTGGGAGGTTGGGGCACAAGAATCACTTGAACGGGTTAATTTTTGAATTTTCTTTTTAATAGAGACAGGGTTTTGCCATGTTGGCCAGGCTGGTCTCAAACTTGAGGCCTCAAGTGATCTGCCCGCCTTGGCCTCCCAAAGTGCTGGGATTACAGGCATGAACCACCTCACTCACAGAGTTTTTTTTTTTTTTTTTTTAAATACATTTTTATTTGAAATTATTTAGATTTACAGAAAAAGTGCAAAGTAATACAAAGAGTTCCTATATATTGCCATACCCAATTTACCCTAATGCTAACATCTTACACTAGCATGACATATTTGTCAAAATCATCAATGTACCAATTCATATACTGTACATTACTATTTACTAAAATCCAGATTTTATTTGGATTTCACCAGTTTTTCCACTAATGTGGTTTTTTTGTTCCAGAATTCATAGTTGTGTTTTTTTTTCTATTTTTGATTCTTTAAGTTCATTTTTGTTGGTTGCATGGAAAAGTGTTAAATATGCACTCATTCCACCAAATTCCCTTGATATCTTTACCATTACTTCATAAACCATTTATGTTTCTCTTGCAGAGTGCCACAACCTAAATGCCTTACCTGATGACACTGACAGAGAAATCACTGGAAATAATAGTTTTGTACTTAATTCTTGTCACTAACACTCTAATAGTGTTTTTAAAAACCTAAATACAAGGCCAGACGTGGTGGCTCACACCTATAATCCCAGCACTTTGGGATGCCTGAGGAGGAGGATTGCTCAAGGCCAGAAGTTGGAAACCAGAACAGCCTGGGCAACATAGTGAGACCCTCTCTCTGACAAAACAAAACAAAACAACAAAAAAATCTGACACAAATACTTAAATGCATACAACTATTTTTATAACTTTTAACTTTTACACGTAGTTGTCCATTTCTCCAAAATATGAAGTCCTCTGTGGAAGTGATTCCAGACCTTCAGAGCCCTGGTGAAGTCTGTGAATTACCGGTAATGATCACCACCATCTTGTCTGTTTTAGTAGCACATGATCATGTAATTGAAAACTGTTTTGAACAGGAATGTCTCATCATAAATAAGTTAATAAATTCTACAAAAATCTACTAAACACCTATTATGTTCTAGGTACAGATTGGGGAAATCACAATAAGCCAGTCAGGCACAATACCTAGCTTCGTGAAATGTATAGTCAGTCTCTTCTACTTTAAGGCCTAGACTCTCTTAGACTTTGTTGATTAGCATCCAGACTAAATGAATCATCTCTGGATCTTCATTTGGAGGGCAATAAGGCTGGATTTGCTACTTGGCCTTTTTAGGGGTTGAGAAGATGTTACTTTAACAAAAGCAAGTGCCCAAGAAAATCATAAACCCAGGTAATAGGCTGACCACTTTAAGCTGAGAAATCCTACATAGTTTTCTGGAATATAGGCCACTACTAATGTAATGCACACACATACCACCTTATTTTGAGGCTGTGTGTTAGGTATGTTATGTTTGTCATCCCCCCACCCCACACACACAAACCCACTTGCTATTCACTTGATTCATTTTTTATGTGAATTGAAAAATGGTACTAAAGAAAAAAGTTTAGGGATATAGAAATAGCTTTTTTTTTTTTTTTTTTGGAGATGGAGTCTCACTCTGTTGCCCAGGCTGGAGTGCAGTGGCTGGATCTCAGCTCACTGCAAGCTCCGCCTCCCGGGTTTACGCCATTCTCCTGCCTCAGCCTCCCGAGTAGCTGGGACTACAGGCGCCTGCCACCTCGCCCAGCTAGTTTTTTGTATTTTTTAGTAGAGACGGAGTTTCACTGTGTTAGCCAGGATGGTCTCGATCTCCTGACCTCATGATCCACCCATCTCGGCCTCCCAAAGTGCTGGGATTACAGGCTTGAGCTACCGCGCCCGGCCAGAAATAGCTTATTTTATTTATTTTTTTTTTTTGTTGAGACGGAGTCTCACGCTGTTGCCCAGGCTGGAGTGCAGTGGCGCGATCTCGGCTCACTGCAAGCTCCGCCTCCCGGGTTCCCGCCATTCTCCTGCCTCAGCCTCCTGAGTAGCTGGGACTACAGGCGCCCGCCACGTCGCCCGGCTAATTTTTGTATTTTTAGTAGAGACGGGGTTTCACTGTGGTCTCGATCTCCTGACCTTGTGATCCGCCCGCCTCGGCCTCCCAAAGTGCTGGGATTACAGGCTTGAGCCACCGCGCCCGGCCAATAGCTTATTTTTTAAGGAAGAAACATAACCTTTCTAAATCCCAGATGTGTAATATTGAAAATGTGGTTAACCAAGGACAGAGGGTACACCTAATGACTTTTGAGGATCCTTCTTGCTCTAGACACTATGATTCTCATTGCTTGAATAGTATTCATCTATGGATTGTATCATATATGAACTACTGAGGAACACACACTCTTGCAGATGTTTGCAGATTATTAATTGCTTTATATTTGGAGCACCCTTCCCTTCAGTCAGCATAAATATTTGAGGGTGGGCTGTGTTTAGAAGATGTTTAGTCCCCAGTGATTATAACATGATGCACCACCCTCCTATATAAATTTTGATTTAAGAAAGGATTTTATTTTCCAAAGGAAACCACAAGTGAAAGCCATCTTGAAGATTCAATAGCAGTTGATCCTATAGTGCCAGGTAAGAACTTTGAAGTAGCATGTAGGATTATATGTATGTGTAAATATGTTTGTATACAGGGCAGTTGCAAAAAAAGAGTATTTATAATTGTTCAAAGAGCTTCCAAAGAGGAACAGCATTTGCAACAGTGTCGTGTATGAGCAAAAGTCAAGGTTCTTGTGGCTTCTCCAGAGTGCAGGCAGGACCAAACTGATAGTAGGCAACGTGTCTCAGGTACAAGCAAACCAGTCCTTAGAAGCACCAATCAGCAAGCTTCTTTCCTGAGATTTTTATTTTTATTAATTTTATTTTATTTTATTTGAGACAGGGTCTTTGTCACCCAGGCTGGAATGCAATGGCAAGATCACGGCTCACCGCAGCCTCGACCTCCCAGGCTCAAGTGATCCTCCCATCTCAGCCTCCCCAGTAGCTGGGACCATAAGCATGTGCCACCACACCTGGCTAATTTTTGTATTTTTTGTAGAGACAGGGTTTTGCCATGTTGGCCAGGCTGGTCTTGAACTCCTAGGCTCAAGCAATTCACCTGCCTCGGCCTCCCAAAGTGCTGAGTCACTTTGCCTGGCCTCTTTCCTGAGATGTTTTAAATGGGAAACTATAGGATACCATGGTGCTTATGATAAGCACACATTATGTCTAGGTCCCTGTTTCAAGTGGGGCACTTTGGACACGTGCTTCCCACATTCTGATTTTGTGCCAAAACCTATGAGATGATTGCAATGTGGGAATCGTGGATGGCTATGGAAAGTCCTAACACATTTGTAGTAGACAGGCAGAATTATGGAGTGAAAAGGGCATGGTGTTGAGACTGAGGGAGATGTGACTATGTATCCCCGTTGTTTCCCCTTTCTTTTCTCTACAGAAGTGGCACAGGGTGAAGCCCAGTGGTTTCAAGAGGCGAAGAATCTGAATGAGCAGCTGAGAGCAGCTTATACCAGCACCAGTTTCCGCCACATGTCTTTGCTTGATATCTCTTCCGATCTGGCCACGGACCACTTGCTGGGCTGTGATTTGTCCATGGCTTCAAAACACATCAGCAAACCTGTGCAGGAGCCCCTGGTGCTGCCTGAGGTTTTTGCCAGCTTGAACTCTGTCATGTGTGTGGAGGGTGAAGCTGGAAGTGGAAAGACGGTTCTCCTGAAGAAAATAGCTTTTCTGTGGGCGTCTGGATGCTGTCCCCTGTTAAACAGGTTCCAGCTGGTTTTCTACCTCTCCCTTAGTTCCACCAGACCAGATCAGGGGCTGGTCAGTATCATCTGTGACCAACTCCTAGAGAAAGAAGTATCTGTTACTGAAATGTGCATGAGAAACATCCTCCAGCAGTTGAAGAATCAGGTCTTATTCCTTTTAGATGACTACAAAGAAATATGTTCAGTCCCTCAAGTCATAGGAAAACTGATTCAAAAAAACCACTTGTCACGGACCTGCCTGTTGATTGCTGTCCGTACAGACAGGGCCAGGGACATCCGCCGATACCTAGAGACGATTCTAGAGATCAAAGCATTTCCCTTTTATAATACTATCTTTATATTACGGAAACTCTTTTCACATAATATGACTCGTCTGCAAAAGTTTATGATTTACTTTAGAAAGAACGAAAGTTTGCAGAAGATTCAGAAAACTCCTGTCTTTGTGGCGGCAGTCTGCGCTCATTGGTTTCAGTATCCTTTTGACCCATCCTTTTATGATGTGGCTGTTTTCAAATCCTATATGGAACACCTTTTCTTAAGGAACAAAGTGGCAGCTGAACTTCTCAAAGCAACTGTATCCTCCTGTGGTGAGCTGGCCTTGAAAGGGTTTTTTTCATGTTGCTTTGAGTTTAATGATGATGATCTCACAGAAGCAGGGGTTGATGAAGATGAAGATCTAACCATGTGCTTGATGAGCAAATTTACAGCCCAGAGACTAAGACCATCCTACCAGTTTTTAAGTCCTGCCTTCCAAGAATTTCTTGCGGGGATGAGGCTGATAGAACTCCTGGATTCAGATAGGCAGGAACATCAAGATTTGGGACTGTATTATTTGACACAAATCAACTCACCCATGATGACTGTAAGCGCCTACAACAATTTTTTGAACTATGTCTCCAGCCTCCCTTCAACAAAAGCAGGGCCCAAAATTGTGTCTCATTTGCTCCATTTAGTGGATAAAAAAGAGTCATTGGAGAATATATCTGAAAATGATGACTACTTAAAGCACCAGCCAGAAATTTCACTGAAGATGCAGTTAATTAGGGGATTGTGGCAAATTTGTCCACAAGCTTACTTTTCAATGGTTTCAGAATATTTACTGGTTCTTGCCCTGCAAATTGCTTATCAAAGCAACACTGTTGCTGCGTGTTCTCCATTTGTTTTGCAATTCCTTCAAGAGAGAACACTGACTTTGAAAGTACTTAACTTACAGTACTTTTTCGACCACCCAGAAAGCTTGTCATTGCTGAGGAGCATCCACGTCTCGATAAATGGCAAGAAGACATCACCCAGATTCGATTTTTCAGTCCTGGAAGCATGTTTGGACAAATCACAGGCACCAACTATAGATCAGGACTATGCTTCTGCCTTTGAACCTATGAATGAATGGGAGCAAAATTTAGCTGAAAAAGAGGATAACGTAAAGAGCTATATGGCTATCCAGCGCACAGCACCACCAGACCTTAGTACTGGCTATTGGAAACTTTCTCCAAAGCAGTACAAGATTCCTTGTCTGGAAGTCCATGTGAATAATATTGATGCTGTAGACCAGGAGATGCTCGAGATTCTAATGACAGTTTTCTCAGCTTCACAGCGCATCGAACTCCATTTAAACCACAGCGGAGGCTTTATTGAAAGCATCCGCCCAGCTCTTGAGCTGTCTAAGGCCTCTGTCACCAAGTGCTCCATAAGCAAATTGGAACTCAGCGCAGCCGAAGAGGAACTGCTTCTCACCCTGCCTTCCCTGGAATCTCTTGAAATCTCAGGGACAATCCAGTCACAAGGTATACCTGTATATATTTTGGATGACTATTCTGATGTGTAATTTCTTTTTCTTACTTTAAGTGGTTGAAAACTTCTGAGGCCATGAAAGCATGAATGCTCATTGACAGAATAGATATAAAATAAACCTTCACTAATGTTTTTTTGACAGTAGCATGAATTAGTGAAAAGTCCCTGAATAATTGAATGGTTTTCAAATAACTTAGATAAAATGAATAAAATATTTACATTAAATTATTGAAGGGGCCGGGCGCCGTGGCTCATGCCTATAATCCCAGCACTTTGGGAGGCCGAGGCGGGCGGATCACAAGTTAGGAGATCGAGACCACCCTGGATAACACAGTGAAACCCTGTCTCTACTAAAAATACAAAAACATTAGCCGGGCGTGGTGGTGGGCACCTGTAGTCCCAGCTACTCGGGAGGCTGAGGCAGGAGAATGGCGTGAACCCGGGAGGCGAAGCTTGCAGTGAGCCGAGATTGTGTCACTGCACTCCAGCCTGGGCGACAGAGCGAGACTGTCTCAAAAATAAATAAATTATTGAAGGCTCTTAATAAAGACATGAATTATTTGTTATTACTAAAAGAATTAACTATATGTGAGATGATGCTTAGAAATTACCTTCACCCTAGCTGCCTAAAGGAAGAAAGACCTATAGTCCCTGGGACATAAATAAATTAATGGGAAATAAGATCTTCACCTATTTGTGTCTTAACTCCTCTAAGCACTATTTGATAGTTTTCAGTGTAGACTCTACCCATCTTTCATTAAATTTATTCCTAGATACTCATATCTTTTGAATGTATTGTAAATGTCATTAAAAATATTTTTTCATTTTCTAATTGTTGCTAGTATTGCTTTGGTCTTAAGCAGTTTGACTGTTACCTGCCTAGGTGTGCTTTGCTTTTTATATATCTTGCTTGAGGTACACTGAACTTTCTTGGGTTGACATTTACCAAATTTAGAAAATTTTTCATCTTTTTTCAAGTACTTTTTTCTTATGGTAAAATACATGTAACAAAACTTACATTTTAATCATTTTAAGTGTACACCTTGGTGGCATTAAGTGCATTCACTATGTTGTACAACCATCACCACTATCCATCTCCAGAACCTTTTCATCATCCCACACTCTACCCATTAAACAATAAATCTCCGGGCCGGGTGCGGTGGCTCACGCCTGTAATCCCAGCACTTTGGGAGGTTGAGGAGGGTGGATCACCTGAGCTCAGGAGTTAGAGACCACGTCTCTACTAAAATACAAAAAATTAGCTTGGCGTGGTGGCATGTACCTGTAGTTCCAGCTACTCGGAGGCTGAGGCATGAGAATCACTCAAGCCTGGGAGGCGGAGGTTGCAGTGAGCCCAGATCACGCCACTGCACTCCAGCTTGGGCTACCTAGTGAGGCTCCATCTCAAAAAATAATAATAATAAAAATTAAAAAATCTTCCCTCCCACCAGCCCCTGATAACTTCTCTTCTGTTTTCTGTCTCTATGAATTTGCCTATTGTCTAGATATTGCAACCTCCGTCTCCCAGGTTTACGTGAATTCTTCTGCCTCAGCCTCCTGAGTAGCTGGGATTACAGATGCACACCACCACACCCAGCTAATTTTTTTTTTGTATTTTTAGTAGAGACAGGATTTCACTATGTTGGCCAGACTGGTCTCGAACTCCTGACTTCATCACCTGCCCACCTCAGCCTCCGAAAGTGCTGGGATTACAGGCGTGAGCCACCACGCCTGGCCGAAATGCTATATTTCTGTGAGTCTAAAGAGTAGCACAGGGCTTCCCACACAGTACGTAACCAGTAAATGCTGCAAACAGCAATATCTCCATATGTGTACTCTGTAAAAAAAAATGTTTTATGGTATGTGGAAGGTTTGCATGTGAAAATAGCTGGATGAATCAACATGACAGTTTTAAAATGTCCATTCAGAACTCTTTAGATTAATAATGGGAAACTGTGTGCTGTTTTCCAGACCAAATCTTTCCTAATCTGGATAAGTTCCTGTGCCTGAAAGAACTGTCAGTGGATCTGAAGGGCAACATAAATGTTTTTTCAGTCATTCCTGAAGAATTTCCAAACTTCCATCATATGGAGAAATTATTGATTCAAATTTCAGCTGACTGTGATCCTTCCAAACTAGGTAAGGATGGCACTTTAATATGCTTGTTTTTTACATCAGTTGGAAAAGCTACTTGGCCAATAATTTACTTAAGAGTTAAAGTTTCTGTGGTTCTAAGGGTGTAGCCTGTATCCATGGTAAATTGTGAGGAATAGCACTCTTTCTCATTAAGAAAGCAGAGCGCTATTTGTAATTATTGAGCCTT